>NC_091069.1:215540623-217940623 GCF_032405125.1 Capricornis sumatraensis
ACTAAGCCTCTCTACCAGGCCTAAATGATATGATAGAAGGAGAATCATGGCTGTTATTTTTACTGCCTATGATATTTTTACTGGTACAAGTGCCATTTTTAGTTTCTATTCTTGTGGTTCAGTGTTTGAGGCTAATATTTATCTTTTGGGACTAGGGAGTAAGAAATGGAATTTTTTAGCTCAGGACAATCCAAATTAGCTTTCAAAGAGTTACAAATAACTAGCATATGGAAAAACAATTTAAATGCTATTCACTATGAGGGTGTCTTAGCATATCAAACTTACTGATGAAGTAAGTAATTCATACATAGCTTCCCCTCTCAGGGCAATTCTACCACCCTGATGGGCTTCCTGTGAGAGAAGAGTCAATATTTCTAATACAAATGTAATAAAAGCAGTTCCTTTGAAATGTTTGAAAGTTGAAATGTTTCTTGAAATGTGGAGAGTTAAAATAAACCACTTAGAAATCAACTCAGTCTTCTTTCCATTGAAGTTTAAGTTGACCGCTGTCCTATTAGTGTGGAAAACTCCACTTCCAGAGCCCAGAGTGGCCAAGTGACCTCAGCTGAGCTGCAGAAATATTATACACACTCATGGTTCCAAATAAAGTCCACACATTTTGTTATTTGCTAACGTAGAGATATAATGCAGAGAAAACACTAGAAAAGTTAAATGTTTAGAATTCACAGTGGGATTAAGAAGTATCTGATATATAGTAGGCCCCCAATAAATATTTGGTGAGTGAATGAATGATGAAGTGAATTTAAGTTTCACTGAAATTGATGCATTTCTAGTCCTTTGTTTTCTTATTTTGTCTTCTCATTTTATTTTCCCAGGTGCTCAGCAGTATTTCTTACCTACAAACGAAGAAATACTAGGGGCTTCCCTGGTGGTCCAGTGGTTAAGACTTCAACTTCCAATGCAGGAGATGTGGATTTGATCCCTGGTCAAGGAACTAAGATCCTGCATGATTCACGGCCAAAAAACCAAAAGATAAAACAGGAGCAATACTGTAACAAATTCAATAAAGACTTTAAAAACAGTCCACATTAAGAAAAAAAAATTAACTCAGTAAATACACAGAAAGTGAAGTTAGTGCTTAGTGAAAAGGCATTCTCAATTCTTCCAGGTTTAGTGGGGCTTTAATAAATCCTTAGCTTGTGAATGTCTAAATCTGGGGTTCCATTTCTTGTAGTAAAGCCATGAAAAAGCCCAGTTTCTTAAACTCTGGAATTTTGTTAACTTGGTTTCCGTGAGATGATAGTTTCCCATCTCACATATAACGTTCCACACAGTGTGTCCTCTGTTGTATCTGGAGTTCCTGCTTATCTTAAGATTCAACAACTCTCACTCTGTCAGACATTAAAAAAAAAACAACCCAACATCCCACCATGTTGATATTTTAACATCAACCTCTGCTGGTGATGACACCACTGTCAGTTACAAAATCATATTAAAACATTTGGAAATATACTGATTGGCAGCAATATACTGATTGTTCAGTTCAGTTCAGTTCAGTTACTCAGTCGTATCCAACTCTTTCCGACCCCATAGACTGCAGCACACCAGGCTTCCCTGTCCATCACCAACTCTCGGAGCTTACTCAAATTCATGTCCACTGAGTTGGTGATGCCATCCAACCATCTCATCCTCTGTCGCCCCCTTCTCCTCCTGCCTTCAATCTTTCCCAGCATCAAGGTCTTTTCAAATGAGTCAGCTCTTCACATAAGGTGGCCAAAGTATTGGAGTTTCAACTTCAGCATCAGTCCTTCCAATGAATATTCAGGATTGATTTCCTTTAGGATGGACTGGTTGGATCTCCTTGCAGTCCACGGGACTCTCAGAAGTCTTCTCCAACACCACAGTTCAAAAGCATCAATTCTTCGACAATCAGCAGCAAGGTACAAAGTTGAAAAAAAAATGATGAAATTTTTTTAATGGGATGTAAATTTAGAGTTAGTGGAAAGTTTCCCTAAAGTACCAAAATGTTTAGGAATTTCTGCAACTATATAATAAATGCAAATCAATGAGAAAGGCAATCACGATATTTAAGCTTGTGATATAATTATTTCACTTCTAGTGGTTTTTAAGGGAATCATTTTAATGTAGCACATTAATTATATCAGTACAACCAGAATATCTTACTGTTAATATTTTCCAAAGCTTTATTTTCCATTAATAACTGCAATAAACAAGACTTACTAATACTCCAGTTATGATTTCATGACAGTCATTGACTGGTTTTAATCTTCCAGTAAATCAACAAGGAAACATGATTCATTTAATGAACTTATTTTTGTAGTAAATTTACAAATACTAAGCTGCATGTTGTACATTAGCTGTGGATTTTGTGTGTATGGATGGATGAATCTTATTGAGTAGTGATTACAAGGATAAAGTGAATACATTTTAGATTATAAATATTTAGTTTTCATGCTAGTAATTTTTGCTTCCTGGTGGAAATTTCAAACTGATACTCTTGCTTAATATGGTCCCATCAATATCAACATACTAAATTTCAGGATCATTAAGGGAAAAGAGAAAAGACGATTATTCATTTATAGCAATGAAGATACACACAGAGCATTTTTCAAGCACAAATGCATAGAGAAAATAAAATGCTGACAAGGAATGCATGAACAATATGTCCAGTACAAAGCCTAAATTCCAGTGAGTTAGGAGCTGAAGCTATGTTACCCATTGCTATTATGGCAGCAGGAAAAATCTATGGCTCTTCTTTTGGAAGCAGAGTTAGCCATTTCCCTTCTTTAATGGAAGTAACATTGAGAAAGACATGGTCCCAGAGGGAAGGCCCTGAGCTGTGTAATGTGTGAACGGTTCCCTCTCAGGTCAGGCTCCCATGCCCACTTGACTACGTTGCTCTCTAATGAGTGATGTTTATTACTTCATCCTTTGAAAGAGACGACTGACTGTCTATTTAGAGGGAAAATAAACTCAAAAAATAGTTTTCTCATGCTGCAGAAAATAGTTGCGTGTTTGTTCTGTGTAAATTCTTATTTCATGATTTTTACAATGAAATCAATAAGTTGCTTTTGCTTCTGATTTATGATATAAAGTTCATAAACTGTACACTTTAGAGGGGAGATGGATTTAGAGTGTGGTTTTTTGCAAACTCCAAAATCTGGAATTCCATTTTAAACATTGTAATAGATGTTCATCTTCTTATTTTGCCACAGAGAGCTAAATTTGTAGAGGATGTGATTTTGTTTCACTATTAACTATAGAAGTATCAGTAATAATATTTTGCTAGGAAAAGAATCTACTAAAAATCAAACTGTCTCAAAATGATCCTTAATATCAGAGTTAAGTTCTAGCATGTGCTATACATAAGTTTGTAGTTCAGGCATATTCATTTGTCTATTTAGGAGAAAAATGTGATTTATATGGGAAAATTCATCATACAGATTCTGGAAATAAAAGTTGAATTTTTCAGATTTAAGCTGAATGAAGTCCCTTGTAAAATATGAAATTGAAATAAAAATTATTTTACAAACAGACAACAGAGTGACAAGAGAAAGAATGAGTAGTGATCTAGTGAAGAAAAACAGACTAGAATCATCTTACATAAAGCGTTCATCCTAAATGTTACCTGTGATATTAAAGATACCTTTTGACAATTCCTCATTTCTTTTGAGGAAGCTAAGGGACCATCATGTGGGTTGTCATGGACTCCACACTAAATAAAGCAGAATGGAAGGAGTGCAATGTCTATAAGGGGGCAAACACATAGTATTGACTTTGAACCTGAAAATTTAGGCCCATCCAAGCATGACTGCACCCCACTCCAGTACTCTTGCCTGGAAAATCCCATGGAGAGAGGAGCCTGGTGGGCTGCAGTCCATGAGGTCGCTAAGAGTCAGACATGACTGAGCGACTTCACTTTCACTAAGCATGATTTCAAATGTCACCTGTGGAAGTTTTATGCACATTAAAAATTAAATTGTGCTATATATAAGTATTACTTTTATTCTAATAATATTTTGGAAGCCAAACTATTATTTATCTGTGTTTTCATGGTGGTAGAAGTAAAGGAATAGACTATAAACCCTAAAGAAAGCATTTCCAAAACCAACAAGCTAGCTGTATCTTTAATATATGCACTCAACATTGTTCTTGGCAAGAAAAGAATAAAACAATGGATACAATTTTTAGCTTCCATTTTCCATATCTGTTAATTTAATTTCTCTCTTTGGGTGGGGGGAACATGTGAAATAGTCCTGTGATTCCAAAAGATGAAACTGTACAAATGGTACTGTCAGAGTAGTAACATTTCCATCTCACCAATTACTTCAATTATTTTCCCATTTTCTCCTCTTCCTTGTGGTAACCAAACTCAGTAGTCTCTGTCTTATCATCTGTGTGTTTCTTTTTGAACGAATAAGCAGACACAGGTATATTTTCATATTTCCTTTCTTTTTATAAGTAGGTGTCATTTTATAGGTACTCATTTTTTTTTTTTTGCTTAACAATATGTCCTAGAAATTCTACCACATCCGTTTGTAGAGATTTTCCTCATTCTTTTTAGTACTCCATTGTGTGGATATAACATAGTGTTTTATTTAACTGTTATCCTACTTGAGGATGATTAGGTTGTTTCCAATGTTTTACAGTTACTAAGTGCCACAATGAACTCAAAATGCTTTTTTTGGGTCTTTTAAAAAATTTGAAGTATGGTTTATTTATGATATTGTATTAGTTCCAAGTTTACAGCATTCAGTATTTATATGAATTATGTTCCATTAAAAGTTATTATCAGATAATGGCTATAATTCCCTGTGCTGTATATTATTTTTGCTTATCTATTTTATACATAGTAGTTTGTATCTCTTAATCTCATGTCCCTATCTTGTCCTTCCTGTTTTGCCTCTCTCCTTGATATGCACGAATTTGTTTACTTTGTGACTTTGTTTCTATTTTGCTATATACATTGGTTTATTTTTTAGATTCCACATTAGATGATATTGTACACTTAAGTGATGTCTTTCTCTGACTTATTTCACTAAAAATAATATTCTGTAGGCCCATCCACGTTGCTGCAAGAAGTGGTAGAATTTCTTTCCTTTTTATGGTTGAGTAATATTTCATTGTATATACACATGAAATATCACCCCTTTCTTTTCCATTCATCTATTATTGAACACTTGAGTTGCTTCCTTATTTATAAATAGTGCTGCTATGAACATTGAAGTTCATGTATCTTTTCAAATTAGTGGTTTTGTTTTTCCTGGATGTGTACCCAGGGGTGGAATTGCTGTACAATATGGTAATTCTATTTTTAGTTTTTTGAGGAACTTCCATACTGCTTTTGATAGTGGCTATACCAATAAACTGTGGAAAATTCTGAAAGAGATGGGAATACCAGACCACCTGACTTGCCTCTTGAGAAATCTGTATGCAGGTCAGGAAGCAACAGTTAGAACTGGACATGGAACAACAGACTGATTCCAAATAGGAAAAGGAGTGCGTCAAGGCTGTATATTGTCACCCTGCTTATTTAACTTCTATGCAGAGTACATCATGAGAAATGCTGGACTGGAAGAAACACAAGCTGGAATCAAGATTGCCAGGAGAAATATCAATCACCTCAGCTATGCAGATGACACCACCCTTACGGCAGAAAGTGAAGAGGAACTAAAAAGCCTCCTGATAAAAGTGAAAGAGGAGAGTGAAAAAGTTGGCTTAAAGCTCAACATTCAGAAAATGAAGATCATGGCATCCGGTCTCATCACTTCATGGGAAATAGATGGGGAAACAGTGTCAGACTTTATCTTTTTGGGCTCCAAAATCACTGCAGCTGGTGATTGCAGCCATGAAATTAAAAGACGCTTACTCCTTGGAAGGAAAGTTATGACCAACCTAGATAGCATATTAAAAAGCAGAGACATTACTTTGCTGACTAAGGTCCGTCTAGTCAAGGCTATGGTTTTTCCTGTGATCATGCATGGATGTGAGAGTTGGACTGTGAAAAAGACTGAGCGCCGAAGAATTGATGCTTTTGAACTGTGGTGTTGGAGAAGACTCTTGAGAGTCCCTGGACTGCAAGGAGATCCAACCAGTTCATTCTGAAGGAGATCAGCCCTGGGATTTCTTTGGAAGGAATGATACTAAAGCTGAAACTCCAGTACTTTGGCCACCTCATGCGAATGGTTGACTCATTGGAGAAGACTCTGATGCTGGGAGAGATTGGGGCAGGAGGAGAAGGGGACGACAGAGGATGAGATGGCTGGATGCCATCACTGACTCGATGGATGTGAATCCGAGTGAACTCCGGGAGTTGGTGATGGACAGGGAGGCCTGGCATGCTGCGATTCATGGGGTCGCAAAGAGTCAGACACGAGTGAGCGACTGAACTGAACTGAATACCAATTTATATACTCACCAACAGGATATAAGAGTTCCCTTTTCTCCACATCCTTGCAAACATTTGTTATATTTAGACTTTTTTTTTAATGATAGCCATTCTGACAGGTGTGAGGTGATATCTATTGTGGTTTTTATTTACATTTCTCTGACGATTATGGATGTTGAGCATCTTTTCATGCGCCTGTTAGCCATCTGTATGTCTTTGCTAGGAAAAATATCTATTCAGGTCTTCTGCCAATTTTTTGACTGGGTTGTTTGTTTTTTTGATATTGAGTTGTATGAGTTCTTCGTGTGTTTTGGATATTAACTTCTTGTTGGTTGTATCATTTGCAAATATTTTCTCCCATTCCATTGTCTTTTTGTTTAGGTCAAAGAGTGTTGTGCCTATGTTCTCTTCTTTCAGGTCTTACATTTAGGTCCTTAATCCATTTGAACTAGAAATAACTTTTGAGTAAAAGTTGTTTATTTCTTCCTTTGGGTTTTAAATTTTGCTGTAGATTAAAGTGAAACATAAAATTAAATCTTGCCCTTTAGACTGCGTGACATAGTAAGTATCACAAGTGCTACCATTTTTTAAATTCTAGTTTTATTTTGCTAAAGTTTCCATCAGGGAAGTCTTGTCATACTTTTCTTGTTTTTGATGATCTGCTCTGAGTTCTCTATTGGCATCTGGCTGGTATTTTTGCAGGCTAAAGAGAAGAAGGAGACAGAGAAGAGAACATCTTACTAATTTTAGTAAGAAACCATATAGACTAAATTTATTTGATACTGTGTTTATACAACGATACCCAACTGATTACCTGGTGTTTGAGTTGATTGTTTAATTTAGGATATTTTTCACATATGGAAAGTGTGACTTTTTTTAGTCAAGAAAAATTTAGACATTCTTATGGGCTTGATTTCTAGCCTATTATTCTAGAGCTCTTAGGGATGAGCCAGGATGAAGGAGAAATTTTAATACAGATAACTTCATGAAATACTTAACTTACTGGCAGGGCCATCTTTAAGTGCTTATACCAGTTGAAAAGCTTCTGCATAGGCAGATATTAATATGGTCCTACTCAAATTTTTATTGGATCTTCAGGCAGAATGGTGGTGCCACATTAATTAAATTTTGCATGAAAATATCCAAAATAGAAAAAAATTCATTAATATTTGAATATAACTAAGTTATACCACAGAGGGAAATAAATATACACTATAAACAATAAAAATAAATAATAAATTTGGGAATTGTAATGCATTAGAAAGCTTGTTAAATAAGAAAAGTGCTGTAAAAATGAGGATGCAAATGGAAGGGAAGTGATCCTTATACAGGGTAGAAAATGCATCAGGGTTTCTTCAGTGCTGAACTAGTGGACTGACTATGTGTGGACTGTAAAGGTCTGTTTTCCCACAAAAGGACTCTTCTAGAGAGACAGGAACAATTCATCAGTACTTACAGTAGTCTATAATCTAATAATGAAGGTTTTTTTTTTTTTGCTGTAGTATGCACTTTAATTTTACCAATTAGCTTTCCATGAAGCATCAGTCCAGTGAAAAGGGAGGTTTTGATGGCATTTTTGAGTCCTTAGTCTCTGAACAGGAATAAGATGGCCATTTTTGGTGAACTGCTGAAATAGAGTTCTTGAATATGAAAACTCAGGGCTGGATCCTAGTTACATGACCTAGACACAGCCAGGTTTTCTATCCTGAAAAAAGCTAAGTTGTTTTTCACATTTATGTTGCCAACACATTGTACACTGAAGTTAGAACTTTGAAACCCTTCAATGATTTTAATGAGCCAACTTCTTTTCTTTAAACTTTCTTTTTTTGGTCTCTCCAGACAAACAAAAGGCTTTTAATTTGTTTTTATTCATTCATTTTTGTCTTTTATCGTAAAAATTTTCAACTACATGTAAAAGTAGTGAGAACTATATGATGAAATGAATATAAATGACCCACCAACTTTAAATATTTATTTAATATTTTGACAACTTTTTTCACCTACTTCCCCATACTCCATACCTTATACCTTACAATTTATTCTTGGTTGCAGTATTTTAAAACAAATTCCATACATTATATCACTTCGTATGTAAATATTTTTGTGTCACTAACAGACAATATAGCCCCCAACTTAACAGTAGCATTGTTATATCTATCTAAACTACCATCATCTAATACGTATGTTTAAATTTTACCAATTGTCTCAAAAAGTTCCTATTATAGTTGATATATTTTACTCAGGTTACAGAACGGCTCACACCTCACATTTAGCTGAGAAGTCTTTTACGTCTCTATTTTATAGTTTTATACACCCCTCCCTAAATATCATTTATTTGCTGAAACTAAGTTTGACTGTTGCTCTCTTGTTTTCAAAGAATAATTCATAGTTGATCACCTGTGCTTTCTCTTGCACCTTATCAGGAGGCCCCACTTTAGATTATAAGATTGATTAGTGGGTTCAGGTGTTTTCACACTGATATAGCTATTATAAAATTTTTTGTCAACCTTTTACTTAATAATGGTTGATGAACACAACCTATATCCACTATCTCATCATAAAGTATAAAATGTGTCATTTTAAAAAATGCTATCATTTCTTTCATTTTTACTATTTAGAATTCCTTTATAATAAGGAATTGCCCCTTATTAAATTTGGAAACCTCAGCAGTGGCCACAGGACTGGAAAAGCTCAGTTTTCATTCCAATCCCAAAGAAAGGCAATGCCAAAGAATGCTCAAACTACCGCACAATTGCACTCATCTCACACGCTAGTAAAGTAATGTTCAAAATTCTCCAAGCCAGGCTTCAGCAATACGTGAACCGTGAACTTCCAGCTGTTCAAGCTGGTTTTAGAAAAGGCAGAAACCAGAAATCAAATTTCCAACATTCGCTGGATCATCGAAAAAGCAAAAGAGTTCCAGAAAAACATCTATTTCTGCTTTATTAACTATGTCAAGCCTTTGACTGTGTGGATCACAATAAACTGTGGAAAATTCTGAAGGAGATGGGAATACCAGACCACCTGACTTGCCTCTTGAGAAACCTATATGCAGGTCAGGAAGCAACAGTTAGAACTGGACATAGAACAACAGACTGCTTCCAAATAGGAAAAGGAGTACGTCAAGCCTGTATATTGTCACCCTGCTTATTTAACTTCTATGCAGAGTACATCATGAGAAATGCTGGGCTGGAGCACAAGCTGGAATCAAGATTGCCAGGAGAAATATCAATAACCTCAGATATGCAGATAACACCACCTTATGGCAGAAAGTGAAGAGGAACTAAAGAGCCTCTTGATGAAAGTGAAAGAGGAGAGTGAAAAAGTTGGCTTAAAGCTCAACATTCAGAAAATGAAGATCATGGCATCTGGTCCCATCTCTTCATGGGAAATAGATGGGGAAACAGTGGAAACAGTGTCAGACTTTATTTTTGGGGGCTCCAAAATCACTGCAGCTGGTGAATGCAGCCATGAAATTAAAAGACGCTTACTCCTTGGAAGGAAAGTTATGACCAACCAAGATAGCATATTGAAAAGCAGAGACATTACTTTGCTGACTAAGGTCTGTCTAGTCAAGGCTATGGTTTTTGCAGTAGTCATGTATGGATATGAGAGTTGGACTGTGAAGAAAGCTGAGCGCTGAAGAAGTGATGCTTTGAACTGTGGTGTTGGAGAAGACTCTTGAGAGTCCCTTGGACTGCAAGGAGATCCAACCAGTCCATTCTGAAGGAGATCAGCCCTGGGATTTCTTTGGAGGGAATGATGCTGAAGCTGAAACTCCAATACTTTGGCCACCTCATGTGAAGAGTTGACTCATTGGAAAAGACTCTGATGCTGGGAGGCGTTGGGGGCAGGGAGAGAAGGGGATAAGAGGATGAGATGCCTGGATGGCATCACTGACTTGATGGACATGAGTCTGAGTGAGCTCCGGGAGTTGGTGATGGACAGGGAGGCCTGGCGTGCTGCAATTCATGGGGTCGCAAAGTGTCGGACACGACTGAGCAACTGAACTGAACTGAACTGACTGAATTGTTTGGTTACCCTAAAACCAGAGTTTGTTGAGGAAAGGTAGACTATATGCTTGATTATTTTCATTTACTAACACTGAGAATAATAAGTTGGTACACTTGCAATTTCCAGAAGTTTCTTTCTTTTTGGTATAATTATGAAGTCATAAATTTTATATATTGATGTGTTCCAATCTATTGTGGTTCTTATTCTTTTAGGTGCTCCAATTTCCTTTCCTTTGACCAGTGCTATTCCCTTCAAATTGGTTATTTTTTCCTTTTGGTCTGACTCCAGTGTTCTGTTATAGCTTTTTTGTTTCCTGGTACAACAAAATGTTGTAGGATTGTTTTGAATGTTTTCTGCCCCAGGCCTGAAATCAGCCATCTTTTCAAGAAGCACTGATTCCTTTTAGGCAAAAATTGTATTTAGAGACCACAAGCTGGGCACTAGGAATACTCATTATTTCTTGATTGTCATTGCCAGTAGGCCCTCTTAGTAGACTAAAATATATATTCTTTAAAAAAATCTTTTTAATTGAGTGATAACCGCTTTATAACATTGTGTTGGTTTCTGCCATACAACCACATGAATCAGCCATAGTTATACACATAACCCATTCCTCTTGAGTCTCCCTGCCACCTCCCACCCCGTCCCACTCTTTTAGGTTGTCACAGAGCACCAGGTTTGAGTTCCCTGCTTCATACAGCGAATTCCCACTGGCTATCCATTTTACACACAGTAAAGTATAGGTTTCAATGTTACTTCCCCAATTCGGGCCACCCTCTCTTTCCCAACTGTGTCCTCAAGTCTCTTCTCCATGTCTCTGTCTCCATGGCTGCCCTGCAAATAGGCTCATCAGTACCATCCTTCTAGATTCCATATATATGTGTTAATATATGGTATTTATTTATTTTCTCTTTCTGACTCTGTGTAATAGGCTCTATGCTTATCCACCTCATTAGAACGGACTCAAATGCATTCCTTTTTATGGCTGAGTAATATTCCATTGTGTATATGTACCACATTTTCTATATCTGTTCATCTGTCAATGGACATCTAGGTTGCTTCCATGTTCTAGCTATTGTAAACAGTGCTGCAATGAACATTGGGGTACATGTGTCTTTTACAATTATGGTTTCCTCAGGGTATATGCCTAATAGTGGGTCATGTGGTAGCTTTATTCCTAGCTTTTTAAGAAATCTCCATACTGTTCTCCATAGTGGCATTATCAATTTACATTCCCACCAACAGTGCAAGCGGGTTCCCTTTTCTCCACACTCTCTCCAGCATTTATAGTTTGTAGATTTTTTGAAGATAGCCATTCTAACCGAAGTGAGGTGATATCTCATTATAGTTTTGATTTTAATTTCTGTAATAATGAGTGATGTTGATTGTCTTTTCATGTATTTATTAGCCATCTGTGTGTCTTCTTTGGAGATAAGTCTGTTTAGGTCTTCTGCCCCCTTCTTGATTGGGTTGTTTTTCTGGTATTGAGCTGGAAAATGTATTTTTTATATTAAAAGAAAAATGTCAAGATTTCACTTATATCCCTTGATTTTATATTGCCATTTCTTTTGCTTTGCAATGAAAATTTTGGTTCTCCAGAGAAACAGAACCAAAAGAATGTGGTTATGTATGTATTGCCAATGCACGCAAACATGCTAAATTGCTTCAGTCATGTCCCACTCTTTGCAACCCCATGGACTATAGCCTGCCAGGCTCCTTTGTCCATGGGATTCTCCAGGCAAGAATACTGGAGTGAGTTGCCATACCCTCTTCCAGGGCATCCTCCTGACTCATGGATTGAACTTTCATCACCTGAGGCTCCTGCACTGCAGGCAGATTCTTCATTGTTGAGCAGCCAGTGAAGCCCATTTATTGTCAATAGATGTATGCATATACAATAGAATGTGTATAGATAAATAGATAAAAGGTAGACACTTATTATAAGGAATTGGCTCACATGATTATGGAGGTTGTCAAGTTCAGAATCTGCAGGGTAAGTTGGCAGACCGGAGATCCAAGAAAACTAGAATTTCAGTTTGAATCTGAAGGCAGTTTGGTGTAGAATAAGGAAGAGCTGATGTTGAAGCCTACAGTGCTGGAAAATTCTCTCTTTCTTGGCATTGGCTGAACTTTTTAGTGTAGAATTAGGAAGAGCTGATGTTGAAGATGAAGCCCAGAATGCTGGAAAATTCTGTCTTTCTTGGCATTGGCTGAACTTTTTGCTGTATTCAGGCCTTCTACTAATTGGATGAGGCGCACCTACTCTATGGAGGGACATTTGCTTTTCTCAGCGTTGACCAGTTTAGATATTAACCTCACTCTCAACAGAAACATCCAGAATAATGTTTGACTAAATATCTAGACACTTTGCGGTCCAGTCAAGTTGATGAAAAAATTAACCATCA
The DNA here is from genome assembly GCF_032405125.1 of Capricornis sumatraensis. NCBI lineage: Eukaryota > Metazoa > Chordata > Mammalia > Artiodactyla > Bovidae > Capricornis > Capricornis sumatraensis. The sequence goes on from NC_091069.1 coordinate 215,553,413, forward strand.
CAGTGAGCTTGGTAATTAAGTGAATTCCATTAGGCAGAAAAAAAAATTTAAATGTTTTAAGATCAATGAGAGGATACTGATCCCCAAATCATAATCCTGGAATGTTAGTGCTGAAAGGACACTGGATATGATTCATTTTAGACATTTATTTTTTGAATGAGAAAACTAAGGCCTGGAGTGATCAAATGAATTGTCCAAGATCTCACGTACATTCATGAAAGAAAAGAAAGGAAAGAAGAAAGAAACAAAGATTGACTGAGCCTTTTTTGTATGCTAGGTGCTGTGCTAGGCACTAGCCATTCGGTGGTAACCAAAACAAACCCTGATCCTGCCTTTATGAAGATTTCCTGAGGAAGGGTCGCTTAAGCTGAGACAGGAGGGTATGCAGGAGTTTATCAGGGGATGGAGAGCAGCAGCAAGACCAGGGAATCATTTTGCATGCAGAGGGATTCAAGTGTGGGAGGGCGCTGAAGGGGGAACTAGTTGAATGGCTTTAAAGACCTGAGAAAAGTTCCGAATAAATTGAAAGAGGCCGATAAAAGACTCAAAGATGCTGTTTACACTGTGCCTTCCCCTAAAGAGGATAATCTTTTTCCCCCCACAGCAAATTGTTTTTCAAAGTAGTTAGCAATCTTTAAGCTATCAGTCTATGTCCCCCCAAAAGCAGGTATCATTATTGCTATTTAGTGACTAGAAGAATTAAGGCATTGAGCACTGCAATGCCTTGCCCAAGGCCACTGAAAAATTAAGATTAAAGAACTAGAATTGAAAGTCACAGGGGAAGACTTGGCTTCTCTGAGATAATCGTGGGAAAGGAAATTATTTATTCTGGAAATTTAAATAGTCATTCTGGAATCTTCAGTGAAATCAGAGTGCAAAAATAGGCCTTTTCCCTGTCCCCCAGCACAACAATAATTTAGCAGTGGATTGCCATTTCCTTCTCCAGTGATTATAATAATGATTGTTAAATGATTTGTGCGCTGATTAGGCTAGGAGTTCCCAGGGCTGAGTTCCCAAGTTGCCCTCCACAGTTCCCCTTCTGTGATTTACCTAAGGCCACACCATGACTGAACTTAACACAGATCTCCATCCAGGAATTCTAACTGCTTTGGACCAACCAGCCCCACTATGTTGGTGTGAACACACTAGAAGTGACCTGATGAAGCTGCTTCATTGGGAAGTCTCTCAACAGTGGTACACTTGGTGATCTATTGTTGTTTAAACAATTATCTCTTTCCCTGCCTCTCTCTCTGATTTACATTTACCTGTGGTTTTTCTGTATGTATTGAAAACATTTAACTTTTATCATTCTTTAATTTTTAATTGTCTTATGATTGTCACTTAATTAAGCTTTAATAGAATCTACCGAAAAAAAGAGAAACCAGCACTTACAAGTAAGCTGTTCTGTTTTCATTACGCTTGACAAGTGGGAGAAATGAAGAAACAAGGGAAAATATTTATGTCTTCTGGAAGATGTATGGCATGTAATGGGCTTGGACTTTGCTCGTCCTGGGAAAAGGGATAATTCTTCTAAACCACAAGATGTTCAGATGACATTCAAATGTGCCTGTACAGCAAATATTGTTCATCTGTGATTACTCTGAGTCATTTTTCAATTTTCACCAGTTTACTTTCAAATGGGGTGGGAATCTTTTCCTCTCTGGTTGATATAAGTGGAAAGGGGGTGTGCCTTTGCAGGCGAGAGATCTTGATTCAAGGCCTGATGGGAGAGTCTCCTGCCCTTATGATTGCTCACATGTTACTTAACCTCTGATCTCAGTTTCTTTATAATTAAATGGGGATAATATTTTCCTCACTGGGGTTTTCTTGTGCTTAAATGTATTGTGAAAGCCCCTGGCCCTACTCTAGCTCTCCTTGCCAATTCTTCTAATACTTTCCCTGGATGTTTGCCACTCAAGTCTCAATCCTGAGAGTAGCTAAAATTTATAAAAATGTGGTGATTTGTTCACTCATGATAATTATATTTAAACACCACATTTTATTTTTTTTAGGGCTTAGGAAAGTATGCCAGAATTATTAAAGCAAGGCATCTATATCATCATTTCAGTGTTCAATACTAGCATTTTGAAATGATTTCATCTTTCATATTAAAGGCAATTTGGAGAGCAGCAAATATGCTACAATTAAAGAAAATTGAAATGGTATATAACTTATTCAATATCCCTTTTTAGGCTAAGAGTCAAGTACAAGTGAGTGCTCATTTATTTTTATCCAAACCACATTTAGGACTTGATTCTTATCTCTATGTTAACTCTGATTATCTGTATTTGATATTCACATCCATAAACCCTGCTCAGACACTCTCTTTTTCCAAATAAAACTTATTCAGACTCTTTAAGGTTGTCCTTGTTGAAGCCAAACAGCAATGATTTCCAATGTGAAGTGAATAGTTCATATATAAGAGAAGAACTGAAATGCTATGATAATGGTAAGAGAATGATTCCTTATATGTTTCAGAGCTTTTTGTTATTCAGCATGCACTCATATATTATTTAATTGCTCCTTACAAAGACTCTGTGAGGTTCTTTCATGGTTCAAAATACATTTAAAGGGTGAAAGATATCAAGCTTGTGTTGAGGCTTGTGTAATCTTGATGCTAAAACCAGGCAAGATAACACAAGAAAAGAAAATTACAGTCTCTTTCTCCTATGAACATGCACATGAAGATCCTAAATTAAAAAAATATATATTTTTAAACTTTCTTGTTGAAGGATAACTCACAGTGAAGGGCACAATCTTAACACTTAATTGAGTGGAGACATATTAACCCCACAGGCATTAGTTTCTGCAAAAATTTCCTGGTCAATAGTGTGGTAAGTGCACAGTTTGATGAATTTTTATACATGTACCTCCATGTAACCCCAGATTTTGCTGTATTTTCCTCATCTACCCCCTTACTTTGTCAGTTTTGAAAAAAGGAAACAAAATCACAGAAAGTGGAATTTCCTTTTAATTCCCATATCTTTTCTCATTCTTCCCTCCCTTCCTGACCAGAAGCAGCCAATATCATGAATTTGGTGTGAGTCCTTTTAGTCTGTTTCAAAAATACCTTTAAATACACTTATACTTCTTTAGGGCTTCCCAGGTGGCTCAGTGGTAAAGAATCTGCCTGCCAATGCAGGAGATGTGGTTTTGATCCCTGGGTTGGGAGGATCCCCTGGAGAAGGAAATGGCAACCCACTCCAGTATTCTTGCCTGGGAAATCCCATGGACAGAAGAGCCTGGCTGGCTACAGTCCATGGGGCTGCAAAAGAGTTGGACGGAACTTAGTGACTAAACAATAACAACAATGTTTCTTTAAGAAGAATCTATAGCAATAATGTCTAGTAGAAATATAATGCAAACCATGTGTATAATTTAAAATTTTTCCAACAGTCACTCTTAAAAAATAAAAAGTACTCATTCACTATAGTACAACAATATGTTACATGATAAAAGATAAAGTGAACTGTAGTATCAACAAAATATTAATGCTTAATGGAAAAACATTTTATACTGCTTTGGTTTTACATTTCAAATTAATTAAAATAAGTGAAATAAAAATTTTAGTTTCTTAGTCATGCTTTCTACATTTCGAATGCTCAATAGTTACATGTCCCTACCATACAGCATGAAGTTTACATAAATGGAGCATTGTTTTTATCTTTCTGCAATTTGCTTTTTCCACTTACCTTTATGTTTTGAGATGTATTCATGTAGATACTGTGTACAACTTGTCTATTCTTCTTACCAGTTTTATAGTATTCCATCACAAATGAACTCAATCAAATACTATATTTTAAAATACAGTATTTTATTTATCCAATCCCCATTTTATAAACATTCAAATTGTTCCTAGTTTCCACTTTATTCTGCTCCCTTTTCTTTTTTCCCCCTCTCCTCAATCAAGCTATTTATTCAAAAGAATTAGAAAAAACAGAAAAAGTCAACATGAGCTTTCTACTATTTCGTTTCCTCATCTGTGTAATGGGGATAATTCCATTACCTATTTTGAAAGGCTCAAGAGACTTAAATGCAGTAATTCATATTAGTTGGAGATAGTTGGAGTAATATTTAGCAAATCAAATGTGCTCAAGAAGCATTAGTTGCTCTCCTTGTCTTCCTCCTCCTCCTTCTATACAACTATATGTTTATTTGGATCAATATGCTCTCTTTCCCTCTTGCCTGCTGATTGTGGACATCTAGGTTGTTTCCATGGCCTGGCTATTATAAACAGTGCTGCGATGAACATTGGGGTACATGTGTCTCTTTCAATTCCGGTTTCCTTGGTATGTATGCCCAGCAGTGGGATTGCTGGGTCACATGGCAGTTCTATTTGCAATTTTTTAAGGAATCTCCACACTGTTCTCCATAGTGGCTGTACGAGTTTGCATTCCCACCAACAGTGTAGGAGGGTTCCCTTTTCTCCACACCCTCTCCAGCATTTATTGCTTGCAGATTTTTGGATTGCAGACATTCTGACTGGTGTGAAGAGGTATTTTGAATGAATAAGCCAGCTTCTATATTCATCTAAAATAAATGTAATTTCTATGAAAGTATTTTAGTTAATTTTATTTTACCCAGATTTTGAAAAAAAGAAATCCATATCCAAATATATCAACTCCATTTTCTCTTTGTAAAGGAGATGAAAATGGAGGACCCAAAGTAACATATATTTTGAAAAAAATTGCTAGATACCTTAGAACATATTACACAGCTGTTTGTCCTGCCAGTGGACTTATTTTTTTACGTTCTCTATAAGAAAGTAATATAAAAATTATTTTGCATTTTCTGAGCAGACTAATTACCAGGTAGTGGGGGGATGGGGATTACAAATTCACCAGTGTAAATCTCCAAACCTAGCTCTGCTAGGAGGTAGTTAAAAATTGAATGTAGGGATCATTATGTAACCAATAAGAACTGGTAGAATGAGGTCTGCATTTATCAAAGATCCATTTTCTACAGAGGTTTTAAGATTTGCTTTAGTGGAAGTGGGCTTTGGGAAGGTAGTGAGTATAAAATAAATCTTGTATACTTGCTTATTCCATCATTTTGGCAAATTTTTTCCTATTACAATTTTGGTGAAGAAATATGATTTTGTTTTCTTTGATTAATTTTATTCCTGCAAGGCTATTCAAAATCTAAAGGCTTACAAAGAGTAATGGTTGCAAGAAATGGAATATTTCACCCTTTATATAATAAATTCTGGCAATGATTACTCAGGTATATCATCAAGAAGGTTGTTATGTACTCTTAATTTTGTTTGGAAGGAAAGATGAATTACTTCCTCTGAGGACTTTTGCAAACTAATACTGACTTTTACATATGTTAGTTTAGAAATATATACTTTTCTTCAGTTTTTTTCTGAAGGATTTTGATTTAATAGAAATGCTACATTTATTATTTTTTACTCTTTGAAAATAAGGGACTAGAGCAGATAATATTCCTATGTTGTGTGGAAAGAATTTGAGTTTGCAGAATTTCTAACAATTCTTCCTGATGAAGACTTCAGGAATCCAACTTGTGGTGGTTTTAGGTATATCTCTATCACCTTTAAGTGACTGATAACTCCTGAAATCTGTTTAACTAAAGGATGCCTGATACTGATAGATTAACCACAATAGTAACTACATTTTATTTATGAGAAGAATAAATATTACATCATTCCTCTTTTATTGCCTCCCCCACTCACATTTTCAAGTCAAATATTTTTTAAAAAAGGACAAGGGATATAAATACAGTGGAAAAAAAACAATCCATTACCTTCAATAGCTCATGGTTTATATGGATTAACAGATTAAGCAAACATAAATGACTCTGTTATTGAATAACTAATTTTCCTGAAAGTTTTATAGTATTGTGGTTGAGGTGTGGTTGAGGCATGTTTGATGGACTCAGAGAGTGTGCGATCAAAACCTTGTTCTGCCATGTTCCAGCTGGGTAGATTTGGACAACTGTTTAATCTCTTTGAACATCAGCTGTCTATTAAATGGGGATAACAGTACACATGTTTAAAGTTGTTGTTTTTTTAAAATGAGAACTACATGATCTAATCCTCAGGCAAAGTGTTTAGCATACAATGCTTGCTTAAAGAATGTTAGCTATTTTGGTTAGATTAACACTCATGGATGACAGAATCTTTACCTGATTAAATGGGCTGAGGGCAGAGTGGTGATCCCAGTTAGATGGCTTCAATCGGAGACAATATCCTACAGGAAAGGAAATTTGATCTCATTTTTTAAATGCCAGTGTGTGGATGAAGGAGAAGGAATATTTCAGGTACTGAAAATGACATGCTGGTAAAAACAAACATGCTTCTGAAGCTAAATGAATCATGCTAACTGGAGTTTGAAAATACATTTGTTAGCCCAGATGTAGATTTGTATAGCAAAGTAAGAAATGAAGAGATTGATTAGATAAATGTTCAAATGAACGTTAGCTCACACGTGAAAAAATCTATTTGGAGATAGAGGACTTTTGTGTTCTTAAACCAAAGAATGAGATGATAAAACAAGTCTTTGTGAAGGTGATTCCAGCAGTAGTTTCTGGGTTGGATGAGGAGATAATGGATTCTGTGGAGGGTGCTGATGATCCAGGTACTATACACTTGGTTCTGGGAGGTATGGAACACAAGAGAGCAATTCCAAGAGACAATTTGGATATGGCACAGCTTGGTAACACAATCAAGATGGGAACTGAACTAGTATAGTTGGTAATGCCTTCCATTATTACTTTACTTTGTTGGATGTAAATAGAACCTCCCATTCCATCCCAATGGAGGAAATGATCTTGTCTAGGAACTTAATAAGGGTTTCTACAATGGTAATAGAGTTCTGGAGTTTGGTTACTCCAAGGGAATCCAGGGAAAATGCAGGGAAACAAATTACTCTGCACAAGGATGTGACAGAAGTGTATATATGTATAATACATGTGTGTGTATTACCTTTTTACTTTTTTCCTACTGATTAGAGGAGAAATAAAGGATACCAAGAACTTTTATGAATGGTGATTTCTAATATTAAATTTACATTTCTGTGTGACATAGTTTTTTCCCAGTATTCTCAGACATTCAAGTACAGATTCTATGCTGTCATAACTGAGTGTCTTATTGTGTGTATGAGGGTATATGTTTGCGTTTAAGTTATGGAAAGGGACTGAGATCTATGCCTGGGTTGGTGTGGTATGGAAAACAACTTTGGTTCTGGGAAGACAAAATGATCCTTCAGTTCAGTTCAGACATTCAGCCATGTCCAACTCTTTGCGACGCCATGAAATGCAGCATGCCAGGCCTCCCCATCCATCATCAACTCCCGGAGTTCACCCAATCTCACGTCCATCAAGTGAGTGATGCCATCCAGCCATCTCATCCTCTGTCATCCCCTTCTCCTCCTGCCCCCAATCCCTCCCAACATCAGAGTCTTTTCCAATGAGTCAACTCTTCGCATGAGGTGGCCAAAGTATTGGAGTTTCAGCTTCAGCATCAGTCCTTCCAAAGAACACTCAGGACTGATCTCCTTTGGAATGGATTGGTTGAATCTCCTTGCAGTCCAAGGGACTCTCAAGAGTCTTCTCCAACATCACAGTTCAAAGCATCAATTCTTTGGTACTCAGCTTTCTTCACAGTCCAACTTTCACATCCATACATGACCACTGGAAAAACCATAGCCTTGACTGGACGGACTTTTGTTGGCAAAGTAATGTCTCTGCTTTTCAATATGCTATCTAGGTTGGTCATAACTTTCCTTCCAAGGAGTAAGCGTCCTTTAATTTCATGGCTGCAATCAGCATCTGCAGTGATTTTGGACCCTCCCCACCAAATAAGTCTGACATTGTTTCCACTGTTTCCCCATCTATTTCCCATGAAGTGATGGGGCCGGATGCCATGATCTTCGTTTTCTGAATGTTGAGCTTTAAGCCAACTTTTTCACTCTCCTCTTTCACTTTCATCAAGAGGCTCTTTAGCTCCTCTTCACTTTCTGCCATAAGGATGATGTCATTTGCATATCCGAGGTTATTGATATTTCTCCCGGCAATCTTGATTCCAGCTTGTGCTTCTTCTAGCCCAGCATTTCTCATGATGTACTCTGCATAGAAGTTAAATAAGCAGGGTGACAATATACAGACTTGACATACTTCTTTTCCTATTTGGAACCAGTCTGTTGTTCCATGTCCAGTTTTAACTGTTGCTTCCTGACCTGCATATAGGTTTCTCAAGAGGCAGGTCAGATGGTCTGGTATTCCCATCTCTTTCAGAATTTTCCTCAGTTTATTGTGATCCACACAGTCAAAGGCTTTGGCATAATCAATAAAGCTTCGATGGACCGCAGGACAGAAGCGTGACTGAGAGGAGCTACCCCACCTCCGAGGTCAGGGGTGGTGGCTGGGAGGAGCAACCCCACATCCAAGAAGCGGTGGCTGCACGGGCGCAGGAGGGCCGAGAGGAGCTACTCCATGGTTAAGGTCAGGAGGGGCGGCTGTGAGGAGACACCCCTCGCCCAAGGTAAGAAGCAGCGGTTGCCCTTTGCTGGAGCAGCCATGAAGAGATACCCCATGTCCAAGGTAAGAGAAAACCAAGTAAGACGGTAAGTGTTGCGAGATGCATCGGAGGGCAGCCACACAAACCATAATCACAGAAAACTAGTCAATCTAATCACACGAACCACAGCCTTGTCTAACTCAATGAAATTAAGCCATGCCATGTGGGGCCACCCAAGATGGGCGGGTCATGGTGGAGAGGTCTGACAGAATGTGATCCACTGGAGAAGGGAATGGCAAACCACTTCAGTATTCTTTCCTTGAGAACCCCATGAATAGTATGAAAAGGCAAAATGATAGGACACTGAAAGAGGAACTCCCCAGGTTGGTAGGTGCCCAATATATATGCTACTGGAGATCAGTGGAGAAATAACTCCAGAAAGAATGAAGGGATGGAGCCAAACCAAAAACAATACCCAGTTGTGGATGTGACTGGTGACAGAAGCAAGGTCCGATGCTGTAAAGAGCAATATTGCATAGGAACCTGGAATGTTAGGTCCATGAATCAAGGCAAATTGGAAGTGGTCAAACGAGATGGCAAGAGTGAACGTCGACATTCTAGGAATCAGCGAACTAAAATGAACTGGAATGGGTGAATTTAACTCAGGTTACTATTTTATCTACTACTGTGGGCAGGAATCCCTTAGAAGAAATGAAGTAGCCATCATGGTCAACAAGAGTCCGAAATGCAGTATTTGGATGCAATCTCAAAAACGACAGAATGATCTCTGTTCGTTTCCAAGGCAAACCATTCAGTATCACAGTAATCCAAGTCTATGCCCCAACCAGTAACGCTGAAGAAGCTGAAGTTGAACGGTTCTATGAAGACTTATAAGACCTTTTAGAACTAACATCCAGAAAAGATGTCCTTTTCATTATAGGGGACTGGAATGCAAAAGTAGGAAGTCAAGAAACACCCGGAGTAACAGGTAAATTTGGCCTTGGAATACGGAACGAAGCAGGGCAAATGCTAATAGAGTTTTCCCAAGAGAACACACTGGTCATAGCAAACACTCTCTTCTAACAATACAGGAGAAGACTCTACACATGGACATCACCAGGTCAACACTGAAATCAGACTGATTATATTCTTTGCAGCCGAAGATGGAGAAGCTCTATATAGTCAGCAAAAACAAGACCGGGAGCTGACTGTGGCTCAGATCATGAACTCCTTATTGCCAAATTCAGACTTAAATTGAGGAAAGTGGGGGAAAACCACTAGACCATTCAGGTATGACCTAAAACAAATTCCTTGTGATTATACAGTGGAAGTGAGAAATAGATTTAAGGGACTAGATCTGGTAGATAGAGTGCCTGATGAACGATGGACAGAGGTTCATGACATTGTACAGGAGACAGGATCAAGACCATCACCATGGAAAAGGAACGCAAAAAAGCAAAATGACTGTCTGGGGAGGCCTTACAAATAGCTGTGAAAAGAAGAGAAGCAAAAAGCAAAGGAGAAAAGGAAAGATATAAGCATCTGAATGCAGAGTGCCAAAGAATAGCAAGAAGAGATAAGAAAGCCTTCCTCAGCCATCAGTGCAAAGAAACAGAGGAAAACAACAGAATGGAAAGACTAGAGATCTCTTCAAGAAAATTAGAGATACCAGGGAACATTTCATGCAAAGATGGGCTCGATAAAGGACAGAAATGGTATGGACCTAACAGAAGCAGAAGACATTAAGAAGAGGTGGCAAGAATACACAGAAGAACTGTACAAAAAAGATCTTCATGACCCGGATAATCACAATGGTGTGATCACTCACCTAGAGACAGACATCCTGGAATGTGAAGTCAAGTGGGCCTTAGAAAGCATCACTATGAACAAAGCTAGTAGAGGTGATGGAATTCCAGTTGAGCTCTTTCAAATCCTGAAAGATGATGCTGTGAAAGTGCTGCACTCAATATGCCAGAAAATCTGGAAAAGTCAGCAGTGGCCACAGGACTGGAAAAGGTCAGTTTTCATTCCAATCCCAAAGAAAGGCAATGCCAAAGAATGTTCAAACTACTGCACAATTGCACTCATCTCACACGCTAGTAAAGTAATGCTCAAAATTCTCCAGGCCTGGCTTCAGCAATATACTGTGAACTTTCAGATGTTCAAGCTAGTTTTAGAAAAGGCAGAGAAACCAGAGATCAAATTGCCAACATCCGCTGGATCATGGAGAAAGCAAGAGAGTTCCAGAAAAACATCTATTATAAACGATCCTTAAGCTGAACTAACTGAGCCAGAGGAGGGAGCTGATTGCCAAAGGAGTTAATGACAATAGGATTCTGGGAACTTGCAGAAATTCCAGGGAGGACATGGACTTCCCACAAGGAGGTGGCTTTGTTTTTCCCTTCTTGTGATCTTAAGGTATAGGGTAACCGGCTGAATATTTATAGGGATAAATTTGATTTTACACACTCATTTTAGTAGGGATAAGACGTGACTAAATAAATCTGCTTCTTTTGGTTTTAAGCCCTCTAGGCTTAAGTTGCCTCAATGGCTTCATTATATTGCTGCCCATTGTAGGAGCCTCAGAGTTAGTCTGCCTGCCAGGCTGGTTTGGCTTCTCAGCCTTTCACCGATACTGAGATGTCACACTGTGGATGTCTGTGTCTTTCTAACTTACCTCTGGGACTGAAAGCCTTACCTCCCCCCAACTTGTCAATAGAGATGACAGCTAGAGATGATCTTTCTGCAGCAGAGTAGCATTTTAAATTTTTGAGTACCTAATGTCTACTCCCAGAAACACTGGGAAGAAAATCTGAAGCATTACATTTTTTTTAGATGAATATTTTAATGAGTCTGCTTGGAATTATCCCTTGGTATTTGTCTCATTTCTGTCTAATTTTATAGTTATAATGCTATTTGAAAATTAAATGTCACAAAACATAAACCAAATAAACATGTCATCTGACTTTTTAAATTTTTATTATTTTTAGTATTATACTTAATAATTTTCCTGCTTTTTAATAGACTATTTTGCTGATGAAATAAATGGGAGATGTGGGTGGGGAGTAACATAGAAATATGTGGAACTGGTGCTTGTGACAGAGTTAAGAGAAGATTATTTGGGTTGGAATCCCAGATCTTCTACTTCTTAGCCTGGCAAACTTAAAGAAGGTATTTAGACTCCCTGGTACTCAGTTTAACTCATCTGTAAAATGGGATAAATAATAGTAACTACGTCTTAGGGTTGTTAAGATAATTCATGTAAAGCTCCTAGAACAGCACTGGGCATCGATCTAGTGAGTGCTCAGTGAGCTACTTATTTTTATTATTGTTATAGCACATTATTATTATTATTCATAGAAAAATTAGTCTACAGGGAAACTAATCTCATTACTTTATTGGCTTCACCTTGTGAAAAATGATTCTTTCTCATTTGATTATTTGCCATAGTCAACACATTTGCTTTTCTATAATTTTTCGCTATTTTCACAAATTTATATTTAAGTCCATAAAAATTTGCTATGGTTGTGGATATTCTCAGAATGACACATTGATCTTGAAGACAGTGCCCCAAAAGGAGTTCATAGCATTTCTAGCATGATTAGAGTGTGAGCTCTCCCCAGATGCTGCCTTTGAAGGGAATAACATTCATTTGAAAATGCAAGCTTTTTTTTAAAAAAAAAAAAGATATTCATTCATAGTAATGTGATAGGGATAATAGTGGTTCCCCAAAGATATCCATATCTTAACCTCCTGCACTTGTGAATATGTTATGTTACATGGCACAGAGGAATTAAGGTTGCTAACCTGTGGAATGAAGAGAGTACCCTATAGGAGTATCCATTATCCAGATGGGCCCAGGGGTTCTTATGTGTGAAACAGAAGCAGGTGAATCAGTATCAGAGTGACGCAGCATGAGAAAGACTTGGCCTGCCCTGCTTGCTTTGAAGATGGAAGGTGGCTAGGCGCCAAAACTGCAGGCACCCTCTGGATGATGGAGAAGGTAAAGAAACAATTCTCTTTCATCTAGAACCTCCAGAAGAGATGCAGACCTGCCTGAGGCTGCTGCTGCTAAGTCTCATTAGTCTTGTCCGACTCTGTGCAACCCCATAGACGGCAGCCCACTAGGCTCCGCCATCCCTGGGATTCTCCAAGCAAGAGTACTGGAGTGGATTGCCATTTCCTTCTCCAATGCATGAAAGTGAAAAGTGAAAGTGAAGTCGCTCAGTCGTGTCCGACTCTTAGCAACCCCATGGACTGCAGCCCACCAGGCTCCTTCATCCATGGGATTTTCCAGGCAAGAGTACTGGAGTGGGTTGCCATTGCCTTCTCCCAGACCTGCCTGCTATCACCTTAATTTTAGCCCAGTAAGACCCATTTCAGACTTCTGACCTCCCGAACTGCATGATAACAAACCTGTGCTGCTTTAAGCCACCACATTTATGGTAACTTATTATGGCAGCAATAGGAACCTATTGATAAAACAATACTGTACCACCCAAGCTTATCCGGTGGCTTGCCGGTAAAGAATCTGCCTGTAAAGCAGGAGATGCAGGAGATATGGGTTCAATCCCTGTGTTGGGAAGATCCCCTGGAGAAGGACATGGCTAACTCCAGTATTCTTGCCTGGAGAATCCCATGGACAGAGGATCCTGGTGGGCTATAGTCCTTGGAATTGCAAGAGTCACACATGACTTAGCATACACACACACACACACACACACACACACACACACACACCACCCAAGGTGTAGATGTTAGTAAAGAAATATCTCTCCTATTTAAATGGAAAAGTTACCTTCTTTTCCATCTTACTGGGCAGAGACTACTCACTGTTAGAAGTACATGTCAGAGCCTGGAATGAGAATGAAGGAGGGTCTTGAGCTGTGGACAGAACAAATCATGGAGGAGAATCTTTCCTTGGGCAAAATGGCTATGTTTGTGGAAATTTTGAAAAGATTAAATTGATGAAGCTTCTATTTATAAAGTTATTCTGGTTGTTTTTGTTTTCCCCAGGCTACTGAAGGTGAATACATATGCTATTCATTGACAAATCTGTTTTTTTTTTTTCCTGTGGAAATATAAGTTATAGAGTATCTGCAACTTTTAGGTATGTTAAAGGTAAAGAATGAAAAAAGGGACAATTAAAAAACAGTGTGTGCTGGCATGAGGTGTGGGTTATTATTCATAATAGCATATGAGTAGCATATGTAATTGCTATAGCATAATTTTGTGGCTAGGGGCACAGAATTTATAGGATGTGAAACATGCAAGTTTAAATGCAAAAGGAACGTTTATGAAAACGGATCACAGAGAAGGATTCAAACAAAAGCATTTCAATAGAAATAGTACATCTAGAAGAGACAAAAGAGACAATGAAAATAAAGAGGCCAGATGAGCTAGTGCAAACTGAAAGAATTAAAAAGAATAAACAGAGTCATCTACAACTTTATCAGAGAAAAAGAAATACAAGGGAGAGAATGACCCATCAATAAATGAGAGGGAGGAGAAATCGATGTTAGTGGTAAAATGTCTGAACTATTGAACTGCTTTTTTCAAGTCTGTCTTATAAAGAAATAGGGGTCTGGATAATTAGGAAGTAATTAAGGTCTCCCTGACTTTGAGACACTATTGATCATAAATAAGTAAATAATTACCAATTGCATTAATAAAATGTGTGCAGTGTAGAAGCAATGCATTCTATAATAAATTTTCCTGATCCAATGGTAATTATTATATTATTTGTGAAGCTAGCAGTGAATTGGGGGAAGAAAAACCCACTTCCAAACATGCACGATTAATTGATGCAATGATTCGACCAGAAGAAAATGGACAAAGAAATAAGCTCTTCAGGATAAAATCTGGAAGATTTGCTATCAGTTTATCTAAGCAAATAACACTACCACCCATACACAAGTAACACTGTAGAAAAACAATTTAAATTCTGGCCCAGTATGGGATAATGAACTACACGAAGTACGGTTCTTAGTTGCTCATTGTCCAGAGAATCTGGATCACTCAGGTGACTGACTACACAGATGTTACAAATGCTAGTTATTTGGGAGTTTAACATATTCAGAACTAAAATGTTATAGAAAACTTCAGACACTTCCATTTGTGCTCTATTATGTGGACCTAGGTATGAGCTCAGGATAGTATGAATTGGATACATACCTCTCATACACTTTTCATAAATTAATGAATTGATGTAAGAATGTACTGTTGTGGTAGTTGCAAGATGGTGTACAGTGGGGAAGAACAAAAGGTTTGCAGTCAGAGAGACTTGGGTTAGGATCAACCCCATGCACGAGCGCTTGCTGGCCAAGTTATTTGACCTTTTGGAAGGAATGTAATCACATTTATTACACATAATTTTATGAAGGTTAAATGAAATAGCTGATATACTACTCTTGGCACAAAGTAGATACTCAACAAATAAAATTTATTGTCATAATAATATGGTAGATTTGAGTGAAACATGTGATATACGTGTTTGCTTGAAAGTTAGGGAGACCAGAATCTACTTTTTGCTCTAATTTTGAATTACATATCACTTGGCATATTGGTACTTGATAAATGGCAGCAATTAACATGTAGTTTTTATTTAGCTCTGTTACCTTGGGAAAATTATAGTCTCACTTTACCTCAATTTGTGCATAAGTTAGGATTAACCTATATTTCTTCAAGCATTTTCTGTGTTCTGAGCATTATTGGAGCACATCTGATTCCTGAAGGAACTTAAGAGTTTAGTTGCACAGGTAAAACCAATGTATAGGGACAACTAGAGATAAAAATGGGTGTAAATTCTCATAAGTGCATAGGGGTTCAGAAAACAGTAAGGTAAACCACTGTAGCAACAAAAGGCATGACAAGGGGAAACAATGGTACTTACTCTAGGCGTTGCAGGTTGCTTAAAATTTGGATGAATGAGGAAATGGCGGAGAGGCAAAAGTGCTTTTTGAGTGGCAGGGGGACAGCCTGAGCCAGGGTGTGAAGGTAAGAATGAATGCATCTGGTGATTGCATTTCTGAGACATGGAGCTTATGATCCGGTATAACGTCTGAGGATTGCACATGAATATTTGAAATTGTGGCCATTGTCTTTGAAGACAGATGAGTGGATGTTGAATGAAATGGAGTGTTAAGGTTGGAGGACAAAGCAGAAGGATGCTGTTGCTTGTAATAACACTCTTTCTAAGGTTTCATGGCTTTGGATGAAATGAGATATTTGAATCTCTAAAATGCTTTCCTTCTTGTGAAGCTCTGCAACCATCCATAGAAATATCATTTTCTTGTGTTTCTTTCATTAGCCTATGAGTCCTTTGAGGTGGGAACCAAGTTTTGTTCAGCTCCATATAGGAGCCCATAATATAGGACTTGACACATAATAATGAACACAAAATACTTGTGGGATGGATAAAAGATGCTGTAGGTTATAAACATGAAGGGACATTTAATATTTGTCTCTCAATTATGTCTCTTTTATTTGCCCATTTTATCTACTAAAAGTTCTTACAGTGGCTTGAGCACTGAAATAGAATGCTTGTTAAGAAACAGAAGTTGTATTCCAGAAGGAGAAAGTTTCCCTCCTTTTAGGCACCAAAGCCAAACAGATTATAGAATCCAAATTTCAACAAGAAATTTGGATTTGGTTTCTGGCAGTTGTAACATAAAGAGAATCACAATGTGTTTTCATTTTCTGATAAGCAGCCTGCAACGTTCAACTGCAGAACAAGAGTTTTCCCTGGAAATAAACTTGAGGAGGAAGTGATCACATGGGACCTTGTAATATTTCAATTAAACATTCCCATGTAGGGCGGGATATTCAATTGGATATGAGGGAGCATAAAAGAGGCTCTAGAGAGAACTGGCATGGAGACCAACTTCATTTCTTCTGGTTTTCCAGATGGTTCATGGATGAAATTTACCCAGTTAAAAAATTTTATTTACTTTTTTTATTTTGGAAGTGCTTGCATCTGGAAAAAATAACCACAAATTCAATTGTTTAAAAAGTAAAGGTCTTTAGGTATAGTTAGAGAATGGAGTTCATATTAAGTGATTTTGCTTTGAAACATGGTAAATAACTTGGAAAAGAGCATAAAACACTTCGTAGGGCCATGGCTCATAAATTTATAACATTGCTTTTATTAATTTGGAATCTTCATGAGCTGAGATGAAGAGAGGAGTCCTTGAATTGGTTTCCACATTATGCTGATTCTGTGATCATCTGTGTGCTAAGAGACCACCCAATTCATCTCTGTTGTAACTAACACCAGATTTTGTCTTGGATTTCAGATCTCTGGCTATGACATGCAACATATTTAAAAAATCTGTTTGATTGATAGTTTAATCATTGTTCCCTATTACATCAGCAGCCAGGCCTAGTATTCCAATTTTGAAGGATTGTTTTGCCTTTGTCCTTGTGTCACACAAAGTACTTGAGGCTTGCCAATAGTAGATCTGATTGAAGCTTTATAGATTTCAGACATAGTTGAAGGTTTAAATTTTATTTTATGTTCTTGTGGTTATCTTTTAGACAGCATATGATTTCTAGTCCTCCTGTTACAAAGTCACCTTTCCAATCATTTTCATTGTGTATTCTTTTCTATTGCTTTATTTCTTCAATATTTATATGTGTCAATAATTTTATACTCTTGAAAAGCTAGTGGAAAAGCTGGTCTCCACTTGTTCTTGAACTCAAGAAGGCAAACCTGTATGTAAACATGTTTTTGCCTGGGCATGTTCATAAAGCCTTCCTTTTGGTCAGTGTTATCATTTTAGATTTTCTATGTGATTTAACAACCAGGCAAGTCCACTTGGTTTTACAGACTGAAAAAAATTAAACCAGGCCTAAAAAATGACAATAACCAAGTACAGCATTTAGTTGAACTTGACATTTGTATTCATTCAGCGATGGTGTTGCTGTTGCTTAGACAAATTTGTTAAACAGATAAGTCTGTCTGCAGAGATCCTCTCCACAGGCACCCTCCCTGATCCTCAGTCCCTTTATGACATTTTTAGGTTTCCTCACCACTTCTCCTTCGCACATCTAGAGCACCTCACCTGAGTTGTCCTTTTTGGTTAATGTTCCATGTTTTGGGTTTTCAGTAAAAACCTTAATTGAAGTGCAATCAATATACAATGAACCATCCTTAATTAAAGAGAATAGTTTGATAATTTCTGACATATATGTACCCCTACGATCACTACAATTAAGGTAATGAACATATCAATCAACAACCAGTTTCGTCATGCTTCTTTGTAATCCCCTCTCCTGCCTGTCCCTGAACCTCACTCTATCCTCACACTACCGCTGTTTCAACAGACATAGATTAGTTTTTATTCTCTAATATTTTATATAAATGGAATCATACAGTATATTCTTTTTTGTGGTTTGGCTTTTTTCATTTAGTGTTATTATTTTGAGATTCACCTTTGTTGTTTTGACAATCAAAATTTGTAATTAGTAATTTGCTGTTTTTATTACTGAGCAGTATTCCATTGTACTGATATATCACAAATTGTTTATCTATTCACTTGTTAATGGGTATTTGGGTTGTTTTCTGTGTGTGCTTAGTTGCCCAGTCATGTCTGACTCTTTGTGACCCCATGGACTGTAACCTGCCAGGCTCCTCTGTCCATGGGAATTTTCCAGGCAAGAATACTGGAGTGGGTTGCCATGCCCTCATCCAAGGGATCTTCCTAGCCCAGGGATCAAACCCAGGTCTCCCACACTGCAGGTGGATTCTTTACCATCTGAGCCACCAGGGAAGCCCCTAAGTTTGGGCTAATAGAAACAAAACTGCTATGAGCAGTATGCACAAGTCTTTGTCTAGAAATATGTTTCTATATTTTTTAATATTTAGCTAGAATATACAGATGGTGGGGCTCCTCACTTGCTAACGCAGGAGACATAAGAGACACAGATTCAATCCCTGGGTCAGGAAGATCCTCTGGAGGAGGGCATGACAACCCATTCCAATATTCTAGCCTGGAGAATCCCATGGACAGAGGAGCCTGACGGGTTATAGTCTATAGGTTTGCAGAGTCGGACATGACTTAAGCGACTTAGCATGCAGGAATACAGATGGCTGGGTCACATGGTAGATGTCTGTTTAACTTTTTAAAATATTTATTTCTTTATTTATTTTTACTTTGAATATCAGGAAGTTCACGTTCACGTATTGCTGAAGCCTGGGTTGGAGAATTTTGAGGACCCCTTTACTAGTGTGTGAGATGGGTGCAATTGTGCGGTAGTATAAGCATTCTTTGGCATTGCCTTTCTTTGGGATTGGAATGAAAACTGACCTTTTCCAGTCTTGTGGCCACTGCTGAGTTTTCCAAATTTGCTGGCATATTGAGTGCAGCACTTTCACAGCATCATCTTTCAGGATTTGAAACAGCTCTACTGGAATTCCATCACCTCCACTAGCTTTGTTCGTAGTGATGTTTTCTAAGGCCCACTTGACTTCACATTCCAGGATGTCTGGCTCTAGATGAGTGATTACACCATCATGATTATCTGGATCGTGAAGATACTTTTTGTACAGTTCTTCTGTGTATTCTTGCCATCTCTTCTTAATATCTTCTGCTTCTGTTAGGTCCATACCATTTCTGTCCTTTATCGAGCCCATCTTTGCATGAAATGTTCCCTGGTATCTCTAATTTTCTTGAAGAGATCTCTAGTCTTTCCCATTCTGTTGTTTTCCTCTGTTTCTTTGCACTGATGGCTGAAGAAGGCTTTCTTATCTCTTCTTGCTATTCTTTGGCACTCTGCATTCAGATGCTTATATCTTTCCTTTTCTCCTTTGCTTTTCACTTCTCTTCTTTTTACAGCTATTTGTAAGGCTTCCCCAGACAGCCATTTTGATTTTTGCATTTCTTTTCCACGGGGATGGTCTTGATCCCTGTCTCCTGTACAACGTCACAAACTTCATTCCATAGTTCATCAGGCACTCTATCTATCAGATCTAGGCCCTTAAATCTATTTCTCACTTCCACTGTATAATCATAAGGGATTTGATTTAGGTCATACCTGAATGGTCTAGCGGTTTTCCCTGTTTTCTTCAATTTAAGTCTGCATTTGGTAATAAGGAGTTCATGATCTGAGCCACAGTCAGCTCCTGGTCTTGTTTTTGTTGACTGTATAGAGCTTCTCTATCTTTTGCTGCAGAGAATATAGTCAACCTGATTTCACAACTAGTAAAGTAATGCTCAAAATTCTCCAAGCCAGGCTTCAGCAATACGTGAACTGTGAACTTCCTGATATTCAAGCTGGTTTTAGAAAAGGCAGAGGAACCAGAGATCAAATTGCCAACATCCGCTGGATCATCAAAAAAGCAAGAGAGTTTCAGAAAAACATCTATTTCTGCTTTATTGACTATGCCAAAGCCCTTGACTGTGTGGAAAATCCTGAAGGAGATGGGAATACCAGACTACCTAACCTGCCTCTTGAGAAATCTGTATGGAGGTCAGGAAGCAACAGTTAGAACTGGACATGGAACAACAGACTGGTTCCAAATAGGAAAAGGAGTACGTCAAGGCTGTATATTGTCACCCTGCTTATTTAACTTATATGCAGAGTACATCATGAGAAATGCGGGACTGGAAGAAACACAAGCTAGAATCAAGATTGCCGGGAGAAATATCAATCACCTCAGATATGCAGATGACACCACCCTTATAGCAGAAAGTGAAGAGGAACTAAAAAGCCTCTTGATGAAAGTGAAAGAGGAGAGTGAAAAAGTTGGCTTAAAGCTCAACATTCAGAAAACGAAGATCATGGCATCCGGTCCCATCACTTCATGGGAAACAGATGGAGAAACAGTGTCAGACTTTATTTTTTGGGGCTCCAAAATCACTGCAGCTGGTGATTGCAGCCATGAAATTAAAAGACGCTTACTCCTTGGAAGAAAAGTTATGAGCAATCTAAATAGCATATTCAAAAGCAGAGACCTTACTTTGCCGACTAAGGTCTGTCTAGTCAAGGCTATGGTTTTTCCAGTAGTCATGTATGGATGTGAGAGTTGGACTGTGAAGAAGGCTGAGCGCTGAAGAATTGATACTTTTGAACTGTGGTGTTGGAGAAGACTCTTGAGAGTCCCTTGGACTGCAAGGAGATCCAACCAGTCCATTCTGAAGGAGATCAACCCTGGGATTTCTCTGGAAAGAATGATGCTAAAGCTGAAACTCCAATACTTTGGCCACTTGATGAGAAGAGTTGACTCATTGGAAAAGACTCTGATGCTAGGAGGGATTGAGGGCAGAAGGAGAAGGGGATGACTGAGGATGAGATGGCTGGATGGCATTACTGACTCGATTGGCGTGATTCTGAGTGAACTCCAGGAGTTGGTGATGGACAGGGAGGCCTGGCGTGCTGCGATTCATGGGGTCGCAAAGAGTCGGACACGAACTGAACTGAACTTATTTTTACTTTACAATACTGTATTGATTTTGCCATATGCCAACATGAATCCACCACGGGTGTACGTAAGTTCCCACTCCTGAACCCCCCTCCCACCTCCCTCCCCTTACCATTCTTCTGGGTTATCCCAGTGCACCAGCCCCAAGCATCCTGTATCTTGCATCGAACCTAGACTGGCCATTCATTTCTTATATGATATTATACATGTTTCAATGCGATTCTCCCAAATCATCCTGCCCTCTCCCTCTCCCACAGAGTCAAAAATCTGTTCTGTACATCTGTGTCTCTTTTGCTGTCTCGCATACAGGGTTATTGTCTGTTTAACTTTTAAAGAAACTGTTCAACTGTTTTCCAAAGTAATTGTATCATTTTGCATTCCTGCCACTAGTTTGTGAGAATTCCAGTTACTCCACATCTGGTCCAAGCCTTGGTGTAATTGATTTTAATTTTAGAAATTCTAAGAGATACATAGTGCTATCTCTTTAATGCTCATTTCTCTAATAACTAACAATATTAATCATATTTTCATGCTATTTGCCAACCGTGTAACTTCCTGTTGAAATGTCTATTTAAATATTTTGTCTATTAAAAATTGAATGTTTCTTTATTACTGAAAATTTTAGACTTCTTTATATATTTTTGATACCTGTTTTTATCATATTTGTGATTTGCAAATGATATCTCCTAGCTCAAGGCTTGTCTTTATATTCTCTTAACAGTGTCTTTCTCTGAGGAAAATTCTTAATTTTGATAAAGTCTAATTTACTAATCGGTTTTTTCATAGATCTTGCATTTTGTACTGTGGCTGGGAAATCTTTGACTAGTATATGGTCATAAAGGTTCTCTTCTATAGCTTATAATAGAAATGTTATAATTTTAGGTTTTACATTTAGGTGTACAATCCACTTCGAGTTGGTTTTTTTATATGGTGAGGTATGAATATTTCTTTTCTGCCCATGAGTATCAACTGTTTATTATCTTTGTTGAAAAGAATATTCTCCACTGAATTGCTTTTGTATCTTTGTCAAAATTAATTTGCTATACATGTATGTCTAATTCTGGGGTCTCTTCTGGTGCTATCATTTTTATGTTTATACACTAGCTCAAAACTTGAAGTCAGGTCATTCTTTTTAAAAAGCTGTTTTTGCTATTCCAGGTCATTTCCAATTCATATAAATTTTAAAATCAGCTTATGAATTACTGCACAAAAGCCTATGGGGATTTTGACTAGGATGACATTGAATCTATAATTTGGATAGAACTGACAGCTCAAGGATATTGAGTCACACTGATCCATGAACATGGAATATATGTCCATCTAGAGATTGTCATTCTGAGTGAAATAAGTTGGACAGAGAAGGAGAAATATTGTATGACATCCTTAGTATGTGGAATCTAAAAAGAAATGATACAAATGAACTTACTTAAAACAGAAAGAGATTCACGGACTTAGACAATGAACTTATGGTTGCTGGGTGGACAGGATGAGGGGAAGGAGTAGACAGGGAGTTTGGGATGGACATGTACACACTGATATACTTAAAATGGATAACCAACAAGGACATACGGTATAACACATGGAACTCTGCTCAGTGTTATATGGCAATCTGAGTGGGAGGGGAATTTGGGGGAGTAGGGATACACGTATGACTGAGTCCACTTGCTATTCACCTGAAACTATCACAACTATAATCAGCTACACACCAATACAAAGCAAAAATATTTTTAAAAGGAATATCTGGCCATATATATAAGCCTTCTTCTAACTTTTCTAAGCAATGTTTTGTGATTTTCAGTATACAGGTCTTGCATATCTTTTGTCAGAAGTACTCCCAAGTATTTTACATTTTCGTGCTGTTGTAAATGATACTGTTTTTAAAAACCTCTATTTCCAATTGTCTGTTGCAGGTAATAGAAATACAGTTGATTTTTTTGTATATTGATCTTGTATCCTCCATCTTTGCTAAACTCACCTATTGTTCTAATAGCTTTTTCATAGATTCTGTGGGATATTCTATATACATTAAGTTATCATGTTGTCTGCTAATAAAGACAGTTTTATTTTCTTAAATCATTTTCTTAAATCATATTTGTGATTTTAGGTGGAGCATTCAAATATTCACCATTAAGTATGATCTTCACTGTAAGTATTTTTGTAGATGCCCTTTAATGGGTTGAGAAAGTTTCTTTCTATTCCATGTTTTCTGGGAGATTTTATAATGAATGGATGTTGGATTTTGGTCAAATGATTTCCCTGCACTTATTGAGGGGTTCATATGGCTTTCATCTTTTTATCTGTTAATATGGCCAAATATATTAACTGATTTTTTTTTTTTTTGAGTATTAAACTAAGCCATGTGGCTTGAGGGATCTTAGTTTCCCAAACAGAGATTGAACCCAGAGAAAGTGCTGAGTTCTAACCATTGGATCACCAAGGAACTCCTCATTTTTTTGGTTTCTTAAGGTAGAAAATGAGATAATCAGTTTGAGGGTTTTCTTTTTTTCTATTATGGTCATTTAGTGTTCTAAACTTCTTGTAACTGCCATTAGCCACATGTTACAAATTTTGACGCACTGTGTTTTCATTTTCATTTACTTCCAGACACTTTCTAACTTCCTTTTTGATTTCTTCTTTGATAAATCTGTTATTTGAAAGTGTCCAGTTTTCAAATAGTTGAGATTTTTCTGGATATTTTAATATTTTAATTCTAATTTAATTTTATTTTGTTCAGAGAACATATTTCATATAATTTGAGTCCTTTTAAATATTGAAGCTTGAATTATTGGCCTAGATTATAGTCTCTTTCGCTGCATGTTTTGTTTGCACTTGAGAATGATTCTGTTGAGTGTGCACTGTGCTTTGTTGCTCAGTTGTGTCCGACTCTTTGCAGCCCCATGGAATGCAGCCTGCCAGGCTTCCCTGTCCATGGGGATTCTCCAGGCGAGAACACTGGAGTGCGTTGCCACACCCTCCGCCAGGGGATCTTCCCAACCTAGGGATCAAACCCAGGTCTCCCTCACTGTAGGCAGATTCTTTACCTTCTGAGCCACCAGGGAAGCCTATTGAGTGTAATTATCTAGTATTTTGCTGCTGCTGCTGTCGCTTCAGTCCTGTCCGACTCTGTGCTACCCCGTAGACAGCAGCCCACCAGGCTCCCTCGTCCCTGGGATTCTCCAGGCAGG
The DNA here is from genome assembly GCF_032405125.1 of Capricornis sumatraensis. NCBI lineage: Eukaryota > Metazoa > Chordata > Mammalia > Artiodactyla > Bovidae > Capricornis > Capricornis sumatraensis. The sequence continues at coordinate 215,577,495 of NC_091069.1, forward strand.
AACACTGGAGTGGGTTGCCATTTCCTTCTCCAATGCATGAAAGTGAAAAGTGAAAGTGAAGTCGCTCAGTCGTGTGCAACTCCTAGCGACCCTATGGACTGAGGCCTACCAGGCTCCTCCTTCCATGGGATTCGCCAGGCAAAAGTAAATGACACCAAATGGCTGATAGTCTGCTTCGGTCAATATCCTTATTGATTTTCTATTTGTTCTATCAATTATTGAATGATAATGTTGAAATCTCTGCCTATGAAAACTGATTCATCTAATTCTCTTTGCAGTTTTATCAGTTTTTGAAGTTTGTCATTAGGAGCATAAGCATTTGAAGTTTGTTATAGTCTCTTGAAGTGAAGTGAAGTGAAAGTCGCTTAGTCATGTCCCACTCTTTGTGACCCCAAGGACTATACAGTCCATGGAATTCTCCAGGCTAGAATACCGGAGTGGGTAGCCTTTCCCTTCTCCAGAGGATCTTCCCAACCCAGGGATTGAACCCAGGTCTTCTGCATTGCAAGCAGATTCTTTACCAGCTGAGCGACAATAGTCTCTTGATGAATTTACACTTTTATCAGTATGAGATGGCCTTCTTTATCACTGGTAATTTCTTTGCTCTAAAAAGCAATATTTACTATCTGATATTATTATAGTCGCTCCAGGTTTAAAAATCAGTGTTAGCATAGTATATTTTCCTTCGCCTTTTAATTTTTAACCAGGCTATGCCTTTGTGTCTGACTCTTTTAAAAAATTTAATCTAACAATTGATGCTTTTATTTAAGATATTTAGACCATTAATATTTAATGTGATTTTTGCTATATTTAGGTTTAATTTTACCATTTACCAATGAAAATTTTTATTTTCCAGTAGATTTTCTATTTTCTAATCTGTGTTTTATTCTTCTCTATTGTGTTTATTTGCTTCCATCTGGATTGAATATTTTTCATAGACTTACGAGTTATGGCTTACTAGCTGTAAAATTGCTTTAGGGTTTATAGTGATAAGTTAGAGATGCCACACTTCACATATGGGATGTCAAGCTTGGAGTATAAGAACTTTGCAATAGTATACTTCCATTTTCCCCTCCTGGGTTTTGTGCTATTTTTATCTAACATTTTCTTTCTATATATGTTATAAACCTAATAATACCTTGGTATCATTTTGTTTTAAGTAGTCACTTATCCTTAAAACAGGTTTAGAAATAAAAAAAGATTTGTTAATGCTTGGATATCCAGTGCTCTTCTTTCCTTTGTATGTATCTATACTTTCACCTGGTATCATTTTCCTTCTGCCTGAAGAACTTATGGTATACATTCTTTCAGCTTTTACATGTCCAAAGAAGTCTTTATTTGCTTTTGTATTTAAAGATCTTTTTGCTGTGTATTCGGAGGAGGCCATGGCACCCCACTCCAGTACTCTTGCCTGGAGAATTCCATAGACAGAGGAGCCTGGTAGGCTGCAGTCCATGGGGTTGCTAAGAGTCGGACACGACTGAACAACTTCACTTTCACTTTTCACTTTCATGCATTGGAGAAGGAAATGGCAACCCACTCCAGTGGGTTCCTGGAGAATCCCAGGGACGGCGGAGCCTGGTAGGCTGCTGTCTATGGGGTCGCACAGAGTCAGACACGACTGAAACGACTTAGCAGCAGCAATAAAAGAGGTATAGAACTCTGTGTTGTTGTTTAGTCTCTAAGCGTGTCTGACTCTTTTGTAACCCCATAGACTGTAGCCTGCCAGGCTCCTCTGTCCATGGGATTTTCCAGGCGAAAGTACTGGAGTGGGTTGCCATTTCCTCTTATAGGGGATCTTCCTGACCCAGGGATGGAACCCAGTGCATCTCCTGCATTGGCAGGTGGATTCTTTACCTCTGAGCCATGAGGGGAGCCCTGTAGAACTCTAGGTTATCTTAAAAAATACATCAAGACTGTTGCTCCATTGTCTTTCCTTCTGCATTACTTCCAATAAGAAATCTATCTCCCTTTTCTTTGATCCTCTCTATATAACATACAGTCTTTCTTTCCCCTAGCTGTCTAAACTTTTCCTTTTATTAGTGATTTAAGATAATTTAAATATTATGTGCCCTGGTATAGTTTTCTTTAATTTTCTGTGCTTTGACTTTGTTGAGCTGCTTTTGAACTATTGGATCTGAAGGTTTATAGTTTTCATGAAATTTGAGAGAATATTCCTTCAGTTCTTTTTCTGCCTTCCACTCTCTTTCCTTGTGTTTAGGGACTCCAATTATTAGTATATAAGGCCACTTAAAGTTGTTCTGTTCATTTTCTGTCCTCCCTTCCTCTGTTCCTTCTTTCCTTTGCCTTTATTTTCTGCGTTTCATGTTGGGTAGTTTCCATTACTAAGCTTTCAAGTTTATTAAACTTTTCTCCCCTTTGCAATGTCTAATATGTTAATTTTAATCCCATTCCATTATTATTAATTTTTTAGACCTTGTAGTTTTAATCTCTAGAGGTTTGACTTGGACCTTTTTATACCTTCCATATTTTTATTTAACAGAGTCATTCTTTCTTCTTGCTTCTGGAACACATAGAATATAGTTACAATGACTTTTAGTGTTTAGCTTCTGATTTTATTGTTTGTGTCATTTCTGGTCGGTTTCAATTGATTTGTTATCTTGTCTTAGTAGGCTCTGTGTAATGCTGCAGCTCTACTGACCACGTCAGACTCTCTAGCTTGCACTTCAGTTCACCCTATCCTGTGGGACCTAGTGATTTGGAGCTGACTGTCCATTTGGGGCCAATCTTCTAGCTGGGTGGTCCTTCCAACCAGATCCCTCATACTCCCAGCTTACTTCCCTCTCCTCTGCTTGGCTCCTCATTTTCTGCATTCAGAATGTCTGGTGACCAAGACTGCACTGGCTATGTCAGTCAGTAAAAATAATATATTTTCTTCTGCAAATTAATCACATTAATTTTTCACAAGTAAGTATTATTAATTTTCTAAATTATAGATATAATTCATGCTCATGTGGACAATTTGGAAATTTTGGAAAAATATGTATAACAAATTTAGTTACCTACCTCTAACTCTAACTACTACTTGCATTTTAATGCTTCTCTTTGTTTTACATAGTTCATCTTATATTATATTTACACTTTAAATTCTACTTACTTTCAGTTACTTTTCCTACATCACTAAAAAATTTTAATGATTACTGCCATTTCATCATAAAGGAATGCCATAATTTATGTAATTATTTCCCTAAAATGGAATGTTTTCAGCTTCTTTTCATTTTTCCCTGTTATTTCTGCATAATTTCTTCCTGAATTTGGGATTATGTCTTTAGGATAGATTCCCAGAAATGGAACAATAGGAATGAACCTTTTCAGACGCTTAAAGCAATGCCAGGTTGCTTTAAAAAATGTACACTTAAATTCAACCAGCACTTGACATGACTTTGTTTCGCCAGGTAAATGTTTTTATACTATTTAAGTTTATTTATTAAAGAAAGAGATACTATTTAATAAATCTGATATTTACCTTAAATATCAGTTGAGAAAATTTTTTAGGTAGCTATCTAACTATAGGAGAAAGTTTTTCTTCTACTTTCAAATCAGTTCAAAAAATTCATTTGCATCCATTTTAACCACAGCCAAGTACATCCTTTTTCTTTCATTTGGAGTCCTACATTAGCATTATTGACAAATTATGCTGTTAGAATGAACACATTATATCTTCCTTAATTTGGGTGAGAGTTTCTTTCCATGATTAATGCCAAGAATTCTTTTGGGATATGTTCAAGCCTGGTAGAAGCCCATAATTTATTTTCTTATTTGTTTTGTTTATTTAGAATTTATATCTTGCTTACTACTAAACCAGATTTGAGGTGACTTATACATAGCAACAACAACAACAACAACAATAAAACCCCAGTAAGATAAAGAATACAAAGAATAGGGAAAAATGATAATAGAACCCTAAGTTAATTATAACATCTGGGCATTGATTTTCTAAATCAGTTTTTTACACACTAGTTTTTTTTTTTTTTGCCCTTGGTCTCTGCAGGCAGTTTCTAAGAACTAAGTGGGATGAGACAGCAAGGCAAAGGCTGGGAGGTTCCTGGCACATCGACATCAACCTCAGAGGCCCTCTGGGGATGCTGGGATAGCATTTTCTCACCGGAAAGCACTCATCTATCATATTCATGTTCTCCTAGGAAACCCCTCAGAGGGCACCCTTGCCTTAGAGGACAACTCTCCAGGAGCTCTTGTGGCAGTCGGTGGGCAGCATTTCACAGACTGTTGGCCTCTGTGGTGGGATGACAATTTTTCTCTGACTTCAACAAGGGTCCTTTGCAAACTGGTGCAGCAGGAAGTGGAAAACCACGGCCCTGCTATTGTGCTAAGAAGTCATTATCGCCAGAAAGAGCAGAAGTAGGGACTGCAGATAATGGGCCTCTCAGGCTGTCCAGAAATCATTACACGACTGAGGAAGAGGCAGCAACTGTTTTAAATCCCATTAGTGGGGCTGATGGGCTGTCTGGGACAGGATGCCTATCCCTGAACCAGTAGCTTAGAATAACTTATTAACCCTCTAATGTTGGGAGCTGTCATTTCCCAGGCTGCAGTTCCAACACTTTTCCAGAGAGAATAGGAAAGTGTGTTAGGTGCCTTACACATGATCTCACTGAATTCTAGCAACCACCTTCTGAAGTTGATATTAACGCCTTTGTGCAGGTAAAAAGGCTGCGATCTGTTCAAGGTAACAAAGTTAGTAACTAATGGAACCAAGATTAAAATCTGAATGCCAGACCCTAAAGCCTGCATTCCTTTGATACATCAGCTGATTCCAAAATGCTGTGTATATGTGATTGAGGAAGTGCCAGAGTATTGCAGCTCAGGAATGACCTTCACAGTGGGTGACACTAATGACTTGGCTTTGGTGCTAAGCTGTGAAATTCACACATTTTTGCTAACTTGAAATACTCAATCAGAGACTTCCCTGACGGTCCAGTGGTTAAGAATCTGCCTGCCAATGCAAGGGACACGGGTTCAATCCCTGGCCCAGGAAGATTCCAGATGCCACACAACTAAGCCTGTGCACCACAACTACTGAGCCCTCCCTCTAGAGCCCGTTTTCTGAGATGAGAAGCTATCACAATGAGAAGGCTGTGCTGGTGTAGAGAGTAGCCTGAACTAGAGAGTAGCCTTCACTCATCAAAACTAGAGAAAGCCCAGCACAGCCAAAAATAAAATGAATTAAAAAAAAAAAACTCAGTAGTTCTGTATACATTCCATTTTCAGAACTTATCAATACTTAGGCCATTTTTAATCCTCTTTCTCTTTTTAGAAAAAGTTTTCCTTCCTACTCTTTGTTCTGTAATAAGCATAATATAACTCAGGTATGGTTAGTTTCTAGTTTCATAAGCTGATTGCCCAAGATGGTCTAATGAAAGGGAATGAGGAAGAGCAGCATACATTTAATTTCTTTTAGTTCCACTACCTAATTTAAATTTTTTCAAGTCTCCTCTGCTTTTTCTTAAGCTTGAGGGTTTGGTGTTACAAAATGAATAGTTCTAATTGTGGCTTTTGGGGAATAATTTTTATTTATTTAAATGTCTACAGATTATTATTGAAAAGGCTTTGAAATGCTTTCAGAATAGTATGATTACAAATTGGTACTATGATGCTGACTTCTAATAACTTTGTGCTTTACAAAATTACATGATAGTTAAAGGGTCATAGTTCTAGAATATGCTGAAGGTAGGTATCTTTAAAAAATGTTCACCTTTTTTTCATTATGCTATTTTGTGTATTGAATAATTCATTGCTAAAACATTAAAAAAAGAGTCCTCAATAACAAAAACATGTTTTCAGTTAAGGACCACCTCTTTTTCTTTTTTTAATCACAGTGTCCTTAGGCTTGCAAAACTGGATTGTATAAACTTGTTTATAAGAGGAATTGCCAATTCCAATGTCTTTGTCACTTCGGTTCCAATTACTTTACAGAATAGTCATGAGGCAAATCAGTGGCCAAAACAGAAACAGTATACAGAAATAATCTGACTCTTAAGGAGTCTTTTTTCATGTTGTAGCCAGTGTTTAACTATATTTGTTCCAGGTGCCTATGGTGTTGTGCTGGGCTAGTTAGTAATGTCTTCAGCTTTTAAGATACAATGTTAGCAAAAAACATATCTTTTATGTTACTTGTACTTGGACATTTTTTGCAGTATTTGACACTCACAACTATTCTTCCAACTCATCTATGTATTGGAATGAAAGAATATTCTGGGAATGAGGGCAATGAAATAGACAGATACTGGAATACACGTGATTCTTAACAACCTGCAGGTGGGTTATCCACTGTGTGGCTGTCTCACAAAAGATTTCTCATCCTAGAACAGCTTTTCCTTATAAGAATAGTATTTCCAAGGAGCTCTCCCTTTATACACGTCAATCAGTCTCTGGATCTTGATTAAATGCCTTATGTATGAGGCATTTGTGGTAGTAGTTAACATGTGTATATGGAGAATTCAAGGATGAGGAAGACAGAGCTCTAACCTTCAGTGTGTGGGCATTCTTGAAAGGTTTTAAAGCATGGGATTGCATTTCAATAGTTAGAAACAGGAAGAGCAAACTTCAGGTTGGGGAGAATGGTATATATTTGACTGGCTATAGGATAGTTGTAGTAGGAGCAGGAAGAAGGAAATAAGCATTAGAGGCTGAAGAGAGAATGCATAGGAGTTGGTAACTGCTTAGGTGTGGGGGTGGAGCAAAGGAGTGAAAGAAAAAATGATAAAGAACATTGGATTTGGTGATTAGGAGGTAATTTTTGATGTCTAGATGTGCAATGTCAATAAAACAGCTGAAGATAGAAGTTAAATTATAATGTATTAGGGGTGAGTACATGAATAAAGAAGGGGTTTCAGTCTGTTCCTTGAGAACTTCTGTCAACACAGGGAAGGAAGGAGGGGAGGAATTGATTTTTTTTCTTATTTAAGGAAAAATGAACAGGTTTGAAGGCAAAAGAGAGGCTCCGGAGGCAAGGTAGAGGTTAACAGAAAAAGTACAATTCATATAGAAAGGGAAAATGGAAAGGAATGAAGTGAATTTACAAGTGGGAAAGTGGGAGGACTAGGTTTGAACAGGAGGAGAGATGTCTGTTTTTGAGAAAAAGAAGAGAGAAAAAAAAAAGAGGAGGACAACTAATTATAATTAAGACCCCCTCCCCCCGATACTTAGAAGCTCAGACTGGGGTGTCAGGGGAAGGGCTGGGGCTGAACTGGACAGCCACCAGAGCTATCAGCTTGGTATTTATGGATTTTATGGATCAGCCTAGAGAAAAATGCATTAAGGTTAGTATGCTGTGAAAAATCATATGAATCCATGAGAAGTGGTATTTGGGTTCCACGTGCCTCCTCTTCTGTGAGTGCAGGTGACTGAATGGACTGCACTGTAGATTTGACATGGCTTAGTTGGACAGGTCTAAATACAGTCACTTTAACTAAGTGGCCCTCCCACAACTCTTGGCCTCAGAGCTTATATGATCTTTAGGATTGACTCAGGTTGGGGGTGTGGAATGGCTGTGTGAGCAGTCTCTCTAGCTTACTATAAGTAGCTTGAGATGTCATTTAGAGGAATCATAAAAGGAAAGCTTGCTGTAGGTGGGATTTAACAGAAATCAATCAGCATACAGAAAAGAAATAGAGGATATATATATAATCTTTCCTCTTCAATCCCTTTGTGACGGAGATCTATAAACCACCATATGGTGGTTTAGAGCAGGTATAAGAAGATGTTTAAGTTATAAAATTTAAATGGGAAGAATTACAAAAGCATAGGTAGCAGAAAGTGGTTGACAGTACAAGGATAACTTAAGTTTTAAGGGCCAAGTTTTGAATGGTTATTCATAGTTGAGTGTTAACAAGGTTAATTTAAATAGTTGATGTTATCTTTAGAGGATGTATATTTAATTGAAAGAATTCTGTAATGGCAAAATCACTTAAGTTGAAAGCCAGGAAAGGATTGTTGTTAAGTTGCTAAGTTGTGTCTGACTGTCTGTCCGTCCGTGGGATTTTCCAGGCAAGAATACTGGAGTGGGTTGCTCTTTCCTTCTCCAGGAGATCTTCCTGGCTCAGGGATTGAATCTGAGTCTTCTCCTTTGGCAGGCGGATTCTTTACTGAGCTACCTGGGAAGCCCAGGCTTAATTGTGGGTCTGGGTTTTCTAGGAACCAAGCCTGGGATCTTAATTTCCTTCAGTCTTATTTTTTTTCATCTGAAAAATGATGGACATTCTATAACATTGTGACTTCCCTGGTGGCTCAGATGGTAAAGCGTCTGCCTACAATGCGGGAGACCCGGGTTCAATCCCTGGGCTGGGAAGATCCCCTGCAGAAGGAAATGGCAATCCACTCCAGTATTCTTGCCTGGAAAATCTCATAGATGGAGGAGCCTGGTTGGCTACTGTCCATGGGGTCACAAAGAGTCGGACACGACTGAGTGACTTTCACTTTCTATAACATTAAAGCTCTAACATTCTATGATTCTAGACTCATTTAGAGAAGCGGCAAGAGTAGGCAGCCAGTGGTTCACACACTGGGGACCACACACTGGGGCAGGGCTGGCTGTGTTTGGTGCTCGGGCACCTCTGCTGCTTCTGCCCAGCTGGTGTTCTGTTGCACTGCATCCCACCTCGTTCAGTCGGAAGCTGCCCTCACGGAGGTCTGGGCTGGAGGAGTGCCCAAGATGGCAGAACCCCAAATCCCTCAGCTCACGTCCTCTCAGGAGTACACCAAAATTACAACTCTCTTCAGAACAATGATTAGTGAAAGTGTTGGGGGAATGTGTAATTTCCTCGGTTCTGTCTCACCGCAGCAAAAATTTGAAATGGCTGACCAGTGTTACAGCTTGGTTACAGCTCAGTTTTATTCAGAAAAACAAAGGATAGTACATCCTCGAGCTGTGAGGGCAAGCTGCCTCCAGAGGAGAGGCCTCAATTCATCTTGGCCTTCTCCTTTTATGCGTTTGTCTCCTCCCCACCTTGAGCCAGCCCTATGCAAATTGGGCTGGCCAAGAAGAGGGTGTGTTTGTTTCACCTGAGGTTTTCACTCTGTTCTGTGCATTTTCTTTTGTTCTATTTTTGCAGGCTTTTCCCTTTCTTTGTCTTTTAACCACCACTATTTTGTACTTCTTCTTCCTTTTCTAACTACCTAATACTCCCTCTTCAACAGATAGGAGGCCCAATTCTTTGGGAATAGGGCATCGAGTTCTCTCTGGCTAATTCCTGCTGAGCTGGGATGGTGAGGGTCATTGAGCCTGCCCCTCTTGCTAGTCTCAAGCCTCAGAGTCCTTATGGCAGTGTCCATCTAAAAGGGTGAGTGACTCCTCCTTTAGACTCTCCTTTTTCTCTACCAGGTGCCTCTGTCTCTTCTCTCCCCCTTCTCTTCTCTACCCAACTCTGAGAATCTCTGTGTGTTCCAGACGGTGGAGAACACTTAAGGAACTGGTTACTGGCTGGATCTTTCTCTCTCCTTTTCATTTCCCTCTTTTATCCTCCTGGCCACCTCTGTCTACTTCCTCCCTCTCCTCTTCCCTGTATAACTCCGTAAATACCTCTGAGCGGTCCAGACTGTGGGGTGCACATAAGGAAGTGACTACTGGCTAGCTTGCTCTCTCCTCTTTTGATCTCACCGCATCTCATTCCAGTCACCTCTAACTACCCCCTCCCTCTTCTCTTCTCCTTGTAACTCAGTGAACCTCTCTGGGTGTCCCTCAATGTGGAGAAACTTTTCATCTTTAACCTAGATGTTTTATCATCAGTGCTGTATAGATGGAGAAGTCTTGAGGCTACTGTAAAAATAAAACTGAAAACCAGAAGCAGGAGGCTTAAGCCCAAATCCTGAGAACATCAGAGAACTCCTGAATCCAGGGAACATTAATCAATAGGAGCTCATCAAATGCCTCCATACACACACTGAAACCAAGCACTACCCAAGGGCCAACAAGTTTCAGAGCAAGACATACCATGCAAATTCGCCAGCAACATAGGAACACACCCCTGAGCTTCAGTATACAGGCAGCTCAAAGTTACTTCAAAACCATTGACATCTCATTTGCACTCCATTGCACTCCAGAGAGAAGAAATCCAGCTCCACCCACCAGAATTCCAACATAAGCCTCCCTAACCAAGAAACCTTGACAAGCCACTGATACAACTCCACCCACAGTGAGGAAACTCCATAATAAAGAGAACTACACAAATTCCAAGGCCACCCCAAATGCAGCAATATAACCAAGATAAAGAGTCAGAGGAATACTCAGCAGGTAAAGGAACAGGAGAAATGCCCACCAAACCAAACAAAAGAGGAAGAGATAGGGAATTTACCTGATAAAGAATTCCAAATATTGATAGTGAAAATGATCCAAAATCTTGAAATAAAAATGGAATCACAGATAAATAGCCTGGAGACAAGGACTGAGAAGATGCAAGAAAGGTTTAACAAGGACCTAGAAGAAATAAAAAAGAGTCAAAATATAATGAATAATGCAATAAATGAGATCAGAAACACTCTGGAGGCAACAAATAGTAGAATAATGGAGGCAGAATATAGGATTAGTGAAATAGAAGATAGAATGGTAGAAATAAATGAATCAGAGAGGAAAAAAGAAAAACTAATTAAAAGAAATGAGTACAACTTCAGAGACCTACAGGACAATATGAAACACTCCAACATTCGAATTATAGGAGTCCCAGAAGAAGAAGACAAAAAGAAAGACCATGAGAAAATCCTTGAGGAGATAATAGTTGAAAACTTTCCTAAAATGGGGAAGGAAATAATCACCCAAGTCCAAGAAACCCAGAGAGTTCCAAACAGGATAAACCCAAGGGGAAACACCCCAAGACACATATTAATCAAATTAACAAAGATCAAACACAAAGAACAAATATTAAAAGCAGCAAGGGAAAAACAACAAATAACACACAAGGGGATTCCCATAAAGATAACAGCTGACCTTTCAATAGAAACTCTTCAGGCCAGGAGGGAATGGCAAGGGATACTTAAAGTGATGAAAGACAATAACCTACAGCCCAGATTACTGTACCCAGCAAGGATCTCATTCAAACACGAAGGAGAAATCAAAAGCTTTACAGACAAGCAAAAGCTGAGAGAATTCAGCACCACCAAACCAGCTCTCCAACACATGCTAAAGGATCTTCTCTAGACAGGAAACACAAAAAGGGTGTATAAACCCAAACCCAAAACAATAAAGTAAATGGCAACTGCATCATACTTATCAATAATTACCTTAAACGTAAATGGGTTGAATGCCCCAACCAAAAGACAAAGACTGGCTGAATGGGTACAAAAACAAGACCCCTCTATATGCTGCCCACAAGAAACCTGCCTCAAAACAAGGGACACATACAGGCTGAAAGTGAAGGGCTGGAAAAAGATATATCACGCAAATAGAGACCAAAAGAAAGCAGGAGTGGCAATACTCATATCCGATAAAATAGACTTTAAAACAAAGGCTGTGAAAAGAGACAAAGAAGGCCACTACATAATGATCAAAGGATCAATCCAAGAAGAAGATATAACAACTATAAATATATATGCACCCAACATAGGAGCACCGCAATATGTAAGACAAATGCTAACAAGTATGAAAGGGGAAATCAACAATAACACAATAATAGTGGGAGACTTTAATACCCCACTCACACCTATGGACAGATCAACTAAACAGAAAATTAACAAAGGAACACAAACTTTAAATGATACAATAGACCAGTTAGACCTAATTGATATCTATATGACATTTCACCCCAAAACAATGAATTTCACCTTTTTCTCAAGTGCTCACGGAACCTTCTCCAGGATAGATCACATCCTGGGCCATAAATCTAACCTTGATAAAAACCTTAAAAAAAAATCCAAATCATTCCAAGCATCTTTTCTGACCATAATGCATTAAGATTAGATCTAAATTACAGGAGAAAAACTATTAAAAATTCCAGCATATGGAGGCTGAACAACACACTTCTGAATAACCAATAAATCACAGAAGAAATCAAAAAAGAAATAAAAATATGCATAGAAACAAATGAAAATGAAAATACAACAACCCAAAACCTATGGGACACTATAAAAGCAGTGCTAAGAGGAAAGTTCATAGCAATACAGGCATACCTCAAGAAACAAGAAAAAAGTCAAATAAATAACCTAACTCTACAACTAAAGCAACTAGAAAAGGAAGAAATGGAGAACCCCAGAGTTAGTAGAAGGAAAGAAATCTTAAAAATTAGGGCAGAAATAAATGCTAAAGAAACAAAAGAGACCATAGCAAAAATCAACAAAGCCAAAAGCTGGTTCTTTGAAAGGATAAATAAAATTGACAAACCATTAGCCAGACTCATCAAGAAACAAAGGGAGAAAAATCAAATCAATAAAATTGGAAATGAAAATGGAGAGATCACAACAGACAACACAGAAATACAAAGGATCATAAGAGACTACTATCAGCAATTATATGCCAATAAAATGGACAACGTGGAAGAAATGGACAAATTCTTAGAAAAGCACAAGTTTCCAAAACTGAGCCAGGAAGAGATAGAAAATCTTAACAGACCCATCACAAGCATGGAAATTGAAACTGTAATCAGAAATCTTCCAGCAAACAAAAGCCCAGGTCCAGATGGCTTCACAGCTGAATTCTACCAAAAATTTTGAGAAGAGCTAACACCTATCCTACTCAAACTCTTCCAGAAAATTGCAGAGGAAGGTAAACTTCCAAACTCATTCTATGAGGCCACCATCACCCTAATACCAAAACCTGACAAAGATGCCACAAGGAAAGAAAACTACAGGCCAATATCACTGATGAACATAGATGCAAAAATCCTCAACAAAATTCTAGCAATCAGAATCCAACAACATATTAAAAAGATCATACACCATGACCAAGTGGGCTTTATCCCAGGGATGCAAGGATTCTTCAAATCAATCAATGTAATTCACCACATTAACAAATTGAAAAATAAAAGCCATATGATTATCTCAATAGATGCAGAGAAGGCCTTTGACAAAATTCAACATCCATTTATGATAGAAACTCTCCAGAAAGCAGGAATAGAAGGAACATACCTCAACATATTAAAAGCTATATATGATAAACCCACAGCAAACATTATCCTCAATGGCGAAAAATTGAAAGCATTTCCTCTAAAGTCAGGAACAAGACAAGGGTGCCCACTTTCACTGCTACTATTCAACATAGTTCTGGAAGTTTTGGCCACAGCAATCAGAGCAGAAAAAGAAATAAAAGGAATCCAGATTGGAAAAGAAGAAGTAAAACTCTCACTGTTTGCAGATGACGTGATCCTCTACATAGAAAACCCTACAGACTCCACCAGAAAATTACTAGAGCTAATCAATGAATATAGTAAAGTTGCAGGATATAAAATCAACACTCAGAAATCCCTTGCATTCCTATACATTAATAATGAGAAAGTAGAAAAAGAAATTAAGGAAACAATTCCATTCACCATTGCAATGAAAAGAATAAAATACTTAAGAATATATCTACCTAAAGAAACTAAAGACCTATATATAGAAAACTATAAAACACTGATGAAAGAAATCAAAGAGGACACTAATAGATGGAGAAATATACCATGTTCATGGATCGGAAGAATCAATCTAGTGAAAACGAGTATACTACTCGAAGCCATCTACAGATTCAATGCAATCCCTATCAAGCTACCAGCCATATTTTTCACAGAACTAGAACAAATAATTTCAAGATTTGTATGGAAATACAAAAAACCTCGAATAGCCAAAGCAATCTTGAGAAAGAAGAATGGAACTGGAGGAATCAACCTAATTGACTTCAGGCTCTACTACAAAGCCACAGTCATCAAGACAGTATGGTACTGGCACAAAGACAGAAATATAGATCAATGGAACAAATTAGAAAGCCCAGAGATAAATCCACACACATATGGACACCTTATCTTTGACAAAGGAGGCAAGAATATACAATGGAGTAAAGACAATCTCTTTAACAAGTGGTGCTGGGAAAACTGGTCAACCACTTGTAAAAGAATGAAACTAGATCACTTTCTAACACCACACACAAAAATAAACTCAAAATGGATTAAAGATCTAAATGTAAGACCAGAAACTATAAAACTCCTAGAGGAGAACATAGGCAAAACACTCTCAGACATAAATCACAGCAGGATCCTCTATGATCCACCTCCCAGAATACTGGAAATAAAAGCGAAAATAAACAAATGGGATCTAATTAAAATTAAAAGCTTCTGCACAACAAAGGAAAATATACACAAGGTGAAAAGACAGCCTTCTGAATGGGAGAAAATAATAGCAAATGAAGCAACTGACAAACAACTAATCTCAAAAATATACAAGCAACTTATGCAGCTCAATTCCAGAAAAATAAATGACCCAATCAAAAAATGGGCCAAAGAACTAAACTGACATTTCTCCAAAGAAGACATATGGATGGCTGACAAACACATGAAAAGATGCTCAATGTCACTCATTATTAGAGAAATGCAAATCAAGACCACAATGAGGTACCACTTCACACCAGTCAGAACGGCTGCGATCCAAAAGTCTGCAAAGCAATAAATTCTGGAGAGGGTGTGGAGAAAAGGGAACCCTCCTACACTGTTGGTGGGAATGCAAACTAGTACAGCCACTATGGAGAACAGTGTGGAGATTCCTTAAACAACTGGAAATAGAACTGCCATATGACCCAGCAATCCTACTGCTGGGCATACACACCAAGGAAACCAGAATTGAAAGAGACACATGTACCCCAATGTTCATCGCAGCACTGTTTATAATAGCCAGGACATGGAAACAACCTAGATGTCCATCAGCAGATGAATGGATAAGAAAGCTGTAGTTCATATACACAATGGAGTATTACTCAGCTATTAAAAAGAATACATTTGAGTCAGTTCTAATGAGATGGATAAAACTGGAGCCAATTATACAGAGTGAAGTAAGCCAGAAAGAAAAACACCAATACAGTATACTAACACATACATATGGAATTTAGAAAGATGGTAATGATGGCCCTGTATGCAAGACAGCAAAAGAGACACAGATGTGTAGCGGACTTTTGGACTCTGAGGGAGAGGGAGAGGGTGGGATGATTTGGGAGAATGGCATTGAAACATGTATACTATCATGTAAGGAACGAATTGCCAGTCTGTGTTCGATGCGGGATGCAGGATGCTTGGGGCTGGTGCATGGGGATGATCCGGAGGGATGATGTGGGGTGGGAGGTGGGGGGGGGGGGTTCATGTTTGGGAGCTCATGTACACCCGTGGCGGATTCATGTCAATGTATGCCAAAACCAATACAGTATTGTAAAGTAAAATAAAGTAAAAAAAAAAAAAAAGGCACAGAAAAAAAATAAAAGGGTGAGTGATATTTTCTGTGGTAGGGTGTAGGTTTATATATCCTTGTTGAACTGGCACTGCATGTTGTAGCTTGTTGACCTGGGCAGAGACAAAATGGGTTAGACAATTGATAATACACAGAGCAATCATAAGCAGCATCAATATGGTGATAACAGGGATTAGTAGGGACATTAGCCAACTCCAAATCCCCCCTTGCCAGGAGAAGGATTCCCCAAAGAGAGACTGTAGCTGCTCTGAGAGTTCTCCAGCTTGTTTTTTGAGATCCTGTAGGATATGAATGTTTTTCTTGAGGACTGTGAGACTTTACTTGGCTGGAGGTATTTACCCAGAAACAGCATGTCTCATTCAACATGGCTCAAGTCCCTCCTTGTTTGGGGATCAGGAGACCTATCTCCTGTCTATTTTGGAGTACAACCTCTGCCAAGCTCTGTTGGCTCTTTAGAGCTATCTTGAGAAATCTTATCCTCAGAAACTTAATTTTAGTGTGTCCGTTAGAGTGGCACTCATTTGTAGTCCTGAATAGGTATCTGAGCTCTCCCAGGGGCTCACAGGTGTTCTGAAAGTCCTCTTCAGTTTTTTTCCGTGGCTTGACTTGTGAGTAGTGAATCCAGGAGTTGTGTCCTGGTACCTTGACTGCTGTGGGGGTAGAAAGTATTACAGGGTAGGGGCCCTTCCATGTGGGCTGGAGTTGAGCCTTTGGGGACCCATCTTTCCAGACTTTAATTAGGACTTGAGTCCCTGGATCATAAAGTGGTGGCTCTTTAGAATCTTTTGGGTAATGGTTCACACCCCACAAATGTATATCCTGTTGGAATTGCCCAGTGGCCATGGTATAAGACCAGAAGGTCTGAGCCTCTGGATCTAGGAAGAGGTCATTGACAAAATGAAACGGTCTCCCATATAGCATTTCATAAGGAGTAAGACCAACCTGTTCCTTAGGGGCAATATGGGTGCAGAGGAGAGCTATTGGTAAAGCCTCCTTCCATCCCAGGGAGGTCTCCAGGGTTATCTTTTTTATTGCTGATTTTAAGAATTTGGTGGCTCTTTCTATTTTTCGTGAAGACTGAGGCCTCCAGGCACAATGGAGACAATAAGTAATGCCCAATGCTTAGAGACCCGTTGGGTGACCTTAGAAGTAAATGATGTCCCATTGTCACTTTATAATGACCTGGGCAGACCAAATCTTGGAGTGATTTCATGGAGCAGTTGTTTTTTTAACACTTCCTCAGCCTTCTCAGTCTGGGTGGGAAAGTTTTCAACCCATCCTGTGAATGCATCTATCATGACTAATAGGTATTTATACCCTTGAGAAACTGGCATCTGGGTGAAGTTCTTTTGCCAGTCCTCTCCTGGGTGGGTCCCACACTGTTGGATGGGCTGGGCCAGCTGGGGTCTTTGAGCTCCTTGGGTGTTGTTTAATTGGCAGGTGGGACAAGAGGAGACCACTTGCCTTACAGTCATTTGGAGGCCTGTTTCTCTGAAGGAACTTTCTAGTAATCTTTGTAGGGCCTTCTCCCCTAAATGAGTGGTGGCATGCAAGGAGTCAACCAACTTTCATTGGAGGTTCCCAGGCAAAAAAAGGAGTCTCTTCTTTTGGAACCACCCCATATGATCTTCTTGAAAGCCCTCACTCTTAGCTTTAAGAGTCTCACCTTCAGTGTATGAAGGAGTTTCTGGCAAATTAGTCTGTGGAACTAAGGTAGCAACCCCTATTAGGTCATGGTTCTGTAATGCTGCTCTCTTAGCTGCATGATCCCTTGGTTCCCTCATGCCACTTCCGTGCTCCCTTTTTGGTGTCCTTTACAGGGGGAGACTGAAACCTCAGTGGGCAGATGGACGGCCTCCAAGAGCCTAAGGATTTGATCACATACTTGATTGGGAACCCTCGGGTGGTCAGGTGGCCTCCCTCTCTCCAAATAGCAGCATGTGCATGTAGCACCAGAAAGGCATACTTGGAGCCCATGTAAATGGCCACTCTTTCTCCTTTTCCTAGCTCTAGAATTTGAGTGAGGGCTATGAGCTCAGCTAATTGGACTGAGGTACCTGCTGGCAAAGGTTTAGCCTCTGTGGTTTCAACATTAGAGACTACCACATATTCGGCTCTTTTCCCATCCAAGACAAAGCTGCTTCCATCAGTGTCCCAGATTTCCTTAGGATTGGTCAGAGGATCTTCTGACAATCCCTCTTGGGGTTTTGTCCTGTGGTCCAAGGTCTCTAGGCAAGAGTGAAGGGGAAGAGAGACCCCCTTGAGGGTAGGCAGGAAGGTAGCTGGGTTAAGAACCTTACAAAGGGATATAGTCAGGGTTGGATTTTCCATCAGCACTACTTGATATCTGAGGATCCTTTGATCAGACATCCATAAATGGCCTCTCCCATTCAGGAGTTGTTTCACTTGGTGGCTGGTAAAAATAGTTAGTTTGCCCCCAAAAGAGAATTTTAAAGCATCTTCTATCAAGACTGCAAAAGCTGTAAGGTTTTGAAAGCAGGGAGAGATCTCTTCCCAAAAAGGGAGCAGGATACTCAAAGACCACCAGAAACTGGTGGGAAAATATTTGTCCATCCCAGCAATGAAGAAGTGCTCAGGTGAATCTTTTTGTAATTGTGTTTCCTGTAGCACCCAAAATGGTACAGGTTTGGGAGGAGAAGATTCTGGAGTAGGAAGTCAGGACAGAGTAGGTAACCCCTGTGTCAACCAAGAAATTCTCGGACCTATCTGCCACATCCAGTTGCACCCTTGGCTCCAGCCCCATGATGGTTATCTGTGGCAGGTGGGCTGGCTGGAGCTGGTTGCTTCAGTCCAGTTGAACCACCATAAGTGACGGCGTGGTGCTTGACCTTGAAGTTCTTGGGTCCCCATGGCAGGGTGCCACACAATATCCCAATTGATGTCATTTGTAGCAAGACATTTTAGGAGATTTGTCATGGTTTGGACACTCTTTGGTCCAATGACCCTCCTGTCTACAGGTTAGGCATTTGCCTCATGCCTTGTCCTTCAAAGAACTCGGGGATTGCCATAGGGCTTCCCTGGAGGGTGGCCAGCATCTGAGTATGCCTTGTCTCTCTCCTTCTCTCCCTTTCCTGGGTCTTGGCCTCCTTCTCCTGTTCTCTGTTATAAAAGGTATTGGTGGCTGTCTGGATCATCTAAGCTAAAGAGGCAGCAGGGTCCTGCTGCTGTAGCTGTTATAACTTTATCTTGATATCTGATGCACTTTGAGACAGGAATTTGTCCTTTAAAATCACCTGTCTTTCATAAGAGTTTAAGTCCAGATTGGTAAACTTTTATAGGGCCTCTTTTTTACTTTCCAGAAAGCCAATGGGGTTCTTGTTGAACTCCTGAGTTATTGCCGAGACCAGGCACGGTCCCACAACTAATAGACTTCCTTCTATTTCTGTGGGTGGACTTTCATAGGGGTGAGTCTTTCTGAAGCTTATCCTATGCAGTACTGCTGCAACCTGAGCACCAGGTGTCCCCGGGTCAGGGTGCAGATCCCCAGGCAGGTTGAGGCATGACAGCCTCCTGGAGATTGAATCTTTGGGCAGGTTGAGGCATGTCGAACTCCTGGGACCCCTGGACTGGTGGATCCCTGAGCATGTTGAGGTGTGACAACCTCCAGAGGATCAGATCCCTAGGCAGGTTGAGGCAGGTCGATCTCCTGGGATCCTGGGCTGGTGGATCCCTGAGCAGGTTGAGGCTTGACAACCTCCCAGGGACCAGATCCCTAGGCAGGTAGAGGCAACTCGACCTCCTGGGACCCCCACCCCCACCCACCCGAGGCTGGAGTTGGGCATCCCCAAGGTCTCCAGTATGACTAGTGCTGGATAGGATTAAGGGGTTGTAATCTTCATGAGAAACGCTGGACTGGAAGAAACACAAGCTGGAATCAAGATTGCTGGAAGAAATATCAATAACCTCAGATATGCAGATGACAACTCCTTTACGGCAGAAAGTGAAGAGGAACTAACAAGCCTCTTGATGAAAGTGAAAGAGGAGAGTGAAAAAGTTGGCTTAAAGCTCAACATTCAGAAAACGAAGATCATGGCATCCGGTCCCATCACTTCATGGGAAATAGATGGGGAAACAGTGGAAACAGTGTCAGACTTTATTTTTTTGGCCTCCAGAATCACTGCAGATGGTGACTGCAGCCATGAAATTAAAGGACGCTTACTCCTTGGAAGAAAAGTTATGACCAACCTAGATAGCATATTCAAAAGCAGAGACATTACTTTGCCATGTATGGATGTGAGAGTTGGACTGTGAAGAAGGCTGAATGCTGAAGAATTGATGCTTTTGAAGTGTGGTGTTGGAGAAGACTCTTGAGAGTCCCTTGGACTGCAAGGAGATCCAACCAGTCCATTCTGGAGATTAATCCTGGGATTTCTTTGGAAGGAATGATGCTAAAGCTGAAACTCCAGTACTTTGGCCACCTGATGCAAAGAGTTGACTCATTGGAAAAGACTCTGATGCTAGGAGGGATTTGGGGCAGGAGGAGAAGGGGACGAAAGAGGATGAGATGGCTGGATGGCATCACTGACTCGATGGACATGACTCTGAGTGAACTCCAGGAGTTGGTAATGGACAGGGAGGCCTGGCGTGCTGCGATTCATGGGGTCACAAAGAAAGAGTCGGACACAACTGAGTGACTGAACTGAACTGAACTGAACTGAATCTTAACTCATTACTGGTTTGTCCACCATGGATGAGAATAGACACCATGATGTAAAGCAATCCAAGCCTGTGCCCTGAGACTGTGAAGCTGGTGAAACAGTCATAAGCCTCATCCTCTTATTGCTCTGAGGGAAAGTAAGTCCCTGATTTCTTCCCCTAGTCCTCCATAAGAGCAGTTTAGGGTGTTTCAGATGGTAAACATTTCATTGTCATAGACCCGCTTTAGTTAATAACAGAAGTGATGACAAAGGAGTAGGTTATCTTGTCTTGTTAGGGGCATTGAGTGAAGTCACTCAGTCGTGTCTGACTCTTTGTGACCCCATGGACTGTAGCCTGCCAGGCTCCTCTATCCATGGGATTTTCCAGGCAAGAGTACTAGAGTGGGTTGCCATTTCCTTCTCCGGGGGATCTTCTGACCCAGGGATTTAACCTGGGTCTCCCGCATTGCAGGCAGACGCTTTACCATCTGAGCCACCGGGGAAGCCTAGATGTGCTAAGAAGAAGAAGAGTATTTTAATAATAGGCTGGGTGGAGCTATGTTGCCTACAAGGGGGCAGGGTCCTGGTTGTTGGAGTTAATAAGTGGCTTAAGGACAAAATGATAAGAGGCAGCAGACCAGATGTTTGATAAAAGTGGAAAAGTGAAAGTGAAGTTGCTCAATTGTGTCCGAATCTTTGGACCCTATGGACTATACCCTACCAGGCTCCTCTGTCCATGGGATTTTCCAGGCAACAGTACTGGAGTGGGTCGCCATTTCCTTCTCCAGGGGATCTTCCTGATCCAAGGATCGAACCCAGGTCACCCACATTGCAGGCAGATGCGTTACCATCAGCCACCAGGGAAACATAAAAGTGGAGGGGCGATTTGATCCGGGGTTATGTTTGTAGCTTTAGGAGGAGGGTGGTAAGGGTTTGGGCCCAAATGGCCTGCCACTCCCAAAGTGGCAAACATTGTCCCTGGAAGCCCAATTGCCTTTGAAGGGATGCCACCAACAGATGGACTTCTAGCAGGCATCATGTGCCTATCACCCGCCCTAGTGGGTTCACTGAGAGATGCTATTGTTGCATATGTTGTAGGAAACATGGAAGATGAAGGCCTGAATATCTAGAGGGATTGGGTATTTTACACTATTTCCTCTCAAGGGCCAGCTATTTTCTCATTGTCCCTCCAGAAGATTGTAGAGGCAACATTGTGGGCCCGGACTGGGCTCAGGAAAAGAGCATGAGAAAGGAGGGAAGGGGGCAGAACACAGCTTTTGAAAGAATAATGTAGCCCAGTTCAGTTGATTTCAGTTGCTCAGTCATGTCCAATTATTTGTGACCCCATGAACTACAGCATGCCAGGCTTCTCTGTCCATCACCAACTCTCGAAGCTTACTCAAACTCATGCCCATCGAGTTGGTGATGCCATCCAACCATCTCACCCTCTGTCATCCCTTTCTCCTCCTGCCTTCAATATTTCCCAGCACCAGGGTCTTTTCAAATGAGTCAGAGGTGGCCAAAGTATTGGAGCTTCAGCTTCAGCATCAGTCCTTCTAATGAATATTCAAAACTGATTTCCTTTAGAATGAACTGGTTGGATCTCCTTGCAGTCCAAGGGACTCTCAAGAGTCTTCTCCAATACCACACTTCAAAAGCATCAGTTCTTTAGCACTCAGCTTTCTTTATAGTCCAACTCTCACTTTTCATACATGATTACTGGAAAAATTACAGCTTTGACTAGACGGACTTTTGTTGGCAAAGGTCTCTGATTTTTAATATGCTGTCTAGGTTGGTCATAGCTTTTCTTCCAAGGAGCAAGTATCTTTTATTTTCATGGCTGCAGTCACTATCTGCAGTGATTTTGGACCCCAGCAAAATAAAGCCTCTCACTGTTTTCATTATTTCTTCATTTATTTGCCATGAAGTGATGGGACTGGATGCCATGATCTTCGTTTTTTGAATGTTGAGCTTTAAGCCAACTTTTTCACTCTCCTCTTTCACCTTCATCAAGAGGCTCTTTAGTTCTTTTTCACTTTCTGCCATAACGGTGGTGTCATCGGCATATCTGAGGTTATTAATATTTCTCCCAGCGATCTTGACTTCAGCTTGTGGTTCATCCAGTCTGGCATTTTGCATGATGTACTCTGCATACAAATTAAATAAGCAGGGTGACACTATACAGCCTTGATGTACTCCTTTCCCAATTTTGAACTAGTCCGTTGTTCCATGTCCAGTTCTAACTGTTGCTTTCTGACCTGCATACAGATTTCTCAGGAGGCAGGTCAAAGGGTCTGGGATTCCCATTTCTTTAAGAATTTTGCATAGTTTTTTTGTGATCCACATGGTCAAAGGCTTTGGTGTAGTCTATAGAGCAGAAGTAAATGTTTTTCTGGAACTCTTGCGCTTTTTTGATGATCCGGCAGATGTTGGCAATTTGATCTCTGGTTCCTCTGCCTTTTCTAAATCCAGCTTGAACATCTGGGAGTTCACAACTCATGTATTGTTGAAGCCTGGCTTGGAGAATTTTGAGCATTCCTTTACTAGCATGTGAGATGAATGCAATTGTGTGGTAGTCTGAACATTCTTTGGCATTGCCTTTCTTTGGGATTGGAATGAAAACTGACCTTTTCCAGTCCTGTGGCCACTGCTGAGTTTTCCTAATTTGCAGGCATATTGATTGCAGCACTTTCACAACATCATCTTTTAGGATTTGAAATGGCTCACCTGGAATTCCATCATCTCCACTAGCTTTGTTGGTAGTGATGCTTCCTAAGGGCCATGTGACTTTGCATTCCAGGATGTCTGGCTGTAGGTGAGTGATCACACCATCCTGGTTGTCTGGGTCATGAAGATCTTTTTTGTATAGTTCTCCTGTGTATTCTTGCCACCTCTTCTTAATGTCTTCTGCTTCTGTTAGGTCCATACCACTTCTGTCCTTTATTGTGCCCATCTTTGCATGAAATATTCCCTTGGTATCTCTAATTTTCTTAAAGAGATCTCTAGTCTTTCCCATTCTATTGTTTTCCTCTATTTTTTTGCACTGATCACTGAGGAAGGCTTTCTTATCTCTCCTTGCTATCCTTTGGAACTCTGCATTCAAATGCTTGTCTCTAAATCTGAACAAATCCACCTCTTACCTATTGCTGTGTCTCTCACTGAATTTTTTTGCAATGAGTCATCAAGACCCTGAGCTTAATTAGGTCCTAAAACCAGGCCCTGTGGGTTTTGTCTGGGTTGAAATCCTGGTTGGACATGACTGAGGACTAAGCACAGCACAAAGTCCCTGCCACATGGGTTTGAGTCCTAACCTCAGGTAAACAGTTTCAAGCACAACTTTCAGAAATGGAAAGATGATGACCTGACAAGTACTTTGTAATCAGTGGCATAGATGGAGAAAGGAGCTGAAGGACAGGAGGAAAAAGCAGTGGGAAAAACATGCTGAAGAACTCCTTTCTTATCTTGCTGGAAAAACTGCTAAATACCTGTCCTGTGCCCACAGTTTTCAGTGGCCTTATCCTTGGCACAAAGGAGGTTAAGGACAGAAGAACCCTCACCTGCTTGGGCAACAGCTACTAGAGTGCAGAGGACAGTGGAGCCTTTGGGACACCCTGGGTAGTAGCCTCTCTAGAGTCCTCATTTGAACCCACTGCTACTTACCTGTTTGCAGGGGGTTCAAGGAACCAAGAAACAAGAGACTGTAAAAGAATTAAGATTTTGTTAGTCATATGTCCTTCCAGCCATAGGAGAGAGGACCTCCTACCTTAACTGGAGGTCTTCTGGAATCTGAGACTGAGCAGGGTGAGCTTTCTGCCGAATTTGTTTTTGCTGTTCCAGTTTCCAGCATGCTGTGCTTCTTGTCAATTCTACTTTGCTTTTCTTCACGTTCAACTTCCACTGTGTGAAGTTTTGCCAAGTTGGGCTTCTGCTGTGTTTGGCCTCCACCTTGGACTGAGCCGAGGTTGTTTCAACCAGGTTAAATCCGAGTCACAGCAATAGATATGTCGGGGGAATGTGTAATTTCCTTGGTTCTGTCTTACCGCAGCAAAAATTTGAAATGGCTGACTGTGTTACAGCTTGGTTACAGCTCAATTTTATTTGGAAAAATGAACGATTGTATACCCTTGAGGTGTGAGGGTGGGCCACCCCCAAAGGAGAGGTGTCAGTCTGTCTTGGCTTCATCCTTTTATGCGTTTGTCTCCTCTCCACCTTCAGCCCGCCCTATGCAAATTGGGCTGGCCAAGAAGAGGGTGTGTTTGTTTCACCTGAGGTTCTCACTGTTCCGTGGATTTTCTTCTGTTCTGTTTTCGCGGGCTTTTCCCTTTCTTTGTCTTTTAGTCACTGCCATTTTGGACTCCTTTTTCCTATTCTAACTACCTAACAAAAGAAAACTGGAACCTTCTAGAAAGTATCCCATATAACTAAATACATAAAGAAGCAACCACAAGAAGACAGGTGGGAAGGGCAGACTTGTGATGTATTCCAATTCCATGATGCCCCTCTCCCACCCCCTGTGGTGTCATGCAAATTGGAGAATAATTATATTTCATAGGTTCTTCCACAGAAGTGAGAGTTCTGACCCCATGTCAGGCTCCCCAGCCCAGAGTTCCAGCATTGGCAAAATGATCCCCCACAGCATTTGGCTTTGAAAGCCAGTGGGGCTTAATTATAGGAGCTGCACAGGACTGAGGGAACTAGAAACTTGATTCTTAAAGGGTGCACACAAAATCTCACAGGCTCAGGGAACCAGGGCAAAAGCAGTAATTTGATAGGAGCCTGAGCCAGACCTACTTGTTGGTCTTGGAGAGTTTCCTGAAGAGGAGGGGGCAGTGGTCTTACCCTGGAAATATAGACACTGACAGCAGCCATATTGGGTGGCAGCTGTATTTGGGAACTCTTTCTACCTAGTAGAAACTGGTGCTGAGGTGAACAGGATCATCCCTCTAGCTCAGGGGATCCTCTACCCCCAGGCCTGGGGCCAGCTCCAGGCCACACAGCAGGAGCTGAGCAGTGGGTAAGCGAGTGAATCTTCATCTGCTACTCCCCATCACTGCCCATTGCTCACATTATTGGTTGTTGTTCAGTCACCAAGCTGTGTCTGACTCTTTACGACCCCATGGACTGCAGCATGCCAGGCTGCCCTGTCCTTTACTATCTCCCAGAGTTTGCTCAAATTCATGTCCATTGAGTTGGTGATGCTATCTAACCATCTCAGCCTCTGTCGCCCCCCTTCTCCTTTTGCTTTCAATCTTTCCCAGCATCAGAGTCTTTTCCAAGTCAGTTTTTGCATCAGATGGTAAAAGTATTGAAACTTCAGCTTCAGTCTCAGTCTTTTCAATGAATATTCAGGATTGATTTCCTTTAGGATTGACTGGTTTGATCAGCACATTATGGGTCCCTGGTGTCAAAATTGTTGGGGACCACTGCTCTAGCTCATTAGTGCCAAGGCCTGGCCCCACCCAACATCCTTCAGGCACCAGTGCTGGGACCTCTCAGGCCAAACAGTGCATTGGCTGGGGACATGGCCAGTCTGCCCAGGTGGTGCTAGTGGTAAAGTACCCACTTGCCAATGCAGGAGTCATGAGAAGCAGGTTAGATCCCTGGGTTGGGAAGATCCCCTGGAGGAGGGCACTGCAACCCATTCCAGTATTCTTGGAGAATCCCATGGACAAAGGAGCCTGTCAGGCTACAGTCCATAGGGTCACAAAGAATCAGATACAACTAAAGTGACTTAGCATGCAAGCATGAATGTGCTCAAAATATAAAAAAAATATGGCAGACCTCACCCTTCAGCACCCCATCCACCTAGGCTGCCAAAACACTAAAGAGCCCAGGTAAATTCCCTGGTGGTCCAGTGGTTAGGACTCCCCACTTCTACTGCAGGAGGCACTGGTTCAGTCCCTGGTTGGGGAAATAAGATCCCACACGCCTAGCAGTGAGGCAAAAAAAAAATAAAAAATAAAAAAGACTAAAGAGCCCACAGTCACCTCTAGACACTGCCTTGCCCACCAGAGGGCACACACCAGATGCAAGAAAACTATGATCCCAAAATGCAGGCCAGACCCTACCCTAGGACAAGCTTGGCCCTAGCCTTGCCCTCTAGTAGGCCAACCCAACTTTTAGGACACTCTAACCCCATAACCAATTGTGTCAGGAAACAAAACCCCTATACCCCCAAACCTACCACCACTGATCTTAAACAAACTCTGGGATCCCTGGGCCCTGCAGCCAGACTCTAGGAACCAGCTCTGCTTGCTAGTAGTCTGTCACTAACTCTAGGATCTGGCTTCACTGCCAGGGGGTAGGGAACAGCTCCAGAGTCTTTGTGACCCTGACTGCCCACTAGTGAGCCAGTCCACCTTGGGCCCCCTAGGATTCCGCATCCAGCCAGTCCCTGACCAGGTCTTGCTAAACAGCAGGCAGCAGCATCTGAACAAGGCACGGCCTGGCAACCAACCAGACTAGGGGCCAATCAAGCCCACCAGACAGTCCATATAGTCAACCAAACAACAGAAGTACCCACACAGCCCTCTTAGGAGAAACTTCTAGAGCATATAGGTGGGTAATGAGAGGAAGAGACTATGCAAGGAGGCATAGCATATCTCCTATAGACAGCCACTTTCCCAAGACCAAGAAAGGCAAATAACCTACCACATACATAAAAATACAAATATACTCAGAATGATCAAGGTTGGCCAGACTGTCCCTAAGGAGATCATACAGGCAGTTTGTAATAGACTGTTGTATCACTGTGCCTCAGAGATGTGGTGAAAAGACCACTGAAGGAAGAGTTAGATGGTCTATATATTACGACAGTTCTGCCCTTGTCAGCTTTGTCACATAAGCTCTGTGAGCTCTAGTGTGGTAGGCAGAATAATGTCCCTCTCTTCACTCCCAGCTATATGTCCAGGTCCTAACCTCTGGAACATATAATACATTATGTTACATAAAAAAGGAAATTTGCAGATAGAATTAATATAACAAACCTTAAAATAGGGAGAGCATCCTAGATTTAACTGTCCTTAAAAGTGAAAGAGGAAGGCTGATAGTGGATTACAGACATCTGAGGACAGAAGAAAATGCAGAAGAGATCTGAAGTTTGAGAGGAACTTGACCCATAATTGCTGGCTTAGAAGATGGAGGAAGCTGACTACAAACCAAGGAATGTGGGGCCCTGTAGAAGCTGGGAACATCCCTCAGCAGACTGCCAGCAAAGAAACAAGGAACTCAGTTCTAAAACTGTAAGGAACAACCTGAATGAGCGGGGAAATGACTTTTTTCTTAAAGACTCCAGAAAGGAATTAGCCCTGCCAACACCTTGATATTAGCCTGGTGAAACCCATGCTAGATTTCTACCTACAGAACTGCAAAATACCAAATCTGGGTTGCTTTAAGCCACTAAGTCTCTGAAAATCTGTTAAAGCAGTGAAAGAAAATGTAGATACCTACTTTCTTCATCTATAAATGAATGGGAGTAATAATAATAGTAATTATGTTCTATTTGTCTCCATATGATGTTATTATAAAAGATAACACAATATTAGCAAGAATGGCAGATAGAGAGCCCTGAAAATCTACTCTCCCCCCAAAACAGTGGGAACACTGGCAAAAACTGTCAAAATCAATGTTTTCAAAACTGTTGATATTAGCCAAAGGCTTGCAACAATTCAAAGAGTATTCAAGAAGAAAAACAGCTGAATCTTGTTAAGAACTTTGAGCTTTGTAGTATTTTAACTTGCTCTATTTTCATTTTCTTTTTAGCAGCTCTACAGTAGCTTTGAAAACCCAACAAAATATTTAACACAAAAGAAGGCAGAAATAGATGAATTTAGGAACAAAAAAGACAAAAGACACATATAAAACATATCAAAAGGGTAGATATAAATCCTGTCTTATTGTGGTAATTATGTAAATATAAGGGATTAAAAGGCAGAGATTGGCAAAATGGATAAAAAGCCAGGATCCAATTATGTGATGAATATAAGACACTCTTCAGATTCAATGACACAAAAAGATTGAAAGTAAAAGGATAGAAAATGATACATTATGCAAACAGTTGCCAAAAGAGAGCTAGAGTAGCTATACTAAGAGCAGACAAAATAGACTATAAAAAAATTGTTACTTGATGCAAAAATAAAAACACTCTCTAATGATGAAAGGGTCAACTGTCAAAAAACAAATGAAATCATAGAAGCTTATAAGCACTTAATAATGGAGACCCCAAATGTAGAAAATGTGATAGAATTAAAGGAAAAAAAATAGACAGTTTAATAACACTAAAGAATTACAAACTAGAGAGAAGGCCAACAAGGAAATAGAAGACTTGAACGATATTATCAATCATCCAGACCCAACAGCATAGAACACTGCACCCCCTAAAAGTAGAATACATATTTTTTTTCAAGTGCATATAAAATATTCTTTAGGATAGATCATATGTTAGGCCATAAAACAAATATCAGTAAATTTAAAAGGACTAAAATCAAATGTTCTCTAATTATGTGGAATAAAATTAGGACTGATTAATAAAAAAAAAATTGGAAAATTCACAAATATGTGGAAATCAGACACACTTCTGAATATTCAATGGGTGAAAGGAGAAATCACAAGGGCAATTGGAAAATACTTTGATATCAATGAAAATAAAAACACAACAAACTTATGGAGTACAGCTAAAGCAGTGCTTGGAAATTTGTAGCTGTAAATGCTTATATTAACAAAGAAGAAAGATCTCTAAATAAGCCAACTTTGTGCCTTAAGAAACTAGATAAACAAGAGCAAAGCAAACCTAAAAGAAGCATAAGAAATGAAATAATAAAGATTAGAGTGGAAATAATAAGTTAAAAAGAGAAAAATAAAGAAAAATAAACAAAACCAGAAGTTGGTTATTTCACGAGATTAGCAACATTGGCAAACATTAAAAGGAATAAGAGGATTATAAGGGAATACTATGAACAATTATACGACAACAAATAAGATACCCAAGATGAAATGGATATGTTTATACTCAAGAGAACTGTGTATATGGTATAGCACAGAAAATGAAAACTTGCCCATTCAAAACTTGCATATGAATGGTCATTGCAACATTATTCATAGTAGCCAAAAAGTAAAAATAATATAAATGGCAAATATGTTATATAACATAAATAATAAAATATGGTGTAATCCTATATCATTCAGTCAATATAAAGTACTGAAGTAATAATAAATGCTACAACACATACAACATGGATGAAGCCAGGAACAAAAGGTAACATATTCCATTTATATTAAATATCCAGAATAGATACACAGAGACAGGCAGTGGATTAGTGGTTGTTGGGTGTAGGGGATGGGGAGGTCTGCTAATGGTTTATTTGAGCAGTGATGAAAATATTCTGGAATTAGATAGTGGTGAAGGCTTGTGTTAGTTTTCTAAGGCTGTGAGGCAGATCGCCATAAATTTAGTGGTTAAAAACAACAGACATTTATTCTCTCACAGTTCTGGAGGCAAGAAGTCCAAAAGCAAGATGTCAGCAGTGTTGGTTCTTTCTGTAGAGGCTCTGAGAAAGAATCTGTTCACCATGGCCTCTTTCCTAGCTTTTAATGGCTGCTGGAAATTCTCAATATTCCTCAGCTTATGAACATTCCAATCTCTGCTTCCACATTAAAAACAATTCTTTTATTTTTGGCTGTGCTGCATCTTTATTGCGGCACGGGCTTTTCTCTAGCTGCGGTGAGCAGGGCTGCTCCGTAGTTGCAGTGAGCAGGCTTCAGCAGCTGTGGCTCCCAGCACAGGCTCCCAGCCTCTACAGCACGGGTTCAATAGTTGTGGCACACAGGCTTAGTTGCTGTTCAGCAAGTGGGATCCTCCTTGACCAGGAATCGAACCTGCATTGCCTTCATTGGCAGGCGGATTCTTTACCACTGAGTCAGTAGGGAAACCCCACTTTTTTTTCCATTAATTAAAAAAAAAAATTGAGGTATAGCTGATTTACACTGTTTTGTTAATTACTGCTATATAACAAAATGACCCATATACATATGTATGTATGTATACATATTCTTTTTCATATTTTTTTCCATTATAGCTTACCACAGGATATTTGAAAATCATTTCCCATGCTACACAGCAGGACTTTGTTGTTTATCCATTCTATATACACCAGTTTGCATCTGCTAATCCCAAGCTCTCAATCAGTTCTCTATATCTGTGATTCTGTTTCTGTTTCATAGACAGGATCATTTATGTCATATGTTACATTCCACATATAAGTGATTTCATATGGTATTTCTCTTTCTCTTTCTGACTTACTTCACTTAGTATGATAATGTACTTCACTTAGTATGGTAATCTCTAGTTGCACCCATGTTGCTGCAAATGCATTATTTTGTTCTGTTTCTTGGCTAAGCAGTATTCTATTGTATATATTTTACCACACTTCTCTATTCATTGGTTTGTCAGTGGACATTTAGGTCTTGGCTACTGTGAATAGTTCTGCCTTCATCTTTACATCACCTTGTGCGTTGTGCTTCTTCTCATTTGTATCTTCGGACAAGAGCGCTTGTCATTGGATTTAGGGCCCACTGAGATAATCCAGGATAATTTCATCCTGAGATCCTTATCCACAACTAAATTAGCTACAATCTTAAGGTCATATTCAGTGGTTCCAAGTGGGCTTATTTCTTGGGGGACTGTTATTCAATCTACCACATAATTGTGCATATTGTATCATATTTTGCCATTTTACATTTATTTTGAAAACAGTTTTTAATGGATATAAATAAAGGTAGACGATCTCTAAGCTTTTAATGTTCCTGCTATCTTCCCTTTATTTTTTTTTGGCACACAGTCTATATAACAGATACAGGCAAATCGTATAATTTTCAGGTAGTTATAATGTATCGGTTTTCAGAGTCTAATATCTCAGTAACTTCTTTATTAATATAGCTATATCCATAATCACTTACGAGGTACTTACCATGTGAGATTTAAGATGAAAGTAATTATTGACCTGAAAGAATAAAATGGAAGACCAGTACTCATGAACAGTTTTTAGAAATAACTCAGAGAGTAAATGAATAAAATTTTACCTTCCTTTTTGAGGAGCAACACCAGAAATTGGGGCTTTATTTAAAATAAGACTTGTAGAACAGAAACTATAAAACTCCTAGAGGAGAACATAGGCAAAACACTCTCAGACATAAATCACAGCAGGATCCTCTATGATCCACCTCCCAGAATACTGGAAATAAAAGCGAAAATAAACAAATGGGATCTAATTAAAATTAAAAGCTTCTGCACAACAAAGGAAAATATAAGCAAGGTGAAAAGACAGCCTTCTGAATGGGAGAAAATAATAGCAAATGAAGCAACTGACAAACAACTAATCTCAAGAATATACAAGCAACTTATGCAGCTCAATTCCAGAAAAATAAACGACCCAATCAAAAAATGGGCCAAAGAACTAAATAGACATTTCTCCAAAGAAGACATACGGATGGCTAACAAATACATGAAAAGATGCTCAACATCACTCATTATTAGAGAAATGCAAATCAAAACCACAATGAGGTACCACTTCACACCAGTCAGAATGTCTGCAATCCAAAAATCTGCAAGCAATAAATGCTGGAGAGGGTGTGGAGAAAAGGGAACCCTCCTACACTGTTGGTGGGAATGCAAACTCGTACAGCCACTATGGAGAACAGTGTGGAGATTCCATAAAAAATTGCAAATAGAACCACCTTATGACCCAGCAATCCCTCTGCTGGGCATACACACCGAGGAAACCAGAATTGAAAGAGACACATGTACCCCATTGTTCATCGCAGCACTGTTTATAATAGCCAGGACATGGAAACAACCTAGATGTCCATCAGCAGATGAATGGATAAGAAAGCTGTGGTACATATACACAATGGAGTATTACTCAGCCGTTAAAAAGAATTCATTTGAATCAGTTCTGATGAGATGGATGAAACTGGAGCTGATTATACAGAGTGAAGTAAGCCAGAAAGAAAAACACCAATACAGTATACTAACACATATATATGGAATTTAGAAAGACGGCAATGATGACCCTGTATGCAAGACAGCAAAAAAGACACAGATATGTATAACAGACTTTTGGACTCAGAGGGAGAGGGAGAGGGTGGGATGATTTGGGAGAATGGCATTCTAACATGTATACTATCATGTAAGAATTGAATCGCCAGTCTATGTCTGACGCAGGATGCAGGATGCTTGGGGCTGGTGCATGGGGATGACCCAGAGAGATGTTATGGGGAGGGAGGTGGGAGGGGGGGTTCATGTTTGGGAATGCATGTAAGAATTAAAGATTTTAAAATTAAAAATATATATATATATATAAATAAAAATAATATATGTGAAAAAAATAATGTCTTTGCACAGCTTTAAAAAAAAAATAAGACTTGCATTCTGATTACCTATACATTCTTTCATTCTTAAAAATTTGTTTTTAAGAAAAAAAGTATTTTTTTAAGAAAAAATCTTAACATATGAGATTGTGCAAGTTTAAAGTGTACAATTTTTATTCTCTTTAAAATAAAATTTCAATCATCTTTTACTGTGAAGACATTAACATAGAAGCCAACTGGAGAAAAAAGTATATGTTAATGTATTGCCTCAGTTTTGGCTGAATGTTAAAAGTGGCAAACCCTTGGTACTTTTTGGGAACAACTTGATTTTCTTCCCCCTCAAATAACAAAGGTAGGTTCTCATCTGTGAAATATGCATATTTTGGATAACAGGCATATGACCAAAACATATGCTTATCTTTTCCCCTGTAAAGTCTATGTTGGTGGTTCTTTTTTCCTGTCTATTGAAAATGTTTGATTTGGGGGGTTTTATTTATAACGACTGACTCATTTTAAGTTTGTTTTTTGTTACAGATAAAATAAATTTATACTATTTTGCTGGTTGCTTAGCTAGAGCTACAGTGTTTACATTAAGTCTCTTACATACCCCTTCCTTCATGCTATTAGATATTATTTATTTTAGTTTTTTGTTCTTCATTTGAAACTACTGATAAGTATTCAGTACTTTCTGTCTGATGTTACAAGAAAAAACAAAAATATAAAAAGTCGCACTTTTTTTAAGGAGTAAAGACATATGGCCATGGAAATGGTATTTTTAAAATTAAGAGTGAACTTTAGAGAATACTTACTTAAAGTTGAGAAAACTGAGGCTTAGAAAGGTTAAGTGAATTACTTGAGGTCACAGTGTTAGTTAGTGGTCAATTCAGTATAGAACTCCACTATATCTTGCTTCTTTATCATATAATGGGTAAAAAGTCTATGTCATAGTACATGACTAAGTGCTAAAGTATATGGGTGCAGCTAAGATGATTTAGTTTTCCTTTATTTCCTTGCATTGATCTCTGAGGAAGGCTTTCTTATCTCTCCTTGCTATTCTTTGGAACTCTGCATTCAGATGCTTATATCTTTCTTTTTCTTCTCTGCTTTTCATTTCTCTTCTTTTCACAGCTATTTGTAAGGCCTCCCCAGACAGCCATTATGCTTTTTCGCATTTCTTTTCCATGGGGATGGTCTTGATCCCTGTCTCCTGTACAGTGTCACGAACCTCCATCCATAGTTCATGGGGCACTCTGTCTATCAGATCTAGTCCTTTAAATCTATTTCTCACTTCCACTGTATAGGCATAACGAATTTGATTTAGGTTGTACCTGAATTGCTTAATGGTTTTCCCTACTTTCTTCAATTTAAGTCTGAATTTGGCAATAAGGAGTTCATGATCTGAGCCACAGTCAGCTTCCAGTCTTGTTTTTGTTGACTATATAGAGCTTCTCCATCTTTGGCTGCAAAGAATATAATCAATCTGATTTTGGTGTTGACCATCTGGTAATGTCCATGTGTAGAGTCTTCTCCTGTGTTGTTGGAAGAGGGTGTTTGCTATGACCAGTGTGTTCTCTTGGCAAAACTCTATTAGCATTTGCCCTGCTTCATTTCATACTCCAAGGCCAAATTTGCCTGTTACCCCAGGTGTTTCTTGACTTCCTACTTTTGCATTCCAGTCCCCTATAATGAAAAGGACATCTTTTCTGGATGTTAGTTCTAAAAGGTCTTATAGGTCTTCATAGAACCGTTCAACTTCAGCTTCTTCAGCATTACTGGTTGGGGGCATAGACTTGGATTACTGTGATATTGAATGGTTTGCCTTGGAAACGAACACAGATCATTCTGCTGTTTTTGAGATTGCATCCAAGTACTGCATTTCAGACTCTTGTTAACCATGATGGCTACTCCATTTCTTCTAAGGGATTCCTATCCATAGTAGTAGATATAATGGTATGAACCTAACAGAAGCAGAAGATATTAAGAAGAGGTGGCAGGAGTACACAGAAAAACTGTACAGAAAATATCTTCATGACCAAGATAATCATGATGGTGTGATCACTCACTTAGAGCCAGACATCCTGGAATGTGAAGTCAAGTGGGCTTTAGAAAGCATCACTACGAACAAAGCTAGTGGAGGTGATGGAATTCCAGTGGAGCTATTTCAAATTCTGCAAGATGATGCTGTCAAAATGCTGTACTCAATATGCCAGCAAATATGGAAAAGTCAGCAGTGGCCATAGGACTGGAAAAGGTCAGCTTTCATTCCAATCCCAACGAATGGCAAGGCCAAAGAATGCTCAAACTACTGAACAATTGCACTCATCTCACACGCTAGTAAAGGAGTGCTCAAAATTCTTCAAGCCAGGCTTCAGCAATACATAAACTGTGAACTTCCAGATGTTCAAGCTGGATTTAGAAAAGGCAGAGGAACCAGGGATCAAATTGCCAACATCTGCTGGATCATCAGAAAAGTAAGAGAGTTCCAGAAAAACATCTTTTTCTGCTTTATTGACTGTGCCAAAGCCTTTGACTGTGTGTATCACAACAAATTGTGGAAAATTAAGAAAGAGATGGGAATACCAGACCACCTGACCTTCCTCTTGAGAAATCTGTATGCAGGTCAGGAAGCAACAGTTAGAATTGGACATGGAACAACAGACTGGTTCTCAATAGGAAAAGGAGTACGTCAAGCCTGTATATTGTCACCCTGCTTATTTAACTTCTCTGCAGAGTACATCATGAGAAACCCTAGGCTGGAGGAAGCACAAGCTGGAATCAAGATTGCCAGGAGAAATATCGATCACCTCAGCTATGCAGATGATACCACCCTTATGGCAGAAAGTGAAGAGGAGCTAAAAAACCTCTTGATGAAAGTGAAATAGGAGAGTGAAAAAGTTGGCTTAAAGCTCAACATTGAGAAAACGAAGATCACGGCATCTGGTCCCATCACTTCATGGCAGATAGATGAGGAAACAGTGGAAACAGTGTCAGACTTTATATTTTTGGGCTCCAAAATATCTGCAGATGGTGACTGCATCCATGAAATTAAAAGACGCTTACTCCTTGGAAGGAAAGTTATGACCAACCTAGATAGCATATTCAAAAGCAGAGACATTACTTTGCCAACAAAGGTCCGTCTAGTCAAGGCTATGGTTTCTCCAGTGGTCATGTATGGATGTGAAAGTTGGACTGTGAAGAAAGCTGAGCACCAAAGAATTGATGCTTTTGAATTGTGGTGTTGGAGAAGACTCTTGAGAGTCCCTTGGACTGCAAGGAGATCCAACCAGTCCATTCTAAAGGAGATCAGTCCTGGGTGTTCATTGGAAGGACTGATGCTGAAGCTGAAACTCCAGTACTTTGGCCACCTCATGTGAAGAGTTGACTCACTGGAAAAGACTCTGATGCTGGGAGGGATTGGGGGCAGGAGGAGAAGGGGCCGACAGGGGATGAGATGGCTGGATGGCATCACTGACTCGATGGACATGAGTTTGGGTAAACTTCGTGAGTTGGTGATGGACAGGGAGGCCTGGCATGCTGCGATTCATGATTTCGCAGAGTTGGACACGACTGAGTGACTGAACTGAACTGAAGATTATTTAGTAATTCAAGGGTAAAAGACATAGGTTTGGTTGAGAGTGGGTGAAGTAGGCTTCTTAGAGAATTGAGATCTGAGCTTGAAGGATCTGGATAGGTGGAGCAGAGAAGATCTTCCAGATTAGAAATGCTATGACTGGAGGAGAAATGCTGTCAGTGGAGACTGGAGCAGTTTGGATTCTGGGTGAGGCTGCTGGGACATCTTAGTCCATCTCTAACTTGCATGCATCTGTCCAGGCATGAGAAGGTTTGGTACAGCCTTCAAGCGAGGCATTGTGGAGTAGGAGAAGGAGCAGAGCATTCAGAGTAAGACACACCTTTTCTTTTCCTGTCATCTCTCTCTAGTAGTTCAAGGCCCTTGAGCAAGTTTCTTAACCTTTGTAGGTCTGTTTCCTTTTCTGGAAAATGGAACTAATAATATCGTCTTCATAAAGCTCTTGAAGATTGAATAAAAAAGTAGGTGAAGAGTCTAGTACAGTGCTGGGCATGAAGTATGTCCTCACTTTAAATGTATATATATACTTTAAAATTGAAATATAGTTGACTTACAGTGTTGTGGTAGTTTCTGGTATATCACAAAGTGATTCAATTATGAATACATATTATGTATAATATATATTATTTTTCATACTTTTTTTTCTATTGGGTTGGCCAAAAAGGTTGTTCAGGTTTAAAACCCTGAATGGACTTTTTGACCAACCCAATATTATGGTTTTACTGTTCTCATTATATTGTAGGCATAGTTATTACTATTATGTTCTAAGTATCTGGAGAATGACTAAGAAAAATGCATGGTTCTTGAGAGATTTATTTCTCCTGTGCATTGCCTAGTTATGTTCACTACAATTTTGAACTCCATAATAAGTTTAAAAGATATGGTCTGTTTGAAGGAAACATCTCTGGGGTCACGCTTAGGTGGATACTTTCTATGTGTGCCCTTTAAAAAGTCAGGTGACTTTCTGAGTTTGCTTCCTTTTCTGTAAAATGAGACTATAAGTACCTTGTGGGATTAGAGTTATATTTTAGGGCTACATAGTGAATAGCATATACTAAGTACTTAATACATAGCAGTCATTGTTATTGTTCTCTCTGCAGAGCTTCTGACTACATTAATCCTTCTGTCCTATTTATCAAGTTTAAGAGACCCTTTGAGTCATTTTCTCAGCATTGAAATAAACTTTCCCAAGAAATGTAATGCCCCTTTCCACCCACATGGAAGAACAACTAACATTCACATACTGGTTTTTTTTTTTAGAAACAGTTCTTTTTCTTTTTTTAAAATTAACTTCTTTTAATTGGAGGATAATGACTTTGCAATATTGTGATTGTTTTTGCCATACGTCAACAACAATCAGCCACAGGGATATGTGTCCTCCGCATCCTGAACCCTCCCTCCCACCTCCCTCCCAACCGTATCCCTCTGGGTTGTCCCAGAGCACCGGCCTTGGGTTCCTTGCTTCATGCATCAAACTTGCACTGGTCATCTATTTTACACATGGTAATGTACATGTTTCAATGCTATTCTCTCAAATCATCCCACCCTCGCCTTCTCCCACTGAATCCGAAAGTCTGTTCTTTGCATCTGTATCTCCTTTGCTGCCCTGCCTGTAGGATCATTGATACTGTTTTTCTAAATTTCATATATATATATATACATATATATATATATATACACACACACATTAATATACAGTATTTGTCTTTCTCTTTCTGACTTACTTTACTCTGTATAATAGGCTCCAGGTTCATCTACCTCATTGGAACTGACTCAAATGCATGATTTTTTTTATAACTGAGTAATATTCCATTGTGTATATGTACCTCAACTTCATTATCGATTCATCTGCTGATAGACATCTAAGTATTGTTCTAATATTTATTTTTATCCAAGTATTTGGCTGTGCTGGGTCTTAGTTGTGACACGCAGGATCTTTGATCTTCGTTGTGGCATGAGGTATCCAGTTCCCCAACCAGGGATTGAACCTGGGCCCCCTGCACTGGGACTATGGAGTCTTAACCACTGGACCATCAGGGACGTCCCTCACATAGTGTTTTAACCTTCATAAAATATACTCAGATATGTAATTATATTTAATCTTTGTAACAGTTTTGTGAGACAGGATCAGTCCCTTTTTACAGTCTCTTTGGAACATGACTAACCCAATTGCTCATGGTCACACAGCCAGGAAGGGCCAGGAAGCTGATGCTGGGACCAATTTTTTTTTTTTTTTTTTTTGGGCCAGTCTTTTTGTCAACAAAGTTCGCATGCTTTCACATCTCCAGTGGCCTCTTTTTCCTGTATCTTGCTGTCTCCAGAAGAAAATGTTCTTTGGCATCTGAGCGGCCACTAAAGATGAATTCACCCAGTGAAGAAGAAAAGGCTGGAATTTCTCAATTTATGAGTCTTTAATGAGACTAATTAATTAATGAGAACTCTGGCTTTCAGTCAGTGTTGGTATATTAACTAAGCCTTCATCACCAGCACTTCATCTAATCTGGAAGATCTTATCCCTCGCCATTTACTTAGCCCAATTCTACACATCCTTCAAGACCCAGCTAAGTCTTGAATTCAGAAATCTTTCCTCCCACATGAGGGGTGGTCAGACACCACTCCCCAACAATCTAATTCAAAGGTTCATTTAAAATGCTTGTAATGTTAAAGATCTTTAAAAGGGTACTTGTCATAAGATATAAACTGATGTATATAGAAAACTATTCTAATTATGGGTGTTATTTATAGAAGTAAATACCATCGGTAAGTTTTAGCAAGCATTTCCAGTAGAGTGATTTGGATCAAATCCAACTTGTTCACTTGTTAATATATTA
This sequence comes from Capricornis sumatraensis, assembly GCF_032405125.1. Classification (NCBI taxonomy): domain Eukaryota; kingdom Metazoa; phylum Chordata; class Mammalia; order Artiodactyla; family Bovidae; genus Capricornis; species Capricornis sumatraensis. Next base: position 215,616,326 of record NC_091069.1, read on the forward strand.
TTTATATTAACAAAATCAAAAGTTAGGCGGAGCACCAAGTTTTTTCCACCTAATATTATGTATTTGCTAAGGCTATTACCCTTCTTGATCTTGTGTGACATAAATTTCATGATATGCACGGTAATTTCTGAGACCCTTGATAATATTTGGAAATGCAGATACAGAGGACCAGCTAACAGGAAGGACAACCGACTCAATCAATTTTGCATCATTACCCATGAAGCTCTTTTCCACTGTTGTGTAGAAAGATTTAAGATGAAAAGAGGCCATGGCTTACTGCTGTTTTATCCACTCCTTCACTCTTCACTCTGCAGGGTTGCTTGCTGTGGATTACTCATTGTCTCCCAGGTGGCTCTCAGCAGTGGTCAAATACTTAAGAAGTATGTATTTCATCATGACCCTATCATTCACTTCTCCTTCAGAGCCTTCATTCCTTCTTAGCCTGAGACATTGTAGACTCGATAATCTATTGAAGCATTAACCTACCTCCATTCTATTTTCCTTTTTCTTATCACAGCCAGATTTTACGACATGGCAAACCAGAGCACATCTAACTGGGACTTAGGCAAGCAGGTGGTGCTAACTCTCATTTCTCTCCCCACAATGCTTCTTCGTCAGCTGCCTCCTGTGACTTCCAGGTGGATATTGTGTGTAAACCTGGCCCTACAGCAAGACTTCAATGCTAGCTCCAACATTCAATAGCTCTGGTGTTGGGTAAGTCCTTTTAAGCCCTTTAAATCACAATTTCCACATCTGAACAAGAGGATGAGAATACATCAACCCTCATAGAGTTGTTGTGAAAATAATATGAGACCACAGACCTGAAAGTACTTTATAAATTATGTTTATAATGCTGGCCATTTCATTGCTGGGAGTTATTGAAAAAACTCATCTTTGTTAATTCAAAATGTCTTCCTCTAAATTATGCCCATTGACTTTAGTTCTAGTAATAAACATTAATTACCAGTAACAATTACTGGTGATAATAATGGTAATAATAATGATAATAATGTCATATGCCATTTATTGAGCATTTACTATGTGACATGTTTAAAGATCACATGATCTTTATGGAGTGATATGACTTGCAATTGGAAGCATGATCCAAACTGGTGCATTGAAAGAAAATTTATTTTTAAAAAGCGAATAGGGATTTGGTAGAAAGCATCATGCTTATGACATCATTGTGGCTGTGGTCTGCATCATTCAGGGTCTCAGCAGGAAAGAGGTAGCTAACTCTGTTTGGAGATGGAAACAGTTCACTACAAAGTTGTGGGCATGATGTAGGGAATCACTAAGGGATGCTGAAGTACCCAGCAACTGGGAACAGAGAAAGCTGTTAGCACCCCAAAGTCAAAAGAGGAGGGAACTGTCACCAGACCTCCATGAGAGCAATAGTCATGGGGGAGAGGTGGTCTTCCAGCATCTGTGGCTCCAGGTAAAGGATGGCAGCTCCTGTCAGGCTGGCATAGCAGACAGGGATGGAGGGAATAGTTACTCAGATCTCTCCCAATCTTTGATCTCCTGTCTTAGTCTCCTATTTGCTGAACCCCTGGGGAGCCGGGTAACACACAGTGGCCAGTCACCTGGAGCAGCATAGAGAGTTCACCAGAGAGTTCACCCTGGGAAGAACCAGTGCAGGATCATGAGAAATGCCAGTCTACATGGAACCTAAATATAAAAGAAGATAAATGAATGATTAAATGTGCAGACACTATAAGAATAGGCTGTTTCCAAAGCTTTGTTTTTTTCAGTTGTTTGGTGGTAACTCAAAGTATATTCTTCCCAGATGCATTTTAAATGTTGGTTCTCATCTCCATCCACCCCTCTAAAACTCTGGGAATCATGTTTACTTGAGATCTTATATCAATAGGGCAGGAGAGCAGGGTCATATGGTGAAAGAAGGACAAAGATGAGGTACCTCCTCTCCCTCCCTTCCCAGGGTGCTGGACTAGCTCTGGTGAATTTTGAGCCAGATAATTCTGGTCCCACCCTAACTCTTGCTGAGTACTATTCCGTCCTAAAACAGTTGCTGAGAGAACAACCTGCTCTCCTTGTGAAATGCTTCATGCTCTCCAGTTACCTATTTATGCTTTCTCCTTAACCATAAAGGGTTTAGGGCTTGGATTTGGGGATTACCCATGAGTTTTTCTAGTCTAGATTTCTTATCCATGCTATTGGGCTACTCAGTTAACCTTTCTGAGTTGAGTTCATGCACTTGTGAAATGGGGATTCTACTAAGACTACTGTGGTGAAATGAGTTTCTGGGACTCCACCCAGCTAAGGGCAGATAATTACACTCGTAAGCTTGTGAGGGTTGACTTGGATTTTCCTTCTTGGTTTGAGAACGCAGTCTCTGAGTTAATCTCAATAACTAGGAAAGGTCAGCCATCACCCACCATTTCCCTTAGTAACAGAGAGGTTGTTTGAGTTCCTTCGCAAGGGTGAACTGAAGTGCAGCATGAAGTTAACTCTTTGGATATGACTTATAAGACATCATTATCACTGTTGGGGATTCCAAGGCCTTGGGAAGTAAACCACGAGATGTGTAGTCTGCCCTGCTCTGTGGAACTGACTCTCTTCTGCCTAGACTCTGTATTCTTTTTGAAATAAGCTGGGAACTCTAGTTTAGTGTGAGTGTGTGCATGCATGCATGTGTGCTTGCACGTGGCCCTTTTCTACAAATATGTACCCCAGTGATTCGCAAACTTTAGCATGCATTGGAATTGCTGGTAAGGTCTGTTAAAACAAAGACTCCTGGGCCCACGCCCAGAGTTTCTGAGTCAGTAGATGGCAGGTGAGGCCTGAGAACTTGCATTTGTAACAACTTGCATGTGTAACATCATTCCCAGGTGATGCTGATATGGCTAGTCCAGGGACCACACTTTGGGAACCATACTTTGCCTCTCTGAAATTCTTCCCCAGGGTTTTTGAGAGGGTGAAATGTGGTGATCCACATAGAGGACTCAGCACAGAGGCTAAGTCTGAGTCAGCATTCACTGCTGTCGCTTCCGCAACCCTCACGACAGCTGCTCCTTGTACCTCTCCTGCTGCTCAGCTGCTACTGCTGCATGGTAGTCCTTCATTTTGGATAACGTCAGCTAGGTATTAAGAGCAGTGTAATCTGCCTTAATTAATTAAAGAATATAATATCCTCTCTAGGAGTTATTTGCATTTTAAAGAAGCTTGTTAATTCAAAGAGATTTGTAATTTGAAGAATATTAGATCCTGTAATAAAGATGTATATGGAAACTGAGACCTTGTTTCAAGAAGGGAGTGGACACCACATAGGCTCTATCTGGGTCATCTGTTTATGTCTGCTAGTTAGTATTCCAGATTTTTTTCCTCAAAGTTCTGAGCATTTTCCACAATGGCTTCTAGAGAGGGCTGGCACATGGCCTGGGTGTTGGGGGAAGGGCAGCTGTGGCTTTTAAATGTATGAGATCTTTGTAAAACTGGTATTTATAAACTAGGTGGTGATTGCATTGTGTTTATTTGTTCAATCATGTAATAGAAGATGCACAGAAGATTCATTTGAACAGTACACCTTTCAATTTCATGCTGAGGAAATTCAGGCTAATGTAATTATAATAAAATGATAGTAAAACAACACTGCATTTTCAATTGTGGAATGAGCAATTAGAAAGGTAGTTGGAGGCTAGTCTTCTGAAATTCCTTTGAATATAATTTTGATTTGGAGAACATGACCTGGTGGCTATATGAACTTAATCTTTGCACCTACACAGAGTACACACAAAGGGTGAAAAATAGCAGATTGACAAACAGTTTCAAATACAAGCTTATCATCCATCTTGATGAAACGAGTCTTAACATGTATGGGAATGTCAACATTGTGCTTTATCCATTCAGAAATATTATGCCATCAAACTGCAGTGGTTAAAAAAGTTAGGATTCATTAAAAACTGTTGAAATTCTTAAATTTTCCCTACTTAAGAAATCCAGAAAACATCAAACTTTTTCTAGAAGGTGGTAAGGAAATTAATGTCAGTGAAAGAAATACAGTGAATCTAATTAGAAGTGCCTGGGCAGCCGCTCATTAGTGTGGTTAGTTAGTAAATGAAATTTCAGCTGCAGTGAATTAGACTATGTGTCTTCAGTTATTTTTTCTAAAAAGAATCACAAAATGTCTACAACTGTTTTTTGTTAGTAGAGTATTTCTTTTCCCACAAACAAAAAATATTTTGGATCTTTGTCATGAAGAAAGAAATGGCCATTTGGGGACAGATTTTCTTAAATGTCTGTGTATTAAGCTTGGGTGAGTGAAACAAAAGCCTGTTTTCTCCCGTGAGAGACTTTCATTTGTCTGCTAAGCTGCTTGGTTTCACACGTTTTTTTGTCAAATCCTTTAATTTATTATTTTTAACCATTTACACCTCTTGATAAGATTTCTCAAAAGAAGAGAGAGAGAAAGAAAACCTCAGCTAGACTGAAGAGTTTCCAATAACAGATACACTGGATAGATTGGAACATTTATTTGTCAGTTGCTAAAATGTGGTGCTTGTTTCCTTTATAAAAAGTCACTGCTACAGATATTTGTACCCTTTGCTGCTTGAGAGCTCCTGGATAACTTAGAGACCCGACAAGAGTCAAATTTCAGTATTTCAGATGTATTCATAAGGAAGGTATGATGATTAGGCAACTGCTGTAGGATTTGATATTCCATCCTCCCCCAGGGTGTTTAAATACTTTTAGATTATACTAGAAGTGAGGCTCTGGGCTCATACCTTTCTGTAGAAACCCTGGAATGCACTGGCTGTGTCTTTGTTGCCTACCACTGAGCCATGATTGCAATGTCTGGGGGTCCACAGGTTCAGACTGGGGATTCCCTGTAACAATCTTTCAACTGGAGGTGACTTTGTCCCATGGGAAGTATTAACAATTTTGGTTGTCATAATTTATAAGTGGAGTTTGGGGGAGAGGGCGTGACTACTGACATCTGCTGAGTAGTGACCAGGGATGCTGCTAAATATCATATACAAAGAATAATCTGACCCAAAATGTCAATGGTGCTGATGTTGAGGACCCCTGCCTCTCGGCATCAAGCAGGCACTGAATGAGCACACACATACACAGAATGGATGGTACATGTTTCAGCTGCCAAAATTCCTGCAGAATGCAAGATAGGTGTGCACTGGAATGAAGCCAGACATTCTAAAGACCTCCTAGCCTCATCATTGAAAAGACTTTCAAAATAACTGTTTATTCTTCTACTCACCTTTAAAAATAATTTACATTTGCTATTTATTTCTCTGTGAAAGTCCTTGGGTCAGCAGCAGATAGAACATAGTGTTATACTTTAGGCAAATGACAAACAAATTTTCCAGTATGACTGATATCAAGTATCAGTCACCAAGATATTCTTCAACCTAAAACAAACTAGTGGTTACCAGTGGGGAGGAAGAAGGAGGGAGGGGCATGTTATGGGTATGGGATTAAGGGGTACAAACTGCTATGTATAAGATAGATAAGCAACAAGGATATATTGTACAGCACAGGGAATTATAGCCATTATCTTCATAAAATTGAACCATATTTGATTCACAATATTGTGTTAGCTTTAGGTGTACAGCAAAGTGATTCAATTTGACTCCATAGGTACTGAAAGCTACTGAAAATGGCGTAAAACTTTGGAATAATTCATTTGCTGTGTAAGTAATATGCTGTGTATGACTTAAATCAAGAAACCAAAGAAATACAACAAGCTCAGAGAAATGCAACATGTGGAGAAGCAGTGGCAGATATTTATGTGATGTTTTGCTTTGCCTATTTTCCTGAGCTGTTAGAGCATTTGAAATTATGTTGTTCATACTAAATATTTTTAAAACTTTGTAAACTCTGGTAGTGTGCAATTTGCCTTAACTATTAACACAAAGATTAAGCACAGAAGACAAGGAAGCACTATGCCTGAGTCTACAGTCTGCGGTGAATGTCTTTTTTGTGAATTTGTGCATGCCTTTCTTTTCTCCTGGGCTTCCCTTGTAAAGAATCCACCTGCAGTGAGGGAGACCTGGGCTCGATCCCTGGGTTGGGAAGAATCCTAGAGAAAGGAGAGGCTACCCACTCCAGTATTCTGGCCTGGAGAATTCCATGGACTGTATAGTCCATGGGGTCACAGAGTCAGACACGACTGAGTGACTTTCACTTCACTTCTCTTCTTTTCTCCTATTCCATGAACACTTTTACCATGTCTGTACTTCCTATTCTTCACTTCTCTTACCTTCATTTATTTATTTAGTTTTTACTTTTAACAGCTTTATTGAGGTATAATTTATATCCTGTAGAATTCACTCATTGTAAGTGGATAATTCAGTGATTTTTAGGAAATGTCTGCAATTGTGCAATCATCATCATAATTCAAGTTTGAAATACTTCTTTTGCTCCAAAAAGTTCCCCTGTGTTTGCTTATAGTCGATTCCCGATCCTGCTTTCAGCCTCAAGCAACCACTGATCTGCTTCCTGTCTCTACCGTTTTGCCTTTTCTAGAAATTTCATGTGAATGGAATTAAACTGTATGTTGTCTTTTGAATCTGGCTTGTTTCACTTGATGCAGTGCTTTTGAGATTCATCCACAAATGTGTATCAATTGTTCATTCCTTTATGTTGCCTAATGGTGGTGGTTTAGTCATGAAGTCGCATCTGACTCTTGCAACCCCATGGACTGTAGCCCACAGGCTCCTCTGTCCATGGGATTCTCCAGGCAAGAACACTGGAGCGGGTTGCCATTTCCTTCTCCAGGTGTTACCTAGTAGTACTCCATTATATGGAGTAACGCATATTGTCAGTGCGTTAAATAACAAAATACCACAGACTTGGTGGCTTATAAACAACAGAAATTTATTTCTCACAGTTCTGGGAGCTGGGAAGTCAAGATCGAGGTTCTAGGAAATTTGGTGTCTGGTGAGAGCCTACTTCCTTGTTCATAGATGGCCGTCATTTCACTGCACCCTCACATGTCAGAAGGGGTGAGAGCTCTCTTTGGGGTCTCTTTTATAACTCTTTTATATGGGCACTAATCTCATTCATGAGGGCTCTATTCTCAGGACCTAATTACCTCTCCAAGGCCCCACCTCCAAACACAACCACACTGGATTTGATTTCAACACATGAATTTTTGGGGAACATAAACATTCGGTCGGTATTTACATTTTATTTACCATTTACCTGGTCCTGGATGTTTGAATTGCTTTTACTTTTTGGCTTTTATGAACAGTTCTGCTATGAATATTTGCTTCTCAGCTTTGTGCTGAAAAATGTTTTCATTTCTTTGCATATATACCTAGGACTAGAATTGTTGGATCATGTAGTTAGTGGATGTTTAACTTTCTAAGAAATCATCAAACTGTTTTCCAAAGCAGTGGTGCCATTTCACATTCCCGCCAGTGATGTATGAGGGTTCCAATTTCTCTGCATCCTCCTAACACTTGGGATGTCCATCTTTAGATTTCAGCGCTCATAATGGGTATGCTTCTCCGCTTTTCAGTGCCTACTTCCTTTCTTCCTTTTTAATCTCTTATTATTTTTCTCCCCAGTTTGTCCCTCTAGCTGGTTAGACTAGTACTGCAGATATTTTCGCTTGTATCAAATCTAATTGCTGACCAATTATTAGCAAATCGTCAAGAAATAATGTGGTGTGGATTCAAACATTAATCCCCTTTGGCAACCTATTCTTTTTAAAATTTTTTATTTATTTATTAATTTGGCTGCATCAGGTCTTAGTTGTGGCATATGGGATTTTCACTGTGTGCATGGACTCTCTAGCTGTGGTGCAGGGGCTCAGTAGTGGCAGGGCACAGGCCCAGTTACTTCGTAGCACATGGGATCCAAGTTCCCTGATCGGGGATCAAACCTACATCCTCTGCATTGCAAGGCAGACTCTTAACCACCAGACCACCAGGGAAGTCCTGGCAATCTATTCTTCATAGATGTTCATGTTTCTCTTACAAATGCTCTGGTTTCCCATGCTGCAGACTAGAACAAGCAGCTTTTAGGACCACAAAGTGTACCAGTTTAGAATGAATAAAATCTATAATCAGACTTTAATGACGTTATAGTCACACCAATAAGCATGTCCCTCCGGGCACCCAGAAGTGCTTGCCATCTCCTCTATCCCTTCCCAATGTGAGGGATTGGAGGAGTTCCTGGGCGCCCTCAGTTAAGAGGGCAGATATACTTTTCTAGTGATCTGCTCTTTTGTTTTTCTTCCCTGAGGCGAATGCCTATGTGATGAGTTTCTCTCACATGTTCTGCATGGTTCCCAGATCACTGTAACTCAACTTCGCAGGGAGGGTGTCAGCTATCCTTTGGGAGCAGGACCTCTGCGCCCAGCATGCCCACGAGCATCATTTCTTGAGCTTTAAAGAAATACCCTTGTTCCAGTCCTGCCCCAGACCAGAACCTCAAATGACTTTGGGAATGCAGAAATGGCTGAGGGCCTTGTTTCCTGTCCTCAAAATAGATTTTTCAGAATTTAGTACTTGAGGTTATAAAGATATGGGAAGAAACAGGCCAAAATAATTATAACACGAAGTTAAGAGTACACCCTGAAAGCCATGCTCTCAAGGTAGCTGCGAAGTTGTGGAGTTGGATCTGGATTTGGACTCAGAAGACCAGAATGAGCATTCAGACTCTGTCCTTGCTAAATATTCATAAGCCAGTCTGCTCCTAGCTTGGCCCTTCCTGGCTGCAATCTGGGAGGTCGGCCTTACCTGTGATAAGTGTTAAGATCAAAGGGATCATCTACCTGGAAGTACTTTAAAATGATATTTCTTTCAGAGCACTTCACATTTGCTAATTATTTATTTTCATCATATTTTGTTAAGGTTGTCTGGCCTCACTTTACCACATACGATTTGGGTTTATTTTTATTTTGTTTACCCTCTTTCAGTTGGGCTAAGAGCATTGGTTCTGGAGCCAGATTGCCTGTGGACAGTCCCCATCCAGCATTGATTTGCTGTGGGATCTTCCATTCTTGTCTTCCTTTAACTTCAGTTCTCTCCTTAGTAAAATGAGCATAAAATACTTACTCTATTGTTTTATAAGAATGAAAAGAGGTAATGATTATGAAGCACTTAGCACACACCTTACCTACTGGGGCTCAGGAAGTGTTAGTTTTTCTTCTTACTAGATAGAGTGCTTAAAAAATCCAGGAAGATCAGGCATTTTATGGTAATGGCTGAAAGGGTATTTATACCCTAAATGGCCCATTGCAAGAGATTTTAAAGTCTTGGGTGGTAATTCAACCAGCCTCAGGATACGTTTTTTCAGACACCTGCTTCAAGTCAATGCAATGTCAATATTTGTAAACAACTTTATTTGGAGTTTATTTTCATGATTGCATTATTGATTTTTCCTTCCATAGAGAGCATGTCAAAGGAAGCATTTCATAAAAGTTTCAAGTTCTAAAACAAAGAATGAATTATAATGAACACCTTGCATACTGTCAAATTATAAACTTGTACGGATTGCAGAAAATCCATTTCCCTAGAATTGCATATTTTAAATTATCAAAATGATACATTCTATAAAAACTTTTTATTATGGATATTGTCAAATAACCCATAATTTATAAGGTCAGGGAGAATACACATGAACCCACATGTGCCTAAAACTAACCTTCAACAATTAACAATGTTTAGGCATGACATTTGAAAGTGTTATATAAATGAGAGGTAAAGGAACTGCAGTTAAAGTGAACTGATATATTCTTGTTAAAAAAAAATCCAAATAATACAAAAGTGTGTGAAGAACAAACAGAATACCCATATTTCCAACTATTTTTAAAATATACCTGTTAATAAGGTTGCTGTTTCAGTCAGGACTTATAAAGTCAAATAGTGTCATGATTTAATGAGCAATAGATAAAAATTCTGGTCAGATTCTCACTGGGGATGGTTCTGACATATCAGTTACTCAGAAAATCTGATCTTTTCAGAGTAAAGCCGATTTACTGCCATTCTGTTTTAGATCACCATAATTCACTTGTTTCTTGATAGATATGGATTACAAATTTTACAAGTTTTTGTAATGGCTATAGATGGAAATAAAGACATGTACAAGTAGCAAAATAAATGACTTAACAACCATAGTATGAGATGGTTGTATTCTAATGATGCTTTGGGTGAGGGAGTACAAGTGTAAGAAAAAGAATGCTCATTATCTCTTGCTTAGGTTCAAGGACACCGTCTTTCTGGATGAAAGGTGATTCCAGTATTCTATTTTAGCCCAGATTCTGGGCCGTACATTGTAAATTATGGTTTGAATTTTTCCCAAATTAGGTACATAGTCATTTCACTGTGTGACAGAAAATGGGAATTCAGGTCACATTTCAACTTGAGTTCATTTTTCAAATCCACCTTCAGAAGCAACATCGACACAACCAACTGGTAGCTTTAGCCTTTCAGAAAGCCCTTTCCACTGTCCCAGTGTCCACTGAAGATTCTATTTGTTTATCTTAGGCCATGGATATACCATGACATTTTATTTTAGAGTTTACAGATGTCTTAAGACCTCTATATACTTTTCTTTTTAAAAAGAAGTGATTGTTTAATGGTTTTTAATTTGGTTCCCCTAATTAATTCTAATGCTTTCTAATTAGACCTTATATGCAATTTTCCAGAAATATCTGACAAGACATCTTTTGCACCATCCGTAACATTTTCAATGAGTTTTAAAGAGGTTTCTTAAAGAAGTAGTATCAAAAAATATTATAAAAATTAAATTTAGATTCTATATACACAGTATGTTCTAAAGTATTACTGACTAGATTAGTTCAACAATTGGGCCACACAGGATGTTTCATAAAGTTTAGACACTAGAATAACATCTTAAGGCAATAGTAATTTGATTTTTTCCTAAATGTGTTGCCATAGATTTTCCTAAATGTTTTACAAACAGTTATTAAAAGCACATTGAGAATCCGAATTCCCTTTGGGCAAAATGTTTTAGTACTTAACTTTCATTTAATTCAAAATTACATATGGTTAGAGTTGCAGAAAGACATCAGAAAATCATAACCAGCTATCACAACACCACATATTTAAATCAATGCAGTGTGGTCTCATCAGAGGCACCTCAAGGTGCCTAATAATAAAAACAAATAAAAATAATCCATATTATTCTTCTCTACACTACAAAAAAGGGAATATTTTAATTTTAAGTTTGTTCTGAACAATTTACAATTTTCTCTGAGATGCTAATGAGAAACTTCCAGTGACTGGTGAATTTTTGCAATGGGCTCACTGCCAGAGAGAGAATAGGAGGGTTCAACAGGGAATTCTTGAAGATTGGGGGATGAAGAGATCTATCTAGAGAAAACAGTGATTAAGAAACTTGGTCTAAAGTCCCAGATCACAGTCACAAAAAAGCTTCATTTATAAAATGAAAACATTTAGGATTACCTGAATTGGAACTTGCACAATTACATTTTATATTTTGAAGGATATGCAAATAGGTAATTGACTAACTACTAATGTATTTGGAACTCACTGAAGAGGAAGCGTATGAAATGAGCCAGCTGGTGGATGAAAAGAACTGAAGAATTATGTTTTATTTCTATTTAATGTTTCATTTTAATTGTGCCTCTAGGTAACAGGTTTATAAATGGAAAGCCTGTCTTTTGTATGGAAGGTAGAATTACTCTTCTAAAAAAATTTAAATTTAAGAGTTGAAAAATAACTTCAAGAGAGTGAATTATCAAAGAAGAATACAGAGAATTTGCCAATGCAAAATTATGCTATTTCTGTACCCAAAACTTTGTATAAAAATGCAAATTAAAGTTAGCATGTGTTTTAGTTGGCTTAAAGCAAAGGCACGCTTTAAATTTTTCTTTTAGGCTCAATTTAATAAAAAGATCTTCCGTCTGGATTACAATAAGGCATCTTTCTCTGAGTCTATGCATCTTTCTTGCAATCACCACTATTTCCAAGGAATTAAAAAAAATTGATGGATATTGGCTGAATCGATGCAAGGCTGTTGAGCTTGGGTTTATATATCTAACTCATAACGTGCTGCCATGATTATAGACATAAATACATTACTTCCAAGATTTGTACCTTGTTTCTGCTCTCAGTGGGTTTAAACTTAACATGCTGCCTGCTTTATTTGGTGTTTCTAGTTTGCCACCATTTCTGAATAAAAAAAAATGTAAACTACACTAGAAAAGAAAAAAAAAATTTAGGACAATTGTCCCTTTTAGGAAGATCAAGGAAAGAGCACAATTCTGGGATCACACAGTTTTGATTTCTTTAAACAGAAGAGTGCAACAGGCAAGTAATATTCTGACTTCCTGAGTTATCAACACTTTAAAATCATTGCACTGGAAGAAACCAAATTTCTAAAGCATTTCAAGGATTTAAGAGTACAAAGACTTTTAAAGATTTACCTGTTTATCTGAGATGGTATAAAAGGAAGCTAAATCAAGCTGACAACTGAGAACAAAAAAAAAAATGATGTGCATTTTAAAAAACAATGACAAGACGGCCGTTTTTGGACAACTGAACCATTTCAATGGGGACCCGCTTCTTAGCAGTATCCTGTGAGAAAGAGGAAAACTGGGAGATAAAAGAACCATAATCAGGACTTCCCTGATGGTCCAGTGGTTAGGAATCTGTCAGGCAATTCAGGGGTCATGAATTTGATCCCTGGCCTGGAAGATCACACATGTTGCAGAGCAACTAAGCCTGTGCTCCTGGAGCCTGCACTCCACAATAAGAGAAGTCACTGCAGTGAGAAGCCGGAGCACTGCAATGAAGAGTAGCTTCTGCTCATCCCAAGCAGAGAAAGTCTAAGTGCATCCATGATGACCCAGCACAGCCAAAAACAAAATAAATTTAAAAAAATTTATAAAAGGAACTCTAATCAAACTGAGTTGATTTGCAGAGCATTAAAATACTAATCCGCTTTCTCCCTGCCACCACCTCCCCACTGCCCATCCTGCATTATTTGTTTGCGAAAATAATAAATAGATAAATGTGTTGATTTGGGTTTTGGTATATATAGGCAATAAATTCTGATACTTGAGTAATCAGGAAAGGATGCAAGAAATTATGACTCTTGTGAAGAAAGGAATGGCTGAGACCCACTCCCTCTCCGACATTTCCTCTCCTAAAGATTGCCAGGTCCAGGTGATGTTAACCAAACCGTCACATGGTTGGTTTCGGTTCAGATATTTCCACTCTGCAATCTTCTTATGAATCCTCTTCTGAATACCCACATTTCCTTCACTGCACCATCCTGCCCCCTTTACTTCCTGTCTCTCTCCCTTCTTGCCTCTCCTCTCCAATTCCACTGCTGCTGCCTTGGTGCCAGCTTTATCTTCCTTTCATGGACTGCTGCTGCTGCTGCTGCTAAATCGCTTCTGCTGCTGCTGCTAAGTCGCTTCTGCTGCTGCTGCTGCTGCTAAGTCGCTTCTGCTGCTGCTGCTGCTGCTGCTAGGTTGCTTCAGTCGTGTCCGGTGCTGTGCGACCCCATAGACGGCGGCCCACCAGGCTCCCCCGTCCCTGGGACTCTCCAGGCAAGAACACTGGAGCGGGTTGCCATTTCCTTCTCCATTGACTACAGCTCCCTTTACTTTATGCCTTTAATCTCGCCTACTTCCAAGTCACCCTCCACTCAGTCATCAGAGTGATATTTTTATCACAAAGGTCCCCTTGGGTCATTTTCAAGCTCAGAATTCTCCAGTGGCTCCTGTCTCTTGCCAGAAGGAATTGCAACCCCTTATGTGGCCTATCAAACACTTTCCAACCTGGCCCATGACCACCTCCCCATATTATTACTATGCTAGTAATAATAGCATCATTACTGCTATTCTCTTCAAACAGTTCAGATCAACTTGGAACCCCTTACCCTTAAGCCTTTGCATGTGTTCTTTCTTTTGTCCCTTCTGGTTTGCCCTTTCTACCCTTCTTCTCATGCTCAGCATCTGTTTATTCTTCAGGCATCATTCTTTTTCCTGAAATGCTGAACTGACCCCTTTTTGCTTCCACTACTACCTCTTCCCAAAGTTCAGGCCTCTGTTTCTGCTTCCATGGACGGAGTGCCCTCTCTGTAGTTAAGCAGGATGTTATGCTGTAATGTTTTGCATGTCTATTTCTCCAATAAGCCATAACCCGATCAAGGTCAGGGAGGGCATTTTTCCCTCTGGGTATCTATAACCCACAACACACAATTCCTGAGCACTGTAGCCCAATAAATCTTTGTTGAGTGAATGAATATGTGAATAAGTTGTATGAATGGAACCAGATGAGACAGAGCCTGAAAATGCCACATATCATTGAGAATTCACTGACCTGGTGATTTTCTGTACTTAGAATTCAGATTTTGACCTTAACTCCCACTAAAGAAAATCTAACAGGAATTAAGAACAGTTGTTTTCCAAAGGGATTTAATGGCTTGGACTTTGGAGAATTATTGAGAGATAAAACATGAACACTATTTGCTACCATGGAAAAGACTTCAAATATTAAAAAAAAACACACACACAAAACAATATTTACTGTGCTTATCCTTTCCTGTAGACAAAATAAAATGATGATGGAAATTCAGAGTACTGTTTACAGATGTCTTAAAGATTTAGGACTGCATGTCAAGGCAGATACTGGAACCATCTTGGTTTGGCACATCAGGTGACTTCAGAAGGAGGCCCACCCTGGAGACCTCAGAGTCTCTAGAAGGACTGGAGGCTAGAAATGAAGCAATGCTGGATCCATGAAAGATGGGACAGATACAGTTCAAAGTGGAAGCATATGGCAGCAAAGGCATAACAGGGCTGCAGGAGAATCCAAACAATGCTCTGCAGTTCTGAAGTTCTTTTCATCCTAAGAGCTCAGAGTGCTTCACTCTAGCTTTCTTTGAGCAAGAAGTTGGGTCTAAGGTGAGGAGGTTCATCTGTGAGCAGAAACTCTCAAGGGCTGTGAGTTATATTTTATGATTTGGCAGTTGTCCTAATTATGAGCTCCAATAAGCCATTAAAAAGTTCTTTTTTTTTTTTTTTCTAAACTATAAAATACTGTTAAACCAGCAAACCATATCTATTGAATACCTTTGTGCTGGATACTGGGGGAGGCCAGATACCAAAATTCAGTCAAATGAAGCAAAATCCCCACCTTCAAAGAACTTAGTTTAATCAAAGAGAAGGAGACTAGGTTACCACTTATGAGATACTATGGTAGGTACACTGAACAAGCATGCAGGAAGTACTGTGGAGACTCACTAAGAAATGGAACCCAAGCCTGACTTGTGTGTGTGTGTGTGTGTGTGTGTGTGTGTGTGTGAGAGAGAGAGAGAGAGAGAGAGAGAGAGTTTCTTGGAATTGAGTTTTGAAAAACAAATAGGAGTTACTATTCTTGCTAGAGGCAGCATGTATGAAGGATATAGACTTGAAAATACGTTGCTTTATACAGTTCATGTGGTGAAAGAGCAGAGTGTTTGGGATGGAGGGGAAGCAGTAGATGAGTGATGAATCACAGGTGATACCATAGAGGGCTTGGGTGCTTGGATGTTAGGCCAAGGAATTTGACTTTCTCTGGAAACTCTATTTTTCCAGGTTCTTTTTTTTTATAAATTCATTTTTATTGGAGTATATTTGCATTACAGTGTTGTGTTAGTTTCTGCTGTTTAGCAAAATGAATCAGCTATGTTTGTATACATCCTGTCGTTTTTGGATTTCTTTCCCATTTAGTTCACCATTGAGTATTGAATATAATTGCCAGTGCTTTACAGTAGGTTCTCATTATGTATCCATTTTATACATAATATCAATAGTGTATGTATATCAATCCCAATCTCCCAGTTTATCCTTCCCCATCCCCCTTGGTATCCATACATTTGTTCTCTATGTCTGTGTCTCTATTTCTGCTTGCAAATAATATTATCTATACCATTTTTTTTAAGCCCCATGGTAGTGCTAGTGGTAAAGAACCCTCATTTCAATGCAGGAGGTGTAAGAGATGTGGGTTTGATCCCTGGATTGGGAAGATCCCCTGGAGGAGGAAATGTCAGCTCATTCTAGTATTCTTGCATGGAGAATCTCATGGACAAAGGAGCCTGGCGGACTTCATAGTGTCCACGGGGTTGCAAAGAGTCGGACACAACTGAAGTGACTGGGCAAAGAACAGCACATAGTAGATATTTTTAGATTCCACATACACTCATACATTAATATACAATATTTGTTTTTCTCTTTCTGACCTACTTCACTCTGTTTGACAATTTCTGGGTCCATTCATGTCTCTGCCAATGGCACAATTTTGTTTCTTTTTAAAAATATTCCATTGTATGTATGTACCACATCGTCTTTATCCATTCTTCTGTTGATAGACATTTAGGTTGCTTCCATGTCCTGGCTGTTGTAAATAGTGCTGCAATAATCATTAGGGTGCATATCTCTTTTTGAATTATGGTTTCCTCTGGGTATATGCCTAGTAGTGGATTTGCTGGGTTGTATGGTGGTTCTATTTTTAGTTTCATAAGGAACCTCCATACTGTTCTCCATAGTGGCTGTATCAATTTACATTCCTACCAACAGTGTAAAAGAATTCCCTTTTCTCTGCATCCTCTCCAGCATTTATTGCTTGTAGATTTTGTGATGATGGTCATTCTGACCAGTGCGAAGTGATATTTTCATTGTAGTTTTGATTTCAGTTCAGTTCAGTCGCTCAGTCGTGTCCGACTCTTTGTGACCCCATGAATCGCAGCATGCCAGGCCTCCCTGTTCATCACCATCTCCTGGAGTTCACACAGACTCACGTCCATCAAGTCCATGATGCCATCCAGCCATCTCATCCTCGGTCGTCCCCTTCTCCTCCTGCCCCCAATCCCTCCCAGCATCAGAGTCTTTTCCAATGAGTCAACTCTTCTCATCAGGTGGCCAAAGTACTGGAGTTTCAGCTTTAGCATCATTCTTTCCAAAGAAATCCCAGGGCTGATCTCCTTCAGAATGGACTGGTTGGATCTCCTTGCAGCCCTAGGGACCCTCAAGAGTCTTCTTCAACACCACAGTTCAAAAGTATCAATTCTTCGGTGCTCAGCCTTCTTCACAGTCCAACTCTCACATCCATACATGACCACTAGAAAAACCATAGCCTTGACTAGACGGACCTCAGTCGGCAAAGTAATGTCTCTGCTTTTGAATATGCTATCTAGGTTGGTCATAAGTTTTCTTCCAAGGGAGTAAGCGTCTTTTAATTTCATGGCTGCAGTCACCATCTGCAGTGATTCTGGAGCCCCCCCCCCCAAAAAAAAAGTCTGACACTTTTTCCACTGTTTCCCTATCTATTTGCCATGAAGTGATGGGACCGGATGCCGTGATCCTCGTTTTCTGAATGTTGAGCTTTAAGCCAAATTTTTTGCTCTCCTCTTTCACTTTCATCAAGAGGCTTTTTAGTTCCTCTTCACTTTCTGCCATAAGGGTGGTGTCATCTGCATATCTGAGGTTATTGATGTTTCTCCCAGCAATCTTGATTCCAGCTTGTGCTTCTTCCAGTCCAGTGTTTCTCATGCTGTACTCTGCATATAAGTTAAATAAGTAGGGTGACAATATACACCCTTGATGTACTCCTTTTCCTATTTGGAACCAGTCTGTTGTTCCATGTCCAGTTCTAACTGTTGCTTCCTGACCTGCATACAGATTTCTCAAGAGGCAAGTCAGGTGGTCTGGTATTCCCATATCTTTCAGAATTTTCCAGTTTATTGTGATCCACACAGTCAAAAGCTTTGGCATAGTCAATAAAGCAGAAATAGATGTTTTTCTGGAACTCTCTTGCTTTTTCCATGATCCAGTGGATGTTGGCAATTTGATCTCTGGTTCCTCTGCCTTTTCTAAAACCAGCTTGAATGTCAGGAAGTTCATGGTTCACGTATTGCTGAAACCTGTCTTGGAGAATTTTGAGCATTACTTTACTAGTGTGTGAGATGAGTTCAACTGTGTGGTAGTTTGATCATTCTTTGGCCTTGCCATTCTTTGGGATTGGAATGAAAACTGACCTTTTCCAGTCCTGTGGCCACTGCTGAGTTTTCCAAATTTGCTGGCATATTGAGTGCAGCACTTTCACAGCATCATCTTTCAGGATTTGAAACAGCTCAACTGGAATTCCATCACCTCCACTAGCTTTGTTCGTAGTGATGCTTTCTAAGAACCACTTGACTTCACATTCCAGGATGTCTGGTTCTAGATCAGTGATCACATCATCATGACTATCTGGGTCATGAAGATCTTTTTTGTACAGTTCTTCCGTTTATTCTTGCCACCTCTTCTTAATATCTTCTGCTTCCGTTAGGTCCATACCATTTCTGTCCTTTATTGAGCCCATCTTTGCATGAAATGTTCCCTTGGTATCTCTAATTTTCTTGAAGAGATCTCTAGTCTTTCCCATTCTGTTGTTTCCCTCTATTTCTTTGCACTGATCGCTGAAGAAGGCTTTCTTATCTGTTCTTGCTATTCTTTGGAACTCTGCATTTAGATGCCTATATCTTTCCTTTTCTCCTTTGCTTTTCACCTCTCTTCTCTTCACAGCTATTTGTAAGGCCTCTCCAGACAGCCATTTTGCTTTTTTGCATTTCTTTTCCATGGGGATGGTCTTGATCCCTGTCTCCTGCACAATGTCACGAACTTCATTCCACAGTTCATCAGGCACTCTATCTATCAGATCTAGGCCCTTAAAACTATTTCTCACTTCCACTAATAATTAGTGATGTTGAGCATCTTTTCATGTTTTTGTGGCCATCTGTACTTAGAGAAAGGCCTGTTTAGGTCTTCCACTAATTTTTCGCTTGGGTTGTTTTTTGATATTGAGCTGCATGAGCTGTTTGTATATTTTGGAGATTATCCTTTGTCAGTTTGCAAATATTTTCTCCCATTTGAGGGTTGTCCTTTCATCTTGTTTATGGTTTCCTTCACTGTGCAGAAACTTTTAAGTTTAATTGCATCCCATTTGTTTATTTTTGTTTTTAATTTTCATTAATCTAGGTGGTGAGTCAAAAAAGATTTTGCTGCAATTTATATCAAAGAGTGTTCTACCTATGTTTTCCTCTAAGAATTTTATAGTGTCTGGTCTTAAATTTAGGTCTTTAATCTATTTTGAGTTTATCTTTGTGTATGGTGTTAGGGAGTGTTCTGGTTTCATTCTTTTACATGTAGCTGTCCAGTTTTCCCAGTACCACTTATTGAAAAGGCTCTTTTTCTCCATTGTGTATTCTTGCCTCCTTTGTTGTAGATTAGGTGACCATAAGTATGTGGTTTCTGGAAACTCTTAGACTCAGTTAGGGTTATAAGCAGGGGAAAAACAGGGTCATTTTACATTTTATTAAGATTCCATTGGAAGCAATAGGGAGGCCAACTTGTAGTAGAGTGGAACCAGAGACAGAGAGAAAGGGATGATACTCTTATCATCCTGTGGGGACATTGGTGATGTCCAGTCCTGAGGCAGGATATGTGGGGTGGTTATGAGAGCAGTTTCTCCAGTAGTCATATATGGATGTGAAAGTTGGACCATAAAGAAAGCTGAGCACCGAAGAATTGATGCTTTTGAACTGTGATGTTCGAGGAGACTCTTGAAAGTCCCTTGGACTACAAGGAGATCCAACCAGTCAATCGTAAAGGAAATCAGCCTTGAATATTCATTGGAAGGACTGATACTGAAGCTGAAGCTCAATACTTTGGCCATCTGATGTGAAGAACTGACTCATTGGAAAAGACCCTGATTTTGGGAAAAATTGAAGGCAGGAGGAGAAGGGATGACAGAGGACGAGATGGTTGTATGGCATTACTGACTCAGTGGACAAGAATTTGAGCAAGCTCTGGGAGTTGGTGATGAACAGGGAAGCCTGGTGTGCTGCAGTCCATGGGGTTGCAAATAGTTGGACACGACTGAGCGACTGAACTGAACTATGAGAGAGGACTTGGTGACAGGTGTGTGTGTGTGTATGTGTGTTTGTGTGCACATGTGTGTATGAATGTACTTGCATGCATGTGCACCCACAAAACAGACGAGATGTTAATTTAGTTTAATGTATTATGGCCAACTTTGGAAATGTTTGGTTAAAGGGAAGCATTGTCATGCATTTCTTCAAAATCTACTTTTGGTTTAGTCTTCGATAATACTATTTCCCTGTCTCATTGTATATTAACTTTCCTCATTGATATCTCAGTTCATGTCATATTCACTCAGATGATGCCAAATATTTTACAGACAGAACCTGGGCAAGATGACATACAAATGGCACTTAATTGGCAGAGCCAGAATAGTAGTTTTTGATTCTGAGCCTAGAGTTTGGTTCACCAAGCATGCTTCCTCTAGGGTAAAGCTGGCATATCTGCTTTTTCCTGAGGTGTGAAGATTGAGTTTGGCTCTCTTATCCCTTTGATGTAGATTTTACTGATGGTATCCCTAAAAAGATTTCCTTCATAGTACAAAGAAAGTACTCTGTGGGTAGAGCTTCTTACTTTGGCCTAAGAAACCCCAGCTAGTTCTGACTGAGAGCTGCAAAGAGAAAGTAAAGATATTGCTAGTGATTCTGTGACCTGGATGAATGATGTAAGTTTTATTTCTGGGTTCCTTATCCTGTGCCCCTGTCTGCTTAAAAAGTTATACCTAATTGCTAGCAGAGGGTTTGTGTGTGTGTGTGTGTGTGTTTGATTTGTTTTTCAGTTTTAACTGGGTGAAATCCTCACACAAACCTCTGAGGTTCAGAGAGGTTCTGGTTATCACCATAGTAAGCAGTGGAGGGATGCAGGACTCCTAATGTTCGCAGACTGGGGGCCATTAGATAGTGATAACACACAGAAGAACTGTACAAAAAAGATCTTCATGACCCAGATAATCACGATGCTGTGATCACTCACCTAGAGCCAGACATCCTGGGATGTGAAGTCAAGTGGGCTTTAGAAAGCATCACTACGAACAAAGCTAGTGGAGGTGATGAATTCCAGTTGAGCTATTTCAAATCCTGGAAGATGATGCTGTGAAAGTGCTGCACTCAATATGCCAGCAAATTTGGAAGACTCAGCAGTGGCCACAGGACTGGAAAAGGTCAGTTTTCATTCCAATCCCAAAGATAGGCAATGCCAAAGAATGATCAAACTACCACACAATTGCACTCATCTCACACACTAGTAAAGTAATGCTTAAAATTCTCCAAGCCAGGCTTCAGCAGTACGTGAACCATGAACCCCCAGATGTTCAAGCTGGTTTTAGAAAAGGCAGAGGAACCAGAGATCAAATTGCCAACATCCGCTGGATCATGGAAAAGGAAGAGAGTTCCAGAAAAACATCTATTTCTGCTTTATTGACTATGCCAAAGCCTTTGACTGTGTGGATCACAATAAACTGTGGAAAATTCTGAAAGAGATGGGCATGCCAGACCACCTGACCTTCCTCTTGAGAAACCTGTATGCGGGTCAGGAAGCAACAGTTAGAACTGGACATGGAACAACAGATTGGTTCCAAATAGGAAAAGGAGTACGTCAAAGCTGTATATCATCACCCTGCTTATTTAACTTATATGCAGAGTACATCATGAGAAATGCTAGGCTGGAGGAAGCACAAGCTGGAATCAAGATTGCTGGAAGAAATATCAATAACCTCAGATATGCAGATGACACCACCCTTATGGCAGAAAGTGAAGAAGAACTAAAGAGCCTCTTGATGAAAGTGAAAGAGGAGAGTGAAAAAGTTGGCTTAAAGCTCAACATTCAGAAAACTAAGATCATGCATCTGGTCCCATCACTTTATGGCAGATAGATGGGGAAATAGTGGAAACAGTGGCTAACTTAATTTTTCTGGGCTCTAAAATCACTGCAGATGCAGATTGCAGCAATGAAATTAAAAGACGCTTACTCCTTGGAAGGAAAGTTATGACCAACCTATACAGCATATTAAAAAGCAGAGACATTACTTTGCCAACAAAGGTCCGTCTTGTCAAGGCTTTGGTTTTTCCAGTGTTCATGTATGGATGTGAGTGCTGGACTATAAAGAAGGGTGAGCACTGAAGAATTGACGCTTTTGAACTGTGGTGTTGGAGAAGACTCTTGAGAGTCCCTTGGACTGCAAGGAGATCCAACCAGTCCATTCTGAAGGAGATCAGTCCTGGGTGTTCATTGGAAGGACTGATGCTGAGGCTGAAACTCCAATACTTTGGCCACCTCATGAGAAGAGCTGACTCATTTGAAAAGACCCTGATGCTGGGAAAGATTGAAGGCAGGAGAAGAAGGGGACGACAGAGGATGAGATGGTTGGATGGCATCACTGATACAATGGACATGGGTTTGGGTGGACTCTGGGAGTTGGTGATGGACAGCGATGTCTGGCGTGCTGTGGTTCATGGAGTCGCAAAGCGTCAGACACCACTGAGTGACTGAACTGAATTGAACTAGGTAGGGATGGGGGCTGGGCCAGAAAATCTTCTAGCCCTAGGACAGTGATGTGTGTGTGTGTGTGTGTGTGTGTGTGTGTGTGTGTGTGTGTGTGTGTGAAGGTCCTCAACTCTGGGAGACTGCATGGAAATTGGGATGTATGTGCAATTTGAAAAACAAAGCATATTTAGCATTACAATTTAATACTTTGAGATGAGTAAAATATTTTTTATAAAAACAAGGGAAAATAAATCATGATTTCTGATTAGTAAGGTACAAGGTGCTCATGCTCTTCCTCAAGTTTTTAAGTGGAAAGTTTAAAGTGCAATGGCTTTAGGATTTCCTCCAGACCTAAGCTCTCTCAATTTTTCTCACTGTCTTTCCTGCTGTCATCTTCACCAGCAGCCATTTCCTATGGAATGCTTTTATTAGAAGACTGGAAATGTAAAGCCAGTCCCAGCCAAGCCTATCTTTCCATAGGCCAGGGGAGTCTGCAGCCTGTTGCTTGAGGTTCTGCCAGTGACTCCAACCCTTTAAGTTGGGGCCTTCTCTGGATGTAAAGTCGATCAGGCAACAGAGATGCTGACTTCACAGTGTAATGGGTGTTCTGGGCTTTTTTTCCTCCTTTGTTTCCAAAGTCAACCAGGCAACAGTTATGCTGGCTCTGCAGTATAATCTATGTATTGTTTTTTCCATCTTAAGCAGACAGAGCATAGAAATTACTTGAAAAGAATGGAAAAAACTGTCTATGGATTTTAACATGGTCTTCAGATTAGAGAGTTCTGGAATGGAAATCTGAAGACTGAAATGAGAACATAAGCCTTCATCAGTGATATAAGCAGGATGATATTTATAGTTGGATCAACAATTTAAACATTTTTTATAGTCATATTTATTTTAAATAAAAGACAGCTGTTACACACACCTGTGATCTTGTTGCTATTAAAAGCATTTATAGCTATTAAAGAGACAACGATTTTTCGATTTTTTTAAGTTCTTTTTTATAAAAACTTTTCTTTAAAAATGATATTCTAGGTGGTGCCCAGTTGTAGAGGACTTTGTGATGTGTCCTCAGCACTCTTCCTTTCCCATCTGGAAGCAGCCATGCTGACTGAGAGGCCTAGGAAACGATCCTAAATGTCTTAATCCCTTATTGGTGTTCCAACCCCTCGCCACAGTGATTGGTTCAGGCATGGGCACGTGACCTAAGATGGGCCAATCATAGTTAAACTCAGAAATTTTCGTCAATGGTTGAAGGAAACGCCCCCTCATTCTTTCTGGACAGTCTTGTGTGCGGAAGGGAGGACTTTGCCGGGAGGTAGGCAACCAGTTTTCTCCTTCCAAGGGAAAACTGTCCTCAGGATGAAGTAGACACACCATGGAGGTCAGAATCTGAAGAACTGTGGAGAACGGGAGCCAGAGCCCCACTCAAACTCTAGCCGTGGAGTTTTCAGATACTTGAGACCATGTATTCTCTTTGTCTTGTTTTCTGCTCCTTGCGCAGTGTCCTACTAGGCCAGTTGTGACAAAGTGAGGAAGGCAGGACACCACTGTCTGAAACCCAGGCTTAGAGAGCAAAGTCCATACTCACCTTGCAGTCAGATCTGTATTAATAAAAAAAGGATGAAATAATAAGAATAGCTAGCATTCATTGCAGGCCTACCATATGTCAGGTACTGTTCTTAGCGCATTATGTAGGTTACCTCACCGAAACCTTGCAACAGCTCTATGAAAAGGGAGTCAGAACACCTGCATTTTTGTCCCTTCTTGCCACTTATTGACTGATGACTTTACACCCATCACCTAATTTCTTAATATGTCACTTATCTGCTTCAGAGGGATGTGAGTCCTGAATGAGATAATATGATCTAAACACCTTAGTTCGTCAATTAAAAGAAATTATATCCCTGCGGGTGGGGGGTGGGGCTTCCCTGGTAGTTTAGATGGTAAAGAATCTGCCTGCAAGGCAGGAGACCTGGGTTCAATCCCTGTGTTGGGAAGATCCCCTGGAGGAGGAAATGGCAATTCATTGCAGTATTCTTGCCTGGAGAATCCCATGGACAGAAGAGACTGGTCCTTGGAGTTGCAGAGAGTCTGGCACTGTTGAGCAACTAACACAACCCATCACTTTAAAAAAATTCTCTGTTCTAAGGCAACTAACCACACAATTACACAAATAAAGACATATGCAGTATTATTTCTTGTGGGCAAAGCCCTCTTTTCTCCTCTCTGCTCACCTATATTGTGCCCTTGTTTCAAAGCTCAGCTCAAGACACACTTGTCCTGGAAGCTCTCCCACCGCTCAGTAGCCAATGCTTCCTTCCTTTCATGGATTGATTGCCTGGAGCCTTTGCTGTCTGTCCCACCCATCGGCCCATGCTATCTTAGTTGCTATTTAATTCTTGGTCTCCTGTGGTCTCAAAAGATTGTAAATTAATAAAGGGTAGGGGGCTTGTACTCTAGATTGTAACTTACCACTCACTGGGTGTCATGATAACTGAATAACTTTTAGAAACTCCTTTTTGCCTTGATTTCAGTTCAGTTCAGTCGCTCAGTCATGTCTGACCCCATGAACTGCAGCACACCAGGCCTCCCTGTCCATCACCAACTCCCAGAGTCCACCCAAACCCATGTCCATTGAGTCAGTGATGCCATCCAACCATCTCATTCTCTGTTGTCCCCTTCTCCTCCTGCCCTCAATCTTTCCCAGCATCAGGGTCTTTTCCAATGAGTCAGCTCTTCATGTCAGGTGTCCAGAGTATTGGAGTTTCAGCTTCAATATCAGTCCTTCCAATGAACACCCAGGACTAATCTCCTTTAGGATGGACTGGTTGGATTTCCTTGCAGTCCAAGGGACTCTCAAGAGTCTTCTCCAACACCACAGTTCAAAAGCATCAATTCTTCTGTGCTCGGCTTTCTTTATAGTTCAGCTTTCACCTCCATACATGACCACTGGAAAAACCATAGCCTTGACTAGATGAACCTTTGTTTATCTAAGTGCATATCTGCTTAGAGGAGATGTAGAGAAGAAAAGTAATTTTTTTGTTAAAGGTGTGACAACTAGTTTTTCATTTTTGTTGAATTTAGATACCTGTATAGTTGGCTCTTACCCATTTAGCTTTTGGCTTCTGTTTCCCCCTTTATCATTCCCCAAGTAATACAAGTAAGCAAAAATCAAACAGTAATGACAGCTGCTAAGTCGCTTCATAATGACAGCAGCCAGGAAAAAAAAAACAACAAAAAACTTCCCCCACACACTAGAAGTAGCTAGTGATCCACGATGGCAGGAAGGATGCTAGTGATTGGGTCTAAAGGGAACTGTGTGGAGCTGACTTTTCTTCATGTAACAAGGTTTGGTATGAGAGTGAAGATGTGATTAGACTTGGGAGGAAAAGAGAGGGATCCTTTGGAGTGTATGTGGACATAACCATTTTCTTCTTCCTCAGTGCATTCCAGGTTAGTGGTTAAGGGCTATTGGTAGAGGCCTGGGTCCTGAACACACATTTTATAAGCTTCTCTGAGTCTCTTTGAGTTCAGACTAGGTGCTGGATAAACCCAAGATGGCATTATTTAATCCAGATTGCACCAGGGTTTCTTGTTTTACTGTCTTAAATGCTATTAACATTTATTGAAACTCACTAGTTGTTCTATGCCTGTTAAGGGAATCATAACACATGATACCTGTGTTGTCATTTCAATTAACTTAAAAACCTCAAATCATTGCTTTTCATAAGTATTTTGCTGGTTTCTTTGCTTTCATGAGACTTGTTGACATTATATTCTGGATGACTCATTTTCAAAACAGAGTGGTAGAGACTGTGGATGTACCAGTAAAGTGGAAACCAGGGCTTTGCCCTGTTCAATTTAAGGGGGAGATGAGGCCGTCTTAAATAATAGATAATAATGATAATATACCTCTTGTGTATACAAGTGCTTTATAGTTTTCAAAACACTTTCACATTTTTTAGTCTGCGTTGACAGGAAGTCGAATAGCAAACAGTCATGATGGGTGATCAATATGATGAAGGCGCGACACTCTAAGCAGGACTGGAGGGAATGTGGATGATCTAAGCTGTTAGCTGGGCAAGGGTAAAGCTCATGCCATTTTTCAGTTAGGACACACAAACGTTTTCTAATTGCAAGAGAGGGAAACAAAAGCCACCTCTGTGTTGGATACAATTCTGGATGGATGTATGCTCAATGGGCAGCTGCATCTCAGCACCTTTGGCTTTAGAGCAGGCTCAGGGGTGAGGGAGCTCTGTTTTCTGATATCATTGTTATTAGCTGCCTGATAAGTAGTAAAATGTTGATGGAAAAAATTATAGAATAAGTAGCTAAGATTATATCTCATATCCTTGGATGATGAACTGATAAGCCTGGTTCTCCAGAACAATGCTCTGTGCAGGGTCCAAATGCAGGCAAGTACCATGAATAACAACTTCCAAATGTATGGATAAATAATATGTGGTATGTATACAATGGAATATTATTCAGCCCTAAAAATGAAGAAAATCCTGCCATTTGCCACATCATGGATGAAACATAAGAGCATTATGCTAAGTGAAATAAGTGAGGCAGAGAAAGACAATTACCATGTGGTTTCACTTATATTTGAAATCTAAAAAGCTTAACTCAAAGAAACAGAGTAGACTGGTGCCTGGCAGGGTCTGGTGGGGGTGGGGACATGGGGAAAGGAGGTCAAATGATATAAACTTGCAGTTGTAAAGTGAATAAGTTTGGGGGATATAATGCAGTGTGGTGAGTATAGTTAATACTGTGCTTATAGTTGGAAGTTGATAAGAGAATAAATCTTGAAAGTTCTCACCACATAAACACACACACACACACACACACACACACACAAATTATGTGAGGTGATAAATGTGTCAACTAACTTTTTTGTGGTCACCATTCCACAACATATACATATATCAAATCATCACATTGTACACCTTAAACTTACATAATATTTTATGTCAATTATATCTTAATAAAGCTTGGGAAAAATCTCTAAACATGGACAACAAAAAAACAGTTTTCATGATGAACACATAGAATATATCAGGCACTGCACGAGGTACTTCACAAGCATTCTGCTAATTTATTCTTCACTGTAACTATGAGCTAGTTGCTATCATTGTTCCCCTTTCACAGATGGAGATATTGTGGTTTAGAAACATTAAGTAATTTACTCAGGGCTATCTAGGCAGTCATTAATGGATTTGGGATTTAACTCTACGCTTTCAGACTTTAGTGAAACTCAGGATGCTTAATCATTGTGCCATGTGTGCACACAGCAGTGCCAAATGATGGCAGAGCTGGTGGGGGGAGGGTATCTGTATTGGCCTTCACAGATACCTGTCAGAATCAGTAACAGGATCAAACCTTATGGTTCAGTAACCACAGTTCAACAATCCACACACTTAATGAGACATAGCGAGACATAGGAACTTCAACCTTGGCAGTACCAGAAAATACAAATGTCAATAAATTAGTGTGTGTTTTTATACTGATGTAGCATTATCAGCATATATCTTATAGTGAGTAGGTTATGATGATGACGGTCCTGAATGAATCAAGCCTCCCTGTGTCTGCACCATTTTGCCTTGTAAATGTGCCACTTCTCCTGTCAAGAAGTGGAGTTGGTTTCCCTACCCCCTTCAATCTGGTCTGGCCTTGAGACTTTCTTTGACCAACAGAATATGGTGGAAGTGATGTTGTTGTGTGGATGATCCAGAGCCAAGGACTTACAGGGTCTTGTGGCACCTGCTCTCACCATCTTGAAACTCTGAAAGTAATTGTGCTGTGAAGAAGTCCATTTTAGCCTGTTACAGGGGAAGTCATTGACTGAGAAAGAGATTGGAATAGACTGACGTCTCCGTTAAGTGCTAGCACCAACTGTAAAACATGTGAATAGGGCCACCTTGGACCCTCTCACATCAGTTAAGCCACCAAATGGATGAGAGCCTCATGAATGATCCAGGCAAGACCAGTAGAGGACCTACCCAAGTTGGCCACTCACCAAATCATGCACAGTAACAAATCACTGTGGTGCTAAGCTCCTATGTTGTCAGGTGGTTCATTATGCCATGAGATAGCAGCTTTGGGAATTTAATAATGTTTAATATTATGTAACATTTTACAGGATTTTCCTGAAAACCTTCAGTTCAGTTCAGTTCAGTTGCTCAGTCATGTCTGACTCTTTGCGACCCCATGGACTGCAGCATGCCAGGCTTCCTTGTCCATCATCAACTCCTGGAGCTAGCTCAAACTCATGTCCATCCAACCATCTCATCCTCTGTGGTCCCCTTCTCCTCCTGCCTTCAGTCTTTCCTGGCATCAGGGTCTTTTCCAGTGGGTCAGTTCTTTGCGTCAGGTGGCTTCAGCTTCAGCTTCAATCCTTCCAATGAATATTCAGGACTGATTTCCTTTAAGATTGACTGGTTGGATCTCCTTGTAGTCCAAGGGACTCTCAAGAGTCTTCTCTAGCATCACAGTTCAAGAACATCAGTTCTTCAGTGCTCAGCTTTCTTTATGGTCTAGCTCGCACATCCATACATGACTACTGGAAAAACCATAGCTTTGACTAGATGGACCTTTGTTTGCAAAGTGATGTCTCTGCTTTTTAGTGTGCTATCTAGGTTTGTCACAGCTTTTCTTCCAAGGAGCAAGCATCTTTTAATTTCATAGCAGCAGTCACCATCTACAGTGATTTTGGAGCTCCCCAAAATAAAGTCTGTCACTGTTCCCATTGTTTCCCATCTATTTGCTGTAAAGTGATGGGACTGGATGCCAAAAATCTTGACACATGCCAGTCTGAGATGGAGAATGATTGGCTCAATACCACATGGCTGAAAAGTAACAGAACTCTTATTGGAACCTGGGTATTGACATGAAGGGTCAAATACTGGAGGATTAACTCCAGTGTTCCCTTTTTCCCTTGACTAAAAGAAAAAATGGTTCATTTGAAAGTTGTCTTAATTATGTACTTAATAGATTTAATGACAGGTATTAAATACAACTACCTGTAGGTAACTATTTAAATGTCTGTAGAAGGTGCATTGGAGACCGTCTATGCATTCTCTGAAAAATGTGAGTGTTCCCAGGTTCTGAAGTAATCCATGGATTTTTCTTTTAACCATGAGGCTAGGTTCAGTTCTTTGCTTTCTGGGAGGAAATTCCCAATAAGGCATAATTATTAGGAAGTTACTTCTCCTTCCATTTAGAGTTTCTTGAAGTAGCAAAAATATGTTTCATTTTGAAAGATCAATGCAAACCAAGTTAACTGTCTAAAAATGCTGTAGAGTGTTTCTGGAGAATTATCTTGCACTACCACAGGGACTTGTGGGCTTGTTTCAAAAACAAAGCAAAAGCAAACCAAAACAAAACTGAACTGGGCTTCTCTAGAGATAGAATCTGTAACTTTCATCTAATTTAACACTCATTTCTAGCTGTGATTGAACACCAGGGGCTTTTGTTTTTTATTTTTGAACATCCTCTGCCATTAAGTTTTGTTATGTTTTTTACTATCAAGAAAGATAGGCTATTCTCTTTTAAAATAAATCATAAATCAACTGGCAAAAGTATAAGGAAAGGTTGCCCAGGTAGCATCTCACATGTAAATAGAAAAGAAAAGAAAAAGTTTCCTAAAATGTAGATACAGCTTCACCTCCAACCAAGTTATTTGCTGTTGTAACAGTGTGGATACTTGCTCCTGGAAAATAGAAGTGATTGAGAACTGTTTGCTATTAGGCATATGCTCGTGTGTGGACGACATGCTTGATTTGAACAAGTATACACTTGTTTTAACTAAGAAATGACACAAAATCAATAAAAAAGTAGAAATAGTGATAATAAGCTGGCTTTTTACCAATATTGAATGCTATAGTATTGGTCAAAAGAACCGTTCACAATAATTTTGAACATTTAAACACTTGTACATTCTCCAGGTTTACATGAGTTACATGAGTGTCTTTTCTTGGCAACTCAAAATGACATTTAGTGTGTAAAGCCAATTATTTAAAACACAGCCTAACTATTGCATTACATGTACTATTAAAGTGACCGTGATGTGATCTCCTAGTCTGCAAAAAGCTACCTAAAAATATTCTTTCGTTCTGCTGCAATTAGGTAAATGAAGAAAGCTACAGACTCTTGCTCTCACATCCTGTTTATTAGGTGTTGGTAGAAAATATGAAGATTAAAAAAAAAAGTCCCATGTCCATTTGTTTTTAATTTTCTTTCTGTTATTGTCACTGTAAATTTCGATGTCATGTTCCCACAAGTTGCTGCCCCTAATCTGACAGTGTCAGAGGATCTATCTTCATTTTCTCACTCGTTTCATAATCTAATCCTAAGCTCTAACATGCAATTAGTGCCCTCTTCGCCCCCTGCATACCAAACAGGCCGACTGCTACAGCTTTCCCTGTGCAATCCGTTTAGCTGGGCTGCCCGTAATGAATATGTACATTTAGAAGACCTCAGCACAGAGGGTCACAGGCAATCAACCTTGAATTCAATTATGCGAGTCAAGGTTAATGACTCGCTGCAGTGGTCAGAGGCATTCAGAATCCTGCAGATTAAATCAGCCTGTCAGAGCTGACAATGTAGAAAGGACGGAATTACTTGTGTGAGAAACAGGGAATCGTGCAAAGATAAAATGGTGTCAGTCCTCAACGAAGATTACATGGAGTTCTCTGTGGCAAATCAGATTGTAAATCTCCTCTGGACCCACAATATAATTAGTCTACATAAAGACATTTCTAGATTGTAACACGAAGCCACTAATATGACCTCCTGAACTCCATCCTCACTAGGTACCTTCATTTTTTACGTCATCATTAACAACCGGTGATGGTTCAACAAGAAAAATGAAATTATTATATTTTTAGTTATATTCATCAAGTGTGCTCTGTGTGTGATCTTTTATAACATAACCTAACATTTAATTGGTAGAAAAATTATATGTTTTGTTAGTTCTTTTACACTACATTTTTTCTTAATTTTCTGTTAAGCTTTGTCTTGATAATAGTGGGGGCTTCCCAGTGACTCAGCGGTAAAGAATCCACTTGCCACTGCAGAAGCCACAGGAGATGTGGGTTTGATCGCTGGGTTGGGAAAATCCCCTGCAGGAGGAAATGGCAACCCACTCCAGTTTTCTTGTCTGGAGAATTCCATGGACAGAGGCGTCTGGCGTGTTAGTCTATGGGTTTGCAAAGAATCGGACACAACTGAAGAGACTGGACACACACACTTGGTAATAGTAGAACACAGCTAGCTGGGAAATAAATAAGAACTAGGTTAAAAACAGTGTTGCTCATAAAAGCAGTTATCTTATGATTATTTAAAAATAAAAATACCTGAATATTAAACTTTTGTTATAATTTATTTGCAAAGCAAACCAATATAAATTTTATTGGGATTTGCTGCAGAGACTAACCAATTTTCTGTATGCTGTAATTTGCATGTGTTCCCAAATCCATGTAACAGAGAAACTGTCCTCTTTTCCTTCCATATTTTCTCTAAAGCAGAGTCTCTGAGACCGATTTTTAGGTGGAGAATCTCTGATCTTTGAATATCCATTGGCATTGCGTTTTGCATATTAAAAAAGAAAGTTCAACAATTGTTGTATTACTTGAAATGACAGATGTGTTCTTCAAGTGAGGCTTCATTAAGATTTATTTTTGTGGTTTTCAGTAACATGCTAAATTCGATAGAAAAGTAATTTTCCCCTTGTTTTCATTTTCTTTCCCTTCTTTTTTTTCTCTGTGTCTCCCTTTCTTCCTGTATTTATTGAGCAATACTATGTGTCATGTTTCTGTTAGTGCAGGATCAGGGATGAATTGCCTTAATCTGTAAGGCGCTTACAGCTAAGTAAAGAAAAAAGGACTTAACCAGCTAACTGGGTAGTACAATATGGGTGTTGCAATAGAGGATTATGTAAAATACAATGCTAGGCCCTAAGGAGGAGGTTTAAGATTCCTGTCTGTGTGTACATGCATGTCAGGGCATGGAGGTGGTGTGTTAAGGAGTAGGGCTAGAGCAGTAAGGAAGACTTAAAATAGAAGGGAATTTTGAGTTGAGCTTTGAAGGATAGGGCTTCCCTAGTGATTCAGTTGGTAAAGAATCCGCCTGCAATGTGGGAGGCCTGGGTTCAATCCCTGGGCTGGGAAGATCCCCGGGAGAAGCGAAAGGCTACCCACTCCAGTATTCTGGCCTAGAGAATTTCATGGGCTATATATAGTCCATGGAGTCGCAAAGAGTGGATACACGACTGAGTGACTTTTGCTTTGCTTCGCTTTGAAGAATGGCTAGGAGTTTTCCTGGTGGGCAGTTAGGAAAAGTTCTTCTAGGCCTAGAGAACAACATGAGTTAGATGTGTAAGTTATGTTCGGGGTGGTGGCAAGTGATGTGAACTGGCCAGGGCATACAGAGAGCAACAGGGGACAAAGGGAGAGGTCACTTGAGGCCTTGCCTGCCTCATACTCTAGTGTCGGTAAACCACTTGGCAAGTTTTCTCTTCAGGCTATATTCATTATCTAAATCAAATCCTACCCCTCTTTCCCATTCATCTTTTCATACATCTCAGTTTTTAACACCGGACTTGGTAAAGCAGGCTTCTATAGTCTGTTACTTTATATCTCATAGTGAGCTGCAAAGGAGGCTCATTTCCTAGGAGATTGGTGGGGAGGCGAGTGTGGGGCCCTGCTGCTCTGTCTTCACTCTGGGGACCCATGGGGGTCAGCCTTGTGCCAACCAGAGCCCTCAGCCATAGTCATGTGTTGAGCAGAGGGCTTTTTTGGTGTGTTTTAGCCCCCAAAGTGGATACACATTTTTTGTGTCTATGAGCCTGGGCTCACACCATTTCCTGTGACTGGTGGTGGCCTATTCTCTCTGTTTTTTTCTGCCAACATCTTTTCCTTCAGGTCCTAAGTTCATGCTCTCTGGGGTGGCCTTTCTAAGCCATGGGGCCAACTGTGAGCTCATCTGCTTCTGGCCTCTGAGAACTTGCTGCCTAGAACACAAACTTGGCATGTAATCAGTGCTGAGGTGGCCCATTTCTCTTTTGATACTTATGTCTTAATTACTGTGAGGAGTATTGTTTAACCACTTATTGAAAGCTAGACCCCATAGCATGGCCCACACTGCTTGCACCCAGGCTCCTCTTACTCAGTGATTTTTAATGCTGGTGAGGAGAGGGGAAGATTGAAAAGACATTAGAGAATTTTTGTTTGTTTCAGTGTCTGGGAAGAGCCAGAGAGACTACTGTCCTGTAATGCACATCACAGTCTAGTAATGAGTGAGGATTGTGCAACACTGAATTTTGGTATAGCAAGCTTCATCCTACATCGGAGCTCTCCAATACAAAGCTGTTTCAACTGGAAGACTTTCCTCCCATCTTCCCCAGGCTAGCAGCTCTTCACCTTGCCAATGGCAACTTTATACAATGTTGCTATTTGACCTCGAATATTATTCATTAGGCAGCCCCCTTCTCACTCACTTTATAGTTCAGTTCAGTTCAGTCGCTCAGTCGTGTCTGACTCTGCGACCCGATGAATCGCAGAACGCCAGGCCTCCCTGTCCATCACCGACTCCCGGAGTTCACTCAAACTCACGTCCATTGAGTTGGTGATGCCATCTAGCCATCTCATCCTCGGTCGTCCCCTTCTCCTCCGGCCCCCAATCCCTCCCAGCATCAGAGTCTTTTCCAATGAGTCAACTCTTTGCATGAGGTGGCCAAAGTACTGGAGTTTCAGCTTTAGCATCATTCCTTCCAAAGAAATTCCAGGGCTGATCTCCTTCAGAATGGACTGGTTGGATCTCCTTGCAGTCCAAGGGACTCTCAAGAGTCTTCTCCAACACCACAGTTCAAAAGCATCAATTCTTCAGCACTCAGCCTTCTTCATAGTCCAACTCTCACATCCATACATGACCACAGGAAAAATCATAGCCTTGACTAGACCAACCTTAGTCGTATGCCTTCCTAATATTGATTCATAGCATGTATTTGTAATTATTTATTTTCTTATTTATTGTTAGACTCAAGTCCATGAGAACAAAGAATTCTTTATTTTTATTTTATTTATTTTTTTATTGAAGTATAGTTGATTTACAGTATTGTGTAATTTTCTGGTATATAGCAAAGTGATTTGGTTATAGAGGTTAAAGTGTCTACCTGAAATGCAGGAGACCCGGGTTCCATCCCTGAGTGGGGAAGATCCCCTGGAGAAGGAAATGGCTACCCACTCCAGTACGCTTGCTTGGAGAATTCCATGGGGGAGGAGCCTGGTGGGCTACAGTCCATGGCGTTGCAAAGAGTCAGACATGACTGAGCGACTTCACTCACTCATGTTCTTTTCCATTATGCTTTATTACAGGATATTGACTATAGTTCCCTGTGCTATACAGTATGACCTTGTTTATCTATTTTATATATAGTAGTTTGTATCTGCTAATCCCAGACTCTAAATGTATCCCTCCACATCACTCCTGCCCCACCCCATTCTCCTTTGGTAACTATGAATTTGTTTTCTATGTCTGTGAGTCTGTCTCATCAATAAGTTAATTGGGGGTCAAGTTTAGATTCCATGTATAAGTGATATCATATGATATTTGTCTTTCTCTTTCTGACTGTTACACTTAGTGAGATAATCTCTAGCTCTTTCCATGTTGCTGAAAATGGCATTATTTCATTCCTTTTTATGGCTGAATAATATTTCATTGTATATATGTACCACATCTTCTTTATCTGTTCATCTGTTGATGGACATTTAGGTGAGAGCAGGGACTTTTTTAGACATTTTTTTTAACCACTCAGCATCAAGAACAGTTGTCAGCACACAGCTGGCACTCATAACTATTTGTTAAATGATTCTTCTGCTCTAGGTGGGACTTTCAGATTTAGCAAATAAAAATATGAAACATTCAGTTAATTTGAATTTCAGATAAACAACTTAAAAAACATAAATAAGTATACCCCAGATATTACATGACACATACATATGTTAAATACTTACACTAAAACCTGATTCTTTGCTTAAGTGAAATCCAGATTTAACTGGTCATATTGTGTTTTATTTGACAACCTGAATCTAAGTTATCAGAGACTTGAGGGCAGTCACCGTATGTTATTGGTTATCATACCTCTTTCTGTTTTCTTATTGCTACCTCAGTTAGGCAGTCAAACATGTGCTGATGTTATTTGACTGAAATACATTTCATTTAGTATAACTGAGGGGAGAAAGCAATGGCACCCCACTCCAGTACTCTTGCTTGGAAACTCCCATGGATGGAGGAGCCTGGTGGGCTGCAATCCATGGGGTCGCTACAAATTGGACATGACTGAGCGACTTCACTTTCAATTTTCACTTTCATGCATTGGAGAAGGAAATGGCAACCCACTCCAGTGTTCTTGCCTGGAGAATCCCAGGGACGGGGAAGCCTGGTGGGCTGCTGTCTATGGGGTCGCACAGAGTCGGACACGACTGAAGTGACTTAGCAGCAGCAGTGTAACTGAGGACTGAATCTCTCTATTAACAGATTTCCTAAGTGAAATCCCAGTGTAATAAGCTTACTTAGAGTAAAATGAGTGAAAAATATCTCTTTGTTGGGTCTTTTCTTTCAATCTAACTGTGGTTATTGGAGTTACTTCTGTAAAATTTTTTTCATTTCTGTAGTTAGTTAAAACAAGCCTATCATTCAAAGCATTAATTATGTTATGAGACATTAGAGTTACTAATCCCAAAACAAGCTCCGTTAGTCACCTTCATTTTAAATAAGCTGGATATTGTTCATAGGACACTTTGTTCTAGAATATTGTTTTGAGTCATGTTGAAAAATGTTCTCTAAACAGGATTCAGTGATGACTGGTGTCAAGGAGCTGTCAGTGGTTTTATGGGGACAGGGGTTCTTTCATTCAGTTCCATTAGAATTCCAAGCAAGAAAACAAATGGCCTGGGGATAGTTTTATGAACCATGTAGCCCAGAAATGACAGAAATAATGAGAGGGCTATAGCTAGGTTCCCAACCCAAATTTAGTATGGTACAATATTCTTGGTACACATGGTGCTGTGCTGTGGAGTGCTACACTCTCTCAATCCTCTCTTCTCTCCAATTCTTGGTGGTGTTGTCTGGAGGAAGTATATGCGGCTAGAGAAAGACCTTGACTTCAGGCTTAGAATACTACAGATCTTTTGGCAGGGGAAGTGATAGATGAAGGGTGTGAATGCATTGTCAGCAATTCTCCCAATAAGTACAGGTGAGGGAGCAAACGTATGCTGGGTAGGAAAATGAATGAAAGAAACCAAGGAAAAAAAGGATAATGTGATATGGATTAAATCAGACATTCTGTTGAAAGGACAAATATATGCCAATTAGAGTTACATAAAATTGTATTATGCCAGAAATTATTGTAGTTATCTTTGCCATTATCAGCATCACTTTCATTTAACATTATTCCAAAGCATCAGAATTACAAAAAAAAAAAAAAAATTCATGGGGTCTAAAATTTAATCTGACTTTGACCAGACCCTCCAAATGAAAGAATACCTGTATCTTCCTAAATAAGTGTGTTGCTGTTACAATTTAGTGTACATAGTTAAAAACAGTTAACATTTCAGGAGATTTTTATATTCTTTACTCTATATGAATAGTATTTCCAGGTTTGTATCAGTGCAATGAGCCAAAATTTTTCTGGAAGAGCAAAATGTTTTTGCTACCAGGTTGTCTTCTGGCCACACATGCTCCACTTTTATGATTCCTTGCCATATCTTTGTGTTTTCCTTCTTTTTCCATATCTTTAATATTATTCACCCAAAGTCATTTTTACTCCCTGTATTCTTCCCCTGATCCTCCCAGGATTTCAATTTTTCAAGAAAGCCATCTGATTCTATTAAAAAGCAGACAATGAAACAAATGCTTCCAAGCCCAGACTAGCCTGGGAGGTCTGGCCAACATGGATACCACGGGACTCACGGGAGATCCTGATGATAACGGGTCACACACCCAATTCAGTTTTAGATTACTTATGCTAAGTCTAGCCAGTTTTGAATTTACCAGAATGTCTTATTATTATTCCCCAACTCCCTTCCTGATCAGTGGAGGTGACGGAGTTGGCTAGTTGAGTCCCAAATTATGGTGTTTTTTCTGTTGTTGCTAGGTGAATAAGCTGTACTCTTCATGGAATTGTGGAAGCTTCTTTAAATAACAATTGACACTGGTTTTCTGTTTGTGCTGGTAATATAAAATCACCTTTATAAGTAAATTAAAAATTTGTTTTATTTTAAAAAATTAAGTGGATATAAAATGTAAGTGGGTAAAGCTTAAGTAGTGGGTGGTCCAATAATGACCTAAGTTTGAGAAACACTGGGTGAGAGTCCACTGATTGACTCATTCAGAGGACACTGACTGTTACAGCTACAGAGCACCAGCTGATCAGCCTCAAGTTATGTGAGCAGAGCTACCCTTGTGAGAAGAAAGCAAGCAATGGAATTTTCAGGATCCATTACTATATGAATTATGGATTAAATCAGTAAAGGTTCTGAGCTATAGATTGACATGATGCATCCTGTCAAAGGACCACTTATGAACTTGGAAGGTTCATTTATGATGTAACATGTCAAAATCCCATTTATTAAAATCTCTCTGCCCTGGATTGATGATATTGTCTTTTCTCAAAATATATTTTAGTCTTAAGTGAAGGGAAGAGGAAAGAAAAGACAGCTTTCTTTTTAAAGTGACAGGAGACTATTGCAATAGTCCAGATAAGCAATGCTGACCGCCTGAACTGAGCCTTGGGTATGCAGATGGTTTGGAGAAATATTAATAAGCAGAATCAATAGGCTTTAGTCACAAGCTGGGTTGCCTCCCAGTTTAAAGGCCTTGGAAAGTGGGGTTCAACCTTGTTCATCCTTACAGCTGCCCTCGGGGTGTGTCAGTGTGTTCTGTTCACATTTGGCCTTTTCAGAAATAAAGATTTTAAAAGGAAATAAATGTAAACCAGTTTTCTAAGGGGCTTCCTCAGTGAATGCTGATGTATAATAAAAATGTGCTTTATAAATCAAAAACTATAATGTGAAAAATGCATATTGAATATACTATGATATTAAAGATGACAAATTGGTATGTAGTTGCAGTGAAATAAAAATCACAAAATACAAAGGGGTGCCCATGTTGTTAATAAATGGTACAACAGACTATAAAACAGGATCTGAATTGGGTTGATTCATCTGGTAAATAGAAAAGATATAAGGATTCACTCATTCATCCATCTAGTCTATAAATATTTATTGAGCACATTGATTATGGTTTTATGGATCAGCAGCCCCAAGCATGGAGGTGGCCATAACAGGTCGTGGGCACTGTATTTCAGAAGTAAATGCTCTGCCCAGGAACTGCTAGCTAAGTGGGACGTTATTTACTGGTACCGACAAATTAAAAACATAAATAGCATTCCAGTGTCTAAATCCTTTCAATAAACACAAATTATGAGTTTTGTATATGTAAAACACAATCTCCCTGTGGAAAAACACTTTATTGGTAATTTATGTTGTACCAAGTGTGGGGCAAATTGCTAAAGTCAAAACCATTCCCTGATTCTGATTGCATTAAAAGTGTCCCCCAACACTCCATAGCCAACTCAAATTTACTCAGAGATTAATTTATGGATAATAAAATAGTGTTCATTTGGTCAACTCTCATTCATTCATTTCTACACGTGTGTCTTGAGTGTGGTGTTCACCTGTTTGACTCCCAGTTTGAGTACGAGTCTGCTTGAGGAAATGGCAACTAGCAAAGGGACTGCCTCTGGTCTTACTCTCTCTCTGTGGATGCAACAAATCTGAGGCAAATGGACAAAGCTTGGATAACTGGTCTTATATGGTCCTAGACTAGGTCTCAGGGAAGTGCTGCCTTCCCCTCAAGCCTACTTCTTTCATGCCTATTCATCTCACCATTAAGCTCCATTCTCTACTTAGCAGCCAGAAAGATAATAACCACCCTCCCCCAACAAAACAAACTGACACATCAATTGACACATCAAAACAAAACACATCACCATTCTCTTGCACCTGCCATACAGGAGATGCAGGAGACATGGGTTTGATCCTGGGTTGGGAAGATCCCCTGGAGGAAGGCGTGGCAACCCACTCCAGTATTCTTGCCTAGAGAATCTCATGGAGAGAGGAACCTGGTGGGCTACAGTTCATAGAGTCACAAAGAGTCAGACATGAATGAGCATGCATACACACACCGTTCTCTTGAAACATTACAATCCATTCAGGGCAAATTCTAACTTTACCACAGCTGACCCTACCTAGCCTGTGTCCATTTTAAACAAATTGAGGTAACATTGGCTTATAGCTTTATGTAAGTTGTACAAGGTTATATTTCTACTTCTGTATATACTACAGCATGCTCACCACCAAAAATTTAGTTTCCGTCTCTCACCATATAGTTGATTACCTGGTTCACCCTTTTCCACAACCCCTCCCCTCTGATAACCACTACTGTGTCCTTGGTATCTGTGTGTTCATTTGTTTTCTTTCTATTTATTTATTTATTTTCCACATATGAGTGAAATCATATGGCATTTGATTTTCTCCATAGGACTTATTTGACTTAGCATAATACCCTCTAGGTCTATCCATGTTGTATCAAATGGCAAGATTTCATCTTTTTTTATTAGCCCACCTCCCTTTGCTTATTGTACCTCAGCCACATTGGTCCTTATTTCATTCCTCATACTCCCAAAACTCTTTCTTCTTTATCCTTCACATAAGCTGTTCTTTCTGCAGTGAATGCTCTTTTCCCAGATTGGGGTCTGCTCAGCTCACACTGACCTTTCAGACCTCGGCTAGCAAGTTCTTCCCTGATCACTAATCTGAGGTAGATGACCTTATTTTATTCACTGAAAATATCACTTGCAAAATCCTATACTTTTTCTTCATAACACATCATCAGTTATTATCATGTCCATATTTATATATCTGTTTATTGTTTGTCTCTAAAGTCCATGAAGGTAAGGGACATGGCTTTCTTGTTGACCATTGAATAATTAACACAAAGCTCATAACTGGCACATAGTAGGTAATCAATAAATATTTGTTGAAAATGTCTGTAAACATCTATTTTGGAGTAGGAAATGGCAACTCACTCCACTATTTTTGCCTGGAGAATTCCAGGTTCAGAGGAGCCCAGCGGGCTAAAGTCCATGGGGTTGAAAGAGTCAGACACAACTGAGTGACTAACATACACACAAACATCTATTTATTCAAATTCAATAAGTCCATTAAATTATTTTTATTGAACTAGAGTTGATTTGCAATGTTGTATTAGTTTCAGGTGCACAGCAAAGTGTCAATTATACATATATATTCTTTTTTAGATTCTTTTCCATTATAGATTATTATAAGATATTGAGTATACTTCCCTGTGCCATACAGTAGGTCCTTATTAGTTACTCCTAATTTAGCACCCTTCCCCCTTTGTTAAGCATAAGCTTGTTTTCTATTTCTGTGAGTCTTTTTTATGAATACATTTATTTGTATCATTTTTTTTTTTAGATTCCACATCTAAGTGATACTGTATGATATTTGTCATTCTCAGCCTGATGGACTTCATTAGTGTCTCAGGATCAACCCATGTTGCTGGAAATGGCACTATTTCATTCTTTTTATGATTGCATAATATTCCATTATATATATACCACAGCTTCTTTATCTGTTCAACTGTCAATGGACGCTTAAGTTGCTTCCATGTCTTGGCTATTGTAAGTAGTGCTGCTATGAACATAGGGGTGCATATATCTTTTCAGATTAAAGTTTTCTCCAGATATATGCCTAGGAGTGGGATTACTGGGTCATGTAACTCTGTGTTTAGTTTTTAAAGGAATCACCATAGTGTTCTTCGTAGTGGCTAGATTTAGTCTATATTTGTTGAGGTGCAAACTTCAGGTAAGACTTGCAGAACTGTGCCCCTGTGGACAAAGGAAATGTGAATGTTTACGATATGGTTTGTGGTCATAGAAGGTATTTTATCTGTATTTCTGAAAATGTGCTTTGTGGAGGGGGAGGTGAGGTCTAGGAAATGCGTAGTCTTTGGCTCTGACGTTTTTCTCTGTGACTTTTGTATTGGTTGGGGAATACCCTGAGCTGCTTGGAATTAGCATCTCCTGTTAGTGGCATACTGGCCTTGTTTGCCCCAAGTCTTTGGATATGTGCTGTCTCCATGTGCCATGTATTTTCAGCTGGAACTCTGGCTGATTTAAGATATGCACAAATTGGGAAAGATTAGTGTGATTTTAATAAAGTTTAATAAATCAAGCAGATTGATTTTAAACATTGGGCCAGAGCAGAAGAAAGAGTCTTTGTGATTTCTACAAAGTTCAGCCTAGCTCCCTTCTTCAAGGGACTCCGGGGAAGTTTTGGGGTTCTAGTTCCCATTCTTACCTGGCTTTAAGGTTTGGTGGTTTCCATCTTACTATCACAGCTCAAAGCAGGAGGAAGAGAAAAGCAATAGGAAAGAAGTAGAACCCAGGAAAGGAAACATATAGGTTCCCACACATGATGCTGTTATTGCCATTTTTAAGGAGAATTAAATGCAGGAACAGCTTTTAACTTTTTCAAACACACCATTGAATGCTTTATCTCCTAGTATGACAGCCCTCAAATGCCCCTGAACTTAGCTCATGCTGTTTTCCTCTTCTCTGTTGCAGAACTGGGAATGAGCACAGGAAGTCCTGAGATGCCATGAGAAGTTGAAACTATGCCATAGTTAATACTTGTATAGGCACATTTCCAAAAGGGGCCACATGTATGTGTTTTGGATTTGGATGAACGTTCCTTCTCAGTTATAGACTGAATGTTTGTGACTCACTAAACTTCATATGTTGAGCCCTAACTCTCAGTGTGATGATATAAGAGGTTGAGCCTTTGGGAGGTAATTAGATTTAGATGCCATCACAAGGGTGGAGCCCTCTTGAATGAGATTAGTGCCCTATAAGAGTCACAGGAGAGCTTGCTCTCTCTTTCTCTTTCTACCATATGTGGATACAGTGAGAAATTGGCAGTCTGTTACCTGCAAGAGGACTCTCACCAGAACCTGATCATGCTGGCACCCTGATCTTGGAGTTCCAGCCTCCAGAACTATAAGAAATAAATTTCTTATATTGTTTATAAGCCACTCAACCTATTGTATTTTTTGCTTTTTAATAGCAGCCCAAACTAAGACAACATCTGTTTCTCTACTACCATCTCCTGGAACTAATATTTTGGCTGGCATATTCATCTTGTAGACCTAGTTAAGGCCTCCTCCATGGGCTGTCTTGATTCTCAGTCATCCCTCACTTCTGTCTGATTCTCCTTATCACCAAAATATTAAGCATTAGTTTACTTGTCTGTCTCCCACACTAAACAATGAACTCTGTGGGTGAAAGTGCAATGTGTCATTTATCTCTGTTTCATCACCACCTAGCACTGTACTGGGTGCTGTGTTAAGTTGCTTCAGTTGTATCTGACTGTTTGCAATCCTATGGACTATAGCCTGCCAGGCTCCTCTGTCCATGGAATTTTCCTGGCAAGAATAGTTGAGTGGGTTGCCATTTCCTCCTCCGTGGGATCTTCCCAACCCAGGATTGAACCCATGTCTCCTGCATTGGCAGGAGTATTCTTCACCACTGTGCCACCTGGGGAACCCCACTGTACTGGGTACATTCTGGGTATTCATTGAATGAATGAAGGATGGGAAATTACAAGCTTCTTGAAACAATAATTGGCCTGTAACTTTCTTGTTCAGTTCCATAGCAAACACTGTTGGTTGCCGACCCACAATCCCTTGTATCTCTTTAATCATTTCTCTGTACTTCTCCTGTAACCTCATCCAATGACCTGAACTTATGACTCTCCTTTGAAAGTTTGCTGTTGGGCTACTGGAGTCAGAAAGCTGGAAGTGTGTGTGAATAGCTCAGCCTCAGGGACTCACTTATAGGAAAGCAAGTGGGTTCATGTGCATATGTCCATACAACTTCAGGTTCTGTGGATTTAGAGGTCCTTGTTCCTAGAGGAGGGATGCTTCCTTCAAGGGACATAGTAAAAATTCAATTTACAATAAGGCTATAGCTACTACCTAGTCTTTTAGAGCTCCTTGTGATAATAGAAAAGAAAGGAGCCACCGTACTGCCCGGGTAATTGACCCTGAGAATCAGAAAGAGGTTGCATTGCTACTACAAAATGGGGAGGAGCTTTAAGAGATCCACTGGGCTTTGTTTTTGTGTTCCCATGGTTATCTTTTACCTGTGAGTAGGCAATTACAACAATGAAAGCATGACAGAAGAATCATAACTGGGCTCAGATCTTTCAAGGATGAAGTTCTGGTTCATTCCACCAGGCAAGCTGTCTAGATCAGCAGCAGTGATAGCTAATGATAAAGGAAACCTAGAATAGATGGAAAAGAAATGCGATAATGAATATCAATTATGAATGTGAGATCGCCTGCAGCAGTGGGCTTTTACTCATCCCACTAACTCTCTTCTTGTAACGTTTTCCCTAAAAATTTTGACCACCCATCATTTTAAGAAACTATAACAATGTGTATAGTTTGAAGAAACTATAACAGTGTATTCAGGTCAAGAAGCAATAGAACCGGA
Source organism: Capricornis sumatraensis (assembly GCF_032405125.1). Taxonomy (NCBI): domain Eukaryota; kingdom Metazoa; phylum Chordata; class Mammalia; order Artiodactyla; family Bovidae; genus Capricornis; species Capricornis sumatraensis. Next base: position 215,660,332 of record NC_091069.1, read on the forward strand.
CATGGAACAATGGACTGGTTCCAAATTGGGAAAGGAGGACATCAAGGCTGTATACTATCACATTGCTTATTTAACTTATATGCAGAGTACATCATGCTAAATGCTGGGCTGGGTGAAGCACAAGCTGGAATCAAGATTGCCGAGAGAAATATCAATAACTTCAGATATGCAGATGACACCACCCTTATGGCAGAAAGTAAACAGGAATTGAAGAGCCTCTTGATAAAAGTGAAAGAGGAGAGTGGAAAAGCTGGTAAAATTCAACATTCAAAAAATGAAGATCATGACATCCAGTCCCATCACTTCATGGGAAATAGATGGGGAAACATGGGAACAGAGATGGACTTTATTTTATTGGGCTCCAAAAATCACTGCAGATGGCGTGCTGCAGATGGTGATTTCATGAAATTAAAAGATGCTTACTGCTTGGAAGAAAAGCTACGACCAACCTAGATAGCATATTAAAAAGCAGAGACATTACCTTGCTGACAAAGGTCCATCTAGTCAAAGCTATGATTTTTCCAGTAGTCCTGTATGGTTGTGAGAGTTGGACCATAAGAAAGCTGAACACTGAAGAACTGATGCTTTTGGACTGTGGTGTTGGAGAAGACTCTTGAGGTCCCTTAGACTGCAAGGAGATCAAACCAGTCAACCGTAAAGGAAATCAGTCCTGAATATTCATTGGAAGGACTGATGCTGAAGCTGAAACTCCAATACCTTGGCCACCTGATGCAAAGAACTGATTTATTTGAAAAGACACAGATGCTGTGAAAGATTGAAGGCAGGAGGAGAAGGGGACACCAGAGGATGAGATGGTTGGATGGACATGAGTTTGAGCAAGCTCCAGGAATTGGTGATGGACAGGGAGGCCTGGCATGCTGCAGTCCATTGGGTCACAAAGAGTTGGACACGACTGAGTGACTGAACTGAATTGAACTGAACTGATAAAGTATGAAGTGAACATAAGTGGATCTAAGTAATTAGATCACTTCAGCCCTCTTCACCATTTCTGTGTGCCTCTACCCTTGCTTCACTATGCTTTTGCCTCCTGTAGTATCTCTTCCTAATGACCTTGTCTGCAGGGTATTGGAGCTGCTTTTCCTACAAGCACAGAGAGCTTTAAGTGCCTAGGAGTTTATATCCTCCCTGGAATGGCCTTGGCCAATGACTGAAAGGGACAGGAGTTTGAAAGCCCAGATCCCTTTCTTCAGATGGGGACAATTCTGAGGCATAATCTACATTCCAGAGTTTTCCTCCAGGATTGGCTGAAGCTATCATAGAACTTTACCTGAGATTCCCTCTTCAATATTGATTCCCCCTCATTCCTTAGTTACTGAATTGTTCTGGGATAATTTCTTTAATAAATATTTCACATATGAATCTTCATCTCAAAGTCTGCTTTTGGAGAGCCCAACGCAGATTCTTCCCTTGTCCAGATTTTCAGAGAATACATTATGATCGGGTCAAAGTTGTCCTTTAAAGTGACCACAGTTGAGAAACTGTATGTAGGGCCACCCAGGAGGCAGCTCTTTATTAAGAGATAATTCCCCCTGTATTTCTCTTGCATTTCTGGACTTTCTTTTCAAGATATTTGTGTAGCAGCCTTGGAAGATAGTCTCCTTTCAGAGCAAAAGGCCAGCAAACTTGCTACTCATGATAAAAGATTTATGTTCCCTAAGGTCAGGGCTCCTTTCCCATATGAAACCCACAGCATGTGCAGGCATACGTGGGGGTTCATACACATTGCCCCAGGGAACTTGGGAACAAGAGAATTGATGCAAACATGTTGATACTCATGCTGTCTGCTGTGCCCAGAGTGTCAAGTCCTTTGTCTCTGACACAGGAGTCTTGAGTCTTCTGCCAGGATCAGTTAAATTGTGGCAGGTGAACATCTTAGCTTGAAAAGAGGCTAAAATCTCAGATTCTTTACTGTGCCTGACTCTCTGTTAGGAATTGCTACTGGTCTTTTCCTCTGCTGGCCATCCTCATTCATTTGCCTAATCTGGCAGAGCAAGCTTTTCTGACTGATCTGCTGGATGTGAACTCTTCCTTAGACCTCTTCTCTTGGAATCTGTTGGTTGGCCATATGCCACCTTCATCTTCACTCGCAACAGAAAAATAGAAACCCATACAATCTTAAACTGCATAGCTAAAAAGCACTTCTCCATGGATGCTCTGCCTCACATAGCCAGGCTTTCCTGATTGGCTGTGACCCTGAAGACCCAACTCCCCTGCTGTCTTCAGCCCATCCAAGCCTGCTGTCTTGGGCTTGAGGATCTACCCAGACCGGAACACTTTTTCCCACATCTCTATTTTTTTAATCCTATATATGAAAGCTTAAGTTTTCAAATAGAATTTCAGTTGTTCATTTACATGTTAAAGTGAGCCCAAAGGACTTCGTAAATTGGCATGTTATTATTTTAAGTGACAGAGAAAATAACACCATGGCATTAAATCCAAAGTTTCTTGACGGCTCATTTGTAAAATCAGAAAATCCTATTTTTTTAAAGTTTCAATTTCTATTTTGCTTGCTGTCAAAGTAGTGATTTTGTTTTCATTACTGCCCAAAGAGCCCATTATCTCTTTCATCACATGAGGCTGCCCAAAATAACATGTTTCATTTAGAGAGGGACAATTCAAAAGAGTTGTGGTTTTATTACAGAATCTCTCAGGCTTTGATTGGTTGAAGGGAACTTGGAAAATCTATATTATTAAGACTTAAAATATGGTGAAGATTTTAGTTTAGGATTTAGTTCTTAAACAATTTTAAGCAACACATCCAATTCCATAAGAAAAAATGTGGGTTAAGAATGAGCTTCGTTTCTTGTTTACTGATCTTGGGCACTTAAATTCTCTAGGCTTCTGTTTATTTGACTGTAAAGTAGAAATAATAACAGTAGCCCCACAAGGAGAGTCCCATGGATGGAGGAGCCTGGTGAGCTGCAGTCCATGAGGTCGCTAAGAGTCGGACATGACTGAGCGACTTCACTTTCACTTTTCAATTTCATGCATTGGAGAAGGAAATGGCAACCCACTCCAGTGTTCTTGCCTGGAGAATCCCAGGGATGGAGGAGCCTGGTAGGAGGCTGTCTGTGGGGTCGCACAGAGTTGGACATGACTGACGCAACTTAGCAGCAGCAGCAGCACAGGCCTGGTAAGACAGTCAAGTGAGATGATGCATTTGTATGTATTATAAAGCATTTTACAAAGCTGAGTGTGCAGCTTGACACAGAGGAATTTAATACATGTTTGTAGGATCAAGGAAGGAGATGTTATTTAACTGTGCTGAGTTTACTTTGATCTACTAAAGGAGATAATTTTAGATCTTGATTAAAGATGAAGTGATATTTTTCATAAATAAAATACATAAAAATTATTTTGCTGGATCCCAAATTTGTTTAGGATTTTATGACATCAAGAGTTGTTTAGTAGGGGCTCAATTGCCCTCCATGACATTAGCTACATAAGTTTAGGAATATACCCTCCAATCTGTAATCAAATCAAAACTCCTACTCAACCTTATTATAACTTCACATGAAATGTTTGCATTTTCTTGTCTGAATGACAAGATCTATGGGTTTTTCTACAGGAATATAAGGTAGCCCTTTTAATAGCCCTGAAACTTTTGATTTGAACTATCTCTAAGAATTTATAAATGTGTAACCACCAGAAGAAGGATTTGGGCTGCTATTTTTGTTATATAGTAGGATGAGTTGAAATATGGTAACACAGCATCAAATTTGGGATTTAAGCTCATATATAACTGCTTCTACTCATCTTTTTTGCTTCAGATGTGTGCCTGGGGTCCACAACTGTGGAGCCTTAATGGGAACTGCATCTTTTTGTCTCTCACGTTCTATTTTTAAAAGTATATCTGATTATAAATGCAATGAGAATAAGGTTTCTGGACAGTTCAGCTCAGTTCAGTTGCTCATTTGTGCACAACTCTTTGCAACCACATGTATCGTAGCACACCAGGCCTCCCTGTCTATCACCAACTGCCAAAGTTTACCCAAACTCATGTCCATTGAGTCAGTGATGCCATCCAGCCATCTCATCCTCTGTCGTCCCCTTCTCCTCCTGCCCCCAATCCCTCCCAGCATCAGAGTCTTTTCCAATAAGTCAACTCTTTGCATGAGGTGGCCAAAGTACTGAAGTTTCAGCTTCAGCATCAGTCCTTCCAATGAACACCCAGGACTGATCTCCTTTAGGATGAACTGGTTGGATCTCCTTGCAGTCCAAGGGACTCTCAAGAGTCTTCTCCAATACCACAGTTCAAAAGCATCAATTCTTTGGTGCTCAGCCTTCTTCACAGTCCAACTCACATCCATACATGACCACTGAAAAAACCAAAGCCTTGACTAGATGGACCTTTGTTGGCAAAGTAAGGTCTCTGCTTTTTAATATGCTATCCAAGTTGGTCATAACTTTTCTTCCAAGGAGTGAGCGTCTTTTAATTTCATAGCTGCAATCATCATCTGCAGTGATTTTAGAGCCCAGAAAAATTAAATCAGCCACTGTTTCCACTGTTTCCCCATCTATCTGCCATAAAGTGATGGGACCGCATGCCATGATCTTCGTTTTCTGAATGTTGAGTTTTAAGCCAACTTTTTCACTCTCCTCTTTCACTTTCATCAAGAGCCTTTTTAGTTCCTCTTCACTTTCTGCCATAAGAGTGGTGTCATCTGCATAGCTGAGGTAATTGATATTTCTCCTGGCAATCTTGATTCCAGCTTGTGTTTCTTCCAGTCCAGCGTTTCTCATGATGTACTCTGCATATAAGCTAAATAAGCAGGGTGACAATATACAGCCTTGATGTACTCCTTTTCCTATTTGGAACCAGTCTGTTGTTTCATGTCCAGTTCTAACTGTTGATTCCTGACCTGCATATAGGTTTCTCAAGAGGCAGATCAGGTGGTCTGGTATTCCTGTCGCTTTCAGAATTTTCCACAGTTTATTGTGATCCACACCATTAAAGGCTTTGGCACAGTCAATAAAGGAGAAATAGGTTTTTTTTCTTGAACTCTCTTGCTTTTTCCATGATCCAGCAGATGCTGGCAATTAGATCTCTGGTTCCTCTGCCTTTTCTAAAACCAGCTTGAACATATGGGAGTTCACGGTTCACATATTGCTGAAGCCTGGCTTGGAGAATTTTGAGCATTACTTTATTAACATGTGAGATGAGTGCAATTGTGTAGTAGTTTGAGCATTCTTTGGTATTGCCTTTCTTTGGGATTGGAATGAAAACTGACCTTTTCCAGTCCTGTGGCCACTGTAGAGTATGATAAATGTGGGAATATTTAACTAAATAAGACACCAATCAGTGCTGACTTTCAGTTGGTTCAGTGAGTTTATCTTTTAAAAGTGCTTCACCCTACTATAGTAATTCTCTAAGACTGAATTTTATCATTCCACTTTGACAAAGAGCTTGTTTCATTAATGGCTTTTTTTTTCTATTCATTCATTTGTACATTTCCTGAAAATCTACTGTGTGCAAATGAACATGTACAATTTGACAATGTACATGATCACAAATGGGGGAAATTTATTGGGAAAATTAGTTTTTTGTTAGTGTTATATGCTTTTTTCCATCTAGAAATTTAACAGTTTTTTTGGAGCAAGTTGGAATGAGAAAGAGAAGCTAGAACACACTCGGCAGAACTCAAATGAATAATTTCCCTCCTTTTTCAATTTAGTTTTCCTTCCTGATATATCTATTCTAGCTTCACTGATGGGAGAAAGAGAAAAGAGAACTATGTGAACAACCAGCTTCTGTCTCCTCACTTCTTGATGAATGCTAACCATTCAGATTCTCACCTTTATTTACTAAGATCACTGAAGAGTTACCCATAACCAGTGGTTGAGTCAGTAGAGGGTGAAAACTCCTAGCACTGATCTTTGCAGAGTTTTCTTAATTGCTTTCAAATTAGGCTTTTTGTGTTTGTGGGAGAAAAAAGAACCAACATGGTGAGTTGCCACTGACTCAAAAATGGATTTATGTATACAGAATGATTCTTTTTTACAAGGTCTCAGACTCACATGTTTCCCTCTGGTTCAGGAGCAGATGGTCCAGTCAGCAGGAAATAGCCTCACTCTTCCAGATGAACAGAAAGCCCACTCATATGGAGTCAGTAATGCTGGGGAATAGAGAGGGGTTGCTGTTATTCAGTAACTCGGTCATGTGCGACTCTGTGATCCCATGGACTGCAGCACACCAGGTCTCCCTGTCGTTCACTATCTCCCGGAGCTTGTTCAAACTCATGTCCATTGCGTCGGTGATGCCACCCAACCATCTCATCCCTTGCCATCCCCTTCTCCTCCTGCCCTCAATCTTTCTCAGCATCAGGGTCTTTTCTAATGAGTCAGCTCTTCACATCATGTGGCCAAAGTATTAGAGCTTCAGCTTCAACATCAGTCCTTCCAATGAATATTCAGGATTGATTTCCTTTAGGATTGACTGGTTTGATCTTCTTGCAGTCTAAAGGACTCTGAAGAATCTTCTCCAACACTACAGTTTGAAAGCATCAATCCTTCAGTGCTCAGCCTTCTTTATGGTCCAACTCTCACATCCATACATGACTATTGGAAGAGAGAGGGGAAGGGGGAAGAAATTGTAAGGAAGGATTAGAAAAAGAGATGATGGTGTATTCAAGTTTCCTATAAATGCACTGGGGATAGAAGGCCTGTAAAAGCCCATTACATACTGATTTGGGCTGATGGTCCAACCTCTGAAGCCAGCACAGGTCTATCGGCTGTGAGCCACATCCCTCAGGCAAACTCTCATACTATCAACAGAGCCTCTAAGTAGAGACTTTCCCACCTGACAGAGTCAGAGCTCAGGAATATAGGATGTGAACTCATACTCCACACTTTCTTCACATCTCATCTTTCCCATAGGGCAAAGAAACACCTCTAGAATGAATTTACACTTACCTATACATCCCATGGTCCATTAAGCCAAATATTTATTATTCATCCACTCAATAAATTTATATTTAAGCCATTGCTCTAGACTCAAGGATAGAACAGCAAACAAAACAAAGTCCCTATTCAAAAGAACGTAATGTTTTAGCAGGAATTCAGGCAAGAAATAAGTAAACAAGTACATGCACTAGATAGTGGTGAGAGTAAGAAAACAGGATGATGTGATAGAAAATGATGGATTAAGGGTGGGCCGTGAGGGGTGGTTGGGAATGTCTTTCTGGGTGCCGGGACATGACATCTGATTTTAGGCCTTAATGTCAAAGAGAAGTCAGCTGTGTAGATATTGGAAAAGAGTATCTAAGTAAGAGGGAACAATACGTTCAAAGGCCATGAGGCAAAACTGACTTTGGCATATGAGAAGAAGATAGGAGGTGGGCAGTAGATGGTGCAGGGCCTTTAGAAGGCATGGTGAGGAGTTCTGAATGTCTCAAAGGTGATTGAAAGCTCTTGGATTCTTCTAAGCAGAGGACTGGCAAAATTTGATTGACATTTTAAATTGATCACATTGTGTGGAGAACAGACTGTAGAAGGACAAAAATATAGGCAAGGGTACTGGACAAGGCTATTGAGTAATCCACGGGAGAAATTATGGTGGCTAGGACAAGGATGGTAACAGTAAAGGCCAAGAAGTGATTGTTTATGGGTTATATTATGCAAAGAATGGGAGGAATTGGATGACAAATTGGATGTGAGGTTTGAGAGAGAGAAGTTGAGATGGCAGCAAGGTTTTAAGCCAGAGTACCTGGGTGAAATGGTATATACTATTCATGGAAATGAGGAAGCCTGGCAAAACAACCAGTTTGAGGGGTGCTGGAAATCAAAGGGAGATGTTGAGCAGCTGGAACTCAGGAGAGAGGTCAGAGTTGGAGACACACGTCAGTGTATAGGGGCTACCCCAATGGCTCAGTGGGTTAAGAATCCATCCAAAATGCCGCAGACACAGGAGACAAGGGTTCGACTCCTGGGTCAGGAAGATTCCCTGGAGAAGGAATTGCAACCCACTCCAGTATTCTTGCCTAAAAAAGCCCGTGGACAGAGAAGCCTGGCAGGCTACACGGGGTTGCAAAGAGTCGGATATGACTGAGTGGCCAAGCACACTCTCTAAAAAAAAGTGTATAGATGACATTTAAAGCCACGGAATAAGAGGAGATCATGCAGGTAGGAGCCTTGGGGCACTATGATACTTGGGTGTTGGGAAGATGGGGAGAAGACAAATAAGAAGTCTACAGAAAAGTGGGCAGTGTGGTTGGAGGGAAACCAGGAGATTGTGCTTGTAAAGAAAACATTTCAAGAAGGAGGAAGTGAGCAAGTAGAGCAACTGTGGCTGAGAGAGGTTAGATTAGATGAGAACTGATCATTGCTTTTAGCAATATGGAGGGATCAGCTTTGGTAGCAGAGTAGGAATGAAGTGGAGACAGTTCAAGGGGGAATGGGAAGAATGACTAGTGAGTAACCTACATGGACTTCCCTAGTGGCTCAGATGGTAAAGAATCCACCTGCAATGTGGGAGACTGGGTTCGATCCCTGGATTGGGATGATCCCTTGGAGGAAGGAAAGGCTACCACTTCAGTATTCTGGCCTGGAGAATTGCATGAGTCCATGGGTCACAAAGGGTCAGATGTGACTGAGCAACCTTCACTTCACTTCTTCAACCTACATGGAGGAGTTATACTATAAAGGAAAACAGAAATGGAGAAGAGCTAGAGGGGGAATATGAGACCACAAGATTCCTTCCTCTCTCCTTCCCTTCCTTCTTCCTCTTTTCTTTCCCTCTCTCCCTCCCTTCTTTCCTTCCAGATGGAAGATATAATAGTATGTTTGTGTGACAATAGGTATGATCCAGATGGAAAGAATAAATCTGATGCTGTAAAAACTTACATACAGTGGTGTGGGGCTATGGAGATTTAAGGACTGCTCTGCCCCATGTAAATCATGTATGTAGCATTATTGTGATTTCAATGAATGAAGCTATAACAGAGTTATCTAACCAACCATGAAACCTGGAGAGAGAATTATATGATCTGATCTAGCAATTGTAAAGCACTATGTAAATAATCCATGAGCTCAGAGACTGGCAGGGCAAAAATAATTGTCAAGCATGACCTCTCTGATGTCTACATCACTTCCAAGCAGTCTTTGAACCATCCTGCTCTTCTGAAGCCACAATTGGGCAGGAGTTTCCAGGAAAGTATGGGCTTCTGTGGATGCTGAGCAGCATAGGATACTGGAAATTGCCACTTTGGTGATAAATGCAACCTGGAGAATGCAGAACATATTTTCAAAGGAAACCAAAGATATTTTGTGAGGAAAAAATATTTTAATAATCCATATTAGTTATCTGAATTGAATAACCAAATAATTAATTTTTCATTTTTCAAATTTCAGATGTAATATGGTAGATGGTGCTGCAAATCTTTGAGTCTACTCGGACTTAAAGTGTTTACAAAAATCCTTTATGTTTCTGTTAAAAGAAGTGAGTCATTTTGTATTTAGAAGGCAACAATAAACAGTTATTTTTCAGGACTTTTATTAGGTCCTATCATAAGAACTTTACTATATGACAGTTAATCCATACAACAGCCTGTTTACTATTATTTTCTCCATTTTATAGATGAGGAAACTGAGGCTCAAAATTACTACTTAATAAATTTGCTTAAGTCACAAAGTTCAAAGAATGATAGAGATAGGATTTGAATATAGGAAGCCAGATTCCAGTGTCTGCTTTCAACCACTAAGCTGTAATTCTGGTGTGTTTAAAGTTATAGAAATATCATTCCATGGTTATCCAGATGGAGAATAAATGGGCAAGTATGAATTTCATTTCTCATTTTAATTATGCCTCTGTTTGCTCTTTTTGTATTTTGAGATTGCTTTAGCGTGTAAAACAAATTCAAACTCAAACAAAAATGACTTTATGACCCTCTTGGCTCTTAGAAACTATTTAACAAGTTTTCATTCTGATTTCCATTTCTAGTGAGGAGCAACTAGAGACAGGAGATGATCAGCTTTTTCCACCTTTGTTAAGCAAACAGCCCCAGGAAACAGTTTTTATTTGTAGCTGGGAAACTTCAGGTTAAAAAGTGTTGGTTTCTGGCCTGTGAGTTTTCAACAATCCTTGTGTCTGTTTAGATGAGAATTGATCATTGCTTTTAGCAACATGGAGGCAGCAATTTTGGCGACATAGTGGGCATAGAACTCTGATTGGAGACATCTCAAAAGGGAACGGGAAGAACAGCTGTTGAGTAACCTACATGGGGGAATTTTACTGTAAAGGAAAACAGAGAAATGGAGAAGAGCTAGAGGGGAGGATAGGGGAGCATGAGATTCCTTTCTCTTTCCCTCTTTCCTGCTGAACCTTTGCTTAGGAGTCTCTAGTGGGGTGAGATAGGTGAGGGCTTGTAGCTTCTTCCAGGCTTTAATCTCCACAATGGCAGAGAATGTATTTGTCTTTGTATACCTGTTCCCTAACATTGGGCCTGGTATATAAACATTGAATTAATCAATGAAGGAATGGCTCCGTCATCCAGAGGCAATTCTTCCTGGCCCACTGGATTTTTCTTCAATATGTATTTTAAGAATGAAATTCTGCTGTGTTGACTTGTACTATTGACTTTTTTTTTCCTACCTAAAGTATGAATATCCTTCTTTTTTTAAATATATATTTCTATGGTTTTATATATGAATATATCATAATTTCTTTACCATTGGACAGTTAGATCTTTTCCCACATTTCTTTATGTCTTAAGATTGCAAAGAAAAGCCTTATAGATAAATCCTCATCCTTTTTTTAAAAGTCATATTTCTGAGAGGGGAATTATTAGGTCAAATAGTATGCACTTTTTACAAGTTTTCCCAAATTTTCCATCAGAATGCATCTGTCAATACCATATGTAAGATATGTTTCTAAGCATTCTCTCTACCATGAAGGATATTATCTCAAAGATATTTTTCCATTATCTTGAAAAATTATATCACAGTTTTATTTTACATCTGCTTGATCTTTTAATTCTAGGCTTTATGAAAAGTGTAGCAAAGATAATATTTTTGAAATATATTAATGTTCTTTTCCTTTTTGTACTTCTTTTTACATGATCTTCTGCTATCCAGCCAGAGGCATCCAGTGCTTTGGGGAAGCTTAGGACTGTTATATCAGAATGAACAGAGAAAGATCCAATGTTCAGTTTTTGAATTCTAAAATAGGACTTCTGATTTACACTAAGATAATTGTCTCAAAGACAATTTTAAAGTGAGTATAACATTTAAAAATTTAAAAGTTCACATTGAGTGAACTTTTAAATTGAGTATAACATACTGACAAAAAAATGCACAAATCAAAAAGTCCAGCTTGATGAATTTTTACAAAGTGAAGACACTTATGTAATCACTCTCCAGATCAATATAAAGAGCATTACTAGCACCTCAAAATTTCCCTGGCCCTTCCAATGATTACTCTCCTCAGATGCAACCATTAATCCAACTTCTATCACTATAGGCCTTTTTGCATACTTTTGAACTTCATATAAAATAACTCATTCCATATGTGATAATCTACATCTGGCTAATTTCTTGGCAGCCCACTGCAGCGTTCTTGCTTGAAGAATCCCATGGACAGAAGAGCCTGGCGGGCACAGTCCATGGGATTGCAAGAGTTGGACATGACTTAGCAACTAAACCACTACCACTACCAATTTCTTTCAAAATTTAGTTTGTGAGATTTATTCATGTTATTAGTTTGTTCAGTTTTGTTCAATTTCATTGATATATAATATTTCATTTTGTGAACATATCACAATTTATTTCTCAACACAGTGAATGAAAATTCCAGGTGCCGATACTTGAAATTGTGATTTGTTTTTTCATTTTAGCTGTTTTCTTGAGTGCATAGTGGCATTGCATTGTGGTTTTTACTTGTAGTTCCTTGCAGTAACTAATGATGTTGACCACCTTTTCATGTATTTATTAACCATTTATATGTTTTCCTTTGTAAAATGCTTATTCGGGTGAGTTGTTTTCGGTTTATTTTCTCTAAGAATTTTTGTCAGTATTCTTCCTGTTGATGTGTAGTCCTTCATAAATTGCGGATATACATCCTTTGTTGCGTGTGTGTGGGCTCAGTGACTTCATTTGTGTCCGACCCTATGGACTGTAGCCTGCCTGGCTCCTGTGTCCATGGGATTTCCCAGGCAAGAATACTGAAGTGGGTTGCCATGCCCTTCTCCAGGGGTCTTCCCTACTGAGGCATCAAATCTTCATTTCCTGTATCTTCTGCATTGCAGGCAGATTCCTTACCTGCTGAGTCAACCAGGAATATATATGTATATAATAACCATCTTCTTCCACTATTGGCTTAACTTTTTGCTTTATTTTTTAAAATTAAATTGCATTTGATTTACAATATTGTGTTAGTTTCAGATATACAACTTCACCTTCTTATTAGTGTCTTTTCATGAAAAAAATATTAATTTTAAACTATCCCTATTTATCAATCTTTTCCTTTATGATATATTTGTCTAAGAAATTCTTGCTCATCTAAAGAGCATGAAAACTTTCCTCTGTCATTTCCTAGTAACTTGATTGTCTTATTTTTCCCAATTATACCTACAATCTATCTAGAGTTGATTTCTGTTTATGGTGCAAGTTGGAAGGTCAAGATTGCTTTTTCCCTACATAGATACTTCATTGATCCACCACTATTGAAACGACCATTCTTTTCCCCACTGCACTGCAGTGCCACCTTTGTTTTAAATTAAGTGACTGCATGTGTAAGGTTTGCTTCTTGCCTTTCTATTCTGTTCTATTGGTCTATTTCTCTGTACTGTACCAATACCACCCTGTCTTCTTAATGTAGCATCACACTAAGTCCTGATATAAGGAAATGTGAATTTTCCAACTTTCCTATTCTTGAAGATTGACTTGGTTTTCCTGCTTTTTGCAATTTGATATGAATTTTAAAATCAGGTTGTTAATCTTCACACAGAAAAATTCAATATGATTTTGATGATGATAACACTGAGTCTGTAGATCAGTTTGGGAGAGAATTGACATCTTGAAATTATTGTTTCAGGCCATAAATGTGGTTATTGTTCTATTTAGGTCTATATTAATTTCCCTCAGAAATATTAATAGGTCTGTTTTTGTGGAGGACTATTTTGCATGTTTCAATAGGTTAATTCTTAAATGTGTGGTATTATAAAGTTTTTGGTGCTATTTTAAATGATATAATTTTTGAAATTTCTTCTTCAAAAGAAATATATATTGCTACAGAATACAAGTTTGACATTTTCATAATGATCTCATATTCAGAAACTATTCTATGTTCATAGGTTAATTCTAAAGTTTATCTGGAGATTAATTTAGATTTTCTACCTTATAATCACTTACAAATGATAGTTTTATTTCTTTTTTTCTGATTATATGAATTTTAATTTATTCCTTTCTAATTAAATTGAATAGAATCTACAGTAGAATATTGACTACAAATAATAATAGTGAGATTCTTTTTCATTCTTGATCTTTAGGGAAAAGTTTCCAGTATTTTACTATTTTAAAGTATTTTTTATAATTTATTTCTAGTTTGCTAAAAGCTTTTACTTTTAATTAGCATTGTGTTGATTTTCATCAAACGGTTTTTCTGCATCTCCTAAGATTATTATGTCATATTTTTTGCTACTGGAGTGAATTATATTGTTGTAAATTAATTGATATAAACTGATTTCTAAATAGAATGGACCTTGCATTACAATTGAACTTGGTTCTAATGCATTATCTTTTTCTTAATTTCTGAATTTGGGTTACTAATATTATGTTTGAATTTTTTTTGCATCTATGTTCATGAGCTATATTGGCCTATTTCCTATTACCTATTACATTATATTGTCTTTTATGAGGTTGTGTAGATTTTATAAAATGAATTGGTGGATGTTTCCTCTTTATTTTGTGGAAAAATTTGTATAATATTGTGCTATCTTCTTCTTAAATATTTAAAATAATTTGCTGATAAAAACTCTGGGCTAGGGGTTCTATGTTGGGAAAGATTCTAATTACATATGAACTTGTTTGATAGACAGTGCTATTTCTCTTCTTGTGTATATATTTGGTAAGTTGTATTTTCAAAAAATTATTTGATCTAAATTTTGAAAGTTATTTGCATAAAGATGTTTACAATCTATTTTCTAAATGTTAATGTTTATAGTTCCTGTAATGATGTCCATTTTTTATTTCTAATATTGCTAATTTATTCTTCTAAATATCAGTCTATAGTAGTTTATCTGTTGTACTAATCCTTTAAAAGAAGCAAGTTTTGACTTAACTGATTTGCTCTAGTATCCTTTTTTATTTCATTAATTTCTGTTTTTATATTTCACTTTCTTTGTAATCTAGTTTCCCCGTTTAAAAAAAAAGTCTTGAGATAGATCTAAAATTATCCATTTCACACTTTCCTGTCTTCTAATGTATGCAGTTAAGAACTATAACGTTTTCTCTAAGGTTTTCTTAGCTATGGCAAGTAAGTTGTAAGTTATATTTGAAACTATTTCCTGTTTTAATTCAGTTCAACATAGTTTTTCCACTGTGATTTCTTCTTTAATTGATGAATTAAGAGCATATTGCTTAGTTTCCAAATAATTTGGGATTTTCTAGTTATCATTTTGTTATTGTATTAAAATTTCCTACTATGTTTATGGATTTATCCATTTATACTTTTGGTTTTGTCTGTTTTTATTTTGCATGGTTTGAGGCTATGTTTTTAGGTGCACACAAATTTAGAAATGTTATATTTTCCTGATGACTTAACACTTTATTATTAGAAAAATGTTCCCTCTTGCCCACTATATCTGCTAATTTATGATGAGACTAAATGACTTTTGCTCTAAGTCATTTGTCTATTGGTAAAATGGTCAGTTTTCTTTTTGTTAATATTTGTGTAACATGTGTTCCCATTCTTTTAATTTCTGCCTCACAGGCATTTTTTTCTAGGCAGCATGTATTTAGTTTCCCCCCCCCCACAGTCTGCTAAGCTTACTTTTTGTTTAAAAAAGGATTATTTAGTCTATTTATGAGTTATAGAATTACTTCTATGTTTGAGTTAGAAACTGTTGTCTTACTCTTTGTTTTCTGTTTGTCTTTCCTTTGTTTCTTTTTTCCTTTCATTTTCTTTTGTATTAGTTTTTAATTCTTTGTTTTTGTTCTTTATTAGTCCTTTTAATTCCTTTTACTAGTCCATTTATTAGAGATTGAAATATGCATCCTTGACTCTTTAGTGTACTATAAATGAGAAGATTTAAAAAATTGACTCATGTATTTTATGAAAACTTTATTATTTTGCTATTACATTTAAGCCTTTTGTCATCTAGAACCTACTTTTCTGTAAAGGTATTTGATAAAATGTATTTTTATGTTTCCAGTGTTGAGTCACATGTTTAACAACTATTGAATACTCTGAACTTATCAAATAACTTTCATCATCCTATGTTAAATTAGAATTTAAAATAATTTCTTGTGAAATGCAAAGATCTTAGAAAGCTTTAATTCCATATATTCATGTTACCTTTTCTGTGTTATTATTATTTCTCATATATTTTAATTCTATATATTTTTAAAATCTGTCAGACATTATTATTTTTATGCTATGTAATCATTCTTATTTTTCCATGAATGTACTTTTTTTTTCATTATCTTCATTCCTTCTTGCATTCTGTATTTCTATCTATGATCATTCATATAAACACTTGAATCTGTGACTCCATGTTTTCCTTCTGTTTTGGGAAATTCTCAACCATTATCTTTTCAAATACTGTTTCTATCAAATCCTCTCTCTTTATACCTCTGAAACTCTAATTACACATATTTTTTGTATCATATCTCATATTTTTTTTCGTTTTCCTTGTTTCTCTCCATGATTTAGTACAGACATTTTCTACTGATTTATCTTCCTGTTCCCATCTTCTGTTACATCTAATCCACGTCTAACCTTTGTTTTACTTATTGAGCCTGTCTACTGCATTCTTAAAATTAATGTATTTTTCAGTTTTAGAATTTCCATTTAATTCTCTTTTAAGGAATCTAACTATTTAGTAATACTATTTATTTGGTAGCCTGTTTTTTCAAACATGTTAATGTACAGATATTTAAAATCTGCAATTACCCTACTATCTGAATCACCCGTGGTCTTAATTGTCTTTCATTTAAAAAAACCTCGGATTGTGGATGTTGTTTTGTATACTGATATACCTGGTAGTTTTGGACTGGATGTTACCTATTATAAGAGAAAAATTGTAGAAGCTTTAAGTGATAGTACTTTTTCAGGAAAATCCAATTTTCAGGTGGGCAGTTTGATCTAGTCAGAGATTCAGATGATCTGAGGTAGATATCAGTGTAAGGATGTCTCTGATTTCTAGTTTGACCTCACCACTAGGGCTTGGTTTTCAACAACCTCAAGTGAATTCCTGGAATATCGTCTAAGTCTTCTCCTTGTGAAGTCTGACTTAGCTTTTTAGCCACTTAGCTGATGCTTTCTGCTTGGAACCTTAACCTGTAGAGCTTAGACACTGGAAAATGCCTCAGGAAGAAAACTGGTGCAGAGTGTTGGGCTCACTTACCTAAGGGTCACTTTATTCCCAAATTCTAGCCCCTCAAATCCTGGCTGCCTTAGTAACCCTGACCTTCAGATTTTTTTTCTTTCTAGTCTCATGAAAATGCTAAAAGTCTTATTTTGAGGGGTTGCCCTCTTGGCAGTTAGTTCAGTTCAGTTCAGTTCAGTTCAGTCGCTCAGTCGTGTCCGACTCTTTGCGACCCCATGCATCGCAGCACGCCAGGCCTCCCTGTCCATCACCAACTCCTGGAGTTCACTCAGATTCACGTCCATTGAGTCCGTGATGCCATCCAGCCATCTCATCCTCTGTCGTCCCCTTCTCCTCCTGCCCCCAATCCCTCCCAGCATCAAAGTCTTTTCCAATGAGTCAACTCTTCACATGTGGTGGCCGAAGTACTGGAGTTTCAGCTTTAGCATCATTCCTTCCAAAGAAATCCCAGGGCTGATCTCCTCAGAATGGACTGGTTGGATCTCCTTGCAGTCTAAGGGACTCTCAAGAGTCTTCTCCAACACCATAGTTCAAACACATTAATTCTTCGGTGCTCAGTCTTCTTCACAGTCCAAATTAATTTGACTTAAAATCTTGGATTGAGATGTTTCACGGCTGGACTTTTCACTTCCTAAAGTGAAAAGTGAAAGTGAAAGTCACTCAGTTGTGTCCGACTATTTGCAACACCATGGACCAGGCCAGATTACTGGAGTGGGTAGCCTATCCCTTCTCCAAGGCATCTTCCCAACTCAGGGATTGAACCCAGGTCTCCCACATTGCAGATGAATTCTTTACCAGCTGAGCCCCAAGGGAAGCCCCAAGTCTTGTCTATTTCCACTGTACTCATACTCCCACAGTTAGTCCTTCAGGGCTCCAAAATGAAAGGTTTGTATCTTTTCCAAACCCCTTCAACTTCTTTGGGCTTTATTCTCAGTCTATATCTCCCTAACACTGATGGCTGTGGATAGCTCTGTTTAGCTTCTCAGTCTCTTAGCAGCTCTTTCTGCTTTGATTCTCCACCTTTTTGCCTGCACAGTTGGCAAATAGATGAATACTCTGAGAAGAATAGCATCTCAGACTGTCAGCCACTCACATTTCTGAGCACTTCTTCTCTCCTGTGTCTTGATCCTTCAAGTCCTGGCTACCTTGGCAAGGCTGAAATCGAACTGCCTGTATCCCAGTGCTGTGAAAATGTGGAAAGCTCTGCGTGCTGCTTTCTTTTCAGCTTCTTGCTTAAACCTCTTACAAACTGGCAGGTACCACAAGGGGAGAAGAGAGAGAGAGAAGAGCTCACCCAATGTTTTTGTCTTTTCTCTGAGATCTTGGCTGCACAGGTCCAGATGTGTTGGTTGCTCATTGGTGGCTTCAGATATCTTCTCTAAAAATTCTTTTAAATTCAGTTTTAAGAATTGTTTTTGGTGTGAGGTTTGGATTGATGCAAGCTACTCCTTTTAGCTGGAAACAGAAGTCTAAAAAGCTAGGTTTTCTTCTCAAAGAGAAAGGCTTTCTAGATTTTATAAAGTTCCTCTTTACGTATCACCAGCCAAGTTTGAGCAATCGATGTATAATAGAGTTTTACTACAACACATAACAGAATGTGATGAAAGAGATGTTCTCACCAGAGAGGGGGAGGATGTAGAAAGCTTGCCACTGTGGGAGGAAGGGGAACTTTTCGGAGGAGCAAAGGCATGATGAAAATGTAGTCTGGATTCCTCAGGGGCTGTGTTCTCACCAACTTGAACTTTGGCTTAAGAATTCATAAAAATAAGAATAGATGGATCTTAGAATGTTAAATAAAAAAAGAAAACCCACAAAGCATACATGAGCTATGAACCATATTCAAAACCATGTATTTCTGGTACAACTACCCCCATCCTATATTCATACAGATAAGAAAAGGCAAGATGAACAGGAAAGTGGGCTGAGGAGATTTGGAAGGGACAGTTAGGGGATTTTGATTGTGTTGATTATATTCCATTTCTTAAATTGGGTCGTAAATTTTTGAGTGCTCATTATCATGCTGTCTAGCTTACCTATCTATTATGTAGGTTATTTTGCATGGATCAAATGCATCAAAATAAAAAATGCAAAAGGGAAAAGAAAGAATACTAGGCAGGAGCAGCTAGGCATTAGTAGTGACCAGTGGCCAGTTACCTCCAGCAGATTTCACTGAATTCCAGTGGACAATCAAAAACCCATGTGGATCTAAGGCTCCCCTCCCTCACTGCCATGAGGCCACAGAAGCACCTTGTAGACTTAGATGCCATCTTGAAGAGGAGCAAGGGAGGAGGAGGAAATTTTCCAAATCTCCCAAATTGAGTAGCATTTACTTAAAGAAGACTAACCAACCAATGAGTGCTCAGTCTTGTCCAATTTCTTGTGACCCCCATGAACTGTAACCTTCCAGGCTCCTCTGTCCATGGGATTCTCTAGGCAAGAATACTGGAGGGGGTTGCCATTCTCTTCTCCAGAGGATCTTCTCCACTAGGGATCAAACTTGGGTCTCCTGCACTGCAGGCAGATGCTTTACCATCTGTGCTACAGGGAAGCCCAAGGGAGACTAAGGTAACCCTAAGTGATAAGATATTCAGTTATATTTCATTAGCAAGATCTGCCCATCTTGCCCTCACAACAGCAGTGGATATGCAGGGCCTCTGGAGCAAGCTAAGATCTCTCAGAATATAAAAGAAACTTCATTTTTAGGTATATCATAGCAGTTGATTTTATGAGTGAATTTTTGGCCCTGGTACAAACTAATGCTATACACACCATATGTATTAGGAAAGGGAAGAAGTTGTAACAGACTTACATCCTTAACCCTGTCCTCCCTCTGGCTGGCTGTGCGACAATCATCAGGTCCCTTAAACTGTCTGCAGCAGAGTGAGAAGGTGATAACGTGATCTGTGAATTTCCTTCAATGTCTGTAAACCTAAATATCAGGGACAGCCTTCATTCTCTTGAGCATTCATGGTAGGTTTTCTTTATTCTTCATTCTATGATGTGGTACAGAGATGAAGCCATTGGGGTGCCATTGGATCCCTTACTTCATAAAGATAAATCACTTTAGAGTGACTTTTACCTTCCTCAACAGGTTGTGTGCATTTCAGAGGACTTTGTAAGAGGGAAAGAAAGTCAGGAATAGTGAAAGTTAAATACAGCTTCGAAAGGATTTATCAGGTAAATGTTATGGATTGTTGTGATTTAATTTATGGGATTAGTTTGACTTTCAATTACCAGGCATCACATTGAATCACTTTATATTTTGAACTCTGTAACTAGGACTTCTAACACTCGATCTTTCATTTGGAGAGGGATTATCAATAATTAGACACTGTGGCCTTATTGATCAGCTAATCAATACCCACATTAATCACCAGTGGTCTAAAAACAATTCACTCTTTGCATTAAAAGGAATCCGTGTGATCAAATTAGCATCTTTTGCTACAAGCTGAGCAAAGCTGTAGCTTTCCAAAAGGAAGGCAATGGCCGAGGGAGGAGATACCTCCTGAAGTCAGATCTAGGTCTACTGCTGCTAAATGAAAATAATCTAATGATACTTACGTTCTGATTATTTGTTTTTGCTTTTTGTTTGGTTTTCTTTTTTTGTGGTCTGATATTTATACCATTTAATAAATTGTTATAAACTTTAAAAAATGGGTCAAAATGAATATGCTCTACATTGTACATAAATGTTCTTCATCCCTGCACTCAGACAAGAAGCTATTGTATGTTGCAAAGAAAATTCAGGTATTTCAGTGATTCTACAAAAATAACAAGTGTGTAGGCTTAATAAATGTGAAAGTGATTTGTTATCTATTAAGATTTGTGTATTTTTATTACCCAAGGTACACATATCACTCCAAACAGAGACTGGAAGAAACTCTTTTTTCCTCAGAGAGGTGGTTCATCTGATTTCAAGTTACAGACACCTTGTAGGTAGGAGGACAGAGCTCATCCTGGACTACTTACAGCTTCAACTACACTGTCTCTCAGGCTGTCACTCAAACCAGTGGCTGTCTAACAAGGTCACAGATTCGCCCAATGGCTTTTAATAACTTGGCATTACTTTCATATGAATAATTTATAATCTCAAAAGTATGAGACTATTATTTATGGTTAGTAGCTGTGAAATAATGAGACACATAGTTTTAGGCCTGTTTTTATTACCAAGTGGTATCCATACAGTTGTAGGGAGTTAAAGAGAAGTGAAAGTGGATCTTTTTTTTTTTAAGATCATATCAGAGGCAGAAATGATATATCACAGATGAGAATAATACTGACTGTCTCTTCAAATTTATCCATTACAAAAACCACACCATTTCTTTGAAATGGGAGCTTGCAGCAGCATTCTGGCAGCTTCTTGAAGTCAGTCATTTTCATTCTCTGAGGAAACAGAAAATGGACTTGTTTGGTCTTTGAGTCTCAGTTCATACTAGAGATAACACAATTAAATATCAAATTTAAAATTTTCATTTTGGGTTTTAAATAAAAACTGTTTGTCAACGTGAAAACTTGAAAGAAGTTGATGTGAGATGATATAAACAATTACCTGTAATCCCATCAAATAATTTTCATAAAAACAGAATATAATGTACAGATTTTTTCCTGTTAATTTTGCTCACTTCTAATATTTCATAATAGCTTGTAAAAATATTATTTTTTAGTGATTAAAACATTCTTCTGTATGGATATTACAAAATTGATTTATTTCCCTATTATTTAATAATTTTGGTTTTCCTAATTTTTATTGCTATGAATAATTCTATGATGAGAATTCTTTTCTATGAATTTATTGAGGTATAGTTGATTTAAAATGCTGTGTTCATTTCTGCTTTATAGCAAAGTGACTCAGTTACATATATATTCTCTTTCATATTCTTTTCATTCTGATTTATCACAGGGTATTGAGTACAGTTCCTTATGCTATACAGCAGGACCTTGTTGTTTATTTGTCGTATATATTCTAGTTTGCATCTGCTATATGAAGCTCCCATTCTTCCCCTCCTTCCCTTGGCAACCACACGTCTGTTCTCTATGTCGGTGAGTCTGTTTCTGTTTCACAGATATATTCATTGTGTCATATATTAGGTTCCACATACAAGTGATATCATATGGTATTTGTCATTCTCTTAGTCACTTACTTCACTTATATGATTATCTTTAAGTCCATTCATGTTGCTTCCAATGGCATTATTTCATTCTTTTCAATGGCTGGGTAATATTCCATTGTGTATATACACCACATCTTCTTTATCCATTCATCTGTCGATGGGCATTTAGGTTGTTTCCGTTCTTAGCTGTTGTAAATAGTGCTGCTGTGAACATAGGAGTATGTCTAAAGATACATAGACATATATAGCATGTATCTTTTCTAATTATAGTTTTGTCTGGCTAAATGCCTAGAAGTGAGATTGCCAGATTATATGGCTATTCTATTTTTAGTTTTTGAGGAACGTCCATACTGTTTTCCATAATGGCTGCACCAATTTGCATTCCTACCAACAGTGTAAGAGGGTTACCTTTTCTCCACATCTTCTCCAACACTTATATCATTTGTAGACTTTTTTTTTCAGGAATTTTTTTTTGGTCTGTTTTCTGTCAAACCTCAACAAGGATCAGCCATAGGTATACGTATATCCCCTCCCTTTTAAAACTCCCTCCCGTCTTCCTCCCAGCTCCACCCTCTAGGTTGATATAGAGCCCCTGTTTGAGTTTCCTGAGATATACAGCAAATTCCCATTGGCTATCTATTTTACATATGTTGGGCTCCAAAATCACTGCAGATGGTGACTGCAGCCATGAAATTAAAAGACACTTACTCCTTGGAAGAAAAGTTATGACCAACCTAGATAGCATATTTAAAAGCAGAGACATTGCTTTGCCCACAAAGGTCCGTCTAGTCAAGGCTATGGTTTTTCCAGTAGTCATGTATGGATGTGAGAGTTGGACTGTGAAGGAGGCTGAGCACCAAAGAATTGATGCTTTTGAACAGTGGTGTTGGAGAAGACTCTTGAGAGTCCCTTGGACTGCAAGGAGATCCAACCAGTCCATTCTGAAGGAGATCAGCCCTGGGATTTCTTTGGAGAGAATGATGCTGAAGCTGAAACTCCAGTACTTTGGCCACCTCATGTGAAAAGTTGACTCATTGGAAAAGACTCTGATGCTGGGAGGGATTGGGGGCTGGAGGAGAAGGAGACGACAGAGGATGAGATGGATGGATGGCATCACTGACTCAATGGACGCGAGTCTGAGTGAACTCCGGGAGTTGGTGATGGACAGGGAGGCCTGGTGTGCTGTGATTCATGGGGTCGCAAAGAGTCGGACACGACTGAGTGACTGAACTGAACTGAACTATGTAAGTTTCCATGTTACTCTTTCCGTACATCTCACCTTCTTCTCCCCTCTCTCCATGTCTATAAGTCTATTCTCTATGTCTGTTTCTCCATTGTTGCCCTGTAAATAAATTCTTCAGTACCATTTTTCTAAATTCTGTATATATGTGTTAGAATATGGTATTTATCTTTCTCTTTCTGACTTACCTCACTCTGTATAATAGGTTCTAGGTTCATCCACCGCATTAGAACTGACTCAAATGCATTCCCTTTTATGGCTGTGTGATAGTCCATTGTGTATATATACCACAACTTCTTTATCTATTCATCTGTTGATGGATATCTAGGTTGCTTCCATGTTCTAGCTATTGTAAATAGAGCTGCAGTGAACATTTGGATACATATTTCTTTTTCAGTTTTGGTTTCCTCAGGGTATATGCCTAGGAGTGGGATTGCTGGGTCATATGGTGGTTTTATTCCTAATTTTTTAAGGGATCTCCATACCATCTTCCACAGTGGCTGTATCAATTTACATTCTGACCAACAGTACAAGAGTGTTTCCTTTTCTCCACACCTTTTCCAGCTTTATTGTTTGTAGAGTTTTTGATGAGGGCCCTTCTGACCAGAGTGAGGTCATATCTCATTGTAGTTTTGATCTGGATTTCTCTAATAATGAGTGATGTTGAGCATCTTTTCCTGTTTTTGTTAGCCATCTGTATGTTTGTTGGCCATCTCTATGTTTGTTCAGTTCAGTTCAGTCGCTCAGTCGTGTCCGACTCTTTGCGACCCCATGAATCGCAGCACACCAGGCCTCCCTGTTCATCACCATCTCCCGGAGTTCATTCAGACTCACATTCATTGAGTCCAAGATGCCATGCAGCCATCTCATCCTGGGTCGTCCCCTTCTCCTCCTGCCCCCAATTCCTCCCAGCATCAGAGTCTTTTCCAATGAGTCAACTCTTCTCATGAGGTGGCCAAAGTACTGGAGTTTCAGCTTTAGCATCATTCCTTCCAAGGAAATCCCAGGGCTGATCTCCTTCAGAATGGACTGGTTGGATCTCCTTGCAGTCTAAGGGACTCTCAAGAGTCTTCTCCAACACCACAGTTCAAAAGCATCAATTCTTTGGTGCTCAGCCTCCTTCACAGTCCAACTCTCACATCCATACATGACCACAGAAAAAACCATAGCCTTGACTAGACTTATTCAGCAAAGTAATGTCTCTGCTTTTGAATATGCTATCTAGGTTGGTCATAACTTTTCTTCCAAGGAGTATGTTTGTTAGCCATCTGTAAATGTCTGTTTAGGTCTTTTCCCCACTTTTTGATTGGGTTGTTTATTTTTCTGGTATTGAATTGTATGAGCTGCTTGTATATTTTTGAAATTAATCCTTTGTCAGTTGTTTCATTTGCTATTATTTTCTCCCATTCTGAGGGTTGTCATTTTCACCTTGCTTATAGTTTCCTTTGCTGTGCAAAAGCTTTTAAGTTTAATCAGGTCCTACTTGCTTACTTTCATTTTTATTATTGTTAGTCTAAGAGGTGGGTCATAGAGGATGTTGCTTTGATTTATGCCATCAAGTGTTCTGCCTATGTTTTCCTCTAAGAGTTTTATAGTTTCAGGTCTTACTTTTAGGTCTTTAATCCCTTTTTAGTTTATCTTTGTGTATGGTGTTAGAAAGTGTTTTAATTTCATTGTTTTATATGTAGCTGTCTAGTTTTCCCAGTATCATTTATTGAAGAGGCTGTCTTTGCCCCATTGTATATTCTTGCTTCCTTTGTCAAAAATCAGGTACTCATGGGTGCATGGGTTTGTTTCCGGGCTTTCTATCTTGTTCCATGTATCTATATGTCTGTCTTTGTGCCAGTACCATACTGTCTTCATGACTGTAGCTTTGTAGTATAACCTGAATTCAGGAAGGTTGATTCCGCCAACTCCATTTTTCTTTCTCAAGACAGCTTTGGCTATTTGGGGTCTTTTGTGTTTCCATATGAATTTGTGAAATTTTTGTCCTAGTTCTGTGAAAAATGCCATTGGTAATTTGATAGGGATTGCATTAAATCTGTAGATTGCATTTGGTAGTATAGTAATTTTCACAATATTGATTCTTCCTACCCAGGAACATGGAATATCTCTCCATCTGTTTATGTCATCTTTGATTTTTTTCATAAGTATCTTATAATTTTCTGTATACAGTTCTTTGGTCTCCTTAGGTAAGTTTATTCCTAGAAATTGAATTCTTTTTGTTGCAATAGTGAATGGGATTGATTCCTTAATTGTTCTTTCTGATTTTTCATTGTTATATAGAAATTAAAATAATTTCTGTGTATTGATTTTGTATCTTTCAATTTTTCTAAATTCACTGATTAGCTCTAATTTTCTGATAGTATCTTTAGAGTTTTCTATGTACAGTATCATGTCATCTGCAAACAGTGGGAGCTTTACTTCTTTTTTTCTGATCTGGATTCCTTTTATTTCTTTTTCGTCTCTGATTGCTATAGCTAGGACTTTCAGAACTATGTTGAATAAAAGTGGTGAAAGTGAACACCCTTGTCTTGTTCCTGATCTTAGGGTGAATGCTTTCAGGTTTTCACCATTGAGAATAATGTTTGCTGTAGGCTTATCATATATGGCCTTTACTCTGTTGAGGTAGGTTTCTTCTATGCCCATTTTTTGAAGAGTTTTAATCATAAATAGGTGCTGAATTTTGTCAAAGGCTTTTTCTGCATCTATTGAGATTGTCATATGGGGTTTATCTTTCAATTTGTTAATATGGTGTGTCACATTGATTGATTTCTGTATATTGAAGAATCCTTGCATCCCTGGAATAAACCCAATTTGATCATGATGTATGAGATTTTCAATGTGTAGCTGAATTTTGTTTGCTAAAATTTTGTTGAGGATTTTTGCATCTATGTTAATCAGTGATATTCATCTGTACTTTTCTTTTCTTGTGTTGTCTGTCTGATTTTGGTATCAGGGTGATGGTGGCCTTGTAGAATAAGTTTGTAAGTGTTCCTTTCTCTGCAATTTTTGGAAAGAATTTTAGAAATATAGGCATTAGCTCTTCTCTAAATGTGTGATAGAATTCTCCTGTGAAGCCATCTGGTCCTGGGCTTTTGTTTTTTGGGAGGTTTTGATCACAGCTTCAGTTTCAGTGCTTCAAATTGGGTTGTTCATAATTTCTATTTCTTTCTGTTTCAATCTTGGAAAATTAAACTTTTCTAAGAATCTGTCCATTTCCTCCAGGTTATCTATTTTATTGCCATATAGTCGTTCATAATAGTCTCTTAGAATCCCTTGTATTTCTGCATTGTCTGTTGTAACCTCTCCTTTTTCATTTCTAATTTTGTTGATTTGATTCTTCTCTCTTTTTCTTGATGAGTCTGGCTAAGGGCTTGTCAATTTTGTTTATCTTCTCAAAGAACCAGCTTTCAGTTTTATTAATCTTTGCTATTCTTTCTCTCATTTCTTTTTCATTTATTTCTGCTCAGATCTTTATGATTTTTTTCCTTCTTCTACAGGCTTCCCTGATAGCTCAGTTGATAAAGAATCTGCCTGCAATGTAGGAGACCCTAGTTTGATCCCTAGGTTGGGAAGATCTCCTGGAGAAGGGAAAGGCCACCCACTCCAGTATTCTGGCCTGGAGAATTCCATGGACTGTATAGTCTATGGGATTGCAAAGAGTTGGACATGACTGAGAGACTTGCACTTTCACTTTCCTTCTACTAACTTTGGAGTTTTTTTCTTCTTCTTTTTCCAGTTGTTTTAGGTATAAAATTAGGTTGTCTGTTCAATGTTTTTCTTGTTTCTTGAGGTAGGATTGTATTGCTATAAGCTTCCCTCTTAGAACTGCTTTTGCTGGATCCCATAGGTTTGAGTTGTTGTGTTTTCTTTGTCATTTGTTTCTAGAAATTTTTCCCTTTTGATTTCTTCAGTAACCTGCTGGTTTTTTAGAAACATGTTGTTTAACCTCCATGTGTTTTTGTTTCTTTTTTTAAAAAAACCCTTTATTTATTTATTTTAATTGGAAACTAATTACTTTACAGTATTGTAGTGGTTTGTGCCATACATTGACATGAATCAGTCATAGGTGTACATGTGTTCCCCATCCTGAACCCCCTCCTACCTCCCTCCTCATCCCATCCCTCAGGGTCATCCCAGTGCTCCAGCCCTGAGCACCCTGTCTCATGCATCAAACTTGGACTGGTGATCTATTTCACATATGGTAATATACATGTTTCAATGCTATTCTCTCAAATCATCCCACCCTTGCCTTCTCCCACACAGTCCAAAAGTCTGTTCTTTACATCTGTGTCTCTTTTCCTGTCTTACATATATGGTCATCATTACCATCATCTTTCTAAATTCCATATAATGCATTAATATACTAGAAATATTATTTCTAGTGTTGGTGTTTTTCTTTCTGACTTACTTCACTTGTATAATAGGCTCCAGTTTCATCCACCTCATTAGAACTGATTCAAATGCATTCTTTTTAATAGCTCAGTAATATTGCATTGCACATATGTACCACAGCTTGCTTATCCATTTGCCTGCTAATGGACATCTAGGTTGCTTCCATGGCCTGGCTATTGTTAACAGTGCTGTGATGAATACTGGGGTACACGTGTCTCTTTCAATTCTGGTTTCCTTGGTGTGTATGCCCAGCAGTGGGATTGCTGGGTCATATGGCAATTCTATTTCCAGTTTTTTAAGGAATCTCCACATTGTTCTCCATAGTGGCTGTACTAGTTTGCATTCACACCAACAGTAAGAGGGTTGTAACAGTGTAAGAAGGTTCCCTTTTCTCCACACCCTCTCTGGCATTTATTGTTTGCAGACTTTTTGATAGCAGCCATTCTGACTGGCATGAGATGGTACCTCATTGTGGTTTTGGTTTGCATTTCTCTAATAATGAGTGATGTTGAGCATCTTTTCATGTGCTTGTTAGCCATCTGCATGTCTCCTTTGGAGAAATGTCTGTTTAGTTCTTTGGCCCATTTCTTGATTGGGTATGTATTTTGTGGAATTGAGCTGTAGGAGCTGCTCGTATATTTTTGAGATTAATTCTTTGTCAGTTTGTTCATTTGCTATTATTTTCTCCCATTCTGAAGGCTGTCTTTTCACCTTGCCTTTAGTTTCCTTCATTGTGCAAAAGATTTTAAGTTTAATTAGATCCCATTTGTTTATTTTTGCTTTTATTTCCATTATTCTGGGAGGTGGGTCATAGAGGATCCTGTTGTGATTTATGTCAGAGAGTGTTTTGCCTATGTTCTTCTCTAGGAGTTTTAGAGTTTCTGTTCTTACATTTAGGTTTTTAATCCATTTTGAGTTCATTTTTGTATATGGTGTCAGAAAGTATTCTAGTTTCATTTTTTACAAGTAGTTGAGCAGTTTTTCCAGCACCACTTGTTAAAGAGATTGTCTTTTCTCCATTGTATATTCTTGCCTCCTTTCTCAAAAAGAAGTTGTCCATAGGTGCACGCATTTATCTCTGGGCTTTCTGTTTTGTTCTATTGATCTATATTTCTGTCTTTGTGCCAGTACCATACTGCCTTGATGACTGTGGCTTTGTAGTATAGTCTGAAGTCAATTAGGTTGATTCCTCCAGTTCCATTCTTCTTTCTCAAGATTGCTTTGGCTATTCAAGGTTTTCTGTATTTCCATACAAATTGTGAAGTTATTTATTCTAGTTCTCTGAAAAATGCTGTTGGCAGCTAGGGATTGCATTGAATCTATAGATTGCTTTGGGTAATACACTCATTTTCACTATATTGTTTCTTTTGATCCATGAACATGGTATATTTCTCCATCTATTTGTGTCATTTTTGATTTGTTTCATCAGGTTTTATAGTTTTTTATATATAGGTCTTTTGTTTCTTTAGGTAGATTTATTCCTAAGTATTTTATTCTTTTCGTTGCAATGGTGAATGGAATTGTTTCCTTAATTTCTCTTTCTGTTTTCTCATTGTTAGTGTATAGGAATGTAAGGGATTTCTGTGTGTTAATTTTATATCCTGCAACTTTACTGTATTCATTGATTAGCTCTAGTAATTTTTTGGTGGTGTCTTTAGGGTTTTCTATGAAAAGGATCATGTCATCTGAAAACATTGAGAGTTTCACTTCTTCTATACCAATCTGGATTCCTTTTTATTCCTTTTTCTTCTCTGATTGGTGTGGCTAGAACTTCCAATACTATGTTTAATAGTAGTGGTGAGAGTGGGCACCCTTGTTATGTTCCTGACTTTAGGGGAAATGTTTTCAATTTTTCACCATTGAGGATAATGTTTGCTGTGGATTTATCATATATGGCTTTTATTATGTTGAGATATGTTCCTTCTATGCCTGCTTTCTGGAGAGTTTTTTTTTAAATCATAAATGGATGTTGAATTTTGTCAAAGTCTTTCTCAGCATCTATTGAAATAATCATATGGTTTTTATCTTTCAATTTGTTAATGTGGTGTATCACATTGATTGATTTGTGAATACTGAAGAATCCTTGCACCCCTGGGATAAAGCCCACTTGGTCATAACCTATGATCTTTTTAATATGTTGTTGGATTCTGATTGCTAGAATTTTGTTGAGGAATTTTGCATCTATGTTCATCAGTGATATTGGCCTGTAGTTTTCTTTTTTTGTGGCACCTTTGTCAGGTTTTGGTGTTAGGGTGATGGTGGCCTCATAGAGTGAGTTTGGAAGTTTACCTTAGTCAGCAATTTTCTGGAAGAGTTTGAGTAGGATAGGTGTTAGCTCTTCTCTAAATTTTTGGTAAAATTCACCTGTGAAGCCATCTGGTATGGGCTTTTGTTTGTTGGAAGATTTCTGATTACAGTTTCAATTTCCATGCTTGTGATGGGTCTGTTAAGATTTTCTATTTCTTCCTGTTTCAGTTTTGGAAGGTTATATTTTTCTAAGAATTTGTGCATTTCTTCCAAGTTGTCCATTTTATTGGCATATAGTAGCTGATAGTAGTCTTTTATGATCCTTTGTATTTCTGTGTTGTCTATTGTGATTTCTCCATTTTCATTTCTAATTTTATTGATTTGATTCTTCTCCATTTTTTTCTTGATGAGTCTGGCTAATGGTTTGTTTATTTTATTTATCTTCTCAAAGAACCAGTTTTTAGTTTTGTTGAATTTTGCTATAGTCTCCTTTGTTTCTCTTCCATTTATTTCTGCCCTAATTTTTATGATTTCTTTCCTTCTACTAACTGTGGGGTTCTTCATTTCTTCTTTTTCTAGTTGCTTTAGGGGTAAAGTTAGGTTATTTATTTGATTTTTCTCTTGTTTCTTGAGGTATGCCTGTATTGCTATGAACCTTCCCCTGAGCACTGCTTTTATAGTGTCCCATAGGTTTTGGGTTGTTGTGTTTTCATTGTCATTTGTTTCTATGCATATTTTTATTTCTTTTTTGATTTCTTCTGTGATTTGTTGGTTATTCAGAAGCGTGTTGTTTAGCCTCCATGTTTGTATCTTTAATAGAAACTTTTTTTCCTGTAGTTGTCATCTAATCTTACTGCATTGTGATCAGAAAAGATGCTTGAAATGATTTCATTTTTTTTGAATTTACCAAGGCTAGATTTATGGCCCAGGATGTGATCTATCCTGGAGAATGTTCCAAGTGCACTTGAGAAATAGGTGAAATTCATTATTTTGTGGTGAAATGTCTTATAGATATCATTTAGGTCTAACTAGAGTCCCTTGGACTGCAAGGAGATCCAACCAGTCCATTCTGAAGGAGATCAGCCCTGGGATTTCCTTGGAAGGAATGATGCTAAAGCTGAAACTCCAGTACTTTGGCCACCTCATGAGAAGAGTTGACTCATTGGAAAAGACTTTGATGCTGGGAGGGATTGGGGGCAGGAGAAGAAGGGGACGACAGAGGATGAGATGGCTGGATGGCATCACTGACTCAATGGATGTGAGTCTGAGTGAACTCCGGGTGTTGGTGATGGACAGGGAGGCCTGGCGTGCTGCGATTCATGGGGTCACAGAGAGTCGGACACGACTGAGCGACTGAACTGAACTGAACTGGTGGACTAACTAGTGGACTCTCTGGGTCCATTGCATCATTTAAAGTTTGTGTTTCCTTGCTAATTTTCTGTTTAGTTGATCTATCCATAGGTGTAAGTGGGGTATTAAAGTGTCTCACTATTATTGTGTTATCATTAATTTCCCCTTTCATACTTGCTAGCATTTGCCTTACATGTTGTGGAGCTCCAATGTTAGGTGCATATATATTTATAATTGCTATATCTTCTTCTTGGATTGATCCTTTGATCATTATATAGTGTCCTTCTTTGTTTCTTTTCATGGCCTTTATTTCAAAGTCTATTTTATCTTATATGAGTATTGCTACTCCTGCTTTCTTTTGGTCTCCATTTACATGAATTGTCTCTTTGCAGCTCTTCACTTTCATTCTGTATGTGTGCCTTGTTTTGAGGTGGTCTCTTGTAGACAACATATATAGGGGTCCTGTCTTTGTATCCATTCAGCCAGTCTTTGTATTTTGGTTGGAGCATTCAACCCATTTACATTTAAGATAATTATTGATAAGTATGACCTCATTGCTATTTACTTTGTTGTTTTGGGTTCACATTTATAAACCTTTTCTGTATTTCCTGCCTAGAGAATTTCCTTTAGCATTTGTTGAAGAGCTGGTTTGGTGGTGCCAAATTCTCTCAGCTTTACTTGTCTATAAAGCTTTTGATTTCTCCTTCATATTTGAATGATATCCTTGCTGGGTATAGTAATCTGGGTTGTAGGTTTTTCTCTTTCATCACTTTAAGTATGTCCTGCCATTCCCTTCTGGTCTGAAGAGTTTCTATTGAAAGATCAGCTGTTATCCTTATGGGAATCCCCTTGTGTGTTATTAGTTTCTTTTCCCTTGCTGCTTTTAATATTTGCTCTTTGTGTTTGATCTTTGTTAATTTGATTAATAAGTGTCTTGGGGTGTTTTGCCTTAGGTTTATCCTGTTTGGGTCTCTCTGGGTTTCTTGGACTCGGGTGGCTATTTCCTTCCCCATTTTAGGGAAGTTTTCAACTATTATCTCCTCAAGTATTTTCTCATGGCCTTTTCTTTTGTCTTCTTTTTCTGGGACTCCTATGATTCGAA
The DNA here is from genome assembly GCF_032405125.1 of Capricornis sumatraensis. Classification (NCBI taxonomy): domain Eukaryota; kingdom Metazoa; phylum Chordata; class Mammalia; order Artiodactyla; family Bovidae; genus Capricornis; species Capricornis sumatraensis. Next base: position 215,692,342 of record NC_091069.1, read on the forward strand.
TATTGGGGCATTTAACCTTGTCCCAGAGGTCTCTGAGGTTGTCCTCATTTCTTTTAATTCTTTGTTCTTTTTTTCCTCTCTGCTTCACTTATTTCCATCATTCTGTCTTCCACCTCACTTATCCTATCTTCTTCTGCCTCAGTTATTCTACTGTTGGTTCCCTCCAGAGTGCTTTTGATCTCAGTTATTGCATTATTCATTATTAATTGACTTTTTTATTTCTTCTAGGTCCTTGCTAAACATTTCTTGCATCTTCTCAATCCTTCTCTCCAGTCTGTTTATCTGTAATTCCATTTTGTTTTCAAGATTTTGGATCATCTTTACTATCATTATTCTGAATTCTTTTTCAGGTAGATTCCCTATCCCCTCCTCTTTGGTTTGGTTTGGTGGGCATTTATCATGTTCCTTTACCTGCTGAATATTTCTCTTCCTTTCATTTTTTTTAGATTGCTGTGTTTGGTGTGGCCTTTCTGTATGCTGGAAGTTTATGGTTCCTCTTTATTGTTGAGGTTCCTCCCTATGGGTGGGGTTGGATGAGTGGCTTGTCAAGGTTTCCTGGTTAGGGGAGCTTGCATAGTGTTCTGGTGGGTGGGCACTTCTCTCTGGAGTGCCATGAAGTGTCCAGAAGTGAGTTTTGAGGTGTCTATGGGTTTGGTGTGACTTTTGGTCACTTGTGTATTAATGGTCAGTGTTATGTTCCTGCACTGCTGGAGAATTAGCATGATATGTATTGCTCTGAAGCTTGTTGGGTCTTGGGTGGAGCTTGGTTTCAGTGTAGTTATGGAGGCTTTTGGATGAGCTCTTGTTGATTAATTTTCCCTGGAGTCAGGAGTTTTCTGGTGTTCTCAAGTTTTGGATTTAACCCTCCTGCCTCTGGCTTTCAGTCTTATTCTTACAATAGCCTCAAGACTTCTCCATCCATACAACACTGATGATAAAACATCTAGGTAAATGGTGAAAAGATTCTCCACAGTGAGGGACACCCAGAGAGGTTCACAGAGTTACATGGAGAAGAGAAGAGAAGAGGGAGGAGGGAGACAGAGGTGACCAGGAGGAGAAGAGGGAGAATCAAAAGGGGAGAAAGCAAGCTAGCCAGTATTCAATTTCCTATGTGCTTTCCACAGTCTGGAACACCCGGACAGGTTCATGGAGTTACATAGAGAAGAGGAGAGGGAGGAAGGAGATAGAGGTGACCAGGAGGAGAATAGGGGGAGTGAAAAGGAGAGAGACCAATCTAGCCAGTAATCAGTTCCCTAAGTGTTCTCCACACAGCCCAGAACTCCCAAAGAGATTCACAGAGTTAAGTAGAGAAGAGAAAGGGAAGAGAGGAGATAGAGGTAACCTGGGGAAGAAAAAGGAGAATGAAAAGAGGAGAGAGCAATCAAGCCAGTGATCACACCCCTAAGTAAAAATGGGTACTGAAAATCAGATTCTTAAAGGTACAGAATTGATAACAAATACCAAAAAGCAAAGATTAAAAATCTAGAGGTTAGACTCTCAAAAATACAATATTAAAAATACAAAATAAAATCACAAAAAATATAAATATATATATATGAAATTTGCTTTAAAAGTAGGGTCTTGTTTTTTTTGCAAGGTAATAGTAGGTTATAAAAATGAAAATTAAAGGAGTAAATTAAAAAAAATTAAATATGATAATAGTAAAATACATCTAGGAATTTCTCTGGAGCTGTTGAGGGCAGTGTAGGGTCAGTTCAGTTTCAGATAGTTCCTTGTTCCAGCTTATACTTCTCAAAGTCTATAGGCCCCTTCCAATGTTTAGTCAGTGCTAACAATAGGGTTTTAATCTGTAGCCCCTATCACTTTCAAAGCGGTTCCCTCTTCTTTGTTTATTTTGGCTTCCTCTGTTGGCAAGTCTCTTCAGTGACTAATTTCTGCCCTGACACAAGGGGGTGAAGGTGGTCTCTTATTTAGGCTTACTTGTTCAGTTGTGCTTTGGGGAGGGTGGAACACTGCAAACAAATATCCCTGGCATGTGTGGGGAGTGCTTGCAGTGTATGGACCACACTGGGTTTGCCCCAGCTCACGGTGCATATGCTTTCCAGGTCTTCACTGCTCAGGCTCCAGGTTCCTCTGCAGGGGTTCTGTCCAAAGCAGGCCCTGGGTTTTGTGCACTTCCCAGATCTAAGCTGCTCACGTTCAGGTTCTTGGGTATTCCACAAAGGCACAGAGTTGGTCGGGGATGCGTTTTGTGCCCTTCCCAGGTCTGAGCAGCTCAGGCAACCAGGGGCTTGGCGAGCACACTGTCCAAGGTGGTCTGTGTGTCTTATTATGCAAAGACCTGGTCCCAGCTGCTTGGTTTCCTGGGTGCGCCAGGAGAGCACCGTCTCAGGTGTGCCGTGTGTCTCCTCTGGGGAGTGATCTCTGGCTGTGACCCTCCTGGCAGATGTCAACCGTCCGGGATCCCAGGAAGACTTGGTTAGCAACTGAGAGCATGCTCACAATTTGGTGGAGGATGCCACTTCTGGGTCCGAGATTGCCCATTGCCTTCCAGCTCTGGCTGTCACGCGCCTGCCTCTCTGCCTCTGGTGGGGGAATGGGCCAGTCCGCAGCTGGCTAGCTCTCCTCTGGTATTTGCTCAATCCTTTGTTTTGTGAGCAGGCCCAGCTGTGCCTTAGGTTAGAGCTTTTCACGGGAAAGTTCTCTCTCTCTGTCTCTTTTTTTCTCTCTGTCTATCCTACAGTTTGCTTTCCTATCTCACGTTAGCTCCCTCAGATTGTCCTCAGGGCATTCAGGCCTGGTCCTTTCCCTAAGCATGCAACCCACGCCTCCCTGTTCAGCCCTGCTCGCTGGTGGCAGATGTGAGCATCTGGGCTACTTCTCCACTGGGAGTTGCAGTTAGGCATGTATTCTGTGGGGGTTTTTTTTTTTTCCCCTCCTTGTTATCTTGCCCTCTGAGATTCCAAAACTCCCCAAAGACCCGCCGGTGAGAGGATCTTCTGGTGTTTGGAAACTTCTCCTCCTTCATGACTCCCTCCCCAGGACGAGTCTCTGTCCTTAACTCTTGCTTCTCTTTTTGTCTATTTTGTCCTACCTCCTTTTGAAGAGAATGGGCTGCCTCTCTGGGTGCCTGGTGTCCTCTGCCAGTGTTCAGATGTTGTTTTGTGGAAGTTGCTCAGCATTCAAATGATCTTTTGATGAATTTGTTGGGGAGAAAGTGGTCTCCTCATCCTAATCCTCTGCCATCTTAGGACCACCTCCGTGTTTGTGTTTCTTACAGTTTTTTTCTTGCAATTGATATCTAGTCTCATAGCATTATGGTCGGAGAAGATGCTTGGTACAATTTCAATTATCTTAAATTCACTGAGGTTTGATTTGTGACCCACGATGTGGTCTATCCTGGAGAATGTTCATGTGCACTTGAGAAGAAGCTGTATTCTTCTGCATTTGGATGGAATGTCCTGAAGACATCAATGAGATCCAACTCATTTAATGTATCATTTAAGACTTGTGTTTCCTTATTAATTTTCTGTTTTGATGATCTATCCATTAGTGTGAGTGGGGTGTTAAAGTCTCCTACTGTTATTATATTACTGTCAATTTCTCCTTTTATGTCTGTTAGTGTTTGTCTTATGTATGGAGATGCTCCTATGTTGGGTACATAGATATTTGCAATTGTTATGTCTTTCTCTTGGATTGATCCCTTGATCATTATGTAGTGTCCTTCCTCAACTCTTGAAATATTCTTTATTATAAGGTCTATTTTGTCTGATATTAGGATTTGTACTCCAGCTTTCTTTTGCTTCCCATTTGCATGGAGTATATTTTTCCATCCTCTCACTTTCAGTCTATATGTGTCTTTAGGCCTGAAGTGGGTTTCTTGTAGACAGCATATATATGGGTTCTGTTTTTATATCCATGCAGCCAGTCTGTTTCTTTTGGTTGGAGCATTTAATCCATTGGGCTTCCCTGGTGGCTTAGAGGTTAAAGCATCCACCTGGAATGTTGGAGACCCAGGCTCAATCCCTGAGTGGGGAAGATCCCCTGGAGAAGGAAAATGGCAACCCACTCCAGTACTCTTGCTTGGAGAATCCCATGGAGCGAGGAGCCTGGTAGGCTACAGTTCATGGGGTTGCAAACAGTCGGACATGACTGAGCGACTTCACTTTCACTTTTCATAGCCATTTTCTAATTGTTTGGGTTGACTTGGCAGATCTTATTTCTTCTGTTATATTTCTTGACTATATAAGTCCGTTTAACATTTGTTGTAAAGCTTGCATGGTGGTACTGAATTCTCTTAACTTTTGCTTGTCTGAAAGCTTTTTATTTCTCCATTCATTTTAAATGAAATCCTTGCTGGGTACAGGAATCTTGGTTGTAGATTTTTCCCTTTCAGTACTTTAAATATATCCTGCCATTCCCCTCTGGCCTGCAGAGTTTCTGCTGAAAGATCAGCTGTTAAGTGTATAGGGTTTCCCTTGTATGTTACTTGTTGCTTCTCCCTTGCTCCTTTTAATATTTGTTCTTTGTGTTTAGTCTTTGTTAGCTTGATTAGTATGTGTCTTGGTGTGTTTCTCCTTGGGTGTTTCCTGTGGACTCATTGTGCCTCTTGGACTTGATTGACTATTTCATTTTCCATGTTGGGGAAATTTTCAACTATAATCTCTTCAAAAAATTTCTCATATCCTTTCTCTTTCTCTTCTCCTTCTGGGATCCCTATAATTTGAATGTTGGTGCATTTGATATGGTTGCAGAGGTCTCTGAGACTGTCCTAAGCTCTTTTCATTTTTTTTTTACTTTATTCTGCTCTTCAGAAGTTATTTCCACCATTTTATCTGCCAGCTTACTGATTCATTCTTCTGCTTCAGATATTCTGCTATTGATTCCTTCTAGAGTATTTTTAATTTCAGTAATTGTGTTGTTTGTCTCTGTATGCTTAATCTTTAGTTATTCTAGGTCTTTGTTAATTGATTCTTGCATTTTCTCCATTTTGTTTTCAAGGTTTTTGATCATCTTTACTATCATTATTCTGAACTCTTTTTCAGGTAATTTTCCTACTTCCTCTTCATTTATTTGGGCTTCTGTGTTTCTAGTTTGTTCCTTCATTTGTGCAATATTTCTCTGACTTTTCATTTTTTTTTTAAGTTATTGTGTTTGAGGTCTCTTTTTCCCAGGCTTCAAGGAACGTTGAATTCTTTCCTTGAAGAAGGTTGAATTCTTTCTTTATTTTGGTTTCTGCCTTCCTAATGTTGGTCCGGTGGTTTGTATGAGCTTTGTATAGGGTGAGATTTGTGCTGAGTTTTTGCTTTCCCTCTGATGGGCAAGGCTGAGTGAGGTGGTACTCCTGTTGGCTGATGATTTGGTTTGTATTTTTGTTTTGTTTGTTGTTTAGATGAGGCATCCTGAACAGGATGTTACTGGTAGTTGGGTGATGCTGGGTCTTGTATTCAAGTGGTTTCCTTTATGTGAGTTCTCACTATTTGATACTCCCTAGGGTTAGTTTGGCTTCCCTGGTAGCTCAGAGGTTAAAGCATCTGCCTGCAATGCAGGAGACCTGGGTTCGATCCCCGGGACAGGAAGATCCCCTTGAGAGGGAAATGGCAACCCACTCCAGTCTTCTTGCCTGGAGAATTCCATGGACAGAGGAGCTCGGTGGGCTACAGTCCATGGGGTCGCAAAGAGTCAGACACGAATGAACGACTTCACTTTCACTTCTAGAGTTAGTTTAGGTGGACTCTCGGAGTTGGTGATGGACAGGGAGGCCTGGCATGCTGTGGTTCATGGGGTCTCAAAGAGTCAGACATAACTGAGCGACTGAACTGAAAACTGAAAAGGGTTAGTTCTCTGGTAGTCTAGGATCTTGGAGTCGGTGCTCCCACTCTGAAGGCTCAGGGTTTGATCTCTGAGGCTCAGAGCAGGATCTTTCACAGTCTTTGCACATACAGGAAGTGCAGGGTGGAGACTGAAGTCCTGTTCACTGTGGAGCAATTGGCTTCCTCACTGGTTGATTCTCTGCACTGAGACAGCTGCACTGCTTGCTCTCTGCTTCCAGGTGTGGGAAGCTGTGCAGGCCAGCAGTGAAATGATTGGGGCAGCCTGGGGATGGGGCCTAGGTAGAGACAGGCTTTCAGGGTGTAGTTTGTGGAGGGAAACAGGTCTGCGTTGCACCTTGGGAAGGTCATTTGTAGATTTTAATGGTGGTCATTCTGACAGGTATGAGATGACACCTCACTGTGGTTCTGATTTACATATCCTTAATAATTAATAATATAACATTATTATTATAAATTACAACAGACTGGTTCCAAATAGGAAAAGGAGTACATCAAGGCTGCATATTGTCACCCTGCTTATTTAACTTATATGCAGAGTACATCATGAGAAATGCTGGGCTGAAAGAAGCACAAGCTGGAATCAAGAATGCCAGGAGAAATATCAATAACCTCAGATATGCAGATGACACCACCCTTATGGCAGAAAGTGAAGAGGAACTAAAAAGCCTCTTGAAAGTGAAAGAGGAGAGTGAAAAAGTTGGCTTAAAGCTCAACATTCAGAAAATGAAGATCATGGCATCTGGTCCCATCACTTCATGGCAAATAGATGGGGAAACAGTGGAAACAGTGTCAGATTTCATTTTTTTGGCCTCCAAAATCACTGCAGATGGTGACTGCAGCCATGAAATTAAAAGACACTTACACCTTGGAAGAAAAGTTATGACCAACTTAGATAGCATATTGAAAAGCAGAGATATTACTTTGCCAACAAAGGTCCATCTAGTCAAGGCTATGGTTTTTCCAGTGGTCATGTATGGATGTGACAGTTGGATTGTGAAGAAAGCTGAGTGCCGAAGAATTGATGGTTTTGAACTGTGGTGTTGGAGAAGACTCTTGAGAGTCCCTTGGACTGCAAGGAGATCCAACCAGTCCATCCTAAAGGAGATCAACCCTGGGTGTTCATTGGAAGGACTGATGCTGAGGCTGAAACTCCAATAGAGTTGACTCATTGGAAAAGACCCTGATGCTGGGAGGGATTGGGGGCAGGAGGAAAAGGGGATGACAGAGGATGAGATGGCTGGATGGCACCACCAACTCGATGCACATGTGTTTGAGTGAACTCTGGGAGTTGGTGATGGACAGGGAGGCCTGGTGTGCTGTGATTCATGAGGTCACAAAGAGTTGGACCCAACTGAGCACTGAACTGAACTGAATTGAACTGAATAATTAGGGATGATGAGCATATTTTTATGTGCCTTTTGGCCATCTGTATGTCTTCTTTGGAGAAATATGTTTAAGTCTTTTGATCTTTTTTGGTTTGCAGTTATGATAAGAATTCTTGAACACAAATTTTTATTTATATTTCTGATTATTTTCTCACAGGAGCCCCAGGGATAGAGTTACAGGGTCAAAGAGTAAGAAAATTTTAAACCTATTGATACATGTCACCAAAATACTTTTTTTTCAAAAGTTTGTAACAGTTTACAAGCCTACCAAGAGTGGGAATGAATATTAACTTAGACAAATTTTGCCAAGTTCATAGGTTAAAGAAGGCGTATCATTGTTTTAATTCACAATTTGTGATTACTAGTCACTGAACAATTTTAATATGTTTATTAGTCATTTATACTTGTTCTTCTGAGAAATGTCTGTTAGTGTCCTTTGTTTTATTTGTGTGTGTGTGCAGTTAACATTTTTCTTATTGATTTATAGGAGCTCATACATGAACTGTGAACTTCCTGATGTTCAAGCTGGTTTTAGAAAAGGCAGAGGAACCAGAGATCAAATTGCCAACATCCGCTGGATCATGGAAAAAGCAAGGGAGTTCCAGAAAAACATCTATTTTTACTTTATTGACTATGCCAAAGCCTTTGACTGTGTGGATCACAATAAACTGTGGAAAATTCTGAGAGAGATGGGAATACCAGACCACCTGGCCTGCCTCTTGAGAAACCTATATGCAGGCCAGGAAGCAACAGTTAGAACTGGACATGGAACAACAGACTGGTTCCAAATAGGAAAAGGAGTGAGTCAAGGCTGTATATTGTCACCCTGTTTATTTAACTTATATGCAGAGTACATCATGTGAAACGCTGGACTGGAAGAAACACAAGCTGGAATCAAGATTGCTGGGAGAAATATCAATAACCTCAGATATGCAGATGACACCACCCTTATGGCAGAAAGTGAAGAGGAATTAAAAAGCCTCTTGAGGAAAGTGAAAGCGGAGAGTGAAAAAGATGGCTTAAAACTCAACATTCAGAAAACAAAGATCATGGCATCTGGTCCCATCACTTCATGGAGAATAGATGGGGAAACAGTGGAAACAGTGTCAGACTTTATTTTTGGGGGGCTCCAAAATCACTGCAGATGGTGACTGCAGCCATGAAATTAAAAGACACTTACTCCTTGGAAGAAAAGTTATGACCAACCTGGATAGCATATTCAAAAGCAGAGACATTACTTTGACTACTAAGGTCCATCTAGTCAAGGCTATGGTTTTTCCAGTAGTCATGTATGGATGTAAGAGTTGGACTGTGAAGAAGGCTGAGTGCCGAAGAATTGATGGTTTTGAACTGTGGTGTTGGAGAAGACTCTTGAGAGTCCCTTGGAGAAGGCAATGGGACCCCACTCCAGTACTCTTACCTGGAAAATCCCATGGGCGGGAGAGCCTGGTGGGCTGCCTTCTATGGGGTCGCACAGAGTCGGACACGACTGAGTGCCTTCACTTTCACTTTTCACTTTCATGCATTGGAGAAGGAAATGGCAATCCACTCCAGTGTTCTTGCCTGGAGAATCCCAGGGACAGGGGAGCCTGGTAGGCTGCCGTCTATGGGGTCGCATAGGGTCAGACACAACTAAAGCGACTTAGCATCTTGAGAGTCCCTTGGACCAAAAGGAGATACAACCAGTTCATTCTGAAGGAGATCAACCCTGGGATTTCTTTGGAAAGAATGATGCTAAAGCTGAAACTCCAGTACTTTGGCCTACTCATGTGAAGAGTTGACTCATTGGAGAAGACTCTGATGCTGGGAGGGATTGGGGGCAGGAGGAGAAGGGGACGACCGAGGATGAGATGGCTGGATGGCATCACTGACTCGATGGATGCAAGTCTGAGTGAACTCCAGGTGTTGGTGATGGACAGGGAGGCCTGGCGTGCTGCGATTCATGGGGTCACAAAGAGTCGGACATGACTGAGCGACTGAACTGAACTGATTAGTAAAAATACATTGGCTCAATTTCACATTTTTATTTTTTTTAATTTTATATTTATTTATTGGTTTTGCCTGGTTTTAGTCGTGGCTTGCAAACTCTTATTTGCAGCATGTGGGATCCAGTTCCCTGTCCAGGAATTGAACCCATGCCCCCCTGCATTTGGAGCATGGAGTCTTAGCCACTGGACCACCAGGGAAGTCCCCAATTTCACAGTTTTAATCTGTCTATATATCTTTTAATTGAAAAGAACCTTGTAGGCCTATAAATACCTCATTAGATAAAAATGGGTGGATGCTAAATTTCAAGTGATGATAGTGTCATTTGTAAAATTTTATAATTAATTATCTGTTTGTAGTCAACATCTTCAATTCATTTAATCAATGGATGTTTATTAGATATCTACTGACACACATGTATGTGGGTATATAAAACAGTATATATGGTTTACATATATGTAACAAATATAACTATTTAAGATCTATCTATATACATAGGTCTTCCCTGGTGGCTCAGTGGTAAAGAATCTGACTATAATGCAAGAGACATGAGTTTGGTCCATGGGTAAGGAAGATCCCATGCAGAAGGAAATGGCAACCCACTCCAGTATTCTTGCTTAGGAAATCCCATGGACAGAAGAACTTGGCAGTCTACAGTCTGTGGCGTTGAAAAAGAGTTGGGCACAGCTTAGTGATAAACAACAACAACAACAATCTATATTCATACTATAATTTTTAGAAATAAAAATCATCTTCTCATAACTACAAATTTTCTCTTCAATAACTGGACACTAAATTCAACACATGCTTGTGTGGAAAGAGAAGTTTAAAATGGCTTTTATTTCTCAAATATTCACTCTGGGGGGAGAGATGGAAATGTACACAATTAACTTTAAAGCAAAGCATTACTGATAAATACAGTAAAATAATCATACACAGAATGAAACAGGCTTATATAAGAAGCAGAGATTAAATCCGACTGAGGGAGTCCCTTTGTAGACAGTAAGTTTTGAATTATCTCTTATATAATAGATAATTTTTAGCCTTACTTGGTCTCTTTAAAGGGCTTCCCTCGTGGCAGATGGTAAAGAATCTGCCTACCCAGTTTCGATCCCTGGATCAGGAAGATCCTCTGGAGAAAGGAATGGCTTTAAGCCTTGTCAGATCCTCTCTGAACTGTTGATTTTTGACAAGCAGTTGGGACTTCTTGTCAGAAGTGGGGAATGATAGAGTGATGTGGAGTGGGGAACAGGGAGCAATAGAAGGAATAGGAAATTCCAGGTCAAAGGTCAGTTTGATAAAAGAAAGATATTGGAATGTGGAGGGATGGCTTAAGAAATGCAAGTATATTAGTACGTGGAGTCAGGGGGAAGAAGAGCGGGCTGCAGATGAGTCAACTTGAGAGTCAGGTGAGGACCACATGGTAGACATCCCTGAATGTCAGGCTGAAAAGCCAAAGCTAGGATTTTATGTTGTAAGCAATGGGGAGCCCTTGAGAGTTTCTGAGTAGATGAGTGTCATGATCTGTTTGTGGCAATTTCCTTGCTGCAGGAATGAAGAGTGAATAGGGGGAGGAGAGTGGAGTTGGGGAAACCTGTGGGGAGGTGAGGGTGGTGAGTGATATAGAGGAGGGGCAATAGGAGGGAGAGAGTATAACTCAGGGACAGTCTGGAGGCAGAATTGTGAAGATGTGGTGACTAATTGGATATGTAGAGGAGAAAGGGACAGAGAGAGAGAAAGATGAATCCCAGATAAACCTGAAGCAGTTCAGAGCCTGAACAGTTCCAGCTGTTTTGCCTACATCCCCGTCCTAGGGACTGTCTTTTCCTTAGTGTGATTCAGGAGTGTACCTGGGTTATAAACATCACACAGAGGTCTATAATCAAAGGAAGAGCGCTTTCTCTGCACTTCTTACATGGGGATACAGCACATTTATCCAACACTGGGGATAGACTGGCTGGAGCTTCAGTCACAGTTACTTGCCCAAGACATACACTAAGCTGAGGGATGCTGGACAGTTTCCTCAACCCCTCACAACCTCGGCATCCTTATCTGAATTCACTGCTTGTGTGGTTTTAGGAACTAAGTGCAATAATGAATGAAGATGCTGAGCAGAGGGACTAGCAAATATTAAGTGCTCAATAAATGCTACATTTAAGTGATAGTGGTAAACGTTTTGGGGTTAATTTGAGAAATCAGAATAAAAATAACCTCTCTGTTAAGTTTAAGAACAGAGTATACAATAACTTGGAACTAAAATCACAGGGCTGAAAATTCATAAAATAAATGTGATTTAGACAAAGAATAAAAACCTAAGCTATGCTGTGTCCATAAAAAGAAAAAAAATGTTTGGAAAAAAGTGAGCTATTAGTAGACTTAGTAATCTTGCCTGAGATAGCATCATAAGACTTCCCCTATTTCATCCTATCCCCATCTACTCACTTCCAAGTTTAATGTGATGATGCATTGTAGACATTTTAGGCATTGTATTTAATGAGTATTATTCACTCCATGATATTAATATTTCTCAGGATTAAATAATTAATTTAATCAAATTGTATTTGTGAGCAACCAGATATTTGTAGAGCTCTGAGCAGATACTCAGCAATCTCTGAATGTGACATTTTTTCAGACAGCCAGAAGCACTGATCCAGATGAGATGCTCTCTCTTGTAAGTGGAGTTTTGTCATACTAGAAGGAAGCTACACAATAACAGAAATGCAGAAGATATGGAAGTTTTCATGAAGGTAAAAGCTGTAATGGGCACTTGTATATAATTTAAAGTGTTGCTCCTTTATTATCAAAATCCAATTGCATAATCAATTTTTATTTTATTATTACTACTAAGTTTTCTCTGTTGACATCTGGCTCCTTTTGGAAGCCAGGAAATCAGAACCAAATTTGTTTGCTTTCCCAGTAATTTATTTTACATTAAAAGCTGTCTTAGTTTCTTGACATATGAGAAATAATTCGCTTTTAGCACCATATTATGGATTTGAGCATCAAAATAAGTAAGATAATGGTGGATTATAACACATGAATAAAACAAGAATTCGTCAGTCCATACTGCTAATAATAAACAGAAAAACAAGGGAAAGAGAAAGCTCTCCTTATAATAAAAATCAAACTAACAAGTGTAGACAGAATGAGGACTGATAAAGTTAAAAAAATCACCATTTTGTAATCATCAGGAGTCATTAATAGATACTAAAAGTTGTAGCTAAAATTTTGATGAGAAACAGGTTTGAAAGTTTCAAAGGACAGTTTCAAAGTATGTGGCTAAATTATTCATTAATTATATAAAGGAAATAGTAACATTACAGTGAAGAAGCTGGCAGATGCCACTTTTACCAAGTGATCAAAGTGAGTATTACCATTAATGGGAAAAATCAACATCATGAGCCTCCTGATATGATCTCGTGGGAAGGACACAGTTTCACTTTTGTGGTATTCTTGCCAAAAATGTATAATCGGAATCTAATATATATCATGAGGATACAGCAGACAAATCCAAGGTCAGAGGCATGCTACAAAATAACCAGCCTTTTCCTTTAAAAAATGTCAAGACTAGGAAAGACAAAGAAAGGCTGAGCAACTGATTTGGATTAAATGAGACTAAAGAGATATGAGAACTAAATGTAAAGTGAGATACTGGATTGGATCCTGAACCAAAGGGCGAAATTGCTACAAAAGACATTACTGGGACAATTGCTGAAACTGGAATAAGGCATGAAGATAATAGTATTGAATTAATATTCAATTTCCTGATTTTGGTAAGGAAATGGAGCAGGACCCTATGGCCCTTGCCCCTCATGTCCTCAGCCTGCCTTTTGCCTGTGGAGAAATTTTAGCCAAACAAAAAGTTTAATCAGAGAAGTGAGAAGCAACAAAGAAAAACAGTCAAAGGGGACCAAATAATAATAATGCACTCATTAAGCATAGTCAAGGACCTAAAGTTCCATCTCAAGGACTATAGACAATATTCTGAGGCATATCCTTTGAGCTGTCTTGTAGATACCGAAACCCTCATCAGGTTTAAGAAGTTATCCACATAATGACCAGATCATAGCCATGACATAAACTGCCATGATTCCAAGAATTGGCCTCAAGGAAATGGGAACAAGCTAACCCTGGAACTGAAGATTAACTGTACTTAAAACAATTGAGATAATGCTGGTCAGACCACCAATGACAAATTTCCAGATGACCGTCAGAGCTGACTCTGCTGTTTTTGCATGTAGCGCTCCCTCCTTCAGCCTATAAAAGCGCTTGCCCCCTGATTGTCAGTGGGAGGGGGTCAGCCTTTAGACCGATGTCCTTCCCCACCTCTATGGCCTCTTTATTGATTTCTTAGCAGGGAGATACCAGACCCCACTTTTCGTTACAGTAACTGTAGTGTGGTTATATTTAACATTCTTGTTCATGAGAAATGCACAATGAAATTTTAGGAGGTAAAGGGGAATTATGTTTACAACTTACTCCAAGATGGTTTAGAAGAAATAATATGTGTGTATACATGCACATGTATGTATATGCATGTGTAAATACATACACACAGATGGTGGAACAGGGAAAAGGAAATGCAGATGCTCAAATAAAGAGCCCTTTTCTCAAAAGTAGAGTTCTAAAAGGAAAATGTTTAACATACAAGAATGTGAGGACAGATGGTAATTTGTTACATAGTGATTATTTTCTCTCTCACTCTTATTGGCTGAGCGTACTTGTGTGAGAAAGTAGGCACAGGTAAGTACTTGCCTTGACATTGATTTCAGACTGTCTTTTGACCAAATGATTCAGTTCAGTTCAGTTTATTTGCTCAGTGGTGTCCAACTCTTTGCAACCCCACGAATCACAGCACGCCAGGCCTCCCTGTCCATCACCAACTCCCGGAGTTCACCCAAACTCATGTCCATTGAGTTGGTTATGCCATCCAGCCATCTCATTCTCTGTCGTCCCCTTCTCCTCCTGCTCCCAATCCCTCCCAGCATCCGGGTCTTTTCCAATGAGTCAACTCTTCGCATGAGGTGGCCAAAGTATTGGAATCTCAGCTTCTGCATCAGTCCTTCCAATGAACACCCAGGACTGATCTTTAGAATGTACTGGTTGGGTCTCCTTGCAGTCCAAGGGACTCTCAAGAGTCTTCTCCAACATCACAGTTCAAAAGCATCAATTCTTTGATGCTCAGCTTTCTTCACAATCCAACTCTCACATCCATACATGACCACTGGAGAAACCATAGCCTTGACTAGATGGACCTTTGTTGGCAAAGTAATGTCTCTGCTTTTGAATATGCTATCTAAGTTGGTCATAACTTTCCTTCCAAGAAGTAAGCATCTTTTAATTTCATGGCTGCAATCACCATTTTGGAGCCCCCCAAAATAAAGTCTGACACTGTTTCCACTGTTTCCCCGTCTATTTGCCATGAAGTGATGGGACCAGGTGCCATGATCTTCGTTTTCTGAATGTTGAGTTTTAAGCCAACATTTTCACTCTCCTCTTTTCACTTTCTTCAAGAGGCTTTTTAGTTCCTCTTCACTTTCTGCCATAAGGGTGGTGTCATCTACATATCTGAGGTTATTGACCAAATGATTAGATATCTATTTAAAAAGATAACACTCTCTCTTTTTCTGGAAAATCAGAATGTAATTTCTTTTCACATACTGATCTTAAATGCTTGACTTTTAACAAATATTACATGTCTGCTGTTATAGTTTGTTGCTGAAAATATAAAACTGGACTTTCAAATTAGAAGTCTGTAATCTTTTTTTGGTTAGGAGGAATTTTCTTCAGTTTGCTTTATTATAAATTCCTATTGGTCATTCAACAAATAACTTCCAAGTCGAAGGGAACTGTTAATAAATATTTCACTTTTTTCCTCACTCGATCTTTGATAATTACTTGCTCAATATAGTAGGAGAATATTAGGTTGAAAGTTTTTCTTATCTGAACAGATCTCATAATTGGCAGTCTGAAATTTTTGTGTTCCCAGTATCAGACACATACACTAGGAGAGGTTGTACTTCAAAAACTTAGAAGTGGGATGAGATGTTCTAATACACCTAAAGGCAAAAGCATCTCAGAGATTTCTTCTGTGGTGTCATCAAAAGAGCACAGTCTCTCGGGACAGAAGACTTTGGCTCCAATCCCAGCTTGGTTGCTTACTATGAGTTTGTTCTTGCACAAACCGCTTAGTCCTGCTAACACTTAGTCATATGAGCTATCTGTAATCTACCTTTCAGGCAGGTGGTAAGCATTAAATGTGCAAATGTGTCTATCTGAAAAGTGAGTAGCATAGATCTGACCTAGAGTAGGACTCAATGCATGTTTCATTTTTGTTAACAGTTCTCTCAGAGCTGAATAAGACAAATTCCCTTCCTATCACACACCAGTTCAAGTTACACCCAGTTCACTCTAGATGGGCATTTAATGGTGATACATTAATAGCATTAATATTTGTCCAATTGGTGTGTCTTCAGGTTTGGACTCACTCTTGAAAGTTTATGTAACTTGCCAAAATCAGTATGTTTCTTTAACATTCCCTCTCAAAATGCAAGGATTCAGTTTAGATTTCAGAGCCTCCAGAAAAGAGAGACCAGGTGCTTTGGTCTTAGGATGAAACAGGTTGTAGATTCTACCACTTAAAGTCTAAACTTTGCTGAACTGAAGCCAGAGAGAGAAAATTCTTTGAGGTTGCTATTAAAAGCATTGGGTAGCATTGGTAAGTCAGTCAGTTCAGTCGCTCGGTCATGTCTGACTCTTTGCGACCCCATGAATCACAGCACACCAGGTCTCCCTGTCCATCACCAACTCCCGGAGTTCACTCAAACTGATGTCCCTCGAGTTGGTGATGCTATCCAGCCATCTCATCCTCTGTCGTCCCCTTCTCCTCCTGTTCCCAATCCCTCCCAGCATCAAGGTCTTTTACAATGAGTCAACTCCTCACATTAGGTGGCCAAAGTATTGGAGTTTCAGCCTCAGCATCAGTCCTTCCAATGAACACCCAGGGCTGATCTCCTTTAGGATGGACTGGTTGGGTCTCCTTGCAGTCCAAGGGACTCTCAAGAGTCTTCTCCAACACCACAGTTCAAAAGCATCAATTCTTTGGTGCTCAGTTTTCTTCACAGTCCAACTCTCACATCCATACATGACTACTGGAAAAACCATAGCCTTGACTAGACAGACCTTTGTTGGCAAAGTAATATCTCTGCTTTTCAATATGCTATCTAAGTTGGTCATAACTTTTCTTCCAAGGAGTAAGTGTCTTTTAATTTCATGGCTACAATCACCATCTACAGTGATTTTGGAGTCCCCCAAAATAATGTCTGACACTGTTTCCCCATCTATTTGCCATGAAGTGATGGGACCAGATGCCATGATCTTTGTTTTCTGAATGTTGAGTTTTAAGCCAACTTTTTCACTCTCCTCTTTCACTTTCATCAAGAGGCTTTTTAGTTCCTCTTCACTTTCTGCCATAAGGGTGGTGTCATCTGCATATCTGAGGTTATTGATATTTCTCCTGGCAATCTTGATTCCAGCTTGCGCTTCTTCCAGCCCAGCATTTCTCAGGATGTACTCTGCATATAAGTTAAATAAGCAGGGTGACAATATACAGCCTTGATGTACTCCTTTTCGTATTTGGAACCAGTCTGTTGTTCCATGTCCAGTTTTAACTGTTGCTTCCTGACTTTCATATAGGTTTCTCAAGAGGCAGGTCAGATATCAATATTTCCTCATGTGAAGGGATTAGGAGTTAAGCAAATGGTACATTATTAGTCATGACTTGTCATATAGAGGGTATGATTGGATTTATCTTGACAGTATTTTTTTTTTTTTACTTTCATTATTCTTAGACTAATTCATATAATTTACTATTCCTTAAATTAGTAGAATTTCTCCATTTTCAGAGTGGTCATTCATATCCAAAGAATATTCATATTCTGAGGCAGGAAGCATCAGAGTTAGCTTCTATGTAGAAATTAGGATGAGACCTAATCAATCGCAGTTAATCTTAGCTTGATTCAATTCTGAACTAAAGCCAGTTTTGATCTGGCCAAAGCCAGTGTTTCTAGTTTATTATTGGTTCCTTAGCAGTTGACAAATAGGAAGATGTGTTCCAGCTGGGCAATAATCTGACTGGTGGTGGAGACCTTGACACAGTGGGCCCACTCTGACTCCCAGGACTGTGTGAGAGTGCAGACAGGTTGGGTGCAGCTAGGGCCAGCTTCAAGGGCCCTACTCTTGAAAGTGTAGTGCTCCATTGTGATCTTGAAATTCTTAATAATTTTTGAATAAATGTCCCACATGTTTATTTCACACTATAGCCTGCAAATTACATGGTCTATAGCTCTTGCTGGGTGCCTTCACTCACATGTACCTTTACAGAATTGGTTAAGCCACTGGTTGGGCCTGGTAAGAGGTCTTCCCTCTCTTTTTTCATTTTCCTGAAGCCACTGTGGAACATGCAGGTGTGTATTCTGAGAGCAGGCTTTCTTCTTTATAGTATTATATGTCAGCGTTTCTATGCTGTAGGCAGTAATATGAAGATTAAGAAATGCACAAAAAGTTAAGTAACATTGAGCTTGACAAATTTGTTAAAATCTTTAGAGTTGACATAGGGTTTTTACACCGAGTGAGGGTTCTCTTGGGTTGTCTGCTTCAGGCCTGCTTGCTTGTTACCTATAGAAAATCTATCTCTATCTTAAAGTTTCAAAGGCACAGTTTAAAAGAAAGATTAAATAGTTAAATTCCTTTCAATTCTGAGATTCTTTAATTCCTTAAGAAATAGACTTAAGAGCAATAGAGATTTACTCTTTATGTGAAATGATTAAAAACAAGCCTCACTTCTTACAGAGAAACACAATAATAGCTACTATTTACTGAATACTTACTATGTGCCAGGCACTTGGATTACATGTTGTTTTCTGTATCTTACAATAGCCCTAAGAGGTAGAGTTATTATCTATCTCTTCATTGTGCCAATGAATAAATGGAAGCTTGGGGAAGGTAAGTCAGGGCAGCCAGGACTCAAACTGGCCTGGCTGACTCCCAAGGTCCCCATGAACAGCCTCTACCCTGTATGGCCTCCCATCAATTAAACAGAGGACTAAGCTCTGAGTCAAGGCAGGACTTGCCCAGGGAGTTGAATGTGAGGGTGACCTGGCTGTGACCCTGCCACACCATTGATTTCCAAGGCCCATTAGGCTGATGTGGTGGCCCAGTGTCTTCTTTCTCCTTCACCTCCATGTACCTCCATCAAGCTTTAAGTTACTGGCTCAGACAACAGAAATGTCCTCTCTCTGATAAGAGAGGATTTGCCCTTGGTAGGTGCAGGTGATGTGAGGACTCAGTGAGTCCTCGAGATAGGGAGCTTTCTGTGACCCTAAAATGCATTCCGAAGTGTTGAGATGAACACTATGGGAAGGGTCTGGCTGGTTTTCTTTCTGCAGGCTTCTTTCCCCTCCTCCCATTTCACCCAGGCACAATTTTAGGGGAGTTTTAGGATGGATGTTATTAGCTTGCTCTTTCATTGTTGCTAATATTTTTGTTTTTTTAAAAAAGATATACATAGAGTTGAGGATGGATCATCTATTGGAGAGAAATTCTTTTGCATTTCAATTCATTGTCCATTTAATTAAAGGAATGGAGGAGAAAAACGCTGTCATGGAAGCATATACTCAATACATTAGAGAAACAGCTCATTCTTACGCAGGAATTACCCCTGTCAAATCAATGAAGTGGGGTCACTGAGCACATAAATTCTGTTTACATAATTTTAAGCCATCAGAGGTAGAAAATGCATCTTCTCTAAAAGTTTGTTTTGAAATTCTGAAGAGGCCTAAACTGCTGTTGTTTCTGGCAAGACCCTTCAGTAAAGTTGGTACCTCTCTGTTGTCCCTTAAATTGCTTCTACCAATTACGAAGGTAAAGAGAATCAACTCTGTCTACTTAAACAAAAGGAAAAAATAGGATAATGTGTGTAAAATACTCAGTGCCTGCCATATGGTGATTTTTCTTTAAGTTAGCTACTCTGATATTTGCAGGGCTGTCTTATTCTGGATCAGTCTCCTTGTCTGACCAAGAACATCATAACAATACCTTAAGTTTTTTCACCTATAAAGTGCAGATCGTCACCTAAACTAATAAGAAAATTACTTCTAACTATTGAAATCTGTGATAAAATGCACTGTTCCTTTTTTTTTTCCTTTAATGTTTTGGTTACCCCTAAGAGTTTTGCTGTGGTGTATTTTTATTTTAAAAATAAATTTGTATTCTCAAACTAATCCATACATTTAATATAATTTATGTCAAAACCTAAATGGGGCATTGTTTTTCAGACAGGATATTGAAATTTTTTTCTGAAGATTTTCTGGAAAGGCAAACATCCCCAAATAGCCAGGAAAATGTTTAGAAAAGAATCATAACGATAGGGACCAAGGTACTTAATCAGGAATCATTATGAATTATAATAACTCAGTAAGTTTAAACTGAACAGTGTTGGCACAATAGTAGACAGACAATAGATTGAGTATATGTAATAATATGATAAAATTGACGGTAATTGCTAGTCAGTGGAAAACAGGTATACCATTAAATAAATTGTGCCAGGAAAACTGACTTACTATTTAGAAAAAATAAAGTTATATTCTTAGCTTGTATTTTATACAAAATAAGTCCTATGTGGGTTAGAGATTTAACAATAAAAAGTAAAATGATAAAAACATTTAGAAGAAATTATGGATGGAAACAATATCTCAGGGTAGGGAAGAACTTTCTTTAAAGCATGAGTGAAGATAGAAATCATAAAGGGAAATGCGAATATCTGTACGTTTGAAAGTGTGGAATGGAAAATAGAGAACAGACCAAGGTAAAGCACAAATGATAAACTGAGAAAAGTTGCTTCATATAACAAAAGGTAAAGACTAGGAGCTCTTTATAACATAATTATTATCTTTCTCATAGAAACATGTGCTAAAGCCTTGGGCAGGCAATTCAGTAAAGCATTACAAAGGGCCAAGAAACAACTTTAAAATGTTCAGTGTTACTTGTAATCAAAGAAAAACAAATTAAAATTAAAAACACGCATGTTCAATTGTAGAACTGAAAATGTCCAGTATAGCCAGGGTGTGGGGAAAAAGGCATTACCAGACACAGATTATAGGAGGACTTATCTTTCAGCATGGCAGAGCTATTTAAAACTATGCCTGAAAGAAAATGATTGGACATGTGTACATATATGTAAAAGATGTTTATATTGGAGTTTTAAAATGAGTGAAAAATTGAAAACAGCTTAAATGCTTGGCAAGAGGGGACTGGCATAGTTCTACAACAGAATACTCTGTAGACATTTAAGAATGCTAATATGGCTATAAATTTATTGAATAAGGAGTCACTATCTATTATTGAGGTTCACACCCATCCCTAAAAGCAAGGGAAAACATAGCATAAAAAGTATGATCCCACTTTTTTTGTAAAAAAACTTTATATAAACTCAGGAAGTAGTTGGGAAGGGTAATCAACTAATTTTTAATAGAGGTTACTGCTGGGGGTGGGATTACACTAGTGATAAACTTTTACTTTTTTGTGCTTTCAGATTTTAAAGTAAAAACTTTAAAAATTATAATTGTAAGACTTAGTAAGTTGGAAGTAATACTTTAAAATATGAAAAACATTTATAGTAAGGTAGTAAGATTATAGGTGATTTAAAAATTAGTTCTTCATTTTTCCAAAATTTCTATTACTCAAAAATAGTTGTACTACTATTATATTAAGAAAATTGAAAAATTAAAAAGGAAGAAAATAAAATCTATATATGAATACGCACACACACATGAAAATTCTGAAACATTGCACATCAAAATCTTCATAGTGTTTATTTCTAAATGATGATGTTGATAAGTGATTTTAAAATGGTTTTCTTTTGTTTATATGCATTTATTAATTTAAAAACACATGTAATACTTATAGAATAAATAACAAAATTATGGCATAAAACTTTAAAATTTTATATAGTATGATTTACTTTTAATAAAAGAAAAACACAAATCCTAAGTATAAATAAGAACTCTGGAACCAATATAAATAAACAATGTGTGTTTAAATAATTTTTGGAAGGAAAAAGTTATTTTGAAAATTTTCAACACCCAGTGAAGTGACATAATTGGGGACAACGAGAGGTGACACACTGAAGCTGGACATCGCTGTTGCTCACCAAAATGCAGCTTTTGTTTCTAGTCCATGACCTTAGTTTGCTGTCACCAACAGAGGCTCGTGTACATCAGCATTTGGAATTGCAAAGCAAGTCTTGATTGATGGATCTAAAGCGATTTTTAAATTTGGGATCCTAGCATGGACTTTTGTCCCCGCTTGAGTTTCTGTGTCCTTCCGCGCGGGAACTGGGCTTCATCCAGGATCTGGGCAGTGGTGGTGTTACCACAAGAATGTTTCCTTGAACTCAGCTCTCCTCTGTCGTCTTTTCCTGAGCTGGATGGTGTGGTTGGTCCCCCCCAACCCCTGCAAGTGACCACTGAAAGACCCTTGCTTCTGAGATGGTTGGCGCTTCAATCAACATCAAAGTTTTAATTTTCCTTCATTCTCACAATGAAAGGGGAAATTTGGAGCCCCCACTTCACATGGAGTTCCTTGCTTCCCACCTCTCCACTTGGCCTGTTTTCACACCTCTTGCGATGCCTTCACTATGTATCTCATTATAGCAATCTATCAAGCAATCATGTATATGTATCTTGGATTGTCTTGTGTTTTTGTTATTTTTCAATGCATGCATCGTGACATACTTCTTGAGGATAGGATACATGATTTTTTAAAAAATATATTTTTAATTGAAGTATAGTTTAATTACAATGTCTTGTTAGTTTTAGGTGTAGAGCACAGTGGTTCAGATATACATTCTCCTTCAGATTCTTCTCTCTTCTAGGGATAGTATCCATGCCTTTTAATGCTCAGAAATTATTCTGCATTTTTACATGACAGAGGTAGCCCAGTATAGGGAGAAGATTATTGTTGCAGGCCATGAATTCTAGTCCAACACTGTTACTGAGTGAATCTCGAAAACGTCCCTTCCCTTTAGAGCCTCCATTTCTTCTTCTTTTCTTTTGGAAAATAAGGGGTAGGACTGCATTTATAATCACAAAATGAATTCTAACTTGTCTTTAAGCAAGATGGGTAACAGCATGACTGAAGCAGGCCAGCTCTAAGAAGACTATTTCTTAAAAGATTTGTGGCCTTCTTGATCTATTTTCCTCACATTTGAAAAAGATGGGTGTTAGGAACTTGTTGAATTTTTATAAGAGAAACAATACTGTAAGAAAAATAACAAATGGCAGCTGGTGCTCTGCCTCCATGTTTGGGATATATAAGGAGTGGTGGAGACTGTGGCAAACTGAACGCTCATGGCCAGTATTACCGTGTTGATTGTTGTCAGCTTTCCAGGTCCTCACATTTTAAAGAGAAGCCAGATAATGTAGCTGTTTATGTCAAGTCTCCTGATTTTTGAATGCTGGCAAGGAATGTAAATAGATTTTGAAAGCATGAGAAGGTAAACACATCTATAGATCCCATCCAGTTCAAGG
Organism: Capricornis sumatraensis; assembly: GCF_032405125.1. Lineage (NCBI taxonomy): Eukaryota > Metazoa > Chordata > Mammalia > Artiodactyla > Bovidae > Capricornis > Capricornis sumatraensis. Next base: position 215,715,094 of record NC_091069.1, read on the forward strand.
TCTGAGCATGTGTGTTTCTGGACTCCTGACCATCTAGGAGCCTGATATCTCAATTAATCATCTCCATCTGACAGGGAGCACTGTTATATGAGCTTAGACAGGCTTCTTATCAATTTCCCAGAACTGATTTTTAAGAAAATGTCCATTTTATCAAGAGCATCATTTAGGATATTGAAACTCCTTTCAACATTTCCAAGGATGAAATGAGAATGGCCTACAAAAGAAGTTTGATGTTAAAGTCTGTGCTTTTCTTGATGCTCAGAATCATAGGCAATCAGAGCTGGTGTGATGGTAGAGGGAAAGTTGATGGTGTGTAAGATAAAATGTTGATGGGCTGGAGGACATGTGAAAACAACTGTGAAGAAATAGTCTGAAGAAATGAAGGGATGTGAAGGAAGTGTAGATGGTGAATGAAGGGGCCCTTCTTTGAGCTTCTGTCTACAGAGAGGCAATAGAACAATGCCTTTCCTCTCACACACTTGTTTTGCTTTTAGGACTGAACATTTGTTTTCAATTTTAACAGTTACATTGCATGCTTTCATTACACCATTGTCTAAAATATTGCTGAGGCCCTAACCGTTGTAATTTATCTTTTGTACTATATAATTTGGAGCCGCTCAGGCCAGAAAGGAACATCTGTATTGAAAGGTTGAACTCGACACAGTTTAGAGTCCTACACTGGGCCCGTTCTAAGGTCAGTTTCCTCATAAACTTCGTTATCACTGTTGGTTTTTATTCATTCTATTTGACATATTAAGCTTCTGTATCTTGGCATAAAGGACACAATATTGCAGCATATTGGCAAGCTCATTTGCTTTTCCCAGCTAGTGTTGTGTCCAAATATCAATCCCCAGGGATAAACACGTGTATATCGACTGCAGGAAAATGAAGCTTAGCAGCAGGTGGCCTTTTGCTGCCTAATGAACATGGCAATCTGTTACTATCACCGCGGCGCTTTTCACCAGACAATTAGGCAACTAAGCATGTAATTATTCAGGCCAACGAGAAGAGGCTCTCCTCTAATTTTATCTTTTCATTGCTGTTTACTCACCCACACTCCCCTCATTAGCGAGAGATTTTCCAGTCTATGCTAATTGGTTTCAATAACATTCATTTCAGTTGAAAGAGAACGATTCCGTTAATTGAGAATCGAAAGAATCTTTTCATTTTAAGTGCGTCCTGCAATGGAAATCTGAATACTCTCAACAGGTTCGGGCTAATGAAATTAAGTCACACAGCCATTAGTGGTGTAATAGAAATAAAGTAATTTATTTTCATTGAAGCATGTGCTATAGGTCCAGAACAATTAATACAGCTTGAAGAGGACAGTAACTTGTAAAAAAATAGATTGAGGGTAAACAAGATGATTTCCCTTAGAATGGCTTGTTTAATTCTTGGTTTAAACCCCTTGTTCTTGTGGTGCCACTTCTGAAGCATTTAAAGTGAAGAGAACTCATTTGTAAAATGACAGTTATCTAATTGTATATGAACAGCCCTGTTATTTCCTAGAGCAGCCACTTAAATGTATCAAGATGACTCACTTGGTTAGCCCTATTGGATATTTTAAGCTGAATGTGCTTATAAAAGTTTTACAGCAAAACAATTAGTCAACCTGAGTATTTCAGTCTTCTTTATGTAGCATCAGCATATTTACATGTGCGTGATTTAGAATTGTACTGAGTCCTATGTCACAGCTATTATCATTTGATGGACCTTGGAATCCATCACAGGTATTATGACATCAGGCACTGCAGTGTCAGTTCCAGGAACAGGCAGACAGAATTTAAAATATGAGGTACTAGCAAGTGTATTTATACAAAAAACATACTGTTTCTCCAAACAAACTAAATTATCAAAGAAAAATCTTAAATGTAAATGAAATGAAAGACTTTGGTTTGGGCTGCCTGTTCCAATTCTGTATTGACAAGTTATTTTTTTCTTGCCAGCAAGAATTTATTTTTAAAGCAAATCTCTTCCAGTTTCAGAGGGTGAAATATTGAATACATTACTTTCACGCGTACAAAAACATACCTATATCATGACACTTTTACCAAAATTCTCATATCTTATTTAGTTGTTATTTTTTTAATGGAATAATCAATATGAAACCATTTGGGTTGCTGTCAGACTAGCTGCCTGTGTATAACATTCCCTTTCCTTCTCACACACAGAACCAGAGTTCTGCTGTGGCCATTAGTATATAGTACAGGTCTGCTTGTTTCTAGAAGCTCCTGTGTATGTCAGTTGGTAGGTGGGTGGGAGGGGAGGTGGGGGTAGCATATTATGCAAATGTTATGTCTTTTTTTTTTTTTTAGTTAGATTCAAAACTGCATAATGGGGACAGGCTTACAAAATAATACACTGCATAGAGTTATGAATATTTCAAAGAATTATTTCTTTATTTTGTGCATAGCTCAGAGAGCTGACATTTGATTTATAGCTGCACGGATGTACCTGGGGTTGCTAAGGTTACCCAATTTCATTCACCCATAGATATTTGAGATCTACATAATGCCATCACATCCTCCACTGCATTTCAAAGTGATGTTGATAAATGGTGCCTTCCTTAGATGATATTTCCATTTAGATATGATATATCTCATGATTTCTGTCTTTTAAAATATTGTGGTTGATGAAATTTTACATTATGTGCATATACAGAAAGCAGTGATACATATTTTTTTCAGTTTTAAAGGTTCAAAAACCTGTGAAGAGTGGACTTCCCTTCCCCACTCCCCATCCTGCACCTATTCCCATATGTTGAGGTTTACTATGACTAATATTGAGCTCCTTTTTTTTTCTTAAGAGAAAAAACCCACATTATTGTTTGTCTTATGTTTAGAGATATAACAAAAGACTAGCTAGTCACCTGCAATCGTTTTTATGATGTTTCATATCTTTGCAACAAAGGCTTAAGTTTCAGAAAAAATAAAAACACCTTTTGAGTTTTTGATAAGAAACCTATGGAAGTTATTTTTTTCCAGCAGATCTTTTTTTAAATTTTAAATTTATTTATTTTAATTGGAGGCTAATTACTTTACAATATTGTATTGGTTTTGCCATACATCAACATGAATCCACCACTGGTGTACACGTGTTCCCCATCCTGAACTCCCCTCCCACCTCCCTCCCCATACCATCCCTCTGGGTCATCCCAGTGCACCAGCCCCAAGCACCCTGTATCATGCATCGAACCTGGACTGGCTATTTATTTGACATATGATATTATACATGTTTTAATGCCATTATCCCAAATCACCCCACTCTTGCCCTCTCCCACAGAGTCCAAAAGACTGTTCTATACTTCTGTGTCTCTTTTGCTGTCTTGCATACAGGGTTATCGTTACCATCTTTCTAAATTCCATATATATGCGTTAGTATATGTATTGGTGTTTTTCTTTTTGGCTTACTTCACTCTGTATAATCGGCTCCAGTTTCATCCACCTCATTGGAACTGATTCAAATGTATTCTTTTCTATGGCTGAGTAATACACCATTGTGTATATGTACCGCAGCTTTCTTATCCATTCATCTCTAGTAGATCTTTTTAGAATTTTCACTTATAAGGTTTTTTTTTCTTTCTTTCTTTCTCTACACACACACACACACACACACACACACACGTACATAAACCAGCACATGCATGCAGGGCTTCCCTGGTGGGTCAGTGGTAAAGAATCTACCTGCAATGCAGAGACACAGGTTTGATTCCTGGGTCAGAAAGATCCCCTGGAGATGGAAATGGCAACCCACTCCAGTATTCTTGCCTGGGAAATCCTGTGGACAGAGGATCCTGGCAGCCTACAGTCCATGGTGTTGCAAAAGAGCTGGACACGACTTAGCGAGTAAACCATGCATATATATAATTTAAAACATGTATTTTACTATTGCTTACAATGAACACTGACCTTTTATCTTGTGATGCATTGCAGTCCTAGAAAGAAGTCTGGTTCAGGGTCTCCCAACTTCAACGGAATCAGCATCAAATCTAAGGAAGAAAACAGGTAAAAATTGAAAATCTCTATTTCTACCAGAATAGACCTGGCTTCATGGGGCAATAAAGTTGCTAATGGAGAGAGATGAACACATGCAAAGAGCCATGAGCCCTATCTTATTAAGTACAGATCTGTGGATTACATGCTTTCATTTCTCCCTAACCAGATGTGTTGAATTCTGAAAAATTAGTTTTTTACTCCCCTCTTCTGAGTGAGAAAATAGTAATGGAAAAGACTGGGATGATGAAATGTAGGAAAGATTTATGAGGGCTGTGGTTAAGGCTTTTGCACCATGTTCTTTGGAAGGAAACAGAGACAGTCTGGCTAAGAATGAAGGATGGAGAGTGAAGGGGTGGAGCAAAGAGGTTGTTGGGAGAAGGAGACCGCTGAACTGGGGAAAAGCCATTGAGAAGGGTCTGTGGAAGGTGAGGGGCCAGATAGTGAGGAATAACAGAAGAGGTGACTGGGGTCAGGTGAAGTTGCAATGTGTGACATGGTCAGCCATGCCTAACAAGATTCTGTGCTATGGATGTTTTCAGAAGATCACAACATGATAGCAGAGTTGCTTTGTTGGGCTGTAAGTTATTAAAAATATTTTGAGTTAGCTGCAACATTTACACATTGGAAGATTTCATAGAGAAATTTTGAGTTTTGGATACTTCTGCAAAATCAGATCTGGAAATACTGGATCTGCATTCCTGGATAGAAAACTTAAATGGAGCTTAAGAGTGTCTGACCTCTTTACAAGACTAAGCCTCTCCAGGTTGCCCCAGCCCCCTCCCCATCCTGAGAACCCAACTACTTAAATTAATACACCTAATCCCTTTGGGCAGGTGAATGCACTCCTGCTTGACTCCGGTATTCATGTGACTTTGCAACTCTGTTTTCTGCTCTACACCTAATACCTGGCAGATAATCGATGATCAATAAAGGTTTGTTGAATTAATAGAAGATAATGCCTTGTTGTATTATGAACATGCAGGTCTGTTCTTCATGGGAAATTGTAAGATCTTGTAGAGTGAGGATTGTATCTTCTCATCTTTGTAACTTCCATGTCAACACAGCAGAATAAATATTTAATAAACATTGGTTCAATGTTGCACACATATTGGGAGGCTAAGCAGTTGCTGTCTTTATAAAGAGAAGGAATCTTATTACTGAGAGATGGAAGACAGCAGGTCTGCTAAGCTGATGGCCTCAGTGAGCCGAGCAAGATCATACAGCCCTGACCAGGATGGTAAAGGGCCTGCTGGCCTCTGAGCACAGAGCCCGTCCTCAGAGTAAGCTGATGTCTTTTGATCATTAGCTCTCAGGCTGTAAGAGAAAGCTTTTGGAAGTCCTACCTGTTACTCTCTTTGGTTGCCCCCTTGCCTTTGATTTCATTTCTCTTGGCCTAACTTGATCTGCCTCTGGACTCCTGCTTTCCCTTCATTCACTTTTTACCCTTCATTTGTCCCTCCCTTAAGTCTGGTTACACATCCTTTCATTTTCCTATGTAGCCATCTCCAAACTGACGTCCCACTTTTGTGATTTTTTGCCAGGTTTGGCTCACATTTAAAGCAGAGAAGGAGTAGTGATGGTTGGGAGTGGAGAATGAGAAGGAATTTGAATTGTCTGTTTACCTTTTGTGTTCTGTTTATAATTTCTGAACAAAACCCCTCTCCAATAAGACCATCTGGGGAGGTTCAGGAACACAGGCTCAGGCCCCAGACTTCTTGGGTTTTTGTTCTAACTCTGCCTCTTATCAGTTCTGTGACCTTGGGTAAACTATTTAGCCTCTCTGACCTCAGTGTTTGTAAAGTGAAAATAACATCATGTGACTCATAATGTCATTGTGAAGACTGAATGGGTAAATATAGGTACATTGCCTAGAACAGTGCTGCTGCTGCTGCTGCTAAGTCGCTTCAGTCGTGTCCGACTCTGTGTGACCCCGCAGAGGGCAGCCCACAAGGCTCCCCCATCCCTGGGATTCTCCAGGCAAGAACACTGGAGTGGGTTGCCATTTCCTTCTCCAGTGCATGAAAGTGAAAAGTGAAGTTGCTCAATCGTGTCCGACTCTTCGCGACCCCATGGATTGCAGCCTACCAGGCTCCTCCATCCATGGGATTTTCCAGGCAAGAGTACTGGTGTGGGTTGCCATTGCTGACATATAGTAAATGCTCTGATTTCCAAGGCAATCTGTGTCCAAGGCTTTGTGAGCCTCTGTTATCATATCTGCACTCTTATTTGGACCAAACTATATGTATAACTTAATTTTTACCCACTCATCCCTCTGCCATTCCAAGCACAGAGTTCTGGATCACTCATTTATTTAATCAGTATTCACCTAATGATTGCTAAGTGCCAGATATTGTTCTAGGCTCTTGGATACAATGCAGTTTTGTCTTTGTTTTCATGGGTTTTATACTCTACCTGGAGAAGAGGTTCAATAAAAAAAAGAGCATCTCAGCACTTTAAAGAACCTCTCAGTGTATTTTATAGTGCCATGAGTGGGGGATTACTTTGTATGCTGTGAGAGAGAGAGTGTGTGTGTGCGTGTGTGTGTGTGTGTGTGTGTGTGTGTGTGTGTGTGTGTAAAGTCATTTTAGAGAGGTTGGTTAAGGAGGATTTCTCTGAGCGGTGACATTTGGATGGAAACCTGAATGGGAGCAAATCAGCCATGCAAGGAGCTGGCTAAGGGTGTTTCAGGAAGAGCAAATAGTAACTATAAAACCCCGAAGGCTAGAATAAGCTTGACAGTTTCCAGAAAGAAGACATATGTGGTTGGGGCAACTCTGGACTCTGATGTAGAAAGGTACAAGAAGTGATCAGACATGATTTCATAGTCCTCATGGGGCAGGGGAGATGCTTAAATTTTACTCTATATGTCATAGGAACTGCTGGAGGATTTTAAGTAAGGAAATGACATAGTGATTTTATGTTTTCAAAATACCATGCGGTTGAATGACTATTATACATACATATTGTCAGTATTTCTGGAAATAATAATTTAGTTAATTAATTACATGTTGCATGCAATGCATAGACCATCTATAAGTAAGACAGCCCCAAACAACAGTGACTTAAATGACTGAAATACGGTAGCTTATTTCTCTTGTGCATGGAAGTGTGGAAGTAGGCAATTCCAGGGCTGATACGGGGATTTGGCTAGATGAAAAACTCAGAGTACAGTACCCTTTCAGCTCTCTGGTCTACTATCTCTAAGTGTAACCTTCAACCTTATGGTCCAAAGTAGCAGCAAGAGCTCCAGCCATTGTATCAGTCTTCTAGGCAGTACAGATGAAATTGGAAAGAACATATCCAAATTGTCTTGAGGTTGACATATGACACATCTGCTTATGTCTCTTCAGCCACAACTTATTCCTATTTCCACAATTATCTGTAAAGAAGGTCAAGGAGTGTAGTCTTTATTCTGAGCAACTATGTGAGCTAAAACCTACGAATTTTACTACTGTAGAAGAGGGAAGACAGATATTGAGGGTCATTTAGCAATCTCTCTGCCATATAATTCTGTTATTAAACTAAATCCGAGTTCATTAAAGCTGGAAGTGATTTAGAGATTTGCTAGGTTAACCACTTCTGTGGTACCATTTATACAATCACTTTAACTCAGTTCCAGAATCTCCAGTACCCAGAGTCTCCTGGAGAGTCAATCACTAGTTTCACTGGGGGGACTGTGATGTCTCCTTGGGTCTTCTTAGCAGGAGCCAGTTATGAAGTTCCCTAGCCCCTTACTCCCTCGCACAATAAACAACATCCAGTGGAACTGTGTGGGATGAGTGGATTTGAGTGTAATTTGAAAATGCCAACCTCAAAAGCCTAAGAAGCATCAATCTCAAGGGTCACTATTGAAAAATCTCATCTCTCAGTTCCCCGAAGGAGACTGTTTGAGATCCTGGTCAGCAAGTAGTAGGTTTGGATCAGGGATGGGCCTTTAACAGGTGGGGTCTTCCAGCTCCCAGAATCAGTTTTCATTTTCCTCTTTTCTTTCTTATTTTAAAAAATATTCATGCCCTGATGAGCAATGCATTCCCTAGAGCAGAATAGAGATGACCCCACGGAGCACTGGGCTCTGTTGATGGGAATTGCTTTTACCTTCTGGAAAGAGAATAGGCCACAAAGGATCAATCTTTTCTCTGTTGTATCTCTTTCAAGTTGAACTGCATTGGACAATGAGTGGATTAAAAAAAAATTCTATGGCCTGGTGTGCTTCAGATGCATTTGCCAATTTTAACATCATTCTCCAAGTTATATAAAACTGGAGAATAAATGCCCAAGCCTTCTGTATGGTGAGCAGTTTACTTCCCAGGCAGGGATCACATTTGTAACAAATCTCCTCAGAGATGCATTTTGTAAGTGAAGTGAAGAAATCATTAGCAAAGCAATATTTGAAGAAGCAGCCTGGCTCAGTTCTGAAAGCAACTCTATTTTAACCTTTAAAAGATATCATTTTACTTACCAGGCTGCTTATTACAATTACACAGTGTTTTCCTTGGCCCCTGGCTCCATTAAACATATGTTTTATAGCAAGTTCTCAATTACATTATCCTGACAGGCTGGCTCATAAGGGCACGTTATAAAGTAGAGAGACTGCAAAGTGCTAAACTGGCCCTCATTAAGTTTATAGTTTTTATTACCTTGTTTAGGGCACTTTTTCTTCCCTTCCTTTCACCGGCTTTCTTTTGTGACATTTAATTTATAAGAAGCAAAGAGACACTCTTGTCCTTGTGGCTGGCAAACTCTCCCACAAGAGGCATTGAAGGGATGTGTCTTTAGCACGTGATGCCCATCCCACTGCCCTCCTCTGGCTGTTAGTAAATTGCTTTTCTTTCCCCTAAAGGTTGCCCACTATGTCAGTACCCTTTTAGTGTTAAACAGCAACAGGCTATGCATTTTGGTCTAAGACCGGTTGCTCTTAGATGGAGATGAGCTCTTCACAAGCTTGCAGGGCACACTTAGGTCAATGGGTATTTAACAAATGATGTGCATCACTTCCCCTAGCTGGCCATCTTTGCTGATCTGCATAAGCAGTTCCTTTGCGCCAGCCCACAGTCAGCCTCTTGGAGAGGTTGGGCTGGATTCTCTCACCGCAGCACTGAGGTCAGCTGAACTATTTTAATTTACAGAACATTACGCATGCATAAATATATTTATATCTCCATACCCCGACAAGGGAATTAAATCAGTTTGAATTTATGTAAAATGTGTTATCATTATTGGACAAGGAAAGAGGATCATGCTCAGATGCACAAATATCATCTGGCCACTGCTAATTATGGGCATGTTAAAAAATGGCTGGTGGTTGCTTCTGAACCCAGACGGAATATGTGGATGTTGATTATGAAGAGCTATTATATATTGATAGGTTAGGATTTATTACTGAAAGTCTAAACCGATTGCTCTGGATTGCATGGTAGTCAGACACTGGGGAATCGGTCTTGGAGCTGTTAGACCAGGGTAATCTATCAGGAGGAGGGGAGTGTATTCTATCAATTAAGGAACAAGCAATTCTACTGATTTGCTATTGGCAAGCTAATAGAGGTAATGGGTTTTCCTAGACAGTCCAGGTACCGTACAGCCGAGCTGGGGAAAATAGTGACATTAGACAAATAGATGAGCAGTTCATTAAACCTAAATGAAGCCTGTGATGGGGCCAGAGAGCTGGAGGACCCTTGGCTCTAGAATGTCCTGTGTGGGAGCCTCTTAGGTGGAACGAGGTGGCTGAACCAACAAGAATGTAGATGCCTTTTGCCATTGATATATGCAGCAAACTAATGTTCATGGGATACTCACAGGAACCCTTTGGTGTGAAAGCATGTCAGCAGTGTATATCACTAAGCTAGTGTTGCAATAATGGTGCATTAAACACAACCTCAAAAAACTTAGTGGCTTAAACAAAAATGCTTATCTTTCTTGCTCATGGGTCTGTGGGTCACTGGGGGTTTGGCTTTAGCCCATGTGTGTAGCTCTTGCACAGAGGTGGGCAGGATGGTAGCTAGCCAGGGCATGTGCTTCTCTTGGCTTTGGCAGATGCACAGATGTCCAAGTCAAACTGTGCAGGCACCTTTCTACATCTGCTAGAGTCATGTCCACACACATCCTGTTGGTCAAAGGAAGTCTTAGGGTCAAGCCAACATCCAGGGGCAGGGAAGCATACTGAGCCCACAGCAAGAGTTTGAATATATAAATTTACTATGGAGAAGCAGAGAAATGTGATCAATAAGCTATATGGCACCTTCTGTAGTAGAAGCTGAGTTTGGATCCCTCTCCTCCTCCTACTTCCCCTCCCTGTCCCTCCCCCGCCAAGAGCCCACTAGGCCATACTGCTATTTGTCCCTAGTCTCCAGAAGCAGACTTTGTGCTTTAATCCTGCTCCTCCTCAGGTGGTGCCAAGTTGGTGTATATTACAGCATATCAACCAACATGGTTCGTAAATTGAACTCAATTTTTAGAATAAAAACTTTTGCACTACTGCCACTTTTTACTGCAGAAGTCACCAGTGAGTTCCTTTGCTCTCCCAGATATGTCTCATGTTTGCTTTCCTTAAACAAAAGCTGACAAACCAAGGGTAATAGGATGTAGCTGCAGCCCATCTGAAGTGAGGCAAAAAGGACAGGGAGGGCCAGCGCACTTAGCAGGGAGAGTGAGAGAGCAGTGCACGTGGGCTCTTAGAGTCTGCTTGGTTCCCTCTGTGTGTTAGTGCGGAGTTACTAGGCAGTGAGCTAAAGTTTACTCGAACAAAAACTCCATGAAGGCAGGAATTTTTGTCTGCCTATGTCCATTGCCACATTCCCTGAACTATAACCAGATGCAGGGAACATGGTGGCTTCTCAATATGAATTAACTGTGTGGATGAATGAATGAATGAAGGTGAAACCAGTTCTTTTGGGACAACCACAGCCTCTAATGATGTCCAAGTTTAGGTTGTAAATAGAAAGTTTATCCTTTCTTTTCATTTAGGGGGTAGAAGGGATGACCTTGGAGAATGGGGAAGCAGAGAGGAGAAGTAGCCTTGGAACCTCAGCTTAGAGGCAGGGGTCAGGAAGGCTAAAGAGAGGGCTAATGTCTATTCTCTGTCCTATATTAAGTAGCAAGGGTCTTGTAGCTCCTTGTCTTGCCTCACCACAAACGGCCTTCCTATAAGGTCTGTAGAAACTTCCAGGCCACAAAAATAAAGCACAAAACATTTAAAAAGCCAAAAGAAGGGGGATCTTGATTCTTGTAGGTGAGGCAGAAATTACGGCTGGTTTGTAGGGGGTAGAAAAATAAAAGACCTAGATCTAGCTTGGCTGTGGTAAATAGGCAAGCAAAGGGATAAAATAGCAACCAGCCAACAAGAGAAAGCTCAACCCGACCAGGGCAGGGACAGACTTTTACAATGTGGTAGCTTTAGAGCCCAACCCAGATCCTGGGGCAGGCTTCACAGAGACTGCAAATATCCAGCTGCCATTGTTTTGCCACTCATGGGATGATCTGAGGAAGGGAGAAAGGCGATTGGCCAGGAAAAGAAACCATAAGATTGGATTGGCCACCTGACCTCAGGCACCACAATTTCTCTGATTAGAAATGTAATTTCTGGGCTTTCACCCAACACCCAAGACTGTTCAGTACCAAGCTTCTACACATATACAACATTCTATAACAAGCACACACTTCTAACCCATGCTGCTTGAATATAGGCCACTGATATAATTCTATTGATTTCTGTCTCATCCACCCTGGAAGATTTTCATCCATCGTAGATTCTAATTTCTAAGACTCTTTATCTCCTCCTGACCTGTCTTGGCAGCTTTGAATTTTGGGTTTCTCCAGCTGGCCTCTCCCAGACTCCTTATCATCATATTTCCCAAACCCACCTCCTCAAATTTCCCTAAATCTTGCTCCTCCTTCTAGAGCCCCTCTCTTAATTAATTGATCAACCCCCTGAGATACCTTCTCTTCTCTTTCCCATGCCTAATTAAAAACATGCTGTCATTTTTTTTTTTTTTTTGCCCTAAATATTTTCCAAGGCCATTTCCTCATCTCTAATCCTGCAAATGCTGTTCTGGCTCCAACCCTATCATTTCTTGTTGGTGCTATCAAACCAGCCTACCACCTGGTCCCCGCCTCAGGTCTCACCCTCTTCCTGTTTATCCTCTTAGCCGCTGCCTGAGGGACTCTATTTAAAATGCAAATCTGGCCAGTGAGCCCTCTGTCTTGGGCTACCTCCGGGTAAGTGTAAGCTCCTTTCAAACAGGTGGAGGTGCCCCTCCTCCTGCCCACCTCCCCGACCTCATCTCCTGCTGCTCCTTGACTAACACTGACTACCCAGAAGGCTTTGGATGGTTTAGGGTTTGTTCTCTGCACACACTTTGCTGTTTTAAGTCTTGGCCTCTTCTTAACTCTATTGTCTTGTCAGCGGCGTTTTTTTTTTTTTTGTCAGCTTCCCAGCTGCCTGTGTGCGAGCTAAGTCGCTTCAGTCACGTCTGACTTCTGCAATCCTATGGACTGTAGCCTGTCACACTTCTCTGTCCATGGGATTCTCCAGGCAAGAATACTGGAGTGGGTTGCCATTTCCTCCTCCAGGGGACCTTCCCAGGGATCAAACCTGCGTCTCATTTGTCTCCTGCAGTAGCAGGAGGTTCTTTACCATAATGGCCACCTGGGAAGCCAGAATCTGCCTGCCAGTACAGGAGAGAGTAAGAGGCACAATTCGATCCCTGGGAAGATCCCCTAGGGGAAGAAATGGCAACCCACTCCAGTATTCTTGCTTGAGAAATGCCATGGACTGAGGAGCCTGGCCGACTATAGTCACAGGGTTGCAAAGAGTCAAACGCCGTGCGACTGAGGCATGACACAGGTCTCTCTTACTATCTATCTCTCAGCTCTTGTGCCTTCTCTTCAGGGCAGCACAAAGTGCTCCTCGGGGTCCCACAACACCGTGTGGCTCCCTCATCATTTAATAATATCTCACTTTCCTTCTTCCAGGCTTACCGAGCAATACACCATTTAAGGAAAGAGATCTTTTTTATTCACTTTATTACTGCCAGCATCTAGCATAGTGCCTAATGCATGGAAGATGCCCAGTAAATATTGGTTAGGCTGACCAGAATTGACTCTGCATTTTCCTTACTTTTCTTACCTCTGACTTAACAGCCTTCAATGATGAGAAGTCAGCGTGAGGCAGAGGTTTTCTTTTGGAGCCTAAAATCGGTAACTTTGTCATTGTACACCTAACTGAAAAAGAAAAAAAAAAATCAACTTTGATGTTTTTGGAGGCTACATCTGAAGTTGAAAGGTTGACGTTTGCATCATGATAGAAAGTAGTGGTCTTTTCAAATGATTTTGCTTCAACCTTCCCAATAAAACAAATGAACTGTGTGCATGGGATTTTGACGTGCTGGTTTTTCTTTGACACTAAAATGAAATGAATGTGCAAAGGCACAAAAACAGTATGTATCCTCAATTGGATAAAAGCTCACCTTTATCTCCCTCTGACCCTTTTATTTTCACAATACTAAAGAAATATTAAAAATGGTAGGGGCTGGCGAATTTTTAGAAAAGCTATCAGTTCCCACTCACTTTCCATCCCGTTGCTCTAGTGTAACCTTGACCTCCTCTTCCTCTCACCTCTGCAAATACTTCCCAGAGTTGGCTTCCTTCTGCTTTCTGAAGCCCACAATTGACATCCACACAATGGAAAAGTCTCTGTTGCATGATCTTTTCTTGGAGTCCATTCCCCTGGGCTGTGAAGGCTTGATCTAAATCACTGATCAACATGTCTTTGGAGAAAGTTCCAGGACCCCTGGACCACCTCTCCCATCCCTAGATAAATGGGGCTTTGAGTAGAAGCATATTTAGGTTCCAAGGGGAGGAAGGAGGGCCTGGGGGGATGTGAGAGTGCATGCCAGGTGGTGGTGTGGAAATAAGCACAAAGATAGCCCCACTCCTTTTGATAACATTCTCTTCATTGTGTTTCTTTCACACTGGTTCATCTTAAGATCACAGTCTATAAGCACTGTGGCCATCTATAAGCTAAAACTTTGGAGAATGGGCTCAAGGGAAACCATGGGCCCTCTTGCTCCCTTCTAGAACTGCTAAGGGACTGGGAAACTGGGCTTTGGGGAAGCAATCTGATGAATGCGTGCAAATATGCATGTCTATGTGTGAGTACAAGAATATGAACTGTTTGTGTGTTTATGTGAAAGTTTGTGTGGGGTTGTGAGAATGTATGTAAATGTTTGTAGGGGTATGTACTTACGTGAATGTGTGTGAGTGTATATTTGTGTCTGTGTGTGTGTTGTGTGAGTGGTGAGTGGATATGCGTGTGAGTGGTGAGTGGATATGCGTGTGAGTGTGTAGTTTTCTGAATGTGTATGTATATGTCTGTGAGTTTGAAGATACAGTGTTTTGAGAAAAACTCCCTCCTCCCACCTCCAGTTGTTTTCCTGATACAATGTTCTGCAGTGACAGAACCACATGACCTTAACTCCCTCATGAGTGCCATCATGCATCCTCCCCCTGCCACATCATCCAGATAAACCTACATCCTATGTATAAACAACATGCTTTGACTTCTACTTCCAATCATGCTTGTATTCTCTGATCTTCTCTCAGAGAGATGTGCCAGAGTGGCCTCTGCTGTTACAATGAGTTGTTAGTTACAGGACCAGGAAGAGAGGAAGTGTCTAATGTAAGTCCTGGAAAGCCAATTTAAAGAATGGGAAGGCTTGAAATAGAGGGAAGATTGTAGGGCTTGGAGAAAGTTTCTGGACATAAGAGGTGGCAGCTGTAGTTTTGTATATATGCCTTGTAGCCATATACCTTTTTTGAGTGAGAGGGGGATCCTTAAAAGTACCTACTAGAGCAAGAAACTCCTGATAAACATGTAGAAAAGTGTATTTCCAAAGAATATTCCATAGCAATATTTTCCCTCCTATGTTTATTTGCAATGTGACATTATTATTATATTTGTCTATTTATGCCCCCCTTGAATAAATGTTAGCTGTGATCTATTTTGACTAAAAGAATATGACAAAACTGACACCATGTAACTTTTGAGGCCAGGCTTTTAGAAGTCTACAGTTTATATCTTCACCTTCACTCTCCATTGTGACAAGCTCGTCACATGGAGGTGCCCATGTGGATGGGAACTGAGGTGCTCTATTAACAGCTCACATTGAGCTTTCAGCTGACATCCAGCTCCAGCTCCCAGTCTTGTGGGTCAGTCCTCTTAATACTTCAGCCCATCTGAATCTCTGCAGAACTGTAGACACAGTCAATACCACCTGAAACAGAAGAATCACTCAGCGGAGCCCAGTCAACCCACATAGTTATGAACAGTAACAAATGGCTATTGGTCCTTGAAGACACTAATTTTGGGGGAAGTTCATTATGTGCCAACAGATAACCAATTTACTAGGTGAAGTTACTGCTGTTGATTGAGCTGGGTAGTGAGAAGGCTTTCTCCACAATTGCCAGAGAGTGAGCAAAAATCAACTTATGCAGAAAGCAGATGATTGGAGAAGGTACATTTCATTTATGTTTTTCAGGGAAGTAGTCATTAAATCTCTAACCTTCATATGATACAAAATAATTAAAAGAAAATGTTAATTGCATTTATTTTTGAATAATGGCTGCTTATCTATATTAAACATTTCTACAGTGAACATTTACTATCTCTGTAACAAGATAAAATATTATTAGAAACAGTTAATGGGCTTCTTATTTAGCTTTTCTGAAAGTGGCATATTACCTTAAGGCATGCTGCACCTCATACTGTGAAGGCAGGGGGATATTTTTTTTTTTTTTTTCCCTGAGAACATTAGCGTTTACTTAATTATTAGAAAGTTCTAATGAGGATTTCACTGCCTGGTTTTCAATACTCAAAAATTCTTTTTTATTTAGTGAATAGATTTAAATCCTACTTTGTCAGCTTGAAATGTGAAATCCTCCTTTTGAGTCAGTCTTAGTTAAGTTAGATGATAGATTTAGCTGGGCTCACAGAGAAAGGCCCTTGGGCTGGCAGGGTGCAAGGCGCTGTAGGTCACCATCTTCCTCCTTTTATTGGTCTATTAACCATTACCTTGTGTCAGTGAGCACCAGTGCATATGCTTCTCCCCTCTTCCTGGAAACACGTCTGAACTGTTCTTGCAGCCATCATGTGTCTGTGTTCTGGTTCGTGGGATGGCCCATTCAAAACATCCATGATTTCTTAGCCTCCATCCTCTGGTCCAGTTCTACAGTACCTGGGAAGTCACATGATGAGGAAAGTAGTACCACCAGATGGAAAGGGATCTCTACATGACTAAGTGGAGGGTGTCAACATAACCACCCACCTCAGTGACCTGCAGTGGACTGTGACTTGAGCATGAAAAACATCTTTGTTATGTTAAGCTACTGACATTTTCTTGGTTTAGGTATTGGCATTCCCTGAGTAATATGTATTTATGCTAGAAAGTGCTTTATGTTTTTATAGATATTATCTCCTTTGATACCCACAACACCCCTGTGACCCAGGAAGGATGAATGTTTTCCCATTTTACAGAGAAAATTGAAACACACAGAGGTGGATTCTTTGCCCAAAACAAAGTTCTCTGGTCAGTAAATGGCAGAGCATTGGCTTGCCTTCAAGTTTCATTCTTTTTCATCTTTCTCCTGCTGACTTTCTCTAACTCAGGTCTGATTTCTGGTATGAATTTTATTTTGACTCTAGTCTATGGAGCTAAATATCACAAAGCAGTGTTTAACCTTTCTTTTTTCCAATGAAGAAAATCAAACTAAAGCAATTCCTTTTTGTGAAATCAAGGTGAATATGGTGAGCATTTCCAAGGGCTCCCCAAATAGGTTAAATAATAAAATGGATTTTTATGCCAGCATTTCACATTTCACAAAATGTAGTCTGTAGTCCTGAAAGATGGCTAGTGTAAAAAGGGATCCTGATCAAATACTCATCAGTTCTGGGTACTATATCCCTCTTGGAGATTAGCAATAGACATTAGCACATTAAAGGCTCTGAGAATTTCTGTAGTTAAAGCATCTATTCTGTGCTGTGACACTACTAAGTTTTTGTTCTGCAGAACATAGTTTTGGTAACTCTGGTTTAGATGTTTACTTCTCTTAATATAGGGAATGGGATTTAAAATATTTTGCAATTCTCTTTTGTTCTATCATTGTATTATATTATCAGTTTCTTTATTCACTTTATTGTTCTTAATTATTCTTTAAATATTCATTTTCTTCCTCTGCTTCTTCCTCTTCTTCCTTTTCCTCCTGACTTCCTCCCCCAGTTCTTCTCTTCCCACTCTTTATTCTTCTGCTTCTTTTGTTTTGTCATTGTTGTTGTTGTTTTCTTTTTTTTTTTGACTTTTAAAATTATTAACACCTGTCTTGGTCCTTCCAGCTGCTATAGTAAAGTACCACAGACTGGGTTTCTTTCAGTACTGGAGACTAGAAGTCTGAAATCAGCATTCCAGCGTGGTTAATTGAGGGTCCTCTTCTGAGTAGCCAACTTCTTAATGTATCTTCACAAGGTGGAAAGGACTGGGGAGCTCTGTCAGGCCTCCTTTATAAGTGAAATAATCCTACTCATGAGGGCTCCACTCTCATGATTAATCACCTTCCAAGGGCCCCACCTCCTAATACCATCAAAATAGGCATTGGGATTTCAACATATGAATTTTGGGGAGATATATTCAGACCATAACAGCTCCCTACTCTAGTTGATCAGAGAATGTAGCAGATAAAAAGCACTTTCAGTAATCATTTGACAAAACATATAAGATTATCTCTGGACACAAGATGGCTAAATGTAGGTTAAATGGATCATGGTGACTGACAGACTGTGGGAGAGGTAGCAATGGCTGCCTATAGTTGCACCTGATTCAATAATTTTAGCAGTGATCAGATGAGCACATTAACAGTAAGTTGATTGTATTTATGAATGATGGCAAGATGGAAGGCTTAGATGCCATGGTCAGGATCCTTCAAAATTTCAGACAAGGCTGAATTCAACAAGACATCATTTAACAAGGATGAATTTAGAGCTATGCTCTTAAATCTAGAAGCTCTACTGTATAACTATAGTATCAGATGACATGACTGAACAGAGCAAAATATAAAAAGGTCTTAGGGTTTCTAATTTGATTGTACACTCAATATATAATCTTGTGGCTTCCATTTAAAAATGCCAAAGTAAAACATTTTAACCCTCAAAACCCACTCAAAACTTAAAAGAAAAAGAAAAAAAATCTCTTTATTCAATGAAACCAAAGAAAAATGACACATCTCAAACCGTAAAGCAAGATGCACACATGGCTGATGCTGTGGCTTCCGGGCTGAGATGTGGGAGCTTGCTGAGAGTAGCGATATGGATCCTTAGATTATCCTTGGGTAAGGATGTGAGATTAATGTGCCATAAATCTGACAGATGTGGACAATGATGCATCTAGGCCAAAAATAGGTCAAAGGAGAGATCGGAAATGCCTCTAAAAAGACTTCATTCCAACCACTGAAAGGAGGGGAAGGTAGATTTGAAGGTGGAAACTTACTGACATGCCATTTCTATTGTCTATCATGATACAGTTCACACACAGAGAGGTAATGGGTGAAGGGTATAAGGAGAAGGAAGGGAGGAAACCAATAATTGCCAGATCGAAAGCCAGAGAACTTTCTACCTAATGGTTTTTCTGTGAATCTCACTGACCACATGGAGCCCAAAACAGTAAGGAAAAATGGCGCCAGGATAGCAATTTGCTCAAGGAAACTTTGGTATTATTTACTCCCTCATTCAGTGGAATTATACTAATATATCCATGCTCTTCCATGGCTTATGGTGGCAGAGTTTGTTTCTCATTCCTTGACTTTGGGCGTGGTCATGTGAATTGCTTTGACAATGGAAAGTGAGCAAATATGATGCAGACAGGGGCTTGGAATTTGCATGCATCGTTGGTTAGCACTCTTGTATCTCTATGATTGCCATGACAAAAAGGCAAGTTTTTTTTCATCCATGTGGCATGTGGGATCTTAGTTCCCTGACCAGGGGTTGAACCTGCACCGCTTGCCTAGGAAGCACAGAATCTTAACCACTGAGCCCCCAGGGAAGTCCCTGCCATGTGAAAAATATGCACTGGGTAGCTACTTCCTCGTTACCCTGCCCTAGAGTGAGATGCAGAAGACATTAACCTTCCAGGGAGCATGGAGGCAAGTCCAGCTGAGCAAAGCTTTTCCAGCCAGCTCACAAACTCATGAATGAATGTTTTGTTAGACATTGAGCTTTACGTGGTTTATTAAACATTTTTAATGCTCTGATAGCTGAATAATACAACCATAAAAGTGAGGGCTCTAAACTCTGTAGTTTCTTCTGTATCCTACTAAATCAATCCCATGATAGTCTCTCTTTGTTAAAGGTAGTAATTTTTAATTTGTATTTTATTTTATTTTATTATTATGGCTGTGTGTAGGCTTTCTTTGTTGTGGCTAGTTGGGGCTACTCTTCACTGTGGTGTGCAGGCTTCTTATTGCAGTGGCCTCTCTTGTTGTGGAGAGCAGTCTCAGTAGTTGTGAAGCATGGGTTCAGTTGCCCTGTGGCATATGGGATCCTCCTGGACCAGGTATCAGCCCCATGTTCCCTGCACTGGCAGGCAGACTCTGAACCACTGGACCATCAGGGAAGCCCACTATGATAGTCTCAAGCAGGTAGTGACTCCTATGAAAAATAAGCAGAAAGGCGGGAACTATGTTTGAAAATCTGCAACAGAGAAGGAAGAAAGGAAAGTAAATAAAGGAAGATGAAGAACTTCTTCCACATGATGAATTATTCACAGAAAATAAAGGAAGATTTTAAATAAGTCTTCTATATTTCAAAGAAATTATGTACAACCTGATCTCTTAAAAAATAAATTCTGAGAAATGATATAGGGATTGAATGGAGAGATTATGGACCATAGAACTGAAGGAGATTTTTTAAAAAACTAGTAAATGCAAGAGATTTTAGAAACTAGTACATCAGACATTCTTTTCCCAAGATCCTTTAGAATTTCTTGTACATCTTAAGCCATTTTTTTCAATCTTCTTTTACATCTGTGAGCTTTTCTGTATCATCTCAATAATACCCATTTTTGCTTGTTATCCAAAGATATTTTCAATATTTAAAGACTTGTAATTTAAGAACTCTGATATATACCTAACCTGAGATTAGCCTAGAATAGACATTTAAATTTTGCTTTTAGAACACTAGCATTCTAGAAAAACATATCTTTAAACTATTTTATCACTAAGATGAATATTTATTTATTCACAATCATATTCCTCCTTTCTATTCCTTGTTTATAATATCAGAGAAGTGTTAGCCAAGTTAGAGATCTAAATTAGATTCCAACCCAGTAATCTAAATTTAATAAAATGTGCTGTCACTGCTATTGGGGATGGCAAGGGATTTTGCAAAGTACAAGAGAAGTATTTTATCTTCACAATTAGTAGTATCTCTATTAGTGAGATTCTGATCCTGATAATTAATATCTGGTAATGCCACAGGTGAATTATGAAGGGCCCATTTCACACACAGGGATAAATGAATAATCCCACTATAAACCCATTAAAAATGCACAGGCCACAAAGAGTATAGGTTAATAAAGTGCCCAATAAATAAATTAAGATACTGGCCATAAATTACGGTGTCCTATCAACATCAAATTTGTTAACCACAGTACAGCAGAGAGTTTTAGATTGAATTAGTGCCGTGATTGAATTAATAGGAGAGAAGAGAGGATGTGAGAGGGAACAGTATTCATGAATGAAGGAAGTTACCAGTGAGTTAGAGCTTGTGCAGTTATGAAAATTCAAGTGTATCAATCAGCATGGGTTGGGTTATGCTGCTATAACAAACCCCCAAATCTCAGTGACCTAAAACAAAAAAAGTTTATTTCTCTCCTATATCTCATGTCCATAGCCACTTAGCCAGATGCTTCTTGTCATGACTGTCTTCATTTCTGGATCCAGGATGACAGAGAAATCATCTGGAGGATTGCCAGTTTTCAGATCAAAGGGAAAATGAAATCTCTGGAGAATGACTCCAGGAATTAAATGCGCAACTCAGATGTGACATACATCATTTCTACTTGGAAGCTATTGGTCAGAACTAGTCACTGGCTCCACCTAACACAAGGAAGTATATAAGCCTACCAAGTGCTCTGGAGTCAGGTAAAAATTTCTAATAAATAGATTAAGGACTATGGCTTAATTTGAAAGAAAATGGCAGATGGCTTAATTTGAAATGACTTGAAAAATTTTTGATTGGGCTCTAAATGCTTCAGAATGTTAACTACTGGCAACA
Organism: Capricornis sumatraensis; assembly: GCF_032405125.1. Classification (NCBI taxonomy): domain Eukaryota; kingdom Metazoa; phylum Chordata; class Mammalia; order Artiodactyla; family Bovidae; genus Capricornis; species Capricornis sumatraensis. The sequence goes on from NC_091069.1 coordinate 215,736,400, forward strand.
ACAAGCTTAACTTGGCTGTACTACTCAGCAGGTAGGGTATGAGAAGGCTGTTCTTAAAAATTTTTTCTTTCTATGTCCTAATAATCATTCATACCTCATCCTTTCCTACAAAAGATATCTTAACTCCTTTGTACACAGAATCCTAAAAATGAAGCTCAATAACAGGTGGTGAAACTCAGCTTCTTTATATTTTGGAGGATGGGGGTAATGAGGGAACTCTTTAAAAGCTTCTTCTGAATATTAAGCAGAAACTCAATAGCAAATAATTTGTTCTATGTCGTCTTTAGGGTTGTCATAATAGTGTTATCTATACTTCTTTTTTCCCATTTAGAATACTTTAGATCATTTGAATAACACAGTGTTATTTAAGGTCTCTGGTTTTACTTTTACTCATTTATCCCTCCATTCCTTTTGCATTTTATTTATCTTTACCCTCAGGAAGGAAAATGTTGGCAAACCCTAAGGTGCTCTTCTGTTTAGCCTGTGGAGAGTCTCTAGCAAAAAGCCACTTGAAAGGAGCCGTTGGTGCCTTTCCTTGTGCAAGGCTCAAGAAGTGCATAGCGATATTACATTTCACTGTTGGTTCTTTGAGTGTGAGAGCAAACCAGCTTTCTGAAGTTGTCGTTAAAAGTTCATGAAAGGCGTGGTGCCTCTTGTTAGACGCCTAGACTGAAGTAAGTGTTAAGAAACACACTGAATTTTAACCTTAAAGTCTATACACTTAAGAAAAGATATAGAGTACATTACAGACTAAGGTAATAAACAGAATAATTCATGACTCCCTGAGGGGGTTAGGCTTTTTTTCTAGGGGGCAAATGAGCAGGAACAGAATGCCTCTCAAGCCCTTGAGGGAAGAATGTATTGTGTAGCTAATTCTCATGGGCACAACTACTACTTTATTCAATGGGAAATTGTGTTTTTTTATTCAACATCTGTTTTATCACTTTTCTCTTCTTAATCATCTCTTTTTCAACATTGCAGCCTGTTTAATCATATCGCAAGCATGGAAAAACAATTGCTTGGCCATCAGTGATTTGTATCCTCTCTGTCTTGATCAGCAGAGGGAAATTAATAATAAACTACTTCACAGAGGCATAGGACATTATTCCAACCAGTTACTGGGTGCTCACAGAGCTCAGATGCATCACTGTGCAGCCAAAAATGAGCTTTTGAGATTTCAAAATCTTTTTTAGTGTATATAGGGCAAAACTTTCTGTATACTTGCTCAAAAAGTTTTCAGTCTTATCCTTCAAGACAGAGTGTAAACTGGTGCAGAATAATGGTTGTAGTTGTGACCATCGACTTAGTACATGCTCAATACCAGATACTCTCCCCATATGATTTTCTTCTGTTACTTTTTGAGAAATATTTTATTACTCTCAATTTACAGATGAGAAAACTGAGTCTTAAAAGTAACAGGTAACCTCCTTAAAGTCACACAGCAAGTAAATAACAGATTTTAAAGTTTTGGTCTGTTTGACTCTAAAGCAGGTTTATTTCCTCCATTTCTCTTGTGTTGCTCTGGAATCTCCAAAATGCAGTTTAACATACGGACTCTAGGTTCCTGAAAACAGACAGAGTAATTAAGCTAACTCTGTTCAGTATTTCTGTTCATAAGTGAAAGTAAAAGTCACTCAGTTGTGTCTGAGTCTTTGCGACCCCATGGACTATATTCTCTAGGCCAGAATACTGGAGTGGGTAGCCTTTACCTTCTCCAGGGGATCTTCCCAACCCAGGGATCAAATCCAGGTCTCCCGCATTGCAGGCGGATTCTTTACCAGCTGAGCCACAAGGGAACCCCCCTGTTCATAGATCACTTGTTATTTTAGACTTTCAGACATTGTTGCTGGCAAGTATCTGGATCTGCATCAGAAGGCAGGATTCTCACACTTGCTTGGCAGGATGACCTAGAGCAAGGTAGTCATTCTTTCTGGAGGAGATATTCAGTAGTATTTTCACCTGAAAAAAAACAGGCACAATCAACTCCCACCTATCTCCCTTTGTTACATAACCGAGAGTCATTAAATCTACAAATATTGATTTGTTAAGATAGAGAAGTAGTGACTAGAAATTTCAGGGTGATCCTCTCTGTTAAGTTAATTCAAAACAAATAAACCACCAGACCTCAGCAGCTCCCTACAGAAGACAGAGAATGATGCTGTGTGGCTGCCTCTTCTGATTCTGGCAGAATCTACTTTCCCATTTTTTCACCACCCTGACGAGTTGTAATCTTCCAAATGTCACCTTCCAGTTTCAGTCTTCTTTTTTGGCATTATCTGGCATCATAGGCCCCTCTGGACTCTGGGTACCTTTTCAGTGCTCCAGGATGTGGAAAAATCTAAGTGGGCAGAAACATCTAAACAATTGTCTCTGCCTTGCTATTTTTGCTGGTGGAAAACATTTATTTCTGTTTTATTGACTATGCCAAAGCCTTTGACTGTGTGGATCACAATAAACTGTGGAAAATTCTGAAAGAGATGGGAATACCAGACCACCTGACCTGCCTCTTGAGAAACCTGTATGCAGATCAGGAAGCAACAGTTAGACCTGGACATGGAACAACAGACTGGTTCCAAATAGGAAAAGGAGTACATCGAGGCTGTATATTGTCACCCTGCTTATTTAATTTATATGCAGAGTACATCATGAGAAACACTGGGCTGGATGAAGCACAAGCTGAAATCAAGATTGCCGGGAGAAATATCAATAACCTCAGATATGCAGATGACAGCACCCTGATGGCAGAAAGTGAAGAGGAACTAAAAATCCTCTTGATGAAAGTGAAAAAGGAGAGTGAAAAAGTTGACTTAAAGCTCAACATTCAGAAAATGAAGATCATGACATCTGGTCCCATCACTTCATGGCAAATAGTTGGGGAAATAGTGGCTAACTTTATTTTGCTGAGCTCCAAAATCTGCAGATGGTTATTGCAGCCATGAAATTAAAAGACACTTACTCCTTGGAAGGAAAGTTATGACCAACCTAGACAGTATATTAAAAAGCAGAGACATTACTTTGCCAACTAAGGTCCATCTAGTGAAGGCTATGGTTTTTCCAGTAGTCATGTATGGATGTGAGAATTGGACTATAAAGAAAGCTGAGTGCCGAAGAATTGATGCTTTTGAACTGTGGTGCTGGTGAAGACTCTTGTGAGTCACTTGGACTGCAAGGAGATCCAAACAGTCCATCCTAAAGGAGATCAGTCCTGGGTGTTCATTGGAAGGACTAATGTTGAAGCTGAAACTCCAATACTTTGGCCACCTGATGCAAAGAGCTGACTCATTGGAAAAGACCCTGATGCTGGGAAAGATTGAGGGCAAGAGGAGAAGGGGACAACAGAGGATGAGATGGTTCTATGGCATCACTGACTCAATGGACATGCGTTTGGGTGGACTTCAGGAGTTGGTGATGGACAGGGAAGGCTGGTGTGCTGTGGTTCATAGGGTCGCAAAGAGTCGGACATGACTGAACAACTGAACTGATATCTAGGTTCATAAATTCTCATAAATCCCCCTTTAGTTTTTCTTGGGGAGTTTAGGACTACATTTGGGGCTTTCCAGGTGGTGCAAGTGGTAAAAAATATGCTTGCAAATGCAGGAGATACGGGAGACATGGGTTCGATCCCTGGATTGGGAAGATCCCCTGGAGGAGGGCATGGCACCCTGCCCCAGTGTTCTTGCCTGGAAAATTATATGGTCAGAGGAGCCTGGAGGGCTACAGTCCATGGAACTGCAAAGAGCTGGACTCAACTGAGTGACTGAGCACCTTAGGTGAATGTGTGCTAAGTTGCTGCAGTCGTGTCTGACTCTTTGTGACCCTATGGATTATAGCCCCCCAGGCTCCTCTGTCCATGGAATTCTCCAAGGAATACTGGTATGGATTGCCATGCTGTCCTTCAAGGGATCTTTCTGACCCAGGGACTGAACCTGAGTCTCTCACATCTCCTTCATTGGGAGGCAGGTTCTTAGGACCACATCTAAACAGAAAAAAAAACAAAAACAAAAGCTCAGTTTAAATGATTATTTGGGTGAATGAGGCCCCAAGTCTCTTCTCAGTTGGCTTAAGCCATCAGCTGGAATAAAAGTGCTGGGCTGCAGAAGGGTTGGAATGAAGCAGCTATTGCTTTGACTCCTCACCATGCTCCGTGTCCAGAAAGCCATGGCCTAAATTTTCTGCGTTAGACACTCATCCCTCCCTTTTCTTGCTCTTTGATTTTCACTTCTTGTTCTGTGCTAAAGCTGCTTGCCTTCTCTCTTCTCCAAAACCATATTTCAGACTTGAATATACTTTCTTCTCTGCTTTAAAAATTGGGGGTAATCAGATGATGATTTTATAGTTCTGATTTATGTTTTAGAAGTTACTTTTCATAAATATCCCAAATGAGATCTATTTGGCCCCTGCTGCAGACCAGATGCTGGTCAGGTCTAGCAGAGCAATTGATTTAATCCTGTACATTTTCATAATTGGTAGGAATCAATTTTCCCTTTTAGTCTAACATTACAGATTTGTAACAATATGTGAAACAGGCTTCATGCTTTCCTTCTTCCTTTCATGTATGGTATGGCCTTAATAAACATTTAGTAGTTTCCTGCAAGAGCATCATATACATTAGGATGCAAGGCTTTCATTTTGTTTTCTGTTTTTAGTAAGCAAATTGAGTTAATCGGGGAGATTATTAAAAGGGGGGAAGGCACAGGAAAACAAGAATGCATATTTTCCTTGTAGAGTCTTGTCATTCTTGGTATGCATCTGACTGTCTTTCTTCCCATCTTTGAAACCCTCCTTAAGATTCCATTCTCTTGGGAAGCTCATCATGAGCCTTATTAGGAAGTTTCTAGGTTATTCAGACAAAACCAACTTGTGCCTCATTTTAAAGCAATTTCAACTCTCAGGCCCTCTTTGACTGAGCACATTTGGTAATGAGGGTAGAGATGGACTTGATCCTGGGTGGTAGGCACAGACATGCATGCAGAAACAAGATCTAGGTTGAATCTTTACCAAACTCACTACAGATTTTATTCCTTTAAAAGTTTTAAGTTTTCTGAATATGAACAGTACAACTTTATTTGATTGTTTTGAGTAATAGAAGTTTTGAAAAACAAAGAAAGAATTTTTAAATGGCAACCCACTCCAGTACTCTTGCCTGGAAAATCCCATGGATGAAGGAGCCTGGTAGGCTGCAGTCCATGGGGTCGCTAAGAGTAGGGCATGATTGAGCGACTTCACTTTCACTTTTCACTTCCATCCATTGGAGAAGGAAATGGCAACCCACTCCAGTGTTCTTGCCTGGAGAATCCCAGGGATGGCGGAGCCTGATGGGCTGCCGTCTATGGGGTCGCACAGAGTCGGACACGACTGAAGCGAGTTAGCAGCATAAGCTTACTACCTTATTATAAACATTTTCAATATTTTAAAGTATTACTTCTAACTTACCAGACATCCCTGGTGGCTCAGGCAGTAAAGCGTCTGCCTACAGTGTGGGAGACCCAGGTTCGATCCCTGGGTAGGGAAGATCCTCTGGGCAAGAAAATGGCAACTCACTCCAGTATTCTTGCCTGGAGAACCCCATGGATGGAGGAGCATGGTAGGCTACAGTCCATGGGTTCGCAAAGAGTAAGACATGACTGAGCGCTTTCACTTTCACTTCTACCTTACCAAGTCTTACCAAATTCACTTGCTGCATAAACTTGGATAAATATTTGTATGGCTTTCAGTGTCAGTTTTCTCATGTGTAAAATGAAAATCATAATCTTGAAACTGAAGCTGAAACTCTAATACTGTGGCCACCTGATGCAAAGAACAGACTCATTGGCAAAGACCCTGATGCTGAGAAAGATTTAAGATGGGAGGAAAAGGGGATGACAGAGGATGAGATGGTTGGATGGCATCACTGATGTGATGGACATGAGTTTGAGTAAGCTCTGGGAGTTGGTAGTGGACAGGGAAGCCAGGTGTGCTGCAGTCCATGGGGTCACAAAGAGTTGGACATGACTGAGTGACTGAACTGACTGAACTGACTGGGTTATTCTGAAAGTTAACATGAGACAATTCACATACATTTCACATACACTGCCTAACGCAGTGCTTATTTCATGGGCATAATACCTGAAATATTAATATTCTCCTATCTCATTTGTCTCCCATAGTGATAGAATATCCCTCCTTGATGGGATAACTGTTGGCCTAATACATTTCACACATTGCTTATTGAGTGAAAGGGACTATGATGCTACAGAAACACAATCATTTTTAGTAGGCAAAAATTGCACTTTGAAACAGGTGTGTGTGGTTTTCTTCTTCAAATTGTAAGATCTCTGAAAGCTGGTCTGTGAATTGACCTGAAAATTCACCCTGAAAAATCAGCTTGTAGTGTTAAATAAATACAGAATTTTAGAGCTGGACAGGACTTTAGAGGTAATTTAGCCCTCATTTCTTAGCTAAGGTAGTTCAGGGCCACAGAGATGAATGATGTTTCCAAGGTCAGCTATATCTGTTAATCAGTTAGGGTATTGCGTTGCAAAGAGCAGAATCATTACTAGGTATTTTAAATAGAAAAAGAATTTTCTAAGTAACATTTGATGGCAGATGAAGCCTCCAGAAGGGCCAGAGACCTAGGCCTAAAGGCTGTATGCCCAGGAGCAATTCTCAGATTGCACCAGTGGAGGGCTCCACTGGGAACCCAGGTGGTGCTGCCACTGGGCACAGGCTCCACAGTTCAGCACACAGGACCTTACACTGGGCCTGTCCTGCTGCCACCGCTGGGAGCAGGGTGACTTCCTGCCACTCCCGATTTGCTGTCAGAATGGGTTCCACATGAAGACTGTTTCTTCTCATCTGTCTCTTCCCTTTTGAAATGTATGTCATTTCAACAAAGAGCATCTAATGTCCGAAAGCTAGGCCATACACCTGGGCCTAACACCAAGGGAGGCCAGAAAAATCAGTTTCTGACTTCTGCCTTGGCAAGTTTAGCTTCCCAAAGTGGGAAATTCCCCAGCTAGAAATGGTGCTGGACAGCCTGAATCCACGTCAAGTGTTCACCAATTAGCAGATCCAGAACTGGGGTCAGGTAGCCATATGATGCTTCTTTCACTTTTGTGATAGTGTTCCTCATCAGCATAGGGCCAACCCTATTTCAAATGTGAGACTCACATTTCAGTAAAAATATTCAGTGCATTAGTGCTCTGTCGGCCTCCTCTCTGGGCATTATTGGGTATCTGTGGAACCTTATGTAGAAAAGTATATCAATCTCCTCAAATAGTATATGTATTTCTACAATATTAAACTGTAAATAGATATGGATAAATCATCAACGTTTCATTTGAAACATACTTGAACTTTCATATAAGATTTCCTGTATGATAGCTTTTTGGCAGTCTCATCTTTAGATATTGTGGGTCAAAAATAGGATTTAAGTCCTATTTGTCCTAAGGTGACCTGCATTTTTTGGAAATCAAGGAGAAGAGAGAAGTCTCTAAATTCTGGATTATCAAATCTGATGTTGATCCAAAGAAGATTACTAAATGCATAATTTACTAGCACTGTAAGAAAAGAGAGCCATCACTAGGACCTGCATGGATTTGCAAAATCAGAAATTTGTGTTTTCAGATTTGTTGGGAATGTCCTTGTGGTCTAGGTCACATATGAAATGCATGTGCCGTTCATGTTCTATAATGACTTAACCTCAAGAGCAAAAAGGATAAAGAGAGGGAAGGAAATGCACAGAAGGAGAGACATAAACACACATGAATAATACTGAGCTCTCCTCTCCATTTGAAATCTGACTATTAAAAGCTTTAGAGTTGAATTTGGGACATAGATGGAAATTTCTTCAGTCTATAAATGTATTAGATGTGTATTTTATGAAACATCTATTAATACCTTAGTATGGGAATAGGGGCTTCTCTGGTAACTCAGCAGGTAAAGAATCTGCTTGCAATGTAGGAGACCCCAGTTCAATTCCTGGGTTGGGAAGATCCCCTGGAGAAGGGATAGGCTACCGACTCCAGTATTCTTGGACATCCCTGGTGGCTCAGATGGTAAAGAATCTGCCTGCAATGCGGGAGATGTGGATTGGATCCCTGGGTTGGAAAGATCTTTGGGAGGAAGGCTTGGCAACCCACTCCAGTATTCTTGCCTGGAGAATCCCATGGACAGAACAGCCTGGCAGGATACAGTCCATAGGGTTGCACAGAGTTGGACATGACTGAAGTGACTTAACATGTACGAATGCATGGGACTAGAGTAAGATATAATAAGTGTTTCATAAAATATACATACAATACATTTATAGAAAGAAGATGTTTCTATTTATGTCCAAAACACTGCTCAAAAGCTTTTAATGCTCATATTTCAAATGGATAGAGCCTATGCTAGGTTTACCATTATCTTATTTAATCATCACTATCTTCCCAGATAAAAACCATCATACCTTTTTATAGATCACATTATTTGTTTTTGTAGATCACTAGATTATAGAAAACTGATTCTCACAAAGGTTAACAATTTGCCCAGGGTAAACTACATAGCTGTCTTTGTCTCTAAAAGTTATTCCTTCATTCCCCTCTTCACCCTCGCCATGTCACACTACCTTTTGTGAGTCCTACAGAAAGAAGCTTGTTTAAATAGGGGCCACAGGAAGGGGCCACATTGAAAAGGTATTTAATCTGGATGTTGAAGGAAGAGATCACCAAGGAAAAGAAGAGGGGAAAATTGTTTGATGCAGAGAAAACATGAGGTATAACCAGGGCCTTATATTCTAAACTAAAGAGCAAGCGCTGTGCCCTAGACAGTGACATTAATGAACAGGCAAAGGATACTAGCACGTATTTCAAGGTGGTAGTTTACCTAATAACCAAATGAAATAAAACCAAGGATTTTATCTGGATCATGAATTAGAGATTCTAGACTTCTGATGCAAAAATACTGCCCTGACATGTCATTGGCTGGGCATAGGCTCTGCATCTTTTCCTGGCAATGGAAGGCCACTTTGTCCTACTCCACTCCCCAGTCTCACTTTACCACTCTTGCACCCCTGCCTGTGTGCAAGATAGAAGCTAAGGAATAGAACAGAACTCATAAGAACAAAGTGAGACTTTCCCGCATCTTAGCACAATTATTAGTTTTGCGTTTTGCAAACATGGGTGTATATATTTATATATGTCTTCCCTAGTGGTTCATATAGTAAAGAGTCTGCCTGCAGTGCAGGAGACCTGGATTCGATCCCTGTGTTGGGAAGATTCCCCTGGAGAAGGAAATGGCAACCCACTCCAGTATCCATGCCTGGAAAATTCCATGGAGACAGGAGCCTGGCAGGCTACAGTCATGGGGTTGCAAAGAGTCAGACATGACTGAGCAACTTCACTTCACTTCATGTATGTATATATTTAAAACTCCAAGTACTACATTCTCTTGGAATTCGATGTACTAATATCCCTAAAAATAACACTGGATAATTAAAGGAAAAAAAACCAAAAAATGAAAAACAAAAAACCTAGCTTGATACCGCTCTCAGCCAGTACAGGAGTCCCCTGAAGTGCAGGTAGAATGGCTTTGCACTGTCTAGACTCCTTCAGCTCATCAAAGTCTGCCTGCACTGACATTAAGCTCCTCTCATTTCTTTGAGGAGCTAGGTCAGCATCCATGTCCACCTCAAAGTTCTGGATTGAAAATGTCTGAACTTACCTTCTAAGGATGTCAATTTTTCCTTAACTTCTAGGTTTTGTGACAATGTTCCAAGCTTCATGAGCAATCCATGGACTTATGTTTTGATTCTTGTTCTGTAGTTCATAATTTTTTTTCTTCTTTAAAAAAGTGAAACAGATCCAGCAAAACTGAAAACACTTTCAGCTGCCTCAGAAAATAGTAAGGCTGCAATAGTGAATCTTTAGGAGAAAGTCTCGGAGAAGGCAAGGGCATCCCACTCCAGTCCTCTTGCCTGAAAATCCCATGGATGGAGGAGCCTGGTAGGCTGCAGTCCATGGGGTCACGAAGAGTCGGACACTTACCGAGCGACTTCCCTTTCACTCTTCACTTTCATGCACTGGGGAAGGAAATGGCAACCTGCTCCAGTGTTCTTGCCTGGAGAATCCCAGGGACGGCGGAGCCTGGTGGGCTGCTGTCTGTGGGGTTGCAGAGTTGGACACGACTGAAGCGACTTAGCAGCAGTAGCAGCAGCAGGAGAAGGTCTTGGTTTCAGTTTCTGCCCCAGACTTATGGTAATTTTCCTGTGACTTGGTTTGCAGTATACATACATTTAGCATACATGCTTGAGAGATTATTATAAGAATAAAAAAATTATAGTAATCAGAGTACTTGAGATTGCCTTGACTATTCTGATTTCTGCTGCGATGCATCACTTTCATGTAGTGCCTTGGACATCATCTCTGAGAGGACCAAGTCTTCAGCTCACAGACCACCCTCCTCTCCCCATGGTGTCCCCTCCTTTTCTGGCCCAGTTCCTTTGCGTGCAGGCAGTGGCACATGTGCAACTCCATTTCCCCTCTTGGGTCCTGGTCTAGAGAAATGCAGGAACCTCAGCATTGCATTGGGGCAGCCCTTGATTTCTTATCAAGGAACTTGAAGCTCAGAATTCAGAATTGTGAATACCATAGGATTCTGGGGAAACTAGAATAAAAATATCTTCCCTGAAGAGATAGTACTACCACACTAATTTGGATAAAGTATTTCAGCTGGGCCCCTTCCTGGAAAACTCCATGCCCAGTGGCAGATGGTGAGCAGCCTTGGCTGGGAGTTAGGGAACTTTGGGTTAGGTCTATTGTTGCTCAGTCTAAGACATGTCCGACTCTTTATGACCCCATGGGTTGCAGCACGCCAGGCTTCCCTGTCCTTCACCATCTCCCAGAGGTTGCTCAAACTCATGTCCATTGAGTCAGTGATGCCATCCAACCATCTCTTCCTCAATCGTCTCCTCCTCCTGCCTTCAGGTCTGGCTCTGCCATTTCTTAACTCTGGGCATTCTCACATTTGCTTTCTGGCCCTTAATTTCTTTATGTTGAGAATACTTAATAAGTATTCGAAACTTTAAATGAAAGTGATTTGAAAACAGTGTCTTGTCTGATTCCTGTGGAGGTAGAAATTACTCTTAGATGAAGAACCAGAGTCTTGAGTTTAGGCCAGTGTTACATGATCATTAAGAGGCCAAGTAAAAAATGTGAAATCAGATTGCCTGCTTTTTCCATTATTCTACTCATTTATTAAAAAATTATTTATTGTGCACTCCTATGTATATGAGACTCTGAGATCAATACCAAGGTGCATCGGGTGCAACTCCACTTATGAGGAGCTAACAACTAGGAATCACATCAGGGTGCCTCTATAAAAGGAGGAAGTGCATGAAATCAGGGTTTCACAAGTTTACCTGGTCATAAAAATCCTATGGGGATCTTGTAAAAATGTATCAATTCCAGGGCCATTTCCAAGTCCTACTGAATCAGACTCTGCAGGACAATGTGTCTTGTAGTCTGTGTGTGTTACATGAATCGCCCAATGATTCTGATGACCAGACAAGTTTGAGAAACCTTAGACCAGACTTGGCCAAAGTCTCTTCTTTGAGTGCAATGTTTCTTAGCCCTGACTTCACTGAATTATCAAGGGGATCTTTACAAATACCATTGCCTGGACCATTGATAGAGACAGGGATGTGTAATTGGTCAATTTAATGTGCATCCAGGGGTGAGGGCCGTGGTTTGCAATCCACCGTTCAAATACTCAAGCCTACTTGGGGACAGTTGTTCTCTCTGAGATCAAGGGGAATACCTTTACTCCAAATTACCATCAAAATGCGGATGTTAAGATATTGGCAGTGGTGAAGCTTTTAAAGGACACCTGATTCTTATTTAATTCATTGAAAGAAGTTTCCAGCACACTAGGAATGTGTGTGCTGTAGATGCTTTTTAGAGTCATCAGCTTGTAGTAATCATGTCTTGATTTTATTTAATCAAGCTATTTGATCCTAGGATTTTTAGATTGCATTTGTCCACCAAATTTTCACAACAGCTAATCCTGAGAACTCTGTCTACTTCTGAATAGGTATTACTGTGGTGGGGATACAGCTAGTAGGAAAGGTGGTGTTCTGCCTTTCCTTCTTTCAAATCCAGGAGTCCACTAGGGAGTGGGAAATTTAATATTTCACTTTCGTGTGTTTTGAGGGTAATTTGTAAGCCCAATTCCATCAATAAAATTGCCAGCCCCAGTGACTGCTCTTTTCACCTGTTGACATCCGATCTGCAAGTGACTCCCTGAGGTCATGGGGACCAATGTGCACCTGGCTCAGTGGCCAGGTGCCCCTGGAAGTGGCCTTTCTTGCGGGTAACACATTTGCTCTGGAATGTTAATCGCTTTTCACAGGGCTCAGCATTTGGATCTCCTGGCCCCAGCCAGGTACCTGGAAATCACACTGCAGCCCCCTCAGGTTGGAACAGGAAGCGAGTCAGGAGCTCTGAGACACTCTCCGGCTGCTGTTGACACATAGCCATATGATTGAGCGTTGTTTCCTCTGAGTCCCCAGCTTTCCCAGTCCCTTATTCCCAGTCCTCTGGGAAATGAAGAAAACTGCCCCTCTCCTGCTCACCCTCGTGTTCACGTGTTCATAGGCAGGTCAGGCTGGGTCTGACCTGATTTGTCCCTTTTTAACTCTCCATCACCAGTAAGTGCCATTTGGTTATAAACTGGTAATGATAGTGGTAACCATCAGTCCCAAAAGATTAAAAAAAAATCTTTTGTCCTTCAGTCTAGCAAGGAACTGAAGCAGTAACACTGAAAAGTTCACAGGTAGACTTATATAACACAAATGCTTGTGGGTTCCTAAGTAAGTAGCCCAACACATGCTTTTCTGTTTAAGTTAGAGGTTAGGGTGCTATAAACCTTGAAGCTTGTCAAGATTAAGCAGCATTGGGCAGAACGAAGTGCTGTGAGTGCCAGCCTCCAGTTATTGGGTCCAACCGCATTTTAGTGAAATGAGATTGCCTAGCCTGAGTTTCATTTGTGGGCTTGTAAGTGGAGGGTGCAAGGCAGATGCTATGATTAAGATTTCATTTCCTGGTTGATGCCACCACAGTGATCACAGCACCAGGAGAGGAAACTCATATTTGCCAGCAGGGTTAAATAGTAAGTGGTTCTGAGTTTAATACAAAGACTAAAAACAAAAAGAAACCACCACTACCACCGCAACAAAAACTCACTCAGATTCATTAAGGAAATCAGCTTTTACATTTTAAAAATGAAATCCTTATGTTAGTGTCTTCTTACCTTGTTTGAAGACACCAACTTTTCCTCCCTCCCATTCATTCTTTCCATTCACAAAGGCATTGAATTTTAATTTAAATTTTGTACAACTTATTATTTATTTAAAAATGTTAACTGTTTATACTGTCTAAATATGTAGATCTGACACATTTTAGTTTTGCTCATGTTAGATTTTTAAGTCAGTATTAGTATTTAACTTTTTAAAAACTGAAGTATAATTGCTTTACAATGTTGCGTTTGTTTCTGCCATACAACAAAGTGAATCAAATGTCTGTATACATATATGTACCCTTGCCTCTTGAACTTCCCTCCCACCAGCCCCCATCCCACCACTCTAGGTCATTTATTGAATTTTAGATGTTGAGGATTGTGAGTGAAAAACACAGCAAAATCCTTATTCTCATGGAGAGAGAAAAACAGTTTTTTGAGAAGAAACAAATATGTCAGGCTATGGTGAGCACTATAAAAAGGCCAAAGATAAGTAAAGGAGGTGGAAGGTGATGGGAACGCTTTCTTACAGAGGTTGGGGAAGGCCTTTCTGAAGACGTGAGATTTAAGCAGAGGCTTGAAGGGAGGAAGGGAGTGAATCCTATGGATGTTTGGGGGAAGAACTTTCCTGGCAGAGGAAAAGATAAAGTGAGAGGAATTAAGGTGCGAGCATCTTTGGTAGATTGAAGAATAGCAAGGAGGCCAGAGTCACTGGCCTGGAGTGGGCAAAGGAGACAAGTCAGAGAACGCATGGTTACAGCAGAGGAGATGGCACCTTTGGGAGGTTTTGAGCAGATGGGTGACATGATCTTTCTTATAGTTTAAAATGTTCCTTCTCGCTGTCATGTGCGGTTAAGTGTGGGGAGGAAGATTGAGGGTAGAGCTGAATAGGAGGTGATTGCAATAATCTAGGTGAGAAATAATGGTGGCTTGGAGTCTGTGATTTGGTGGAGGTGGTAAAATGTGGTTGGCTTCCGGACATAGCTCAAAGGGAGAGCTGGTAGACTTTGCTGATGAATTAGATGTGGGTGCATGAGAAAAAATGGAGGAAAAGGTGTTGCTGGCTGTTTAGCCTAAGCATCTGTGTGTGCTCAGTCACTCAGTCACGTCCGACTCCTTCAACCCCATGGAACTGTAGCCCGCCAGGCTCTTCTGTCCATGGGATTTTCCAGGCGGGAATACTGGAGCGGGTAGCCTTTCCTCTTCCAGGGGACCTTCTCGATCTAGGGACTGAACCTACGTCTCTTGCATCTCTTGTATTGGCAGGCAGAGTCTTTACTGCTGCGCCACCTGGGAAGCCACCCTAAGCATTTGGCCAAAAGTAAATGCCATTTATTGAGAAGGAGAAGATGAAGAAGGGCAACATTTTGGGGGGTGCTTGTTGTCTGGTTCTAGATGTGTTAAGTGTGAGATGCTTCATAGATTCCAAGTAAAAATGTTGAGTAATAAGTTAGAAAAAGGAGTCTGGAATTTAAGGGAGAGTTTGAGGCTGGATTATTGACTTGGGGACTGCCAGCACAAAGATGGGTATTTCAAGTCAGAGGACTAGATGAGGTCAGTGAGAGACTGAGTGAGGGTAGAGAAATCCAAGGCTTTTGCTGCTGATACTCTGATATTTACAGGTTAAGGAGGTGAGTGGAGGGACCTGACAAGAACTTTTGAGTGCAGTAGAAGACTCAAGAGAGAAAGGTGTCTGAAGACAAGAGAAGACATTTCAGGGGGAGGAGGTGGTCCAGTGTGTTGCTGGGTATAAGAGAAACCCTTGAATTTGGCAATATGGAGGTCAAGGTGGAGGTCATCTGATAAAAGTAGTTTCATTGTAAAGAAGAAGAGGGGTCCTTACTAAAGTGGTTTCAAGAAAGCACCAGAGGAAAGTGGAAGGAGAGGTGGAGACAGTGGGTATGGATAGCGCTTTTAAAGATTTGCTGTAAAGAAAAGGAGACACGTCGGGAAAATCACTCAAGTGGGGCTTACTTTTGTCATTCATTAGATGTCATCACACCTGCCCACCTCCCCTCCCCACTCCCCATCAAAATTCCCCCTACCCCTGCCACACAGGTGGGTGACCTTCAAATAAAACAGCATGTCAGGTCACTTTGCAAGATGTAGAGTATTACATAAATGTAAGAAGTTTACCCTTCTACTGAATTATGAACTCTGAGGCAGGACTCCTGTCTTATACCTCATAGTATTCCAAGTCCTTCCTATGATGCCTAGCCATGGAGGCTGCCTTTGGTGGAATGGACAGTCGACTGAAATCAGGGTCTGCTGACTGGCCGCGTGGGGGAACCCTGAGCAGGGAATCCTGCCACCTCTTGTCTGATGGATAGCGGCTCACCCTTTTCTCTTCCACTCTCACTACTGCCAGTTTTATGATTTCCCCGTTCAAAGCGCCATTTTGGAACTCTGTCCTCCACCATAAAATACATCAAGGTGACTCTGTTGGTTGTATCCTCCTACCCTGAAAGGCTCATTATTTAAATTATTGCTTAATAAATTATAAATAAATAAATATTTAAATTATTGCTCATTACTAGCAGTCCTATTTCCCCCAGCAGCTGGGAGGTGCAATGTTATTTTCAGGTTCCTCAGAGCACCTTGGAAGTGATGCTAAGTCAGGTTTCTCCCTTGATGCAGCAGCAAAGGGACTGTGGGGAGGAGCTATCCACTGCCGCATCAAGTGGGTGACAAGGGGAAGGGTCACACATCCTCACTGTGGACTCTACCGTGGACAAAGCCATATTTTTGGACTGACTGAAAAAAAAGAAAGGCAGAGGGAACCTGGTTATTGTCCTGTGATGTGGTGAGCCCTAACTGACAAGGCTGGACCAGCCTGGCTTCTTCTGGGTTAAAGGATCAGGAATAAGAGGTCACAAGCAAGGTGGGAAGGAGAGAAGCAGAGAAAATCTGTCTGTGGTTTTAAAAAAAAAGTAAGAAAGAAAAGTTCCTGCTTTTCTTTCCTGTGTGAGAAAAACTATTTAAACTGGCACAAAATATATTTAAGAAGCATATTCTTAGAGTTACTTAGAAAAATACCCTGTATATTCTGGCAGCAGCAGAATGTATCCTTAATAGAATTCATATGGGGCCTTCAATGATCACGATGTTTGGAGAGGAGCCAGATAGTAAGTAATTTAAACATCACAGGAAATTAAATTTTGGAATTCAATTTTGCATAAAGTTTTCTGTAATGAAAATGTCACACATAAATTATGAAGTCTGATTATATTCTTTTTTGACTTTTTAATAAAATAATAGAGGTACTTGACAGTCTAGAACAAATGCATATTTTATGTGAATAGTATTGCGTTCAACCAACGTCCTCTGGAAATAATGGAACAGATGTTAACACTGCTCTATCAGCTATCAGGTGCTCTGTTAAACAGCTCCAAACACAAGTATTTATTAAAAAATGCTAACGGGGTTGTCTTTTAGGGTTATCTAATTGTAGGCTTAAAATGTAGATGGTTAATATAATTAATTATACATGTAGAATTATATAGTTGGGCTATAATTTATTATATGTATGCATATATAAATTATATAATATTCTGTTGTAAATTAATTTAATATGGGCACAGGGAATGACTTCTTGAAAATATTAAATAGCTCATAATGTGGTTATAAATCAAAACTAATCTGAATTTCCACTTAATTTTGAATTTTGAGAAGGAGGATGTCTTAACTCACTGTAGGGGACTTTGGGGGTACTGATTGTGTTTTAGATTAAATCCACAGCCTGTAATTATTTTTAATAATATTCAACTAAAAAAACGCCCCAAATAAAAAGCCTGAACACTCTTAATTTGTTTAAGGCCAAGCAGCATTTTTCTTCAAAGGGTAAAATATAATGAACGTTTATTTTGAAAATTGACCTACTTCATCATAACTCCAGGGCCCTAAGCAAGTCTTTCTTCAGGCTCACAATGAACTCTTGCTGAATGCAGAGATCATGACCTTGCTCTCTTCTGGGGGTGAGAAGTTTTGCCTGTGGATGTCCTGTTAAATATTTCCCTCTTTGCCTCCTCTTATGACTTCATCTACATGCTTTATGTTGGGGGATGGGTCTGCACATATTTTAAATTTTAAAAGAGCACAACAAAGGTTTCTTCCTTAATCAGAGTCACACAAAAATATGGGCCAAGCTGTTTATCTAGGAGCTTGTGTCTTCTTTTGAAAAGTAGGCCATCTGAGTCTATAGTGGTAGGAGGGTGAAGATGATGGTTTCCAAGGCAGTTTATTCAGACATGGATATCTTTTTGTTTTTATCTAATTTTTTAAGAGAACAATGACTAGGGTGGCCAACTTGTCCCAACGGATAGGCTACCCACTCCAGTGTTCTTGGACTTCCCTTGTGGCTGACTTGGTAAAGAATCCACCTGCAATGGTGGGAGACCTGGGTTCAATCCCTGAGTTGGGGAGATCCCCTGGAGAAGGGAAAGGCTACCCACTCCAGTATTCTTGCCTGGAGAATCCCACGGACAAAGGAGCCAGGCAGGCTACAGTCCATGGGGTCACAAGAGTCAGACACCACTTAGCAACTAAACCACCACAATGAGTTTTTGTTGAGCCAAGTCACTGAGATGTGGGGATTGGTCTGTTGTGGCAACTTGTGCCATTATAGAACTTTTTATCTTGAAGTAAGGTGCTGCCATTAGAAAAACCCAAAATACATGGCATCATCTTAGTCATCAAGGATGAGTTGTATGGAGACCAACATCAAAGCTAGAAAGATGATGATACCTGATACATTGTGGCAAAATATTCAGGTAAACTATTGCTTCTAATAAACTTGCAGTGCTATCAGAAGGAGTGAGAAATAGGACCTTAGCATTGTGTGATACTATTGGTTGTGTTTGGCAAGATAACACAAGAAAGAGATAAGGTAAGGAGAGGAGCAATCAGTCTATAAAGCAGAAAAGAAAAGGAACAGAGTTCAAAATTCAGGGCCAGGAATTTGGAAGAGTTGATTGTTTCCAGAACCTGACTATAAAAGATGGCATTTAAGAAGACTTTGTGGTGGTGGTAGTGGGGAATGTCGGGGCTGGGGGGAATGCCTCTCAGTTGATTAATATGCCTCAAGGACAACACTGTTCAGGATGTAGTTTTCCCATTCACACCCAATAGCCTGATTTTAGTAGCCATCATGAAACTGAGAGGAGACATGGAAGTGAGGAAACAGATGAAACAGACCTGAGAACCACTTTCTCAGAACCAAAGGCAAAGTCCTCTGAGTGTGCCTGTTATCCTTATAGGCAACTACATAACTAAAGCAACCATAAAAAGGTATCTGAATATTCAGAACTCAGAACAACCCTGGGGCCCTTAAGAGTCAATGAGTAAGAAGAAAGATGGGAAAGCTTAATAGTGCCCCAGGAACCCAAACTCCTCAAAGCTCACTTTGGCTAAAGAATAAGGGAAAAGAAGAATCTTTCAGAGCATGACTCTAAGAGCCATGGAAAACAATGGAGGATGGAGCTTCTCAGAAAGCAGAGTCCTAGCCTAAGCAAGGGGCCTCCCAGTCCCAGGGTGGGAGGTCTTCCCAGTCAGCTGGGTTGGATTCCATAATTGCTACAGCTCAGTGGCTGCTGTGTTTCCCCTATTCTTCTTTTTGCCAAAGGCAGTATTTACATGTGACTTAGTGGGTGGGGGGAGTGTGTACATGCATATTTGTGGAGAGGGAAAACTTGTCTTTTGTAAAATCAGGACTCCATATCTTAAAAGTTACATTTAACTGAATCCGATGGACAGATAACTGGACATCACCCAGAAAGATGAAGCTTCAAGTTGAGTGCAGCAGCTGGATGGAACTTTGGCTTGTTTCCCTTGCAGAGGAGTTAAGTGTATTCCGTGTAGGAGAAGGAAACAAAGAAATACCTGGTGATGAGAAGGGTGGATTGTGGCATATTTAGTAAATGATAATCAAATATTCCATGTGTTCACTTATATTTCCCAGGCTCTCTGCAGGTAGCTTAGGTATGTGATTAGTGGACTTCCACTGAGTAGAAATGGCCTATTCCTAAAGGTAGCCATTCCTTTCACATGGATTCTTATTTACTAACTTTTATTTTAAGCAATATGTCCTAAGTTGCCTCTATATTCCAGTGCATATCTTGCTTGGAGCTTGCATCACTTCTATTTACCGTCAATAGACACTACTTTGCTCTTCCAATGATAGAGTTGCCTGTCATTTAGGGACCAAAACTTAGTTTACATATATCCAACACTGGGCAGGCTTCTTCCCAAATCTATGTGTCCTGAAAACAGACTCTAGTTTTTACATCCTTGCCATTTTTGGACTCAACTAGAAACATCATATACAAATGTGAGAGATTTCATTACCTCCAGAGCACTGTCTATTTTAAGTCTTCACCATATTTATCAAATGGAAAACTTGGTCTCAGTGAGCCTTTCAGAGAAAGTGATTGGCTAGAATCACAAGTTTTCAGTTTTGAATTGCTTCTCCCAAATATTACCCTAAGGATTTCAGAAATTTTATTTCTTGGCTTAGAAAGAAGATGACTCATTCAAGTAGAATTCTTTTCTTGAGTAAAAAAAGTCACAGGAGAGACTATTCCTGATGTGGTGGCCAAAAGGAAGACCCTTATCCAAGTAATTGCTTCCTGACCCTCAAGCCTGGAATTCTAATTCCACTGACATCTCTGGTTGTCGAGAATACCAGCAGCATTGCTAATGCAGTTGGCCTTATCTGAAGATGTACATTCCTTTCTGCTAAATTGCCTTCCATAGACACACACGTAAAACTGTCTCTATTTATGGATCATAGCAGATGGGACTAGCGGTTTCTCTCCCTCTGATCTGTTAATTCCAAAGAGCTACCATCTTTACTTTTTGCTCAGCTGCTAAGCGAAGCCAGGTTTTTGTGATTCCAAGGGACAGCACGAGGAGGAGTGGCAGCCAGAGCAGGCTTGAGAAACAGACCCACTGTCCTAAGATGAGACTGGTGTCAGGAGTTCAGGTCTGCACTGTGACTGTGATGTTTTTCTCATGATTTGGGATAGTAGGGACTTCCTTCCTGGGTGCTGCCCCCAGGTAATGAGAGTGTTGACTTCTGGTGGAGAGGGTTGGTGGTGGGAAGGAAGGGGCAGCCTTTGGGCATAGATTCTTAGATTCTTCGGACAGGAGCTGTATCATTCCACACTTACCATACAGATGCAAGAAACAGCCATGACAGGACATTTTTATCATCCGAGTGTTCTGTATCTGAGTTTCTTTAGTTTCTGAGTGAAAGTTACTGCATCATAAAACATTAAGAGTGACCTCCTATAAAATTAGCTCCCACTCAACATCGACATGCTTGTCTGCTGGCTCCTGCTGGGTTTCTGAGGTGGCAAACATCTGACAATAAAATGTAAACACAAGGGAAATTGATTGCAGGGGAAACGGAAATTTTTGCAAAATGTGCAAGATTTCATAAAGTTGAGAAAAGTCATGTTGGAGATCTACTTCAATCACATGTAGTCACTAATAAAAGAGGATCGGTCAGGGTTAAAAATTTAAAAGTCAAAGTTGATGGCTTCACTATAGATTTTGAAAGGAGCATCATTGAACTCTCATTATTTTTTCTTGGAAAAATTTCTGAAGTTCTTGGGTTTATTTGTGAAAATGACCTTTCCTAGGATCTTCCAGGCATGTGGAAAGAGAAGATTGTTATTTTGCTTTTTGTTTGACCAAAAAGTTCCATGAAATTCAAACAAATCAAACAATACTTGATATATTTGTTCCTTCTGGGTTAGCAACTAGTTGCAATTATGATCTATACTTTGTTAAATATAGACTAAAATTTATTTTTTAAATTTGAGTTTCATTTCTTCTTCATGTTAAATTATAGTAGAAGCTTTTGTTCTCCACTACTTATTATGTCCATATTTTAAGGGGACTTAAAACTTTTTCAGGTACCAGCTGAATTTATTTTATTTCATTTTCATTAGAAACAATTTGAGTAGTAAATAGGGAATAATACAATACCAAATATATATAAATGACCTATTACACAAATATAAATTATATGTATATTTTATGTATCTTATTTATAAGTAAAACATTCCTTAGTTCAAAACATATGCTCTTTTAAAAAATTTAATTGTATTTGCCAGGTTATTTTCACCTTAGATTATGCTTTTTCAGGGGCTGCTTGCCTTCAGGTCTTCTGTCAGCTGATAATCAATGTCTCAGTGTTTAAATAATCCATATTTATTTAGTCACTTACCTGAAACTGCTTACTTGATTTTATCTGCTCCAATTCTTTCTTATTTTTCTGGAACTAATCCCTGTTTGCTTGGTCCTGAATGTTGGAGCAAATTCCCTATGCTGTCTTGCTGTAAGGTGAGGCAATAGAATACTTATAAGCTATAACCCTCCTTACTGGGTTTGTGAAAATCATTTCCTTTGGCAAAACCTTAGTTTCATAGTCTCTAAAATGGAGTTCACACCTTGTTTTTATCTCCCTCAAATGGGACAATGTCCATGTTTGGGAAAACACTTCGTACAGTGTAAAATGGAACTATCATTGACAGAACCTCTATTAGAAAGCATGTGGAGCTGAATATTTACAGATTTTCCTTCAGTGTGATCAAGTGCAGAGTCCAGGTATTATTGTAACTAACTAGGCAGTGTGACTGTAATAGTCTTTGATTATTGTGAAACAAATGCCCTGCTCTAGTTCGTTGACACTCACAGTGGAAACCTCCAATCCCTTTACGTCTTTCCGAGCTATTTCTAATAGACCCACTCAAGCTGTCCCAGAGTAAACAACTCAGTGTAGCCCTGTGACCTTGGGGCGCAACCTGCCCGAAGGGAGACTACCCAGTAACTCGGACTCCAGATTCCAGCTGAGTAGTCTGAGTGCTCCCTCTCTCTCACCACTCCTAACTTCCAGAAAACTAAGATCTGTCCATTCCACCTCTGTAATGCCACTTGAATCCATTTATGCCCCGTCTCCTTTGTTACTGGCCTATTTCGAGGGGCTGTTGGGCCCCACCCAGACACCCCTTGAGGGTCTCACCAGCAGGCCTCCACAGAGGCTGAAAGATGCCCTGCTGGTGGATGGGCACTGGTGCTCCTGCACACAGGCAGCTGGAGGGTCTCACCAGCAGGCCTGCACAGAGGCTGAAAGATGCCCGCTGGTGGATGGGCGCTGGTGCTCCTGCACACAAAGGCAGCTGGAGAAGCAGCAGGACTAGAGTGAGAATTCTTTGCAGGCCCGGGTCTCAGAAGCTACTTTGACTTTGACTGACTTCTGCTGCCTTATCCCTATTGGTTAAGCCAAAGGGGGCACTTGGTGGCAAGGGCTGTGCTGTTTTAGTTTCCCCATAATTTCTATCAGAACCCACTAGACCTACCCCAAAAGATACAATTCAAGTTTGCTGTGCAAATATAGCTTTAAGCCCCAGTACCCCTTCCAATAAGAATGACATTCTTGAACTCCCTGGAATAGAGGCACTCCAGAACCATGCCTTCTAGTGCTGCACCTGAATTTGGCTGGCATCCTCAAGGCCTGATTTGACCTACTCTGATTGTTGGATCCCGTTCTGCTACTTGTTTTCCCTCCCCTGACTGCCTGCCTAGGGCTTGATCTCATTCATCTTTCAGATTCCTGACTTCTTCACTTATCCATGGCCTATCCCAAACTCCACACTTTCCCAATTCACCCTCGGATGAAGGGAAAGGTGGTTTTCTCTGGAACTGAGCATAAAAAAGTGAAGTTCAAAGAAAGTGGATCTAAAATGATTTTGACTATTTTACATTAAGACTAATTAAATACACACATGTGTAAGTACGCATACATAATTACTGAAACTAATGTTCATAAAAACAATACTTCCACCAGCACATGTGAGGCACTGTGATATTTCCTATTCAGTTCTGTTTCTTTTTTTTTTTTAAGTCACTACTCCTGACCCACCAACTGCTCCTGATTGTTTGAAGGAGCTGAATTTGCTGCTTGAAAATGCTGTTCTAAGGAAAACTTTGTGAGAAAAGTGGAACAGAACTGAACTAATTTATAAAAGTGAATGATGTTTATTAGAATTTCAGTACTTTGGAGTTGCCTCCTTTTGTTTTATCTAATGTAGGTAAATTGGGAGGGAGAATTCCAATGTATCTTTCTGGAACCACGAGTCTAAAGTAGAACAATTTTAAGAAATGCTTATTTGTCTTAGAACATATGTACCTGGCATGTTGTCTCTGTAATCAGGAATTAAGAAATGTACCATGTATCTGTGTCTCGATTCCTGCCCTGCAAATAGGTTCCTCTGTCATTTTTATGTGTTAATGTACTAAATGTGTTAATATACTAAAATTTGTTTTTCTCTTTCTGACTTACTTCACTCTTATGACAGAGTCTAGGTCTATCCACATCTCTACCAATGACCCAACTTCCTTCCTTTTAATGGCCGTGTAATATTCCATTGTATATATGTCCCACATATTCTTTATCCATTCATCTGTCAATGGACATCTAGGTTGCTTCCATGTCCTGGCTATTGTAAATAGTGCTACAATGAACATTGGGTTGCATGTGTCTTTTTGAAGTACTGTTTTCTCAGGGTATATGCCCAGTAGTGGGATTGCTGGGTTTGTATGGTATAGCACAGGAAGCTCAGCTCAGTGCTCTGTGGTGACCTAGATGGTTGGAGTGGGGGAATGGGAGAGAGATCCAAGAGACAGGAGATATATATATATATATATATATATATATATATATATATATGCACATGACTGATTCACTTCATTGTACAGCAGAAACTAGTACAACATTGTAAAGCAACTATACTCCAATTTTTAAAAATGCAGCATAATTACTGTGAATAATTCTGCTTCCCATGTTGTACTAGTGGTAAAGAACCCATGTTAGAGACTTGAGTTCGATCCCTGGGTTAGGAAGATCCCCTGGAGGAGGGTCGGAGAAGGCAATGGCACCCCACTCCAGTACTCTTGCCTGGAAAATCCCATGGACAGAAGAGCCTGGTAGGCTGCAGTCCATGGGGTCACGAAGAGTCAGACATGACTGAGCGACTTCACTTTCACTTTTCACTTTCATGCATTGGAGAAGGAAATGGCAACCCACTCCAGTGTTCTTGCCTGGAGAATCCCAGGGACAGCGGAGCCTGATGGGCTGCCGTCTATGGGGTTGCACAGAGTCGGACATGACTGAAGTGACTTAGCAGCAGCAGCAGCAGCTACAGGAAGGTATGGCAACCTACTCTAATATTCTTGCCTAGAGAATCCAATGTACAGATGTATCCTGGAAAGCTACAGTTCACAGAGTTGCAAAGAGTCGCACACAACTGAAACAACTTAGCACACACGTAATTCTACCATCTCCATGAGCAAATCTCCTGGAACTTTTAATTTTATTGTTGGGGAACTTAAGATGAGAGTGTAGATTGCTTTAGAGCCCTCAGCTATAGGCTAGAAGAGTTAAAGACCCTTTTCAGGAAGCAAGAAAGTTCTCCGCCTGGGATGGGATCTTCACGGAATTCTGACAGTCATAGCTGATGGCATTGAGGATCTAGGTGAAGAGCTGTACTTACAAAGAACCTGTGTCCTGGGGGTCTTCAACATGGCCTACTGTGAAATTGTCTAGAAAGACTTCATATTAATTTATTTTAACTTTTTATTATGTAGACTTTCAAAACTTAGTAAAAGTAGAAAGTAAAACCCAGTGGACCCCCATTTTCCCATCACTCAACTTCAACTGTTATCAACTCATGGCCAATCTTGTTTCTTCTATGCTTTACCTACTCCCTGCATTATCATTATCATCATCATAATTTTGAAGGAAATCCCAGATATAATAACATTTCATCTATAAATATATCATTTTGTATCTCTAAAAGACAAGGGCTCCACATTTTGAACAAAACCTCAATACTGTCACCACACAGGGAGCTTTTGGAGAATTCCAAATGCTTTCATCCTAATCCAAGTAAAGTCAAAATGTCTAGGGGTGGGACCCAGGCGTTGGTAGCTGCACAGAGCTTGCAGGTGATTCTAATGTTGTTATTTTGCTTGGTTTGGAGGCAGAAATTGAGTGGTTGGGGCTAAGGACACTTGTGGAAGGTGGTCATAAATAGGGAACACCTTTAGCAGATGCGTCTACCAGGCGAGAGTCACCTCTGCTCATCTTTCTGACCATCCTTGCCACTAGCAAACCATTTCACTGCAGTCACTGTAGGTGACCCCCCAAATCAATGTCTCCCATTCCTGACCAAACCTCTGACCTACATTCTCAGATATCTCATCACTTGCTGTAGGCCATTTCCATCAGGAGGTGCTACCATGCTAACATATATGCTTCACTTACTATGTTTAAAACAGACTTTTTCCTCTCTTCCCAAACTAGCTCCCTCTCTGGTTGCCTCCGTTTCTGTCATCAGGATGGGAAGAGTTACTCCTCACAGACAGACCACACTCCTGAGAGAATTAGGGGAGGAGCCCAAAATGCCTTCGAGACAAGATCCACTGTTCTTAAAAATTCAGTGCCAAGGGGAACATCCCGCCCCAACTTTTTCTGCTTCTATGTCTCTTTTGGAAAGCAGCCAATCCTCTCTCTGATCCCTCCTTAAGGCCAAAGAAATGCCAATTCAGCACTGAGAGTCATCAGGAAGTGATTGCGAGGCTGGCAAAATCCCAGATCTCATATTTAGGACAGAACAGTGTGAGGGAGGTCTTTTAACTTCTCACAGAAAGATGTCAAGACATTGTCTTCCTCAAAGAGCAAACATGGTAAAGGACTGGACATATGGATTTGGATGCAGCTCCTGGACTAATTTGATTTGGTCATCACTGCTCACTTTTTGATACATGAGGCTCATTCCTGAGCATATTCTCTGAACTTTTAAAGAAAAGACAATCCCAGAAATTTCTGTCTTTTACCACAACCATTCTCACACTCCAAACTAATAAACCTTAGTAGGAGGAGAGGGTACAATTGTAAAGAAAAAAATCAAAAGCCTCTAGATTAATATTTTTTTCATAAAAAGCAAAGGAAATTAAGTATGTTCTCAGCCTCTCAGTTTTATTTGGGATACAATGGAGTCTATAAAAGCCCAGACAAAGGTGGAAACTAAAATTGTTTAGGTTGTAAAGCTTGTTCAAAAATAGTTATCACTGAAAATCTAGGAAAATGGGGTGTAACATATAGTCAACCCTTCATTCTTGAGGAATCTTCTAGAATCTGAATTTGTGTTCTAGAACTTGGCCCACATAGATTGGTTAGGTGGGTATTGGGGAGAGGGGAGTCCTCCCTAGCACAAACTGTAGATGTGGAGTCTGATGTTCGGTGTAATTTATCTTCTTTTGATGCTTTCCCACCTCTGCCGTTATTCTAGGCAGCTCTCTCTCAACCCTTCATTCCCTACAGCTTTACCTCATGGTTAATTAAGCTTGCCAAAGCATTAGCCAAGAAGAGATTAATATAATTTCTCTGTCATTCAATAATTCAGACTTCAAAAGACTGCTCTTTAGAAAATTTTCAGGTATTAGGGGAGACATTTTGAGATGGGAAAACTTGACCAGCCATTCTTCACAGAAAGTCTACTGTTGGGCTACTCATTCTCTGCTACTGTTAAATAACTGCTATCAGAGTGCTTCCTTACTAGAGTAATAAACCTCATGGGGACAAGGATAACACTCACCTTTATGTCCCTAGGACAAAATTCAGTGAATGGCACAAATGTGTTCAAATAGAGAAAAGGAGGAACATTTTAGAGTCAAGGAAAGATGGAGCTGAGAGGCCAAGGAAAGATGGAGCTGAGAGGCCATTTGTAACCCTTCTAATACTTTTTCACACTACAGATGAGAAGCCTGACGACAGAATGGTGAAGGGAACTGGCACTTCTTGGCACCTCCAGGTGAACTAGCCCACTCCCATATTTTCTTGTTATATCATTTTATACTTTTAATATGCTTTAATAGTTAAAATTTTTATCCCTGATACATATCAGGAGACCAAACCTAATGGAGGAGAAGTGAATTACTCAAGGTCACTCAACTGTCAAGTGTCAGAGCTGAGATTCAAACCCAGACCTTTCGAATTCTAAAGTACATGCTCACTTGGTCTTACCCACTTGTCTCCTGGGACAACACTTGGAGGCAAGTAACTCTTCAGGTCCAAGATTGCAGAAAATGTTAGAGCTGGAGCCAGGGCTTGCATTAAACTTAACATTGCCTGACTCCAATCCAGTCTGGGAACACTGATTGGTTGTCAATGAAATACCTTTTTAGAATTCCATACTTATCTCAATTATATTAGTACATTTCACACTGATCGAGATAGTAACAATGTACATCAATACAATAGCTATGGTTCTGTGGCCTCTCTCTTTTCTTCCAGCCTTGAGAATGGACCCACACTTCTAATAACTTGAGGTTTTCTTTTGTTGAGGGGACATTCTCACTGACTGGTACATCTCTGCTCATTCTTTGGCCTCTTCCGTTGAGTTAGAAGCTGTGCTAGAAGAACGACTTTGCTATTGAAGAAACTTCACAAAATCCTTGATGTAGGTTGAGAATGGTTTCCAAAAGACGAAAGTCATTTTGGTTTTATTTCTTTGTACATGTTCCTTATAAATTTGGTTTGGCCTCTCGAGGGATTAGCCCTTTGATCATGTTAGCATTCAATTTTGTGGTTACTGTTAGGTCCCCACTGCTGCCAAGTCACTTCAGTCATGTCTGACTCTGTGCGACTCCATAGATGGCAGCCCACCCGGCTCCCCCATCCCTGGAATTCTCCAGGCAAGAACACTGGAGTGGGTTGCCATTTCCTCCTCCAATGCATGAAAGTGAAAAGGGAAAGTGAAGTTGCTCAGTCGTGTCCAACTCCTAGCTACCCAATGGACTGCAGCCACCTAGGCTCCTCCGTCCATGGGATTTTCCAGGCAAGAGTACTGGAGTGCTGTGCCGTTGCCTTCTCCTAGGTCCCCACTAGCTACAGACTAAAGCCCAAGGCCTTAAAAGGACACGCTTCCTTTACCCTTCCTCCTTGGCTTTATTGAGTCTGTTCTTTGCCGTGTATCCTTTGCTTTATCCATAAGGAACTTCCCAAGTTTTCCAGATCCTTTCATGACTCTATATACCATTTCTCTTTCTCAGTTGGGCAAATCTTTCAAAACTTAGCTCAAGTTCATCACCTTTGTAGTGCCTTTCTCAACTTCTCTAAGGCAGTACTCATGACCTCTGGACTCTTAAAACTTTGCACAAATTTCCCTGACCAGGGAAGCAGCAAAACACTGTACTTAGGAGCATCTGGTTTGCATTCAAATTGTGATTCTGCCCCCTTCTAGCTATATGAACTTGATGAACTTATTTAACTTTTTAGCCTCTATTTCATTATTTAAAAAACAGGGATAACAATAATAGTATCTCATGTGGTTACTGCGAGGATAATGTTGATATAGTAAGCTATTTGGGACAAAGCCTGGTACGTACTAAGTGCTCAATGAAGCACACTCACTCTGTGATCTAGCTTGCTTTTGTTTTTCCCACCTGCCTGTGTTCTCCACTAGACACTGAGCTCTCAGAAGCCAGGGAGTTGAGTCTTATTCTTCTTTGGGTCTTCTCCCTGGTACTTAATAGGAAGGCTGGCTCTAAGGGTGAGCAAAGGTCCTTTGCTTGAGGTTTAATTCTCTGCAGTCACTCTCTTGAAATTCTTAACAATTTTATTTTTGGATTTGTAATATATCCTTGAGTTTGTGTAAGTGAAGTGCAGTGGACAATGGAGATTGTGTAAGGGGGCTTGGAGCTCTCATCACCACCCTGCCTCTTCAGGATGGCTTCTCAGCTGCCTGCTCCCTGCCCTCAGCTGCCCTGCCTTGCCTAGCCTCCTCTTCCCTACGTGCTCCAAGCCTACTGCTCCACCCCCAGGGAATGGTGACCAGGTCACAGTACTAAGACGAGGGGATGCTCACGTTTTGCTGTCACTCTGAGCCCCACTGAGGGCCTGAGCATGGTGAGGGTTCAAGTTGCTGTGCATCCCGTGGCCTTTCTGTGGGGCAGGGTAGTGACCATTCATTCCCTGGGCTGGCAGCTGGATCCTATGACCTTTCGAGATCCTACTACTAATCCAGGTACTAGTGCATGTACCAAAGGTGCAATCCCTTGGATGTCCATCCACTGTGTATTGAAGTGGCTGGCCCACAGGAAGGGGAGATAGACTTCATTATCTTGGGTGCAGTCTCATATACTCATTTTGCCCTGGGCCTGCAAATTATGTAGTCAGCCCTGCTTGTAGATGCTCAACAAAATATGCTTATCGGACCGCAAGTTGAGAGGCCAGATATGGCAGAGTGAAGGTCAAAGGAGGCAGTATCTGCAAAACTAGGCTTTTTATCAAAGGTTGCAAGCCTAGAAAGACAGCTGGAAGCTGAAAGTTCCACAGTCTAACCTAGAGTGTCATGTGTTTTCCCACGTTCAAACACAGAGCTCGCTTTTCTCCTTCTTGATTCAGCTTTACTCACTTCTTCTCTCTACCCAGATCTATTCCAAGACCTGAAAAATATCTTCTGTTTTTCTTTGGCCAGGATGAGACAAGGATCTACATTTGGGAGATGGCGAAATAGTGATAAAATCTCATTAGAAGGGGTTCCTTATCATGAATATAATAACTGGGCTCAGACACATTAAGTGCTTTCTCTTTAGCAGTCACTATTCATAATGAAAAAGCAACAGATGATAAATTCTCGGCTGTTTTCAACACAGTCTCTGTAGAGAATTTCTCACGGTGAAAGGACAGAGGGTCTCTGGCTGAGAGTTTCACAGAGCTCTTGCTCTGCTTCTAGCAGTTATCTCTAGGTCCTCCATCTTCCCCAA
The DNA here is from genome assembly GCF_032405125.1 of Capricornis sumatraensis. Taxonomy (NCBI): domain Eukaryota; kingdom Metazoa; phylum Chordata; class Mammalia; order Artiodactyla; family Bovidae; genus Capricornis; species Capricornis sumatraensis. The sequence goes on from NC_091069.1 coordinate 215,766,484, forward strand.
ACACCCATAAATAGCCCAATCCCTAATTACTGTGCCAGGAAAGTTCACTTAGCTGCTATAATCCCTTCCCATATGTTACATGACTTGAAAATAAAAGAGGATTGAGGTAAACTTGGCTATATAATATCAACAAATATTTATTGAGACCTAGTACACTCCAGACTTCTCTTTATTTGCTAATTCATTTCTGGAAAAAGAGAGAAGGTTTGGTGGGGGGAGTTGGAGGAGGGAGAGAGTGAGGGAGAGAGACCAGACGTCAATTTGATATCATCTCCTGTGTATGCAGATGCAGAGTATGATTTATAGCAAAACACTAATTAAAATGAAATCATTGAAAAATATTTTGGAGCCCAGTGGAATTTTTTATAACAGAGTGTGATCTATAGCAGACAATTAGAAGCATACATCAAGTCATCCAACTTGCATGTTAGGGAAAAGCAGGGAAGAAAAGGGCCAAAATGAGGGAGAAACAGAGCTCTGCGGAGGCTGTTTTGCAAGATCCAGCATGAAGTTCCACATCCAACAGCCCTTTTGAGAATGCTGAGTAAGCCATCTCGAAGATTCCCCAGCTGGCAGTTTTCTACCTTCTTCCCCAGGTCTCTGCCAGCCTGGGGCCACTGACTCTCATTCTGCCCTCTATCCACTTTTCTGCTTTTGTCCCCTTTCCACTTTCTCTTCTTTTAAAACCTAGGATGGTGTGTGAAATGCTAAATGTGCCATGTACCTCCAGGCACAACAACATTTCATGTGCTGCTTGTTTTAACATTAATTTATCAAAACATAAACAACAAAACTGCAATGTTAATATAAAGTATATATTTGGTCATTAAAAAAAAAAAGAAAAGCTCCTAGTGAAAATACACAAAACAAACCCAGTCAGCATTCACACTGCTTTGAAAATAAAATGGGATTTGTTTGCAAGGATTTAAATTGGTAAATGATTTGAATTTCTCCACCCCTAGGTGAATGATTTAGATGGCCTTGACCCCAGTCTGACTGCAGGGATTAATGTGGGATAATGATTGCTGAGGCTATCATTGCAGCCGGCATCATTAATTATCCTTATTGATTGTAGCTTTCAAAGATAAAGCATTATGCTGACTGGAAAATACCCTCTTCCTGCAAGGTCAAGGCTAAAATAGGGAAGCTAAATAATTGCATTAACAAACAAAGAAATAAAAATAACCTCTCAGAGCGTTGTGTAATTAAGATCCAATTACAACGTTTGTTCTTGTTTACTAAATGACAAAGCTCTTCTTGTCAAGTCATTTTCCCGAGAATTGCTTCAGTACATGATAATTGCACTATAGCAGGTAACCAGCAAAGAGCATTAAAAGGGGGATCAGTTTCTTTGGATGGCTGCCATGGCTCTTGCTGTCTGACTCCCCTACGAAAGTGTGAGAGCCCCAAGGGACTTGTCTAAAAATACTAATGATATGTTAAATGAAGGGGGTTAGATGGAGGAAGTAATAATTGGGCCTCAAATCCTATTATATTTCTTTGGGATAGTGTAATGGAGCTTAGAGATAGCCCAAGGATGTTATCACCCATGTCTTCCTTTACCCCACCTCCCTCTGGCCACATAATTTTCATTGCTGTGAAAATCTTGGCTCTAAAGCCCTATTAGGTTGTAAATTTTTCTGATGAAAGGGATCAGTATTACAGCTTCCCTGCTATTGATCAGATTTTGGACTCTTAAAAAAAAAAGACTTTTAAGTGTAAAACCCAAAGCTACATGTGATTTTCTGTGTGGAAATATTTCAAACAAATGCTTAGGTTTTTCTTCCGCTACATGTTTGGAAGCAGCACATACTGAGATCTGATTAGAAAACGGGTGGTGGGCTCTGGGGACTGGAAGCTGGGCATACTCTCCTTAGCTGTGAGACTGAGGACCTCCGCTAAGCATTTGGTCATTTCAGAAATTAGTTCCTCCATCTGAAAAAGTGAGAATCATGAGTACAATCATTGAAAACTAAGGATATAACAACAACAACAATTCTTTATGTAAATTGTTTCTCTTATATAGTGGGATTCTTTAATAGAAGATATTGTCACAAGAGACAGTGATGCTTCATAGTTCCCTCATTTTATTAAAAAAACAACAAAAGAGAGCAAGAGATAGTCACCATTCACTGTCATTCAGTGGGTGGAGCACAGTACTTGCTGATCATTTATTTTATTTAATTCTCACAACCACTCTTGTGAAAGATACTTTTATTATTCTCATTCTATAAACAGACAGGGAAACTGAAGTTCAGAGAGGCTAAGTGATTTTTCCAATGACACACAACTGCAAATGATGGAGTAAAGATTTGAATTCTGGTACCAGCTATAAAGTCTGTGCTCATTTTGATCAATACAAGTCCAGGGAAAGACTGAAGCTGTAGCACCTCTGTTACTTGAACCTAGTCTCCTTTTTCAGCTTCATGCACCCTACTTAGCATAGAAGTGAAAGATACATTCCTGGAGAAGTTCATGTAGATTGTAAGTTCACAGAACAAAATGTAGACGCCCCTTATTTGGAAGGCCCCAATTCCTAGATCCCTACATATAACAACTGTTTATTTTGGCGTACATTTTTTTACACCCTTCTCTTGGCATATATAGATGCATATGCATTATAGTTTATTTTACATATATGGAATATTAAATTTTATTCTGCAACTTCTCTCTTTTCTATAACAGTATACACAAGAGAAATTCCAAGCAGTATAGACAAATCCATCTATTTCTTTATGATGACATTGCACACTTCCAGTGTAGGAATGTATCATAATTTATTTAATCTGCCTCTTTTGGGGGGCATTTAAGTTGTTTCCAGTTGTACAGTTACAGTCAGTACAGGACATCTGTGAACATCTGTCTTTGTGGACATATGTGAACATTTCCCTAGGTTGTATGTCTAGAAGTCAAATTTCTGGGACAGAGGATATGCACATTGTACATTTTGACAGATAATAAAAAAATTCCCCATCAAAAAGACTGTACCAATCAACACTACCATAGAATGTGTGTATTATAGACTGTGCCAATTTTCCTCCTTATTCACAAACACAAGGTATTATTAGTCTTCTTTTTTTCTGTCAGTTTTTTTAAAGTCTTTATTGAATTTGTTACAATACTGCTTCTGTTTTTATGTTTTCTTTGGCCATGAGACATGGTGGGATCTTAGCTCCCTGATCAGGGATCAAACCCACATCCCCTGCATTGGAAGGCAAAGTGTTAACCACTGGACTGCCAGGGAAATCCCTCTGTCAATTTTTTGATAAGTAATTATTTTTTATTATGCTTATAATTTGCATTTTCTTGGTGTAGTAGAACAATTTTTTTCTTTTAAACTTTTTACTTTGTATTGAGTAGAATAGGTTTTATATGTTAATTGGCCATTTGTTTATCTTTTTGTAAAGTAACTATTCATATTCTTCGATCATTTTTCTACTGGGCTACTTAATAGACATTTGTCCTTTTTTTGACCATTGAAACATCTGGCCTGGCCTGGCCAATTGTTTGCTCTTATGTAAATCACTGAAGGTTCAAAAAACCAAGGGGACAGTGGATTGATTATCATGGCAGCTCTGGTAGCATCTGTAGTTGTGTCCCCACCAGATGTTTTCTGTGGTGGGACCCTGGCCTGTTTTGTACTATCTAACCTCCCTTTATTCCTGCTGGAGCCTCCAGTTTTCTGTAGATATGATGGGATATCTGATGGACTTCCCCAAAATTCTTTCTGTTTAAGTTAGCCAGAGATGATTTCTATTGATTGCAAAAAAAAAAAAAAAAACAAAAAAAAACAAAAAAAAAAACACAACAGAGAGAGAGAGAGAGAGAGAGAGAGATTCCAGATAGGAATCAACAAGAGAGTGGGTCAGAGTCAAATGACCTTCAAGGAGATGAGGATTTGGAATTGCTTAGGTAGCATGAATGGGGCTAAAAGCAATGAAAATCCTACTGATTTTCAAAGATTTGAACTTGGCAGTGCCTGGTCAGGGAAGGTAAAGTAATTATGTAAAATTATTTAAATTATTGCTTGTGGTGACGTGGAATGAAGTGACTCTTGAGACAGACACTGTCTATTGGGGCTTTTGGCCCCTCTGTAAATTGCAATATTAAAATCCAATGTATTTATGTAATAGACAGCTGACTGAACAACATAATCACCACAATGCAGCTAGGATAGTGTTGCAGCTACAATTGTGTGTGTGTGTGTTTTAATAGCTTTGTCTCAAATTTGTATAAAGTATGAATGTTTTTAAACTCTAATATTTCCTGTATATTGTATGAATGTTTCTGAGAAAAAGCTAAGTAGTTAAGAGGTCTGTTGAAAGCATACCAAATAATGTTTTAACTGGAACCTTGACATTAACATAGAAAATAGTTTTCTGTTATATCTTAGCGATCCAGCAAGAATGAGGAACTATTATATATTCAGATTATAACATTCTTGTCCACCTTATTCTTTGTGTCTGGTTACAAATTTCTTTTTAACTTCAGTAAAAACTTGCACCTAAAAATGTGGAAAATCATTTTGTTATTGCTGTAAGACAGAATGAAAGGGCATTCAAGGTCTTGAGTAGGATCATTGCTCTAGAGCACTAGGCAGCTTAGAGAAAAATAAATATAACAAGTTTAAGTCCAAGAATTTTTGATACAAAGCATTGAATTGAAATAGGAGGACTTAACTAGAATTAGTCTAAAAGACTCTTTTATCTCTTAAAATCCCAAGACCAATATAGCTCAATACCAAATCAAGGTTTGATCCTGTAAGTTCCAAAATTACCCTATCAGTTGAATTCATAGCTTCCTTGAGTTTTTCTGTGTGAAAGTTAAGTAGTCATTAAAAAAAAAAGTGAAAGTTAGAAAGCTGAAATAGGTATATATAGGAGGTTTCAGAAGAGCTGGAACTATGCTGAACTCCCAACTCCCACTAAAGCTTCCTTGCTCTCCAGAATAAACAGCTCCTCCTTCATGGCCTGATGAGGTTATTATAACATTTTCACCTGAAGAAGACATCTTGTAAAAGAATGCCAACACACATCATACCCCTTTTCATCCATTGTCTCTATGAACATAATTAAGTTGGTTTCCAGAATGTGGCTTGTGGCCAATCACAAAATCAAACATTAAAAGTGTAGGAGCTAAAACAACCCACAATGATTTTTTTCACTGCCGTATAGTTTATGGTGGATTGCATTTTTGTTGGGAATACACCAGGGAGACTGTGTATGTTTAGAGTGTGCATATGTTAGATTTTAGTAGATAACACTTCACTAAAGAAATATCAGTAACCTCAGATACGCAGATGATATCACTCTAATGGCAGAAAGTGAAGAGGAACTACCTCACCTGTCTCCTGAGAAATCTGTATGCAGGTCAAGAAGCAATAGTTAGAACTGGACATGGAACAACAGGCTGGTTCAAAATTGGGAAAGGAGTACATCAAGGCTGTATATTGTCACCTTGCTTATTTAATTTATATGCAGAGTATATAATGAGAAATGCCGGACTGGATGAAGCACAAGCTGGAATCAAGATTGCCAGGAAAAATACCAATAACCTCAGATATACAGATGACACCACCCTTATGGCAGAAAGTGAAGAAGAACCAAAGAGCCTCTTGATGAAAATGAAAGAGGAGAATGAAAAAGTTGGCTTAAAAGTCAACATTCAGAAAACTAAGTTTCTGGCATCTGCTCCCATCACTTCATGGCAAATAGATGGGGAAACAGTGACAGACTTTATTTTTTTTGGGGGGGGGCTCCAAAATCACTGCAGATGGTGACTGCAGCCATGAAATTAAAAGATGCTTGTTCCTTGGAAGAAAAGTTATGACTAATCTAGACAGCATATTCAAAAGCAGAGACATTACTTTGCCACAACAAAGATCCATCTAGTCAAACCTATGGTTTTTTCAGTAGTCATGTATGGATGTGAGAGCTGGACTATAAAGAAAGCCGAGCACAGAAGAATTGATGCTTTTGAACTGTGGTGTTGGAGAAGACTCTTGAGAATCCCTTGAACAGCAAGGAGATTCAACCAGTTCATCCTAAAGGAAATCAGTCCTGAATATTCATTAGAAGGACTGATGCTGAAGCTGAAACTCCAATACTTTGGCCACCTGATGCAAAGAACTGACTCATTGGAAAAGACCCTGATGTTGGGAAAGATTGAAGGCGGGAGAAGAGGACGACAGAGGATGAGATGGTTGGATGGCATCACCAACTCAATGGACACAAGTTTGAGTAAGCTCCAGGAGTTGGTGATGGACAGGGAGGCCTAGCATGCTGCAGTCCATGGGGTCGCAGAGTTGGACACGACTGAGTGACTGAACTGAACTGAAGAGAAACTAAAGAGCTTCTTGATAGGGTGAAAGAGGAGAATGAAAAAGCTGGCTTGAAACATAACGTTAAAGAAATGAAGATCGTACCTCTGGTCCCATCACTTCATGGCAAAGAGAAGGGAAAAAGTGGAAGCAGTGACAGATTTTATTTTCTTGGGCTCCAAAATCACTGATGGCATTGACTGTAGCTGTGAAATTAAAAGATGCTTGATTCTTGGAAGGAAAGCTATGACAAACCTAGACACTGTATTAAAAGTCAGACACATCACTTTGCTGACAAAGGTCTGTCTAGTCAAACTATGGTTTTCCCAGTAGTCCTGTATGAGTGTGAGACTTGAACCATAAAGAAGGCTGAACACCAAAGAATAGATGCTTTCAAATTGTGCTGAAGAAGACTCTTGAGAGTTCCTTGGACAGCAAGGAGATCAAATCAGTTAATGTGAAGGGAAAGCAACCCTGAATATTCATTGGAAGGACAGATGTTGAAGCTCCAATAGTTTGGCTACCTGATGCCAAGAGCCAACTCATTGGAAAAGACATTGATGCTGGGGAAGATTGAGGGCAGGAATGAGAAGGGAGCAATAGAGGATGAGATGGTTGGATGGCATCACTGACTCAATGGCCATGAATCTAAGCAAACTTCAGGAGATAATGAAGGAGAGAGGATCCTGGCACGCTACAGTCCATGGGGTCACAAAGAGTTGGACATGACTTCGCGACTGAACAACAACAAAGAGATTGTACCAATCTTATATTCACATCAGGAGTGTATGAGAGTCTCACCAGCTCCATATCCTTACCAACACTTGGTATTTCAGGTCTTTTTTTCTTTTTCTTTTTTAAATTTCCGTCATTCTGGTGGGTATGTAATGATCGCAATGTGGTTTTAGTGTGCATTTCCCTGAGATCGATGAGACTGAACACTTTCATATGTTTAGTATTCATTTGGGTATTCCCTTATGTGAATACCTCACATATGACACATGGTCTAAATTTCTTGACTTTTTTTCTCTGTTAGATCATCTTCTTTTAAAATATTGATCTGTAGGAATTATTTACATAATCTGGTTATGAGTTCTTGTTATATACATGTACTGAAAAGATCTTCTATTTTTCAGTGTGCTCTTTACTGACTTAATAGTGTCTTTTGGTGAATGTTGCTTATCTTGTCTATTGTCATCTTTGCACAGAAATTTAAAAATTTTAGGTACCCAAAACTATACATTTTATGACTTGTGAATTTTGTATGTTGTGTAGCAGGGTGTTTACTGCCTCAAGATTTAAAAGCTCTTCTTTTATATTTGCAATTCTTAGTAGCATTTATTAAGTAGTACCTTTGTCCTGTATTCCCTTTTGTACTTGTAATGCCCTGTTTATAATAAAACAAATCCTACATATCCATGGATATGTTTTAAGATTCTTTAGTCTATTCCCCAGAATTGTGTCTATTGTCACATCAGTATAATAATCTTCTGGTTACTATTATCCCTAAATGTATTTTGATATCTGGTAGGGTAAGGGCCACCACATTATTTTTTCAAACATTCTTGGCTTTTATCTTTATATTATTTTAGAATCAACTTGTCATGTTCCATAAAATTTTACTGTTGGGGTTTTGATTGGGATTGCACTAAACATATAGATTAATTTGAAGAGAGAATTTATGCTTAAAAATATTAGAACATTCTTTTGGGGAACTAGGTATATTTCTCCAATTAATAAAATATTCTCTATGTTTTTTAATAATGTTTGTAAGTTTTTTCCATAGAGTACTTTCATTATTAGGACATTTTATGCTAGAGGACTTTATCCCAAACAACTGGCTGCTGTTGATAATGATATCCTGTCTTCCGTTATATTTTCTTCATGGTTTGATTGGTGGCTATATTGGGCCTTTATTGCTGCTCACAGGCTTTTTCTAGTTTGGGGAGCATGGGCTACTCTCTAGTTGCAGTGTGCAGGCTTCTTTTGCTGTGGATCATGGGCTCTAGGACGCCCAGGCTTCAGTAGTTGTAGCGCATAGGCTTAGCTGCCCCTCAGCATGTGATATCTTCCTGGACCAGGGATTGAACCCATGGCCCCTGCATTGGCAGACAGATTCTTAACCACTGGACCATCAGGGAATTCTCCATTATATTTTCTAAAGTGCATTTAACTACTGTGTAGGCATTATTTCCATTTGCTAAGTTTGTGTCTGGCCACCTTAAATGCCTCTCTTACTGATATCAATAACTTACATTTGATTTTTTTTATTTAACATATATTGTTTGAATCTGTCATAGCATCAACAAATTTTAGTAATTTTGATGATGTGTGATACATGAATATTTGATTTATAATATTCCGGAAGAAAGTAAACCTATGTTAAGAGCCACTATTGCTCCCTCAACTGCTGATTTGTCAAAGAGCAGTGCTGCCTTTGTAGTAGATGTCGGGAGTAAACTTCCTGGATTCTCACTGGCTGTGCTTCACCATCCATGTGCTTCACCATGTTGGTTGGACGTGGTGCATCTTCGCACAACAGCAATCATCTGCACCTCACATTTGAGGACTACTAGATAAGAAGTGCAATTTGTGTCTAGTTTGCAAGTATTTTTTCTGGGAAAAAACATTTTTTACATTATTTATTGCTGCTCTTTCTTTCCTGAATTAGCACAGTTTACTGTGGTTACCTGTATTTTCTATGTGTCCCTAAAACCCACTTATTCATTCAGCCAGTATGTAGGAAGCTTGTATCGTACGTCACTGTGGATGTAAGCACCGAGATTGTAGAATGAAATAACACTCAGCCCTTTTCTTCAAGGAGCTTATTGTCTAGTCAGAAAATCCCACAAGTGATGAATGATTGTGACTCAGAATTCCTGAGTGTGAACCATGATTAAACAGCATGATTATACCAGTAATGGGAAATTCAAATCAGGACTTGAATTTTAGATATAATGCTACTGAGAGTTTGAAATATATCTAGAAAATGCTTGCTATTCCTCATTGCTTCTGACTTGTGAATATTGATTGGATCAGAGAATTTTAAATTTGAAAGGGATAATTAGAGATCACCTAGTTCATTGAGCAGATGTAAGAAAAGAGGCCCAGAGAGGCCCTGTGCTTTGGTCAAGTGAGTAATCTGTGTAAATGCTGCAATGTGAAATTACATCCCTTCTGTCTCTTCATCTAGAACATCTTTCATTATAACACATATAATTTACTCTTCCTCAAAGAATGTTCAAACTGGTGGTATACATTCTTTCAAATCAGTGATTTTTTTTGGCCTCAATTTTAAAACATCATAAAATGTTACTGTTGAGTTTTCAGAATATCTGTCTATTTATATCTATCTGTCATGTAGGCCAGAGGCTGTCATAAAATAAAATGAAAATGGAAACGTCAATCTTTGGTGAATGGATTCAAACTGAAACATACTTGATGTACATTCCAAGTAGATGACATAGTTGAGTGATATGTAAGGGTTACAATCTCTGGCTTTGGGTTCCACAAGTGCTTTCAACTTAATTATTCCATTTATAGGTTCTGTGACTTTGGGTAAGTTGTTTACCCTCTCTGAGCCCTAGTCTTTCTTCACTGGTAAAATGGAATGTTGTGCTGTGCTTAGTCACTCAGTGGTCACACAAAGAGTCACTCCTACTCTCTGTGATCCCGTGGACTATAGCCTGCCAGGCTCCTCTGTCCATGGGGATTCTCCACGCAAGATTACTGGAGTGGATTGCCATTTCCCTCTCTAGGGGATCTTCCCAACCAGGGATCGAACCCAGGTCTCCCACATTGCAGGTGGATTCTTTACCATCAGAGCCACTAGGGAAACCCAAAATGGAATAGTAATACCTAGTTACAGGTTTGTTAAGAAGATTAAGTGAGATGTCTAAAGGGATTAGCACAGAGCCTAGAGTCTAATAAATTCCCTGTAATTGCTGGCTATTAAATTGTTTAAATATGTGTCATTGCCATTGATTTGTATAGCCCCATTTTATCATACATTTTCTCCATCTTTAGATGTTTTTTGTACCTGAATTCCTCAAATATACTGAAGTTGCATGTTAATCTCAGCATATTACATTATAGTGTGACTCAAGTAGTTTCCTTTCGCATCAGAGTATAACTTCATGATATTGAAATACGATGTTAAGGTTTATTTATGGTGACAATGTATATACAGGACAATCACTAGGCATCTAGGTATATTTAATAGACTTGAAACTGGTACCTATTCCATTTTAAAGCTGATGGTTAATATTATTTCTTTGCTATTAATAGTTTAATTACTCAATCAAATAGTTATTGAAACACATGAGCAGTAGATGGTTCCTGTTTTTAAGGAGCTTAAAGTATAGTTATGATACAAGTCACAACCATGTGGGAAGGACAACACCTTCAGAACTTTACAAAAGATATCACAAGGCAAATGATTGTAATAGGGAAAATAAGGGCTATGAGTATAAGAGAAGTCTTTTTGACTGGTTAAGCCTGATCTGGAAAACACCCATGGATGAGGATGGATGAGAGCTGGATCATGTTGGATAGGGAAGATTTGGAGGTAGAAGGGAGGGGAGTTGAGGGTGGGGCGGGGCAGAAATTATGTCAGGGAACATTAGTAGGTCAACTGGCCTAGAAGAGAGAATTCATGAAAATTTAGGGTTAAAACCAGACTGTAAAGAATTTTCAACTACTTTAAGTAGGTAAGGTTAAGGGATACCTTAAATTTTGTTTTTCTTGACAATGGAGTATCAGTGAAGTTTTCAAGTAGGGGAGTAAAGTCAGCTAGGGTATTTTAAAAAGATTAATCTCTTGGTCAAAATATATCTGGAATCCTGGGGAAAAACTAAAGATAGACACATCATTTAGTAGGCACAGTTATAAGGTAGCGAAGTCCTGAGTGGTGGAAATGAAAAGGATGGGAGAATGCAAGGTGCATTATCATGCCAATTGCCCCCAAAATTGGTTCCTGACTAGAAATGTGACAAAGCAGTTTTAAGCTCAGTGGCAGTCACAGTAACAGGGAAGTCAGCAGCAGGGAATGAGTTTTGGTTAAATTTTTATCAAATTGAGTTTGAAATGGTGGCAAGACATGTATGTGGGATTGTTCAGTAGACTTCAAGATCAAGACTAAAAAAGGAGATTTGAACATTATCTCTAAGAAGTTAAGGAGACAGCTGGTGGGAGGGAGAGAACAGTAGTGAGATGAAGCTTTAGAAATTTAGAAGTGGAAGGAAGGAATGATGCAGGAAGCAGGCTAAACGGAGGAGGCAACCAGATCAAATATTTTTTTTCTTTCTCCTAAAAGATGGAGAAGGCTTATGAAAAACTGAAGTTAGAGATGATGGGGAGAAATTAAAGCTGTTTTAAAGTAAAATGTTGTAAAGGGAGGCCTTAATGTGAACTATGAAATCAAGAGAAGGATAAGATGGCACCCATGATTTTTTTTTTTTAATTGAAGTATAGTTGATTTACATTTCAGGTGTACAGCAAAGTGATTCATATATATACATCTCCTTTTTCAGATTCTTTTCTATTATAGGTTATTATAAGATGTTTAATATAGTTCCCTGTGCTGTACAGTAGGTCCTTGCCGTTTGTTTATTTTATATATAGTAGTGTGTGTCTGTTAATCCCAAACTCTTATTTTACCCCTTCCCCACCCTTTTCCCTTTTGTAACCATATATTTGTTTTCTATGCTTGTGTATCTGTTTTATAAATAAGTGCATTTGAATTGCTTATGGATTCCACATATAAGTGATATCATATGATGTTTGTCTTTCTCTGTCTGATGTACTTTACTTAGTATGATAATCTCTGAAATTCAAGTCGCTCAGTCGTGTCCGACCCTTTGCCACCCTGTGGACGCTAGCCCGCCAGGCTCCTCTGTCCATGGGATTCTCCAGGCAAGAATAGTGGAGTGGGTTGCCATTCCCTTCTCCAGGGGATCTTCCTGACCCAGGGATTGAACCTGGGTATCCTGCATTGCAGGCAGATTCTTTACGATCTGAGCCACCAGGGAAGCCTTGTGATAATCTCTAGAGACCCATAATTTGATAACTGTTTTCTTTGCACTGTCCTGGGCAACATCCTATCAGACTTTGCATAGTATTTGTGAGACATTTTGCTCAGGATAACAGTTTGCATGAGGCAGAAAGGATTCTGTACTATATATTTTTCAACTTTTCCTTGGGTAGGATTGTCAAAATAGAACAGAGCTGCAAAATGGTGCTTTTGCCTCTTTTTCCAAAAACAATAAAATCCCAAATCTGGATTCTATGTGTTATTGTGCTTATATGTAAGATATTTTGCCTCTTAGGTTATGCTGACAAGATAGAGAAAAATGCTAGCCTTTCCTGACACAAAATTAGGAAAATGAATTTGTCAACTGCTGAAGTATTGTTAGAGTGCTGGGGTTTGGATTTGCAGTGTTTGATGTCACAATTCATTTATCATTGTCAAAGTATAACTTCCTGCTTTTGACCCCACACCAAAAAAAGCGTAAAAGAGTTTACGAAGAAAAGCTTCTTGAAAGTCAAATGGCTCATCCAAAACAGCATTTTAATGATTTAAGTAAAAATGAATCAGAAACATGTGGATTTAATTTCCCTTAAAATTCACATGGGTTTGAGACTTAAAGGAAAATAGTACTTGGCACAATGTGTTTAGGATTTGGTTAAACTCAAAACATTTGAAAAACTCTTTGGAACACTGGATGACTTCGAAATACATCTGGGTTTGCCCATCCATTTGGGCATGGTTACAAAAGCCTCATCTTTCGTGGCACTAGTCAAACATTCTATCAACATGCTTCAATTTTCAAAAGGCTTAATTAGGATAAAATCAACAAATTTTATTGATTGCCAACTATGTGCAATCAATAAAGTAGAGAGCTACAACTTTTCCCATTCCGCAGCTGGGAAATCTTGGCTGGAATGTGGTCAAGGGAAATCCCCACACAGACAAAGTCAGAGTGGGCCACTAGCATGGTCCTGTGGGAGTTAGAATTATATTACATCAGCCATTCCTATTCATATCCTCCAGTGTTGTAGCATCCCATTCAATTTCAGGAGCATCAAAAAAAAGCATAAAAAGTTATGTTATATGGCACTGAGTTGGTAATCAAGTATTGCTTTCGGGTTTTTAAAACCATTACTTTAAAAGGTCATTTTGGTGTGTGTTGAAAAGGCAGTACATGCGTAAAATGTCACATCGGGGATGTTAATTAAAATATGTAAAGAAGACCATGAAAATGAAGAAAAACAGTGGTTGGCAAAGTAACCTCTTTGCAGTTGCAACCCCATCTAACCCACGTGGCAAGCCCAGTTGTCAGCAACTCAGTGGCAAGGGGATTTGTAATGAAACCCACAGAGGTTCCGCCAAAATATACTCGTATTATTTATAGCCAATTATATTAGTCCCTAAACTGAGTGACACCTAGGGAGATAATTGAATTTCTTAGATTTCTCTCTTTACACTCACTGCCATTATCAGAAAAACACAATTTTGAATGCTCCTCTCTCTCTTAGGGTAAGACCATGCAATCCATGTAATTGGATAAGTCTCCAGGGAAAACTGGCTTTTCCAACTGCATTTTATAAAAAGCTTTATAGAAAGTTGGCCTAAATTTTTTGGGTAACTTTTTCAAGAGATGAAAATGATGCAACTTGAAATAATCTTTTTGTTTTTACCTGGGGAAGTTCATGAACGTTAATCAAACAAAAAGCATGGTTTAAGGAAGCTGCTTCATAAGGTCTAGGCTACATGGAAGAAATAGTCTTTAGAAAAGGACAGCAGTAGTTGTTTGAAAAACAGTTAAAATGCAACTCAAAAAGTAATTCACCCCTTCCCCCCAAAAAAGAAAATTCCAAATTATCGTGATTATTAAACAGACCTTGGGAGAGGCTGTCTTATACAGTGCCTTAGGTAAGTGTGATTAATTTAGATAACCAGTCCACAGGCTGTAGAAAACAAAAACAGCATGTTAACATATAGAGATATTGAGAAATCTCTATCTAGATTCATAGAAAAGTTTGTACAGCTCTTCTCATCTCTTTCATATTTGTGTTTCTTGATGACCATCTGACATTCTTGGCAAACGTAAGAGGAAATCAACTCTAGATATAATACCCATCACTTTAATTTAGCAAATTTGAGATCCTGAGATTTGAGACTATTGGAGGAAGCAAAGCAGTATGTCTTTCATTAAAGGAGGCAGAGAGGTTAATGGAGACTTCTGCATTACTCAGAGCAAGTTTTCTTATGCTCCCTTAGCTGAAGCTGTATTATTCTCTTATGCTGTGCTGAGGAGAAGTGAAAATATCCCCCACAAAAGTGGGTAAATAGACAACTATTTAGAAGGTAAGACCTTTTTCGGTGTTGTTAAAATCCTTATGGACTGTCTTTGTTTTGCTGCTGTTGCTGTGCAATTGCTAAGGGATCAGTGGTCTTTTTCTTCAAGGAGGACCAAAGAAATAGCCGATGAATACATTACAGGCAATAGGCCACATAACAGTCATGGGAAACATTTTATTTCTTCAATTAATTATATAATGAGGCTAGTCATTCATGGCACTGATTATGCCCATGGAAGCCTGTTTGTTTTTTTTTTTTTTTCAGCTAGGAATATAGGATATATATATATATATACATACATACATATATATATATATTATATATATTTCCTCCCTTTGGTATGAATTAAAGCCTCATTTCCCCCTCCTCTCTTATTTCCACATAAATTAATTCTACAATTTAATAAACTAACAGGTGGTTCCACTTCAGGCTGAGCAGATGTTAGACTGAATGAATGGAGACCCCTCTTGTGTTCAATATATCCCTGAGCTCTTTCTTTCTTTATCTCTTCACTTCTCCCTTTTCTTCCCCTCACCCCCATTTCTGCAAGATTTATGAGCAGCTACAGTATGAGCTGTTTTGTTTGAGCAATATGAATATTGATGACTGACACGTGCTGATTTTAGATGTATTAGTGACATTCATAATCCTGAATATGTAGACATTTTTCACCAGATAATGAGGTACCAGATTGCCATACCAGGAAATTCTCTTCTCTTAGTGCTTATAAGTAGATAATTTCTATTACTTTACAGATGGGACTCTAAATTGGAAGCTTATTTCAGAAGAAGTTAGGGAAAATATAAAATTAAATTCACAATTCAAACAATTCCTATGTTGCTCAGAACTCTGAGGTATTACTTCAGTGATATCTTTGACTCACTTTATGGTCACTTTTGAGAAATAACCTCTCAGTTTAAAAAGAAGAGCCTTCTTCCTCTCCAGGTCTAACTTAGAAATAATTCCATGTTCTTTCTAAAGTTTCACAGAGACTTTGTAAACAATGAAACAGAGAAGTGAGTCAAGAGAATTATTACTTCTGACAAATCCTCTTCTAATTGTTCACCCAGGGAATTGCCTTCTGACAATATTCAAAATAGTGATCTGTAGGTGAAAACTATTTTTTATATGAATATCACACATATATTTATGCTTCTGACATAATTTCAGATGGTATTATATTTTTCTGGATCCTGCTTCTGATTCCTTACTAAAAATACACCTGGATGCTGATAGCATGTTTCTGGCTTTTCCAACACTTCAGTGAAAATCATTTTCTTCCCTTGGGGCCAGCTAAATATAGCCAAGACATTGCTGATGGAAGGAAAAAGTCATCCTCAGCCATTGGGATGGAATTGATATTATCCATCCCATTCTTGGCTTTCCTCTTTCATTCTCTTTTTTAAGGCTTATCCTTCAGTAAGAAAGGAAACTACAAAGCAAAAACATAGACGATGTGATTTCTTTCAGTATTGGGATAGGTCTCTCAGTCATCCTAGATTTTTTCTTGGGAAAGTAAACTTCATTTCCATTACTGATTATAAGTAGGCTCTCTGGAAAGTTACTTATATTATAATCACTTTCTTCCACTATGAAATGGAGCTGTCAGGATTTGTGGGGATGCAGAAGGTTCTAAGAACACAAAGTTAGTGAATGGTATGGGAGGAAATTCCCCCTGACCAATTGCATATAAAGACCCACAGCCCCTCTGCCTTCTCTGGTCTTATTCCACCTCTTTATTGTCATTGGTTTCAACAGCTTCCTTTAATATCCACTCCCTGATTTCTGTTGTTCCTCTCCTTGACTTTATCTATCAGGCTTACAGGATACCTGAAATTGATTTGACCAGGTGATTCTCATCTCTTATATCTTTTACTTGACTTTCTGTTCATTACTGCAATTGCTTCCAAAATCTTGACCTCTGAGTTCTTGAGTCCAGGCCGATAGCCTAACTTCAACTCTGATAAATTCTTCCTAACAAGCTTAGGATCAAGGACTTGAGGCATGTCCCCTGGTAGAGGCTAGTGCCCTCTGAATCGCCATCTCTCAAATGATGGACAATTAAAATGTTGCTAAGAACATATCAAGTACCTGTAATATTCTAGACTCTGATAGGAATTTTATATGTTATTTTTACTCTTGTGTTTTACCTCTAGCCTAATGAGATTATATAGTGTCATGGTAAGAATGCAAACTAAAGTTTGGATCTTTGGATTTGAATTCTAGTCACACTTATTAACTGTGGGACATTGGGGAACTTAAAATCTTTGTGCTTCAGTTTTTAAAAAATCTGTGAAATGAGGATAATAGTGCCCATTATATAGAGTTTTTTGATGATGAAATGATTTGAAACAAAGAATGTGCTTAAAATAGTACCTGGCACAGAGAAAAGCTTTTAGATATTATCATTACTGTTTTAGGTCTATGTTCTTTGGAAGTGTAAGTACATAAAATACCAGTCTTTGTTACTTTGTTTAGATTTGTTTTCAATTACTTATTTAATAAAATAGTAGATTACATTTTCTTTTGAATAAGCTATGTTCGTTTTGTTTGTAATGAAAAACGAAGCCCTGGAGATATCCTGATGGTATTGCTATTTTACATTCTTTCTATTTCCCATGGACTTCCTCTGCCAAACAAGAATATTTTTGTTCTTGTGAGAAAAGAATTAGAAAATAGAAGCCAACTGCACCCCTCCCTAAACTGGCATATTACCTAAACGTACAGCAAATTTGATCTTCTGATGGATGCAATTAGGCAAGACCCAGGATCCTGATGAATGGTGTCAAGTATTTTGCTTCTGTTCTACTGACATTTCTATGTTTAAGGTACTGGTATCTGCTCTTGACTAGACAACATCTAAAGTGGTGAGATATAAAATTCCATAGAAATGATTCAT
Organism: Capricornis sumatraensis; assembly: GCF_032405125.1. Lineage (NCBI taxonomy): Eukaryota > Metazoa > Chordata > Mammalia > Artiodactyla > Bovidae > Capricornis > Capricornis sumatraensis. Next base: position 215,784,064 of record NC_091069.1, read on the forward strand.
TTGACAAGTGTTTATTGAATACCTACTCTATTTTATACACTATCCAGAAGGGTTCAGTCAATAAGACAGGCAAGGTCAGTATCCTCTCCACTCTTCTAAAATGGAAAATGATACCATGAAGAACAGAAAAGATGGTTATATATGATGGTGAGTGATGGGGTAGCTTAACTGGGTAGTCCTTAGACATAGAATGCAAGGAGATGAGGAAAAGGAGCCAGACATGTGAAGACTTGGGGAATGAGGGGTTTAAGCAGAGAACAGATCACATTCAAGCAAATGTCCTGAAGTAGGACTGAACATGCTCTATTGGAGGAAACAAAAATTCACTGAGACTGGAGGGACAGAAGAGTTTTGAAGTAAAATAAATATTTCCCACTTCTTTCATTTTTATATATTTTTATTAACTTTGTGATTCACTTTTTAAACAACTTGAGATGTAAATCACATGCTGTAAAATTTTTCCAATTAAAGTGTACAATTCAATATTTTCAGGATAATCACACAGTTGAGCAACTATCACCACAGTCAGTTTTAATAATATTTCCATGGTCCCCAAAAGAAGCCACATGCCCATCTGCAGGCTGTCACTTCTCACTGCCCACCCCTACAAACATACCAGCTCTTAGCAACCACTGGTCTCTTTCTGTCTGAACAAATCAAGTGTTTCATTTTGATCCAGTTATCTTTGGAATGCTATAGGCCAAACATATCAGTATTAAAAACAATACTTTTGCTAAATCTATCTGCAGTAGAAGGGGAGATTTAGGATGCATAAAATACTGATAACAAATAACTTAGACATAAAATATTTCAGTTTAAAATATAATATGGAACTTGCCAAAGAAAACATGAAATTAAAAATCTCTGATTTTTTTTGTGTGTGTGGCTCTAAAGAGGTTCTAAAATCAGATTGTCATGTTACTCCCAGTGGTTTGTTTAAAGACAATATCTCTTCTTTTAGGAGAAGTGAAGTGAAGTCGCTCAGTCGTGTCTGACTCTTTGCAACCCCGTGGACTGTAGCCCACCAGGCTCCTCCGTCTAGAGTGGGTTGCCATTTCCTTCTCCAGGGGATCTTCCCAACCCAGGGATCAAACCCAGGTCTCCTGCATTGCAGGCAGACGCTTTAACCTCTGAGCCACCAGGGAAGCCCCCTTCCTTTAGAAGTTGTAATCATTAATTCTTTCAGTGTTTTCCCTGCCCGCTTTCAAATGCCTATTGTTCAAGTCTCTTATGGGTGCCAGATTTTATTAACAAATTTAATCCTGAATATTTTTATTTTGTTTTGAGTTGATGTAAATTCCTCATGATTAGATAATAAATGACTATAGACAGAATTAGGATGTAATTCCTAACTTACAGGTGAAAATTTTATGGTAGTTCTGTTGTCATTATGGTCTTAAGGGTGAGCACTATCATTGGATAACCTTCCAATCAATAAGCTCAGGAAGATTTGGGGACCAACTCATTCATTACACATATCTATGAACTAACTTGGCTGTCATCACTTCATCTATAATTTAGCTGCTTTTGATTTTATTACATAAGTTTTATAAATACACACTCAAATTCTCAAAATCATAATTTTGCATTAACTTAGGCACTAACAACTACTTTTGGTATATAAAAACATACAGAAATAATGAACTCCTATCATATAAAAAATAGTGAAAGACTAAACTTCCCTTATTCTCATAGTTAAGGATTAAATTACAAGCTTAATTTGCTGATTGAAAAAATTCCTATCTAGTAGACTGCAATGCATCCAGTGATATGTGCTGTTTATATAAATAGCATGGAGGTTAATTCAGACCATTTCATGGAAATGGTTTACGTATTGTAATCATGAGTCAATACACAGTTCTCTCTAAATTTAAAACAATGTAAATTAGCCAAGCCAATTTAATTCTTGCCAAGAAAGAGTATTCCTTAAAGCCATGATTTTCAGTTTATTAGGTTAAAGGCAACTATATTCCGTAACTAATAAATGAGAGGATTTATTGAATTTTGAAATCCAGTGATTGTAAGCTATGTTTTTAAAGTTATTTAAACAAGTTAAATATGTTTATAATAATTTCATTTCCTATGTGACTTCTAACTAATGAGAAAAAAATAAGGCTAGGAGAGAACTGGAGTTGGTTTAATCTTTTTTGTGGCCAAAGCCAAGTTTAAATCCTGTCCAAATGCCACTTCTCAATCACAGCTTTAAAGGATTAAACATGATTATGGAGCTATTTCTCTACTTTCCTGATACACAAGTTCATGTCAAAGCTATCTTGAAACCTGCCATTGAGTTTCACCCTTGAGGTGAGAAAGTAGTCTGGTGAATATTTATTTCAAGGAAAAGAGATACATTTGCTTAATACAAACTGGGTAGTATTTAAGCTAATGTTCTCAGCCCTCTTTATTGCCAGATTCATGTGAATATTCTGAACTATAAGAAGATAATTTATATCAGTGTTTTCTCTTTAAGATTACATTTTTCAGATTTGAGCAGGATTTTCTGTGCTCAAGAAATTTTTGCTTAAATAAGTCTGGTCTTCTGCTTGTTTCATTGAGGGAATGGCCTAATTTAGTTACAGTGATTTTTAAAACTGATCAGATCAAGCATATAATATGCAGTAATTTCTTTGGTTGCGCTTTGGTAAAATGTGAGCCTCTGAGATGCAAAAATCTTGGTTTAAGATTTTTATTCTCTGTTTTCTTTAGAGTACAGTCTAATCTGAATATTGTTTCTCTGTGATTATCTTTCCTTATTCTTTCTTTCTTTTTTTTCTTTTTTGTGAGCATGTACTGTGAAGAGAATCATGTCTTTCCAAGGATATTTTAGTTTTATTTATTCCTAAACTCTGTCTGTATCGTGGTTGTCCATATTTCCTGATTAAAATATTTGGCTTGATTATTTCCCAATGAACACTTCTATTTGTATAATATGTACCTTGAGTTTGGATTTAGAAAATATTGGGGACTGCATTCTAAACTTGCCTTCCCGCATTGCAATGTGATGGCAGAATCTGGGCCAGTTTTCTCTGTGCTTCGCGCTACACTTCCTAACCTGGTAAGGGGATGCCTGGTGCCTCACATGGCAGTTCTGGGAGGGAAAGTGTCCCCTACCCTCGTTTAAACCACTGACGTCCTCTCTGGGCAGAACAGACGGGAGTTTCAGATGGTCTGTTGCAGGGCTTGTTTGAAGGAGAGTGTTGCTAGAAGTGCTGAGTCAGCCTGCCTCCTTTGGTATTTAAAGGAGACTTTGGAAACGGTAGCTGCTGGGAAAGCTGTTTCTTCAAGAATTTTTTGAGCCTTGTTCTGGTGATAAACCTGCCACCTGATAAGTACTAAGTAGTAAGTGTGCGTTTTCAAGATAATGCCACAGCAAAACGGTGGTCATTATATTCCACCAAAGGAAATGTATTTGACTTTAGGTTTTAAATAGAATGTTCATTAGAAAACATACTTTAGGGATGCCAGAGGGTATTTCACAACAGTTAGGGTGTTCCTACCAGAGAAGCTTCCTCCTTTATCATGGGGGTACCTAGAATCACGAATAAACATATATGCAAGATTCTCCTGAATTTGTTAAATAACTATTGATTAGACATTTACTATATGCATAAACTGTACTAGGTATAGAGGATACAATGATAAATAAGTCACAGCCTAGTCTGCAAAGATTTACACACAAGGGAAAGACATGTAAGCAAATGAGAACGATAAAAAATGATAAATATTCGATTAGGATTATGCATGGGAGGTGAGAGTGTAATAAAGAGGGCTTGATCTTTTCCTGTGGAGCAAGAAGGGAACCAGGAGAGATTTGGGGAAGTGTCAGACGTCAGCTGAACCCAGACAAATGCATGGTGTGGGTACTCACAGGGAGACCATTTGGGAAGGGCTATACCAGGGCCAGTGACTTGTAGGCTGGGGAGGCCTAGAGCTGTTTTGAGAAGAATTTGGTGGGAGATAAAGCTGGAGATGAGCTTCCCAGGTGGCTCGGTGGTAAAAGAATCTGCCTGCTAATGCAGGAGACACAAGAGATGTGGTTTCAATCCCTAGGTAGTGAAGATCCCCTAGAGGAGGAAATGGCAACCCACTCCAGTATTCTTGCCTTAAAAATCCAATAGAAAGAGGAGCCTGGCAGGCTACAGTCCATGGGGTCTCAAGGAGTTGGACACGACTGAGGACATAATTTCTTCTTCAAAAGCTAGAGACAAAGGCAGAAGGAAGATCATAGAGGACTTGGTAAGCCGTGATGAAAATCTATACTTTGTCTAGTTGGTAATGGAGTTTAAGTAAGGGAGTAGCATTACCATTTTGCTTTATTTTTTTCTTTATTCTTTAAGAGAAGGGAGCTAGCTTGTCACTTAGGAAATCAGTTAAGAAACCAAAGCACCTGCCCAAGAGAGAAAGCAGAGAGCTGGTATTCAGATAGTTGCAGAGTGCAGGGAGGATGGGAGGAGGAGGTGTGGAGAGATGTCATAGAATAGAATGTATAGGTCTTGTCTTGGTGACCAGTTGATTGCAGGAGAGAGAGTAGGACTTCTGGTCTGGGTGGTTGGGTAGATCATGGGGCCATTTACTAAGATGAAGACACAGTTAAAACTATTGGATAGTTCATATAAAGAATATTAATGAATTCAATATGGGATTAATGGTGAGTTCTTTTTTTCTTCAGTAACCTGATAGTTCAAGGCCTCTCAGCACTTTCTTATATTCTTCATCTGCCAAGATGTGCAGGTTGTTGAAAGTGGGGGTGTGCTTATCTTGATGTGAATGTGTGTGATACTGCACAAATATTAGCTCTGAGAATTTTGCTGTCTGCATTCACAGTGACTTTTTCTAGCAACTCCAGGCAACTGTCAAAGCCTTAGTGAAGTATACAAATGTAAGCTGGAGGTTTTATGAAGGGATGAGAATTTATGCATGAGTTACCATGTCACTTTTAAAAAGTCTTAGTTTTTACAGTATAAATAAATATAACTGATTATAGTAACTTTTAATGTATTATATAGGTATGTGTCTCTTTAAGCTTTAAAAAATACATGAAAGAATGTGAATTGTCCCCTAGGATACCAACAATAGAAAGCAATAGTAATTAAGCAAAAAACAAATTAATTGACGTGGATGTATTGGGGCTAATATAAATCTTGTGCAATTGGCATAAAGGAATTTGTTATTTTCAAAACAGAACTAAATCTCTTTTCCATTATAGATTTAATTTAAGTAACATGATAAATAGTGGTAAATTGAACTTTATTATGTATTCATGAAATGCAGTTTAGTACAATTGTTATTTCTGGCATTTGTGGTTTAAAGATATTCCCTTATGGGTAGATGTTATTTTTAATGTGCAAATTCAGAAATAATGACCTCCAGTTCCACTGGTGAATTAGGGCTGATATATACACATGGACAATAAGGGGGAAATGGTCTCTAATTCCTGGCTTTATGAACATTTCTAGTGCAATCTGTGATCCTTTAAAAACTGACATTAAACAAATTATTTTAGGTTACAACTGTATTGCCAGTGAAGAGAAAAGTAATAAAGTAAATATTTTCCAAGGTTTTTAAAAGAATGATATTTGACAAGGACATACCTGAAGGGGGAAAACTCACTTACTAAGAACAGGTTATTGAAAAATCTCAGCACAATTTGAAAAAAAAAAAAACAGATTAAAATTCTCATGAAATGATGCCTTACTGGCAAGTTCAGAATGTAAAATTGGAAACCCAAAAGGAATGGATAAACAGATAAACAACACACACCAAATAATTTCTACAAGCCTCTCAGAAGGAAACTGTTCAAGAAAAAGGATGGCACGTTGTCTTTTTATTTAGCTTAATTCTTTTCAGCTCTAGGAAGTTTGCTGGATAGATAAACCAATAGCGAGAACAGTGTTAAAAAAAGAAGAAGAAAAAAAAGGACTTCAGGAGGTCCCCATACATGCATGCCAAGTCTTACCAGTCGTGTCTGACTCTTTTTGATCCCCAGGATCTTCTGTCCATGGGATTCTCCAGGCAAGAATATTGGAGTGGGTTGCCACGCCTTTTTCCAGGGGATCTTTCCAATCCAGGGATCCAACTCACATCTCTTACGTCTCCTACTTTGGTAGTTGCGTTCTTTACCCCTTTCGTTGTTTTGCTCAGTCATGTCTGACTCCTCGTGACCTCATGGACTGCAGCATGCCAGGCTTTCCTGTTCTTCACCATCTCCCGGAGCTTGTTCAAACCCATGCCCATTGAACCAGTGATGCCATCCAACTATCTCATCCTCTGTCGTCCCCTTCTCCTCCTGCCTTCAATCTTTCCCAGCTTCAGGATCTTTTCTAATGAGTCAGCTCCTCACATCAGATGGCCAAAGAATTGGAGCTTCAGCTTCAGCATCAGTCCTTCCAAAGAATATTCAGGGTTGATTTCCTTTAGGACTGACTGGCTTAATCTCCTTGCAGTCCAAGGGACTCTTAAGAGTCTTCTCCAACACCACAGTTCAGAAGCATCAGTTCTTTGGCCCTCAGCCTTCTTTTTGGTCCAACTCTCACATCCACACATAACTACTGAGAAAACCATAGCTTTGATTATATGAACCTTTGTTGGCAAGTAATGTCTCTGCTTTTTAATACGGCTAGGTGTACCACAGCTTCTTTTCCAAGGAGCAAGTGTCTTTTAATTTCATGGCTGCAGCCACTATCCACAGTGATTTTGGAGCCCAGGTTTTTACCACTAGTGCCACCTGTGAAGCCCCAGAAAGTTCATACTAAATGGTGTATGGTGTGAATTCCCACCAATTTTTTGTTATCAGACCAAGAATGACTCTTCTTCTAAAGCTGAGTTCTGATGACTATTTGATTCACTTCTTTCAAAAAATATCTTCTGGGGAATGTTGGATGATTGATTTTTACTTTCATCTGATCATTCATTGCAATTTGTAAAGATTAGATCAGGCATGCATATAGACTGAAATCCACAGCTGTTCTTCGGGAGTGGGGTGCCTGAGATTGGATGAATGGAGAGGTTTATCCACTTGTGACAAAGTTTGTGGAATGTGAGGCCTATTTTGGGCACTGTGATCTTGCTTTTTCTGTGTATCTGTGGTCATCTCTGGAGGCAGTCAGGTGTGTGAATGCAATGCTTAAATCCTGTTTTACTATGAAGAATCATAAAGGAGGAATTTTTATATCTGACAAGGTATATACAGGCAAAGTGACTGCTGAGATAGGCCATTGGATGGAAAAGCTGGTCTAGAGATGGAAAACTTCAGTTATAGGAATCATCCCAGCGTTATCATTCTCAAAGTTTTCCTTTGAGCAATGACCCGAAATTCACTAACCAAAGTTCTGCTTCTTTCATAAAGGGATAATTTAGCACAGGTCCTCTGGCCCTTATCCACAATTTAGACACTCAAGAGGTTGGGAAAGTGGAAGTTATTTCCATAATTTATTTTTGGCAAAACCTGACCTCATCTGAACTTATTTGATAGAAAAAACTGACCTGAAGTTACATAAGGCTATGTATAGCATTATCTCACTTACTGTAAATACTCATGTATTTTGATTACTGGGTACTGCATCAGATTCAACTCAGAGTGTGATATATTAGATAATATGGGCTTCCCAGGTGGTGCTAATGGTAAAGAACCTGTCTGCCAATGCATGGGATGCGAGGGACGTGGGTTTGATCTCTGGGTTGGGAAGATTCCCTGGAAGAGGGCATGGCAACCCACTCCAGTATTCTTGCCTGGAGAATCCCATGGACAGAGGAGCTTGGTGGGCTACAGTCCGTAGGGTCACAAAGAGTTGGACATGACTGAAGCGACTTATCATGCATGCATGCATGAATGCTTCATTAACTTCCTAAAACTTGAAAAATTCTGAGTTCTGAAACCCATCTGTATCTAAGGGTTTTAGATAAGGGAAGGATCTGTACTGTGGAGCTGTAACCACAAATGAGTCTTAGTTTTCCTTTTTCTGCATACAAATACCTACTAATAATGTCCTTAAGGATAATTTGTTTGGGAAAGTTAAATAGTCTTTCTAAAATTTGATTTAAACTATTAATTTGCTTAGCAAAATCACATATTGCACATCAGCAAATTCAGCTCTGTTGTGGTAAAATTATCACAAGTTATAAATTAGTTGCATTTGAATTAATGAGGTTTTATTATAAACACAAAGCAGCATTACTTCCAATGCATGATTTTCATTAGTACAAAAAAGACTACATAAAGCTGAAGAAATGGGGAGAAAAGAACCAGAATTGCCTATGTTGTGTGCCCTAGAAGCATTCAAAGCATTGCTAGAGCTTTTTTTTTTTTTAAATTAATAAGGGGCTGAAAATATGTTTATATTGCCTGCCCAGGTTGATTTGGATTAAGACTGCAACAGAATCCTTTCAGTTCCAGTGGGCTGTGTGTTATTCTAAGATGTCCATTCCCTTATTCTTAATATACCAAATGTTTTCCCAACAGAACAAAGAGAAGACAGATGATTCTTTCTTTCTTCTTCTTTTTTTTTTTTTTTTTGATTGTTGTTTAATGAAAGGACAGGTGGAAAGCATGGGATCCAAAGGGCATTTTGCAAAGTGCAAAAGCAGGTAAAGCTCGGGGAGAATAAGAGAAGAATTGGAGGGCTGAAGGATAGGTGGGTTGTCAGGGGTAGCAGGAAGATGAAGTTGGGGAATGGACTGCACAGGTGAGCAGTGGGACTGAGGGTCTAGACTGGGATGATCCCACCGCAATCTACTCTCTTCAAAAAATCTGTTTGCTTGCAAAGAGGAGCTGCGTGTTTAGTTCCTGCCAAGTGGAAGGAGGTAGTCTGTCTTTTAACCATAAGTCCACACATAAATACTCCAGGATAATCCCTGTACTAGACAAAATAGTTTTTATCTTGAAGCCTCTGAAGATGTGGCTCTTTTAAAATCTTGGCCAAGTTACCTTTCTCTTTTTCCTTGTGGTTCGGGACTGTCTTTTTCTGGTTTCTCTTTCAAAGGGATGTTGTCACTGTTTTTCTCCAAAGCATGCGCTCAGACAGAACAGCGGGCAGAGGTTGCAGTCGCCTCACAGGAAGGATTTGAGGAAAGTGTTGATGTAAGCGGATTGGCTGTTTACATCAAATACGCTGGAACAGGGGCCCTGGTAACAACGACCTCCCAAATACCGAGGAGTCCCGAAGGATGGCGGGAGACCAGCTCACCCACCGAGATGCTATTAGAGCTGGAATAACTTCTGTGGCAGAGCTGTCTTCAGTTCTGTGGGAAACATGCAGGCCTGGCTTTGCCGTACACAGGCATCCAGGTTTGGCCAGATAGCTGTACTCAGGCCTGTGGAAACATGCCTGCCTCTACTCCACTGCACAGGAAAGATGAGAGAAAACCCCTACCAACCAGAAAGAATGCACCTGGTCACATGCCTTGGTTAGAATCTTTTTTCTATAAGATGGAAAGAAGATAGGCAGCGCAATCTATTACAGGATCTCAGAGGGAGGTTATGACATGAAAACTCATTATACTGTAAAATAATAGAAAATTTGCCAGAAAATGTAAAATATTCATTTGGGGGTATTAAAGAAAGAGCAAAGGTTATGTTTGAAGCAGGGGGTAGAAGGTGTTGGGAGTGTTTGGCTTGAGTCCAGGCAGCCTTCAATTTACTTTACTGCTGTTGGTTATCATTTGGAAAAAATAAGTCTGACTTGATTATGTCTTATTTACAGAAATCAGTGAGTTCCCTGTGGCTTCCAGGATAAGGTCCTGGCATACAAGGCTTTTTACATGCTGATTCCAACTTAAATGTCTGTCTGGTCTCCTATCACTTTCTCCCTGCCCATCCCTAGGGGCATTTGCACATGAACCTGCCTTGGTAATAGGTCGCCAGACCTTGGATACCTTGGACAGGTATACTCCTTCTTACTCCTAATTTGTCCTCCTTTTAGCAGATTCTGCCTCATTTTCAAGGGCTTAGTTCAAAGTCTCCCTCTTCAATGGAGTCTTTTTGCTCATTAATTCATTCAACAGATAGTGACTAAGTGTCAGGCACTGGGCTGGGCCCCAGGGTAAAGGGCAATGATGGATAAGATGATCCAGTCCATGTTTCTCAAAAGCAACTTGTCAATCAGGGAAGGAGTCCTAGAGGAAACTACTGTCAAGATGAGAGCTGAGGGCTCAGGAGGCCTTAGCCAAATGAAGGCTGTGTGGCAGGTACCATGCAAAGCAGTATCACAAAGAGCTTGATGGCCTGCTATGATTGAGACATTCCTCTATCATGCTGTGTTGTAACAAGACGTTTGCTGTCCCCAGTTTCATTCCCAGTCTGCAAGCTCCTTAGAAGTAAGACCAAGGCTTAGTTTCTTCTGTGTCCCCAGAATCCAATCCGATTCATGGTATTAAAGACTATGGAGAGCTGGGTTACTAGAAATTGGGGAAGCGCAGCCATAACTAAGACTTCTGCTGTCATACAAGACCAGCCAGGTCACAAGGATAGCAACTTCACATACATTAAATGGCAATCCCATTTTTTGTTTGCTGTATTCCATCAGCTAGTAAAGTAATTTCTTTTTTTTTAATTTTAAATTTATTTAATTTTTATTGAAGGATAATTGTTTTACAGAAATTTGTTGTTTTCTGTCAAACCTCAACATGAATCAGCCATAGGTAGGCATATATCCCCTCCCTTTTGAACCTCCCTCCCTTCTCCCTCCCCATCTCACCCCTCTATGTTGATTCAGAGCCCCTGTTTGAGTTTCCTGAGACATACAGCAAATTCCCGTTGCCTATCTCTTTTACTTATGGTAATGTGAGTTTCTATGTTACTCTTTCCATACATTTAACCTTCTTCTCCCCTCTCCCCATGTCCATAAGTCTATTCTCTATGTCTGTTTCTCTAAGTTGCCCTGTAGATAAATTCTTCAGTACTATTTTTCTAGATTCATATATATGCATTAAAATACAATATTTATCTTTCTCTTTCTGACTTAAATCACTCTGTAGAATAGGTCCTATGTTCACCCACCTCATTAGAACTGACTCAAATGCACTCCTTTTTATGGCTGAATAATATTCCATTGTGTGTATGTACCTCAACTTCTTTATCCATTCATCTGTTGATGGATATCTAGGTTGTTTCCATGATCTTGCTATTGTAAATAGTGTTGCAATGAACACTGAGAAAGATATGTCTTTTTCAATTTTAGTTTCCTCAAGGTATATGACTAGGATTGGGATTACTGGGTCATATGGTGGTCTTATACCTAGTTTTTTAAGGAATCTCCATACTGTCTTCCATAGTGGCTGTATCAGTTTGCATTCCCACCAACAGTGCAAGAGCATTCCCTTTTCTCCACACCCTTTCCAGCATTTATTATTCGTAGACTTTAATGATGGCCATTCTGATGGTGTGAAGTGATATCTCATTGTAGTTTTGATTTACATTTCTCCACTGGAGAAGGGAATGGCAAACCACTTCAGTATTCTTGCCTTGAGAACCCCATGAACAGTATGAAAAGGCAAAATGATAGGATACTGAAAAAGAAACTCCCCAGGTCAGTAGGTGCCAAAACGTTACTGGAGATCAATGGAGAAATAACTCCAGAAAGAATGAAGGGATGGAGCCAAAGCAAAAACAATACCCAGCTGTGGATATGACTGGTGATAGAAGCAAGGTCTGATGCTGTAAAGAGCAACATTGCATAGGAACCTGGAATGTCAGGTCCATGAATCAGGGCAAATTGAAAGTGGTCAAACAAGAGATGGCAAGAGTGAATGTCGACATTCTAGGAATGAGTGAACTAAAATGGACTGGAATGGGTGAATTTAACTCAGATGACCATTATATCTACTACTGTGGGCAGGAATCCCTCAGACGAACTGGAGTAACCATCATGGTCAACAAAAGAGTCCGAAATGCAGTACTTGGATGCAATCTCAAGAACGACAAAAAGATCTCTGTTCGTTTCCAAGGCAAACCATTCAATATCACAGTAATCCAAATCTATGCCCCAACCAGAATGCTGAAGAAGGTGAAGTTGAATGGTTCTATGAAGACCTACAAGACCTTTTAGAACTAACACCCCCAAAAGATGCCCTTTTCATTATAGGGGACTGGAATGCAAGAGTAGGAAGTCAAGAGACACCTGGAGTAACAGGCAAATTTCGCCTTGGAATGTGAAATGAAGCAGGGCAAAGACTAATAGAGTTTTGCCAAGAAAATGCGCTGGTCATAGCAAAAACCCTCTTCCAACAACACAAGAGAAGACTCTACATATGGACATCACCAGCTGGTCAACACCGAAATCAGATTGATTATATTCTTTGCAACCAAAGATGGAGAAGCTCTATACAGTCAACAAAAACAAGACCAGGAGCTGACTGTGGCTCAGATCATGAACTCCTTATTACCAAATGCAGACTTAAATTGAAGAAAACAGGGAAAACCGCTAGACCATTCAGGTATGACCTAAATCAAATCCCTTATGATTATACAGTGAAAGTGAGAAATAGATTTAACGGCCTAGATCTGATAGATAGAGTGCCTGAAGAACTATGGAATGAGGTTTGTGGCATTGTACAGGAGACAGGGATCAAGACCATCCCCATGGAAAAGAAAGGCAAAAAAGCTAAATGGCTGTCTGGGGAGGCCTTACAAATAGCTGTGAGAAGAAGAGAAGTGAAAAACAAAGGAGAAAAGGGAAAATATAAGCATCTGAATGCAGAGTTACAAAGAATAGCAAGAAGAGATAAGAAAGCCTTCCTCAGTGATCAATGCAAAGAGATAGAGGAAAACAACAGAATGGGAAAGACTAGAGATCTCTTCAAGAAAATTAGAGATACCAAGGAAACATTTCATGCAAAGATGGGCTCGATAAAGGACAGAAATGGTAGGGACCTAACAGAAGCAGAAGATATTAAGAGAGGTGGCAAGAATACACAAAAGAACTGTACAAAAAAGATCTTCACGACCCGGATAATCACGATGGTGTGATCACTAATCTAGAGCCAGACATCCTGGGATGTGAAGTTCTTAGAAAGCATCACTATGAACGAAGCTAGTGGAGGTGATGGAATTCCAGTTGAGCTATTTCAAATCCTGAAAGATGATGCTATGAAAGTACTGCACTCTATATGCCAGCAAATTTTAAAAACTCAGCAGTGGCCACAGGACTGGAAAATGTCAGTTTTCATTCCAATTCCAAAGAAAGGCAATGCAAAAGAATGCTCAAACTACCACACAGTTGCACTCATCTCACATGCTAGTAAAGTAATGCTCAAAATTCTCCAAGCCAAGCTTCAGCAATATGTGAACCATGAACTCCCTGATGTTCAAGCTGGTTTTAGAAAAGACAGAGGAACCAGAGATCAAATTGCCAACATCCTCTGGATCATAGAAAAAGCAAGAGAGTTCCAGAAAAACATCTATTTCTGCTTTATTGACTATCCCAAAGCCTTTGACTGTATGGATCACAATAAACTGTGGAAAATTCTGAAAGAGATGGGAATACCAGACTACCTTACCCGCCTCTTGAGAAACCCATATGCAGGTCAGGAAGCAACAGTTAGAACTGGACATGGAACAACAGACTGGTTCCAAATAGGAAAAGGAGTATGTCAAGGCTGTATATTGTCACCCTGCTTATTTAACTTCTATGCAGAGTACATCATGAGAAACGCTGGACTGGAAGAAACAAAAGCTAGAATCAAAATTGCAGGGAGAAATATCAATAACCTACATATGCAGATGACACCACCCTTATGGCAGAAAGTACAGAGGAACTAAAAAGCCTCTTGAGGAAAGTGAAAGTGGAGAGTGAAAAAGTTGGCTTAAAGCTCAACATTCAGAAAACCAAGATCATGGCATCCGATCCCATCACATCATGGGAAATAGATGGGGGAACAGTGGAAACAGTGTCAGACTTTATTTTTGGGGGCTCCAAAATCACTGCAGATGATGACTGCAGCCATGAAATTAAAAGACGCCTACTCTTTGGAAGAAAAGTTATGACCAACCTAGATAGCATATTCAAAAGCAGAGACGTTACTTTGCCGACTAAGATCCATCTAGTCAAGGCTATGGTTTTTCTTGTGGTCATGTATGGATGTGAGAGTTGGACTGTGAAGAAAGCTGAGCACCAAAGAATTGATGCTTTTGAGCTGTGGTGTTGGAGAAGACTCTTGCGAGTCCCTTGGACTGCAAGGAGATCCAACCAGTCCATTCTGAAGGAGATCAGTCCTGGGATTTCTTTGGAAGGAATGATGCTAAAGCTGAAACTCCAGTACTTTGGCCACCTCATGTGAAGAGTTGACTCATTAGAAAAGACTCTGATGCTGGGAGGGATTGAAGGCAGGAGGAGAAGGGGATGACAGAGGATGAGATGGCTGGATGGCATCACTGACTCGATGGACATGAGTCTTAGTGAACTCCGGAAGTTGGTGATGGACAGGGAGGCCTGGCGTGCTGCGATTCATGGAGTCGCAAAGAGTTGCACACGACTAAGCTACTGAACTGAACTGAACTGAATAATGAGTGATGTTGAGAATCTTTTCATGTGTTTGATAGCCATCTGTATGTCTTCTTTGGAGAAATGTCTGTTTAGGTCTTTAACCCACTTTTTGATTGGGTTGTTTGTTTTTCTGGTATTGAGTTTTATCAGCTGCTTGTGTATTTTGGAAATTAATCCTTTGTCAGTTGTTTCATTTACTACTATTTTCTCCCATTCTGAGGGTTGTCATTTCATCTTGCTTATAGTTTCCTTTGCTGTGCAAAAACTTTTAAGTTTAATCAGGTCCCACTTGTTTACTTTGATTTTTATTTCCATTACTCTAGGAGGTGGATCATAGAGGATCTTACTCTGACTTATGTCGTTGAGTGTTCTCCCTTGTTTTCCTCTAAGAGTTTTATAGTTTCAGGTCTTTTATGTTTAGGTATTTCATTCATTTTGAGTTTATCTTTGTGTGGTGTTAGGAAGTGTTCTAATTTTCTTTTTTTACATGTAGCTGTCCAGTTTTCCCAGCACCATTGTCAAAAATAAGATACCCATAGGTGCATGGGTTTATTTCTGGACTTTCTATCTTGTTCTATTGGTCTATATTTCTGTTTTTATGCCAGTACCATACTGTCTTGTTGCCTGTAGCTTGTGGTATAGTCTGAAGTCAGGAAGGTTGATTCCTCCAACTCCATTCTTTCTCAAGACTGCTTTGGCCATTTGGGGTCTTTTGTGTTCCCATAAGAATTGTGAAATTTTTTGTTCTAATTCAGTGAAAAATGCCATTAGCAATTTGATAGGGATCACATTGAATCTATAGATTGAATTTGGTAGTATAGCCATTTTTACAAATTGATTCTTCCTACACAGGAACATGGAATATCTCTCCATCTGTTTATGTCATCTTTGATTTCTTTCATTAGCATCTTATAATTTTCTGTGTACAGTTCTTGTTTCTCCTTAGGTATGTTTATTCATAGGTGTTTAATTCTTTTTGTTGCTATGGTGAATGTGATTGATTGCTTAATTTCTCTTTCTAGTTTTTCATTGTTAGTATATAGAAGTGCAAATGATTTCTGTGTATTGATTTTGTATCCTGCAACTCTGCTAAGTTCACTGATTAGCTCTAGTAACTTTCTGATTGTATCTTTAGGGTTTTCTATGTACAGTATCATGTCATCTGCGAACATTGAGAGCTTTACATCTTCTTTTCTGATCTAGATTCCTTTTATTTCTTTTTCATCTCCGATTGCTGTAGCTAGGACTTCCAGAATTATGTTAAATAATGATGGTAAAAGTGGACACTCTTGTATTGTTCCTGATCTTAGGGGGAATGGTTTCAGGTTTTCACCATTGAGAATAATGTTTGCTGAGGCTTATCATATATGGCCTTGCTATGTTGAGGTAGGTTCCTTCTATGATCATTTTTTGAAGAGTTTTAGTCATAAATGGGTACTAAAATTTATCAAAGGCTTTTTCCGAATCTATTGAGATTCACTTCAGTTTAGTCGCTCAGTCACGTCTGACTCTCTGTGACCCCATGAACTGCAGCACGCCAGGCCTCCCTGTCCATCACCAACACCCAGAGTCCACCCAAACCCATGCCCATTGAGTAGGTGATGCCATCCAACAATCTCATCCTCTGTCGTCCCCTTCTCCTCCTGCCCTCAATTTTTCCCAGCATTAGGGTCTTTTCAAATGAGTCAGCTCTCTGCATCAGGTCGCCAAAGTATTGGAGTTTCAGCTTCAACATCAGTCCTTCCAAAGAACACCCAGGACTGATCTCCTTTAGGATGGACTGGTTGGATCTCCTTGCAGTCCAAGGGACTGTCAAGAGTCTTCTCCAACACCACAGTTCAAAAGCATCAATTCTTCGGTGCTCAGCTTTCTTCACAGTCCAACTCTCACATCCATATATGACCACTGGAAAAATCATAGCCTTGACTAGACGGACCTTTGTTGGCAAAGTAACATCTCTGCTTTTGAATATGCTATCTAGGTTGGTCATAACTTTCCTTCCAAGGAGTACACATCTTTTAATTTCATGGCTACAACACCATCTTCAGTGATTTTGGAGCCCCGAAAAATAAAGTCTGACACTGTTTCCACTGTTTCCCCATCTATTTCCCATGAAGTGATGGGACCAGATGCCATGATCTTGGTTTTCTGAATGTTGAGCTTTAAGCCAACTTTTTCACTCTCCTCTTTCACTTTCATCAAGAGGCTTTTTACTTCTTCACTTTCATCAAGGGGCTTTTTAGTTCTTCACTTTCTGATGGAGAAGCTCTATACAGTCAGCAAAAAGAAGACTGGGAGCTGACTGTGGCTCAGATCATGAAGCTTTAGCTCCTTATTGCTAAATTCAGGCTTTAATTGAAGAATGTAGGGAAAACCACTAGATCATTCAGGTATGACCTTAATCAAGTCCTTTATATTATACAGTGGAAGTGATAAATAGATTCCAAGGAGTAGGTGTCTTTTAATTTCATGGCTGCAATCACCATCTGCAGTGATTTTTGAGCTTAGAAAAATAAAGTCAGTCACTGTTTCCACTGTTTCCCCATCTATTTGCCAAGAAGTGATTGGATCGGATGCCATGATCTTAGTTTTCTGAATGTTGAGCTTTAAGCCAACTTTTCATTCTCCTCTTTTACTTTCATCAAGAGGCTTTTTAGTTCTTCTTCACTTTCTGCCATAAGTGTGTTGTCTTCTGCATATCTGAGGTTATTGACATTTTTTCCCAGCAATCTTGATTCCAGTTTGTGCTTCCTCAAGCCCAGTGTTTCTCATGATGTACTCTGCATATAAGTTAAATAAGCAGGGTGACAATATATTGCCTTGACGTACTCCTGTTGTTCCATGTACAGTTCTTTTTTTAAAAAATATAAATTTATTTATTTTAATTGGAGGGTAATTATTTTACAATACTGTATTGGTTTTGCCATACATCAACATGAATCCACCATGGGTGTACACGTGTTCCCCATCCTGAACCCCCCTCCCACCTCCCTCCCCATACCATCCCTCTGGGTCATCCCAGTGTACCAGCCCCAAGCATCCTATATCATGCATCGAACCTGGACTGGCGATTCATTTCACGTATGATATTATACATGTTTCAATGCCATTCTCCCAAATCACCCCACCCTCGCCCTCTCCCACAGAGTCCAAAAGACTGTTCTACACATCTGTGTGTCTTTTGCTGTCTCGCATATAGGGTTATCATTACCATCTTTCTAAATTCCATATTTATATGTGTTAGTATACTGTATTGGTGTTTTTCTTTCTGACTTACTTCACTCTGTATAATAGGCTCCAGTTGCATCCACCTCATTAGAACTGATTCAAATGTATTCTTTTTAATGGCTGAGTAATACTCCATTGTGTATATGTACCACAGCTTTCTTATCCATTCATCTGCTAATGGACATCTGGGTTGCTTCCATGTCTTGGCTATTATAAACAGTGCTGCATTGAATATTAAGGTACACATGTCTCTTTCAATTCTGGTTTCCTCGGTGTGTATGCCTAGTAGTGGAGTTGCTGGGTTGTATGGCAGTTCTATTTCCAGTTTTTTAAGGAATCTCCACACTCTTCTCCATAGTGGTTGTACTAGTTTGCATTACCACCAACAGTGTAAGAGGGTTCCCTTTTCTCCACACCCTCTCCAGCATTTATTGTTTGTAGACTTTTGGATAGCAGCCATTCTGACAGGCCTTAAATAGTACCTCATTTTGGCTTTGATTTTCATTTCTCCGGTAATGAGTGATGTTGAGCATCTTTTCATGTGTTTGTTAGCCATCTGTATGTCTTTGAAGAAATGTCTGTTTAGTTTTTAGGCCTATTTTTTGATTGGGTCATTTATTTTTCTGGAATTGAGTTGTTGCTTGTAGATTTTTGAGCTTAATTCTTTGTCAGTTGCTTCATTTGCTATTATTTTCTCCCATTCCAAAGGCTGTCTTTTCATCTTGCTTAGAATTTCCTTTGTTGTATAGAAGATTTTACTTTTAATTAGGTCCCATTTGTTTACTTTTGCTTTTATTTCCAATATTCTGGGAGGTGGGTCATAGAGGATCCTGCTGTGATTTATGTCGGAGAGTGTTTTGCCTAGGTTCTCCTCTAAGAGTTTTATAGTTTCTGGTCTTACATTTAGATCTTTAATCCATTTTGAGTTTATTTTTGTGTATGGTGTTAGAAAGTGTTCTAGTTTCATTCTTTTACAAGTGGTTGACCAGTTTTCCCAGCACCACTTATTAAAGAGATTGTCTTTTCTCCATTGTATATTCTTGCCTCCTTTGTCAAAGATAAGGTGTCCATATGTGTGTGGGTTTATCTCTGGGCTTTCTATTTTGTTCCATTGATCTATATATCTGTCTTTGTGCCAGTACCATACTCTCTTGATGACTCTCTGAAGACTGTGGCTTTGTAGTAGAGCCTGAAGTCAGGCAGGTTGATTCCTCCAGTTCCATTCTTCTTTCTCAAGTTGCTTTGGCTATTCAAGGTTTTTTGTATTTCCATACAAATTGCGAAATTATTTGTTCTAGCTCTGTGAAAAATACCTTTGGTTGCTTGATAGGAATTGCTTTGAATCTATAGATTGGTTTGGGTAGTATACTCATTTTCACTAGATTGATTCTTCCAATCCATGAACATGGTATGTTTCTCCATCTATTAGTGTCCTCTTTGATTTCTTTCACCACTGTTTTATAGTTTTCTATATATAAGCCTTTAGTTCTTTAGGTAGATATAGTCCTAAGTATTTTATTCTTTTCGTTGCAATGGTGAATGGAATTGTTTCCTTAATTTCTCTACTTTCTCATTATTAGTGTATAGGAATGCAAGGGATTTCTGTGTGTTGATTTTATATCCTGCAATTTACTATATTCATTGATTAGCTCTAGTAATTTTCTGGTGGAGTCTTTAGGGTTTTCTATGTAGAGGATCATGTCATCTGCAAACAGTGAGAGTTTTACTTCTTCTTTTCCAACCTGGATTCCTTTTATTTCTTTTTCTGCTCTGATTGCTGTGGCCAAAACTTCCAGAACTATGTTGAATAGTAGTGGTGAAAGTGGACACCCTTGTCTTATTCCTGACCTTAGGGGAAATGCTTTCAATTTTTCACCACTGAGGATAATGTTTGCTGTGGGTTTGTCATATATAGCTTTTATTATATTGAGGTATGTTCCTTCTATTCCTGCTTTCTGGAGAGTTTTTATCATAAATGGATGTTGAATTTTGTCAAAGGCTTTCTCTGCATCTATTGAGATAATCATATGGTTTTTATTTTTCAATTTGTTAATGTGGTGTATTATGTTGATTGATTTGCAGATATTGAAGAATCCTTGCATCCCTGGGATAAAGCCCACTTGGTCATGGTGTATGATCTTTTTAATGTGTTGTTGGGTTCTGACTGCTAGAATTTTGTTAAGGATTTTTGCATCTATGTTCATCAGTGATATTGGCCTGTAGTTTTCTTTTTTTGTAGCATCTTTGTCAGGTTTTGGTATTAGGGTGATGGTGGCCTCATAGAATGAGTTTGGAGGTTTACCTTCCTCTGCAATTTTCTGGAAGAGTTTGAGTAGGATAGGTGTTAGCTCTCCTCGAAATTTTTGGTAGAATTCAGCTGTGAAGCAGTCTGGACCTGGGCTTTTGTTTGCTCTGATTACAGTTTCAATTTCCTTGCTTGTGATGGGTCTGTTAAGATTTTCTCTTTCTTCCTGGTTCAGTTTTGGAAAGTTGTACTTTTCTAAGAATGTGTCAATTTCTTCCACATTGTCCATTTTATTGGCATATAATTGCTGATAGTCATCTCTTATGATCCTTTGTATTTCTGTGTTGTCTGTTGTGATCTCTCCATTTTCATTTCTAATTTTATTGATTTGATTTTTCTCCCTTTGTTCCTTGATGAGTCTGGCTAGTGGTTTGTCAATTTTATTTATCCTCTCAAAGAATCAGCTTTTGGCTTTGTTGATTTTTGCTATGGTCTCTTTTGTTTCTTTTGCATTTATTTCTGCCCTAATTTTTAAGATTTCTTTCCTTCTATTAACCCTGGGGTTCTTCATTTCTTCCTTTTCTAATTGCTTTAGATATAGAGTTAGGTTATTTATTTGACTTTTTTCTTGTTTATTGAGGTATATCTGTATTGGTATGAACCTTCCCCTTAGCACTGCTTTTACAGTGTCCCACAGGTTTTGGGTTGTTGTGTTTTCATTTTCATTCATTTCTATGCATATTTTGATTTCTTTTTTGATTTCTTCTGTGATTTATTGGTTATTCAGCCGTTTGTTGCTCAGCCTACATATGTTGGAATTTTTAACAATTTTTCTCCTGTAATTAAGATCAAATCTTACTGTATTGTGGTCAGAAAAGATGCTTGGAATGATTTCAATTTTTTTGAATTTACCAAGGCTAGATTTATGGCCCAGGATGTGATCTATCCTGGAGAAGGTTCGGTGTGCTCTTGACAAATATGTAAAGTTCATTGTTTTAGGGTGATATGTCCTATAGATATCAATTAGGTCTAACTGGTCTATTTATCATTTAAAGTTTGTGTTTCCTTGTTAATTTTCTGTTTAGTTGATCTATCCACAGGTGTGAGAGGGGTATTAAAGTCTCCCACTATTATTGTGTTATTGTTAATTTCCCCTTTCATACTTGTTAACATTTGTCTTGCACATTGGGGAGCTCCCATGTTGGGTGCATATATATTTATAATTTTTATATCTTCTTCTTGGATTGATCCTTTGATCATTATGTAGTATCCTTTGTCTCTTTTCACAGCCTTTGTTTTAAAGTCTATTTTATCTGATATGTGTATTGCTACTCCTGCTTTCTTTTGGTCTCTATTTGTGTGGGATATCTTTTTACAGCCTTTCACTTTCAGTCTGTATGTGTCCCTTGTTTTGAGGTGGGTCTCTTGTAGGCAGCATATATACGGCTCTTGTTTTTGTATCCATTAGGTCAGTCTTTGTCTTTTGGTTGGGGCATTCAACCCATTTACATTTAAGGTAATTATTGATAAGTATGATTCCGTTGCCATTTACTTTATTGTTTTGGGTTTGGGTTTATACACCCTTTTTGTGATTCTGGTCTAGAGAAGATCCTTTAGCATTTGTTGGAGAGCTGGTTTGGTGGTGCTGAAATCTCTCCGTTTTTGCTTGTCTGTAAAGCTTTTGATTTCTCCTTCATATTTGAATCCATACAGTAATCTGGGCTGTAGGTTATTTTCTTTGATTGCTTTAAGTATGTCCTGCCATTCCCTCCTGGCCTGAAGAGTTTCTATTGAAAGATCAGCTGTTATCCTTATGGGAATCCCCTTATGTGTTATTTGTTGTTTTTCCCTTGATGCTTTTTATATTTGTTCTTTGTGTTTGATCTTTGTTAATTTGATTAATATGTGTCTTGGGGTGTTTTGCCTTGGGTTTATCCTGTTTGGAACTCTCTGGGTTTCTTGGACTCGGGTGGCTATTTCCTCCCCCATTTTAGGGAAGTTTTCAAGTGTTATCTCCTCAAGTATTTTCTCATGGTCTTTCTTTTTGTCTTCTTCTTCTGGGACTTCTATGATTCAAATGTTGGGGCGTTTAACATTGTCTCAGAGGTCTCTGAGATTGCCCTTATTTCTTTTAATTCGTTTTTCTTTTTTCCTCTCTGATTCATTTATTTCTACCACTCTATCTTCTACCTCACGTATCCTATCTTCTGCCTCCGTTATTCTACTGTTGGTTCCCTCCAGAGTGTTTTTGATATCATTTATTGCATTATCATTATATATTGACTCTTTTTTATTTCTTCTAGGTCCTTGTTAAACCTTTCTTGCATCTTCTCAATCCTTGTCTCCAGGCTATTTATTTATGATTCCATTTTGATTTCAAGATTTTGGATAATTTTCACTATCATTATTTGGAATTCTTTATCAGGTAGATTCCCTAATCTCTTCCTCTTTTGTTTGGTTTGGTGGGCACTTATCCTGTTCCTTTACCTGCTGGGTAGTCCTCTGTCTCTTCATCTTGTTTATATTGCTGTGTTTGGGGTGGCCTTTCTGTATTCTGGCAGTTTGTGGAGTTCTTTTTATTGTGGAGTTTCCTCTCTGTGGGTGGGGTTGGATGGGTGGCTTGTCAAGGTTTCCTGGTTAGGGAAGCTTGTGTCGGTGTTCTGGTGGGTGGAGCTGGATTTCTTCTCTCTGGAGTGTAATGAAGTGTCCAGTAATGAGTTATGAGATGTCAGTGGGTTTGGAGTGACTTTGGGTAGCCTGTATATTGAAGCTCAGGGCTATGTTCCTGTGTTGCTGGAGAATTTGCATGGTGTGTCTTGCTCTGGAACTTGTTGGCCCTTGGGTGGTACTTGGTTTCAGTGTAGGTTTGATGAGCTCCTGTCAATTAATGTTCCCTGGAGTCAGGAGTTCTCTGATGTTCTCAGAATTTGGACTTAAGCCTCCTGCTTCTGGTTTTCAGTCTTATTTTTACAGTAGCCTCAAGACTTCTCCAGCACCATTGATAAAACATCTAGGCTAAAGATGAAAAGTTTCTCCCAGAGAGGGTTGCAGAGTTAGTGGAGAAGAGAAGAGGGAAGAAGGAGATAGAGGTAACCAGGATGAGATGAGGTGGAATCAAAAGAGAAGAGAGCAAGTTAGCCAGTAATCACTTCCTTATGTGCACTCCACAGTCTGGACCACTTAGAGATGTTCATGGGGGTTATACAGAGCAGAGAAGAGAAGAGGGAGGAAGAACAGAGGTGGCCAGGAGGATAAAGGGGGGAATCAAAAGGAGCGAGACAGATTCAGCCAGTAATCAGTTCCCTAAGTGTTCTCCACAGTCTGGAACACACAAAGAGATTCACAGAGTTGGGTAGACACGAGAAAGGGGAGGGAGGAGATAGAGGTGACCTAGTGGAGAAAAAGGAGAGTCCAAAGTGGAAGAGAGCAGTCAAGCCAGTAATCTCACTCCCAAGTCAAAATGGCTCCTGATGATTGGGTTCCTAAAGGTACAAAATTGATAACAAATACCAAAAAGCAAAGATTAAAAATCTAGATTAGAGGTTGGATTTTCAAAAATACAATATTAAAGAAAAAAAAGTCACAAGAATTATAAAATATATACATATATGAAGTTTGCTTTAAAAATAGGGTCTCTCTCTTTTTTTTTCGAAGTAATAGTAGGTTATAAAAATGAAAATTGAAGGAGTATTTAATAGTTTTTTCCTGTAATTGAGATCTAATCTTAATGCATTATGGTCAGAAAAGATGCTTGGAATGATTTCGATTTTTTTGAATTTATCAAGTTTAGATTTATGGCCCAGGATGTGATCTATCCTGGAGAAGGTTCCATGAGCACTTGAAAAAAAGGTGAAATTCATTGTTTTGGGGTGAAATGTCCTATAGATATCAATTAGGTCTAATTGATCTAATGTATCTTTTAAAGTTTGCGTTTCTTTGTTAATTTTCTGTTTAGTTGATCTGTCCATAGGTGTGAGTGGGGTATTAAAGTCTCCCACTATTATTGTGTTATTGTTGATTTCCCCTTTCATACTTGTTAGCATTTGTGAATACCCAACAAATCACAGAAGAAATCAAAAAAGAAATCAAAATATGCATAGAAACTAATGAAAATGAAAACACAACAACCCAAAACCTGTGGGACACTATAAAAGCAGTGCTAAGAGGAAAGTTCATAGCAATACAGGCATACCTCAAGAAACAAGAAAAAAGTCAAATAAATAACGTAACTCTACAACTAAAGCAACTAGAAAAAGAAGAATTGGAGAACCCCAGAGTTAGTAGAAGGAAAGAAATTTTAAAAATTAGGGCAGAAATAAATGCTAAAGAAACAAAAGAGACCATAGCAAAAATCAACAAGGCCAAAAGCTGGTTCTTTGAAAGGATAAATAAAATTGACAAACCACTAGCCAGACTCATCAAGAAGCAAAGAGAGAAAAATCAAATCAATAAAATTAGAAATGAAAATGGAGAGATCACAACAGACAACACAGAAATCCAAAGGATCATAAGAGACTACTATCAGCAGTTGTATGCCAATAAAATGGACAACGTGGAAGAAATGGACAAATTCTTAGAAAAGTACAATTTTCCAAAACTGAACCAGGAAGAAATAAAAAATTTTAACAGACCCATCACAAGCACGGAAATTGAAACTGTAATCAGAAATCTTCCAGCAAACAAAAGCCCAGGTCCAGACTGCTTCAGAGCTGAATTCTACCAAAAATTTCGAGAAGAGCTAACACCTATCCTACTCAAACTCTTCCAGAAAATTGCAGAGGAAGGGAAACTTCCAAACTCATTCTATGAGGCCACCATCACCCTAATACCAAAACCTGACAAAGATGCCACAAGGAAAAAAAACTACAGGCCAATATCACTGATGAACATAGATGCAAAAATCCTCAACAAAATTCTAGCAATCAGAATCCAACAACACATTAAAAAGATCATACACCATGACCAAGTGGGCTTTATCCCAAGGATGCAAGGATTCTTCAATATCCGCAAATCAATCAATGTAATTCACCACGTTAACAAATTGAAAAATAAAAACCATATGATTATCTCAATAGATGCAGAGAAGGCCTTTGACAAAATTCAACATCCATTTATGATAAAAACTCTCCAGAAAGCAGGAACAGAAGGAACATACCTCAACATAATAAAAGCTATATATGACAAACCCACAGCAAACATTATCCTCAATGGTGAAAAATTGAAAGCATTTCCCCTAAAGTCAGGAACAAGACAAGGGTGTCCACTTTCACCGCTACTATTCAACATAGTTCTGGAAGTTTTGGCCACAGCAATCAGAGCAGAAAAAGAAATAAAAGGAATCCAGATTGGAAAAGAAGAAGTAAAACTCTCACTGTTTGCAGATGACATGATCCTCTACATAGAAAACCCTACAGACTCCACCAGAAAATTACTAGAGCTCATCAATGAATATAGTAAAGTTGCAGGATATAAAATCAACACTCAGAAATCCCTTGCATTCCTATACACTAATAATGAGAAAGTAGAAAAAGAAATTAAGGAAACAATTCCATTCACCATTGCAACGAAAAGAATAAAATACTTAGGAATATATCTACGCAAAGAAACTAAAGACCTATATATAGAAAACTATAAAACACTGATGAAAGAAATCAAAGAGGACACTAATAGATGGAGAAATATACCATGTTCATGGGTCGGAAGAATCAATATAGTGAAAATGAGTGTACTACCCAAAGCAATTTACAAATTCAATGCAATCCCTATCAAGGTACCAGCCATATTTTTCACAGAACTAGAACAAATAATTTCAAGATTTGTATGGAAATACAAAAAACCTCGAACTGCCAAAGCAATCTTGAGAAAGAAGAATGGAACTGGAGGAATCAACTTGCCTGACTTCAGGCTCTACTACAAAGCCACAGTCATCAAAACAGTATGGTACTGGCACAAAGACAGACATATAGATCAATGGAACAAACTAGAAAGCCCAGAGATAAATCCACACACATATGGACACCTTATCTTTGACAACGGAGGCAAGAATATACAATGGAGTAAAGACAATCTCTTTAACAAGTGGTGCTGGGAAAACTGGTCAACCACTTGTAAAAGAATGAAACTAGATCACTTTCTAACACCACACACAAAAATAAACTCAAAATGGATTAAAGATCTAAATGTAAGACCAGAAACTATAAAACTCATAGAGGAGAACATAGGCAAAACACTCTCAGACATAAATCACAGCAGGATCCTCTATGATCCACCTCCCAGAATTCTGGAAATAAAAGCAAAAATAAACAAATGGGATCTAATTAAAATTAAAAGCTTCTGCACAACAAAGGAAAATATAAGCAAGGTGAAAAGACAGCCTTCTGAATGGGAGAAAATAATAGCAAATGAAGCAACTGACAAACAACTAATCTCAAAAATATACAAGCAACTTATGCAGCTCAATTCCAGAAAACTAAACGACCCAATCAAAAAATGGGCCAAAGAACTAAATAGACATTTCTCCAAAGAAGACATATGGATGGCTAACAAACACATGAAAAGATGCTCAACGTCACTCATTATCAGAGAAATGCAAATCAAAACCACAATGAGGTACCACTTCACACCAGTCAGAATGGCTGCGATCCAAAAATCTGCAAGCAATAAATGCTGGAGAGGGTGTGGAGAAAAGGGAACCCTCCTACACTGTTGGTGGGAATGCAAACTAGTACAGCCACTATGGAGAACAGTGTGGAGATTCCTTAAAAAATTGCAAATAGAACTACCTTATGACCCAGCAATCCCACTGCTGGGCATACACACTGAGGAAACCAGAATTGAAAGAGACACATGTACCCCAATGTTCATCGCAGCACTGTTTATAATAGCCAGGACATGGAAACAACCTAGATGTCCATCAGCAGATGAATGGATAAGAAAGCTTTGGTACATGTACACAATGGAGTATTACTCAGCCGTTAAAAAGAATTCATTTGAATCAGTTCTGATGAGATGGATGAAACTGGAGCCGATTATACAGAGTGAAGTAAGCCAGAAAGAAAAACACCAATACAGTATACTAACACATATATATGGAATTTAGAAAGATAGCAATGACGACCCTGTATGCAAGACAGGAAAAAAGACACAGCGGTGTATAATGGACTTTTGGACTCAGAGGGAGAGGGAGAGGGTGGGATGATTTGGGAGAATGGCATTCTATCATGTATACTATCATGTAAGAATTGAATCGCCAGTCTATGTCTGACGCAGGATACAGCATGCTTGGGGCTGGTGCATGGGGATGACCCACAGAGATGTTATGGGGAGGGATGTGGGAGGGGGTTTCATGTTTGGGAACACATGTAAGAATTAAAGATTTTAAAATTAAATTAAAAATTTAATTAAAAAAAAGAAAAAAAGAAAATTGAAGGAGTAATAGAGGACTTAAAAAAATAAAAAATTTAAAAAATTTAAAAATTAAAGAATTATAGTAAAAATAGTAAAAATATATCTAGGACTTTCTCTGGTGTTGTTGTGGGCAGTGTGGGGTCAGTTCACTTTTGGATAGATCCTTGATCTGGCTTATATTTCTGAAGCTCTATAGGCCCCTTCCTATGTAGTTGGTACTAACGACAGGGTTTTAATCTATTGCATCTGTCACTTCCAAGGAGGCTCCCTCTGTTTTAGCTTCTTCTGTTCGCTGGTCTCTTCAGTGTCTGATTTCTGCCTTGACACAAGGGGGGCGGTGGTGGACACTTTTTTAGGCTTAATTGTTCAGTCATGCTGTGGGGAGGGAGGGACGCTGCAAACAAATAACACTGGCGTGTGCTGGCAGTATCTCGGCCACACTAGGTTTGCCCCCACTCAAGGCATGTGTGCTTTCCCTGTCTACACTGCTTAGGCTCTAGGTTGCTCTGCTGGGAACTGTCTGAGGCTGGCCCTGGGTTGTATGCACTTCCCAGGTCTAAGCCGCTCAGGTTCAGGCACTCAGGTAGTCCTCAGAGGCACAGACTCGGTTGGACCTGCGTTTTGTGCCCTTCCCAGGTCCGAGCAGCTCAGGTGACCAGATGTTTGGTGAGCATGGTCACTGTGACTTATTGGCTACCCTGTCCCTGCTACTCAGTTTCCTGGGTGTACAACCGGCGCACCTTCTCAGGAGGATGTTGACCGTCCAGAATCCCAAGAAGTCTTGGTTAGCAATGAAGCCTGCTTGTAGTTTGGTAGATAATGCCTCTCTGGGGCCGTGATTGCCCCCTTCCAGCTCTGGCTGCCCTCGCCTGCCTATCACCAGGCAGGGGGATGGGCCTGGCTAGCTCTGCTCCATCCTTTGTTCTGTGAGCTGGCCTGACGGTGTCTTAGGTTAGGGCTTTTTGCAGAGCTCTAGTCAGTCCTTTTTTCTGTGAGTGGGCCTGGCAGTGTCTTAGGTTAGGGCTTTTTGCGTGGTAGCTATCCCACAGTCTGGTTTGCTATCCCAGGTTAGGTTCCTCAGATTGCCCTCGGGGCATTCAGGCAATGCAGCCCGAGCATCCCTGCCCAGCCCCCGCTTGCTAGTGGTGGGTACAGGCATTTGCACTGCTTCTCCACTGGGGGAGTTACCATTGGGCACGTAATCTGTGGGTTTTAATTATTTATTTACTTTTCCTCCCGGTTATGTTGCCCTCTGTGGTTCCAAGGCTCACCACAGACTCGGCAGTGGGAGTGTTTCCTGGTGTTTGGAGACCTCTCTTTTTCAAGACTCCCTTCCCTGGATGGAGCTCCGTTCTTATCTCTTTTGTCTCTCTTTTTATCTTTTATATTTTTTCCTACTTCCTTTCGAAGACAATGGGCTGCTTTTCTGGGTGCCTGATGTCCTCTGTTGGGATTCAGAAGTTGTTTTGTGGAATTTACTCAGCTTTCAAATGTTCTTTTGATGAATCTGTTGGGGAGAAATTGGTCTCCCCATCCTATTCCTCCTCCATCTTAGGACTGCATCGTATGTCCAGTTCTAACTGTTGCTTCCTGACTGAAATTATCATATGGTTTTTATCTTTCAATTTGTTAATATGGTGCATCATATTGATTGATTTGCGTATATTGAAGAATCCTTGCATCCCTGGAATAAACCCAGCTTGATAATGGTGTATGAGCTTTTTGATGTGTTGCCAAATTCTGTTTGCTAAAATTTTGTTCGGGATTTTTGCATTTATGTTCATCAGTGATATTGGTCGGTAGTTTACTTTTTTGTGCTCTTTTTTGTCTGGTTTTGGTATCAGGGTGATGGTGGTCTCGTAGAATGAGTTTGGAAGTGTTCCTTCCTCTGCAATTTTTAGAAGGATTTATAGAAGGATGGGCATTAGCTCTTCTTTAAATGTTTGATAGAATTCTCCTGTGAAACCATCTGGTCCTGTTTTTGGGAGATTTTTGATCACAGCTTGAATTTCGGTGCTTCAAATTGGGTTGTTCATACTTTCTATTTCTTTCTGGTTCAATCTTGGAAAATTGAACTTTTCTAGGAATCTGTTCATTTCTTCCAGGTTATCCATTTTATTGCCATATGGTTGTTCATAATAGTCTCTTATAATCCTTTGTATTTCTGCATTTTCTATTGTAGCCTCTCCTTTTTCATTTCTAATTTTGTTCATTTGATTCTTATCTCATTTTTTCTTGATGAGTCTGGCTAAAGGTTTGTCAACATTGTTTATCTTCTCAAAGAACCAGTTTTCAGTTTTATTAATATTTGCTATTATTGCTTTCATTTCTTTTTCATTTATTTATTCTCAGATCTGGAAAGGCAAAGGAATAAATGTAGAAAAAATATAATAGGCTTTAAAAATTAAAAACAAAAATTATAAGAAAGAGAAAAGAAAAAGTGGAATAAGAAAGAAAAAATCAGGGGAAAAAGGAAAACTCCACAGAACTGCAAAAACCCAACATAGAGGCAGAGGTTTATAACAACAATAAAAAGTATGACTGAATATACACATATACATATATACCCATAAGCAAGATCAAAAAAGTCCAACAAAAATAAAGTACAGTAGACTGACCTGGTGAACAAAGGAAACCAAAAAATTATATCTACCAGAACAAAACTAACTAAAGCACAAACTGAAAAACAAAACTAAAGCAAGGTGCCAATTGGGGAATAAAGCAAAGAAAATAAGACTAACAAATATGTTGAGAGGAAAGGAGAGAAGGAAAAGAAAGAAAGAATAGATATGTAGAGTTAAATAGAGGTAGGTAAAGAAGATTTATACCGTTAAAGATTAACTGCAAGGGGAAA
This sequence comes from Capricornis sumatraensis, assembly GCF_032405125.1. NCBI lineage: Eukaryota > Metazoa > Chordata > Mammalia > Artiodactyla > Bovidae > Capricornis > Capricornis sumatraensis. Next base: position 215,814,275 of record NC_091069.1, read on the forward strand.
AGAACAGTAGGAAAAGCAAACGAAGGAATAAATGTAGAAAAAATAATAATAGGTTTAAAAAGTTAAAAAGTAAAACTAAAAAAAGAGAGAGAGAGAGAAAAAAAAAGGGAAACTCATAGAACTGCAAAAGCCCTACATTGAGGCAGATATTTTATAACAACAATAAAAAATGTGACTGAGAAAAAAACAAGCTCAAAAGCTTAATTGGATTTCTAGTGCCAATAAAATTGACTACAACAGAGGGGGTAAAAACAGGAAAAAAAAAAAAAACCCAAAAGATTCTACAGAACAAGTCAAAAAATAAGAATAACAAATGTTTTTCTTGAGTCACTGCTGTCAGGGTCCTTTCCCTCGCTGGGAGTCACAATCCGCCTCACCTCCCTAGGGTGCCCCCCGACACTGTGCTGATCTCTGGACCTGCTGTGGGGGCAGCTCAGATTCTAATCTAGTACTATTCTGTGTGTTCTTGCCTCCATTGTCGACAGCTATCAAAACTAGTGTGCTTTCTTTTCTGGGAACTCTCAATGACCTTTTATATATTTCATAGACACAGAGTCTGCCTAGTTGATTATGTGGATTTAATCTGCAGCTTGTACAGCTGGTGGAAAGGTTTTGGGTCTTCTTCCTTAGCCATACTGCCCCTGGGTTTCAATTGTGGTTTTATTTCCACCTCTACATGTGGGTCACCCACTGGGGTTTGCTCCTGAGGCTGCCCTGGAGGACTTGGGTTTGCCCCTGTGAGGGCCAGGTGTGGAGGTGGTACAGCTGCTTGGGTCACAGGGGTTCTGGCAGCAACAGGTACAAAGGGGAGTTGGCGGCTGGGGCAGCAGTAAATATAGTGCTCTAGAAGGGTATGGCAACCAGTATTGGCCAATCTGCTCCAGTGTTCTTGCCTGGAGAAGCCCCCTCCCTGACAGAGGAGATTTATTTTGATTCTGACAATTCAACACATGAGTTGGGTACCCCTTTCCTGAGGTGCACGCTCCTTTCACTCATATTGGTTAGGACATCTCAGTTGGTCCTAATTCACTCTCAGGCAGGACTAAGAAAAACTTTTGTTCTTTCAGGGATAAGTGCTGGTAGGGGCCATATTTCACAAGTTTTAATCCTGCTTGTCCCAAGCTTTAATCTTCTTGGAATAGGAGGTACAGTAGGTAGGTCAGATTTGGGATTTTGAAATCCAGCTAAGCATGAGTACCCAAGAATAGAATTTACTGGGACAGAAGTTTTAATGCACTAATAAAGAGGGATTCTGTAAAAGAGGTGAGGGTTGGTTTCTGTTTTGGCATAGATGCCAAGGGTTCTTTCCAACCTGAAGATGCTTGTATGACTCTCAAATTTTAGAATCATTCAGTTTCTCTAAAGAGTGGAGATTAGGTGATTTCTTCTAAAGATTTTATGAGATAATGGTTAATAATTTGCTATTATTTCTATTAGGGAAACCAGGATCAGAATTGTTCTCTGACTAAAATCTTAAAAGGTATTCTAATGAGCAACTATTTTTCAAACTGTTGTTTGAAGGATTCAGTGACAGGGTTACAGAGGATCTACAGAGATGTGGAAAGTCTGATCCATATTTGGGTGAGGTTAAGGAATATGTGATAAATTTCTGGTATTTAATTGTTTAGGGTGAATAAATAAATGAAGGAACACAAACAGATCCTAGCTTCAGAGGGCTCTCCCCCATCAGGGATGTAAATTTGCATTATGAACTTAGAGAGGGAGAATTTTGCTACTAGAGAGAAATGCATTTCAGGAATCTCAACATCATGACATGCCAATGATAGCACACCTTTTTTTCTCAGTGGATTAAGACAGTAAAGGTGTTTGTGTGTGTGTGTCTCCCTTGAGCTTTACAAGAGAAATCTTAGACTCTAGGAAACTTTTGGCCCAGAACACCTTGACTGTCTGACTCATCTGTGGGCGTAGATGAACTATGCAATCACTGTGTTTCATTTTGGAGGAATTATGAGTTTTTTTTTTCTTTTGGACTTTTAATTTTGTACTGGGGTATAGCCGATTGATCTTCCCAGGTGGCACGGTGGTGAGAATCTGCCTGATGATGCAGGAGCTGCAAGAGATGCAGGTTCAGTCTCTTGGTCAGGAAAATCCCCTGGAGAAGGAAATGGCAACCCACTCCAGTATCCCTGCCTGAAAAGCTCCATGGACAGAGGAGCCTGGCAGGCTACAGTCCATACAGTCACAAAGAGTGGGACACGACTGAGATATTGAGCACACATAACCAATTAACAATTTTGTGGTAGTTTCAGATGAACAGTGAAGGGACTCAGCCATGTATATACATGTATTCATTCTCCCCTCAACCCCTCCCCCACCCAGACTGCCACATAGCTTTGAGCAGTGTTTCATGAGTTATGCAATAGGTCCTTGTTGGTTATCCATTTTAAATATAGCAGTGTGTACATGATCATCCCAAACTCCCCCCACCACCCGCTGTACTTGCAGGTAATGGGAAATTTTGTTTTATAAGTCTGAGTCTCTTTCTGTTTTATAAGTTCATTGAAAAATTTCCCCCAAACTTATTTATTTTCAGTCAAAGGAAAATTTCTTCACAATATTGTGTTGGCCTCTGCTCTATATCAACACAAGTCAACCATAGGTGTACATGTGTCCCACCCCTCTTTAACCTCCCTCACACCTCCCACATAATGGAGATTTTGTAACTGAAAAGAACCCAAAGCACACACAACCCAATGGTTCCTTTTCAGCATTTTATCACCTTCAGAAATAATGATGCTCTCAGTACAACTAGTGTTTCCATTGAAAGGACATGTTACTTGGGATGAGACCCTCTAAATCAGGGCTATGCAAATTATGGCCTGTGGACCAAATCTATTTAGCCCCTGCTTTGTACTGCTCTCAAGTTTAGAATGGATTTTACATTTTTAAATGATGACATTTTAAATTGTTAGACAAGTTAGTTTACATAATATCTTTAATTTTGCCTCTTGGCCCACAAAACCTAAAATATTTACTCTCTGGCCCCTTACAGGAAAAGTTGACCAATGACCCTTTCTCTGAAACCCTTGACTTTATTATTATTTTATTTTTATTTTTTGCTCTCTATGATCATTTATATTCCATATGAATTTAAGACAGCTTTATTTAGCTCACAGTTCTACCAAATCCAATAGGAATAAACTTGTAGTTTTTATATTATATACGCATTTTTGGACGATTGACAATTTATCCTACTATATCTTCCCATTCAGGAACATGGGCTTCCCTGGTGGCTTCCCTGGTAAAGAATCTGCCTGCAATGTGGAAGACCTGGGTTTGATCCCTGGGTGGGGAATCCCCCGAAGAAGGGACAGGCTACCCACTCCAGTATTCTGGCCTGGAGAATTCCATGAACTATACACTCCATGGGGTCACAAATTGTCTGATATGACTGAGTAACTTTCACTTTCATTTTTCAGGAACATGATAGATTTTCCCCTTTATTCAGACCTGGTTTTATAGCCTTTAGATAAAATTGTATGGTTTTCTTCACATTGCCTGAACAATATTTCTTTTTTTAAACTTATTTTTTAATTGGAGGAAAATTGGTTTACAGTGTTGTGTTGGTTTCTGCTGTACAACAATGTGAATCAGCCATAATTATGCATATATCCCCTATCTCTTGAGCCTCCCTCCCCTACTCTATCCCACAGCTCTAGATCATCACAGAGCACCAGGCGGGGCTCCCTGTGTTGTATAGCAGCTTCCTACCAGCTATCTACTTTACACATGGTAGTATATATATGTCAATGCTACTTCCTCCATTCACACTTTCTCCTTCCCCCGCTGTGTGTCCACAAGTTCCTTCTCTACATCTGCATCTCCATTCCTTCCCTGCAAATAGATTCGTCAGTACCATTTTTCTAGACTTCATATATATGAGTTAATATATGATACTGGTTTTTCTTTTTCTGATTTCATTCTGTATAACAGGCTCTAGATTCATCTACCTCACTAGAACTGACTCAGACTCATTCTTTTTATGGCTGAGTAATATCCCCTTGTATATGTGTATCACATCTTCATTTTCAATTCATCTGTCAATGAACATCTGGGTTACTGCCATGTTCTGGCTATTGTAAATAGTACTGCAATGAACATTGGGGAACATGTGTCTTTTAGAATTGTGGCTTTCTCAGCACATACGCCCAACAGTGGGGTGGCTGTGTCGTATGGTAAGTTTATCCCCACTTTTTTAAGGAGACTCCATACTCTTCTCCCGTACTCTATTCCTGTATCAGTTTCTATTCCTGCCAACAGTGTAGGAGTGTTCCCTTTGTCTCCACATCCTTTCTAGCATTTATAGTTTGCATATTTTTTGTTGATGGTCATTCTGATTGGTGATACCGCATTGTAGTTCTGATTGCATTTCTCTAATAATTAGTGATGTTGAGCATTTTTCATGTGTTTATTTGCCATCTATATGTCTTCTTTGGAGAATGTCTGTTTCTGCCTATTTTTTGACTGGGCTGTTTGCTTTTCTGATATTGAGTTGTATGAGCTGCTTATATATAATTTGGAAATTAATTCTTTGTCAGTTGTTTCATTTGCAATTATTTTCTCCCATTTTGAGGGTTGTCTTTTAATCTTGTTTATTATTTCCTTTGCTGTGAAAAAGCTTTTAAGTTTAGTTATGAACAGTATTTCTGATGGGATGTTTATAGACATCCCTATTATGAATTAAACATTTCCCCAATATCCATTTTTAGCTATTTAATAGCAGATAGAAAAATAATTATGGATTTTTTGTGTTTATCTTGTATATAGTCTCTTTACCAAATTCTTTGACTAAACTATAATGATTTCTTCTCTTTTTCTGAAAGTGTCCTGAATATTATACATGTGAATCACATCACCAGCAAGGAAAGAAAGTGTACCTTTACTCTTCTAACATTTATATGGATTCTAAAACTCCTGATTTTGATGGTTGTATCTGAAATAGGGATTGACAATAATGGCACACAAACATATATCTGTAATGGACATAAATGCTGTTAATTGTTTGTTTTAGATCATAGTCTACAAGGCAGAAGCCACAGTGGTTGTGTGTCTTTTGCCTTGAGAAGATGTAGTGCATTTAGGCAGAGTAAGCCCCTCAAGGTAATCAGACAGTGCCAGGATGGCGTGGTGAGAGCTCAGCTAGGGAAGCAGAAGCCCTGGGCTCTCATCTTCCTGCTCTGCTGCATGACATAGTAAGCCCCTTTACCCCTCTGAGCCTTGGACTGCTCACGTTTTACACTTTGCCATTTTATTTGAAAAGCTGATACTCTTCATATCCCTACCCCAACCCTCTCAATAAATATTGAGAGGCTTCCTTTCTTGCTCCACATCCTGCCCCAGGCCCTTAGTCCTGAAGATAAAATTTTGGGGGTGTCCTCTTGGGATACGCTTGATTAAATTTGAAAAAGAGATCATATCAGAGCAATATGCTATTTCACATCATTTTCGTCATTTCTTGGAGCAGCTTCTGGGTTGAGGTTCCTGCCTCTTTTTCAGGCTAATGCATTATGGATGAGGTACAGCTGTGACCAATAAAGATCCTTCTTTCAGAGTGAAAACAGGTCCCCTTCGTGTGGCCTAAAGGCCTGGGTGAGACCGAGAAGGGGGCTGACACCTTCTGGCACATCTTTCTGATGAGCCTTCCAAAAATGTGCTCCTTTTTGTTTGCTTCTTGCTTTACTTTTTCTTGCATTCTGTTAGCCCTTAAATCCACCTTGAATACTGACACATTTAAAAGCAACATAAAAACATAGAACAATATCAATGTTTATTCCCACAAATGAATAGCCAGGAGGCACTGCAATACCCATCTACCAGCAGACTTTCTTCTGTATTCTAAAAGTTTAAAGTCACTGTACATGTGAAAGGGCTGAAGCTCTGAGGAAAGCTGCATTGCATGACTTCAGGCAATGATTTACTTTGTGGGCAAATAAAAGGTGCCCCAGGAATTGTGCAGTGCAGCTGGCCCCAAGTCCTGTATGGTTTGAGTTGATTGTAATTTTGCTCATTTGTGACAGAAAATTAAGAGAACACATGCCATTTACTCAATCAATATGTATATGGAGTTCTTACTATGAGGTGCTACAAGGGATGAGTAAGACAGTTCCTGACTCCAGGACATTTCAGGTGAAGGAGGAGATAAAATGTACAACAGAGTGTGCGGAAGCATGTGCCCAGCGTAGGGGAGAGGAACAAAGGAAAGACTCTTGGAGCTAAGGGTGTAAAGGCATTGGTTTTAGCAAGGAAGGCATGGTGATTTCACAGAGAAGATGGAATTTGAGCTGAGCCCTGGGAGGTAGTGAGGTAGTGAGTGGAAGTTAGGAGAAGGGCAAGAGAAAAGGCTTAGTAAGCAATGGGGAAATGCAGAGTGTTGGGGTGAGCAGCTCAATTTGTTTGAGGTGTGGCTTCCTACAGGAAAAGTGGTGATGTTTAGTTGCTCAGTTGTATCCAGCTCATGACCTCATGGACTGTAGCCCTCCAGGCTCCTCTGTCCATTGGATTATCCAGACCAAAGTACTGGAATGGGTTGCCATTCCCTTCTCTAGGGGATCTTTCCAATCCAGGGATCAAACTTGGGTCTCCTGCCCTACAGGAAGTCTCCTTCATTTCAGGTGAATTCTTTACTGACTGAGCCAGCAGGGAAGCCCACTATGAAAAGCACACCATATTTGGTTGAGGAAACTGCTTAAAGCACCATATTTGACCTTACCTGCATGGCATTTAGCTCCAGAGTTATACTTTATTTCTGATCATCAAAAAAAAAAAAAAGGAAAGGAAGCCTAGGTGATTGTCCCTGACACTTCATTTCAGAATGAAGGGCTGCAATCATCCAAGGAGTTGTCTCAGAAATGATAGATTTTCCATCCCTATTTGAATAGCACTAGTATCTCATTTTTGGATACAAAAATCACACATATCCAGCAATCTCCTTTGCCATATTCCCATCCCAGCAGAAAACAATACACTCATACCCCGTCTTCCATCTAGAAATATCCACATGGTTAGTATTCTTCTAGTGCAATGCTATCGCCTGTCTGATTGTCACTTCACTTGAGATAACCCAGAAATTTCTTTTTCTCCCAGTAAGCAAAGACCTGATCAATTTAATCTGGCCAACATCAACCTGAAAAACATATGCTGCTTTATAGGAAAAACACATGTGTATGAAACTGCCTGATCCCTCACCTTCTTCATCATTCACAGCTCTCTTCCTGTAGGTGAGGCAGAGATTTTGCATGCCTCAGAAGTAGATTGAATATGTTATTCTACCCAGGGAAATTACTGCTCATCCAGAAAAAGGGCCTATTTATACTGATTGGGGTGGGGGGGAAGCAAACACTGAGGCCATTTATTTGCTAACTGTGAACCCCTCGGGCAGAATGAACTTGAAGATTTAAAATTCTGTGTGGACTGCCTAGTCAACTTTCAAATTTGCACAATCAGTTTCTACAGTGATCTTTTATTGCTAATGCATAGCTTTCTTTAATGTTCTGCATCAAAATGCCATAGACCTACTCAGTGCTCCCTTGCAGAGTATAGGGTGCCATCAGATTGTTACCATGTTGTATTAGTAAGCTTGGGCTGCCATAACAAAATACCAGAGACTGGGTGGCTTAAACAACATAAGTTTGTTTCTCACAGTTCTGGAAGCTTGTAAGTCCAGGGTCAGTAGGCTCACCAGTTCATGAAGCTTCCTTCCAGGCCTGTAGACAGCTGACTTCTTACTGTGTCCTGACATGGCATTTCCTTTTACATATATCCAGGGAGAGAGCAAGAAAGGTCTCTTTCTTTTCTTTTAAGGTCACTACTCCCATTGTGAGGGTCCCACTCTCATGACATAACCTACCTAATTTATCTCCCAAAGACCCCATCTCCAAAGACCACTACAGTGGAGGTTAAGGCTTCAGCATGTGAATTTCAGTTCAGTTCAGTTCAGTTGCTCGGTCATGTTTGACTCTTTGCAACCCCATGGACTGCAGCATGCCAGGCTTCCCTGTTCTTCACCAACTCCCAGAGCGTACTCAAACTCATGTCCATTGAGTTGGTGATGTTATCCAACCTTCTCATCATCTGGCAGCCCCTTCTTCTCCCACCTTCAATCATTCCCAGCATCAGGGTCTTGTCAAATGAGTCAGTTCTTTGCATCAGATGGCCAAAGTATTGGAGTTTCAGCTTCAGCATCAGTCCTTCCAATAAATATTCAGGACTTATTTCCTTTAGGATGGACTGGTTGGATTTCCTTGATGTCCAAGGGACTCTCAAGTGTCTTCTCCAACACCACAGTTCAAAAGCATCAATTCTTTGGTGCTCAGGTTTCTTTATTGTCCAACTCTCACATTTGTACATGAATACTGGAAAAACCAAAGCTTTGACTAGATGGATCTTTGTTGGCAAAGGAATGTCTCTGCTTTTTAATATGCTCTCTAGGTTGATCATAACTTTTCTTCCAAGGAGCAAGCAAAATGTGAATTTGGGGGGATCCAAACACTGAGTACATAACACTTGCTATAGAGACAGTGACTTACTAAGAGGTATTGTGGGAGATGATATCAGGCAAGTCTTAGAATGCCTCACTAGGTCCTATGTCTTGTCATTAATGAGCACTATCATGTCATGAGTTGAAAAAATGAGGAAAGCATGTAAAAACTCAGTACCACAACAATGTGTTGACCCTTGCTCAAAATGATGATAAAAATAAAAATCATAAAGTTAATGCATGCTGAGCAAAGATTATGCTAACTACTGTGCTAAGCTCTTCCATATATGTCATTTTGATCCTTACAAGAAGATGGAAAAGTAATTTTTATCTCTTCTATCTTAAATAAGAAGGAACAGAGGTTTTGAGAGGTTAAGAAAATGGCCCAAGTTTACATATCTAAGAAGATGTGTTTGACATGAAATCTCATGTTCTTTTTTCTGTAGCCCTTAACCTAAGAGGAAAAATAGCATCCTCTCTGAAATCTATTTGTGAAATTTAATTGAAAGACAAACATGGCTTTGGGGGGAATATTGAATGAAAATTAATAGTTTTAGGTCAATAAAAACATCCAGAGTTTCCTTCTTATAACAAAAGTAGTTAAAAAGTTAAATGCTGGAAAGGATATTGAAAGCAGAATAAGGACAGTTGAAGAGTGTTTGCCAGAGAATCAGACTAAAGTAATTAACATCAGTGTGATCCAGTGGAAGAAAGGCAGCGCTAAAACTAGATTGCCACGTACAGCTGGGCTGGTGGTGCACTGCCCAATGCCAAGGGTTGCCGCTGAATGTTGTGTTCTCCACAAACGGTACACAATGGAGATGAGCAGTCCACAACCTGGGGGGATGTGTTCAGCGGTCCTGGCAGAGTCCTTCCTGAACTCTAGCTGAGGGTTGCCACTATAGTGGAATTAAGCTCATTTCCCCTCCAATCTCAGTATTTCCATTGTAAAATAACTGTGAATATTGAGTTTTAAAACTCTATTTTTAAACTTGTATTAGACAATAGTTTTGGGGGAGGGATGGAGAAAAACATGGCCATCTATTATCTTTTGTGGGTTTATAGAACAATAGAAGACTCGATATTGCTTTTGAATTGGGAGATTTTTCATTTATAAGTATAAAATTATCTTTGTGTTGCATCTTTTTAAGCATTATCCATCTATGGTTTCCCCGGTAGTACTAATGGTACAGGACCCACCTGCCAGTGCAGGAGATGCAAGAGATGTAGGTTTGATCCTTGGGTTGGGAAGATCCCCTGGAGGAGGAAATGGCAACCGACTCCAGTATTCTTCCCTGGAGAATTCCACAGACAGAGGAGCCTGGTGAGTTACAGTCTGTGGGGTCACAAAAGACTCGGATGCAACTGAGCACAAATCTATAATACAAAATAATATTTTTTCATGTTTGGCTGTTAGTATTTGACTTTTATTTTAGATAAATAATAGAGCTGAAATGATTTCTTATGTTACATAGGAGAATTTACCTTGAATTAAGTTGGCAGCAATGGAGAAGCAGGATATGTGTAATTTATTCTTTGTTGCAGTACTGGGAACCACATATTTATTTTTAAAGGGTGAAATGATGGTGGTGGGAAAATTATTTTAGTCTCTAGGATAATTGTGTGATTAAAAAAATAAGACTTTAAAAAATCTAAAATGATGAGAATAATTAAAGCCATTTCTTTTTTGTTATATTTTTAGATAATATGAAGTAAGTATAGTAATGCAATTTAAAAACAGGTCTTAAAATATCGTTAAAGGTGTAAATAAACTATTCAGGCTATAAATTAAATGATCAATAATAACCATGAGGCAAGCTGCAATAAATATTTCTGTTTTCATGAATTATTTCTCTATCAGTAGAGTAGCTTTCATGAAAAATAAAAAGGCATACAGCAAAACTAATTATGATATTTACATCTTAGTTTTGAAATTGACTCAATGGTTATTTTTTTTTTATTGTTTCTGTACAGCCTTTTTAAAGGGAGAAAAGTTTTAATAATAATGTACTTTAGCATTATTTATGATCATTGATTAAATCCGGCACATTTGAGTGGCTTTATTTTATAAAGTTCATGGCTGGAAGACAGGTTTTCATGGTTTTTCTGTAAATATTCCATTATTCTGAATCTTTTGACTTGGGGATTTTTGTCCTTGGAATTCTAGGTTATTAATTTAATTGATGTAATCCTTGGGGATACATTTATCTTATCTTTGTAATCAAATAACTGGGTTTTAAGCAGATGCTAAGCAGAAATCCAAAAGAGGGGGTCTAGCTCAGGAGGAGAACCCTTTGTCCTTGGTGACTATTCTCAGGAGCCTTCCTTTGCCCACTAGCTGCTCTGGGGCAAGGCATGCCAGTACCCTATGCTAGAAGAGACCAGAATAATTTTTCACATTCTGATCTAAGCACATTTTCTATTTTCTGTGTTCTTTGAAGTGCTAATTAACTATAATAATCTAAGATATCAGTGGTCGCTACGTGTGGGCAAAGGCAGAAAATGATTTATAGTCTGATTAAGCTGGCATCTTCATGCCAAAAACAGGAACTAGAAGTTGATGATGTAGCTAAATGAAAGTGAAGCATGTAAGGCCACAGTCTACTGAGGGTGCAATTTGAATTGAAGTCAAAAAAACCTCTAAAGAGGCTTTCTTCTACTTTATAACCTTTTCATATTGTGAGCAGTAAGGACATCCAACCTTGTCAGGTTTTAAGGAAGGCTCTTCAGCTTATACATGTAAGTTGCAGTGAGGTCAGAAAACATTGTAAGTCTAAAGTTTCCGTAATGATGGGTAAATAGTACACTTTGAACAAGTTTCAAAGTGCATTTTCTGGAGGCTCTTGACAAAGGAAGTATCCAGTGGTAGATTTTGTTTTTCCCAGACAAGCTTACATAAAGGTCAGCAATCATTAGTGATTTGGAGCCACTGTTAGTAGTTAGCTATTCTTCGTGATGGTTCAGTTCAGTCGCTCAGTCATGTGCGACTCTTTGCGACCACATGAATCACAGCACGCCAGGCCTCCCTGTCCATCACCAACTCCCGGAGTTCACTCAAACTCATGTTCAATGAGTCCGTGATGCCATCCAGCCATCTCATCCTCGGTCATCCCCTTCTCCTCCTGCCCCCAATCCCTCCCAGCATCAGAGTCTTTTTCAATGAGTCAACTCTTCACATGAGGTGGCCAAAGTACTGGAGTTTCAGCTTTAGCATCATTCCTTCCAAAGAAATCCCAGGGCTGATCTCCTTCAGAATGGTTAGAAACATTTAAAATGGCTCATTTCAGTCTTTATCACAGTCTCATAAAGCTACTATCTTCAGAGTAGCTGCAAAATAATATTTTCTATGAATAACTGTAATTCAGCAATAAGTGGATGCCCGATATGTAAAGAGAATGATATGCAAACACAATCGCTACTGTCACCAGCAGTTGAAGGCACATGCTGACTTGTCTCACCAGGTATGTGCCAGCATTTCCCATTGGAGAACTGATTTCTCAGTCAATATATTTTGTACCTTGGGGAAAGCTCAGAAATAATAACTATCTTAGGAATGTCTTTATTAAGGCCAAAGAAAACAAAGGGTTATATTGGGAGAATAATGCAAACATATTAAAAAACAACAAGTGGATAGCCAATGTGATTGTGGGACTGCAGCCTGTGACAAGGCTGTGACAGGAGAGGCAGCTGCCTCACAATATGAAGCGAGTGGTTCTTTACCTGAGCTGTATTATTTGACCTTCTTTCTTGTCTTCTCTCAATATTGTTCGTCTACTCATGAGACTCTCTTCAGTGAGAGAAATAAAGTCAAGAGAAAAATAAAACATGTCCTAATGACAACCGGTAAAGGAACCTATGCTGATTCCATGAAAAAACAACTGTGATTCATTAAAGAACACTATGCGGGGAAAGACCTTAGAGATTATTTATTCCAACTCTGTTTTTATAGATGAAACAGGTTTATTCACTCTTCATTCATCCATTCTTGCATTCGACAAATAGATATTGCCCTAGTTTAGGCACTGGGAAACAGAGGCATAATGTCTCAGACATACTGAGTTTACATTCTAATGGGAGACAAGCAATGAAACACATAAGTTTAGATTATGATATGTACTGGGAAGAAAATATATCAGGATAAGAATGACTAAGGCTAACTCTAGGTTGGGTGGTCAGGGAAGGCTTCTCTGAGGTGGTGGCATTTGTGCTGAGACCAGAATGATAAGCAGGAGTCAGCCACAGGGCGTTTTAGTTCGCAGAGCTGCTTACACAAAGCTCAAAGGTGGGCATGAGCTCAGCAAACCCAGGTAACAGAAAGAAGGAGACTGGTGGGCAAGAGTAGGGAATGGAGTGTGGAGAGGATGAAATCAGAGTGTTTGGCCATGGTAAGGTCACGAAGACCTTGTCAGCTATGGTCACATGTTTATATTAAGATAATCTAATCAGTCAATCCTAGAGGAAATCTGTCCTTGAATATTCATTGGAAAGACTGATGCTGAAGCTGAAACTTCAATTCTTTGGCCGCTTGATGCGAAGAGCTGATTCATTTAAAAAGACCCTGATGCTGAGAAAGATTGAAGGCAGGAAGAGAAGGGGACGACAGAGGATGAGATGGTTGGATGGCATCACTGACTCAATGGACATGAGTGTGAGCAAACTCGGGGAGTTGGTGATGGACAGGGAAGCCTGGCATTCTGCAGTCCAGGGGGTCACAAAGAGTCAGACACAACTGAGTAACTGAGCTGAACTGAACTGAATCTAATCAGAAGAGCTGAGGGTTTGAGCTTTAAGCAAAGGAGTAAGACTGTGACTTTCTTAAACAGAATCATGTGGTTAGGACACTTATTTAAGAAGCATTGAGGGTCTTTTTGATCCACAGTGCAGTACCACATGCCACGTGCTGAGCAGTTACAGAAAAAAAAAAAAATCTCTGACACTTTTCCTTCTTTTTAGAAGCTCTCAATTTGGAAAGAAACAATGTTGCACTTGTGTAATAAATCAAAACATGAAACACAATGTGAGCCAATGGGAAGGAGTGCTGAGTTAAGAATTAGAAAACCTGGTTGAATCTGTTTCTCAGAGTCTTGGTTTTGTCTTCTAAAGAAAGAGGAATAATAATGCCTGCCTCGCCTGTCTTATCTGGGCACTGTGGTAGTGCAAAAGAGATCATGTTTGCAGAAGTAGCTTTGGGAAGACGCTTTCAAAACCCTCAAATGTTATATTAATATGACGAGACTGCATGGTATTGGGATTGGATCAGGGACCAGATTATGGAGAGTTTTAAATCTAGATTAAGAATTATTTTATTTTGAGGGCAAAAGAGATTTCATTAGGGATTTTAGAAGAAGGGGACCCTGTGATGAATAATATTTTTATTCATTCATGAATACATGGAAAACTGAGTAGGGAGAAAGGAGAGAAAAAAAAGATTATTCTCAAGGTTTTGAATTCTAGTCCCTGGAAGGATGGTCCTATTGCTGGAAATTCTCAAGCTGTGAAGAGGCCACTCTTCATGGGTAGATAGTGAGCCAGGTCTGAAAACACTGATAACCAGGAGATAGTGTGCTCCTCCTGTGGTTCTGGGCTGTAGGGAGTTGGGAATTTGGGGCAGGAGGCTCAGATTTAACTATCATCTCATATTGCGCGTGGTTAAACTATGAAGTAGGTTCTGTTGATGAGCAGATGTGGATAGAGCAAGCACTGAGGAATGAGGACTGAGTCTCTGTTTATACCTAGAATCAAAATGGAAAAGAGGTGGACAGACAACAGGTAGGGAAACAGGACTGGAGAAGCACAGAAGTACTTTTTTCCAGGGAAGTGCTGTCTTGCCTTTCCTTGCTTATGAACTCAATCTTGACCTTCTGAACCCAGCTCACCTTCTCCAGGACATTTTCTTTGTCTTTGGTTTGTTGGGTGAAAGGATACACTCAGTGAATCTTCTAATGACATACCGTGTCTATTTATAGTTATGGGACTCTTTTCTGACTTCCCTATTCGATTAAAAATTTCTTGAAGGCAGAAATGGTGCTAACCCCAGTGCCTAGCACAGACTTGGGTTCATCAGTGGATGTCTGATGAATGACTGCATTCATAACTGAGAGCAAAGGTGGCTTTGAGAAGGAAAGATGGTGGGAAAGAATAATACATCGTGTGGTATAAAATATTAAGCATTAATGGGAATATTTGATTAGATTAGAGGCTATGAGAGATCTTCAAGAGGCAGAATCATTAGGATAGGAATAGAGTGGCCTGACAAAGAGCTAACTGTGTGGGGGTGGGGAGGGGTTGGAGAAGGGAATGGCTGGTAATAACATAGAAGGGATTATCTGCACCCTAAATTTGGTGGGGAAATAAGGGAGATATGAAGGAGAGAGGGAGCAGAAGTTCTGTTCACTTTTTAATTTTTTTTTTGAGAAAAGGAAAACCAGGATCATGGATAAAACATGACTAAAACCCCCAAATATTAGTTAGCTGTTATGCTTACTTGACACCAGACATTCAGATACTTTTGACATTGTACCATTCACCTTTACCTGGAAAATTCCCCTCAGGCACAAATTAGAGCTGAATGCGGGAGAACCATATTCCATCATGAGCTATGACTAAATGCTCTGCCAATAGTTAGTCTAAAGATTATTTTAACCTCGATGGCAACTGCAAGTTTTAATTTATTATTTATGAAACTTACAGCTGTATTTCCACGAGAATGAATTGCTGGTTCATTTATCAGGTGTGAAAGAGTGGATGTTAACAGGTAGGCCTGAAAACTTGGGAGAAGGGATAGCCTATTTAAATCATTGTTGGTGAAGGTGTGGAGAGGTTCCTGACAGGACTGTGAGGTAAGGTGGAGGGAATGCCAAAAGTTGATTGATGTCCTTCCTTTGGATCAGAAAGTGTAAATTTCTCTCACAGAGATTTTGAGGTTGACAGCATTTGCACCTTCAAAACTTTATTGGCATGTAAGTTAAAATGCACATAGCCATCTCATTTCTTTCAATTAATATATGCCATTGCCTCAGGTATAGTTGTGCTCAGATTTTCAGACTGATAAACTCCTATCTACCTTTGAGGATCTAGCCATAAGGCCACCTCCTTTCCCCAGCTCTCCCGGTAGAGTAATTGCTTCCTTCTCTGTATTTCCTCAGCACTTGTCACCGTGTGTACTCTATGGTGTCACAATTTATCTTGGACACAATGTTTTTCCTGCTAGAGCGAACTTTTCTAGGCTGGGGTCCTGTTTTAATGCTTTCTGTATCCTTGGCACCCAGCACAAACCAGCCAGAGCAGGCTCCTAATAAAAGTCTGTTGAGTGGATGAATGAAATGGCAAGGAAAGGACCTTGTACACACTTGGATCCTTCTTAAACACATAGTTGATCAATTTTGTTTTTAAGACCTAGTTGTGTTGAAAAACAAGTGCCAACTGTGAGGTGAGGATTAGGTGAGAAGAGATAACCCGAGCAATGATCTGCTGCGGAGTTTCAGGAAAAGAAGCCGCCTGGAGTCTGGTGAGGGGGTGGGGTGAAGGAGGCGAAGGGGACTGGCCAGTGTTTCTCTGACTCCTATATGGTACAGCATTATGAAATTTGCATGGAGCAGGGATAGTTTGGTACATCCCCATAAGGCTGCCTCTGATGGAAGAAAATGAGCGATGTTGGGAAGCAAGATGAAACTTGTTTCATTCAGGACAAAACTCTAATTTTCAGAAATCCACAAAAATATACAAAGGAAATTTTTGAAAAGCAAAAGCTGCTTGTAGAGGTTTCTAGACAATTGAGACTGATCAGACATACTTGCATGTGGTGATAGCTTCATCATTCAAAAAGTTGCTTTTTTTCTGAGCTCTTTTGGTAAAAACTATGACCCTTATTCTGTCCTTACTGGCAGACTTTGTCCATAAAATAGAATAACCTTCTGTTTTACTGACATATAGTATTTCATTTATCCCCAAGAGTTTGCCTGCTTCTCAAAAATTCAAAAATATTAAAACTAGCTAAATTGTTTAAAGTTTGGCAATATAATGTTCCATTTATGTGAAAATATAATACATTTAAGTGTAACTTCAATAAATCCATTCAATGGTTTATTTGAGCTGTAATGAAACAATGATTTTATGAGGAAATCAAATTCAATTGATAATATTTCATGTTCCATAAACTAATCAGTAATTTCACACTTGTAAAGTTCTATAAAAACATTTTAAACCTTAAATATAAGGTTTGTCTATATTTTTTCTCTCCAGTTCATTACATTTCATCATTTCTTGAAATTTTCAGAATTTTGATTCCTAATTGGTATGAACTGAGAAAAGCTGATACAAAATTTGGGTATAGGCTGGTAAGAGAAAGCAGTAGGAATTTCTTGGTCTTGAAAAGGTAATAGGGTAGGATAATAAGATCAAGGTTTTGGAGGAAATCATGTGACTAGGATATTTTTTCTACAGTGAGTTCTATGAAGGCCCAAGTGTGTTCCTTCATTTATGTGGCAGGTAGTAAGTGACTGTCCCAACCTCTTATGACTACTTGGAAGCCCCAAACCACCAGGGTAATAAAAAGAGCATTGGACTTGAGTCTCAGATTTGTCATAAATACCCTGGGTGACATTGACTAAATAATGTTTTTATGCTTTAATTTTCTCATTTCCATTAGATGTGGAACAGCTAATATTTTCCCTACCTACTTATCAAGGACGAAGTCATAAACGTTACGGAATGCTACAACTGAAAGTAAACATCTACTTCTACTGCAAACTCTACTTTCTGGATCAGGGCTTAAGTGACATTAGATTAAAGAAGGCAAAATAGGATGTCTAGGCACCTGCACTAATGCAATGTTCATGGCATCTTGCTAAGGAGGCATCTAGGTGCAATGTTTCCCAGAGTTTCTTTCTTCCTGGTCATTTTCTGGATCTACTGTTCCAGCGAACACATTTTGTGAAAAGCTGATGTAATACCATCATGAACAAAGTACACTGGGATTGCAGGGGGTTCCTGAAAATAATGGAGGAAACTTTGAGACAGATGAATTTCTGGAAAAAAAGGCTAAGGATTAATTCAGTCATGACTCCTTTTATAATCACAAACCAATGAGGACTGGGCTCTCTGGATTACAAACCAGAATATTTTTAGTGTTTTAAAAAGAATTATGTAGCCATATCTGATGACAACTATCTCCTTAGAATTTTGCGAAAAATGGAAATACGATGGAAAGTGAAGAGAATACTTTACCATTTAGAATTTTAAACTGCCATGTAGCATTTTAAAGTTTTAAAAATGCCGTTCTTTATGACTCGAATGCCACACTCATGGTTACTATTTCTTTTTATATGATGGTGTGTCCTACTGCAGAGGGACATCTCTGCTCCTTGAACATTCACTGTCACCTGCTACCATTTGCGGACTTGGACTGGGAGTGGAGAGGATGACGATGTCATAAACGGGTAGCCACTTGACACTCACTGTTCTGAAAGGAATGAAAGAATACTTCAGTCCCTTATAGAAATCTCTTTAAAATAAAGATGGTGGCAGTTTGTATCCTCATATCTAAGAAATATGGAAACTAGAACACCAGAGAAATTTTGAATTTGGAAAATTGACTTTGCCTCTCACCATTTCAGTTAGATGGCTGAGTGGTGGTGGTTGAAGAACCATCCTTGGACCAGAGATGGGGCTCTCTATTTTATTCTCCAGAGCACTGTTCCCTAACTTTCATTTTTTTGAGTTGTATCCCCTTTCTATTCTATTGAAAGCTATGCACCTTCTCCATAGAAAAATGCATACAGTTGGTAAAATCTGGTATCTCATAAAATTACCTTTTCTTAGATTACTCTGCTTAGAACTGGAGCCCCTTGTGTTTAGAAGTACTCTGTGTTTCAAAACTAACCTGACTCTTTTATTTTCCATAAAGGAAATTCAGAATTAGGAAAGGAAATTTTGCATTAGGAAGGTAAGTTGTGGGAATACTGGGATCCCTCCTTCAAAGTTATTTATGTTTATTGTACCTTGGGATTGACTACTTCATACCTTTTCTGGTTTGAATTGGACATTTGCTTTTGGATAAAGATGACCTCTTTCCTTCTCATGAGAAAAAAGTTTTCCCATTGAAAGAAATGACTTTGAGAAACCTTTAGTTGAGGATGCATTTGATTTTGTATTTGAGATAATAACCTAATTTATTTCCTAGGAGAAGATTTCGATTCACCTGTCAGAACAAGGCTAGACTACTAAACAGTGACTATGTAGGTCTGAAATCATACCATTCAGTTTTTTCTGAAAAAGTATATATTACAAGTCCTTTCAAAGTGTCTGCCAACAAATGGCAGGAGGAGCTATATTTTACAGGCCAGAAAATGTTTTAGAAATAATCAAAGCATCACAGACAGGGAGAAGAAATTTTAGAGATGTCTTTGAGCCAGCACAAACTTTTCTTTCCTGGGCAAGTTAGGATCTCAGAGCCACAAAAACATGTTAAACCTCATAGTTCCTAGCATACACCAGTGTTTGTGTGCTGTCTAAAAATGAGATCTACTTATAATGTAAAATGAAATTTGGCGGTAAATGTCCAGAGCTTGTTAATGGACATGGTTGTTTCATGTTTCACATATAATTAAGGGTGCATCAATATCTTACAATATGTAATACCTACCCATACTTGGCAAATTTTAGGTATAAGAACATACCACAGCACAATTTGGGAAATCAGCCTAAGAACTCGGTATGCTAGGTATGAACTGAGGAACTTTAGTGCTTAATAAAATATTTGTGTGGTAGAGAGTCTAATGTAAACAAGACACATGAAAATGAACTTGGGAACTTGAAGTTAGATCTACTCTCAGAAACCAAAGACACAGAGAAAACTATGGACACAGAAGAAAAGTGCAGACCAAGTACTAATAATTTCCTTTAGCTTTACTTAATCCTAGGAGAAGTGAAATATTCTTGCACAGGCCATTTGAAATTCTTTTCTGGCTTCTCAGTGAATGAGCTCCTTTCTGTTTGAAGAATTTCCCACCTTAAGAGTCTTAGTGGGAAGGAGAGACCATGTTCCACTATGGGAGTGAAAAATGCCAGATGAGGACTCTGCCAGCCTCCCTGAGACCCACAGGCGGGAATGTGGCTTTGCTGACTTAGATCCAGAAGGTAGTGACATAGAAGCAGGGATTGCTAGGACTTGTATGGGTTGTGGACAGTGTCCATTCAGTAAGACTCATTCACAGGAGCCAGGGCTCGAATCTGGGGTGGGTTTGGGGAGTGGGTGGGCACAGCTACCGTGCCCTACAGCTTGCACTGGGGTTGCCAGCAGTTTAAGAGGCTGACGGCCAGCCAGGTCTGCGCCCAAGAGCAGTGGGGTTCTCACAGGAGAGGACTGAGGATTGTTTGGAGCCCTGCTATTCGTTTATAGCCTCAAGCCTAGTTCTTGGCTTCCTAGAGAGAAGTCTTTTAAGAATTCATTTTTGGCCTAAATTTAGAGTTGTTTTTGCTGCTACCAAGAATCCTGACAAATACCTACCCATGTTTAATGATGTTGTATTTTAAGTTCCCTGCTGAGAAGCCATAAAACCAGATTTTTTTCAACATTCAATACCTAGCAAAATGGTCTATCATACAGAGAAGACATTGGAAGACATTGTAGACTTGATTGTGGTATTTGTCGGGGGCCAACGTGAGGAATCCTGCCCGTGACAAGGTCATGCGGAAGGAAGCCTGACAAAACGCAAGGACGTGATCAAGCTTCAGGGGTTCCCCCTGGAATTTCCTGAGCATCCACCCCCCCAAAAATAAGAATCTGCCTGCTTTTCCACTCTTCTGATATTCTCTGGAAAAAGTCAAATCAGGGCTTTAGTCTTGTGCATTTGAAAGGGATGTTTCAGTTAAACCCCCTCTGATAACTCTCTAGCTTGCCTAACAGGTTCCCCCGGACCTCTTACAGCCCCCCAATTCCTTACAGCCCCCCAACAGCGAGAGGCACAAAGCTTAAAGCATCTTAAAGATACAGAGCCTTTTCTAAAGAGCTAAAAATCATATTGGTGACAGGATTTCACTGTTGACTCAAAGATTGCTGCCAGGCCTCCATATTCTTTATCTTTTAGGCACCTGGGAAGATGTTAATCAATGTAAACGGGATATGCAAAAAGATATATAATAGTTTTGGTGTTAGCAACACTAGACTTTTGAGTTAATTACTTTTCTCTTTGTTATATATCACTGCACTCCTCTTGTGTTCTTGCTATGTAAGAATGTAACTTTATTTAGTGCTTTCTGAGAGTGGCACCAGACTTTGGGAAGATCAACACAAATAAGTCTTCTAGTTAACAAACCCTTATCAGAAAAAAGGTTGTAAAATGTTAATTGGCCCTTTTTGGCCAGAGGATGATGTAAATCATCTAAGACTTGTGTATACAATTAGGTATGCAGAGAGAAAAGCCTGGTTTTGATAAGAGTCTGGACTGCTAACGCTGCATAACTTTGTGTTACCCATTGATCTCTATGTATAATCAAAAAGTATAAAAGGCCTTCTGAACAATAGAGGACGGGCAAGTCGCTGGACTGGTTTCCCCCGTGTCTCCTCTCTAATTTCTGGCTGAATTTCCATCTGGGGCGTGGAGGCTCACCATGTGTACTTACTTGTCCCAGCTTTTAAGATCCATGCGAGGGGGAGCCCAAGGCAGGGCACCCCCCCAATATTCAAGAGGACACCAGTGGCCTAACGTAGATGGTGCAAGCTCCTTGTCTGAAACTTTATTGGCTTCCCACGTAAACCAAGTTATTCAGCCTTCTTTCTCCACTTAATTTTCCTACTACACCATTTCTCCCTACTCTAATCTTATATTCTTATATTAATAAACAAATAAGTTTTCCTCGCCTATGCCGTCCACGCTTCGAATTTCCCTGGATACACCGGGGCTGGACCCCGGCAGTATTTAAGATAAGATATCTCTGACTTACAGTCTTGACATTGTCTCTTACTCATAGTGTAATGTGCCAACATCACATTTCTCCTTTGAGCAGTGTCAGGCAAGAACAAAAGGTTACATTCACTTCCAAGAAAAAGATACACACCTACCAATCAGCAAAAGCCAGAACAAAGTACTCCAAGTTCTTTTCATATCAAAGTCCTCAACATTGGCTGTCCATTAGAATCTTCTGGGGCAGCTTTAAAACATCCTCCTGCCCAGGCCCCACCCCAGATCAATTAAATCGAAGTCCCTGGTGTGGGGATGTAGGCATCAGTATTTTGAAGTTCCTTAGATGATCATAATGTGCAGTGAGGATTGTGATCCACTCTGAACAGGACCTTCTTCCTTGCTCTGTGCTCTGGGTGTGGTTTCAGTATCATGTGTACCGAGAGGGACTATCGACTTGTCTGTAACATACATACCCTGAATAGCACTGATCTTCTTGACTTCCATATCATATTGCTCTGGTATCAGATTCAGTGAAACTGGGCACTAACCATGACCTGTCTCCTTTTACCTTTGCTGCTTTCTAGGTGTCTCTGGCCCACTGAGTGGCTTACTATGGATGTTTCTCTGCATATAATAAAATTCAATTTATTCTTCAAACTATATTCCATGCAGTCACTTACCATATACATTTGTCTGCCCTTCTATTTCAAATTTTTATCTTTAAACAGTTTAGATAATTGCATTTTATATGTGTGTGTTTTTTTAAGGCACAAGAGAATATATTACCATGTTTAATTTTGAACATCAATTCATTCTGTGTGCTAATAGGGTAGTCTTTAAATGTGTCAGTCTCTAGCTTTTACAATGATTGGCTTTAGTTGGTTTTCCACTTCACAGTTTGGGTTTGGATTAAAAATTAAATATGCTTTAACTCTTCTCATTATACCATTTTGCATACATCCAATTAAATTTTACTAATTAGCTTTCTACCATCATTAATGTTTAAATGTTGTGTGTTCAGGCAAAGTCACTGTTAACTTCCAATTATTCATATTGCCAATTATCTTACAATCAGATTTTATTTCAGTATGAAATATTTTCACTATTATATATATATGATACTGGATTATCTCTATTATAACTGGAGTGTAGCTTGAGGTTAAAAATATGTTTATTAGATTTACAATTCACTTAGAAATGTTACAGGCATAAAGATAATATGTTATAAACTTTAAGTGAGGAAAAATGGAAATCTATGCATAGCTACCTTTTAACAAAAATCAGAAACTCTGACTTAAGTGCCTCATTCTTCCCATATACATATACAACACTATAATCTAAAGAGAAATTTTACTTTTCACTTGTACTAGAGTGTCACAAAATCCATCTAAAATTTATTTTATTCTGGATATGAAAAACCCGAGGAACCAAATTCTCCCACAAAGGATAACTCTACATGAGATTAATTTTTTCCCACTTACTGCTTAAATCTTTCACTAATTCTTAACTAAATAACTAGCACAACAGAGTTTAATCATGGAAGGAAGTCTTTAATAATAATTGAGATGCCAGAAATGAAAATAGAATCATATTTTACAGAGAAAAAATGAGATATAAGAGAATACTTGGTATTGGTGTGTCTTTTTTTCTAGAAAAAGAAAAACCTTATAATTTTAGACTTAGTTTTAGTTTCAGTACACACACGTGTGGTAAATAAACCCCATTCTGTGAGTAACTGATAGATGGCAATGCACATCTTCTTGAGGATTCAGACTATGTCTTCTCTTCTGCATGTCCTCGACTATAAGACAAGAGGGTATGACACCATGACGGCTCATGTCTTGCTCATCTCCACAATCTGAATTCTTGGCCCTGCTCTCCAAAGCCTAGCACAAAATTGAACTATTTAAAATATAAATATACCAATGAGAATGATTTACTGTATTTCACTGATTCAAAGATGGTCTTTTTGTTTCACTTTTACCATTTTTGAAATCAGAATGCATTTTATAATTGATGTGGTATTAAAGATGAATTGGCAGTGTGTTCCCTGTTTTTTTTTTGTCCCCTTCTTAGTCAGATACATACAAATGGTGTATCTTACAATAAAGGGAGGCGTGTGTGTGTGTGTGTGTGTGTGTGTGTGTGTGTGTTTTAGTTGCTCAGTTGTGTCCAACTCTTTTGCAACCCCATGGACTGTAGCCCGCCAGGCTCCTCTGTCCATGGAATTTCCCTGGCAATAATACTGGAGTGGGTTGCCATTTCCTTCTCCAAAGGATCTTCTCAACCCAGGTATCAAACTCCTGCTTCCTGGATTGGCAGGTGGATTCTTTACCACTGAGTCACAAGGGAAGCCTTAGATTCAATGAAATAGGGAATTAATCCTACCTCTTTCCAAGAGAAATTTGAAGCAATTTATTAAAGTATATAAAATAAGGTAAAATAATAGATATAATATGAAAAAATAAAATAAACCCAAGGTAAGGTGAATTTAAAAATAAACATATTACAAGGTCTTGTCAATTTGAGTCTATGGACCCCAGTTTTGACTCTGTTTTTTCTTGCTGTCTGAGGCAAAATGAGAAATAAGAGTAATACTTTCTTCCTAGCAATTAGGTCTGTGTAAAATTCTTTAATACACAATAAATATGCTCTATACAAATGAGTTTCTCTTATCAAGATTTTTCTAGGATTTTAAGAACCTCCCTTCTCTCATTCCCATGCCCTGGAAACATTTTTCTTCCCTTTTCTAAATTTCTTTTCCTAACTATACTATGTCTCCTTTCTCACTTGTTATTAATTTCAGCTTATCAAAAAACCAATATTTAGTGTTTTTAAGTGACGAACCAGTCTTTGGAGCAAGTGCTGCAAGAGCAAACACATCCCTGACTTTATGTTTTTTTCCCTCAACCTCAAATTGATAAGATTAGGATGATGCTATTTTAGACCTAGAACTCAAACAAATGGTTAATGTTTAGAAATACCTTGACGTGTTACATTTGTTGTAGAGGTTATCACAGTAGTAAGTCTGTCTAGAATTTGTGGTTATTTCAGCTTTTTTTTCCCCCCTGCCATCACAGAGTGTATTGATATATGTGCCTAGACTCTGGTGTTTATCATCACCTTGACACTGTCTATTAACAGTCTGTGGAAAAAAATATCCATCTGGATAAAAGTGACAGTGTCACAGGCTGGGTTGTGGGGCTCAGTTTTATGATGGACCAACTCGGCTGTTGCAGTATCACCTCAGTGAAGCAATCCTTTTCTTTGTTTAGTTAAAAAATAAATTTTCAGTTTTCCATGCTAATTCTAATAGAACTATAATCTAATTTTATTATTTTGCCCACTGGATTTTTACTTGCATTGAAATATCTTTAAAACAATATTAAGTAATTTAAAATATTTATATACAACTTTTATCAGCATCATTATTCAGCTTTCTGTTTAGATTTTTCTTGACTATATCAGATTAGACATTTGGTATATCTAAATGCACACAACCTTTTTTGTAATTATGCTAGTTACACATCATATATAAGTTAAAACTTCTTGCAAGGTTTTATGGGAATGCATGGGATATTGGAGATGCTGAGTGGTATCTAATAAAACCCAGTACAAGATTATTAAAACATTTAAAAATCATATACTCCTATTTCCACAGGGCTTGTGGAGTGTTAGGAAACAATCTGACAGTAGAAAGCTGTTTAATTCATCTCAATAATAAAGAAATTGAAGATGTTTTTCCTACAGAACAATTAGTTCTTGAAACAGAAGCATGTGTCAGTTGAAGTGCATCTGTGATACAACCTCCGCTCCTGCTGAACATAAGGTTATCTCTGAGTTGTTTTAGCTGAACATGAAATGGGATGTCCATGACAATTCAAGGCCAGCGGTCCATGTGATTCTATAATTACTTTTGCCACTTTGCTTTTGTGGAGTCATTCATTATGAGGCTGGTCTTATCTTGTCATACCTCCATGTCATTAGCAATGTTTTAGTGTATTAGTGACCAAATGCAGGTTTCAGGGTTGGTGATTAGAGTGGGCCAGCTGCCAGCAGTGAGTGAGACTTGAAACTCTGTAATCGTTCAGTGAATTTCTGTTACATTATAACAATAATATTGAAATTGTGATAGATGGACTTTTCTCTAATGAGTAAAATATATGAAAAAAGATGTCTGTGTAAAAAAACAAAGCCAAAAGCATGCTTAACAAATAATGTCATTCTACTTTCCAAGTTAAATTGACAATCTAACCTTATCCAGACTTACTGTACAAAATTACAAATCTGAAAAAGTCTCGAGTTTCAAAGGGGAACAGAAAGAAAAAAAGAACTTGAACCAAAACTCAACACTAAGGTATGATGAGTTGATGTGAAATATCCTCTGTTCTGAGCTCAACTGTTTTGAATCAGTGGTTCATTTGTTTGAACTTGGTGATTTATCCTTGGTGGTTCAAACGGTAAAGAATCTGTGCAATGCAGAAGACCTGGGTTCGAGTCCTGGGTTGGGAAGATCTTCTGGAGAAGGGCATGGCAACCCACTCCAGTATTCTTGCCTAGAGAATTCCATGGACATAGGGGCCTGGCAGGTGACCACGTGACCGTGGAGTCACAAAGAGTCGGACATGACTGACCGGCTAAGCATAGTGGCATAGTGTTTTATCCAGTGAATGCCCCCCAGCTCCCCCTACCCATGCTTTCCCCTCCACTGCTGCTTTCTCCCCACTCTGCTGCTGCTGCTGCTAAGTAGCTTCAGTCATGTCCGACTCTGTGCGATCCCAGAGATGGCAGCCCACAAGGCTCCCTCGTCCCTGGGATTCTCCAGGCAAGAACACTGGAGTGGGTTGCCATTTCCTTCTCCAGTGCATGAAAGTGAAAAGTGAAAGTGAAGTCACTCAGTCGTGTCCGACTCCTAGCAACCCCATGGACTGCATCCTACCAGGCTCCTCCATCCATGGGATTTGCCTTATTTCTCAGTTGGTCTAACTTTCCCTGGTGAAGGTCAGAGTGAAGGTGATACACTGGGGATAGGGTTGACTTTAAGTGATGTTCTCTTTTACAAAAATATGGAGAGTTTCATTTCCTTTTAAAACACAATTTGTATTTTTCTGGATAACATTTTTAGTCACATAAAAATATCATTTATTTGGTAAGGGCTTTAAAAAACCCTGAAATTACGATGTCTCTGTTACCCAAGGTGGGGTCTGGCTACTTGCCACTCAAACGTCAATAGAGAAGCAAGGCTGGTGGAAAGAAAAATTTGCTTTATTTTGGGGGCTGGCAAGGGGAGGGTAGAGGTGGATTCATGTCCAAAGGTGGACTCCCCCCACTGACTATCAGTGCTGCTGCTGCTGCTGCTAAGTCGCTTCAGTTGTGTCCGACTCTGCAACCGCATAGACCACAGCTCACCAGGCTCCCCTGTCCCTGGGATTCTCCAGGCAAGAATACTGGAGTGGGCTGCCATTTCCTTCTCCATGACTGTCGGTGGGCAAGAGCTTTTATAGGTGGAGGGAGGGGGCTACATGCAGAAACCTCACAGTCAACTCTGACAGTCATCTTGAAATTCGTCATCAGTGGTTTGATCAGTGTCATCCTGACTGCTTCAAGTACAGCTGATCTTCACTTCCGGGGTCGGTTTGTTTCTATTTCTTTGAGGCCAGATCTCAGAAGTGTGGCACCTTATGTCATAGCTACAGTCTGGGCATCATGTAGTTAACTTCTTCCACCTGGTGGGGATTTTAGTATCTAAGAGACAGTTCAAAGAACATGGCTGAAAACTTTATCTATAGCCCTTGAGGAGGAACTTTTAAAAGTCCTTGACCTTGCTTAATGCCTAAGCTAGTATTTTTTTGTCTTGTTTGACAGTTTTCCTTTGCTTCGGTGTTTTCTCACTTCTTTGGTTAAACATTCTTTAACTACAGTTTTTCTACAGACAAAAGGCAGGTTGAGAACATGGGGGGCAATTTCATCCCCTCACCTGAATTAAGCATCTTCAGACTCATTTGTTTTTAATGCTATGGATTGTTTTGTGTTGAACTAGAAAGTATATAAGCAGGTAATTTTATGGTAGCTTATTTCCAACCCCTTAAAAGAGTTATAAAAATATGGGACTTTTGGTTTCAAAATAACTTATAGGAGAAGTAACCAAAATTTTAAGTTTAATCACAGGTAAGAAAATAAACTTAAGCATTCCATGGCAACATTAATAAGATGTCTAGATTACATTAGTATAAAATTTGGAACATTAGACATGGAAATGTTGACTTTACTAACCAGCTTAAACAAGATGAACAAGTTGCCATTGCAGTGGAAACCAATTCTTTGGTGTTCTAGGCTTTTTGTCTACACTGGCATCTATGAAATCAAATGTTTTCAGGTCACTGATAAAAAATGGAAGCATTAAATCAGGGGAAAAGAATTGAGTTAGTTCAAATTGAGTCTTGATTAACTTGAAAAGATATGTTAACCCTTTTAATCCATCTCCAACTGAGGACTGTGTGTCTTACAGCATGACTAGGGATTTGGAAAGCATTTTAAATTGATGAAGGCATTCCATTCCATGTGGGAGTATATATCTGACCACAAAAAGTCAGTTTATAATTTGATTTTATGAACTCTCTTTTTGGTAAGAGAAATAAAATACTTAAATCTTGTAGAAAAGAGGTAGACTCAAATCAGAAACAATACCTAAACCTTTTAACCAGAAATAATGGTTAGATGTTGTCTTTCTTTGTTGTGTCTCACAAATAACCATGTGGTTCACATAAGAATTTTGACACTAATATAATCTAAAAGGGAAAAGAATTGATTCAAACTAGGCTCCTGCTGAAAGAAAGTGGCCCTAGATAAAGGCCAAAATCTTGGGGATTTTTGTCTGTGTAAAATCTCCTAAAGAAAAATCATGTGTTGCATTAAATTAAATGTATGTTATTTTGATCATTTTTTTACACTGGTGAATTTACTGAAAGGTTTATCATTAAGTATAATAAATGTAATATATATTACATAATTTTTCAAAGAAGACATTTCAGAGAAAGTTGAGTCCAAATAGTGTAATAATAAATCAAAATGAAGAAAAAACACCAAATAAATCTTATATATATAATCTAGATTCAGACTGATGTGTAAAAAGAAAATTGTAGAGACAGTGCAATTGGACCATGTAAGTCATTTTTAAAGAATCAAGTTCACAGCTGGCTGTCTGGACTTGGGCCATACTTTATTATCTGAGAATGTTCTTTTCTGCTTTCATCAAATTTTGCAAATGTATTACAACATCTTATCTGTCAGTCCTAATACTGAAAGGCCAGCTAAGCCTTGAAATTGCTTGTATTCTTTCTCATAAGTAATATCATGTGAATGAGCCAAAGTGTCTGCTAGCAGGCCCCAAACTATGAATAAATGAGAGAGCAGCTCATTAATAAATAGTGGTTGATTCAAAGTGTGGGGGGTCATGTGTATTGAGGGAAATTATTTCATGTAGGAGATCCAGCTCTATTTGTTTTTAGATTTTGGTGGTACTTCTAAATGTATATACTTGAATTTAGGCATTATATAATATATTACCTAAAATTCTCTAGCTAGAAGTCTGTTTTTATTACTGAAAAATGCACACATCTTCCTTTCCAAAGTAGGAGACAATTACTTTTTTATCAGCTTTTGCACTGTCTCAAATGGCTTAAGATCTGAATTTGTCTATGGGGCTACTGTAGACACTGTTATGGACAGAATGCAATAAAAGGCAAATAAACAGCTATCTAGAATAACAAGTTAGTCAAATTAAAAAACAAAACAGCGGCATGCAATAACTTAACAAGATTGCAAAAAGGTAAAAAGATAAGGGAAACTGTTTTTTAGCTAACAGCATCAAATGTAGTATTGAGAAAATTAAGTAGATGAGATTTTTATTTCTTTATCCAAAAAAATTTGAGAGTCATATGTGTATTACCAAACACATGGAACAGTGAAAAAACAGATATTGAACTTTATTTATTATACCAAATTGGAAATTATAACCCAGGGATAAAATCTTGTTTTAAAATGTCTCATGAACAGCAACAATCTTGAGGTTACAACAGTTCTGGATTATAGTCAAACGTCTGTGTTTAACTTTGAGCAGTTTTTCCAAACCAAACCACACTTAAGCATGGTTATCTCTATCATTGTTCTAACATTGTAATGTTCACAAGGGAAGAAAGCATACTTCATTATAAGGAAATTATACAGAGGAAGTTAGGGGTTTCCCTGATGGCTCAGATGGTAAAGAATCTGCTTGCAATACCAAAGACTTGAGTTCAATCCCTGGGTCAGGAAGATCCCCTGGCAAAGGGATTAAATAAAGAGAATTCCCTGGACAGAGGAGCCTGATGGGCTACAGTCCATAGGGTCGCAGTTCTTAGACTTTAGCATGTATCAGAATTGCTTGGAGGTTTTGTTAATAAACAAGACCTATCTTTGGAGTTTTTGATTCAGAAGGTCTAGGGTTGAAATGAGAATTGGCATTTTTAACAAGTTCCCTGGTGATGTTGATCTGGAGACCACTGATTTGTTCTAACTCCTTTTCCCTGTTCCAAAAAAAGACAGATGTGCTTTTCGGTTGCTTTTTTTTAAAAAATATAAATTTATTTAATTGGAGGCTAATTACTTTACAATACTGCATTGGTTTTGCCATACATCACCATGAATCCGCCACGAGTGTACACGTGTTCCCTATCCTGACCCTCTCTCCCACCTCCCTCCCCATACCATCCCTCAGGTTCATCCCAGTGCACCAGCCCTGAGCATCCTGTGTCATGCATTGAACCTGAACTGGCGATTCGTTTCACATATAATATTATACATGTTTCAATGCCATTTTCCCAAATCATCCCACCCTTGCCCTCTCCCACAGAGTCCAAAAGAATGTTCTATACATCTGTGTCTCTTTTGCTGTCTTGCATACAGGGTTATTGTTACCACCTTTCTAAATTCCATATATATGCATTAGTATACTGTATTGGTATTTTTCTTTCTGGCTTACTTCACTCTGTATAATAGGCTCCAGTTTTATCCACCTCATTAGAACTGATTCAAATGTATTCTCTTTAATGGCTGAGTAATACTCCATTGTGTTTATGTACCACAGCTTTCTTATCCATTCGTCAGTTGATGGGCATCTAGGTTGCTTCATTTTTTAAAAATATTAAATCATTATTGTTTGAACCTGATTCTCCTGAACTCAGGTCAAGGATTGGGACCCAGACTGAGGACTTCAACTGGCATAATGATATATTGATATAATCAGCCTTGGCCTGTGGGAAGAGCTCAGAATATGAATAACTTTATGGTAATCACATGTAGCTTTCCTAATTCCCGGAAAGAAAATTTCCTATGGGAGATTACCTATTAAATTATTTCTTAGCATTAAATATTTTGTAATAATTCAGTTGATATTTATTGTGTTCACTGGATGCCTCCTGAGCTAAATATGTAAGTGTTGTTGGACCAGCCTCACAAATGTAAATAAAGTAAGTATTGCACCTCATATGAGTGAAATAACTTGTCTTTAGTAAATAGCAGGGTTGGAGATTCTAACCACTTTTTAAATTGTCTCTATTTTCTCATTCTATTTTGAGAACTTCAGCAGGTGGGTCTTGGGAAGTTAGTGAAAATCAGTCAGGAAGACCTTGTATTGAAAGCAGTGTTTAGGTGTCTACTTTGATTTCTAACCATCTTTGCTACAGTGCTGTGCTATGCTTAGTCGCTTAGTCATGTCTGATTCTTTGCAACCCCATGGACTGTAGCCTACCAGAATCCTCTGGGGATTCTCCAGGCAAGAATACTGGAGTGAGTTGTCATGCTCTCCTCCAGGGGATCTTTCTAACCCAGGGATTGAACCCAGTTTCCTTCATTGCAGGCGGATTCTTTACCATCTGAACCACCAGGGAAGAGCAAAATTACTGGAGTGGTAGCCTATCCCTTCTCTAGGGGATCTTCCCAACCCAGGATTCGAACCAGGGTCTCCTTTCTTGTAGCTAAGCTACCAGGGAACCCCTTTTGCTAGAGTAGTAGTAGTATTCAAATTACGGACCTGCACTGGGTGAGTCAGATGAGGCATTAAGATGTACAAAAGTTATAATAACATTTGTATCAGTGCATATAAAAATAAAATCAAACCATTAATTACCTAGGATAAAGAATGGCACTGTTGCT
Organism: Capricornis sumatraensis; assembly: GCF_032405125.1. Taxonomy (NCBI): domain Eukaryota; kingdom Metazoa; phylum Chordata; class Mammalia; order Artiodactyla; family Bovidae; genus Capricornis; species Capricornis sumatraensis. Next base: position 215,845,865 of record NC_091069.1, read on the forward strand.
CTCAGAGCTTGCCCCACCCCTCTATCTCCCCACCCCCCACCCCCACCAGTGACAATCATGTGAGTCTTGGGAAATGGGCTGCAAGAAGGAAGGAAGGAAAGTCACTCAGTCATGTTTGAGTCCATGGACTATACAGTCCATAGAATTCTCCAGGCCAGAATACTGGAGTGGGTAGCCTGTCCCATCTCCAGGGGATCTTCCCAACCCAGGGATTGAACCCAGGTCTCCCACATTGCGGGAGGATTCTTTACCAGCTGAGCCACAATTCTCTTAGCCAACTTTCAAATATACAATACAGTATTATTAATATTAATCATAGTAACCATGCTATCATTACAGAATGTTTTTAACAAAATTTAAATTTATTATGATATGTATTAGGGCATGTCAAAATGGAGATGGATACAGCAGGGTGACCTTCACCCCCATGTTGGTCTTTAGATATACTACTTTTTGTGTCAAGTGTATTTATAAATGTTATCTTGCTAAACATAAAAAAAAAAAACTGATGAAATAGTTTCCTATAAAGGAATTGGTTTTAATCTAGTCCTAGTAATGCAGAATAATTAACTCATCAGAAAACAGCAGAATGGTCCTTCTCTTTTCTTCCTGCCAGATGGATTCTTCTTCAGCCACTTTACACAATAAAATTAATGTTGAGCTAATCAAACTCTGACAAGCTCAGCCAAAATTATTCAAAATTATCAGGAAGACTGTTGTGTGAATTTGTACCTAGTGTTTTAAAATCTTGAACCTTGCCCTAAGCTGCTAAGCAATGCATACTATAGAGTATACAATTTATTGAAGAAGGAAATGGCAACCCACTCCAGTATTCTTGTCTGGAGAACCCCATGGACAGAGAGGCCTGGTGGGCTCCATGTCCATGGGGTCACAAAGAGTCGTAAATGACAGAAGTGACATAGCACATACAATTTATAAGTGAATATGTCTTTATTGTGGGTACAAGCACAAGAATTTTTCTTTTTTTCTGAGAATAATATGCAATTTTTAAAAACTTGGAGATCATTTATTGCAATAATGAATTTTTCAGCTGGTAAGGAAAGATTTTCAAATGTTTGACATTTCTGGATCTCTATTGATCTTGCTATCTGATAGACAAGTATATAGCTTTTTTGCCTGACTGAAGTTACTTAAGTTTGTTTCTCTATGTGTAAGTCTCTTCTTCTGTAAAATGGAAATATGCATAGAGTTGTTATGAAGATTGAATACATTAATGTATGAAGCATGCTTAGCACAACACCAGTCTCATGATAAAAAGTGTCAAAGATTTGAGCTCCCCTGCCCCTGCTGTGATATCACTAGAAGAACACCTTACACCATTTGAGCAACAACTTGATAAACAAGTTAGAGGTTTCTATGCTCAGGTTTCTTGGGTGCCACAGACAGGCTCTGGGAATGAGCTTTTTAATGACCAATGGTGGTGTACGTTATCTTGATCATAGAATTAGCTGCCACTTCAATTCTCTTGTTTTTACTTATAAAAGAAACTTCTAAGCTGTTCAGCATATTGTAACATAATGTGAAAGAGAAAAATAGAATATGAAAAACTCATTTAAAATTATACTATATTTTAAAATAAATTGTTTCTAGGGGCTTTGAAAGTCTGAAGGGTTATGATTAAATTTCAAAATGGCTAGTACATTTCTATTATGGAAAGGCCTTTTGACACAAGTCTAATAGCTGTCCTTCTTTCAATCAATTTTAGTCGCATAATCAGAAAAAGATCAGGTTCTTGCAAAGTAGGAGGGTTTGATATATTGCTGTTATATTTGCAGTAAACCTGATGCAAGATGTCTTTGCAGGTATCAGTGAGAACTTAGCTCCATGTGCTGACTTTCTGGCCCCACTCTCGATTTTATTGAGATATAATTGACATATAACATCTTGTAAGTTTGAGATGTAAAATATGATTTGATATATGCTTTATTGTGAATTGTTTACCACAATAAGGTTACCTGAAACATCCTTTGTCTCACATAATTATTATTTTGTTCCTGTTATTATGGTGAGAACTTTTAAGATCTACTCTCATAGCAGCTTTCAAGTGTGGTAGTATAGTATCATTAACTATAGCCATAAGGTGGTATGATTCTGGGAAGTTATTCATCTCATAGCTGAAATTTTGTATCCTGTTACCAATATCTCCCCATTTCCCCCATCCTCCTGCTCCTGGTAACCATCAATTTACTCTCTGTTTCTGTGACTCTGACATCTTTAGATTCCATACGTAAGTGAGATCATACAGCATTTGTCTTTCTCTGTCTGTCTTACGTCTCTTAGCATAATGCCCTCAAGGTCCATCCATATTGTCATAAGTGGGAGGATTTCCTTCTTTCTTTTGACTGAATAATATTCATATATATATGTATGTATGCATACATATACATACATACCACATTTTCTTTATCCATTCATCTGTCAGTGAACACTGAGGTTGTTGCATGTCTTGACTATTGTGAATAATGTTACAATGAACATGGGAGTGCAGATATTTCTTCAAGACAGTGATTTTACTTCCTTTGTATATATACCCAGAATAGGGAGGTTGAATCATATAGTAGTTCTATTTTTAATTTTTTGAGCAACCTTCATACTGTTTTCTATAGGGGCTCCACAAATGCTGACTTCCTTGAATGGTTTTGACAATTCTGTCAACACAATGCCATATTTCACCATAGTTTTTGGAATTTTTTACATTTCAAAATTTCATTACTTTTACTTCTCACTTGAACAATGACTTTTCTTTTAACCAGAAAAGCTGTACTTTATTTACTGTTTAATCTCATACATGTATTATTATTCCTTGTCTTTCAGATTTGCCTCCAAACAAACCAAAATATTTTGTCTCCAAACAACCTTAAGTGTTTATAAACATAAGAACTATTGAGAAAATAACTTTGGCACATGTCACTCTTTGCCTTAAATGAGTTCTTCCTTTTTGTAATGGATCAAGTGCAGGCAGTTGTTAACATTTAACTTGGCATTGCACTTCAGTGAGTTTCCATCTGAGCAGCGGTGTAAACCATCTAAGTTGTGTTCAACCCTGCAACCGCACAGACTGCAGTCCATGTTCTTCACTATCTCCTGGAGTTTGCTCAAATTCATGTCCATTGAGTCAGTGATGCCATCCAATCATCTCATCCTCTGTCGCCCCCTTCTCCTTTTTCCTTTAATCTTTCCCAGCATCAGGGTCTTTTCCAATGAATTGGCTCTTATGTTCTACTTAATAGTGTACTGCTGCTCTCTGAAAATTCCTCAAATAGCCAATGCATAAAACTTCTATGCTGGGACTGATTTTTTTTTTTTTTTTTTAGTTCATTGTGAATAGCAAGATAAACAACCTGTGGACTAAATTCTGTGTAAGTGTGCATACTTTAAATAGGATTAAAGAACTCCTTAATGTTGCTATTTCTTTAGCTTGGCAGTAAAACAAAATCAATGCTAATTTAATAGGAGCTCACAAACCAAGTTTTGCTTTCATTGCCCTTTAAAAAAGAGTGAAGGGCTGTAGTTATAAACAGAATTAGTAATTGCTTGCTTGATATGCCTGTTGAATAGCAGATGATTTTTATTCAATATACTTTTAAAATCTATTACCTTAATTTTAGATATATTACCTGATAACAAGACTGTTGATCAAAATTGTTGCATTAAACCTGCTTATAATTTTGCAAAGTGATTTCTAATTGCCCCTAAACACCCTCCCTCCTGGCAGAGGGAAAAAATTGCTTGTGGGCTGTTCAAAGTTGGCTCTGTTTTTCTTAGATGATCTTTAATTACACTTTAAAGCAGAATTTCTTTATGGGGAATTGAAATTCTGCTTGTTAGAAAATTACAGAGGGTATTTGGGGATCTGCTATTAGTCGTGGGAACAAATGGAAAGATTAGTAAGACAAATGATCAGTAGTCTAAAAAAATCACCTATGGGAGATAATTATTAGCCCAGGGAAGATATGGCTGTGGTCATGAAAGCTGCCTAAATTATGAGCTTATCAAACCTGTTTTAGAAACTGCCGAGGAGAGAATAAGAGATTTATATTAGCTGTTAGGAATCAGTAGAGGAATCATCTTGGAGATTAATTTACTGTGGCCTAATTTCATACCTCAGCTCCAACCAGCAGTGATCTAGACTGGATTAGAGTTGAGGGAAGAAGTGGGGAGGTCCATGATTGCAGGATCATAGCAGAAACATGTACTGATGGAACCAGGACAAAGGGTTTATGACGGTATTTTGGAGAAGGGAAGGCAGAAGGTGCACGAAAGAGGACAAAATCAATGGGAATGTCTTTTCTCTTTTGAGAAATCCAAAGGTGATCAGAATTTGGGTAACCATCATGTCACTAAGTGATCTTTCTGAGAGTTCTCCTATATCATAGCAGTCTAAAACTGAGCAGATGGGAGAACCAGAGCTGCTAGGAGAAATGTGTTGGGCAGCAACTTTATTGAAACAATTTGAACATTTAACAAACAGATTCTTACTTTATGGAGATAGACATTTCCAGGGCGAAATGTAATATTCACCTCTGGGATATCTACCTAGAGCTGGAGAAAAAGGAATTGAGTGTGACGTAAGGGAATGAGACCAGTGAGGAAGGGCAAGGAAATCTAGAGGAATTAAGTACACAGCTCAGTCTTGTACTTGGCATTTTGATCTTTTATAAAGTTTCACTCTAGTACAGAAAGCACAAAGATAACCTGGAGACAGGTTTCAAGTCAGACAACCTATCCATCCGTATGTGTGCCAGTTTGAAAACTCTATATCTTAATAAAAGGTCAGCACATAGTAGGTGTTCAGTAAAAATGTGCTGACTCAATGAAACAACAAGTTTATAGATTATTTTGTCAAAGATTAGTTTATTTACAAATGGGTTGGTTTTGAGGAGTTAATTTTCTATCCACACTTATTTCTGTTTTTTTTTTTTTAACTAAAAATGAATAAGCATCTTATTACACCAAAGATTTCTTTCTAACAGTGAAGTCACTCAGTTGTATCTGACTCTTTGTGATCCCATGGACTGTAGCCTACCAGGCTTCTCCGTCCATGGGATTTTCCAGGCAAGAGTTCCGGAGTGGGTTGCCATTCCTTTCCCCAGAGGATCTTCCCGACTCAGGGATCGAACCCAGGTCTCCCACACTGCAGGTACACGCTTTACCCTCTGAGCCACCAGGGAAGCACACTTTATTTTTAGTCATTGTTTGGGTATTTTGGAAAACTCTGAATAGATCCAAGTCATTTTACCTGTTAAATGACTACTCTGTGTAAAGCACTCCTTAGACATGGGAAGATATAGAGTAAATAAAATTTGTTTTGTGCCCTCAAAGAACTTTTTAAAAAAGCACTAATAATATTTGTACATTTATGTGTACTAATAATGATGTAGGTTTAAATTGGAATCACAGAAAATTATAAAGCATAAAGTTGTGGTTAAGTATGGTGAAAGAGATACACATTGTACTCGCTATGGTCAGGTTAAATGAATCAATAATATTGATTGAAATAATGGCTGATGATGCTGTTTACAGCTTTTCCATGAGTTCATTGCCATTCTTTTGGGTGTTGTCTAAGCAGATTTGTCTTTCTAACAGAGGTCATAACCACATAGGTCATGGAAGTCTTGTTTTCTAAGGGTCAAACAGCATCAGGCTCTATGCCAAAAATTCAGGAGGAATAAATGATAATTTAGGCTTTTTTGCTATTTATTGCACCTGGCACTATACTTTTATACATCTTTATAAGACATATCCTATGTCTTATTTAGATTACAGGACAATGGAATATTATTATTTGTTGAATAAGCACGTGAAGGGCTATAGACAATATCTTCTACTTATAAAAAGTTTCTAACAGAGTATTTGCAGTAGTGAGAAAGCTTTTTAGGGTGGTCCCTTCCTATGTTCTAAAAATGCTTTGAAGGGCAGAGTGGTAACGCTAAGACCACATCTGAATGGTCCCCATCAGTGTTCACATTTTCCCAGATCACAGACTATCCTGGAACAGAGCTCTCATTGGTTTCATAGGTGAAATGAACAATTTTGCCCTTCTGAATTTTGAATAAAATGCAGTACTTGAATGAGGAGTTATGGCCTCTTGGTTAAACTGTAGTGTCAATATTCATAAACTTTTTTTTAAACAAAGAACTTGTGCCTTGAGGTTCACCGTATCTGTCTTCTTCTTCTTCTTCTTCTTCTTTTTCCATTCCCTAATTAAGAAGACTTAAATCAGAGAGATGTTCAGCTCACTCATCATACTGTCACATGTGCCTGTGTACAACACATACGTACACACATACAATCACACCAATATGTGGAGAAGAGACAGAGCAAGTAATGTGGTATGTGTAGGGATGAGAAGCTGTTAAGCTCTTTAAGCAGTTTTCCCATGTCTGAGTCCATATTTGACCAAAGCCATAATGGTACTCTAGTCCTTAATCATCAGCTTCATCATTTCTGAATGATTGAACTTCTGAAATACTCAGTAACTGGTTAAATGGATAAGCAATTTCCAAAAGGGAAAAGTCTTAGAAGAATTATAATGTACAGCTTGAGCCTCAGGAACTTTAGTCTGAATTACTATGGGACATTTTCTTTTATGTTACTATGCAGAAGAACAACACAATTTTAGTTTAAGTTGTAGTTGGAATAGTTCATTAAAAATCTGAAAGGTATGCACTTACAAATAACTAACTTTAAACGCCAATGAGATTCAGTTCTATTATCAGTCACTCACTCCATGCTATAAAAAACTGGACAAATTTATTGGTAGCAAAATATTGAGTTGACAGTGGGCTGGAGACATGGAATTTCTGACTCTATGTGGTTATTTTATGAGACCCAGTAAAAGTTTGTAATTGCACAACATTCTATTCAGAGTAACCCAGAAATACTTTCTTAGTTTGGTAACTCAGTGATCTTCCAACATAGTCTCCAGATTGACCATTGGTATTCCCAAAGTTGGGTGGAACTTTAGAGCTTTGATGAGTCATTCAAAAATATTAGATCTCTCTCTCTCTGTGGGACCACTATGCAGTTAGTGTTTTCCTTTTTAAAAAAAAATCTAAATAGAAATATACCATCTCCAAGAGGCTGTGAGAGTCTTTCTAACTAACTTAAATGGTAGTGGCAGAAAGAAAAACAAGATACTGTGTTTACCATTGGTGATTTCCAAATTGTTGTGTCTTCCAGATGGGTTAGAGGGGTTAAATTACTACAATGAATACAATTTTGAAAATGTTTCTTTTGGTATCAAATTAAAATCTTAGTTTTGTGGAATTTTAACATAACCCACATTTGGGTAGTGGTGGGGGGAATATCATAAAGGCTTTCACTTATTGTTATCTTGAAACTCTGCAAAGTTAACTGACCACCAGTGTTGTTTTCTTGGGGAAGATAATGTTTTCCAGCTGCTGTTACCACCTCTTCTTTGTTTCTCTTGTTTGGGATACCAAATGTAACCAAACAGTTAAATCAGTGTTAACTATATCACTAGATAAGAAAGAACAGACTGAGTTTAGAATAGGGGTCCCCAACCTCTGAGATCTATGCCTGATGATCTGAGGTGAAGCTGATGTGGTAATAATAGAAATAAAATGCACAATATGTGTAATTCACTGGAATCATCCTGAAACCATCCCTCACACACTCGCCATCCATGGCAAAATTGTCTTCCACAACACTGCTCCCTGGATGCCAAAAAGGTTGGAATACAGAGCCTATCTATCAATTAAAAGTCAACTCTAAGCTTCAAGGTGATTATTATCAAGGTCCAGAGGTATCTTACCTGGTATCTTACCAGTCATTAAGCAAATTGCAGAGAAGTAACAGTCCTTTCCTAAAATGTAAAAGGTCTCATATATTTAGTTTTAACTAGGCTAAGTTAATTATCTATTATTAACATAGAAAAGCTTTAATAGTACATGGACCAAGAAGTTCCAGATGTTCGAGCTGGACTTAGAAAAGGCAGAGGAACCAGAGATCAAATTGTCAACATCTGTTGGATCATAGAAAAAGCAAGGGAATTAAAAAAAAAAACAAACCACCAAAATTCTACTTCTGCTTCATTGACTATACTAAAGCCTTTGACTGTATGGATCACAACAAACTGTGGAAAATTGTTCAAGAGATGGGAATACCAGACCACCTTACCTGCCTCCTGTGAAACCTGTATGCAGGTCAAGAAGCAACAGTTAAAACTGGACATGGAATAACGAACTGGGTCCAATTTGGGAAAGGAATATGTCAAGGCAGTATATTGTCACCCTGCTTATTTAACTTCTATGCAGAGTACATCATGCGAAATGCTGACTGGATGAAGCACAAGCTGGAATCAAGATTGCTGGGAGAAATACCAATAACCTCAGATATGCAGATGACACCACCCTTATGGCAAAAAGTGAAGGGGAACTAAAGAACCCCTTGGTGAAAGTGAAAGAAGAGACTGAAAAAGCTGGCTTAAAATTCAACATTCAAAAAACTAAGATCTTGGCATCTGTTCCCATTACTTCATGACAAACAGATGGGGAAATAATGGAAACAGTGGAACACTTTATTTTCTTGGGCTCCAAAATCACTGCAAGTGGTGACTGCAGCCATGAAATTAAAAGACACTTGCTCCTTGGAAGAAAAGCTATGACCAACCTAGACAGGGTATTAAAAAGCAGAGACATTACTTTACCAACAAAAGTCTGTTTAGTCAAAGCTATGGTTTTTCCAGTAGTCATGTATGGGTGAGAGAGTTGGACCATAAATAAGGCTGAATGCTGAAGAATTGATGCTTTTACACTGTGGTGTTGGAGAAGACTCTTGAGAGTCCTTTGGACAGCAAGGAGATCAAACCAGTCAATCCTAAAGGAAATTAATCTTGAATATTCATTGGAAGAACTGATGCTGAAGCTGAAGCTCCAATACTTTAGCCACTTGGTGGGAAGAACTGACTCATTAGAAAAGACCGTGATGCTGGGAAAGATTGAGGGCAGGAGAAGGGGATGACAGAGGACAAGATGGTTGTATGGCATCACTGACTTAATGAACTTGAGTTTGAGCAAGCTCCAGGAGGTGGTGAAGGATAGGGAAGCCTGGCGTGCTGCTGTCTATGGGGTCACAAAGGGTTGGACATGACTGAGGGACTGAAAAACAACAACAACATAGAAGTGGAATTGTAGCAAATGCAGATGGGCACAAGATTCCAATATTAGCCTGTTTTATTCAGCTTAGAATCAGGAAAAGGGACAGTTGCCCATCTAATCCCCATATACAAGGGATCTTTTATATGTCTTCACAAGGGCAGCCCTCCCAATACTCCATAATGGTTTTAAAAATATGTCTTCTTAAGGCTCTCACAGATTTAATAAAACCTCCATCAAATTTTGGTGTTTCTGCAGCCCCAGACAATCAAATTTTAAGAACTTGTGAGGCCTCACCTGGATTTGCACAGCCCCAGAGCCAGACGGAGTTTTTATTAAACCTGATCTCATACTGTTGGAGATGTCTGTGGAGTCAAGTGAATGAACAACGGTGGGGCAGATCCAATCAGCAACCCTCCTTGCAGGCATCCCTTCAGCATTGCTTTCCTGTTGTATGTTTCAGTGTTTACATAGAGTTTTCACAGAAGGATTCATTTAGGATTAACCTAATTGAATAAACACAAAGCTGCATAATTTATGGACCAAAATAGTTTTTGCTGGTTGGGTTGCTGACTAGCATTTCCTTTCTCCCTAATGGAATACTGCAAAGTCCCATATTGTTATAATCAGAATTTCATCTTTGAGTCAATCTAGTTCATTTGCATGATATGATTTTATTATAAGCCAGATGTATAAATAATTGCTCATGAAGAGAGCCTTTTCTTCAAGCAAAGTAATGGAGTGTATATATATATATATATATATATATGTATATATATATATATATTTTTTTTTTTTTTCCCCCTAATGGAAATGGCTAAGTCCAGTAGCAGAACCTATCATTATGGGAATCATACTGAATTCTTATTACTGTTTCCACCCAAAAGATAACTCAGAGAAATAATAAACATTGTAGCTTCGAGTTTGCTAATGAGAATAAGATAAATAAAAGAGTACATGCTGGGAAGATGGAGAAAGATCCTAGTAAACTAGCCTTCATGGTACTTCCCATTTAAAAATCCACAGTTCCTTCTTTCTTGTTACATCAAGTTTGGGCTTCTTGTGTTTCAAGAGCTTGCACAATCTGGCTCCATCCTAACTGCCCAGGCTGATTGACCCTGCTCATTACTCCTTGCCCTCCATCAGGGTTTGATAAGCAGTGATAATCACTCCCCATGGGCCCCACATCTCATTTGCTGAAAACGCATGATGGCCTTTGCACCTGATGATCCCTCCACATTGAATGCCCAACTTTTTGTGCCTCCCAGTTTAAATCTGAGCCATCTTTATATGTGCTGCTCAAGACCCATCATCTCAGGAATAAAAGAAGCAAACTGACTACTCCTTCCTCCGGTGAATTTTTGCTTTGTGGTCAGCTGAAAAAAATGGCCCTCCAAAGATAATATCTCTGTCCTAATTTCCAGAATCTGCAAATATAATCTTATTTACAGAAAGGTCTTTGCAGATGCAATTCATTTAAGGCTGTTGTAACAAGAAGATTATCCTGGATTATCTGAATGGGAAGAAAGCCATCACAAGTGTCCTTATGAGAGAAAGGGAGAGGAAGACTTGAGACACATAGAAGAGAAGGAGGCAGTGTGAACATGGAGTTGAGGACTGGAGTGATGTGGCCACAAATTGAGGAATGCAGACAACCCAGAAGCTGCAAGAGGCAAAAAATGAACTCTCCCTAGAGTCTTGGTAGGGTGTGCCACCTGCTGACCCCTTGGCCTTGAACAATTGGTCTCTAGAACCTTGAAAGAATAAATTTCTGCTGTTTTGAGCCAGGAAGTTTGCAGTAATTTGTCACAGCACCCACAGGATATTAATTTGGAAAAGTACTGCACATTAACTGTTTGGGGCAGGTAAGCTCCCGATGGTTCCCTAATACTTCTTTTAAAGAACTTAATGATATTCTAGGATCAATTCTATGTCAGTTATCTCTAAGAGCCTACCAGGAAGTTACAACCTATTTGGGAGGAGAACAGCCACATGGGAAGTATTAGGGAACCATCTGGAAATTACCTTCACCAAACAGTTAATGTGCAGAGAAGGGAATGGCAACCACACCAGTACTCTTGCCTGGAGAATTCCCATGGACATAGGAGCCTGGTGAGCTACAGTCCATGGGGTCACAAAGAGTTGGACATGACTAATGACTAATACTTTCACTTTCAATGGTTATTTTTAATATTCTGGGTGAGAAAAACTGCTGGTTATATTTCAGTGATCTATTGGCAGTTTCCCTGGAGGAGGGCATGGCAACCCACTCAAGTATTCTTGCCTGGAGAATCCCATGAACAGAGGCGCTTGACTGGCTTTGGTCTATAGGGTTGCGAAGAGTTGGACTTGACTGAAGTGACTTAGCAATTGATGTTCTACTTTAGATCAATACTTCATCTCTAGAATGAGATTGTGGGTCTATTAAAATGTTTTCTTTTAAGCTGGCTGTTGCAAGAGTATAAGTGTAGGTCTTTGATATGCCTTTGCTATTTGGCTTGGTCTTCCCTTCATCTGTGAATCTTCTCTAAAGTGATATTCTGAGTCCAGAGTTGCTGACCCATGTACAGCCCATTCTCATCTGTTACAGAATGTCAGCACTGTGGCTTGCTCCTGCTCAGATTTCTCCTCTTTCCAGCAGAGAGGAACTAAAGGGCTTAGGAGGTTGACAGCATTGTATCTCAGACTAGCGTGCTGAGTTTATGCCATTTAAATAGGGTTAGCAAAATTAGCATTTTCTTGAGTTCCAAAATCACTATGAATGGTGACTGCAGCTATGAAATTAAAAGATGCTGGCACCTTGGAAAAGAAGCTATGACAAACCTTCATTTCGCCAAGAAAGATCCATCTAGTCAAAGCTATGATTTTTCTAGTAGTCATGTATAGATGTGAGAGCTGGATAGTAAAAAACACTGAATGCCAGAGCATTGATTTTCAACTGTGGTGCTAGAGAAAACTCTTGAGAGTCCATTTGACAGCAAGAAGATCAAACCAGTCAACCCTAAAGGAAATCAACCCTGAATATTCACTAGAAGGACTGATGCTGAAGCTGAAGCTCCAATACATTGGACACATGATGTGAAGAGCTGACTCACTGGAAAAGCCCTGATGCTGGGAAAGTTGAAGGCAGTAGGAGAAGTGGGTGGCAGAGGAAGAGATGGTTAAATAGCATCACTGACTCAATGGAGGTGAATTTGAGCAAACCCTGGGAGATAGTCAAGGACAGGAAAGCCTGGTATGCTGCAGTCCATGGGGTCCCAAGGAGTCAGACATGACTTAATGACTGAACAACAAAAACAGGAAACGCACTGCCAGATCTCATGAGGCTGGTACCTGAGCTCCCCTCTATGCCCAGGGCTCTCTGGAGCAGTGCCCACAGTGGCTCAACATTCTTCCAAGGAACATGGATGGATGGATAGAGAATGAGGTTCAACACCTGTACTGATAGTCTTCCGTCAACCCTTCAAAACAATTCCTTTATAATAAAGCTGAATTTTTAAGAATTAATTTCTTTAAGCTGAACATGTTGGCCTCATTTTTATTTGGCCACTCACTTCAACTTTTATTTCACCATCATAAATGTATCTCTACTGGTAGGTATAGGCTGGTTCTATCCTTTAGAACTTCTGAGGTACACATTTAGGAATCTGAATTGCAGATTCTAAAGGTTCATCTACAGTAGATTTGAACTGAAAAGGTTGACTCACCACAAGACTGACCTCTCAAGACAGATGAAAAATTTCCATCAAATTAATCTATAGCTGTAATTTAAGAGTGTTAAATAGTAACCTATGGAGTTAGTCCAGAGAAGGCAATGGCACCCCACTCCAGTACTCTTGCCTGGAAAATCCCCCTGGCTGCAGTCCATGGGGTCGCTAAGAGTTGGACACAGCTAAGCGACTTCACTTTCACTTTTCACTTTCATGCACTGGAGAAGGAAATGGCAACCCACTCCAGTGTTCTTGCCTGGAGAATCCCAGGGACGGGGGAGCCTGGCGGGCTGCCGTCTATGGGGTTGCACAGAGTCGGACACGACTGAAGCGACTTAGCAGTAGCAGCAACAGCAGCAGCAGCAGCAGCAGCAGCAGCAGCATGGAATTAGTCTAAAGGGAATCTTCAATAATGTCTCTAATCAATGTATCAAAATTACTAGTGGCTTCCCATCTGGCTGTAGGAGAAGGACAGTTTTGATATTATAAAAAATAATCACATCTCCTTATGGTGCTCTTTTTACTGTCCTCAGGTAGGTCCTCAGATGCTACCTGTTTGTAGGTTCTGTGTTTTTCCTAGCATGACTTCCATGAGAGCAACCATGTAAGAAAAATCCCCTTGATAATGAGATAAATTTTTTTCCGGATTTACTGATACCGCAAACTTACATGTCTAGAACTACGTGACCCTACTCAATGTAACTCTGTTAACTTCCCTTAAGCTGAAGAAAACCCTGGTGGAGGGGATTCTTAAGCTGTAAAACCATTTTAATCCCTTTCTGAGTGGTGGTCCAACTGGTTTAAATCTTGAGATACAGTTAAGCTGGAATGGACACAAGAGTCACCCTAATTTACCAAGAGCAATAATTCATGGCAACCAATGTCATCCAGTTGGCTCCTGAGTAGTCCCTGAAAGCTCTAAATTAACTTTATTTCAATAAAATATAGGCCTGAGTTTCTCAATCTGTCATTCTGTAAGAGGAATAGGTAGGCTATAGGCTTAATGTTTGGAGACGGAAGTGACAACCCACTTGAATATTCTTGCCTGGAGAATCCCATGGGCAGAGGAGCCTGGCTGGCTACAGTCCATGGGGTCACAAAGAGTCAGACACGACTGAAGTGACTTAGCCAGCACAGGTTTAATTTTTAACCACTAATCAGGATCATATTAAGTCTAACTAAATTGAAAAAACTGAAGAATAATTTTAGACAGTTTGTAGCATTTATTGGCTTATCAATGGCCTTTGATGCACACACAGGAACTGTCAATTAAGCATGCCATCTGATCTTAATCTAGCCTTTTCAAGTTTCTTTAGAGCATTTGTCAACACACCACATCAAAAATCACACTGGGCAAAGCAAATTCATTTTTTTAAGTAGCACAAGAAAGGGCTTCTGTTTATAGTCATTTCTGATGGTTTTCTGTGGTTCTAATATGAATTGGAGGACCACAACCAAATGCAACACATACTTGACACTTTGTTGATTCCAGAATGTCACCTACGCTTAACAATGCCTTAGGGTTCAGGGATGACTTCACAAAAGGGGTGATTCTTGAAGAATGACTCAGCCGAGCACATAAGGAGTCAAAGACCACTCTAGGGTGGGAGAAAGTCTGGCACCCTGGGGCACTTTGTGTGGTGCATTATGGCCACAGCATGTTGTAGTCATAAACTGTAGTCCCACACTCAGCCTTGGAAGATCTCAGGCTGCAGGTTTATCTCCTCAAACAGGGGAGGCAGTCCCTTGCTTTTTCAGATAATTGCTTTGGTCTCTGCTGTTCATTTTATGTCTTACACTTGCTTTCACTTCTATGTGGGTTTCTTGAATTTTGTTCCTTTGCCTTCAAATAAGCTCCTTTTTCCTGGCCAGCCTTAGGGACAGTAACTTGCATGAAGATCTGCCAGGATTTGTATTAAAGCTTTCCCCCAAACAATCTCTGCTTTCATCAAATTCCCTTTGGGAGCAGCTTTCAGGCAACTGACATCAGATTGACTTTCCCAAGCTCTGTCCCAGACCTCATCCTTTGTCTGACTGGGATGGGGATCTAGTGCCCTGGAGCAGTGGGAAAGGGCCACTTTCTTGTTAGGTTAAGGTATTTGGAGTCTATTCATAGAGATGGTAAGCAATTGGTTGATTTTAAGCAGTGTAGTGAAAAGATCATTATCTATTTTAGAAAGACAACCTTGATGCTTTGGTAGATAATGGATAAGGTAGGGAGAATAGTTAGGAAGCTATTATATACAAATACTTAAAGTGTCACAGCTTTGAGTATTGATATAGCTTCCTAACTATTAGAGTAACAAAGGTAACAGAAGAGAGGATGGAAAGGGGAAAAGATTAAAGAGATTTTTAAAATATAATATTGATGAGACTTGTTGGTTTGGATGTTAAAGTTGAGAAATGGAAAAGAGAGGCTAAGGGTACTTGTTGGGTGATGGCACCATACTCCTTGTAACTATGAACCCAGGGGTATGACCAGGTTTAAGAGGAGTTAATGGGGGTGATAGTTGACTAAGTCGTGTACATCTTGAGTTGGAAGCTCTCATGAGGAATCCAGATATAACAGGCCAGGAGGTAACTGAAAGTATGAGAAGGCTAAAGCTATAGGTCTATGAGTTGTCATTGGCCCCCAGTGGCCAATGGTGGAATATTAGCCCTTAAATTGTAATTATTGTGACTTAATAGAAACATTGGCAAAGACCCTGATGCTGGGAGGGATTGGGGGCAGGAGCAGGGGATGACAGAGGATGAGATGGCTGGATGGCATCACTGACTCAATGGACATGAGTTTGGATAAACTCCGAGAGTTGCTGATGGACAGGGAGGCCTGATGTGCTGTGATTCATGGGGTCGCAAAGAGTCAGACATGACTGAGCAACTGAACTGAACCGAATAGCAACATGAGTAGATGAAAAGATCAGGATACAAAATTATATCTACTTTGGATTTCAACTATGTAAAATTATGTTTTAATTCATTTGAAAATGAAAAAAAGTGAGAAGGGGAAATGAAAAAAATAAACAGCAGATTTGTTAACATAGGGGGTTCTTTTTAAATTTAATTGTTCATATCCAGCTTCTTTTCATAAAGAATCTGTGATGTCATGGATTCTGTTAATTTTATAATAAATGACTTCTATTGTTATAATGTTATTTGTATAGTGCATTGAAAATTAATATGTCATATGAGTAAAACCTTTTTAAACTTCCATGTGAATGGATATTATAACAGGAACATTATTTTTTTGCCTATCATTAAAGAAGTGGTGCTTTTGTAATTAACCACTAGCACTTTCTTCTAAATATTTGTATTATTTTATCAGATCTCTACATCCTTTTGAAGATCACAGTGTGCCAGGGAATTTCCTGAAAACTCAGAATATGAATAAAGCACTAGTTTAAAAACAGTGATAAATAAAATTTGCAATGCAGGTGACCTGGATTCGATCCCTGGGTGGGGAAGATCCCCTAGAGGAGGGCATGGGAGCACACTCCAGTGTTCTTTCCTGGAGGATCCCATGGACAGAGGAGACTGGCAGGTTACACAGTCCATGCCGTCACAGAGTCAGACTAAAGTGACTGAGCACACACGCGTGGATGTTGATGATACATAAAAAGAATAAAATATATTCCCCATCTTCAGGGCTCTTAGAGTTTGATCAGGAGATAAAGAGTAAATAGGCAATTATTCTACAGCATGATTAGTAGGATCGTGGTTCCTTATCATAACCCTAAGATAACACATCATAGGGATACTGGGGGTTTCCCAGAGAAGCTGGTGTCTGCAATAGGTCTTCAACCACTTATACAAGTTGGGTGAAGGATTATGGGAGGTACTTTTCAAGAAAGGGAATGCATCACATGCAAACACTCCCAGTAAGAAAGCACAACAGCTCACTCTGACCTTTCAAAGAGCTAGTAGAGAGGGAAAATGAGGCTGGACACAGAGCAGGTCCTGAGTGGTCTTTTTTTGCTATGCTCCAGATTTTGAACTTGGACCTTTAAGAAATGAAGAGTCATTGGAAGACTTGCAAAGGGAGTAACATGGTTAGAAAAATAATTCTTGGTGCAAAGTGTAGTGAGTGGATCAGGAGGGATTGGGAGGAAAGGCCAAGAGACTAGTGGTGGTTGCTATGATGTAGGAAGAGAAGTTAGAGCCTGAATTAGATAACCAAGCAAAGGAAATGAAGATGAGGAACATTAATACAGAGCAATCAGCGGGGTGATTGAGTGTAGAAAGTGAGGGAAAGAGAAGAGTGTAGGATGACTCCTGGGTTTCCACCTTAGGAAATGGGGTTTCCCTTTCCCCTGAGACAGGAAAAACAGGAGGTGCAGGTGTGGGTGGAAAGCTGGTAAATTCAATTTCAGTACACTGGTCAAGGCTATGGTTTTTCCAGTAGTCATGTATGGATGTGAGAGTTGGACTGTGAAGAAAGCTGAGCGCCAAAGAATTGATGCTTTTCAACTGTGCTGTTGGAGAAGACTCTTGAGAGTCCCCTGGACTGCAAGGAGATCCAACCAATCCATTTTAAAGGAGATCAGTCCTGGGTGTTCTTTGGAAGGACTGATGCTAAAGCTGAAACTCCAATACTTTGGCCACCTCATGCGAAGAATTGACTCATTGGAAAAGACCCTGATGCCGGGAGGGATTGGGGGCAGGAGGAGAAGGAGACGACCAAGGATGAGATGGCTGGATGGCATCACGGACTCGATGGACATGAGTCTGAGTGAACTGTGGGAGTTGGTGATGGACAGGGAGGCCTGGCGTGCTGCGATTCATGGAGTCGCAAAGAGTTGGACACTACTAAGCGACTGAACTGATCTGAACACTGAGTTAGAGGAATCTGTGGGAGAGCCATGTGATTGAAGTGCCTTGTGGGTGGTGATATTTACTGGTTGGGAGCTTGGATGAGAGATTGGGGCTAAAATGAGAGGAGGCTAAAATTGCAGCTGACAATTGAAAGACAAGTCAGTGCTGTTCTGTGTGTGGCACATATAAGATGCAGATGTCAGTTAAGATGTATTGATGTATGAATTAAGGAATGGAGTCAATGGATTCTTTGGAATTGGAGAGAACTTTAGGGAATATCTGTTGTTGTTGTTTAGTTGCTTCAGTGGTGTCCAACTCTTTTGCAACCCCATGGACTGTAGCCGCCAGGCTCCTCTGTCTGTGGGATTTCATGAGCAAGATTATTGGAGTGGCTTGCCATTTCCTTCTCCAGGGAATTTTTCTGACTCAGGAATCAAACACAGGTCTCCAAGTCCCCTGCATTGCATGCAGATTCTTTACAGCTGAGCCACTGGGGAGCCCAGGGACTATCTAGTGTATAAAATTACCAATGAGTAGGTGAGGATATCGAAGTTAAAGAAAAGAGATTTAACAATGACACATTAGATTCAGAAACCTAAACTTTATGAATGTATGCCCAATTCTCTTTCTGCTTTATATTGCTGCTGGAGTGGAGGTAGAGAAGAGATCTGATAGAGGAAAAACATGAAAGGAAGCTGTTTTAGCTAGAGCAAGAAACAGGAGTCTTCCATTAGTAGTGGGAAATGAGACCACGATCCCTAACTCTCATACCCCTCTCCCCACCTTCCTCGAAGGCAGTCATTCAAATAATCATGGATTGGCCACCATCTTGGAGCCCAGGTTTTCTTCCCTTTCTCTTATATTGGGGGTTATTTTGCCTCTATGTGAAATTTATGAAGGTTTGCTTTGTTCTGGGAGAAAATCTGTCACCCCTATGAGTCAAAAGCCATGACTTCTGTTGCTCTGTGACCCAGGAAAAACTATGGACTTTCAAAAGGAAAGATGCAGTTGTGTAATAGCTTTCTCACTGCTGTGATGTTTCAGGGTGACCTAACTATAATGTCATTTCCATGCTTCTAAATTGTTTTTATCGTAGATGAAATGAAATGAAGCTGTTAATGACAAGCTGAATGGGAAACGCATCTGGCAGCCCTGCAAGGTATGCATCAGGCTGCCCTCTACTCCGTGAGAGCGACACCTTGCTTTTATTTTGCCCAGCTCTTCAAAGTGAAATGGTAAATAGCATTAGCAGATCAGGTCAGGAGGACTTAACTCAGCTTTGTAGTGAACCTTGGTGTTTCTTTGCTGTTGGATGCATTTGTGTGCTAAGTGCCCCAGTCTGTTCAAATCTCAGATGAGGAATGTTTGGATTTGGATGGTAGTGACTCTCCCAGGTTGGTGGGCAGCTTGCAGCGTAGGTTGTGTGTTAAGGAAAATTAAGAAAACCATTTCTTCGGATTGGCCTCACTGAGGCTTAGGTAAAAGGTTAGGAGGACAGCTCTCATTAGACTGGAAGGTGTTTTATATTATCAAAGCTAGACTTTCTCAAGGTAGTTTTGTCCTTTTGCCAGGGGGAAGATGAGTTTTCTAAATGACTTAACTAACTTCTTTTCTGGCATACTTTTGCAATTGGTTCATTTCCAGGTACCAGAAAGAATGTAAATATGGAATGAATCAACTTTTTCCACATTTTTCCCTAGCAGTTCTTTTATGAAGAACAGATTTTCCATAGAGGAAATTAAAAAATACATAAAACTGAGAAACCATGGTGTTGTTGAGAACGGCCTCATTTTCCATGTCACTTTGTAACTGGCAGTGCACACTGCATTCAAATGGCATTAATATAAAGCATAGAGTTTGTTTCAATTAGCTTCATTTTTCCTCAAGATGAGGAATTATCATAAATCCCTGAAATAACAGCTGACTCACAGAGATACTTGTGTCGTTGCATTAGGAATTTTTTTACAGCTGTTTTTCTAACTACATCTAATTATAAAAATGATGAAACTCCAATTCAATGCATTTGATATGGACCTTTTCCTTAAATTAAGAAGGGGGAGAGAGGGGCAGGCATATAACTCATTTCTCAAACACAGACAAATTATTTTTTTGCAACAAATTTGGGTAGAATGACTTTTTTTCCCCCCATTTTAGACCATTTTTATACAAGAAACCCAAGTATTTTCCTTAGCATTTGCTTCGGATTTTTTCTTGGATGCCATTCTTTTGAATGATTTGAGAATATTCTTCTGGTGCATCTGTAAACATCTGAAAATTCAGTATTTGGTAAAAGACAATTGATATGGACAGCTCAAAAAGCCAGAACTTTATGCAAAGCGGTATCTGGATTGCCATCTAAATGAAAACCTCATGTCAAACAGATGCCATAAATATGAATTCAGACAAATACCCATTGATAGTTTTTCCGTGGTGCATCTTAGATGGTTCAGCTAGTTACAGATCTTGTGAAGTGCAGCCTGTTTGGTATGCTGAATGCAAGTTTAAGTTCCTTTCCTTTCTATTGTGACACTACAAGTCTAACCTTTATTGTCAGGGTCCCCGCTGAATTTTCTAACAGCAGATGAGTGGGAATTCATGGAAATAGCATGTGTTTCACCAGTTTCCTTTATTTCTCCCTCAGGACAAGCAGCTGTCAGGTCAGCCCCCCATTGCAGAGCTTGAAGCCATCAAGAGCAGGGATATATTTGCCTTGTTCTGAGGGCAGGCTTTCTGCCGACTCGGGAGATCACATAAATACCTTCAGGCCAGCATATCTGAGTCATCAGTGAGTGACCTCCCTGACAGGCTGAAACCACAAAATGCGACTTATGGAGCCCTCGAAGCAGGCTGCCCAGTGCCAGTTTCCGGTGAAGCAACAAACAGAAAAGGATGAATTCATTCACATTCACACCCCCATTTTTCTACGTGGCAGGAAACCAATTCCAGAGAGTAATAGTAGTGTGAAAATGCAGTCACATAACTTTTATAACCCTGTTTCCTCAACTGCTTTACAGTGAAATCCAGAGTCTCTGATGGATCTTGTTCTGATTCCTAAGTTTCTTAATGATTATAGCTTGACATAGTTTTAGAGAGAAAACTTTACTTTTTAAAATACAAATTTAGTGTCTTTTCATTAGCAGACCTGACCTGGATAAGGGGAGAAGGGCCACTTTTGCTGTAAATCTGCCTACTTCTCTGGGTGTAGGGAGGTTAGCTCCCTGAGATGGGGAGGCAGGAGAATGCTGACCCTTGTTTTCAGGTGGATGTCATTCTCCTGCAGAGACTGAAAGCTTACTAACTTTGTGTCACTTAAGAGCACTGTTTCTCCTGCGTTTCTTCTCAATAATAAGGTCTGATGTTTAGCTATTGCTAGATCATTCACCTGAATCATTGCATTTACTTTTTCAAACAACCTTGTGCAATTTGTATTAATATTATTGGTCACATGGTAAAACCAAAGCTGATAAGGTAAAGTCAGAATCATGCTCTTAAGGGGTAAATGACTTATTTGGATCCTGGCCAGCTAAACACAGAACCCATGTTTGGTTTTGTTTCTTTGTTATTTTTGTTTCTCTCATTCACTTAGCAAGGCATGAAAAAAGTGTGAATCAATAGAGAGGCTGTTGAATACATGTATTAAATATATTAAATATATTCCTTAGCGCGTTGTCATCCCCATTTTACAGATAAGAAATGGATGTGTTATTTGGTTCAAAGATCACATGGCTAACAAGGGTCAGAGTTGGAGACATAAAGCCAGGAAACCTCCCCTTAGAGTTTGTTCCCTTGGCCACTGTACATAGTACAAAGGCAAGGCATTTGAACTTTATTTTGAGGTCGAGGAAGTGGTCTGGAAGGCAGAATAATCACCACCCAAACATGTCCACGTCCTAATTCCAGTACC
Organism: Capricornis sumatraensis; assembly: GCF_032405125.1. Lineage (NCBI taxonomy): Eukaryota > Metazoa > Chordata > Mammalia > Artiodactyla > Bovidae > Capricornis > Capricornis sumatraensis. Next base: position 215,867,431 of record NC_091069.1, read on the forward strand.
TGTACTATGTATGGCACAGAAGAATTAATGCTTCAGAGGGAATTGAGGTTACTAATCAGCTGACTGTAAAATGGGGAGATTCCCTTGGATTGCCCAAGTGGGCTTAATGTAATCCTAAGGCTCCAGGAAAGTGGCAGAGGGCAGCAGCAGAAGACGTCAGAGTGAGAGAAGGACTCAACCTGCTGTCACTGAAAGCCAAGGAATGGAGATGACTTCTAAAAGGCAAAATGAAATAGCTTTGTTAACCATCATTGACCTTTGAGACATATTTTATTTGGCCCCTACCCTGGTACTGGCTGTTTTGGGGCAGCAACTCCATGCCAGGAAGAAGAGGGTGGGCACTATCAGATGGCCCATGCTGCTGCTCTCCCATGGGCTCAGTTATAAGCTGCAATTGAAGAGTAGAATGCTGAGAAAAGCAGGTTACCATAGGGCCAGAGTGGGAAGGCAGAAAGAGACATCCGAAGATAGCCGGGTACCATCCCCAGGTTGAGCCAAGGGATCACCTCTAGGAGGACTCTCCCCACAGTCAGGGCAGTTACATTTGTCTGCCCTGGGGTCTGACCTCCAGTGAGGGTTTCTTCCCTAGAACCTCCATAAAGGAATACAACCTTGCTGACCTCTTGATTTTAGCCCAGTGAGACCTGTGTCAGATTTCTAACCTATATAACTGTAAGATTAGCATTGTTTATGCCAAGTAATTTGTGTTCACTTGTTAAAGCAGCAACCTTAAACTCATGTAGGTGGTATTGATGGATTTTCTTCAGGGTTTGGGCATGAGGTCTCTGTGTTGGCCTGGATGCAGAGTCTGGATTATTTAAGGGGTAAGGCTGAAGGCAGAGGGATGAGGTAGGAAGCTTGCAAAGGTAAAGACAACAGAGGGTTGGAGTCCACCGTACGACAGTGGATGTAGTTTTGTTTGTTTTTCAAAGCGTCTATGAAATAAATGTTGTAAAGTGAAGAGGAGACAGAACTGCGCACATTTTTAAAGTGTAGGGTGAAGAGTACATACCTGTGTGAAGCTAGGTGTCAGAGCTAGTAGGAGAAGGATGTTGTTGTCTTGCAGGTGTTGGTAGGGAGTGTCATACTCTTTCTGATGGTTTTGGGGAGCAAAAGGGTGGTTGTGGTGATGGAAATGACAACAGTGTTGGGGATGGTGATGTTTGGGCATAGGTAGAAGGAAATGCAGGCAACCTGGTCTAATGACTTCTCTCTTTCTCTGTGGAGAATGAGGGGGAGTTCATCAACTGGAAAGCAAGTTAGGGATGTTTCAAAACAGCCCTTGTGCAGAAGTGTGGGGTGCGCAGCCTGGTGAGATTAAAACCTTACCCTTTTATGGCATCGTGTTTGATAGTTGTGCCATATATGTCCTCCTGTCAACAGCTCAACAGTCCTGGAGTAGGAGCAGAGATGGCCATGTTAGGGGTGGAGATTTGGAAGACAGAAGGGAGTGAGAGTTTTTACTCCCCATTTTAGTGGAGGAGTTATTATTATGGGGGGGAAAAGGAAAGATCTTCCTTTTGTTTGATATTTTGTTTGAGGCTGACTTCATGAATTCCAAACAAGTGCATCCATTCAACTATTCTCTACCAAAGAATTGCTGGACCGCTGAGGTAAATGGTTTCTCAGCTACCAATGCCCACCTTCCAGGTTCCCAAATGGAATGCCTGGGCCTGGATGGACACAAGGGCATGGTAAGACCCCCTCCCCCCATCCCATCCCTCAGGTCACATGGATGTTCTGTGCTCTGTTGAGTTTTGCTTATACACTTTGAGGTGTGTCTGCATTCAGTCCTATGAAACACAAAGGTGCAAAACCACAGAAGAGGTACAAGGAAGGCACTCAGTCCCTCTGGTACTGGAGGAATTAGGCCCTGGCACCTTCTGGCAACAGAGAGCAAAAATGAGCAGAACCAGTGCCATTTTATGTAAGGCAAAGTGAGGAAGATAAGAAGACATAGCGTTTAATCTAAAAAGTTCCCTGAGGGCTGGTAAACCTCTTTGGGAGGGAGATCCTAGGAAGAATGCACAGCTTGCTAGGTTGAGAGTTCTGTTTAATATCAAAGGAAACCTTTCGCATCTTTTTAAAAAATGTGAAAAGAGAGCCTGTAATCTCCAGGGCCTCAGATTTATGTTTTCCAAATGTGAACCTCTATTTCTCTATGTGCTTGATATCTTTTTAATGGGCTACAAATATTTGAAATGTGTAAACACCATAGGAGGATGAGTATTTTAAGTGTATAGGGATGTGGCTGGATTAGGAAAACTAGGATGTCATTATGGAAGCGGGAAGAATGAGATGAGATGTCCCAACGGACCAAATTGCTGGACTGGAGCACACCCTTAGGGCAGATGAAGTGGAAACAATCTTCTATTTGAACTTTCAAAAATGTCACCTGGACAAAAGCATGCAGCACCTTTCTTATTGGAGACATGCTCTCTTTGGATGCATGGGGAGGGAGGGGATTCTGTTGTTTTTCCTTCTGTACTGATCTACCTTCCCAGAGGAAGTGGGGTCAAGTGTGTCTTGAAAACGCTCCCCTGGGTGATTCTGATATATTCTTTTCTGCATCCACTCCAATCCTTCCCCGATGGGAATTAACAGGTTCAAAGTCAAATACTGACATGGTCAGAAAAGATTGCTTATTCTAAGTAGAGTGATGTGTTTCCAGGCAAAATAATCTCAGGAGTCTTCTCAGTGGTTTTCCTTAATGGACATCCTTGACCAGACACACCAAAACCACAGATCTTTCATTTCCTCAGGTGCAGAATAGGAGGAGAATATACTGCTGGATTTTTGGTGAAGATTAAATGAGATATTATGCAGATGAATAACTGTACATGGAGAGTCCTCAATAAACGTCACTTCCCATCTTCATAGCATCAGTTGGCAATGAATTATTTCTTTTGTTTCCTAACACTTATTTATGATTTCATGCATTTATTTACATATTAGAGAACTTATAACTGAATGGAGGCCCATGGTCTCAGCTACAGGTGTTTTGTTTGCTTACTCTTGGTTGTTGGGTGCCCCTTGGTAAGTGGCAGGATGGCAGAGTGGTGAGAATATGGCACTGGAATGAGAATGACTGGGTTTGAATTCGGGCTTCACACTTTTAAACTGCATCATCCTGGGCACATGTCTTTGTGCCTTGATTTCCTTATTACAAAGTTGAGGGGGGGAAACATAATAATTAGTAGTATCTATCTCATGGGGTTGTTCTGAGGATTAAAATATATATATATAATTTAATATATACATTATATATATATATATATATGTGTGTGTATATATATCTATATGGAGAGAGAGACAGAGAGAGATGCATACCATGGCCTGGCATCAAGTAAAACCTGTAAAAGTGATTGTTGTAACTGATTTTTGGTCAATATATATAAGGCATTTATAATAGTGTTCAATAAATATTAGCTGTTGTTTTTATTATTATTGGCCTATAAAACATGGTCAAAGATTTCTGATCCATGAACCTAAACTACAGCCTCTTGAAAATAATTTCAGATTTAGAATGATTCTTACTACCAGAACTAAGAATTATTGGCAGTAGTTAAGGTGGCAACAAAAGTCAGTCTTTGGGTGGTGGCACGGCTCACTAGGACTTTAAGGCTTTATCCCAGGCTCCATGAATAGTATCAGGCTACTTGTTTCTTCTTATTTTGTTTTTGGTTGTTCTATGTCCTTGTTGTACCACATGAGCTTTGTTGCCCTGCAGCGTGTAGGATCTCAGTTCCTTGACCAAGGATCAAACTTGCGTTCGCTGCATTGGTAGGTGGATTCTTTACCACCGTACCACCAGGAAAGCTCCACATTATCTGTTTCTTAAATACCATACACTGCATTTGCACACTGATGAGCAATGGACTCAACTGTGTCCACAGATACAAGTAAAAATTAATTTGTTGTCAAAATTTTAAATATGGACTATTTCACGTAAAATTCTGGACATTCTGCCTCTTAAACAATTAGAGTATCTACAACTCTGGGCTTGCTCTCCTACATGGCAACATCTGCTTCAGCTGTGTAAAACTGCCCATTTTATTTTATTTATTTATTTTTGTTACATTTTATTTTAATTTATTTTTAATATAAATTTATTTATTTTAATTGGAGGCTAATTATTTTACAATATTGTATTTGTTTTGCCATACATTGACATGAATCTGCCACGGGTGTACATGTGTTCCCCATCCTGAACCCTCCCTCCCACCTCCCTCCCATCCCATCCCTTTGGGTCATCCCAGTGCACCAATCCCGAGCATCCTGTATCATGCATCGAACCTGGACTGGTGATCCATTTCACATATGATAATATACATGTTTCAATGCCATTCTCCCAAATCATCCCACCCTCACCCTCTCCCACAGAGTCCAAAAGACTGTTCTATACATCTGTGTCTCTTTTGCCATCTCGCATACAGGGTTATCATTACCATCTTTCTAAATTCCATATATATGCATTAGTATACTGCATTGGTGTTTTTCTTTTTGGATTACTTCACTCTGTATAATAGGCTCCAGTTTCATCCACCTCATTAGAGCTGATTCAAATATATTCTTTTTAATGGTTAATACTCCATTGTGTATATGTACCACAGCTTTCTTATCCATTCATCTGCTGATGGACATCTAGGTTGCTTCCACGTCCTGGCCATTGTGAACAGTGCTGCAATCAACACTGGGGTACACGTGTCTCTGTCAATTCTGGTTTCCTCGGTGTGTATGCCCAGCAGCGGGATTGCTGGGTTGTATGAAATCTGCCCATTTTAGATTGTTGTTTCACTTTTATCTTTCTACTATGGAGCGGAGTCCCCACCACTCCATAATGTATTACATCTATCCCCTTGCACTCAACAGTCTTATTGTCTGGTCTCATTAGGCCTCTGAATTTGCAACTCCTACTATAAACTGATATAAGAGAAATGTTGCTAAGGAGCTGGAGGTGGTACATTTCTATACTGTTGAAAAGACATACCTGTTTCCACCATGATGTAGAAAGGGATAAAGTTCATTTCATCCAGTCTTGATTTATGACATGTTTCCTCAGCATTCAAATGGGTCACTTCACATATACTATCATTGGTTGATTCTACCAAGTAGAGTCAATGCCTGCACCTCAAGTGGACCACACTGATGTCCATCACTGGCAGTTGCTACCAGAAAATGTCCACCATAGTTGGAAACCATCAAGAAGTGGTACCAAAGAGAGCAGTTAAGCTTAGCATGGTATTTCCAGAGTCACACAAAATATGTCTACACACAGATATTCTTGGTAATTATAGCTTTATAATACAATTCTTCTGGAAATAATAGTTTTCTTGAATACCAGAGGAAAAAAAGCAGACATTTGGATCCAACTGTAGGGACATCTTTAGAAGTTAGACATTTGAGTACTTGGGTATCAAGTCTTCATTTATGGAATTGGAAGCAGAAAGGCTGAAGAAGTGATGAGCTGATCTTTGGTATTTCCATGAGTACAGGGAATATATTTCAAATCTTATGTGTCGTTGTGTTTACTCCCACCAACCTATAACTCTGGTCCTGGCATTTCCTTTTGAAATCAGTCATGAAATAAAAGGGTGTTTCTGTTGTTCAAATTACAGTTGTTCGGAAGGAAATGTCCTATAATTTACATCAATCAGAGGCCCAGAGGTATGTGACAAGTGTGCCTTGATGGAAGATATATTTTTCAGAAGTAGGTCACGTTCAGTCAGTATTGGAATGAAACTGTTTCTCCTTTGCTTGCCAACATGGGAGAGGATTCAGTAACTCCATGTGTCCTCAAGGCTTTCTGAACCAAGTAGAAGACCATCATTGTCAGAGTGTACAATTCAGCCTTGCATTACACACTGCAAATTGTAAGACACGCTTCTTTATCAGCGGAGCTGTATGTTAATATAACTGTCACATTAAATATTTGCTGCTGTGACTCAGTTAATGACTGTCATAAAAGTGTGGCAGTATCTGGCATTTTAAGTGTTTGTGGTGCCTAATGTACAGCCTGCTATTGTAAATAGGCCACACATTTAGAACTAATTACAAGCAAGCTATGATAGCAGGTTTATTTTTTACAACTATCTGAGCTGTGATCAGCACTTGTAATCACAAAGCAAGGAAAAAATAGGCAGTGACAGCAACACCTTCATGTTGAAAGCAAATTCTTGTTCTGAAGTGTTATGAAATATTACGTGTTTTCCAATAGAAAGTGAATACGATTAGTCAGAGCAGATATAATTAAAAAACACCCCGAATCTGGATTACAGACTGTTTTTACATCCACACACATTTTTTTTTTTTCTCTATTCAGTTCAGGAAACACCCCAAACTTTATCACTTTTGAAGCAATACTTTTTGATTTCTTCTGAGAGTCAAGGAAAGGGAATTTGCCATCTTTTTGAGTCTCGGTGATGTGTTGCTTTTTGTTTATGAGTTTTGGTTGAAGCAGAGTTGCAAATTGGTTGAAACATAAAAGAGGTTGATAATGTTTGGCTTCTCCTAGCTGAGGAATGCCTCTTATTTGTGCTGCCATCCTGGGCATTTTCCAATGCTATTCTTTATGTCTGAAGAAAATCGATTTCTGAAAAGTGGCAATAGACCAGGGAGTCAAAATCTGGAGCGACAGACTCCTTAGGGTCCATGGATGGAGTTGGGGGCAAGAAGAAAGCACAAACCTCCCCTAAATGCATGCAAGCTTTAATAGGTAATTTTTTTTTTCCTAGAGAAAGAATCCAGAACTTTCTTCAGGACTTGTGAAGGAATAATAACTTTCAAAATAGGCAAATCTATAGGAAAAGAGAGCAGATTAGTATGGCTAGGGGTGGCGGCAGGAAGAAATCAGGAATGACTGCTTAGTGGGTGCAGGTTCCCTGTTGCGGTGAAAAAAAAGTCTGGAACTCGATAGAGGTGATGGGTGCACAATTTTGTGAGTATGTTTAATGCTACTGAATTGTACACTTAAAAACTGTTAAATTGGTAACTTTCATGTTATATATATTTTACCACAATTTAAAAAATTATACATCAAGATGTGAGGGAATAAGAGAAAGGATATTAAATATCATATTGCAGCTTGTCTAGACCACAGGAAGTAATGAAGAAGTGGTTCTTGAGAGAGCACCTGGGTGTCTGCAGTGTTGAGGATGTCAAAACAAAGGGGCTTATTACAGTTAATCAGGACTCTCTGGGGCAATTGCTGCCAATTTCCAGAAAGCCCCAGAAAAGCCTGACTGCTGGGGTCCTTCTGAAAGTGTTGCATTGGGCTCCATATCCCTTCTTTCAAGTTCAGAGCTTGGATCCCACTGGGTTGGGAGAGAGGAGGCAGAGATGATGGGGACAGCTGTATAGCGGCAATAACAGCTCGTACAGCAGATGCTTCTCACCCTCTTTTTGGTACAGCATCGACCTGGGAGCCCAGACCTCTCCTGGCTTTGTGGGGAATCTCTTTCCAATCCAGTGGAGGTTGGAGAGCTGACTATACTAGGCCACTCTGTGGGTTCAGGCACATGGAGACTGAGTCCAAATGTTGAGGCTTGGAACTGAGGGATAGAAGATTGATCCAGAAGTCAGGCTGGGGGCTTTGAGACAGGCTGCTGCCTGGCTGATTAAGGATGGTGACAAAGGCCTGGCAATCTGCAGAGGACTGAGCAGAGGCTCTAGATTTCTCATGTGTCCTAGAGTTCACAATAGTTTTCACATCTTTTTTTCCTTTGCTACTTCCTGTGGAGACTCCAGAGCTAAATGCAAAGGCTCAGTAGCAGTGAATTCCCTGCTCTCTCTTCTTTGCTTGCTCTGGGGCTTCCCCTGTGATTCAGCGGTAAAGAATCTACCTGCAATGTAGGAGACACAGGAGACCTGGGTTGGATCCCTGGGTTGGATCCCTGGGTTGGGAAGATCCCCTAGAGGAGGAGGGCAAGGCAACCCACTCCAGTTTTCTTGCCTGGAGAACCCCATGGACAAAGAAGCCTGGTGGGTTAGCCTAACCCGAATCCTAACTTGGTGGGCTACAGTCCACGGGGTCTCAAAGAGTTGGACGTGTTGAAGCAAATTAGCACGCACACACAGAGTTTACCTGATACTTTGGATAACTAGATGCTTCTTCCCTCTGACTTCCTCTCCTTTCCTCTATCTCCTTTTTTTCTTTTTCTCTCTTATTTCTATCTTGAGCTTGGCCTCTTCTTGTTCTCTTTATCTTTTTATTACCAAGTGCCATTCTTATTTCTGGGCTTCTCTCTTTTGCCTTCTCTCCCTCCCATGCTCCTTCCCCACTCTGTTTGTCTCTTTCTGTGTTTGTCACTCATAAGAGACAGCAGGTGGAATGGGTGACCTTTGGGGTATTTTCTCTTTTAAAATGATCTGAGAATTTTGAGCACAAAACATTCTTATTTAAGTTAGTATAATGTCTAAAGTAACCCAGGGGTAATGAGAAGGGAATGGTTTTTGGTTTATGGAAGTCCCACTTTGGATAGAGCCAACACTTACCCACCTCCTCTTGCGAAATAGACAGTAGAGCTAACCTCCACCCTCATTCAGCTCCAGCAAGAGGGCTGACACAGGGTGATTCCAGGTGGCACATGGATTCCCTGGAACCATCACTGGGAACCCAACAGTGGTTTGCTGCCTTTACAGAAGTCAAAAAGCCAGATTCTTTTTCAGTCTAAACCCTTCCCCTTGCATTTCTACTGAAAGATACAGTGTATCTTGGAAAGATTTGTTGAGAGAGCTGTAGTCCTAGTTCTTAACTAGATTTTTAGCTAAATTCAAGCTCGTCTCTACCACCTAGCTCCTTCTGACTTAAACTTTGCTCCTCAAAGAGAGGGTCACATTTTCTTTGAGTCTTTGCTATGGTTTCTTATCTCACCTTCTCTCTACTTACTGCCACTTCCTCCATAAGGCCTTCTTAAATCCACAGCTGGAATGATGGCTTCCTTCAGATGCTGTGCTCTTGTAGGTTCTTACTTGTGTTTCTAATACTAGTTATCACAATCTATCTTGAATTATAGCCAGACATATACTTCAAGAGATAGAAATGTGAAGGCAAAAACAGTATATATTTTTATCTTCCCTGTGTCTAGAACTATGCTTTAGTTAATGCTCATTGAATTGACTTGCAGAGTGATCAGTGAAAACATTTATCAATAATCTTCAGCTTATTTTTCATGCCTAATGAAGATTGCCTTTGATAAGCTTAATCACGTTCTCAACAATCATTAGTCTACCCCTTTTACAATTGGGTTTTGATCCTTCCATTGACTCTGTAAAGTGAAGTGAGAGTGTTAGTCCCTTAGTCGTGTCTGACTCTTTGTGACCCTAAAGGAGGAAACAGACAGAGCTGGACTCCATCTTAGGCCAGGCTGTGAACATTAGGCTACCCTCCCAATGGACTCAACTTTGTGCCCGGTGTCTATAGAAATGGCATACCAATGGAAAACCAGACCCCCGGATAAAAGAGCCTCAGGACTTGGACTCTCCGTTGCCTGAAAGAATATGCTAATTATCTCTGTAACAGAACAAATTCGTAAATTCCGTTATGTTTATCAGGATATGACCACAGTCCTGCTGATAAACGTCCACTGTTTATCTAGTCTTGTGACACATGAATCATGGGTTAACTTTGATTGTATCTCTCTTTTACCTTGTCCAGACTAGTTTCAAGGAATTTGGGGAGGTGGGCTTGAGCAAGTACACTTAGGGTATGTAAGGTTTTCACAAAAACTGGTCGGGGTCCTTGACTAAGAGGCGACTCTGCCTTGGGCCCGCCAGTGTAATAAACTGCACTCCGCTCTCTGCATTGTCCTTCTGAGTGAGTTTGTTTCCCGGAACGCATGGCTACAATAACCCCATGGACCATAGCCCACACGATCCTATGTCATTGGAATTCTCCAAGCAAGAATACTGGAGTGGGTAGCCATTTCCTTCTCAGGGTAATCTTTCTGATCCAAGGATTAAACCTGGGTCTCCTGCAAGGCAGGCAGACTCTTTACCATCTGAGCCATCAGGGAAGCCCCTGACCTTGTAAGGGGGTATATTATCTCCATCTCATGGAGGAGGCTGAATTCTTATCATGGAACCAGATCTCTAATCCTAGCCACTGGTCCTCAAAGCCACTATCCTTTCCACCTTATTCTGAGGCATATTCTGATGGTCTGCACTTCCCTGCAGCCATTGTGTTCTCTATGAGTCTCAGCCACGTCCGCTTCTCCCAGGAGCACACCATAGGTGGGCTGCATACCTGGCTTGGTCCTTTTCTGGGGGAGAAGAAAGCACCAGTCCCTTTGTCTAAGACTCCGGTGCAGGATGTTTAGTGCTCTCTCTGGCTGTCACAGCATCACGACCGTTTACTTGGAAAGATCACAGCCCTTGTTTGCATACAGCTCCCTCTCTCAGCCTGCTTTGGGGCAGAAGCTTGCTTTGATCTGTGTGCAGGCCTGGGAGGTTATGGCCCTAATTAATTCATGCATAACAATCTGAATTTCCTTTTCATTTGGAGAAGAGCGTAATCATTTCAAAACTTTCATGATGCTGAAATTCTTAAAACTCCGATTGAATCTTATTTTCATTAAGTCTGGTCAGGGTGATCTACAGATAACACTGAAACAAAAGATAATGAAAACATATTTCTTTTAAATTACTGAAAACAATTTCTGTTCATAAAGGGGGTTCCTGTCATAAGCAAGATTTTAGAAAAACAAAACTTATAATAAGCAATAGATTGTCAACAAACTCTTCATCAGAATCCGGTTTTTGTTACACGAATAGATCAGCTTACTAATCCACCCCATTCTATGGAAATGTCATATAAATTGAAGGAAAATAAAGAGTGTGAGGGAGACCACAGATATGAAAGCAGCAATGTGCTTTATAAATGTGACATATTATTATAGCTTGACTTCTGCAATTCTCTTCCCCATGGTTATAAAGTGTATTAGAGGTCCCCTGACTCCTGTCAGATGCCTTTTTAATGATCTTTAAGCCTAAAAGGCAGGACAGTGATACTGGCAGGGAAAGTGCTTAATAATTTGTTTATGGTAAAATGCTATCCTAATTAGTAGATCTCATTAATTTCAATAAGGCATCACTCCAGCTCTTTCTCTCTCCCCACAGTCAATCAGCCAACAAGCCCTATTGCCTTTGACAATGAGATCTCTCTCTTACTTATTTGTATCTTTCCCAGTGCCTCCTGAATTTGTCACCTCTCACACCACACCTGGACAGCAGCTGATCACACCCTCCTATAATCCATCCTCTGTGAAGCCAGAGAAACCTTTTAGAAGCAAGTCATGGTAGTGCCCCTCCAGTTTCAAATCCTGTAGTCCGTTCCTTGGTGTGGCCTGCAAGACCCAGCAAGGCTCAGCTCTCCTTGCTCTCAACTTGTACCATCTCCATCTCCCACACTGGCCTTATTTTTCAGTCTTTGTTGCCTGAAACTTCTTTCTGCCTCAGGCCTGGTCTCTGTCCACCAGCCCTAGCCTCCTTTACCTCAGTTTCTTTCAGCTCTTACTTTCCCACATTATTTTGTATGTGTGATTATTTATTCATCCTAAAATTTTATTTATGTATTGTATATTTAGTTCGGTGTGTTTGGTCTTCGTTGGCTTGCAGGCCTTCTCTAGTTGTCACGAGTCGGGGCTACTCACCAGGCTTCTCACCGAGACGGCTCCCCTTGCTTCAGAGCACAGGTTCTAGGTGTGCCAGTTCCAGCAGGTGCAGCGCTTGAGCTCAGTAACTGTGCTGCACGGGCTCAGCTACTCTGCAGCCTGTGGAACCCTTCCAGACCAGGGATTGAACCCATGTCCCCTGCATTGGCAGGCGGATTCCTTTCAACTGTACCTCCAGGGAAGTCCATAATTATTTATTATTCACCTCTTCCTGTTCAAATCTATGTTCCATGAGGGCAGGACTATCTCTGCATTGTTCTATGCTGTTTCCCCAGAGACTGGTACAGACAAGACTCTCATTTATCTGCTGAGTAAATGGGTGCTAACTGAAGGCAGAAACTATTGACTGAGGGGGAAAAAAAGAAGAAATCTTCACATTATGTGAAAACACTGCTAAAATTCAATTCAATGGAGAAAAATAGTCTAAATAACTAGTTTTAGCTAAAATCAAAATGACTGTTTTTCACCAGTTCCTGGCTAATTCAGTTATAGAAGTAATTTATTGTTGACAAAGTAACAGTAAGTGCTATCGCATCCCATGGCTATCCATTTCTTTTGGTTAAACAAGCTAAAACAGTTTATCATTCTTGAAGTCTCTGATCTCATTCAAATGTTAGAAAAGGAACAACTACAGAATACAGATCACTTACTTTTCCAGAAAATAAGTTTTGGGGAAAATTGCTAATGCCCAATATGGAAAGTTTGAGATTATTTTTATTCTGTTCATATCTTATTAATTTGTTTTAGTGTGTATCATCTTGTGGTAAAGTATGTTCATCCACAAATATTTTTGTGTATTTGTGCACACAAATACCTTGTGTACCAGGCTCTAGACTTGGCACTGGATGGCTTGGGGAACCGGACAAATAATATTCCTACTCTGGAAAAGGTTGGTCAACAACTTATGTCTGTAGGAATTTAGAATGAACACATTTGCTACATGCTTTGCGTGCTGCCCCCTCAGTGTTATTTCAAGAAAGCCAAGAAGTGACAGTAGGGTGGCCTGGAGGTTCCAAGAAAATCCTTGTGTCCTGATGAAGATCCAGGATGAGGTATCTGTGAAAAAGAAAGGCAAACTAGGCCAAACGTTTTTAAAATGAGATTTGTAGTTAGGCCATGACAACTGTTGCATTCCTGATCAAGGCCTGTCAAGAGAAAGTTTGGGCACATTCAGAGTCTTTTCAAACTCATTGGGTTCCATCTCTAAACCCAAATTTGGGCTTTTCAGCACTGAGATCTAGTCACTACTAAAGGAATGCCTCATGGAAAGATAAATGAGCTTATAGGGTTTAGGATTAGACAGCAAATAACTGGAACTAAATTGTATTTTGTTGAATTTCAAAATGGCTCAGAAACAGTTAGACCATGTTTTCCTCAAAATTAACATCAGTAAAAGAGATTAAGCAAAATAAAATCCTCCTGGGCAAAAAAAAGAAAAAAAAAAAGTAAACTGAGATTTGCTAAAACCAGACTTCTTCCAATTCTTCCATCCTTGGTTGACAAAGGCATAAACTTGGGAGTGCTGGCAGGTTGTAAGCCTTTAAGATTATTATAAAAATCAGAGTTCCAAGTTTTAGAAATGTTTAAGAAAGAGGCTTTTTTCTTGACATTTCTAATTTCTGCAAAGTATTGAAATATACCACCCATATAATAATTATAGGTCATAGAATTTCAGGGCTGGAAGGAGTGCTGGAGACAATTTAGTGTAGTCCATGCATTTCAGTAGAGGTGAAAACCAAGGCTCAGGGAGGCAAATGAAGTTGCTCAAAGCTAAGTGTAAGCCTGGGGTGGAGCTGGGAACTGAGGTTTTTTAATCTTATGGAAATGACCAGTATTGGACAGGTCTAGCCTCACTTTCCTATTAATGGAGCTCTGTAAAGTCCTTGGGATTATGATGTAATAAAAACATGCGATTTTGATGGTCAGACAAGACAATCATTATGATGATAGTCTTGCTTTTTTCCTCTGAGATGTGACTGTTCAGGGGTACCGGGCATGGAGAATATCTGTTAAAAATGGAGTGTAAACATTTAGGGAACTGGAACTGGGCAGAAGCAGTGTATGGCATACTCACCTTGCGATCGGGGACCCATTCCTTCACTCTGATATACCTTCACCCTGCACCAACTGCATTCATGATTGAGTTTGGAAGCCCACACTCCCTCCCCACCCCCCATCCCTGTTACTCATGGAAGGCAGCCCATAGCTTAAAGCAGAGGCGGCCAAATGAGTGCAATATCTCTGTGAACATCTTCTTTCCTGAGGAGGGTGTGTCCTTTCAGGACCCCGGGTGGGGTATGGACATAGATGAGAATTTAAAAGTACCAAGTGATGTGGAATTTTGGCAGGGAAGAATCAGAAGTGTTGTCTGAGTGGTGATAGTTTGAAAATACTTAGGAGTTACCTAGTTGCAACCAAACTTTTTCTTGTTTCACACTGTTTTAACTATTTGAGGTAAATAGTCATCTTTCTTCTCCCACCCCCAATACACACAGCTTACAAATATATTTCCTGAGACTGTGTACTCTCCCCAGTTTTTACAACCTAAGAAGAAGTTTAGCTAGTTGGTAGTTGGAAGACAGATCTGAAGGGAGTACGTAGTGTTAGTAATCAGTAGTCCACATCCCCTTCCAAAATGTTCCAGCTACTTTTGAACCTAGGCCTGGGAAAAAATATATTTAAGTTTTCCTTGGAGACATTGTTAAATTATATTTTATTAATTAGTGTGCACTTCAATTTGAATCCATACCCAGGGAAACTAGTTTTGCTCTTAAGTTTCACCCATACATGATTAAAATAATAAAACAGTATTTTAATACATAAAATGTTTACTGTAAAAAAATTTATTGATATATATATATTTTCCAGAGTACTTCATTAATCAATTTTTTATAACAACATGGAGCTCCATCATTTTTATAATATTCTGAAATGATGATGCAAACATTCATATTCAAAAGTATGTACCAACTACTGATAATACCACTAAGACTGAACTCACTTGCCTTAAGTGAAAAGCCACAAAAGAAGTTTCTATTTTCAATGAAGTTTATCTGTCTGACATTTTCCACTTTGTGTTCAAAGGAGAGCGGCCAAAGCCATTTGGGTGTCCATGTGTAGCTGGAGGATACAGATTCCACTTGTGGAATTGGTCAAGATCAGAGAACTTCTTCCTTTCCTGTGGCTTAGAAACTGAGTTGTTAATATAGTTATTCTGTCTGGCATTTAGATCATGAATTTTGCCCAGATCCACATCAAGGAGAAAAGAGGCCCTTTCTATGTTAGATTTGCCGAATGACTTCAGATGTTTTGACTGGAGAGCTGCAGAACAGAATGAAAACAGTACAAGCCATGATCTCCTTTGCTGCCTTCCAGAATCCATCAGGCTCTGTTCTTGTTAGTTTTCTATTAGTATTATAATAGCATGCTCCTTATACAGCGTGATTTGGCTTTATTATTCCCTTTAAGATCTTATTATTTGTGCGTGTGTGCTCAGTCACTCAGTCATTTCCACTCTTTGCAACCCCATGGACTATAGCCTGTAGGCTCTTCAGTCCATGGAATTTTTCTAGGCAAGAAAACTAAGTGGGTTTCCATTTCCTCCTCCAGGGGGTCTTCCTGACCCAGGGATCGAACCCTTGTCTCCTGTATTAGTAGGTGAGTTCTTTACCACTAGCACCACTTATTAATATTTAGCTGACTTTATATTTTGGGAGGGGCTTCCCTGGTGGCTCAGTGATAAAGAATCTACCTGCAATGCCAAGAGCTATAGGAGATGCAGGTTTAATCCCTGGGGCAGGAAGATCCTCTGGAGCAGAGCATGGCAACCCACTCCAGTATTCTTGACTGGAGAATCCCATGGACACAGGAAACTGGCGGGCTTCAGTCCATACGGTTGCAAAGAGTTGGACACAACTGAAGCAACTTAGCATGCACGCATGCATATTTTGGGAGACCCAGTAATATCTCCTACCAGTATCTTCTATGTAAACCAGAAAGAAAGAGTTAATGGGAATGACTTTTTTTTTAAAAAAAAAAAAAGGGGAATTATTTCATACAAAAATTTTCATAGAAATACATATACATCCTCACTGTTGAGAGCATCAGAAGTATCTTAGGACACTTGCTTTGTGGAAGCACCATGGTACCCACACATCCTTTTGATAAGGGATGCTATATAGCCTCTGAAAACTTGTAGTGTTGAGCTACCACAGCTCTCTCCACTGAATTACCCATGGAGAGAGCAACTTCAGGATTGTTGGGAGAAGGATATAGAATGAGATAGAGGATGACTTTTGTTTATACCTGATTTCTCTCATCTCTTCTTGACTATACGGAAGTCCTGTCCCTGAGGAGGTCAATTTTGCATGCCTAAATGCATCCAGGGAGTCACTTGCCTCAGGGAATTTCTTTTCTGGAGCTAATTTTAGCTGTGTCCAGGGATATATTTGAAAGTCAATATTACTCATTTTTTTTCAGATTGTGTGATGATGGCCAGGGAAGTGGCAAGTAGGGTAGAATGTATTTTTATCAACCAACATCACTGACTGGGAGAGCTAGTAAGAGCCCTTCTCCAGATTTTCTACTTTTACTTGAAGTTAAAAGTTTACTTTTCCAAGCTGAAGATTAGTATTATTATTTACAGAATGGCATCTCCAAAGAACTGGTCATAATGGCCCAGGGCATTCCCTTAAAGCTAGCCTTTCTTCTTTGTGCGTACTCAGGAGATGGGCAGCGCTAATAGTCATCTTCCCTCATCTTCCCTCATCTCATGGCTCCCCTATTTTTTTTTTTTTTTTGGTGAATGATCTTTCTACTCTTCTTTACCAATAATGCTTGTGTGAACTTTATTGGAGTGTGTTCATATGTGGCTGGTCTGTTTAGGCCTTACCCTGTCAGTTGGGAGCAGCCTGTCCTCTGAAGGAGGTGATCATCTGAGTTTCATTCCCGAGGAGGGGACTCATACGAGACACCAGATCACTGGGTAACATCATATCTCTCCTGTATTTGCTTTCTGGGGTTTCCTCTCATAGCTGCTGAAATGTTTTGAAATGTGCTCTGAGATGGTGCTCACCACAAGGTGGCAGATGCAGGGCTAGGATGGGATAGGTCCTGAACTCAAGACAACAGGCTCTATTTTACAAGCTGGATAGATGATCTGGTTTCATGTTTCTGTCTCAACCTCTTTCCCTTAGTTGTTTAAAACCCTCAGTATTTTCTTCAATGTCCTGGACTGGTTTAAGCTGGACATTAAGGGAACAATTTGGGAAACACCTAGTCTGGAGTGTGAAAATGGGTGATGGCCCCTTAAATTGGGGTTGTGGTGGCAGCAGGAATTGGGGAGAAATACCTAAGATGGAAAGATAGAGAAGGGATGAATGCAAGAGTCGGTGTTGGGGCCCTGAGACTGCTCCCTGCTGGAGAGAATTTTCCCCTCAGGGCCCACATTAGACCATCTGACCAGTGTCTTCTCAGGAAGTGTGGGGGGTGGGGGGCGTGGGGGGCGTGGGGGGGGGGGCTTCCTAATAGCTCTTTGGTACTTGTTTTCTAGAATGCTTTGTTGTTGTTGCTATGGCTCTTGTTGATTTATTTACTTGTCTCAAAGATAAAAAGGTACCCAGGTAGAGTTGAACAACAATTGTTGTCTCAACTACAGAAAAGCCAGAGGCACTTGATTGAAGAAAATACCTGTATTTAATCTCATGAGAGAAAGCGAACACTTGGCTTTACATGTTCATCATAAGCAAGGATTTTTCTTAAAGACAAAATTAAGGAAACTGGTATTTGGAGACTAGGCAGTTCACATATCTATCAAATGTTATCTGAAATAATGAAGTTGCAGGACAGATGAGAAAAAAAACTGAGCTTTTTCTCAACATCTACAAATATGACATCCTCCTGCCCAACCCAGCAGGAGGTGAAAAGTTACCAGTGATGGTTACTGCTTAGGTGGACAGAAATGGTTTGCCAACATGCCTCCTATGCCTGTGGTTTGAACTGAATTTCCCACTTAAGTCACCCTAAAATAGAACACCTGCACAGTGCCTCCTATAGGAGAGCTCTGTGTGGATGCTGCATGAAACCATGGCCCATGGTGGTTTCCTTCTTGGAAATCTGATCGTTTATTTTTCCTAACTTTTGAATCAAATGAGTAAAGCACGCTCAATACTGGGGTTATGGGCTTTTAGGGGTAGCTTAAATATAGTAACACTTTCTAGGCATAACAAAACTATGATTCATAGTTTTGAGGCTGACTAGGTCTCAAGTACTCTTAACTGACCAGAAAAAAAAAGGAATCCATTTTACTAAAACAGGTATTTAAATTTATTGGCTTCTTTCTCTTTAAGTTATTTTTTTCTATATTAATTTCCTATAGCTTCAGTGAGAAATTATATTTGATGTTTTCACAAGTCTAAAAACTCTAAGGTGATAGGACCATTTTGGCCTCACTCACCATCATAGTCTTGTAGTCCTTGCACCTAGCACAGTGCTTTGCAGATAGTAAGTCCTCAGTAGACATTTGATGAATGAGTGAATACACTTAGCCTCCATGCCTATAATAGCTTCAGTTCAAATACCTCTTCTTTGTAGGTCTTCCCTTGACACCCTAATGTAAAATAAACAGTGGTTATTCTCTTTCATAGAAACCAGATATTCCCCCTCTAAAGTACTTCTGTGTTGGTTTATTTGTAGTTTATTTAATGTGTGTCTCAGCCATTTGACAGAAAGTTCTGTGAGGATGAAGCTATTTGGTTCCACACTGTAGCACCATGCCTGGCACAGAGTGGTACTTAATAAACACTAGACGTGTGCATGCACACTAAGTTGCTCAGTCATGTCTGACTGCAACCCCATGACTGTAGCCCACCAGGCTCCAATGTCCATGGGATTTCCTTGGCAAGAATACTGGAATGGGTTGCCATTTCCTCCTCTAGGGGATCTTTCCAACCCAGGGATCGAACCCACATCTCCTGCATCTCCTGCATTGGCAGGCAGATTCTTTGCCACTGAGTCACCTGGGAAGTCAAAACAGTAGAAGACTGGATGGATAAGTGAATGTTATATACCTACATGCACGTCTGCAGTGACAGGTCTGTGCTGGCCCTCTTTTACCCTTGAGCAGCAAAGAACAATTAAGAAAGCCACTGAGAATGGCCATCAGCACCTCTTATCTCAGCAAATGGTTAGAGATGGGGTGACCAAAAACTGTTGGGTTTATCATGTAGTAAATGTTAACTCCAGGGTTATCAGGTTCAGGATAGAGAATTTCTCTATTTCAATACATCATAATCGGCCTGAGACAGGCCCCAGATGCAATTCTGGTTCTAGTAATAAACTGTGTGATCCTGGGCAAGTTGAGCAACCTTTCTGAACCTCTTTTTCTAATATGTAAATTTGGAACGCAAATAGCACTTACTATTTAGAAGGTTAAACAAGATAATGTATGTAGAGTATATAGTTGAGTGCCTGGCACAGAGTAAGGAATAAGTACTCAATAAAAGTTATTATTAAATTAATAATAACATTTGAAGTCCATCAGTGGGCTAGCAGTGTCCCAGAACTCAATTAGGTTGTAATTAAATGTATTAAACAATGTCTTGTGTTCAGCTTCAGTGAAAGGAATTAAGGCTTTGCTTTTAATGGCTATAAAACTCTACTTAGCTAAATAATGGAATAAGATCAATTCCCTACAGTCAAATCTGGATTTAGTAAGATCTGGAAGGTTACATGGCACACTGTCACTGCAGATAAAAACATCTCTGCACCCCCAATATTACAGTTATTCAATAGTATGCTGAATGATCTTTTAAATTTTCTTTGATAAAAAGAAAAATCCAACCACAAAAATAAGAGTTTGAAAGAAATCAATATCTATAGCCTCACAAAAGTATGGTATAAACAATATCCCATGGTAAAAATAATTATGTAAATGTCATTTTTAATATATTGTCAAAAGTATATTGAAAATACAATTTTTCCTTATTAGAAAATAATCTTTGAATATAAATGTTTTTAAATGTTTCATCTCATTGACATGACGTAATTATATATATAATTATAATTATATATATATGGCAATTTAGATAATTTTCAGTGACAGGTAAGACCTAAATTACAGGAACCAGAAACCTAATTATTTCAAATTGAATAATCTTGTTAACTAGTCACTCATTTCAAGGGAACAAAAGCAATGGCTTTAAAATTTTTTCTTATATTAATAGTTCTGTTATAATTTCTATTAAATGATATCAGAGTTCTTCTATATCACAAAGACTGCAAAACCTGGGCATTTATTTTTTTAATCAAATTCAAAAAATACACATGCTTTGCCTAATCCCTATGGGTTTTTGTGGGGATCTGTGAGATTCTTACACTACAACAGTCAGCCTACAATTTTCTCATCACTCTTCAATTTGGACCAAAAGAAAAAAAAATACAATTCAGAAAAAAATTCTCAATTTCATACCTTATGGTAGATGTGGGTGGTATATTATAGAGTAGTTTTTCTCTGTGTTATTCATACCCTCAAATATTTGACAGGATAAAGACTTTAGCAACTCACCGATTTCTTGTGTTTGTCGTCTCTCTCTTATTTTAGGGGCTGGAAGGTTGTGTGTATAAGAGAAGAGGGTTTGGGCATTAGAATTCCAGCTCACAGTTTCTGAGGCATGTAGGAGAAACCACCATGCCACGATTTTCCTTTGTTTATGGAGCATCAAGTAAGAAGGCTGTCTTCAGGGATGGCAGGGGGGAGCGACACCAAACGCTGCCTTCATTGTTACTATTTTTCTGCTGTCCACACCCCATCTTTTTGTAAAGGTTAAGATCTTAAGACATGGGCAAGAGTGACAGGAAAGCATTTCATTTTTAGATTAGGAATACCTCCTTTCTTGAGTTTGATTGTATTTTCATTCTATTCAAGACAATGTCTAACAAATACTAACCCTTGAAAAGTGTATATTAATATGCTTTCTGAAATTTTTTAATATTGGGTAAGTTTGTGTTTGCACACCTCTCTTGCACAATCAGTCTCTTGCTCTATTTCACATACACACACGCACATAATTTCCCCATTGGCATACCCATCTGAAAACAAAACAAAAAGAACAGCGTAATGGTTTTAGAGAGTTCATCAGGTCCCCTCAGTTCATCCCAGCAAAATTCATGGAAAGAGTTGTCTACATTTTGAGTCTCCATTTCTTCATCACTCTTTACCTACCCAACTTATTTCATTCTGGCTTTCACCCTCATCATTCCATTAAATCAGTCCTTATCAAGGTCACCAATAACCTGCACAATAAACTCTGTCTGAAAAAAGCCATTTGCCAGCTTCCATTTTCATCTTCCTATGTCTGTCAGTAGCAGCTGACCTTGCTAACCACACTCTTCTTTTTAAGCACACCCTCCTTGACACCTCCTTCTCTGGCTTCTATGACACCTTTCACCTGTGTCACAGAAGAGGAGACCTTCAGGGAAGGCCCTATCCCACCTCCATTGTTGGTTGCTCCTTTTCTACCAGACATGTAGGAGGGCCCAGGGCTCTGGTCACAGCCAGCTCCTCTAGCTGCCCGGTCTCCCAGTTCCATGGTGTTAATACGGCCATACACAAAGACATATTAAATGTGTATCTCCAGTCCAGCCAGAGAAGGCAATGGCACCCCACTCCAGTACTCTTGCCTGGAGAATCCCATGGTCGGAGGAGCCTGGTGGGCTGCAGTGCATGGGGTTGCTAGGAGTCAGACACAACTGAACGACTTCACTTTCACTTTTCACTTTCATGCATTGGAGAAGGAAATAGTCACCCACTCCAGTGTTCTTGCCTGGAGAATCCCAGGGACAGGGGAGCCTGGTGGGCTGCCGTCTATGGGGTCTCACAGAGCTGGACACGACTGAAGTGACTTAGCAGCAGCAGCCAGTCCAGCTCTTGATTATTGATCCAGCTTTCTACTCAACATCTCCACTTAGATGTCTAAGAAGTACAAAGAATAAGACGACTTAAGGACCAAGTGACATTCCCATCTCTATTGATGAGGGAACTTGGTTGACTTTTCTCAAAGAGAAGAAACTCAAGTGAATTCTTGAGACACAGCCATTGTAATGTATTCTCAAATTTAGGACAAATATCAGGGTCAAGAACACTTCAAATCATTGTGAATGTACGTGTATTTATGCTGAAATACCTCTCTGCTACTTGATCATCTCACATGCACCTGACACCTCTGAAATTCTTGTCCTAAAGCTCTTTCCTAAAACTCACAGTCCTCTCCACTCTCCCTTGTTTTTGCTCCGTCTCCCCTCAACTTTAGCTGTTAAGTTTCATGTATTTCTCAGACTATTATTTGATGGTTCAACTCTTCAAACTCTGTGCCTAAAGTAACCATTAACCCCACTCTTCCAATGATCTCAGCATCAAACCTCTCAACATAATTTCTCCTCACTCTTATTCATGAGGCAAAAATAGTGAATACTGATTCTATCCTAAAGGACTCCTCTCAAATGATGTGGTTTTATATCAGTCAGGAATTTTAAACACATGTGAGAATAAAATGTTAGACTTATAGAGAAAGATCTAATTCTTTATTCCCTTTCTTATAGCCAGTGATTGTTTCTGTCATCACAATTATTTTAAAAGCATCTGGGATTTAATGCTTTAAAGGAACTCAGTCTGCCAGATTCAGACGTAGTATTCCAAATGGTATTTATTCAGTGTTCCACATTCTCCTCCTCATCTCATGACCACCCAAAAAGAATACTCAGTCTGTAAAATGATAGGGAGTGTCCTTTCAACTCTTCTCATATTGCAGCCTTGTTCATAGAAGAAATTTCCATCTCTTCTCTCACAAATTCATAACTCATTTCTTCTTAGTGGAACAGAAATGCCTAATTTCTTACTTACTGGTAAGAGCCTAATATTCACGGAGTCACCTTTTACTACTAGGTGGTGTCACTGTGCTCTCAGTTGCCACGTGTCCTGCTTGCCCTTGTGGGAAGTGGCTCTCTAGTTGGCAGCACCCTTAAGCAGCAACATGACCATGTTTTCAGCCTATTGTCCCAATTTTCTGAAGGGCTATAGGCCCAGCCATTTTCAGTTCAGGGAAGGAGAACGTGTAAGATGCTCCAAGTTGGCCTCAGGCCTAAGCTCTATTCTTGGATACAAGCTTACCAGGAACCCTACTTTTAGGGAGTTATTTATACTTGGCCAAGTTAATAAAGCACTGCTTCCTGTTTCATGTGGTTATCAACCATTGGGCATCTACACTGCCAGTAAGAGTCCCTGGGAAGAAAAGGGGTGAAAGGCCCAAAACTCCTAACATAATAATCAAAGCTCGAAACTGAAAGTAGCATTTCATTTGTATCAGTTTACTGTTACAGCCATACCAATTACCGCAAATTTACCCATTTGTTGTCTTATGGTTCTGTAGGTGCCTGGTTCCGTTGACTCTCTACTTAGGCCTCGCAGAGCTGAAATCAATGTACAAGCAGAGTTGCCTTCCTTTGGGGAGGCTGTCTGCATGAATCCACTTCCAAACTCATTCAGGTGGTTGGCAGAATTTAATTCCATAAGGTGGTAGGGCTGACATCCCTATTCCCTTGTTGGCTAACATTTGGCAGTTGTTCTCAGCCCCTAGAGGCCACCCATATTTCTTATCTCAGGCTCCCTTCTTCTGTCTTCAAAACAATAGAGGCAGATAGAAACCTTCTCATACTTTGAAGCTCTCTAACCTCCCTTTTGCCTCACATTTTCACTGCTTCACCCTTTTCCCTTCCTTTTCTCTTAAGAGTGCAGGTGATTTAATTGGATGCACTTGAATGATCCAGGATAATCATCCTACTTTAAGATCAGGTGATTAGTAATTTTAATTCCATTTGCAAAGTCCATTCACAGAAGTATCTAGGTTAGTGTTTGGTTGAATAACTGAGGAGGGAGGATACCTTTAGAATTATCCCTGCCACACAGTGCATCTGTGTTTCAATTACAACTCACAGTACCATTCACACCCTCAGGTTGAACTAAATTTTTACTTTTGCCCCAATCTCTAGGCATTAAATTTTGTTCATTAAAGTTCCTCTGCCCAAAGGTCAGCCCCTATCTAGCTGTCTAACTGTGTATCATTGGGCAAGTCCGTAAACCTCTCTCAGTCTCTCTTGCTTTGTATATAATAGAGATTTCCTATTTTACAGTATTATTCCAAGTTAAATGAAAATGTATTGAATAAATTTTAAAAACTGTCAAATGAAGTACAAATGTTCATTGTATTACCTTATGTTCTAAAAATATTTTAAAATAGAGTGGAAATTTTTTAAAAAGTGATAGACGAAAGCTAAGAACAATAACAGTGTTAATCTAAACTAGTATTTTTTTGTTTTGATATGCTGATTTCTAACTTTAATCAGAACTGAAATCAGAAAATGTGGGCTAGAGTTCACTCCTTAGCTGGATGACCTTGGTTACATCATTAATTTCTTTAGGTCTTTTTTATCCCCTCATCTATGAAACTAATATGTGTAACAAAAGGACCTCCAATGTCCCATTCAAGTCTGAAATTCTATACTTTACTTTATGCACTTTCTTCAAGGTGTACTAAGAATCAGAGTTGTGAGAAGAAATCTATTTATAGTCAGCTCTTCATAAGATGACGGTAAAAAGGCCTGAGACAAGTTCATAATATTGGGACTAGAAATCTCTTCTAGGATAACTTGTAATATGTCTCTAAATCCCAACAGGTCTTTCTGTCCCTTATCATTATAATCAAGCTTTAATTTAGCACCTGATTCCAAAATATTTAGCTAATGAACAGTTTTGGTTTAACAATTCATATTATTTAATTGACTAGATATTATTATGTTTTAGAAGGATAGTAAACATGTAGCACCAATAAAAAAGTTGTCCTCAAATACTGATTCTAAAAAAGAAATCAAGCTGGAACATTAATTCATCATTTGTAATTCAAAATTTCTGCATTAAGTAATAGCTCAAATGATAAAATTTGCCTTTTCACTCCCTATGAATTCTGTATTTGTTTCAAACAAACTGTAAAGATTAAGCTACATGTCTTCAGTTGTTGTCTCGAGTCACTAATGCATGCATTCAATTTGCTGAGTGTTTTCCTATTCTGTGTCTCAATCTGGAATAAAAACTATCTGTATAAATTTAGTTTTGAACTTTAAAAGAGCAACATGTTCCTCAAACTCCCTTTTGTTGGGTTTTCAAACAATAGGACTCTTGTCTCCATTACAGTGCTGGTGCAGAACTAGAAGAGAATAGGATTGTGAATTTTCAAGTCCCTTTGCATCTGAGAGTCATCTCGAAGAGCCCTGTTCCTTACAGGAGCTGGTCTAGAAGCAGAGAAATGACAACGTGGGCAGAGTGGAGCACAAGTCCTTGTCATATTTGTGTTAGTGCTTCTGAAGGGGGTAAAAATGAATGAGTTGGACCACACTGTGGTGGTCAACCAGCCTTCATTTAGAGAAAATAATTTTCTTTGCATGGTAACCTTCTAGGTTGTTGGAGCTGGCTGAGATTGAAGTCTCAGGAGATGAATGTCATATGCAGTGTGTGAAGCTATAATGGGTTGCATGTGTGTGATGGTTTCAGCCCAATGGATCAGGAACAGTATTGCAGTGGAAATATTAGGCTAAGCAAGGCAGGAACACTGATGGGATCACATGCTTCACTTGCAGTTTCTTATCCAGAAGATGGCGGTTTTACTGGGAAATTAGACATAGCCAAGACAGAGAAAGAATGGAGAAAAGAAGCTATTCTGTAACAGCTGGGACTGTAAAAAAGAGGAAGAGAAATAAGGCAGCAAGAAAATAACAGTACTTGAATTTGTTCTTGTAGTTTCAAGAAAGGAAAAAAAAAGGAGACAGAGGCAAAACATAAGATAATGACTAGACATGAATTTGAGCAAACTCTGGGAGATAGCGGAAGACAGAGGAGCCTGGCATGTTACAGTCCTTAGAGTTGCAAACAGTCAAATATGACTTAGTGACTGAACAACAATGACAACAATAAAAGGATAAGGAATTTGTTGTTTCAGTGATTATTCACTCAACAAATTGAACACCAGATTTGTGCTCAGCACCGTGCTAGTGTTGAAGATATAAAGTAGACAGACACTCCTTGCCCTTGAGGAGCTTATATATAGTCTGCTGGGAAAGTCAGTCTCAGAAGTGCATTCAGGCACTCTTTATATGCCTAGCCTTGCTTGGAGAGAAACTCAGTTGACCAGGTGAGTCCTCCAAGTCCTCAAAGAAAGTATTCTTGTGAGTAATGGGCACTCCTCCCCTGTGCATAGGCCACTCCTGGTAGGCCTGCCTCACCAGAGTCTTCAACTGCAGACAGAAGCTACAGTTTGAGGAAGCACTTTTCAATTTTCACAGTTTGGAAGACTATTGGCAAACCACAGTTCGTGGCTATGTCTACTAGCAGACTTGATTATGTCAGGGAAAGGGAAATTATAGGGTGATATACACATCATCCTGGGCTTCCGTGATAGCTTAGTTGGTAAAGAATTCGCTTGCAATGTAGGAGACCTTAGTTCGATTCCTGGGTTGGAAAGATCCGTTGGAGAAGGGATAGGCTACCCACTCCAGTATTTTTGGACTTCCCTTGTGGCTCAGCTGGTAAAGAATCCATCTGCAATGTGGGAGACCTATGTCTGTTCCCTGAGTTGGAAAGATCCCCTGGAGGAGGGAAGGGCTACCCACTCAGCATTTTGGCCTGGAGAATTCCATGGACTGAGTCACAAAAAGTTGGATACAACTGAGTGACTTTCACTTTCATACATCATCCTTAAAAGGAGTTGGAATAGTTTTGTAGAATAGTCAAAGTATCTAGTCCTCTGATACAAGGATGACTGAGCACAAAGCAGGACAAAATTGGGAAGTAAGCTTTGGTGGTCAGCTCCTGGTGCTACTCTCCAAACACAACCTTTCAACCATCTTGATTGAGTGCCATGTGGTTAGTTGTCCTGGATCAGACAACCTTCCGACAACTCCAGCCTTATTTGTCCTATATCTCAGTTCCAGATCTTACCAGCCAATAGGAAGCATCAATAAATTTATTCATCCTGCCCTGTCACTAGCAGACACCTGGCTCAGAGTGAGAGCTCCCTTTACCAGGTGACATCGATCTGTCTGTGGGCTAAGTGAGCCAGCCATGGGGACTTAGATGCCCAGTCAGGACCAGGGAAAGGGTACGGGCTTTAGGTTCCACTCAGTTCTTGGCTTATTCTAAAAATTCATAAATCTGCTGGGGAAGGTTCTGACATGTTCAATGAGAGAAAAGGCAGAGGCATCTGAGGCCAGTTCTGGAACCTTCTCATTCTCCACTCATGAAACATCACTACTTAAATCTTTCGAATAGAAATTCTAACAGTTTAGAAGGAAATTCTGACTTGACTTGAAATGTGTTTTTCATTCTAAAACTGGGAAAGCATACCTCATCTGTAATCATTTTTTGTCAGATCCCCTCCGCATCAAAAAGTGTGGCTTTTTTGACCGATCCCTGGATGAAAAGTGCTTTGAGTTTGAAGCCCATCCCCCATTCCTTTTCTTTCACCATTTTGCCTAAAGTCTCCCCAAGAACCACTAAAACGGGAAAAACATCTGCTCCTCCTTCACTGGACTTCCAGTGATGGACTCAAAGGAGGGTGGCTGAAAGAATCCCAAGGTCATTTATCTTTCTCTAGTCACTGCTTGTTCAGGAAATAAACTTTTGCTTTTTTATTGAGTTTTTTTTTTTTTTTTGGTCTTTTTCTCAAATGAAAAGATAGGAAATGGACATTTGAAATACTACTTAGGGTTTATGTTTACAAATAATTTCAATATTTATCTACATGTATATGTTTAATTTATTTAGAGATTATTTTAACCACGACTTATGGGGTGTTTTACCATTTCCAAGGTATTTCATACACACATTCTCAACTGACCCTTAGATTAGCTCTGTAGGAGCAGCTCCATTATTACCCTTTTTCTTCTCTCCAGAAGAAAGAAAATGTTCACAGACATGTTGCCTGGACTGTGCCAATCACTCAAAAATATTTTATATACGTTCATTCAAATGTGTATTCTCCCATATAACTCTTACAACAGTGCTGTAGAGCCCTATTTGTATATGTATGTTTCTATAAGCTGAGTGACCCAACAGGGAAACCAGGACCCAAAGCCCTATGCTTTGGTTGATTGGACCTCAGATTCCAGTGCTCTTGCTCTTCCCCCGACCTTCCCCACTGAGGGCCTGTCTGGTCTTGTTTGTTCTGGCCCGTGTGATTATTTCCTCTCCAAACAGCACTAACCTCTGTCTGCACAAACAGCTGGCTTCATTCCCAGTCATGGTCATGGAGCGTCTGCTTGGGAGCCACCTTCAGCCAGTATGGCAGGTTCCCCCACTTAGTAAGGAGCTGGGAGGATTCTCCCCTTATAGCACTACCACCCTGGCCCCCGCCTCCCAGGCCTGACGTGGAAGGATGCTGGTTGATGCCTCTCTTACCAAAGGCAGACGTTTGCTGCTTTTACTGATATACAATTATTGCTCACTCCTGCCCCATCACCTCAATCACATTTTTCTAAAGTCATTTCACTCTGCCCCCACACCCAGGAACCATAAGCCTGGGAACTTAGGATTTTAGAGTTCCTCCTTTATGTCATTCTCCCTGCTTCATTCTACTCAGTAAAATGTAGACATTGTACCTTCACCACCACACACATCTCCTTCCTCACTCCCCTCCCACTTTTTTTTTTAAACCTAGAAGTGTTGACTCCAGTCAGGGTAGAAAGCAAGGGATGTTAAGGGGGAAAAAAAATCAATGCAAGCCTCTGGCTATCAGTTAAACAAAACAGAATCAACTTCTGTGGACATCTGCTATTCTCAGGCTAAATTATGGTGTTAAAAGACTTGAAATTGAAGAAAGTACGTTACAAAAATCTGTTTTATAAGCAACACCTTTGTGATTCCAAAATCTGTAAAACATATTCTCTTATTTTTTTTGTCTCATCCTCTAAAACCAGAAATAGTGTATAAGCTAACTAAAAATTCATATAAAGCCCATCTGTATTAAAATGCAGTAGCCCATTTCAAAGCTATCACAAGTAAAGCCATTTCACAGTAATTTAAACCATTTTTAAACAAACTCTTGCAAATGTCAATTCTAGCCTTCACTGAACATTTCAACATGGTGCCCAGAGGGTGCTTTTCCAAACCTGACAACCATTTCCTATTTTTCAGGAACAAAGGGAGGGGTTTTAAAGAAAGCAAGGTCTCTCCCTTTCAGATGTAGAAATAATAATGAAAATGACTGTACAGTCCAAAGGACTGGCTGGGAGACACATCCAAGAACAGACAGTGTGGACCTAATAGGTCATGACAGCTTAGATACAGAAGTTATCTCCCCTCAGTAGAGGTGGCCTCATTACCCACTTCTGGGTTAGTTCTGCTGCAGCAGCCATGAGTGATGAGGCCACCCTTATCTCACAGAGACGAAGACCATATTCTCCAACACTGTGACACGTTCTGTCTGTGTAACCACTTACAGCATGGATTTCATTTCCCAGCTACACAGGTGCCTCACACACATACACACATATATGCACACAGCAGGAGAAGAAAAAACTGCCTGTCTGTAAGTGACGTTCAAAGATGAATGTGGCACTACTGACAGATTAAAAGAGAACTCTTCCCCCCAACACTGTAGGCACTTGAATGACTTTCAAGAAAACCAGCTTCCCTTTCTCTATTAAAATGATTTTCATACCTCTTAACTCCCTATGCCAAATCATTTTAGAAATGGCAGCAGTACATACTGAAAACCAAAAAGTGACACCCCTTTTCTGTGAAGGGGAAAGCAAGCATATTCCTTGTCTAGAAAGTCCCAGTGACTGGGTCGTCTCTGTCCCATGAGCCACCAGTGTCACAAAACTGACAAAACGCACATTCTCAGGTCAGTTCTCTCCTAAAGCAGGGCTCCTTGTGGGAGGCCCTGGTGACATGAAGAGTGTGTTAAGGCTTAGCCCTGCTTAAATCAACCGATCATTCTATATTGTGCTTTCTCTTTTTTTGGTTTTAAATTATTTATTAAAAGACACAATGCCTGTTAGGGCAACCTCATCAGGATGGAGAACATGGATTCGGTGACTTGTGCATAAAATCTGCAACTCAAATGAAAACTGTGGGGAAACTTCAAACAGTGACAGAAGAGAAGAAACTAGAAGTGAGGTGTTCTTTCAGATTTTAGTTCAGACGACAAGAAGCCTTGTAAATATTTTGGTTATATTCTCCAAATGTTTTTTTTTTTTCTTTCTCTTTAAAAGGTAAAATGCTTTTAGAAATCCCCTACTTGGCTTTCCTCATAAAAACACAGGGAACCCTGCTTAGGGTTAGTTTTGTCCCTCCTTTAGGAGGTGCATATGGGTTGGTTGGGAGGTAAAGAAGGGCTAGCCGGTCTCTTTTTCTTTGCTTTGATGGATTCCTCCCCTCATAAAACATAGCCCAGCTCATAATTATAATGCAAAACAGCATCCCCACAGCCTGCTTGGTGCATTTCAAATCTGAAGTTCCTTGAAGTTCTAAGGATTTTTAAATATTGATATTCATTAATTGTGTGGCTTTTTGTGACATAAATGCACATTACATACTTTCATGTGCTGGAAACAGCTAAAAATGCCATGTCACAAATGTTTACATGGCTGTTATGGAAAACGGTATCATGCTAATATATGTCTGCTTCTTAAATTCTGTTAGCAGTTGTAAGACAGTCAGATACCACCCGTGGGATCTTGTGCCCTCATGAAACACAATTACAATGAGAATATCTCATTATCTCATTGGCTTTAGCTTACTGCTCTGTTACCATGGTTTCAAATACACAGAGGAGTCTGAAACTAAGAGTGCTGCTAACAAAGAACATATCCTTGTACAATGACATCAGATCATGTTAGACAGAATAGACTTAATTAAATACCCCCTGATGGAGGCCAAAATACAGAAGTTGGGTCTACTTTTTAAAAGGGAAGCCAGCCATTTAAAAGCATTCTACTTAATTTACTTGGGGATTTCATATTCCTTTCTGACAGC
Organism: Capricornis sumatraensis; assembly: GCF_032405125.1. Taxonomy (NCBI): domain Eukaryota; kingdom Metazoa; phylum Chordata; class Mammalia; order Artiodactyla; family Bovidae; genus Capricornis; species Capricornis sumatraensis. The sequence goes on from NC_091069.1 coordinate 215,898,178, forward strand.
AACTACAATAATAAAAACAAACTGAACTCAGATCCCATTTAATATTCACTGCTGGTGATGAGAAGTTAAGGAAATGGGGAAGAAAAAGACAACTGTCAGAAGAGAATGATGTCAAATGTAGTTTTCTTGGCTATTGAGCCAACAACCCCTCAGACTAAGCAACTGGCATAGTTCTAAGGGTGCAGACTACTGGACACCCTGCTTGTGACATGCCCACTGCAATTCAAAGCAGAGTTCCAGCCTTCTCAAATGAGTTCTAGTCCTGCCAGACACTTATTCATGCTCTTTTCTGACATGAGTGTCTAACTTCACAGAACTAGAACTGTATTATTTTTCATGATGGGAAACAAATTGATTTTATTAGAAGAGAAATCACAACTTCGGCCTCTTGGACTTCTGGCTGCTGTGTAGCTTGCCATGAGTTGATAAATTTCCAGCTCTTGTCTTACTCTGCACTGAGAAAAGTGCCTCATGACTTCATCCAGTATGGCTTTTGTTTAAGCAAACCTTTAAAATATAGTCCAGTACAAGAAATCATTTAGGCCTCAGAGTTACCCGTGTGTTTATTTTCTCCCAAAGATCTAAAACAGTAGCTTCATTTTTCTATGTTGTAAAATTAATTTCCCTGTAATTGAAATCTCCCTTGTTAATGTGAAGTTTATTCCTTCCCCCCAAACCCCGCCCCCAACAGGAATCATAGCAGTAAAAAAAAAAAAAAAAAATTAAATCATTTATAGGCCCTGGAGACTATCGGGTGACATAATGTGACAATAATGACATCCCTAGTGGTGTTAATTGATTTTGTCCTGGTAGAGGGTAATTTGACTTCTACAGTGACTGGCGAATCATGGACTTACTGATTGGTCTTCCTAGGTAGTATTACCATTAATGAACAGAAAACACACTTTCCTCTTTAAAAGATACTGGTAATTATGGGGAAGGGAAGATGGAAAGCCATAGGTTCTTAATCGTTTAAGGAGAGTTAATTCCAAGCTGTTTGCATTAAAAGGGGATATATGGCAAAGACTGTGAATTAGCAGTTCAGAGTCTCACTCCATAAAATCCAGCTGCTTTTATGCTACCTTAGGAAGATCTGTGAAAGAGTCAAATGATTTGTAAAGTGCGCCTTAACAGAAAAAAATAGCAATTGGCAGCCGCATGTGCTGTATGATTAAAAGTGATACATCATCTGTCAAGCTGGCTTACTTTATTGGTCTACATTCCTTTCTTTATGGCTTCTAATTGGTGTGATTTTAAAAATATTTTTTAAATGAAAAACACATCTTATTCTAAACTGTGTGGAATACGATATTCAGATAATTTTGATTTTCAGAGGAGCTGGAGAGATTTGGAAGTCATTCATTTGAGAATCAAATAATTGAGGTTATGTAAATAGAAATGATGTTACCCATATTAGTTAAAGGCAATATTATTATCCATGTCACCAAGTTGAAAACTTTGGAGGCATCTCAACTCATTTCTCACTCAGTTCAACTGCTTGTTAAGTCCCATTGATCCTATCAGACCTGCTGATGTTCTGCCTGCAGGTACCAGTTCTACCAGAGCAGTTGTTTTTGGCTGGTATTCATGATGATGGGCCAGCATCCATGTCTACAAGCTGTTAAATATTTTGTGTATCAACTTGCATCCTACCACTTAAATATCTTTTGAATCCTCCCCTTTTAATGATGTGTGACTGCCCTCAGTCAGATTTTTGTTTTCTCTAACCTAGACTCTAAGAATCGGTTTTAATTTTTTAGGGTGATTATCATCTGGTAATCCTTTTTTTCCTCTAGTAATAGACTTTCAACTGGACTTTTTAGCTTCAATCTCCCCCTACACTAATTCATGCTCTAAACACTAGTTTATATTTATATATTTATGCAAACTATTTTCTGTGTTTATGATTTAAAATATGTTTATATAAGCTTTTCAAAAGAAGTATAGAGTACATATAGAAAAGTGCACAATTCATAAGTCTACCGTATTGTCTACAAATCATAAGTCTATTGTATTTAAAACTGTATTGTTTTAAAATAGGCTTCCCAGAAGCAGAATCCGAGATGGCAGTATTTAGTGTATGTGGTTTATTGAGGGTGTACATGCAGATGAAACTTGTAAGAGAACAAGTGAAGTAGAAGTGGCAGAAGTTGTAAAGAGCTGGGAAGGCTCTGAGATTTTACCTTATCTGCTAGCTAACAAATTAGCCTGTCTCAGTGTCATGGATGCCAGCAAACTCTCAGGTCAGAGATTAAGATGATAAATTACTGACAGCAATAGTAGCAGCCAGAGGAGCAGCTGGTTCTCTGAGCCATAATTCCCATAAGATGATACAAATAGGATCAGGTAAGGCTGCACAGGTAGTGGTTTGTCGCAGGATAGGAGCCCAACTTTAGGGAAACTGAATCTCTTATAATGGGCAGTAACCTGTCTGACTCTGGAAGATGAGCACCCCCCACCCCCCGGGTCAGAAGGTGTCCAATATGCTACTAGGGAGGAGCCGAGGGCAATTACTAATAGCTCCAGTAAGAATGAAGTGGCTGAGCCAAAGCGGGAGCGACACAAGTTGTAGATGTGTCTGGTAGTGAAAGAAAAGTCCAGTGCTGTAAAGAACAATATTGCATAGAACCTAGAATGTTAGGCCCATGAATTAAGGTAAGCTGGACATGGTCAAGCAGGAGATGTCAAAAATGAACATCAGCATCTTAGGCATCAGTGAACTAAAATGGACAGGAATGGGCGAATTTAATTCAGATGACCATTATATCTATTACTGTGGGCAAGAACCCCTTAGAAGAAATGGAGTAGCCCTCATAGTCAATAACAGTATCTGAAATGCAGTACTTGGGTGCAATCTCAAAAATGACAGAATAATCTCAGCTTGTTTCCAAGGAAAACCATTCAACATCGCAGTAATACAAGTCTAATCCCCAACCACTGATGCTGAAGAAGCTGAAGTTGACCAGTTCTGTGAAGACCTGCAACACCTTTCAGAACTAACACCAAAATAAGATGTCCTTTTCATCACAGGGTACTGGAATGCAAAAGTAGGAAGTCAAGAGATACCTGGAATAACAGGCAAGTTTGACCTTGCAGTACAAAATGAAGCAGGGCAAAGGCTAACAGAGTTTTGTCAAGAGAACATGCTGGTCATAGCACACAACCTTTTCCATCAACACAAGGGACAACTTTACACATGGACATCACCAGATAGTCAATATTGAAATCAGATTGATTATGTTCTTTGCATTCAAAGATGGAGAAACTTTATAAAGTCAGTAAAAATAAGACCTGGAGCTGACAGTGGCTCAGATCATGAGCTCCTTATTGCAAAATTCAGGTTTAAACTGAAGAAGGTAGGGAAAAGCACTAGGCTGTTCAGGTATGATCTAAATCAAATCACTTATGATTATATAGTGGAGGTAATGAATAGATTCAAGAGATCAAATGTGGTAGACAGAATGCCTGAAGAACTATGGACAGAGGAGGTTAGTAACATTGTACAGCAGGCAGTGACCAAAACCACCCCAAAGAAAATGAAATGCAAGAAGGCACAGTGGTTGTCTGAGGAGGCTTTACAAATAGCTGAGGAAAGAAGAAAAGCAAAAGGCAAGGGAGGAAGGGAAAGATATACCAACTGAATGCAGATTTCCAGAGAATAGCCTGGAGATAGGGGAGATAAGAAAGCCTTCTTCAATGAATAATGCAAAGAAATAAAGGAACACAATAGAATGGGAAAGACTAGCAATCTCTTCAAAAAAGTTGGAGATATCAAAGGAATATTTCTTGAAAGGATGGACACGATAAAGAACAGAAATGGTAAGTACCCAACAGAGTCAGAAGAGATTAAGAAGAGGTAGCAAGAATACACAGAAGAGCTATACAAGAAAGATCCTAATGACCCAGGTGACCATGATGGTATGCTCATTCACATAGAGCCAGACATCCTGGAGAATGAAGTGGGCCTTAGGAAGCATTACTGTTAATAAAGCTAGTGAAGGTGACAGAATTCCAACTGAGCTATTTCAAATCCTAAAAGATGATGCTGTTGAAGTGCTGCACTCAGTATGTCAGCAAATTTGGAAAAGTTAGCAGTGCCCACAGGACTGGAAAAAGTCAGTTTTCATTTCAATCCCAAGGAAAGGCAATGCCAAAGAATGTTCAAACTACTGAGCAGTTGTACTCATTTTACATGCTAGCAAGGTAATGCTCAGAATGCTTCAAGCTAGACTTTATCAGTACATAAACTGAGAACTTCCAGATGTACAAGCTTGGTTTTGAAGAGACAGAGGAACCAGAGATCAAATTACCAACATTCCTTGGATCATGGAGAAAGCAAAGGAGTGCCAGAAAAAACATCTACCTCATTGACTATGCTAAAGCCTTTGACTATGTGGATCACAACAGACTGGAAAATTCTTAAAGAGATGGGAATACCAGACCACCTTACCTGCCTCCTGAGAAATCTGTATGCAGGTCAAGAATCAACAGCTAGAATCCAACATGGAACAACTATCTGACTCAAAATTGGGAAAGGAGTACCACTATGCTGTATATTGTCACCCTAATTATTTATATGCAGAGTACATCATGCAAAATACAAGGCTGGATGAATCACAAACTGGAATTAAGATTGCCGGGGAAGATATCAACCACCTCAGATATGCAGATGATACCACTCTAATGGCAGAAAGCGAAGAGGAACTAAAGAGCAACTAATTGATGAAAGTGAAAGAAGAGAGCAGAAAACCTGGCTTGAAAGTCAACATTCAGAAAAACTAACATCATGGCATCCAGTCACATCACTTCATGGCAAAGACAAGGGAAAAAGTGGAAGTGGTGACAGATTTTACTTTTTTGGGCTCCAAAGTCACCACCGACAGTGACTGCAGCCATGAAATTAAAAGACTCTTGCTCCTTGGAAGAAAGCTTAGACAAATCTAGTCAGGATGTTAAAAAGCAGAGACATCACTTTACCAACAAAGGTCCGTATGTCAAAGCTGTAGTTTTTCTGGTAGTCATGTACAGATGTGAGAGTTGAACCATAAAGAAGGCTGAGCACTGAAGAACTGATGCTTTTGAATTGTGGTGCTGGGGAAGACTCTTGACAGTCCTGTGGACTGTAAGGACCTCAAACCAGTCAGTCCTAAAAGGAAATCAACCCTGAGTATTCACTGGAAGGACTGATGTTGAAGCTGAAGCTCCAATACTTTGGCCACCTGATTTGAAGAACTGACTCACTGGAAAAGACCCTGATGCTGGGAAATATAGAAGGTAAAAGAAGAAGGGGGTGACAAAGATTAAGATGACTAGATAGCCTCAGGGATCCCAAGGATATGAATTTGAGCAAACAGAGGTTGTGGAAGACAGGAGCCTGGTGTGCTGCAGTCCACGGGGTTGCAGATACAACATAACTTAGCAACTGAAAAACAACAACGACCACCTGTCTGAACTTTGATCTGAAAGGAGATATTATATTTACATGTGTGTGTGCATATGCTCAGACACAGCTGTGTCTGACTCTTTGATACACCATTGACTGTAGTCCACCAGGCTCCTCTGTCCATGGGATTCTCCAGGCAAGAACTGCAACTGGAATGGGTTGCCATTTCCTCCTCCAGGGGATCTTCCCGACCCAGGGATCCAAACTGTATCTCTTGCATCTCCTGCGCTGGCAGTTTATTATACTGGACAGTAAACAAACCTTCGCTTTATTCCAGGAAGATGCTATTTTTACCTTTCAAGGATAATTACTATACAGACATCCTTGTAAGGATCATGTACAAAAAAGGCTGTCAGTACATCTGGTTCACAAGATGTGCAGAAATTTAAAGAACTTATGAGTAATTGTCTATCAAGATAGGGAGGCAGATACAGCTAAAACCTAGCCTCATTGTGATCCCAAGGGACTTGGCCTTTTACACTTTCATATCATTCAACCTTTGGCTGCCATTCACCCTGATATGAAATTACAAACTTGGGATTATTTTCAAGGGAAGCCACTTCTTTTAATTCTCAGAATGAGGGTGCAGCTGTGAGCTGTTAGTAACCGTCACTTATAGTAGCTGACTAAGCACAAATGGGAGAAGGCAATGGCACCCCACTCCAGTACTCTTGCCTGGAAAATCCCATGGATGGAGGAGCCTGGTGGGCTGCAGTCCCTGGGGTCACTAAGAGTCAGACACGACTGAGCGACTTCACTCACTCTTCACTTTCATGCATTGGAAAAGGAAATGGCAACCCACTCCAGTGTTCTTGCCTGGAGAATCCCAGGGACGGGGGAGCCTGGTGGGCTGCCGTCTCTGGGGTCGCACAGAGTCAGACACGACTGAAGCGACTTAGCAGTAACAGCAAGTACAAATAGCAGCTGAGCAAAGGATACACTAAATAAAGGGGATCTGTGTGGGACACCAACAGTGTTTATTACATTGATTAATTCTCACAAAGTTAATATACTCCAGTAACCACAACACAGAATAAGAAACACAGCATTGCCAACCCCTAGGCATCACCTTTTATGCCTCTTCCAGGTTAAAACCAACCCGTGTCTCCCTAAATATAACTACTATCCCAACTTCTGACAACATTGATTGGTGCCTGTGCTTGAACTTTATACAACTATACAGCTGAACAATGTGTGCCCCTTTATGTCTGGTGTTTTTCACTCAACATTATTTTTGTAAGATTCATGAAAGCTGATGCATGCAGTTGTAGTTTATTTTCTTTGCTGTATAATATTCCACTTTGTGCATATATCACATTTTATCCTTTCTTCTGTTTATAAGCATTTAGTTCATTGTGGTTTTTTTCTATTATGACTAAAGTTCTGTGATATTAACTTTACGTTCACATTTCTGTTGAATGTATATTTTGTTAGAGTGGACTTGTTGATTCATAAACTGTGCATGTGCTTAGCTTTTGTCCCTGCTGTCAACCACTTTCCCTAATTTACACCGCCAGCCAGCAGTGTAGGAAAGTTTCATTTACTTTATGGCTTTGCCAACCTTTGGTCTTTGTTGTTTACATTTGTGCCATCTTGGTAGGCAAGTATGTAGTTGTCTCTCACTGTGTTTATAATTGGTATTCCTCTGATGATTCACAAAGCTGACCATTTTTTATACACTCGTTGGTCATTTATATACCCTCTTTTTAAGTGTTTGTTCCAAATGTATTGCTCTTTTTTCTGTGTTGTCTTTTATTAGAGTTTTTTTGGAGCCTATCTTAAAATTGCAACATGTGTCCTCAACTTATAAATTTTAACACAAATTATATTTTTTACATTTCCTGAAAAAGAAAAGATCTTAGAATGCTTTAACTCCATTAACCTATCCTATCTTGTGTGATTCTAATATGGTATCATATTTTTGTGTGTGTGAAGAACTCTCCTTTTTTCTAAAGAACTTTTTTTATATATTTCTTTTAATGTGGGGTTTGATAGTGATAAATAATTTCAGTTTTGGTCTTATTTATTTTAATTTTATTTCAGCTTTTTCAACAATGTTTATGAGATGAATTGGTGAATAAAATTCACCAATTTTAAGTATGTAATTTAGTAAAATTTGACAGATGTGAGTTTGTGTAACCACTACAATGATCACAATATAAAACATTTCCATTTCCCTTGTGTCTTTCTGTAGTCAAGCCTCTGCTTACAACCCCACTCCCTAGCAACCATTGATCTCCTTTCTGTTCCTTAACTTTGCCTTTTGTAGGATTTCATATTTATAGAATCATATCATATATAGTCTAGTATCTGCCTTCTTTCACTTAGCATAATGCTTTTGAGAGTCATCCATGTTATTGTATGTATCAATAGTATGTTCCCTTTTTGTATTGCTATGTATGAATAATTAATTAAAAACTATAATATGTATATCATTAGTTTATTTTGTTTATTATTTTATATACAATAATTTATGTATCCATATACCAACTGATAGACATTTGGATTATTTCTGAGTTTTGGCTATTATGAATGAAATTGCTATGACTTTCACCCGCAAGGTTTTTTTTTTCCTTTTCAAAAAAATGAACACATGCTTTTATCCCTCTTGGGTAAGAAAAACACAGGAATGTAATTGTTGAGTTATATACCTGTTACGTTTAAAAAACTGCCAAACTACTCTCCAAAATGGCTGTACAATTTTGTTCTCCTATCAGCAGTATATGAGAGCTCCAGTTATTTTATATCCTTGCTCACACCTCACATTTTCAATCTTAAATTTTTAGCATTCTAGTGAGTATGTAGTAGCACATCATTGTGATTTTAAATTCATTTCCCTAATGACTAATGAAGCCAAGAATCTTTTCATGTGTTTATTTGCCATTAGTATATCTTCTCGGTTAATGTATCTGTTCAAGTTATTTGCCCATTTAAAAAATTGGGTTATTTCTCATTATTATGGCATTGTAAGAGTTTTTTTCTTAATGTATTCCAAATATAAGCTCTTTATCAGGTGTGAGTTTTGCAGATACATTCTCCAAGTCTGAGCTGCTTTTGCATTTTTCTAACAGTGTCATCTGAGAGCAAAAATTTCAACTTTTTATGAAGCTCAATTTATTTTTCTTATTGTTTATATTTTGTTTCTTATTTAAGAAATTTCTGACCTTTGATTCAAGGACATCTGGATCTATAGATAGATAGACTCTGTGTCTATGAGTCTGTTGAGTTTTGTTTTTGTTTTTTAGATTCCACATATAAACAAAATCACAAGGTATTTGTCCCTCTCTGTCTGACTTATTTCACTTAGCATAATACCCTGTAGACCCATTTGTGTTACTGTAAATGCAAGATTTCATAGTTTTTTTTTTTTTTTTTTGTAGATGAATAGTAGTCCAGTGGGTGTATGTTTGTGTGTGTGTGTATACACTTAGGTCACTTCCATATCTTGGCTATTGTAATGATGCTACAATGAACATAGGGGAGTATATTTCTTTTCGAATTAGTATTTTTGTTTTCTTAAATACTAGAAGTAGAATGGTTGGACAGTATGGTAATTCTACTTTTTAAAAATTATAGTTGATTTACAATATCATATTTATTTCAGGTGTAGGGCAAAGTGATTAAGTTAAATATTATATATATATTCTTTTTTGCTGATAGAGTCCATTTCTGTTTTATATATAAGTTCATTTGTGTCACTTTTTGGTAGTTTTATTTTTAAATTTTTGAGAAATCTCCATACTGTTTTCCATAGTGGTTTTATCAATTTTCATTGCTACCAACAGTGCATGAAGTTTCCCTTTTCCCCACATCCTCTCCAACACTGGTTCAGTCAGCCAGTCAGTTTGGTCACTCGGTCATGTCAGACTCTTTGTGACCCCATAGACTGCAGCATGGCAGGCTTCCCTGTCCATTGCCAACTCCTGGAACTTGCTCAGATTCATGTCCATCGAGTCGATGATGCCATCTAACCGTCTCATTCTCTGTCGTCCCCTTCTCCTCCTGCCTTCAGTCTTTCCCAGCATCAGCGTCTCTTCTAATGAATCAGCCCTTCCCATCATGTGGCCAAAGTTATTGGAGTTTCAGCTTCATCATCAGTCCTTCCAATGATTATTCAGGACCGATTTCCTTTCAGATTGACTGGTTTGATCTTCCTGCAGTCCAAGGGACTCTCAAGAGTCTTCTCTAACACTACAGTTCAAAAGCATCAATTCTTCGGCACTCAGCTTTCTTTATGGTCCAACTCTCACATCTGTACATAACTATTGGAAAAACCATAGCTTTAACTAGATGGACTTTTGTCAGCAAAGTAACATCTCTGCTTTAAATATGCTGTCTAGGTTGGTCATAGCTTTTCTTCCAAGGAGCAAGTTCTTTTAATTTCATGGCTTCAGTCACTGTCTGCAGTGATTTTGGAGCCCAGGAAAATAAAGTCTCTCACTGTTTCCATTGTTTCCCCATCTATATGTCATGAAGTGATGGGACCAGATGCCATGATTTTGGTTTTCTGAATGCTGAGTTTTAAGCCAGCTTTTTCACTCTCTTCTTTCACTTTCCTCAAGAGGCTCTTTAGTTCCTCTCCATTTTCTGCCATAAGGGTGTTGCCATCTGCATATCTGAGGTTATTGATATTTCTCCTGGCAAACTTCATTCCAGCTTGTGCTTCATCCAGTCTGGCATTTTGCATGATGTACTCTGCATTTAAGTTAAATATGCAGGGTGACAATATACAGCCTTGATGTACTCCTTTCCCAGCTTTGAATCAGTTCGTTATTTCATATCCAGTTCTAACTGTTTCTTCTTGACCTCCACACAGATAAGGAGGCAGGTAAGGTGGTCTGGTATTCCCATCTTTTTCAAAATTTTCCCCAGTTTGTTGTGATTCACACAGTCAAAGGCTTTGGCATATTCAATAAAGCAGAAGTAGATATACTTCTGGAATTCTCTTGTTTTTTTTTTTCTATGATCCAATGGGTGTTGGCAATTTGATCTCTGGTTCCTGTGCCTTTCCTAAATCCAGCTTGAACATCTGGAAGTTGACAGTTCACGTACTGTTGAAGCCCTGCTTGGAGAATTTTGAGCATTACTTTGCTAGCATGTGAGATTACTGCAGTTGTGTGGTAGTTTGAACATTGTTTGGCATTGCCTTTCTTTGGAATGAAAACTGACCTTTTCCAGTCCTGTGGCCACTGCTGAGTTTTCCAAATTTGCTGGCATATAGACTGCAACACTTTAACAGCATCATCTTTTAGGATATGAACAACTGGAATTCCTCCACCTCCAATAGCTTTGTTTGTTGTGATCCTTCCTAAGGTCCACTTGACTTCACATTTCAGGATGTCTGGCTTTAGGTGAGTGATCACACCACCGTGGGTATCTGGATCATGAAGATCTTTTTTGTATAGTTCTGTGTATTCTTCCCACCTCTTAATATCTTTTGTTTCTGTTAGGTCCATACCACTTCTTGTTGTCTTTTTGATGATAACCATTCTGACAGATAAGAGGTGATATCTCATTGTGGGTTTGATATGCATTTTCCAGATGATTAACAATGTTGAACATCCTTTTAAGCATCTATGTATCATTTGTATGTCCTCTTTGAAAAATATCTATTCAAGGATTCTGTTCATTTAAAAATTAGATCGTTTGTTTGCTATTGAGTTGTATATGTCCTTTATATATTTTGGATATTAACCCTTTTGAGATGTATATCATTTGCAAATATTTTCTCTCATTGAGTAGTTTACCTTTTCCTTTTGTCGATTGTTTCTTTTGTTGTACAGATTATTTTTAGTTTGATGTTGATTTTTGCTTTGCTTGCCCTAGCTCTGAAGAGAGATCCAAGGAAATAATATTAAGACTGATGTCAAAGAGTTTACTAGCTATTTCTTTTAGGACTTTAATGATTTGGGGTTTTATATTTATCTCTTTAATCAATTTTCATTTTATTTTTGTGTATGTGTAAGAAAGTGGTCAATTTCAATCTTCTTCTTGTAGTTGTCCAGTTTTCCAATACCATTTGTTGAAGAAACTATCTTTTCCCCACTGTATATTCTTGGCTTATTTATAATAAATAAACTGACCATATATGTGTGGGCTTATTTCTGGAGTCTCTATTTTTTCCATTGATCTCTATGTCTTTCTTGCCAGTACCATACTGTTTGACTATTATAGCTTTGTAATATAGTTTGAAATAAGGGCACTTTATATCTCCAACTTTATCCTTCTTTTTCAAGATTACTTTGTCTATTCAGGATCTTTTGTGGTCACATACTAATTTTAGGATTACTTGTTCTAGTTCTGTTACAAATGCCACTAGTATTTTGATAGGAATTGCACTGAATCTATAGATTGCTTTAAGTAGTACAGACATTGTAACAATGTTAATTCTTTCAATCCATGAGCACAGAATTGTTTCCCTCAGCTATTATCTTCTTACACATTCTTCTTGGGTTACAATTACATGTATATTAAATATATTCAGTAAGCCTCATATGACTCCTTTTCTCTATATTTTCTAGTAGTCATACTACTTCAAGTTGCACACTTTTTTGCTAATTTATATTTTAGATCTCTAATTTTCTCTTCAGCTAAGTTTTAAGGTCTAAAGTACCTATTTGATTCTTTTACAAGTTGATTCCATATCACTGATAAAATAGTCATCTCTTTTCAGTTATTTTAAATTCCAGATTACCTATAGCTTTGTTTTTACTTTTCTGTTTTTGCCTTTTGTTTTTATCCTTGCTATATGAGATAATTTTTGACTGAGTTGGGTATGATAAATTGTAGAGGCTATAGATGAACTTATCTTCCTCCAGAAAATTTTCTTTAGCATTTAGCAGGAATCAGAAGCATGTAACTTTAACCTATTGAATGACTGATTTGATAGGACTGAGTTTCAGTCTTTATAAGTTATGATCTATTCCTGATTCAGCCTTATTCTTAGAGTTTAATCAATGTAGGATTCCAAACAAAAGTCTAGTTTTTACCATGCCCTCTCTACTTAGGAGACCTTCACTTCTAATTTGTATATCTCCAGCACCATGAGACAATTGAGAGCCTCTTAGTTGACATTTTGTTTAGCTTTTCTATTTAATTAATAAAATTTATATTTTAGAGTAATTTTAGATTTATAGAAAAATTGAGTGGCAATTTCAAAGTTTTCATATATGTCTTCACATGTGTACATCATCCCCTATTATTAATATGCTGCACCAGTATAGTACATTTGTTATAATTGATTAGCTAATATTGACACATTATTATTAACTAACACTCATAGTTTACCTTAGGGTTCCTTCTTTATGTTTTATTATATTGATATATGGGTTTTAACAAGTGTATATTATCATATAACTGTTTTTATGATATCATACAGAATAGCTGCACTGCCTTAAAAATCCCCTGTGTTCCATTTACTCATCCTTTTACCCCTCCCCGCAAGTTCTTGTCAACCACTGATCTATTTACCATTTCATAGTTTTGCTTTTTCTAGAATATCATATAGTTGGAATCATATAGTACGAAGCCTCTTCAGCAGGCTTCTTTCATTTAATAATAGGTATTTAAGATTCTTCCACATCTTTTTCTGAGTTTATAGCTCATTTCCTTTTATTTGCTTAATATTTCATTCTATGGATGTTCCACAGTTTGTTTATACATTCACTGTTGAAGACCATCTGGTGGCTTCCATGTTTTGGCTATTAGTAATAAACTGCTATAAACATTTGTGTACTGTTGTGTGTGTGTTTATGTGTGTGTGTGTGTGTGTGTGTGTGTGTGTCTGAATAAGTTTTCAAATCTGTTGGGTACATACTAGTAAATACTATTGCTGAATTGTATAAGAGCATGTTCAGTTTTGCAAGAAACTGCCAAACTATTTTCCTAAGTAATTGAACAATGTTGCAGTCTCACCAGCGAAAAACAATAAGTTCCTATTACTTTAATCCTAGCCACCATTTGGTGTTTTCAATGTTTCTGATTTCTGCCATTTTAATAGGTGTGTAGTGGTATCTCATTGTTATTTTAATTTGCAATTCCCTCGTAACATGATATTGATTATCTTTTCATATGCTTATTTACCACCTATATATCTACCTACCTTCTTTGGTGAAGTATCTCTTCAAATAAATATCCCTTTTAAAACTAGGTAGTTTGTTTTTTTATTATAGAATTTTAAGAGTTGTTTGTGTATTTTGGGTATCAGTCCTTTATAAAATATATGTTTTGTGAGTGCCTTCTCCTAATCTTTGCTTGTTTTTTTCATTTTCTTAACTGTGTCTTTCACAAAGTAAAGTTAATAATTTCAGTGAAGTCCAGCTGATCAGTTTCATAAATCATGATTTTTTGGTATCACATCTGAAAACATTATCCCTAAACCCAAGGTCAGGTAGACTTTCTACTCTGTTATTTTCAAAAATCTTTTAGATTTGTGTTTTAAATTTAGGGCCATGTTTCTGCTTAGTTTTTAAAATTATCTACCTTCCCATCTTGTGAATCTTCAAATAACCTTGATAAGATACAATTATTTTCACCTCCCTGCCATTCCCTTCTCTCCAGAATCTTGATCTCTCAAAACTTAACTGCCTTGGTATCCTTGAACTCCGATTTTTGTCTCTCCAACACAATAAGATTCCTGAAAGCTATGCTTAATTTATTTGTCTTTCAGCATCTGTTTTTCTCTCTCTACCCAAGATATTTATGAACTGGAAGTTCCTTGAGGGAAAAAGAAATGTAGAACATTGTGTTTACCTCAATAGTTTCCCTTCTTTCTGACACTTTGGTTCTTCAAGTCCTGGTAATTCGGTAGCTCTACAGTATGTTCACAAAGTTCTTTAAAATGTTAAATCTATCCTTTCTAGTTCTTTTTTTTTAATCTTTTTTTTATTTTAAAATCTTTAATTCTTACATGCGTTCCCAAACATGAACCCCCCTCCCACGTCCCTCCCCATAACATCTCTCTGGGTCATCCCCATGCACCAGCCCCAAGCATGCTGTATCCTGCATTGGACATAGACTGGCGATTCAATTCTTACATGATAGTATACATGTTAGAATGCCATTCTCCAAAATCATCCCACCCTCTCCCTCTCCCTCTGAGTCCAAAATTCCATTATACACATCTGTGTCTTTTTTGCTGTCTTGCATACAGGGTCGTCATTGCCATCTTTCTAAATTCCATATGTATGTGTTAGTATACTGTATTGGTGTTTTTCTTTCTGGCTTACTTCACTCTGTATAATCGGCTCCAGTTTCATCCATCTCATCAGAACTGATTCAAATGAATTCTTTTTAATGGCTGAGTAATACTCCGTTGTGTATATGTACCACAGCTTTCTTATCCATTCATCTGCTGATGGACATCTAGGTTGTTTCCATGTCCTGGCTATTATAAACAGTGCTGCGATGAACATTGGGGTACATGTGTCTCTTTCAATTCTGGTATCCTCAGTGTGTATGCCCAGCAGTGGGATTGCTGGGTCATAAGGTAGTTCTATTTGCAATTTTTTAAGGAATCTCCACACTGTTCTCCATAGTGGCTGTACTAGTTTGCATTCCCACCAACAGTGTAGGAGGGTTCCCTTTTCTCCACACCCTCTCCAGCATTTATTGCTTCCAGATTTTTGGATCGCAGCCATTCTGACTGGTGTGAAGTGGTACCTCATTGTTGTTTTGATTTGCATTTCTCTGATAATGAGTGATGTTGAGCATCTTTTCATATGTTTGTTAGCCATCCGAATGTCTTCTTTGGAGAAATGTCTATTTAGTTCTTTGGCCCATTTTTTGATTGGGTCGTTTATTTTTCTGGAATTGAGCTGCATAAGTTGCTTATATATTTTTGAGATTAGTTGTTTGTCAGTTGCTTCATTTGCTATTATTTTCTCCCATTCAGAAGGCTGTCTTTTCACCTTGCGTATATTTTCCTTTGTTGTGCAGAAGCTTTTAATTTTAATTAGATCCCATTTGCTTATTTTTGCTTTTATTTCCAGAATTCTGGGAGGTGGATCATAGAGGATCCTGCTGTGATTTATGTCTGAGAGTGTTTTGCCTATGTTCTCCTCTAGGAGTTTTATAGTTTCTGGTCTTACATTTAGATCTTTAATCCATTTTGAGTTTATTTTTGTGTGCGGTGTTAGAAAGTGATCTAGTTTCGTTCTTTTACAAGTGGTTAACCGTTTTCCCAGCACCACTTGTTAAAGAGATTGTCTTTACTCCATTGTATATTCTTGCCTCCGTTGTCAAAGATAAGGTGTCCATATGTGTGTGGATTTATCTCTGGGCTTTCTATTTTGTTCCATTGATCTATATGTCTGTCTTTGTGCCAGTACCATACTGTTTTGATGACTGTGGCTTTGTAGTAGAGCCTGAAGTCAGGCAAGTTGATTCCTCCAGTTCCATTCTTCTTTCTCAAGATTGCTTTGGCAATTCGAGGTTTTTTGTATTTCCATACAAATCTTGAAATTATTTGTTCTAGTTCTGTGAAAAATATGGCTGGTAACTTGATAGGGATTGCACTGAATTTGTAAATTGCTTTGGGTAGTATACTCATGTTCACTATATTGATTCTTCCGATCCATGAACATGGTATATTTCTCCATCTATTAGTGTCCTCTATGATTTCTTTCATCAGTGTTTTATAGTTTTCTATATATAGGTCTTTAGTTTCTTTAGGTAGATATATTCCTAAGTATTTTATTCTTTTCGTTGCAATGGTGAATGGAATTGTTTCCTTAATTTCTTTTTCTACTTTCTCCTTATTAGTGTATAGGAATGCAAGGGATTTCTGTGTGTTGATTTTATATCCTGCAAATTTACTATATCCATTGATTAGCTCTAGTAATTTTCTGGTGGAATCTGTAGGGTTTTCTATGTAGAGGATCATGTCATCTGCAAACAGTGAAAGTTTTACTTCTTCTTTTCCAATCTGGATTCCTTTTATTTCTTTTTCTGTTCTGATTGCTGTGGCCAAAACTTCCAGAACTATGTTGAATAGTAGCAGTGAAAGTGGGCACCGTTGTCTTGTTCCTGACTTTAGGGGAAATGCTTTCAATTTTTCACCATTGAGGATAATGTTTGCTGTGGGTGTGTCATATATAGCTTTTATTATGTTGAGGTATGTTCCTTCTATTCCTGCTTTCTGGAGAGTTTTTATCATAAATGGATGTTGAATTTTATCAAAGGCCTTCTCTGCATCTATTGAGATAATCATATGGCTTTAATTTTTCAATTTGTTAATGTGGTGAATTACATTGATTGATTTGCAGATAATGAAGAATCCTTGCATCCCTGGGATAAAGCCCACTTGGTCATGGTGTATGATCTTTTTAATGTGTTGTTGGATTCTGATTGATAGAATTTTGTTGAGGATTTTTGCATCTATGTTCATCAGTGATATTGGCCTGTAGTTTTCTTTTTTTGTGACATCTTTGTCAGGTTTTGGTATTAGGGTGATGGTGGCCTCATAGAATGAGTTTAGAAGTTTCCCTTCCTCTGCAATTTTCTGGAAGAGTTTGAGTAGGATAGGTGTTAGCTCTTCTCGAAATTTTTGGTAGAATTCAGCTGTGAAGCCATCTGGACCTGGGCTTTTGTTTGCTAGAAGATTTCTGATTACAGTTTCAATTTCCGTGCTTGTGATGGGTCCGTTAAAATTTTCTATTTCTTCCTGGTTCAGTTTTGGAAGATTGTACTTTTCTAAGAATTTGTCCATTTCTTCCACATTGTCCATTTTATTGGCATACAACTGCTGATAGTAGTCTCTTATGATCCTTTGTATTTCTATGTTGTCTGTTGTGATCTCTCCATTTTCATTTCTAATTTTATTGATTTGATTTTTCTCTCTTTGTTTCTTGATGAGTCTGGCTAGTGGTTTGTCAATTTTATTTATCCTTTCAAAGAACCAGCTTTTGGCTTTGTTGATTTTTACTATGGTCTCTTTTGTTTCTTTTGCATTTATTTCTGCCCTAATTTTTAAGATTTCTTTCCTTCTACTAACTCTGGGGTTCTCCAATTCTTCCTTTTCTAGTTGCTTTCGGTGTAGAGTTAGGTTATTTATTTGACTTTTTTCTTGTTTCTTGAGGTATGCCTGTATGCTATGAACTTTCCTCTTAGCACTGCTTTTATAGTGTCCCACAGGTTTTGGGTTGTTGTGTTTTCATTTTCATTAGTTTCTATGCATATTTTGATTTCTTTTTTGATTTCTTCTGTGATTTGTTGGTTATTCAGAAGTGTGTTGTTCAATCTAATCTTAATGCATTATGGACAGAAAAGATGCTTGGAATGATTTCGATTTTTTTGAATTTATCAAGTTTAGATTTATGGCCCAGGATGTGATCTATCCTGGAGAAGGTTCCAAGAGCACTTGAAAAAAAGGTGAAATTCATTGTTTTGGTGTGAAATGTCCTATAGATATCAATTAGGTCTAATTGATCTAATGTATCATTTAAAGTTTGCGTTTCTTTGTTAATTTTCTGTTTAGTTATCTGTCCATAGGTGTGAGTGGGGTATTAAAGTCTCCCACTATTATTGTGTTATTGTTGATTTCCCCTTTCATACTTGTTAGCATTTGTCTTACATATTGTGGTGCTCCTATATTGGGTGCATATATATTTATAATTGTTATATCTTCTTCTTGGATTGATCCTTTGATCATTATGTAGTGGCCTTCTTTGTCTCTTTTCACAGCCTTTGTTTTAAAGTCTAGTTTATCGGATATGAGTATTGCCACTCCTGCTTTCTTTTGGTCTCTATTTGCGTGGTATAACTTTTTCCAGCCCTTCACTTTCAGTCTGTATGTGTCCCTCGTTTTGAGGTGGGTCTCTTGTAAGCAGCATATAGAGGGGTCTTGTTTTTGTATCCATTCGGCCAGTCTTTGCCTTTTGGTTGGGGCGTTCAACCCATTTACGTTTAAGGTAATTATTGATAAGTATGATCCCATTACCATTTACTTTATTGTTTTGGGTTCGGGTTTATACACCCTTTTTGTGTTTCCTGTCGAGAGAATATCCTTTAGCATTTGTTGGAGAGCTGCTTTGCTGGTGCTGAATTCTCTCAGCTTTTGCTTGTCTGTAAAGCTTTTGATTTCTCCTTCGTATTTGAATGAGATCCTTGCTGGGTACAGTAATCTGGGCTGTAGGTTATTGTCTTTCATCACTTTAAGTATGTCTTGCCATTCCCTCCTGGCCTGAAGAGTTTCTATTGAAAGATCAGCTGTTATCCTTATGGGAATCCCCTTGTGTGTTATTTGTTGTTTTTCCCTTGCTGCTTTTAATATTTGTTCTTTGTGTTTGATCTTTGTTAATTTGATTAATATGTGTCTTGGGATGTTTCACCTTGGGTTTATCCTATTTGGAACTCTCTGTGTTTCTTGGACTTGGGTGACTATTTCCTTCC
The DNA here is from genome assembly GCF_032405125.1 of Capricornis sumatraensis. Classification (NCBI taxonomy): domain Eukaryota; kingdom Metazoa; phylum Chordata; class Mammalia; order Artiodactyla; family Bovidae; genus Capricornis; species Capricornis sumatraensis. Next base: position 215,917,010 of record NC_091069.1, read on the forward strand.
CCATTTTAGGGAAGTTTTCAACTATTATCTCCTCAAGGATTTTCTCATGATCTTTCTTTCTGTCTTCTTCTTCTGGGACTCCTATAATTTGAATGTTGGAGTGTTTCATATTGTCCTGGAGGTCTCTGAGATTGTCCTCATTTCCTTTAATTCGTATTTCTTGTCTCCTCTCTGATTCATTTATTTCTACCATTCTATCTTCTATTTCACTAATCCTATCTTCTGCCTCCGTTATTCTGCTATTTGTTGCCTCCAGAGTGTTTCTGATCTCATTTATTGCATTATTCATTATATTTTGACTCTTTTTTATTTCTTCTAGGTCCTTGTTAAACCTTTCTTGCATTTTCTCAATCCTTGTCTCCAGACTATTTATCTGTGATTCCATTTTGATTTCAAGATTTTGGATCATTTTCACTATCAATATTCGGAATTCCTTCTCAGGTAGATTCCCTACTTCTTCCTCTTTTGTTTGGTTTGGTGGGCAACTCTTCTGTTCCTTTACCTGCTGAGTATTCCTCTGTCTCTTCATCTTGGTTATATTGCTGCGTTTGGGGTGGCCTTTTTATATTCTGGTAATTTGTGGAGTTCTCTTTATTATGGAGCTTCCTCACTGTGGGTGGGGTTCTATCAGTGGCTTGTCAAGGTTTCCTGGTTAGGGAGGCTTTGTTGGAGTTCTGGTGGGTGGAGCTGGGTTTCTTCTCTCTGGAGTGCAGTGGAGTGACCAGTGATGGGTTATGAGACATCAAAGGTTTTGGAATAATTTTGAGCTGCCTGTATATTGAAGCTCAGGGGAGTGTTCCTGTGTTGCTGGAGAATTTGCGTGGTATGTCTTGTTTTGGAACTTGTTGGCCCTTGGGTGGAGCTTGGTTTTGGTGTAGGTATGAAGGCATTTGATGAGCTCCTATTGCTTAATGTTCCCTGAATTCAAGAGTTCTCTAATGTTTTCAGGCTTTGGATTTAAGCCTCCTGCTTCTGGTTTTCAGTTTTATTTTTACAGTAGCCTCTAGACTTCTCCGTCTATACAGCACCGATGATAAAACATCTAGGTTAAAGATGAAAAGTTTCTCCACATTGAGGGACACTCAGAGAGGTTCACTGAGTTACAAGGAGAAGAGAAGATGGAGGGGGTAGTTAGAGGTAACTGGAATGAGATGCAGTGAGATCAAAAGAGGAGAGAGCAAGCTAGCCAGTAGTCACTTCCTTATGTGCGCTCTATAGTCTGGACCGCTCAGAGGTATTTACGGAGTTATACGGGAAGAGGAGAGGGAGGAAGTAGACAGAGGTGACCAGGAGGATAAGAGGAGGAATGAGAAGGAGAGAGACAAATCCTGCCAGTAACCAGTTCCTTAGGTGTTCTCCACCGTCTGGAACACACAGAGATTCACAGAGTTGGATAGAGAAGAGATGGGGGAGAAAAGAGACAGAGGCCACCTGGTGGAGAAAAAGGAGAGTCCAAAGGAGAAGAGAGTGGTCAAGCCAGTAATCTCGCTCTCAGGTAAACTTGGGTAGTGAAGTTTGGGTTTTTAAATGTACAAAATTGACAACAAAAACCCGAAGAGCAAAGATTAAAAATCTAGAGTAGAGGTTGGATTTTCATAAATACAATATTAAAGAAAAGAAGCAGAAGGAAAAAGGAAGAAAGAAAAAAAAAGAGAGAAAAAAAAAAACAAGAGTTATTTAAAAAAAAACCACCAACAACCATCCAAAGACTACACATGTTGTTTGCCTTAAAAAAAAAAAAGTCTTTTTTTTTTTTTTAATAGTAATAGTAGGTTATAGAAATAAAAATTAGGGGAGAAATAGAAGACTTAACAATTAAAAAAAAGTTAGAAGAAAAAAAAGGAATGATTTTAAAAATGGTAAAAATATATCTGGCCCTTCTCTGATGTTGTGGGCCGTGTGGGATCACTTCCAAGGTGGTTTCCTGTGTTTAACTTCTTCTGTTTGCTGGTTTTTTAGGCTCACTAGTTCAGTCGCGCTGTGGGGAGGGGGGATGCTGCAAACAAATGGCACTGTCGTGTGCACACAGTGACTCAGCCCCGCTTGACCTGTCCCTTCTCGCAGCGCACAAACCGCTCCGGCTCTACGATGCTCAGCCGGGAACCATTTGAGGCCAGCCCTAGGCTGCATGCACTTCCCCGGTCCAAGCCGCTCAGGTTCGGCGCTCAGGCAGCCCTCAGAGGCACAGATTCGGCTGGGACTGCGCTTTGTGCCCTTCCCAGGTCCGAGTAGCTCAGGAGTTTGGCGAGAGCAATCGCCGCGACTTGTCACCTTTTCTGCCGCTGCTGCTCAGCTTTCTGGGTGGACCGCTGGTGCCCCCCGTGAGGCAGATGGTGACTGTCCAGCACCCCCAGAAGTCTTAGCAAAGAAGCCTGCTTGCAGTTAGGTAAGTAAAGTCTCTCCGGGTCTGCAATTGCCCCTTTCCAGTCCTTACGGCTCTGGCTGCCTGTCCCCGGCGGGGGATGGTCTGCAGCCGGCTTTTTCCGCTCCGTCCTTTGTTCTGTGCTTGGTCCTGGAGGTGTCTTATGTTCGAGCTTTTCATGCGGTAGCTATCACACAGTCTGGTTTGCTAGCCCAAGTTAGATCGTTCTGGTTGCGCATGGGGCGTTCCTGCCCGATTCTTGCAAAGCACTGCAGCCTGCGCCTCCCGTGCTTCCCTGCCCTGCCCCCACTAGCTTATGGCGGATGCAGGCGTCTGTGCTGCTTTTCCGCTGGGGGAGTTACTGTTGGGCTTGTAATCTGTTGGTTTTAATTATTTATTTATTTTTCCCTTCCTGTTATGTTGCCCTCTGTGTTTCCAAGGCTCGCCACAGACTCAGCAGGGAGAGTGTTTCCTGGTGTTTGGAAACCTCTCTTCTTAAAATTCCCTTCCCGGGACAGGCTTCCCTTCCCGGGACAGGCTTCCCTTCCCGGGACGGAGCTCCCTCCCCACCTCCTTTGTCTCCTTTTTTGTCTTTTATATTTTTTCCTATCTGTTTTTGAAGACAATGGTCTGTTTTTCTGGTTGCCTGATGTCCTCTGCCAGCCTACAGAAGTTGTTTTGTGGAGTTTGCTCAGCGTTGAAATGTTCTTTTGAGGAATTTGTGAGGGAGAAAGTGGTCTTCCCGTGCTATTCCTCTGCCATCTTTACAGTTCCCCTTAGTATCTTTTCTAGTTCTTGACAAAAAGTTTGGTCTGCTGTGAGCCAGTTTTCCAAAACTGGAAAGTACTGTTTAAAAACTCAGTTCACACATATCTTCTTTGCCTAATATCCTTTGAAGGCTCCCCACTGCCCACAGATCTGGTATACATGGAATAGCATTGCCTATTATGCTCTTTATACTCTGTCTCTTGCCTGTATTTCTGGGCCCAATAACCACCTCAGGTGTGCTATTGTCAAGCAATATTATAATTCTCAATGTTTTCTTATGTTTTGTGGGCTTTGCCTGTGTTCTTCCTTTTATCCACAAGAATATTTTTCTTATGTTCGTTCAAATTACCCAATTGCTCGTCTTTCTACCGTAAATCAAATGTCACCTTTTCTGGAAAACATTATCTGACCTCTCTTTCTAGGTAGAATTAACACTTTGTTCATTCACATTCTCATTGATTATTTTACAAACCCCAATCATGGTACTTCTACATTTGTTGTTGTTTTTGTTGTTGCTGAGTTGCTAAGTTGTGTCCAACTCTGCAACTTGCTGGACTGCATGTGATTAAATGTTTGTGTCTCTATCTTTTTCTTTAGACTGTGAGGATTACTATCATTAGTGCATGGCAGGACATGAAACTGGAGGAAGAAATGGCAACATACTCCAATATTCTTGCCTTGGAAATCCCATGGACAGAGGAACCTGGTGAGCCACAGTCTGTGGGGTCACAAAACAGTCCATCACAACTTAGGAATTAAATAACTATAAGGACATGGAATATAATAGGAGTTTAACAGATAACTGTTGAATGAATAAAGTATATGAATTCTAATAAATATATTAAATCATCTGGTTTATCTCACTATAGTTCCTCACTTTCTTATGTTTTCTTCACATATTTCTCAGCAATAAAGTTACTTCATTCATCTAATTATTTTTTTCATTGACTCATTCATCATTTACTGATCACCAAGTGCGTCAGGCACTTTTCTAGGAAACTCAGTAATGAATAAGATAGAATCAATTATTGCCTTCTTGCAGCTTCTAATCTACCAGTGTTAAGCATTTCTTTTGAAAACATGCTTCTCCTGTTGTTTAGCAGAAAGTAGTTTCAGCCAGAATGCTTCTTTCTTGGGTTTTTTCTTTGCTCTTTGATCTAGATCTGTTAAACTAAATGTCGTTATTTACAGCATTCCACTCTTAACTATTATTGCATCCTATGCCATGGAAAACAGAAGGACTCACACACTGAGACTTCTCATCTCTAAGAACAATTAAAATATTTTAGGATAGCCTCTGTCAATCAAGTCACAGAGAGTGTTTCATTAATCAATATAATTATTTTTTCTTCATTTTAAGTGACTAAAATGCCAAATCTTTGATGTTAATTGATGTTGTCAATTGAAAGGTTGATAAGAAAAATCTTTCATTTGGTGACAAATAGCTATTTTGATGTTTGGACCTTTTTTCCTCATTGAATTGACTCATTTTGGAGGGCAAAGGCATGGAAGGTGTTGGATATCTGAATTCTATAGTAATTTCATTGTATGTGATAGTGGAAATAAAATCCTGAACATATTATTTCAAATACTTAAAAGTTTTTTATGTGATATTATAACTTTTTTATTGAATTTATTACATGTATCTATATCTCTGGAAATAACATTCATGGGAATAAAGATTATAGGTTATGAAAGAATTTTTAAAAATAATCTCCTAAATATTCAATTTAAAGATTACAAAATTTAAATTATGATTTTAAAATTCTTATACTTAATAATTCTTGCAATATTTTATGTGACTTATAAATCTAAATGTAATTATTGCTTTTTTCAAATCTTCATTTACCACAAGTAACACATGAAACCAACAAAGCTTGGGAAATTTGTAGTTTTGCTAGTTTTTAGTCTAAGCCAATGTTCTCACTATTTAATAAAAGTATTACTTAGGATTTTAAACATTGCTCTATAAAATAACTGAGAACTTAAAATATGTTTAGTATAAGTCATTATACAATAATCAGAAGAACCACACAGGGCATCTTTTAACAAGTTGGGGAGAAAAATCATTGACCCTAGAGTTTGTAAGTATTTCTTTACATGAAAACATTAAAGCGTTCTCTATGGGAGAACTAGAAAGTCAGACCAAAATATTTGAGGGACAGTAAATAGAGGGTATTGGAGAAGGAAAACAATTCTGAAAGGAGTGAGGAAGATGTCTCTAAAACATACACAAGTAACACCTTGCTTCAGGTTTTATACTAATAACTTTAAGTTAACATTTGATAGTCAATTTCCCCGTGATGACACTACAAAGAGGAGCGAGGAATGGAACCCGGTGATTCTGTAGTATAGGAGATGGGTTCAGAGTAAAATTGTATGTGTATCGCGGTTAGGGGGGAGGTAAAGTTCTGCACACAGATGTGTAAGAAAATGAGATGCAAGTGCAAGAAAAATATAACTTATCACAGAGCATGGCGCAGTTCGCCCCTCAGCTGCAAGACAACTGCAAAGCCTCATTTGGCCACAGGAATACTCAGTACCAAAGGGCCTGTGTAGGCCGGGGAAATTAACTAGCATGTATTGTTTAGAAGCTGCAGAAAAGATAATAGACGGTGACTTCTGAAATATTTACAGTTCACCTTGGGCTTTCCCTAAAGTATAAACTTTCCTCAGCTTGAACCTGGTGAAGGATGTGAAGAAAGCACAGTAATCCAGTGGGATATTAGTTGAGAAGGCTCCTTCTCTCTAATTAACGGGGAATAAAGAAAGCACGACTTTGGATCAGCTTTGTGCGAGGGAATCTGCATGTGGGAAAGTTTTAAAGTAAGGACAAGACACTTTACTTAGTTAAAATTCAATGCTTTATTAACCTTCACCCCAGTTCAAGCTCAAGCTCTGTGCTGGGACATCAGGACCTATGGCTTATGTTTATACTCATGTTAAGATATCTCACATTTCCCAGGGTTCTCCAGTTATAGAATTCTCCTGGTGGCCTTGCCCCTCCATCCCGAGCACCTCTGCTCCTGCCCCAAGATCTCCCTGAGGTTCCTCAAGCACAAGCCTGAGCACCTCTGGTCACACTGCTCCTTCTGCTGAGGTATTTTCTCCCTATCTCTCTGCAGTGCCACACATCACTCAGGATGGACCTCACTGCCTTGTTTTTCATATCCTTCCCACATTCCCTAGTTTCTGAGTCCTTTGGGCTCCCTGGGCAGTGATCATACTGTACATACTTCTGATTTTCCACTTAAAGTTCCTTGAGAGTCTGGACCGTGACTTGTTTATTTTTGTATCCCTCACAGACTAGCCAATAACAACATTTACAGAGGGTTCTAGAATGCATAGCACTCACATACCCTTTCTTCATTAGTGCCTCACAGCAATATTGCGAAGGCAGTACAACGGGTAGTGATTTCTCTAGTTTGAAGAAGCAGAACCTGGGGTTCAGAAAGATAAAGCAAATTATCTTCAGTCACAGAGCTATGAGCTGGAAGTTTCTAGACTTGAAGTCAAGTCATTTGACTCTGTATTCTAATTTTTCCTTGCCTTGTTCTACTTAACACCGAATTAAAGGAACCACTGGCCTACATCTTAACAAAAGAAGAAAATACACTCTAAACAACTACTTATATTTAGGTTCATGCTGGTGGAAGAGTGCATTGAGAAGACCCTTGGTTTATGATTTGGGATTTTCAGCTGCCCTGAACCTATAACTGAATTTGACTTTGGATCAGTTAAAAGGGATATTTTCAGCCTCATTTTGCTTGGGGTTTGTGTGAGCTTTGATTATATGCAACCAGTCTCTGCTCTTTCCTATTCATCTTGTCATACAAGAGGCTTTCCTTTCCTGCATGGGAGGAACACTTGAATCTTATCAAAGTAAAATAGCAGGGGTTTTACTTAACACATATGGCAAACCAAATAGAGAGGGCAGGAGATCTCCAGGAATGAATCCAGAGAAGCTCCTAACAAAGAGAACAGTCAATTTGTATATGTAGGACTAGAGGAAAAATCATCAGCAACACTGGCAATATCAGCTGAGAAAGCACTTTGAAGGAGATAAGCTTCAGCCTCTTAGTGCCTTGTAGCAGAATGACATGCACATGGAACTTGGAAAGAGGCATGCATGGGGCTCCTCCTGGATGCAGGCTGGGCAAAACCCCTCCCTCCATGTGCTTTTTTGTATGGAGTTTGTAAAGCTAGAGGAAACTTTGAGGGTATTCTTCTTAGAAACAAGTTTTAATCTCCTTTTATTGGAAACTTCTCAGACAAAAATAAGAACACATCCTCTTTTGATGTTAAACATCTGAATTCTCTAGGATGTAGATCCTAAGTTAGAATGTTTATGTCTTTTATTTGCTAATATGAGTTTCTGTTGGGCTAATACCACATCAGTGATGGCACAGTCAATGAAATATTCTCTGCCAACAGTTGGTAACAAAACAATTTTGAATATTTGCCTCACAGCTCCCTTGCCTTAGGCTTAAATCTGGTAGATGCCACATAGAAAATTTTTAGAAGTCCCAGACACAAAGTTCCCAGGAGAGTTTTGCCACATCTCAACACTATCAATAAATTTTCCCTATTATTTATACACATTTGCATATAAATAATATATATACATTTTGGGTACTGTAAGATAAACTTGGAGACCACCGGCCACTCTAGCCTAGGGTTAGAAGAGGGTCTCATGAGGAATGACAACCTTGCCTGTCACTTATTCTTGGAGGACCACCAGCAGTCAATGAAATTCTGTGTGATGATTTCCAGGAAGGCTCAGCACTGTTCATGAATAATAACAGGGCATCTGATGGGCGCTACTGACTCACGTCCTTCTGCTTTAGTGTTCCTTGTAAGGTCTGCTGTTCTATCAGCCATGCAGATGATCCTTTCTTCTGGGCTCTCCCCTCTGCCTGTGTGCTCAGTTGTGAAGTCACGTCTGACCCTTTGTGACCCCATGGACTGTAGCCCACCAGGCTCCTCTGTCTATGGGATTCTCCCCAGGCAAGAATCCTGGAGTGCGTTGCCATTTGCTCTTCTGGGCTCTTCCCTCTGCTGCTGCTGCTGCTAAGTCGCTTCAGTTGTGTCCGACTCTGTGCGACCCCATAGACAGCAACCCCCTAGGCTCCACTGCCCTTGGGATTCTCCAGGCAAGAATACTGGAGTGGGTTGCCATTTCCTTCTCCAAAGCATGAAAGTGAAAAGTGAAAGTGGAGTCACTAAGTCCTGCCGGACTCAGCAAACCCATGGACGGCAGCCTATCAGGCTCCTCCGTCCATGGGATTTTCCAGGCCAGAGTACTGGAGTGGGTTGCCATTGCCTTCTCCAGCTCTTCTCTCTGTCCACCCACAAACATTGGGCACCATGGCCCAAGTCACTGCAGCATTCTTGAGGCTCCACAGCTGTTTGCAGTTCCCTCCATGGCTGGAGCACAAAGTAGGCAGTCCATGTGCCCTCCTGTGTTACACTCTGCTAGCAGGGATCCAAAGCAACACTTCTTTTGTGCCTGCAGCTTTACGGTGGTTTTATCGAAAACAATTATTTCAATTATTTCTTTGTAGCCACCCCCCAAGAACTCCTCCCCAGGGGCCTAGATTGGGAACAAAAGCCAGTGACAAACATCATGTACACTCTTCCTCGCTTCCCCCTGCCCCCAACCCATTTGAAGTTTTGTCATGAGGCCCATCTTGCTCGCATCATTCCCTCTAATACAAGTTCCAGACATATTTCAGAATACGTTACAAAGTCATTTTTGGAGGGGTAATTTATTTTATTTATTTATTTATTTTTTATTGCTGCTGTAACAAATTACTATAAATTAAGAGGCTTAAAACAACCCAAATGTATTGACTTATAGTTCCAGAGCTCAGAAGTGTGAAATGGGTCCACGGGGTTAGAATCAAGGTGCTGGCAGGAGGCTCTGGGGAGAATCAGTTTTGTTTTCTTCTCCAGCTTCTAGAGGCTTCCAGCATTCTGTGGCTCATGGTTCTCTTCCATCTCCAAGCCAGTAATGGCTTGTCAAGTCTCTACCATCTTTCTGGTTCTTTCTCTTCTGCCTTGTTTCCACTTACAAGGACTCATGTGATTACATGGGGTCACATGGAGAATCTGAAATAACCTATCTATCTCAAGTTCAGCTGAATCCTTAATTCCATCTGCAAACTTAATTCTTCTTTTCCATGTAATATAACCTAGTCACAGGTTCTGGGAATTATGGGCATGAACACCTTGCAGTATTCTGCTTACCCCAAGTGTGTTTTTTGGAAACCATAGCTCAGTGATAGCTACTTCTGAGGGCTGTGCAAGAAACATGGGCAGGATGGGCCACATGAATGAATGTAAGTCAGTGTGACTTGGGGCTTCTCCATAGACCTGCCCTTATCCCTGAGCATATATCAACCACAGTTCAGCTACCCTAACTAGGGTGACCACTTTTTGTTCTTGTAAAACTTCACTGCTGTCATATATATGATCTCTTTCTTGAAATCTTCCATCCCTCAAACCCTCTGATCCCCTAATCTATCAGCTGTTGTAGATGTGTCCTCATTTTGACTGGCCTTTTTCAAGGTCCCCAGACCCAAAATTATACTCTCATCTACATATTAGATGGCAATAGGTGGACAAATAAGGGGCTACTGTTTTTTAATGTCTGAACAGTGTCTACCTACTAGTCAGCATGTTTTATTGTGACCTGGAACTATCACATTAGTTATACCAATTGGTCCTTAACTTGACCCAGCATAGACCTTTCTCAAAAAGTAGGCGTGAAACTTCCATGCTTTTTCTCTCCATTGATTTAAGGCTATGGACTTCCCTCTGATAGGCCACTGAGACTGACCTCAATTTACCTTCACCTCAGCAAAGGAAACTTCATGGTACAGGAGAACCAAGATGATGCTTATGAAACCATGACAGGTAAATGGGTTAAAGAAACAAATTAGTGGAATTCTTTCCCTCACACCCATCCTGCACTGGAGATCTAGGCAGGTTGTCAGTTTATTTTAGCCCCCCAAGACCATTCTTGAATCAGTGATATTTTATGAGATGTTGTGGTGCTGACATGTATAGGCTGTCCGCTCTTTGCAAGGCATTTTCATGATTGGTCAATGAGGTGATGCTACCTGGCTTTCTCTTGTACCTTTCCTGAGATCTTTCATCCTGTTTCATTTCTGTACCTGTTTTGATTTTGGTGTGTGTGCATGTGCACGCGCGCACACACACACACACACACACACACACACACACAACTCTAACATTAATTCCAGGGCTAGTTCTTGATAGCACATATTAAAACAAAACAAACTCCAGCCATACAAAACACCAGCAATTTCCCCCTGATTCTGAGATTCCAGCTCATTTTCTCTGAAAGCACATGATATTCAGAGTAAGGATCTCTAGAGAATACCAGAAATCTTGCAAAAATCCCCATCTTGGCATAATTTTGTTCTGATTTGTATAAGAAATATGAGAACTTTAACTTAATTTAAGAAGGAAATGTAACCTATTTACAATATCTGTACACCATAGATGAATAATCAGTTGTCATTCTCATGTGGTGCAAATTCATCTCCCAAGTTTGAATTTTGAGGATTTCTCATTTTGCAAATCCCTGAAGAAGGAGACTCTCAAGAGGAAAGTAAGGAGCAGTGAGAGGCAGCAAGTGGATTGTGTGCCCCACAGCTAATCTGAGCATCAGTGATACCCTAAGCAGCATCCTGCTGCCACCTGTAATGAAGAACATGCTTATTCCTAATTTGTAGCATTTCTCCCCTTCCTGATTATACAAGATGGGTTCATTCATTATTAATCTGGTTTGTCAAACAGCACAGCCCTCCAAGTGTCAGGCTTCCTTGTTTTTAGCCTGTGAGTTTGTGTAGGAGTAGTGAAATTTCAGAATGTACAGATAAGCAAGCTCTTGTCTGCACCTGATTAAAGTTAGATAGACTAACTTAACAGCCTTAAAATAATTCTACATAAAGCAGCAGGAGACCTTTCTCTGTTTGTCCTTATTATTGAAAAATAAATGGTCTAAAAATCATTTCTTTTCTTCCAAATTGTACCTGATTTGAAAGGGAGTAGGGGAAAGAAAATGATTCCTCTTTGTCTACACTGAATATCTTAGGAATCAAAAACAACAAAGGAGATACGACTCCAAACTTACTATTAAAAAAATCAGTATTTTAATACACTTACACATGTGTGCACACCCACACGAACATACACATACACACGATGATTCTTGCTTTGTGGAGCTTAGAGCAATGTTAACCAGACTGTGATATTGTGTTAGTGGAAAGAGTGCTGTACTTGCCAATGAAAGTTCATATTGATATGATTCTTAGGCAAGGGACTTGAACAAGAGATCTGTTCATGGGTCATGTGGCTGGTCTCTAAGACTCAACTGAGAGTAGAAAAAAGTTATGCATTATGGGAAATAGACACAGGTACTATGCATTCCAAAACAGTAATTATTATGTAAAAGACTGAGAAATAGATTCTAGCTGGTTTCCAAGTCATTTGAGTGAGCACTGAATTATTTTTCTTTTGTAACCACCTAATTTTTGAGAAAGTGGGTAGATAAAAGGATTGGGTGATTAAGTCTTGAGCTAAACACAATGAATACATTTCCATCTATGCCTGTTGAGAGGATTTTATTTTTTTAATAAAGGTGTCTCTTGACTTTTTCTTCTACATATCATTGGAAATCTAGGGCTTTTGTAAACCAAAAGATCTCTGGACTGGTTCTTGCCCCTGAGATAGAGATGCCTGCGTACATGGCAGGAAAATCATTTACAATTATGATTTTTGGACTAGCAATATCCCCAGAGAGTGTTTTGGAAAAGAAAAAACAACAGTGGTATGAGTCTGTTGAGGGATTGTTTATATGGGCTCATCAGCCAGAAAAAATTCGTGGACACTAGATAGAGACTGAGCTGGCATTGGGACAAAGAGGGCAGATTGCAAACTATTGGGTATATGCAAGAAGTCTCATTTGCCTAAAGAGTGTAGTGGAAAAACCTTGACACAAGCTGCCAAAAGTTCCATCCCCTGAATTTAAAGGAAAAAATAATTTCTAGTTCTACACCAGTGGTTCTCAACAGCAGGAGGGAGAGCAATTTTGCCTTGTAGGGGACGCTTGGCAATATCTGAGGACACTTTTGGTTGTCACAGTTGGGAAAGAGAGCATTGCTATGAGCCGAGAAGGAAAGAGAAAGGTGTTGGGGAAGAGTTAGACAGTCTTTACCATAATCTCATTGAGCATCAATTTTCTTATCTGTATGATGGACATCATAACAGGTACCTTATTTAGTTGTTATAAATACTGAGATAAAGTATGTAAAGTACCTTATCACAGTGCCTGGCACATAGTAATACCTTAACAAATGATCAATATTATTTGCATTATTGTGTGATTCTTGGTAATGATATTTCATTATCAAGCCAAGGGAAAACGACTTGAGAAATTGAGGAGTGGGGTGCATTTCAAAATGAATTTCCAACAAACCCTAAGCAAAGGATGCTAGTGGAAAAATTAAGTGAAGGGGGAAGTGAGTGTGGCAACAGTGGAAGCTCCTTACTGAATCCTATTCAGTAGAATTTTCACAAAACTTGGAAGGATGTATTACCAAGGAAAGCTTTTTTGAAAGAATATAAAACTGAGAGGACATTCTTGACGACTAAAGCCTAGAATAACACTGTTCAATAGAAATGCAATGTGAATCCCACACAATTTAAAATTTTGTAGTAACCACATTAAAAAATAAAAAAGAAAGAGGATGATTAACTTTAATAACATTTTATTTAACCCAACATATCAAACATATGATAATTTCAACATGTTACCAATATAAAAAATTACTAATCAGATATTTGCATTCTTTTCTTCATCAAATTCTCAAAACTGAGGGTGTATTTTAGACTTACAGCCTATCTCAGTTTGCACTTGCCATGTTTCAAGTGCCTTATAGCCAAATGTGGCTGGTTGGCTACCTTATTGAACGGCAAATATATAGAAGATGATTGTCAAAATGTCAGAGATGACGAAAATAGGTCCTTAAGCCATATCCAGAGTGAGGAGTGTAAGAAAGAAAACAGAAACCTGCTGACATGGGAAGAAAATTTAATGTTAGTGTTCCTTAATTTTTTTTTAACTTACATCCTCCCCTTTATGAAACTTATTACCCAGCAAGTATGATTAGATCTCACTTTAGTATAAGGTATTTGAAGGCAAAGTATGTAATAAACTATGAGGAGATGATTTTGAGTGCTAATAATGAATTAAAATATCTATAGTTGGACTAAATAAGTTTTAGGGAACAGAGAGACTCTTGAGTAGGTTGGAGGAATTGTGAGTGGCAACAGGGATATGAAGAGACTAAGAATTAAAAAAAATATATGTCGTCTCAGAAGGAGGAGGACTTGTGGACTTGAGTGAAAACTTGTTATACTTCTCTATTGTTTCCTGTGAGGGCCTCCCTGGTGCCTCAGGGGTAAAGAATCTGCCTGCCAGTGCAGGAGATGCAGGTTTGATCCCTGGAGAAGGAAATGTCAACCCACTGCAGTATTCTTGCATGGAGAATCCTATGGACTGAGGAGCTTGGTGGGCTACAGTCCATGGGGTCACAAAGTGTCAGACATGACTTAGGAAAAAACAATAGCAATAATTTCCCTATGAAAGCTAACCTCTGGCTCTTAGGTTTCTCAGCTATGGGCTGAGATTGAATCACATGAATTCCATGGCCACTTTATGTTTTGTATTTTTTTTTAATTTTTATTTTTACTTTATTTTACTTTACAATACTGTATTGGTTTTGCCATACATTGACATGAATCCACCACAGGTGTACATGCATTCCCAAACATGAACCCCCCTCCCACCTCCCTCCCCATAACATCTCTCGTAAGCTCATCCAGACTTGGAGTTTGAACATCGAGAAAGGGAACAGATTATCATTAGGGTCCAGCAATAGCTTATGAAAAACAAATAACAGTAGTCTAATCTCATTTTCTCTTGGAAGAGAGTCTTTAGTCTCACTTTGTCAGGGGGGCTAGGATCATAGCACATTTGGATTTTGGTGAGACGTTTGGCACTTATATTTAATTAGTACCTACTATTTGTGTGGCATTGGTGATTTAGTTGCCAAGTCATGTCTGACTCTTGCAACAGGCTGCCAGGCTCCTCTGTCCCTAGGATTTCCTAAGCAAGAATATTGGAGTGGGTTTCCATGTCCTTCTCCAGGGGATCTTCCTGACCCAGGAGTTGAACCCAGGTCTCCTGCATTGCAAGCAGTTTTTCTTTTTAACCAACGGAAACACCAGGGAAGCACAATATTATTTATTTAACATTAATTCAGCAGATGCTTATTGGTAATCTACTATGTTTAAGAAACTGAGGATGTAACAGTAGAGAAGATGTTTCTTTAGAAACTAATTACACAAACTTGATTATGGAATTATGTAGAAGTTATAAGAAAAGTATATTTGAGGAGTTACTTAACTTGGTCATGAGACATTGCAGGAGGCTTTCTCTAGGAAATGACATCTATATAGCCACCAAAATATGTTAGTCAGGAAAGATGTTGAGGTGTGAGACTAGGAAGAATATCTCAGGAAGAAGAAATAATGTTTCTGAATGGTCAAAAGTTAGACCCGAGCTAATATGTTGCAGAGTAGTGCTTCTCAAACCATATGTGCACATAAATGCATTAAAATGCAGATTCTGATTCTAAAAGTCTAGGTGGGATCTGAGATCCTGCATTTCTAATAAGCTCCCAGATAACGCTGATGCTGTCAGCCTGTGGCCCTCACTTTGAATAGCACCAGCATCAAGTACACAAAGGGAGAGGTCAGAGAGATTGCTACAGAGGTGACCACAGGTTGGATCATGAAGGACTTTGTAAGTCATGTGAAATTAAACAACATGCTGCTGAAGAACCAATAGGCCAAAGAAGAAATCAAAAGAGAATTAAAAAATACTATGAGACAAGTGAAAATGGAAATACCCCCAAATTTATTGGTTGCAACAAAAGGAGTTCTAAAAGAAAAATTCATAGTGATAAGTGTCTACCTTATGAAATAAGAAAAATCTCGAATAACCTCCAGAAACAAGAAAAAGAGGAATAAACACAGCCTAAAATTAAAGCAGAAATAAATAAAATAAAGACTAAAAAGACAATAGAAAAGACCAATGAAAGTTACAGATGATTCTTTGAAAAGATACACGAAGTTGAAAAACTTTTAGCTAGACTCACCAAGAAAAAAAAGAATTAAAATGAATGAAGTCAGGAATTAAAAAGGAGATATAAAAAGTGATAACACAGAAATACAAAGGATAACGAGTCTACTATGAACAATTATATGCCAAAACATCTATTTCTGCTTTACTGACTATGCCAAAGCCTTTGTGCGGATCAGAATAAACTGTGGAAAATTCTGAAAGAGATGGGAATACCAGACCACCTGACCTGCCTCTTGAGAAACCTGTATGCAGGTCAGGAAGCAACAGTTGGAACTGGACATGGAACAACAGATTGGTTCCAAATAGGAAAAGGAATACGTCAAGGCTGTATATTGTCACCCTACTTATTTAACTTATATGCAGAGTACATCATGAGAAACGCCAGGCTGGAGGAAGGACAAGCTGGAATCAAGATTGCCAGGAGAAACATCAATAACCTCAGATATGCAGATGACACCACCCTTATGGCAGAAAGTGAAGAGGAGCTAAAAAGCCTCTTGATGAAAGTGAAAGAGGAGAATGAAAAAGTTGATTTAAAGCTCAACATTCAGAAAACGAAGATCATGGCATCTGGTCCCATCACTTCATGGGAAATAGATGGGGAAACAGTGGCAGACTTTATTTTTGGGGGCTCCAAAATCACTGCAGATGGTGACTGTAGCCATGAAGTTAAAGATGCTTACTCCTTGGAAGAAAAGTTATGACCAACCTAGATAGCATATTCAAAAGCAGAGACATTACTTGCCAACAAAGATTTGTCTAGTCAAGGCTATGGTTTTTCCAGTGGTCATGTATGGATGTGAGAGTTGGACTGTGAAGAAAGCTGAGCGCTGAAGAATTGATGCTTTTGAACTGTGGTGTTGGAGAAGACTCTTGAGAATCCCCTGGGCTGCAAGGAGATCCAACCAGTCCATTCTGAAGGAGATCAGCCCTGGGATTTCCTTGGAAGGAATGATGATAAAGCTGAAACTCCAGTACTTTGGCCACCTCATACGAAGAGTTGACTCATTGGAAAAAACTCTGATGTTGGGAGGGACTAGGGGCAGGAGGAGAAGAGGACGACACAGTGTGAGATGGCGGGATGGCATCACTGACTCGATGGACATGAGTCTGAGTGAATTCCGGGAGTTGGTGATGGACAGGGAGGCCTGGCATGCTGAGATTCATGGGGTTGCAAAGAGTCGGACACGACTGAGCGACTGAACTGAACTGAACTGAGAGGAAATTGATAAATTCTTAGAAGCATACAGCTGAATCATACTGAACCATGAAGAAAAGAAAATTTGTACAGACTGATTATTAGTAAGAAGATTGAATCAGTAATGAAAAATCTCCCAACCAACAGAAGTCCAGGACCAGAAGGCTTCACTGGCAAATTTTACCAAACATTCAAATATAAGAATTAATTTAACCCTTTCTTAAACTCTAAAAAAATAAAGAAGGGAAAAGGAGGGAACTCTTTCAGATTCACTTTATGAGGCCAGCATTACCCTGATATAAAAACTGGACAAGGATGCCACAACAAAAGTGAATTGTAGATTCATATCCCTGATGAACACAGATGCAAAAATCCTCAATAAGACACTAGCAAACTGAATTCAACAATGTGTTAAAAGCATCAAACATCACGATCAAATGGGATTTATCCCAGGGATGCAAGCCTAGTTCAATATCTGCAAGTCAGTCAATGTGATATACCACATTAAAAAAATGGACACAAATAATATGATCATCTCAATAGATGCAGAAAAAGGATTCAACAAAATTCAAAATCCTTTTGTGATAAAGAAAAAAAAGAAACCTCTCAACAAAGTGAGTATAGAGTGAATGTACCTCAGTATAATAAAGGCCATGTATGACAAGCATACAGCTAATGTTATACTCAATAGCAAAAATCTCAAATTTTCTTCTAAAAATCAGAAACAAGACAAGGATTCTCATTCTCACCACTATTATTCAAGATACTATTGGAAGTCCTACCCAGAACAATAGGCCAGAAGAATTAAAAGGTATCCAAACTGGAAAGGAAGAAGTAAAACTGTCACTATTTGCAGATGATATGAGACTATATAAAGAAAGCCCTAATATCTCCATCAAAAAACTATTAGACTTATAAACAAATTCAGTAATGTTACAGAGTATAAAACCAACACACAAAAAATCTTTTGCATTTCTACACATTAATAACAAACTATCAGCAGAAGAAATTAAGAAAACTATCTCATTTACAACTACACCAAAAAGAATAGAAGTACCAAGGAAGAGATGTAACTAAGAAGGTGAAAGACTTGCATACTCAAAACTTCAAGACTTTAAGGGAAGAGATTGTAGAAGACATGAATAAGTGGAAAGATAGTCCATGCTCTTGAATTTAAGGAATTAATATTGTTAAAATGACCCTACTATCCAAAGCACTCTACAATTTAAATTCAATCCTCATCAAAATTCTAACGACATTATTCACAGAAATGGAACAAATAATTCTAAAAATTGTTTAGAACCATAAAAGATTCCAGATGGCCAAAGCATTCTTGAGAAAGAATAACAAAGCTGGAAGCATCATACAATCTAATTTCAAACTCTATTATAAAACTATAATAATTAAAACAATAAAAACAGACACATAGGTCAGTGGAACAAAATAAAGAGCCCAGAAACAAACCCAAAATATACTGTCAATAAATTTATGACAAAGCCAAGAATATACAATGAGGAAGGTATGGTTCATTCAGTAAATTGTGCTTGGAAACTGGACAATCACATACAAAGGAATGAAACTGGACCACTAGCTTATATCATCCACAAAAATTAACTCAAAAAGGATTAAAGACTTGAACATGAGACTAGAAACCATAAAATCACTAGGAGAAAACATAGGTGGTAAGCTCCTTGGCGTAAATCTTGGTGATGATTTTTTGAATCTGACACCAAAAGAAAAAGCAACAAGAGTAAAATTGAAGACGATTACATCAAACTATAAAGCTTCTGCACAGCAAAGAAAACTATCAACAGAATAAAAAGCAATCTACTTTGCTTTGGGGATGGGTGGGAGAAAATATGTGCAAATTATATATCTGACAAGAGGTTAATACCCAAAATACGTAAAGAATTCACTCAACTAAACAGCAAAGACACAAAACAAAAGCAATCCAATTAAAAAATGGACAGAAGACCTGAATAGACTTTCCCAAAGAAGACATATAAATAACTCGCAGACATATGAAAAGATGTTCAATATCATTAAACATCAGAATGATGCAAGTCAAAACCACAATGAGGTATCAACTCACACCTGTCAGAATGACTATTAGCAAAAAGATAAGAAGTGTTGCCAGTGATGTGGAGGAAAGGAAACCCTTGTGCACTGCTAATGAGAATGTAAATTGGAGCAATAACTATGAAAAACAGTACAAAGTTTCCTCAAAAATTAAAAATAGAACTACAATATTATCCAGCAATTCTACTCTGAGTACTTCTCTGAAGAAAATGAAAACATTAACATGAAAAGAGACGTTTACTCTCATGTTCCTTGCAGCACTATTTATAATAGCCAAGATATGGAAACAGCCTAAGTGTCCATTGGTGAATGAATGAATAAAGAAAGTCAATGGAACATTATTCAGCAATGTAAAGAATGAACTTTCACTGTTTGTAACAACATGGATAAACCTTGGGAGCATTATACTAAGTGCAATGAGTCAGACAGACAAATACCATATGATCGTTTTCGTATGTGGAATAAAATAAAACTCCAAGCTTATAGAGAAAAATGGGGTTTTGCCACAGAGATGGGGGTTAGGGAGTGGGTGAAGAGGGGCAAAAGGGATAAAAACAGACCTCCCAGACAGTTCTATGTGCAGCTGGATTGCTTAGATTATTCTGAGTTGCCTTCCAATTCTGAGTGTTTGAAGTAACCTTTCATCATCCCCAAGTTCCTAATGTGTACATTTGCGCAGTCAAAAGCACCCCTCAGCCTCATGATAAGAAGTTTCCTACTCTTCCAGTTTCTAGTTTCTAGTTTCTGGGGCATAGGTTCTTTTGTGATGCCACCTAGTGGATAGCCAACTGTGTATATGAGATGGTGTGGTGGGTCTTACCAGAAAGGCTTGTTAAATGGGAAAGTCATGTAGTTAACAACCACAAGACTCAGTGGCACAAAGGTCAACCAGCTTTTCCTTAATTGAAGAAAAAGCAAACAAGCATGTTCCTTATATAAACACCAATATTTAACATTTAACTCAACCCTCATGATTCATTAAGGAAAGGAAATTCAATAAAGTTGGGTAGATGTGACTACAGGAAAAACTACCTCCAATGAATCCAGCTGTTTTCAGAAATCTGAGTTAAAAAAAAATTAATTTTTGAAATAAAATGCTAAATGTAGATGGTGACTATCATTATAAATATATTGTTTTTAATCCTAGAGTGACTAGCTTTTGTATCTTAAACTACCGTGTTTCTTCAATGACATGGAATACTTATTAAAGACTCTCACTGTGTGAACTTTAAACTCTTGGGTCAGAAAGTGAACAGGGATGGCAAAGATGCTAGCTATTTCTGATTCCCAAAAATAAGAATTGAATTTTAGGAGACATATTTTGTGGGTCAGAATTTGTGGGAAATGAAGTAGGCACAATGAGTTGATAGCAGAGAGAAGGCAGAAAATAATAGAAAACAGACATAAGAACTGGAAAAGTATAGCCGTCTGGGACCATTTAGTGAAGGGGCAGACAGTTCTACACACCTTAACAGTCCCTAGGGCATCCTTGGGTAAAAGGTCATAGTCTATTTTATAAAGCTTTACATCCAAATAAGTTTTAAAAGATGCCATTTAATAGTGTTTGTAACTAAAAGGCATAAAAGGCACTTTGTGGAGAATGAGCAAGGGATGCTTGGGAGGAGAGAGACATTTAGGGATTTAACAGCCCTGAGGTTTTGAGAGGGATTGGAAACACGAAGTAGTCAGCACTAATATTTACATTCTCTAACATTACACAGCACTAGGCACATTGTTTTCAACAGTCAGCTGTGCGAAAATTATAAAGAAAATGAAAAGCATAATCACACACTAAAAAGTGGCCAAGTTGCAGTTTAACCTTCTCAACTGCTTATTGATACCTAAGCAATAAGAGGGTGGCAGGCTTCCTCGAAGCTTTCAAGGCTTCCCCTTGGAATTAAGAGCAGCAAGCCCACCACTTCCTCTTCCAGCCAAGTCTTCATCCTGCTGAGCCAAATAAATACCATTGAGGTCATTTTCCTTTTCCCTCACTCTAATGCAATTAGGGACAAGAGGGTGTGAGCTTGGAAGATGAAGGCCGACAGCTGAAGTCTGAAGGACTCTGTCAAGACTGCAGCAGTGATGCTGGCCTACCAAAAAGCAGGTCAGAGACTTAACACAGAAATAGAAGCAACCCCCAAACTGATGGTTAATGAAGTGACAGTAGATGGGACCATGCCAATATCCCATCTACACTGTGAACTCAGGACTATTTTAAATGATGCTTACTGGTTCCTCCATTATCTAGGTGGTCTTGTGCATGCCATGTCTTCCTAGGTAACCCTGCAAATTTTGTAAAGAACGTGACTGGGATCATTATAATCCATTGCAGTTAATTATTCCATTGCTTCCCCCAGCAGAAGCACATCAGACTTAGCAGAGTTCTTAGTCGCCCTTAAAAAGTACGTGTGGTACTTTTAAAATTATAGTTTGGAAACTCAAAACTTTCAGGGAAAAATTGGAAGGGATCTTAAGGCCATGTGAACTGGATGCAGAAAAGAGCAGAGTGTGTAGTTTATGGTAGAATACTTCATGTCTTGTACCCATTTCTGGTTTCTTTCTGTTTAATTTGCAGGGGAACTTTGTTATAAAATGTGTCAGGATACTGTGTGACTCAAGTATGATAGAATATTTCAGTGAATTTAAGGGTTCATTGCAAGACTGAAGGGTGAAATCTCTTCTTGCTTTCTCTCCTCCCCTCTTCCTTTTGCCTTTCCTTCATTCTTTATACGCCCATCTCTCTTTTCCTCCCTCGTTCCTCTATTCTCCTTCAAAATTTTTTGTGTTTTGGTAAGCAATGTGTTCAATCTAGAAGTACAAATCTAGGTCTCTGATTTCATGTCTTGGTATGATATAATCAGACTTGAGTTTCATAGATGGTGTCTGTGTAAGAGGTTTAAGCTGAAAATAGGGCTAAGATGGTCAGACCATAATGTTGTGACAAGTGAGCTTCCTCATCTAATGTACTTTAAAGAATCAGTCAAGATTTTGTATGCAATGCAAGTTATTATATTAGATTTAGGTTTTACGACTTTTATTTTTGAAGGAAATGGTATTACACCACTGATATGCTCATGGACATCAGTTCATGTTTGTTCTCTTTTGCTTCCAGTTTACCATGGCACTCTACACATCCCTCATCCAAAAATTTTCATGGAATCGTTAACTATGGTAGAGTTAGAAAAATCTGCTGCAATTAGAGTTTGTTATCAATGATTTACTAAAAACTGTTATACATTTTTTCCAATGTTGTAAAAAAATTATTTATCAGGGCATAATTAACTGGTTAGATACAGTTCTTTGTTACAGAAAAGCAGCAAAGTTTAGAGGGAAAAGCATTGGTTTTGGACTCAGCTGGGCCAAGTTTTGAATTTTCTATGTGATCCTAGATGAACTGCTTATGTTATCTGAGGTTCTTTTTTTTTTTAATTATAAAGTTTGAACCACAGGTTCATTTAAAACTTTTTAAATTTTTATACATCCTTTAGAGTTACTTTCCATTTACATTTATTACAAAATATTGGCTGTATTCTCCAAGTTGTATAAATACATCCTTGAGCCTATCTTCACCCAGTAGTTGGTGCTTCCCACTTCCCCACCCTTATGTAGCTCCTCCTCACTTCCCACTGATAACAAGTTCATTCTCTACATCTATGAGTCTGCTTCTTTTGCGTTATATTCACAAGTTTGCTGTATTTTTTTAGACTCTATGTATGAGTTCTATCATATTATATTTATTTTTCTCTGACTTATTTTACTTAATATCCTTAAAGTCCATCTATATGATAAAATGTTGTTCTTTTTCATGGTTTAGCAGTATTCCATTATACATATATACATATATATGCACATGCGCATACTCAATTTACATCTTCCTTATCCATTCACCCATTGACGGACACTTAGGTTGTTCCCATGTCTTGGTAGTTTTAGATAATGCTTCTATGAACATTCAGAGAAGGCAATGGCAACCCACTCCAGTACTCTTGCCTGGAGAATCCCATGGATGGAGGAGCTTGGTAGGCTGCAGTCCATGGGGTCACGAAGAGTCGGACACGACTGATTAACTTTACTTTCACTTTACTTTCACTTTACTGATTAACTTTTACTTTCATGCATTGGAGAAGGAAATGGCAACCCACTCCAGTGTTCTTGCCTGGAGAATCCCAGGGACGGGGGAGCCTGGTGGGCTGCCATCTATGGGGTTGCACAGAGTCAGACAAGACTGAAACGACTTAGCAGCAGCAGCAGCTGCTATGAACACTGGGGTGCATGTATCTTTTCAAATCAGTGTTTTTATATTTTCAGATATATATACCGAAGACTCATTTTGAGGATTACATTAAATTATTTACATAAAGCACTTTGTTAGTATTTGCCATGTAGTAGTAGTGATGATGACGGTGATGATGGTGACAATGATGTCAGTGAAGAATGTGGGGTACGTTTTGAGAGACAGTAACAGTGGTTAAAAGCATAGATTTAGGAGCCAAGCTTCTTGGGTTCTACTCCCAAGAACTATACCAGTTATGTAATCTTGGAAAAGCGTGTTAGTTATCTTTTGCTTCATAACAAACTACCCTAAAATGAGTGACTGAAAACAACATATATTATCTCATAGTTTTGGTGGATCAGGAAT
The DNA here is from genome assembly GCF_032405125.1 of Capricornis sumatraensis. Taxonomy (NCBI): domain Eukaryota; kingdom Metazoa; phylum Chordata; class Mammalia; order Artiodactyla; family Bovidae; genus Capricornis; species Capricornis sumatraensis. The sequence continues at coordinate 215,940,297 of NC_091069.1, forward strand.
TGAGGAACATCTTAGTTGCATGGTCTGCTTCATAGTCTCTCAAAGACGGTGGTCAAGGCATTGGCCCAAGGTTTGGGATCTCATCTGAAGCTCCACTGGGGAGGGATACACTTCCAAGCTCACTCAGGTGGTTTTTTGGCAAGACTCTGTTCCTTGAGAACTGTTGGATTGAAAGCCTACATTACCTGCTGGCTATTGGCTGGAGACTGCTCTCAGTTCCTTGTCCTACGGGCATTTCCAACAGAGCAGCAATCAAAGGCAGCAGAATGAATCTGCTAGTAAGTCAAATGTCACAGGCTTTTGTAATCTAGCCATGAATGTGACCTCCTGCTACTTTTTTTCTCTGTATTCTATTTGAAGTGAGTCATTAGGTCGAGCCTTCCAAAGGAAAGCAATGACACAGAGTGTGAACACCAGTTGGGGCCACCTTAGAAGTCATCTCCATAGCAAGTTACTCAGTCTCTGCTCCTCAGTTCTTCCAAGCATTAAATGGAATGAGTAATCGTAACTATTTAATTCAGTTCAGTCATTCAGTTGTGTCCGACTCTTTGCAACACCATGAACCGAAGCATGCCAGGACTCCCTGTTCATCACCAACTCCCGGAGTTCACCCAAACCCATGTCCATTGAGTCGGTGATGCCATCCAAACATCTCATCCTCTGTTGTTCCCTTCTCTTCCTGCCTCAATCTTTCCCAGCATCAGGGTCTTTCAAATGAGTCACCTCTTCGCATCAGGTGGCTAATGTATTGGAGTTTCAGCTTCAGCATCAGTCCTACCAATGAACACCCAGGTATGATCTTTAGGATGGACTGGTTGGATCTCCTTGCAGTCCAAGGGACTCTCAAAGGTCTTCTCCAACACCACAGTTCAAAAGCTACAATTACTCGGTGCTCAGTTTTCTTTATAGTCCAACTCTCACATCCATACATGACCAATGGAAAAACCATAGCCTGACTGGACGGACCTTTGTTGACAAATCAGTGTCTCTGCTTTTCAATATGCTGTCTAAGTTGGTCATAACTTTCCTTCCAAGGAGTAAGTGTCTCCTAATTTCATGGCTTTGGCATAGTCAATAAAGCAGAAATAGATGTTTTTCTGGAACTCTCTTGCTTTTTCCACAATCTAGCGGATGTTGGGAATTTGATCTCTGGTTCCTCTGCCTTTTCTAAAACCAGCTTGAACATCAGGAAGTTCACGGTTCACGTATTGCTGAAGCCTGGCTTGGAGAATTTTGAACATTACTTAGCTAGCATGTGAGATGAGTGCAATTGTGTGGTAGTTTGAGCATTCATTGGCATTGCCTTTAATTGGGATTGGGATGAAAACTGACCTTTTCTAGTCCTGTGGCCACTTCTGAGTTTTCCAAATTTGCTGGCATATTGAGTGCACTACTTTCACAGCATCATCTTTCAGGATTTGAAATAGCTCCACTGGAATTCCATCACTTCCACTACCTTTGTTTGTAATGGTGCTTTCTAAGGCCCACTTCACTTCACATTCAAGGATGTCTGGCCCTAGGTGAGTGATCACACCATCGTGATTATCCAGGTCATGAAGATCTTCTTTGTACAGTTCTTCTGTGTATTCTTGCCACCTCTTCTTAATATCTTCTGCTTCTGTTAGGTCCAGACCATTTCTGTCCTTTATGGAGCCCATCTTTGCATGAAATATTCCCTTGGTATCTCTAATTTTCTTGAAGAGATCTCTAGTCTTTCCCATTCTGTTGTTTTCCTTTATTTCTTTGCATTGATCGCTGAAGAAGGCTTTCTTATCTCTTCTTGCTATTCTCTGGAACTCTGCATTCAGATGCTTATATCTTTCCTTTCTTCCTTTGCTTTCCGCCTCTCTTCTTTTCACAGCTATTTGTAAGGCCTCTCCAGACAGCCGTTTTGCTTTTTTGCATTTCTTTTCCATGGGCATGGTCTTGATCCCTATCTCCTGTACAATGTCATGAACCTCATTCCATAGTTCATCAGGCACTCTATCTATCAGATCTAGACCCTTAAATCTATTTCTCACTTCTACTGTATAATCATAAGGGATTTGATTTAGGTCATACCTGAATGATCTAGTGGTTTTCCTTACTTTCTTCAATTGAAGTCTGAATTTGGTAATAAGGAGTTCATGATCTGAGCCACAGTCAGCTCCTGGTCTTGTTTTTGTTGACTGTATAGAGCTTCTTCATCTTTGGCTGCAAAGAATATAATCAATCTGATTTCAGTGTTGACCATCTGGTGATGTCCATGTGTAGAGTCTTCTCTTGTGTTGTTGGAAGAGGGTGTTTGCTATGACCAGTGCATTTTCTTGGCAAAACTCTATTAGCCTCTGCCCTGCTTCATTCTGCATTCCAAGGCCAAATTTGCCTGTTACTCCAGGTGTTTCTTGACTTCCTACTTTTGCATTCCAGTCCCCTAGAATGAAAAGGACATTTTTTTGGGTGTTAGTTCTAAAAGGTCTTGTAGGTCTTCATAGAACCGTTCAACTTCAGCTTCTTCAGCATTACTGGTTGGGGGCATAGACTTGGATTACTGTGATATTGAATGGTTTGCTTTGGAGATGAACAGAGATCATTCTGTCGTTTCTGAGATTGCATCCAAGTACTGCATTTCGGACTCTTTTGTTGACCACGATGGCTACTTCATTTCTTCTAAGGGATTCCTGCCTGCGGTAGTAGATATAATGGTCATCTGAGTTAAATTCACCCATTCCAGTCCATTTTAGTTCTCTAAAGCTGAAACTCCAGTACTTCGGCCACCTCATGCGAAGAGTTGACTCATTGGAAAAGACTCTGATGCTGGGAGGAATTGGGGGCAGGAGGAGAAGGGGATGACAGAGGATGAGATGGCTGGATGGCATCACGGACTCGATGGATGTGAGTCTGAGTGAACTCTGGGAGTTGGTGATGGACAGGGAGGCCTGGCATGCTGCGATTCATGGGGTCACAAAGAGTCAGACACGGCTGAGTGACTAAACTGAACTGAACTGAATTGAATTTCATGGCTGCAATTACCATCTGCAGTGATTTTGGAGCCCAGAAAAATTAAGTCAGCCACTGTTTCCACTGTTTCCCCATCTATTTCCCATGAAGTGATGGGACCAGTTGCCATGATCTTCATTTTCTGAATGTTGAGCTTTAAGCCAACTTTTTCACTCTCCTCTTTCACTTTCATCAAGAGGCTCTTTAGTTCCTCTTCACTTTCTGCATAAGGGTGGTGTCATCTGCATGTCTGAGGTTATTGAGATTTCTCCCAGCAATCTTGATTCCAGCTTGTGTTTCTTCCAGTCCAGCATTTCTCATGATGTACTCTGCATAGAAGTTAAATAAGCAGGGTGACAATATACAGCCTTGACGTACTCCTTTTTCTATTTGGAACCAGTCTGTTGTTCCATGTCCAGTTCTAACTGTTGCTTCCTAACCTGCATATAGGTTTCTCAAGAGGCAGGTCAGGTGGTCTGGTATTCCCATCTCTTTCAAAACTTTCCAAGGTTTGTTGTGCTCCACACAGTCAAAGGGTTTGGCATAGTCAATAAAGCAGAAATAGATGTTTTTTTCTGGAACTCTCTTGCTTTTTTGATGACCCAGCAGGTGTTGGCAATTTGATCTCTGGTTCCTCTGCCTTTTGTAAAACTAACTTGAACATCTGGAAGTTCACAGTTCATGTATTGCTGAAGCCTGGCTTGGAGAATTTTGAGCATTACTTTACTAGCATGTGAGATGAGTGCAATTGTGTGGTAGTTTGAGCATTCATTGGCATTGCCTTTCTTTTGGATTGGAATGCAAAGTAACATTTTCCAGTCCTGTGACCACTGCAGTTTTCCAAATTTGCTGGCATATTGAGTGCAGCACTTTCACAGCATCATCTTTCAGGATTTGAAACAGCTCAACTGGAATTCCATCACCTCCACTAGCTTTGTTTGTAGTGATGCTTCCTAAGGCCCACTTGACTTCACATTCCAGAATGTCTGGCGCTAGGTGAGTGATCACACCATTGTGATTATCTGGGTCGTGAAGATCTTTTTTGTACAGTTTTTTTTGTGTATTTTTGCCACTTCTTCTTAATATCTTCTGCTTCTGTTCGATCCATACCATTTCTGTCCTTTATGGAGCCCATCTTTGCATGAAATATTCCCTTGGTATCTCTAATTTTCTTGAAGAGATCTTTAGTTTTTCCCATTCTGTTGTTTTCCTCTATTTCTTTGCGTTGATCGCTAAGGAAGGCTTTGTTATCTCTCCTTGCTATTCCTTGGAACTCTGCATAGGAATTTATGATCTGAGCCACAGTCAACTCCCAGTCTTGTTTTTGCTGACTGTACAGAGGTTCTCCATCTTTGGCTGCAAAGAATATAATCAATCTCTTTTCCGTGTCAACCATCTGGTGATGTCCACATGTAGATTCTTATCTTGTGTTGTTGGAAGAGGGTGTTTGCTATGACCACTGCGTTCTCTTGGCAGAACTCTATTAGCCTTTGCCTTGCTTCATTTGGCCCTGTACTCCAAGGCCAAATTTGCCTGTTACTCCAGGTGTTTCTTGACTTCGTACTTTTGCATTCCAGTCCCCTATCATGAAAAGGACATCTTTTGGGGATGTTAGTTCTAAAAGGTCTTGTAGGTCTTCATAGAACTGTTCAACATCAGCTTCTTCAGCATTACTGGTTGGGGCATGGACTTGGATTACCATGATATTGAATGGTTTGCCTTGAAAACGAACAGAGATAATTCTGTCGTTTTTGAGATTGTGTCCCAGTACTGCATTTCAGACTATTTTGTTGACTATGATGGCTACTCCATTTCTTCTAAGGGATTCCTGCCCACAGTAGTAGATATAATGGTCTTCTGAGTTAAATTCACCCGTTCCAGTCCAACTTAGTTCGCTGATCTATTTAATAGTGCTATTGTAAAGATTAAAAAAGTTAATATTGCTTAAAAGTTTAAAGTTAATAGACAAGTAAAGTATCTGGGCCTGTCACATTGTATGCACTCAATAATATTTGAGAGTATTTTTGAATGATAGTAATTTATAGCTTTTCAGCTATTATCAAAGTATTAGCCCAAGCTGCTTAGTAGCCTTTGTCACTCTGTATCAAAATGCGATTGTTGCATTGCCAGTTTATACCAAAAAATGGCAACAAATTTCAGGGCCAGAGGGTGTATGGACACACCAAAGGAGCACTGTAAAATGAGGCTCAAGTCCAAATACTGTTTTTCTCTTAATAAGATGTGAAGTGTGGGAAAGTAATTTTATCTCACTGGATCATTGTGTCTTTGTAGCTAGTATCTCCTAGTAGCTCCTGAATTATGGGAATTGCCCAGGATGGGCCAGATTCTGTTAAATGAGTGCTTTAGATGTTATCAGGAATGATATTTGTAGTATTTGGCAACTTCTTGGGGCCAGGTGCTGGCCAATCAGAACAGGGGCTGCCATTAACACGGCGCAGCCATGCTCAGGTGAACTGGCTGCATACAGTCCCTTCTGGTCTCAGCCATGTATGATCCCACAACCCATTTCCAAATCACTTAATGATGCTGTGGTGCACACAGCTCTTTAGTTTTGTTCCCCTTATTTTTATAACTTTACCAAGGTAGCTTACAAGCCAGAATCCTAAAACAATTTAAATAAAACTTAATATGATATGATCATCCTGTTTTATGAGTTTAAACAGTGTGAGCAAATGTGTCTGGAATATAATCAAAGTATATGGTTCAGAAGCTAATCCCATTAAGTGTGTTTTTTAAAACTCACCCAATGTTGTTTCAGAGACTCATTACCAGATTGAAAATTCTAATCTCTGTTTCTTGCAGGCCTTCTGATCCTTCTCAAGAAGCTCACATATGCCTCAAACAAAAATGTCACCCAGCAAGGTAACAATGTCATTGCTCCAGTGTCTGTTGTCTCCCAGACTCCCTGCGTGACCCGCCTCTTTCCTAATGCCTGCTAAGTACTTGATACTTTCCTACACAGGAAGCTTATATGAAGTAATTAACATTTAATGAGAGGAAATCAACTGATTAGAATGCTTTTCGTGGTACTTTAGCTAATAAATGTTGTATATACTTTTGACTGCATCTAGTCAGCATGTGGCCTCCTTTCCCGACTACACCCATTTTTTTTCCTCCCCCCTGCAGTTCTGTCCCGCTCTAGGGCTTTCTGCAGTAACCTGGGTGAACGGTTTTGCCTTAGTTAATTTGAGGAAACTTTTGGACCAAATTATTGAGATAAATATTTTGATTAAATTTTGCTTAGAGCAGTAAGTGCATGAAGCTTCTGAATCCAAATCAAGGCTGAATCGTTCCAACCAAGCTTGATGGAGAACAGCAAGAGTCTGATGAAAGCAAAATCTGCCCAGGAGAGTCCCAGGCAGCTGAAAATGATTTTGCCTGTGTTTACAAAGGCAATTAAGGTTGTGCCGGTACAGCTCTGGAGGCTCAAAGACAGGGGTGGAGAGGTGTAACATCAGAGGCCCAGGAGTACCCCCATGGAAGTCTGGATCTAGCCTTTCAGTATCTACTAGTAACTCCTGAATTGTAGGACTTGCCCTAGGATGGGCCAGACTCAATGTTCTCCAGATTTTTTGGCCAGGTGTTATCAGTAAAAAATTGTGGAGCAGCAGCCCCAATTTCCTTATCTGCATGCATTTCAGTAGTGACTGTCTCAAAGGACAATGTATACTTGGGTTGAAGTGCATCGTTGATGATGGTGAATGAGTCCATATTTTGAAGAGTCTTGATAATGTCTATTATATTAGAATAAAGTGTCATGTTTTTCTCATGATATAGTAGTAGTAGTAGTTTGGTTACTAAGTTGTGTCCGATTATTGCGACCCCACAGACTATAGCCTGCCAGGTTCCTCTGTCCATGGGATTCTCCAGGCAAGAATACTGGAGTGGGTTGCCATGCCCTCCTCCAGGGGATCTTCCCGACACAGGGATCAGACCTACATCCCTCACATCTCCTGCATTGGCAGGCAGATTCTTTACCATTAGCACCACCTGGGAAGCCCAAACCTCCTTATATGTAGCCCTATATATCCTATGGCTTCTGTTTCTCTGCAGAACCCTAACTAATGCAACCAGATAACATAATGAATAAATGCACTTAAACAGGGCCATGTAAACTGAACTGGGTTGCAAACAAAAAAGAGAAAGAATTAATATGGGCTCAGCTCTCAAGCATGGAACTGCCACTTTTCCTCAGGACATGCTGCAGTGTTGCTTGTCTGGTGTGACATAGGAATGGAGGAGAGTACTGGTATGAGTCTATTCATTAGATGTTAGAAACACTTAACTTATGTCTTATTTTAAAATGGAATTACTATGCTAGGAAAAGTTGTTATATGTTCTTCCCCTTCCCCAGTGTGTTGTCATGAGCATCCTTCTAAAAAACCATTGGTTTAGATTTTTGTCTGAAGGCATAACCTGGCCACTTCTCTTTATAAAGGAATAAGTCTCAAATGGTCCCGTCTACTCCTGTCAGATCCCAGCTCCTTGACCAAACTTCAGAGAGCTGAGCTGGCACTGTATTTAGTTGGGAGATTGATGTTCCCTTGCCACATGTACAGAGAATGTGGTTGCAATCTCCCTGGAGCTCTTCACTTTAGTTCTGATCACCCTCGTTTCCCAGAAACCACAAGTAAACTAAAAGTTCAGCGTGGCTCAGTACACAGCATGACCTCTACAAACAGGTATCTTCTTATGCAGGGGTGATCAGAGGGCTCAAAAGAAGCCTCTTCAGTGTATAGCAATCTAAACTTCTCACTATTAGACATTTGTTCTTTTTTTGCCATCAGGAATGAGAGTGTGGGTTTGGTCATCAGACAAAAGTGAGTTCAAGTCCAAATAAGAGCTGTATAATCTAGGACAATCCCAGACTCTCTGAGCTTCAGTCTCTTCCTCTTTTAGTGGGTATAACAATATTTACTGGATTTTGGTGAGATTTAGGGATAATGTAGGCCTAATAGTAGGCCCTCAGTACACACTAGCTATTGTTACTCATCGTTATTTTTGAAATTGTTCAAATTCCTCTCTTGTAAATAGAATGTTCTCACATGAAGTGAATTTTTATCAGAAATAAATTTTATTTGTTATATATTACCTAGACCCTAAGGCTGAAATGGATCAGAGATCATGGACAAGGATCTGTAGGAGGTTGGTGGGGAAGGACTGGCTATGGTATAGGTCCCAGAGGCTTGCTGAGACTCAGTGACTGACAGACATCGAGCCAAAGGTCTGAATGTAAAATGGAGCGGAAAGCCAAGGTCCGACTGGGAGTTGTAGTTATAGTTAAAGGAGAGAAGTGCAGAGAACCTGAGAGGAAAGCTAAGCCTCACATGCACTTCGTGAATGTGGAACATAGCATTTGTTGGGTGCCAGATTTTAAAGAACCTAGAATAGAACCAGAGGCAGGAGAGCAGAACATCTTGCCATGGTGTTCATCCTTCTATCGTCCTGCATTAGTGAGAATAAGTAAAACTAGACTTTATAACAAATGAACTCCTGGTTGTAAGGCTTAACACAGAAGGCTTATTTTTTTACCCACTTCATAGTTCAGTGTGAATTGATGAGCAAGATGCCTTCCACATGTGCCTTCAGGGCCCCATATTCCTCCCTTTTCATGGAAGATCCTCTCAATTCAGTTACATATTGGGGGAAACCAAGGGTCACATTTGGGAAATATTTATGGGCAAAGTTTAGAAGGAATGTATGGAACTTCTATTCACATTCCCTTTGCCAAAACTCAGTCATATGGGTTCGTCTAACTACAGAAGAGGCTTCAATGATATACTCATGTTACCACAAAGGAGAATTTAGAAATATTGTTGAATACTTGTAGTTTGCCATAAATGTCTTATAAACCTTTTGGACTACAACCTACAATAAGCAAGCACTTTCCTATCAGTACCCAATACACACACACACACACACACACACACACACACACACACACACCCCTTGTGAAATAATATTTGTTCCTACTACATACGACACCCTTTGATATTTTTCTGTTCTATTGTATATTACTTAAAAATACTGATCGTGCTATGTTAATTCACAATCTGGCAGAGTGGAAAACACTATTCTGAATTGTAAGCCTAACTATAATATTTTACTAGTTATTACTACAGGTAGATAATGAGGCCCTGCCTACAGTGATCAGGATCTGGGTTGCCTGAAAGCACTTTCTGGGGGACCCTGTATAAAAAATATTCTGTCTGCAGACAGCAAAATTCTGTGACACCACCTGCGTGGCATAGGGTTCAACATGGGATGAGACACAGTGTTCAAACATTTCCCTTTCAACACAACAGCCTTTAAATGTAGTTAAAAATAAAGGCAGGACAAAACTAAACATAGAGCCCTGATGCTGGGTGAATGTTTCTCCTATCTCCGCCAACATTTATAAGTTGTGAAACAGAATGCCTTTCTCATTAGCTGTCCTTCATACTCCATATCTCCCTACCCACATCCAAGTGAGGAATTGGTATCCTATACTTCAGATACCACTATTTTAAGAAAGTGACCCATGGACCAGTGAAACTGGAAAATTGCTTTGTAGGATGAATCATGGATGTACATGATTTATACTTGTGTTTTTACACTGCAATGTAAATATGCAAACCTCTGGAGTTCGTTACATGGAACTTGCTTGGTATTAGAGGTACTAACTTCCTATGTGGGAATTGTACTAGAGAGCCTTTTTGAGAAGGAAAAAATAAAATCAGGCATACTAAAAGAGTTTATATATATGTTTTTGCTCTTTGCAGAGAAATTCTAGGTACCAAGTCCTATTCACATGTCTAAATCATAGAGTGCATGTGAAGTGACTTGTGCAGCATCTAATCTGGGAATATCCTTGCAAAACCCTCCCTGCTCTCCTTTGACTAGTCAGCTAGCCTTAGAAGAAAGTTCATTTTCCCTGCATGGTTATAGTCTACTGTTGAATATTAAAGTAACCTGGCTTTATATATGGGTTGCTGATTTTCTACTCTTTACAGATCCATTACAAAATGAACTACTAGCTGAGGGGCAACATAAAACAAAACCGAAATTGGCTATATGAAAATAACAGCAGTGTGTGTAATGAGTACAAGTTAGCTTTCACCTAACAACACTTCACTTTAAGGTGTGTGCTTAATGAGTAGATGACTTAAATCAATAGAAAGAGTCAGAGGTAAAATTTCAAGTGACTGAGACGGTCAAACCACAAGGTCTGATGAGTAGAGACCCTGTGCAAGTTGCATCACATAGGCTGTGGATCCCTAAGATGCACCACCAGGAAAACACTAAGTTACATCATTCTGGTCTCTTCTTTACATTAGATTTAGTATCATTGCAAATCGGTACTAAATGATTTTAGCCATGCTGACACCAGTCTCTCTTTAGGGTAGCTTCACTTGAACCAGGCTAATCTGCAATGCCTGGGATTTTGCTTTTATGATTAACAGCACTATATTCAGGGTTAAGTCGGCCCAATGAAAGCCTTCCTCAGGCTCCTCCCTCCTGAAAGAATAACACTGAACACTGTTGTCTCCATCAGTGACAACATACTATAATGAGAATGGGGAAATCTTCAGTTTAAGTTGAGAACCACCCGGCTTCCTTTGCCCTCTGGAGTCTTCATGGAAACATAAAACAACAGGAAATGGTAGCAGTTGATCATTAAAACTTTGAAGCTTTGATTGTATTTTTTCAAGTGATAAAAAGGCATTGAAAGTGTTAGTCACTCAGTCACCTCTGACTCCGTGACCCCATAGACTATATAGCCCACCAGGCACTTCTGTCCATGGATAACATATGCTTTATCAGTCAGCCTTTCAAGTGTCTAATTTAAGACTTGAAAAAATAGTATATTGTTGAAGTTTAATGTTAAAATTTTATTGTGCCCTTGCTCTCAACTGTCCATTCATTCATTTACTTATTTAACAAATATTTGTCAAGCTTACAATGTGTTAGACTCTATTTTGGGTGCAAGGGGTACAAGTTAGACAAAGCCCTTGCCTTCCAAGACTTCATACTCCAGCAGGCAATAGATGAGCAAATAAAATGGGAAATACGTTAGTGCTGAAAACTAAGGAGAATAATAAAGAAAGGAAGAGGTAGAAGTGAGAGTATGGGGTTGCAATTTGAGACAGTATACCCAAGGAAAGATATGATGATACAATGGCATTTGAGTAAAAACCTTAAGGCAGTGATAGACTGAGCCATGGGAAACCTGGAGGAGAAGGAGGTCAAGCACAAAGGCTGAGGTGGGGGTGTGCTTGGTGTGTGTGAGGAACATCAGGGTGGTTGGTGAGTTGTCTAGGGTGAAGGTAGTGAAGGGATGGGTGGGGTGGTAGAGAGGTGACGGGGGCAGAGCCTAAGGGTTCTGTAGAACTTGGTAAGTACATTGGTTTTTACTTGAGGGCTTCCCTGGTGGCTCAGAGGGTAAAGCATCTGCCTGCAAGGTGGGAGACCCAGGTTTGATCCCTGGGTTGGGAAGATCACCTAAAGAAGGAAATGGCAACCCACTTCAGTACTCTTTCCTGGAAAATCCCATGGACAGAGAAGCGTGGTAGGCTACAGTCCGTGAGGTCACAAAGAGTTGGACATGACCGAGTGACTTCACTTCACCAAGTGTCGTGGGGAACCACTGGAGGGTTTTGAGCACAGGAATAATGGACATACTTTTAGTATTTATAGGACCACTCTGGCTTCTTGGTGAGAATAGACCACTAGACCACTTGGGAGGCCAGTGCAACAGCCTAGCAGCCAGGAAGAGATGATGATGCCTGGGATTCAAGTAGCAACAGTGTGGATGTGAAGGCTGTTTGGATGCTGGAGAGAGTCTGAAAGAAGAACCACCCTGATTTGTTGATGGATTAGGTATGGGCTGCGAGAGAACATCAAGCATAAAGGGTGCTTGTTGGGTGGGAGACTATGGGAGGAGCAGGTGTGGGAGAAGGGGGAAGCTCAGCATTAGTCCTGTTAAAACTGGGTGCGGATGTCAAGTAGACAGTTTAGCTGTGTGTGCATGCGTGTGTGCTCAATCGCTCAGTCATGTGGGACTCTCTGTGACCCCATGAACTGTGTAGCCCGCCAGGCTCCTCTGCCCATGGGGTTCTCTAGGCAGGAATACTGGAGTGGGTTGCCATGCCCTCCTCCAAGGGATCGTCCCAACAGGGATCAAACCCACGTCTCCTGCATCTCCTGCATTGGCTGGTGGATTGAGCCACCTGCGAAGCAGGTAGTCGGCTGCATGAGGCTGCAATTTAGGGAACAGTATGGTTTACCTCGAGGTTTTTCTAATCTGCTCACATATCAGGTAGTAGAGCTATTGTAAATTAGGGGTGGGGCAGCTGCTTCCTCAAAACAAGACAGTCTAACAACAGCTTAAAGGTCGAGTTTCCCTTTCATAAAGATTAATTACTATGCAGGTGCATTTCTTAAATTCTCAACTTAATAGCAGGGCTCCCCCAGCCAGTTGAATAATCACAAAAAAATTCTCTTTTTCTTTATTCTCTCTTTATTAGTGAAGTCTGTTTAATAACACAGCCAAATTAGCATCTACAACTTCAGTTATTGACATAAAGATCTATGACATGGTTATAGCCTCTTTGTCCATGATGCAATAATTTTGCCCTAGTTCATATGGCTTCTTAACAGAACCTGTGAAAGGCTGTTCTTTGGGTTTCTGCAGGGTTTTTACAAACCCGCTAATTGAAATATAATCAGCACCAAACAACTTGTCAGGAAAAGTGTTTTGTTCTAAACTGAGCCAGGCAGGGCACCAAATGTGGGCATCCGAGGTGGCTGAGAATTCACACTCAGAAACATCAGAGAACCTGGGCCCAGCCCTTGTGATAAGACACAGCACCAAATGACCGCTGGGCTATCTTGAAGAGTGGATTTTTTTTCTTTTGTGTATGATAGGAGGTTGATGGATTGTGTCTGTTGCAGACACACAAGGAGAAAAGGTGACTCAAATCCCAAAATAGCCCTTTTGAATGCATTAAGAGAAAACATCTCTGACACAGACAGGAAGAAAGGGAAGAGGGGGCAGGAATCAGTGACAAAATGTTCATAGTGTGCTGGTCACCAGCATTGATTCACATGAAGTTATTGTCCTCTGCTAAGAATGACACTGTCCTTTGCTTTTATGTTAAATTAGAAAACCCTCTAAAACTGTACAATTACCTGAAGATTAAATTGATTGTCCATTATCTTATTTTAACAACACACTTGGTAAATGTTTCCTATCATTTCTTGATCAGTTCACACCCGGTTGGGGTTTGGAGTGGGTCACATGCACAATTCATTTTGATAATGTGGTGGTTATATATGTGAATTCTCCATAAAAGTAAGAATATCAATATTGAAGTGAGAAAAGGAAAAAATCTCATATAAGTTTACTTTAAATAGACAAACAATATCTGAAAGAAACTTTAAGGGGAGAAATTATCCCATTCACAAGGCAGCAAAGCCCATTACATATCTCAAATTAAGCTCAACAGGCAATGTGCAGGAAATTTGCAAAGAAAATCCAACAAGTAGTAAAGGACATGAAAGGAGACCTAGTAAATAGGCAGAAAGATGATAAATTTGATGCAGTTTTAATAAAAATCCCAATAAAGTTTCTTTTATTTTCCTGGAACATTTCTTGTTTGTTTAGGAATTTGTCAAGAGTACTGAGAAAAAATAGAAAAAGACTACTGATGAAGAAGTACCACATATTAAATGTATTATGAAACTATAATAATTAAAACTGCACACTGTCAGCACAGACTAAAAATTTAGACCAATAGAACAGATTTGAGAAATAGACCTAGCTTTATATTAAAATTTCATATATGACAAACCCATGATTTAAAATCAATGGAAAAATGATTTTTAAATAAACAGTTTTAGGGACAACTATCTATACATCTGGGAAAAGGCTAAAAGCGAATATACTCAATCACCCTCTTAACAGAAAGGTGACTCAAACACAAACATAAAAAAATGAAACATAGGAATTCTAGAAGCAAACAGTAAGGTTTGTTTATAATTTGAAATGGTGGAAGCCTCTCGAAGCAAGAAAACAAACCCAGAAGCCATAAAGTTAAAGGTTAATAGATTTTACTACCTAAAAATTAAATTTTATACACAGCAAAAATATCATTGTAAGTACAGTCAAAAGACAAATGACCAACCAGAAAAACATTTTTAAAATATATTACTGACAAATGATTAATTTTCTCAATATATAAAGAGTTCTTTCAATGTTATAAGTAATAGGAACATGAATTCATGTTTAAGAATAAAGGTTTATAAGTACATGAAAAGACTCCCACTCTCACTAATAATAAGATAAATCCACTTTAACAGATAACATTTTTCAATTTTCAGATTGAGAAAGAAAAAAAAAATGAGACAGAATCTAAGCACTCTTTCACTGTAGATAGGAGTACACAGTTGGTTTGACCTTGCTATGATCTTGCTATGATTGTGGCCTCCCAAAATTCATGTTGAACTCTTAATGCCCATGTGGTGATATTAGGAAGTATGGTTTTGGGGACATGATTAGGTCATGAGGGTGGCACCTTCTTGAGTGATATTAGTGCCCTTATAAAACAGGACCCAAAGAGCTCCCTTGCCCACTTCTGCCATGTGTAAATACAATGAGAAGCCTCTAACAAGGAAGAGGGCCTCAACTGAACATGATGGAAAGTTAATCTTGGACTTTCCAGCATTTAGAACTGTGAGCCATAAATTTCTGTTGTTTATAAGCTACCTAGTTGAGACATTTTGTCATAGCAGCTTGAATGGAGTAAGGCAGCCCTCCTTAGAGGACAGTTTGGTAATATCTACCAAATACAGGTACATATACTCTTTTGGCAGATGACACTTTGGGGAATTTGTCCCACATTTTATGTATACATGTGCAAGAAATATGAGGTGAGATATTCATTATAGGGTTGTTGGTCATTGAAAACTGAAAGAGTTGTCAACAAACAGGCTATTTGTTTAAGCAAATTACGGTACCTACACACAATGGAATACTATGCAATTATGAAAAAGAATGAAGTAGGTCTGTTCATCTTATGAAGAGTTTCAAGATACAGTGTTTAAAAAAAGAGAAACTAGGTGCCAAGCAGTACGTGTAGAAGGCTCTAATGTATGTAAACATAAAATGGGATACCCATACATGTATACATCTATGTATTATACATGTGTCTCACACATGTACACACACCTATGCTTGCGTATTCCTAGAATGACGTTCTGGGAAAATTCTTCCTCTAGGGAGGGGAAAATGTTGGTGGAGACTTACTTTTGTATTGTACAATTTTTCATGCTTGCATCCTTTATTACCATGTGCATATATTATTTTTGCAATAAAAAAGTTCTAAAAAATAAGTGGGAATTTATAATATATAATTTATAAATGTAACACTTCAAATTAGTAGGGAAAATGAATTATCTGATATATTGTATTGACACAACTGGATGGCCATTTAGAAGAAAGTTCAATATACTAGAGTAAATTCTATATGGATGAAAATTTTAAAAGTAAAAAATAAAAATAAAACCTCTAAGATGGTGATACTTTCTTATAATGTTGGATCAGAAAGTAATTTCTAATCATGTGGTGAAAATACATAAAAACTGAGCAATTTTACTATTAAAAGTAAACTTTGGCTCAGTTAAAAATATAAACAAAATTTAAAAGCAAACAAAATTTAACAAATATTTATAAGACAAATGATAGATCACAAGTAAATATTATTGACTAAATATTCTTACAAATCAATAAAGAAAAGACCAACAATGAAAAAGGCACAGGACATGAACAGATGATTCACAGAAGTAAAAATTTAGCACATTAAAAGATTTCCATCATGCTAATAATCAATAAAGTGAATAAATTTAGTTTTTCACCCAGAAGAGGGACAAAATTAAATGTTTAAGTTAATGTAACTTGGTGTTGTTGAGCATTAGTTATCCCACCTTAGTGGAGATGAAAATGAGTGCTTTTCTGAAAGTCATTTTAGTAATTAAGATGTACAATGTGTATGCTATTATCCCAGCAAACCTGCATGTATAATTTACTACAAAGAGGTAATCTTTCAAGTTCAAGCTAATAAAATTCAGTGATGTCCATCACAACATTGTTTAGAATAGCACACACACACAGCTGAAATGTTTATCAGTGGTGTACTCATCCTGTAAATATTGGCACCTACTACAGGTGGCGATAGTGGTAAAGAATCTGCTTGCCAAAGCAGGAGACAAAATAAGACACCAGTTTGTCTCTGGGTCAGGAAGATCCCCTGGAGGAGGGCATGGCAACCCACTTCAGTATTCTTGCCTGGAGAATCCTATGGATAGAGGAGCCTAGCAGGCTACAGTCCAAGGGGTGGAAGAGTCAGACATGACTAAAGCAATTTAGCACATATGCACAGTGGAATGTAATGTAGCCCTTTAAAATAATGACAAGCATCTATGTGTAGAAATATGCAAGTTTCTCCTTTTTCCATTGCCAAATGCTTAAAAGCAGATTGAAAAAATGAAAAGCACAAGATATTGTACAGGAGAGCTCTCAGAAGACTGTTCATACAAACATTTACAGTGGTTTCAATTTTGTAGAACTTTCAGTAATTTTTATTTTATCTCATATTTTTAAGATTAAATTAGAGTATGTATCATTTTGGGCTTCCCTGGTGGATCAGACAGTAAAGCATCTGTCTGCAATGCAGGAGACTCAGATTTGATCCCTGGGTTGGGAAGATTCCCTGGAGAAGGAAATGACAACCCACTCCAGTATTCTTGCCTGGAGAATCCCATGGACAGAGGAGTCTGGCAGGCTTCAGTTGATAGGGTTGAAAAGAGTCAGACATGACTGAGTCACTAATTACATGTATCATTTTACCCCCACCCTCCAATGAAATGAATAATGTGCTGATATTAAAAATAATGTAGAAGAAAATTGAATACCAAAGAAAGATGTTTACAAGTTATTAAGTAGAGAAATATAGGTTGCAAACTAGTATGTCCAACATTATTTCATTTTTAGAATAAAGTATAGGACTCTACAAAGCTTCTCTACTGACTCAGAGTAAACTCAGTGCAGGAGACATGGGTCCACTCCCTGGGTCGAGAAGATCCCTTGGAGAAGGGAATGGCAACCCACTCTAGTATTTTTGCCAGAGAATTCCATTGACAGAGGAGCCTGGCAGGCTATAGGCCATGGAGTTACAAAGATTTGGACATGATTGTCCAAAATCACTGCAGATGGTGACTGCAGCCATGAAATTAAAAGATGCTTACTCCTTGGAAGGAAAGTTATGACCAACCTAGATAGCATATTCAAAAGCAGAGACATTACTTTGCCGACTAAGGTCCGTCTAGTCAAGGCTATGGTTTTTCCGGTAGTCATGTATGGATGTGAGACTTTGACTGTGAAGAAGGCTGAATGCCGAAGAATTGATGCTTTTGAACTGTGGTGTTGGAGAAGACTCTTGAGAGTCCCTTGGACTGCAAGGAGATCCAACCAGTCCATTCTGAAGGAGATCAGCCCTGGGTGTTCTTTGGAAGGAATGATGCTAAAGCTGAAACTCCAGTACTTTGGCCACCTCATGGGAAGAGTTGACTCATTGGAAAAGACTTTGATGCTGGGAGGGATTGGGGGCATGAGGAGAAGGGGACAACAGAGGATGAGATGGCTGGATGACATCACTGACTCGATGGACACGAGTCTGAGTGAACTCCGGGAGTTGGTGATGGACAGGGAGGCCTGGCGTGCTGTAATTCATGGGGTTGCAAAGAGTAGGACACGACTGAGTGACTGAACTGAACTGAGCACCTATATACAGGCACATACATACATTTGTGCCTGAAAAATACTGACTTAAACATGTTAATAGTGATTATCTCTGCATGGTGAGATTTCAGGTCTTTTTGTAAGATATTTTCCATTTTCTTTAATGAAGTTGTATCACTTTTTAGTGAAAATTATCCCTGCTATTTCTTTAAAAATTATTTTAAGGATAAAAATGTTAAAATCTGGGCTTACTGTTAAATTATTCTCTCTTTTTAACCCGATATTTATTTATTTGGCTTCCTTGGGTCTTAGTTGCAGCATGTGGGGTCTAGTTCCCTGACCAGGGATGAAACCTGGGCCCCCTGTGTTGGGAGCAGAGTCCTAACTACTGGACTACCAGGGAAGTCCCTTTACCCAATATTTATTTTAATTTTTTTTAAATTGAAGAATAATTGCTTAACAGAATTGTGTTGGTTTCTGCCAAACATCAATATGAATCAGGTATAGGTATACATATGTCCCCTCCCTCTTGAACCTCCCTCCCACCTCCCAATATTTAAAAGCCAGGTTACAAAATGGCAAGGGAGGAGTTGGATCACAATAGGGAAAACTGTATTATTTGCAGAGCCACCATCATAGGCTTCAGTTCAGTTCAGTTCAGTTCATTATAGTCGCTCAGTTGTGTCTGAATCTTTGCGACCCCATGAACTGCAGCACGCCAGGCCTCCCTGTCCATCACCAACTCCCAGAGTTCACCCAAACCCATGTCCATTGAGTTGATGATGCCATCCAGCCATCTCATCCTCTGTTGTCCCCTTCTCCTCATGCCCCCAGTCCCTCCCAGCATCAGAGTCTTTTCCAATGAGTCAACTCTTCCCATGAGGTGGCCAAAGTATTGGAGTTTCAGCTTTAGCATCAGTCCTTCCAATGATCACCCAGGACTAATCTCCTTCAGAATGGACTGGTTGGATCTCCTTGTAGTCCAAGGGATTCTCAAGAGTCTTTTCCAACACCACAGTTCAAAAGCATCAATTCTTCGGCTCTCAGCTTTCTTCACAGTCCAACTTTCACATCCATACATGACCACTGGAAAAACCAGTGGCTTAGCCATTATGAAATTAATCCCTTTTCATGATATCAGTTAAAAGAAAAAGACAGCAACTACCTTGTGTTGAGTTTATCACTTGATAAACTCTCTCAGTAGCATCAATGACCGTATGTACAGATAAGCTTCTACCTAGACTGGTGAACAATTTGAGTTCTCACAAATTCGTGGCCACATGAATGTTTTCAGCTTCATGAGCCAAGAAAGATAAAAGGTTAAACTGGGCATCAAAACTGCAGAAAAACCTGGCATTTGTTTTCATACGAGATCCTAAATCTCACTCTCTTATAAACCAGCATTTGAACAGTAGAAGCCCTTTTCATAGAGAACCATGGGTTTTCAAGTTCTGATTTTATTTCTGATTTGTTTTTCATTATTTCCTAAAGCTATTGATGTTTCAGAGGCAGTGGGGGAAGTGAGGGAGCCCTGGGAGAGTTTCAGGCTTTGAATTTTGGAACTCAACCATTCAAAAGTTCATACTCCTGTTCACAAAAACAATGTAGCAGGGTCACTTTGGCCATTGGAGCATCTTGTACAAGGGCTGGAGCTTGGGTTCTGTGTGTGTTTGCTGCAGCAGCCTTTCACCCCTTCCACACTTTTCTTTTTCCCTTTCTTTTTCCCTTTACATCAACATGTTGTAGCCTGTGACACCAGCTAAATTAATCACTCACTGCGCTCAGGGAAGTCACCGCAGGATATAGAATAACAAAGACAACAAAATTATTGCAAGGCTGGAGAGAAGGGACTGACTTGTGAATACAGTCAGCGTACTCTCACCAGCTGTGTCCTCACAGGGGCTGGAGCGGCAGATTAAATTGGGACTGCTTTTTATTCTATTTACGTGGATCTGAGAATGGCCACAATACAGTGCCAAGGACCCCTGATGAAGGGAAAGCCCTTCAGAACGCTCAGTCTACTGTCAGAACTGAGGCTTCCCCAAGCTTCAGGGTTACCCAGGGGCGCCCTCTTTGGGTTCCCCTTGGGCAA
Organism: Capricornis sumatraensis; assembly: GCF_032405125.1. NCBI lineage: Eukaryota > Metazoa > Chordata > Mammalia > Artiodactyla > Bovidae > Capricornis > Capricornis sumatraensis. The sequence goes on from NC_091069.1 coordinate 215,960,165, forward strand.
GCTCTGCTTGGGCAGATTCAGCTGAGTAATTGCTGAGCCTCCGGGATCCAGAACATATGGGATTGTTAGGTCAGAACCAACAGAAAAATCAAATCTCTAGCAGCCAAGGAGCTGTGGCTCAAATCCTCGTATACAAACCATGTGCACAATAGCCCAAGAAAAAGATACGAGAGGATGGGGATGTCAGCTTCCTTGACCCTGGGGGAAAAGCAACTCCTGATGACAAATGTGGGTTGGATGATGAATGGTGAGTTCAAAGAAGGGAAAGTGTTAGTCACTCAGTTGTGCCTGTCTCTTTATGGCCCCAGGCAAGAATACTGGAGTGGGTAGCCATTCCCTTCTTTAGAGCATCTTCCTGACTCAGGGATCAAACTCAGGTCTATGGTGAGTTTAGCAGTGTTCTATTATACACGTGAATTGATGGACAGATGTCAACCTGCAAGGAGCTGTCCAAGTGTGACCTAGAACTCTGTAGGACCTTCCTGCTAAGCATATTTCACAACAATTTGGATAAAGGCACGGAAGGCAACCTCATTAAACCAGAGGTGGACATACAGCTGAGAGGACTAGTAGGGATATAAGACAGCAGCATTAAGATTTGAAAACTACTTTAAAGTCATAAAGAAGAAGTCAAAAACAATAAGAGGAAATGTAATGAGGATAATAATAAACATGTATTTTATAACTAAAAACAACTGTAAATATAAACTTCTGTGTTTGGGTTCAGAAAATCAATTAAATGAGAGAGATTTAACAGCAAAGCCACCCCAAAGAAGTTCTAGGGTCAAGAAGAGCCAGTTGAGTGACTTAGGCATTAAACTCTTGCCCATGGAAGAGAAAGGTTTGGAACAAGGGGAGTAAGAGATGTGTGGTCCTCATCGCTGATCAGACCACAGAAGAAAAAGTCCCACCTTTGGATGACTGGCATGAGCAGGGAAGCATTCAGTACATTCTGGAGACTAGAGAGACTAGAATTAAGGCTGGTCTGGGAAAATTAAAAAGAGAAAAGTTTGGACTTGTGAGCTGAATTCTGCCCCCACAAACTCATGTGTTGAAACCCTAACACCCAATACTTCAAATGAGACTTATTTGGAAACAGGGCCTGTACAGGAGTGACTGGGCTTCCCACGTGGCTCAGTAGTAAAGAATCCACCTGTCAATGCAGGAGATGCAAGAGACATGGGTTCAACCCCTGAGTTGGGAAAGTCCCTTAGAGAAGGAAATGGCAACCCACTCCAGTATTCTTGCCTGGAGAATTCCATGGACAGAGGAGACTGGCAGGCTATACAGTTCATGGGGTCACAAAAGAGTCACAACTTAATGACAAAACAACAAGAGAACTGATTAAATTTAAAAGAGGTCATGAGGCCCTAATCCAATCTGACTAGTATCCTTGTAAAGAGAGGAAATTTGGATGCAGAGAAAGGGTGCACTTGCACAGAGCAAAGGCAATGTGAGGATCCGGGGGCGGGGGGAACCATCTGCAAGTCAAGGAGAAAGGCCTCAGCAGAAACCAAACCTGCCAACACCTTGATCTTGCACTTCTAGCCTCCAGAACTGTGAAACAATATTTCTGTGGTTTAAGCCACCTAGTCTGTGGTATTCTGTTATAGCAGTTCTTGAAAACTCTTCCAGAGTTCAAAAGAAAAGTTTCTTAACAAAGTGGAAGAGAAAATCTAGGCAGAGGTGACAAATGACAAGAAGTCCTTCCTTGGCCAAGCTCAGTCAGGTCCCCCTTCTCATCTAGACCTTGACTGTGGCCTGCTGGGCCCAGTTTTCACAGAGAATCCCATCAAGCCAGTTCATCGCGATTTCCCCTGTCCTTGATGTCTAGTGAAGTTTCCCTGAGCACTCGTCCATCCACTGAGTCTCCTCACTCTGCGCATTGACTATAAGTCTTTCCAGTTGTCTTTGCTGTAGTGGGGGTTGAGTTCAGTTCTATACTGACATCTCTCTTCCCTACTGCATTAGCTCAGATAAAATCTGTCTTGCCATCTTTTAGTGTCTAGTACAGAATTTGTCTTTGACACAAACGACCTCAAACTCTCAGTGTCTTAATGATACGTGTTTGGTTTTCTTTCGTGGGTCAGCCATGGACTCACTCACTGCAGTCACTCAAGGAGCCAGCTTGATGTTGCGCCATCTCGAGGCGTGCTTCCACAGTCCTTGTATCAGGGGGCAGGGCTGCGCTGGAACAAGCACTGCCCCGTCAAGTTTTCTGCCAGATGTGATCTTTACTTCTGTTCAGATTTCATTACCCAAAGAAAGTCACATAGCCACACGTAACCTCAATAGGACTGGAAAAGTGAACTTCTACTTGAGCCTTCAAGAAGGAAATTTGAAATATTTGCTTTCATCCTAAAGTCTACAGCTAGTTTTAAAAAATTGAGTTCATGTTTGCACTCTAACAGGTTGAGATTCCACTAAAATATGGTTTTATTAAGATACATAAGATGTGATGATGCTCATGATCCAGAGGAGGAGACGGACATGTCTACACCTAAATTTAAGTCAGTGTGGTACCCAATGTTTCACTGTCAGCCCTGTCATCCTTGTCTCCTAGAGACTCTACTCTTCCCTCGACCCTCTGGCGAGGTTGCCTTTGACTGCCACTGCTTGGGCCAGAAGTAGACTCCTCATCCAGGGTGACTTGATGGAAGTAAGCCAATTAAATTATTATTCTTGGAAGTTGGAACTAAAAGATAAAAAGTCTAGCTACTTAGTGTGGCCTGCTCACACCTTATAGTATGCTTTGGGGGACCACAAAACTGGCCTCAGTGACTTGGGTCTACATTCCCTTTCTGTATGTGGCTCCAACAGCCTGAGCCCCATCAGCAGACCTGATTCTACTTGGGTAGCTTCAGAAAAATGATGCTGGGACAGAGCTGTTAAAGACAGGGATTTTTAGTTGGGGAGATAGTGTGAGGAGACAGTCTACGCATCCTTTTCCAACTCTGAGAGTATGAGTACTATTACTCAGACTCCTTGCCAGATTTGAATGTGTGCTAGGATGTGATGCCCATTGTAGTAAGATGGGACACTCTTATGAACAGTGTTCACTTCAATTTTTTATATTCCTATAACCTGATCTCTACATCTTGTCACTGACTAAGTCACCTTCAGTGAAATGTAGATATTTAACTCCATGCAATGGGAACTTGAAGGAAGGCACCAGACTTTGATATATTTTTTGAACTTTCAGGAACTAGTAGGAATATTAATGCTCACTTTCCTGAGATACATGCCACTGATTAGTCCGCACAGTGTGAACTGGTATTTGTGAGTGTGTGTGTGTTTGGCTCTGTGACTGTTCCTGCCATCAACGCCACCTCCCTCTTGCCAACATGGCTTGTTGGAGTCCTTTTATGTTAACGTCCTCTGTAAGAAGCCTTCAGTTTGGTAGCACTGCTCACTCCCAACAAATGCATCAGAAAACAATGCACACCCCTGCCTACCAGTAATCAGAGCAATTACTTAACAAGCACATCTCTATTTCCTCCAGGGTGGACTAATTAAAAGGCTTCCATGCTGTTGTCAGAAATGGACAAAAAGTGTGTTTTGTACTACTTTTTGGAAAAATTAAAAGCTAACATTGGGTTCTACGTTGAAACATTTTTAACACTGTTCATAGGAGTTGTCTCATTTCCACCCTTCTAGGATGGGCTCAATTGTTGGCCATGATTGAAAAGGCAAGGCAAACAGTAAGGGTGTGTCTTGCACCTTATTCTGAAGACAGGTTGTCCAAAGTTATAGAGTGGTGGTTCTCAAACTTAAGCACCCATCAGTGTCCCTTGGAGAGCCCATTAAATGACAGGTGGGATGAATTGGAAAATTAGGATTGACATATATGCACTACCATGTGTAAAATAGATAGCTAGTGGGTAAGTGAAAGTTGCTCTGTCGTGTCTGACTCTTTGTGACCCCATGGACTATACAGCTGATGAAATTTTCCAGGCCAGAATACTGGAGTGGGTAGCCTTTCCCTTCTCCCGGGGATCTTCCCAACCCAGGGATCGAACCCAGGTCTCCCACATTACAAGCAGATTCTTTACCAGCTGAGCTACTAGGGAAGCTCAGCTGAGTGCTCTGTGATGACCTAGAGGGATGGGGAGGAGGTTCAAGAGTGAGGGCTTATATGCATACATGAAGATGATTCATTTCATTGTACAGCAGAAACTAACATGATATTGTAAAGTAATTATACTCCAATAAACGAAAAACCCCAAAACAAAATAACAACAACAATAAACAGCCTGCTGACCCCTCCCCAGAGTGTCTGACTCAGATGGGGCCCCAGAACTTGCTCTTCTAACAAGTTTCCAGGTATTGCTAATGCCACTGGTTTGGAGCCCACACTTTGAGAGTGCTTCTGCAAAGAAGCTCTTTTCTTTACCTTCCCCGTTGCTCCTTAAAAGCCGCAGGAGCACAGCTTTTCCAGTGGAGCTCGAGGGAGAGAATCAACCTTGGACATTGTTATTTTACACCACTGAACCAGATCCAAATGCACTTGACTCAGGTGGAAAGGAGGTAAGCTCTGGGTTCAAATCCCGGGTCTGCCACTTGGTTGTTAAGTGACCTTAGGTTGATGACTCTGTTCTCTTATTCAATCTGCTGTGAGGCTGCCTGAGTCCGTGGTGTAGGAGGAGTTATGCCCTCAGTGTTCAGTGAAAGAGAGCCTGCTCTGGTTTCTTCCTCTCACTTCTGCCCACATTTCCCTGGGCCGTTTTGAGTGATTTGTTTATTCCTCAAGGTTCGTGTGATGAATGTCAAGCACAGTTTGCTTTATGCAATAATGCAGCCCTTAAAAAGATTTAAGGTGAATCAAGTCTTAAGAGATAAAGGATAAACTTTACTTTGCCACAGACTTTGTATGCAGGGAACTTTTTTAATAAACAGAAAAAAGAAAATAGAAAGCTTCACAATTTACTTTCTTCCATGGAAACATGTTAGCAAGAGAGAAAAACAGTATTTTATTACAGTATTACTTTTTTTTTTTTTGCATTGAAAACTGGAACACATATTCAATTTATACCAAAAAAACTATAGTGAAAATATTTAAGTACATAAACTCAGTGACAAAAGAAAATTCTGGAAAGAAGAGTATAAAAGGGTGTGGAGTCATACAAGTCTCTGTGCTCATATCCTCTGCCTTCTCAAACCGAGTCAAGGTTATTTATTATGCTTTTGGTGCAGGTGAAAGAAAATATCCTTAAATAGAATACCTCCCATACTTCTTGCCAAGCCTACTCAGATACTCAGTTTTAGTTAACTATGACTTCAAGGTCTTTATCAACAGCTCCATTTTATTGAGCCACTATTATGTGACTGACCTGAGGCTATGTATTTGGTATACATTGTTGTCTTGTCCCTCAGTCATGTCCAAATCTTTTGCAACCCCAAGGACTGTAGCCTGCCATGCTCCTCTGTCTATGGAATTTCCCAGGCAAGAATACTGGAGTGGGTTGGTACACATCATCTTAGATAATTCTCACAACAACCTTGAAAAGAGGTAATAAAATTTCCCCCAATTTACACTGCAGAAACTGAAACCTGGAGAAGAAAATGTTCTGCCCAAGTTTGTAAGAACTAGACACTCAGAACTTAAACTCAGGCCTGTCTGACACACTGAAAATCTACAACGCCTTTGTAACCTATTCATCACTCTCTCTCCCTCTCCATTCAAAGGACACTAAATGCTGGAAAGATAGTCTTATAAAAAATCAAACCAAATTGGATTCAACTATTCTTCTCTTAGCACAAGAAACTTTGTTTTTCATGAGTCTGGAAACGATGTCCCAGTGAAGTGTGAAGATACCCAAAGGTTAGAACTGTACTTAGGGGTTGATGAAAGAGGCATTAGATTGGTTGATTGATTAGACTGATTGATTGATTGATTGATTGATTGATTGATTGTTAGAACTGGACATGGAACAACAGACTGGTTCCAAATAGGAAAAGGAGTACGTCAAGGCTGTATATTGTCACCCTGCGTATTTAACTTATATGCAGAATACATCATGAGAAACGCTGAGCTGGAAGAAGCACAAGCTGGAATCAAGATTGCCAGGAGAAACATCAATAACCTCAGATATGCAGATGACACCACCCTTATGGCAGAAAGTGAAGAGGAACTAAAAAGCCTCTTGATGAAAGTGAAACAGGAGAGTGAAAAAGTTGGCTTAAAGCTCAACATTCAGAAAACGAAGATCATGGCATCTGGTCCCATCACTTCTTGGGAAATAGATGGGGAAGCAGTTGAAACAGTGGCAGACTTTGTTTTTTTTGGCTCCAAAATCACTGCAGATGGTGATTGCAGCCATGAAATTAGAAGATGCTTACTCCTTGGAAGGAAAGTTATGACCAACCTAGATAGCATATTAAAAAGCAGAGACGTTACTTTGCCAACAAAGGTCTATCTAGTCAAGGCTATGATTTTCCCAGTGGTCATGTATGGATGTGAGACTTGGACTGTGAAGAAAGCTGAGTGATGAAGAATTGATGCTTTTGAACTGTGGTGTTGGAGAAGACTCTTGAGAGTCCCTTGGACTGCAAGGAGATCCAACCAATCCCTTCTAAAGGAGATCAGTCCTGGGTGTCCTTTGGAAGGAATGATGCTAAAGCTGAAACTCCAGTACTTTGGCCACCTTGTGTGAAGAACTGACTCATCGGAAAAGACTCTGATGCTGGGAGGATTGGAGGCAGGAGGAAAAGGGGACGACAGAGGATGAGATGGCTGGATGGCATCACTGATCGATGGATGTGAGTCTGAGTGAACTCCGGGAGTTGGTGATGGACAGGGAGGCCTGGCGTGCTGCAATTCGTGGGGTTGCAAAGAGTTGGACACAACTGAGCGACTGAACTGAATTGAACCGAAAGGCGTTAGACCACAGATATCTCATTCATGCCTAAATATCTTTAACCTCTCTAGGGCAGCACCTAGCATTTTCTAAAGAGACTAGCAAACAACTGAAATGCATGGAATGTCTTCTGGGAAAATCTAACCCTTTAAGAGTCAAGGTCTTAAAATTGAAATGAAAAATAAAGGTTGATATGTAGAGCTGCTTAGTATTCAATGGCATAGCTTCCCAAATACACACAAATTTGATGCACTTTTGATTGAACCCATAATTACAAAATTTGTTTAAAGCTGTTATATTATCTTCTTATTTGACACAATATGGCACAATTTTGTTATAGGATTGAAAACCAAATAAGACAACTACAGTTGGTAGCATTTCAAAGAAATTTTCCCTTTAAGATGAAATCAATCCTGTTTCAAGTTTATTCCTGTTTTATGATTGAGGCTCTAGGGGTGTATTTTGCTGAAAAATGTCTTTTTGATTTTTTAGAAATTCTTTAGATTAATATGCAGCTGTCATTGTAAGGCAAATCTAGATCCGCTTTTATGTTTCCTCTTTCCCCAGGCTGCAACTAGTGTCTACCTCTCTAGGAGAGACAGTCCACTTATTTCTGACTGGGGCTTGATACTCCAGGTCAGACAGCAAAGAATTCATCTACTCATCATCATTTAGAGCATGTCACACTCTGTCTGTTTACTTTGACTGAATACATTTCTTTGCTTAGTATATCCAATATCTTGGTCTTAACATTTTGTTGCTGTCTAATTTTAATTCCTGTTCACATACACATATACACATACTCACACCCGCTGTGAATCATACCATATTATCACAATTCTCAACATAACAAGAAAACGATGCCATGTTTTGATGTGTTTCTGAGTATAGTTTCAGCATTTATTTAATTTTATTCAAGGCTTTCTTTCATGTTTTTTCCTTCTGTTTCAGTTTAAAGGGCAATGGACTTTTCTCTTTAACTACTGACATGCTTTCAATTCTTTCCCTCTTTAATTCCTCCTTCATAGATGCAAGCTTGTTTATCTAAGCATTTTGTCTCAAAGGTAGATTTACACTTTGTCCCCATCAAAAACACAAGGAGGTATACAATAAGAAAAAAATATCCTGGAACTGCTTTGTCATACATGATGAAAACAAAACAATTTTTAAAACACCTAAGCAATCAAATATAGCTGGCTGTCAATGCCACAGCACTTGAAGGATACCCATTTGTATGGACTCATTTAAAGAGGGAGCATCTTCATTGTACTTCTTTAGACTGAACGTGGACTCTGGCTCTGAATTGAACAGTATGTGTAGATGACAGAAAGCTTGAGAGAAAAGCTTTGTAAGAAATGAGCGCGTCTTTCCATGATACTAGTTACAGTGTAACTAGGGCCAACTGCCTGTCTTTTGCTTCTTTTAACGCTTGAAGAGAAATCTGTAAAGTATAAATTCCATTTAGCCAGTTATCAAGAGAAAATATTAAAACACTAGAGTGGGGGTTGGTACACCACAGACAAAATCCTTTCTTCCTACTATTTTCGTAAATACAGTTTTGTTGGATTACACTGTTTTACGTATTATCTAGATGCTTTCAAGCTATAGCAGGAAAGTTCAGTAGTTGACACACAGGCTGCATTGCCCACAAAGGCTGAGATTCTTACTCTCTCTGGTCATTTACAAAAAATTCATCAGACTCTGATATAGATGTTCAGAGATGGTGATATCTTAAAGCCTTTCTTTCCAAAGAAGAAGGTCAGTTGGTCTTTGCTCATAGGTCTAAGAAAACATGGATTATTAGAGATGTTGTCTTAAACATTCCACAACAGGGCAGATTGTTCACAAAAGAATGACACCTGCCTAGAATTTATAAACCCATCTCATTATTATTCAACCAAGACAGGAAAAAGTCTCTAAAATGGGGTAAGCATATAATTTATCATTTAAATCAGAGTGCTTTAGAAAGTAAAAGGGGTACTATTAATAATTAAGCTGAGACAGCAGACATAAACTAAGATTGTCCCAGGCAAACCAAGATGGGTGGTCACCCTAAAAGGGTACATCACTGCACCAGATCCAGCATAATCAGTATGTGTGAGATAAATACATATGGATTTAAGTTCATTTCTTCCACTGAAGCATATTCATTATCAGAGCCTTTGTAAGTGGAATCTTCACCTAACTGGTAAGCATCAAATGGGTGTTCCCAATTCATTTGGGGAGTTAACATAAGCTCCTTGGACCATCAGAAAACATTATGCAGCAATCAATAAAGCTTTGAAAAGAAAATTGAGCTTGAATAATTCTTGCTATGATTGCCCACCTGGACAATGAGGAAGTAACAGATATAAGTTATCTTGATCTTTACTGACACTTTCAGTTGTGTCCCAAATGATTGGCAAGCTATAAAAGAATGACTTTGACCTTTCTGTCATGCTCTTCAAGGGCAATGGATCAGATTCCACTGATCCATGCCAGCGTGGTAAGGCAAGAAAGGAGCCAGAGAGAACCAAGAGTACAAAGATCCTTAGATTCACTGCTTAGAATTCAAGATCTTAAATATTTATTCCTTCTGCACCTAAACAACCCTGTATAAAAAATTATAGCCTATGACTATTATTCTGATCCATTTATATTTTACAATAAGTTCTCTAATCAAAGATTAATTTTACCCTTGATAGAAGAAATTGGAAACCACTACATATTGGAATCTTTAAAATTTTCTCTCTTATAATTTTATCTAGTATCTCTATGGATAAAGAGTCTTACTTATAGTATGTCTCTTGTGATGCTATTCATAACAAGGAACATCTGTGTGAGATTTATCTCTTAAAAAGTACTTTCAATCCTATGTGATTCTCACTAACTCCAATAAGCTAATAAGATAGAATTATGAGTACCCTTGTTTGTTGTGGATAAAACAGAGAGAGGGTCAGAGAATTTAAACATCTTGTTCAAGGTCACACAACTAATGATGGTAGTACTAGTGTTAGTCAAAGGCTTCAAATCACAAATCCTAGGCCATTCAACTCTGCCATATTGTTCTCTAAATTGTTATGAATTAATAATATTATTAATACCTCTGGAAAAAATTGGGCTTCCTAGGTAACTCAGTGGCAAAGAATCTTCCTGGCAATGCAGGAGATGCAGGATACATGGGTTCAATCTCTGAGTCAGGAAGATCCTTTGAAGGAGGAAATGTCAATCCACTCCAGTATTCTTGCCTAGGGAATCTCATGGACAGAGGAGTTGGGCAGGCTACAGTCAATGGGGTCACAAAAAGCCAGACACAACTGAGCACACATACACTGAAAAAGTTAATTCAAACGGAATTGACCTTGACCTGTTAGAGAAGAGGCAACAAAAAGCATAAAATGTAACACTAGCTTATTATAAAAACTAATGGAAATATATAAATATTGAAAGTTGTGTGAACCATCATTGTAGGTTTACTGTCATTTAAGTCAACGTGATAATAGAAATGAAAGGAAACATAATTTATGAGTGGTTAAGGAATATACACTAATTATTTATTAATATCAATAAGATTAAAGTTTACCACATATTTTATCCAGTTGAAGATATCTTCTGGGCCTGGCTGCATATAATAGAAAGTGTTCAAGTAACAGTGATTTAAACAAGGTAGAAGTTTATTTGTTCAGTAAAAGAAGTCTGGATGTAGTGGATGTAGTCAAGTGAGGCCTTCACAGAACCTCAAACCCCTTTCAGCTTTCTATTCTGCCATTCCTACCATGTGGCTTACATCCACAGAGTTGAGGATAGAAGCAGATGCTCCAGTTATAACATCTGTGTTCTGAGCAACAGGAAGAAGAGAGGAAGGAAGAAATGAAGGAAGATGCTCATTCTCCATTTCAGGAAACCCTGGGCTTCCCTGGTGGCTCAGACAGTAAAGAATCTGCCTGCAATTTGGGAGACCCTGATCCCTGGGCCAGGAAGATCCCCTAGAGAAGGGAATGGCTACCCACTCCAGTGTTCTTGCCTGGAGAATACCTTGGATAGAGGAGCTTGGCAGGCTACAATCCATGGGGTTGCAGAGAGTTAGTTGAGCAACTAACACTTCCACTTTCTTTCACTTCTGAAAGTAGACACATGACACTTTAGCTTACATTTATTGGCAGAATTTTTTTTTCATATATCTGTATATAGCTGCAAGAGAGGCTAGCAAATGCAGTCTTTAACTGGACCAGCTCAAAATCAGTGCCTTTTTATTAGAAAGAAGGGAAAGAAAAGATGTAGACAGGGATAGGCGAATAACAATCCCATCCATGATCTCCTTTAAAGAGTGGAGTAACTTCAGAGTTTTAGAGAATAGGCAAAAAAAAAAAAAAAAAATTGTTGTGTTTTTTCAACTTGCACCAGGCTGTGTACATATGTCTTACAACAAACTGAGGACAGCTACTTTAGTCCATATTAAAAAGAAAAAAAAATAAAAGTTACAGAGAGGTTATACTTAATGAATGTGGTGTGGAAGCTCATTTTTTTTCTTTTATTAATGAAAGTATGAAGCAAAGTTACTCAGTCGTGTCGGACTCTTTGCGACCCCGTGGACTGTAGCCTACCAGGCTCCTCTGTCCACAGAATTCTCCAAGCAAGAATACTGCAGTGGGTTGCCATTTTCTTCTCCAGGGGATCTTCCTGACCCAGGGATCGAACCCAGGTCTCCTGCATTGCAGGCAGACTCTTTACCCTCTGAGCCACCAGGGGAGCATATATAATGAAAGTATAGTTGATTTATAATATTGTGTTAAGTTTCAGGTGTACAGCAAAGTGATTCAGTTATACACATATATATATATATATATATATATATATTTATGTATATATGTATATTCTTTTGGAGGCTCCCCAGGTGACTCTAGTGGTAAAGAACCTGCCTGCCTATGTAGGAGACTTAAGAGACATGGGTTCGATCCCTGGGTCAGGAAGATCCCTGGAGGAAGGCATAGCAACCCACTCTAGTATTTTTGTTTACAGAAGCCCATGGTAAGAGGAGCCTGATGGGCTATGGCCCACAGGGTTGCAAAGAGTCAGACATGAATGCATGGCTTAGCAGGCACCCATATTCTTTGTTATTCTTTTCCATATAAGTTATTACATGATATTGCGTATAGTTCCTTGGGTTATACAGAAAATCCTTGCTGCTTATCTGTTTTATATTTGATAGTGTGTATCTGTTAACCCCATGCACCTAATTTATTCCTCCTCCTGCTTCCCCTTTGATAACCATAAGTTTGTTTCCTATGTCAGAATCTGTTTCTGTTTCGTAAGTGAGTCCATCTGTACCATTTTTTCAGATTGTACATATAAGTAATACCATATAATATTTTTTTGTCTAACTTCACTCAGGATGATTGTCTCTAGGTACATCCATGTTGCTGCAAATGGCACTATTTCATAATATTCCACTGTATATATGAAAACCACATCTTCTTTATCCAATTGTTAATGAACACTTAAGTTGCATCCATGTCTTGGCTATTATAAACAGTGCCACTGTGAACATTGGTGTGTGTGTATTTTTTCGAATTAGAGTTTTTGTCTTTTCCAGATTGGGGTTGCTGAATTATACGGTAGCTCTATGTTTAGTTTTTTAAGAAACCACCTTACTGTTCTCCATGGTGGCTGTATCAATTTACACTCCCAACGGTAGTATAGGAGGGTTCCCTTTTCTTCACACTATTACCAGCATTTGTTATTTGTGGGCTTTTAATGATGGCCATTTTAACTGGTGTGAGGTGGTATCTCATTGTAGTTTTGATTTCTATTTCTCTAATAATTAGCAATGGTGAGTATCTTTTCATGTGCCGATTGGACATCCATATGTGTTCTTTGGAGAAATGTCTGTTTAGGTCTTCTGTCTGGTTTTTGATTGGGTTGCTTTTTTATATTTAGCTGTGTGATCTGCTTGTATATTTTGGGAACTAAAACCTTGTTAGTTGCATCATTTGAAAACATTTTCTCTTATCCTATAAATTGTATTTTCATTTTGTTTATGGTTTCCTTTGCTAAGCAAAAGCTTATAAATTTGATTAGATCTCATTTAACTATGCATTTTCTTTCTACTATGCATCCTAATCTCCCTAGCTTTTATGATGAAAAATTAGTAAAGTGAAAACAATTGAGAGAAATTTAATTTCTTGGTCAAGAGAACAGGGTTTAGAAGAGGCATGCATGCATTAGTTCATTCGATAGATATTAGTGGCTCCTTCTATGTGACAGGCTCCTTCTTCTGCCTTTAAGTAGAAGGTTGTTTGCTTTTCAAGAGAAGCCAAAATATCAGTATAAGGGAATTGAATCTTTGAGGCAAAGGGATTTGTAGATCATTGCATTGGTCTTTCTCATTAAGGAGAAAAGGAGAAGATGATGTCTGGTAAGATGAAGTCATTGTCTTCTATTTTTTGGAGGCAATAGATCCTTCTTTAAGTTAAAACAGATGTATTGTGTCCCAGGATCATGTGATGCTGAAACATATCACTGAGGGTAATTATGGAACCTCAAAGCCTGGAAGGCTTCAAGAAAAAACTAGAAAAGTTTCTGTTCTAGAAATTTCCCATTTTCTTGGGCAAAGAAATGATTGCTTCAGACCACTTATAATCCTATGATGCCATGAGTTATAGGCATTGTGATGGCACTAAACCCCACTTGTGTTCAAACTAGAAATTTAAACAACAGCTTGGTGTGTTCAAGCGCACGGTTAGAAAGATATTATTGAATAGAAAAAGACTAAAATAGGAATTACCTCCTTCTCATATTTCTAACAAATAGGTTGCTAGAAGTAAAAACACTACACTAAGTGATTAGAATTTCATTCATTAGGGAGATTTCCTGCCTCCTCCTTTTCTTTCCTTGGCTCTGTTTTTAAGCATTTAATTATAAAAGGCTTTATTTTACTATAGCTATCACAGTTGTTCAATTTAGACAGAAGTTGATGATGCTGTGTGTAATTCCATGGCCCTGGGCAATCTATTACTATAGAAATCATCTCTAGAGTTGGCAATTTACCAAACCGACTTTCCACCAAGAAAGGCAGAGCAGGGGTGGAAGCAGCAAACTGCAGCAGTAGCAGGAACAATGGCTGCCACTAAAAGCCCAGAAGTGGCCTGCCAAAAAAGCGGAAATTCAAGCAGTGTATTTATACTGGAGGGACATAGGCAGGTCATGCCAAGCATAGTCACTCTTTTCTTAACATTTAAAATAAGGTATCATACTCAAGATACTGTCATTGGCATCTGATTAATATATTTTCAAGGAACCCAATTATATCTTAATGTTGCTGTTTATATAACTCTGTTGTTTTTAATTGTTCTAACACTGGCCACTGCACTGAATAAAAATGAAGGGAAGGAAGGAAAAAGGAAAGGAGTGAGGGAAGGAAGGAAGAGAGAGAAAGATAGAGATGGGAAGGAAGGAAGAAAGAAAGAAAAGGAAAAGAGAAGCTACCCAAACTGATAACTTTTTGATTTGACTCATTTTCACTGAACTGAATAATTCTGTTTGTTTCCCTTTCTCAAAGCTGTTAATCCAGCAGCCCTTCTCCATAGCTGGAGCCACACGGGGAGGGAAAGTGTGTGTTATAAACAGAGGACTGCTGCTCTGAATTCTGTACACTGAAGTCCTCTCAAACTCTTCTCACTTCCCATCTATGTCCTCAGCTAGATTTTTCCTGTTTCCCATCCTCCTGCCTCCAGGCAAGTACAGAAAAATGGTCCAGGGCCATGACAATGCCAAGTAGCAACTCTGAGTTTAACAAGGTTTGAGAATATAAATTTATGACAGATGACATCAGCTTATGAAATCAGTGTTTGTTATTTTCAAATCACACTCATCGAGAAATATATTGGAGTCACAAGACATTGAAAGCAAAGTATATATGATCCGTTTTAAATAGGAAAAAAAAATGAAATCCAGGGCATTTTTGAAAACACCTTAAAAATCCAGTAAAATAACTTTGAATCCACGTTGCAAGAGATAAAAAAAAAAAAGCTGGAAACCACTTACTTTTTCATCTTGGATGAGTAACAAAATATGGCAGTTAAGTAAGCTGCTGATATTTATTTTAATTCAGCTCTAATATTGCTGTGGAAGGGACCAAGGTGGTAAAATTGACAGAATTATTATATCCATTCCCCTCACCCCACCCCAGTTATTTCCAAGTTAAATTTGATGTTCCCAAAGCCCCCATTACCTTTCCATCCTTCCTAAGAAAATGTGTGATCTCTCTGCCAGGAAATCACCATACTGGATATTTCATGGGATCTCTGTTTAATGTTTGTTTTTGTATTTTGAGAAAAAAATACTTCTAGAAATGAAAGATTGACTCACCCTAAACTCCCTTAGTTTTTTTTGTTCTTCTTGGATTTTATCCGTTTGCATTAAAAAGACAAAAACATTAGGGCGATGGTGTTACCCAACTAAAAAAAAAGGCTAATGGTGACTATGATCTCATATTACCAGAGGTTAGCAGAGAGCTACTTTAATATGACAGCTAATATAACTCATTGATGCGATTACTCAAAAAGGAGAATGCCATTGGTGTCCAGTTACATCCCAGCGGTTACAATTAGATAGGCCAGATGGATGTGGGCCAGCGAGACAGACTGACAAACTGGCAGACAGGTCAGCAAGGATGTGACTGGAGCAAGGTGGACTTCATGAATCAGGCAAAAGAAAAGGTGCCCTAATTAATTATAGGCTTTTTAATCCTGAGGTTCTTAAATAAGACCTGGATAGAAAGAATTCACTTTAGGGCCTATTTGCCAACTCCAAGCCAAATATTTTGAATAAGCGGTTTACTAGAATGGATGATGACTGCTGACTATTAAAGCCATCTTAGGTTGACTTTAAAAATAATAAAATTGAAAGTCAAGGCCTCCTTAGAAAAGTGGGTTACTGTTCTTTGAGCAAGTCTGTGGTTGTAAAATTACCCTACTTCAATCAGCAAACAGTATGGTCAAGGAACAGAAGGGCTTAAAGGGACTTTAAGGTTCAACTTGTCTGAACCCTGTATTACATGTATTAGACAACCCCATCAGACATGGCCCCCACAGGGTGTAGAAGGCTTAATTAAAGGGAGATTTTTGAAGGAACTATTTTGGAGGTCTGGGCCGAGTTAGGAGTGTTGAAGCACTCTGGGAGTAACAATGGGGAGATTTAACTACTCCCTGTGGTTGGCTTAAGGGGCGAACCAGGGGGCTGTTACTAGAATCTGCCAAGAGTGGAAGCTGCGGACAGAGGTCACCTAATGGAAGCAGTGACCACAGCGCCAGAGAGGAGCATAGCCTCAGGCAAACCACTACCCCTGAGGGAGCAAGGGAAGGAGAGAGAGAGTGTGTAGGATTAATACACCAACCTCTTCTTTTGCACTCTCTGATGTCCTACAGGTGATTTTTTTTTTTTTTTCCCAAATCAGGGGGTTAGAGAACCACCACAGAAATCAGCTCCCGGGGACCACAGCCGGCCACAGAACAAAGCAGGTGGTGATCAGTGGAGAATCACCAGCTTAGCACCCAGAGAGGAGAAATAACATCCTAAAGGCTAGCTGGTATGGGCTAAGACTAGACACTAGTCTTTTGATCCTCAGACACTGAAGTTTTTTGCATGAACCACCACACTTTCAGCTAGAGATGACCTGCCCTGCTCCGAGACTAAAATGAGTTGCACAGAATATCAGAGACTCTCCTTTGGATGCTCTTCCCAAATGTAGCTAGCCTGGCAGAAGTCTGACTTCTCTCACAGTAGAGGCTTGACCTTTAGATCTGAGAGGTTTGAGGGGTGTGTGCTCTTGGGACCCCAGAACCTCAAAGCAGTTGTCCCTGCAGAGCTAGAGGCATAAGGCAGCCATCAGTGGCTTGCTGGGCTGGGGTGCCAAGATATAAATTAATGGAACTGTTTTTACAAATCACAAGCAAGGATTAGAAATTTCAAATGAACATTGTACCCTTCTGGATGGTTCTATGAGAGACCAACATTGTTATACTCATTCTACCATTTCTCAAGTAGCGTTTAAAAAAAGGTAGCTTTAAAAAAATTTAGAGTTGACTTACAATGTTGCATTCTTTTTTACATTCTTTTCTATTATGGTTTATTTGGGTGACTTTTGGAACCCTCTTTGGAAATGATCTTTGGAGTCAATCTATGTATCATGTGAGAAACTCAGTGTCTCAAGATATTACTCACCAGCTGTGGCGCTTTTTACTTCTACTTGTTTTTCTAGCCAACTTCAACTGTATTTATCAAACTTGACAAAATATGGCAAAGTTCAAAAATCAACCAGCCCTTAAAATACAAAGATTTATCACACCTGAAATAGATCAAAAACATGACAGCAAGTCTAAAGTAGCTTACCAACTGGAAGCTCAAAAGTTGTTGAGCAATGACATCCTTTGGAAACCATGAGATATTGCTGATATTGCTGAATACCTTGAACAAGGCATTTAGGTTGTGATAGGCAAGGTTAACTTGATTATGGACAGCACAGTATTATGTGGAAAAATATGTCACAATGTTATGTAACATGTGACTTGTCAAGATTTAACTTAGAGAATTATAGCTATGTAAAACATTACCCATATACCTGGACAGACCTGGAAAAGGAAAGATGAAAACATGATGTTAATAGGAAGTGAAATTAAGAATGATTTTCCTTTTCATTTGAAAATGTTTCCTATTGTTAAGTATCACTTGTGCAATCAGTTCAGTTCAGTTCAGTTTCTCAGTCATATCTGACTCTTTGCGACCCCATGAATTACAGCACGCCAGGCCTCCTTGTCCATCACCAACTCCTGGAGTTCACTCAGACTCACGTCCATTGAGTCAGTGATGCCATCCAGCCACCTCATCCTCTGTCGTCCCCTTCTCCTCCTGCCCCCAATCCCTCCTAGCATCAGAGTCTTTTCCAATGAGTCAACTCTTTGCATGAGGTGGCCAAAATATTGGAGTTTCAGCTTTAGCATCATTCCTTCCAAAGAAATCCCAGGGCTGATCTCCTTCAGAATGGACTGGTTGGATCTCCTTGCAGTCCAAGGGACTCTCAAGAGTCTTCTCCAACACCTTAGTTCAAAAGCATCAATTCTTTGGTGCTCAGCTTTCTTCACAGTCCAACTCTCACATTCATACATGGCCACTGGAAAAACCATAGCCTTGACCAGATGGACCTCTGTTGGCAAAGTAATGTCTCTGCTTTTCAATATGCTATCTAGGTTGGTCATAACTTTTCTTCCAAGGAGTAAGCAATACTTACAATTATAAAGATAAAATGAAAAGAACCATTTTCTTATAGAGACATTTCAAAAATGCTATAAAAGACAATGAAACACAGAAATGTGACCACATGGACACAGAGCATAAGGGTGTTAACTGCACATGTAATGCTTATACTTTGCTGATATAGCTATATCCTTATTCTCATTGATCTGAATCAAAGAAATATTGCATACATTTGCTCTGATTCTTTTCCCATTACAAACCTTAAGAAGCAATTTAAGAAAAGAGATGCTTGAGATCTAGGGGAGGGGTTCTTGCATACTGCAAATAGATTATGAAAACATCATTCAGAAGAGGCAATAAGTGGAAAAGTTGGAATTAATGTTAAAGTTGGAATTAATGTTGACCAATTAAACTTGGCCATAGAACTCACTGTGTAAGCACAGTTCCTGGAAACCCAATAAAAGATAGTATTTATGAGCTAGTATGTTTTAATTATTATTACATGTTGACTTTGTCAACATCAGGATTACCAACTTTCTGGAATAATTACTGCCTTCATATGCCCCAAATTTTAGAATTTCAGAAAATTGGTGAAATGGTGTAGGGAACACAGAAAGAAAAAAGGAAAATGATTTAGATGTTATTTAAAAGGTGCTCCTTGATTTCTTAAATGTGACCACATTTATTTTCTAGAGGAGGAAGAGGGCAAGAGATCCATGCTGCAATTTTATCACCTGTCTTCAGCAAGTCTTGCACTTCATTAAATTGCTTAGAGATGTTCTAGCAGGCCCTCCAATACATAACTCAGAGACAAGGATATTAGTTTTATTGTTTTGTCATTTTTAAAGCCAAGAAGAGAGTTGAAGAGGTTTTATTTATTTTATTTCTCTTCTTTTAGCAGATTTTGCTGTTTTTAGAATCTCATTATTGCTTTTAAAAAACATTTGTAACCAAACCTCCTAACTCAAAGATTTGATCTGTCTACATAATTAAAACATTCCATTTCCCCATATCAGCCAGATTCAGGCAAATCAACTCCCTATTTATAATGTAAATTTACAAATAGCAGGTAAAGTCAGTAATTCAATGTGATTCTGTGTTGTGGCCTGTCCAGTGAGAATCCTTCAGGTCTCCCCACTCATGCTGGAGCTTGAACCTGGGAACAGATAAGTGGGATGAAGAGAGATTTGCTTATAATAAAGTTAAGTGTAGCTCATGGCTGTATGAGGTCAAGTAGAAGAGATGAATGTGTTTAATAATTAATTTTCAGATGATACATCCTACACGGATATTGACATTGACTTTTTTTTTAATTTTTATTTTTACTTTATTTTACTTTACAATACTGTATTGGTTTTGCCATGCATTGACATAATCCACCACAGGTGTACATGTGTTCCCAAACATGAACCCCCTCCCACCTCCCTCCCCATAACATCTCTCTGGGTCATCCCCATGCACCAGCCCCAAGCATGCTGTATCCTGCATTGGACATAGACTGGCGATTTGATTCTTACATGATAGTATACCTGTTTCAATGCCATTCTCCCAAATCATCCCACCCTCTCCCTCTCCCTCTGAGTCCAAAAGTCTGCTATACACATCTGTGTCTTTTTTGCTGTCTTGCCTACAGGGTCATCATTGCCATCTTTCTAAATTCCATATATATGTGTTAGCATACTGTATTGGTGTTTTTCTTTCTGGCTTACTTCACTCTGTATAATCGGCTCCAGTTTCATCCATCTCATCAGAACTGATTCAAATGTATTCTTTTTAATGGCTGAGTAATACTCCATTGTGTATATGTACCACAGCTTTCTTATCCATTCATCTGCTGATGGACATCTAGGTTGTTTCCATGTCCTGGCTATTATAAACAGTGCTGTGATGAACACTGGGGTACATGTGTCTCTTTCAATTCTGGTATCCTCGGTGTGCATGCCCAGCAGTGGGATTGCTGGGTCATAAGGCAGTTCTATTTGCAATTTTTTAAGGAAACTCCACACTGTTCTCCATAGTGGCTGTACTAGTTTGCATTCCCACCAACAGTGTAGGAGGGTTCCTTTTTCTCCACACCCTCTCCAGCATTTATTGCTTGCAGATTTTTGGATCGCAGACATTCTGACTGGTGTGAAGTGGTACCTCATTGTGGTTTTGATTTGCATTTCTCTAATAATGAGTGATGTTGAGCATCTTTTCATGTGTTTGTTAGCCATCCGAATGTCTTCTTTGGAGAAATGTCTATTTAGTTCTTTGGCCCATTTTTTGATTGGGTCGTTTATTTTTCTGGAATTGAGATGCATAAGTTGCTTGAATATTTTTGAGATTAGTTGTTTGTCAGTTGTTTCATTTGCTATTATTTTCTCCCATTCAGAAGGCTGTCTTTTCACCTTGCTTATAGTTTCCTTTGTTGTGCAGAAGCTTTTAATTTTAATTAGATCCCATTTGTTTATTTTTGCTTTTATTTCCAGAATTCTGGGAGGTGGATCATAGAGGATCCTGGTGTGATTTATGTCTGAGAGTGTTTTGCCTATGTTTTCCTCTAGGAGTTTTATAGTTTCTGGTCTTACATTTAGATCTTTAATCCGTTTTGAGTTTATTTTTGTGTGTGGTGTTAGAAAGTGATCTGGCACAAAGACAGAAATATAAATCAATGGAACAAAACAGAAAGCCCAGAGATAAATCCACACACATATGGACACCTTATCTTTGACAAAGGAAGCAAGAATATACAATGGAGTAAAGACAATCTCTTTAACAAGTGGTGCTGGGAAAACTGGTCAACCACTTGTAAAAGACTGACATTGACTTTTGAAAGGCAAATGCAAACACTCCTTTCTAGTTGAGTCGATGAAGTGCATTATGACAGTGGCAGTAATGAGGGGAGGAGTGTGCATGTCTGGTGGGGGGAGTCACATGCTGCTTGTTAAGTCACTTCAGTTGTGTCCAACTCTGTGCCACCCTATGGACTGCAGCCCTCCAGGCTTCTCTGTCCATGGGATGTTCCAGGCAAGAATACTGAGGTGGGCTGCCATTTCCTTCCTAAGGGGATCTTCCTAACCC
This sequence comes from Capricornis sumatraensis, assembly GCF_032405125.1. Classification (NCBI taxonomy): domain Eukaryota; kingdom Metazoa; phylum Chordata; class Mammalia; order Artiodactyla; family Bovidae; genus Capricornis; species Capricornis sumatraensis. The sequence continues at coordinate 215,981,314 of NC_091069.1, forward strand.
AGAGGTTGAACTCCTGCATTGCAGGCAGATTCTTAACCATCTGAGTCACCAGGGAAGCACCAGGGAAGCTTGTGTGAACTGCCTGGCATATGTAGCTGCATAAACAGTTTAAAATAAATAATATGCATTATTTCCATTCTTTCAGGTTTTAGGATTAGATTATTCCACACACAGAAAGTTATCCCAAATAGTTTTCCAGTTGGGTTTCCTAGAGACTACCAGGATAATGATTGTATGTTTTTCTCTGCTACACCTTTTCACAATCTTTTCTGCTTTTTTCTGTATTTCAGGGTCAAGCTGAGTATGGGAAACTTAATTGTTTCTCAGAATAATATTAAATAAAAAATATCACCAGCTCCCAAACAGATGGGGCTGGAGTGGAGGTGGTCCAAAATAGGATGCATTTCTAGGGTGAAGTCATCAAATGCTTTCTGTCTTTGACAGCCATGTTCCAGGAACCAGCTAGAGAGTCTTCAAGTGAATGCAGGAATGGCAGCCAGAGGGTTAGAACAGAAGACAAGGGGCAGAAAAGGCCTGGAAGTAGACATTTCAGGAGTTTCATCTGAATTGGGATGAAGCTATGAGACAGGCACAACCTTCTCAGAGGATGAATGTTCTCTAGGAAGAGAGTAGAGGACTGAACCACCCCCCAAGACTTTTACACTGAAGTAGGTCAGTTCATTCCCATCTATTTTGAGTTGTCTAGCACATCACACATTTCTGCCATCAAAACCTGCATATTCCAGTACAGAAAAGTGTTACAAATCCATAAGTGAATAAAAGCTCTTCTCATTCTCTCAGAATAAGTTGTTTTTGTAATCAAAAAGGCATCTGATGAGATATTTAACAAAGTTGAAAGAATGATTTAAGAAGGCCTGGGACCTCACTCCCATTGCTGCTGCCTCCTACCCACCGACTTTTAGGCAGGCTCATCTCTGAGCCTCAATTTCCTTATCCGTAAAGTTGCAACTGAACTGAACTGAACTGAAAGTGAGATAAAAAGAACACTTACAACATGAGGTTGTTAGAAGTACATAAATTAACATATTCCATAGGGCTTTGAGCTTCCTAGATGTGCAGTAAATAGAGGATAGTGTTGATAAGCCACTTCCCATGCCCTGCTCACTGATGCCAGCTGATAGAATGTGCTGATGAGTGGTAGCTCTAGTGCTCTGGTACTTTGTGCAGGAGAGTAAATCAAACCAAACTAACCAACCAACCAATTAATTAACTAATTTTTTAAAAACCTGGCTTAGGAAGAAAAGTCTGTATCCTTCCTGTCTTCTCCCAGAGCCTCCATTTATGCCTACACACACAAAACACTCTCCTTTAGGATGAATCCTAGATCAGAATCTCCTTATGTGAATGGGATATTTATTTCATCATGTCTTTTTCACCAAAGTTCAGCTCCAGTCTGAATAAGTATCATTGAGCTCTACGAACTTGTCAATCAATAAACATATTAAGGGTCAACTCTGTTCTGAATGAAGCCCAAGTGGTAGAAGAGACAGGACCACAATCAGGGATCCTATGAATGCTGAATAGCACTTAACCCAATATACAAGTGGGTAGGGTGCCAAGAAAGTAGTGCAGATGATGCTAGATCAGAGGCTGTCTGTGTGGCAGCTTGGTCAGAAGGCTTCCACTGGTCAGTCTTTTGAACATCCTCTCCAGAGTCAGCTTAAAGAAAAACAAAGTTTCAAGAACGTCCCTTGAGGTCTAGTGGTTAAGACTTTGTTTCCACTGCAGGGGGAGCAGAGTTGATTGATTCCTGGTCAGGGGCTTGCTGCTGCTGCTGCTGCTGCTAAGTCGCTTCGGTCGTGTCCGACTCTGTGCAACCCCAGAGACGGCAGCCCACCAGGCTCCCCTGTCCCCAGGATTCTCCAGGCAAGAACACTGGAATGGGTTGCCATTTTCCTTCTCCAGTGCATTAAAGTGAGAAGGGAAAGTGAAGTTGCTCAGTCGTGTCTGACTCTTAGCGACCCCATGGACTGCAGCATTCCAGGCTCCTCCATCCATGCGATTCGCCAGGCAAGAGTACTGGACTGGGGTGCCATTGAAGGGGGTAAAGAACCTACCTGCCAATGCAAGAGACATTAGAAATGTGGGTTTTATCCCTGGGAAGATCCCCTGGAGGAGGAATTGGCAACCCATCTGGTACTCTTGCCTGGAGAATCCCATTGACAGAGGACCTGGTAAGCTACAGTTCAGAGGGTTGCAGAGTTGCACATGACTGAAGCAATTTATCACACACACATGGAACTAAGATTGTATGTGCCACACATACAGCAAAAAAGAAAAAGAAAAAAAAAAAAAAACTTCAGTGCATGGGATTGGGTTCCTCAAAAACAAGCTCACCTTGTATCCTGGTTCTCTTGCTTTTGGCAGGGCCCAAGGCTGGACCTAAGCTTGAAAAATAGCTTTACATTGTCTGCATCTCAAAGACAGTAGCTTGGTGCCTTGTCTTAATAATTTTTATGGAGAAATGCTTGTATCCTTGCACATGGTTTCCATAGACTAGCAGGATTCATGCACTCCCTTCATTTCCAACTCTTATCCCCACACTGGATTTTACTGCTGTCACTTTGTTATTAAATCAGTGTGGAGTTTGCTGCATTTAGAGCTAAGAAGGAAAGGGATTACAACATAGAGGACTGCCTTGCAATTTCCGACAGGAGCTGTCTGAATGAACATATTGTTTCCCACTATTTCTCTGGAAAGATCATACATTATAATCACTGTTTACAGTATACTGTGTAAAATAATCTCTGTTTGTTTTCTACAATGGATACTGTGTCATTTAATTAATTTAGACTCAAGAAAAGCAATCAACATTCAGTAATGACATTCCCTTAGGGGATATAAATGAAAAATTTTCTATACCCTACACAGCAGTTAGAGCAAAGGAAGTGCTGGTATTTATTTCTGAAGATCAGTGCTTGTAGTTGCAAGCAACAGAACTCTAGCTGATTTTAGAAGCCAGGAGGTATGAACAGGATAGGGAGTACCTTACAGATCCCCATGAGGATTGGAGAAGCACAGTTAAGTAACCAGAGACCTGGAGCAGGCAGTCATGGAGCCTGTCATCATGTCACGGAGCAGGCCTGGTGAGAAAAATCATGGTTGCACCCACCAAGCACAAGATGATGGCATTTAAGGCACAGTCACTTTAGCCTGGAACGTGGTGGCCCTGCTACCAGCAGGCACCATTGCCACCAGAGAGAGGATTCCTGCACTGCTTACTTCTCTATATCTTTGGCTTCCAATTCTGTCTGGTATGACTGAGTCTGACTCTTAGAGGCTAGTATATGACCTTACATCCTCTCTGCAAGAGAGACTAGAAAAGCAAAGATATGGCAGTTTCCACTTTTAGAGTTGGGGTAGGCTCTTCCTGTCTCTGAAATTCAGAAGGCAGGGAAGTCTCTAAGTGTATGAAGCACTTGGCAGAAGAAAAGAGACAAATGTCTCCCCAGATCAGCATTGCCAGGAATAAGACCTCCAGTGTCCTCAGTCATAGCTACAGAAATGTGTCAGACCCTCCCTTTGAGCTACACAGTCCAACAGCCTGGCCTTTCTTCAAAAAAGGGATAAATTACCAACAGCGGGGGGAGGATGCAGAAAGAATTTCTTTTCTCTCTCAAATACCATACTTGGTAAAACTTTATTGTTGTTTAGTCGCTAAGTTGTGTCTGACTCTTTTGCGACCCCATAGACTGTAGACCCCCAGACTCCTCTGTCCATGGGATTTCTAGGCAAGAATACTGGAGTGGGTTGCCATTCCCTTCTCCAGGGGATCTTCCTGACCCAGGGATGGAACCTGCATCTCCTGCATTGGCAGGCAGATTCTTTACCACTAAGCCACCAGGGACTCCCAAGTCAAATTTAGCCGAATGTAATCTGTTGCTCTTATGTAAGAAGTCTGTTTTGAGCTGATCTTGATCAGATATTAAATTAGATAGAATTTCCTGTTAAGCTTTTTTTGTCTTATTTACTAAGAACAGCATGTTCTCTTAATGGGCCCAGGCCACTAAAGACCTGGATGTACAGCCATGGTTTGAAAGAAAACATGGTTCTTTTTAGAATATTTATTTGACCATTAGAGTCCCAATAACAATTAGTTTGGAACAACAGTGGAGATAAAAATAAATAAATAAATACAGGGCAAAGAGAAATCTTGGCAATAGGTAAAAGGAATTGATAGCCTACCGGGCATTTAGGAGCTCAAGTCCAAGACAGAAGATAATCATAGAAACAGCTGCCTTTTCTGTAATTACATTTAAAAATATCATTCTATCTATACAGTTTTCACCCTACTGTCTGATGCATGTTCAGGTTGATACAATTTTTTTTTATTATTATTAAGATAGTTTGATTGGCCAAAGCTTTTATTTTAATTCCTGGGTTTGTTTAAAAGAAAGCAACTTAGCAATCCATGTTGCTAGCAGTGTTTATGGAAGATGAAGCAAAGGAGCAGAGATAGCCAGGAGAAAAAAAAAAGTCTGCAGTTTAGCATTCTCGTCCCTGTAGGAATCTTCCTTATATTATGGAAATTTCTGCAGACCTTAGGCCATGAGTATTGAACAGATCTCACCTTCCACAGCTTCTCATTGACCTACAGCACAATATAGGGTTTTTTGAACATAAAAGAATCATTGACAACCTCGATATTACTCTAAGAAATTGTTTACCCATGTGATAAAGAAGCCTCTCAAACTTCCTTAATTAAAAGTATGTTACATCAATGACCCACCTTCCTGGTAGAGAGGCTGAAATCCACCAAGTCTATTTCTCCCCTACCAATTAAATCACATCCTCAGTTTGTTTGCATCTTCTATCTAGTTAGCTCTGTGATATCACAAGGGTGCTTTCCCCCTGCATTACATGTTAACTGACTATAGAACAGGTTTCCCAGAGTCTTGAATGTCTCTGGGCAGTTGAAGATTTTGCCTTTTGAGTTATTAATTTGTAATCACATTATTAGAGGAATCTGGTGGGGCAAGAGCTGGAGATACATCTGCTTGATTTGTCTGTCCTGTTCTTTTGAGCCTACTAAGCTGAGTGGAGAAACAAAAAACAAACAAACAAAAACAAAAGCAGACCTCAGCTCCCTCTCCTTTCCTGATGCTGTATTGATATTATGGGCTCACAAGATTTCATCCTTCTTACATCTGATAGCACAAACATATCTACCATGGAGAGAAGCAAGAAAAGAGGTCAAGGGCATATGGATGGAAGAAGAAACCCTGCTGCATCTGTCCTTGGGACAATACTGACCATATTGCATAGATATGTGAGCTTCCTAGAAGAGTTAGCCAAGCAAAGCTTTCAGACCTCTAGGACTCTACAAAGTTGCTTTAATTTGAAAACATTTTAATAAAGAGAGAGTAAGAAGACAAGCAAGACAGTAGCAGCTCTGTGAATTAGCACTACATTACTAGCTGCTAGTGACATCCATGATGTGTTTCTTTTTAAAAAGGTATTCAAAATCCAGTAAGTGATCATTTTATGTATCACTTGTTTTCAAGGAGAGAGTTAGTTAAATAAGGGCAGCATACAAGGAACTGAAAAAAGTTGGCTTGTTGAATAATTTAACTAATATGAATTTTAATTAACAAGCATTTGTTTTAATTAGATAAATAATGCATCTCTTTCTTGAGTTTTATAACTTAATGGCTCTTTTGTACAAGACCAAATTGGCAAAATGAAAAGCAAATTGTTCTCGTAACCATCCAATCATCAAAAAATATAAATGTTTTCTCCAAACACGTAGATCTCATTCATGTGTTTAACATATAATGAAATGTATCTGTGTTCTAGACATCATGCTGAGTGGGGCTGGGGATGCAAAGTGGGTAAAGTATAGTCCCTTCATAGAAGGAGTTTGGTCTAGGGAGAATTTGCATGTGTTTGTTCCGAGGGCTGCACCAGAAACCAAGCAGCTTGAAACAACAACTTTTTATTCTCTCATAGTTCTGGATGCTAAGCATCCAGTATCAAGGTGTTGGCAGGACTGGTTCCTTTTTGAGCACTCAGAGCGAGAATCTGGTCTCTAGCTTCCGGGCATTGCCCTCAACCCTTGGCGTTCCTTAGCTTGTGGCAGCAAAATTCCAATCTCTACTGAGGTCACATGGTATTTTCCCTATGTGTGTCAGAGTCCAAATTTCCCTTTTCTTATAAGGACACTAGTCATGGGATTTGGTGTTACTCTCTTAGTTGTGTCCAACTTTATATAACCCCACAGATTGTGGCCTGCCAGGCTCCTCTGTCCATGGAATTCTCCAGACAAGAATACTGGAATGGGTAGACATACCCTTTTCCAGGTAATCTTCCTGACCCAAGGATCAAAACTGGGTCTCTTGAATAGCAGGCAGATTCTTGCAAGCAGATTCTTTACTGTCTGAGCCACCAGGGAAACCACTGGATTTAGGACCCACAGTAATCAGTATGACCTCATCTTAACTTGATTACATTTACAAGGACCCTGTTTCCAAATATAGGTACTTTCTGGGGTACCAGACTTCGTTGGTGGTTCAGACAGTAAAGCATCTGCCTACAATGCGGGAGACCCAGGTTCAATCCCTGGGTTGGGAAGATCCTCTGGAGAAGGAAATGGCAACCCACTCCAGTACTCTTGCCTGGAAAATCCCATGGATGGAGAAGCCTGGTAGGCTACAGTCCATGGGGTCACAAAGAGTCAGACATGACTGAGCGACTTCACTTTCACTTTCTGAGGTACCAGAGGTTAGAACTTCAACATAGCTTATTTTTGGAGTAGGAACACATTTCCCTAACACTATCCAAGAAGAGTAAAGAAGCCTCCAAGCCAGGCTTCAGCAATACGTGAACTGTGAAATTCCAGATGTTCAAGCTGGTTTTAGAAAAGGCAAAGAAATCAGAGATCAAATTGCCAACATCTGCTGGATCATCGAAAAAGCAAGAGAGTTCCGGAAAAACATCTATTTCTGCTTTATTAAATATGCCAAAGCCTTTGACTGTGTGGATCACAATAGACTGTGGAAAATTCTGAAAGAGATGGGAATACCAGACCACCTGACCTGCCTCTTGAGAACCTGTATGCAGGTCAGGAAGCAACAGTTAGAACTGGACATGGAACAACAGACTGGTTCTGAATAGGAAAAGAAGTACATCAAGGCTGTATATTGTCACCCTGCTTATTTAACTTCTATGCAGAGTACATCATGAGAAATGCTGGGCTGGAGGAAGCACAAGCTTCAAGATTGCTGAGAGAAATATCAATAACCTCAGATATGCAGATGATACCACCCTTATGGCAAAAAGTGAAGAAGAACTAAAAAGCCTCTTGATGAAAGTGAAAGAGGAGAGTGAAAAAGTTGGCTTAAAGCTCAACATTCAGAAAACTAAGATCATGGCATCTGGTCCCATTACTTCATGGCAAATAGATGGGGAAACAGTGGAAACAGTATCAGACTTTATTTTTCTGGGCTCCAAAAAAACTTCACATGGTGATTTCAGCCATGAAATTAAAAGATGCTTACTCCTTGGAAAGAAAGTTATGACCAACCTAGATAGCATATTCAAAAGCAGAGACATTATTTTGTCAACAAAGGTCCGTCTAGTCAAGGCTATGGTTTTTCCATAGTCATGTATGGATGTGAGAGTTGGACTATAAAGAAAACTGAGCACTGCAGAATTGATGCTTTTGAACTGTGGTGTTGGAGAAGACTCTTGAGGATCCCTTGGACTGCAAGGAGATCCAACCAGTCCATCCTAAAGGAGATCAGTCCTGGGTGTTTATTGGAAGGACTGATATTGAAGCTGAAATTCCAATACTTTGGCCACCTCATCAAAGAGCTGACTCATTTGAAAAGACCCTGATGCTGGGAAAGATTGAGGGCAGGAGGAGAAGAGGATGACAGAGGATGAGATGGTTGGATGGCATCACCGACTCAATGGACATGGGTCCGGAGTTTACATGGGTAAACTCCGGGAGTTGGTGACAGACAGGGAGGCCTGGCGTGCTGTGGTTCATGGGATCGCAAAGAGTCAGACACGACTGAGCAACTGAACTGAACTGAACTGATCCAAGAATACCCTTTGCAGAGGTGAAGACAGCTTTGTTTCATAAGTGTAGAGGTGCACCACCCATGTGCAGGGGTTGCAGGAGGCATTGTAAGTTACCTGTCACAAATGATGCAGGGAAATGGAAGGTAGGGGGTGGGAAGTACCCAAAAGAAAGAATTAGTTTTAACTATCTGCTTCTTTCCCTACAAAGAGTCCGAAACTGAGGCCACTAGACTGAATAGGGTGGAGAAACAGCCGGGTAGGGTAGCCCTCAGACCCCTCTGCCACCACAGGCTTCCTCCCGCAACAAGATCCAGCTGCATGAGGAAAGAAGATGCAGCTTGAAATAAAGTTCAGGGTTTTTATTATTAACTAAGGCAAGATACATTAATTATGAGTATGAGACTTTTCTGAGGACTAAGATGACCAGAGGATTTATTGGCCAAGATTGACCAGGAAAGTCTTGGGCTCATTTGTTTCTCATTTAAGGAGGTGGTAGGGGAGAAAAACTCTACAGAATGGGCAGGACAGAGAGGCAGTCATGAGGAAAGAACAGTCACTTCCAGAGCCCAGTTGGTTCCACACAAGTCTTAAAATGGAAATGGGTTTGGGCAAAGAGGATGTGATATGTCCTGAGCAAAGGTGCAGTCATACCCTTCTATCCACCCCCTACCCTGAGCTCTCTCAATTCCAGGGCCTGGAGAACACCCAAAAAGTCCTCAGGACCACAGGGGATGAAAGGAAGGTAGCTGAAGTTTGAGAGTGATGCTCAGGCCTGATGGTGGTGAATGTGGGTCAAGGTTTCCTGTGTCCTGGGCTATGGGGTGGTCCCCACTAGCTGCAGATCTGATGCTGAACTTGGCTGAGTCTTAGAAGACCAGCACTTTACCGGGCCAGGTCAGAGGTGAAGTATTCCATTCAGCTAATCTGCTCATTCACTCCCCTCTCTCCCTGTGACAGGAACTTGAAATCCCCCAGGTTGACAATTCAGTGACAGCAGACTGCAAGTTGCATCAGCTGGGAACATTAGAACCAGAAGTAAAGACTGGAGTTGGAAGGAAGATGGAACAGGAGGGACCATTCATTCCTTAGTGGGAGTGGAGGGGGCTGAGGAGGGCAGTGGGTAAGATACTCACTGTAAAGTCAAGGCAACAGTCTATAGTCATTAACACCCACCTTCTAAGGAAAGGAAGGAGGATTTTGACTTATGCCTATTATCTAGACCGAGGGCACAGTCAAAGAGAACCTAGTTACTTTATGATTTAAGTTTTTAGCCATACATTGGAGAAGGTGATGGCACCCCGCTCCAGTACTCTTGCCTGGAAAATCCCATGGACAGAGGAGCCTGGTAGGCTGCAGCCCATGGGGTCGCTAAGAGTCGGACATGACTGAGCGACTTCACTTTCACTTTTCACTTTCATGCATTGGAGAAGGAAATGGCGACCCATTCCAGTGTTCTTGCCTGGAGAATCCCAGGGACGGGGGAGCCTGGTGGGCTGCCATCTATGGGGTCGCACAGAGTTGGACACGACTGAAGTGACTTATCAATAATGTGGCATCAGGAGCTACTTTGACTTAATTAATAGAGAAATGAAGAATGTTCTATTTAGACTTATCTACGTTATGACTATATCTTCATCCTGCTACTGAAACAATTATGCTGGTTAAAGAGAGCCAGGGCACAAAGAACAGCACGGGGCTGGATGCACACCCAGTGAGTATGGGAGGGATGCGACTCACCCAGGACAGCCCAGTCCAGCGTGGGACAGATTCATTTTATTGGAAAATGTTTTTACCGGCCATTGAACATCAGTGCAGCATTAAAAAGACTCACATTTCTACACCAGTAAAATTAAGTCCATTGCTTGCTAAAAAACTGCAGGGAGCTATCATTTCTGGATTATCTCACACTGATGAAATGAAGGAGGCGGTAAGGATCATAGGCTACTCTAAGCTTCCTGGGATGGGTGTATCTTGTGGCCATGGAAATCTATTGTAAGCACCCCAGGAAACATAGTACATTTGCCAGACTTGCAGGCACTTGGCCCACAGCTGATGTTAAGTATGGAGGAATCCAAATCTGGAATTATAATTTATTGATGTAAAAGCAAAGAGAAGGAATCCTGGAATTTGCTGGCTCCCGGTTTCCAAGCCTACCCTTTTCAACAGTATACATCACTAGTGTGAAGATATTCATATTTTGAATGACACAATAGAGACTATACTAACAATGTTATAATATCAGTAACATTCAGTAGGTACCCTATTCTAAGTGAAGTGAAAGTCGCCCAGTCATGTCCTACTCTTTGCAACCCCATAGAGTATACAGTTTCATGGAATTCTCCAGGCCAGAAGACTGGAGTAAGTAGCCGTTCCCTTCACCAGAGGATCTTCCCTGGAGGGAACTCAGGGATTGGACTCAGGTCTCCTGCATTACAGGCGGATTCTTTACCAACTGAACCACCAGGGAAGCCCAAGAATACATGAGTGTGTAGCCTATCTCTTCTCCAGCGGATCTTCCCAACCCAGGAATTGAACTAGGGTCTCCTGCATTGCAGGCAGACTCTTTACCAGCTGAGCTACCAGGGAAACCCCTATTCTAAGGGCTTTATATAAAATAATTCATCTAACCCTAACCCAAAAAGGTGGGTACAATTATTATACCCATTTCATGTATGAAGAAACTGAGGAACAGAAAGGTTAACAAATGTGCCCAAGATCATATAGTTAACAAATAGCAGCCCTGGGAATCATATAGGTAGTATGATAAATAAAATTGAGACAAAGAACAGTTTGGATAAGTGTGATTTGCAAATATTCTATTCTTTGTAAATTGTACGGAAGGGACAATTTCCCCTTGTTCCACCTTCCCTTTTCCTCACACATAAGCTGGCTCTGTGTTTGCCCAAAAGCCTTCACCTACAGAGGTCCATCTGGAGCTCTGACATATCATTTCTTTCCTGAAAGGGTACTACAAAATAGGGGTGAAGAGTTTTGCATGTATTTTCAGAAACATACTCATCAACTGTTCCAGAAAGTGCAGAAGAGAGATGCAGAAATCAGAAAGATGTCACTCATTTTGTTCCCAGCTTTTAAAAAAAGTTGGTATCCCCATGGATTTTTCTCCATAAATATTGAATGATCTGTGCTTATCATTGGTGAAAGATAAACATAGCCATCTAATTTCTAATGAGACAATAGACTGGCTGTGGATGAAATTGTAGGGCTGGGATCTGGGCTTCCTATCTCTTTTTACAAAGTTTTACAGGATCCTAGAGCATTTGAGCATGAAGAGCCCTGAAAGATGTCCTGTCTGACCTCCTGGTTTTACAGATAAGAAAACAGAGGCCAGAGAATCATGCACACAGTTGGCCAAAAATTTCATTTGGGTTTTTCTGTAAGATCTTATGGAAAAACACAAACAAACTTTTTGGCTAGCCCAATAATTGGCTCCAATTAGAAAACCCTATTATCTGGACTCCTAGTCCAGACATACCCATACACTACACACATCTATACACACTGACCCAGAGACATGCCCACCCACTGAAACATACACAGATTGCCTGTATACACACACATGCACATATACACACATACACATAGATGAGGGTACAAGCATGCACACATACAAATGCATTCAAGTGCCCCACTCCTATGTAAGTCTCATTTTCTACCTAAATTTTCCTATAATAACCTGACAGTTGGTAGAAGTTTATTACTTGTCCCTAAGAACATTTGCATCAATTATTTGGTGCTCAGCTTTCTTTATAATTCAACTCTCACATCATCCATACATGACTACTGGAAAAACCAGAGCCTTGACTAGACGGACCTTTGTTGACAAAGTAATGTCTTTGCTTTGAGCACCAAAGAATTGATGCTTTTGAACTGTTGTGTTAGAGAAGACTCTTGAGAGTCCCTTGGACTGCAAGGCGATCCAACCAGTCCATCCTGAAGGAGATCAGTCCTGGGTGTTCATTGGAAGGACTGATGTTGAAGCTGAAACTCCAATACTTTGGCCACCTGATGCGAAGAGCTGACTCATTGGAAAAGATCCTGATGCTGGGAAAGATTGAGGGCAGGAGGAGAAGGGGACGACAGAGGATGAGGTGGTTGGATGGCATTACTGACTCAATGGGCATGGATTTGGGTAGACTCCGGAAGTTGGTGATGGACAGGGAGGCCTGGCGTGCTGTAGTTCATAGGGTCGCACAGTCAGAAACGACTGGGCGACTGAATTGAACTGAAGAACATTTGCATCTTAATAAATGTCTCCAGAAAACAGAACCAAAGTGAAAATCCAAAGTAAAGAATTTTAAAGCTTCAATTTCAGACAGAGAATTAGAATCTGAGTGCTGTTCTCCACCCTGCCAGCTGCTTCTTTGGGGATGACTTCTTGTCCTTGGGACCATCCAGCAGTCAGTATCTTTGTAAAGATGTTATCATCTCTTCTCAATTCAATTTGGTCCCAACCCACCTTGCTAAGGTTCTGCTTTCCCACAAGAATAGCTTGTTTAAAAGGCATTTTAAAAATAATTGTGGACTATAAAAGAGTAATATATAGGTTGTGAAGGAGTTCTTAATTTTTCTGTTTTTTTCCTCTTCAAGAAGACAAACCCTCAGAGTCATGGCTATGGTTCTAGCTGGCCAGTTCATTTTACTGCTCCAAGGAGCCCAAGGTTTCACTGGGCTCCATCTGCACACTTTGGGCCCAGAGCTTAGTTGGTGGTGGAGTGTGAGGGCAGCCTTCCCATTTTTAACACTGAAATAAATTTTCATGAGAGCGAAAGCTTGTGTATTCTATCTAGCATGAAAAATCCACACCCTTTCACCCTGGAGGAGCTCAGGATGGCTGGATGACAGGCTGGTGAGGAAAAGACTTGTTTTTTGACGTGTATATGCTGAAGTGCAGAAAGAAATACAGGGATATTTTTCACTTGGCTTCAAGCCTCCTGGAGTGTCTGTCACCTCCCAGTGACGGATGGCCATGCAGGATGAGAAGAAGGAGCTCACCATTCAAAGAGCTGCATTCCTATGCCAGGTATCTGAATAGCAATCAGTCTTAGAGGCAGTAGAAGGGAGCACCAAAGCTTCATAGCAGCCCCCTCAGTAGGTGAGTTGGAGTAGGGCCTGGTGTCCCCCAAACTCTCAGAGCAAAATCAAAGGAGCAGATGGGAGTGTCCCCCAACATGGCACCCTAACTGCTTATTGTCTGACTGAGTCAGTTCCTTTTTTTCACTGCAGCCAGTGAGGTCCCATGACTTGGCCCTGCTGCATCTCCTCCACTTTATGCTCCTCCTGCTGTTTATGTCTCCTGAAAGTAGCCAGGCTTCTCTTTCCTCAGGCTGGGCTGAGGTTGGGCAGGACCATGAAACACTCCTTTCTGGAATGTTCCTAGAGCTGGTTCCTCCTTGTCACCTCCGCCCTCAGGCCTCAGTTCCCATGTCCTCCCTTCCACCCCTCGGATGTAGCCTTCACCTCATCCCTGCTCATTTCCCAATTGTACTTACCCCCAAAAGCTTTATAACCAAGTCTTTATGGTTTGTTTCTATTGCTTGTCTCCTTCCCCTTTTCCAGATAAAAATAGAGAACTTGACCATTCTTTTCATCAGTGTATTTGGCACACAGTAGGTGCTCAAGAACTACTTGTTGAAAAAAGAAAGGAATGTTAGAGTTTTACGGGAGTGCAGTGACATCAAGATTTCTGTCTCAACATTTTTTCTCCCCCATTGACTGCTTATCAGGCAGGATTACCTTTAAGTCTCCTAAGAACTGTTCCACTGGTTGACATGACAGAAGTGATCTTAGTAAGAGACCGGCAATTGGAACAGAATGGACGGCATAGCTTTCCAGAGTCTCTGGGGGAGCAGACCCTCTTGGTGATGTTTTGGAACTTCATCAAGCTCACCATCCTGTTCATCAGACAGTCAGGGACCAGAGATGCCCAGACAAGGGCATGGGATGCTAGGCGAGGCCCCTGTGCCCTGGCTACTATGATTCAGCTATTTCTAAAGCTTGGCCACAACCCCCTACTAAGGCCCACCAGCCCAGGAGATTCCCTCTCTTATGCTTGTGCTTACAACAGCACAAAAATGTCTTGGTTAAGTGGCTCTTCCTTCAGGAGTGCTGGAATCTAGGTCTTATTTCAAGCTCAATAGCCATTTAAGTGCTGACCCTGCCACTTATTTGCCTTGTAATCTTAAGCAATTTAGTTAACCACAGACCTCAATTTTCCCAGTTTGTAAGATGAAAATATTATAATAAAGTTGTTGTGAGGCTTCAATGAGAAAACAATGGAAATTAATAATAGAATGTCTATTTACTAAGTTCAGTGCCTCCCTGTGGACTTTCTTATCATTATAAAGAGATGTCACCTCCTCCCTGAGGCCTTCCCAAACCCAGACCGAAATAAACCTCTGCTCATACCTCTCTATCCCAGAGCCTCTCTATCTTGGATTCTCAACAGCCCTAATCACCAGTGGATGCGATATGGTTGGTTTACACATTTGCAGTTTATGTCTGGTTGCCCCCACTAGGATGACAACAGGGTCCCTCTCTGTTATCCTCAGTGTCTAGAACAGTGCCTCGCCCATAGCTGATGCTCAAGCAATGCTTGTTGAATAAATGACTGAGTGTTCTAGTCATGCATCATATATGTCACTTCAGTTAATTCTGACCATTCAGCAGAATAATAGTCCCATATTTTAAGGATAGTGAATAGGAAACATATAACCTAAATAATTTACAAATTGATACTATTTTCTGAGTGTTCACTACAGGTCAGACACTAAACTAAGGGATTTTCAGTGGTGATCTCTTTATTAAGGAAGAGGGGCCAGTGAAGGAGCATTGAACCCAAAAGCTCATTTAGGTCTGACCACTTACTTCCACTATGGTCTATGCATTAGTTTTAAATGAAAATTTCGTCTTAGAATGAAGCCCAAGGATTCATTTATCCAGAATATTCTGAAATCTTACCCTTGTCCACATGGCAATAATTTTAACAAAAGCACAATTGGAAATGACATCCACTGCAATTATATCAGGCTGTCGGTAACAGAAACCCACTTATCAGTTCAGTTCAGTTCAGTCGCTCAGTCGTGTCCAACTCTTTGTGACCCCATGAATCGCAGCACGCCAGGCCTCCCTGTCCATCATCATCTCCCGGAGTTCACTCAGACTCACGTCCATCGAGTCAGTGATGCCATCCAGCCATCTCATCCTCAGTTGTCCCCTTCTCCTCCTGCCCCCAATCCCTCCCAGCATCAGAGTCTTTTCCAGTGAGTCAACTTTTCGCATAAGGTGGCCAAAGTACTGGAGCTTCAGCTTTAGCATCATTCCTTCCTAAGAAATCCCACTTATAGGACTTTAATATATATTGGTTTTTCAGCCGTTAGGAATTCTGTGGATATTAATAGGTGGTCCAATCCTATTCAGTAGCTCTGTGATGTCACCAGTGTCAAGCATCCTTCTAATTTTCCGCTCTGCCCCCCTTAGTATTGGCTTCTTCTTCATGCTTGCTGCTTCATGGCTGCAAGTGGTTTCTGTATCTCCAGGGTTCACACCACATTCTGGTCACCTCTGGAAAATTGAATCTTTTTTTCTGAGTGTTTTACCTCTCAAGGAAGAATAAAATAGCTACTAGGTAGAAAACCACAAAAATGATGGCTAGTCTATTGACTAACAAGATGACCAATTTTTCTTTAATAAACATATCGGATAATCAGAGATTAAAATGAGCTAGGGGAATATATTTAGTCTCCTGGAAGCTCAGTTGAACCCTGGTTCAACTCCTGGGTTAGGAGGATCGGCTGGAGAAGGGATAGGCTACCCACTCCAACATTCTCGGGCCTCCCTGGTGGCTCAGATGGCAAAGAATCTGCCTGAAATGCAGGAGACCTGGGTTCAACCCCTGGGTTGGAAAGATTCCCTGGAGGAGGGCATAGCAACCCACTCCAGTATTCCTCCCTGGAGAATCCCCGTGGATAGAGAGCTTGGAGGGCTATAGTTCATGGGGTCACAAAGAGTCGGACACGTCTGAGTGACTAAGAACAGCACCTGACCATATAATCAGCTTGCAGTGAATCTCACAAAGTATTTAGAATTCTTAAAGTATGTTAATGAATGCCCTTTGAATCAGACACTCTCAATCTCGAGGAAAGGAGGCATGCTGTAAACTCTCTTCCAAAAACTTGTCCAAAAATTTGACACAGGATTCACTAATTTTATGCTGTCCACAAAGGCCATCCACTTGAATCCAGATGCCATAGTGAAAATTCACGAGGAGAGTACACCTGGAATTGATGCATCTCTACTCTAAAGGGGTTGGGAATTGACATCCATGGAGTGGGCAGAAACTGTCATTCCCTCTCTAACAGTCATCTCTATCTGTAACATCTCCATGTTGCATTTTCCCCTACAACCTAACCCCAATTTGTTCAGCTATTGGGAAGAGACACCTTAAACTCACAGAACGTAGTTCTCTATCACAACTCTAAAGAACAAATGCTTATTTACCTAAGTCAGTCCTGGAAAACTCCTTACCACTGTACAATAAATGGTCTTTGGTGGCAGACAGTGTTGCCCAATTCTAGCCAATGAGAAGTAAGGGAAGTTTGCTGGTGGTGGTAGTGGCTGAGGGCAGAGTCAGGGCAGGGGACAGGATTCTGGAATAGACTGGGGAATAGAATAGACTGGGGAATAGAACATTAAAATAAAGTGCTGTGTAAATAGTTGACTTACAATATTGTGTTAATTTTTGCTATATAGCCTCACTTCCCTGGTGGCTCAGACAGTAAAGCATCTATCTACAATGCAGTAGACCCAGGTTTGATCCCTGGGTCGGGAAGATCTCCTGGAGAAGGAAATGGCAATCCACTCCAGTATTATTGCCTGGAAAATCCCATGGACAGAGAAGCCTGGTAGGCTACAGTCCATGGGGTTACAAAGAGTCCAACACAACTGAGCGACTTCACTCACTCACTAACATTTATATATATGCATACATATATATGTATATATATACGCTCTTTTCCATTATGATTTGTCATCAGTTCAGTTCAGTTGCTCAGTTGTGTCCGACTCTTTGAGACCCCATGAATCGCAGCATGCCATGCCTCCCTGTCCATCACCAACTCCCGGAGTTCACTCAGACTCACATCCATTGAGTCAGTGATGCCATCCAGCCACCTCATCCTCTGTCATCCCCTTCTCCTCCTGCCCCCAATCCCTCCCAGCATCAGAGTCTTTTCCAATGAGTCAACTCTTTGCATGAGGTGGCCAAAGTACTGAGCTTCAGCTTTATCATCATTCCTTCCAAAGAAATCCCAGGGCTGATCTCCTTCAGAATGGACTGGTTGGATCTCCTTGCAGTCCAAGGGACTCTCAAGAGTCTTCTCCAACACCACAGCTCAAAAGCATTAATTCTTTGGTGCTCAGCCTTCTTCACAGTCCAACTCTCACATCCATACATGACTACTGCAAAAACCATAGCCTTGACTAGACGGACCTTAGTTGGCAAAGTAATGTCTCTGCTTTTGAATATACTATCTAGGTTGGTCATAACTTTTCTTCCAAGGAGTAAGCGTCTTTTAATTTCATGGCTGCAATCACCATCTGCAGTGATTTTGGAGGCCAAAAAAATAAAGTCTGACACTGTTTCCACTGTTTCCCCATCTATTTCCCATGAAGTGATGGGACCAGTTGCCATGATCTTCGTTTTCTGAATGTTGAGTCTTAAGCCAACTTTTTCACTCTCCTCTTTCACTTTCATCAAGAGGCTTTTTAGTTCCTCTTCACTTTCTGCCATAAGGGTGGTGTCATCTGCATATCTGAGGTTATTGATATTTCTCCCGGCAATCTTGATTCCAGCTTGTGTTTCTTCCAGCCCAGCGTTTCTCATGATGTACTCTGCATAGAAGTTAAATAAGCAGGGTGACAATATACAGCCTTGACGCACTCCTTTTCCTATTTGAAATGAGTCTGTTGTTCCATGTCCAGTTCTAACTCTTGCTTCCTGACCTGCATACAGATTTCTCAAAAGGCAGGTCAGGTGGTCTGGTATTCCCATCTCTCTCAGAATTTTCCACAGTTTATTGTGATCCACACAGTCAAAGGCTTTGGCATAGTCAATAAAGCAGAAGTAGATGCTTTTCTGGAACTCTCTTGCTTTTTCCATGATCCAGCAGATGCTGGCAATTTGATCCCTGGTTCCTCTGCCTTTTCTAAAACCAGCTTGAACATAGTAGTACTATTCACAGTAATCAAGACATGAAAACAACCTAAAGGTCCATCAAGAAGTAAATGGATAAAGAGGATGGTGTACATATATATATATGCAGTGGAATACTACTCTGCCATAAAAAATAATGAAATAATGCCATTTGCAGCAACATGGTTCCCCAGTGGCTTTAATTTCCTTTTTTTTTTTTTTTTTTTGCTTTAATTTCTATTGCCTTGGGAAACTGACCTAAGAAAATATTAGTATAATTTATGTTAGAGAATGTTCTAGGAGTTTAATGGTGTCATGTCTTATGTTTAAGTCTTTAAGCCATTTTGGGTTCATTTTTGTATATGGTGAGAGAGTGTGTTCTAGCTTCATTGATTTATATGTGGTTGTCCAGCTTTCCCAACATCACTGCTTGAGAGACTGTCTTTTCCCCATTGTATTTTCTTGCCCACTTTGTCAAGAATTAATTGACCATAGGTGTGTGGGTTTATTTTAGGGCTCACTCTTCTGTTCCATTGATCTGTATAAGACAAAGATGCTTAAGAAGTAAGTCCTTTTCCTTCCAGCTCTGACGGTAGATGTGTTACTGCAGCTGTGTGGCCATCTTGGAAGACCTCAATCCTCACCTTGCTTTGTTGCTGAACCAATAGGGCAACTACTGCCTCCAGATATTTTGCCATATGAGAAAAGTAAACCCCTCTTTAAAACATTGAAGTTTTTCTTTTTTCTTCCTGTTACTTGCAGCCATACTCAATTCTAACTCATACGCGTACTCCATGTCGGGCACTGAAACTGGTGCTTTAGTTACCCAGTTCTACACTTTATGGCGCTGCACTTGACTATAGTTGTCAATCCTATAAAACAAAGCTACTAAAAGTGCCTGCTTCACGGACTGGTGAGGATGGAACAAGCAGTCTGGGCAGAGAGCTCATTGCACATACTGTCCCACTGTAAGCTGTCAGAAAATGGGAGCTATCGTTATTATTCAAATGTCTTGGCTTTGAAATATATTGAGAACCGTACAAGGCTGACTGGTAGAAAATGAGAAGGAACAAGAGGGTCAGCAACGGAATTGCAAATGGCAAGAAAACAAGGGGCTGAGAATGTGGACCAGGAAGCCTCATGGGAGTGGAACAGCTGCAAAGCCTGGCTGGAAGGAAATGAGAGGACAGACTGGCAGAGGTGAGGGAGAGAGTTGCACAGTGTAGCACTGTGAGCATGTCAGGGCTACAAAACTGCAAAATAAAGCAAAAGAGGGCATTCATATATTGTGTTGTGTTTGATTAGAATAAGATCATGAAAGACTGTGATTGCTGCCACCAGTTAGAGCTTAGCATAAATGGATGGATATTCTTGCTGTACTTTTATTTCAAAAACCTCTGTATATGCCTTCTTGAATGGAATATGTGTTACAAAAGCAAGCCAAAAAACAAAACACAACAGAGAGACAAGTAAACAAAGAAAGCCAAGCCTGACATGAAAGGAATAGCATCTTGGTGGTGGGGAGGCCTTCTGGAGCCTTTGAATCTTTCCTTGTCTGTGTTCTGTTCTGCCCATACTTAAGGTTAATTCCCTATGATCAGAGCTGCTCACTTAGAAATTTCTATTCACCTGCAAGTTCTCACCCAGAAGGCAATGCAACCTCACAGACTGGTCTTCCCCAACCCTGGCTGATTACCTTGGGTCACAGAAAAGCAAGGGTATTAGTCTTAAATATGCTCCAGCTGAAAAGGTCCAGACAATAATGCTGACCTCCTTCACTTTAGGGCTCTCAGCATAAATACCCAGCAGATCTCAGACATGAATCAATAGTGCTACCCATCCAAACAGCTGGAACCCACCCCAATTCTGAGCTATCATGGGCACAAAGCATGATGGTATTTCTGCAGGATGTGCTCAGTAACCATACTTTACCTTAGAAATCCTCAGGGAAAGTCAGTCTCTTGGCACCAAAAGTCATGTCTAAGTGTTTTTGAATCTTTCTCACATGTTTGGTGACTGGAAGGACTTCCGTAATCACCAAATATCCCTTAGACTGTATATTATATATATTAGACTGACATTATGATCTGAAAATCTTAGTCTCTCCTTTTGTTTCTGATGTGGAAACAGAATTTTTTATGGGAATTTTGTAGTCCATGAATGTTTCCTTTAGCAGAAATGAGCCCATCTTCTACATATAACAGATAACACGTGTGTGCGTGTGTGTGTGTGTGTGTGTGTGTGTGTGTGTGTTGTGCACATGTATCCCTCCTATCTTTTCTCACCTGATTTGTTACTAGGATCTGTGGTCTCCTTGACTCTACTATCTCCCTGACATTCCATCCTCCACATTGTAGTTGCCTCTTTCTTGCTTCAAACCCTTCAAAGCCTTGTCTATAGGATAAAGTCCAAGCAGTAACATGGCTTATTAGTCAGACGAACTTCTCCCTAGCTTGCCTGAGTTGGATCAGTTTCATGCTTGTTTTTCCAATATATGTATTAACAATGGCTCCTTTCACTCTAAAAGTGAGAAGACAGAGTGGAAAATAAGTTATGTGGGCATCCTCTTTGTAAGACTCAAAACCCTCCAGCCTTTGGCTCACATTAGTGTTATTTGTATGCCCAGGAGAGAGAAGACAGTATTAACCTCCCAGACTCTCCCGTCCATTGGATTCTCCAGGAAAGAATACCGATGTGGGTTTCCATGCCCTTCTCCAGGGGATCTTCTTGACCCAGGGATAGAACCTGGGTCTCCTGCCTTGCAGGCGGATTCTTTACTCTCTGAGTCACTAGGGAAGCCTGGTGAAGGGAATGGCTACCCATTCCAATATTCTTGCTTGGAGAATTCCATGGACAGAGGTTCCTGGTGGGCTACAGTCCCTGGGGTCATAAAGAGTCAGACACAACAGAGTGACTAATAAATAAAACCCTCTAGCCTTAGTTATCCCTGTGCTGCCTTTTAACTCTGCTCCAGAATAAAAATATGCCATGTTTCCCCCTGCCCAGGACTCTTCATACATGTATTTTTTCCCCTTGCTTAAAACATTTCCCCCTCCTTACTCACTCAGCTAATTCCTCCTCATTCCAGGAAGCCTTCCCAGAATCCCCATTTCTATCAGAGGTTAGATGGCCTTCCTTTGACCTCCCATGATGCCCTAAGCTTTCCTTACTTCAGCTTATCACACTATCTTGATACTGCCACAAAACCTGCAGCTGGACAGACTGTTTTACCCCTCTCAGTTATTCCTTGCTTCTGCATAAGGGTTATACACCCTGCTGCCATGTGACTTGAAGGGTTTTGTAGCCTTGTTTGTCCCATTGATGGCAAGCTTGACTATATGACTTGCTGTAGCCAGTGGAAGGAAATATAATGTAGGTTGTGTCTAATGGAAGCTTTATGAGCCTTGGGGTGTGTGCACCAGCTCAACTGCTTTTCCGTGGTCATGGGAACAGAGTATCCCATGTGAGGTCTTCTCTTTCAGCCTGGATCTCAGAATGAAAAGACATATGGGCAAAGACACCACCAACATAATATAACACCAATTACATAATAAAAAAAAACACAGTTGTGTTGTAAATCACCTGAGATCAAGGGTTTGTTACTGCAAGATAAACCAGCAAAGGCTGACTGCTCTGTGTAATCTCCTTTATTTCTTGGTCCAGTAAACAACCTGAGGTCAGGGAGCATGGGTGCATGCTCAGATGCTTCAATTGTGTCTGACTCTTTGTGACACTGTGGACTCCAGCCCACCAGGCTCCTCAGTCTGTGGGATTTTCCAGGCAAGAATACTCGAGTGGGTTGCCATGCCCTCCTCCAGGGGATCTTCTCAACCCAGGGATCGAACCTGAGTCTCCTACATCTCCTGCACTGGCAGGCAGATTCTTCACCATTAGTGCCACCTGGAAAGCCTCGGTCAGGGAGCGTCTCTCTCAATCACCTTCCTAGAGCAGTCTCCAACACTGGTCATTCCTCATTAGGTTTTGTTTAGTGAACGTGTGGGTGTGTACCTTTTGTTTTCTTGAATACTAGATTGAATATCAACTTTTCAAAGGTTCAGTTTGGTTGCATCTTTAGAAAATATTGTGCTTCTCATAGGACATTCCAGTTTTCGACTTAGTTTCATTATCACACACAACTGGAAAGTAAAGAAGTATCACCATTTTGCAAGAGAGAAAACTGATGTCAGAGAGATTTTTGCTTCTAAGATCAGACAGCTATCTAAGAGCAAAGGAAAAATGAAAATTTTTGCTTTCTGGTGCCCAGTTCCAGGTTCTTTCCCATCCTATCCATGACCCCAATCTCAGAGAAGACAGAAAATAACTGTTCCTCTTCACCCCAAACCTTCTTGGTATCAGCTTTCATCTGCTCGCCATGACCACTCTTACAGGGAGATACATTGAATCCATCAATCCCTTTCTTTGGGATTAAGGGGGGCAGTTAGCTAAAATGTCTTCTCTGTTTTAAAAAGGGACCATTTGAAGAACAGAAAGGGAGAGAGAATCACCCAAATTTAGTTCCTGTCTGGCCTTTGTAGATTTCAGGAACAAATTCTGAGCTCCCACAGAGTGAATGAGGTTTTTTGTTCTCCACAAAGGTTGTGTTCAAGAGAACAAGCACCAGTCTGCCTCACCAATCCAAATTCTCTTAAAATTTCAATAAAGAGTAACTTTTATTTTGGGTGGTTTATTTAAATCAAAGCTGGTGTTTGAGCGTC
This sequence comes from Capricornis sumatraensis, assembly GCF_032405125.1. Taxonomy (NCBI): domain Eukaryota; kingdom Metazoa; phylum Chordata; class Mammalia; order Artiodactyla; family Bovidae; genus Capricornis; species Capricornis sumatraensis. The sequence continues at coordinate 216,004,285 of NC_091069.1, forward strand.
ACATCTTCCTACAGCAACACATATTTATTGATTATCTCTATGCACAAGACTTTGTGCTGGTGGGAGTTGAGTTAATTTTAAGTGCTTCCTTATTGCCCTTTGGCTGGCTAAGGTTAAAGTAATTCTTAATCAAAACCTTTGCATTTGTCTTTACTGCAGAAAATGTAAGGGCGGTGCTTCTCTACTGGGCACATTGGAATCTCCCGGGGAGCTTTTAAAGCTAGTGGTGTCTGTGTCCCACCCCCTGTGTTCTCATTTAATTGGTTTGGGATGTCACCTGGACATTGGAATTTTTAAAAGTTCCCCAAGTGGATCATAGATGCAGGCAGGGTTATAAACCACTGTGCTCAGGAGTCCAGTCCCCAAATTGCTTCCTGTAGGATAATGATCAGAATCTTTAGTTCAAATAATGTTACGTTCCCAAGATCCTCCTCATTCAGTTCACCTGCTGGATTTGAGACAAAGTGGTGGGGCAGAAGGAGATGCCCTAGAGTGTAGCCAAGAGATCTGGGCTCTAGATCTGGCCCCACTGCTCACTGAAAATGTGACTTAAGTGCTCAGTATCTCAGCTTTCTGGTCTGAGAAATGAAAGAATTAAATTAGATCAGAGTTTTTGAAACTCTTATCATCAAAGACCACCTTTTAAGCTCTCTCTTTCCAAGTGGATATAATGTTTTTAAAAGCTTAATCTTTCAAATTCCATTTATTAAGTGTTTAATTCTCCCCCCACCCCAATGATAGAAATTGAAGATATGGTCAGAATTTGAAAGAAGAATGTGCTTAAATCCTACTAGATGCCACTTTCCTTCTTCACATTTTGGCTGACTTTGAATAAATGCAAAGTACTGAGCTGAGTGAATATCAAGTGTTTCCCTATCATCTCAGAAAACATGACTGGGATCTCACACCTACCCCCCACCACCACCTAGGAACTGGGTATGGCTGGGCCATCCTTGCTTACCACCCCTATTCCCCACCCCAGCCTCTCCCAGTGACTGTCAGGGAAACCTAGATGGCAGGATTGCTCAGCATAACTCAGCTTACCTCTTGGACTGAGCACAGGCAACTCCAGAAGGAAGCACATTACATGGGGTCCTGCCTCTGACAAGACAACATACTAACCCTTCCTAATAGAAAACGTCAGCCTCTTGCCAACATTGGAAAACAGACTTCCCTCCCTCTTTCTGTGAAAAGAAATAAGTGAGAGGAAGGAGGGATGAAAGTTGCCTCCATGGCCTTTTGCATGAAGGCCACTCTTAGCAGAAGATCTTTGGAAAGAAAAAAGGGACTTGTGTGGTTATAGTAACTCATCAGATCCTCTGACTAATGTCAAACTGTCGGTATTATCAGTGAGCAAATAATGTTTAACCTAACACAAAGAAAACTGATGTATTAGCCAGACTCTGAGCTTTTTAAAAGATTTAATTAATTAATTTATTTTTCACTGTGCTGTGTCTTTGTTGCCGCACTCTGGCTTTCTCTAGTTGTGGTTAGCGGGCTTCCCGTTGCAGTGGTTTCTTTTGTTGCAGAGCATCAGCTCTAGGTGTGCAGGCTTAGTAGTTGTGGTGTACTAGCTTAGTCGCTCAGAGAAGGCAATGGCCCCCCACTCCAGTACTCTTGCCTGGAGAATCCCATGGATGGAGGAGCCTGGAAGGCTGCAGTCCATGGGGTCGCTAAGAATCGGACGCGACTGAGCAACTTCACTTTCACTCTTCACTTTCATGCATTGGAGAAGAAAATGGCAACCCACTCTAGTACGCTACCCTGGAAGATCCCATGGACAGAGGAGCCTGGTGGGCTGCAGTCCATGGGGTTGCTAAGAGTCGGACATGACTGAAGCAACTTAGCAGCAGCAGCAGCAGCAGCTTAGAGTCGCTCTGCAGAATGTGGACTCTTCCTGGATCAGCAATCAAATCTTGTCCCCTGCATTAGCAGGCTGAATCTTAACCACTGGACCACCAGAGAAGTCCAGCTTCTGAGTTTTATTAGAGACAAATGTTGATTTTTTTTTATTAGTCCTTGTAAAACAATGAAAATAATTTATAGGTCACCATGACTAGCTTTGAAATTAGGAGATGGGAACTGATGGCTGGGACTCTAAAATCAGAGAGTTCTAATTCTTATAACACTAAAAAATAAAAATGCTATCACTTAGAAAATATAAATAGAATTATTTTTTTAATTCTGTTATTGGTGAGAAGAGATAATATTAAAGAAAAATACAGAATATATTCTAATCAACACATATGCTTTGAAAGTGCTCAAACCCAACTATGATTATGGGAAGTAACTTTTTAGACACTAGAACTGTATGCTGCTTTAGATTCTTCAGAGAATTCTAGGCTGGAGGAGGAAAGCATTGTTTTAGCTGAAACCCTTTTGTCTACTCATCTTTAGCCACTAGAATGGATACTGAACAAATCAAAAATATACTTTAAATAACATGTTTCAGTACTGTGTTAACTTGTGATTACTCAATGGCAAATTATTAGATAACTACCAGGAAATATGGGCTTCCACAATGGCTCAGCAGTAAAGAATTCATTTCCAATGCAGGAGACACAGGAGACATGGGTTCGATCCCTGAATGGGGAAGATGCCCCAGAGAAGGAAATGGCACCCCACCCCAGTATTCTTGCCTGGGAAATCCCATGGACAGAAGAGCCTGGTGGGTTGTAGTCCATGGGGTCTTGAAGAGTTGGACACGACTGCAGTGACTAAGCACAGAGCATGGGGACCACTCCTCCCCTCAAAGCTTATCTGGCTTTAAGTATTACAATGCTTCACTGTTTCAAGACTTTCTGAGAAGTGTAGGTATAAACCTGCTGAGACTTAAGGGATCTGTGCTGATACACGCGGGCGTCTCTGCAGCAAGTATGCCTGGCACATGTGTGGTGGTGGAGTGGGGTAAACTTGTCAATTCTCCAGCTCTGCTTAATTTATCTTCATCCAAACTACCTTGTTCACTCATGTAGGGGATCAGCCCCTCATTATACATGACCAGGCCCAGCTGATTAGACCAAGGGTAGACGATGATTAAAAATAAGCCAAAACATTGGTTGGTTAAACCAGATTTTTCTTTATAATTTGACCCAGGAGACACAGAGTCAGTAATCAAAGAGTGGTATCCTCTATATTTCAAGAGTCATGCAGAGTCAGGCCCAAAGTGGAATCTAGTTTAAGTCAAAGTGTGAAATTATGGGAAGCAGAAACCAAGTGTCCTGCAGAGGAAATCGGTCATCAAGAGAATGGGGCAGGGATACAGAGAAAAACGAAGATAAGAGATGATATAACTAGATGATTGTACAAATATTTAACAATAATCTCTCCTCTATGTGCTGAGAATATTAAGATGAATAAGAAAATACCTTATGCCTGGAGGAGTCTATAGTCTGAGCAGACACAGATAATACTATTAACAGTTATAATCATCAAATTTTCATTTCTCTAACTTTTGTTTAATCTCATTATACATCCTCTAAGTGGTTTGTGGAAATTTCTATGGAACAATAGAGCAAAAATGTGTAGGTCACTGTGGCTGGAACATTGATGAAAGCTCCACAGAGGTGAGAATAAGCAGTGAAAGCCTGTGTAGTGTACTATGCTTTCCAAATTGTGCTTCATGGAACACTAGTTCCATGAGATGTAATCATTTTTATTAACAATAGATGGATGGTTGGTGGATGGGTGGATAAGTGGATGAATGGATGGATAAATAGATCCATGAACAGTTAGTTTTAAAAATACTGAGTTTAACAAAGTCCACAACTTTCTTTACTGTAGGTTTTCTTGAAGCCTTTTATATTCAACTGTGAAATCTAAATCCAAACAGAAACTTAAATTATATAGCGCTGACTCAAATGATTGGTTTACAAAACTCTTTTCCTTTGAGCATCTTACAGGGACTAGTATTTTGCAAGTACAGTTGGAAAAGATGGGTTTCTCGCATTTCTACTTGTTTGTTTCTTACTCCTTTTATCCAGAGCAGAGTATGATTGCCATTATGTAGGCATGACAACATTTTAATATCAAGGCTACATAGGAAAGACTTGCTTATAGATTCCTGGAAGGGTCAACCAGTAGTTCGTCAAAATAATTTTTATTTTATTTTGATAAACCACTGATCAATCTGACTTAACCAAGAAGATGCTTTTTTGCAGAATTTTGGATCATCTTTTAGCAAGCTGCCAAAATTTTATGAAAACCACATTTCATGGACAGTAAGTGGGAAGTGAGTTCCCATAAACTTCAGGAGCTCTGGGCCACATCAGTGTGGAGTATTGCCACCTGGTTTGCATGCATCTACTTGCCCACCTGTGTGGTAAGGTTGCCATTCCAAGGTTCTTCTCATGATCACACAACCGGCTCCAATTCCCTGAATTCTGGATGATATTTGTTCAGCTCAGAGGAGAGAAAGTTGTCACCTCTGAGCCAATAGAAACCTAAAACCCTGATGATTTTTGTAACTCAGCACTTGAATCCAGCTACTTAATCTGAATCTTCAGGGTTTTTTTCACTGTTGTGCTCATTTTCCTTCTTGCTAATTTTGAGATATGAAATAACTTCAAAAGCCTTCATTTGGGGGCTCATTAAAATTCTAGGAAATCTTTCATTTTCTTATTCCTTCTCAGGCATTAATTTGCAAGGCCCATCATAATTAGAGGGTCAAGGATAGCATGGAACTACTGTACATGGCATTTCACTCCTATTCATTGCTGATAAATTGATCAAATCAGCTCTGTGGGCCCCTGACACCATTGGTCAGGCATCTTATGTCTCTTGCCATATTTTGTGTCACCTATTAAAGAGAACAGTACACACTTAGAAAAATTAATTGCTATAATTGCTTTTTTGGCACACCGGACAGAAGGTTAACAAGGCTGCTTCTGCAAGAGCCTTGTTAGCTATTTGGTTCTGATAAACCTTTGTGGTTTCTACTTTATAGTTTTCAGATTTTTGCATCAGGTTGGCTATAGCTACTAGAAAAATTATTTTTTTCCCAGTTGAAAAACTCTACCCATTGACACCAAAACAGTTTTTCCTTTCTGTAAAGTTGGAGTTACTTCTCTCTCCAAGATTGCTAATTTATTCTTGTTCATAACAGCCTGTTCTTGTTTTAGAACCTTCTCTTCTTATTTCACAGATGCCATTCTTTCCTTTATCTCACTGGGGATATTAAATCTAATTATTTAAAAATCCTGTTCTGACTGCTTTATTAGCTCTGCTTCTTTATATCTAGGTACATTTATTTATTCATTGATTTTATCTATTCTCTTTTTTCAAGACATTGAGTTCCCTCAAATGCTAAGGATTCTTGGCTGTGTATTCACATTTTCCCCCATGGGTCACCAGGATGGAAACTTTTTTTATTGTAGTTACTTAATCTTGATATTATTTCTCAGAGATCCTCCTTGTCTCTTCCACTCATAGTCCCCTATTGTGTCTGGAGCATGTATTACAGTGTAGGCTCAATCTATCACCTTGTCCTAAAATCAAGAGTTACTTTTGTATGTGCTCTAACTTCCCTGGGAAATATTATGTAAAAATATTTAGAAAATTTTATTCAAGGCTTGCCCTAGAGGTTGTTAGATTCCATAATCACTTAGCAGATTTGATTTTTGCAATGGCCTTCATTTTCAAATGACATCTATTTAATTGAAGGCTTGCTATGTATTTAGGAATCATGCTTGGCTACCAGTTCTGACTTCCACACTAACCAGCAAATGTGACCTGGAGCTCATAAAGTCTTTTCCTCTCCAGTCAATGTAAGGATATTAATTATGTATGCAAAACAACTAGCAGAGTGCCTGCCACACAATAAACCTCAGACCGAAAAAGGAAAAGAAAAAAATCTTTTTTTTTTACCCATGATGTTTACCAAGTTCAATGCTCAGTGTTTTCCATTCCTTTTTATGCACCTAGGTTTCCATTTAGTATGATTTTCCTGCCACCTGAAGGACCTCCTTTAAAATCTCCTTCCAAACATGTCTGCTTGTAATGAGTTCTTCCAGCTTTTGCATGTCCAAAAAAGCCTGTATTTCACCTTTATGTATGAAAGATATTGCTGGGTATAGGGCTCTAGGATGATCATTCTTTTCTTTTAGTACTACTACACATTGATCCACCATCTTCTGGCTTGTATTATATCCAACAAGAAATTTGCTGTCATTCTTTGTTCTTTTGTACAAAACAAGTCTTTTTCCCTTGGCTGCTTTTAAGACTTTCTTTGTCTTTGTCATTATTTTAAAACAATTTGATTATTATGTGCCTTGGAGAAGCTTTCTTGGTTTGGAACATCAGTTGAGCTTCTTGGATCTGCAGGTTTAGTAAGTTAAAATTTGAAAAACTTTAGCAATTATTTCTTCAAATATTTTGTATCCCTTCTCCTCCTTCAAGGACTCCAGTTAGATGTATATCAGACTCCAGAAGTTGTCTCACTGTTTGAAAGTGAAAGTGTTAGCCACTCAGTCAGGTCCAACTCTTTGAGACCTCATGGATGTCCAGGCTCCTCTGTCCATGGAATTGTCCAGGCAAGGATACTGGAGTGGGTAGCAGTTCCCTTCTCCAGGGGATCTTCCTGATCCAGGAATCAAACCCAGGTCTCCTGCATTGCAGGCAGATTCTTTACTGTCTGAGTCATCAGAGAAGCCCATCCCACTGCTTAATGAGCTTCATTCATTTTAGCTCAGTCTTCTGTCTCCCTAAGTTTCATTTTGAATAATTTCTATTTTTAGTCCTCAAACTCACTAATCCTTACTTTAGCAATGTCTAGTAGTGACTTAGCAGCAGCAGCAGCCATCTACTTTTAATTCCATTCAGTGGATTTGCTTATGAGACACCACAGTTTTCATGTCCATAAGTTCAAATTGCATCGTTATTTTTTCTTCTTCTACTTATTATGCTTATGCTTTCCTCCATCTTTTTCAACATATGCACTGAGTTATAATAATTGTTCTCAAATCCTTGCCTGCTAATTCTAGTATCAGTGTCATTTCTGAATCTTTTCTCTTGATTGTTTTCTGGCCTTATTGTGAGTCCTAGTTTCCTTTTATTATGCCTGTTAATTTTTAGCTGGATACCAGACAGTGTGAATTTTACCTTATAGTTGCTAGATATTTTCATGTTACTCTAAACATTCTTGAGCTTTTTTTCTGAGATGCACTGAAGTTACTTGGAAACACTATAATCCTTACAAGACATGCCTTTAAGATTCGCTAGGCAGACCAGAAGTTGTTAGTCTAGAGTTTAGTCTGGTCTGCTGTGTCAATACCCTTCTGAGTACTGTATTCAATGTCCTGTGTGAAATAATGTCTTTCCATTCTAGCCGGTGAGAACATGAAATTATTTCTGGTCTGTTCCTTTCCAGAATTTCTTTCCCCTGCCTTGAGTGTCTTCCTCACTTGCATGTACTGATCAGTATTCAGTGAGAGACTCTAGGGAAAACATTTCCAGAGCACTCTTTCTGTGCAGTTCTCTACACTTAGTAGAGATCCTTACATGTAGTTTCATGCAATATTTGTCTCTCTCTGGCTTATTTCACTTAGCATAATATCCTCCAGGGTCATTCATAGTGTTGCAAATGGCAGGATTTCCTTCCTTTCCCAAAGTGAATCCTATTCCAAATGAAAATCCTACATTTTCTTTATCCATTCATCTGTGAATGAACAATTAGCTTGTTTCTATATCTTGGCTACTGTAAATAATGCTGAAGTGAACAAGGGAGTACAGGTATCTTTTAGACAGTAATTTTGTTTCCTTTGGGCATGTATCTAAGAGTGGCATTTCTGGATAATACCGTAGTTTTACTTTCTTTGTATTCTTTGAGGCAATTCCATACTCTTTCCCATAATGGCTGTACTGAACCATGGTTATTCCTATTTTTAACTTTTACTATGTACCCAACATTAAAGTAGGGCCTATGGATTTTTAAGCATACAATAAAACTGGAAATCCTCTTATATGTGTATGTATTCTTTTTTCTATCCATCTGCACACCTGTACATTTTAATATTCTGCTTCCTTTTTAAGCTGGTAATCCTATCCTAGTCAATACATTTTCTTGCATTTCCTCCTAGCCTTTGAGACAATTATTTTTAATATTTGCATATTCTTTCATTGAATAGATGTACCTAATTTACTTACTCATGCACTTCTTTTTGAGTAATTAGGTTGTTTGCAATTTTCTCTGCTGAGATAAAACCAAAATGTAATACCATTTGTATGTATGCATGTGTTGAGAAATCAGCACATTAGGTTCCTTTGCAATCTGCAGCAAGGAGGAAAATCTTAATAATGTTGTAAAGTCAAAGCTCTACTTGTTTTCTCTACAATTTTCTTCTTTTATTTTCTGCTCCCTCACACACTCTCTCTGTTTTTCATTCTCCTTCTTTCTCTCCCTTCATTTTCTGCTTCTCAATAAGCACTTACTGAGCACTTTCTGTGTTCAGGCACTCTACCAGTACATCAAGTATAGTCGTGAACCAAAGGCAGGAACTTGTGACCAGGCAAGGGCAGACAGAAAATTCAATAAATAATAATAATAATAGATAACAAGTATTCTGACAGGAGAAGAATTCTGATAGCATCAGCCCACTCCAGTTTGCCACCTTTCTCACAGGAGAGTAAGAGAGACAGGATGAAGGAACAGGCACTCTGGCCAGCCTCCCCTTTGCCCATGATGTTGTGCAGAAATATGCAAGGGGTTTATTATCTGACACCCTTGGTTCAAGACCAGTCTCTGCTATCTAGTATAGAAGCTGGATAAGCAGAGACAAGTTATTTAAATTTTCTCAGTCTAACTTTTGACCTTAAAATAAGAGTCATAATGCATTAGCTGTTGTTCAGTTGCCAAGTCATGTCTGACTCTTCACAGCCCCAAGGACTGCAGTACACCAGGCTTCCCTGTCCCTCGGCATCTCCCAGAGTTTGCCCAAGTTCACATCCATTGCAGCGGTGATACTATCCAACCATCTCATCCTCTGTTGCCCTTTTCTCTTCTGCCTTCAATTTTTCCCAGCATCAGAGTCTTTTCCAATGAGTTGGCTGTTCGCATCAGGTGGCCAAAGTATTGGGCTTCAGCATCAGTCCTTCCAAAGAGTATTCAGGGTTGATTCCCTTTAAGACTGGTTTGATCTTGCTGTCCAAGGGACTCCCAAGAGTTTTCTCCTGCACCACAGTTTGAAGGCATCAATTCTTTGGTGCTCTGTCTTCTTTATGGTCCAGCTCTTACAACCATACATGACTACTGGAAAGACCACAGCCTTGACTATATGGACCTTGTCTGCAAAGTGATGTCTTTGCTTTTTAACACACTGTCTAGGTTGTCATAGGCTTCCTGCCAAGAAGCAATTGTCTTCTAATTTCATGGCTGCAGTCACCATCCACAGTGATTTTAAAGCTGAAGAAGAGGAAATCTGTCACCGCTTCCACCTTTTCCCCTCCTATTTGCCATGAAGTGATGGGACCAGATGCCATGATCTTAGTTTTTTTAATATTTAATTTTAACCTGACTTTTTCACTCTTCTCTTTTACCCCCACCAAGAGGTTCTTTAGTACCTCTTTGCTTTCTGCCATTAAAGTGGTATTATCAACATATATGAGGTTTTTTAATGTTTCTACAATACACCAGTACTGTGAGAATTAAAGATTATGTAATGTAAAGTGGAAAGCACATAGTCAAAGCTCAAAAAAGTACCTGTTATTGTTACTAGCCATGTAATTTTAGGCAAGACTACCCCTCTGGACTTCAGTTTACTTATCTATAATACAATTATTTGTGAGATCCCTTTAAGAAGTTCTACAAAGACAATGAATTTGCACAAATGCCTAGTTTTGGTCTATCTGTTCCATTTTCTGGGAAACACTGAGAAGATACCTCAGAACCTCTTTTGAGTCCACTAATTCTCTTCTGTTATCTTTGCTCTGTCCCTGAGCTGAAGCTGTTCTGAAATAAGGTGGGGTTCTTCATTTTCTGGAAAACTGGCAGTCATCAAGAAACCACCCATTGACCAATGCTTCCCCAACACTGCCTAGAAAGCTTAGCAGATTAGGCTCTGATTTAAAGTGGATAAACCAAAGATTTATGTCAAGAGGAAAAGTTAACACACTAAATAAATGAGCCACAAACTCTCATTAATCAAACATTTCAATAATAGAAGATATAAAGGATGTTTCAGGTCATCTCCAGTAAGAATAGGAAATAGCTCACATTTTTTTATTTTCTGGGTTCTATAAATACTTTTAAAATTCATAAAGTGGAGATTTTCATACCATTAAAATTTTTTTGATTGGAAGTTAATTGCTTTATAAAGTTGTGTTGGTTTCTGCTGTACAGCTATGTGAAACAGCTGTAAGTACACATATATCCTCTCTCTCCCAGCCCCCATCCCACCCCTCTATACCATTTTAAGCATAAATTTCATTTCCTGTGAGGTATTCTGGTGATCAGGAAAGCAGAGAGACAGTTAAGAACAACTCAAGACAACCTTAGACTTGGAACCCTCCCTTTTCAGCTGATAACACTAGAGGAAAGTTCTCCATTATTGCTCTCCTCTAGACGTATTTTCCTATTTTCTAAGTTCCATGTTCCATGTTTTACAAATGCCAGGCTTTGCCCATCTTATTGAGAATATAGAAACTGGGAGAACTTAACGAATCGTCAAGTCCAGCCTCGAGGCCTAGACTTGATAATGACAATAACGATACTACTACTCATGCACGTTGTTAGAGAGAAAGATTGAAGAGAAAGTGAAAACATGACTGTTATTCTCTGCTCAGGCTTTAACAGTGTTTAGGAACCATTAGTCATCCTCAATGGTCCAATTTGTGAGTTATTGGATTTGTGCTGTTTTAGAAGCCAAAGAGATCATTTTTTCAGCATTTTCAGTCCATCTCAAGTGTCAGGCCCAACAGCACATATTTCTAATTGGTCTTTAATCCTTAAAGCTGGGACTCTAAGTCTTTACTATGGCCTACTAGCTAGCTATATGAACTGCTTTTAAAAACGTGAGCTTAAACTCTCTAAAAAGCTTGTCTTAAATAACACTGGAAAGAACGAGACAAACTGACATCACGTGTCTCCTGATAGTATGCCCTCAGATGGAAATAATTCTACTTACATAGAACTCCTGTCCCCGATGCGTAACCTGAATCTAATCATGAAGAAACATCAGAGAAGCCCAAATTGAGGGATAGTGTACAAAACAACTGCCCTGTAGTCTTCAAAATGCCAGTGTCACAGGAGACAAAATATTAAAAGTGGAGAACTGTTCCAGATTAGGGTAGACTAAAGAGACATGATAACTGTAATGCGTGATTCGCGATTAGACCTTGGGCTGAAAAACCACTGTAAAGGACATTATTGGCACAACTGATAAAATTTTGATTCTGGGCTAAGTTCACATAGTATTATAATATTATAATCACAGTAGTATTATAGCAAAGTTAAACGTCTTGAATTTAATAATCATACTAAGATTATGTAAAAGAATAATCTTTTGGTAATACACATGTAGGGACAAGGGTGCCTGGGCTTTACAACGTACTCTCAGATGGTTAAGAAAGCAATTCTCTGTGTGTGTGTGCACATGTGTACTCACGCATGTGTATGTATACATAGGGAGATAAAAGATGGTTGCACTGGGCAGGGAGATGAAAAGACATACGCAAGGGGATCACTGACTTGTATCTGGATACATCAGCACGAGCAGGAACTGGGGACAGGTGACACAAGAGTGAGGTTGTCCCTCATGCCTTGGGACACATGACTGGGTCATGGCTGATTTGTAAACAGACCCTCTCTTCTCATTTCATTTAACTAATATTTCAAAATACCTGCTAGGCTATCTACAAGCCAAATGGGCAAAATGGCCTCTTTGTTGAATTCTCCGTTCTTTTAAAAGGGTCAGATGTAATTGATGCTCTCAGTACTATGTGTCATGTGCCAGGCACATACCAACTCATAAAAATGTCCTAAGGCATTAATTATCACAGCCAAGGAGAGTAAAGACAGCAGCTCCTGCTAATTGTCAAAATCCCCTCTGTGACTGCACACTGCCACACACCCAGTCAGTGCTTAAGAAACATGAATTGGCAATGAAAGTTACTATTCTTCCTCTTTGCAGGCTGCAGCAGTGATTAAGGAGGGGAGGACACCTCAAAAATCCCCTCTGCCTTCTCAGGCTCAAACACTCTAGCAGCTCGTGGATCCCAAGCAAGCAGTGGCCGCCCAGCAATAGTGATCAGCAATTCTGTTTGATTTAGGAAGTGCTAATCAATAACAAGTTCAACTTGGTGAACTGCACAGGCTTAATCATTTTGCATCTGGTACCCAGGACTGACACACCCCAGCTGGAAGGGAGGGAGACAGGCAGGAAAGGCGGGAAGGAGAAGTAGGGGGTGGGGGAAATGGGAAAACAAATCCATGAAAAACCCAGTAAACCGCTTTCTTGAGTTAAAAATCGTTTCAACTTTCAAAGACAAAATCTCACCCCCAAGTGAAAGACATGACTTAAATGCAAAGGCAAGCGAAGATAAACAAAAGGCCCTGTTCAGATCTTCCAGAGGTTATCCGTCATTGTCAAGGCTTTCTTTACACATCATAATGATTCCAAGCACCCTGCCAGGTGGTCTCAGATACTATTTCTTTATCTTATATTTTTCCCCCCTTTTTCTTTTCTTCAGTAAACAGCAGTTTACAACACAAGGCTTGACTGTAATTTTCATCAAACTGCAACCTGTGCAGGTTTGTGAGAGACACATTATTACTTAAATCCAGCTGTAATGCTCTTTTACCTTCAACGGCCATTCCTTTTATTCATTCTGTCAGCTGTGGGTGGCAGGATAACAATTAGCCTGCAAGTTTAAATTAGAAATAAACTGCAGGGGATTGCATGGAGGGTGTGTTCAGACTCCTCTCCAGCAGATTCCCACTACCCAACCTAGGCGGCTGGATGGTTTGCGGGACCCAGCTTATGCACGGAAGCAAGCAGCCAACCCTATGGAGGGAAACCTGCAGTTGAAAACCAGGCTGATGCTCCAAATGCCTGTCCACCTGAAGAAGTTAAGCACTGGCCAAGACTCAAGACGTGGGGTGAGGGAAAAGGAAGGAATTTTGAGAGCAGGAAGCCTGATCAAGAATGTTCAGAACAAAAGGCCAGAGGGGAGAGCCTGGTCTGGTTTCCTGAGCCTCTGGGCCTCCCAGGGCTACAGGCTCATGTCACAGATGCCTCTGATCACCGAGAGCAAGGATGCAGGAAGGGAGGGAAGGAGAGATTTTAATGGGCCCTGAGGAGCCAGGATTCCAATGAAGAAAAATGCTGAACTAATTTTCCGAGCTATTTCAATGTGAATATTTGAGGACGAGGTCATCTCTCATTGTGAAAATGGAAACGGACCCATTTATGTAGTGATGACTCGGCACTTTTCTTAGGCTTTGGTCCAAATTAGTTGTTTTCTGACAAAATTCAGTGCTATTTCCTGTTAAAACACTCAAGAAAATAGGAATTAATCCTGTCTTGGAGACAGTATTTCATGTGGTGGGGAAACACTATAGGCATTTCTAGGAACAAGGCAAACTTGCCTACTCTTGCCATCACTATTCAATTTGTTGTTGGTAGTTTAGTAGCTAAGTCACGTCCAACTCTTTGTGACCCTATGGACTGTAGCCCACCAGGCTCCTCTGTCCATGGAATTCTCCAGGCAAGAATACTGAAGTGGGTTGCCGTTTGCTTCTCCAGGGATTCAATGTGTGGCATTAGCCAAAGCAACTAGACAAGAGAACTCAATGAAGGCAAGAGAATTGGAAACAAAGAAGTAAAACTATCTCTATTTTAAGATGACCCAATAATATATCTAAAACCCTAGAGAACTAATAACAACACTAATTCAAATGTTTATAAAACTAACATATAGAAATCAATAGCCTTGATAAACACAAATAATAGCTAGAGGATATAAACTAGGAAAAGCCCCAACTTTAGGAGGGGCTTTGAATAATCTTAACAAGAAGTATGCAAAACTCTAAAGATGAAAACTATAGAATACTTCTGAAAGACACACAAGCAGATGCTAATATTGGAAAGATATCTCTTACTGTACAATCTTCCCTGGTGCCTCAGTGGTAAAGAATCCGCCTGCCAAGCAGGAGATGCTGGTTCAGTCCCTGGGTCAGGAAGATACCTTGGAGAGGAAATGGTAACTCCCTTCAGTATTCTTGCCTGGGAAGTCCCATGGAGAGAGAAGTCTGGTGGGCTACTGTCCACTTGGTCACAAAGAGTTGAACACAACTTAGCGACTTAGGTCCCCACTTGGAGAGCACCTTGGCAGTTCCCATGACTGCTGGTTCATCAAGTATCACTAGTTCATTGAACAATCTAGTCTCATTGGATTATAAACATGATGAGATTTTATACTGTCCAACAAATGCCCAATGATAAGACATCGAGCCTCCCTGCCAGCAGAGAACCAGGCTTCCTTAATATCCTTTGGCCATTTTCTTTAGCTGTTGGTCACTTTTACTTATTAGAACAGTCTCATTGATATATTTAAAACCCAGTGCTGCTTATTTTAAATCTTCAACCTCTTATCTGATGCAAAGTGTTTCTCCTCTCTCTCTACAGAACCTGTTGTTAGGAAGACAGGGTCACAGAGACTCAGACACCACCTTCCCCTCACTTCTTCCCTCCTTTGAGTTGTATGGGGAAGAGGAAAAGGAAAACAGCAAAGTTCCTTCCTGCAGGATTGGGTGAGGGGGCAGTAGGCTTCCCCCTGTGATTTTTGCTGTTTTTCTGGCCCACAGCACTGAGCTGTTGATCTCACCTCCACGCGGCAGGATCCAGATGCTGAACTCTCATGGGGCACATGTGTGGATTTTTTGAAGGACTCCATGGGGACTTGAGTCCTGAGCAACTGCCTGTTGTGGGAGGTGTCACCAAGACAGCTCAACACATCCACTCTCTATGGCATCCCCTCAATTCTCATAGACCCACAGTGGGATAGTTGTCATGCCCAGTGGTGGGAATGCCTCTGCTTCTCTCAGTCCTGTCTTCTCTCTCCTGCCTCTTTCTCTACACCCTGAAGCAGTAGGGGCCCTGCAAATCCAAGCCCTCACCCCCAATTTCCATAAGAGAAGACCATCAGGTTCTGACTTAATTTATGGGTGGAAGAGAAGGAAAATCATTCTGACAGATGCCCAGAAAGTCCTATCATTATCTTTCTTCTTCCCTTGACTTTCCTGGTGGATGTTGGAGAAGTTTAAAGAGAGAGAGGATAGTATATCTTTGTGAGCTTTGTATTCTCCAAATACCCTTCTACCTCTGCCTGTTCCTCCCTTAGGTTCGCCAGGGTGGGAGCAGTTAGAGAAAAGATCTGTTTCTCAGCCTTGGTGCCTCTCGATATGCCTTCCTGGGAGGTAGCTGGTCACAACTGCTGTGACATCATGGTGGTTACAAGGAATGTGAGGACTTAACATTTTTTGTCCTCAGCTTTAGGCCTTAGCCACAATTCTGATACTGCAGTAAAAATAAAATAGAACATGTGCATAGCAGACCACCCATCAGTTCTTCTCCTTAATATGCATCGTGGAGAAGTTCTCACAGATGTGCATGAAGAGACAGCTACAGGAATATTTCTAGCAGTATTATTTTTAGCAATCTAAATTTCACAATAATGGAGCAGATAAATAAAATGTGGAAGCTGGTTTGGTATTCAGCCAGGTATGCACAGGTACACACGGGTGTGCAAAGGTTCCTAAAAGTTTTGTTGTTCATGATGAGCACCTATGTGTGTTGGTTGGTGCCTGAGCCGTGGCAGTGGTAAGTTATTTTGAACATCACTTCCTGATGGTTTGTTTGAGTACAAGTATAGCAATGAAAATTAATGAACTAGGTAAATATGGATCAGCATGGATAGATCTCAAATGTGAGCTCAAAGGAGAAACTGTAGAAAAAAAATGATACTGTTTGTATATAATTTTAAAAACATACAAAAGAATGCTATAGATTGTATATATGTATACATTATATTATATACTTATAAAATATTTTAATATAGCATTTATATAATATATACTATATAAATAAAAATATATTATAGGTATAAAACATGAATAGGAAATGCAAAACCAAATTCCTGATGGTGGTAGCCTCTGAGGAGAGGGAGCTTAATTAGAGATTAGTAACGGCAACCCACTCCAGTACTCTTGCCTGGAAAATCCCATGGATGGAGGAGCCTGGTAGGCTGCAGTCCATGGGGTCGCTAAGTGTTGGGCACGACTGAGCGATTTCACTTTCATGCATTAGAGAAGGAAATGGCAACCCACTCCAGTGTTCTTGCCTGGAGAATCCCAGGGACAGAGGAGCCTAGTGGGCTGCCGTCTATGGGGTCGCACAGAGTCGGGCACGACTGAAGCGACTTAGCAGCAGCACAGAGAGGGCAGAGTCATTGTCAGTTTTGTTTTATTTCTTATTTTTGAAAAAATGAGAGATCTGGACAGCAAAAATAAATAAATAAAAGAGCAATGAAAGAAAAATAGGTGAAGTGGACTTAATCAAAATTAAAAGCTTGTGCTTTGAAGGACATTTTTAAGAAAGTGAAAAAAACAACCTACTAGAGAATGGGAGGGAATATTTGGAAATGATATATTTGAAAAGAGTTTAACATACAGAATATATAAATAATTCTGGCGAGTGTGCTAAGTTGCTTCAGTCCTATACGACTCTTTGTGACCCGGTAGACTGTAACCCACCAGGCTCCTTTGTCCTTGGGGATTTTCCAGACAAGAATACTGGAGTGGGTTGCCATTTCCTTCTCCAGGGGTCTTCCTGACCCAGGAATCAAACCTGCATCTCCTGCACTGGCAGGTACTAGCAAGTGGATTCTTTACCACTGAGCCACCAGGGAAATCCATTTGAAGCAGTTTTTTATAATGGTGCTGATTGTATAATATTGTAAACATAATTAATGCCACTGAATTGTACACTTGAAAATAATTAAAATGGCAAATTTATATGAAATATTTTACCAAAATTTTTAGCAATTGATAATATAATATACCAAACCCACTAAGTTGTACACTTTAAATGAGTGAATTGTATGGTATGTAAATTATATCTCAAAAAAAACTTTTAGGGAAAGATTTGAAGGAAATATGGTAAAATGTTGATTAATCCTTGGAAATGGGTATAAGGAGTATTTGCTTTAGTATTCACTATATTTGTCTAAATGTTCAAAAACATTTTTCTAAATTAAAAAGAAAACAAGTCAAAGAGCCAGTGGGTAGAGAATGATATCCAAAAGAGGGAGATTTAACAGACAAACTTTATCCTGTTTGCATTTGAAAATGGAGGTGCATCTTTAAGCAAACCATCTGCATACCCAGTATTTATCTTATAACCATGAAAGAAGAAAGTATTGCTCCGAGAAAGGATTTCTATTTCCTCTATTTTTCCCTTGAACTATAAAACTGATAAGAGGCTTTCTTGTTCAGTTGCTCAGTCATGTCCGACTCTTTGTGACCCCATGTACTGCAGCATGCCAGGCTTCCCTGTCCTTCACTGTCTCCTGGAATATGCTCAAACTCATGTCCATTGAGTTGATGATGCCATCCAATCATCTCATACTCTGTCATCTCCTTCTCTTCCCACATTCAATCTTTCCCAGCATCAGAGTCTTTTCCAGCAAGTCAGTTCTTCATATCAGGTGGCCAGAGTACTGGAGTTTCAGCTTCAGCATCAGTCCTTCCAATGAATATTCAGGGTTGATTTCCTTTAGGATTGACTGGCTTGAGCTCCTTGCAGTCCAAGGGAGCCTCAAGAGTCTTCTCCAGGACTACAGTTCAAAAGCATCAATTCTTCTGGAGGTCCTTATCTGATAAGATTTGCTATGAAGGGAAAGAAATCATTCTTAGCTGGTGGGAACGGGGAAAGCAGATCAGCAGCATGTGGAGGGTGTTCACATGTTCACTCATTGCACCCAGGATGCTGAGATACCCATAATGCTCTTCCAGGGAACTCTGACATCACCACTCTCCCCTCTGCCCCACTGAGTCATCCTGATCTCAAGCAGTGCTCCAGTGATACTCAGTACAGGATGCCAGAGGCTAGTTCACAGACTGCTGGAGGAAAGGATAGACCTGCCTGCCTTCCTACTTGGAAATGTGGGGGCAAGTAGGAGGAAAACGGTGCTCTTAAGAGGTATTTCTGGTCAAATGTGTGGCTGATTGAGACTCATGGTGCATATAAGGATGAGTTGGGTTTCGGGAAAAAAAGGTTAAAAACCGTACTTCCAGCTTTCTCGTAGATCGTCAGGAAACCCCTGTGTAGAACCTGAGATTCTCCTAGCAGGTGCCACTCTGCTCCAAGACTCTTTTTTGATAACTTGCCTGTTTCCTAAAGTGATAGAAATTTACAGACTTGAAATATACAGCTTGTTGATACAACCTGATTATTAGATGCCAGTCTAAAGCTAGTTGCCAATGCTATGTTTGAAAATTTAGCACTGGGAACTATACTCAATATCCTGTAATAAACCATAATAGAAAGTATATGAAAAAGAATATATATATATATACACACACACACACACATACACACACACAACTGAGTCACTTTGCTGTACAACAGAAATTAACCACAACCTTATAAATCAACTCTACAGTAAAACTTTTGAAAAATCCCAGTCCTTTAAAAGCTTATGGAAATACAAATCACAAACTAAATTTTCAAACGTAGCATTGGCAACTAGCCACTGGAGAACCATGGTGCTGAAAAAGACATTATTTCATTCTTTTTACGGCCGAGTAGTATTCCATTGTATATCTATGCCACATCTGCTTTATCCATTCATCTGTCAATGGGCATTTAGGTTGTTTACATGTCTTTTGTGGCTATTGTGAATAGTGCTGCTATGACCATAAGGGTACATGTATCTTTTTGAATTATATTTTTGTCTAGGTATATGCCCAGTAGTGGGATTGCTGGATAAATGGTAACTCTCCTTTAGGTTTTTGAGGACCCTCTATACTGTTTTCCATAGGGGCTGCAGCAGTTGGAGACTTTCCTTTTCTCCACACCCTCTCCAGCATTTATTATTTGTAGAGGTTTTAATGATGGCGCTTTTGATTTGTGTGAGGTGATATCTCATTGTAGTTTTGATTTGCATTTCCCTGATAATTAGCGATAACGAGCATCTTTTCTTGTGCCTACTGGCAATCTGTGTGTCTTCTTTGGAGAAATGTCTGTTTACGTCTTCTGCCCATTTTTTCAATTGGGTTGTTTGGGTTTTTATTACTAAATTGTAGGAACTGTTTTTATATTTTGGAAACTAAGCCTTTGTTGGTTGTATCACATCATTTGTTGATCTCTTCTTCTAGTGCATAAGCTGTCTTTTCATTCCGTTTATGGTTTGCCTTATTATGCAAAAGCTTATAAGTTTGATTAAGTCTCATGTGTTTATTTTTTATTTTAACCCTATTGCCTTGGGAGACAGACCCAAGAAAATATGGGTAGAATATATGTCAGGGAATGCTTTGCTTATGTTTTCTTCTAAGAGTTTTATGGTGTGTTGTCTTATATTCAAATCTTGAAGACATTTTGAGTTTATTTTTGTGTATGGTGAGAGGATGTGTATTAACTTCATTGATTTACATGTGACTATCCAACTTTTCCAACACCACTTGCTGAAGAAGCTATTCCCCCTCCTCCATTGTATATTCTTGTCTCATTTGTCAGTTAAAGGATTGGGATTTATTTTAGGTATAGAATCCTGGTTCTCTTTGAGCCTCACTGATGGGCAGTGAAGGACCTAGTTTGGAGATCATGAAGCTGCCAGAAAGGCTCCACCCACCCGCCCTCCTGTACCATCAACAAGCCTTATTCCCCTGCCCAAGCAGAGAGAAATCACACCCCCCGCCCCCCCGCCCCCCCCGCCCCCCCCCCCCCCCCCTCCCGCCCAAGAGTCTTTCTGCGCCAGGCCCTCCTTCTCCTCTTCCATAGGCACTGAAGTCAGCTTGTGTTTCACTCACAGCCTATGGGTCTGGCTTCCATGTGCTACAGTCCACTCATTTAGTGAAAAAGCAGCTGCTGTAGCAGCACCTCCTGGAACTAGAAAGTCAATTCTTAGTTGTCAAGGAAAGTTAATGATAAGACCAGAAAGATCCATGTTAAATGTATTATTTTATGTATGTGTGTGTGTGTGTGTGCTCACTCAGTCATGTTCAACTTTTTGCAACCCTATGGATCGTAGCCCATCAGGCTCCTCTGTCCATGAGATTCTTCAAGCAAGAATACTGGAGCAGGTTGCCATGCCCTCCTCCAGGGGATCTTCCTGACCCAAGGATTGAACCCTCATCTCTTACATCTCTCCTGTATTGGCAGGTGGGTTCTTTACCACTAGCACCACCTGGGAAACCCCTATTTTTATGTATGTGCTTTGTGCTTAGTTGCTCAGTCATGTCCAGCTCTTTGTGACTGCATGGACTGTAGCCTGCTGGCCTCCTCTGTCCATGGGATTCTCCAGGCAAGAATACAGGAGTGGGATGCCATGCCTTCCTCCAAGGAATCTTCCCAACCCAGGGATCAAACCCAGGTCTCCCATATTGTGGGTGGATTCTTTACCATCTGAGCCTCTAAGGGAAGCCCAAGAATATTGGAGTGGGTAGCCTATCCCTTCTCCAGGGGATCTTCTCAGAGATCCAGGAATCAAACCAGGATCTCCTTCATTGCAGGTGAATACTTTACCAGCTGAGCTACCCAGGAAGCCCATTATAGCTGCTTCCAAATAAACTAATACCATGCCTAGGCTACAGAAGTCTTTACTGAGTATAAATTATTTAAATATACCTTAAGATACAAGAATTAAATCTTTTGAAAGAGGCAGTATACACACACACACACACAAAATATCTGACATCAAAATTAAGAACAATTTTCCCTGGCTCTGCTACTTTTGACTTCCCTGGTGGCTCAGACGGTAAAGTATCTGTCTACAATGCGGGAGACTTGGGTTTGATCCCTGGATTGGGAAAATCCCTTGGAGAAGGAAATGGCAATCCACTCCAGGACTATTGCCTGGAAAATCCCATGGACAGAGGAGCCTGGTAGGCTATAGCCCACGGGGTCACAAAGAGTCGGACATGACTGAGCAACTTCACTTTCTTTCTGCTACTTTTCCTAGCAACTTCATAGAAATAGGGATTAACAACAGTAACAAACATCTTTATAGGCCTCATCAAAAATGGCAAATTGAATGAGTTTAGCTGGCATGTTTCAAATATTTAACCATTTTGTGTATAACTTCACATTACTTTGCTGACACCAGAGACACTAAGATACACCAGGAGCTGGCTGCAGTGTTTGCTTTTGTGAGTAATAAGAACAGCTCTGTGTGTTACAGCATCCTCTCCCCACCTATGGACTTGAGGCTGTGACATTTATTCCAGAGACTTGAAAGTAAAGAGAGAAGAAAGTAAGTTTGCAATGTGCACAGCGATCAGGCTATTATTAGGAAAAGCACAGAGGCCCAGGGATTGAATCTAGCACTCATCACTTACTAGCTAGACGTTGGGAGACAAGTTTCTTGTGTGAAGTAGACGTAATATCATGGTGCCTGGGTGTGTGCTAACTCACTTCAGTCATGTCTCTTTTTTGGCCCAATGGGCTGTAGCCCACCAGGCTCCTCTGTCCATGGGATTCTCCAGGTAAGAATACTGGAGTGGATGCCATTCCTTCCTCCAGGGGATCTTCCGTCTCTTGCATCCCCTGCATTGGAAGGCAGGTCCTTTACTACCAAGCCACCTGGGAAGCTCAACATCATGATAGGCACACGAGTTCAATTGCTAAGGCTGGTGTAACAAGCTACCACAAATGGGATGACTTAAAACAACAGAAATCTATTCTCTCATGGATCAGGAGCCCAAAGTCCAAAATCAAGATGTCAGCAGGGCTGGTTCCTTCCAGAGGCCCTGAGATAGAACCTGTTCCATACCTCTCTCCTAGCTTTTGGTGGTTGCTGCAATCTTCGGCATTCTTTGGCTTGTAACTGGATCACTCCAATCTCTGCTTCTCTCATCACAGAACCTTCTTCCCTATGTATATCCTCAGTGTCTATATCCAGTCCATCTTCTCCTGTTTCTTATAAGGACACTTGTCACAGATTGGATTTAGGGCTCACACTAACCTAGTTGTCCCTCTTTTAACTTGATTACATCTGTAAAGACTCTATCCCCAAATAAAGTCATATTCACAGGTGTTGGGGCTTAGGACTTGAACATATCTTTTTTTGAGGGGGTACACAATTCAGCTCATCATACCATGCCATGCGCTTGTAAGTATTTTAATTGCCATGAACTTGCATTTTATTTGACAGTTCAGGAAAGTATTTAACACAGTGCCTAGCTCATAATAGGTATTCAATAAATGCTCTTTTTTTCACTGATATGATAGGATTACCATCAGATTGTATATCCAAATTATAGGCATGAAACTATTAATTGCCTGGAAGTCTGTGAATTTCCAAAGAGTTTTTTTCATCTTATTTAGGGATATAATGGAAAAGCCACACTAAGATTTAAAGAAATCTCTGAGACTCAGCTATTCCTTCTAGTGGAATTAAAATAGCCTTCAACTTGAAAAAACAATGTGCTACAAATGTTTATCACAGCAACCATCTCTGTCACAGGAACAAATCTGGCCTTTCATGTCTCTCTACTTATTGGTAAATATTGAATGGCAGTTAGTCAATGAGACCAATAGTGCTTTAGTAATAGTCACAAAAACCTATTGAGGAGAAACCATAGAAAACAGCCTGTTTTTGAAGGTTCATAAGTGGTTAAGAAATATAGCAGAAGTATAAAACTGTAATAACCACACTGATATCAGAAAAATATAGGCAGATTTTCTAAAAATTTCAATTGGATTAATTCAAAACTTAACCCAGAATAAGAACAGAGCAATATGCCAGATTCTTTGGCTAAATCCTTCATTGTCAAACTCTTGAATTACTGCAAAGACCTCAGGATTTCAGAATAATGATGATCTAGAGCAGTACTTTCTATCACTGCAGAAAATGTACAGAGCTATAAATCTTATTATAATCTAACAGGGTTCTAGAAATGCATAAAGTTCTTTTAAATACCAACTCAGCTAGTTGATGAAACATAGTATCTATAATTTACTGGCAAAAAAGCTAAGGTGAATGACCTCACTATAATCCTGGCAGAGGAAGGGTGGATTTGCTTAGCTAATTACACTACAAAGACTGATTTGATCCACAACCTCCTCCGCAATATTTATTTTTAATGAAATATACAAAAGTTTTAAGCATCTTGTCGGCCTTATAACTGTTTCCCCCAGGACTATTTAAAGATCAAAAAAGGAAATATCAAACATGCGGTCTGGTAGAGGGAATAAAACAAGTAAATAAACAACAACAACAAACAGAGCTATATCTTGCAGTAGGCAAACACACTGATACTCAATTGCATCTGACTCCTTGTGACTCCACGTACTATAGCCCACCAGGCTCCTCTGTCCATGGGATTCTTCTGGCAAGAATACTGGAGTGGGGTGCCATTTCCTCCTCTAGGGGATCTTCCTGATCCAGGGATCAAACCCATGTCTCTTAAGTCTGCTGTATTGGCAGATAGATTCTTTACCACTAGCACCACCTGGGAAGCCCTTGGTGGCTCAGATGGTAATTAACCTGCCTGCAATGCAGGAGACACAGGTTTGTTTCCCAGGTCGGGAAGATGCCCTGGGGAAGGAAAAGGACTACCCCCTCCAGTACTCTTGCCTGGAGAATTCCACGAACAGAGGAGCCTGGTGGGTTGCAGTCCATGGAGTTGTAAAGAATCAGACACAAATGAGCAGCTAAGCTAGTAGGTAAGCCACTAGCTAATACATTATTCTACACTCACCAACTCATTCCTTCCTTCATCAGTCCAGTTATTTTTTTTTAATATCTTGAAATTATGGGCCTGGGAGAGTCCACCTGTCCCATTTCCCTCTTGATACTATATTTCCAGGCTTGTGAGCTTCCTCTATATAGCACAAACATTTATAAAGTTTCCAAAGTACTCTGTCCCTTTGCATTCTGATCTTCAGCGCTGCTCCTGAGCTGTCCAACACCAGGTAGACACACAATCAATACTACTTATCAATGCTGATGATTCCTGGCCTTCTTCGTTTGTCCCTTTCTCTTGCTGGGAATACCACTTCAGGATTCAGCTCATCCATGGGAAATTTATTCAGCCCCTCTCCTTGCCCTGCTCTTGACACAGACCAGCTAAAATCCATTTAAGACAGCGGTGAGTTCACCAAGAATTTTAAGGCAGCAGTTTCCTGAAAGCTGACCTATTGAAAAAATCTGAGTATGGGGAAATGCACCCAATGCAAGAAGTTTCATACATGTCACTCATTACCTTGATGCTCCCATTCCTATCTTTAAGGATTCAATCCAATTGCAGAAAGGACGTTCTTCTGCAGAAAGAAAAAGGAAAAACAAAAAAACAAAAAACCCATGTGAACTTTCCCAAAGCATAAGTTGGATGACTCTGCCTGATACTCAGTCATCTGGGATTTAAGTTTATAAGCATAACATCCCCAATGAAAATAAGATATGAATAACAGAAAGAAAGAAGAGACCAAATCCACCACCACCACCACACACACACAAACTGTTTGGATGCACACAGGCATCCAATGACTTTGCACATGCAGGAAGGAAGAGTTTCTTCCACCCAGGAGCGGAAATCCCAAACATCGGGGCAGCCTGGTCCAATACTAGATGTTTGGTAGCTCTCTGGGAGGGGGCTTGGCCTCATCAGCTGTTCCAGTTGTGGTTGGAAATTGCCTTTCCTTGAATGAATGAGCTAGAATACGTGCAATGGGTACTGCCCAAGATATCAGAAAATTGCCGAGGCTTAAAACAGTATCAGAGGATGAGAAAGTCAAACTCCTGACCCAAAAGACTCTGTGCAGGAGCCAGTTTTAGGACCCAGCCAAGGGCTCAGGGACCCTGGGGATGGAGGGGCACTCCATAAGGCCCTTAGAAGGAAGTGTCCTCTGGCCCAGCCCTACTCCTTCCCATGCTCTCTAGACTGGGTTGAGAAGGGGTGAGGTAATAATATCTGGATCTGGAGCAGTCATGAGGATGGGAAGAATGCTGGGACTGGGAATTGATAGTAAGCAAGGTACAACTTGCTCCTCAATGAGATTGCGGGGAGAGAAAAGCAAGCATTAGGAAAACAAAGCCTTCTCTTAGCATATTCCTTTACAAAAGTGTTGCTCCCCGAGAATCCAGCAGCCCAGTGGGTGGGATTGTGCTCATGCATATTTCACACCCAAAATCTTGACATATGAAGAAGATGCTACCACCCACCACTGACAGACCACAGGTGCTGAGTTTTAGCTTCAGATGTTTTAAGGCACACTGATCATCCACTTACACTCTAGATCTCAGTTCTTTTTGATTCCATGTCCTTTGTTTTGTTTTTTTTTTAAAAAAACAAATATCTGGTTGGCATAAATTCTTATGAAATAGGTTGAAACAAACTGGTTAAATATTTATATTGACACTCTTCCTTTGGAGTATTTAACATATTCTAGCTAACTAAACTTATTGTCCAAGTCCGTTTATAAATGTTCATGTGTTCATAACATTTTTAACACCAAATGGCTAGTATCTGCTCTGATTTAATATGGTATACTGAAGTTTAGCCTTCCTTTACCAAGGAGAGTTGTTCATTATTTCAAGGCAATTGTTTATGCACTTGAAAGTGGGTTTGCTGAGCCTGGGTCCTCAGTGTTATGTGTTAAGATTCGAAAAAGGCAAATTCACTTGCATAAATGCAAATTAATTATTTAGGGAGGAAAGGCTTAATCAAGACAGTGGGCCACTTCAATAATCGGACCAGAAAAGAAAGCTAACAGCAGCATAATCCATAGTCACCTCTTGTTCTTCCTTTTCTTCAGATATCAGAATTAGATCTCTAACCCTGAAAAATACACACAGAAATGCACAGAGGACCCACATCTTCTTCAGAGGACCTGCTACTCACCCCTTTACCCCATCCCTTTCCATTATTCCAGCCGAAAGACTCAGAGAAGATCACTTACAGCATTTTAGAACCAACAATCCACTTGGTCATTCCTCAAGGCTCCAAAAAATAGACCTTTGAACAATGACAGCTGGAAGATCCTGAGGCATCAGACACGGCTAATAGAGGATTCTCCTCCTGTTTTCAGAAGTCTTTGAAAACCAAAAGGCATAGTTTGCAGCACCACAAGTGACAAGACATTTATTTTCATCTATTTGCTGTAAGCTGCTGAAAACTAGAAATATCAAATTAGATCAAATGTTTTAAAATAGGTTAAAATCGATCCTTCCCTTGCATTTTGGGTTCTGCCCAAGCAGTCCTCAGTTTGGGGCCACAAGAGCATAAATATATATTTCATCATAAGAGGGAAAGAAAAGCTCCTAATGGTGATAATTACTGCCACCAAGC
This sequence comes from Capricornis sumatraensis, assembly GCF_032405125.1. NCBI lineage: Eukaryota > Metazoa > Chordata > Mammalia > Artiodactyla > Bovidae > Capricornis > Capricornis sumatraensis. The sequence goes on from NC_091069.1 coordinate 216,030,785, forward strand.
TAGAAGGCTAATTGTCAGAGGGGTTCACTCCTCTCTGCGTGAAGGGCTGGGCAGGAGTGCCCAGTGTCTTTGGGCAGAATCGGTTTTTCCTTTCCGTGATTTCAGGATGTTTAAAATCTTGTCATCTATAGACACAGACTAATCAGATAAAAGCCCAGTGAGGATATTGTCAGACAAAGGCATTATTAGGTATTTTTGTTTGTTTGGTCCCTGCCAACCCTCTTAGAGGAAACGAAAACATGGAAACCCGCAGGACACAGAGCCCTCCTGATGGCCTTGACCTGGATTGCTGCTGTGTATTTATTGCTTTTATTTTTATGACTCTGATCCAAGGGTAAGTAGCACCTTTCTTAAAGAAACTCCAAGCCCTTGACGGCCTTTCTCTCATCATTAATCCTCACAACTTCCCTGAGAAGCAGGGAAAAGACAGCACTTGGCACCCTCCTTTTATAGCAGAAGAAGCTGAGGTTTGGGAAGGTTAAGTGACTTGCCCAAGGTTATTTAGCAAATTAGGAGAGGCCACTGGGGAATAGAGCTCTGGGTTCTTAGGTTCTGGGGCTGCAGCCAGGAAACACCAGCCACAAAGAGGCTTTTTTTTGTGCTTGATTTTGTTGACATACCTATTTGTGCAGAGAATAAGTCAATGTTTCAGTACTTTCCCTGTCTTCCCGCTTTGTCTCTCACACACACACACACACACACACACACACACACATCAACCATCTGGGAAGAATATACCCTGGATTAGAACTTGCAAATAAGCTCACTGATTTGTTGCAATGGTTTCAATGTCTTCTATTGTTTTAGACCTTATTGCTTGGAGGTGTCACTCCTATTTCCTGTCCTCACTCTGAGTACTGGGCTCATAAACCTCATTATGGCCTTATTTAAAGGGTTGGTAAAAGAACAACTACTCCATTGATATGGACCTTCTTTTTTTTTTTAAAAAAAAAAAAGAGTTTTAAAGAAGATTTATTGCTGTCATCAGCAGGGGAGAATAAAGGTGGGGTGTCATTCGTGGAAAAGAATGGACGTCCTCCAAATCCAGGTGCCTTTGCAGGCGGCATCTGGTTGGCATGTAGGAATGGGACTTGAGGAAGCAGTGCCTTAAAGCTCAGGAGTGAGTAGTGTCGAGGTAGGGGGAAGAAAGAAACCACATCTTAAAGAACACATTTTTCTACTCAGTCATAGAGCTAGGAATAGAATAATGACAGGCTAGAAGTTTAAAAAGGTGAACTCATAGAGAGAAACTGCCTGTGGGGAGAAGGGACCCGTCTTGAGGAAAGAGGGACAGGCATATCAGAGTTTGGGAGGAAAGAAAAGAATACCATCTTTAGTGCAAGTGGTGTCTCCTCGCTTGTGTACACGCAGAGTTTATAAGTGCAATAGATCCTTTGGTAAAATGCTAGTACCTCCAGGGCTGAGGTGTTTTGTTTTAAATTTTTGAATTGCAAGTGCTCCATCTAGTGGTCTGTTCCTGACACAAAAAGCTCCCGGTGTGACTGATGTCATCCTTTGGATACAAATGATTTAGTTTAAGACTTTGCTTTTTAATGACTAATGCATGCATCAATCATAACAAGCTATTGAGCATTTAACTTCCGGCAGGCACAGTTGGCACTGGCTTCCAAGAACTAAAAGTATTTGTATATTGGTAATTTAAATCAGCAATTTTTCCACTGCTCAGATCAACTTCCCTGACTCATTATTATCCAAAATTTAATCATCTAGACATTGTTTCTGGGGTGAACAAGATAGTCCCTCAGAAAATCTACCAAAATTAATGCCTACATTCAACACGTATTCCACTGTGAAAAGGAAGGAGGGTCCGGCATTCATTTGGCATCTGGTGAGCAAACAGGATGAAGCTCTTTCAGTGTAGTTTCCTGGAGGGGCCTTGCTGCGCAGGAGGGTCTGAGGAGGTGCGGTCTCCTAGTGTGGCAGCATTTCAGACTACAACAGTGTTCTCAAAGTGTGAGGATGTCCTGCTGATTGTATCTCAGAAAAGTTCTTCTCAATGATATAAAGATGACGCAAGGTGTATGGAATTAGGTCCAGAATCCATTTTCATTTAGTCCTACTAGGTCTTGAACATCTCTGAAGCTTGCCAATCATCCTTTATAATCAAAGAGAACAGGTGCCAGCTGGTTTTCTTTGCCCAGGCAGCAATATCTAGTTAGAATTCCATGTAATTATACTTCCTGTTGTCTTTAACTAATTTTCTGTCAGTGGTAAATGATACTGCTTTTTCATTAGGTGATGATCAAAAATCTCTCTTTAAAAATAAGTTTCTTTACATGTATATTATCATATGTGAATTAGATCGCCCGTCCAGGTTTGATGCATGAGACAGGGTGCTCGGGGCTGGTGCACTGGGATGACCCTGAGGGATGGGATGGGGAGGGAGGTGGGAGGGGGGTTCAGAATGGGGAACACATGTACACCCATGGCTGATTCATGTGAATGTATGGCAAAAAACCACCACAATATTATAAAGTAATTAGCCTCCAATTAAAATTTTAAAAATGCAAAAAAACTTTCTTTAAATAAGAATGCTAGAATACTTAAAGAAAAAAGTGTTAAATAGATAATAATATAGGGAATATATGAATATAGGAGAGAAATTATAAATGGACATGAATGTGGGATCATTGCAACCACGAAGTGACAGTAGGCTATGCCCTGAAAATACCCAAACCTGTTCTCTCATCTGGATCTGCCATCTGACCTCTGTAATTATCAGGGCATGTTACTTAATCTCTCTGTACCTCCATTTTTCTCACCTATAGAGTGAGGGTTTGGTTTTAGGTGAGCTCAAAGACACTGATCAAAGTAGTGTTGACTGTTAGGGCAGTTTTCAAAGTGAAATTTTTCTTTGCCTAAATTCAGGAGTTGGGAATGGAGATAAGAAAGGAAATAGAACATCCTTAAAAAGCCTTCACAGAAGAATGAAGGGGGACACGTGGAAGACCCAAGAGGACTGGCAGTGAATTATGTCTGGCATCTGAGTTGTACTTAACCGCAAGCTCCAAATTATAGTCATGTTCTCCAAAATTCTAGCTCATGTGTACTAAGGACCCATCAAATCAAAGAACTATTGAAGTATATCATTTCTTATTATAGGGTGTCAGGGAACGAGTGCTATCCTGCCCTTTAAAGCCTTGTAAGGGACAATCCAGTGGGAATAGAACACACCTTCCAGGGTCCATTTCCTTTTGCACGGGGAGAGCTTGCTGGGGAGTGCTAGGTGGTAGGGGACCAGCCAGGTCTGGGCTGCTGGGGCTTGAGATGTGGCCCCATCTTCTCCCTTCCCTGAGCTGCCAGTGGCCTGGATTAACCAAGCGGTGGAGGAAGGAGATGGCAACCCACTCCAGTATTCTTGCCTGAGAATCCCAAGGACAGAGGAGCCTGGTGGGCTGCTGTCTATGGATTGCACAGAGTTGGACACGACTGAAGTGACTTAGCAGCAGCTTAGCAGGAGGCCAAGCTCTGTGCTCATGGTTTGTCACAGCCTCTTCCAATCCTGACACCAGCCCTACAATGTAGGATGTTACCCCATGTTCACAGATGTGGCAACTGGGGCTCAGAACCAGTAAGTTACTTGCCAGTGTTCACCCGGATACTAAGTAGCAATGCCAAGCTTGAGTCTAGGTCTCTGTGTGATCCTGGGCGTACTTATTCCACTGCCATGGGGGACAGGAGGTTAATCAGTTTTATCCTGCCTGATGGCCTCTTTATCCCCAAGTCTCTAGTATTCATGCTGTGATGCCAGAGTCATAAACTCTGATCTCTGGCTTTCTTTTCTCCTTTGTGTTTTTCAGTTGCTCAGTCATGTCCAACTCTTTGCAACCCATGGACTGCAGCGTACCAGACTTCCCTGTCCTTCACCATCTCCTGGAGTTTGCTCAAATTCATGTCTATTGACTCAGGGATGCCATCCAACCATCTCATCCTCTGTCGCCCCCTTCTTCTTCCTGCTCTCAATCTTTCCCAGCATCAGAGTCTTTTCCAATGAGTCAGCTCTTCACATCATGTGGCCGAAGTATTAGAGCTTCAGTTTCAGTATCAGTCCTTCCAATGAATATTCAGGGTTGATTTCCTTTAAAATTGACTGGTTTGATCTCCTTGCTGGCCAAGGGACTCTCGAGAGTCCTCTCCAGCACCACAGTTTGAAATCATCAATTCTTTGGCACTCAGCCTTCTTTACATCTCCAACTCTTACATCCATACACGTTGTTACTGTTCGTTGTTGTTCAGTCACTCAGTTGTGTCCAACTCTTTGCAACCCCATGGAAAGAAGCACACTAGGCTTCCTTGTCCTTCACCATCTCCCAGAACTCATGTTCATTGAGTCGGTGAAGCCATCCAACCTTCTCATCTTCTGTCGTCCCCTTCTCCTCCTGCCCTCAATCTTTCCCAGCATCAGGGAAAAAACATAGCTTTGACTATACAGACCTTTGTTGGCAAAGTGACGGCTCTGCTTTTTAATATGCTGTCAAGGTTTGTCATAGCTTTTCTGTGGACACCATCCGCAGTGATTTTGGAACCCAAGAAAATAAAGTCTGCCACTGTTTTCATTGTTTTCCCATCTATTTGCCATGAAGTGATGGAACCAGATGCCATGATCTTAGTTTTTTGAATGTTGAGTTTTAAGCCAGCTTTTTCTCTCCTCTTTCACCTTCATCGAGAGGCTCTTTCCACCATAAGGGTGGTGTCATCCGCATATCAACCTCTAAGCATTCACTTCCATCAGATTGGTGGCCAGTCCTGCCTACCCTGGAGGAACTGAAGCCACTCAGTGATGTGCTGTCCTGGGTCACAGATGAACACACGGAGGGAAAACCCCATACCATAAGAACAGACTCCCTCCCCTTCCTTCTTGTCTCCCTCAGGAAGCTATGTGAGCTTACTTCTGCAAGAGTAGATGGGCCTCCTCTGTTCACCTCATATCTGAGCTATGGAATATAAAAACCAGCCACCACTTGAGAATAGCCAATTAAAAAAAAAACAATATCAGAACAGCTGAATTCCAGCACCGCCTGAAATGACATCCAATGTACCAAGTAGGTACCATGCATCAGGCAGTGCTCTGGACAAGGTGGGGTCAAAGAAGATGAATAGTGCCCTCCTCCTGCTCCAAGACCTATGATGTAAGATGTAAATGAATGCTCTTACTGTGATACAAGGTGGAGTAGAGTATCAGGTCACTTCATTGCATCATAGTGTTTTTCTTTGTAAAACAGGGATAACACCACCACCTGCCTTGTAGGGTAGGTTTTAAGGGTTCAACAGAAAAACCAGTACACTTAATATACAACCTTGTAGATAATAATAAATGTTACACACCAAAATCCTTCTCATACAAGCATTTGGAAAATGAAAAAGTGGACTTTTGAGTGACATTTGGGGTGAGCTTTGATGGCTGGATTTTGGCAGGTAGAGATTTGTGGAGAGGCATTCTAGGTGAGGGAGCAAATCTGAAAGAAAAAGGGGGGAAGTTCGAGAAAGATCAAGAGAGAGAAAGCGTAAGTTTAGCATGACGACAGACGTATGAAGGGAGTAATGCATCTGTGGGATGGAGATCCTGTAAGCCAGAGGGGAGAGTTTGAATTTATCAGCAGCAGAACTCCACCTCTGAAGCCTTTGAAAGTGAAAGCATTAGTTGCTCAGTCGTGTGCGACTCTGTGTGATCCCATGGACTATAGCCCTCCAGGCTCCTCTGTCCATGGGATTCTCCAGGCAAGAATACTGGAGTGGGTTGCCATTCTCTTCTCCAAGGGCTCTTCCCCACCCAGGGATCAAATCCGGCTCTCCTGAAATGCAGGCAGATTCTTTACCATATGAGCCACCAGTGAAGCCCCTGAAGCCTTTGGATGGGGTTAAGAGTCAAACCAGTCCATCCTAAAGGAAATCAATCCTGAATATTCATTGGAAGGACTGATGCTGAAGCTAAAACTCCAATACTTTGGCCACCTGATGTGAAGAACTGATTCACTGGAAAAGACCCTGATGCTGGGAAAGATTGAAGGCAGGAGAAGGGGACGACAGAGGATGAGATGGTTGGATGGCATCCCTGACTCGATGGACATGAGTTTGAGCAAGCTCCAGGAGTTGGTGATGGACAGGGAAGCCTAGTGTGCTGTGGTCCACGGGGTCACAAAGGGTCAGACACAACTGAGCAACTCAACTAAACTGAAGATAGAATTGGCCCTGTGTAAAGAAGCAAAGAGAGAGGGAAATGAGGGGATGGCAGATCAGTCAGGGAGCAGTGATGGTGTCCAGGTGACAGGTAAGTAGACCGATCTGGCATGGAATCAACAAGGTGACTCAGGGATGTAGACACCGTTACCCTCTGCTCTTTCTCCCGTGAAATGTGACTGTTACTCACACGGAACAGTGGGAGTCCCTAGCACCAGAATATGAGCTCACATGCCCATTACCTAGTCTACCACATAAGAATTTTAAGGAAAGTCCAAATTCATTCCCTCTAAGATTGTGGTCCATAGTCTTTCCCAGAGGGCAAGTTTGGGTGAAGGCTTGTAGAGAACCACCATTGACCTTCCTGAATGCAATGAAGGTTACCATATTGGGACTTCCGTGATGGTCCAGTGGCTAAGACGCCACGCTCCCAGTGTAGCAGGTCCAGGTTCAATCCTTGGTCAGGGAACTAGATCCCACATGCTGCAACTAATACCATGTGCATTCAAATAAATAAATTTTTTGGATTACAGCAGCTCCTTGTCTGAGGACAGCCTATTTCAGGAGACCCCTTTTCTCCTTTTCCCAGGTTAGTGATTGCTGGGCACAACTGAAACATGACTGGTTGGACACAGCACATCATGAGGGGATGGAGAGGGCCTCCAGGAGAGGCCAAACCATCCTCTATTCTCTCTTGGTCTCTTCCAGGTCCAATACTACTATGAGATAGGGAAATGAGTCCTCTGAGAGGATCTCATAGAACACCTGTGATGCTTGGGTAGATGTTCCGTAATTCTAATCTGGCTCATGGATGGGATTGGGGTAGAAATCACCTAAAGCCAAAATGTCTGTCTTCACATTTATGTCTTGGTTGATTTTCACCTGGAAAGAGTGTCATTTCCCCCTTTAGAATGTTGGGGTTCTAGGTCTAAACAATGAGGACAGCCAGGGCTTCCTTAAGTCTCCCCTCCTCCTGTTTCTGCCCAATAGAATCAAATATAAGAAACCTGACACCACCTGGGGTAGCTGTGGGGAGGCCACTGGATGCAGAGCTGGGACCCCCAGCCTCTGGTGGGTGTGTGTTTAGACCCTAGACTCTGCAATCCCTGCAATTCTCCGGGGTGAGACTGCACCTCCCCAGTTCTCACTTCCTCATCTGTGTGATGGTAGGCTCTGGGGGTCCTCACAATCTAAAATTCAGTTCCAGTCTTAGAAAAAGCAAGTGCCAGACATAGTCCTGTGCTGTTTTAATTTTATTCTCCATCCCTTTCCCTCAGTGATAACTCTGGAGGACAGATTCCGGACTGTGGGAAAGAAAAAAAAATACAAGTAAGACAGCGGGCTCCGGGAACCTGGAGCCACCCCCACCCCCATCCAGCCCCTCTGGGGCCCACACTCACAGACAGAGTGGGCGAGGCCGACTCCCTCAGAGGACGGCTATTAGTCAGATGCCTTTTCTCTCTGTTTGATCCCAAACCACAGAAAAAATAAACCTATGACTCTGTGGAAGATTGTGTTCAAAGACAATTATCTTCATCATCAACATCTTTATCAAATAAAGAAATCTCTTTTTGAAATCTCTGTCTCAGACTTAGAATAATATGTGGACCATGGTACTGGGAGCTTTGATAGTAGCTGAAAACACACCCTTAGCTGGCCCCCTCCGATATGGTGGGAGCTGGGTCTTGGTCTTAGAATCTGTAAGGAGTGTTGGAGAAGACGCTTGGCCAGAGGGACACTCTCCCAGAACATGGCACATTCCTGGACGCACATTTACCTAGGGCCTGTCCTGCAACCTCAACAGGGAAAACAAACCACTGAGAAGGGGTACTGGGTAGCCAGCCAGGCCCAATAACCAGTGAAAGAGCTCATTCCTGCCTCAGTGAGAGGGATTCAAGTCCACCCCTCAAAACAGCCATGGTGCTTCCACAACCTACCCTGTGTCCACCGAAGACTTGCCACCCTGCCTTCCTCCACAGGCAGCTGGCCCTTGAACATCCTGGGGTCCTTCTCATTGACTTTGCAGTAGCCCTTGGCTTCCTGGCCCAGGCTGCACAGGAAACGTTGTCCAGGCTCTTAATCCTCAGCAGAAGAGGGGATGGATTCCTTGGGTGCATCATGGGTCCTTACAGCCCTAGAGAAGAAGAAGCTTGGATCCCTGGCCTGTAAGAGACAGAAGGAACCTACATCACCCTATTTGGGAGCAGCGGGGGACTGGACACAACTCTAGGCGCCTGTGACTCAGACTCCTTCACCGATATTGATCTGTGTCTGCAATAAGCCTGTTTTCTGAGTATCAGCTCTGAGAGGGTGCCAGGAAGATTAACAGAGAGCCCTTTCATTTTCACTCCTCCCTCAAGGACACGGTATGCAACAAGAAGCTGTCACGAGCCTTACACTGGATTACCCCCCAAGAAGAAAGACATCCGGCGCTACACCTTCAGGATAAATATTCTACCTGACTAGTCAAAGCCAAAACCTTTGGCTCCTTAGTCCCATGACTTCTAGCCAGTGTCCGTCCTACCTGCAAATCTGATATTGTATTTAAAATTCACCACAGCTTCCTTATTGGTGAGTCCATGGGGGTCTCAGGTAAGAGTGAGAGAGAGGCCCAGGGGCTGTTCACTTCAACTCCTCTAGAAGGAAGCTCCATCTCCACTCTCTAGAGAGCGATCACTATTGTTTTTATGTTTGGGGCCTTAATCAGATGCTCCGATATCTTTCTTTTATTGCCCATCCCCTTGTCATCCTTCATTGAGGCTGCCATTGTATTAGATAATTGCATTCTCCCTCCCCGGGCTCCCTCTTCACAAACCTTCTTGGAAGGCTGAGCTCATGACTCATCCTTCTCTGATATAAAGTGACTCTCTGAATTCATCAATACCTGACACAGGGCTGCCCTTGTCCCCATTAGGCACCCCATCATTGACTAGTTGGTTAATTTCAGAATTTGGTTTAGGGTCCTAGGAATGATTGCAGAATTTTTTTTGACATCAGGCTCCTTGAGCCTATCAGTTTATTCAGGATCCAGGAACAACTCTTAATATTAAGTACAGGCAGTCCCTGCAAATTCCTAGGTGAATAGCACTTGTGTGGGAATGAGCTGTCAAAGTGGCCGCTGGTTCTCCTAACCAGCCGGCCTAATCCCTCTTCACAGGGTCAGGTACAGTATGTGTAGGGGCTCCTCAAGACTGTGTCCCCTCTTTCCTTGCTGCGAATGTTTGTCCCTTTACTCCAAACTGGAACAAACCACTGCGAGAGGGGCCCTCATCTGTCCCAGTCCCCTTCCCTTTCTCTTCCCATGGGAAGCCACAAAGTTCAGAAGGGTACAGGTGGGACCCAAGGCCCCAGTGATGGCCACCTCCTCATTACTGGTAAAGCATATACCTCAGGTCTGCACATTGCGAGCCCTTTGTATTCCACAGGGCCTCTGTGTCTGGAATCTCCAACACTCCTATCACACTACTACGTCTGGACCCTTCCCCTACTCCCGCACGGGGCCCTCCACCCCACATCCCCAGCGCTACCTGAAGAAGCCTTTACACCAGGCGCAGCCCGCCTTCCCGGGCCCTTCCCAGGAAGAATCCCTGGATGAGTTTGCCTTGTGGGATGAGAAAGCCTTATTTTTACAGCACCAATGTAAGGAGCGAATTGGCCCTGCACTCCCAGTTCAAATTCAGTGTGTCTCTCACAAAGGCAATGTTTGCAAAGAAGTGTGGGTTGCTCATTAACGGGAGGAATGCAATTCACCCATATTACGATGTCTGTGGAATAGTCTCGATGGCAACCCCTCAGTGGGCTAAAAACTGACTGTAATACAGTTTTGCACAGGAACCCATAGTCCTACTGACTAAGCCAAAACTTCCTAGGCTTGAGATAAACAGCTGCCGACATTGTAAGATGCGGAGTCAGACAAACCCTGTGTTCTTGAAAACGGGATGGAGTTTCACTTCCTGTGCTGTCCTCCTAGGAAGGTAACCCTGCAACCCGATCACAGGGTCTCACTGCCGACAAGTCAGCAGTGACCTCCCTGCCGACAAGTCAGCAGTGACCTCCCTGCCCTGACTTTCCGGCTCTCTGCGAGCTGACCTGTGAAGAGATGGAGGTTGGAGTATGGAGGTTTCTACTGGTCCAAGATACTGGGAGTGGCAAGGGCTTTGAAGCCAGAGCACCCTGGGCTTAAATCTTGCTCGGCCTCTGCCTTCCTGTGTGATTCTAGATAAACTGAGATTAGGTTTCCTTATCTGGAGAATGAGGGTGATGGTGTCTCATGGAACTGTTGAGCGAATTACCTGAAATTAGGATCTAGCAGAGTGTAACCACTAGGAGAGGGCTTCACAAATGCTAATTTCCTTTCCTGATTGTACTTTGCCAGTAAAACCACAGGGACAAGAACGCACACTCTGGTAAGATGCTTGTCTGTGTACTAGCAGCTTTCATAACCCCTGTCTGTCACTCAGACTGAAAGTCAGGCAGAGATCTTGCTAATTGATTTGGTAACCTTGACCTGCAAGCTCTTCCTCCTACCTTGCCTTTGTCTCCATTCTCAAGAAGGCTCTGCAAAGATTGCCATCAGCAAGGCCGTCCAGCCTTGTTCTTGAGAGGATCACACCAGTAATTTGCTGTGATGGATAGCGTGCCTCAAACGGCCTGTGTAATTGTGGTGAGCAGGCGGGGCCATGGAGCCACTGTGTTGAGGAAATTCAGACTTGCAAGGAACGCGGCGCTGCCTAAGCCACAGTCATTCCAAAATTAGACCTTTCCTTCACTCCATCATTACAGGGGTAAGCAGTCAGAACACTTCCTGAATTCGAACCACATATCAGAAGTGATTTATAGAAGCATCCACATGTGTGTGGACGGGTGGCAGAGGGAGAGAGGGAGCCTTGGGTTAGGTCCCAGACCTCCCTGCCACTCTGCACCTCTCTGCTCAGACTAGCCACTGGCAGCCTCAGCTGCAGCTCTAGCAAAATGACTGGACAGGGAAGGGCCACAGTCTGCTGGGAAAAGAAATGTGAGGTTCTTTCCGTTCACAGACTCACCAGGTCATGAGTCTCCCTCATCCATCATGCATGTTAACAATTCAGATGTGCTGGGTTCTGCCCTAAAGGCATTGATTCAGTGTGTCGAGCTTGGGTCCTCTCAGTGGCTCTCAAACTGTGCTGTGCATTAGGGTCATGGGAACTTTAAAGTAATCCAATGCCCAGGGTCCAGCCCAGACCAACCAAATCAGAGCCACTGGGTGTGGCTCCCAGGCATGGGGGTTTTTTAAACAGCTCCAGGTATTGGCAATGTCCAGTCAAGTTCGAGATCAATGCCTAGATAATTTGTGAATCAAGTGAGTCTGGAAAACAGAGGTTCAGGAATTTAAAAACCTCATTAGGAGAACCAAGTGCCTCATTTATTTGTCATCAGCAAACTGGAATTCAGAGCCCCAGATGGTGTAGGTGGACAAAATTGTGTTATGGGGACTGTTCCCAGTTGTTCTGAAAATCATTAGAATCACCAAGTTTGCAACTTTTTCTAATATAGCTTCTCAGATCTCAACTCAAATTCACTGAGCCATTTCTATATATTTTTTAAGGTCTTAGGTCATTAGTATGCTCCTCAGAGAATTTATAAAAAGTTGAATCTTTGGATATAAATTTATGCAGGAGGCATGAGAGTTTGAGCTCCGCTACAAGGAAATTTAAGTGTAACTGAGCATTTTTATACATATTTCATAAAAAATTTAAACAAACAAAAAAATATGTTTGTCTGATGAGAAGAAATTATAAAATAACTATCACAGTCTAAATTTCCAACCTGGTGTTCCTTTAGCTCTTGAACCCTCAAACAGAAGATGTGGTAAGACTACTCAACTGCTCAATTTGATTTCCTCTTCTTGGTACCACTTCTCGCCAAAGCAAGAAAAGGTTCAAATCTCCCTTCCCCTCCCAATCATCACAACAGGAAAGGGGAGAAAAAGAAAATAACTGAATCAGAAGTTCTATGAAGTCCCTGGAACCATATCCTGGATGCGGTTGCAGGCTAGCTGTGTCCTGTGGGGGGCTCCCCCTAGTGACAGCTTGCGGTATAATTTCTGATTCAAAAAAACCGAGGTCCAGGAGGGCTTCTGTGCAGCTTCCTGCAGTGGTCCTGGTGTGCTAGGCCTGAGTTCGTCTTGGTCAGGGCTTTTCTGAGCCATGCATTTCTCAACGAGTCCCCTGAATTTTATTTTCAGTCCTGCCAAGGGCAGATTAAATGGCTACATGAATGGGAAAATGCAGGAGGTTTTGAAACAGATGGTTGGCTGGGCAGCCTGGGTGACTTGCCAGACACTGGATTGTGTTGCCATATGAATGAAAATCCCACCGCAGCTGGGTTTTTATTTCTCCAACCTATGGATGACAGCAGCTCCCGGATCCCCATGGCCATGGGATCTGGAGCAGTTACGTGCTATTATTCACCTCCCATCAAGGCTCAGCTTATTGCCTCTCTGGATTTTCCTGGTTCCTTTCTCTGAAAAGGAGTGTCTTTCTAGACTAATTTCCTGATGGTGTAAATGATTTAGCAAGGCTGATGAATATCAATAGAGCTGCAGATGGGTTTAAGGCTCCTAATGAATGTGACAGCCATCAGTGCCAAATATTTTTGCAACTTGAATTTCAGATGAAAACAAGCTTGAATAGTACCCACAAAGGTTACTTCTTTAATTATGCATTATAAATTTTAAAGTCGGTAGTCAGGTATTAGCAAATCATGGCACAGATGAGAAGCTATTTTCTATGTCTGTGAGTCTGTTGCTGTTTTGTAAATAAGTTCATTTGTATAATTTTTAAATTTCACATGTAAGTGATATCATATGATATTTGTCTTTCCCTGACATACTATACTTAGTATGATCATCTCTAGGCCCATCCATGTTGCTGCAAATGACATTCTCTCACTCTTTTTTAAAACTGAGTAGTAGTATATGACTGAGTAATGTATATCTGAAAGTGAAAGTTGCTGTCATGTCCGACTCTTTGTGACCTGATGGACTATACAGTCCATGGAATTCTCCAGGCCAGAATACTGGAGTGGGCAGGGTAGCCTTTCCCTTCTCCAGGGGATCTTCCCAACCCAGGGTTCGAACCCAGGTCTGCCAGATCGCAGGTGGATTCTTTACCAGCTGAGCCACAAGAAAATGTATATACACACACACATACCATATCTTCTTCTGAGTAGTATTTTATGACTGAGTAGTATGTACACACACACACACACACACACACACACACACACACACTGTATCTTCTGTACTCATTCATTTGTCTGTGGACACTTAGGTTGCTTCCATGTCTTAGCTATTGTAAATAGTGCTGCTGTGGTCATTGGGGATGCATGTATCTTTTCGAATTATAGTTTTCATCTTCTTGGGATATATGCCCAAGAATGGGATTACTGGTAACTCTATTTTTAGTTTTTTTAAGAAATCGTCATACTGTTCTCCATAGTGGATGCACCAGCTTACATTTCCACCAAAAATGTAGGCAGCTTCCCTTTTCTCTTTACACCTTCCCCAATACTTATTTTTCACAGACTTTTTGATGATAACCATTCTAACGGATATGAGGTGATTTCTCGTTGTAGTTTTGATTTGCATTTCTCTGATAATTAGCAATGTTGAACATCTTTTTACATGCTTATTGGCTATCCATGTGTCTTCTTTAGAGAAATACCTATTTAAGTCTTTTCTGTTCATTTTTTGATTGGGTTGTTCATTTTTTGATATTGAGGTATATGAACTGTTTGTACATTTTAGAAATTTAGCCCTTGTCAGTTTCATCATTTGCAAATATTTTCTCCCAGTCTGTAGGTTGTCTGTTAATTCAGTTCAGTTTAGTCACTCAGTCATGTCTGACTTTTTGCAACCCCATGAACTGCAGCACGCCAGACTTCCCTGTCTATCACCGACTCCTGGAGCTTGCTCAAACTCATGTCCATCGAGTCAGGGATGCCATCCAACCATCTCTTCCTCTGTCGTCCCCTTCTCCTCCTGCCCTCAATCTTTCCTATCATCAAGGTCTTTTCCAATGAGTCAGTTCTTCACATCAGGTGGCCAAAGTATTGGAGTTTCAGCTTCAACATCATTCCTTCCAAAGAATATTCAGGGTTGATTTCCTTTAGGATTGACTGGTTGGATCTCCTTGCAGTCCAAGGGACTCTCAAGGGTCTTCTCCAACACCACAGTTCAAAAGCATCAATTCTCCGGCACTCTGTTTTCTGTGTTTAAACCAGAAAATAATGATTATTACTGATAAGTATGTGATAATTGCTGAAAATGCTTTTATCATAGAAGAGGAAACATTAAATAATCATCTACCTTCCAGAGGTCAAATATTTGAAATAAGTCATTGTAATATATTATAAAGTAGGTTTCTTTTTAATTGTAATTGACATAGACGGTGATCCTTCTTCCTCTTTGAACATGGCTCTCCTATGATTAAGATAGAAGTTCATTTAGAAGAACTATAGAACCTTCTAGGCCCAAAATGGAGCCACTCCTGCTGGGGGTTCCACATCAGCAAGTTGAAACTTAGTGTTCCCATAAATGCTCTATTTGACCAGGAACCCAATACATCCAGGCAGTCATTCCCCAAACACCAACCCAGCCCTGGGCTCTTTTTTTCATTTCTTCCTCCTTCACACCTCAAACAAAGGTGACTTTATGGTGCCAGCCAATCAGATATTTCCTACTTTTCTCTTCCTTGTTCTTTTTTTTTCCCCCTTTAAGTATAATTGACCTATAACATTATGTTAGTTCCAGGTACACAACACAGTGATTCAATATTTCTCTACATGACAAAATGATCTCCACTCTTCCTTGTTTTTCATTCTTTATCCTATAAAAGTTTCCCTTCTTCTGTTCCATTTTTCAGTTCTTGGAATGGAGCCTCTCTGCTTCATAAGGGTTAAAGTTTGTATCACCTAAATTGTCTTCTTTAATCATTTTTTAACAGTATATACCAGATAAAGAGCTGGCATCTTACAAACAGTATTTAGTAGTCTCAACAGTACAATGAGATGGGCACTATTCTCCTGACGGTTCCAGGTCACCCAGCTGCTGAGTGACAGAGCTGGAGCCGACACTGGATTCCCTGGTTCTAAAGCTTGTTCTCTTAACCATGGTGCCATCCAGAGGGGATGCTGATGCTGACATTTCAGTTTCTCACTAGATTACAGGAAAGGCCTAAGGCCAGTGACATTCTGGACTTGCTTGTCTAAACAGCCAGGCAATTAGATAAGGCACTGATGCTCACAAATCAAATCAGTCTCAGAGTTAAAATGCAGCAGAGGGATTGTGGAGAACTTCATTCACAAGGAATGAGGTCCTGAGGAATGATTGCACCAACAATCACAGAGCTTAAGAAACTCTGGTTTCTGCTGGCTTAAGAAACTGGATCTCTATCTCCCTGCATTATGCTACCTCCAGGTCTAAATTATTCACAATGAGCTTTTCCCTTTCCAATTCTTCCATTCTCTTATTTTCATTCATTTTGGCTTGGGAAGGGGAGATTCTGGTCAGATGAAGCTTTAGTCTGACAATGTCACCGATAGAAAAGAGAACTGTGGAGCGGAGTTAATACAGATACCCTGGCTGGGATGATTTTGGAAATCTACTATCCTCCATGGGCTACAGTACTCAACGTCCCAGAGGCAGCTTCATATTGACCTTGACAACCTGTTTACACCTGGATAAAGCCTCATCTTTTAATGTCCCCTGAGAGGGGCTTACATAGAACAATGCCTCCTTCTCTTCTTGAGTTGTTCTGTCATAAAAGATTTTGCAAGTTTTGTATAACTCAGTTCATTTGCATTATTTGCCCACAAGTCTTCTTTCCCTTTAGAAAATGTGAGCCTTTGGCTTAATCATTCTAAAACAGTAATACATATGACTACTGCTAAATTCAAGTTTCTGGGTTTCACCCAGATGTTCCGAATCAATACGTCTGGGTGCCTTGGATCTGCATTTTGAATGAAGGTGTGTCGCAAACGGTCTGTTGATCCCACTTTGAGATGCTCAGAAACAGTATTCTCAATGACATGTGCTCTTCAAGTCTTCCTGTTCTTGTGAGTGCCAAGCCCTTGGTACATGTCTGCTGAGAAAATTAAGGCCATTTCTATCCTTCTACTGCAAATATAGACTATTTGGAAAACTTTGTAGCTACTTTGGACTAAGCTTCTTTTAATGATCACTGGTGTTGATTTTCAATGTCATCTTTCTCAGACATTGCTCATAGTTCTGTTTGTTTGTTGTTGTTTTTAGGATCCAAAAGTTGTGTGTTAATGAAGTTACTTAAGCAGCAATTTATCTTTAAAAAGCATTAGCAAATTTCACAAACATTTTACATTCAAACTATTAGGCGATAGATTGAAAGGTAGAATAAGAAATAGTAATCCATTTGCAGGTGGAAGAGACAAGAAAAAGAGACAGCTTAAAAGAAACATTGGATTTCCCTTTTCTGGTAATACAGAGGAATTTTTACTATTTGCGATGTCAAATAACCCAAATTCACAGAAAACCCAACAGTCATTTTTGCAATAATGAGACCTCCCAAGCATGAAATAGATGCATAAATTGGAATTTGATAGAGTCAGAAAATCTAGGATCTCCTCTTAAATTATAAAATAAAATCTTAGCGTTCTCCTGCCAGTTTTTGTGACAGTCATTACTTTTATATTTGCACCAAAAATTCTAAAAGATGAAGAAAACAATAAGAAGTATATGTTTGCCTAACATCTGTTGACATTTTGTGAGACTAAAAAAAAAAATGAACATAGGATTTAGTGATTTGCTCTAAAAATCATTATAGAGCATCACCAATTATTATAGCATCTTCTGGCATTAGTGAACTGCTGGAGGTTTTTATCCATTATTTTCAAGAAATTTCTGCTGGAAATCCATTTGTCATAGTGACTTCATAATCATATTATTGGATGGCACAAAACTGAACCATTTGGAACTTTGGTGAACAAAAGCATATTTATTTCCCTTTTTACAAAAAAATTCATCTAACAGTCAAGGCAAATTATTCTAAACTAACCACCTGTGTGGTTCTCATTTCAAAATAAGAATAAAAATTCAAAACACTCAAGAGCTTGCCTCACTGTGATCTTCCAGCCATGCCCTGTCTAAAGTTCTCTGAACTTGGCATCTGTTCTTTGGAGGTTCTGCTGTTCCCTGAAATGTTAGAGACAAGTCCATCTGCTAGCTTTGTCCCCAGGAGGAATCAGGTTAGGAGCAGTCATGTATCTTGAAAAGAAAAACTCTAAATCAAACTCTGAATCCCAAGGTAAAAGACCAAAGACAATATAACATTTTAATTTCCCTTGATGTCAAAGAATATTCTGAAAAGACACTGGTTTAAAAATAGAATTTGACTAGTGTACTTCCCTGGTGCTTCCCTGGTGGCTCAATGGTAAAGAATCTGCCTACAATGCAGGAAACCCAGGTTTGATCCCTGGATTGGAAAGATTCCCTGGAGAAGGAAATGGCAACCCACTCCAGTATTCTTGCCTGGAGAATCCCATGGACGGAGGAGTTTGGTGGGCTATAGTCCATGGGGTCACAAAAGAGTCAGCCATGACTTAGTGACTAACAGATCACTTAGAGAGTGTGCTTCCCTGGTAATTCAGTTGGTAAAGAATCCACCTACAGTGCAGAAGACCCAGGTTTGATCCCTGGGCGAGGAAGATCCCCTGGAGAAGGAAATGGCAACCCATTCCAGTATCCTGTTCCATGGACAGAGAAGCCTGGCAGGGTTGGCCATGGGGTCGCCAAGAGTTGGACATGACTTAGCAACTAAACAACTACCAGTGAGCATCCAAAACTTAAACAGACTCACATTTTTTAGAGTGAAACCATGGTGGAAGCAGTGGAAGAAAAGTCAACTTCAAGACAGTCTCCATGGTCTTCAATTTCTCTGCATCAGATCTACAGAGGTGGGAGGAAATAGCTTTCTTTGTAAGAATTGCTGGCTAGTTTAAGTTTTCCCCGAAAGTAATGCTGGATGTGAAGAAAATACCCATGTTTTCAGGAAAAAAAAAGAAATGGAACAGGAGAACTTTATCTTGTGCTTCATTGCATGATGACTTGTTATTCAGTTTACTTGATTTTAGAGACAAAACAGACCTTAGGCAACTCATTCATCTAAATCAATGAACTGTTCTCTCCTGAGTGTGTGCTCAGTTGCTTCTGTCCAACTCTTTGAGACCCTGTAGACTGTAGCCCACCAGGCTCCCCTGTCCATAGGATTCTCCAGGCAAGAATACTGGGAGTGCATAGAGTGGCCATGTCCTCTTCCATGGGATCTTCCTGACCCAAGGATTGAACCCGTGTCTCCTGTATCTTCTGCATTGCAGGAGGATTCTTTATGCTGCAAGGCACCTGGGAAGCCCTGTTCCTATCTTACAAGACCAAAATTAAGTGATTCCTAAAGATTATACTTTTATTCAGTCCCTAAAATATAACATGAAGCAGATATGGAAAGGTTTGGAGAGGTTTTCCCTGCATCTCACGGACATTATTCTCTTCCTTTAAGATATTTAACCCACAATTGCTCTTCTCTGGGGTCTGCAGATGATAAGAGCAGTTCCAGAGTCCAGCTCAGAAACACCTGTGGGCTCTATTTGTCTGGAAATTTCTGGGCCTGGGCTGGTGGAAATCACAGTAGGCTCAGGGTCAGGGGCTCAGACCTTGTGGTTTACTTGTATAACTTGGTCTAAGACATTTAACTTCTTGGAGCCCCAATGTCCTCACCCGAAGCTCTAGCTTTCTACGTCAGGTGACATATCACTTGCAAACCTCCACTAGTCAAGAGAAAGAGATAAACCTCCAAGTAACAGGAGCCTCCATGGTTTGTGTTGATAACAACTAACTTTCACTGAAGACCTACAATGTGCCAAGCAAAAGTCCTTCACATCGATGACAAAATTGGAAAATAAGGAGGGTTTTTTTTTTTTTTTTTTGGTTTGCTTATTTTATTTTTATGGAACTCTGAACATTTTAGCATGGAATACCCCAGGAACTGTAACTGCTTTGTATATACTGCTGGACTCCTTGCAGATACACTACAAGAGGAGTGAAAGGGAATAGGGTTTTTTTTTTCTTCTTTCCTCCAGACTCACACCTATGTAACTCATTGATCATCCATCCACACAACAAAACTACATCACCTACTCATAGGAAAATACCCATTCACAAATATTCAAATATACCAAGCAGAGAGAAGGAGCCCACCTAATCAAAAATGGGCACAGAGCAAGTTTTCCATAGTATTCTTGTATCACATCAATAAGGTGTGTTAGCTGGGGCATCTAAGGAAGGGCTCTTGCCCTAAGAGCAGCCATGGCTAATGAACTCTTTAACACTTATGTACTAAAACTTGACATTTTTCTGGCAGTACTTTCAAAAATATAGGGTGAAAGTCTATCCAGAACTGTGGGAGAATCCATGCATTCATTTTTTAAAAAAAATTTTCAACAAATATTTATTGACTTCCTAGTAGGATGTCCTGGGATACAACAAATAGGGAAAGTCTCCCCCATAATGAAAGACAAATGAGGAGACAAAGGAAGTATACATAACCAATACATTCATGTGAATGAATTGTACCAACTTAATCTCTTCAACAGTAGTAGCACATTGGGTACCAAGATGGACAGGGCATTTGACCTGGGAAACTGAATATATCTCTCTCTTAATTTCTTGACTTTTCTCTGACCTATGTCCCCTTGGATGATGTCACTCTGAGGTTGTGTATTTGCCACTAAGACATATTAAAAAGACGTTTAAACTTCTGTGGCAGAATAATAGTGTTAAGCATTTACCAGTAGGTTTTTCCTTGGTATTTCCTTTCTTTCACCAGTGGAGGAAAATTCATATGGCTCTTTAAAACTACTTCTGTTAGGGTCTTGGGGTTCTTCAGACACATTATAGGAAGAAAGCTAAGTAAAGGGCTTGATGCTTTTTAACTAAATGAAGTCAAGGCCCTCGTATAAGAATAAAGTAACAGAATGAAGTTAGAGAGGCTGCAGAGCTGATGTGTACATTGCAACTTCAGGTGAGTGAACTTGATTTCTAGCAATAAGCATTCTATCAAATTTAATTTTCTTTCACAAACTTAGGGTGAGTAAATGCAATTTCCCATTTCAAGCAAACATGTCTCTGAGATTAAGGAAGTGTGTAGTGTGTAGTCCATAGAATATAATAAGGTTTAGAGTCAGTATTTCTCCAAGGAAATTCTTGCAAAAAAGTCAGAAAATGATTTAATGATCACAAAATGCAGAATAAATATAAGCATGGGGGGAAAAGACCTTCACCCCAAACTTGCCATTTATATTCTTAGTCTGCTTGAAGTAAAAATCGTCCACTTTCCAGCTATTATATTAAGATGTTCTGGCTAACTTAGTGCTTTGTATTCACTAAGTCCTATGCCAACATTCTTTAAAGTTCTTTGTTAAACTCATTACTGAAGCTTATGACCCTCTGGCTTTGGTCACAACTTCAGCCAATGCCGAATCAATTGAATTTCAGAGAAAGGCTAACTCTATTTTTGTTACTCCCTAGCATCACCCTGATACTTATAGCTGGGTGCTTAAGGCCTTGGGTAAAAGTGATGGTGTCTAAAGAGGAAAATAAGTCATTTTCTCTGATTTGTTCAAAAGTCCAACCCTCAAAGAAAAATTAAAAGATGCTAGTGTAGAAATAGTGCAACAGGTTCCTGGGAATGCTTGACCATGTAAATGAAACACTGCTGCCCCAGGGACTAGAAGAGATTCCCTGGAGAAGAGGGAGGAGCAGTGAGGAGTAGATGGGGGGATGGGGGGTGGGGAAACTTGAGGGAGGAGGGCCTGTGAATAAAGCCACAGTGGAACAGGAGCAAACCGACCCTCTTTCCTGGGAAGAGTGTCTGGAGAGGCAAGATCCCAGGGTAGAAATGGCTACCTCTTGTATCAACATAAATTTGCCAGAGGCAAACACATAGTATACCCCTGCCCATGGTGGGGTGGAAGCAGCATACTCGTCTTGTGCCCAGATATACGAAAACTAGTAGGTTCCTAAAACCTTGCAGAGGGTATGAGGGTGATAAAACAGCAAGGACCAAACAGGATATTTCTGTGTTCCTGTGATGCCAGCAGGAAGAGATGATGACTCAGGCTGGAAGGCCTGACCTTCCTGATGACCATCCACCCCTGTGCCCTGGTTTGTTGTTGCCCAGTAGCTCAGTCATGTCTGACTCTTTGTGACTCCATAGACTGCAGCACACCAGGTTTCCCTGTACTTCACCATCTCCCAGAGTTTGCTCAAACTCATGTCAGACATGCCACCTGACCATTTCATCTTCTGTCATCCTCTTTTCCTCCTGCCTTTCTTTCCCAGCATCAGGATCTTTTCCAATGAATTATCTCTTCGCATCAGGTGGCCAAAGTATTGGAGCTTCAGCTTCAGCATTAGTCCTTCTGAAGAATATTTAGGGTTAATTTCCTTTCAGTCCTGTTCAGTTCAGTCGCTCAGTCATATCCAACTCTTTGCAACCCCATGAATTGCAGCACGCCAGGCCTTCCTGTCCATCACCGACTCCTGGAGTTCACTCAGACTCACATCCATTGAGTCAGTGATGCCATCCAGCCATCTCATCCTCGGTCATCCCCTTCTCCTCCTGCCCCCAATCCCTCCCAGCATCAGAGTCTTTTCCAATGAGTCAACTCTTCACATGAGGTGGCCAAAGTCCTGGAGCTTCAGCTTTAGCATCATTCCTTCCAAAGAAATCCCAGGGCTGATCTCCTTCAGAATGGACTGGTTGGATCTCCTTGCAGTCCAAGGGACTCTCAAGAGTCTTCTCCAACACCACAGTTCAAAAGCTTCGATTCTTTGGCACTCTGCCTTCTTCACAGTCCAACTCTCACATCCATACATGACTACTGCAAAAACCATAGCCTTGACTAGATGGACCTTAGTTGGCAAAGTAATGTCTCTGCTTTTGAATATGCTATCTAGGTTGGTCATAACTTTTCTTTCAAGGAGTAAGCGTCTTTTAATTTCATGGCTGCAATCACCATCTGCAGTCATTTTGGAGCCCCCCCCCCCAAATAAAGTCTGACACTGTTTCCACTGTTTCCTCATCTATTTGCTGTGAAGTGATGGGGCCCGATGCCATGATCTTCGTTTTCTGAATGTTGAGCTTTAAGCCAACTTTTTCACTCTCCTCTTTCACTTTCATCAAGAGGCTTTTTAGCTCCTCTTCACTTTCTGCCATAAGGGTGGTATCATCTGCATGTCTGAGGTTATTGATATTTCTCCCGGCAATCTTGATTCCAGCTTGTGTTTCTTCCAGTCCAGCCTTTCTCATGATGTACTCTGCACAGAAGTTAAATAAGCAGCGTGACAATATACAGCCTTGATGCACTCCTTTTCCCATTTGGAACCAGTCTGTTGTTCCATGTCCAGTTCTAACTGTTGCTTCCTGATCTGCATACAGATTTCTCGAGAGGCAGGTCAGGTGGTCTGGTATTCCCATCTCTCTCAGAATTTTCCACAGTTTATTGTGATCCACACAGTCAAAGGCTTTGGCATAGTCAATAAAGGACTAGTTTGATCTTCTTGCTGTCCAAGAGGACTCTCAAGAGTCTTCTCTAGCACCACAGTTCAAAAGCATCAATTCTTAAGTGCTCAGCCTTCTTTATGGTCCTACTTTCACATCTGTACATGACTACTGGAAAAACCATAGCTTTGACTATACGAACATTTGTTGGCAACGTGACGTCTCCGCTTTTTACAGTTTAAATTTCTAGGAACTGAGTGTAGTTCCTAGAAAGGAGATGAAGATACTTTTAGTGATTTAAAAAAAGATTTGCCTTTTATGAAATGAGAACTTGAAATAGAAACTAAGTTGAGTTAAAGAAAAAGTTCCACTTAAGGGTGGTTCATGATTGGGAACTCATGTATACCCGTGGCGGATTCATGTCAATGTATGGCAAAACCAATACAGTATTGAAAGTAAAATAAAGTAAAAATACAAATTAAAAAAAAAGTTTATGAACAATCTTCCTGCTATGTTTTTATAAAGAGTTTGGTATTTCAGCTTAACTGAAGTTAGTTGGGAGTGGTTCTTGTCAGAAACTTGTTTAGGTAAATAGATTTTCTGTCTTTTGTTCAGGTGGTTTGATTTTGTTTGTTTGGTTGGAAGGAGTCCAGAGGAAGAAAGGGGGAATCTCTTTAAATTAGAGTGGAAAGCAAAAGTAGTTGTTTTGAAGTCCCTAGTTTGGATCCTGGATTGGCAAAGACTTTTTCTAGATAAGCTAATAACATTTGATAAAATTACAGTTCAGTTCAGTTGCTCAGTTGTGTCCACCTCTTTGTGACCCCATGGACTGCAATATACCAGGCTTCCTTGTCCATTACCAACTCCTGGAGCTTGCCCCATAGAGTCAGTGATGCCATCCAACCATCTCATCCTCTGTCATCCCCTTCTCTTCCTGCCTTCAATCTTTCCCAGCATCAGGGTCTTTTCCAGTGAGTCAGTTCTTTGCATCAGGTAGCCAAAGTCCTGGAGTTTCAGCTTCAGCATCAGTCCTTCTAATGAATATTCAGGACTGATTTACCTTAGGATTGACTGGCTTGATCTCCTTGCAGTCCAAGGGACTCTCAAGAGTCTTCTCCAATGCCACAGTTCAAAAGCATCAATTCTTTGGTGTTCAGGTTTCTTTAAATGGCAACCCACTCCGGTATTCTTGCCATGGAGGAAGGAGCCTGGTGGGCTGCTGTCCATGGGGTTGCACAGAGTCGGACACAACTGAAGTGACTTAGCATGCATGTATGCATTGAAGAGGGAAATAGCAACCCACCCTGAATTCTTGCCTGGAGAATCCCAGGGACAGAGGAGCCTGATGGGCTGCCGTCTATGAGGTCACACAGAGTCGGATCGGACACTACTGAAGCAACTTAGCAGCAGCAGCAGCAGCTTTCTTTATGGTCCAACTCTCACATCCATACATGACCACTAGAAAGACCATAGCTTTGACTAGATGGACTTTTGTTGGTACAGTAATGTCTGTACTTTTGAATATGCTGTCTAGGTTGGTCATAGTTTTTCTTCCAAGGAGCAAGCATCTTTTAATTTCATGGCTGCAGTCACTGTCTGCAGTGATTTGGGAGCCCAAGAAAATAAGTCAGTCACTGTTCCCATTGTTTCCCCATCCATTTGCAATGAGGTGATGGGACCAGATGCCATGATCTTAGTTTTCTGAATGTTGAGTTTTAAGCCACCTTTTTCACTCTCTTCTTTCATTATCATCAAGAGGCTCTTTAGTTCTTCACTTTCTGCCGTAAGGGTGGTGTCATCTGTGTATCTGAGGTTATTGATATTTCTCCCAGCAATCTGGATTCCAGTTTGTGCTTCATCCAGCCCACAAGCATAAGGATTAAAATTCTTTGGTATCAAGTTTAACCTTGCTCTTAAAGCTGTTATAAAGTTTGAAAAGTTGAATGTAATCAGTGATTTTTCAACCTTAGCTCTATGTCACAATCATCTTCAGAAGTTTTTATAAATAGCCACACCCCAGACTTATCCCAGACGTATAGAATCAGAACCATTCCTGCTGGGGTCTGGTACTTAACAGCCTTTCTGGGTAATCACTTATTAAATAGTCACAAGGCCCTCGAATGGCTAATGCGGATGGAAACCTGGGAAACCTGTTTTACTGCAGCAGACTATAAGTACTTTCAAAAGTCATGGGCATGGTAATTACTGCATTTATTCACAAACAGTAACCACCAATGGTTTGCTAGGCTCTCCAGGGGGTACTATATACAGGTAAATAGGCTTTTAAGACTTATCAACAATATAAAATGCTGTTTCAGCTTCAACAGTTCAATGTGAGAAGTATCACATAAACCCAAAGATGAACTAAAGTCTAGGAGTTGGGCAGTATGTGAGCAGTATTGCCAGCCATGCCTAGGAGCTGGTCATGCTCACACAGCTGACAGTCAGGGGGCTTCAGCAGGTGCCAAGCAGCCTGCTCTGACAACTCCATATTAGATAATGTCTCCAAGATGCTATTGGATCATGGCATTGCTCCGAAGCCTTCAGAGGTTCCCTACTGCCCATGGATGACCCTAAAGACCCTGAAGCTCTGACCCACCTTTCCTAGCCTATTCTACTATTGTCCTACAGTCATCCTCCTCCAGTCAAACAGTTTTCTAACTAAATCTCAAATACTTAGCCACCTCTAAGCCTTGCTCTTCCATCTGCCCGGAAGTTCCTTCCTCTAAACTTGATCTACTGCCAACTTACTCACTCTTTCAAGCCCACATCAATTATTCCCTTCTCAATAGACCTTTATGTATTCCTTTGCTAGGGCTACCATACAAAGTTCCACAGACTGGGCAGCTTAAATAATGGATATTTATTTTCTTACAGCTCTGGAGTTTAGAAATCTGAGAACAAGGTGTCAACAAAGTTGGCTCCTTTTGGAGGCTGTGAGGGAAGCATCCACACCAGGCTTTGTCCCTTGGCTTACAGATGCCATTTCTCCTCATCTTCACATTGTCCTCTCTCTGTCCATGTCTGTGTCCAAATTTCCTCTTCTTAAAAAGAGGCCAGTCATACTGGATTAGAGCCCACTCATTTTAATTTAATTACCTCTCTCCAAATACAGTTGCAGTCTGAGGCACTAGGGGTTAGGACTTCAATATATGAACTTTGGGAGGACACAATTTATCCCATAACAACTGCCTTCTGGTTGTTTATTTCAGCCAGAAGTGATCTTTCTTCCTCTGCTGACTGTCTCCACTGCACGTAACGCTTAGAAACAACTGGACTTCTATCTTCTTTTCCCAGCTGGGGACTGTCACTCTGCACAGTAAAGATATATTACAGTAGAAGCTGCTTAATGACCCCACCTGCAAATGCTGCAGATGAGTGGTCACTCTCGTCCTCCTTGCCACCAACACCAAGGGCCAACAGGGAGCAGGTCTCCTTCTGTTCTGACTGGCTGAGTTTTAAGTTCACCAAGAATCAGTTTATTTTATTGCGGTGCAGTTGATTTACAGTATTGTGTTAGTTTCATGTATACAGCATAGTGATTCAGAATTTTTGCCAATTGTATTCCATTATAGATTATTACAAGATAATGAGTATCAGTTCAGTTCAGTTCAGTCGCTCAGTCATGTCTGACTCTGCAACCCCATGAATTACAGCACGCCAGGCCTCTCTGTCCATCACCAACTCCCGGAGTTCACGCAAACTCACGTCCGTTGAGTCCGTGATGCCATCCAGCCATCTCATCCTCTGTCGTCCCCTTTTCCTCCTGCCCCCAATCCCTCCCAGCACCAGAGTCTTTTCCAATGAGTCAGCTCTTCACATGAGGTGGCCAGAGTACTGGAGTTTCAGCCTTAGCATCATTCCTTCCAAAGAACACCCAGGACTGATCTCCTTTAGAACGGACTGCTTGGATCTCCTTGCAGTCCAAGGGACTCTCAAGAGTCTTCTCCAACACCACAGTTCAAAAGCATCAATTCTTCGATGCTCAGCTTTCTTCACAGTCCAACTCTCACATCCATACACGAATACTGGAAAAACCATAGCCTTGACTAGATGGACCTTTGTTGTCAAAGTAATGTCTCTGCTTTTGAATATGCTATCTCGGTTGGTCATAACTTTTCTTCCAAGGAGTAAGCATCTTTTAATTTCATGGCTGCAATCACCATCTGCCATGATTTTTGGAGCCCCCCAAAATAAATTCTGATACTATTTCCACTGTTTCCCCATCTATTTCCCATGAAATGATGAGTATAATTCCCTCTATATCCCTTGGCTTATCTATTTTACATAGAGTAGTTTGTATCTCTTAATCCCATAATCTTGATTTGTCCCTCCCCTCTTACCTCTTCCATTTGAATAACTGTAAGTTTTTCTTCTATATCTTTAAGTTTATTTCTGTTTTACATACACATTCATTTGTATTGTTTTTTAGATTCCATATATGTGATATCTTACAGTATTTG
The DNA here is from genome assembly GCF_032405125.1 of Capricornis sumatraensis. NCBI lineage: Eukaryota > Metazoa > Chordata > Mammalia > Artiodactyla > Bovidae > Capricornis > Capricornis sumatraensis. The sequence goes on from NC_091069.1 coordinate 216,058,014, forward strand.
TCTTTCCCTATCTGACTTATTTCATTAGGTGTAATATTCTCTAGGTCCGCCCACACTGCTGCAAATGGTGTTATTTCATTATCTTTTATGGCTGAGTAGTATTCCATCATGTATCTATATCCATATGTCTTTCTCTATATATATAGATATATATACTGCATCTTTTTAATCCAATCATCTATTATTGGGCAATTGTGTTGCTTCTGTTAGGTAGTTAGAATAGGGAAAAGGAGTCCAGAATGGTGGTGGCTAAAAGATAAGGAAAGGAAAAGCCCGTGAAAATAGAAGAAAGAAAGGTCCGAGGACTGGAGTGAGGACCTCAGGTAGAACAAACAACACTCCTGGCGAGCCCAATTTACATAGGGCAGGCCCAGGGGGAGAAAAAAAAAAAAAAACCATATAAAAAGAGGAGCCAAAGGGCCGGGGCCCTCTCTCTCCACCCCCCCACCCCTCCCACTCCCTGCGCTGGGCCTCGAAGATGGATTTTCCTGCTATTTTCTAAATAAAATAGAACTGTAACATGGAGCTGTAACACTGATTTGTCTAAGAGCTATAACACAGTCTGCTCGAGATCTGAGAGCTATAACACGGTCTGTATAAGACCCGAGAGCTGTGACACGCCAAGTGCTTTAACGTCCATCACTCCAAATCTTTGTTGTGATGGGACAGAACCAAGGAGCATACACTCGCCTGACACTTCCATATCTAGTCTATTATAAACAGTGCTGCTATGAATATTGGGGTGCATGGGTCTTTTAAGAATCAGTTGTTTTTGATTCAACACCTGTGTATGCATTGTTGGACTTAATGTATTAACACAGTTTAGCTAACTATTATGTGAATCCATGAAAGGTGAGGGCAAAAGGAAGGAATTATTTTTATGAAAATAAAGATGACTGCTTTGGAAAAGCTTATTGAAAGGGAGCTTCTAAAATATTGCTATATTGGGACTTCCCTGGTGGCACAGAGGATAAGAATCCACCTGCCAATGCAGGGGACATGGGTTCGGTCCCTGGTCTGGGAAGATTCCATGTGATGTGGAACAGCTAAGCCCATGCACCATTGCTAAGGAGCCTGTGATCGAGAGCCTGTGAGCCACAACTACTGAGCCTGTGTGCTGCAGCTACGGAAGCCCAAGCCTAGATCCCACGCTCCAAAAGAGAAGCCGCTGCAGTGAGAAGCCTGCATACCGCAACTAAGAGTGGCCCCTGCTCACTGCAACTAGAGAAATCCCAGACAAAAAAAAGAAAAAAATGAAGGCCCAGTACAGCCAAAAAAAAGTTTTAATTGTTATATTACGCATAAGTGAGACAATTATAAGACTTAAAGGAAAAAATGACAGTTACAGCCTGGAGGCCTCTGCTCTCAGAGTATTCTAGGAGCGTCTTTAAGTTCTTACACTAATGCAGCAATAAATTTCAAGGAACCCCAACCTGGGAATTGTATAAATGTGGTTTGTGAAAGACAACTCCAATATCAAACCCAGATTTTAAGGAGACTTTTCTTGTCCTGCATCAAATGATTCCTGAATGAATACACAGCTTTAATTTCAAAGAAAATGTTTATAGTATGTATTATTTTTTTTAATGAATTCATTTTTTTTAATGACTCTTCATTTTTCTTTACCACTTCCAGTCAATGATCCAGTCCCCCATCCCTCTTGCAGAAACTTAGAGGGACCTCCCTGAATGAGCTCCCATTCAGTACAGTGAACGATTGTACTGAGATATGTTTTTAATAAACAAAGAAGGTACCAGAGCTGCCTGCAGGATTTGCTAAGCTCTGAGCAGCAGCTGACAGACCTAAGGTTTGAGGAATAATAAAGCTTCTTTCCAAACAAAGAACTCCAGGCAATTGCTGCTGCCAGTATTTCTGAGCAGAGACACACTGGAGACTGGCTGCCTTTGTTATCACAACCTATCGCCTCTCTGGCCGGAAGAGGAAGGCCTCTACTGGGGTCCCTCCCAACCATACCCACACCCGCAAGTCAGTCCACTCAGCGGCTTTTGAGCCACTATTTATGGAATGCCTGCTCATACCAGCCAATTGTACCCTGAGAACCATTAGAATCTTTTCCAGAACCAAATTCCCTGTACAGTTGTATCAATATGTTACCACAGCCCCTTCTCTCAGGAAACAAAACATTTTACAGTTACCTACAACAGAAAGGATGCCTAATCTTCACTCAACTCCTGTCTGCTTTAAGAGAACAAGGAGCACACAGAACCCATCAGTTTTTTTTTGTTATTCTGAACATTAAAAAATAAGAATTATTGCCAACCACTGAAAAAAAATTAAAACTAGACACAGTAATTCTTACAGATTTTTAGGTCAACTAAAATGTAGCCAGTTGCAGAAAAACTTGATGGGAAACCCACTCTTTATTTTGTAACTTATGGACATCATTGGGACAGAAGATTCTAGAATGGACACACAGCAGGGAGGAAGAGGCATGGAAGCATCCCAGCACCCAAAGATCATCAGCAAAATGAAGTTCCTCAACTCACCTTGGAGGAGGTGGCAGTTGCACTTGGGGATTCCTCATTAAACAGTAAGGGCTCTGCTTCAGCACCACTCAGCTGGGCCACTGTCATCTGTGCCTGCAGTACAGAATGAACTGCACTGTCACCTGGTGTGTTTTTCTTAAGGAAAAAGTTAAACGGATTATTAACTCTGTCACTACATACAGAATTACACTGCAAATCATCAGCTATTTCTCCCTCATATTAAATCCAAGATACAGGAAATTAATCTGCCTCCCACAGTTCTCTCACTCCATTATTTATCTACCAGCCTATTTCCTTTCATTCTTCTCCAAGTTCATTCTCACTCTCCTTTCCCTTCCCTAATCTTTACCTTCCTTGTCCCCTCCCCAGCTTTACTGCTAGCCTTTATGTCCTATACCCGAAGGAATGAAAACAAACAAATGAAATTCTGGGGTTGAACATAGAGAATAGCCCAAGAATCCTAAAGCTGGAAAGACTGTTAAAGATGTAATACAGTTCCATCCACTATTGACAAGCAAATTAAAGTGCTAAGAAGTGGAAGTTTGTTGTGGCAGAATTTTTTGGCTCTAGGAGTTACTGTTTGCAGCTGTCCAGTTGGTACAACTACAAAAACTGACTAAAGCAAAGACCATGTTGCACTCTTTTGATTCACTGAGGACCTTTCCTCTGAAGAATAGCAAATCTGAGATGGCTCTGTCACCTGGAAAATGTTTTAAAACCATCAGTTGACTGCAATGGCATTTGTGTCTCCTCAATTCTGCAATCACATGTAGGCGTAGTGAGAGTTGATGTGAAAGCTGCATCTAATAAGATGTCTGTTGTATATCCATGTTAAGAGTTAAATAAACACCTCCATGGGATGCACACTTTTTACATTCTCACATTTAAAACAGCCCCAGGACTCTCAGGAGAGTACTAATAAAAGACTGAGAGTACCACACGCTAGGACTATGTGTTATTCTTGTCAGCACCCTGAATCATGAGCAAATGCATTCTCTTTGGGGAATGGACATTTTTCTCATTTTAAACAAGAATAAAATTCATCTTTTGAATACTCTGAAAATTTCACCTCCTCTATGTATCTTATTTATTTGTTCATTTGTTTGTTTGTTTTTGCTACATGTTTAGACATAGCACTTCTTACCTTTGTCCTTGAATTTCTTATCTATGAGATACTCTACCTTTGGCCCAGGAATTTTTAGAATTAAGTCATGGAGAGAAGTGTTTTCCCAATACAAATTTCTGTATTATGGTACAAGTAATGAAAATTACTGGAGAGAGCTCCTCATTCTTTTTCATCTGGCAATCACCCCCAGGAGATAACATATTCACTGCTTTCATTTCTTTTGAAAAAAGGATAAGTTTTTCAATTTTGAAGTGAAATGAGCTTGTGCTAACTTCTCTCTCTCTCTCATCTAGGGTCAAACAAACATGGTGGTGTTCTGCCACTGGCAGCCAACATTAGTTCAGGTCAAGATGACTCACTGAGAGGAAGAAGTGAGAGGAGAAACAACACCAGTCACTATTTCAAGCCGGCTGAGCTCAACTTGGCACCTCCAGGGCCTGAACTCACCCTGCCATTCCTCAGCAGAGGGACAACGTCCAGGTATGACATGGATGTAACACAGGCTATGAGATTCCATGCAAGACTAGGGTTTGCTGCCAACAGAAGGCTAGGGAGGCACTAAATTCAGAGATATGCCCTAAAGATGAGGGAGGAATAGAACAAACACCCTTAATCTCAGTCACAGAATCAGAAATCAAAGCAGAAAGCTGGGGGGTGATGGGGGGAGATGAATCCAGATCTCATTCCCTCTCAATGTAAAAGAATTTTAAAAGAGTTTTCTAAGAGCAGAAACTGCCACCAAGGGTGTAGGAGTCAGGCTAGCTATGGTCTGTGACTGGTCTGACAAAGGCTAACTCTTACCCAGATGTCCAATAAAAACACTTAGCAAGTATCATTTCCATAAGGCTTTGTCTACTCGAAACACAAGCCAATTGTTTGGGTCCAATTTATGAAGCAAGGTCTTACGAAGGTTATGGGGTGAGGAGGCCTGATGACAACTAAATTGCCTTAAATGGAGCTCAAAATACCACCTTAAACATTCTCCTCTCCCAAGAAATGCTTAATCATAAATCAAATGACTCAAACTGTATTAAAAATGACAAATAGAGCAAGCACTTACATCTCATTTTTTTCTTTTAATTCACCAATGCATCAAAGATTTTTGAAGGATATTATTCCACACACAAAAAGATGAAGTGTACCAGGAATGCAAGATTCCAGGGATAAAAGAAGAGATTAAAAATCAAATGGTGGACCAGGCTTCATGCTGAAAATTATTCTGAAAATAGACATACTCATTTTAAGACAAGGAGATGAGGACTGTCTGTTCTGAACTTGTAAGGAGTGGTGAATCTCACAGTAATTGGACACATGTTTTTCATCTTAGAAGAACTTATGAATCCATTTTAATGCATTAAAGTTCATGGGTACTATTTGTCCACAAGTAAGCTTTCTCCCCTTTTTCCCACTATGCATTCTTTAATGGGGTTTTGATTCAACGGGGGAAAAAAACCTTCCAAAACTCACTAATGTTTCCTGAATTGCCATTAGGCTAGCTTTAGAAGGAATTTTAAAGTATGTGCTAAATGAAACTTTCTGTCTAAGAATCTTTAATATTCTAGTACTTTTGAGTAACAAGTTATTTTTATGTGTCCCTACTTTTATTGGTAGAAATTCATTCTCAGCAATAAGAATTATGAAGTGTCTAACTCACAATGCAAATTTGTCTTGACCTGGAATAGATTAGAAAGTGGATCAGGCAGGAAAGCTCAGCCTGGCAAATCATAACACACCTCTTCAAAAGGTACTGATGCCGAGCCTTTGGAGGGCTCATTGTGGAAGGAAAGGAGAGTGAATTCTGTGGAAGCAACTCATTTCTCCTCCCTTCATATTGATTACAAATACCTAGAATAGTCAACTGATTCTAAAGGCAGTAAACCTGCTGTTTTTTTCACAGCGTTTTTCAGTCTACTTGGAAACATCTGTTTTTAATTGCATTTGGATTTGAAAACTAATTTCGGGTGAGATTGGGTTCAGGCTCCAATCAAGTTGGAACTGAGAGATTATTGCTTATCCACGCATCCTGAAACTCACGGAGGGTTGAGGCCAAGGATACCACACTTTCCGAATGTGTGCACGAGGCACATGCATTTAGAAATGAAAAAAGAATGGCCTAATTCTCTCAGGGAAGCTTCTTTAAGGCCAATGATTTTGGGTTTTAGGTTACAGCTTTTAGACTCCAGATTCGATTTTGGAAAAGGTCAGCTGGAGGACAACACCCTCCCATGCATTCCAATACATGGAGCAGGAGATGAACAGTCATATGATCAAATCAAAATAAAAACAGTATTTTGGGTCCTTCGTTGACAATATCATAAATCCAGCCCATGCTCCAAATTTGAAAGAAATGGAAACAAATACGCTGTCTCCTAACACAATGGCATGGAGTTCTCTGCCCTTCATCTTACTAGAAGGTGAAGAAAGGAGAATGACTCAAGAATTCCCCTTTGTGCAGGTTCCGGGATTGCCTTTCTCACTCCAGGACCTGCTGAGGACACAGGTTCTGGAGTTAGTCCCAAGCTTGTCGCTCACTCACAATATATTTCTAGTATCCACTCTCTGCCTCAAGGCATCCAATTTTAAATGAGGCTTTTATTTTTCTGCTTCACAAGAAATATTTTGGGAGTATTTGTTCGTGATCTATAGCAAAGTACTAAAAATCATACAGGGTGGCTAAAGTGCAAAGAGCTATTTTGATTTCCTTTAATGTCCAAGTCCAAAAAATAACTGTAAAACTCATGCCAAGAATTCTTAAGTGATTATTTGATATTTTGACAACCCAGAATATGAGCCCTAGGTCTTTAACTTTGCAATTCTGAGCTACAACCAGTGCCAATTTTATCAGACTGATCAACTTCCCTGGTGGCTCAGTTGGTAAATAATCCACCTTCAATACAGGAGACCTGGGTTTGATCCCTGGGTTGGGAAGATCCCCTGGAGGAGTGCACAACCCACCTGAGCATTCTTGTTTGGAGAATCCCATGGACAGAGGAGCCTGGTGGGCTACAGTCCATGGGGTAGCGAAGATCAGACATGACTGAGCAACTAAGTATGAACATGCATGTTTTCTGAAACTCAAATAACGAGTAAAGAACATAAATATAATATTCCAGTTTGATTACATAACTATTATACATTTTAATAAACTAAGATATTGAAAATGAAGAGTACCCTCATATTTGTTCCCTACCTTCAAAGGATGTAAGTTTAAACACTATGGTTAATTTTAATGAAATTCATTATCCAATTAATCCAAAAGTTTTACTACCATAAGCTATTCATTTCTAAGAATCACTTTCATTGACATAAGGAAGAGCACTGGTTACCACTTACAAATTCTAAATGTTCTCTGGAGGGCTTTTCAGAGGTGAAAAGACTCTTTTTCTTAATACCTGCCATTAAATTCTAACAAGAAGTTTGTATCTAAAATACATCACTTTCAATGCTTAATCGTGGCTCAACTTCTTTATCTGATGAACCAAAGAAAACCAAGGAACTTGCATTTGAATTTGATCCCCTACTAAAATGCTAATAACCTAGAACACATTGGGGGAAAAGAGAGTTGTCTTTATAAATGAATATCCCAAATATAATAATGAAATGCCTATGCCATTAGCTATCTACACTTCTTAGAAGAGACCATATAAAGTACACGTTTATGCCCAAAGGGCACTCTGATGGCAGAGAGTCCAAGAGAGTCAGGAAATAAGACTCTGAATCTCCCAAAAAGCCAGGGACACTGATGCTCCTGTGACCCTGGGCAGTGGGTGCCTTTCAACCCACATTAAGCCCCTGTGTGCAGTTACAATCACAGCCCATGCAAACAGCGAAATGAGTCCCTTCAACAGACCTTCTTTGGGATTAATAGGAGTGAGAATGTTATTGGTCATTTTTTTCTTTTCACTTCACAATCCATCATGTAAAAAAAGTTTTAAAAATTGTATTTCTTTAGAATTTATGGCATCTTTAAAAACTTATTTTTATTTATTTATTATTGAATCATAGTTGATTTACAATGTTGTGTTAGTTTCTGGTGTACAGCAAAGTGATCCAGTTATACACACACACACACAACACACATATATATATATGTATATATATATATTCTTTTCCATTATGGTTTATTACAGGATGTTGAATATAGTTCCCTGTGCTATACTGGAGGTCCTTGTTGTTTACTTATTTTATGTATAATAGTTTGTGCCAGCTAGTCCCAAACTCTTAATTTATCCCTCTCCTCCCTTTTCCCTTTGGTAACCATAAGTTTGTCTTCTATGTCTGTGATTCTGTTTCTGGTTTGTAAAGTTAATTTGGATCATATTTTAGATTCCACATATAAGTGATATCGTATGGTATTTGTCTTTTTCTGATTTACTTCACTTAGTTCGATAATCTCTAGGCCCATCCATGTTGCTGCAGATGGTATTATTTCATTCTTTTTTATGGCTGAGTACTATTCCATCATGAGAAATGCTGGACTGGAAGAAGCACAAGCTGGAATCAAGATTGCTGGAAGAAATATCAATAACCTCAGATATGCAGATGACACCACTCTTATGGCAGAAAGTGAAGAGGAACTAAAAAGCCTCTTGATGAAAGTGAAAGAGGAGAGTGAAAAAGTTGGCTGAAAGCTCAACATTCAGATGGGGAAACAGTGGAAACAGTGTCATACTTTATTTTGGGGGGCTCCAAAATCACTGCAGATGGTGACTGCAGCCATGAAATTAAAAGACGCTTACTCCTTGGAAGAAAAGTTATGACCAACCTAGATAGATATTCAAAAGCAGAGACATTACTTTGCCAACTAAGGTCCGTCTAGTCAAGGCTATGGTTTTCCCAGTGGTCATGTACGGATGTGAGAGTTGGACTGTGAAGAAGGCTGAGCACCAAAGAATTGATGCTTTTGAACTGTGGTGTTGGAGAAGACTGTTGAGAGTCCCTTGGACTGCAAGGAGATCCAACCAGTCCATTCTGAAGGAGATCAGCCCTGGGATTTCTTTGGAGGGAATGATGCTAAAGCTGAAACTCCAGTACTTTGGCCACCTCATGTGAAGAGTTGACTCATTGGAAAAGACCCTGATGCTGGGAGGGATTGGGGGCAGGAGGAGAAGGGGACGACAGAGGATGAGATGGCTGGATGGCATCACAGACTCGATGGACGTGAGTCTGAGTGAACTCCAGGAGTTGGTGATGGACAGGGAGGCCTGGCGTGCTGTGATTCATGGGGTCGCAAAGAGTTGGACACGACTGAGCAACTGAACTGAACTGAACTGAACTATTTCATTATGTATACATAGGTATACACAACGGAATAGACACACACACACACACACACACACACACACACACACGCTCACACATACCACGTCTTCTTTATCCATTCAGCTATCAGTGGACATTTAGCTTGCTTCCAAGTCTTGGCTATTGTAAATAGTGCTGCTATGAACATTGAGATACATGCACCTTTTCAACTTAGAGTTTTTATCTTTTCTGGATATATGCCTAGAAGTGGAATTGCTGGATCATATGTAACCCTATTTTTACTTTTTAAAGAAATCTCCATACAAACTGCTCTTGATATAAATTGCTAAAATGTCTTCCAGAAAGGCTATAACAATTTATACATTTACTCAGCAGAGTATGAGTGTGCCAACAAGTCCTGCCCTTATCAGCTTTGATCCCTAAAGTTTCTTTATATTTGCTAATTTGATAGATTAAAAAGGTATTTTACTTCGGATGTATTCATTTTGCATGTATTCAATTCCTAGAGAGATTAAAGTGTTTTTCACACATGTTCTAATTATTTCTATTTCTTCTTATTTAATTATATCTGTTTTAAAATCCTTTGTACATTTTTTGTTTGACTTTTTTTCTTCTCAACTATGGAAATTCTTATTAACATTCTGTTATTCACCATGTGTTTTTCCTAATGTGTCCTTTATGTTTTGGTTTTATATCTATATTTGATGTTCAGATATGTCAAATATTTATAGTTAATTCTATAAATCTTTTCTTTTCTCATCCATTTCCTTCAAGATTAGAAAGTACTAAGTTTTAATATTTAAAATGTCTTCTATGTGTGATATTGGTGTCAGTTAATGCCCTTTTAAGTGTCATTTAGCACCTGTCTCATTGCTCCAATATTAGATCAGGAGTCAGCAAATGCTTACCTACTGTGAAACTGCCTTCTGGGCTCCTTTTCAAGACAATTTTGAGGTAGAGACTATAGTAATCTCTTCTGAAGAAAGTGTTGTTTCACAAAACTTCTTTATTCAGAGTCTGAAATGTGCTTCCCTGTTGCTAATTACTGGGTTATTTATTCCTCTTGATAGATAGATACTATATATATTGCCTTTTGCAATACTTCATTTCAAAATATTGGCAAATATATAAGACTATTTGGACTGTGTGGAAATTCAAATATATTACTTAGAGAAAAATATTTTATTTCCACTGAGCATTCAAAAATTTAAAGTGCTCAATTTCTAGGACCTGACTGAATGAGAGAATATATTTAAATGGAAATTCAAATAATCCTTGAATGGCTAAAAAATCAGGAAGATAAAGTGTGTATCCCCAAATTGAGTCCTTTCTAGGTTGCCACAATGAAGTACATTAGCTGCAAAACACAAGGGAATAGTGAGTTTTTCACAAGTTGAAATAACCACCATATCCATTCCAAATGCTTTATATAATTTATTGTGACTTCATTATATTGGTGTTAATATGCAAGCCTAGCAAAACAGATTTAGACAAATTCTGGCCGATCTCTGTTCTCTGCTGCCTAAGCCAGAAGGAGCTTAACAAGCAAAACAATCTGAGCAAGAATCAGTTCAACACTGTGACTTCCATTTTGTTGGTTGCAAATACACTCCTCTGAATTCCAAGTTATCTTCCAAATGTAGAGAAAGAGATAAGAAGCACTTTTGATTGAGCAAATAATGTACTTACTTTTCTATACAGTTAGGAGAATTGAGATCTCAAGTAGAAAGTATAAGATATATAGCCACAAATAAAGCCTGCCATTTCAATTATGCCAAGCATATCCTAATGCAGAAAGAATGATAACATTAAGAGGCAGTCAAAACATACATTAGGATCTACGTATTTTAAAGGAAATTGGGAGCCATTAAACAGAACTGAAGGAGAAGGCAATGGCACCCCACTCCAGTACTCTTGCCTGGAATATCCCATGGACGGAGGAGCCTGGTGTGCTACAGTCCATGGGGTCGCTGAGAGTTGAACATGACTCAGTGACTTCACTTTCACTTTTCACTTTCATGCATTGGAGAAGGAAATGGCAACTCACTCCAGTGTTCTTGCCTGGAGAATCCCAGGGACAGCGGAACCTGGTGGGCTGCTGTCTATGGGGTTGCACAGAGTCGGACACGACTGAAGCAACTTAGCAGCAGCAGCAGCAGCAAACAGAACTGGTATGGAATTTTTTTTTTCTGTGTCTTTGTTATTTTGGAGACCAATGAATATTAAATATGTTTTTCTAGAGTAGGTAGTATTCCCTAGACAGGTAGCAAAATCACTTACCTATCCACTTGGATATACTAATATAATAATGACAACTAAATTTTTTTTCTTAAATAACTTCAATATAGGTTTATTTATCTGGTTTCCATGTGAATTCCTGGGTCAACCCGATGGAACCCCTTCTTTGGCCACTATAAAACCATTTGCCTGGAGGGGGCTCTATGTGGGCAGGTTTCCTGGCAGGATGGATGGGTCTTCTCACTTTGGGTCAGGCCTATTTGCCCACCAGGCTGTGTTCCATGAAGGGAGAAGGTGCCCTCTGTGTTTTCCTTTATCTAGATTTTATCAAGCCCTGATCAATTCTGGCATAAGAACGTTCACTAGTTGTGAAATCCCAAAGGCCTGAAGTTTCTTAGCTGAAATCCAAAAAGTTAATAAAAATTCTGTCATGAAATTTTATTGGGAGAATGTGGAGGGGATGGGTATTGAGTCCCAGCACACTCTCACTTCTTCTTTGAAATAAAATATTTCCTAGACTAACTTTAGCACATCCACAATATCTTTGCAGAAGTTATAAGATGAACAAGGAAAAACTCTTCAGGGACCTTCTCTGGTGGTCCAGGAGTTAAGACTCTGCACTCCCAATCCACAGGGCCCATGTTTGTTGCCTGGTCAGGGAATTATATTTCACATGCCACAACTAAGAGTTCGCATGGCACAACTAAAGATCTGGCGCACTGCACAGACAAATAAATAAATAATTTTTTTTCATAAAATGAAAAACTCAGAGCTTCCCTGTTGACTTAGTGATAAAGAATCCATCTGTCAATGCAGAAGACATGGGTTCGATTCCTGGTCTGAGAAGATCCCACATGCCAGAGAGCAACTAAAGCAGTGAGCCACAACTACAGAGGCCATGCTCTACAGCTCAGCAACTGCAACTACTGAGCCAACACGCCTGGAGCCCATCCTCGGCAGTAAGAGCAGCCCCCGCAGGGAGAAGCCTGAACACCACCATTAGACAGTAGCCCCTCTCACCGCAGCTAGAGAAAAGCCCGCACCACAACAAAGACCCAGAGCAACCAAAAATAAACAAATAAAATTGATTTTTAAAAATGAAAAACTGCAGAAATATTTCCAAAGTGACTCAAAAACTGGGTCTAAAAGAAAGAGCTTGTGGCTCTCAGATGAAGATTCCCTTTTTCACTCCTGTTGAAGTCCCATGTCGATTCTTCATCAATAATCCCGAGTATTGCCTCTGACAGCACAATGAACACCAGTGCCCTGATCACACTTAATTCTGTGGGCTTCTACTCCCTAGTGCTTAGAAACAAATAAACAAGTCAATGGTGAACAAACGCCACAAGCTGATATGCAGCAGTACACAAAAGGCATTACTGCTCCTGAATAGCACTTATTCGGTATTTAATCTCCCGAATACTTGCATTTTTGGAATGGCTCCGCAACAAAGGGTATCCAGAGGAAAAAAGAAAAGTATGTCCTTTTCTTAGAACTCAGTGTCACCAAGTACAAATGAGACGACAGAAGCCACAGGTAGCACCTGATGAACTGTGGTAATTGGCTGGATCAATTACAGGAAAAGAAAGTGCTGTTTAACTGCCCAGCTGCACGTTTAGAAGTTCAGTGCCTCCATACTCGTGCTGGCAGACCTTGTAAGGGGACAGCAGACAGGAAGGAGAATGCTGCAGAGACGGAGCGGGAAGACAGTGCAGGATAGGAGAGAGGAGATGAAAGTGGTGTGAGTGGCAGCAAGTCAATGGAAACTACAAGCAGTAACAGAGAGTGTGATCCAGGCCTCTGAGAGAAAGAGAGAGGTAGGCAAAATTCTTGCCCTTGAGATGGAGAAAAAGCAGCAAACAAGAGAGACCCGGGCACCACTGGAACATGCCAATCAAGGGTCCTGTGATGGAGAAAGAAGAGTCATTTAATCCATGAATTCTTAATAAACACCTACATTTCTAGGGACCTGGAATACAAAACTGAATGCTTTATGCTGATCCTCCAAAATGCTACAAACCAAGCCACTGCCTCCTGAAGACCACATCTCTTATGTGTGTATGCGTGCTAAGTTGCTTCAGTCATGTCTGACTCACTATGACCCTATGGACTGTAGCCTGTCAGGCTCCTCTGTCCATGGGATTTTCCAGGCAAGAATTTTAGAGTGGGTTGCAATTGCCTCCTCCAGGGGATCTTCCTGACCCAGGGATCAAACCCACTTCTCTTATGTCTCCTGCCTTGGCAGGCAGGTTCTTTACCACTAACTCCACCTGGGAAACCCAGCCACCTCTATATCTGCGTCTAGATCATTCAACTTTGCTGACAAAGGTCCATCTAGTCAAAGCTATGGTTTTTCCAATAGTTATGAATGAATGTGAGAGTTGGACCATAAAGAAAGGTGAGTGCTGAAGAATTGATGCTTTTGAACTGTGGTGTTGGAGAAGATTCTTGAGGGTCCCTTGGACTACAAGGAGATCAAACCGTTCAATCCTAAAGGAAATCAGTCCTGAATATTCACTGGAAGGACTGATGCTGAAGCTCCAATACTTTGGCCACCTGATGCAAAGTGCTGACTCATTTGAAAAGACCCTGATGCTGGGAAAGATTGGAGGCAGGAGGAGAAGGGGATGACAGAAGATGAGATGGTTGGATGGCATCACTGACTCGATGAACTCATGAGTTTGAGCAAGCTCCAGGAGTTGGTGAAGAACAGGGAAGCCTGGCGTGCTGCAGTCCAAGGGGTCTCAAAGAGTTGGACACAACTGAGCGACACAACTGAACTGAGATCATTCAACATCTAATCAGCAGTGCCAGCCAAGGTAGTTTGGGAATCTCTCCAAGAAAAAACAAAAGGTCCATAAACCATATGGAAGAGAACAGCTCCTTCTCTTTTGGTGCTGGCTGGCTCTGGTCTTTCTCCACCAGGTAATAATAAAAGCATGATAATTTCCAGGAATGAGAATCAAATGGGATATTATTCTTTAGGAAACTAGGAAATACTGGAATGTAGAATCTTAGTAAATGTGAAAAGCGAAACCAAAAATAAATACAAGCATACAAAAATCTTTGTTGAAGTAGAAAAGCCTGGTGCCTTACAAATCAGACTGTCCACCAGGGTTAGAGGCAGAGTTAAGTCCATAGGGTATTACCTTTTGGATGTGATTTTTAATTTTGTAGTTATGTTACATCTGTATTAGGGTTGTTAGTGTCATGAGACACCAGATACACAGATGTCTGTTTGCCAGATTCTGTGTAAACCATTCCTAATTTTACATCAAACTGATGAAGCATTTATTTAAAAACATTTGTGGAGCTATAACTGCAAAGGTGGAACTCACAGCTTTTTTTTTTTTTTTTTACATATTACAACCACATGTTAAGACAAGAGACTTCAATAAAAAATTACCTTCAAACACATTTTGTATTGGGGGGATTTGCTTTATCCCTTAACACTCCAGGTTTAGAGGAGCGATCGAGCCCATGTTCCTTTGCAAAACTTCATTTTCTTTTGAACCCTGCATTGACCCTAAGTTTAACATCATTCCAAATTCAGTCTATTTTGCTCACACAAGATATTGCAGCCAAGCGAAACTCTGTCCTGGAAACCTCATAAATTGTATGAGCTGCTCAATTTAGGCCTGAGGGAGTAAATTGGAGAGAGCTTAGTCTGTCATACTGTTTTAGAATGCTTGCCGCAGAAATTCAGGATTAGTTCTAGATTGATTGAACTAGTTATGGTTCACCAAACTAGTTATGGTGGTGACTATGTGTGTGCGTATGTCCATATATATGGGCATACACACACACACACACACACACACACACACATATTTATATATAGTTGTTGTTGTTTAGTCCCTAAGTAGCATCCAACTCTTGGGATCCTATGGACTGTAGCCCATCAGGCTCCTCTGTCTGTGGGACTTCTCATGCAAGACTGCTGGAGTGGGTTGACTTTTCCTTATCCAGGGGATCTTACTAACCCAGGGATCAAACCTGAGTCCCCTGCATTGGCATGTGGATTCTTTACCACTGAGCACATATATATGTATGTGTGCATGCATGCTAAGTCGCTTCAGTTGTGTCTGTCTCTTTGTGGCCCTATGGACTGTATGTAACCTGCCAGGCTCCTCTGTCCATGGGATTCTCCAGGCAAGAATACTGGAGTGAGTTCCCATGCCCTCCTCCAGGGGATCCTCCCAACCCAGGAATGGAACCCATGTCTCTTAGGTCTCCTGCCTTGGCAGGCAGGTTCCTTACCACTAGCACCCCCTATACACACACCTATGTCCCATTGTTTTAGTTGTTGTTTTTTTAACCAAGAAGTCCTTTACTTGTTATTGATGTCCTGCTTATTTAATATACTTAAAGTGGGTTTGATGTTGGGGGAAGGGGGGCCAGTGAGGAACCTGAGTTAGCACCCTCTGAATACCGACTTTACTGGAAACATCCATGTATTCACCAAATACATCCAGGCATTCACCAAATGCCTGCTATATACTATGTCCCAGGGACTCAATACTGAACAGAGACAGAACTTCTTCTTATGAAGGTATGATTCACATAACACCATTTAAACTGTGAATCAGTCAGATAAATTCCTGATGTCACTTTATTTTGAAATCCAACGCCTCTACTCACCAGCTATGTGACCTTCATCCAGTTTACTCATGCCTCAGTTTCCTCATGTCTAGAACAGAGTTTGCTGTGAAGAGTAAGTGAGAGCAGATAGTAGAGCCTGGTTCACCACTGGATGATGTCCTTTGCCTTTCTCACAGTATTACCCAGTGGACTTTGAAACCGATTTTGTAGGCATCAGTTATGAGTGACTGCTCATAGTTATGGGTAACTGCTCCCGCCTGGTAATAGTTACAGCCACCAGGGGGCAGTAGAAGATGGGTCCCCAAGCACTAAGGAGAGGATAGTGCTATTTTCATTGATAGATAGCTAAAAACTAATTTCATGTTTGTGTTGGCTCATAAATGAACAAATGAAAAAAGAAATACATTAAGCAGTCATTAAAAGAAACAGTGATCAAAGCGGAAGTAAATGATGGTACTCAGTTGTTTGAGGGTCTATTCTGTGCCAGTCTCTGAAGATAAAAATGGCACCTGTTCTACCAAGTGGTGGGAAGGTTACCTGAATTACAGCAGTACTGACAAGCAGTAAACACTTAGGGACAGTTGCAGTTATGATTTTGGGGAGGATATGTTTTTAGAGTAGTCAAGAGAGAAAATGTGGTACTATTTACCACCTACCGAAATCTTTCTAACAATGTTTGACTTTTCCTACCAATCTCTCTCTTACCTAGAGGAACCAAAATTTTTCTGATTTATCATTTCTGTTCATTTTTTAATCATACCAACCAACTGAAATAAAAGATAAAATAGCATGGAATCTAAACGTGTCACATCCCCAAATTCTCAAAAGTCTCACTGGGATAATTAAGAGAAATGTTAGGTCATATCAAATTCTGCCTCATCGCATTGAAAATAACTCTAAAATGTTCTATTGATTTTTAAATGAGAAAAATGTCAATTACAAATAGAAATATTAGAATGAATTGTTACCGATCTTACATTTTCCTTCTTTATATATGCAATTTGTGTAAATTTATATATGCAAATTGTGCTTGCTGCTGCTGCTGCTAAGTCACTTCAGTCGTGTCCGACCCAGTGCGACCCCATAGACAGCAACCCACCAGGCTCCCCCGTCCCTGGGATACTTAAGGCAAGAATACTGGAGTGGGTTGCCATTTCCTTCTCCAATGCATGAAAGTAAAAAGTGAAAGTGAAGTCGCTCAGTCGTGTCCAACTCTTAGCGACCCCATGGACTGCAGCCTACCAGGCTCCTCCATCCATGGGATTTTCCAGGCAAGAGTACTGGAGTGGATTGCCATTGCCTTCTCCAGCAAATTGTGCTTCTAATATGCAAATTGTGAAGGCATGATTATATCCATGTTCATGTAGCAGAGAGCTATAAAAATCTGGAGTGGTAAATAAGTGGGGGAAAGAAGAAGAAAGAAAGTATTAGTTGTTCAGTCATGTCTGACTCAGTGATTCCATAGACTATAAGCTGCCAGGCTCCTCTGTCCATGGAATTCTCCAGGTAAGAATATTGGGGTTGGTAGCCATCCTCTTCTCCAGGGGATCTTCCTGACCCAGGGACTGAACCCAGGTCTCCTGCATTGCAGACAGAATGTCAAATCCAAAGCCATCATTGTCCAACATTTGTAATATGGTGTATGAAGGAGACAAAGTTACTTACATGATTAAATACATTGACAAGATATTTTAAAAACTCACAAATCTTTCACTTTATTTTTTTATGTTTGAATACTACCACAGTGGGGTTCCCAGGTGGCTCAGTTCAGTTCAGTTCAGTTCAGTTCAGTCACTCAGTTGTGTCCGACTTTTTGTGACCCCATGAATCTCAGCGAGCCAGGCCTCCCTGTTCATCACCAACTCCCGGAGTTCACTCAGACTCGCGTCCATCGAGTCTGTAATGCCATCGAGCCATCTCATCCTCTGTCGTCCCCTTCTCCTCCTGCCCCCAATCCCTCCCAGCATCAGAGTCTTTTCCAGTGAGTCAACTCTTCACATGAGGTGGCCAAAGTACTGGAGTTGCAGCTTTAGCATCATTCCTTCCAAAGAAATCCCAGGGCTGATCTCCTTCAGAATGGACTGGTTGGATCTCCTTGCAGTCCAAGGGACTCTCAACAGTCTTCTCCAACACCACAGTTCAAAAGCATCAATTCTTCGGCACTCAGCTTTCTTCACAGTCCAACTCTCACATCCATACATGACCACTGGAAAAACCATAGCCTTGACTAGATGGACCTTAGTCAGCAAGGTAATGTCTCTGCTTTTGAATATGCTATCTAGGTTGGTCATAACTTTTCTTCCAAGGAGTAAGCGTCTTTTAATTTCATGGCTGCAATCACCATCTGCAGTCATTTTGGATCCCCAAAAAATAAAGTCTGACACTGTTTCCCCATCTATTTCCCATGGAGTGATGGGACCAGATGCCATGATCTTCATTTTCTGAATGTTGAGCTTTAAGTCAACTTTTTCACTCTCCTCTTTCACTTTCATCAAGAGGCTTTTTAGTTCCTCTTCACTTTCTGCCATAAGAGTGGTGTCATCTGCATATCTGAGGTTATTGATATTTCTCCCAGCAATCTTGATTCCAGCTTGTGTTTCTTCCAGTCCAGCGTTTCTCATGATGTACTCTGCATAGAAGTTAAATAAGCAGGGTGACAATATACAGCCTTGATGTACTCCTTTTCCTATTTGGAACCAGTCTGTTGTTGTGGTAAAGAATCCACCTGCTAATGCAGGAGATGACGCAGGTGAAATGGATTTGATCCTTGGGTTGGGAAGATCCCCTGAGGAGGGAATGGCAACCCACTCCAGTGTTCTTGCTGGGAAATCCCATAGACAGAGGAGCCTGAAGGGCTACAGTCTGTGGGGTTGCAAAGAGTGACATGACTGAGCACTGTTACAGAGATGTTTGTCTGCAGTCTTGAACTATTTTTAATGATTACTCTTATTGTGGACCATCTGTCAGCATCTGTGGGTCATTCTTCAGGCTTAGTATAGAAAAGAATAAGATATCCCTTAATGGCCGCATATCAGATTCAGCTACTTTGAGGCAAGAAAATATTAAAACTGGATGAAGACAAGAAATTAAAACTGTATATAGATTTTAGAAAAAAGAATGTCTGAAAACAGGCTGGCCTCTATTTTAGCCTAAACAAGTTGCAACATTAGGAATATTGTCAGATAAAATACAGGATTTTTATATAATATTTAAGGCATGCTTGAAAGAAGGTTAATCATTGTTTTTCTGAGAGTCACATTTAACTGTGTTCTGTATTTTTATTTGCTAAAGCTGGTAAGCCTACTCATGAAGATGTCTTTGCACATATAACACAAAACTTTCACTCTCTGAAGGTTAACCCTGAGAAAGGTTTACCTGAACAGGCAGTTGGTTAGTCTGGTAGCAGCCTATGAAAATTTGTCAGGTCACCACATTTTCAGCATAGCAGAAGGCTCAGAGAGAGAGAGCTTCACCCACTTTTCCATTTCTGTAGACTACACAGAGCTGTCTGCAAGGTAATAATTGACAAATAAATACTCATACTCAGAGCATAGAGCTTAATGAGACAACTCAGCTCCAAGTACAAACTAAACTGAAGAAGTACAGCATAAAACATCCTATTTATTCCCAGTCAGGGTACCCTTATCAAGAAATCAATTGGCTGTAAATGTATGGCTTTGCTTATGGATTTTCAGTCCTATTTCATTAGTCTATATACCTATCCTTATGCCAGTACCAAACTATTTCAATTACTGTAGCTTTGTCATAAGTTTTAAAATCAGAAAGTGAGTCCTTCAGCTTTGTTCTTCTTTTTTTTGACATTGTCTTGGCTATCCAGAGTCTCTTGCAAGTCTTTATGAGTTTGAGGATCATCTTTTCCACTTATGAAAAAAGGCTGTTGGAATTTTGATAGAGACTCCATGCACTCTGTAGAGCGCTTCGGGTCATATTATCATCTTAACACTATTAGGTCTTCCAATCCATGAACAGCTATGTATTATCATTTATTTAAGTCTAATTTCTCTTACAAATATTTTCTAATGTTTAGTGTACAAGTCTTTTATCTCCTTGGTTAAATTTACTAACTAGGTATATTATTCTTTGGATGTTATTATACATGTAATTATTTTTTAAATTTTCTTTTTGATAGTACAGTGCTAGAGATGAGAGACACTATATTGATTTTTGTGTTACTCTTGTACCATGCAACTTTGATGAATTCATTTATTAGCTCAAGTACTTTGTGTTATGTGTGATGTGTATTTTTTTAAAATTTTCTACATATGGGACCATGTAATCTATAAATAGAGATAGTTTTTCTTCTTCCTTTCCATTTGGATGTCTTCTGTTTCTTTTTATTGCCTAACTGAGCTGGCTACAACCTCCAGTACAATGTTGAACTGCGCTGCTGGAAGAAGGCATCATTACATTGTTCCTCGTTTTAGGGAGACAGCTTAGTCCTTCAACATTGAGTACAATGTTAGCTGTGAGTTTTTCATGAATGCCCTTTACCACACTGAGGAAGTTTCCTTCAATTCCTAGTTTTCTATTTTTTTTTTTAATCAGGCAAGGGTGTTGGATTTTATCAAACATGTTTTCTGTGTCAGTAGAGAGGATAGTGTGGTTTTTTCTTCTCTTCGCTCAATTAATGTGGTGCATTGCAATGACTGTCTTACATTTTTAGTTCAAATCCCACTTTGCTGTGTATAATCCTTTTGAATCTGCTATTGGATTCAGTTTGCTAATTTCGTTGGTGGTTTTTGCATCTATATTCATAACAGCTTTATCTATAATTTTTTCCTTATAAAATGTCTATCTGATCTTGATTTTAAAGTGACATTGGCCTCATAGAATGAATTTGGAAGTGTTCCGTCCTATTCAATTTTTTGGAAGAGTTTAAGTAGGATTGATATTAATTCTTTTTTAAATATTTGAAAGAATTTACCAGTAAAGCTATTGTCCTCAGACTTTTCTTTGTTGCAAAGTTTGATTACTGGGTCAATCTCTTGTCCTCAATCTATTCAAATTTTTATTTCTTCTGCATCAGTTTTGGTTATTTGCATTTTTCTAGGAACTTATCTATTTCATCTGGATAATTTAATTTGTTGGCCTACAATTAATTGTTCATGGTGTTCTTTTAATCCATTTTGTTTTCTGAAAGGTGGATAGTAATGACCTACTTTCATTTTTTATTTTAGTTGTGTCTTCTCTTTTTTCTTGGTTAGTCTAACTAAAGTCTTGTCAGTCTCATTGATCTTTTTAAGGACATAACTTTTGGTTTATTAAATCCCTCTTTTTTTTTCTATCCTCTAAAAGATTTTTTAATAGCATGAAGGACACAGAGAACAGAGAAATCAATTCTAATTAAGGACTCTTGGGAGTGTTTCTTTGAAGGATTAGGCTATAACTAGGTCATTAAATTCCTAAAAAGCAAAGTTTTATTTCACAACTCCTTCCCAAATTAAGAAAAACATCTAAAACAAATTGCCACTTTTGAAGAACTGCTGGTTTAGGAAAATTAATGCATTTTGAGCATCCTGGGTATTTGTTTAACTTCTTAGTGGCTTTTTGACAGTAGTAAACTTCTAAAATGCAATACTGGAAAGCAAAGTCATACAAGTAAATCAGCTTACTTTTCTTCTCACTGCTTTCAACTTCCTGATTCTTGACAACATGGAGCATAATTGTTGGTTTGGAATCTGAAATAATACAATAGCCTATCAGGTCCTAAAGAATGTATTTTGAAAATGTGCGATCAAAAGTGCATGCATGCCAACTAAGTCTATTCAGTCACATCTTTGCAACCCTATAGACTGTAGCCCACTAGGCTCCTCTATCCATGTGATCCTCCAGGCAAGATTACTGGAGAGGGTTGCCATTTCCTCCTCCAGAGGATCTTCCCAGGAATTGAACCCCATCTGTTATGTCTCCTGCATTGGCAGGTGAGTTCTTTACCACTAGCACCACCTGGAATGGCCAAAGAAATGTGTTCAAAACAGAGCTTACTCATAGAGCCTCCCCAACATTTGAGACTAAGGGAGGAAAAACAATTCATTCAAAAGAGTCTCAGAAGTTTGTCTTAGAATTTGAATATTGAAACTTCTTCTTTTTGACCATTACTTTAACTTCTTTTAACACATATGTTAAAGAATAGAGTAGAACAAGGAGGAAAAAAGTTTTAGGTCACATTTCATCATTGTATTTTTCACAAAATTCACTCTTACTCACACAAAATACAGCAGTAAGTTATTAATCACACTAAAAGATGGTATCAATTTTACTAGTAAGAAAATTCTGATCCTATCCATAAAACCACATAGGATTTTGATTAAAACTAATAAACAAAATTTATACTTTTCTTTTTGAAATCACATTTAGCTTTGAAATACATACAAATACATATATGTAGCACACATACGTCACTCTCCATTTTCAAATTCTCGGTAATCTTTTATTGCAAAACCAAAACTGTTTGAAAATGGAGTCATCACTTCGATCTTTTGTAAACTCTTATGATTGTTCTCTAAATAGCGTAAAATGAGAAAGCTCACACATATCACACAACCCGCAATCAACGTCCATCTATCACAGCCAGTGAACGCCAGTCAAGTAGGACGAACATCATCCAGTATGTCATTAGTAGACTCTTACAAATATTTCAAATGTGTGGATGTAACACCATTCTATTGTGCTTAGAAATAAATCCAAAATATAAAATATGCATCAAACATTATACTTGCTTTTGACTCAGTTCAGCTTTCACACTAACCAGCACCCAACTACAAACTACACAGCTGCCAGGTAAGGTGGCCCAACAGGTTTTACTGTTGTTGATACTTCATATAAACTTTAAGAAAATGGCTGGCAGTTAAAGTATAAACATATTACTATAGAGATCCCCACAGGACTTCTTCCACAGTGATGTGAAGCCATGACAGCAGGATTTTCCCAGAGATTCTAAGCACAACTCATGCTCAACAGATTACAGTCATACACATGATCAAGCTATTTTGTTGTTCAATCGTTATGTCTGATTCTGTGACCCTATGGACTGCAGCACTCCACACTCCTCTGTCTTCCACTACCTCCAAGAGTTTGCTCAATTTCATGTCCATTGAGTCCATTGGCCATCCGACCATGTCATCCTCTGTCATCCCCTTCTCCTGCCCTCAATCTTTCCCAGCATTGGGATCTTTCCCAGTGAGTCGGCTCTTCGCATTATGTGGCCAAAGTATTGGAGCTTCAATTTCAGCAACCGTCCTTCCAGTGAATATTCAGGGTTGATTTCCCTTAGGATTGACTGGTTTGATCTTGCAGTCCAAGGGACTCTCAAGAGTCTTCTCCAGCACCACAATTCTAAAGCATCAATTCTTTGGCACTCAGCCTTCTTTATGGTCCAACTCTCATATATATACATGACTACTGGAAAAATCATAGCTTTGACTATACAGACCTTTGTTGGCAAAATGATGTCTCTGCTTTTTAGCGTGTTAAAAACGTTTGCCTAGGTTTGTCATAGCTTTCCTTCCAAGGAGCAAGCATCTTTTAATTTTATGGCTACAGTCACCAACTGCAGTGATCAAAGCTATTCAAATATCAAAAAGGGAAATATTACTCACTGGAAATCCTGTACTGCTGGAAGAACACACTTTTGCAGCTTCCTCAGACCATATAAAAAGAGTGACCTAAAGTCGATTGAATGCAAGATATCAATTAAGACGAACTTAGAAGTACATATCAGGAAAAGAATTTCCATAGCAAAAGATATTTCATACCTTGTTCTTCACCTGAGCTGTGCTGGTCAAATACTTTGCAGCTCACTATGTCCCCTTTTCTCTCAGAGAGCCTGAAATTCATAATAGGGTACAAGTTTGAGACCTGGTGTCTCAAGTGTCTGGTCACCACATACAAATTGCCAAATGCAATTCTTAATGCCAAACAATGTAGGACAGGCACAGTAAACATTTCTACCTCAGCAGTCAGCGATGTCAGGTCTAGGGTCATAGTCTAGTATTAGGGACGCATCTAGACAGATTTCCGCTTTTCCTGATTTCAAGGCACTGCTTTACCAGACTCATCACCACTACACGAGGTTCTGGGCTAAAGATTCCGACTCTTAAAAGAAATGTAAAGATACAACATGTGCCTGGGACGGTTGTCTTCTAGCTTTATCTACAGGACTTTATCTAAAGTCATACAAGTGGGTTGGCTTCCCCAGGACTCATCCTGGGGATAAGAGGAGCTCGGGGAACAGGATCTGGGGCAGAATGCCCTTGGCATCCCAGAAATAGGCACTGGTGGGACCAGGAATCCCAGGCCACATCACCAAGCCAGGACTTCAGCTCACACCCTCCTCCTTGAAACTCTGCTGCTCCCAGCTTCAGTGTTTTATCCTGCTCTCCTAAGGTCTGTTTTGAAGGCATAGTACCAGAGTGCTGTGGTCAAATGTAGCCTGTAGCTGGGTGATGTTGTGATCTCTAGTTGTAAAAATCTTAAATTTGTTGCCAACACTTAAAACCAAAAACATTTCATATAAAAGTAGAGAATTTGAGCTTCTCTTGGAAATGGGAAAATCTGGCATCTGGAGCAGCTTTTTGCTTGACAGCAGGCTGGAACTGAGGAACGGCTTCACCTTCCAAGACAGGACAAGCACCCTCTGGACCTGTTGGCATTAGAGCTGGCAGCTCTGGCTCAATAGTTAACCACAGCTTTTAAAACACAATCACAGATTCTAGACTGTGAATAAGATTAGATGTTAAAAATGTATTACTTTCTGAATGGGAGGCATGGTTTTGTGTGAGTCTTGGTAGAACTGGTCCATTATGAATCTCTGGTCTCCTATTCATCTTGTTTGCTTACTTAGAGAAAAAAAGAAAAACATTTCTACTTCTGGAGAAGCCTTCAAAAAAAAAAAAAACTTTTTGCTCCTCAGTTCATTAAAGTCATTTGTTAAAAGGCTGAAGACACCTTTTTTGCACTGCTAATTTCTCTCTTCCCTAGAAGCTTTAGAAATCTCACTTTCCTCATCCTGAAAGCCTGAACACTAATCCCCACCAATGGCCAGGTTGTCCTGAGGACTCATACAAACATTCATGCTTTCAATCCCGATTAATGTACCTCCAACCTTGTTCCAGGCACTGTGCCAGGGACTGGGTTAAATGAGACACCTGTATGCAGGTACAAAGTGTAAGAAAAACTTTTAGAACCAGGCTGCAATCATCACTGGAGTCTAGACACTGAACTTCACTTTAGCGGGAATTCACACCAGCACTTTATGGAAAGAGAATCTAAAAGGAACAGTAAAGGAAAAAGCTGAAAGGGGTTTCTTACCCCCTTACTGGAAAACAGCCATGTTTGATGTGTGTAGCTTTCTGTTAATATAGTTTGGAAACAGGTGCTCCTTCTGCACCTTTTTCCTCATTTGCCAGCTAGATGCCAGTGTCCAGAACATCCTAGGAAGTCATACACTGGAAATGACAGAGCAACAATGTGGAAAGAGCCTGGAATCTCTGGATCTCCATTTGGAGAACTGCCTGCCAATCAGGAATATTAATCCTGGACTTGGATGAATAAGGAAGCTTCTATGCTGTTTATGCCACTATACATTTTGGAGTTTGTTAGAGCAGGTAGCATTGCTTTAACTAACACAGATACTGCCTGCTCGTGATAGATTAAATAATGTAGAGTGCTAAGGAAAGCCTCTGGTATGTAGCAAACATTCAATAAATGCTAGAAATAGTTATCATAGTAATTGTTATCATCTCTCTGTATTATTTAGTGGGGCCAAAGGCACTAAAGTCTTTTGTTTGGGGTAATTTAGGTGTGTAGGATGCTTGTAGACGCAACAGATAAATCAATCCAAGAATGGATTAAATGAAAACAGTCACAATATCTCACTTGGTAAGTTCAGGGCCAGTGTTTTCAGGATTGGCTGGACCTTGCTGTCACAGGTCCTAGGGCTATCCATCATTTTTGCCCCATTATTCTGGTGTGTGATGATGTCTCTCCTCATGGGTGTATGATGGCTGCCATAGCTTCAGAGACCACTTGCAAACAGGACAATGCCCGGTGATGGGCTTTCTCTTTAATAGATAAAGAAGCCCTCTTTTTCCAGAAGACCCCAAACTCCTGCAGGACTGGTTTACATGCCCATGACAAAACTAGTCAGTCATTGGTAAGGAGAATGAAGCTATCATTGTTGGTCACCTTTCCTGAGTATAGGGGAGGACAAGCAACAAGATGGAGAAGGCAATGGCACCCCACTCCAGTACTCTTGCCTGGAAAATCCCATGGACGGAGGAGCCTGGTAGGCTGCAACTCATGGGGTTGCAAAGAGTCGGACATGACTGAGCGACTTCACTTTCACTTTTCACTTTTCATTTTCATGCATTGGAGAAAGAAGTGGCAACCCACTCCAGTGTTCTTGCCTGGAAAATCCCAGGGACGGGGGAGCCTGGTGGGCTGCCGTCTATGGGGTCACACAGAATCGGACACGACTGAAGCAACTTAGCAGCAAGCAACAAGATAAATAGATGCTCTGTAACAGGTACTATGGATGCCGTTATTTCCCTAAAGGAACGTTTTATACTTCCAATGCAAGGCTATTCTACTAATCTTGCAAGCATCTTTTATTCACATCTACCTCTGTATTTTTTACTTTATTCATGTCCCCTGGAATGCCATTTGTTCTGCTCTTTGCAACCAGTATTCAAATGGCTTCTCAAGTTCTATATTTTCTATGAAGGATTCTCAATGTGTCCTGTGTCCTTTTTCTTCTTGGCTTTTATTATCAGTATTATATTTTGGCAGATATTATAACATATTATTTTATGTGTTGTTAGTTTATGGTATATTACTCATTGCTTGGGGCTTCCCTGGTGGCTCAGAGGTTAAAGCGTCTGCCTGCAATGCGGGAGACCTGGGTTCAATGCCTGGGTCAGGAAGATCCCCTGGAGAAGGAAAATGGCAACCCACTCCAGTATTCCTCTCATGGAGGGAGGAGCCTGGTAAGCTACAGTCCATGGGGTCACAAAGAGTAGGACATGACTGAGTGAAAAGTAATATTAATAATAAATAACTCATTGCTTATTTGTTTGATGTATATAGATTTATTCTTCAAAAATTGTTTTGGAGCAACCACTGTATGCCAAGCATTGGGGGAACAAAAGATAAGCAAGGCATGGCCCTTGTCCTCAAGCTCCTTATAGCAAAAGAAAACACCATACCTAAAATGCCCAGTTTTCCATGTTGACCAACCCAGAGCCAAGCATAAGGTGGACACTTCTTTACCTACAATAATATACCCAGGAAGGGATATATTTGGAAAACAAAGGGTCATCACCATACAAACCCAATTTGTAAAGTGATCACCCATTCTTGTACCTCAATCCTCACTTTTAATCACCAAAACCACCCAGGTGGAAACCTCATCACCACAGTTACACCATGAACTTAAAAGCAGCAGTTTCACAGCAGGTCCAGAACTCCCAGACATTGTGGATATCAGGTGTAATTATGTTTCCTTCCCCAGAAGAACGTGTCCCCATTTGTCTCTTCTCTGCAGAGATCCAGGGCATTAAATCACAAAGGAGAGAAAAGACAGGAAGAAGAGTGGATTTAGGCAATCATTTACTAGTTGCCTTAGGACTGGCACATAGAATATACAAGATGAAAGAAAGTGAAGACACAATCACTTTTAATAGTTCTTTGGAAAACCTCCATCCCCAAATGTCCTTCATTCTTGTTGCTATTTGTTGAAGGTTTGCAAAGCTGACTAAGAGTGTTTTATGCTAATTGGCTTCATCTGACATCCCTTTATCATTTGAAATTAATAGACAGCCTCGTAGATACAAGGTTAATGGAATATCTTCTCCTCCTCAGATTTGCAACTTGGCATTTTCCCCAAAACACCACTTTCATCTTTATATAAGTGATCGTGTCTAGAAAGTCTTCTAAAAAAGGCATGCTGTCTAATCCCATCAACCCATTTGTGAAACGTTCCGGAGGGAAATTGTTACACTGTCATTGTGGAAGCTGTTCTGCTCTTGGCGTGTTCCTACATGCCCTGCAGATTTGACATCCTCTTAGCATGGGAGGGAGATAGCAGCCTGATTTGCCAAACACTAAGCAACAGCTGGCCCCATAGCAAAGCCCCTTCTTTGGCTCTTTGGGATGGTGCCATGCAAGAAAAGGAACACTTAATGTGCAATAGGACGAAACTCCACCCCAAAGTTCAGAGATGATAGAGGCCCTCCCTCCTTTCTTCCTGCTTCTCCCTTTCTAGGAATGCAGGCTAAGGTGCCACTTGGAAAGAAAGTATGACAATGTTTCCATATTGGAAAGACTTTTGGCTGAGGGAAGGTTTCTCTGCCTAGCTGCGAGGGACAGTGGAGAGGGGAGGAGAGGAAGTAGAGAGGGTAACTCTGTGGGGCTCTAGGGGGAAAAGTTAAGGGAATCAGCAAGTTTATTTCTATCTGTCCAACTCAGGTCACTAAAGGGAAAGGAGAATTGAGGGAGGCAGACTGCATGCAGAGCCCATAAGGATATTTATATGCTTTATACTCCCAGAGCTCCAAGGGTTCCAGAGTCTTAATATAGCATTATGCCAGCATTTAAGACATGCAGAAAGGTATAAAGAATAAAATGAAAATCAATACGTATTGTGCATACATGTCTCATCTCCTCCCCCTGAATCCTACCCCAAAAGTAATCACTATCCTAAATTTGTTGTTTACCATTGCATGCTTTCCAGGGTTTTGCTACATATGAATTACTTTGCATCTTTTGAAACCTTATTTACATCTGTAGAAATAAACAGAAGTAACAGAAAAACAAAATGAAAGCAGCTTAAACAGGATACATATTTATTCTTCTATCACATACAAGAAAGTTGGAAGTGGGCCAGCACCATTGATATATTGGTACCTAGGAATCTGTTTCCGCAGAAGGAAATAGCAACCCACTCCAGTATTCTTGCCTAGAGAATCCCGTGGACAGAGGAGCTTGGTGGGCTGCTGTCCATGGGGTCAAGCGACTTAGCATGCAAGCATGCACTGGAGAAGGCAATAGCAACCCACTCCAGTATTCTTGCCTAGAGAATCCCGTGGACAGAGGAGCTTGGTGGGCTGCTGTCCATGCCAAGCAACTTAGCATGCATGCGTCCACTGGAGAAGGAAATGGCAACGCACTCCAGTATTCTTGCCTGGAGAATCTCAGGGGCAGCGGAGCCAGGTAGGCTACCGTCTAGGGGGTCGCACAGAGTCGAACATGACTGAAGTGACTTAACAGCAGTAGCAGCAGCTGTAGCGGGAATCCGTTTCATCTAGCTCATGGCTTCCATTTTCTGCATCACCTTATAGTCTAAAGTTAGCTGCTAGAGTGTTTCAGCCATTATGGTCACCTTGATGGCTAGAAGAAGGGGAAAAGGAAGAAGGACCAAAAAAAAAAAAAAAAGAGGGAGTGGGTGATTAGCAGTTGAGCATAACTCCTTTAAGAGGTCCTAGAAATTCTAGTCATCATTATACTTACAGCTCATTGAGTGAGTGAGTGAGTGAGTGAGTGAAAGTCGCTCAGTCGTGTCCGACTCTTTGCGACCCCATGGACTATATAGTTCATGGAATTCTCCAGGCTAGAATACTGGAGTAGGTAGCCTTTCCCTTCTCCAGGGGATCTTCCCAACCCAGGGATCGAACCCAGGTCCCCGCACTGCAGGCAGATTCTTTACCATCTGAGCCACAAGCTCATTGGTCAAAACTAAATCACATGACCTCATCAAGTTGCAAGGTTTCCCCTTTATTCTGGGAAGCAATTTGCCAAGTAATGTTGGTGTTCTATTACTAAGAGGGAAGCAAGAGTGGCTTAAGCAATTGTATTCTCTGCAAAGATTCATGATCTATGCATGCTAGTTTTTATTTAATTGCATTTGTTAGATTCATCTTGTTATAGCCCCAATTCATTAATTTTCACTGTAATATACTATTTCATTTGTGAATATTCTCCAACTTATTTACCCAATCTCCTGTTTATGTTTTTTTTTTTTTAATTCCCTTTTGAGATTGGTGAAAACAAAGGTTTACAGAAATGATGCTATGAGCATCCTCATATGTCTTCTGGTTCATACACATGAATGTTTCTTTAGAGCTCCTAATGGGGAGTGGAATTGCAAGGTCGTAGGTGTGTAATTCTCCAACTTTCCAAGATATTGCTGAATTTTCTCAAAGGTGATAACACCATTTTATTGACCCCAATCAAAAGTGTCCCTCAAACTCTACTTTCTCAACAACTCGTGGTATTCTGAGACCTTTTAGATCTTTGTCTTTGATATATGTGAAATAGCTTCTCACTGTGGCTCC
The DNA here is from genome assembly GCF_032405125.1 of Capricornis sumatraensis. Classification (NCBI taxonomy): domain Eukaryota; kingdom Metazoa; phylum Chordata; class Mammalia; order Artiodactyla; family Bovidae; genus Capricornis; species Capricornis sumatraensis. The sequence continues at coordinate 216,088,100 of NC_091069.1, forward strand.
CTTTTGCATTTCCTTAGGTATTAATGTAAATGAATATCATTCATGGTGTTGGTTTTTTTTTTTTTTTTTTTTTGACTACCACGTTTCATCTTTTGTAAACTGTCCATCTTTTTTGTTAATTTTTCAAACATCAGGTTGTTTGCTTTCTTCTTTTTGGATCTTTATGTCTCCTGGTTACCAATCCTTTGCCAGTTATGTGTGTCGAAGATATTTTTCTCCCAGCTGGGATTTGCTCTCTCACTTACTCTACAGTAACTTTTGATTAATAAAAATTTTAAATTGTAGTGTAGTGTTTTTATCTTAAATATTTTCTACCCCAAATTCAAAATGTTTCTCTTTCACATTTTAATCTTCAGTTTGCTTATACATAAAATTTATTTTCTGAGATAAAGCTCCAATTTCCTTTTTTACCATTTAACTAATCAATCATTAGTTCTAATACCACTTATTAAGTTGTCCTTATTTTCCTTATATAGCCTGCAATGCCAGGCATGAAATATATTCTTTCCAGATATTGATAGATGGACTTTTTTTTGGCTCTTTCATATTTTTCACCAGTTCACTTGTCCATCGTTCTGTCAATAAGGCACTGTTCCAATTAGCACAGCTTTGAGCACGAAGCTAGTGCGTGATTAATAGCATGAAGGACAAGTAAACTCATGAAACAATGAAAGAGCCAGTGTTATCTTGTGTTCTGTGTCCTTTTATGCGATGGTCAGTCAGGTGCAGTCACAAAGGAGGCACAGAAGACCAAGGAAAGCAAAGTCTATTATGCTCACAGGTTCTACAGAGGGGGTCACAACAGCTCTCTCCTCTCTGGTTTTTAAGCTGCACAGTCTAGCCACCTTGGTCCTTCTGGACTATAACTCTGTTTTGTGAAGTCAGAAAGTCTACCTAACTCTTCTTGGGTGTGCATCTCTGTAACCTGGTGTCAAAACTTTCTCAAGGAATAGTCTGGGGCAAGCACAGGGCTCATCTCACTTGTTTCTCATAATTCAGGAATCACTGTCCTTCATTGCCTGATGTCCAGTGTCACAAAACCCATTTTTTCATATATATTGTCCTTTTCCATTGTTTTTTCATTTATAGGATAAATCTGGTCCTTGTTACTCCAAACTGACTGAAAAAAATAATCTAGTCAATTCCCATTTTTTTCAATATCCATACGAACTCCAGTAAAGACAATGATTGAAACAACAATGAATTCACACAAATGGGAATATTATGATATCAGGTCTTCCTATTAGTGATATGCATGTGTGTGCTCAGTCGTGTCTGACTCTTTGTGATGCCGTGGACTCTAGCCTGCCAGACTCCTCTGTCCATGGGATGTTCCTTGCAAAAATACTGGAGTGGGTTAACATTTTCTTCTCACGGGGATCTACCTGACTCAGGGATTGAACCTGTATCTCCTATGGCTCCTGAATAGACAGGCGGATTCTTTACAACTGAGCCACCAGCAAAGTCCACTAGTGATATGCTGCTGCTGCTGCTGCTAAGCCGCTTCAGTTGTGTCCGACTCTGTGCAACCCCATAGCAGGCAGCCCACCAGGCTCCCCCATCCCTGGGATTCTCCAGGCAAGAACACTGGAGTGGGTTGCCATTTCCTTCTCCTTAGTGATATGAAACACATGCAAATAACTTCAATACAAACATGGTATATCTCTCAATTGTTAAAGATTTATAAACAAAGTTTTATAATTTTATCCCTTAAAAGTGAAGTTGCTCAGTTGTGTCTGACTCTTTGTGACCCCATGGACTGTAGCCTACCAGGATCCTCCATCCATGGGATTTTCCAGTCAAGAATACTGGAGGAGCTTGCCATTTCCTTCTCCAGGAGACCTTCCCAACCCAGGAATTGAACCCAGGTCTCCTGCATTGTAGGCAGATGCTTTACCGTCTGAGCCACCAGGGAAGATCTAAAGGGAAGATCACTAGGGAAGATACTTTATCCATTAACGTATTGTATATTTTTGTTAGATTTATTCTTAATACTTTTATCTATCCCTACAATTATAAAAGCTATCTTTAAAAATTAATTTTAAAAATATACTTTTATATATTTTAGTTAGTGTTTTGGAATGTAGTTGACATATATGTTGATTTTAAATCTAGGAACCTTGCTAAACTCTTATGAATTAGAATATCTTAATTCTTTTGGATTCTGTACCTAGACAATTGTAAGATCTGTGTACAATTATGCTTTTTTTCTTCTTTCTAATATTCATACTTTTCTTTCCTTTTCTCTTCTCTCTTCTTTCCTTTCTTCTTTTTCTTTGTTTCTCTCTCTCTTTCTTTCTGTCTTATTGCACCGACCTGACTCCCCAGCTCAGTGATCGATACTGAATAGAAGTGGTGGTAACAGGACTTGCTGTCTCATTCCTAATTTCAAAGAGAATTTTCTAACATCTCACTATTTTGAGGTTTGCTATAGGTTTTCATAAGGTCCTATGTTGGTCCTTATTCCCCTCTCAGCTTAAATATTCATTGAACATTTGCAACACGAAAGGAACTGTGCTAGGTCTATGAAGTAGACAAGGATATACAAGACATGATTCCTACCTCAAGAAAATGACAGGATCATTAGTGATATAAAATATATACAAATGTAACTTTAATGAGAGCAGACTGGAAAGTAACAAGTGAAAGATACAAAACCAAGAGTTTAGATGTTTCATCAATTCCTTGTAAGATTCAACTGAATAAATAAATTTTGAATATCTACTCTATGTAAGGATTAAGGAAGGCTCTCTAAAGAGGCTACTTAAATGTTAAATATTTCTAAAAATTAAATGAATCAACTCTTAGGTTAGTAGCAAGGTTAAGTTTATGTTCAGTATTTTGATTATTTAAATATTTAGATCTCAAAACCCCAAGATTTCAAGAAAAGGAAAAGGCCAACTAAAAGATCAACTAAAAAGATACATTTTAGACATAAATTTTTAAAATAGAGATGTAAAAGTTGCAAAGCTATCTTCAGAGAAAAAAGGACAAAAATGACTACCCATGGATAATTGCTTTTAGTGCCTTTAGAATCTGAGTCTGTAATTTTGTACTTAAATTCAATCCAGTAATTTGCAAGGGGAAAAAAAATCATCTTCAAGGGCTTTGGATAAAGCCACTTGGTATTTTATTCTCATTGTATGAAATTAGATATAAAACATGATTGTACCCACCTCTCATTATTATAAAAAGAAGTGAACATTCATATTCCTAAATCATTTGTCCTTGGAAATATTACATATGGAGAAGGAAATGGCAACTCACTCCAGTACTCTTGCCTGGAAAATTCCATGGATGGAGGAGCCTGGTGGGCTAAAGTCCACGGGGCTGCAAAGAGTCGGACACGACTGAGCGACTTCACATTCTTTCTTTCTTTCAATGTTACATATATCCTACCACAAATATAAATAAATAAATAAAAGACTTCTTCCAACATTTTCCTGTGTAAAACATGCACTTACCTTATTATTGTTAATATTTTATAGCAAAAATCTTGCCTGGCTTAGTTCCATGAAAAGTCAGAAAAAGTGGAACCTAAATCTCTGGGGTGTAATAACACTAGAGAAAAAAAAATAAAAGAATGATGAAAATGATCAAGAATTTTCCATACCAGTGAGATGAAGAATTATGCCTGAGAAGTACCGATTCAGTTGAGTCAGTAGGAAGTCACTGGTGACCTTATGGAGCCCATTTCTGATGAAATGACAGGAAAGCCCTTACTGTGAAAGGTGAACAAAAAGTGAGTGAGAGGAGACAGGAAAATAGACAATTCTTCCCAGCCATGAGTCAACTGCTGTGTCTCAAATTCCCTCAGGAGAGTTGAACCCATACAAATGCATAACAGAATTTTCACTGGTCCAAATCAAAGTGAAAAGGGTACAGATTATGTAGGAAGTTGTTCATAAAAATACATTATTTCATACATGACTATTAAAAAGCAGAGACATTACTTTGTCGACAAAGGTCTGCCTAGCCAAAGCTATCGTTTTTCCAGTAGTCATGTATGGATGTGGAAGGACTGATGCTGAACTGAAGCTTCAGTACTTTGGCCACCTGATGTGAAGAACTGACTCATTGGAAAGGACCCTGATGCTGGGGAAGATTGAAGACATGAGGAGAAGGGGACAACAGAGGACCAGATGGTTTGATAGCATCACTAATTGGATGTACATGAGTTTGAGCACGATCCAGGAGTTGGTGATGAACAGGAAAGCCTGGTGTGCTACAGTCCATGGGGTCACAAAGACTTGTACACAACTGAGCGACTGAACTCAACTGAACTGAACATTCATTTAGTTTTAAAAGTCACCTCTTGCTCTGAGATATTGACCTTCCAAAGCATCTATGTTCTCTTGGTGGAGGTGGAGAGAGTGAGGAAAAGCATTCTTTTTTCTCAGAAATCAGTTCAGTTCAGTTCAGTCGCTGTCGTATCTGACTTTTTGCATCCCCATGAATCCCACCACACCAGGCCTCCATGTCCATCACCAACTCCCGGAGCTTACCCAAACTCATGCACATCGAGTCAGTGATGCCATCCAGCCATCTCATCCTCTGTTGTCCCATTTTCTTCCTGCCCCCAATCCCTCCCAGCATCAGGGTCTTTACAATGAGTCAACTCTTTGCATGAGGTGGCCAAAGTATTGGAGTTTCAGCCTCAGCATCAGTCCTTCCAATGAACACCCAGGACTGATCTCCTTTAGGATGGACTGGTTGGATCTCCTTGCAGTCCAAGGGACTCGCAAGAGTCTTCTCCAACACCACAGTTCAAAAGCATCAATTCTTTGGCGCTGAGCTTTCTTCACAGTCCAACTCTCACATCCATACATGACCATTGGAAAAATCATAGCCTTGACTAGATGGACCTTTGTTGTCAAAGTAATGTCTCTGCTTTTGAATATGCTATTTAGGTTGGTCATAACTTTCTTTCCAAGGAGTAAGCGTCTTTTAATTTCATGGCTGCAATCACCATCTGCAGTGAATTAGGAGCCCAAAAAATAAAGTCTGCCACTGTTTCCACTGTTTCCCCATCTATTTGCCATGAAGTGATGGGACCGGATGCCATGATCTTTGTTTTCTGAATGTTGAGCTTTAAGCCAACTTTTTCACTCTCCTCTTTCACTTTCATCAAGAGGCTTTATAGTTCCTCTTCACTTTCTGCCATAAGGGTGGTGTCATCTGCATATACCAGGTTATTGATATTTCTCCCAGCAATCTTGTTTCCAGCTTATGCTTCTTCCAGTCCAGCATTTCACATGATGTACTCTGCATAGAAGTTAAATAAGCAGGGTGACAATATACAGCCTTGATGTACTCCTTTTCCTATTTGGAACCAGTCTGTTGTTCCATGTCCAGTTCTAACTGTTGCTTCTTGACCTGCATATAGGTTTCTGAAGAGGCAGGTCAGGTGGTCTGTTATTCCCATCTCTTTCAGAATTTTCCGCAGTTTATTGTGATCCACACAAAGGCTTTGGCATAGTCAATAAAGCAGAAATAGATGTTTTTTCTGGAACTCTCTTGCTTTTTTGATGATCCAGCAGATGTTGGCAATTTGATCTCTGGTTCCTGAGCCTTTTCTAAAACCAGCTTGAACATCAGGGTGTTCACAGTTCATGTATTGCTGAAGCCTGGCTTGGAGAATTTTGAGCATTACTTTACTAACATGTGAGATGAGTGCAACTGTGTGGTAGTTTGAGCATTCTTTGGCATTGCCTTTCTTTGGGATTGGAATGAAAAGTGACCTTTTCCAGTCCTGTGGCCACTGCTGAGTTTTCCAAATTTGCTGGCATATTGAGTGCAACACTTTCACAGCATCATCTTTCAGGATTTGAAATAGCTCCACTGGAATTCCATCACCTCCACTAGCTTTGTCCATAGTGATGCCTTCTAAGGCCCACTTGACTTCACATTCCAGGATGTCTGGCTCTAGATGAGTAATCACACCATCATGATTATCTGGGTTGTTAAGATCGTTTTTGTACACTTAGTAGTTATAAATGTTTTAGTTATGACTTTTAAAAAATGGACTTAGGACACTTTTTTAAGTTGGTAGCTGTATATTTTTCTTCCATTTTTGTTTTTGTTTTGTTTGGAGGGCAGGTGGGAGGCGCCCAGGACTCCAAGTCTTGGAATCAGATTTCTTTATGTGGCAGAGAAACCCCCCTAGATAGATAATCTATTGCCACAGCCAATCTACCTGGGTACTCAGGCTTCCTCTCGGGTGTCTATCTTCTCTCTCCTGGAATATGATTCCTCGGCTGCCCTGCACTATGGAACATACAGGGTCCCACATGGAGGCCCACCTCATTTTCTTCTCAGCCCGACAGTGGGCAGCAATGAGACAGAGAGAGAGCATAAATGAACCTCTTTCGTTGTAAGATTGCTGACCGTCAGCTTGGGGCAGCTCAGAGCCCTGCACACTCTTGATCAGAGCATCTGTCCATTCGGCTATCCCAGGTGTGGTAGTTCTCTTACAGTTCTAAGTTATGGCAGTGAACTCGTATAGACTTCATGCTACCATCAGTTTGGAAGAGCCTGCAGATTCTTTTACTCCTGCTCTCCTGACAGAAAAAGATGATGATGATGGTTGGAGTTTCACTGACAGAAAGTCCTTTTAACCCTATAAATCAGCCCTATTAAATTACTCCTCGTTTGCCAAAACATGATTTGTTCACAAATGACAAATAGCGAGAATAATGTGAACGTGTCCCAGGATGTCTGTTTGGAAGCTGTGACAGAATGTATTTTCCAAGGGCGTCACACAAGATCTACTTTTTTATGTGATTTTCTTATGATGTGATGTTGATACTTTTCCAATTAAGAGGGGATGTCTATATTATTATCCCTTGAATCTTGGTGTCCTGGGACTGTGGCTGAATAATATTATGTGACTTCCAAGGCTAGATCATAAAAGATACAACTTACATTTTCTTCTCTTGAAGTGCTTTCTCCTGGAATCCAGCCACTGTACCATGAGGAAGTAAAGGGGCCGCATGTGGGAGATCCAGCCCATAGCTTCAGCTGAGACCCCAGCAGACTACCAGTTTTGACTGCCTGACATTTGGGTGAACAAGCATTCAGACAATTATAGCCCCCAGCTGTTATCACAGTCTTCCCAGGTGAAGCTTCAGGCATTATGGGGCAGAAAAAAGCTGTGACCAGTGTGCCTTGTCTGTGTTCCTGACCCACAAAATCTCTGAGTATAGTATAACTTTTGTTGTTTTAAGCCACTAAGATCAGATGGCTTCTTATGCAGTGATAGATAGATAAATGACAAAGATGCTTGTTTCTTGTTTATAAGATAATAATAAAACCTAATGTTTATTAGTTCTGGCAACAGATGAGAAACTTACAGTACTTTCTCATTTAATTCTTAACAACGAGCCCTTGAAGTAGGTATTACTTATGAATCCCATTTTGTTGATGAACAAACCAATGAATAAATGCATGGGCACAACTTCATGGAACGCAGATGTGTTTTATATTTTCATAATTAGTGCCATGTTATCCTTATTAAATATTTCTCTCCTCTTTTTTTCTATACACCAATGATATGGGATCATTCAATGCAGAATAACTTTGTTTCGTTTGAACTACTTTTGGAAAAATCCAAATTCAGAGTAAATGAAGTAAACCTATGAATGCAAACTCATAGTTTGCATTTCTTACTAGAGACATTACAAAGCAAGCTAATGGGAAAATCCTGGCAAATACTTTGCTCATGGAGAATAGTATAATAAAATGATTTCTACAAAGAATATAAACCACAACATTCTATTCTAAATGATGTATAGCTGACCTTCAACATTGTATTAGTATCCAGTTCATAGTACAGTGATTCAGTATTTCTATATATTACAAAATGATCACCACAAGTCTAGTTACCATGTTTCACCATACAATGATTTGCCGATATTATAGACTATATCCCTGTGCAGTACATTTCATTGCTGTGACTCACTTATCCTGTAACTGGAAGTTTGTATCTCTTAATCTCCTTCACTTATTCTCTCACCTGCCCACCTCCTCTCCTCTGTCAACATTTGTTTTCTGTAACTATGAGTCCATTTCTGCTTTGTTTGTTCAATTTTTCTTTTTCAGACTTCACATATGAGTGAAATCATATGGTGTCTGTCTTTCTCTATCTGACTTATTTTACTTAGCGTAATACTCTCTGAATCTATCCATGTTGTTGTAAATGACAAACTTTCATTCTCTTTTATGCCTGAGTGTGCAAAGAACTGACTTGTTGGAAAAGACTCTGATGCTGTGAGGGATTGGGGGCAGGAGAAAAAGGGGACGACAGAGGATGAGATGGCTGGATGGCATTACTGACTCGATGGATGTGAGTTTGAGTGAACTCCGGGAGTTGATGATGGATAGGGAGACCTGGCGTGCTGCAATTCATGGGATCGCAAAGAGTCGGACACGACTGAGCAACTGAACTGAACTGAATTGAATATTTCACTGTGCAAATATGTCATATCTTCTTTATCCATTCATCTACTGATACACATTTGAGTTACTTATAACTTAACTATTGTAAATAATGTTGTAATGAATATCAGTTCAGTTCAGTTCAGTTGCTCAGTCGTGTCCGACTCTTTGTGATCCCATGGACTGCAGCACACCAGGCCTCCCTGTCCATCACCAAGTCCCAGAGTTCACTCAAACTCATGTCTATCGAGTTGGTGATGCAATCCAGCCATCTCATCCTCTGTCATCCCCTTCTCTTCCTGCCCCCAATCCCTCCCAGCATCAGGGTCCTTACAATGAGTCAACTCTTTGCATGAGGTGGCCAAAGTACTGGAGTTTCAGCCTCAGCATCAGTCCTTCCAATGAACACCCAGGACTGATCTCCTTTAGGATGGACTTGTTGGATCTTCTTGCAGTCCAAGGGACTCACAAGAGTCTTCTCCAACACCACAGTTCAAAAGCATCAATTCTTTGGCGCTCAGCTTTCTTCACAGTCCAACTCTCACATCCATACATGACCACTGGAAAACCATAGCCTTGACTAGATGGACCTTTGTTGGCAAAGTAATGTCTCTGCTTTTGAATATGCTATCTAGGTTGGTCATAACTTTCTTTCCAAGGAGTAAGCGTCTTTTAATTTCATGGCTGCAATCACCATCTGCAGTGAGTTTGGAGCCCTGAATATAGGTGTGCATATATCTTTTCAATTTAGTATTTTTGTATTTTTGGAAAAATACCCAGAAGCAGAATTGATATATCATGGTAGTTCTCTTTGTAATATTTTCAGAAAACTCCATGGTGCCTTCTGTAATGGTCATACCCAAAAAAGATGTCCTTTTCATCATAAGAGACTGGAATGCAAAAATAGGAGTCAAGAGATACCTGGAGTAACAGACAAATATGGCCTTGGAGTACGAAATGAAGCAGGGCAAAGGCTAACAGAATTTTCCTGAGAGAATGCACTGGTCATAGGAAACATCCTCTTCCAACACACAAGAGGAGACTCTACACATGCACATCACCAGATGGTCAATACTGAAATCAGATTGATTATATTCTATGCAGCCAAAGATGGAGAAGCTCTACACAATCAGCAAAAACAAGACCGGGAGCTGACTATGGCTCAGATCATGAACTCATTATTGCAAAATTCAAACTTAAATTGAATAAAGTAGGGAAAATCAGCAGACCATTCAGGTATGATGTAAATCAAATCTCTTATGATTATACAGTGGAAATGACAAATAGATTCAAAGGATTAGATTGAATAGACAGAGTGTCTGAAGAACTATGGATGGAGATTCATGACATTGTACAGGAGGCAGGGATCAAGAACATCCTCAAGGAAAAGAAATGCAAAAAGGCAAAATAGTTGTCTGAGGAGGCCTTACAAACAGCTGAGAAAAGAAGAGAAGCTGAAGGCAATGGGGAAAAGGAAAGATACACCCTTTTGGATGCAGAGTTCTGAAGAATAGCAAGGAGAGATAAGAAAGCCTTCATCAATGATCAGTGCAAAGAAATATAGAAAAACAATAGAATGCTAAAGACTAAAGATCTCTTCAAGAAAATTAGAGATGCCAAGGGAACATTTCATGCAAAGATGGGCACAATAAAGGACAGAAATGGTATGGACCTAACAGAAGCAGAAGATATTAAGAACAGGTGACAAGAATACACAGAAGAACTATAAAAAAAGATCTTCATGACCCAGATAACCATGATGGTATGATCACTCACCTAGAGCCAGACATCCTGGAATGTGAAGTCAAGTGGGCCTTAGGAAGTATCACTGAACAAAATTAGTGGAGGTGATAGAATTCCAGGTGAGCTATTTCAAATCCTGAAAGATGATGCTGTGGAAGTGCTGCCCTTGATATGCCAGCAAATTTGGAAAACTCAGCAGTGGCCACAGTACTGGAAAAGGTCACTTTTCATTCCAATCCCAAAGAAAGGCAATGCCAAAGAATGCTCAAACTACCACACAATTGCACTCATCTCACATGCTAGCAAGGTAATGCTCAAAATTCTCCAAGCCAGGCTTCAACAGTACATGAACTGTGAACTTCCAGATGTTCAAGCTGGATTTAGAAAAGGCAGAGGAATCAGAGACCAAAAGACAGAGGAACCAGCCAAAATCTGCTGGATCATTGAAAAGCAAGAGAGTTCCAGAAAATACATTTCTTTCTTCTTTATTGATTACACCAAAGCTTTGACTGTGTGGATCATGACAAACTGTGGAAAATTCTGAGAGAGATGGGAATACCAGACCACCTGACCTGCCTCCTGAGAAATCTGTATGCAGGTCAAGAAGCAACAGTTAGAACTGGACGTGGAACAACACACTGGTTCCAAATTGGGAAAGGAGTATGTCAAGGCTGTATATTGTCACCCTGCTTATTTAACTTCTATGCAGAGTACATCATGTGAAATGCTGGGCTGGATGAATCACAGCTGGAGTTAAGATTTCCAGGAGAAATATCAATAACCTCAGATATGCAGATGATACCGCATACCACCCTATGGTAGAAAATCAAGAAGAACTAAAGAACCTCTTGATGAAAGAGAAAGAATAAAATGGAAAGCTGGCTTAAAACTCAACATTCAGAAAACTAAGATCATGGCATCTGGTCCCATCACTTCACGGGAAATATATGGGGAAACAATGGAAACAGTGACTGACTTTTTTTTTTAGGGTTCCAAAATCACTGCAGATGGTGACTGTAGCCATAAAATTAAAAGACGCTTGCTCCTTGGGAAAAAAGCTATGACCAACCTATAGTGTAAATGAGGTCCCTCAGTCGTGTCCGACTCTTTGAGACCCCATGGACCGTAGCCTACCAGGCTCCTCTTTCCATGGGATTTTCCAGGCAATAGTCCTGGAGTGGATTGCCATTTCCTTCTCCAGGGGATCTTCTTAACCCAGGGATCAAACCCGGGTCTCCTGCATTGTAGGCAGATACTTTACTGTCTGAGCCACTAGGGAAGTCCAACCTAGATAGCATATTGAAAAGCAGAGACATTACTGTGCCAACAAACGTCCATCTAGTCAAAGCTATGCTTTTTCCCAGTAGTCGTGTATGGATGTGAGAGCTGAACTATAAAGAAAGCTGAACACTGAAGAATTAATACTTTTGAAATGTGGTATTGGAGAAGACTCTTGGGAGTCCTTTGTACTGCAAGGAGATCAACTCAATCAATCCTGAAGGAAATCAGTTCTGAATATTCATTGGAAAGACTAATGCTGAAACTGAAACTCCAATACTTTGACCACCTGATGTGAGGAAGTTACTCATTAGAGACCCTGATGCTGGGAAAGATTGAAGGCAGGAGGAGAAGGGGATGACAGAGGATGAAATGGTTGGATGGCGTCACCCACTGGATGGACATGAGTTTGAGCAAGCTCTGGGAGTTGGTGATGGACAGGGAAGCCTGGTGTGCTGCAGTCCATGGGGTCGCAAAGAGTTGTACACGACTGAGCGACTGAACTAATACCAATTTACATTCCTATCACCTGTGTATGAGGGTTCCCTTTTCTGTACATCCTCACCAACACTTGTTATTTGTTGTCTTTTTATAATAGGCATTTCGACAGGGAAGGAGGTGATATTTCATTGTGGTTTAGATTTACCTTTCCTTGACAATGAGTGACATTTGACCTCTTTCCATATGGCTATTGGCCATATGTATGACTTTTTTTGAAAAAATGACATCTATTCAGGTCCTCTGCCCACATCTAATCAGATTGTTGTTAAGCTCTTCGTATAGTTTGGATGTTAATCTCTTATCAGGCATATCATTTTCAAATTTCTTCTCCCATTCAGTAAGCTGCCTGCTGGTTTTATTGATAGTTTTCTTAGCTGTACAAAAGTTATTTTAGTTTAATGTAGTCCTATTTTGCTGTTTGGTTTTTTGTCTAAGATGACATATACAAAAAAAAATAGCTAAAACATGTGAAAGTGTGCACCACTTGTGTTTTTTTACTAGGATTTTATGGTCAGGCCCTACATTTGTCTTTTATTCACTCTGAGTCTATTTTTGTGTACGGTGTGAGAAAGTACTCCAATCTGATTCTTGTACATGTAGCTGTTCAGTTTTTCCAACACCATCTATTGCTGAAGCTGTCTTTCCCACATTGTATATTCTTGCTGTTTGCGGTAGATGAATTAACCATATAAGCATCATTTACTTCTGGGCTCTTTACTCTGCCCCATTGACCTATGTGTCTGGTTTTCTGCCAGTACCATGTTGTTTGACGACTGTAGCTTTATAGTGTGGTTTGAAATCAGGGAGCATGATCCTCCAGGCTTGTCCTACTTTTTTCAAAACTGTTTTCTTTGTTTAGGGTCTTTTGTGTTTCCATACAAATTTTAAAATTATTTGTTCTAGTTCTATAAAAAAAAAAAGTCACTGATATTCTGATAGGGATTGAATTGAATCTGTAAATGGCCTCAAGTAGTCTGGACATCTTAACAATATTAATTCTTCTACTCCATGCGCATTGGTGAGTCTCTCCATTTGTTTGTATTGTCTTCAGTTTCTTTCATATTCAGTGTCTTATAGTTTTCCCAGTACAGCTCTTCTACCTCCTTGGTTAGATTTATTCTTAGATATTTTATTCTTTTTGGTGCAGTTATAAATGGGATTTTTTCTGAATTTTCTCTTTCTGTTAGTTATTGTTACTGTATAGAAACAACAGATTTCCGTATATTAATTCTGTATTCTTCAAATTTACTGTATTCATTTATTAATTCTAATAGTTTTTTGGTGACATCTTTCAGATTCTCTACATACATCATGTCATCTGCAAAAACTGACAATTTTACTTTTTCCAATTTGGGTTCCTTTTTTTTTCTTATACATTTGCTGTGGCTAGGACTTCCCATACTATAAAAGTAGAGTAGGCATCCTTGTCTTGTTCCTGATCATAGAGGAAATGCTTTCAACTTTTCACCATTGAGTGTGATGTTAGGTGTGGGCTTATTATATATGAACTTTATTATGTTGAGGTATGCTCCAGTATTCTTGCCTGGAGAATCCCAGGGACAGAGGAGCCTGGTGGGCTGCCGTCTATGGGGTCACACAGAGTCAGACACGACTGAAGCGACTTAGCAGCAGCAGCAGCATATTCCGTTTATACCCACTTTGTTGAGTTTTTATCATGGATATTGAATTCCTCTGTATCAAGTACTCTTGATCCCTTATAGTGTGTTCTTCATTTCAATTATTGCATTATTCAGCTTTGTTTGGTTCTTCTTTATATTTTCTAACTTTTGTTAACCTTCTCACTGCATTCATCCATTCTTTGCCCCGGTTCATTACTTTTTAATCATTACTTTTATCTCTTTTTTTTGGCAGATCACCTATCTCCTCTTTAATTCCTCTTCTGAAATTTTAACTTGTACCTCTTTTCAGAATTTATTCCTTTGTTGCCTCATTTTGCCTAATTCTCTCTGTTTTTATTTCTCTGTATTAGATAGGATAGTTACATTTCCCAATCTTGGAGAAGAGGTCTTATATAGGTCCAGTGTGGCCCAGCAACACACTGTTCTCTGGTCTCCAGACCTATATGCTCTAGGGGACCCCCTATCGGCTCTTCTGTTGTAGCAAAGCCAACTACTGTGGGCATGCTGGTAGTCAGGGCTGGCCCCTGGCCTGGTTGGATAGCAGGCACTTCCTCCTGGGGTGGGGAGTACTGGTCCACTGGTGGGCAGGGCTGTGTCTCAGTGCTGCTGGCTGCCGTGCCTGGCATCACACACCTGTTTTGTTATAAGGAGCTCACAGAGCTCTTCTAAGTAACTATCATCACTTGTTAACCATAATTCTGTCTCTATTTTGAAGGTTTAGAGTTGTGTAATTGAGTTGTACAGAATCAGACACTCAACAGGAGGATAAGGAATAGTACTACTTGTACTTCCTAATCCATGTTCTGGCCTCTCTATTTATCTAACTGCAGTTATTTAACTCATTTGTTATTAATTTTTTAAGCTACAAATACCTATTATACACCAACACTGTGTCAGACACAAATCCCAAAGTGATGAAGAAGTATTTTTGAAGCATTAATTTATTTATTTTTAAATTTTGCTGTCTCTTTGTTTTAGCTCTTTCCCCCAGTTCAGGTAGTTAAGTTTTTCTAGATTCATAGATTAATGGAAATTGTATGAAATACAAAACAGAGAAAATAGTGTCCCTTTGCTTTTGAGTTTCAGAAGATTAGGCCCTCAGGGGAAGAGAGAGAGAAACTCAAAAGTTAGAGTGAGGCTTCTATCTATCCCTTCCCCTACTCCTTCTAGGAAAAGGTTCTCTGAATTGAGAGAAGAGTTGAAGGAAGGTAATGAAAGTGCAGACGCCTGTGGGTCCTGCCTGGAACAGAGGCCAGTGCCTATCCCCAGGGACACCCATGTAATCACCCTACAACTTGGGTGCAACCCCAGGGAAGTGCATCAGGGGCCACCTTGAATTAGATTCTGTTTGCCTGCCTTGGGAGAGTGGGAATTTGTGAACAAAAATGAATTTTTAAAATAGCCATATTTTTGCACACTAGTGTTAAGGACAGTAATTTTTCTTAACCAAACTAGGTTTGGAGATTACATCTTTGGAGAGGAACATAATAAATAAGCAAGCAAGTAAAAAATAAAATAACTATCGAATGTGAAAAGCACTAGGAAGGAAGTGAATAGGATGATACAGAATAATCAGGAGATCTGCCTATCTAGGATGTTGAGGAAAAGCCTGAAAGAACAGCCAGCACAAGACCCTGAGATGTAAAAAAAAATGTTTGGCTTGTTCTGTACTCCAAAGAAGTCCAGCTGTGTGGAGTGAGGATTGGGATAAAACTGGGCAGGTGGCCAAGGATCAGAATAGAGGGACTTGTGGGCCATGTTATAGAGTGGGGTTCAATTTTATGTGCAATAAGATGCCACTGAAGGGTTTTAAGCAGGGAAAATCAGAGTCAAATCTATAATTGAGATTTAAGAAAATGAATCAGGCTGTTGTGTGGGGACTGGACTGTTGGGGAGAGGGACAAGAATGGGAGTGTGGCACCAATGAGAGGCTCCTACAGTGGTCCAGATCAGAGATGATAAAATCTTTAATTAAAGGGGAACATGAAATGCAAAGAAAACGGTAAGAAAAATATAAGATATATTTTAGATATGGGATAAGGAGATCTGACTAGGGCATCTGACTTTGGGAAGAAGCATGAGTGGGTATCAGGATGACTTCTAGGTATCTGGCTTTAATAACCAGGGAGATGTTAGGGGCATTTCCTAAAATGGGGAGTAGGAGATGCTGGAGGATGGGGATACCTTTTCTGTGTTATCGTGCAAAATCCATTGTTCCATTTAGATCTGTTCACTTAATAGAACAGGAAATCACCCACATGGAGTTGTCAGGAAGGTATTTAGGTATGGGGTTCAGAGGAGAGGTCTGAGGAGATGAAATTTTGAGAATCATCACTGTATAGAAAACGAAAGTGTTAGTCACTCAGTTGTGTCTGACTCTGCGATCCCATAGACTGTAGCCCACCAGGCTCCATCCATGGAATTCTCCAGGCAAGAATACTGAAGTAGTAACCGTTTCCTTCTCCAGGGCATCTTCCTGACCCAGGCATCAAATGCGGGTCTCCCGCATTTCAGGCAGATTCTTTACTGTTTGAGCCACCAGGGAAGCCCTCATCAACTTTGTAAATGCTCTTCAAAATCATTGACATATAGAGATTGATTAGGGATAGAGGGTGATAGAGAAGAAAAGCGGGCATAGAACTGAGCTGGATTCCCACATTTAGAGGTCTGGCAGGTAAGGAAGGCCTTTAAACTAAAACAGGTATTCATAGTTCTTTACTCTTCATGATAGCTCTGCTTGATGAAGAGTGCAGCTGACAGGGAACCAACACAAAGCAGCCTATTCCTCACATATAACTCCCTCCTCCTAAGGCTCTGACAAGTCTCCTCCACTATTAGTTTCCTCGGCTGCACAAAAAGGCCCCTGTGGTAGCAGCCACCACCTTCCTTACAAGATTTGGCGAGAAGTGTCAAGATGGAATTAAGCTCAGGCACAAAGATTTACATCCAAATGCCAGCCATTTTCTCAACCCTTATGAATAGCCCAGACTTTGTATTTTAGGCCTCTAGAAATACTAATAATGCACACGAAATCAAAATCATCATTCATATTATTAACAAGCATTTTTGAGTAATGTTTTGAGTAAGTGCCTAATAAAGTTTAAGAAATAAAAGTAACTCATGTTTATTAAAGAGGAATTACTAGGTCTCCATTCATAAGCTTCAATATCCTGCTTAATGGATTCCATACAACATAACATAGAAACTTAGTGAATGAATTATGGAGAAACAGTCCACAAAAATTATACGGTTTCCTTTTCTTTCTTTTTTTTTTTTCACTGTTGTTCCCCCTCCATGAAATAACAATGAGGAGTGTAGCTTGAATAAAGCCATTTCTTACAACAGAATGAAAGCATTAAGGTGACACTGGTTGTATTTTATAGCTGCTTGGCAAAAACTTCAAAAGCTTTATGGTCAGAATGTGCCCCCTAGTGGAAGATGTAAGTAATAAAAAGCGGAGAGGAAACAGAACTGTGCTGAAGATCTTGAGAGAGTTGAGGGTGAGGAGAGGCCTGAGGATCCAATGAATAAAATGCTTGTTGACCACTGTTGGTAAAGAGTTGTGTAAAGAAGAAGGCACTTCATCTAATAAGGAAATGAATGTAGCCAAGTGGAAAGAAGAGCCTGGGGCAATTAAGGCTGCAGCCTTAGGTACTAGAACATTTGAATCATTTATGATGAATTATAAATGAAGAAGCCACTGAATGAGGCCTTGAAAAGCGGTGGAGAAGTGTGTTGTCCCAGAGCTCAGCCTGCCCCAGTGCAGATCTTGGCTCTGTGCGTAGCCTTGTGACTTTAGGGAGTCACTTGCTGTCCTCTAAGCTTCAATCAGCAGATCTTTAAAGGAGAGTAATCACAGCGCCCTCGTAGGTGATGGCTGCTGTGTAGGTGAGGGTTGCTTTAAAGGGCAAAGGAGACAATGTTTAGAAAGTGTTTTAGTGTAGGGACTGCTGTACTGCAATAGCTGTGGCTGTTACCTACCAGGGGTGCATTTAAAATCAGGGACAGACATTTGCATTTCTGTTTTTAAAAATGCCTTCCAGATACAGACATTCATCAACTACAGAGGGAAGCTCTGGGGCTCTGTGAAAGCTGTCAGACCTGAGACCTTGGACTCATTCTGTAAGATACCTGGATTCAGTAAACCAGGTTGCACTTGCTCCTCTGCCATGAGTCTCAGAACATTATCCAGACACATTTGGATTTGTATGAGCAATTTGATTTTACAGTTTTACAGTTGAGGTGAAGTCAGTCAGTTGACTGACTGGATAGTTGACTGAGCAGGGCTGGTGGGATGGGTGAGGTGGGACAGAGGCCAGCTTGCCGTGAGTGACAGCTGAAGGGGGAAATGGAACACCAGCTGGGGTCACGGGAAGGGCACAGGTTTACCCGAACCCAGAAGAGCTGTACTCCAGGGGAACACACAAGAACATTCTCAGGGCAGTAACCCATTTCCACTCAAGTGGTGACATGGTGCCAGTGGGCAAATAAAAGAATAGCAGGTTATTACAGGAAGTTTTCTGGGTTTTTGCAAACTTGCTTTACACAAACATAAAAAGTGTTTGTTTTTCAATTCCCTCAAATATGCTGCCAAAAATCCAGGTATTTGAAAAGGTCAAGAAGCACTGGTACAACTAAGAATCTCTCCCTTTGAAGCAGGCTTCAAGGAGCCATGCTCATGGGCGGAAATGCCCACTTCGCTCACCCAGTTAAGGGGTCCACAAGCTGGGTTTTAAATATGAATTGGTGCAGTAGTCATCAGATGGGAAAGTCCATTTCAGTTAACTAACAGTCGGAAATTACCAGCCCTTTTCCTCACTTTACATCAATATAAAGAGTAAGTTTCTCTTGTTTTCTCAAATCACAAAATGACAACTCAATAAGCTTTGGAAATTAATTCACTCTAGTGAATGTTATGAAATGAAACAAAACCATCTTAATGATTCTAATCATTGACACTGGACTTCCGAGGCTTTCCCTGCGTCTGTGCCATCCTCTGACTTCATTTGGCTGGCCCTCTTGGCTGGCTTCACTCACAGGCCTCTCTGTTGCACCTATAATCCCTGTCCTCATTGGCTATCTTCAGTGCCCACCTAACCAGTTCATTCCTCTGGGTTGCTCACACTTTTACCCTTTTTTTTTTTTAATTGAAATATTGTTGATTTACATACTTCAGGTATACAGCAAAGTGATTTGGTTATATGTATTATATACATATATTCTTTTTCATATTCTTTTCCATTATAGGTTATTACAAGATATTGACTGTCCTGGAGAAGGAAATGGCAACCCACTCCAGTATTCTTGCCTGGAAAATTCCATGGACAGAGGAGCCTGGTGGGCTACAGTCCATGGGGTTGCAAAGAGTCAGACACGACTGAGCGACTAACACACACATGATATTGACTATAGTTCCCTGTCCTATATAGTAGGTCCTTGTTTTTTATCTACTTTGTATATACTAGTATATATATGTTAATCCCCAATCCCTAATTTATCCCTTCCCCTTTCCCCTTTGATAACCATAAGTTGGTTCTCTATGCCTGTGAGTCTATTTCTGTTTTATAAATTAGTTCTTCTGTATTTTTTTTTCAGATTCTGCATATAAATGATATCATGTGATATTTGTCTCTGTCTTGCTTCACTTAGTATGATAATCTCCAGGTCCATCCATGTTGCTGCAAATAGCATTATTTCATTTTTTATGGCTCATATCCCGTTGTACACAGGCACCACATCTTTATCCATTCTTCTGTTGATGGATATTTAGTTTACTTCTGTGTCTTGGCTATTGTAAACACTGCTCCTGTGAACACTGGGAGCATGTATCTTTTTGAACTAGAGTTTTCATCTTTTCCAGATACATTCCAAAGAGCAGCATTGCTGGATCATATGGGAACTGCTTGTTTTTAAAGGAACCTCTATGTGTGTGTTAGTCACTTAGTCATGTCTGACTCTTTGTGACCCCAAGGAGTGTAGCCCGCCAGGCCCCTCTGTCCATGGGATTCTCCAGGCAGGAATGCAGGAGTGGATTGCCATTTCCTTATCCAGGGGACCTTCCTGACCCAGGGATCGAACCCGGATCTCTCCTGCATTGCAGGCAGATTCTTTACCATCTGAGCTATGGGGAAGTCCACAAAGGAACCTCCGTGCTCTTGCCTATTCTTGATCTGGGCTGACAAGCAGTATTGTGAGGGGTGGAGGGAACTCACCAATTGTACTATTTGAGTCCATCATGTATTTATGTTCTCAGAATCTGATCTGGGACCTCAAGGCTTCTTTCAAATATTTCATTAATCTCTCATCATTTCCTCATGTTCCCCGTGATGTCCGAGTCAGACCTGTTCCTCAGCCCTCGGATCCCTTGCCGCAATGCCCCTGCTTCTCACTTGTAGTAAATCATATTCCATCTTTTACTTTTGAAGAAGATCTAGGGTAATTTTTCTTGGTTCATCTTTGACTAAAACTAATTTTTACTGTCATGGTAGACATTTTCTGTGTTTCTTAGTGGGGTGTGGCCCTGCCCTTCTGCCAAGGCTGATCTTGAGCTCGGCTCCCAGTCCTGCCCCCAGAGACATCTATGGCGCTCTGTTCCATCAATTCCCCCCTTTTTTGTTCATCAGTTGCTTCCTTTATGCTCTCTCCTCCTCTATTTCCAACTACACTTCTCCACCATTCACTTTCTACTCTCTTTCAAACTTTCTGAAATAGGTCTCTGTGCCTATTCCTGGTGACTGTGGTCCTTATTATCTAGGCTAACCCTTATCACTATCACGGCACTCTCTTGAGGGCCATTGATGATCTATTTTCAGAACTTGTCTTTCTTAACCTCTCTAGAAAGTACCAGATGGCTGACCATCCTCTTTTTTATTTTCTCCTACCTCTGTCCACATTATTCTGCCTTCTCTGAGTGTTTTCTTTCAGTGTTTCTCAGTGCTTATTGTACATCTCCAATCCATTTTCTGTAAGCTGCTTGAGTACTCTATCCCAAGTGCAGATTTGATCATGTCATCCTTCTGTTTAAACCATTCAAGTCTCCAGTTGTAGGATCAACTCCAAATCTTAAACTGGCTCCTGAGGCTCTGTGCACCTCTTTAGCCTCACTCCTCACTGTTTCCTATCCACTCCCTACTCCACTTGTCCATAACTCAGGCTGCTGCTCATGATGGAACGCTCAAACTCTGCCTTTCCCACTTTGCCTGCCCACATCTCGTATTACCCTCTTTGACGGTCTTTGCCGGTTTTTCATATTTAAGTTTACTGTCATTTCCTCCTAGAAGGCTTGTCTGATGTCCCATGTCTTGGTGGGCTTTCTCTATTATGTGCTCCTGAGCTTGCCTTTCGATAAAGTTATCATGATACATAAGCATCTCTGACCCCCATTATCTCGGATCTCCATAACAAAAAGCCCTGTTTGATTAGGTCACTAATGAATTTCCAGACCTAGCACAGGAAGTGACAACTACTAGAGGCTTAATAAATATTAATTGAATGATCAAGATAATGAATTAAATGAGTTATACAATCCAAATGATAACTAATAGTAAGAAAAGTAGCTAACATTTTCATAGTGCTTACTATGTGTGAGCCATAGTTCCAAGTATTTGAGTACCAAGTACTATTTCAGTCACTTAATTGTTCTAACATTCTCATAATTAGGTAATAACACGTTTTGTTTTCATTTTACAAAAGAATAAACCAAAAGATGGTGAAATAAGTGATTCAAACCAGTGGGTAACAATCTACTGCCTTTGAGCCAAATCTGGCCAACTGCCTGGTTTTGTAAATAAAGTTTTATCGGTACACAGCCATGCCTATTTGTTTATGCCTCTTCTATGGCTGCTTTTTCTCTGCGATCAAAGACTTATGTAATTATGACCAAAACTTGGAGACTACATGGCCTGAAAAGACAAAACTGCTTACTATCTGGTCTTGCATGGGTTCATATGAACCATCTACCCATCTGTGCCATGTGAGGCATGCTGAAAATTATGTTTATTTATGGCATCTTATTGTTTATATACTGAGAACACAACCTTGCTATTCCCAAACATCGTTTTAATTTTTTATTATTGTTATATTTTGGGAGTATTTTACAGCAAAATCTGTTATTAACATTAAATACTTTCCCCTGATGCAGATGCTTTTCAAAACCTGTAACCTGTCTCTTTATACTTCACAGTATTTAGAAATTAAAGGTGCCCATGGCTTCTCTCATCTCTAAAAAATGGATTGACAAATGACGTCTAGAGACCCTGATTTATTTCTGAAGAGTCACCTGAGCATTCAAGTATATCATCTAGGCTAAAACTCAGATCCCTGACCTCTGACACATGCCCTAGTGGTCCTGACCTCAGACTCCCCATTGGCAGGGCACCTTGAGCAACTACTCTGCCTGAAGGAATCGTTTGGAATCAGTGATGTAGAGTCAGAGATAGCAAGGTCGCATTACTTATTTTCCAAATGTATAGAGCCAATTCTAAGCTTTCAACATCAACAGGATCCAGAGAGGGTAGCTAGGACTACTGTTATCTTTCTGCCTGAGCTTGTCTAGAATTACTCCCTGATTTCTGACTACTTTGTTTATCTCATTTATGCATATGTGTATGTGTGTAGTCCCCAGTATCCATGACTAAACCTTAAGCAAATGAGAAAAGTACCTTAAGGTCTTAACTAGGACAAATGATACTATAGTAAATATTGGTTTTGATAATATCTGTGCCCTGGGGTCTGGAATATGAAAATTCCAAATGGTTATTACTCAGATCAATCAGTAGAGAGCACACCAGTGCCTCAGTGGAGCTGCAGAGTTCAATTAGCACACAGGGCATCTACTCCATGCAGCTCACATCACCCAGAACCCTGCGCAGGCAGCACTGTGGTTAAGAATATGTCACAGCAAATCAACAAAATATGCAGTTTGATCAGCACATTCTGAGACATCATTAAAATATGCAACCAGATCCCCCAAGTGCATGAAAAATTAACTAACAAGTTTTGTATCTTGATCAGTTTAATGAGTGAGAAGTCACTGAACAGAAGTGTCAAATTGTACAGTCTGGCAAGGGGGCAGATGATTGTCTGAGAGGAGCTGGGAGGGCCAGAGCTAATACTGTTGGTTTTCAAAATACCAATCCTTCGAATTCAATGTCAGAGAGAGTTGATTAGTAGGAAAATGTTATCCAGCTTGTGTCCAGCAGGATGTGATGACAGTGAGAGCCTTCTGATGTAAATGAAGCACTGATTCTCCCTTTCAGGCTTCAGTAAGTTTTAATGGACTCAGCCATGTGCCCAGAAGATCCTGCCCAAGACATCATATACACATGTGTACAACTAACAGGCAAACCCAGCCTCTTGAAATATATAAACTATTTGACCTTGAAGAGCAACTAAATAGAAAGTGAAAGTGAAGTCACTCAGTGGTGTCCAACTCTTTGGGACCAGTGGACTGTAGCCCGCCAAGCTCCTCCGTCCATGGGATTCTCCAGGCAAGAATACTAGAGGGGATTAAAAAAAACTCTGTAATCAAACTGTATCAGAGATACCCTATGCCATTGAGAAAGAAGTGGGGCTTAATAAACTAGGCATGCCCTGGCTAGAAAGTTAGTGGAGAATCTGAGTAAATTAACCCAAGTGGTTGATGATCACTGAGAAGACATGTGAATTGGATTGTCACTGAAGACTATGAGGTCGGCTGTCATGCTGATATTGGTAGGATGCTAATGAGGAGGTTCACAATCCATTTTCAGCACGGCCACACATGCCTCCAGTGACTTGGCCCTTATATAAACAGGGACTTGGGCACCAGTCTATTAATTCTGCTCTGCTACTTTATCTCGGCTAACTGGCTGGCATTGCAGCTGCAAGAGTGTTGGTTTCCCAGGGCATAAATTTACCTTCTTCTATAATGAGCTAGGCAACAGAGAGGTGGCAATCCCAAATAAAAGACGTAAAGCAAACCCAAATGAGGAACATTCTGCAGACAAAGGAGAAAATTGGCAGTTTGGCAAATGCTGACTTTAGGGCTGACTGCTGGGTAGGGCAGAGGAGGTAGGAGAGAGACATTTATTTTGTCTTCCTAAATTTGATTAGATTTCACCAAAGAACAGCATATGGACATACCCAGAATGATTTGGGGTCAAATGTAGTATATGGATAAACATTTTAAAATGGTAATAGTTACCATTTTAACATGATTTTATGTTCATGAATATTAGATAAAATAGATATAGCATATCAAACTCATGATTTGCCTAGCATTATTTCTTAGAGTGAGGTAAAGATACCAAAAGTGAGCCAAATTAAAGCAATTTTTAAGTATACTATGTATACAACAAGACATGAAAATACCACATATACAAGAAGACATGATAAATGGATATGTCAAAAATCATAAAAAGCTTTTCAAATGGTTGAAGTTTAGGAAAATTTGGGCTAGAATTTTTTTTTTTTTTTGGTAAGACAGTTTCATGTAATTCAGCCTAAAAATCAGTTCTGTATATTTTTTGAAAAGGTGTATATTTCTGTTTAAAATGGTTTTAAGTAGAAAAGGAAGACCAGAGGGCAGGAATAAACAAACCACAGAAATTAAAGAAGGATTTCAAAATGTGTCACTTATCCCATTTTCATTGTTTCATTCGTTAAATGGGCCAATGGAAGTTCTCCGGCCATAAGCCAGGAAAAGAAGATTAAGGGTTAACAGGTATTTTTTCTACCATGTGTTTCAATGGCGCACAGTATACATGGCTCAGTGCTACCATAGGAGCCACACCCAGGTCTGCACAAGGGCCCTGGGAACCTCTATGAATCTCTCTTAGATCAATCAGAAAATGTAACTTTAACAAATTTATAATACACAGATGAAAGTGAAGTTGCTCAGTCGTGTCCAATTCTTTGCGACCCCATGGTCTGTAGCCTACCAGGCTCCTCCATCAGTGGGGTTTTCCAGGCAAGAATACTGGGGTGGGTTGCCATTTCCTTCTCCAGGAGATCTTCCTGACCCAGGGATTAAACCTGGGCCTCTCACATTGTAGGCAGACGCTTTACCATCTGAGGCACCAGGGAAGTTCAATACACAGATGAGGGGATCTGAAAACAGATCATGGATTTACTTATTACCTCACTGTACAGAAACACTTTTCCTGGCATTTTGCCAAGAGAAATAGCAACAACCTCAGATATATAGAGATATCACTCTAAAGGTAGAACGTAGGGAGGCACTGCTGCTGCTGCTGCTGCTGCTAAGTCGCTTCAGTCGTGTCCTGACTCTGTGCAACCCCATAGACAGTAGCCCACCAGTCTCCGCCGTTCCTGGGATTCTCAAGGCAAGAACACTGGAGTGGGTTGCCATTTCCTTCTCCAATGCATGAAAGTGAAAAGTGAAAGTGAAGTCACTGAGTCATGTTCAACTCTCAGCGACCCCATGGACTGTAGCACACCAGGCTCCTCCGTCCATGGGATTTTCCAGGCAAGAGTACTGGAGTGGGATACCATTGCCTTCTCTGAGAGGCACTAAAGAGCCTCTTAATAGGGGTGAAAGAGGAAAATTAAAAAGCTAGCTTGAAGTTCAACAATCAAAAAACTAAGATAGTGGCATCCAGTCCCATCACTTCATGGCAAATAGAAGGGGAAAAAGTGGAAGCAGTGACAGATTTTATTTTCTTGGGCTCCAAAATCACTGCAGACAGTGACTGCAGCCATGAAATTAAAGGATGCTTGCTTCTTAGAAGAAAAGCTATGGCAAACCTAGACAGCATATTAAAAAGCAGAAACATTACTTTGCCAACAAAGGTCCATATAGTCAAAACTATGGTTTTTCCAGTAGTCATGTATGGATGTGAGAGTTGGACCATAAAGAAGACTGAGTGCCAGAGAACTGATGCTTTTGAATTGTGGTGTTGGAGAAGACTCTTGAGAGTCCCTTGGACTGCAGGGGGATCAAACCAGTCAACCCTAAAGGAAGTCAATCCTGAGTATTCCTTGGAAGAACAGTTGCTAAAGATGAAACTCCACTACTTTGGCTCTCTGATGGCAAAGAGCTGACTCATTGGAAAAGACCCTGATGCTGGGAAAGACTGAGGGCAAAATGAGAAGGGAGTGGCAGAGGATGCAATGGTTAGATAGCACTACTAACTCAATGGATATGAATCTGAGCAAACTCCGGGAGACTGTGGAAGACAGAGGAGCCTGGTATGCTACAATCCATGGGGTTGTAAAGTCAGACATGACTTAGCGACTGAACAACAGGGACAAAGTAAGAAACTCAGATCAAGAACACACCCTTGCGGCACTAACACATTAGTGAACTATCGTAAGACCATTAAAGTACTCTTGGATTACTGAAAAATAACTCTCAATTATTAAAAAATGTTAGTTAAGATTTTATTATAAACTATAGAATATATAAAAAGTATATATGCTATGTACACATATAGTGGCTCAGATGGTAAAGAGTCTTGCCTGCAATGCAAGAGACCCAGATTCAAACCCTGGATTAGGAAGATCCCCTGGAGAAGGAAATGGCTACTCCAGTATTTTTGTCTGGAGAATCCCATGGACAGAGGAGCCTGGAGAGCTACAGTCCATGGGGTCACAAAGAGTCAGACATGAGTAGGCAGCTGACATTTCACTTTCATAGCATGTATCAAAAGTATATTTTTAATGTATACATGTATGACAAGGATACACATAAAAACATATGTATGTATATTTCTTAAATAATGGTATACATGTACCCTCCAGCCAATTTCAGTTAAGTTCAATTCAGTCACTCGGTCGTGTCCAACTCTTTGTGACCCACGAACTGCAGCACTCCAGGCCTCCCTGTCCATCACCAACTCCCAGTTCAGTTCAGTTCAGTCTCTCAGCTGTGTCCGACTCTTCGCGACCCCATGAATTGCAGCACGCCAGGCCTCCCTGTCCATCACCATCTCCTGGAGTTCACTCAGACTCACGTCCATCGAGTCAGTGATGCCATCCAGCCATCTCATCCTCTGTCGTCCCCTTCTCCTCTTGCCCCCAATCCCTCCCAGCATCAGAGTTTACCCAAACTCATGTCCATTGAGTCAGTGATGCCATCTAACCATCTCATCCTCTGTCGCCCCCTTCTCCTCCTGCCCTCAATCTTTCCCAGCATCAGGGTCTTTTCCAAAGAGTCAGCTCTTCACATCAGGTAGCCAAAGTATTGGAGTTTCAGCTTCAACATTAGTCCTACCAATGAACACCCAAGTCTGATCTCTTTTAGGATGGACTGGTTGGATCTCCTTGCAGTCCAAGGGACTCTCAAAAGTCTTCTCCAACACCACAGTTCAAAAGCATCAATTCTTCAGTGCTCAGCTCTCTTTATAGTCCAACTTTCACATCCATACATGACTACTGGAAAAACCATAGCCTTGACTAGATGGACCTTTGTTGACAAAATAATATCTCTGCTTTTTAATATGCTGTCTAGGTTTGTCATAACTTTCTTTCCAAGGAGTAAGCGTCTTTTAATTTCATGGCTGCAGTCACAATCCGCAGTGATTTTGGAGCCCCCAAAAATAAAGTCAGCCACTGTTTCCACTGTTTCCCCATCTATTTCCCATGAAGTGACAGGACCAGTTGCTGTGATCTTCATTTTCTGAATGTGGAGCTTTAAGCCAATTTTTTTCACTCTCCTCTTTCACTTTCATCAAGAGGCTTTTTATTTCCTCTTCATTTTCTGCCATAAGGGTGGTGTCATCTGCATATCTGAGGTTATTGATATTTCTCCCAGCAATCTTGATTCCAGCTTGTGCTTCTTCCAGCCCAGCGTTTCTCATGATGTACTCTGCATAGAAGTTAAATAAGCAGGGTAACAATATACAACCAGTTTAAGAAGTGGAAAATGACTAGTATTCCAGAGTTTCCAGTGTGCCCTGCCAACAGCAACCCCTTCCCTTCCTGTCCCCAGATACCAACTTGACTGTTTCACATTGATCATTCCCTTGCCTTTCTTTATAATCTTACTATATGTGCATGTACCCCAAGCCATATTTTATCTAACATTTCCTGTCCTTCATTGTATGTTAAAGAAATCACATTGTATGGATTTCTCATATCTTGCTTTTCTTATTCAATATTATGATTTTAATATTGACACGTGTTAATATGCATTCAATTCAGTTCAGTCCTCAGTCGTTTCCGACTCTTGCAACCCCATGGACTGCAGCACACCAGGCTTTCCTATCGATCACCAACTCCTGGAGCTTTCTCAAACTCATGTCCATAGATTTGATTTATTCATTTTCACTTCTGTGTACTTTCCAGTGAATATACCACAATAATCTATTCATAATATTGTATGTGGATATTTCAATTGGTTTCATTTTTTGTTATTATGAACAATGCAGTTTTTACAGGTCCCCTGGTATTCATGGTCAGGAACTTCCCTTGTATATACCCCTGGTATTCATGGTCAGGAACTTCCCTTGTATATACCTTCCCTTGTATATCCCTTGTATATACCTGGAATTGCTAGATCCTGAGTATATGTTTTCTCACTTCATAAGACAATGTCACATTGTTTTTCCAAAAATAGTTTTGATCCTTGTTGGTTGCACCATTTGCAAAAATTTTCTCCCATTCTATGGGCTGTCTTTTTGTTTTGTTTATGGTTTCCTTTGCTGAGCAAAAGCTTTTGAGTTTAATTAGGCTCCATTTGTTTGTTTTTGTTTTTATTTTCACTACTCTAGAAGACATTGAAAAAGATATTGCTGTGATTTACGTTAAAGAGTGTTCTGCCTATGTTATCCTCTAAGAGTTTTATAGTATCCAGTCTTATATTTAGCTCTTTAATCCACCTTGAGTTCATTTTTGTGTATGGTGTTAAGGTGTGTTCTAATTTCAGTATTTTACATGTGGTTGTCCAGTTTTCTTAGGACCATTTATTGAGAACCTGTCTTCTCTCCATTGTATAGTCTTGCCTCCTTTGTTGTAGATTAATTGACCATAGGTGCAAGGGTTTATTTCTGGGCTTTCTATACTGTCCCATTGATCTATATCTCTGTTTTTGTACAAATATGATACTATTTTGATGACTATTTCTTTATACTATAGCCTGAGGTCAGGGAGCCTGATTCCTCCAGTGTCTGTTTTTCTTTCTCAGGATTGCTTTGGCTATTCAGGGTCTTTTATGTCTCTAAACAAGATTTTTTGTTGTTGTTCTAGTTTTGTGAAAAATGCCATTGTAATTTAAAAGGGATTGCAGCATATCTGTACTATCTCGGGTAGCAGAATTGTCATTTTGACAATATTGATTCTTCCAATCCAAGAACATGGTCTATCTTTCCATCTGTTTGTGTCATCTTTGGTTTCTCTCATCAATTTTACAATTTTGGAGTACAGGTGTTTTGTCTCCTTATATACATTTATTCCTAGATATTTTTTCTTTTTGATGTGATGGTAAATAGGACTGAAATATCAAAAAGGCAAGTTAAAGAAATGAAACAGATTTAATCTCCAAAATTTACAACCATCTCTTGGGTCTTAATATCAAAAATAAACAACCCAATCAAAAAGTGGGAAAAAGACCTAAATAAACATTTCTCCAAAGAATACCTTAGTTCAGTTCAGTCCAGTCATGTCTGACTCTTTGTGACGCCATGAACTGCAGCACACCAGGCTTCCCTGTCCATCACCAACTCCCAGAGCTTGCTCAAACTCATGTCCATCCAGTCAGTGATGCCATTCAACCATCTCATCTTCTGTTGTCCCCATCTCCTCCTGCTTT
Organism: Capricornis sumatraensis; assembly: GCF_032405125.1. Taxonomy (NCBI): domain Eukaryota; kingdom Metazoa; phylum Chordata; class Mammalia; order Artiodactyla; family Bovidae; genus Capricornis; species Capricornis sumatraensis. Next base: position 216,117,446 of record NC_091069.1, read on the forward strand.
CAATCTTTCTCAGCATCAGGGTCTCTTCCAATGAGTAAATTCCTCACATCACGTGGTCAAAGTATTGAATTTTCAGCTTCAGCATTAGTACTTCCAATGAATATTCAGGACTGATTTCCTTTAGGATAGACTGGTTGGATCACCTTGCAATCCAAGGGATTCTCAAGAGTTTTCTCCAACACCACACTTCTAAAGTATCAATTCTTCGGTGCTCAGCTTTCTTTATAGTCCAACTCTGACATCCATACATGACTACTAGAAAGTAATGTCTCTGCTTTTTAATACGCTGTCTAAGTTGGTCATAGCTGTTCTTCCAAGGAGCAAGTGTCTTTCAAGTGCATGGCTGCAGTCACCATCTGCAGTGATTTTGGAGCCCAAGAAAATAAAGTCTGCCACTGTTTCCATTGTTTCCCAGTCTCTTTCCCATGAAGTGATGGTACCAGATGCCATGATCTTAGTTTTCTGAATGTTGAGTTTTAAGCCAACTTTTTCACTCTCCTCTTTCACTTTCATCAGAGGCCTTTTAGTTCTTCTTCACTTTCTGCCATTAGGGTGGTGTCATCTGGATATCTGAGGTTATTGATATTTCTTCCAGCAGTCTTGATTCTAGCTTGTAATTCATCCAGCCTGGCATTTCACATGCTGTACTCTGCATATAAGTTAAATAAGCAGAGTGACAATATACAGCCTTGACGCACTCCTTTCCTCATTTGGAACCAGTCTGTTGTTCCGTGTCCAGTTCTAACTGTTGCTTCTTGATCTGCATACAGATTTCTCAGGAGTCAGGTCAGGTGGTCCAGCATTCCCATCTCTAAGAATTTTCCACATTTTGTTGTTATTCACAGAGTTAAAGCTTTGGCATAGTCAATAAAGCAGAAGTAGATGTTTTTCTGGAACTCTCTTGCTTTTTCAATTTGATCTCTGGTTCCTCTGCCTTTTCCAAATCCAGCTTGAATTTCTGGAAGTTCATGGTTCACAAACTGTTGAAGCCTGGCTTGGAGAATTTTGAACATTATTTTGCTAGTGTGTGAGATGAGTGCAATTGTGCCATAGTGCAAGATGTGAGAATGTTGGATCTCACCAAGAAGAATACCTAAAGGTGGCCAAAAAGCAATCACAAGAAGCTCAACATTGCTTATTATTAGAGAAATACAAATCAAAACTATGAGATAGCACCTTACTCCAGTCAGAATGGCCATCATTAAAAAGTCTACAAGCAACAAATGCTGGAGAGGGTGTGGAGAAAAGGGAACCCTCCTACATTGCTGCTGGAAATATAAATTGGTACAGTCACCGTGGAGAATAGTATGGAAGTTCCTTAAGAAACTAAAAATTGAGCTACCATATGATCTGGTAATCCCACTCCTGGGCATATATCTGGAGAAAAGCATGGTTCAAAAGGATCCTTGCACCCCATTGTTCACTGTAGCACTGTTTATAATAGACAAGGATGGAAACCACCTAAATGCCCATTGACAGATGAATAGATAAAGAACATGCGGTGCATATATACAATGGAATATTCCTCAGCCATTAAAAATGAAATAATGCCATTTGCTGTAAACAGATGAACCTAGAGATTATCATACTAAGTGAAGTAAGTCAGACAGAGGAAAGAGAAATATGTGATATTATATGTGCCATCTAAAAAATGATACAAATGAACTTATTCATAAAAGCAGACTCACTGACCTAGAGAACAAACTTATGGTTACCAGGGGAAGGAAGGAGAGGGAGGGATAGATTGGGAGTTTGGGATTGACATGCACTTACGTCTATATTTAAAATAGATAGTCAACAGGAACCTACTGTATAGCACAGGGAATTCTGCTCAATACTCTGAAATAACCTAAATGGGAAAAAATATTGGAAAAGAAGAGATACATCTATAAGTGCATCACTTTACTGTATATCTGAAATTAATACAACATTGTTAATTAACTATACTTCAATATAAAATAAATTAAAAAAAAAGTTTTATCCACTTAAACTTCCACTATTTACAGTAGCAACAAAGATAAAATGACTGGATCTTTATATTATACTATATACAAAAATCAACTCAAAATAGATTAAAGAATGAAATATAAGACCTAAAACTATAAAACTTCTAGAAGAAAACACAGGGGAGACTCTTTTTGACATTTGTCTCAGCAATAACTTCTTGGGTATAATACCAAAAGCACAGACAATAAAAGCAAAAATTAATAAATGAGACTATATCAAATTAAAACATTCTGCACAGCAAAGGAAACAATCAGTAGAAATAAGAGGCAACATATGAAATGAGAGAAATATTTGCACACCATATATCTGTTAGGGAGTTAGTACCCAAATACAGAAGCAATTCCAACAACTCGGTAGCAAACCTCACCCTCGAAGGAAAAAGCAGGGGACTTGAATAGACATTTCTTCAAAAAAGAAATATAGAGGGCCACCAGGAATATGCAAAGATGCTCAGCATCACTAAGCATCAGGAAAATGCAAATCAAAACTACCATGAAAATTTTCACTGCCTGTAAGGATTGCTACTTCATTACCTGTGGGGATCTAAATTGCTGCAGCCACTATGGAAAACAACATAGAGTTTCCTCCAGAAATTAAAAATGGAACATATGACCCAACAATTCCATTGAAATCAGAATTACAAAGAGATATCTGCACTTCCATTCTCACTGCAGCATTATTCACAATAGCCAAGATATGGAAAAAATCTAAATGTCACTGAAAAAATAAAGAAAATGCAGTGTATACATACAATAAAATAACATTTAGCCTTAAAAAAATAAGAAAATTCTGCCATACATGACACCATAAATGACCTGAAGGACACTATACTAAGTGAAATAAGCCAGTCACAGAAAGACCAATATTGCATGATTCCTTTTTTGTGCGGTATCTATAATAGTCAAACTCATAGAAGCAGAGAATAGAATGGTGGTTACCAGGGCCAGGGGCAGGGGGAGTGGGGTTGTTGTTCAATGGATGGAAAAATTTTTATACAAGATAAACAAGTTCCAGAGATGTGCTGTACAACACTGTTCCTATAATTAACAATACTGTGTTGTGCACTTAAATTTTTTTGTTATGAGAGGAGATCTCATGTTAAGCATTCTTACCAAAAACAGCAAAACCAAAAACAAAGTGAAATAAGGAACCTTTGGGGAGTGATGGATGTGTCTATTACCTTGCCCTTGACTATGCTGATATTTTCAAAACGTAGATGGAATTTTACATGTAAGTTACTGTCTAATTCTGAAGTTTACATGGAAATTCAAAGGGCTGAGAATAGCTAGAATAATTTTGCAAAAGAAGAAGATGGGGCAACTTACACTGCCAAATGTGGTAATTAAGACAATGTGTTATTAGTGCAAACATAGGCTATATATTAAAAGAAGAAAACACAGAATTCAGAAACAGAGCATTCCCTAGGAGCATATGGTACAGGTGGAGATGGCAGTGCTGGTCACTGAAGAAGGGATAAACCCCTAAGTAAATGGCACCAAATTTCTGGTTGACTATATGAGGAAAAATAAAACAGATCCCTACATACCACCACACACAACTATCAATTCCTTGTGGATTAAAAACTTAAATGGAAATTGAAATTTTAAAACCTTTCAGAAAACAGTAAAAGAGAATGTATTTATGATCTCAGTGTACAAAAGAATTTCTTTAATAAGATACAAAAAGCATAATGCATAAAGAAAAAGATTCGTAACCTTTTGTTTTATTTATTTTGGCTGCACTGGATCCTCTATGCTTCCCGAGAGCTTTCTCTAGTTGTGGTGAGCGGGAATTACTCTCTGCTGTGGTGCATGAGCTTCTCGATACCGCGACTTCTCTTGTGGAGCGTGGGCTCTAGGCACATGGGCTTCAGTAGTTGTGGCACATGAGCTTAGTTGCTCCATAGCATATGGTATCTTCCCTGACCAGGGATCAAACCCATGTCCCCTGCATTGGCAGGTAGATTCTTAATCACTGCACTGCCACGGAAGTTCAAGATTTATAATTTTGACCACATGAAAATCAAGATATCAAAAGCCATTTTAAAAAGCCATGAAAGAGTGATTCAAACCACCAACTGGGAGGACATATTTGTACTACATATATCAGGAAAAGAACTCATCAATAAAGCATAAGAAAAGTTCCTATGAGTCATTAAGAGAAAGAGAACCAAACAGAAAAAAGACATGAACAGCATTTCACAAAAGAAAACTATAAATGGCAAATAAATATTAAGAGATGCTCAAACTCGTTGGTGACCAAGGAATTGTAATTTCAAGCTCAAGTGAGGCATAATTTCACACTCACCTGATTGGCAACAATTAAAAAGTCAAGCAATATTATCTGTTGGTGATGATGCAGTGCTAAGAACTTTCATCCACTGCAGATGAGAATGTAAATCAAGACAACTATTTTTAAAAATAAGTAAGCATTTTTCAGTACAGTGGGAAGTTTACATGTCCTATGACCTAAAAATTCCATAGCTAAGTGTATACCCAAGAGAAATGCTTGCACTTTTGTACCAAGAGACATTTATAAGAATGTCCAGAGCAGACTCTCCATAAGAGCAAAAATGAAACACGCCAGAAGCCCATGGGAAAATTAAAAATAAAGTGAGACAAAGGCATAGAGTTTTGGAATAACATGCAACTGTTAATAGTAAATCAGCCATATTTCCAAGAAAAGAATGTTAAGTGAAAAACATTGTCATACAAAAATATAAACTTCATTATTCAATTATTATTTCAAAAATGTGAAATATTTAGATAAAACATGAGTTTTAAAACTATTTCTAACAAGCAAGAGAATGATGATATTCAATTCAAATGATGCATTATTTCTGGTTAGAGAAAAGGAGGGAAAATTGAGGAGGGGGCACTCATTCTAATTGCAGTTTATTTTTTAAACTGGGTGGTGAGTACATGAATGTTTAGTTTATTATCATTCCTTACATTGTATTTATAAACATAATACATTTATTTGTATATGTTCAGTTCAGTCGCTCAGTTGTGTCTGACTCTTCACAATCCCATGAATCGCAGCACGCCAGGCCTCCCTGTCCATCACTAACTCCCGGAGTTCACTCAGATTCACGTTCATCGAGTCAGTGGTGCCATCCAGCCATCTCATCCTCTGTCGTCCCCTTCTCCTCCTGCCCCCAATCCCTCCCAGCATCAGTGTTTTCCAATGAGTCAACTCTTTACGTGAGGTGGCCACAGTACTGGAATTTCAGCTTTAGCATCATTCCTTCCAAAGAAATCCCAGGGCTGATCTCCTTCAGAATGGACTGGTTGGATCTCCTTGCAGTCCAAGGGACTCTCAAGAGTCTTCTCCAGCACCACAGTTCAAAAGCATCAACTCTTCGGCGCTCAGCTTTCTTCACAGTCCAACTGTCACATCCATCCATCCATACATATATATTACAGAGTTTATTAAAGGAATTACATAACATAACAAAAGACAAAAGGAATTACATAACTAACAAATATGGCAAAAATTGTGAAAGTATCACTGGATTGATCAAAGTAGGTGTCAGTCTGTGCCAGAGAGAAAAAGAAAGTGTGACTGCAGTATGTGCGCTGCCAAAGGTCCTGTTAATTTCTTGGGGACACCAATGTATACACGAATATTTGGCACCTTGTACATGATACTTTATACAGTTGGTGAAAGAAAGGAAAGGAAGGAAGGAAGAAACGGAGGGAAAAAAGTAAAGAAAGGAGTCGGGAAGGAAGGAGGCTGGCTGGTCTGGGCTTGTGAATAATTGATTCTACATAATAAAGAGATTCCCTGTTGTCTGGAAAGAATTCACTCTTGTCTTGATGAGGGAAAGCTCTATTCTTCAGCAGAATTTAGCCCGTTGTGTCTTCCTGTTACTAATGGCTATACTGACAGCTATAGGACACCACAGAGACTTGCTTGTCAAATGTTAACTGTTATGCTATGTTATTATAGATTTTTGTTTCTGATAGAGTAATCATTACTACTTATGCAGAATGACAGAAGCTGCCTGATAGTATTTAATCTAATCCAAAAATATAAGAAATAACCCAGCTATGTAAGACTTAAAATGAACCCAAAGGGATTTTTCTTGAAAAGTTAGGACAGGAAGGGAAGCATTAAGCACATAACTACACTCTGACAGACTGTACCTTTTGCTTTAGTTTCGTGAGAACTGGAGTAGTAGGCAAATAACCCAGTACGTTGATTGCCTGCTTAAATCTTTATTTTTAAAATTAATTTTTGAAAGTTGAATACATACAAAATAATATTCACAAGATATTTTGAAGTATAAAAATAATGATAAAAACTTGTATATACACACACCTTGCAGCTTAAAAATCACTAAAAAAAAATACTTAGAAGATTTTCCTGTATCTAATCCCCTCAACTTTCCATCACCCCATGCTTAGTAATGACTATCCTGAATTTTTATACCATTCCATGATTTTTGTTTACAGTCTTACATTTTTGTATGTATTCCTAAACACTAAATTCTTTGTTGGTATACATTCAAACTTTATATAAATACAATACCACTCCATTTTTTCTGACTTTTTTCCCATTCAGCACCCTGCTTTTGAGATTCACAAATGTTAATAATATATGTGCCTAGAATTCATTCATTTCCAATTGCTCATTGTATGAAAAGCACAACTTAACATATCCATTTTGTCTACTGATCAATACTTTAGCTGTTTCCAGTTTTTTGTTATTATGACACTGTGATCTTTCTTGTTCACATCTCCTGGTTCACAAGTGCAAGTTTCTCTGAGACTATACACAGGAGTGGAATCGTTGGGTTAAGGACGTGAACATCTGCAACTTTGCTAGAGAACAGTTGTTTTCTACAGCAGTTTACAAGCTTGCACACTCACAGCATTGACTGAAAGTTCCCGTTGCCTCATATCTTCACCAGTCATTCTTGCCACTCTTCAGAGTTAGTATTCATCAAGTTCTCTGATGTGCCCACTTATATCATACTATTAAGTAACCACAGATGTGATTCAGTCAGTATACTAACCATACACTTAGATCTGTGCCCACAATTTGAAGTTAGTGCCACATGTTGAATTGAGACAGCCTCATTTGGGCATTTATCAAAAAATCAGGGCTTAAAATGGAGAATAACTCTCTTGTTTTCTCAATAAAGCACTGATTGACAAATATGAGGAAAAAAATCATGATGCTAGCAGTAGAAATGAACTATTATATTTGGCACTGTTAGGAAATCACCCAAGTTTTGTGGGTTCCTGATTTCATAACTACAAGATATTTGGATCAAAGTATACTTACTTTAGGTGACATATGAATTCATAATCCAAGGGAAAGGCCTCATAAAAACAACTTAACATTAAATATATCTTGCAAAAGAACCACTTAGCTTGGCAAAATATTAATGAAATAAAACACATGGGTTAGATTTCCCTTATAATACACATAGGAATAAAATGTGCTCAACAAAATATGCTTTGGCTTTTTCCAAACTAAAAACATCTGAAAATAACCTAAGAGATTTCCCTAAACCATAGCATGATTCTGGCTTCGTCCACCACTTAATTAAGTGTTGTTTTAATAATGAAGCACATTAGAAAAAAAAAAAAGGGGGTTGTGTCCAGCCTACAAACCATTCTTTATGAGGTAGTAAAGATAAAGACAGTGGTACCAACATAAAAAATACTTTATTTCATGGTCTTACCTTCTTAGCATATGTTTCATATCAGCTGTACTAGTTCTTTTCTGAAATCCCCTTTAGTTAAGAAAGTTAACCATTGTTTTGTCCTTGAAAATTTAGGTAGAAATCTATTATGAAGGTTGGCTTCCCTGGTGGCTCAGATGGTAAAGAATCTGTCTGCAATGCGGGAGACCTGAGTTTGATCCCTGGGTTGGGAAGATCCCCTGGAAGAGGGCATTGCTACCCACTCCAGGATTCTTGCCTGGAGAATCCCCATGGACAGAAGACCCTGGCAGGCTACAGTCCACAGGGTCGCAAAGAGTTGGACAAAGACTGAGCAACTAAGCACACAAAGAACAGATAAAGGAGCTAGGTAATATGTTTCCCTTGCAATTGTAATTCCATTGTTTATAAAGAACCAAGTTACCTATGTTGATAAAGCGTAACTGGATTTCAGATATTTTTCAAAGCAAGTTACTGTTTTATTCAGTTTCCACACAATGTAATTTCTAAAATCATTAAAACTAAGGTTGTGGAAATAATAAAGGTATCCATAAATGGAATTTTAGTATAATCTCAGTGAATGTGTAGGATATGTGAAAATATAACACATTTTAGAGATAAAAACTCAACTATTTTAGACTTCCACTTTCAATACACACTAGATAAACTTGACCAATTCATCTGATGAGAACAATAAAGTCTGGGCAGAACAATTTTTTTAGGTTTTCGGAAAAAAGTATGTTTCAAGCCACTGAAAAGACAAAAAAAATAATGAAGCATCAATAAGCCAAGATGTCGAGGAGGATTGATGATCAGGGAAGTGAGCCTGGCTTTGGGGGCCACTTTTCCCCAGAGGGCTTTGCTGACTCACAAAAAGAACCTGAAAGTCTAAGAGGCAGAGAACCTGAGCATTATTTTTCACAGTTTTGAAGAAAAAGAAGAATAAGCATTAAAGTCTAGGATCTAACAAGAAGGGAAGAAGATTTGTAGAAAATCCTGTAGAAATTCCAAGGGCTGGACCTTAGGGCCAAGGTAACCCAGAAATAGATGAAATAAAATTTCTACTTATCTCAATATGTAAAACTGAATTGAAGTAATACCAGTGCTAATTCATGAGCAAATGTGAATCATCTTCTCATGCAAAAGACATCATTAGTTTTAAATTATCTTTGCATTCAATTTTGCAAATACACATCCATTCATTCACACACACACACACATACACATAAATATTGAAGCATACAGTGACACTGCATGTATGAATAAAAAACAAGAGGGAAAAAAAGAGGCAGCACAAACGAATGCACTGGGTCTCTAGATATTGGATTTATTAGGCACAGATTTTCAGATAATTTTGCTTACTATATTCAAGGAGGCAAAAACAGCATAACTAAAAAATCGTCAGGGAATTGGAATCTACATGTGAAAACAGGCAAATGAAAATGCTACAAACAAAAAAAACGATTAAAATGAAAAACTTAGTAGGTGGGTTAGTATCTTAGATACTGCTGGAGAGAGAATTAATAAGCTGAAAGATCAGAAGAAAATATCCAGAATGTAGAGCAGTAAATCAAAAGATGGAAACAAATGAAATTAAGAAAAAAAATACTATGAAGTATCTATCATATATGTAATTAAAGACCCAGAAGAAAAAGGAGAAAAACATGAGGCAGAGACAATGGCTGAAAAATTCCAAAATGATCTCTAATTACAAATTCAAGAAACCCTATGAATCCCAAATGTAGGATAAATTTAAAGAAATCCACACCTAAGCACGTCATAATGTCATTACTAAAATTATAAAGTCATGTGGAGATACATACATTACATAGACACATATTATATACTGTACACCTAAACATATCATATTCTCTAGAAAAGTACTAAAAAATAGTAAATGAGTATGTAATTTCAAAGCTTATTGAGAAGTGAAAAGGAATAAAAAATGCTCAATCAAAACAAAAGTAAGAGAGAAGAGAAAAAGAATCACTAAGAAAGATCAAATAGAAAACAAATACTACAATGATAAACTTAAACCCAAATATATAAGTAATTAGGTTACATGAAAATAATTTCAGTTCAGTTCAGTTCAGTTACTCAGTCATGTCCAACTCTTTGCGACCCCATAAATCACAGCACGCCAGGCCTCCCTGTCCATCACCATCTCCCGGAGTTCACTCAGACTCACGTCCATCAAGTCCGTGATGCCATCCAGCCATCTTATCCTCTGTCGTCCCCTTCTCCTCCTGCCCCCAATTCCTCCCAGCATCAGAGTCTTTTCCAATGAGTCAACTCTTCGCATGAGGTGGCCAAAGTACTGGAGTTTCAGCTTTAGCATCATTCCTTCCAAAGAAATCCCAGGGTTGATCTCCTTTAGAATGGACTGGTTGGATCTCCTTACAGTCCAAGGGACTCTCAAGAGTCTTCTCCAACACCACAGTTTAAAAGCATCAATTCTTCGGCGCTCAGCTTTCTTCACAGTCCAACTCTCACATCCATACATGACCACAGGAAAAACCATAGCCTTGACTAGATGGACCTTAGTCGGCAAAGTAATGTCTCTGCTTTTGAATATGCTATCTAGGTTGGTCATAACTTTTCTTCCAAGGAGTAAGCGTCTTTTAATTTCTTGGCTGCAATCACCATCTGCAGTCATTTTGGAGCCCAAAAAAATAAAGTCTGACACTGTTTCCACTGTTTCCCAATCTATTTCCCATGAAGTGATGGGACCGGATGCCATGATCTTCATTTTCTGAATGTTGAGCTTTAAGCCAACTTTTTCACTCTCCTCTTTCACTTTCATCAAGAGGCTTTTTAGCTCCTCTTAACTTTCTGTCATAAGGGTGGGGTCATCTGCATATCTGAGGTTATTGATATTTCTCCTAGCAATCTTGATTCCAGCTTGTGTTTCTTCCAGTCCAGCATTTCTCATGATGTACTCTGCATAGAAGTTAAATAAGCAGGGTGACAATATACAGCTTTGATGTACTCCTTTTCCTATTTGGAACCAGTCTGTTGTTCCATGGCCAGTTCTGACTGTTGCTTCCTGACCTGCATGCAGATTTCTCAAGAGGCAGGTCAGGTGGTCTGGTATTCCCATCTGTTTCAGAATTTTCCATAGTTTATTGTGATCCACACAGTCAAAGGCTTTGGCATAGTTAATAAAGCAGAAATAGATGTTTTTCTGGAACTCTCTTGCTTTTTTGATGATCCAGTGGATGTTGGCAATTTGATCTCTGGTTCCTCTGCCTTTTCTAAAACCAGCTTGAACATCAGGGAGTTCATGGTTCATGTATTGCTGAAGCCTGGCTTGGAGAATTTTGAGCATTACTTTATTAGCATGTGAGATGAGAGCAATTGTGCTGTAGTTTGAGCATTCTTTTGCATTGCCTTTCTTTGGAATTGGAATGAAAACTGACCTTTTCCAGTCCCGTGGCCACTGCTGAGTTTTCCAAATTTGCTGGCATATTGAGTGCAGCACTTTGACAGCATCATCTTTCAGGCTTTGAAACAGCTCAACTGGAATTCCATCACCTCCACTAGTTTTGTTCGTAGTGATGCTTTCTAAGGCCTACTTGACTTCACATTCCAAGATGTCTGGCTCAAGATTAGTGATCACATCATCATGATTATCTTGGTCGTGAAGATCTTTTTTGTAGTTCTTCTGTGTATTCTTGCCACCTCTTCTTAATATCTTCTGCTTCCGTTAGGTCCATACCATTTCTGTCCTTTATGGAGCCCATCTGTGCATGAAATGTTCCCTTGGTATCTCTAATTTTCTTGAAGAGATCTCTAGTCTTTGCCATTCTGTTGTTTTCCTCTATTTCTTTGCATTGATCATTGAAGAAATCTTTCTTATCTCTTCTTGCTGTTCTTCAGAACTCTGCATTCAGATCCTTATATCTTTCCTTTCCTCCTTTGCTTTTCACCTCTATTCTTTTCACAGCTGTTTGTAAGGCCTCCCCAGATGGGGCCATTTTGCTTTTTTTCCTTTCTTTTCCATGGGGATGGTCTTGATCCCTGTCTCCTGTACAATGTCACGAACCTCATTCCATAGTTCATCAGGCACTCTATCTATCAGATCTAGCCCCACTGTATAATCATAAGGGATTTGATTTAGGTCATACCTGAAGGGCCAGCACACTAGGCGCAGGCGGCAGTGGCGGGCCAGCGCACTGAGCGCGGCCGAGAGCTACGCCACGTCTGAAGTCAGGGACAGTGGCCCAGAGTGCCAGGCTGCGACAGCACAGGAACGGCTGGGAGGAGCCACCCCGCGTCTGAGGTCAGGGGCGGCCGGGAGAAGACACCTCGTGTCAGATGTCAGGGCAGCGCCAGGAGGAGCTACCCAGCGTCTGAGGCCAGTGGCGGCTGCGAGGAGACACCCCACGTCCGAGGTGAGGGGCGTGACCCTGAGGAGCCACCCCGAGCTCAAGGCCAGGGGCAGCAGCTGGGAGGAGCCACCCGAGCAGCAGTGGCTGAGCAGGCACAGGAGGGCCTAGAGAAGCTATCCCATCTTGAAGGTCAGGAACAGTGGCAGTAAGGAGATACCCCTCGCCCAAGGTAAGGAGCAGCGGCTGTGCTTTGCTGGAGCAGCCGTGAAGAGATACCCCACGCCCAAGGTAAGGGAAACCCAAGTAAGATGGTAGGTGTTGCAAGAGGGCATCAGAGGGCAGACAAACTGAAACCATACTCACAGAAAACTAGTCAATCTAATCACACTAGGACCATAGCCTTGTCTAACTCAATGAAACCAAGCCATGCCTGTGGGGCAACCCAAGATGGGTGGGTCATGGTGGAGAGGTCTGAGAGAATATGGCCCACTGGAGAAGGGAATGGCAAGCCACTTCAGTATTCTTGCCTTGAGAACCCCATGAACAGTATGAAAAGGCAAAATGATAGGATACTGAAAGAGGAACTCCCCAGGTCATTAGGTGCCCAATATGCTACTGGAGATCAGTGGAGAAATAACTCCAGAGAGAATGAAGGGATGGAGCCAAAGCAAAAACAATACCCAGTTGTGGATGTGACTGGTGATAGAAGCAAGATCCGATGCTGTAAAGAGCAATATTGCATAGGAACCTTGAATGTCAGGTCCCTGAATCAAGGCCAATTGGAAGTGGTCAAACAAGAGATGGCAAGGGTAAATGTCGACATTCTAGGAATCAGTGAACTAAAATGGACTGGAATGGGTGAATTTAACTCAGATGACCATTATATCTACTACCGTGGGCAGGAATCCCTCAGAAGAAATGGAGTAGCCATCATGGTCAACAGAAGAGTACCAAATGCAGTATTGGTTGCAATCTCAAAAACGACAGAATGATCTCTGTTCGTTTCCAAGGCAAACCATTCAATATCACAGTTATCCAAGTCTATGCTCCAACCAGTAACACTGAAGAAACTGAAGTTGAACGGTTTTATGAAGACCTACAAGACCTTTTAGAACTAACACCCAAAAAAGATGTCCTTTTCATTATAGGGGACTGGGATGCAAAAGTAGGAAGTCAAGAAACACCTGGAGTAACAGGCAAATTTGGCTTTGGAATGCGGAATGAAGCAGGGCAAAGACTAATAGAGTTTTGCCAAGAAAATGCACTGGTCATAGCAAACACCCTCTTCCAACAACATAAGAGAAGACTCTACACATGGACATCACCAGATGGTCAACACCAAAATCAGATTGATTATATTCTTTGCAGCCAAAGATGGAGAAGCTCTATACAGTCAGCAAAAACAAGACCAGGAGCTGACTGTGGCTCAGATCATGAAATCCTTATTACCAAATTCAGACTCAAATTGAAGAAAGCAAGGAAAACTGCTAGACCATTCAGGTATGACCTAAATCAGAAAATAATTTAAATATTCTAATTAAAACATAAAAGTAATGAGATTGAGGGAGGAGCATATGATGTAAAAAAAAAGTTATATCTAAAACATAAGAGGTTTAAATTAGAATCTAGAGCATGCAAATATTAACCAAAAGATATACTGCATAGCTATATTATTGCCAAACAAACCTGACTTTAGAAGAAAAATTATCATTTATAAGGAACACTTCATAATAATAAAAGTTTTCATTTACCAGTTCAGTTCAGTTCAGTCGCTCAGTCATGTCTGACTCTTTGTGACCCCATGAATCGCAGCTCGCCAGACCTCCCTGTCCATCACCAACTCCCGGAGTTCACCCAAATTCACGTCCGTCAAGTCGGTGATGCCATCCAGCCATCTCATCCTCTGTCGTCCCCTTCTCCTCCTGCCCCCAATTCCTCCCAGCATCAGAGTCTTTTCCAGCGAGTCAACTCTTCGCATGAGGTGGCCAAAGTACTGGAGTTTCAGCTTTAGCATCATTCCTTCCAAAGAACACCCAGGACTGATCTCATTTAGGATGGACTGGTTGGATCTCCTTGCAGTCCAAGGGACTCGCAAGAGTCTTCTCCAACACCACAGTTCAAAAGCATCAATTCTTCGGTGCTCAGCTTTCTTCACAGTCCAACTCTCACATGCATACATGACCATTGGAAAAACCATAGCCTTGACTAGATGGACCTTAGTCGGTAAAGTAATGTCTCTGCTTTTGAATATGCTATCTAGGTTGGTCATAACTTTTCTTCCAAGGAGTAAGCGTCTTTTAATTTCTTGGCTGCAATCACCATCTGCAGTCATTTTGGAGCCCCTGAAACTAAAGTCTGATACTGTTTCCACCGTTTCCCCATCTATTTCCCATGAAGTGATGGGACCGGATATCATGATCTTCGTTTTCTGAATGTTGAGCTTTAAGCCAACTTTTTCACTCTCCTCTTTCACTTTCATCAAGAGGCTTTTTAGCTCCTCTTCACTTTCTGCCATAAGGGTGGTGTCATCTGCATATCTGAGGTTATTGATATTTCTCCCAGCAATCTTGATTCCAGCTTGTGCTTCTTCCAGCCCTGCGCTTCTCATGATGTACTCTGCATATAAGTTAAATAAGCAGCATGACAATATACAGCCTTGGCGTACTCCTTTTCCTATTTGGAACCAGTCTGTTGTTCCATGTCCAGTTCTAACTGTTGCTTCCTGACTTGCATACAGGTTTCTCAAGAGGCAAGTCAGGTGGTCTGGTATTCCCATCTGTTTCAGAATTTTCCACAGTTTATAGTGATCCACACAGTCAAAGGCTTTGGCATGAAAAAATACTAACTGAGTCTAAAATTTATGTGGTCAAAGAATTGTAAAGGTCAAAGAATTGCTAAGACAATTTCAAAAAAAGAACAAAGAAGGGGTACTCTTTCCGTACAATATTAAAGACATATGCAAGACATATTAAAGGCATATGGAAGACATACTGAAAAGCTAAGATCATCAAAACCATGTAGTATTGGCACAGAGGAAAACAAATAGGTCAATGGAACATAATAGGTACTCCTGAAATAGACCCAAACATATACGTAAATATGGACTATAACAGAGCTGATATCATGAATCAATTGGTAAAGAGCAGACTATTTACAAAAATGCGTGCTAGAAAATTATATATCTGTGTGTGTGTGTGTGTGTGCATACCTATACATACTAATAAAACCAGGTTCCTATATCACATTATAAACAAAAAATTTTGCACTAGATCCTATATATAGAAAATCTCTACATATTTTAGAAAAGATATATATATAAACTGTATTTCTTTATAAACTCAGGTAGGGGAGGATTTCTTAAATAAGACATAAAAAGTATGAACCATAAAAGGAAAGATGAATTTTCAAAAAGCTAAATACTTCTATTCTAATTTACTACCTTATTTTTAGAAATAAAGATTGAAATTACCTACATGCCTATCTTAAATAAATTATGGCATATCCACACAGTAGAATGCAGCTATGAAAAGAATGAATAAGTTCTCTACATACTGCTATGAAAATAGCACCAAGATTTATGCTATTAAGTAATTGAAGCAGAACTAAGTGTATATAGCAAACCACTATTTATGTAAAGTTGGGGAAATAAAACAGAAATTTATATTTATATTTGAATTAAGAAAATTTGGAAATATGTATGTTTCTGGTAGCAGAAAGCTGAGCAAGAACTAAGAAGGTGGAGGACAGGAGTGTGAAGGTATCTCTTCAATATGTACCTTTTAATACATATTTAAATTTTTTTGAACTATAAGAATGTATTGCATTTTTGATTTTTAAAATGAAACAAAAATTTTTTATAGCAGACTCCTCCCTCAAAACAAAAGTAAATAAAAAAATTAAATATAATTGCAACATATATAGTTAAGCCTTAGTATCTACAAAATTTAAAATATTTATTCAAGTCAATAAGAAAAAGACACTCCATACAAATCTGTAAAAAGAATACATACCTGAACAAGCATTTAAGGAAGAGGAATTATAAATACATTCAGAATTTAAAGTTTGTTTAGTATTACTGATCGAGAAGGCAGATTAATACCAAAAAAATACCATTTTCATCTAACAGATCAAATTGAAGAGTCTTTGTGGCGAATGTGATAAAAACTATATAACAAAAAGCCTCCATGTTTGTGGAAGTATCGGTTGGTACCTGCCATTTCAGAAGTGTAATTTGGAAATATTTAGTAAAGTTAAAAATATGCATTCCCAACAACCTAGAAATTTCACTCCTGTGTGTAGCCTAGTCAAATTTCTGCACCAGGACACACTTACAGGGATATTTCTTTCAAACACCCATGTGTGTGTGCTAAGTCGCTTTAGTCAGGTTTGACTCTTTGCCACCCTATGGACCTTAGCCCGCCAGGCTCCTCCGTCCAGGCAAGAATACTGGAGTGAGTTGCCATGCCCTTCTCCAGGGGATCTTCCTGACCCAGGGATTGAACCCTTGTCTCTTGCGTCTACCTTCATTGGCAGGTGGGTTCTTTACCACCAGCACCTGGGAAACACTTCAAGCACTCATGTAGCACTTACTACATTCCATACATGGTTCAGAGAACTTTAACCTCAGATAGTCCACATAACAACTCCAGCAGATAGGTACATTAATATCCTGCCTCCTGTGCTGTGCTGTGCTGTGCTATGTCGCTTCAGTCGTGTTTGACTCTGTGCAACCCCATGGACTGTAGCCTGCCAAGCTCCTTTGTCCATGGAATTCTCCAGGCAAGAGTACTGTGGTGGGATGCCATCCCCTCCTCCAGGAGATCTTCCCAATCCAGGGATCTAACCCATGTTTCCTAAGTCTCCGGCACTGGCAGATGGGTTCTTAACCACTAGCGCCACCTGGGAAGCCCTCCTTGCCTCATAGATACAAATAAAGCCTGACATTAAAATAAAAAAAAAAGGATAAGATTGTTGTCCAGAGTAGTGAGGCTAGTAAATGAGACCTCTGGCAGCCTGGCCCAACTTTATTCTTTCAATCCAAACTCCACATTGTCTTTCAGAAAAATCCTGCCCACCACTTACAACCTCACCAATAGAGGAATGGGTAAATAGAATCTGCTATGTTGGTAGGATGAGATGGTATCAGCCACTAAAAAGTATAGCTATATATTTACATATTTATGAAAGTGAAAATTTTAGTTTCCTAGTTGTGTCGGACTCTTTGTAACCCCATGGACTGTTGCCCACCAAGCTCCTCTGTCCATGGAATTCTCCAGGCAAGAATACTGGAGTGCGTAGCCATTCCCTTTTCCAGGGATCTTCCTGACCGCTCTTCAGCACTGCAGACAGATTCTTTACCCTCTGAGCCACCATTTATAATTTATACGTGAATAGCTCTCAAGGCATCTTATTGTGAAAGGATTTGTATATAGTTGATATTATTTATTTCTTAAGTTGTATTGTAGAATGTACCGAGGATATTATCGCTGTCTTAAGCTTTCCTCACATAAATGCTTTTAACTATAACTCCAGTATTTAAATAAATAAATACAGGGCTTTATGGTTATAGTTATCTTTTTTTTTTTTTTTGAATGAGCTTTGACAATTTTTGTTCTTCAAGGAATTTGTCCTTTTCATCTACGTTGACAAATTTATTGACATAAAACTTCCATATATCCTTATTTCCCTTTTAATATATTGATAGGATTTGTAGTGATGTCAACTCTTTTATTCCTGATACTGGTAAATTTGTATCTTCTCTCTGTTTTTCCAATAGGCCTGGTCAGAATTTTTTCAGTAAAAGTATGTGCCTCTTTACCAGTATTAGCAAAATTAAAACAATTTCTTTTCAACCATTTTAACAAAAAAAATTATATCTTAGCCAAATGGATATAGTCGACTTCCCTAGTAACTCAGTTGGTAAAGAATCTGCCTGCAATGCAGAAGACAACCCTGGTTCAATTCCTGCATTGGGAAGACACGCTGGAGAAGGGATAGGCTACCCACTCCAGTATTCTTGGGCTTCTCTTGTGGCTTAGCTGGTGAAGCATCTGCCTGCAGTGTGGGCGGCCTGGGTTTGACCCTTGGGTTGGAAAGATCCCCTGGAGAAGGGAAAGGCTACCCACTCCAATATTGTGGCCAGGAGAATTCCATGGACTGTATAGTCCACGGGGTTGCAAAGAGTTGGACACGACTGAGCAACTTTAAGAAGAAATGGATATATTTGCTATCTACATTTTTGTTTCTGCATCAGAATCTTTTCAGTTATAGAATTACTGTTTTATTGATACCATCTATAAAACAAGCAATTATTCATGAAATTTTTATTGAATTCCTCCTCTGTGCTAGATACTAGGCTAGAGCTAGAGTTCCTCAGATGAATTAAAACATGGTGAGGGTTTGTCAGCTAGTGGGAGATAATAAGAATAATAGCATAGCTTCTGTATAAGTGCCCTGTGGAAATAAAAGATGAGGTCAGCTCTACTTGGCATGGGTATCTTTACAGAGAGGAAGAGGTAAGAATCGTGGAGAAAGGATGAGCTTTATAAGCAGACCAGGCGTTCCAGGTAGAGGGGCTTCCAGGTGCAAGGCACAGAAGCAAAAGGAAGAATGATGGCTGTATCATGGTTCGTTTATTTCAGCTGCAAGCAACAGAAGCAGTCTTGGGTTGATTAAGTGGAAATGAATTTTTTATTAAAAAATCCATTTTAGGAGTTCCCAGAATGCTGGGAGGAGTGAAGGATCAAAACTACACTGGAGAACAGGTGAGGAAGCCTCTGGAGCCCCTGCACCGGGAGCTGTGGGAACCTCCACCATCCTGGCCCCACAGGTGCCTGTGTTGAGCCAGAACCATGACCTTGCCACTACTCCTGCCCCTGAAGATGGCTGTTTCTGCTACCAAACTCAGTGACAGAGTAGGTTCTATACAGTTATCCTTCATCAGGCTATTCACTCCTAAATTACCATTTTGCATGGAGAATCTGATTGAGTTTAAATTGCCTTCCTTTATTTATTTAATGTTTATTCAACAACTCAAGCCCATACTATATGCCAGATACCATGCTGAACTCTAGGGAATCAACTGAACAAACCAATTCCTACCTTCTTGAGGTTTATAGTTTGGGAGGGGTAGTGAGGAAGATGGTTAATTTTTTTTAAAGTATATTTTGGAGACAAACATGTATAACATGTCAGGTGACAGTAAGTGCTATGGAAAACATTTTAAAATGAAGCGGGGGTTGAGACATGCAGGGGAGGCTGGGCGTGTTACTGTTTTATAGAAGGTGGTCAGAGAAAGCATGCTAAGGTGAGGTGTGAGTAAACATGAAGGAAGTGAGGAGCCAGCCATACAGACCTCTGGAATAAGGACCTTCCAGGCAGAGGAAACACAAATCCACACGCCCTCTGGTGGAAATATATCTACTATGTCTAAGGGACAGCAAGAAAATCATGTGTAGCTCCAGAGTAGCTGGAGTGATTGGAGATGAAGTTGACGACAAGGAGGCAGAAGGGGGAAGCTATTTCATATGAGGCTTTGCTGATCATTGGAAGGACTTTGGTTCTAATTCAGGGTTAGATGGAGAGCTATTCCATTCAGAGTATTGAACAGAATGGAGACGGTGTCGACTTGCATTTTCACAGTATTATCTAGGTGTTCTGTTACAACTATATTTTAACAAAGCAAGAACAGAAGCCCCGGAGCTATTATAATAATCCAGGTGAGAAACAAAATAATGGTGTTTTAATCAGAATAGCAGTGGTAGTAAAGATAGTGAAAGGCGATAGGCATCTAGATATATTCTGAAGGTACTGACCTCACTACACAGGGTTGTATGTGCACGAGTGGTAGTAACAAGCCTGAGAGGTGGTGGGGGCCAGATTACAAAGTCCTTTTTATGGCAAGTAAAGGAGTTTGAATGTCATCCTCAGGCTATGAGTTGTCACTTATTCAGTTTAACTAGAAGAGTCACATATCACATTTTATTTGAGAAAGCTGATCTGGTGGCAGGGTTGAGAATGGAATTGAAGGGGCCATGTTGGAGGCAGTGAAATCTAGTAGGAGACTCCTATCACCATCCAGATAAGAGAGGATGAAGAATTTAGCAGAAACAAAGTTATCTAGCTATCGCAGTGGAGAGTGAGGAATAGTCATATAATAGTTTTCTACCTCTGTATAACAAATTATCATGAACTTAATTGTTTAAAATTATACATATCTATTGGAGAAGGCACTGGCGACCCACTCCAGTACTCTTGCCTGGAAACTCCTATGGATGGAGGAGCCTGGTAGGCTGCAGTCCATGAGATCCGCTAAGAGTCGGACACGACTGAGCGACTTCACTTTCACTTTTCACTTTCATGCATTGGAGAAGGAAATGGCAACCCACTCCAGTGTTCTTGCCTGGAGAATTCCTGGGACGGGGGAGCCTGGTGGGCTGCCGTCTACGGGGTCGCACAGAGTCGGACACGACTGATGTGACTTAGCAGCAGCAGCAGCAGCAGCAGCAGCAGCAGCAGCAGCAGCAGCAGCATACACATCTATTGTTTCACATTTTCTATGGGTGAAGAATCCAAGCACGGTTTAGGTACATTCTCTGCTCAGGGTTTCAGAAGGCTGAAATCCAGGTGATGACTGGGCTGTGTTCTATGGAAATTTGACTGGGGAAGTCTTCCTCCAAGTCCACTCAGGTTGTTGGAAGGATTCATTTCCTTGTGTCTGTAGGATTGAAGGCCCTGGCTTGTTGGCCCTTGGCTGGAGATTGCTCTCAGCCTCTAGAGGCCTCCCACAGTTCGTCATCATGGAAGACTGATTACTTCTTCAAGCCAGTATGGAGAATCTGAGTGTGAGTCTGCCAGCAAGATGGAGTCCTACATGACATCAGGTAATCGTGGGAGTAACATTCCACCATCTTTGCCATATTCTATCTCATAGAAGCGAGTCACAATTTCTACCCACACTCAAGGAGAAAAAATTACACAGGGCATGAACATCAGAAAATGGATCATTGAGGGTCACCTTTTGATCTATCTCTCCACCATATATTACAAAGAATGTTAAGAACACAGAATGGATGGGACCTAAGTTGTGGCAGCGTCATTGTATGTGAGCTGGAAAATGACAGATAGAAATACAGAATGATGCCCAGCTTTACAGTTTATGTGCTTTGTGAGTGATGAGGGTCCTTCATTAAGATGAGAAGCAGAGGAAGAGCAGCTAGTTTGGGAGAATACTGAGTCTTCTTTAATTTGGAAGTAAAAGATATTACAAAAGTATTATGTTTACAAAATTACAGAAATATTACTACCATATTTTACAAATAACAGTATTTTTTATAATGAAACAGACAATAGTTCTTCTGAACAACCTAGTTCTTATTTCTTATTTCTGTAAGAAACTCAAGTTCTTATTCTCCTATTCCTAAGACAAGCAAACAAAATCCAACTCTTGCAGTTCAAGCCATGTGTTATTTTGCTGAACTAAAAGAAAGTTTCCAGATCTATGTGAATTTCTGTGTCTCTAATGGACTCTTGCAAGCAGGGAAGCTGAACACAGAAATGGCATACCTAAAGCAGTGTCAGTGGTTTCAGGTAAGAAAAATTATTTCTAGAAAGTTAAATCATCCAGGAATTCTCAGTGTTTTATGTAACTTACACATTTAAAGTTATTTTAGAAATTATCTATCACCTATAAAGGAAGCATCTTAGTTTGACTTTGTGGTTAGAGAGAATATTCTTTAGTTCAAGTTTGCTAAGGAGGGAGGCAGATGACACCACCCTTATGGCAGAAAGTGAAGAGGAACTAAAAAGCCTCTTGATGAAAGTGAAAGAGGAGAGTGAAAAAGTTCGCTTAAAGCTCAACATTCAGAAAATGAAGATCATGGCATCTGGTCCCATCACTTCATGGGAAATAGATGGGGAAACGGTGGAAACAGTGTCAGACTTTATTTTTGGGGGCTCCAAAATGACTGCAGATGGTGATTGCAGCCATGAAATTAAAAGACGCTTACTCCTTGGAAAGAAAGTTATGACCAACCTAGATAGCATATTCAAAAGCAGAGACATTACTTTGACAACAAAGGTCTATCTAGTCAAGGCTATGGTTTTTCCAATGGTCTTGTATGGATGTGAGAGTTGGACTGTGAAGAAAGCTCAGTGCCAAAGAATTGATGCTTTTGAACTGTGGTGTTGAAGACTCTTGAGAGTCCCTTGGACTGCAAGGAGATCCAACCAGTCCATCCTAAAGGAGATCAGTCCTAGGTGCTTATTGGAAGGACTGATGCTGAGGCTGAAACTCCAATACTTTGGCCACCTCATGCGAAGAGCTGACTCATTGTGAAAGACCCTGATGCTGGGAGGGATTGGGAGCAGGAGGAGAAGGGGACGACAGAGGATGAGATGGCTGGATGGCATCACTGACTCAATGGACATGAGTTGAGTAAACTCCAGGAGTTGGTGATGGACAGGGAGGCCTGGCATGCTGCGATTCATGGGGTCACAAAGAGTCGGACACAACTGAGCAACTGAAATGAACTGAACTGAAGGAGGGAGGGGATGGAAGTTGTGCAAGAATAGAGAGAGGAACAAAATACAGAGCAATGTTCTGTGAAACTAATTATCCAAAGGAATTTATGAAAACTGCATGGATGGATGGATTACATGATTAGGTTTATTGAGGTCAAACAGTATATGACTAGGAACCACCAAACAAGCCTAGGTGGCTAAAGTGGAAATATTTAGGGGAGGAGAATGAACATATAATTGCTTTAAAAGAATTAATTTGCAATGTCACAGTTTCAAGTACACTGAATGACTACATTCCTTGTAGGCCCTTCCCATCTCTGCCTGTTGCCCTGTGGTTGTCATTAAAGGGGTCATTTGTTAGAGGTGGTTCCTGATGGGTCTCCTAGACCACTTCATTTGCAAGGAGCTGCCCTGAAGAGAGGGCTTCCTAGGTGGTACTAGTGGTGAAGAACCTGCCTGCCAGTGCAAGAGACATAAGAGATACAGAT
Organism: Capricornis sumatraensis; assembly: GCF_032405125.1. Taxonomy (NCBI): domain Eukaryota; kingdom Metazoa; phylum Chordata; class Mammalia; order Artiodactyla; family Bovidae; genus Capricornis; species Capricornis sumatraensis. Next base: position 216,140,467 of record NC_091069.1, read on the forward strand.
TTGATCCCTGGGTCTGGAAGATCCTCTGGAGGAGGACAGGGCAACCCCCTCCAGTATTCTTGCCTGGAGAATCCCATGGACAGAGCAGCCTGGTGGGCTACAGTCCATGGGGTCTCAAAGAGTTGGACACGACTGAAGTGGCTTCGCACACATGCCCTGTGAGAGCCCAAAAGAGTCATCCACAAATCTGGTTTCAGGTGATTCTGTCTGATAAAACTTTTTCGGAGGTAAATGGCAGAAAACCAACCTAAAATCACTTACACTGTAAAGGAATTGGCTTACAGTAAAGGATGGATCTTGCCAATATCAGAAGCAGCTGGTTTAAGTGGCTTGAACAAAGTCACTAAGATTCAGTTTCCCAGTGACAAGACAGCAGGACCAACCAGACCTTGTATCTCATCATCAAGTACAGCAGTAAAGGCTCTGTCCCCCAGAGCCAAACATTCATCCTTATCCTGACTCTCACTGGGCGGGAAGGGATCCACACCTCCCCTAAATTAATCACTATGGTTGGGGGAATGCAATTTTTCTGATTGGCTAAGATACAACCTATTTATGTAAGCCAACTCTATCCAAAGGACATCATTTCCAGGGGAAGTATGCATACAATTTTTACCAGAAATAGGATAAGTGGATGTTGGGCAATCAACACAAGAGAAAGTCCTCTTCACCCTATGAGAATGACTTTTAACTGAGCCAGCAATTTATTTACATGATACTGTGATTGCCAGTGACATGAAAATATTGATATTTGCAATTGTACACCTTACATCCTATTCTTCCCACCGCACTACTCCACCACACTCACATACTTCATTTAACTGAAAGCTCTAGTTAGAAGAGACTCAGAAATATTCTATTGCTTTGTGTGTAGGCAAAACCTCAGATCAATAAAGGTGGAAAGCCCATGTTATGCACACAAGGGGAGAGAAGTACCTTTAGATACAACTATCCACTGGGTACCATCAATTAATTTCTGCAGTGCTGGCTTGGAAAAACCCCTAGTGCTACTGGATCCTTCATTCAGTTGTTCAGGATTTCACTAGCAATATTAATAGCACAGCCAGATTGTGTGTTCATTCAGGCTAGTTATTTTCCTTCTCTTATGGTATTTTTCTTTTATCATATTTGGCTTAAATACTATCTCATTCTGCTACATTCCTTCCTCCATCCCTCCCCAAACCTTTTCACTGATGCCTGCCTGATAAAAGGCCCCACATCTGATATTGACCTAAAACTTCCTTGATTCCTTAAAGTGAGTTATTCATTAACTGAACCTAAATTACTGGTTGTTGGGCAAATCTAGTTCTTTCAAACTACGGATCTGCTGAGAGAGTCTTCTGTAAATCTACTGTAGAAATAAGTGAAACTTTGTGCCCGTTGTTAGCAGTAAGCAGAAGCCTGAGAGAGGGAGGAGAAGTTACTCATTTGCTCAATTCAGCATGGTGAGTCCAGGGGAGGGAATCAAGTGTACCTTGGGCTTGACAAGCAGCGCAGGCAAGCGCCGCTGCTACCGACAGGACAGAGCCGGGCAGGGGCGACTGACTACTTCTGAGCATGGCCGTGGGTTCCCCCAGAATTGCTCTTAGGATCAAGCATTTTGCCATCTATTTCCTATGATGGCCAGAATTTCCTGTGCTAAGAGGTATGGCTGTCTTTTTTCCTGTCCTTTTGTTCAGCAAAAACAAAAGCTAATTAAAGTAAATGTTAGAAGCTGCAGTGAGGCAAAGGGTGGGCTGCGGGATTGGGGCAGAGAAACTTCCAGGGGCTGGCTGATTACGCAGATAAAGTGCATTTGGGAGTTGTGTGTCTAGCCATGTATGCATACTTTTTACTTATTATGGGGGGAAAAAAAAAAGCCACCTCTCTGTGGATTATTAAAACATGTCTCTAGGCCTCTAGAGCAGAAAACGGTGCTTCTAGACTCACTGAAGGTGCATTTTGTTTCACTCCATAAGAGTTTGGGCTTATTTCTATTTCATATTTTTATTTACCTCAAGAAACATTTTGCAACCAGCAAAGAAACTGATCCTGCCTATGCTTTGCAAAGAAAAGTCAGTAGTATCATTACAGTCACTAGTTTGGACAGTCACCATTATTGTTTGCTGTTGCTGTAATTTTTTTTTCCCTTGATAATTTAGACACCTTACAAATCACAACTAAATCTAGCCACTTTTTTCTTTTTCAAATACATACTTAAATTGCTGTAGTACTCAACAGCTGAATTCCATGATATTTATGTATGTTTTCAATTTAAAAACTAGAAAAAAACATACTTAGGGCATTATTTGAATTGGTCATGCAGTTGTTTAATGTATGACATTTAAATGTAAATAGAGATACATTTAACATTGAATTTTCCTTGTAATTTGCAACTCTGGGTATGTTTTCTTGTAAAACAAACCCAGAAAATTGGAATTAAAATTTTTTGGTGAGATTTGTATCAATTCCAGAGCACATATGTCTTACGAAGTCAGAATTTATAAATGAAAATTGATACCCCATGAAACCATTATGACAGTTACAAATTCTTGGTCTAGAAAGTTCGTTAGATCTTTCCCTCATTCCTGATGAAGAGAAACGTGTCCTATCTATTAATATGTGTGTTCTCATAAGTTGCAATACATGTTCAAAATTAAGTAGATTTTTTTGAGCTCTTGCCTAAATAGGGCATCAAATCTATTTTTTGTGTATGTGTATGATAACAAGCCTGCTACACACTTAGACTGTATGAGTTCTAGCAAAAACACCAAGGGCTGAACCCTTTAGCATCATTTAGAATAACCCAGCCGCAGAGGCTTTCAGTAGAAGTGAAGTATAGCAACATGTCGGCAGCACTGGGAGCCCAGAGACGTCCAGAGAACAATAGACATCTTGTGGGAAGGGCTGAAATGTTAGCGGCCCATTCCCATGGGAACGCCTGTAGCACTTTCACACTGTGTGAAAAAGATGCTCCTTGAAAAGAATCTTTAATCCTTTCTTTCAAGGGCAAATCTGAGAACTTTATTGAAAGTTTCTAGAACCCAAAGGGATCTAAGTTAGTTGGTGGGCATTTTAAACACAAGTAAATAAAATGATAATTTTTTGATCCCCAAAGCATAATATAAATAAATATTGTTATTATAGAATTTTCTGAGGTGACAAAACCAGAGAACATCCTAACCTGGAGTTGGAAGCTAAAAACTAAGTTCTTCAGGATAAACTGGCTTCCTGAGATAGTTATGTATATTGAAATCCTCCCAAAGTGGTATTCCAATGTCAGGTCATTGTCTTCTGGTTCAGGTGTGTAATTAGTAGATTCTGCTAAATGAAATCACACTTGAATCAGAAGACTTAATAGCCCAACTATTGGGATACCACTCCAGAGTCAGAAAGAGTGTCCACAACTGAGCAACTGAGTGTGCATGCATGCACACGTGCACATGCACACACACACACACACACACACACACACACAAATGCATAACAGAGTAAACCAGCAGTGTCTTATTAGCACCCATTCAGTGTAGGTCACCTTGAAAAGTCATAAAGAACTTTTCCCTATAGTGCCCTGGAAGGAATAATACACTCCCTCCTCCCTAATAAACATGGGAGTAAGCACTGTGCTTAAGTAGAAAGTGCAGGTATTTGGATTACCTGGCCAAAAAAATGTCTGAGATACTGAAAAAATTCACTCTCACTGTTTGGCTGTGGTGGGGGTAGGGTCACAGTAAGGCTGTTTCTCCAGAGAGAAATCAGTTTCTGAAGAAATCAACAGGGACATTTGTAAGACAGTGCATGAACTACCCCGATTTAAGACTATGAGAGACTACAACTAGGATATAAATAAAACACAAATGGAAAAGACCTAAGCATCTTTAATGCTGTGAATTTAATCTTTGGTAGCAGCAGAGTCATTGTTAGCATTTAAAAGGTATGACATGGGGATGCATTAACAGGAGAATGACCTATAAGAATAATTATGTTATTAAAGATATGATTGTTGTCACTATTTGTATGGTTGCTATATGCCAGGTCTGTGTTAAATGCTTTATATAATTTCTTTAAACTCTCAACAACCCACATCACCATCCTCAGGTATAAATAAGGAACCTGAGGCTCAGAGAGGTTGAGTAATGCGACCAGGTTTATACTGCAGGTAATGGCATAGCTGAACCCAGGTGTGTCCAGGTTCCCCCGACACCCCTCTCTGCTCTTCTTACTGTATTCTCACACTGTGTCCACCTCTGGATCCTAAGTTCATTTAAAACTAAAAGAAAATTGAATAAAAACTAGTGATAAGTACCATGAATAATGAATGGAGGATAAAGAAGAGGGAAGATTAAAGAAATATAATATATTCTATTAAAAGAGAATAGAATAGAGATACTTCATCAGAATCTATCAGCCAGAATACCATCAATGAGAAAATGTATCTATTCATGGATGTCTGGCTTCTCTATTTTTATAAACTCTTCAAGGAGACAGTCCTCAAGGTATAGATGGTATAAAAACATGATTGATCACCAAGTGTTTAGGAAGATTTTTGAGGCCATTCCCCTGAAGCATAGGATCTGGTTCAGTGGCAGGTGCGTGGCCACCCTGAGTGCACACCTTTGTGGGGTAGTTCTCCTGGGGAGACACCCACAGTGTCCACATCTTGGTGATCATGCAAGTCACAACTTTTTGTGTACTTTGCCAGCAGATAGATGACTTGATGGGATGAACAGACCTACTATAGGAAGCTAGGGGGAGAGAATAATATAGCTTGAAACATGTTTTTTAAATGAATCATTAACTTTTGAAACAGTAAGAAAGGGTTTCAGTACCTTTTTCTCTTCTGGAGTATCAATAGATGAAGCAGGATAAGCATGTTCTGGGAGTTGGGCTATAAAGAAAGCACCAAAGAACTGATGCTTTTGAATTGTGTTGTTGGAGAAGACTCTTGAGAGTCCCTTGGACTGCAAGATGAAACCAGTCAATCCTAAAGGAAATCAGTCCTGAATATTCGTTGGAAGGACTGGTGCTGAAGCTGAAGCTCCAATACTTTCGCCACCTGATGGGAAGAACTGACTCATTGGAAAAGACCCTGATGCTGGGAAAGATAGAAGGCAGGAAGAAGGGGATGACAGAGGATGAGATGGTTGGATGGCATCACCGACTGGATGGACACAAGTTTCAGAAAGCTGCCGGAGTTGGTGATGAACAGGGAAGCCTCCTGTGCTGCAGTCCATGGGGTCACAAAGAGTCTGACATTACTGAGTGACTGAACTGAACTGGAATATTTCCGCAGTGTTTAAAGTATTAATACCAGTCTAATATGTCTGGTCCAAGAACCTTCCAGCAAATAAAATGGGAGACAAGGGAGTGAGGGTATAGTATACATCTTTGTTGAGTAAGTCTGTTCTGCTTATTAGCAACTCCCTGCATTCTGAAAGTTTCAACAATGTTAATCTAGAGGCAGATGACTTCTTTAAGAGCTGTGGCTCATCCTGGACAAACACTCAGCTTTTCAGACTCTGTATGAGACATCTCAAGGGGGAGGGAAGTGTTCATTACACTGCAATTCTTCCCCCTTTCGGAGGTTGAGAAAGGGCCCCCAGTGGGCACGCCATTCACCTGTTTGAGTTCCTACTGAAGTTATGTTCTCTGCATAGCTTTTCTTTCCCTCTATTCTTCTCAGGCAAAGTATAGATTTCCAGGAACACAGGCAGTTTTGTTTTTGCTGTTAAAAACAACTCCGCTTTACTGGAGCGGGCTGTTTCACCCCAGGAAACAGAGCCTTTCACTCGGAGGTCGCTCTCCCCTGGGTGAGGCGCAGCGGGTCACCTGACCACTCCGGAGCCGCCGGCGGCATCTCGGGCGCATTCCTAGAATTCTTCCGCCTGGCGCCACAATGAACAACTTCAGGCTCACTGAGCTGAGTGGATTCCACTCGCGGCGCCCTCGGACTCCGATGCCCACCCAGCCTCAAAATAGATCGCTGAGTACCCGCAAGCGCCCCTTTGAGGAGTAGCACGAAGGTAAAGCGCGTTTGCGGGGGACAGCTGGGATATCCGGAAATGTGTCCCCCATGGTGCAGAAACATTTCTCTTTGAAGGGTTCTATCTCTCCATACAGAAACCCAATTTGTCAACCAACACCCGCTTAAGAAATGTAGACCGAATAATGAGAACTCGGGTTTCAGATTAGGGTCTCTTATTAAAGATTAGGGAAAGAATTTAGGAGAGCCAAAGCCAGGAACAAAAAGGAATTTTATAAGTCAGTTTTTGAAATACAGAAAGTACCAGATTTGGAGGCTGACCTACTTGGATGTGACTCTTGGCTCTGTCACCTGGGGCATGATATTTAACCTCACCAGTCCTGTTTCCTCTTTGGTAATAGTATCTACCTGGAGGGTTGATGGGACATCTGAGAAGAGAGTGTCCAGCAAAGAACTTGGTACAGAGGAAGTGTCCTAGTGTGTGCAGATACACATGCTTCTGTATGTGTACGGCAAGTGCATATATCCACATACAGAGAGGTCGCAGGCCTATGCCATTCATAAGAGTAGGAAGTGTCTCAGAAGATGAGGTAAATTTTGATTTGGCTCTAACCCTCTGGGCTGTTGCAAAGAGAGCAGTTAGAAAAGCTACACACCTGAGCTGCTGAAAGATAAATAACATGCCTTGTTGATTCTTGTCCAGAAAAGGGCAGACTGGATGCAGGCCACTCTTTAAATGAGGATGGATGGGAAGGGAGGCAGCTCAGTAATTATCATATACAGTCATGTATGCACCTGTACTTAGTCCTGAAAGGGCTTTGTCCTGGGAGATCAACTGCTTTCAATCCTGACTCTGCAACTTACTCAGCAGATCCCCCTGGACTGTTTGTTTTCATCTCCGAACATCAGTTTCTCATCACATGGAGCTGTCCTGAGAATTCAGTGACTCATTATTTGGGAAGTTCTTAGAGTAGTGCCTGACTCATGGTAAACACTCGCTGAACACCAGCTGGTGGTGTCATTATTTTACAAAGTGCTTTTTTGTGTGTTGTCTGTTTTGATTTTCAAAAAGATAAGATAGATTTGGTGTGCCTTGGACCCATTTTGAAGATGAGAAAAATGAGGCTTGGGAAAGGAAGAGCATGAAGCAAAGGCCCAACAACTACTGAGTAGCTGAGCTAGAACTTCAGTCTGGGTCCCCAGACAAGTAGGTGACCTAGTATGCACTGGGCACACATGCATTGAAGGAAACCTCTCCTAAAAGTTTTGGCTGAACACCATTTCCGGCACATAGCCATTTCCTTATTATTTTCCCCTAGGAAATATCTCTCTCCCTCATACTTCCCCAAACTTCCTTTGAAGTCTTAGGGGACTTTTTTCTTGGTCATCCTTATAATGTAGAATGTTTGGTACAAGTCTCCTCTCTCACTCCCTCATCCTTGGATGTGTGAATGTCTTCATGTATGGCTGTGTGTTGAACAATGGCAGACACACAATTGGAAGCATGAGTGTGGGGCTCCACACCAGGTGTCACTGCAGGTGTAAAAAGAAAAGAAGGAACCTAGGAGAACCTTGTGGTTCTCCAGCACATATTTCTACTTCTCAGAGCTTCAGCTCTGCTATGTCTGGGGCAGCTAAATCTGCTGCTGGAAGTGCCTGATATTGACCAACAAGCTGACTGGTCAAGATGAAGTAATTTGCATCCAGTGTCTTACTTTCCTGAATATTATTTCATGGAGACACTGTCATTGCACGTGTGTGAGGCTGGGGGATAGGGAAAGCAGGGGCAAGTCCAGGAAAACATCACCCTAATTTTCCTGTAGATACTATAATTCACCCTTTCACATTTACCAGGGTGCTTTGTGGGCTTCCCAGGTGGTGTTAGAGGTAAAGAACCCACCCACCAATGTAGGTGATGTGAGAGACACTGGTTTGATCCCTGGGAGGAGAGCATGGCAACCCACTCCAGTACTCTTGCCTGGAGAATCCTGTGAACAGAGGAGCGTGGTGGGCTACAGTCCATAGAGTTGCAAAGAGTGAGACATGACCGAAGCGACTTAGCACAGCACAGCACAAAGTACTTTGTAGGAGCCTCATTCTTTGCTCACCCCAGCCCCTGAAATCTTCCCAGTGCTCTTGTTCTTTCCTCATCCTCGAAGCCTCTCTTCCTTGTCACATTTCTGCTCTTTGATTGCCCTGAATCCCAGGGTATATATGGACAAGGATGCAGGGTCAGTGTAGGAGCGAAGAGGAACTCATTTTCTTGCTTTATGACTCTACCCATGTCTTTATCCTTAAATGTTAACAATGCTCTCTGTTCCTAACAGTTGCCTCACATGAAACCTTACGTGTCATCATCAGTCCATGGTGTTTATAAACTGGAAGCCTAGCTCTAGAGTCTGGGTCCAAACCCCAAATCTCCAGTCTCCTAGTTCTGTATCTTTGACAAGTTATTTAATGCCTTGGGTTCCTTATCTATGGTCTTCCCTTGTGGCTCAGCTGGTAAAGAATCTGCCTGCAGTGCTGGAGACCTGGGTTGATCTCTGGGTTGGGAAGATTCCTTAGAGAAGGGAAGGGCTACCCACTCCAGTATTCTGGTCTGAAAAATTTCATGGACTATAAAGAGTCAGACACGACTGAGCAACTTTCATATACAAACATACATACCTCATCTATAAAATAGGAATGACATATCCTCATAGCATTGTTACGAGGATTAAATGAGTTAGTGTTTACAAAGTATCCAGGGCCTGGCATATAGACAAACATATCTAAATATTGGCCCTCATTTTAAAAAAGTGACACTCTATACTTTCTATGGAGAAGGGAAGAGCAACCCACTCCAGTATTCTTGCCTGGGAAATCCCATGGACAGTGAAGCCTGGTAGGTTACAGTCCATGCGGTTGCAAAAGAGTCAGACACAACTTAGCAGCTAAACAACAACAATACTTTCTAAATTTTTCTGAAGCTGGTAGATAGTGCAAAATTTGCATGTATGCAGTACTATCCTTGAAATCTCTTCAGTGGCCTATGAATTGCACCATTTGGAATACTACTGATACTTTCTTTGTTAAGTGCCTGATGAAGGCTTTGGCTTGCATTTAGAGATATGGGAAGTATGTATCTTCAAACTTGAAAACTGCATTCAGCACCAAGAGATGCTGTCTCAGTGATAGCTCCGGGGAAGGTCTGAGACACCCAAGGGAGCAGCAGACTCTCCTTTTCATGCTTGTTCTGGGCACCGCATTCAGGCTGAAATGCTGGGCAGAACTGCCTGCTGCCTATGTTACATAAATCACTCTCAGCTCTCACTCTCTAAACACGCGGTAGCATTTTTAGGTTACCTGTATGTATGAGGTGGCTCCATTCTCGTGTAAACTGCAGGAGAGCCCACTGACCTGAGATCAGAACAGTACTGCCACAGCTACCAGGAGTCCTGAAGAAGTCTGAAGCCTCCCTGGCCCTGAAAGGACTGCTCAGGCCTCTGCTAGTGCAAATGATCTGCGGTTTTATGAAGCCCAGAAGGAAGCTGATGAGAATAATCAGTTATTTAATTGGTACCATTACCTTAATCTCTGTGGGCTGTTAACTGAGTAGAGACTACAGTGGGACTTTATTATTTCAACTGTGGGGACAGAGGGAGGGTGGCCAGATCCTCAGACCCTTCCTTTTCAGCCTTCATTGCGATATTCTCACCTCCAAGCTCTGTGTTCAAGTTCATGCTCATGTTCTGTAGAGATTTATCTCATGTCACACTCCCAGGCAGAATTCTTTATTTCACTGCCATTCGTTTAGAGAGTACATAAGAACTGGGGATTGAGATCACCTTCTGGATTGAGGTTCAGGAAGTTTCTGTTGTCAATATAGCACAGAAGCCCAGCCAATAAAGGTAAGTTAGGCATCAGTTTCCACATCCAGGAAACAGGTATTGGGTCTAAAAGGTGTTTCCTGTGTTCTCTTTTCCTTTCAGTGCCCTTTTCTGTTTGGTTTCCATGAGAATCTATTTGGGGAAATCTGGCAAGTATTGGGCATATTTGTTGCTGGTCCACTGGTTTCCTTGTGGCAGGAAGAGAAGGAGAAGGATATAGAAAGGAGAAAAGTAGGTTCTTAAAAAGCTGCTTTTAAAGGATTGAATTAAATTCTGGAAAAATAGAATCATCTTTGACAGGGCTTTTTGAGACAAAATAAGAAAAGAGTTCTTTTGAAGGTCATCAAGCCAAAATCTGTTGTTCCTTGCACATTTCCAAATGTTTTTTTCTTTTCCTCTCTCTCTGCTGGGCACCAAGTTCACATTCTGAGCTCATGACATTCAACTAATGGCTGCCTTGTGTCATTTGTTTCTCTTGCAGAGAGTGTCAAAAAAACCCCTCAAAGTCCGGAGAGAAATGACCTTTCAAGGTATATGAAGTCTATGGCCTGCCACGTGTTTTGGTCTCACTAACCTCTGCTGACTGAGATGCACAGCCCTGGGCCTGCAGGCAGTCCACTGATCATCAAACCTCTCAGTATGCATCAACTGTTCAGACTGGTCTTGGGACAAAAAGACCTTTCACGAGCCGGAGACCTCTTCTCCTTAGAGGACTCTGAGATTGAAGACAGCCTGACAGAAGCTTTGGAACAAATCAAAATCATTAGCTCATCTTCAGTAAGTAAACTAGCTTGTAGACTAGATCCCTGAAACAATCTATTCTGGAGCTAAATGATTGTACATATTCTGGGGGAAAAGATCTTTGCAGAGGAAAGAGGAAGGACCACTCAGATCGGTCTCTCTTAACTCTGCCCTGTGGTTTAGTTGGCATCTAAGAAATAACACCAGGGAAGTCTGTGACTTGAGGGGGAGGGGGCAGTCAGACTACCTTTTGTCCATCCATGGAGACCAGAACCCTGGAAATTGCAGGCCAGAGTGGACTTTTCAAAAGGAGAAAAAAAAGATTGTCTGAAGGTTGTTTCTGAATCCTTGAGATGACACAGAGATAAGAGGGAGCAAATCTGAGGAAAAGCAGACCCACAAAGCTGCACAAGAGCATCAGTAAACAAAGCAGGGTGTTGGGTGGGAGCTGAATAATGAAAGAAGGCAAGATGACACCTCCTGCGATGCAGGCAACACGAGAAAGGAGAACCGTCACTCTACCGCCAGAAGTGACAGTTGCCCAGGGCTTAATAGTGCTGATTCTGTTTACTTTCATATAATCTCCATTTTTTAAACCTTCTCCTTGCTATTTTTTCTATACTCCCCCCATTTAATTCAACTCACCCATTATTAGACCCCAGTTGTGATCAGACAAATTTAAAATCTCCATCAACCCTCCTATTCTTTCACTTCTCCTCAATGTCAAGATTATGTATCCTGAAAGCACGTCTCAAAGAGACTGGATATAGAGTGCCCCAGGTGGCTTGATGTTGACCTTCTTGGTTGTGCTTAGAGATTGGTCCCATTTCAAAGGCCAAGACCACCTAGTATCCCCTCCCATCCTCTCAGCTTAACAGCTTTTCCCAACACTTGGCACAAACATGTGCCAGGGAAAGAGACTGGACTTGAGCCATAAAATACTGAATAGCAAATATGTACATATTTCAGAGATAACAGCTTTCTTCCATGTCATAATGAAAAGATGTTTAAAAGGCATAATAGCAACCAGTGCAGCTTCCTCCTCAAATCTGTCAGCATGTTCTCTTTTTGGCTGCCATTCACATGCCAAGTCCCCCCAGTGACCAGTGAAGTCATTGCCTAAACAGTCTTCTTTTCTCAGGTAATGTCTTTGACAGCAATTATGTGTCCAGAAAATTAATCAACTTAGTCTGACTCAAAAAAAACCAAAGCATTTCTCTGGTACATTTCCACTTTCTGAGTAGGATGTGCATGCTATTTCCAGCAACCCCTTCCTTCACATTCCTCTGGAAATAAATTGGCTGAATATACTACTGATTTCATCTAATAGAGAATATGTATATGCGTGTGTATACAAATACCTGTATGTATCTGTATTTCCCTGAAGCCTATTTCCACTAGAGGTCACTAGTGCCAGCGATTTCTTTTGTTTCTTCATGAGTTGCTTTGTCTCACAGATGACAAATTCAGAATTTTAGGACTGGTGAGTTCTATTATGTGTCCCCACTTTAACCATTAAGGCTGGTACCTCCTTTGTCTTTAAGAGCATTGTTCATCCTTTAAGCCCTCCACTCAGCATTCCAACCAGACCAGTAGGTCTGGAGAGCTAGCAGTTCTACGATCCTCATTTACTAACTTCTGTCACACCCTGTTTCTTCCATTCTCTGTCTGTACCAGGTGGCACAGTTGGTAAAGAATCTACCTGCCAATGCGGGAGACACAGGTTTGATCCCTGAGTTGGGAAGATCTCCTGGAGTAGGGAATGGCTACCCACTCCAGTATTCTTACCTGAAAAATCCCGTGGACAGAGAAGCCTGGTGGGCTATAGACCATGTAGCTGCAAAAAGTCAGACACAAACTGAGCACACACAAATACACACACAACTGTGGCACAGAGTAGATAAGTGGCAGAAAGAAAAGAGTCAATTTTTTTTAAGAGAGTTTTGATCATGCAGATCAATCCAGTTTCTAAATGCAGGGATCATGTTGATCAGTTTTTACATTGCTCATTGATTCTACTTATAAATATGTCCCTGTTAGCATTCCTTCTCTCCTCCCTTCCTTTAAAAGCCAGGTCAAGTTTCATTGTTCCTGAAACAATTTCTAGTGTGTCTAGTTTTTAGTGATTGCTTCTTTCCAAAAAGACTTAATTACCCTTTTGCATCATAGTCCGTCCTTCTAGAAAGTCATCTATTCATACATCCTCAAGTGCGATCTCTACATGGGGGAATCCCCGATCTATGTTTTCAGCCTTCAGACCTCTTGCTAAACTTCAAGCTCATCCTAATTGATATCCATCACCTCAAATTCAATATATCTAAATTAGAAGTTATCACCGTTCTTCCATTTATACTACCTTTTTCCTAGATGTCCAGGTTTGAAACCTGGAGTCATTCCTGACTTCTTTCTCTCACTCTCTCCTTTCCCTGTAAGTTCTGTAGCACTGCCTAAGAAATGCCTCTTCATCTGCTCCCTCTGTTCCTTCCCACTGCTATCACCTTGGCTTAGTTTCTCAAACCAATTATTCTCCCTGCCTTTGGCCTTGCCTTTCTCTAGTTCAATCTACTAACAATTACCAGCTTAAATTTCCCAAGCCAGATTTTGTTACATGTCTTTCCATTGTTCATGCCCTTTCCATGATGTCTCAGGGACTGTAACATTCAGTGACTAATACCAGCAATGAGAGCCTTGAACTACAGTGCCTTCTCTGTGGTTTCTTCTTGTAGCTGCATCCCATCCTTCCCTTATAACCAAGACCCACTAAATATTCCTTTTTAGACCTTTCCTAATGACCTTGCATTTCAGTAGTCAATTCCACCTCTCAGTTCAGTTCAGTTGCTCAGCTGTGTCCGACTCTTTGTGCGACCCCACGGACTGCAGCACACCAGGCCTCCCTATCCATCATCAACTCCCGGAGTTTACTCAAACTCATGTCCATTGAATCAGTGATGCCATTCAACCATCTCATCCTGTCATCTCCTTCTCTTCCCACCTTCAATCTTTCCCAGAAATAGGGTATTTTCAAATGAATCAGTTCTTCGCGTCAGTTCCTCTTTATAAACATAAAACTGAAAGGGACCTTCTAAACTGTCTTTTCCAACTTCCTTCCAGCACAGAAATCCCTTCTTTAGGATTCTTGACAACCAGGTGGCCTCTCCTTCTATTTTTGCAATGATGAGAACATGCTAGGTTTCTGACTTTTTTTCCTGCTCCTCCATTTTCCTTTAGTAAATTATCCCTTTCCATTGCATGAACCCTTCGTTGATGGGATCTTGAATCAAAGTTCTCTACCTTGCCATTTGCCAGGGAAGGGGGAAAGCAGGAGTGAGGGACACCTGACCCAAGATATGCTGATCAGATTTTCTTTCCCAGTGATTCTAGGAAAGAAATTAGCAAAGGGTGAGTTATTATGATGATGGTATTCCAAAGAGACAGTCCTCACTTTCTACACTTCTGTGACTATAGCTGCCTCAGTCATTGCCTTTCTAAGGCTAAGTACTACAAATTCCCCTTGAAATCTGTCAGCCTCCTCTTATCTTTTAATTATTTTATTTATTTTGCTTCAGTTATCCAGATTTTTTCTGCTGTTTATGATCAAAGAATCCTAACAAAGAGATAGCTTGTTCTACTGTTGGAAGGTGAAATTGTTAGTGTGTTCTTCCTTTTAGTCTAATAAAATCTCTCTCTTTATAAATATTTTCTGTCCATTATCCTTTAGTCTGGTCTCTGCCCTTAACAATCAAGAGAATTAAACCTCTGTTGCTACAAGAAGAACTTTAAACATATGCAGGTAAGTATCAAGTCTCACCTCTGGCTTCTATCTTCCCAGTTGACTATCCTTACTGTCCTTATATTTTCCCCTGACAAAGGAAGGCTCTGTAGCAGAGAAGAGTTACACCAGTCTCTGGTCTGAAAACACAATTTTGTCAGTACATGAGAAATGCTATTTAAATCATGCTGTCAGAAATATAAAATAGATGCTGGCTTAGTGATTTATAATGAAAAGTATAACTCACGTCCATCAGAATTCTTGTGTGTTGCATGCTGTTATCACTGAGTCTGTTTACTCAGTCTGTCTCTGTTACTGACTAGGCTTCTTCCTCCTGTATTTTAACCTATATTTTAGCCCTACCTCCCTGAGATTGTATTTAACTCAACTGTAAAGTCACCCATGCACAGGTTGTGCCTTGGGTTAGCCTTCAGGGTTGTTTGTCTAATCCTCACAGGGCAACCTCTTTTCCAGATTCTTGGAGGCTGCCTCATTGTAGCTCCCAAAGATTGTCTACATTCTCAGCATTCTGGGTACCTTTCCCAGGAATCCTTTATATTTATTATTGTAATTTATCATTGCCTACTACTTGAACCGATTGTTTGAAATAGTTGCTGATACTAGTCAGATATTTTGTTTCTAAAGCTTCTTTTTAATAGTAACATGGTGCAGTTGGCCACATTTATCCTGTGATATGCCAAGAACCTCAGGTTGAATCAAGACCTGAAATTAGATAACTTGAAAAAATGTTAAGTATATTATGTTACATTTTAAACCATTGAAATAATATTCTTGTCTCATTTTAGAATATCTATACCTTTGAAAAAACTATGATCCTGGGAATTTCCTGGTTGTCCAGTGGTTAGGACTCTGTACTTTCACTGTCAAGGGTCCAGGTTTGATCCCTACTCAGGGAACTAGAATACAACATGGTGAGTAATGTGGCCAAATTAAAGAAAAAAAAAAACATGATTCTGTCCAGTACATTAATTATCATCCCCAGCTTTGCATAATCTAGACATTTAGCAAACAAGCCTTTAGTCCTTCCCCCAAAGTCACTCACAAAAAAATCGAACATCACTAGATTCTGCTCTGTAGTCCAGGCATCAGTTACTCCAAGACAGAACTAGAAACTATTTAATCTTTAGGCTTGCTTTGAGAAAATGATTTATTCAGAATTCTAAGTTCCCAAATATGCCTTTAAGTTTTATCTTTTCATTTCAAGTCCTTTCTGGAATCAGTTCAGTTCAGTCGCTCAGTCGTGTCCAACTCTTTGCGATCCCCTGAATCGCAGCACAAAAGGCCTCCTTGGCCATCACCTACTCCTGGAGTTCACCCAAATTCACATCCGTCGAGTCAGTGATGCCATCCAGCCATCTCAACCTCTGTCGTCCCCTTCTCCTCCTGCACCCAGTCCCTCCCAGTGTCAGAGTTATTTTCAATGAGCCAACTCTTCGCACGAGGTGGCCAAAGTATTGGAGTTTCAGCCTCAGCATCAGTCCTTCCAATGAACACTCAGGACTGGTCTCCCTAAAGTCCATTCTAAAAATGGACTTGTTGGATCTCCTTGCAGTTCAAGGGACTCTCAAGAGTCTTCTCCAACACCACAGTTCAAAAGCATCAATTCTTCAGTGCTGAGCTTTCTTCACAGTCCAACTCTCACATCCATACATGACCACTGGAAAAACCATAGCCTTGACTAGACAGACCTTTGTTATCAAAGTAATATCTCTGCTTTTGAATATACTATCTAGGTTGGTCATAACTTCCCTTCCAAGGAGTAAGCATCTTTTAATTTCATGGCTGCAATCACCATCTGCAGTCATTTTGGAGCCCCCCAAAATTAAGTCTGACACTGTTTCTGCTCTTTCCCCATCTATTTCTCATGAAGAGATGGGACCAGATGCCATGATCTTCGTTTTCTGAATGTTGAGCTTTAAGCCAACTTTTTCACTCTCCTCTTTCACTTTCATCAAGAGGCTTTTTAGTTCCTCTTCACTTTCTGCCATAAGGGTGGTGTCATCTGCATATCTGAGGTTATTGATATTTCTCCCGGCAGTCTTGATTCCAGCTTGTCCTACTTGCAGTCCAGCGTTTCTCATGATGTACTCTGCATAGAAGTTAAATAAGCAGGGTGACAATATACAGCCTTGGCGTACTCCTTTTCCTATTTGGAACCAGTCTGTTGTTCCATGTCCAGTTCTAACTGTTGCTTCCTGATCTGCATACAGGTTTCTCAAGAGGCAAGTCAGGTGGTCTGGTATTCCCATCTCTTTCAGAATTTTCCACAGTGTATTGTGATCCACACAGTCAAAGGCTGTAAAATAGTCAATAAAGCAGAAATAGATGTTTTTCTGGAACTCTCTTGCTTTTTCCATGATCCAGTGGATGTTGGCAATTTGATCTCTGGTTCTTCTGCTTTTTCTAAAACCAACTTGAACATCTGGAAGTTCACAGTTCACGTATTGCTGAAGCCTGGCTTGAAGAATTTTGAGCATTACTTTACTAGCATGTGAGATGAGTGCAATTGTGCAGTAGTTTGAGCATTCTTTTGCATTGCCTTTCTTTGGGATTGGAATGAAAACTGATCTTTTCCAGTCTTGTGGCCACTGCTGAGTTTTCCAAATTTGCTGACATATTGAGTGCAGCACTTTCACAGCATCATCTTTCAGGATTTGAAATAATTGGAATTCCATCACCTCCACTAGCTTTGTTCATAGTGATGCTTTCTAAAGTCCACTTGACTTCATGTTCCAGGATGTCTGGCTCTAGGTGAGTGATCACACCATTGTGATTATCTTGGTCATGAAGATTTTTTTGGTACCGTTCTGTGTATTCTTGCCACCTCTTCTTAATATCTTCTGCTTCTGTTAGGTCCACACCATTTCTGTCCCTTATTGAGCCCATTTTTGCATGAAATGTTCCCTTGGTATATCTAATTTTCTTGAAGACATCTCTAGTCTTTCCCATTCTGTTGTTTCCCTCTATTTCTTTGCTTTGATCGCTGAGCAAGGCTTTCTTATCTCTCCTTGCTATTCTTTGGAACTCTGCATTCAAATGGGAATATCTTTCCTTTTCTCCTCTGCTTTTTGCTTCTCTTCTTTTCACAGCTATTTGTAAGGCCTCCTCAGACAGCCGTTTTGCTTTTTTGCATTTCTTTTCCATGGGGATGTTCTTGCTCCTTGTCTCCTGTACAATGTCACGAATCTCCGTCCATAGTTCATCAGACACTCTATCTATCAGATATAATCCCTTGAATCTATTTCTCACTTCCACTGTATAATCATAAGGGATTTGATTTAGGTCATACCTGAATGGTCTAGTGGTTTTCCCTACTTTCTTCAATTTAAGTCTGAATTTGGCAATACAGAGTGCGTGATCTGAGCCACAGTCATCTCCCGGTCTTGTTTTTGCTGACTGTATAGACCTTCTCCATCTTTGGCTGCAAAGAATATAATCAGTCTGATTTTGGTGTTGACCATCTGGTGATGTCCATGTGTAGAGTCTTCTCTTGTGTTGTTGGAAGAGGGTGTTTGCTATGACCAGTGTGTTCTCTTGGCAAAACTCTGTTAGCCTTTGCCCTGCTTCATTCTGTACTCCAAGGCCAAATTTGCCTGTTACTCCAGGTGTTTCTTGACTTCCTACTTTGGCATTCCTGTCCCCTATAATAAAAAGGACATCTTTTTTGGGTGTTAGTTCTAAAAGGTCTTGAAGACTTACAAGACTTCGGCTTCTTCGGTGTTACTGGTTGGGGCATAAGCTTGGATCATGGTGATATTGAATGGTTTGCCTTGGAAACAAACAGAGATCATTCTGTCGTTTTTGAGATTGCATCCACGTACTGCATTTTGGACTCTTTTGTTGACTACAAGGGCTACTCCATTTCTTCTAAGGGATTCCTGACCACAGTAGTAGATATAATGGTCATCTGAGTTAAATTCACCCATTACAGTCCATTTTAGTTCACTGATTCGCTGATTCACTCTTGCCATCTCCTGTTTGACCACTTCCAATTTGCCTAGATTCATGGACCTAACATTCCAGGTTCCTATGCAATGTTGCTCTTACAGTATCGGACCTTGCTTCTATCACCAGTCACATCCACAACTGGGTATTGTTTTTGCTTTGGCTCCATCCCTTCATTCTTTCTGGAGTTATTTCTCCACTGATCTCCAGTAGCATACTGGACACCTACTGACCTGGGGAGTTCCCCTTTCAGTATCCTATCATTTTGCCTTTTCATACTGTTCATGGGGCTCTCAAGGCAAGAATAGTGAAGTGGTTTGCCATTCCCTTCTCCAGTGGACCACATTCTGTCAGACCTCTCCACCATGTCTTGGGTGGCCCCACACAGCGTGGCTTAGTTTCACTGAGTTACACAAGGCTGTGGTCCATGTGATCAGACTGGCTAGTTTTCTGTGATTATGGTTTCAGTGTGTCTGCCCTCTGATGCCCTCTCGCAACACCTATCATCTTACTTGGGTTCCTCTTACCTTGGACGTGGGGTATCTCTTCACGGCTGCTCCAGCAAAGTGCAGCTGCTGCTCCTTGGAGTAGCTCCTCTTGGCCCTCCTGCACCTGCACAGCCTCCGCTTCTAGAATACCCTTACCTAATAATTCATTTCTTCTACTATTAGGCTCTCCTTCCAGATTCCTCAGGTCAGACTGTCTCTCCGTCCACTTAGCCTCTTCTTGCACTCTCAACACCACCTTTCATTTGATGCTCACTCATACCTAATCGATCTACCCACCTTCCAATTCTCTTCAATATTTTTAACAATAAAAAATGTTCAGTACACAAAAATCACCCAATTTAAGAAATTAAACAAAGTTGTTGCCACCTGCATGTTTCTCTCTTCCCCTTCAATACTCCTCCCTTTCCTCTCTAAGGTAACCAATATCCTGTTGTGGTATTTATCCATGTGTGTTTTTATTTCTTTGCTACATATGCATGGCTCAAAAATGACTTATAGCATTGTAGTTCATGTTTTCAAACTTTATATAAATGATGTAATAAGGCTCAATATTATGTCCTTGGGGTTTATCTATGTCAGTATGTGTAGTCCCAATTCATTTGTTTTCAGTGCAATAGAGTGTTCCATCACCTGAACACAGTTTACTTACTCTAACCCTAACCCTAACCCCTAACCCCTAACCCTAACCCTAAACCTATTCTAACAGTGTCACAGTGGACATTCTTATAATTAACAGTTTTGGCAGCTGTGCTTAATATCTATTGTACACAATCAGTAGTGAAAAAACTAAATTTAGGGTTTCATATACTTTCAATTTTCTGATAAACCACCAACTTGCTCTCAAATATGGTTTCACCAATTTACACTCTGATCAGTCATGTTAAGAGTCTCAGTGGCTTAATTTCCTGATCAATACTTGTTTTTATCAGATTTTAAAAATTTCTGTCCGTTTAAGTGAAGCAGTGTCTGATTGATATTTAAACCTGCAGGACTTTCATTATTGATGAATTTGACCATTTTTTCATGTATTTATTTGCTATGTGCATTTAAATTTCCTTTTCGGTAAAGTACTGCCTTAAGGTTTGGGCTTTTTTTTTTTTTTCATTTTTCTCTTGAGGTTTAAGAAGAATCTGTTCTTATTAATGTAAAGGGGTTTTTTTCTGTATATCTTTCTATGAATCTTTGTCACTTTGTGCGTGTTGCACACCTCTTACTCAAGTATAGCTTGCCTTTTACTGTAACATCTTGATATCCAATAGGACAAGTACCCTCAAACTCTTTCTTTAAAACTTCTTTGATTCATTTCTATTCTTTAATAATTTTGCATAAGCTTCTCAAGTTTCGTGAGTAATTCTGTCAGTATCTTGATTGGAATTTCATTATATCTATAGATTAATTTGAAGTAAATTAACAACTTTATGGTACTATTTATTTTATTTGTAGATACTGTGTATCTGTCCATTTATTTAGATCTTCAATATCTTTAAATAAGGTTTTATGATTTTTTACTCAAGGATCTTGAGTCATATCTTTTTAAAAATTTATAAATATTTTATATTTTTAGCTGAAGTTATAAATGGTACCCTTTTAATAATTATATTTTCCAACTATTTTTGAGAGATTATAGCATAAATGACACTGTATAGTGATATTATGTCCAATAAACTCCCTCAACTCTCATTGCCTGTAATTTTTTCCATTTATTCAACAAATATTTATTAGGCACCTACTATGTGCTAGAGACTTCTATGCTGGGGACATAGGAGTAAACAAAACAGGCAAAAATAAACCTGCCATCATAATATATTTAATTGGGTGAGACAGAAATAAAATAAATAAGGAAAATATATAAGTATATAAGGAGAGGATAAGAAAATATGCAGAAAATAAAGAATGGGAACATAAGATTAGAGTTTTGAAAACTATTAAGTTGGGCAGACAAGACAGGCCATACTAAGAAGCTAACATTTAAGCAAAACTTGAAGGAAATGAAAGAGCATTACCTGTGGATACCTTCAGGAAATCATTTTGGGTAAAGGAACCATCACATCAAAGGTCCTTAAGTTGAGGGCAGCCTAGAGTTTTTGAGGAACAGGAAAGTGGTCAGTGTGCTATTAGCAGAGGGAGCAAAGTGGGAAAATCATAGATGAGGTCAGAAGGGAAAGGCAGGTGGATCGCTTAGGACCTTGGGCGGAGAGCTGGAGAATTCTGACACCAGAGGAGTAATACAGCCTACCTTCACTCTTCCTGTTTTGAGAAGAGTCTGCTAAAAAGGCAAAAATGGAACAGGGAGGCCAATCAACATGCTTCACAATAGTCTGGATGTAAGAAACAACAGAGACTCTTGGAGTAAGAGAGGTGATAAGTGTTCCGATTCTGGATATGTTTTGGAAATGGAGCAAACAAGATTCACTGATATGGGTATGACAGGTAAAAAGAGAGAGAGAGAAAGAGAGAAGAGGGGAGGGTTTGAAGATTTGGGGCCTGAAAAACTACAATGACACAATTGTTAAGCAAAATAGAGAGGACTGGGAAGAACAGATTTGGGGGAGGGGTAGAAAGAATCAAGGGTTCTTCAGATACATAAAGTCTGAGCTGTCAGACATCCGAGTGGTAATAAAGTGTAGACAGCTGGGTGTATGCATCCGGAGGTGCGGAGAGAAGTCTGGGCTGGACACTTAATTTTGGAATTCATCAGCCTTGAGACTAGATAGGATCACCAAGGGAGTCAGTGTAGACAGAAAAGAAGCAAGTCCAAAGACCGAGCCTGGTGCTCAAACGTCGAGAAGATGATGAAGCAGGACAAATAAAGTTGACTGGGAGAAAGGCTCAGAGAAGGAGGAAGGAAGTCAGAAGCGCTTGATGTCCTGAGAGCCAAGTGGAGACACTATCAAGGACAGGGTGATGCCAAACGCTGCCGATAGGTCTCGTGAGGTTGGCACTGAAAGCGGACTGTTACTCCAGCACATGACAGTCACTGCGACTTGATAAACGCATTGCCGTTGGATAGAGAGGAGTGAAAGCTGGGTTGGAGTTAAAGACAGAATGGGAGGAGATTTGAAGAAAATGAACTGTGGACACTGCATTTTCCTCCTGAAAGGAGTAGGGAAATGCAGTGGTAATTAAGAAGAATAGGGAGTCCAAGAAAGGATTTTTTAAAGAAGAGAGAAACACATTCTTTGGAACTTTTTATATATACAATCCTTATCTTAAAATAATGATGGCTTTATTTCTTCCTTTTCAATTCTTATGTCTTTTATTTGATTTCTCTGTCTCATCCTGACCAGCTCTCGAGAACAATGCTGAATAGAATGAGGATAGTGGATATGCTTTTTTCCTTCTTTAAAAGGAGCTTTCTAAATTTTCAGTGTAAGTATAATGTTTGCTCCAGGCTTTTGGTTAACGCCTTTTGTCAGATTAAAAAGGTTTCCTTTTATTCCTGTTTTTCTAAGAATTGTTAAAGTTAATTAACTGCTTC
This sequence comes from Capricornis sumatraensis, assembly GCF_032405125.1. Taxonomy (NCBI): domain Eukaryota; kingdom Metazoa; phylum Chordata; class Mammalia; order Artiodactyla; family Bovidae; genus Capricornis; species Capricornis sumatraensis. The sequence continues at coordinate 216,162,761 of NC_091069.1, forward strand.
TTCTGCTCTTTTTAGATAATCCTGTTTTCCCTTTTAATTTCTTAATGTGGTGAACTGCAGAAATAGATTTTAAAATATAATACCATTGTTGCACTCCTAGGATAAACTCCTAGGAGTTTTGTCCCTGGTGGCTCAGATAGTAAAGAATCTGCCCACACTGCAGGAGAGCTGGGTTCAATTCCTAGGTTGGGAAGATTCCCTGGAGAAGAGAGTGGCAACCCACTCCAGTATTCATGCCTGGGAAATCCCATGGACAGAGGAGCCTGGCAGATTCCTACAGTCCATGGGTTCACAAAGTTAGATGGTTTTTCCAGTGGTCATGTATGGATGCGAGAGTTGGACTGTAAGAAAGCTGAGTGCTGAAGAACTGATGCTTTTGAACTGTGGTGTTGGAGAAGACTCTTGAGAGTCCCTTGGACTGCAAGGAGATCCAACCAGTCCATTCTAAAGGAGATCAGCCCTGGGATTTCCTTGGAAGGAATGATGCTAAAGCTGAAACTCCAGTACTTTGGCCACCTCATGCAATGTGTTGACTCATTGGAAAAGACTCTGATGCTGGGAGGGATTGGGGGCAGGAGGAGAAGAGGAGGACAGAGGATGAGATGGCTGGATGGCATCACCGACTTGATGTGTGTGAGTTTGAGTGAACTCCGGGAGTTGGTGATGGACAGGGAAGCCTGGCATACTGGGATCCATGGGGTCTCAAAGAGTCAGACACGACTGAGCGACTGAACTGAACTGATCTGAGGGACTAACACTTTTTTGGAACAGTAAGGTTGGCCTATAATTACCCTCTCTTCTACTAAATTTACCTGGCTTTGATATCAAGGTATAAATACTAGTCTCATAAAATGAGTTGGGAAATGTCTCACATTTCTACGATTTATAACAATTTTATCAGATGGTAATGATCTATTTCTTGATCCCATCAGTTCAGTTCAGTCACTCAGTCATGTTCAACACTTTCCAGTCCCATGGACTGCAGCATGCCAGGCTTCCCTGTCCATCACCAACTCCCGGAGCTTGTTCAAACTCATGTCCATCAAGTTGGTGATGCCATTCAACCGTCTCATCCTCTGTCGTCCCCTTCTCCTCCTGCCTTCAATCTTTTCCAAGATCAGGGTCTTTTCCAATGAGTCAGTTCTTCGGATAAGGTGGCCAAAGTATTGGAGTTTCAGCTTCAGTATCAGTCCTTCCATTGAGTATTCAGGACTGATTTCCTTTAGAAAGTGATAAAATCCTCTGGGCACCATGAAGTTTTTTGTTTTGATTGGTTTTTGGTTTTTTTTTTGGTAGATTTTTAAGGTACTTATTCAATTTCTTTGAAGAAAATTAAAGAATTTTTGCTTCAGTCACTTTTGGTAAAATATAATTTCTAGAAAATTGTACATTTTCTCTGAGTTTTCAAATTTATTGGCATAAAACTGTGTTATTCTTATATTTTGTATTTGACTGCATCTGTATTTAAATGCTCTTTTTCACTATTGTCTTTCATCAAAATTTTCAGAGTTTTGTTTCTTTATAGCTTTTAGTTTATTAATTATCTGTAGGATCTTTTTTTCTGACTAAATTCTTTTTTAGTGCTTATGATTTTCCTTTTGTTCTTTCTTGGATTGTATTCTGCTTTTTTCTCCCAACCTCTTCAGGATTTTTTTTTTTACTGTCTTATTTTTTTAATATAAGCATTTAAGTCCGCAAATTTCTTGTTAAGTACTACTTAGCTTCATCTTACAAGTTTTTGAGACATAATATTTTTTTTATGAATTCTAAATTTTTATTTTGATTGTAGTTTCCTCTTTGTCACATAAATTAGAAGTTTGTGCTTTAATTCCTCAGAGAATATTTGTAATCTTCTGTTGAGTTAAAATCTAACCGCACTGTAGTCAAAGAATGTGAACTGCATGATACCAATTGTTTGGAAATGGTTGACTTGCTTTGTAGCATAGTTTATGGCTTATTTGTGTACATAATAATAGCTAATGCTTAAGTAGCACTTGCTTTGTTCCAGGAACCCTTCTAATAGCTTGTTGTTGTTTCAGTAGTTGCTCAGTCGTGTCTGACTCTGTAGCCTGCCAGGCTCCCCTGTCCATGGGATTTCCCAGGCAAGAATACTGGAATGGGTTGTCATTTCCTCCTCCAGGGCATCTTCCTGAGCCAGAGTCTCCTGTGTCTCCTGCATTGCAGGTGGCTTCTTTACCCACTGAGCCACGGGGGAAGCCCAGAAGTGTGAAAGTGCTAGTCTGAAAGAAATTGCAAAGGCATGAATTCATGTCATGCATAAGATTTTCTTTAAGGCATGATATAATTCAAAACTGAATGGCAAATTGTTCCCTTTCTTCATAATGGTAGGTCTTATAATTGACACTATTTTTACATTTGATAAATTACAATGAATTTGTCTAAAGTTATGCAATAGCTCTATTTTCCTATTATCACAAGGAACTTGCAACACTTTCATGTCTATCTTACATATTCTTAAGCAGCACTTTTATGCTACCTTGTTTAATGCCCTCAAAACTATTCTTTAAAGTTAGTGATTTTTTTTTTTTGATTCAACCAAAGCTTATTTTGAGTACCTAATGTTTTTTGGTGGCATCACTGACTCGATGGACGTGAGTCTGAGTGAAATCCGGGAGTTGGTGATGGACAGGGAGGCCTGGCGTGCTGTGATTCATGGGGTCACAGAGAGTCAGACACGACTGACCGACTGAACTGAACTGAACTATATGTTCTTTGGAAGGGATGATGCTAAAGCTGAAACTCCAGTACTTTGGCCACCTCATTTGAAGAGTTGACTCATTGGAAAAGACTGATGCTGGGAGGGATTGGAGGCAGGAGAAGGGGACGACCAAGGATGAGATGGCTGGATGGCATCACCGACTTGATGGACGTGAGTTTGAGTGAACTCCAGGAGATGGTGATGGACAGGGAGGCCTGGCATGCTGTGATTCATGGGGTTGAAAAGAGTTGGACACGACTGAGTGACTGAACTAAACTGAACTGAATGTTTCCTTGTTTCTTTTCTCACAATTCCTTTTTAAAAAATTATTTTCTTCTTTTTGACTTCTGAATCCAAATTCCTACTTTCTGAAGTATACATTTTGAAGTCCCCTCAGTGAAGGTCTGTTCTCAATGTTTTTCTGTTTTCTAGACTTTTTGTCTTCATTTTGCCTTTAATTTTGAATAATTTTCTGGATATACATTTCTAGATGGCTAGCCTTTTATTCCTTGGTAATCTTTACTATTGCTGTTTGGAAATATTCTGTCAATTTAATTGTCATTCCTTTATGCATAGTCTACTTTTTTCTATTTTAATATTTTCCTTGTGTCTTTTTGATGTTATAGGTTTTTAATAGTATGTGTCTAAATGTGGTTGTATTTGTATATTTCTACTTAATCATTTCGTGACTTTGAGTTTATGCCTTTTATCAAATTTTGAAAGTTCTTAAATATTGAATCAAATATTACCTTTTCCATTTAATCTCTCCTTCTGGAAATCCCATTTAATTACCTATTTATGCATCTCACAAGTATATTTTGAGTACCTATTATCTTCCAGCAATATTTTAGATGTTGGGAATATAATGGCAAATAAAGCAGACAACAAACATTGCCCTCATATCCTTTATACACTATTCCATCCTCCATCTCTCTCTTTCTTTTGAATTGTGATATAGTTGACATGTGGTGGTGATAGTGGTTTAGTTGCTGTGTCCGAGTCTTGTGATCCCATGGACTGTAGTCTGCCAGGCTCCTCTGTCCATGGGATTCTCCAGGCAAGAATGCTGGAGTGGGTTGCCATTAACATTATGTTATTTTCAGGTGTAGAACATGATGATTTGATATTTGTATATATTTCAAAATGGTTGCCACAATAGGTCAACATCCATCACCATCAGAGTTACACATTTTTTCCCTTATGATGATAGTTAATATTATATTGCATATTTGAAAGTTGCTTAGAGAGTGGATCTTAAAGCTTCTCATCACAGGAAAAAAAAAATTTTGTAATTCTATGTCTCTTGATCTTTTGTATTTTCCATTTCTACAGAATATACATTGTTTGTTTGGTTTGTTTCCTTGGTTCTAAATTCCAATTCATTCAGTCTTTTTGAGTTGGAATTTAGCTTACATCCAAATTTCATTTGGGTTCCATTCTAAGTTTCGTTTGGTTCTTTTTGTCATCTTTCAGATCCTTTTTAAAGTGACTTGCTCTTCTTCCATAAAAATAATTTTTCTTTATACACTGAATCATTCTGAACATATAATTGCATAACTTGAGATCAACAATTTTATTACCTGAAATTTTTTAATTTTTGCTCTAAATTTCATCTGTTGATATGCTTATAATGGCCTATTTCCTTGAGTGTTTTATTAATTTAGGTTTTTCACTTGTGTTTAAATAAAGATTTCACTTGTGTGAATACTCAGTGGGTTGAGGGTTGAGTGTTTCATCCCTCAAAGTCATTTTATATTTGCTTCTTCTGGGACAGCATTTGGTTTTGTTGTTATTGTTAGTGTATTGACTTTGGAGATTCTTGGAATGATAAATAAGGTTGTGTATAGGTGTGGTTTTTTTTAAGTGGAAAGAGTGATGCAAATATAAAGGATTATTAGTATGGACACCAATGTGGAATGTGACTATGAGAGGAGAGAAACTATGTGGTCTTTTTTTGTGCTATTATTTAGTGGTTGTACAAAAATGTATGTATTGCAACCATAGAAGGAAACATTTATAACTCTCTGTAAGTTATAAACCCAAGACTGTCTGTTATATATATAAACCCAAGGTTCTGGTATCCTTAAGAGAAGTAATAAAAATAGTAATAGCTAACCTTTATCTAATCTTAGTATGTGCCAGGTATTATTGTAAATCCTTTTCTTGTATGTTACCTCATTTAATCCCCACAACAGTCATAGGAGGTAAATATTAATAATATTCCAGTTTTAAGGATTAGGCAACTGAGTTACACAGAGATAGGTGGTTGCCCAAGACTGAGCAGGCACACAGGCAGAGCTGATAAAAGGGGAACATAGCTTTGAACTGGGCAGTCTGACCCAAGAGCCCATGCTCTTAACCACTATTTACACTTCTCCAAAGGAGGGCCCATCTTCTGCCATAAGATGCCTGCCTTCTCACTCAAACCTCTACTTCCACACCAAATCCACTCTTCCCATCACTGACCACTTTATTTCCAATGTTCCACCTTCCCTTTTGCCAGTGGGCTATTCCTTGAAGACTGCTTACAGCACAGAGAAGGGCGACTAGAAGGTTAACGGATGCTGATGTGGGGGTGTAGTGTCTGTGCCGAATGGGAGTGATCCATTCTGATAAACAGACCTGGAGCAGCGCACTGCATGGCTTTTTCATTGTCTTTCTCCTCCATTTGACATATCTACCACTTCAGGATAAATTACTTTTAAAATTGACAATGACCAGGTCACTGGGAGAATGAATCTCTAAACTCAGCTTGATGAGTTATTAAATAGATATGGTCCTTGAAAGATATTCATTTTAATATGCATGGGTACTCACTGAAGGTTGAACTCAAACATAAACACATACATATGTACACATATATATTTCATAGGAAAAGGGTGTTTCCTGGAATGTGAATCAAGAAAACCTAATTTCAAAGCCAATTCATCACCAAAAAATTTAAACTATTCAATTACATCATTAAAAGAATTAAAAAGGGTTTTTCTTTAAAAAAAACTTTTTTTTTGTCTTTTTTAGTAACTGCTGAAGGAAGCAGTTAACCACTAATTCAGGTTTTCCCTTTTATTGGAGGAAATTTCCTTTTTAGGGAATAAATTTTTCTTCATGTCATATATAGGAATTTGAATATATAAAGTTTCCAACTGAAAAATCTCTTTACTTTTTTAGTTAAGGGGTATGGAATAAGAAATTATTAGCTTTAAGATGTTCGCAATAATAAGTTTCCTAACTGGTTCACCTATGCATAATATATTAACATATCAGCTGAATTTACAACCACCATGAAGCAATTTGTCCTTATAATGGCTGCTTAACTTTGCTTGTTAGAAATGTTAGAATATATGCCTTCAGCTCAACAATCTCACTGACACTATTCTGCAATCCCAGCCTCATTCCAAGGCACCTTTTTCAGAATTCCTTAATAATCCAGCACTCTCTTAGCATGGAATTGATTAGATCTTTGTGTTCATGAACCCAGACACATACATATGCCATATACTTTCAGTAAATTGGATCTTTAACTTTTACTGAGGCTTGTTTCACCCAAGTGAAATTCTCTTTGCTATTTATTGTTAAATGATTGTTTAGGCATGGTTTGCTGTGTTTCTCAATGTCATCTATATAAATTCTGTTGTAACTGAGTCCCAGGGACCTGATTTAAAATGACTGTTCCAAGGGAGAAACAAAATCTTGGGTGAGCCCATTTCCTTTGTCCAAGGACAGTTTTGGCAGACAGACTTGGCTATGAGCCAGCAGCTGAGAAAATGAGTGTCTTTGTCCTAGCAGGAGATTTGGACAATGTAGCATAATCTTCAATACAGTCTACCCCGGCACCATTTGAATTCATTTGCTTTATGTAATAGTTTCATCCCATGTGGACACAGCTTTTCGGAGATGCTGACTGATCTCTACCACTCCAGTTTGTATCAAGGATGCAGTTGGTACTCATCATCTCAGTGCTGGCTGAATAATTGTTCTTCTGGGCTTTCCAGATGGTGGCCATGGTAAAGAATCCACCTGCCAATGCAGAAGACTCAGGTTCGATCCCTGAGTCAGGAAGATCTCCTAGAAAAGGAAATGGCAACCCACTCCAGTATTCTTGCCTGGAGAATTTCACTGGACAGAGGAGCCTGGCAGGCTACAGTCCAAGGGGCCACAAAAAGTCAGACATGACTGAGCATAGCAGAGCACAAAGATGTCCACATTCTAAACCTCAGAACCTGTGAATTTTATCTCATATGGCAAAAGGGATTTTTCAGATGTATACATTTTAGGGAAGATACATTCTAGGATGTAATACATTCTAGGATGTAATACATATAGGGAAGCAAGAAAGAGGCAGAAGAAGGAGATAGAATCAGGCAAGCAGAGTTTGGAGTGATGTACTTTGAAGACAGAGGCTCATGAAGGCCATGAGTCAAGGAATTCAGATAACCTGTAGAAGAAAGAAAGGGGATTTTTCTCCTCAGAGCCTCCAAGGGGGAACTGTCACTGCTTTAGCCCAGTAAGACTCATTTGCAACTTTTTTACCTCCAGAACTGTAAGAAAATTAATTTGTCAATACAAATTCTTGAGCTTCTAAATATGTGACAATTTATTACAGCAGCAACAAGAAAATTAATATGGTCTTCCTCCTCTATCACCTATTCTAGATTTTCCTCACCTTCAGCTAGCACCTCTGCTGATTTAAGCCGCTTCCTAGTTGGGTGGCTCAGATGCTTCTTCCGGAGGGATCTGAGACCCTGGTGTCCAGGCCCTTCTCAGGTTGTGACTGCTCCATTGTCCATTTACATCAAAGTTGGTCAAGGCAGTGCCTATAGATGCCCCTATCGTGCAGCAGCCACCCAGCTTCCTCCTGATGCTGTAGTCAGTTACCTTCGCCAGGATGGTGATTCCCTTTGTTTTCTGCTGGTCTCTTGTCATGGAAGCCTGGAGTGACTGGGTTCCCAGGCTTGTGTATTCTGCAGGTGTGTGTGCGTGCTATGTCGCTCCAGTCATGTCCGACTCTGTGCGGCCCCAGGGGCTGGGGCTGGTGAGGCTCCTCTGTCCATGGGATTCTCCAGGCAAGAACACTTGAGTGGGTTGCCATGTTCTCCTCCAGGGGATCTTCTCAACCCGGGGATTGAATCCACACCTCTTATGTCTCCTGCATTGGCAGATGGGTTCATTACCGCTACTGCCACCTGGGAATCCCTGTGTCTTCTGCCTATAGTGAATTCATCACCATGCCACACAGTCATCATTTTAGTATGTATATATATATTATTCGTTGGGGAATTGTGGCCCATTCTTATAGAGTATTTGGCTGAGTTGCTCCTTCAAAAGCTTGTTCTATAGATCTATCAATCCAGCAGTTTCAGAGTAGAGGAGGAGAGGTTATGATACGCAAAAGTGAAGTCGCTCAGTCGTGTCCAACTGTTTGTGACCCCATGGACTGTAGCCTACCAGGCTCCTCCCTCCATGGGATTCTCCAGGCAGGAGTACTGGAGTGGGTTGCCATTTCCTTCTGGGTTGCCATTTCCTTCTCCAGGGATCTTCCCGACCCAGGGATCGAACCCTGGTCTCCAGCATTCCAGGCAGATGCTTTAACCTCTGAGCCACCAGGGTGAATTCCATGATCATGTGCCTACTGCTGGAGCTCCTTGCTGTAAAGCCCATAATGGTCATGGGCTCCTGTGTCAGCAGAGCACATACTCTGTGATCCCTAAACAGTGACTGAGGCTTAAGATCTGCGGGCAGGGAAGGCGAACTCAAACCCTGATTACATGTAAATTCTATATGATACAAATTGACGTCTTTTTAAACTTATTTTTAGTTGGAGGATAATTGCTTTATTGTGCTGGCTTCTACCATATATCAACATGGATCAGTCATAGGTATATGTATGTCTGATCCCCCTTGAACCTCCCTCTTCCCTCCCACCGCATCCTACCCCAGATTGATGTCTTTTTCAGAGTGGAAAGATCTGAGGTAAAGAAAAATTGCCACCAAATCACTGATTGGCCTCCTCGAGGGACAGTGCCATTTTGGGAGCTCAGCATTGACCTGTGTTGCTAGCAGACTGCACACTTAAGCAATGACAATAATAACAAGACCAACCTTGGGGAGAAGGATCTTATGCTGTTGGGTGGTGCTAGCTTATAGCCCTCACAGCAAGGCTACTCCATTCATGCAGCCATTGGAGCACACTGTAAGTGGCTATGATAAAACTGATGTCGTCTGGTTAAGCCATTCTATATGCTTGTTTTTAGTGCCTCTTTGGTGGTTAATGCTCTCATGGGCATTAACATGGGATAAAAAAGATCTCTATACTTTGTGCCAAATCCTATGTATCAAACTACATGTTTCTAACTCAGTGTTCCTTATCTCTGATCTCCCAGTCTTCCTTCTTCCAGGTCCTTGGCCATTCAGCCAAGACATCTCCTACCACTTATGATTCTTAGCTCTTACCTTTGCGTTCCTTTCCCCATATAAAGTTAATGACCAAGTACACAGCCTGAAACTGTCCATTGGGAGAATTTTCTCTTACTGTTTTCTTTCAAGGGCCACCTCTAAGTAGGTCTATACTCTTAACAGCAGTCAAATTTTGACTTGTATCCACATACTGAGCCAACCCATCAGTAATCCAAGTTCAGATATTTTCCTACTCTTCTGGCAGATCATAAGGGAACCTCCCATAGGACTGTTGGTGTGTCCTGGGGGTAAGGTCATTTCTATAGTAGTAGATGACATAGGGGTCTGGGCCACCTGTTCACACAGCTTATTTGTGCCTTCTGGCCTTGTTTGTAGCTAATCCAAGATGTGCCACTTTCTGGCAAAATAACTGAACTCCAAAAGTTAATAAAAAACAAAATCATAGTATAAAATAATATATGACATATTAAAACCAAATATATCTATCCTATCATTTCATCTAAATGGTCAAATTTGACTCTTATAAGAAAAAGATTTTTAGATGGGATCACATGGCAAAATCTAGCAAATGAGAAACATATATTTAATAAAATGATTTAGAAAATATGAAACTAAAAAGTTGATAAATAATAATTTACTTGGTTAAGTAAAATATATGTTAGTAATTCAAATAAAAGCAAATCCTTTTTATGTTTACAGCAAAACCACACCACATATTCAAATCTAGTGAGGTTATTATTATCTTTTTGTACCATGACAAATTACCAAATAAGTCACATAAAATGGCACTTTCTGATAGAAAATCAACACCTAGTCAAAATTAATCCTCTTTGCTGAAAATTCTGAGAAGCAATTTGTCCACATATTTGCTAAAGCAAGGCCCTCTCTTCCCAAATGAGTATATGTGAACTCTATATGTATCCCCCCCATGTTTAAATTGTTGTTTATGATAGAATGATTTGGAATCATATGATGATCAAGTACTATCTTCTTATTTTTGTATAACCTATATGCCAGGCATATATTCAGCTATTAAGAAGCACTGAATAATGACTACTAAATTGTTTTACACCAAGTTAACAGCTCTTCAGTTGATATAAATAAATGTGAAAGTCTGTAAAAATTTTTTTAAATAAAAATAAAATAAGCAAATGATGCTAAGCAAATGCAAATCAAAAGAAACAGAAAGCATGATATTTATATCAGCCAAGGAAACATGTATTCCAAAAACATTAAATGAGATAAGAAAGGCAATTTTACTACAAAGGATTTGATTCACAAATTATAAAGATTAAGAATATCTACACATCTAATTATGTAGCAACAATATTCATAAAACAAAAACTTTAGGAGACACCAGCAAAAAAAACAGATAAGATACATTAGTTGTAGGAAATTTTAATTCATTTCTCTTGGGCCATAATACATGAAAGTAAAAACAAATTAAGTAACGTTATAAATAAGCAAAATCTTTTTTCAAAATTGTCACAAAGTTGTTATGAAACTTCACAAAGATAAAGACCAATCCCTCAAATATTGATGTGAAACTTTTAATAAAACATTAATAAATCAAACCCAGTAGCACATTAAAAAATTAATTTCCCGGAATCCAATGGGATGTATTCCAGGAATGCAAATATAACTGACATTAAGATATTTGTTTCTATAATCTGTCATATTAACAGATCTAAGGGCAAAAATAATTTGATATATCTATAAATTCTAAAAAGGTACTTAATGATATTCACCATCCATTCTGATTAAAAGATAAATTTAATAAGATAGGAATAGATTGATAATTTCTTAACATTATAAAATGTACCTATCTTACCCCCCCAAAAAAAAAATATCTAGTAAAATGCTTACTAGAGAAATTCTAGGAACATTTTCACTAAAGTCAGAAACTATACAAGACATTCTAGTGTAATGTAATTATTTTACATTTTTCTAGAGATGATAGACAAAGCAATTAATAAAAAGTTAAAATTAGCAGCAAAGGTTAAAAAGGAAGAAGTAAGATTATCATATTGTGCAAATAACACAATAACATACCTGGAAATCCAGGAGAATCAACTAAAACACTCTTAACAGTTAAAAGAATTCAGTGTATTGGTAGGGTATCAAATTTGTGTTCAGAAATTGATAGATTTTATATAATAATAATTAGTGGAAATACTGGTCAAGAGGAACCAATTTAGAGTGCCAACAAATAGATAAATAAAGTATCTACATATATAAATAATCTGCATTAAGAAATGTGCATGCCCTAGATTAAGAAACCTTTAAAATCTTATTGAGGAACACAAAAATGGACTTGAAAAGTAGAGAGGCATGCTTTGTTCTTTTTTCTCTAACTTTTTATTTTGTATTGGGGTATAGTCAATTAACAATGTTGTGATAGTTTCAGGTGAGAGGCATGCTATGTTGTTACATAGGAAACTCAGTATCATAGATATGTGTTACCCCTTAGTCAAAATATTTTAATAAAAACACCATCAGAAATTTTCTTTCAGAACTATACAAACTGATTCTGTATCTCCTGTGTAGTAGTAGCAGCAGCAACAGCAGCAGAAGTAATAGTAATGGTAATGATATAGCAACCAGGGAAAAAAATGAAACAGAAGTGTAATGAAAAGACACAAATCTACTTCCACTTATAGAGATTTGTCCTATACAATTGCTCCTGTAAGTGTGAAGTATCTTGCATATGAAGTTAGTCAATGCAACATTTTTCATAATTCCAGACTGGAAACTGCCTAAATGGTCATCAATAGGAGACAAATTAAATACACTATGGTACAACCTCAGGCTTCCCTGATGGCTCAGTGATAGAGAATCTGCCTGCCAATGCAGGAGACACAGATGTGGGTTCGATCCCTGGGACGGGAAGATCCCTTAGAGAAAGAAATGGCAACCTACTCCAGTATTCTTGCCTGGGAAGTTCCATGGACAGAAGAGCCTGGCAGGCTACAGTCCACGGGGTCTCAAAGAGTTGGACACGACTTAGCAACTGAACAATAAAAACAAATGGTACAACCTTACATTGGAATACTATCCTACCATAAAACTGAATGGGGAAACTCTTTATATGTTAGTTTGAAAAGATTTCCAAGATTCAGTATGAGGTGAAAGAGCAAGAGGCAGATGTGTATGTCCATTATGCTACCATTTTTGTGTAAAATAAGGAGTGGGGGAGTGTATATGTGTATGAATATATGTGTATCACGCATTTCTATACATACATACCTACATTTACTCAAATATATGTATAAAATCTTTGGAAGGATATACAAGAGAGTAATAACTCAGCACTTTGTTGAAGAATAATGAGCAGGGGAAATGGGAGACTTTTTTCTTATTTCCCATTTTTTTAAATTAAATTTTAAATTAAGATCCATAAATTTTTTCAAACAATTAAATTTTGAAAATTAGTGCCAACAAAATCTTCTTTCCTATTCAATTAAAACCGATGAGAATATTATGCTAAGTGAAACAAGTCACACAGAGAAATACAAATAATATGTGTGTTTAGTTGCCCAGTCATGTCCAACTCTTTTGTGACCCCAGAAGCCTGCCAGGCTTCTCTGTCCATAGGGATTCTCCAGGCAAGAATACTGGAATGGGTTGCCATGCCCTTCTCCAGAGGATCTTAGGGACTGAACCCGTGTCTCTTATATATCCTGCAGACGGATTCTTTACCCAGGTCTCCCGCATTTCAGGCAGATTCTTTACCATCTGAGCCACCAGGGAAACCCTACAAATACTATATAATATCACTTATATGTGGAATATAAAAAAAATACAAATGAACATAAATATAAACAGAGGGCTTCCCTGATAGCTCAGCAATAAAGAATTCACCTGCAATGAAGGAGACGCAGGAGCCACATGTTTGATCCCTAGGTCAAGAAGATCCCCTGGAGGAGGAAATGGCAACCCACTCCAGTATTCTTACCTGAAAAATCCCATGGACAGAGGAGCCTGGAGGGTACAGTCCAAAGGGTTGCAAAGAGTTGAACATAACTGAGAGACTGAACACACACACAAGACAGAAACAAACTCACAGACATAGAAAATAAACCTGTGGTTACCAAAGTGGAGAGGGAAGAGGGCAGGGACAAATCAAGGGTATGGGATTAATAGATAAAAATTACTATATATAAAATAGATAAGCAACAAGAATTTAGAATATAGCATTATATTATATGCTAATATAATATACCTATTATCTTATAATAACATATAATGGAATGTAATCTGCAAAAATACTGGACCACTATACTGTATACCTGAAACTAACACAATAATAGATCAACTAAACTTCATTTTTTTAGGAATTAGATAAATAAATTAGAATTAGATAAATAAATTAGATTAGTGAACCTTTACTGAGCATCAACTATGTACCAGATACTATTACATGTTCTGAAAGCAACATGGTACACCATTTCCTCCTCTTCTTGGAGTTAGAGAAAATGTTAAACGATTAATCATATTAACCACCTTAGCATTTACAGTTGGAATATAGGCTTCCTTCTGTCTATGGTATTGGTTCTGTTTCATCTGATTTTATGTATATATTACCTTTATTATATAAAATAACCAATATGATGTTGCTTTATGTTTCAAAATGATGCCATTAAAATAACGGCTTTTTACAAGAATAGTTATGGCCAAAGATAGTGATTTTAGCCCAAAGGCGTTCTCTATTATTTTTCACCCTTAAGGATGGTTTTGGTTTTTCTGTTGTGGTAGAGGTTTTTTGAAAAGTCAGCATCATTAATTTTCCCTCTAGTATTCCACTTTTTCCTATGATTTGACTCTGTAAGTACCTATTTGCTGTATAGGTTCTGGCACAAGTAATACTAATAATTTTGCTGCATTAAAATAAAACAACACACCCACGAAGGAAAAAGGTAAAAGAAAGTATAGTAAACAGTCCACCAAACCAAGTGGTGTTCGTTCTAGGAATGTGGTGATGGATGAACATCTGGAAATTTCATTCTGTATGATAACATAAAACTTCACATCCATAAGCCAGCTAAGGAAAAAACTGCTTGGTTACCTCTTTAGATGCTGAGAGGACATTTTATTTTTTTTTTTATTTTTTGAGAGGACATTTTGAAAAATTAAGACAAATATTTAAACTTTCAAAGAAAAAGAAAGTGGTGCATCCTATATGATTTAAAACATTTACAGTATTCCTTTGCTTTTGGCCATAAACTTTATATTAAAAATTAGGAACTAAAACCAGAAACTAAACCAGAAATCTTGCTTTTGTTGTTTCTATGTGTAATAGCTTAGGAAATTCTGACACAATAAGCCATGAGATATATAAAAGGTACAGATACAATACAGAAATATTTTTAGAAAACGGAAAAGAATGATCTGAAAAAATATTATAATTAAGATGAGCTGAACAGTTGCTGCTGCTGCTGCTGCTAAGTCGCTTCAGTTGTGTCCGATTCTGTGCGACCCCATAGACGGCAGCCCACCAGGCTCCACCGTCCCTGGGATTCTCCAGGCAAGAGTACTGGAGTGGGTTGCCATTTCCTTCTCCAAGGCATGAAAGTGAAAAGTGAAAGTGAAGTTGTTCAGTCGTGTCCGACTCTTAGCGACCCCATGGACTGCAGCCTACCAGGCTCCTCTGGCTATGGGATTCTCCAGGCAAGAGTACTGGAGTGGGTTGCCAGTGCCTTCTCCGAGCTGAACAGCTAACTCCGTACAAAATAAATACAGGACACACCCCCGTGAGACTTCCACGTGGAGCTACGGCGAAACCACGCCCCGTCACTGCTCATTCAGGCTGCACGTGGGAGACACGCCAGACGCACAGCCACCCTTCTTCTTCCACAGGTTTGCCCAGGACAACCCAAGGCAAGGCTTGCAGCTGGCCAACTCCCAGGGGCTGGACTCCAGGGTTCAGCACCTGTGGGACCCAGAATCCGAGTACATCTACTTCTGCTCCGATCACTTCGAGGAGAACCGCTTGCATTGATGGGAATCAGTGGATATTACAGGCTGACAGAGGGAAGTCGCACAGTAATTTTCTTTCTCTAGGTTGTGCCAAACAAGCAGGACCAAGGGGCTCAGTTACCCACCTGGCCCCACTGAAGTCAGCTGGCTCGGGTGAGGCAGGAAGTGCTGCTCTGAGGGCCAAGGGCCCATAGCTCCATCTTCCCCACCTCTATCTCCTGGCGTTACCTGCCTACCTGTGCAAGAGGCCCCAGCACCTCTGCTTTGCCTGTGTCCCCCTCGGGTAGCCTGGACCCTGGCCTCAGCAGCGCCTTCTCAGACCTCCTGGAGCCCCTGGGTGCCAGGAAGATGAAGCGGGCTGCAGCCGAGCAGGGGCCAGAGCGGCCGCCGTTACCTCTGGAACTCACCGTCTTGGCCTATACGCCGCCATCTGCCAGAGCCTACATCCAGTACAAGCTGCCAGCTGTGTGGCGCCCTACTCTGGAAGCAGCGAGCTGAGGCTGCACTTGACCTCCCGGACAAGGCCCAGCACCAGTTGCAGGCCTGCGAGCGGCGGGAGCCGCAGACCGAGCTGCAGCAGGAGCGGCGCTGGAGAAACGGACAAAGGCAGACGCCTGCTGTACGCTGAAGGAGAGTGTGCAGGACTTCACTGTGCACTGAGCAGTAACATGGCCTGAGTGAGGGGCCACCCATCAGAGGTCCAGCCTCTTCCAACCTCAGAATCCACCTGGAGAGGACTTGACCTGAGCTGTGTCCGCCAGACCTTCCAGATGCCATAAGGAAGTGGATTCTGGAAGAAAACCCTGCTCTCTGGCTCAGCCCCCAACTCACACCAGGCCTGTCACTTCTGAGAAACAGACAAGAATGATGGTTGCTGATCTGAAGCCGGATGCTTGGCAGGTAGTGAGGGTTCTACAATGACCTTTCTGGGCCCTGGTGGTCTGGGATGAGGTGGTGGGGAGCAGAGGGGCAGGCAGTGGACAGCAGTGCTGGCCTGAACCTGTGTACCCATTTTCCTTCAATTCACCTGGAATGTGGAAGGCCTCCCAGCATCTGTGGTCTTCAGGTAAGTGTGCAGGACAACTTACTGCACATGTAACCTCCCCTTGCCTGGACTCAGCCACTGTGGCCCCAAGATCAGAGCCTCATTCTTTCTAGTCCTGGAAATAGCCACGCGGTGTTATAATATTTGCTTTTGAGGGCCCTTGGAGTATAACTTCATTTATTCAAATTATGCCTAAGAGAGCGGATACTCATTACAGGAGGTGAACGCAGAGCAGTGTCTTCAGGTGGTTCTGGAGCCCACAGGCCAAGGTGCATCTTGCGCGGTTTCCTAGTTTGCTGGTGGCTACATGTGAACTCACTCGCCTCAGGGTGTCCACCTGTACATGGCACCCGGGCTCTTCAGCAAGACCTGAGGTGTGGCAGGTGCTGCATTTACATGGGCCACTACCAGAGGCAGGAAATGAGCTCTAAGGCCCAGAAGAGAGACCATTTTCCCCCAAAATGGCTTCCTGGCAGCTGGAGCAGAAGTCTTATTCCGAGAAGGGAGGCAGAATGGTGCCTTCTGCGTTGGGGTGGACTCACAGCGCCTTCTGTCGGGACAGAGGAGGACTTGGTGGCTTGCCTCAGTTTCTCAGCTCAGGCAGGAGCCTACAGTGTAGCCCAGCAGCAGGGCCGCCATAGAAGAGCCAGGACAGCTGGTGGAGAGAGGCCAGAGCCTGACCTGCATTCCTCCCACCAGTCCTTCCCCTTCCCTTACCCACTGGCCCAATCCAAGTCAGGGTGGGGAGCTGCTGGCAGGAATAGAGAACCAGGCCAGACTGACGGATCCTGAGCCATCCAGCGGCATGGCCAGGCCTCAGCTCCCCAAGGACCCAGGGCTGGAGCTCCTCAGTGGGGGCTGTACAGCAAGGTTTGTGTGTAGGTAACACTGCTGTGGCTTTAATGGAGCAAGCCTATGAACAAGAAATACTTAGTGAGGGGCAAAAGCAACAAATAATAAATACAAAAATGATGTAGGCTGACATAATGAGCAATAATTCATTAAAAGTTCTAATGAGGAAAACACAAAGATTTTGTTTACAGCAACAATAGAGACATAAAATATACTAGGAAGCACCTTTTAAAAATGTGTGGAACTTACATGAAGAAAATAACAAAATTAGTATTATAGAATTGAAAAACTGAACAAACAAACAGAAAAGACAGCCCTGAGATAGAACCTGATATGTACATAAGACAGTTACTAGGAAATGAATTATTCAGTAAATGATGGAAAAATTAGATTAGCTACTTTGTAGAAAATGTACATCTTACTTCCATCAGTGCCAGATAGACTCAAGAGCTAAGTGAATGGTTAAAAGATTAATTTCTGAAATACTAAACAGTAAGTGTTTTGTTAAGTTTTCTTTTCGTGTAGAAAAAATACAGGTAAATTTTTATTAAATCTATGAATAAATAAAATGTGAAATTTAAAAACCTATTAAAAGAATCACAAAGAAAGAAA
This sequence comes from Capricornis sumatraensis, assembly GCF_032405125.1. Taxonomy (NCBI): domain Eukaryota; kingdom Metazoa; phylum Chordata; class Mammalia; order Artiodactyla; family Bovidae; genus Capricornis; species Capricornis sumatraensis. The sequence continues at coordinate 216,180,379 of NC_091069.1, forward strand.
GGAGTGAGTACAGATGGATATTTATATGAACTTGGACTTTTCTTGTCAAATATGAGAAATTGGTGAGCATGGTTTCCCCAGGAAAGGGAACTGAGATGGAGACAGAGTTTTCACTGAAAATCTTTTCTTTGTATCTTTTTATTTTTGTATCATGTTCGTGTATTATCTTTTAAAAATATAATTTAACCAACTTAAATTTCCAGTTAAAAAAGAAAAAAAAGGTCCCAAAGATTGACAGATTTGGCTATCTAAAACTTTAGCATGTCAATAAATAGCAGCAAAAAAAACCCTAAAAATAATGTAACATTGAAACATATTCACAACCAGTATGTCAAAAGCTGACTTAATATCCTTGGTAGAAAAAATATTATTTCACCAAAGAAGAGCCAAAAAAAAAGAAATGAAGTCATCTAAGGAAAAATAGACATGGGGTACAGTGGGCAGTTCCCAAAGGAGGAAATACAAATGGCAAATAAACATGTTGAAAATATTTGACCTTACTTCTGATCAAGAAATTCCAAGGAAAACAGCAATGAGATACTGTTTTTCAGGTATAAAATTACCAAAAATTAAAAATACTCTGTTCTTGCAAAGGTACAATGGGCAAAGCTTGCTTTCACCCAGCTGATGGAAGTTTAAATTAGTAAGACCTTTCTGGAAAAATAGTTTGGCAGTGTGTATCACAAGCCTTAAAATGTTCCTGAGTTTTGTCTCAGAAATTTCCATTTCTGAAGAATCTAGGCTATACATAATCTACATCATGGAGACGGTTTCATGCCTAAGATGTTTACTGCAGCATTAGTTGTGATAGGAAAAAGATCAAGCTGGAATTTGCAGTTGGACAGAAGAGCCCCATCAGTTTCTGACTCTGATAGTACGTGACAGTGTAAGAGTTAATCCACCACGCAGAGTTCACAGTCAGGCCAATCTTCCAAATTAAAGTGATGGGCCTAGTTTTCACATTTAGGTGTTTTATAAGAACATATTTTTGCTCAATAAAGATGATTAGGTATTTGAGGAAGAATTAAAACAGGGGAACAGAGGGAAATTTGGTTGGGGAATACTTTAAAGGATTTGGTGGTTATTTTAATTGAAAAGGGAGAGCTGAAAAGATTTCTGTTGTGTACAGAAAGGGAAAGCTTGTGAGGAGAAATTGTAGGGTAATTGAAACATTTCACAAGTCTATGTCTGACGCAGGATACAGCATGCTTGGGGCTGGTGCATGGGGATGACCCACAGAGATGTTATGGGAAGGGAGGTGGGAGGGGGGTTCATGTTTGGGAACACATGTAAGAATTAAAGATTTTAAAATTAAAAAAGATCAGATAATTGCTCTGAAAAAAAAATTAAATTAAAAAAAAAAAAGTTGCTGAAATATCAGAGCCAAAAGTAAACCCTCACCTTTAGTGAACTTTAAAATAGCATGAAATTTGAGCCTGCTTGCAAGTGAATAATTAAGCTCCCTGTCTGTGTATCAAACCTGCTCCATTTTAGCACTTTTGCAAATCTACCTCTTCCACAAGATTCTCATCTCCAAGGAAGAAGGTCTTTTATTGGGTTTTACAACCTTATCCGTTAGCCACATTGTGGCAAACCCATTTGCTATATGATTGAGCTCATATTTTGTAGGTTCTTTGAAGGGTAATTTTCCAGAGTAGTATTTAACATGAAGCTGTTCTTTCAAACAGGATTACCAAACCAATAACAATGACCAAGCAGTGGTTGAAATCTGTATCACACGAATTACAACAGCCATCAGAGAGACAGAATCAATTGAAAAGCACGCAAAGGCCCTCGTGGGGCTCTGGGACTCCTGCTTGGAACACAACCTGAGGCCCTCCGGGAAAGATGAAGACGCTCCCCATGCAAAAATCGCATCTGATATCATGAGTTGCATTTTACAGGTATGTCTGTGTTCAGCATCATGCTATTTGATACTGGCTTGGCAGCTTAGTTGAACATGCGGTATCTCTGAACCAAGAGCCACTGTTTCTGTAGTGTTCAGACACTGTAAAAAGACACCACAAACCATCAATAGCTAAGCCAAGCAGACTGGTAATTAATAAACTAAGAAGGTTCTACTGAGCCCCCACTCAGCAAGACACGCTGTGGGGAATTCGAAATAAGCAAGCTCTAGTCTATTTGGAGAGACAGACATGTACATATAAAAAGCTAACAATAAAGCACTGTGTGTCCAGATCTGAATGAGGAATATTGGAAAATTAAGAAAAGGAGAGCTCGTTTTCATCCAAGGAGACCCAAAGAGGGGGTAATCTCTGAATTGAGGGATAATGAGCTTGGAATATGTGGAGAGAAGTGGCTAAGTCATTGTAAAGTGCATTTCTATATATACTGTGAATTTTCCATGATATCTGCCCTTTTGTCTGTATTCAAATTCTTCCCGCTGGCATAAACATGACTTTGGAATTTTGGCTCAATCACAAACTAATTATGTAAAATTGAAATGTTGGCCAAGTCACATAATTTCTAAGCCACAGCTTCCTCCTTATAAAATGCAGATGGCAAATTTTACCAACCAGTAATATTGATAGGCATTTCTTTTTTTTTTTTTTTTCTGGCCACATTTCAGTTTACTTTCCATGATTAATGTTTTAAAGTGGGCTTCTCTGGTAGCTCAGCTGGTAAAGAATCCACCTGCAATGCCGAAGACCCTGAATCAGTTCCTGGGTCGGGAAGATCCTCTGGAGAAGGTATAGGCTACCCATTCCAGTATTCTTGGGCTTCCCTGGTGGCTTAAATGGTAAAGAATCTGCCTGCAATGCTGGAAACCTGGGTTTGACCCCTGGGTTAGGAAGATCCCTGGAGGAGGACTTGGCAACCACTCCAGTATTCTTGCCTGGAGATCCTCATGGACAGAGGAGCCTGGAGAGCTACAGTCCATGAGGTCGCAAAGAGTCGACCACAACTGAACGACTGAACACAATGTTTTAAAGTAGAGATTAGCCCTTCTTTTTACACAGAATTAATTAGCATGCTGGAGTAGTGGTTCCACTGATTCTCTTTTACTGAAAGGCTATATTAATAATAAATAATTAATAAGCACTGACTGTTTACTAGGTTCAACAAAGACATGGTCTTGGCATATAATGGTTTATTTAAAATTTGTTTATTTTTGGTTGAAAGATCATTGCTTTACACTGTTGGTTTCATTTCTGCCATACATCAACATGAATCAGATATACATATGTCCCCTCCATCTTGAACCTCCTCCCACTTCCCACCCTTTCCCACCCTTCTAGGTTGTTACAGAGCCCTGGTTTGAGTTCCCTGTGTCATATAGCAAATTTGGGTATCTATTTTACATATGGTAGTATTTATGATTCCATGCTACTCTCTCCATTCATCTCACCCACTCCTTCCTCCCAGCAACCCCGCCTGTGTTCATAAGTCTGTTCTTTATGTCTGCATCTCCATTGCTGCCTTGCAAATAGGTTCATCAGTACCATCTTTCTAGCTTTCATGTATGTGTGTTAATATATGATATTTGTTTTTCTCTTTCTGACTTAGTTCACTCTGTATAATAGTCTCTAGGTTCATCCACCTCATTAGAACTAACTCAGATGTGATCCTTTTTTATGGTGGAATAGTATTCCATAGTATATATGTACCACAGCTTGTTTATCCATTCATCTGTTGATGGACCTCTTGTTTGCTTCCATGTCCTCGCTACTGTAAATAGTTCTGCAGTGAACGTTGGGGTGCATGTGTCTTTTTCAGTTTTGCTTTCCTCAGGGTATATGCCTAGAAGTAGTATTGCTGGGTCGTATGGTAGTTTTGGGCTTCCCTGGTGGCTCAGATGGTAAAGAATCTGCCTGGTCTGGGTTTGATCTCTGGGTCAAGAAGATCCCCTGAAAAAGAGAGTGGCTTCCCACTCCAGTACTCTTGCCTGGAGACTTCCATGGGCAGAGGAGCCTGGTGAGCTACAGTCCAAAGGGTTACACAGAGTTGGACATGACTGAGTGATTAATACATGCATGGTAGTTTTATTCCTAGTTTTTTAAGGAATCTCCATACTGTTTTCATAGTGGCTTTATCAATTTATGTTCCCACCTGCAGTGCAAGAGGGTTCCCTTTTCTCCACACCTTTTCCAGCCTTGTTGTTTGTGGTTTTTTGATGATGGCCATTCTGACAAGTGTGAGGTGATATCCCTTTTAGTTTTGATTTGCATTTCTCTAATAATAAACAATATTGAACATATTTTCATGAGTTTATTAAGCATATGTATGTATTCTTTGGAGAAATGTCTGTTTATGTCTTTTGCCTGCTTTTTGATTAGGTTGTTTGTTTTTCTGGTATTGAGTTATATGAGCTACTTATATATTTTGGAAATTAATCCTTTGTCAGTTGTTTCATTTCCTATTATTTTCTCTCATTCTAAGGGCTTTCTTTCACTTTATAGTTTCCTTTGTGGTGAAAAAGCTTTTAAATTTAATTAGATCCCACTTGTTTATTTTTGTTTTTATTTCCATTATTCTAGGAGGTGGGTCTAGAGGAGCTTGCTATGTTTTATGTCATAGAGGGTTCTGTCTATATTTTCTTCTAAGAGTTTTTATAGTTTCTGGTCTTATATTTAGGTCTTTAATCCATTTTGAGTTTATCTTTGTGTATGGTGTTAGGAAGTGTTCTAATTTCATTCTTTTACATGTAGTTGGATACGTGTAAAAGTTCATGTATCCAGTTCTCCCAACACCACTTTTTGAAGAGACTATCTTTGCCCCACTGTATATTCTTGTTTCCTTTGTCAAAGATAAGGTGCCCATAGGTGCATGGTTTATCTCTGGGCTTGCTATCTTGTTCCATTGATCTATGTTTCTGTTTTTATTGGCATGTAATGGTTTTAAAACCCAAATTGTCTTCTCTGATTTGGTGTGGCATTGTGGATTGCAAAGAGACATTCACCTTCCACTTTCACTGAGGCTTATGTTGCTGGAGGAGTCAGGCTAGCAGCCTAACAACCATCTCAGTGCACTTTCCCAGTACATCTTGGTATCCTATTATCTATGGTCCTCCTGGCCACAGAGAGAAGGTTTACTTCATATAGGAACATTACTTTTATTTATTTATTATTGGGATATAGTTGCTTTACAATGCTGTGTCAGTTTCGGCTGTACAGCAAAGTGAATCAGCCATATATCCCCTCTTTTTTGGATTTCCTTCCCATTTAGGTCACCACAGAGCACCGAGTAGATTCCCTGAGCTATACAGTAGGTTCTCATTCATTGTCTGTTTTATACATAGCAATATATATATGTTAATCCCAATCTCCAAATTCATCCCATCCACCACTTCCCCCACTTGGTGTCCATACATTTGTTCTCTATGTCTGTGTCTCTATTTCTCTTTTGCAAATAAGATTGTTTATACCATTTTTCTAGATTTCACATACATGCATTAATATACAATGTGTTGTTCTGACTTCACTCTGTATGACAGTCTCTTGGTCCAGCCATATCTTCAAATGATATAGTTTTGTTCATTTTTATGGCTGAGTAATAGTCCATTTATATGTGTACCACATCTTCTTTATCCATTCTCTAGTAATGGGCATTTAGGTTGATTCTATGTCCTGGCTACTATATATAGTGCTGTAATGAACACTGAGGTGCAGATATCCTTTTGAATCATGATTTTCTTTGCCCAGTGGTGGGATTGCTGGGTCATATGGAAGTTCTATTTTTAGTTTCTTAGGGTACCTCCATACTGTTTCCATAGTGACTGTAGCAGTTTACATTCCCACCATCAGTGCAAGAGGGTTCCTTTTTCTCCACACCCTCTCCAGCATTTATTGTTTGTAGATTTTTTGATGATAGCCATTCTGACCTGTGTGAGGTGATACCGCATTGTAGTTTTGATTTGCATTTCTCTGATGCTAAAGTTGAAACTCCAATACTTTGGCCACCTCATGTGAAGAGTTGACTCATCAGAAAAGACCCTGATGCTGGGAGGGATTGGGGGCAGGAGGAGAAGGGGACGACAGAGGATGAAATGGCTGGATGGCATCACCGACTCAATGGATGTGAGTTTGGGTGAACTCCGGGAGTTGGTGATGGACAGGGAGGCCTGGCGTGTTGCAGTTCGTGGGGTCGCAAAGAGTCGGACACAACTGAGCGACTGAACTGAACTGAACCGAACCGAATAAGTACTGATATTGAACATCTTTTCATATGTTTGTTGCCATCTGTATGTTTTCTTTGGAGAAATATCTATTTTGGTCTTCTATCCATTTTTAAATTGGGATTTTTTGTTTTTTAAGCTAAATGAGCTGTTCATATATTTTGGAGATTAATTCCTTGTCAGTTGCTTCATTTGCAAATATTTTTTCCCATTCCGAGAGTTGTTTGATAGCCTTGTTCCTGGTTTCTTTTGCTATGCAAAAGCTTTTAGGTTTAATTAGGTGCCATTTGTTTACTTGTTTTTATTTTCATTACTGTAGGAGGTAGGTCAAAAGAGATCTTGCTGTGATGTATGTTAAAGAATGTTCTGCCTATGTTTTCATTCTAAGAGTTTTATAGTGTCTGGCCTTACATTTAGGTCTTTAATCCATTTTGAGTTTATTTTTGTGTATTGTATTATGGATTATTCTAATTTCATTCTTTTACATATAGCTGAATAATTTTCCCAGCACCATTTATTGAAGAGACTGGTTTTTTTCCATTGTATATTCTAGCCTCCTTTGTCGTAGATTAGGTGACCATAGGAGTATGTCTTTATCTCTGGACTTTCTATCCTATTCCACTGATCTATATTTCTGTTTTTGTGCCAATACCATACTGTCTTAATGAATGTAGCTTTGTAGTACTGTCTGAAGTAAAGAGCCTTATTCCTCTAGCTCCATTTTTCTTTCTCAAGATTGCTTTGGCTATTCATGGTGTTCTGTGTTTCCATACAAATTGTAAATTTTTTTGTTCTAATTCTGTGAAAAATGCCATTGGAAATTTGATCGGGATTACATTGAACCTATAGATTGCTTTGGGTAGTACAGACACTTTCACAATATTGATTGTTCCAGACCAAGAACATGGTTTCTCTCTCTATCTGTTTGTGTTTTCTTTGATTTCTTTTATCAGTATCTTACAGTTTTCTGAGTACAGGTCTTTTGCCTCCTTAGGTAAATTTATTCACAGGTATTTTAGTCTTTTTGTTGTAATGATAAAAGAGGTTGTTTCCTTAATTTCTCTTTTTTATCTTTCATTGTAAGCATGTAGGAATGCAAGAGATTTCTGTGCATTAATTTTGTATCCTACAATTTTACTAAATTCATTGATTAAATCTTGTAGTTTTCTGATGGTGTCTTTAGGTTTTCTATGAATAATATCATGTAATCCACAAACAGTGTCAGTTCTACTTCTGTTCCAATTTGGATTCATTTATTTCTTTATTCTCTGATTGCCCTAGCTAGGACTTTCAAAACTATGTTGAATAATGAAGTGTTCCTGATCTTAAAGGAAATGCTTTCAGTTTTTCACCATTGAGAACGTTAGCTGTGAGTTTGTCATATAAGGCCTTTATTATGTTTGTTTGTTTGTTTTTTCTATCACAAATGGGTGTTGAATTTTGTCAAAAGCTTTTTCTGCATCTATTGAGATGATCACATGGTTTTTATTCTTCAGTTTATTAGTGTGTTCTATCCTATTGATTCACATATATTAAACAATTCATACATGCCTAGGATAAATTCCACTTGATCATAGTGTACGATTCTTTTAGTATGTTGTTGGATCTGGATTGCTAGTATTTTGTTGAGGATTTTTACATCTAAGATCATCATTTATATTGGCCTGTCACTTTCTCTTCTTTGCGAAATCTCTTGTCAGAGAGACAAAGACATCAGGGTGATGGTGATCTCATAGAATGTGCTTGCAAGGATTCCTCCCTTTGCAGTTTTTAAAAAGAGTTTGAGAAGGATAGGTGTTAGCTCTTCTCTAAATGTTTGCTAGAATTTGCCTGTGAAACCACCTGGTCCTGGACTTTGATTTGTTGGAAGATTTTGAATCACAGTTTCAATTTCATTACTTGTGAACATATTTCATATGTTCATATTTTCTGTTTCTTCCTGGTTCAGTCCTCAAAGGCTATATTTTTCTAAGAATTTGTCTGTTTCTTCCAGGTTGTCCATTTTATTGGCATATAGTTGCTTGTAGTAGTCCCTTATGATCGTTTGCATTTCTGCAGTGTCAGTTGAGACTTCTTTTTCTTTTCTAATTTTGACTTGAGTCCTCTCCTTTTTTTTTTTTTTTTTTTTTGATGAGTCTGGCTAAAGAACCAGCATTCAGTCTCATTGATTTTTGCTCTTGTTTTCTTCATTTTTATTTCATTTATTTCTGCTCTGATCTTTATGATTTATTTCCTTCTACTAACTTTGGGTTTTGTATATTCTTCTTTTTCTAGTTGGTTTAGGTGTAAAGTTAGTTTATGTGAGATTTTCTATGTTTCTTGAAGTAGGAGTGTATTGCTATAAACTTCCCTCTTGGAACTTCTTTTGCTACATCCCATAGTTGTGGGGTCATCATATGTTCATTGTCCTTTGTTTCTAGGAATTTTTTTATTTCCTCTTTGATTTTTTCAGTGATCTCTTGGTTATTTAGTAACGTATCATTTAGCCTACATGTGTTTGTGTTTTTTACAGTTTTTTTTCACTGCAATTGATTTCTGATCTCAGAGCAGTCAGAAAAGATGCTTGACATGATTTCAGTTTTCTTAAACTTACCAAGGCTGACTTGTGACCCAAGGTATGATCTATCCTGGAGAGTGTTCTGTGTGCACTTGAGAAGAAAGTGTATTTTGCTGCTTTCAAATGGAATGTCCTATAGATATCAACTAACTCTATCTGGTCTAATGTGTCATTTAAGGCTTGTGTTTCCTCATTAATTTTCGGTTTGAATGGTCTATCCATTGGTGTGAGTGGAGTGTTAAAATCCCCTGCTATTATTTTATTGCTGTCAACGTCCACTTTTATGGCTGTTAGCATTTGCCTTATGTATTAAGATGCTCCTTTGTTGAGTGCATAAACATATACATTTGTTATGTCTTCTTCTTGGATTGATCCCTTGATCATTATGTCGTGTCCTTTCATATCGCTTGTAATAGTCTTTATTTTAAAGTCTGTTTTGTCTGACGTGAGTATTACTTCTACAGCTTTCTTTTGATTTTCATTTGCATGGAATATCTTATTCTACCCACCTCGCTTTCAGTCTGCATGTATCTCTGGATCTGAAATGAGTCTTTTGTAGATAGCGTATATGCTGTGCTGTGCTTAGTTGCTCATGCATGAAGTCGCTCAATCGTGTCCAACTCTTTGCAACCCCATGGACTGTGGCCTACCAGGCTCCTCCATCCATGGAATTTTCCAGGCAAGAGAATTGGAGTGGGTTGCCATTTCCTTCTCCAGGGGATCTTCCTGACCCAGGGATCGAACTCAGGTCTCCCACACTGCAGGCAGACGCTTTACCATCTGAGCCACCAGGGAAGCTGTTGCTCAGTCCTGTCCAAATCTTTGTGACCCCATGGACTGTACCCACCAGGCTCCTCTGTCCATGCAATTCTCCAGGCAAGGATACTGGAGTGGTTGCCATGCCCTCTTCCAGGGTATCTTCCCAACCCAGGGACTGAACCCAGGTCTCCTGCATTGCAAGCAGATTCTTTACATTTGAGCCACCAGGGAAGCCCAAGAATACTGGAGTGGGTAGCCTATCCCTTCTCTAGGGTATCTTCCCTACTCAAGAACTGAACTACAGACTTTGGCATTGCAGGCAGATTCTGAGCTACCAGGGAAGCCCCAGACAGCATATATACAGATCTTATTTTTGTGTCTATACAGTCTGTGTCTTTTGGCTAGAGCATTCAATCCATTTACGTTAAGGTAGTTATCGATGCATCTGTTCCTATACCATTTTCTTAATTGTTTGGGGTTTTTCTTATAGGTCTTTTTCTTCTGTTTTGTTTCCTGCCTAGAGAAATTTCTTTAGCATTTGTTGTAAAGCTGGTTTGGTGATGCTGAATTCTCTTAGCTTGCTTGTCTGTAAAGCTTTTGATTTCTGTATTCAATCTGAATGAGACCTTTGCTGGGTAGAGTAACCTTTGTTAGGTTTTTCCCTTCCATCACTTTAAATATATCCTGCTACTCCCTTTTGGCCTCTAAAAATCTAAAGAAAAATCAGCTGATAACCTTGTGTGTTATTTGTTCCTTTTCCCTTGCTGATTTTTAATATTTTTCTTTGTATTTAATTTTTGTTAGTTAATTAATACATGTTTCCATGTGTTGGGTTTATCATGTGTGGGACTCTCTGTGCTTCCTGGATGTGGGTAGCTATTTCCTTTCCCATGGTAGGGAAGTTTTCAACTATAATCCTTCAAATATCTTCCCAGACTCTTTCTCTTCTTTTTCTGGGCCCCTATAATTCAAATATTGTCCCAGAGGTCTCAGAGACTGTCCTCATTTTTCTTCATTGTTTTTTTCTTTATTCTGCTGTGAGCATATTACATTTTGTTTGCTCAGTCCAGGGGCTAGTCAACTGAAAAAATAAGACTCTACACACACTGTCCTCAGGTGGCTCTAATGATAAAGAACCCACCTGCAAATGCAGGGGACAGATGTGGGTTCAATCGCTGGGCTGGGAAGATCCCCTGGGGAAGGGCCTGGCAACCCACTCCAGTATTCTTGCCTGGAGAATGCCAGGGACAGAAGAGCCTGGCGGGCTTCAGTCCATAGGGTCACACAGAGTCAGACACAACTGAAGCGACTTAGCATGTGTGCATACACACTGTCATGCTGTTTTCCTTTGTCCCCAGAGTTAGAGATGGAAAGGGAAGAAATGGGTATTTCAGCAAAATTAATGGAAGATTAATGCTGTTGTATGTAACCGCAAAGACCTAATATACTCATTCTTCATTGATTATTCTTTTATTTTTATCTTGCTTATTTATTACTTTTTAATTTTATTTTTCTTACAGTTTTAAAGGTTGCACTCAATTTATATTACTACAAAATATTGGCTATATTCCACATGTTGTACAGTACATCATTGAGCCTATCTTACACCCAATAGTTTTTACATCCCACTCCCCTATATTGCCCCTCCACCCCTCTACTGGTGACTGCTAGTAACCGCTTGTTTGTTGATTATTCTTGACTATGTTACTGACGCATCAGAAACCTAAATTATTTCACTCCAAATTGCCATTCACAAATTTTCAGACAGAAACTTACAAATCAGCTGCATTCTCCAGCTCCCCCTGTGATTTCAAAACCAATGTTCTAGACTATGGCAGCACTATCCAATAGAAATAAAATGTAAGCTGCAAACATGAGCCGTATACGGGACTTAAAATTTTTTAATAGCCACCTCAAAAAGAAGTGAAAAGAAACAAATGAAATTAATTCAATACTATGTTTTCCTTCATCCAGTATATCCAAAATGTATTTAAACATGTAATCAGTGTGAAAATCAATGAACCATTTTACTTGTTTGTTGTATACTAAGTCTCATACATCTACTGAGTGTGTTAGCACATATTACCTTGCAGTAGTCACTTTCCAGGGGGCTCAGGGTCTTCACATGACTGTGTGTTAACACAGTTCTAGAGAGTCTGGAAGGCTTTCTGGATGGAGATCGAATTTGAAAGTTATGAGCAACTACTGGTAGTTTTGCCAGGTAGGAAAAGTTCAGAGAGAAAACATTCCAGGCAGAAAAAACAGATTGTCCAATAATCCAGATTTGTGAAATGAGACTGAGATCAGAGAACTGAGCAGCCTTGTCATTCCAAAATACCCCACATTCTAACATAAAGAGATGTTTCATTCTGGGAAGGCATTACGTCTCCTACTTGAAAAGGGGGTGGTGGGGAGCAAATAAAAACATGAAACTCATCCGAGCTGTCATTTCATTTAGTTTATATTTTCCAATTTCTCCATCTTCTCTAGCAAGCCTTTATCAAACATAGTAGAAAAGCTCTTGTATACATATATATAAATAATATGTATAATATATATATTTTAGAAACCTTACAAATTTTTGCCTAACTAAAAAAAAAAATTGCATTTTGATTCTACTTGTTTGACTTAGTATGAACAGAATGCTAGATTTCTAATTTTAAAAAATAGATATGCAACAAGCAACAAAGGTTTACTGTATAGCACAGGGTTTACTGTATAGTACTATAGTCGATATCTTGTAATAAACAACAGAAAATAATTTCAAAAATAGTGTATGTATAACTAATCACAAAGAATTTTACTTTTTGAAATTAAAAAAAGTCACAACAAAGCAAATTAATAATTAGATTTAATTTATTTGCTGCCTTTACAAGAACAATGTATAGGAAGCATCAGTTAATTCAGTAGAGATTCCAGAATGGGCTAAGGACTATAAAAAGAAACAAACCCAAACATGGAACTCACTGCTGATCAATGATTCAGTGTCAGAGAGTTTGTAAGATTGTTGAGAGCAGGGCCCTGAGGACAAGCACTGCTATTCTGGAAAGGGACAGAGAAAGGGGCTAAAAGTTAGCTATATTCGTTCAGAGAGACAAGTGAGTCACAGAGTGGATGATTCCAGCCTGTAGGGCCAGTGTGGGCACAGGGTGTCCATTGTGTGCTCTCCCAGCAGCAGAAGGTGTAATAATGGAAGGCAGAAAGCCCTGAAGACAAACTTGCTTTTTTCAGAGCTTAGTGCAGCAATTTGTTGAGGCTACCCCTGGGGAGGTGATCCCAGAAAGTCAGCTACCCCCCACCCCCTGCCATGAACCAAAGGCAAGGCTGTGGTTTTAGCCTTGGCATTTGGCTTTCATCAGACTTCAAGGGGAACTTTTTGTTGTGCAATAAACATTGAAAAGAAGACTTTGTCCTACTTGTAAAATAGGTTCTTGTGGGAGACATGGGCAAATCCAGATGACTCATTCTCTTGTGTGTGTGTGTGTGTGTGTGTTAGTAAAATAAAACAATAGATCAACTTTAAAGTCAACCACTTAGCATTTTTAGCTATACAAGCACAGATTCCCTCCACCCACCTTACCTCCCAAAATAAGCAATCCCAATATCATGCTATCTAAATCAAGCAAGGGCCCACCAGTTCTTCTGCCTACGTCCTTTGCCATTTTTCCCCGTGGGCATTTCACTGTCATTTCAAGCTAAATAAGTTCCCTCACACACACAAACTTTCTGCCTTTTTTTCCCCTAAATTTTCTTTTTCAACTTACATTCAAACCTACATCAGGTGTCCATTCCTAGTCTATTTTTAGTAGAATTATTTTAAATTGTTTCTTTTCTTGGTCCCTAACTGTATGAACTTACCTCATTTACCGTAAAATAATTTTTAAACTTCTAGAATTCAACTTCTATACGTTCCTTAATACAGAATCCGTACATGTGTGAAGCATGTTTTCTGAGTTCTGGTTTCTTTTGCCTTGGGTGATACTCTTTTGGCAACCCACTCCATGCCCTTACACATTTGTAAGGTGATCTCTCAGATCATCTCCCAGTCTGAAATTCTGACTTCCTTAGGAGATGCTGAGAGCTAGTGTTATGCCCGGAGTCCGAGTCCCCAAAACTGAGAGAATAAGACGTCCACAGCAATGCAAAAGCATAAAGGGGTTTATTGCTAGTTCAAGTTAGGGCCAGGTCTCATCCAGCACAGTGGAATCCAACAAGAGCCCTGAGCTCTGAATCACATCTACTTTTATACAGACAGTTCTTTGTTCCTGTAACAGCATAGCTGATTGGTTAAACCGTTCGCACGCGTGGGACTTTTAAACCTTGCATCCCTATCTGGATTGGCTTGGGTCTGGCGCGGGCGGGGGGCTACGGGGATTTTTCTGATTGGTCGAGCTACACTGCCTGTGGGAGTTTCCAGTGCCTCAGCCTTCCTAGAGACTAAACCTCAGGCCTAGCCTGCCCCTTAGAGCCTGTCCTGGCTCCAGTTTGGTCCTAACATTCCCCCCTGTCTTCAGCTACATAGAGGAATCTTCCTCTTTATTTTGGGGCAGGGCCTGATACTGTTGCCTCAGTACTAGTACCTGGACTGTATTGATGCACTCCTTAACAAATGTGATAAGTCTATTTAGGATACAGGGTTCAAGAGTGAGAATCAGTAGTAGCACTATGAGAGGGCCCACCAGGGTGGAAATCAGCGTTGTTAACCATGGGGACTGTTGGAACCAGGACTCAAACCATTCCTGTTGGGCCTCTCGCTCTCTTTTCCGTTGGGCTAGCCCTTTCCTTACTTTGGCCATAGATTTTTTTACTACCCGAGTGATTTACATAAAAACAACGTTTTTCCCCTAACACAGTACATAAGCCCCCTGAGAGACTTTATACTCAAGATACTTTTTGGGAATTGGGGTGGAGGTCTCTTTCTTCTGTAACTTCTTCCTGCTGTGCATGGGCGTAGGCCTGCCTAGCAGAGCAGAAGTCTCTCTCTACCTGAGGCAACTATGACTGTGATAACTTCCTGTCAACATGGGGCATAGGACTGCCCCAGCTTGGAGTATAGACACTGAATTGGAAGCATTTCTGAGTTCCAAGTTCTAGATCTGAGTCTTGTATGATTAAAATCCTAATCCCTTGGTCTGCCATTTTGGTGTAACAGACCCAGTTAGAAGTGGTTGGAGGAGTGATAACTGGAATTTACTAGCTTCCAGCAGACATCGTTTTGAAAATGGTGGCATTTAAGCCTGACACGACTCAGAAAACTCAAGTGTTTAGCAATACAAGGTCTAATCTGAAAGTACACCCATAGCATCACTTAGTTATTTTCCAGGATATCTGAACGACAGCTACTCTATTTTGACTTTTAATTGTAAACTTTTCCTTAATAGTCAAAGCAGATTTTACCATTAATGATGTCAGTGTTTCTCTAGGTATGAGAAGATGCAAGAATTGGGGCTCATAAAATCTTTTCCTGAAAAGATCTAACTATCTGAAGGCCTGTTTTGCCAGTTTTTTTTTCCAGAGCACAGAGTGCCTCATTCCTGAATTTTACCCTGAACTCCTTTCAGGGGCGTTCAAAGTCAGCAGTTGCAGCGACCATGATTTAATCTTCGTAGATGTAGATGGCGAGTGTCAGTCTTCAGTTGGCAGAGCTCCTTTTTGTTCATAAACTTGACCCTGATTATGAGGGGTGCACTTTATGGCCATTTTACCCCATGGTGCTGAGAGTGTCCATTCTCAGGTAAACAGGCCACTCAATGTGCTGTTACTGGACTAGGCCATAAAACAGTATCTAAAATTCTCTGGACCACCTGTCTTCCTAGCTTTCTGGTCCAGGAAAATATTTCCTCTTGTTGCTTCTTGCCATATCTAGAGTTACACTGTTACCATCATTGATCTCATACGGGACTATATATTATCTTATTAGAGGCCTCACACACACATTTGACAGTGTAAGAAACAGCAATTTTGTAAAACAGGGAAAATACAAATAACATAGCCAGCAGTATTAGTAAAGTCACAAGTAAGACTTATGTTAAGAACTTCCATTAGATGTAGCCCAGTATATCTTCAGGTCATCTGACTTAGTCTGTCCTGTAGAATCTTTATCTTTCAGAGAAATTACATGTTGGCACCACTTATAAGGCACATAGCGCAGTTTTTTAGTGTTACTAGACTGATTATCTTTAGTATGATTTAATTTTTTTTTTTCAACATAGAGGAGACTTTAAACCTAAATTACTGTAGCCTGGTATTATTAATATAAATCCATCCCATAATTGTGGGAGATTTTCCCCTCCTTTGAGGAAACTTTTCTTGTTCTGATTGAGCTTGGGTAATGAAAAAAAGATCAAATTTATAGCCAGAGTCAGAGCAGGCATTATTAATTGGCCCGGTGAGGGGATCCTATCTAGTAATATCACAGTGACCTGAATATGACTAATTTTTTTAAGTAAATTTTCTCAGGGCCAACCAGTTAGAGTCTGGTAGTAGAGAAATTTACCAAGGTAACCCAGAACTAGACACAGGTAATTGGCCGCAAACCCAACAACTGGATTGATTTTTAAAACTAGCATAGGATCAAGGCCTATGATAGAAAAGCATTTGACTTATATGCAAAGGTCTAAGAAGTCAGGAAAACATAAATGATCATACGAATCAGGTCCAGCATCTCGGGGAAGCTGTCTACCTCTGATGTCATCGTCTTCTCATCCTGGTGTAGTGTAGTTTCTCCTGATAAAAAAAGTCCTTCCATCCATGTTGGAGACAGTCCCTTAAATTATGTCTTTTTTCAGTCCTGGTTGCAGGTCATGAGGCATCTGACCTTCATCCAAAGATAGATTACTGAGATAAGCTTCAGAAACAAACTTAGAGTGTTTTTTTTTAAGAATTTAATTAAGTTTTACATTAACATCACATAATAGCAAAGAACTATCTAAGAGATGAGTCTTACTAGATGCAGACCTCCATTAACAAACTGGTATTTAACATTTTGAAATATCTTTTTTTTTCTTAAAGTTACCCTTATTTTTATTAAATATAACTAAATTAAGGCTAGTTTGTTTGCAAAATAGATCTGTTTTCACTGATTTTGGTCTGATGATTTTTATAACCATAATTGATCATAGGCTTTTTATTTTGCTGAAACATTTATAGTCTCAGACTGAACTTTTAAAATAAAACAGGGCTGGGAATCTCACACCAAAGTTTTATCACAGATTTTGCCTAACAAATCTAGGTGAATTTTTTTTTTTTTTAAGGTCTCAAAAATTTCTTGAGATTTTTGTATCTGTGAGATAACCTTCCTAACTCATTTAATAAACTTACTGGAAACCTAAGAACTTTCCATTTTTAGAGGAGTCAGAAAATATAATTGTTTTGTTTATAATGTTTAATTTTACCAAAGTATTGTCATAATTAGTTTGAGAGGAAGATTTTCCTTACTCCCTGAAAACATAAGATTTAAACCCGTAACCTTTTAGATAGAAATCATAAAGTTATAAGCATATTTACTGATTCATTTAGTCCTTTTGCTAACTTTTTGTGAAGTCATCAGGTTTTTCGTTAAAATACCAGGACATATCAGAATGTTAAAAACTCCATATAATTTTTAGGATATCGCTATTAGTTATTTTACCATACATTATAATATGAGCAGATTTATTACTCATTTGATCATCTTTTTTATGTAATTTAACCAACCAAATAAACATAGTTTAATATCTCTCTTTGGGATGCTTCAGGGGCCCTCTGAAGCATCCCAAAGTTAGCTAGAAGCCAAAAGTGCTTCATAGAATGATTTAGGAAGTTTTGTCAACAAATATCAGAAAGGTTTCGAGCACTCAGTCAGATGGAACTATAGGTCACTGTGAAACAATAGCTATTTACTCAGCCAAAGTAACAATATGGGATTTCAGAGGCAAATACAGAACAGACCATTTAAGAAGCAAATAAACTTAAATCTATTGTCAAATGCAGTTCAACATCTGAAGAAAGTGTGTCCTTTTAACAGAGAGAAAAGCCAAATTCAAGTTTTTGTGCCAGCTTATTTTCAGTCATTAACAGTCCCAAATTTCTTTAGCTTCTTTGTAAGAGGAAACTAATGTTCAGTAATAAATGTTTCAAAATCTTACTCTATTTGGAAATGAGCTAGCTAGTCAGTGAACTTTCGTCACTTAGTTTAGCACAACCCAATTCAAGTTACCCCAATTTGGACAGACTATTTCAGACAGACATTCCTAAAGCATAATTATTTTTAATAGAGTTTATCTAAAAGCTCATGTCTCATTTACATTTTTTGAAGTTTTTTTTAACTTGAGGTAATTTTCTTGTTGACAAACTTGTAACAGATATAATATTTAACTTATATTAAACCTAGGTACAATGAAAATATTTTTTTAACATTAATTATTCTAAGACATGTCTATATTAGATAGGTCAACAAACAAACATTAATGTCAGGTATTTAACATTGAATATTTCCCAGTTCACATGAACCTGGAATTTATTGTTTAATTTAGAATTACTTGATTTGTAAGTGCTTACCTTTATTTAAGCCAGATAAATAGATCTCATATACAAATTAACCTCAAAAATATTACCCAGAGACAGAGACATACCAAGACATATTTAGACAGACACAGTGCAAGATTTAGCTTTAAGTCTTTTTTTTTTCCTTCTCAGTGTCAGCAGTTAGAGATAGTCTAGATAAGTGTTCTTAAGAGCCCTGGTCTCAAGGCACAGGGAAAGAAAATCAAGTTCTAACAAATGGCGGCAGGTCTAAACCACATGGTGGCCAGACAAAGCAAAATGGCCATCAAAAATCACGACACAGATCACAGAGTTAAAACACACACATATAACCCCGGCAGTCCTCATCAAAGTGAAGGTGAAGTCGCTCAGTCGTATCAGACTGTTTGCGACCTGTGGACTGTAGCCCACCAACCCTTTCCATAACATCAAAGATTTCAAGGGAGGAAAGGAAGCCAGGTTGAAAGAAGAAGAGGGAAGAGGCAGGAGAGGGGGGCAAAAGGGGTGGCCTTACAGACGTCTCCTGCCACCTACAGATACCCAGGCCTTATGGGACTTTTTCCTGGGCTTCCAGAGAAGGGAGGACTGGAACTCGGCCCTACCAGAAATCAGAACCAGAATTTGAGTTTTCTGCCAAGAGGAGGTGATCAGTCTCCAATCCTCAGCTCAGGCTGAGGGCCCTTCGACCAGATTTCTGAGTCTAGGACCAGGGGACTAGAAAAACAGGGAAGGATAGGAAGGGTTAAGGAGAGGAGACAGAGAGGGAAGGGGAGAGAGATCAATAAAGTTTTTTGTTTCTTACCGGTTGGGGCACTCTGGCCAGTTGTCCGCATCAGGAGGAGACCAGGGACAAAAGGGTCCCAGTTGTGGCCGCTGGGTCTGGTCCATCGGCAGGCAAGCTGGCCCCTGAGTACCCCGAGTGGTCAGGATGTCAGTCTCGGTGAAGAAGAATCCCACCAGAATCACCATTTGTTGCAGGAAGAGGGACTCCTTCCAGGGCCCAAAACTGGGCTCTTGCCTAACACTCGGAAATGAATTGTCCTAGGAGACATATGTGCTGACAAAGCAAGAGATTTTATTGGGAAAGGGCACCCGGGTGGAGAGCAGCAGGGTAAGGAAACCCAGGAGAACTGCTCTGCCGTGTGGCTCACAATGTACAGGCGGTGTCTCCTTTAAACCTTTCCCGAACTCTTCCGGTTGGTGGAGGCTTATTAGTTCCGTATTCATTATCAGGATCTCCTGTCATAAAACAACTCATGCAAATTGTTACTATGGTGCCTGGCCAAGGTGGGGCGGTTTCAATCAGTGTGCTTCCCCTAACAATTCCCCCTGCAAGATGGGGTATATAGCGGTGCCATTGGTTCAGGCTCCTTGAGATTCTTTGGGTTCTTTCTTACATGTGTCGCCAACACCTGAGGGGTAGAAAATCCCTGTTGAGGCAAAAAAGGTTTTACCCAAGGGGGTGGGGGGGCTTGGTCAGGGTGTCCGATCCTCAGTTGGAAGATGATATCTTGGACTTGGTGTACAGTTCCCAAGTCAAAGGTGCCTTCAGAGGGCCAGCCTACATGGAAGGTCGGCCATTCTGTGCTGCAAAAAGTTATTAATTTGTTCTTCTTCACCAGCACTGATAGATTCTGTGCTCTAGACTTAAAATCAGAGAAGTGGTCAGTCATAAGAGACAAAGGAGTAGAAGTTGTTTGTCCCATGACTACAGAGAAAAACACAGGAGACCAAATGAGCACACAAAGAGCAGAGACAGTGCCGGCACTCACACAGACGCAACAAACAGACAACAAATGTACATCGGCCAAAAACACAGTACTAGGTCTTCCCGGGCCCCCTTTTTTAAACCTTTTTCTCCCCTTGAGAGTATCTTACCGGCAGGACATCCACAGAGCCAGCCGCCTCTCCAGCATGATGCCAGACCTCGGCCTTATACTGGTCTTAACCACAAAACAGAGCCAGCTGCCTCCCCAGCACGATGCTGGGCCTCGGCCTTGCGCTGAACTTAACCAGAATTAACACTGGTGTTTAGAGATCTCTCCTCCTAGTGAGGAAACCCCTTCTGCCAGGAGAGTGTTATTCTTCCCAGTTGAAGGGATCCCAGACGAGCCCCCAAATGTTATGCCCAGAGTCCGAGTCCCCAAAACTGAGAGAATAAGACATCCACAGCAATGCAAAAGCATAAAGGGGTTTATTGCTAGCTCAAGTTAGGGCCCAGGTCTCATCCAGCACAGTGGAATCTGACAAGAGCCCCGAGCTCTGAATCACATCTACTTTTATACAGACGGTTCTTTGTTCCTGTAACAGCATAGCTGATTGGTTAAACCGTACGCACGAGTGGGACTTTTAAACCTTGCATCCCTATCTGGATTGGCTTGGGTCTGGCGCAGGCGGGGGGCTACGGGGATTTTTCTGATTGGTCAAGCTACACTGCCTGTGGGAGTTTCCAGTGCCTCAGCCTTCCTAGAGACTAAACCTCAGGCCTAGCCTGCCCCTTAAGAGCCTGTCCTGGCTCCAGGTTGGTCCTAACACTAGAAGAACAAGAGTTTGGAACTTGAAGGCCTTAGGGTCAGGTGTTCTTTATGTCATATCAATGAGTGATTGACAAGTTATTTTATCTCTCTAAGCCTCTGTTTCACCATCTATAAAATGGGCTTAACAATACTTGCTGCTCACAAAAAACAATTTTTATTATAAAAGCAACCTCCATTTGTAGTCCTGCCTCTGTTGGGAAGCACCTATTTCAAACCACAGCTTCCTCTGACCAGGGTTCTATATGGAGTTGGCCAATGCTTATTTCTTTGTCTCCGGAAAAATTGTGAAAGAGAATATACTCCTCACACACACCCAACAAAGCACATTATATTCTTGGATAAATGCATATCTGAAGATGATTGAAGAAAATAAAAATGCACCTAGTTCAGTTCAGTTCAGTTGCTCAGTCGTGTGGGACTCTTTGTGACCCCATGAATCACAGCACGCCAGGGCTCCCTGTCCATCACCAACTCCCGGAGTTTACTCAAACTCATGTCCATCGAGATGGTGTTGCCATCCAGCCATCTCATCCTCTGTCGTCCCCTTCTCCTCCTGCCCTCAATTTCTCCCAGCATCAGAGTCTTTTCCAATGAGTCAGCTTCACATGAGGTAGCCAATGTATTGGAGTTTCAGCTTTAGCATCAGTCCTTCTAATGAACACCCAACACTGATCTTTAGAATGGACTGTTAATTCTTCTCCAACACCATAGTTCAAAAGCATCAATTCTTTGCCGCTCAGGTTTCTTCATGGTCCAACTCTCACATCCATACACAACCACTGGAAAAACCATAGCCTTGACTAGATGGAACTTTGTTGGCAGAGTAGTGTCTCTGTTTTTGAATATGCTGTCTAGATTGGTCATAACTTTCCTTCCAAGGAGTAAGCATCTTTTAATTTCATGGCTGCAATCACCATCTGCACTGATTTTGGAGCCCCCCAAAATAAAGTCTGACACTGTTTCCACTATTTCCCCATTTATATCCCATGAAGTGATGGGAACAGATGCCATGATCTTTGTTTTCTGAATGTTGAGCTTTTTTTTTTTTTTTACTTTATTTTGCTTTACAATAGTGTATTGGTTTTGCCATACATTGACATGAATCAGCCACAGATGTACATGAGTTCCCAATCCTGAACCCCCCTCCCACCTCCCACCCCATATCATCTCTCTGGATCATCCCCATGCACCAGCCCCAAGCATCCTGTATCCTGTATCAAACATAGACTGGCAATTCGTTTCTTACCTGATAGTATACATGTTTCAATGCCATTCTCCCAAATCATCCCACCCTCTCCCTCTCCCACAGAGTCTATAAGTCCATTCTATACATCTGTGTCTCTTTTGCTGTCTCGCATAAAGGGTCATCATTACCATCTTATGATTGTTGAACTTTAAGCTGACTTTTTCACTCTCCTCTTTCACTTTCATCAAGAGGCTTTTTAGTTCCTCTTCACTTTCTGCCATAAGGGTGGTGTCATCTGCATATCTGAGGTTATTGATATTTCTCCCGGCAATCTTGATTCCAGCTTGTGTTTCTTCCAGTCCAGCGTTTCTCATGATGTACTCTGCGTAGAAGTTAAATAAGCAGGGTGACATTATACAGCCTTGGTGTACTCCTTTTCCTATTTGGAACCAATCTGTTGTTCCATGTCCAGTTCTAACTGCTGCTTCCTGACCTGCATACAGATTTCTCAAGGGGCAGGTTAGGTGGTCTGGTATTCCCATCTCTTTCAGAATTTTCCACAGTGTATTGTGATCTACACAGTCAAAGGCTTTGGCATAGTCAAGAAAGCAGAAATAGATGTTTTTCTGGAACTCTCTTGCTTTTTCCATGATCCAGCGGATGTTGGCGATTTGATCTCTAGTTTCTCTGCCTTTTCTAAAACCAGCTTGAACATCGGGGAGTTCACAGTTCAGGTATTGCTGAAGCCTGGCTTGAAGAATTTTGAGCATTACTTTACTAGCGTGTGAGATAAGTGCAATTGTGCAGTAGCTGGCATTGCCTTTCTTTGGGATTGGAATGAAAACTGACCTTTTCCTGTCCTGTGTCCACTGCTGAGTTTTCCAAATTTGCTGACATATTGAGTGCAGCACTTTCACAGCATCATCTTTCAGGATTTGAAATAGCTCCACTGGAATTCCATCACCTCCACTAGCTTTGTTCATAGTGATGTTTTCTAAGGCCCACTTGACTTCACATTTCAGAGGTTGTAACTACTGACTTAGCTGATGGATTAGAATGGAATTCTAGAGAACTGAAAACTGACCTTTTCCAGTCCTGTGGCCACTGCTGAGTTTTTTAAAATTTGCTGGCATATTGAGTGCAGCACTTTCATAGCATCATCTTTTAGGATTTGAAATAGCTTAACTGGAATTCTAATACCTCCATGAGCATTGTTTGTAGTAATGTTTCCTAAGGTCCATTTGACTTCACATTCCAGGATGTCTGGCTCTAGGTGAGTGATCACACCATCATGGTTATCTGGGTCATAAAGATCTTTTTTGTATAGTTCTTCAGTGTATTCTTGCCACCTCTTCTTAATATCTTCTGCTTCTATTAGGTCCATACCATTTCTCTCTTTTACTGTGCCCATCTTTGCATGAAATATCCCCTTGTTATCTCTAATTTTCTTGAAGAGATCTCTAGTCTTTCCCATTCTATTGTTTTCCTCTATTTCTTTGCATTGATCACTGAGGAAGGCTTTCTTATCTCTCCTTGCTATTCTTTGGAACTCTGCATTTGTATGAGTATTTCTCCTTTGCCTTTACATTCTCTTCTTTTCTCTTGTAAGAAATACAGATATTTCTTACAGATATTTGAAAGGCCTCCTCAGACAGCCAGTCTGCCTTTTTGCATTTCTTTTTCTTGGGGATGGTCTTGATCACTGCCTCCTGTACAGTGTCATGAACCTCCGTCCATAGTTCCCCAGGCACTCTGTCTAGCAGATCTAGTCCCTTGAATCTATTTGTCACTTCCACTGTATAATTGTAAGGGAATTGATTTAGGTCATACCTGAATGCTCTGGTAGTTTTCCCTACTTTCTTCAACTTAAGTCTGATTTTGGCAATAAGTAATTCATGATCTGAGCCACAGTCAGCTCCTGGTATTGTTTTTGCTGTGTGTATAGTGCTTCTCCATCTTTGGCTGCAAAGAATATTTTGCACTCTGATTTTGGTATTAACCATCTAGTGATGTCCATGTGTAGTTATCTCTTCCATATGTTGTTGGAAGAGGCTGTTTGCTATGACCCGTGAGTTCTCTTGGCAAAACTCTGTTAGCCTTTGCCCTGCTTCATTTTGTACTCCAAATCCAAATTAGCCTGTCACTCCAGGTAGCTCTTAACTTACTACTTTTGCATTCCAGTCCCCTATGATGTAAAAGACATCTCTTTGGGGTGTTAGTTCTAGAAGGTCTTGTAGGTCTTCATAGAACTAGAAAAGGTCAGTTTTCATTCCAATCCCAAAAAAGGGTAATGCCAAAGAAGGTTCAAACTACTGCACAATTGTACTCATCTCACACACTAGCAAAGTAATGGCTCAAAATTCCCCAAGCCAGGCTTCAGCAGTATGTGAACCATGAAATTCCAGATGATCAAGCTGCATTTTAAAAAGGCAGAGGAACCAGAGATCAAATTGCCAACATCTGTTGGATCATCGGAAAAGAGAGTTCCAGAAAAACATCTATCTCTGCTTTATTGATAACGCCAAAGCCTTTGACTGTGTAGATAACAAAAAACTGTGGAAAATTCTTCAAGAGATGGGAATACCAAACCACCTTATCTGCCTCCTGAGAAATCTGTATGCAGGTCAAGAAGCAACAGTTAGAACTGGACATGGAAAACCAGACTGGTTCCAAATCAGGAAAGGAGTACATCAAGGCTATATATTATCACCCTGCTTATTTAACTTATATGAAGAGTATGTCATGCGAAATGCCAGGCTGGGTGAAGTGAAAGCTGCAATCAAGATTGCCGGGAGAAATATCAATAACTTCAGATACGCAGATGACACCACATTTATGGCAGAAAGTGAAGAGGAATAAAGAGCCTCTTGATGAAAGTGAAAGAAGAGAGTGAAAAAGCTGGCTTAAAGCTCAACATTAAAAAAACTAAGATCATGGCATCCAGTCCCATCACTCCATGGCAAATAGATGGGGAAACAATGGAAACAGAGACTTTATTTTCTCGAGTTCCAAAATAACTGCAGACGGTAACTACAGCCGTGAAATTAAAAGACTCTTGCTCCTTGAAAGAAAAACTATTACCCATCTAGACAGCATGTTAAAACACAGAGACATTACTTTGCTGACAAAGGTCTGTCTTGTCAAAGCTATGGTTTTTCCAGTAGTCACGTATGGATGTGAGAGTTGGACTATAAAGAAAGCTGAGCACCGAAGAATTGATGCTTTTGAACTGTGGTGTTGGAGAAGACTCTTGAGAGTCCCTTGGACTGCAAGGAGATCCAACCTGTCAATCGTAAAAGTAATCAACCCTGAATAATTATTGGAAGGACTGATGCTGAAGCTGAAATCCAATTCTTTGGCCACCTGGTGCCACTCACTGGAAAAGAACCTGTTGCTGGGAAAGATTGAAGGCAGGAGGAGAAGGGGATAACAGAGGATAAGATGGTTGGATAGCATCACCGACTGAATGGACATGAGTTTGAGCAAGCTCTGGGAGTTGGTGATGGACAGGGAAGCCTGGTGTGCTACAGTCCGTGAGGTCGCAGAGTCGTACACAGCTGAGCAACTGAACTGAACTGAACTAGAGAACTGACAGGCCAACCATCATCATATTGATAGCCAATGCCTAGTTTTATTCTCACTACTAGTTACAGTATTTACAGCCTCTTCACCAATCAACCAAAGTGCTTAGCAGAACTGATGCCAAATAAGCTGTGCCTTTTACCTCTTCCTCTGCCTCTGCTAATATTGCTGATGGTCATTTGATGAGAGAGGGAGCCAAAGTGTGAGGAGGAAGGAAATAGTCACCAAATTCACTGTTAGAAATTTAGCAAGTAACTGTTTTTCCTTCTTTATAGAAGGACCTCCACTGTCCATTCACTTTGACTCCATACTTCAGTTTTCATATTTCCTCCTTCCTAGTTAATGCTGCATGAAGATTCGAAATCTATCCCTGGCTGACATTCCATACAAAATGCCTTGGGTAGTTTTGAGAGCATTTCATTTTCAGCTCTTAGAGGCAGGACTGCTCATGTTCCTCTAGAAATATATTCAGTAGGCAATCCCAGCTCTACTGTTTACTGGCAGGGTGATCTTGGGCATTTCATCTTTTGGGGCCCTAATTTCCTCAGGTATAAAATGCAGATGATATGAATAGCTGCCTCATGAGTTTGTTGTAAGGGTTAGATGGATAGACATAAAAAATTTAAGACACAGGAAGTGCCCCATGAGTATTAGCTTTGGTTGGTATTGTCATCATTATCATCAGCTGCATGCTAATGTTGATGCTAAAACAGCATTGACTCTGTCATTTAATTATTTCTTTTAGCCATTGTTTATTGCCTGTCTCCCCCTGCCCAAAATAGAAATTTATTTGTATTCACTGATGTGGGCCCAGCACCTGGAACTTGGAATGGCACATAGTAGGTGCTCAAAATACTTGCTGAATTAATGAATAGACAGATGAACACATAGTAGCTCAGGAGACTTGACTGCCCTCTTGCATTTGCACCAGCTGTGCTTCTCCCCGGAGGGGACCCCAGTACCAGTTCATCATTTAATGCCACACAAGACAGCAGCATGAAATGAGAGGAGACCGGGACCCCTGGCCTCAGGTTCCTGAGACCCACTTCCTTATTGCTTGTCAGAAAATACACTATGAAAACTTAGGAGGCAATTTAGATTTTATATATAGCCATACTTGCCAGAACCAAGCACATTATATGTAAATCCAAAATTTGATTATCTAATCCATGATGGGGAATGAAAAATCATAAAATAGCCATTTTAACATATGGTATTTAATATTTCTTGAAATTACTATTTTATGGTTCTTAGTTGAATTCAAGGCCTAAGAGCCAAAGAGACTTTTAGTAGTTATCACCTCAGATATATATATATATAGATAGATAGATAGATAGATAGATAGATAGATAGATAGATAGATAGATATCTTTTACTTAGCTTTATTCTTTTCAATTTTAAAACACTGGGAAACCTTCCCAAAGTGCATTTTCCAAAGGAAAATCTCCACCAAGAGCTCAAATTGGTGCTAATCTAGTTAAGAAATACAACCCTTGGCAAATGTAGAATGAAGTCCTCTTGTTTTGCTTCTGTTGCTGGATATAACTGTCCCCATGAGTAAGTCTTTATTTCTACCCTGTATTTCACTGAATTGTTCCCTGAGTACTGAGTATTGAACTGTCTGTAAGAAGATACAGATGCCATTTGTGCTCACATCTGCATAGAAGGGCAAGATCTAGCATAAACTCTGGCATTAACAATTGGTGTTAAAGTAGTTTGATTGTATGAGCAATCATGGGGGCTTTCTTTGCATGTATACCAGTAGCATCCCTGGAATCCAAATAATCCTGGAGATAAAGTTATTTCAGGGACCTGAGATCTACTGCATTAGAAAATCCTTTTGCTTAACTTGAGAGCAAAGCTCAAGCGTTGGAAGGAGGGTGTGTGGTACTTGCCCAGCCTCATCTTGGCCTCCTAGCCCTTTACTCATATCCTGTTGCTGTCAGTAGTACCCATGACCTCTTGAAACACTAGGAGCTATCTAGACGCTGTTTAGAGATTGAGAGCCATTGGTGGCAATTCTTTGGTGTATATATGAACTACTTGCTCTTTGCTTAATGTTTTACTTCTCTTGTCATTTGAGAGATTTCCAGATGACATATGAGGGAGGAAAACAGAAAAATTGAGTGTGTTAGAGTTTTGTTTTTTTAATAATGACATTATACATTTTAAAATTTTTTAACAATTTTCACTTGGAACCACACTTCAAAGACTTTAATAGCTGCCCACTATTTTTCTCTAGGACATCTAGAATTGCTGTAAAAAAAAAAATGACCAAAATGGTTAAGACAGACTTTTTTTCATTGTTGCTGGCAAGTGTTAGCTCATTCCCAAGGTTTAAAAGCATTAGTAATTAGTTATGAATATAATTTTACAGTGATCTTTTAGTATGCTTGTCTCTGTTCACAATTAGTAGGAAACACTTGAGTTCTACTTCCAATACCTCCATCCTGGATTCTCAGAAAGTTACAGGTAAATATGCCTGGAGATATTTTCCTCTCATGGAAGGCATATACTTCTCTAGCTGCAAGTTGTTCTTGGCTAAAGACTCAGAGAAGATAAAATAACCTTGAGCAAGATATTCTTTGTTGGAAAACTTTGAGAATTGTGTGATTGTGTTCCACTCTCAAAACTGGGGCTTTGACAGCCTTGACAGGGACAAAGATATGTCAAAGGTCAACTTGCAAAACCTACACATCATGGATAGATTGGGGCAACTCAAGAAATTGATAGGTGAAACAGAGAGGTTTGGGACATTCTCAGGGTTCCACCTTATTGAATAAATGTAACCTCAGGGGAGCAGGTCAGTGGTAAAGAATCCACCGCCAATGCAGGAGACGCAGATTTTATCCTTGGGTTGGGAAGGTCCCCTGGAGGAAGAAACAGCAACCCACTCCAGTATTCTTGCCTGGAGAATTCCATGGGCAAAGGAGCCAGAGCCTGGCAGGTGACAGTCCATAGGGTTGCAAAGAGTCAAACATGACTGAGCTTACGTGCACACAAGGGAGCAGGCATAGAATTTGATTATAATGGAGGAAATGGACAAATTAATTGACTCTCCTAACACCACAGGTCTGAAGAGTGTGTCAACAAAAAGAGGATGCTCAGTATAGGGTTGTTATTTTGGCACATTTACCTAGCACTGTCAAAGGGGTGGCACTAGTAGAAACTGAATCTAATAGACAAGAAATTCCCAGTCACCAGAGATGGGGATTTAGCTGTAGAGCAGGACCTGGACTAGATGAAATGGCCCTTAAGATATTCCTTTGTTCTGATCAGCTCTTCTGCCCATGAGTGAACATTTTGGTTAGTAATCTGGCTCCTGATATCTTGGTGATGTGAAAGGGCGTGACCTGGAAAAATTCACTGTGAGAGAGTAAACTGGCATACCTGATCATGCACCAGCCTTTTGGAAATCCCTCAGTGTGAGTTTCCCTCAGTGGATGCAAACAGTTCTGTAAGACCTAGCCAAGCACACATGCAGACTTGTTATGCTGAAGGGCATGGAGCAGCCAGCCTCCCAGGGATCCCTCACAGCTCATCACACCAGGAATGGCCCAGTCTAATCAGGCCTAATCAAATTACCAGGAGGGGAGACACTCTTGATAAAGCCTGGTCTGAGAGAAGTCTGACTGCAGTCCCTGGTTCTGATAGTTAGATGATGTTCAGTCAGTCAGTTCAGTCGCTCAGTTGTGTCCGACTCTGCAACCCCATGAATTGCAGCACGCCAGGCCTCCCTGTCCATCACCAACTCCCGAAGCTCACTCAGATTCATGTCCATCGAGTCAGTGATGCCATCCAGCCATCTCATCCTCTGTCGTCCCCTTCTCCTCCTGCCCCCAATCCCTCCCAGCATCAGAGTCTTTTGCAATGAGTCAACTCTTAGCATGAGGTGGCCAAAGTACTGGAGTTTCAGCTTTAGCATCATTCCTTCCAAAGAAATCCCAGGGCTGATCTCCTTTAGGATGGACTGGTTGGATCTCCTAGCAGTCCAAGGGACTCTCAAGAGTCTTCTCCAACACCACAGTTCAAAAGCATCAATTCTTCAGCGCTCAGCCTTCTTCACAGTCCAAGTCTCACATCCATACATGACCACAGGAAAAACCATAGCCTTGACTAGATGGACCTTTGTTGGCAAAGTAATATCTCTGCTTTTGAATATGCTTTCTAGGTTGGTCATAACTTTTCTTCCAAGGAGTAAGCGTCTTTTAATTTCATGGCTGCAGTCCCCATCTGCAGTGATTTTGGAGCCCCAAAAAATAAAGTCTGACACTGTTTCCACTGTTTCCCCATCTTTTTCCCATGAAGTGAATGGACCGGATGCCATCATTTTCGTTTTCTGAATGTTGACCTTTAAGCCAACTTTTTCACTCTCCTCTTTCACTTTCATCAAGATGCTTTTTAGGAACTCTCAGAAGAATAGGACAGAGACCTACTGAGTGAATCTGCTACATAAACACATGATTTGTCACCAAGGAATTGGGTCAGAGATTCCATCATGGCTTACTTCACAGTGGGACATCAGCTTAGGTTGTTGAATACCTGTTTTTTCTGCTCAAGAGTCAGACTGATTCTTGAATCTAAAAAATGGGTAGAACTACAAGAATGGATTATGGATTTATCAAGTCTATTATATTTTTGTTTCTAGGAACTGGGAAGAAAAAAAAACTTATGCACAAGAGACTTAATTAGCTCATTTAGAAACATTTAGGGATAGAACTGGCCTCAGGCACAGCCTGACACTTGCGCTCAAATGATGTCACCAGATTTCTCTTGTCTCAGATCTGTGTTGCCTCCTATTTCATACAGATTCTCTCCTACTGAGGTCACAAAATGACAGCTACTCTGGATCCATTCCCAGCACTTCGAATACATCAGAAGAGAGAAAGAATCTCTTTCACAGAGCCCTTGAATAGCTCCTCCATTATAGTTGGGTAACTTGTCCATCCCTGAACTTACCACTTGGAAATATGATTCTCTGGTTGGTCAGTGCCTGAGTCATTTGACCACCCATGAAACTAGGAGTGTAATTGCCTTCATTAGAGAAGTACCTGGGAGGTGTCTGAGGAAGTCCTGTGTGCTAAGGAGTATGTAACTGCTCACCTGCCCAATCAGCTAGCCCTGAGAATGGACGTCACCAGGAGGCCATCGCTGGCCTTGGTGACCCAAGCGAGAGGATGGGAGCCAGCAGGCGCTTTCCCACCCCTTCACCCTTCCTTCCTCCCACCGCATTGTGTTCCCCATCACAACTATCACTGCAGTTTTGCATTTTCTTCATTAGTTATTCAACTTCACAAATGTTGATTGAACACCTGTCACAAACCTAGAATTGTAGGAGGTTTTAGAAGGGGATAATCTATGGGTAGAAAGATAGAAGCACTTTCCACATGAACAGTTAGAGAAAAACTACTTTTTTATTTCTAATACAATAATGTAAAGTCGAAGACATTGTGCAGTTGTGCAACTTCTGCTTTATACTTAGCCTAAGGAGTGGGGTTGATTGTCAGAATAATCAATGGTAAGGAAGGCATACCATTCACTTGCAAGAAAGCAATTTGTATTTTCCAAACATTATTCCCTGATTAGGTAACTGAGTGCTGGTAGC
The DNA here is from genome assembly GCF_032405125.1 of Capricornis sumatraensis. Taxonomy (NCBI): domain Eukaryota; kingdom Metazoa; phylum Chordata; class Mammalia; order Artiodactyla; family Bovidae; genus Capricornis; species Capricornis sumatraensis. Next base: position 216,211,264 of record NC_091069.1, read on the forward strand.
ACTGTTTTATATGTAAGAATATCGATATTCTATCACAAAGTACATCAAAAAGAGAATTATTTCAGGATCCAGAATATCTTTAGGTTTTAGTCTTACGTTTAGTTTAGTCTTATGTTCACTCATCTTTTTTTTCTTTTTAATTTCATTAGCTGAAGCTTTCGTTTTTAAGATGCAGTCAGGTAGCAACTTATTCAACATTCCTTGGATTTTTCTCAAGTATAAATCTGAGTTATTCCTCTCATCAGTGATTTCTGATTATCCTAAGGATCAATTCCAAACTCCTTAACAGGATGCCAGACCTTTCATAATCATACCCCTGTTTACCTTTCCAGTCCCCTCTTTCATCTTCTATCCCAGTTTTCCCAGCTGTACCCCATCTCATCCATTCTGAACTATTTACAGTTCCCCAGATGCACAAGTTCTCGCATCTCTCTACCTTCTCTGCTTTTCCTTTTGTCTACTCTTTTCTTTTGTCTACTTTTTTCTACTCTGTTGTCTTGCTATTCCCCGGCCATCTGTTACTCATCCAGTAGGTCTCAGTGAAGATGTCACCTCTTCCAGGAAGTCTTCCTTGACAATCTCTTGAGACTGGACTAAGCTCCTTTTTCGCTTCCTTATCTCCCTCCACTTTCCTTATCATGACCTTCATCCGCCTATGCTGTTAAGTGCCTATTTGCCTCTAAGTCTCTCTAACTAGAACAAGAGTTGCATGAATTCCCAAATACAAGGAAAATAAAGTGGGCCCTGTATTTTCACAGCTGTTCTCTGGGAGCTTAGTTCAATAAATATTTTTTGAATGAATGAAGAATGAGCCACTTATTCTTTGCTGATTTCTTGTGTTTCCTCAGAATTACAACTGCCCCCCTGTGATGGCATTAGCCATCCCCATTGCAGTGAAATTCCTCCACAGAGGCAACAAGGAACTGTGCAGGAATATGTCCAACTACCTGTCCCTGGCTGCAATTACCAAGGCGGACCTCCTGGCTGATCACACAGAGGTTATAGTAAAGAGCATACTCCAAGGTATGGTGTAAAGGCTGAGCCTGGGAATGTGTTTTAGGAGTCGTTTTAAAGTATTTTCATAAAGCAGCTATGGTTTGTGGGAAGTGAGACTTAAGTATTGAGAGGTACATTGCATTCTCTGTTTTGCCGCTAGGTGTCTGGAGGTAGGGTTACTTGAATTGGGTGAGTCTGGGTCTCTTCACCAGGCAGGTGAATTCTTTAAACTCCTTAGATGAGTTGTATGCCATTCCATTCTCCAGGGGATCTTCCTGACCCAGGGATTGAACCTGGGTCTCCTGTATTGCAGGCAGATTCTTTACCAGCTGAGCCACCAGGGAGGCCCTTCTTTGTGCCTCTTTCCAACTCTATGGTCTCATTGGGAGACTGTGTTTTCTGTGCCTCTGGTCATCTTGTCCAACTACCAACTGTCCAGAACCTATCTGTACTGAGTGGACTGTGTTCCACTGCTCTCAGTGGCCGATGGAAAAGCTCATCATCTGAAGTTTTCCAAAAGTATGAAATTCCAAATGAAATAAACCAGAGAATGTGTAAAGCCTTCTTAAATGTGAATGTGATTTGGAACTGATGTGTAATTGTATTAAATACTATCATGGAGCATCAGATCAGGACATCTCTGTTAATGCTTTCATATTTGAATGAAAGAGATCAAGTTAGTCCAGTCAGAATATTCTCTTCTCTTGTGGTTTTTCCTTTGGTTTTAGATCTCTCAGAAACTTCTTTCTTTTGTGTGGTTTGGGATCAAAGAACAATATATGGTATTATTTGATATGTACTCAAATCAAATGTCTGAAGCCCTTGAGTATCTTGGCCCAGCTTTGACTGCTACATGCCCCACATGCTCAAGTGGAGCATCAACTTTTTGGAAAGTGCTCCCACACCAAGTATTTCTGAAAGTCCCCAATATTCTCTTCTTGGTACAGCAGAGTGTGGTGATGTCCATGTGCACCACCCTAAGCCCAGCAAACTCTGTGGCTGCTACCATGAAGATACCAGGAACGGACATGACCCCACACTGCACTGCCTGGGATGGAAACCTCTGTCTCTTTGTGCTGCTACTGCCCCTGAAATTTCAGAAGCCACTAGTCCTCAGTCCACTGCGGTAGCATGGGGCAGGATGCGGGATGGGGAAGAATACCTGTCTTTCCCCTTGGTGTTACATTTTGGTAGAGAGCCAGAGAAAGCTTGCTTGGCTCCCAGTGTCAAAGTATGATACTGAGTTGTCAGCAAAATACGTTGTTCCATTTTATCTAAAATTCTTTCTCTCTCCCCTGGGCTCAACTATTCACCCAAAGTCAGGCTCAGTTCAGTTCAGTCACTTAGTCGTGTCCAACTCTTTGCAACCCCATGAACTGCAGCACGAAAGGCCTCCCTGTCCATCACCAACTCCTGGAGTTTACCCAAACTCATGTCCATCGAGTCAGTGATGCCATCCAGCCTTCTTATCCTCTGTCATCCCCTTCTCCTCCTGCCCCCAGTCGCTCCCAGCATCAGGGTCTTTTCCAATGAGTCAACTCTTCGCATGAGGTGGCCAAAGTATTGGAGATTCAGCCTCAGCATCAGTCCTTCCAATGAACACCCAGGACTGATCTCCTTTAGGATGGACTGGTTGGATCTCCTTGCAGTCCAAGGGACTCTCAAGAGTCTTATCCAGCACCACAGTTCAAAAGCATCAATTCTTTGGCACTCAGCTTTCTTCACAGTTCAACTCTCACATCCATACATGACCACTGGAAAAACCATAGCCTTGACTAGATGGACCTTTGTTGGCAAAGTAATATCTCTGCTTTTGAATATGCTATCTAGGTTGGTCATAACTTTCCTTCCAAAGAGTAAGCGACTTTTAATTTCATGGCTGCAGTCACCATCTGCAGTGATTTTGGAGCCCAAAAAAATAAAGTCTTTTGACACTGTTTCCATTGTTTCCCCATCTATTCTCCATGAAGTGATGGGACCAGATGCCATGATCTTCGTTTTCTGAATATTGAGCTTGAAGCCAACTTTTTCACTCTCTTCTTTCACGTTCATCAAGAGCCTTTTTAGTTCCTCTTCACTTTCTGCCATAAGGGTGGTGTCATCTGCATATCTGAGGTTATTGATATTTCTCCCGGCAATCTTGATTCCAGCTTGTGCTTCTTCCAGCCCAGTGTTTCTCATGATGTACTCTGCATAGAAGTTAATAAGCCGGGTGACAATATACAGCCTTGATGTACTCCTTTTCGTATTTGGAACCAGTCTGTTGTTCCATGTCCAGTTCTAACTGTTGCTTCCTGACCTGTATATAGGTTTCTCAAGAGGCTGGTCAGGTGGTCTGGTATTCCCATCTCTTGAAGAATTTTCCACAGTTTGTTGTGATCCACACAGTCAAAGGCTTTGGCATAGTCAATAAAGCAGAAATATATGTTTTTCTGGAACTCTCTTGCTTTTTCGATGATCCAGCGGATGTTGGCAATTTGGTCTCTAGTTTCTCTGCCTTTTCTAAAACCAGCTTGAACATCTGGAAGTTCATAGTTCACGTATTGCTGAAGCCTGGCTTGGAGAATTTTGAGCATTACTTTACTAGTGTGTGAGATGAGTGCAATTGTGTGGTAGTTTGAGCATTCTTTGGCATTGCCTTTCTTTGGGATTGGAATGAAAACGGACCTTTTCCAGTCCTGTGGCCAATTCTGAGTTTTCCAAATTTGCTGGCATATTGAGTGCAGCACTTTGACAGCATCATCTTTCAGGATTTGAAATAGCTCCACTGGAATTCCATCACCTCCACTAGCTTTGTTCATAGTGATGCTTTCTAAGGCCCACTTGACTTCACATTCCAGGATGTCTGGCTCTAGGTGAGTGATCACACCATCATGATTATCTGGGTCTTGAAGATTCCTTTTTTGTACAGTCAGGCTAGTAATCCTCCAGTTCTCAAAATACCTATGGCCCACCACAGACTAATGTACCGGATAGTCCCAAGAAGAATTCTTAGTATCCACTCCTAGCCCTAGACATCTGACCAGCCAGCCTAGTGGTCTGCCAGATGCGTCTGCCTAAACCCCAGCCATGACAGTGGAAGTTTATCACTCTACCTGCACTCCCTTCTGGAGACTTATTGATATTACTAGTGCATATTATTCACTGCTCATTTTCTTCAGCTACAAGATTGAATTGCTCATTTCTCTTTATACATGATCTTAAATTTTCTAGAAGTCCAAGAAGGCAAGTATGCTTTTTTCATCACCTTGGATACATATTTGGTACAGATTTTATAGGAATTACAAACATTTATACATGCCACACATTTTAAAATCATGGTAGTTAGACTTGCAAGTAACTGATTTATTAGGGTAAAACATTAAATTGTCTCTCTGTAGCAGCCAAGAACTTAGCTCATGTATTTGTTTTTTTAATTTTTTTGAAATGCACTTTCAATGACAAAGAAATCTTTTGAAACACAAAATACACTTTCTGAGTTCACTGCAAGTATTTGAAATAAACAAATGATTTAGTTGACTTCATCCAGCACTATGCAAACCATCATAAAATAAATGATAATTTAACCTATGAAAGGTTGGGACTAAATATTTCAGGGTTAGTTTTTTAGGACTGATGTGTCTGTAAGATACTGCAGTCACTCACACAAGCCTATCAGACTTTGAGTTGTAAAACAGAAGGGATCTTGGTGTCTCTGAGTAGTAAGTTTCCTGCTTTGCAAATCTGTGTGTGTATGCCCTACTAAACATTGGCATTTCTTAGTTTTCTCCCCTTTAGATCTTCCTGCTTGATTCATATTATCCTAATCCTTATTCTCCCATTTTTATACTTATGCAGAAAATGCTAAAGTGTTAGTTGATTGATTTGATGAGTTTTCATAAGACTGGAATTATAAAATTCAGTTACCCAGGAAGTGCCTGAATTCCTACCAATTGTCATCCATTCAGTGATAACAATAATAATTGTAATAACAGTAATAAGTACAGTGACTAGAAATAAAAATAACTACAGTGACTAGAATTTATTTCATGCTCCCTTTATGCCAAATACTGAACTAAGCATTTTATACCAATTAAGTCATTTAATCCCCACAAGAATTCCTTAACCAAAGTCCTATTATTATCCCACTTACCAATTAGTTATATTTTAAGTAACAGAAGCTCAGGTATAAATAGTTTGCTGATGAAAAAGAGGAAGGGAAGGAGGAGGAGGAATCCCTTATTGGCACACATGACTAAAAAAAGTGCGTTAGTATATCAGACTTCCCATATGGCTTGATTCAGGACTCAAATGTCATTACTCAGTTCTGCTTCCTGTGGGCTGGTTTCCCTTTCATGTTTCATGTAATGGGCCTCTCTATCTTCCACTCACATTATCATGAACACCAGTTAAGAAAAAGAAATTCCATATCTCTGTTTGACCTGATATGGGCCATATGCCCATTTCTGAACCAATCCGTCATTGTTGCAGGGGTATACCATACTTCAACTGGCCAGACGTGGGTATGAGCCACCCTCAGAGCAAGAGTTTGTAGTAAACTGCAGCAGAACCACATGAATGGGGAGTAGATAACCCCCAAGTCCATACCTGTTGCTAACAGTGCTGTAAATTAATACTGAGCAAGCCTTATATCCCTGGATCGGGAGGATCCCTGGAGAAGGGCATGGAAACCCACTCCAATATTCTTGCCTAGAGAATCCCATGACAGAGGAGCCTGGTGGGTTACAGTCCATCGGATCCCAAAGCATCAGACACAACTGAAGCGACTTAGTAGCAGCAGCAGCAAGCCTTATATAAATGTTTGCTTTTATACATTTATACTTCTTAAGAGATTCAGTTCATTGCTTTGGCATGCCAAGATCTAACTAATAATGATCCTTCCATTTCAATATAACTGCAATTCTTCCTAAGTTCTTGCTGCCTGTAAATTATATGAACAGAACCATTCTACCTTATTTTTAAAACACTATTTAAAAGGTACATCTGATGCGGCCAGTATTCTTGCCTGGAGAATTCCATGGACAGAAGAGCCTGGACGTCCATGAGGTCTCAGAGAGTTGGACATGACTGTGAGTTGCCTAGTTGTGTCAAACTCTTTGTGACCCCATGGACTGTAGCCCACCAGGCTCCTCTGTCCATGGAATTCTCCAGGCAAGAATACTGGAGTGGGTAGGCATTCCCTTCTCCAGGGCATCTTTCCAACCCAGGGATCGAACCAGGGTTTCCTGCTTTGCAGGTGATTTTTTAGCGTCTGAGCCACAAGGGAATCCCAAATCAATCATAAGAGACTATCAGATGGGCTTAAATATTTATCCCTGAAGGCTAGTTCCAAGCCAGTTTTTTGCTACTTCCCATTATTAATGATTGTATATAAGTTATACTGTTTAATTTTACATTAAATATAACTACAAATTCATTTATTTAAATTCCTTAGATCTGTTTGTCTGTTTTGTGTTCTTTGAATTCTCCCAGTGAAAAGGAAATTGTGAAAGTCCTTGGAGAGAGGATTAAAAGCATGACCAGAATGTTGTCTTTTTTTTGTGCTTGAGAGCTAAGGAGATAGAAAACCTGAATGTCCCTGTATCAAATAATTCTATCAGTATTTTTAAATCAGCCCACCAAAAAAAAAAAGAAGGCTATCACATTTAGTACTATATGCAAATTATAACAAATTTGAAAGGAATGATTACAGTCTTATCTAAACTTTTTCATATAATTGAAAAGGAAGTACATTCTCCAACTAATTCTATAAGGCAGGCATGAAAGTGAAAGTCGCTCAGTTGGGTTTGATTTTTTTCAACCCCATGGCCTATACAGTCTGTGGAATTCTCCAGGCCAGGATAATGGAGTGGGTAGCCTTTCCCTTCTCCACGGAATTTTCCCAACCCAGAGATCATACCCAGGTCTCCCGTATAATAGCAGGCAGATTCTTTACCAGCTAAGCCACAAGGAAATAAGGCAGGTTTATCAGTGATATCAATACCAAAAGACAATATAGGAAAGAAAAACAGACTCATCTTAAAATTACGAACATAGGTACACATATCATAAATAAAAATTTTAGGAAAATAGTTCTAGCAATGCATAAAGAAAATAATTCTTAACATTCGTTGAGTTCTTGCTCTGTACCCAGTTCAGTTCAGTTCAGTTCAGTCACTCAGTTGTGTCTGATTATTTGCGACCCCATGGACTGCAGCACACCAGGCCTCCCTGTCCATCATCAGCTCCCGGAGTTTACTCAGACTCATGTCCATTGAGTCGGTGATGCCATCCAACCACCTCATCCTCTGTCGCTCCCTTCTCCTCCTGCCTTCAATCATTCCCAACATCTGGGTCTTTCAAATGAGTCAGTTCTTTGCATCAGGGGGCTAAAGAATTGGAGCTTCAGCTTCAGCATCAGTCCTTCCAATGAATATTCAGGACTTATTTCCTTTAGGATGATCTGGTTGGATCTCCTTGCAGTCCAAGGGACTCTCAAGAGTCTCCTCCAACACCACAGTTCAAAAGCATCACTTCTTTGGCACTCAGCTTTCTGTATAGTCCAACTCTCACATCCATACATGACTCTTAGAAAAACCATAGCCTTGACTAGATGGACCTTTGTTGGCAAAGTAATGTCTCTGCATTTTAATATGCTATCTAGATTGCTCATAGCTTTTCTTCCAAGGAGTAAGCGTCTTTTAGTTTCATGGCTGCAGTCACCATCTACAGTGATTATGAAGCCAAAAAAATAAAAAATAAAAAAGTCTGTCACTGTGTCCTCTGTTTCCCTGCTTATTTGCCATGGAGTGATGGGACCAGATGCCATGATCTTCGTTTTCTGAATGTTGAGCTTTAAGCCAACTTTTTCACTCTCCTCTTTCACGTTCATCAAGACGCTCTTCAGTTCTTCTTTGCTTTCTGCCATGAGAATATCATCTGCATATCTGAGGTTATTGATATTTCTCCCAGCAATCTTGATTCCCGCTTGTGCTTCATCCAGTCCAGCGTTTCTCATGATGTACTCTGCATAGAAGTTAAATAAGCATGATGACAATATATAGCCTTGATGTACTCCTTTTCCTATTTGGAACCAGTCTGTTGTTCCATGTCCAGTTCCAACTGTTGCTTCCTGACCTGCATACAGATTTCTCAGGAGGCAGGTCAGGTGGTCTGGTATTCCCATCTCTTGAAGAATTTTCCACAGTTTTTTGTGATCCACACAGTCAAAGGCTTTGGCATAGTCAATAAAGCAGAAATAGATGTTTTTCTAGAACTCCTTTGCTTTTTCATGATCCAATGGATGTTGGCAATTTGGTCTCTAGTTTCTCTGCCTTTTCTAAATCCAGTTTGAACATCAGGAAGTTCATGGTTTATGTATTGTTGAAGCCTGGCTTGGAGAATTTTGAGCATTACTTTCCTAGTGTGTGAGATGAGTGCAATTGTGTGGTAGTTTGAGCATTCTTTGGCATTGCCTTTCTTTGGGATTGGAATGAAAATTGACCTTTTCCAGTCCTATGGGCACTGCTGAGTTTTCCAAATTTGCTGGCATATTGAGTGCAGCACTTTCATAGCATCATCTTTCAGGATTTGAAATAGCTCCACTGGTATTCCATCACCTCCACCAGCTTTGTTCGTAGTGATGTTTTCTAAGGCCCACTTGATTCCAGGATGTCTGGCTCTAGGCGAGTGATCACACCATCGTGATTATCTGGGTCATGAAGATCTTTTTTGTATAGTTCTTCTGTGTATTCTTGCCACCTCTTCTTAATATCTTCTGCTTCTGTTAGGTCCATACCATTTCTCTCCTTTATTGTATCCATCTTTGCATGAAATGTTCCCTTGGTATCTCTAATTTTCTTGAAGAGATATCTAGTCTTTCCCATTCTATTGTTTTCCTCTATTTCTTTGCATTGATCACTGAAGAAGTCTTTCATATGTGTCCTGGCTATTCTTTGGAAATCTGCATTCAAATGGGTATATCTTTCCTTCTCTCCTTTGCTTTTTGCTTCTCTCCTTTTCACAGCTATTTATAAAGCCTCCTCAGTCAACCGTTTTGCCTTTTTGCACTTCTTTTCCTTGGGAATGGTCTCAGTCCCCGCCTCCTGTACAATGTCACGAACCTCCATCCATAGTTCTGTACATGGTGCTAGTCTTTTAACATAATTCTCCTAACAGCTTATGAGGGAGGAACTATTGTGATCCTCACTTTATAAAAGTTAAGTTATCCTAGGAAGAATGCAACCTGAGCATTTTGGAGAGCTTTCTGACACTGATTAAGAGGATATAATATGGATATAATCATTATTATATACATTATATATATAGGCTTCCCAGGTGGTGCTAGTGGTAAAAAAGCCACCTGCCAATGCAGGAGACATAAGGGACTCGGGTTCCATTCCTGGATTGGAAAGATCCATTGGAGGAGGGCATGACAACCCACTCCAGTATTCTTGACTGGAGAATCCCATGGTCAGAGGAACCTGATGGGCTACAGTCCATAGGGTTGCAAAGAGTCGGACATTACTGAAGTGACTTAACACACACACATATACACACACTCTCCTTTTGTAAAATTCCAAGTCTGTTCATGATTTAAAAAAAAATACCTCTCAGCAAATTAGCAGTAGAAGGAACTATCCTTAATCTAATAAAGGATATCTACAAAAACCTACAACTGAAATCATACTTAAGGGGGAAATGTTGAATGCTTCCCCCATTGAATTAATAATAAGATAAGGATATCCCTTGGGTGGTTATTAAAAACATGTTTTCTGCTTAAATCATATAAGGTAATTTAATATTTTATAACATTAGAACCTTTTCAGAGTGGAAAATTTGTTTTTCAGAAGTCATGAATAATTCTTAAAACTTGTTCTTTGCCATGTGAAGATGCTTTGTTAAACCTGTCCAGTGTTGCAATATAAAAGCACAGTGAATGCTTAGTGCAGCATGAATTAGCATATCTTTCACCTAGGAAGCTGACAATATAATTGGTGACCCCTGAAATAAGTGTATCTCAACTGTAACAGATTATTTGAGAGTCTAGAGGGAAACCCTTCCCCAATTTTGATTTGGAACTCTGTAAAGCAATCCATACCACTACTATCAAAACTAAAGGTGGGCAGTGACGTCCTTTCCTCTGAATTTCTGAATCAGAGGTCAAAATAAGGAAATATGCCTCTCTGTCAATATGTGTTTTACATAGTCTTCTGGCGCTAATCACAAGATGACCTCAAATGATTTGAAACTTAAGTAGAAAGTCTTTGGAAAGAAATATACTCTTGTCTCAGCAAGAGTCCAAATTCCTTTCTGACTTCTTGGCAATAGCTTGGAAAAGACTGTCTAGTTAATTATGATAAATTCACCTTATTTCTTTCTCAATGTGAGACCAGATTCAAACCACTGATTGGTAAGCTGTCTCAGAAAAATGGAGATAGAAAATTGACCTCCCATTTACTGTGGCAGTAATAATATGTACCAGATAGAGTGGGTATGAGCCTTAAATAGATAGAGCCATTATACTTTGCTCAGTGCATGGCACACAGTTCATCAGCAGTTACCATGATTCTTCTTTTTATTGCCTTCATCATAATCATCATCATTGTTATTGCCATTACTGTCTGTCATATACCAGGCCCATATTAAAAAATTAAAGGCAGATTCATAATCATTTGTGGAGTTCTGTAATCTCTGGGGAGATGCTTAGCCATTAAAAATTCATGATACAGTTATTTTTTAAGGAAAAGGTTTTAAGTTCACTGCATTACAGCTTGTTGAGGAAAAAACTGTATTAATCAAATATTGTAGAAAACAGGCTACTAAAGTAATACTCATTAAGAATATTCAACCTGAATATTAATACATATAAGGAAATATTAAATTGTATGCTATAAAAGTCAGTACAAATGTAGATCAAGAAATAGAGAAACATCTTGAATCAGAAAAGAATGTTTTCTGAATTGTTAGCCAGGTCTTGGACCTGATGCATGTCAGAGTTTGAACCTTCCTGACTTCACCAGCAGATGTTGCTGTAAAGTAGAATAAAGCCTACACAGCTTTGAACATCCATGGGCCAAGCTCTGAGAGTAACTTACCCACAGTGGAAAGGAATCTTTGTATTTGTTTGTTTGTATTTTTGTTCACTTATTTTCTGTTAAATCCACTGTGAACAACTTGGAAAAACATTTTTATGGTAACTATTTCATTTCAAAAATTATTTCAGGGTTTATAAAACATTTTTAGATCCATTATCTCTCATTATTTTATTTTTATAATGCCCCTTCAGCAAGTTAGGCAAGTGCTGTTATCCCCAATTTCTTGGCTGACTTGAGACTCATAAAGATCAACTGGCAGGCCTACGTCATCTAGTCAGTGATAATAATGCTAGGATCTGAATGTTGTGTTCCTGACCCCAAGCCCAGGAAGCTTTTTTCTATACTCTGGATTTATAAAACAGAATACAAGGATCATCAATCTGAGTTTTCAAGTTCACTGAATCAAAGAATATATAAATGAACACACACAATTACTTTGACCAAGATTTTTAACTTTTTGATTGCTATTTCTTAGTGGCTACAATACAGCTCTTAGTTAGCTTCTCAAACAGAGAATGCAATGGCACCCCACTCCAGTACTCTTGCCTGGAGAATCCCATGGACAGAGGAGCCTGGTAGGCTGCAGTCCATGGGGTCGCTGAGGGTCGGACACAACTGAGCGACTTCACTTTCACTTTTCACTTTCATGCATTGGAGAAGGAAATGGCAATCCACTCCAGTATACTTGCCTGGAGAATTCCAGGGACGGGGGAGCCTGGTGGGCTGCCGTCTATGGGGTTGCACAGAGTCGGACACGACTGAAGCGACTTAGCAGCAGCAGCAGCTTCGCAAAGAGGTTTCTAATATAAAATTAAACAAGAGATGAAATAAAAATCAATTACAATTTCTTCTTTGTTTGATAATCTGTTTATTTAGGTGAAGTTAATTGAGTATAATAAATACCTAACTCTAAGATTCTGTAATGTATACTTAATAGTCAACTGTTCTGGATATATTTTAAGGAATTAATACTTGATTAAAAGCCAACTCATGCACATCAAAGGAAACTGTAAACAACTAAAAAGACAACCCTCAGAATGGAAGAAAATAATTTCAAATGAAGCAGCTGACAAAAGAGTAATCTCCAAAATATACAAGCAGCTCATGCAAACTCAATATTAGAAAACAAGCCAATCAAAAAAATGGGCAGAGGACCTAAACAGACATTGCTTCAGAGACGATATACAGATGGTCAACAAACACATGAAGAAATGCTCAACATCACTACTTACTAGAGAAATGCAAATCAAAACCACAATGAGGTATCACCACACACCAGTCAGAATGGCCATCATCAAAAAATCTACAAACAATCAATGCTAAGGAGGATATGGAGAAAAGGGAACCCTCTTGTACTGTTGGTGGGAATACAAATTGATACAGTCACTATGGAGAACGGTATGCAGATTCCTTTAAAAACTAGGAGTAAAACTATCATATGACCCGGCAATTCCACTAATGAGCATACACCTGAGAAAACCATAATTGACACATGTACCCTAATGCTCATTGCAGCACTGTTTACAATAACCAGAACTTGGAAGCAACCTCGATGTCCACTGAGAGATGAATGGATAAAGAAGTTGTGGTATAAATTGTCCACAATATACAATATATGCGATATATGTTGTATAAAATGTTACCAAGCCATAAAAAGGAATGAATTTGAGTCAGTTCAAATGAGGTGGATGAACCTAGAGCACGTCATACAGAGTGAAGTAAGTCAGAGAAAAACAAAAGTAGTATATTAATATATATATATGTATATGAAATCTAAAAGAATGGCAGGGATGGTCCTGTTTGCAGAGCAGGAACAGAGATGCAGATGTGGAGGACCATCCTGTGGACACCGAGGGGAAGGAGAGGGTGGGACACACCTAGAGAGCAGCACTGATGTTTATACGCTACTGTGTGTAAAATAAAGAGCTAATGGGGGCCTGCTGTACAACACAGGGAGCCCAGGCTGCTGCTCTGTGATGACCTAGAGGGACGGGATGGGGCCAGGGATGGGAGGGAAGAGGTTTCTATATACTTATACCTGATTCTTGTTGTTGTACAGCAGAAACCAGTGCAACATTGTAAAGCAATTATCCTCCAGTTAAAATTTTTTTTAAAGTCAACTCACATTGCAACAGACAAGGAAAATATATGAACTCTATCTTGTCGGTTACAATCTCTGCAAAAATGTTGCTCTACTGCTGTACACATATATGTACTAGAGTGGCAAAATGGCAAACTGCCGCAGTTCGCCTGGGACTGAAAGATTTCCCGGGACTCTCAGTACTAAACTGGGTTGTTCCTAGGCAAACCAGGACAGTCGGTCACTCTAGCATACACACATAATGTTTTATATTTTGTAAGTGTAATGTGTTATGTATTAATTATACCCATATTTTTCTCTGAATAACATGCATGATTCTTTTACTGTGCTATAGTAAGATGCCCTCAGGAACCATCCTGGTGAGTGACTCTTTGCCAGTATGCTTGACTAAGCCAGCATGCTGATATTTCTTTTTAGATATTTTATCTCAGTTTCACACATTTCTTATTTCCTCCTTTTCTTGACACTCCGTATTCTAAAATTCATTAAATACTATTAGTGTAAAGAAATAGTTAGCCAACTTCCTGAAATTTGTAAAATGTATTTTGTACAGCTGGTCTATCAGTATTTTGAAGGAATAAAGTGCCTGATCTTCTTTATTAAAAAGAAAAATTGCTCCACTGGATCAGGATTAGATTAAGTGGTCAACCAATAGTGGACTGAAGAAGATAAAAGTATATGTGTATTTAAAAAAAAAAAAAAGAAGTACAGGGACAGGCAGCCTAGGTCTGTCAAGACAGGATCGTAATATTAAAGACCTAAGCTTATTCTATATTGTTGTGCTAAATCTAAGATGTTTGCTGAAATTCTAGCCATTTCTACCGTATTCCAATCAATCAATTCCTTTTGATAGAGGAAGAGATAGGGAATCACATTCAGTATTTCACCATCATCCAGAAAACTAGTTTTGCACTTAATACTGGAAAATAAAAACTTTACTCCAAGTGGCCATACATACCATTAAAAAATCAGAATTCTGTTTCTTAGGTAAAAGAGGGAAAATAGATAGAGGGAACAATTGGAAGTCTTTAAAATACTTATTCAGATTGAGTGTAGATGAAATTTCTACTTTTGTAACCCAGTGGTTGCTTTATTTTTTTCCAGTTTGTTTCTTCTCTGCCTTCAACATGTTATTCCTGTTAAAAATTTAAAAGTTCCCTTACATTTAACTTTATCCGTATATCCAGTATCTGCATATGAGTTTGCACACCTCTTGGCCGGCATCATTTAGAGTCTCTTGAACAGTTGTAATTCATGATCCAATGTGGAAAGGAATTGAAAGCATGCCTAACTCTCTGCTGAAGGTTTGGGCAAGTATTTACTCCTCTAGCATTTGGAGTCATATAGACAGAGGCTAATCAGGGACTTGCATATGACCATTGCACCTGAAATCTTGAAATATGTAATCTCCAAGGATCTGAGACTGACTTGTGACCTTAAACTTGGGGATGATTTCCTTTGAGACATTTCAGCCTGGTTTTGTGAGTCTCACAAGAAGGGTGAAGCTATGCAAACACCTTGAATATCTTCAAAGATTCCTAGATTTATAGAATTTCACTGCTGAAAGATACTACATGTTCAACCCCCTCCTTTTACTGAAAAATTCCAGAGTTAAGTAACCTAAGGTCTAGCCTGTTGTTTAGTTTCTAAGTCATGTCCAACTCTTTTGTGACCCCATAGACTATATAGCCCGCCACACTGCTCTGTCCATGGGATTTCCCAGGCATGAATACTGGAGTGGGTTGTCATTCTGTAGGGGATCGTCTTCTGCATTTGCAGGCATTTTCCTTACCACTGAGCCCCCAGAGAAGCCCAAGGACCAGGCTAGTTCATTACAAAATGTGGTTTAATAATTACTATTGGTTCTCTTCTCCAAACCTCATGAACAGGAGATGACTTGTGGTTGTTCAGGCCCTATCTTTAAGCAGACACATCATCACCATGGTTCTACTATGTTTCCTACTGATGTTCAGAAGTGGCTTTGAGATGTTGCACTATCAGCCCTTGCATGGCCTCCACAGGAGGAGAGCATTAGTGTGGTAGGGAGTTACATCCCTACCTACAGGATGACGGGCTTGACTGTCCTCTCCTTTATGCATAAGTAAGAGAATGGGATATGTGTTAAGGGCAGAAGTCATTGTTTCTTTTCCACATTTTTAGATTTCCCTTATAATAGTCCTGGCATCCCAGGTGGCTCAGTGGTAAAGAATCCACCTGCCAATGCAGGATACTCGGGTTCAGTCCCTGAGTGCGGAAGATCCCTTGGAGAAGGAAATAGCAGTCTACTCCAGTATTCTTGCCTGGGAAATCTCATGGACAGAGGAGCCTGGTGGGCTACAGTCACTGGGGTCACAAATGAGTCAGTCAAGCTTAATGACTAAATAACAACCACAATAAGAATCCTCAGTCATCTCTTGCAGGCATCATGTGAATCTGAGGACTTTGATAATCCATACTTTCTTTCCATGTATATCTGGGACAGAAAGTTGTGTATGTTCACAGCATTATCAAGTTGGAAGGGATCATTTCTTCAATTCCTTGATTTCTCAGTTGAGCAAACTAAAACCCAGAGAGATGAATTGACTTAGCTGAGATCATCTTTCTTGCTTATGACTTATAGAAAGCCAGTGCATAAAACAATTCTATAGTTTGTTTCTAACAGTAATGTTGTTGTTTAGTCACTAAGTTGTGTCCAACTCTTTTGTGACCCCATGAACTGTAGCCCACCAGGCTCCTCAGTCCATGGGATTTCCGAGGCAAGAATATTGGAGTGGGTTGCCATTTCCTTCTCCAGGGGATCTTCCCGACCCAGGGATCAAACCCAAGTCTCCTGCATTGCAGGCATATTCTTTACCACTGAGCCACCAGGGAAGCACCTCTAACAATCTAACCATTACTATTTGCATAGTAGATTAGCATCTGAAAACTAGTGTTTGCTTTAGATAAAAAAATGAGAAGTATGGATTTGCTTCCAGACAGTTTAAATATATACTTAGACGACATGGACTAGTTTTATAAAATATTTTATTTACAGTAGAGCTTTACAAAAATAGTCTTAATAAAATTAATACAAAACCATTTTACAATATAACTTATATAACTATCTCCTCAAAAAAATGACATTTGATTATCACACATAAACTACATTTGTATTTGTTAAGTCACATTGAAGTATAAATATGTTTTATCATCATTTTTTCATAATAAGGCATATACCAATGAACAATGGACAACAAATTTTATTATTCTTCCAATGTAAAATTCATCTCAGGCCAAAATGAAATTAACCAAAGAAAAGTAAAACAGTTGTCCTTCTGTTCATTCATACAGTCCTTTTTAATTATTGGAGAGTTTATCTGACAAAGACATAGCATTAATCTGAAAGCACCATGGCATAAAATCTAGTAACAATATCCCTAAAAGCCTTCTCCAATGTCTCCCTTTCAACTGTTTACTCAGTATTTTGCCAAGATAAATAAAGATTGATCTCAACTCTCTCCTTCAACTGGCATATGTTTAAGATGTGAGTTTATTTCTTTGGCTTCAAGTAGAGTTTCACAGCCCTTAAGAAACATACTGTGCTCCTCCGTGGGGCTGAATCTCTGTGACTCCCCACCCAACCACATTGCCCCGGATCTGACAGGACTCTGCTCCTCCGGCCCCTCTTATCTCTTCGTTGCTGAGAACACCATCCCAGATATTGAAGCCTGTGAGTCTGCCAGAGAAGGCTAATGTTTCATCAAAGCCACCACCTACGCCATTCTTTTCTTGCCCAATCTGCAGGATTCCTCCCTCAGGAACAACGTGGCCTGTGGCCATATCAACAGCGGTGGCCACCAAGTCACCATTTACCCACAAAGCCATGTGCCCTTTCTTTGAATCCCAGGTGCTGCACAGATGGGTCCATGTTCCTGGGGAAATCACAGCATCAGCAACCAGTCTGTTTTCCTCTCCACCCACCACAAGCATTATGGACCGATAGCTGAGGTACAGCTGGATCTCATATGGATTCCTCTTTGTGCCATAGGAAAACAGGACTGTTTTGTTTAATACTTCTGTGGCTTTGACCCAAATGCAGGCACTGAAACTCTCAAGTTTCATTGGTGTCACCGGATGCACGCTTGCAAAAATCTTCTTGGAACGCATGGGGAATAAAATGGCTGTTTCACAACCTAGAGTGGCAAGAAAGTAAGAATATGAGAGAAAATACAAATTCATTTTGAAATGATTCTGGCAGTTAGGTATTTTAGGATGGGCCTTTTAATGACTACAACTGAAAACTACATGCAGCAATATGTTATGACTTGAGGGGCCCAAGTGTAATCTCTATAGTGCAAAGAAAACAGGAATAAGGAAATCCAACCGTCTCATTAAGGGAAGCATTTAAATGGAAAAGAAGGCACACAGAGAAATAGTGAAACTAGGCTCAAACTTGGGCACTTGGCCACCTGATGCTAAGCGCTGACTCACTGGAAAAGACCCTGATGCTGGGAAAGGTTGAGGACAGGGGGTGAAGGGAGTGACAGAGGATGAGATGGTTGGATGGCATCGTTGACTCAACAGACATGAGTTTGAGCAAACTCTGGGAGATAATGAAGGACAGGGAAGTCCGGCGTGCTGCAGTCTATGGGGTCGCAAAGAGTTGGACAGGACTTAGCAACTGAACAACATCAACAGTTCTGGCTGCAGGAGCCAGAACCTTAACCAGCACATTGCACTGCCTCTGAGTGGTAGAATCCCTGGATTTGGCTAAAAGAACTGGAATTCAGTTTGTTTTACTACTAGCAAGCTGTATAGCTTTTGATGAGCCCCACAATCTCTCCAGGCTTAACAGTTATCTGTCAAAGGCTCTTCTCTTCTCCTTCTAAATTCTGCAAGTCTGTAAGCAACAAGTATGTAACGTTTGAGAAGAGCTTTGTAGACCAAGAGTGAGAGAGTGAAGCTGCTCAGTCATGTCCACTCTGCGATCCCATGGACTGTAGCCTACCAGGCTCCTCTGTCCACTGAATTTTCCAGGCAAGAGTAGTGGAGTGGTGGTCATTACCTTCTCCAGGATATCTTCCCAACCCAGGGATCAAACCCATGTCTCCCACATTGCAAGCAGAGACTTTACCCTCTGAGCCACCAGGGAATACTTTGTAGACCAAAGATATGCTTAAAAATTCTCACTTTGTCCAGATGCTTACAAGTACTATGTAAGCCCTAACAGAAAATCTTTAAGGAAGAGTGAATTCTTCTAAGGGGCCGGATGGAGGACATATTTCCACTAATACACACTTAGAAGGAGACTTTCAAACATGAGAGGTGGGAGCTCCCACCGCTGTCCATCTCCAGGTCGCATGGCCAGTCAGGGAGCTGCAGATGCTGAAGTGAAGACCTTTCAGGTGTCTCTGGGAAATAATATGCTAAAAGCTTTAATAAGTGAGCTCTACCTTGTGCTGAACTCAAATATATACATATATAAGACCAATTAAAGAATTTTTTAAAAATCTGTTAGGGCTTGGAGAAGGAAATGGCAACCCAGTCCAGTATATTCTTGCCTGGGAAATCTCACAGAGAAGCCTGATGGTCTACAGTCCATGGGGTCGCAAAAGAGTTGGACATGACTTAGCGACTAAACAACAGCAAAAATTAGGCTAAGTATTCACTTTATAACAACCTTTAAAGAAGATTTACCATAAGATAGCTTTAAAAAGCAAATTCCCAGAGCATTTGAAGACTAAGTGGTAAACAAGACTTGCAGGAACCAAATGTCCATGTGTAGTGTGATAAACTAAGTTAACCATCTACAAGTGGCTGAGAGGTGGGCTCCAACCCAGAAAAATTAAGCAGCTGGACCTTATCCTTTTGAAATAGTCAAAGAAGATATTGAGGTTCCGAAAATCCTATAAAAGTAACCATCACACTAAAGCACAAAATTGGTCCTGCCATACTTTGGTATTAACTTTTTCCCTGAATAATTTGAATTTCTAAAGATTTTTTAAAATCAATTTTTAATGAGGCATTGATTCTTTTTGAAAATGAAATTGGTAGATGCATATTCTTCTACCTGTCATTTAAATCAAACAAAGATCATGGAACAAAAGATCACCATACGCTTGGGCATTTTAGATATTGTCTAATGTTTCAGTAAAACAGTGTTCAGAGAGAGCGCCTACTGCAATCTAATTAACTGATTTCCTGTTTAAATAAGCCCAGTCAGTCAGGATTGCATTCCAAAGCCTTCCTTGATTGCCTCTCAGAGACCCAGCTTCCCCTCTGGGCTGCGCTGGTTATGTAGGTTCAATGAGTAGAACTGCATGTTGGCAAGTTTTTTCTGTGGCTTCTTTTGGGGGTCGGTGATTGAGACCCTTGATATGGCTTTAAAATGTCAGAAACTCTCTCATGAAATGGCTTTTAACTAATAGGTTTTTTTCTGATTATATTATCAAAGACCAAACAGAATTAAAACCAGGTTCTTAAGAGGCTGACAACAGAATGATTAGGAATCCCTTAGGAGCCAAGCTGGCAGGAAACCAAGAGAGGAAAAATCAAAGCATGTGGGTAAATGTATGAATGGACGTAATAAGAATTAACAAAAAATAAATAAAATAAAATTTTAAAAAAAGAATTAACACTTTTGAATTCAGAAATATATCCTTCTTCTGCTCTAACTGGTATGCAGAGGTGGAGGTGAAAGTTAGCATAACTCTTCAGTTTTCCCAGTACATGATATGTACAGTGATTTTACGTAATTTGCAAAAGACAAGAAATTTCATCCATTAAAACTGCCAGAGAATTATAGTTTGTCCTGTCACTTACACTAAGGATCTATGGTATGTTTATTTTATGATTTTCCCCCCTCTGAAGCCCTACTTTAAAAAACATGCTTTGTACTGATAAACAGTTCTCAATTATTTAGGAAAGACTGGTATTTTGGTATAATATCTGCAATTTTAAATGAAATATGCTCTCACATATGCTTGATTCTGCCTCCTACCCCATATAGTAAGAGTTGCTTTATTGGACATAATGAAGGGTGTAATTGTTTTTTGTTCATAAGCTGCTTTTGAACAGGGAAACATGTATGTTATATTTTCTTACCTAGAACACGGATTTTCTAATATAACCCACAAATGATTGTTATAGCACCATTTCTTAGAAAGTCTGACTTTTTATAAAGGAGTGTTCTTCGCTCCAAACCTTCTCTATATTTCCTTGAGGCATCTTTAAAATGTATTGTTTCAGGCCCACATATGTTTGGAAGTTCACTACTATCACATGGGACTTTGACAGGTTGCATCTGGTTTGAACTGCTTCTCTTCTGTTTCACCCTGATCCTCCACAACTCCGGAGGAACTGCCTGGATGCCAACTACCTCCTACATCTGACTGTCCCACTGTGGATCCCTCAGCTGCTGGGTTATTCCAAACTTCACACTCTTGGAGCTCACTCTGGAGCTTATTTCACAGACCCAGGGGGCTCGGGGCAGGGGCCCTTGGGAGATCAGATTCAACCTCAAGTCTCTTGTTTAGAACTGGTAGGGAGAAGGGGCCAGCCAGGGACTGGAAAACGTTCCTAAAAATTAGGCTGGGTCCTGAAATAGCGCGGGGAACCAGAGCTCCCTTAAAGAGAGAGGCAGGTTAATATTAGAAGAAGTGGAAATCCCTAACGGAGGGAAGCTGGTCATTGAGAGCAGTCACTGTTATAACTCGCCAATAGAGTTTCTCTAACGCCTGGTCCGATCAAGTGTCAGTCTGGAGGCCCTTGAGGTCTATTTCAAGACTGTGATGGTTACCTACACAGCTATCTTCAGGGTTCCTCGGGACTGACTGAGTACTTTTGAAAGCAATTTCCCCGCCTTTTATGATGTATCTGAGCTCTGTGACCGCGCATGCCGAAACAGAAGGGTGTGAGCCGGTGTGTTTCCTCACACTAAAGCCTGCCCTTAGAGGCTTGGTTGGCTGACTCGGTTTCCCGCAACTCGCGCTTTGAGAACGAAGCCGCGCAGGGATCCCCACCAGTCCCCGTGTCCTTACCTGCCGGCAGCCAGCGGCTGGCTGCCCAGCCCTGCACAGCTCGGAGGTCGGCCCGCGTCCGCCGCAGCTCCTCCAGCACCGCGCCCAGGGCCCGCCGCGCCTCCTCCTGCGGTCTCGGCGCCCCGGCCTCTTCCAGTCGTGCCAGCCGGCGGCCAGCAACGCGGCTCGCCTGCAGCAGCTCGTCCAGCGCCCGGGCCAGCCTGTCCTCGGCGGGGGCCTCCGGCGCGCACAGCCTCTGCAGGCTGCCCGCCAGCCGGCCCAGCTCGGCCCTCAGCTTCTGCAGCTCTCCCTGGAGCACGGCTTCGGTGGCGTGCAGCAGCATGCCCTCCCGCATCTGCGAGTTCTCCAGCATGGTGAAGAGCTTGTCCCACTCGGAGTTCTCACGACTGCAGTCGCACTGCGTGGCTAGAGCGGGGAACACACACGCATTACAGACCTGACCCTCTCTGGGGTGTTCTTTGTAAAATGCCGACCTCCCTCGAAGGTCGCCAAGTGACAGCCCGTCCCCAGGACCCCCTTCCCTTTAAGGAAACCTTGCAGGTTTTATAAGTTGAACTCGATGAAATTGCCGTTCATGGCAATTCTCTCAAAACAGGCGAATACCGGCGATTTCATACAATTCGACCCATTACGTATCTGAGAGAAGTAACTTTATGAAACCTCCTTTCCTGACGTGCTTTTCTCTTTTGCAAAACTCTTTTTTGGTTGTTGTTGTTTATTGCATTGGCAACAAAATATATGTATAATACTTAGACCTAAGGAGGTAGATATGTAGTTAAGGGTTAGCAGAGAAAGAGTTAAAACGAACTTACGGTCCTCAGTGGGATGGAGTCCATTGTCTATTTCGTTGTCCAAATTCACATACATTAGCTCATAATCATCTGAGTTCTCCGCCGACACTGCAGACCAGAGAGCACAAAACAGAATCACAGAGATGTGCATTGCTGGAGAGACGACGTTCTTCCCACCGCTGTCGGGAGGGGATGAGGCAAGAGGCTCTCAGTGCAGAAGGAGCGGAGGAGAGTGCGAGTGAGAGGCAGGAGCTGAGAGCCCTTAATAAATGCTGGGGAAAGTCTGAATGGGGATGAATGAGTAATGCCAGTGGCACTGCCTTAACGGGATTTCCCCAGATTTGTGGGGGAGGGGGCTGGGGGAAAGGAGGGTGAAGGAGATGTGGGGGACGGGGGACGTTGCACAATAGTAAACCGCAAAGGTTTACAGTACAGTCAGATTAATTGGAGGCGTGTCAGAGGGGAAAGAAAGGGGAAGACAGGGCTAGGACTGTCTCCTCCTGGGGATTAGCTGTTGTAACTTGAATTGGTAGTACTGAAGGATGAGAGGGAGAGGAGAGGGATTAGGGGAATAGAGATTTAGGGGAATAGATTCAGCAGGCATAGAAGTGTGAAAGCAAGAGCATCATCCCAGCATTTTGTGTGCGCTCTCATTATTTCACAACCCTTTACACATAGAAAACATTTTTTCACTTTTTCTTTGTGCAGTTTTACAGGTCTAAGATGTAAAAGTTACTTTCTGATTTCAAGATAAACCAACACAGTAAGAATTTGTACGGTTCTATAATCCAAATCCATTCCAAGTCATTCCATCTTTAATCCTTCTGGAGTTACAACTATACTTTTATAAACATACTTTTTAATGAGAAGCACAGCAAAACTAGTAACCCGAAAATAAGGAGAAGTCAGGGGAAAGGAATAAACTGACTTTTTAGGTGTGTTTCTTTTCATAATCTATTATGTGGGTATCTTATTTCACTAGGCTCAGAGTCAAAGATCATGTTTTTAAAGTAAATTTAGGGATTCCCACTTCTGTCAGTATATGGAGATCTATATAAGCTGAAAACTCTGCTGAAAAAAAAATTAGAAATGTGTTTACATTTGAATAATAATTAAAAACTTTAAATGTACAAATAAGTTCCCAATAAAGTAAGGACAATATCCAGAGGCCAAGTGTGCTAAGTCGCTTCAGTCATGTCCAACTCTTTGTGACCCTGTGGACTGCAGCCCCACTAGTCTCCTCTGTCCATTGAATTTCCCAGGCAAGAATACTGGAGTGAGTTGCCATGCCCTTCTCCAAGAGATCTTCCTGACCCAGGGATTGAACCCACATCTCTTATGTCTCTTTCATTGGCAGGTGGGTTCTTTACCACTAATGCCACCTACCCAAAGAGGGGGAACCAAAAACTGGTCAGTGAGCCCATGAGCTGAATCTAGAGCCCCCCTACACACACACACACACACACACACATCAGGGGAGGTGAAGGGGAAAGAGATGTTTCAGTTCTGTGTTAACCAAGTGTTAAGGGCCACAAGGCTTAGGTCTGGGTGGGGAGTTAACTGACTAGATTTCAATAGATATAGCCCCAGTCCTTACCCTAGCACAGAAAAGTGAGAAGTAAGCCTGTCTCTCTTTGACTGAACTCTACAAGGTCCGTAAGAGTTTGCAACTTTGGACCTGCCTTTATACATGTTCGAGAAGCAAATGTGTACTATCTGCCACAGTGAAAATTCATAATAAAAAATATTTAACCATAGGAGGAAACAATCTACCATAAATGAGAACCAGCAGAAACCAAAAGGGATTGGACACCCCTCCCTCAAGAATTTCATTTATTTAAAATATCAGCTAGAAACTGGAAAATAAGTGTGTCTGAAAGAACTGGAAACCTGAAAAAAGAAAAAGGCACTGTCAAAAGAAGAAGAATAGGCCTATTATTTAAAGACTCAAATATAACCTTGAGTTAAAAAATTAATTGAAATTTTTAAGAAATTAAAGGATTGGCAAAGCTGAAGAGAATATTAAGGAACTGGAAGAAAGATCTAAGAAAATAATTCTAAAGTCCTTTCATTGTTCCGGATAGCAAAGTTAATTTTTCTTTGTTAGTTCAAGTGTGTTTATCTTTCAAATGACAGCCACTGAAACCAAGAGGAAATAAAATGACCAAATAGAAGGAATAGAGTGAATTAAAAAAAAAAAAAACTTGAGCTGTTCAATAGGAAGTAGTAAAGAAGGGAAGAAAAGGATAGACAAAGCAAGATAAATAAAAAGCACACGTGGCAGTTGTTTAGTTGCTAAGTCACGTCAGACTCTTGCAACCCCACGGACTGTAGCGCACCAGGCTTCTCTGCCCATGGGATTCTCCAGGCAGGAATACTGGAGTAGGTTGCCATTTCTTTCTCCAAAAAGCACCTGTAATGTAAAATATACCTAATACTATAAATATACCTAATACTATAAATACTAATATACCTAATACTATAAATACTTAATACTATACCTAATATACCTAATACCTAATACTATAAATATACCTAATACTAATTAGGTAGTACCTAATGCTATACCTAATACCTAATACTATAAATATACCTAATACTGTAAATACTAATCACTAAATATTAATGAAACAAACATTCCAGTTAAGAGACAAAAGTTGTCAGATAGGAATATATTTTAAGTCCAATTCTATGTCACTTATAAGATCACACATAAAACACAAAAATTTAGAAACCCTGAAAGCAAAAAATTTAAAGGTGGTGAGAGAATATACCAAACAAGGGCTATTCAGAAAAGCTAGCATAGCTGTATTAATATTAGTCAAAAATAGACTTTAAGGCAAAGAGAGTAATGAAATTATGATGAAATAAATAATTTGCCAAGAAGATACCTCAGAACTATCTAGTAACATCGGTTCAAAAAAATGTGCCAATATTGACAGACTTATAAGGAAAAATTGGTAAGTCCATAGTCGTAAAGGCAGATTTTCACACACTTCTTATAACTGATAAGTCCATTTCTGCCACAACTGATGATTAAAATGCTAAAAACTTCAAAAGGATATAGAAATGTATATAATTTAAAATTTGATATAATAAATGTATAGAGCATTGCCCAGAAAGTTTGATAAGCAAGTTCTACCATGCAAGGAACATATATTTCCCATTTTATATTAACTGCCTCTGAGAATGGTGTGTGCAGGAGTGCACTAAATTCTTTTTATATGTCTAGTAAGGATGATACTGAAAAAAAAAGACAAGGTCAACACAAGAAAGGAAAACTGCAAGTCAGTCTCATTTAAGAATATAGATGCAGAAGCTCTAAATGAAGTATTAGCCCAAGAAATCCAGTAATACATGCTTTCAAATATATCATACCAAGTTGAGTGTATTCCAAGAGTGCAAGATTGATTAAACATTAGAATACTCATTCATTTACTACAGTAACAGTTTAAAAGAGAAATCATATGGTCATATGGACAGATGCAGAAAAGTCAATTAATAAAATCTAACATTCATTCATGTTCAAACTAGTAAAAAGACAGGAACTTAAACTGATAAAATATAAATACCAAGAATATGTAGAAACATATACATACATTATGATGAATCCTTAGAAGCATACTCTTTAAAAACAGGAATTAGAAAATGATGATCAGGACCTGGTTCTACTCATCAAAGTGTTGGAGGTCCCAGCTGGTAAAGTAGGACAATAAAAGAAACTTAAGGAATATTACAAAGTTGTTACTTACTATAATTTGATTATTTTTCTACAGAAAATCTTGAGACTCCATTAATTAAAAAAAAAAAAAGAACTAAACAAGTTTTGCTGGATGAAAGATCAGTGCACAAAATTTATTGATTTCTTAATATAGCAGATAAATAGAAAACATCTTTAAAAAGCCAAAAACTTACAATTTACAATAGCAACAACAACTATGGAATACTTAGGAATCAATTTAATAAAAGATAGACAAGGCACAGCTAATATCACAAAACTTTAGAGATATAAAAAAAGTTACATAGAAGAATATATCATGTTCTTGAATGAGAAGACTCAGTTTCACAGAGATGTCAGTTATCCCAAATTAGTCTATATATTCAATGTGAAAAATAATCCTAACCTAGCTTTACAAGGAAGTTGACAAACTAATGGTAAAATTTATATAAAGTAACCAAGAGGAATTTGAAGCAGAAAATGAAGAAATAAGAGGAATCTGAAGCAGAAGATGAAGAAACTTGCCTTGTGAGGTATAATGACTTATTATAAATTGTAATTAAGAAAATGTATAAAGGGCTTCCCAGGTGGCTCTAGTGGCAAAGAATCTACCTGCCAGTGCAGGAGACATAAGAGACGTGGGTTTGATCCCTGGGTCAGGAAGATCCCCTGCAGGAGGAAATGGCAATCCACTCCGGTATTCTTGCCTGGAGAATCCCATGGACAGAGGAGCCTGGCAGGCTGCAGTCTATAATGTCATAATGAGTCAGACACGACCGAAGTGACTTAGTATATGTAATTGGTGAAGGTATGGTAAATAACCAGACCCATATACACGGGAACCTTTATATAGGGAAGAAGTATTACAAATCAGAAGGGAAACAGTTGGTCACTGAATAAATTGATCTGAGACAATTGTTTATATACACACACACATATATAAATTTATAATTCGATTCCTTCCTTATATACACAAAAATAAAATCCAGATGATTAAGACATAAAACAAAATCATAATACTTTTAGGAGAATAGTACTTATAGTAGAACATTTTTATGAACATGGGTAGGGAAAGATTTCTCAATTAAAAAATTTATAAACCATAAAATACATTTAAAAACCAACTCCATTAGGATTACAACTTTAAAACTGACAGACCAAAAGTTAGTGTCCAGAATAAATAAGGAATTTCTACAGATCAGTGCTTCCCTGATAGCTCAGTTGGTAAAGAAACTATCTGCCATGCGGGAGACCCCGGTTCAATTTCCGGGTTGAGAAGATCCGCTGGAGAAGGGAAAGGCTACCCATGCCAGTATGCTTGCCTGGAGAATTCCATGGACTGTATAGTCCATGGGGTTGCAAAGAGTTGGACACGACTGAGTGACTTTCACAAATCAGTGAGAAAACACAGACATCTTGATTGAAAACAGGCAAAGGATATGAAAGGCTAAATCATGGAAGAGCAACATAAAAAGGTTGCTCAGCCTCAGAAGTAATTAAAGAAATGAAAATTAGAACAAAAAGTAAGGTAACATTTCTATACCCCATCAGATTGGCAAAAACGGGTGTCTGCCAAGACTAAATGTTGGCAACAGAAACATTGATGCTTCTGATAGGTAAGTAAGTTGTTATAATCATGGTAGTAGGCAGAATAATGACCTCCCCCCTAAAGTTGTTCACATCTTAATTCCCACAACCTGAGAACACAATGTGTTTCATTGCAAATGTTATCACAAGGGTGCTTAAGTCAAAGAAAGGCAGAAGAGATCATCAGAGGAAGAGGTGTAGTGATGGAAGCAGGGTCAGAGAATGCTGTGTAGCTAACTTTGAAGATGAAGGAAGGAGACCCCAAAGCAAAGAATGCCGGTGGTCTCTAGACACCAGAAAAGCCAAGAAACAGATTCCTTCCTACAACCTCCAAGAAGGAACCCAGACTTTCTAAGACATGGATTTTTGCCCAGTGAGACTCATGATAGACTTCTGTATTACAGAAATATATGATAATAAATTTGTGTTATTTTGGGCCACAAGCTTATGTCAGTTTCTTATGGCAGCTATAGAAAACTACTACAACCATTTTGAGAAGAAATTTTGGAACATCTAGAAACTTAACTCCCAGGGACAAACCCACTACTTTACTACTTAATTATGTGGTCCAGTGACCATCAACATCACCTGAGAACTTGTTAGAAATTCAAATTCTCAAACTCTACTGTGGTGTTGGAGAAGACTCTTGAGAGTCCCTTGGACTGCAAGGAGATCCAACCAGTCCATTCTAAAGGAAACCAGTCCTGGGTGTTCATTGAAAGGACTGATGCTGAAGCTGAAACTCCAATACTTTGGCCACCTCATGTGAAGAGCTGACTCGTTGGAAAAGACTCTGATGCTGGGAGGGATTGTGGGCAGGAGGAGAAGGGGACGACAGAGGATGAGATGGCTGGATGGCATCACCGACTCAATGGACATGAGTTTGGGTGAACTCCGGGAGTTGTTGATGGCCAGGGAGGCCTGGCGTGCTGTGACTGATGGGGTCACAAAGAGTCGGACACGACTGAGCGACTGAACTGAACTAAACTGAACTGAGTTTTGATAAAGTTAGTTGGTAGGCACACCAACGGTCCTTGTATTTTTGCCTATATTTGTCTAATGACTTGAAATATTTCATAATGAAGAAGAATATAGTAATTTATGAATGAAAGTAATAGGATTTCTATACCAAAGTGTTTTCATCAGTTTTAAAAAACACCCTTATTTAATTTTGTATTATTTGAACAAATTCAAGTCTGCTAAAAATGACTAATCTAAGTTTTTCCCCCCAGGAGTCTGAGGACCTTTAATGAATATTGTGTCCTGTCTTCAATTCCAGTGACAGTCCCATTTATCGTAACTTTTTCCAGCAGTTAATTAGTGTGTCTACATAGCTAAGTTCTATGAGCTAATGTGCCTTGTATAGATTGGACATGACATTGACAATTCCTGATCTCTTAAGAAAAAGCTCTTAGTAAAATAAACAGAAAACAAAATAAAACAATGTTTTTCACATTTAAAAAAATCTGAATATTTCCAATATTTTGGGCTGTGTGGTTATATGATTGAAATCTGTTTGAGACCATTCTATGAGCCATATGTGGAAAAAGCAATTCTCATTATTTACCATCACCCTGATACATTCACTTTGATCCAGAATCACCCTTTCATTAAATTTTGCCATAGATATTCAGAAAATTCTGGCCTTTTTTCCTTAATCCTCATATCTAAATGTCCCCACCATTTAATAAGGGTTTACAAATGTGTAATCACTGCTTACTTGATTCTTTCTGTGTATGACTTCTATATAGAGAGCCACATTTAAAATAAATAGAGGCAAGAAAATTCTTGTTCAAGAAATCCCTAGAAATAAATTCTGAGACATTTAAGTACTTGAGGGGATTTTTTAAAAAAACTCCATACCATAAGTGATAGGCAGATGTTTCCCATATGTTGTTTGCAAATGAGTCCCATAGCTTAAGTCATTTTCTTCTTTAGGTTCTGCCATTTTAAAGCCAGTTGTCTGTACAAGTTTTTGAGGCAAATCATGTGACAAGCAAGCTCAGTCTAAACTTCCCTTGATATAGTGCAGAAATCGAGGATCTAAATTTGCATTGCTACTTTTCTAACTATTCATAAAAATAAGGCATAGCCTCCATATGTCAGTTGTCTAAATCAGGCCTCCATATCTCCCAGGAACATGAATACATTCCTCTGCACTTTTTTTTTTTGGTTCAGTTTCATTTAGATCCATGCTTGCAGCACTGCTTAGTTTTTATTTAAACAGCATCCAAATGCTGTTTCTCAACAGGAATCTTTATCGGAACTGTTTCCTCCACAAGGGTGCGGTCTGGTTACTGTCAAATTCTCTTCCCCAGGGCGCATTACTCAGGAAAAGTTTTCATTAGATAACAATGCTGATCATATCATAAAATATTCCCTTTTACAGAACCTGTTTAATGCTTTAGTGATTTTTCAGAATAAGGTACCATGTTATTTTAAGCAGAGGATTTGGCCATCAGCCTGCGCTGTCTAATATGTGAGGAAGTGCAAAATTTATTATATTGATAATAATATTATTTATATGGGTCATGGACTGATAAAGTCATCATTCTCGTTATTGTTCCTTTAACAGGTAACGCCATGTTGTTGAGGGTTTTACCTGCTGTGTATGATAAGCAGCCTCAACCAATTAACAGACACCTCACAGAACTCCTAGGCTTGATGTCTCGACTGGAACAACCAGAACAGTACCATCTTCTACGGCTTCTGCATGTAGCTGCAAAGAGGAAGCAACTGGAGGTAAAAATTATATTATATACAACATGATCCACACAGAAAGGTTGCTGCTGCAAGCCATGTGTTATACCAGGATTGGTGACCTCCAGAGGAGAGGATTTTGATCTGGGGTCAGAGATGAGACTTGACTACTTGGAGCTTTTTCTGCAACAAAGTTTTATTAAAGTATAACAGAGATAGAGAAAGCTTCTGACACAGACATCAGAAGGGGACAGAAAGAGTGACCTTACTAGCTTTTAGCAAGGTGTTTTATGTCTGTTAGAAAGCTATTAATCAGATAAGAGAGACACCTCAAGGCAGAGAGAGTTTCACCAGGCCCCTCTCCCACAGTATGCATTTTTGAGATAGGATGGCAGGAGGTGCATCATAAAACAATTGACATGAATACTGGTTTGTTGAGCCCATTCTCAGCCCAAGGTTTGAGAAAAGAAAAAAAGTTAGTCTTAGGGGGAACCCTTTTGAAGAAAGGCAGATTCCAAAGCAAATACATAGTTTCATTAACATAGCTTAAGAAAAACATTTCTATAAGAGAAATGTATTGGTTAGCTCAAGGCAGAACCAGGTGTCCTCAACACAGAATTAAAAGAACCCTCTTTTAATTCTGTGTAGAGAAGGAAAAAGACGTCTGCCACTTGCAGTTCATTTCCTCCTGCCTGTTACCCTCTCATCACAGCTGGGCCTATTTAGATGCCAGTGTCATCTGGAAACACCCTCACAGACACACTGAGAATAATGTTTAATCAAATATCTGGGTACCCTCTGACCCAGTGAAGCTGACACACAAAATTAACCACCACAGACAGGTACAGTAATACAAACACATCAAGTGTGCAAATCTGTAGTCACTGCAGAACACCTTTAATGAAAGTTCAGTGTGGTTGTGCAATCCTTGGGATCTACAGTTTCTCAGATGGGGCCCTGGGGAAGACCTGCACATGTCTTCACTTATGGGGAAATCAGCCTGTAATGAGAGCAAAGGCTCACCTTCTAGATGGCAAATTAGTTATTCTCTGAGTGCATGCCAAGGCTCTTCTGACTCTTTGTGACCCTATGGACTGCAGCCTGCCAGGCTCCTCTGTCCATGGGATTCTCCAGGCAAGAATACTTGGCTTGTCATTGGGAAGGTTGCTGCTGCTGCTAAGTCACTTCAGTCGTGTCCGACTCTGTGCGACCCCATAGACAGCAGCCCACCAGTCTCCCCCGTCCCTGGGATTCTCCAGGCAAAAACACTGGAGTGGGTTGTCATTTCCTTCTCCAGTGCATGAAAGTGAAAAGTGAAAGGGAAGTCGCTCAGTCGTGTCCGACCCTCAGTGACTCCATGGAGAATCCCAGGGACGGGAGAGCCTGGTGAGCTGCTGTCTCTGGGGTCGCACGGAATCGGACACAACTGAAGTGACTTTGCCGCAGCAGCAGCAGGAAGGGGGAAGTAGAAGTGGATTCTAGAGGGCATGAGCACATGTGCATAATACAGATTAATGCTAAGGCCAAGGTTATATCAGTTATGGCTGCATCTTTGCCCCATTTTCATGTTAATATCAATATCCACCACTTGAAAAACAACACCAAGGTGAAAACTGGAACATCTGAATTCAATGTCAAAATTCAAAGAAAGGCAGACAAGGTTGATTATATGTATAATTAACCACAATAGACTGTAACCTCCTTGTGGTAAGGCATGATTTCTTCTTTTCCTCTGTATCCCACATCTTGTTACATATCTGATAGTACTCAATAAATATTCATAAAATTAAGCTTAATTAAAGAGGGTGTTAAGTGCTCTACAAAAGATAGAAACAGATTTTTAAGAAAAGGAGGGTGGGAGAAAAAAGAAAAAAGAGGTTGGGAGGACTTCCCTGGCAGTCCAGTGGTTAAGACTTGGCACTCCTAATGGGGTGGCATGGGTTCGATCCCTAGTCTAGGAACTAAGATCTTATATGCCTCAGGCCCGGCCTCCAAAAAAGGTATAAGCAGAGATGGGGTGGCAGTGAGTTCTGCCTTAGGGGAAAACAGGTGCCATGAAGATGCATAGAGGGAGTGGCATCAGGCCAGACCCTGAAGTTTTGTGTCAGGTTGAGAAGAGAGGCAGATGGCCTTTAAGAAGTGGGGACCGGGCTGGGAGACGTGGACATGAGAGAGCAGGCTGGAGCCCCACCCCCAGAGGTTTCAGTTCTGTAGCTCTAGGATGGGGTCCCCAATTCTACTCTTTTTCAAGTTCCCTGGTGACGCTGCCCCTGCTGCTTCGGTGACCACACTTAGAGCAGCAAGGCTAGAGGTCAGACAGAGGACTGGGTGCCTCTCTGTTACCTGGTATACATTTTTGCTTTTGCCCTTAGAACGATATATTGTAGTTATTTTTTACATGTCTTTCTCTCCCAGTGTGCCTTAAACTCCTTGAGGAGCATAGCACCTGCATATTTGTATGAATGCCCTACCACAGTGCTGGTCACATAGTAGGGCTTCAATAAAGTGTTGTTGAATTTGAAAATGAAAAAATGAACAAAAGAGATCAAAGAAAGTAAAGACCATGAAAATAAGTAAAAGGATGTGTGTGCTCTTCAAAGAGGGAAAGTGACTCAACAGGGTCAAGATCTAGGGACTTAAAGGAGATTGGAGATAGGAATTGACCTTGCCTTTGGTAGCTGGAGACCCACTAGTGACTCATGAGACCCAGTGGTCTGTAGGGGTGAAGTGGGGAGTTGAAGACATCTATTATGGATTGTGTGTGGAAGGGAAGTGTAGGAAATGCCTGCATGGGTGTTGGAGTTTAGAGGAAATAAGGAGGGTTTAAAAATATCCAGTAAGAATAAAGTGATTGAAGATGTGGCAGAAAATATTAGATAGAACAAGCTAGAGGTAGTCTGGGAGTGAATTCCAAGCACAGATTGAGAAATGAATTTCAGAAAGGATTAAGGACAGAAAGGATGGGCAAAGCTACAGCAGAGTTTGGGTGGGGAGTGGAGTTAAGGGATCACTGCTGCTGCTAAGTCGCTTCAGTCGTGTCCGACTCTGTGCCACCCCATAGACGGCAGCCCACCAGGCTCCCCCGTCCCTGGGATTCACCAGGCAAGAACACTGGAGTGGGTTGCCATTTCCTTCTCCAATGCATGAAAGTGAAAAGTCAAAGTGAAGTCAGTCAGTCGTGTCCGACTCTTAGCGACCTCATGGACTGCAGCCTACCAGGCTCCTCCATCCATGGGATTTTCCAGGCAAGAGTACTGGAGTAGGGTGCCATTGCCTTCTCCGTAAGGGATCACTAGACCAAGGTAAAAGAAAGCTCAGAGTGAGGGGTCACAGACAGGGTGGTGTATTCGTTTCCTGTGCTGCTGTAACATTACCACAAATGTAGTGATTTAAAACAACACGAATTTATTACCTTACAGTTCTGGAAGTCAGAAGTCTAAAATGGGTCATCAAGCTTGCATTCCTTCCAGAGAATTTAGAGAATATTTCCTTGCCCTTTCCAGCTCCAAGAGGCTGGCTCACGGCCTGCATCACTCTCACCTCTGCTTTTCCATCATGTTTTCCCTGACTCCGACTCTTCTTCTTCCCTTTGCCAAGGCCCTGTGATGATGATCCAAGATTATCTTGCCATCACAAGACCCTTAACTTAATCACATTTACAAAGTCCCTTTTTCACAGGTTCCAGGGATTAGAATGTGGACATCTTTGGGAAGTTGTTATTCTGCCTATCACAGATAGAGACTGGGGACCAGGTGATGTGGGGAATAGAGAGAGGTGACTAATAGGCAGCACCTGATTTCAGAAAGGAGCTAGCTGGGCATGCCATTTTATCTGCAGCCTGAGAGCAAAACTAAACACACACAGTTTTTAGAAGGGCAGGTTCAATACAAGTTCAAGGAGGATCTGGAGAGAATAAGCTAATTCAACTTATTTCCCATGGGATCAAGGCTGTAAATGAAACCAGGAGGAGGCTCACTTATAGGAAGGGGCTTGGTGTCACCTGGCCCAAAAAGGTAAGGTCCAAGAGTCATAGATAGTGGCACCTTGTGTGGCATTCAGAGAGGTCCAGCAGACCACTGGTTACAGGCTTTCTGTGGCTGTCCAGAGACTTGGGAAAGGGCTTATGAAGCTATTTAAAACCAGGCCCCTGCCTGTTGCTTGGCCTCCTTTGTTGCTGTCGTTCAGTCACTTAGTCGTGTCCAACTCTTTGCTGCCTCACAGACTGCAGCACGCCAGGCTTCCCTGTCCTTCACCATCTCCCTGGGTTTGCTCAGACTCATGTCTGCTGAGTCAGTGATGCCATCCAGCCATCTCATCTTCTGTCACCCTTCTTGCCATCACTCTTCTTGCCCTCAATCTTTGCCAGCATCAGGGTCTCTTTAACCCTTAGACCTCGAACAAGTATCCAGTCTCAAGGATCACAGGTGGGCATTCTCTATCAGGCACTGAGTTTTTACATACATGTGATATTCTCCATCTAGAATGATCTTCCCTCACCAGCACCACCCTTTGTGAGCTGACAATTGCTTAGATGTGGGTTTCTTGCCTGCAGAACTCTCTGACTCATTTCTAACCCCTAATCCCTGACACAGCACATTTCATGCTGCCATGAATTTGTCTCTACTGTTCTCTTTCCCTCTGGACCACCTTGAAAGTGAAAGTCGCTCATTTATGTCCGACTCTTTGCCATGGAATTCTCCAGGCCAGAATACTAGAATACTGGAGCAGGTAGCTATTCCTTTCTCCAGAGGATCTTCCCAACCCAGGGATCCAATCCAGGTCTCCTGCATTGCAGGTGGATTCTTTACCAGATGACCTACCAGGGAAGCCCAAGAATACTGGAGTGCATAGCCTATCACTTCTCCAGCAGGTCTTCCTGACCCAGGAATTGAACCAGGGTTTCCTGCATTGCAGGTGGATTCTTTACCAGCTGAGCTACCAGGGAACCACCTTGGCTGTGATACAAATACTTGAGACACGAGGACTACCTTGTCCATTACTGGGTCCCCAATGCCTGGCATAGTATCTGGCACAGAGAAGTCACTCTGTGAATATTTATTAACACAGATGAGATAGTATTAGTGCCTAAATTTGCAGAGGATTTATCATTCCCAAAGGATTTTTGTTTTAACGTCTAATATCTCACTTAATGCTACCAATAACTCTATAATGTGTTTGTTTTTCCATTTTACACTAGTCAGAATGGATGCTTTGTTGTAAATGGAGTGTACCCTTGAAAATTATATAAACATTAGAATGGATTAACCAGTTAAAGTTGGGGGAAAAACTGGATGCTTTGAGAGGTTATCCTGCCCCATCATACCAGTAGTATGCAGTAAGTGACAATGCTGGACAGGTCCAGCACTCCGACTCCCAGCCCCCTCCTCTCTTATTCTGGGGGAGTCACTGAGCAGCCTCCACTTCAGAAGGCCACAGGTGAGTGTTCCCAGGTTACAGGAGGCAGGGGAGGGTGGACAAGGGGACACCAGTAGTGGTCGAGCTCATGTTAAATACCAGGCACTTATATAGGTGTTTTACAGGAATCATCTCACTTGTTCCCCATAACAGCCTTTTCATTTTGTAAACAGAGAAGTTGAAGTTTGGAGAGGTTAAGCGCAGGGTGGGTACCAGGGAGTGACTTGGTGAGGTGGCTTTTCATGTGCCTCCCTCATCTTATCTGGCCCTCCCATCTTCAGATGGTCAATGTCCATGTCTTCCACAGGCCATACAGTCACACTGCCCTGCCCCTCAGGCTGCCATTTACAGAATATCTGGGGCTGACACTGGTTAGGGAGCTTTCTCAAAGCCATACAGGTCAGGATGAACTACG
Source organism: Capricornis sumatraensis (assembly GCF_032405125.1). Classification (NCBI taxonomy): domain Eukaryota; kingdom Metazoa; phylum Chordata; class Mammalia; order Artiodactyla; family Bovidae; genus Capricornis; species Capricornis sumatraensis. Next base: position 216,247,081 of record NC_091069.1, read on the forward strand.
TCATCAGCCCAGTGTAATTCCAGCCAATGAGATCTATCATGGGTGCTGAGTGTGGATCCTGGAATGAGAACGCAAAGGGTTAGGAAGCACTCATAGTGAAATGAAGGGACAAAACCAGGACCAGGATCCTAACTGGTGGGAGGGAGTGGTTGACAGGGCACTGACCAACCCTTTGTTTTCCATCAGCACTTCTCTTCATGTTAAAGTGGTCCTGCCCCTCCCCACCCCACCCCCTTGCCTCCTTAAGCTCTTTGTCAGCTAGCACTTGATTACTGACATACACGGGTAGTGAGCTAGAGAAATCCCAGGTAAACCCTCATCTCTCTCATATTCATTACTTAGACAGCAGGCAAAGGGAACAGGAGGGATACAGAAAAAGGCTGACTGAGAGGAAAATGAAATCAGGGCAACAGTCACATCTACAGATTGAGGCTTTCCATGTACATCTAGTTCATTCAACTTCAAATGAAATGAGAGGCTAAATGAGGAGGATTTTCACCATGGGAAATGAGGATTAAAAGGGGGCTTTTCCTTCTGCATGAAAGCTGTGCCAGCGTTCTGTAACTTGGAGATCCCTGAGCAGGTTCTCCAATGAAGGCAATGTGCAGGAATGTTTCATGTTTTCTTGAATGCACTCACTACCCACTTCTGTGACTAGTGATAACCTGGCTTTTCAGGACTGCAGGGTCAACAGTTGGCCCTTAAAAAAAAAAAAATCTCTTTGTGTAGCTGAGATTGTCTGTGACTCTCTGATGTTGCTTCCCAAGCAGGTGGGGTCCCTTCCTCCATCACTGTCTACTGAGTATCCCTCTCTTAGGAAACTGTCCTTCCTACGTGGAGGGAGGCAGTTCCTGGCTAGTGACTCATGGCTGGAAGCTCCAGAGAATTCTCCAAGTCCATTTATAGGAAAAGGCTGGGTGGTCAATTTTCCAAGTGGCCTTCTGGGCCTAAGTCTGTATTCTTGGCTGCCAAAAGCCATGCTGTAGTCTAGCCAACAAAAGGAGCAGAATTTAGTAACACACATGAACATATCTGTCATTATCCCTAGGACATAGACTTCTAGCCCTAACCATATGGAGACAAGTGGCAGGAAGTGGCAAGTTCAGCCCTCTATTGGTTAATGTACAGACCCAGAGGAACTGCTTTTGTGGTCTGGTCCCTAGAAAAGAGTCATTTTCTAGGATTTTCTCTCAGCAGTGTAGAGCATTCCTGTTCACATACCTAATCCTCCAGCACCTCACACAGCATCTTCTGGCTGACAACACTCAAAGGTCACTTAGTATTTGTTTAAAATGGGAATAGTTGCAAAACATTAAGAAGATGGAGTGATAGACTGTATAGTCGGTTCTAGAACAGTCTTCGGAGCAGAACCATGGTTTTCAAAATATATATTTTGTTAGTATGGTAGCTGTAAGTAGTAAATGAAAAGAGTGGCAGTTATTTTCAGAGATTTCTGGAGATTAATAGATATTGTTAGTGCTAATCAAATTAACTGAAAGAGAACATTGAATCTAGAAGTAATTTGAGAGGGAGTGTGTATACACACATGTATATACACACAGTAGCTCGACTTTTTATTCTTTAACAAGAATTTAAATGTCCTTGCTGCCAGTTATTTTTGATGGCCCTCTGTTCAAGATGCCCATAGCCTGGAGTAATGAGATGTGTCCACAGAACTTCAGTTCAATGACAAGATGCTAAACTTGTCAGCAGACTTGCCTGGGAGACAGTAAAGACAGCGACTGATTCTGCTCAAGAAGGAACAGAAACACCAGGGACGGGCCCTCACCTGGGCTACTGGATTTGTACAGTTCTGATTGGCGCTCCTCTGCCTGTGCCCCCAGCTCCCGTCCACTGCCCTGCCTACTAAGGCCACTACACAGTCCAGATAACTGGGACCTTGGAATCCCTTTCCAGTAAACCTCCATCCTGCTTCCAGGGCTGTGGAAGTCCTGGTCTCTGGGTCTGTTTCCCCGTGGACAGGCCATGCCAACAGTGTCACCCCCATAGGTCTGAGGGGCAGCCTATATGAGCTTGCATATATGGGCTGAAGTATCCACAAATATGCATAGGAAACTCCTTGAAGGCAAAGCCAGGGGTAGGAAGAGAAGGGAGGGGCAAGGGATGGAGGCTAGGGGTCATTTCTTCCTGTTTCCTTGACAGGGACCAAAAATTCTAAATTCAAAGCAAGCCTCCCAGATTGTTGTAAAGGTGTATGTGTCAGGTCAGAAGACAGAACACTGTATAAGCTGCAGAATACTCCAGTGTGTGGATCAGTGGCCTCTCTTGTACTCTGGCTCCAGGTTGTGTGTATGTGAGAGTGGGCCGGCGGGAAGGCTTCCCAGAAGTAGAACTATTTGAGATCAGCTTTGAAAGTATGAGTTTTCTGATACTTTCATGTGTGTTCAAGCCACCGTGGGTGGTCAGTGGCATGTTGCTGGGTCAGGAGGTTCATGGAGGAAGAGGCAGCAGATAAACCCATCAGTGAATGCCAACGAATGACCCTGGAATTTCATGGCACTGGGATTCTGACCATGCATTGTGGGAAATCTTTGGCATGAGCAGATGGGGTTTTTAGGCAGCAAGGAGGCTGAAGAGAGGGGGAAAAGGCTTGAGATGAGGAGGCCAGTTTGGAAGCTCTTTCAGAGTCCATGGTGTGGGACTTATGGCCTGAACAAAGGCCATGTCAGCTTCCTCTCTGCAAGCTATCTATGTTATCGTAGGGGCTTCTCTGCTCTCAGCAAAGGAAGGCTTTCTCTGAGATGTGAAACAGCTCCAATGAGGCAGCATATAGAGACCAACCTAAGGAAATACAGTGTCAGGAAAATAGAATTTCTCCTTATCCAAAAGTATCTGAAGGCCAAAGCACCACTTCCCTTAAATGTGAGGGATAAGCTTCAGGAAATATCTGTCTGTATTCATTCACCTTATTCACACTCCTCATTTTGCTGCTTCTATGGATTCAGCTTTGCCTCAGTTCAGTTCAGTCTCTCAGTCGTGTCTGACTCTTTGCGACCCCATGAATCGCAGCATGCCAGGCCTCCCTGTCCATCGCCAACTCCCGGAGTTCACTCAGACTCGCGTCCATCGAGTCAGTGATGCCATCCAGCCATCTCATCCTCGATCGTCCCCTTCTCCTCCTGCCCCCAATCCCTAGTAGTCTGTATTTGCCTGAGCCTGCCTGCCTGTCTTTCTTGGTTTTCCTTTCTTCTTTTACCCTTTTCTCTCTTCTCCATTTAAAATTTTCTTTATAGTCTTAGGATGTATGACTGGAGTTTAAATAAAACTGTCATGACTAGAAACATGCATCATAGAGACCCTGGTATTCTAGGAATAGGACATAAAGAATAAGGACTGAGAAATGGAATTTTGTAGAATGGGGCAGGAAATGTGTAAGCATTGTCCATTTCTAAAAGCCTCAGGTTGAGGATGCTGTCCTGACCCGGAGCAGCTGGCTGATGCTTCTGCCATAGGTGCCAGGGACCTCACATCGTTTCTCCTGAAGGACATGCAATCACCCCCAGTGCACTGGCAGCCTTTATTGAACTGTTCATTCCTATGTGCCATTTACCAGAAAGTACCTCTAACCTTTCTTCCATGATTATTGGATATGAATATCAAGTTTAAATTTACATATAGGGTAATTTATATTTATAAATTTATGTATATATTTGTATATACGAAAATATATATGGGCTTCCCAGGTGGCTTAGTGGTAAAGAATCTGCCTGCCAATGCAGGAGCCACAGGAGACGAGTGTTCAGTCCCTGGGTTGGGAAGATCCCCTGACAACCTGTTAGACTTGTTAACATTAACTGCAGCACCTAGAATAGCACCTTGCAAATGGAAAGGACTCCATAAATAATTTGTGAATGAGTGAATGGATGGATGAATGGACATGAAGAGAAGTGGACTCATCTGTGGGATACTTGAGGGGTGGGAATCAATAGGACTTGGTGATTGCTCAAGGTGGCTGATAAGGGAAAAATAGTAGTCAAGAATGATTCCCCTACACCCCCAAACACCACCGCACCCCCAACTTGTAAAAAAAAGATTCTCAGACTTCTGGCTTGAGCAGGTAGATGGCGGTGTCATTTATACGAAGGGAGACACTTGGGGCTACAGAGGTGGGAAAAGCAGGTTTTTGGCAAGGGGTCAGTTTATGAGTTCAGCAGGTTGAGCTGTGCATCAGATTTTTTAATCCTAATACTGGAAGTCACATTTCAAGTCTCCGTTACCAAAACAGCCAACCAACAACAAACAAAAGAAATAACCACAGGAGAAGTGTGAATGGACTAATAGTTTGTACTTTTATTGTTCACTTTCCCCAGGTTGTTCTTTGTAATCCTTTTATTTTAGCAGACAAACAATTCATTAAATTGTCAGTATGCAATGTGTCTGTGTGTTAACATAGACACATCATTCCACAAAAAAGTCACATTCTCCTTAATGCAAATTATTGCATCCTTATATTGATGAAGACTTTAAAAACTAAGAAAGGTTAGGATATTGAGAATATGGTAGATATTATTTTACTTTAGTAGTTTTTTATCTTATAACTTTTTTGTGGTCCAAATGGAAAACTGAGAAAAAGGAAGAGCTCTTTCCTGCTTTATTTTTATTTTAAATATTTCCACATCATATTTCTCTAACGTAAAGGCTCTAATTAAAGTCATTGTCAAGGATCTCTTACATACTTATATTCTCTTTTAAATTGAAACCCTCTGATATTCTGTGGATAACTAGGAATTAGCTGGTGAAATGAGGTAGTAGAGAAGACCTTATTACAGAGAAGGAATGATATGTGCAAAGGTCTTATGGTGAGAGGGATTTGAGAGAGAGAAAAATGACATTGTTACTAAAGTTGAGAGAACAAGGTGGGCATGTCTAAGATGATGTCTACGGAGTAGGCAAGCAGGGACTGAGCATGTTTTAAAATTCTGCCCTTTACCCTAACTTCTAGGAATCTCTAGATATTCTGGGTACATAGTAGGTATTCAATAAATAGTTGCCCTACTCTTTTTTTTAATGCCATCTGTGCTTTTCAATTCAATGTAATTACTGATCAAATTCATTCTTCTGAATATTTGCAGCACAGTTGACAATGGACAGCACAACCAATTTCTGAGAACGCTACTTGATAATGTTTTCCTTGAGTCTTTAGGAAAACGCTATCATATAAGGGCACCCCCTCCAAAAAAAGCTGAAGCTCTCAGGGTGGTTTGGAGGAAATGTAACACTGCTGATAAGGACATAACACAGGAGACCTTGACTTATGAGCGAGTAGCAGCGTTTAAGCACTTTTTAGCCTTAACTCTTCAATTGCAGAGCACAGATGTAAAGAAAAAGCAAAGGAAACTGAAGGCTCTGAAATTTTACTGTAAATTTTAAATTTCAGACTTGAGAGATTTGCTTGCGTTCCAACAAGAGTAATAATCTCAGAATGTATTGAGTTCAGATTGAATACAAAAAATATTAGATTGATTCTGACTTAATAAACTTTCCTCTCTGTTTCTTTTTCTCCCTTCTTCTTCTCTTTTCTTCCTGTAGGTGGTTCAGAAGTGTATTCCTTTCCTAATTGGGCAATTGAAGGATTCGACCCATAATGACATCATCCTAAGCATCCTCATAGAGATTGCAGGCTACAAGCCAGTGGCTTTGAACAGTTTTCTTCCAATGCTGAAAGAGATTGCTGAGAGATCCCCCTACCTCATTGGACAAATGGCAAGAATCTATGGGGCTGTCGGACATGTGGATGAAGTAAGTATGGGTATTTTCTCTTCATTTCCCTAATTTCCATTGGCACTTAAACCTTTGGAGCTCTATGATATACAGGTATGTCCTGAGACTTCTGAAAGTTCCCCTTTCTCTCTCTTTTATTTATTTATTTATTTTTTTTGGCATGGACAGTGGCCTCTGGATCAAGGGCATGTTGTAGCAGGGTTATATGGTTTGTTCAGGAAGTGAGGATTTTATTGCTAACATGTCACTCAAGGAAGGGGAAGGGTTACAAAGGAGAAAGTGCAGTGATAGATAGAGACCATTTTGTAATAACAATAACCAGCAAGATTTTCATCTCATTTCTGGTTGCCATTCTGCTTAACCCAAGAGATTGTCAGTAAACATGGAGTTAGATCTCAGAGACTGCCTATTAATCAGGACCTATAGCTATCCTGTCAATAAGTGCCTGGATTCAGTATGTTTTGAACCCTCTCCATGATGTTCCTTGGGAGAGTGCAATAAACGTTCATGGGTGTTTGAAAGTCCTAGTCTAAATATTTGCATAATAAAATCTTTCAGCAGCAGCAATAGGATGCCATCAGAGCTTGTAGGGATTAGGCAACTAAGAAAGAATTTCCAGAAATTAAAGTTCTGAAGGGTGTGTGCATGCATGTGTATACACATATGCGTGTCTGTCTGATGATTTTATGTTGAAATTGAAGATTTTTATCTTTTAAAAATAAAAGCAAATGTGTAATTGATAGAGGAAGGCTTTTACTTCATGCACTTACCTATACTATACATTTCCTATTAGATAAGTATAAAATTGCTTAACTCTTAAAAAGGATTTCATAGTTCACCAAGTTTAACCTCTCAAGTCCACAGAGAAGAAAGTTAAAAGCTGGAAAAGTTAAGTGACTCATCCAGACTCAGCTTGGGTTAGTTGGTGACCCAGTGGGAATTAGACCTTTGGTATCCTTGGCACTGTTTTCAAATTTTGTCGTAAAATGGTTCTTTGGTTCTGTTTTGTTTGATTTCTGCTGAGATTTGTGGAGAGCTCATGAGTGCCAGGCTTCTTCCTGGTGGAGAGTCTTTCTCCTTTAATTTCCCAGAAGAAGGTGGGAGAACTGGGCCCCAAGCAGCCTGTACTTGTGAGTGTGACAGTGGCTCTTGTAAAAGGATTACTCAGTCCTGACATGCTGCTTAGCATAACCCCTTTCTGTTCACTGCTGTTTGGAATGTCTCACTGCCACAGTTTGCCTTCTGGTAACACATTCTGTGCCCCATCCCCTTTGCTGCCAGGAGAACCTGTGGTATGCCCGAATGCTTTTAGGCCAACTGTGACCGACAGCTGTTTGACTGGGTCTGCTGACCTTGCAGATTTTTGCATGGACCAAAAAATTTAACCTCTGATGGGCAAGGCCTTGGAATCTTTAAGTTATCATTCTTTTTGTCACGAATACATTTATGATTCATTAATGTGTAGTAAGAGCTTCCCTGGTGGCTCAGTGGTAAAGAATCTACCTGCCAATGTGGGAGATGAGGGTTCAGTCCTTAGATGGGGAAGATATCCTGGAGTAGGAAATGGCAACCCACTCCAGTATTCTAGCCTGGGAAATCTCATGGACAGAAGAGTTTAGTGGGCTATAGTCCATGGCGTCACAAAAGAGTCAGATTCAACTTAGGGACTAAACAACAATATGTAATAATGCACATTGAGGTGACTGCACCTCCCAGAAAATGTAATCTGTAAACAAAACAAAACAAACAAAAAACAACTCTAGCCACTGTCAGTTTACCTAAACTCAGGCTAATCTGAGAGGGAATGGACTATTAGGTGATATTTGTGTGGCTCCAGGGAGAGAAAAGGGGGGCCAAAGAGCCTGAGGAATCACCTATTTCAAAATTAAGAATATCGGAATATTTTCTCTTCTCTGTCTCTCTCTGTCTCTTTCTCTTTCTCTCTCTCTTGCTCTTGCTCTATCTCTATATCTCATTCTCACATACCCATGGAGGCATCTGTGTTTGAGAGAGAAAAAAATTTTTTTCCTGATGCTTCTGATTCAGTTTGTCAGCAGAGAACAATTCTAGATCAAACACTCCAAATGTATTGGGATATCAGGATTATATTAGGAGCTCTTTTCACAATACAAGTTCATGGACCCTATAGAATACTTATTGAATCAAAGTTTCCAGGAAAGGGACCTCCCCAGCCTCTGCCAGTGTAATTCTTGTTTTGGTTGTACAGCACATGGGATCTTAGTTCCAATCCTATATACCTGTATCTATAGATCTATATTTTTGGCCTGCCAGAGTAATTCTGATGCAGCTTTTCATGGATCAGTGTTTGAGATCCCTTGACATAATATATTTAAAGCAAGAGTCAATCAGGCTTTGTCCATCACCCATCCTGCCTTCCTCCATAGAGTCATGATAATTAATTAAAACTTTTCCAGACAATTGATACAGCAATTTAGATTAGATATGGTCAAGGGTAACACAAAAATTCGAAACAAAAATTGTTGAAACAAAGATACACATCTATTTCTCTTTCACATAGAGAAGTCTAGAAGGCAGTCAGTATAGAACCCCATGTTTCAGAAACTCAGGCCCCCCTTCTCCTTTGTTGCTTTCCCATCCTGGAGCATACCAAAGAGCACAGGGCTTCCATCTCTTGGTCCAAGATGGTTATTCATCTCCACCCATCAAGTGAGCATTTCGGCCAACAGAGGAAAGGGGAGAAGGACTCTTCCAGACAAATATAGCCTCCTGTTTATATCCCATTGGCTAAATAAAACAAAGCTGTAGATGGCCATAGCTGCAAGGGAGGCTGGAATGTGTAGTCTGCATTTAGGCGGCCACATGCCCAATTAATGAAAAGAGAAGGACATAAAGAATGACTGAGGATAAGGAATGTCTTTTTGCAGTTCATCAAGTGATTCTTTTCTCTGGGTCTCTTTTCTCTCCTTCAAAACAAATAATATCCATATGCTAAGGAAATAATGTTCAAGACAATCCCACAGATTTAAGCATAAATACATTCACTGCCAACAGCAAGAAGTTAGAAACTTGTTGTGAAACTATTATGCAGCCATGACATGTGTTTATGAAGTCTCAGGAAGGACTAATCCAGGGAGCCTTTGTTGTTGTTTGCTGTTTAGTTGCTCAGTCCTGTCCAGCTCTTTGGAACCCTATGGACTGTAGGCTCACAAGGCTCCTTTGTCCATGGGATTTCCCAGGCAGGAATACTGGAGTAGGTTGCCATTTCCTTTTCCAACAAGGAGTCTTAAATAACTATTAAGTTCACACACACACGCACACACACATATATGAAATATATACAATATCTTTGTATTGGATTATCTCCTTTCCAACGCTGATATTCTTGAATTCCATTATTCCATTTCATTTAAGATCAGCCTGACAAAACTACCTTAAATGTTAGTCAGAATCTCCTTTATTCAGAAATAATGCCTAAAATATCACCCTTTAAGAATGCTAAAACTCAGTTGTCCCAAGAATTAGCAACCTAAGCAGCTATTAACTGCTTAATCTGAGTAAACCTGTTCAATATTCTAAAACTTTTGTGGCGCCATATTCCTAAAGACCAAAACCAATAGACAAGATATATGTGTATGGTTATTTCTACCCAGCCTCTTTTCAGAAGGAAACCAGAAGTTACTGAAGTGCATTGCCAGGTGGGTTTGAGGACAGAAATCAAGTTCAGGCTCCTGGCTACCATGGAGGAGGAAATTGCAATTAAAAGAGAACAGCACAAACTTTGCTCTGAAAAGACCCCACTGTTTTCTTCATGGAGAGTTTGGTATACATGAGGTAAAGGGACACGGGGATATATGAGACATGGAGATGTTTAGGGTGTTCATGATGGAATAGCTGCAATAACCTAGTGACCTCAGGCCCTAGAATCCTCTCTCTCAATCTGACTCTGGTCTTATCTAAAAATTGACTTAATTAAACTTCTTTTCTCTTTGACACCATGTAAAATTTTCAGATGTACTCAGGGGTGCCAAGTATTAGATGATATTTGTTGCTAGGATTTAAAAGATTTTAAAAATGCAGAAAAGCCAATGCAACTTTGAGTGTCTCGCTCTGACTTTTGAGATGCACAGTTGGTGATTGACTGGAGCCTACTGTTGATCCCTATCTTGTTGCCTGCCTTCCACTGAACTACAGTGTTTGATCCTTAAGGGGAACCGGGGTGGGGGCAGGGCTCTCCAGGGGTGTGTGACGCTCAGGCCTGGCATAACCTCAAGGGTGAAGTCAGCCTGGAATCAGTCTCACACATTATTAAATGGTGTAAACCCAGCAGAGGGAAGCTGTTCTATAAAACAAAAATTAACATCCTATAGTTTCTTACTTTTTCTCTCTTCCAAATTACCTCAGGGATATTTTTTGCCCAAATTTTAAATGAAACCGTGCTTAACAGCCATATAGTGTTTGTGTCATTATAGGAAGCTGTATAGTGACTCACAGGCAATTTTCAGGTGTGTTCTGACACCTAACGTGCATCTGTTGGATGGAGAGTAAAACTAGGAGGACCAAAGGGCAGAGAACTCCATCCACTTCTAGGATAACTGATGAGTGGCTGCCTCTGAGGTGCACCTTCCTTGGCCTGTCCAGTAAAGGACACAGCTGGCTCCTCATCATGCCAGGATTTACCCCACTTCTGTGGTATGTTCAGCTGAAGCAGATGCATAAATAATAAATACTATTTTATTAATATCAGATAAATCCTCAGCATGGCAAAAACACACGTCCTTCTGCCTTTCTCAAATGAGGAAACTGTAGTGGAGACTGCCAGACAATAGTAGGATGACATAGTAGTTTCTGAGGGTCCATCCCCAGACTTACATCCAGAGAATTCATACAAAACCCTTAGCACAGTGCCTGACATACAGCAAGTGCTTGATACAGTTCAACTAACAGCAGTAATAATAACAACAGCAGCAACAGAAATATAATAAAATTCTACCCAGCTGGAGAGGGTTAATGAGACAGATGTGCTTCTTCCCACTCCAATGTATCTTTTGTTAAATTACCAGTTTTCCTCCTAAAAGTGCAAGTGTGGTCTTTCTCCCTTGCACGAAGTCTTCTGTTGGCTCCTTCACTGCCTATCGGATGCCACCATCTTGGCTTGGCCCTACCCTCCCTCTAGTTTTAGCTCTTACCTGTCCAGGCTATTCCATGCCCCCTGTGTTCTATTAGCACTTTAGATCCTTCCCTGAGCATACCTTGCACCGACATATGTCATCGTCTTCACAGCCTATTCTTCTGGCTGGATAGTTTCCGTCCCCTGCTCTTGCTTATCTTTCCTGACCCTGATCAAATGTCACCTCCCCCTGTGTAAGCTCTTCTCGTTTCTCTTAGGCAGTTACCCCTTCTACGTTCCTATTGCACTTTGGCTTTATCTCAAAGGTCATACTGACTGTGTCACGTCATAATTCGCCTGTCCATGTCTATTTTTTTGTGTGTGAATAATACTTTTATTAAGTCAATTTCATATATAATAGCAAAGGTGTCATATGGAAATTTTTTTGATATAAATTTATTTATTTTAATTGGAGGTTAATTACTTTACAATATTGCATTGGTTTTGCCATACATCAACATGAATCCACCACAGGTATACACGTGTTCCTCATCCTGAACCCCACTCCCTCCCCTCTCCCCATACCATCCCTCTGGGCCATCTCAGTGCACCAGCCCCAAGCATCCAGTATCATGCATCGAACCTGGACTGGCGATTCATTTCATATGTGATATTATACGTGTTTCAATGCCATTCTCCCAAATCATCGCACCCTTGCCCTCTCCCACAGAGTCCAAAAGAAAAACACCAATACAGTATACTAATGCATATATATGGAATTTAGAAAGATGGTAATGATAACCCTGTATGCAAGACAGCCAAAGAGACACAGATGTATAGAACACTCTTTTGTCCATGCCTATTTATTCTCCATGAGTCTCTGAGCTCTCATAGAAGGAATCTTACCTTATCCATCTGAATTCACCTGTGGCCAAAAGAATTCATGAGTATTTGGGAGCACTCTTATTAATCATTAAGTATTTGAAGGTTGAATTCTCACTAGCCACTTTCATTCAATCAAGCATCTAGTTCTTCTAGGTGACATAACTATAACTTAAGAGGAAGGAGAGGAAAATATTAAGATGGAAAATGTTGTTGATACTTCAGAGCCTGTACAATTTATCTAGTAGGTGAAAGATGAAAATGAGTTTGACAGGGGACCTGGCAATATTAACTAGAAAGCATATGATGAGGCATGTCTGTCTATGATTCCAAAAGATCCTGGCTTCTTGGTAGGTGACATCAGAGAAAAATGATGTTGGATGGACCATAAAAAGAGGTTTTCATATACGAGAACTCCACAGGCAGCAAGCTGGTTGAAGTGTGGTGCCCAGGAGGAACTTCACCACTGTAGACCAAGCAGTGTCCACCCCTGGGGTCTGTCTGTGTAAGAATCCACTGCCCGAACGATCTTGCTGCCGTGGCGACATCCATATGCTGTAACCTGGTGGCGAAGAGGGTGTCTCAAGAGCCAGACGGCCTTCGTTTGAATCCTGACTCAGTTGTGTGGCCTTTAGCAAGTTACATCACCGCTCTTGATTCATTTTCCTCATCTGTTAAATAGGAATAGCAATATTACTTACCTCCTAATTTTGTTGTGAGAATTAATCAGCTGAACCATGGAGAACAGTGTCTGGCAATCGGTAAACATTCAATAAATATCAGCAATGTATTACCTCCTAAGTGGTGCTCAGGGCTTTCTCATTACATTTATCTGGATACAGACTGGAACTTAAGTCCAACAGACTGAAATCAGGGAAGACAGCAACAAGTAAAATGATGTGCCTCTTCCCTGCTCCCCAGGGAAAGAGGCTGAATGGACGGGTACGTGGGGTCAAAATAAGGACAGAAATAAAAGGAATGAGGTGCTGTATGTTCCAGTATACCTCCAGTATATATTCCAAAGATATAAAGTAGGACTGGCTGTATCTTCTTTCTTTGTTAGGAAATAACTAGTATATATGATTTTTTTCTCAGTGTGGAACATATATCTGTTTCAAATTTATATTACAGACCACCATTCCTGAGGGGAATAAAACTAACAAAAACAATCATAAAGCCACATTTTATAAAAATTTTTATAATTTAAAATAGGCCTTGCTTTCTTGGGGGCACTGGAAGTAACATTGCTTTCAATAAAGGGCAGGTGGTCCCCAGCTCCCCTCCTATAAAAACAACTCAAATAAGTTTGCATCAATTTATTTAAAAAACCTGTCATTAACTAAATCTGAAGTGATTAAATTAAATCCAGACTAGGTTGACTTTTCTTGCCCGGGAAGAACTGAAGTAGAATGCTTCAGTTCCAGAGGCTTTTTTTTTTTTTTTTTTTCATTGTTTTCTTTACCCATTAGACTCTCTGAGCCATGCAAATGGTCCCAGCCCCCTTGGTTAGATATTGCAGTAATTACAACCCTCTCTTCTAATGTGGGTCCACATGAAAAAGAGACCCCTTTAGGAATGGCTTTCATTTTTTGAGAGGACAAATTGAATTCACATGTTTTGTCCATCTACTTAAGTCTCAGATAGATGACCTGAAGCAATTTTAGTTTAATAGCCCCATCCTCACCAGGACTTCATCTCACTAGAAGGCACACACTGGTACCCTCCATAGCTGTGTTTGGCCACCCCATGCCAGACCCAGAAGGCAACCAACCCATGTGGCGGAAACAGAGATGCCCTAAGCTGCTCTTTACACATGATCTCATAGCACGTGGAAGGATGCTACAGCCAGTTGTTTTCCTTAGCTGGAAACCAGCAGTCTGCACCTGTGAAGAATCGGATGGCTTGCCCTCCCAGCCTGGCCACTGCCGGGTGGGTGTGAAATCCTGTGCCCTCCGCCTTGTTTTCCTAACTGGCTGGAATATGCTGGCCAAGCACCAGGGCGTGTTTATTACATCCTCTCTGGGCTCAGGGTCATGGACACTTTTCAAGTAGAGAAGTGACACACATCTTGCCCAGGTCGTGTTTCTGTGACATCCGGCAGGCCTTCCACAAAAACACTTTCAGGAGGAAAAGGAAAAGAATGACAAAGGCAACAAGAACCACATTACTGTCCTCATCCTGGCTGTGGAAAAACATCCTGCGACACAGGACCTGAATGGATGCTGTGCACCTTTAACCTGCAGGTCAAGAGTAAAGACTCTGGGCGCCATTCCACAAAAGGAAGGACCTGTGACTTAAACACCCCAGTTTCCCCTAGGGTGGGGAATCTAGTTAAAACTTGGTCCGCTCAGAGTCTTTGGGAAGCCTTGGTCAGTGCCAGCTGGTAGCTATTTACTGCTACAGAATCGTCATTGATTGGGGAGGTTTTTTTTCTTTTTTCCAAAATGCAAATAGTTTTATTGTTTTTTATATTGTAAAAAGGTTACATGCTAGTTGACAATGATATTAATAATCTCTTGCTGCTGCTACTGCTGCTAAGTTGCTTCAGTCGTGTCCAACTCTGTGCGACCCCATAGACGGCAGCCCACCAGGCTCCCCCGTCCCTGGGATTCTCCAGGCAAGAACACTGGAGTGGGTTGCCATTTCCTTCTCCAGTGCATGAAAGTGAAAAGTGAAAGTGAGGTCACTCAGATGTGTCCGACTCTTCAGGACCCTATGGACTGGAGCCTGCCAGGCTCCTCTGTCCATGGGATTTTCCAGGCAAGAGTACTGGAGTGGGATGCCATCGCCTTCTCCGAATAATCTCTTACAAAGTGTAAAGAAAGAAAAACGTCAAGTATGTACAGAATATTCTTTCACATAATAGAACTGATTTTCCTTAACCTGTCTCTGGGATGCAGGGATGAGTCACCGATTCTTTCTAGATGTAACCCCGAGTACTGGTAGTGATAGACACAGAGAGGAGAAAGACATGGTCTCTGCCCTAGGGAGGCTCACAGTGAATATGGGCTGGTGAGGGAGAGAGATATACAAATAGATGATTAAAGTTTAATTTGGTGCCTGTTACCACTGATTTCTGATCTGTATCAAGAAGGAAACAAGTCACCCTGTGTGGTGGAGTTTGGAAGCATGTTCTAAGTGAGGCCTGTTGGATGATAGCATGACGTCAAGGGAGGAGGAGGAGAGTATTCATGGAGGACACAGCAGGTACAATGGCCAGTAGCTGGAGGAAGACCCTCAGCCTTCTGGAAACTGTACCTGGAGTGTGGAATGGATGATGGAAGAGGGGAGAGGGCTGAAGCTGGGGCAGACTCATTCCAGATGATGACATTCCTCATCGATCCACAGACAGGTCCTGTTTTCTACCCTCTCTCTCCACATGTATTTATCACTGGTGTCCAGGTCACCAGTGTTTTTTTTCCCCCCTTTATTGTGTGGACAAGCAAAGAATACTGTGTACCTCAACATTCCCAAGAAACTAAAGAGCCTGGTAAAAGGACAAACAGTCCCACAAATAGTTGCAAATGTAGGATAGTAAATAATGGTTACAAAAGTTACATGTTGCAGCAATTTTCAACAATGTCTTGTAATTATCAACTGTAATTTAGGCCAACTGACCAAACCACCAAGAGCTTTCAGTGCCTCTTTGACAGCAGAGCTTGGCAAGTCCTTGAAGGGGCCTCTGCCTGACCAGTCTCTCCTCAGGATTGAACCCCAAGGACGATCAGCCTGATCCCCACAGATCTCATCTCTTTTCAGAGGGGACTTCTGACTTTCTTATGTCAGTATCTGTGAGGAAGTAGGCCTGTGATTGCTGCAGCAAAAGCAGAAAGTTTCTACGTAGTGATTTACCCTTCTAGGCTTGAGCTTAAGATGTAAGTGAATATTGGATTCATCAGAAACAACAGCTGGGCATTGACAGCAGGTAAGTTGAGAGGATAAAGTAGTTGCTAATTCCAGCTCAAATCCTGCTGCTCTTCAAAGGCTGTAGCACACAGACGACCTTGCTCTGCCCACAGCCCTCAGACAAATCACTTCAGCATAACCCAGCCCCTTCAACTGCCAGCACCTGCATTTCTGAGCCTGTGGGTTTCCTCAGCTTCACAGGCCACCCTGCTAACATGCATGACTGGATAGATATATGAGGAATATCCCCCCCAGCCTCCTCAGCAGCCTTCAACCAATGATGAGGGTATTTACACCTCAACTCTGTCAACCCTCTAATGAGATAACCCTATCCCAGAATTCCCAGGCACCCTTTCCGAGCTATTTCCCTTCTCTGTCTCATTCTTCAATTCCCATCCTCATCTCCTGAATTTCCAAATAGATGCTTTGCACATAAATCATCTCAGGGTCTGTTTCTGGGGAACCGGATCCCAGAAAAGTTCATTTCCATACCTTCCCCGGCCATCATCATCTCCCCTGCTCTAAGCATGTGAGTGCACATCTGTAACATTGAGTCTGCACCTGCCTTCTGGTTGCATTTGCCTTCCGTTCACTTGGTATATGAATCCACACACCAATCCTAACCTGCTTTAAGCACTGCAAAAGAGGGTACTGTACCTTATACTTCTTTGTCCCCCTGCACTGCCCATCCTTGAAATGGGTTCCTAGCCTGTGAACCACAAATATTTGCTGACCAGCTGTTAGATCGAGATTGGAGCTTGACACTAGTATAGGACTTATGCTAGTAGACAGCTGCTGATGACATGGCAGGCCATAAGGAAGACAGGAACACTACAGACATTGGGTTCCAGTCGTGGGTTGCAGCTATTAGTTTTCAGGTTCTATTGGTCTTCTTTCTATGTGGTGGCCTAAGTGTAGTCTCTGGCATTGGGCATCACTGGGAACTACATTCAGAATCTACAAGTTAACAAGATCCCCAGGTAGTCTGTGTGCACATGAAAGTGTAAGATGCACTGGTCTCAAGGATCCAGCTCCCACAGGGTTTTTCTACCAGAGGATTTCCCCCGAGGTCTGGACATACCCACATGTGTGCTTGCATGCATGATTCATGTATGGTTTATAAACACACACAGCCATACCCCCACAGGTTTCTTTGTAAGACTCATTTTGTTACAAAGTAATAAGTCAGTAACCTTTAAAAATGATCATCTTTGGCAATGTTAGAGTAAACAGAAACCCAGGGAACATCAAACATTATTTGTTATACAGTTTCTGAGTATTTGCACGCATCTGATGAGGGCAAGGCACTGGAAAGAGTGCAAAGTTAAACATTTAATAAAAATCAACCCTTTTGTTGTTATAAGGGGCTCTGGTTTTTCTTCTCTTAGAAAGGATCCTTCACTGGGCATTGATACTTCCAATGTAACATTCCTAGAATTCCTCACCCCATCCCCTCTCCAGTGGAAAAGGGGGTGGTGATGGGGGAAAGATGAGGAGAGTGTTCCTAATTAGCACTTTTACACATAATAACATAGAGGGTGTATATACAAGATTTTCCTTTGCTTAAATTTCCATTTTTTTTCTTGTTACTTGATTCATCATATTTCAACCAGGATCTGAAAGCATCCCCAAAACTCCCAGCATGATTTGACACAGAGATAGTGTCATCATGATGTTAAGGGGTTTTGTGTGTGTTTTTTTTTTTAATAATTTTACTCTCAAAAATTATGAGGAGAACACTTGAAAGTAGATGAATTTTATTGCGTAGCCATAACTGTACTATTTGAGCTGATATTTACATTTCAGCTCTCTTCCTTATTTATCAAAAACAGTAAGTCTGGTTTTGTTTAGTAGTGAATAGGAGTGGGAAACTTAGTGCTAGTTCACAGCCTCTAAGAAAAGATGTATCTGACAGTCAGCAGATCAGCAATGGACTGTCACACTGAAATGCTCACGCTAGAGTTCTTAGCATTAACCAGAATGAGTCTTGTTATTTAAGAAACTGAGGAGGGCATCTTGGCATCAATTTATTCCTTGTTAAGTAATAAATAAATCTAGAGTAGGTAAAGAAATAGTTGCTATTTAAGATTAATAAATTTAAGATGCCTGGAAAGTGAATGTTTTCAGAACTGTAGATTTCCCAACTTCAGTGCTATGTCAGTTCCATAGAGTTTCAAATATCTGGCAAATCACCCAGAAAAGTGGAAAACAAACACTTTCCTATCTCCTGTTGCTGAAGTCTTTATTTACTTAGTATGGTTAATTTTAGAGATCCCTGGATTATACTAAATTCCTCTTGCTGTCTATGTTTTCGCTGGCTCTTCCTTCTACCATGTTCTTCTTAGGAGACAATCTTCCTTCAGCTGTGACAACCACCCCTGTCTCAGTCAAAAGCTTCCTCCTCCTTCGAAACACTTCCCAGAGCCCACCTTCTCTGTGATAGCTCTGCATTCCCAAAACATGATTTGGTGATCAACTCTTTCTCTTCAAGACTGGTAGGTACAGATTAAATTGGCAGAGAAGGTGGGCAAGGGGAGGAAATGGGAAGTTACAGAGATTTCCTGAAGGAAATATTCTACCATCCTCCACTTTAGAAAGTGAGAATTACCTTGAAAGCTAAATGCATAGGTTTTAGTATTCCACACAGTAGATAAAATGAAAACAATGAATACGATGAGATGACACTTCTATTATTCTGCTGAGAAATGGCAAAATTAAATCATGCTGTAGTCTAAATGTGCACAGCCATCCCCACAATTCCTGTGTTGAAGACTAATCCTAAAGTGATGGTATTAAAAGGTGGAGTTTGGGGGACGTGATTAGGTCTTAAGGGTGGAGCCCTCATGTATGGGATTAGGGCCCTTATTAAAGAGTTTTCAGGGAGCTCCTTTGTCCCCTTCCTCTATGGAACCAAAAACCAAATCTACGAACACTATGATCTTAGACTTAGCAGTCTTCAAAACTGTGAGAAGCCCAAATAGACTAAGATAAAAATGGACTATGAGTCCATTCAAGATCTCAACACAGCCTTATCTAAAAACCCTGAAAAGGCTGTTCTGCTTTATTTCCACTGTTTACATAAAGGTGAGCTCACACGTGAGTAGAAAGCACTTTGGAAAGTAATTTTTTCCTCCAAGCTAGTACATTTCAGACCTTCTCTTTCAAGCACACCCTGGCCAACCTTACCTTCAAACCCCATCCTATTAGCTGCAGTTTGTTCGCATATTTTGATTTACTTATTTATTTATGCCCTGCTTACTTCCAGCAAGCAGTTCAGGAGGTTCACAATGAAAACATGGTTGCTATGAGACCAGAAATAATTAACCCAAGGCAAAATGCAGGAACAGAAAAGGGGAGCATTGGTGGGATAGGGGGCACACATGTAGCAGAAAACCTTAATCTATTTTAGCTAAGGAAATTGCCAATCTCAGGCAAGGTCACATTTGCAAACTGCATTTTGCATTTTCCATTTCATTCTCCTCTGTACATAATGAGGTAATACTTATCCAAGTACTTCTGTCTAACTTGTATTTTGGGAGTTATATGTCAGCTACCATGAATAAAACATCCTGGCTTTTTTTGTTTGTTTGTTTTAATAAGTAGGTGCAAAGAAAGATAGGCATCTTGTTTTTAATTGTATAATGAGTAAATTATGTAATGTAATGAGTAAAGTATGGAAAGTTCAATTGTAGCTGATGTATAGTTCAGCTGAGTTAAATCATACCATATTGTGTTCCTTTTCTAATGACCACAAAGCACTTTTTCTTTTTTTCCTGGCAAAAAGTTCAAACACAATTTCTTTTTCTTTCTCCCTATTTCTTTCCTTCCTTTTTGGGCCCATAATAAGCAACTTTCTTCAAAATGGGTTCCATGATTAGGCCAGAAGATCTGTGGTTACTTTTTCTATCATTCTGTGATTATACCACATTTGCTAAATAGATATTGTGTAGTTAAAGATGGGCTGCTTCTTTGAGTTCTGCAAAAATGTTTCAATGCTAAAATCCCCAATGCTCTTTCAAAAAGTTTGCTTAATTGAAGCAAAAGAAATAGTGGAACCATTGTTGGGGATAATCAATGAGAGGTAATTTACATGAGGGGACCATGGTGTGGTGGGAGAAGAAATTCTGGCTCTGTATAATTCATTCTGAGTCGCTTGAGCCCACACAAAAGATTTACCTTTAAAAGGCTAAGTTCCCAAGCCCCCAGTTTTTAACGAGTAAATCCGACCTCTAAATCCTTTATCAACCCACAAAACAACACTATGCTTGAAGCTCAAATTAGATAGATTTCTACAAGCTTTAAAATCTATAAGTATTTGGGGGTCAATGCAAAGAAAAGATGCTGAAAAATAAACTCTCAGCACAAACGAAGAGAGATTTGCGTTTTCAGACATAAGTGGCCACACCAAATGCTGCTTAGGGGAAAATACTCTTAAATTAGAAACACTTATTGACAGGAGGCCATGTTCAGTTTTCTACCAGTTAAAAAAATCAATCATAGTAAAAACAGAATTTATTTGGTTGCATTATTATCTCAAATAGCAAGGCATAAAAATAAGCTACATTTACATTCTATGATTTCTACTTTAAATCCTAAGTCAACTTCATTCAAACACCTCTTCGAGGAAGACATAGTAAGTTCCATATTTAAATATTAAATAAAAGCCACAATTGCTTTATAAGTGCAAAAATTATACCTTGTGTTTTTTGCTTGTATTTTTCGTTTAACAAGGGCATGGTTTACTTTAGCATTCTGTGCCAAGTGCATGGACTTGAACTGAGTCCAGCTGATCTCTAATTTTTGCCATGTTAGAAAATTTGAGGTTCATTCAAAACAAAGGATACATCTGTTTTCATCAGCTGTTTCTTGAATTTTATTACTGGGACTTATTTTTTTTAATTGTTTTACCTAGACAGTATTGTTTTACTAGGCATGATTTATTACTCTATGTGTGCCCATGGAAACTGTGTTCCTAAAATCATAGAAACTGAATCAAAAATAATAAGGAAAGGATAGGAACTTATTCCCTTTACATTGGATTAAATGATTATTTAGAATATATAAATCTGTTTAAATTATAATAGAGCTTTGTTTATCAATGGGAAGAAAAATATGTTCAATTAACTCCAAGTTTATGTACAGAAACTTGAGGCATGACCAGAGGATAAAAGAAAGAATTGAGGACTGTGACATTTCGGAATGCTATTTTAAAAATCAGCTCAAAATTGGAGGATTATCTGCCTAAGAGAGACATCAGCAGTGTTTTTATTTATTCTCTACTTTGTTCCACAAAAAAGGATTTCAAGCAGCTTGCTTTCTTAATGTTCATATTTAAAATGGTTGAATCTTAGCTTTTGAATATGATAAACTGACAGTACTTGATGCCTACTTACTTTGCAAACATTTTACATGTATTTTTGTGCTAGTATTTTCAGGCTAGAAGAGTGTATCCTTGTCTGGGCAGCATTTTAAGAAATAATCTTATTTATTTATGTTTTGAATGTGCTGGGTCTTCATAGCTGTACAGGCTTTCCTCCAGTTGCTACGAGTGGGGGCTACTATATAGTTGGGGTGCTTGGGCTTCTCATCGCGGTGGCTTCTCGTTGCAGAGCATGGGCTCTAGGGTGCTTGAGCTTAAGAGGTTGTGCCTCCTGGAGCTCTAGAGCGCAGGCTCAGTAGTTGTGGTGCAGGGGCTTAGTGGCCCTGAGTATGTGGGATCTTCCTAGATTTGGGATGCAATCCGTGTCTCCTGAATTGGCAGGTGGATTCTTTACCAGTGAGCCACCAGGAAAGCCCTCATGTAACATTTTTAAAAGGAGAAATAGTCTATCTTGGTAAAATGTTGAATAAATTTCATCTCTAGGTAAACTTTTTCCCAGGTTACCAAAACAGTGGCTTATATTTGCTTACTGAGCCGGTATTGAGGTTTTGGACACTTTTAGAACTTCCAAACCTTTATTAAATCACAAAATAAGTTATCTGGAAAAATTAAGGGGATATATGGCTTTTGAGACAGCTTGTTTTAGTTTTGGTGATCATTTAGATACATCTGCATTTACATTTAAGATTTTCAACACTGAAACAATAATAGCTAACAATTATTTAGCACTTTTCTGTGCCAGGCATTGTTGTGAATGCTTTGTTTTTAACTCACTGAATCCTCATAACCTCTCTATGATGTGGGTACATTAATCTGTTTCATAAACTGAGCCATGCAGAGTTAAGTGACTTGCTCAAGTCATGACTGGCTGGTGGTAGTGCCAGGATTCGAACACAGGAAAGAGCTTCTGATCCCCTCTATGACCACCACACCACCCCTGTGCCTGCTCTGTTGGGAGGGCTTTCCATGGACTGCCACCTTTTCTGTTCTCCCAGGGTGGGACTTCCTCTGGAAATATGTATCCCAAGAAATCTCTCATGTGTGTCAACAGTTTGAACAGCCTGGCTCTTTGTTAGACCTACTAGTGTCTTACCAATTCTGCTTTCCAAGCAGTAAAGGACGCCTCTAGAAAGCCAAACACTTAACTGCTCCTTATTTCAAGGGGAAATTTTGAGGCAGTGGAACAGTTGGGGCTGCTGCTAGAAAGTCTCAGAAAGAGCTATAAATCTTCAGGTGGGTGTGATTCAGGGAGGCCCTGAGCAGGGGCTGGCGTGGAGAAGCTTCACACATTGCACAGATAGACCCGCTGACTCCAGCAGAAACAGGTCTGTAATGACCTGGACTCCATCATCTGGAATTTCTAAAAAGAGGGACTATAAACTCATCTGTCAATAGATGCTATGGACATTTAAAATTTTAAATGTCTTTAAATTTTTACTTTGAACATTAATATTCCAAACTTTGAACAGACCACAGAATAGGAGAGCTTAAAAGCCTTCTAGTAAAATAGGACCAGGATTCATGTACCCCCAGTAAGTAAAATTTTTATGTTCCAAGGTAGACTGCCACTGATTAAAAATGACTTTTAAAACCTGGTATTGGTTTCTCTGCAAAGGAGGTATTCAGAGAGGAAGAAGGAAGCACAAGAGAGGGGCACATTGGTACCTTCAATGGTATTGCCAATGTTCTGTTTCATTACTTAAATGTGTTTATATCTGTTCTTTCATATATAGCATGTATTCCATAATGTCAAAAAGCTATTAATATTAAACATTTACTATGTGCTAATAGTATGCCTAGCACACTAGGCCTCTACGGAATGGCTTATTTTTAAATTCATTGATATTTCCAGTATTATCACATTAAAATTAAAAGTTTTACTTAAAATTTTTACTTACATTTACTTACTGAAAATTTTACTTACACACATTAAAAATACTACTTATAATAATGATTGATTGCTGCCATTAAAAAAAAATCATTTGCTCTATGCCAGGTTCTTCTTAGGTATTATTTCATTATTCCTCCTACCGAAGTCTTGAAGAATTTGTGTCAGCTAAGATGAGTTTGATAATACATATCAAACTAAAGCCAGTTTCAATAATAAGAATATTTATTATCTCATTTAAGAAGTCCGCAAGACTTGATGGGTCCAGGATTCCTCCAAAAGTTCCACAAGGTCATCAGGAACCCTTGATGATAAGGCTGTTTCTCTCCATCTCCTTGGGATAGTAACATAACCCTGTAATCATGTCCCCTTTTGCTTGCAAGATGGCTGCCACAGATCTGGGCAGCATATGTTGTAGACCCAGCAACATCTGGTTAAAGAAAAGGCATGTGTCCCTCCATGTGTCTATTCTTATTTGGGAAGAAAACCTTTTCCATCAATCTGCATCCCAGAAAATTTCACCTCAAGTCCAAATGCCCAGGATAAAGTCATATACACGCCCCCTAGTTACAAAGGAGGATGATGTATTTAGTGCCATGTTTTTCTCATCTTTGTTCTCTTTGTTGATTTCATGTCTAAAATGTCCCAAGTTTGGTGCTGAAGTGCTCTCTGGTGTTCCCAAGTATGAGATGGCTGTGAGGCACCTCATGGATAAAATTACGTAGGTTGCATTTGTCCATGAATTTCAGCACTCTTGGCTGGGCTCAATTTTAATGAATTAATGATCTGTATCACTTAAGACATCTTTAAATAGAAACACACATAAAACAAGGTTATGTATTGATCAGTTGATGAAAATACGTGGCTGGAGGCTTTTGAGAAGCTACTCCTGTATTTCTTTTAGAAACAGTGCTTCCATGCTTGCTAATCCAGTGTCTGACGTGACTTTGTAGAACACAGCTACTATGAATAGTAATAGTTGACTCTGTGCACAAACACACACATTCACACAGCACACACACACACACACACACACACACATATATATACACACACCCAGACAGTGATATAGCATCACATTCACCGGCAGCATAAGGCTGTCTAGCAGAGTTCTCCGAACTGAAATAATTTCACACCTTCTCACTCCAGAATGGGGTACCCAAATGTCCCAATTTGCCCTTGATAGAAGAGTTCCCCAGGATGAGGGACCTTTGGCGTTGAAACAAGGAAAATCCCAGGAAACAAGGAAACTCCCAGGAAACAAGGAAAATCAGAAAGAGTTGATGCCCCTGCTCCAGAGTTTCTTGAAGCCAGGGAATTGAGGTGGAGGGGGAGTGTCCATCCTAACCCTTCAACTCCTGCTCTGAAGCTAGCAGCTGCACCATCTTTAGGAAGGAGTCTCATGGAATGAATGCACACCCAAGCAGCTAAACACTGCTGTCCCCACTCAGGCTTCTGAGGGCTCCCAAGCAAAAGCTGGATTTTCCCTGGCAAAGCTTCACTGAGAAAGCATTAACAGGATGCTCATTTGATTTACATTCCTAATGCACCTTGCAAGTGTCTCTTTGGTATGTGGAAACGTCTAAGAGATGAATTATGAAGAAATACAATATATGGCACAATAAAAAAAAGCAATAACAGATGCCCAGGAATTAAAATATTTTCATTCAGGCAGCAAAATATATTATTTTATTTAACTCGCTTGTAAATTGATAAAGGATAGAGAGAAAAATGTGGATTTCAGGACCAAATCCATATGTCCTATATCAGCAAATTCTCAAATTTCCACAGATTTGGGACTATATCGACTAGTCATTCTCAACCCTGGTATTATATTAGAATTATCTGGGAGGTTTTAAAACTTCCTATGCCTGGACGCCACCCATTACAATGAAATTAAATAGAAACAGAGTGGGGGAGAGGAATTATTGGGCATTTAAATTGTTCTAACAGCTTCCCAGGTGATTCTAATAACATACAGCCAGGGTTGAGACTCTCTCACAGGGAGGGTGATGTTGAGAAAGGGTCTTGGAAGGTTTCAGCAGAGAATGCTATAATCAGTTGGTGATGCCTGCTGTGGGTGGGAGAGGGAGAAAGGTGGTACCTCACAAGGCTGCACTAAGCCATCTTTTTCAGCCTAGCCAAAGTGGGAATATTCAAGCTCTGAAGTCAGGCAGATCTTGTGTAATCTGGATCAGATGATTGGCACTCTTACCAGTATCTTCATCCTGTTACCATTTTGCAACATTGTCATGAGGGTTAGGTGGGGAAGAATATGCCAAGTACCTGGCAAATAGTGGATGCTTAATAGAGGGGAGCTATCATCATCATAACCAGGCTCCCATGTTTTCATTTTTGACCACATTCTGATTTACATTCCATTCCCTGGTGGCTCAAATGGTAAAGCGTCTGTCTACAATGTGGGAGACCTGGGTTCGATCCCTGGGTCAGGAAGATCCCCTGGGGAAGGAAATGGCAATCCACTCCAGTACTATTGCCTGGAAAATCCCATGGACAGAGGAGCCTGGGAGGCTACAGAGGCTACAGTCCATGGGGTCACAAAAAGTCGGACACGACTGAGTGACTTCACTTTCACTCCTAACAAAAGAGCTTCCCAGGTGGCTCAGTGTAAAGAATCTGCCTGCCAATCCAGGAGATGCAAGGTCGAACCCTGGGTCCAGAAGATCCCCTGGAGGAGGAAATGGCAACCCACTCCAGTATTCTTGCCTGGAGAATCTCATGGACAGAGGAGCCTGGCGGGCTACAGTCCACAGGGTTGTTAAGAGTCAGACACGACTGAGTGTCTGAGCACATATGCACGCAGCCTAACAAAGAGTAACAGAAGAGTGTTTATGAGATAGCAGCAACAGTGTTTTACAGACAAAATGAATAACACAAGAAATGAATGGTATGGCCGAAGCAATTTTGCAAGCATATAATCTAGTTCAGGGGTCAGCAAATCACTGCCTGTGAGCCAGATCCAGCCACACCTATTCATTTACTCATTGTCTATAGCTGTTTTCCCATAACGGATACCACATGGCCCATAAAGCCAAAAATATTTGCTCTCTGGTTCTTTACAGAAAGTTTGCTGACCCTTGATTCTAGTTCATCAGTTCTCAGTCCAGTCCAAGGACCTCTGAAACCCCTTCAGGGGATCTGAGAGGTCAAAGCTATTTTCACACTAATACTCACATATCATTGACCTTTTCACTGGGATGACATTTGTACTGAAAGGACAAAAGGAATGTTGGGTAAAGCTGCCAGTGCCTTAGCACAAATCAAGACCAAGTGTACTCTTCATTGTTTTCTTTACCACTACATGTTTGTAGGGAATAAACCAAAACACAAAATCCCAGTTTCACTTAACTCAGGTTGGCACTATTGGTATTTTGAGCCAGATAACTGTTGGTTTCGAGGGGGCTGTCCTGTGCACTGTGGGTTGTTTAGCAGCATCTCCAGCCTTTGCCCAGTAGACGCTACCAACTCATCCCCTCCCATCCCCCACTGCAACAGTCAAAAACCTCTCCAGACATTTTTTGAAATTTCTTTTATTTAACCAAATAGATGGTAAATATTAATAGATACAACTCAGATAAACAAAAAATCTTTGGTGTCTTCTGTAATTTTTTAAACAGTAAAAAGTTCCCAAGACCAAAAAGTTTAAGACTTGCTGTTCCATTCTGTATTTATAGGGTATTTATGATATTTATACTGCTAAATCAATACAAAGTGAAAAGGATCATATGTATAAGATATAGGAAAAAGAAGTGGGGAGTTTGGGGTTTGGGATGGGAGGGGTGGAGGCATAGCCAGTGAAAACACAGCTTTAGAGATCCGGGGGGCAGTGTGACCTGGACTGACTAGCCCTCCATCTGTGCCTCAGTTTCCCTCTTACACAATGGAAGCGATTGCAGTACTTACTTCACAGTGTTGTTGGGAGAATTACGTGAATAAATACCTAAAAAGCATATAGAATAGCTTTGGTGCTTAGATTAAGTGCTCTCCGTGGGTCAGCTATTATTGTTTCAATATTAAATCATCAGTTTATGTCAGAAGGGATGAGGTCAGGCCTGCCATTAAAGCACACAGGTGCTGTTGACCCTGTCCCATGGCAGGATGACTGAAAGCAGAAAAATGCAGTCACTGGCCCCCAGAGACGAAATATCGTGGTGCCAAGAAAGAAATCAGAATCCCCTAGCCCACTTCTTACCCTAACCTCACACTTTCTAATCCAAAGTCACATCTGTTACCCCTGTGAGGTACGTGGACGTGCTCCAAGGTTTCAGAGCAAACGACGGGAGGTTGGCTTGGTTTCATGCGTGAGTTCCAGAGCAGTTATGACTTTTCTTCTTCCCGCGCTGTGATTAATTTTCCCTTCAGCTCAGTTTAGCTGCCAGAAAGTCACCCAGCATTGTGTTGATTTCGGCCATCCTCACCTTTAGGAAGACATGTGCTTTCAAAAAAGGTCTCTTAATGAAACCATAAGGACACCTCTTAGATAAGCAAGTGAAATGTTTGTAGATTGACTTTTAAAAAGCTGCTGAAGAAGAACCTGAAGCTGAAGCAGAGGACGTTGCCTGAAATTTGAAACTGCACTCTGTTGAAAACTGTCCCATCTCCTGTGTCCCAGTTCTTATCTCTCCTGACCTCCCTGGGGTCAAGCAAGATATGTTTTACTGTAATTGTTTTCTGTGGCTATTGAGAATGTTGCGTTTAGATCCTAAAACCTGTTGAATTCACACGTCATATTCTCTGTGAAATCTGACCTGACTCTACTGTTTGACATTAACTCCCCTCCCTCGGTCTCCCTGTTCTGTTCTTTTATCCTTTGAGGCACATTTCTGCGTCCAACACACACTGTATTTTACACATATATTTTATTATCTGCCTCATTATTATGGCAAAGTTTTTAGCGATTTTTGTTCAGTGCTGTATTCCTAGTTTCTAAAACAGTGTCTGGTACATGGTATGGACCCCGACATCCAGCTTTTGCCTTTAAATGAGGAAGGGAAAACATCCCTGTGATGAATTGCGCACCGTGAATTCACATACAGAACCCTTGCATGAATGAAAGCATCTATATTGAAAAAAATATTAGACTCAAAAAGAGTACTTAAGTTTCCCCTCTGTTCCCTAGCAATTTCATGAGCCAAAGCATAAAATAGGCTATCAGGAACTTGTCCCAATGGTGTTTATGTTTCATTCATCTAATATTGTTATCCTTCAGTGAATATCTCTTCAGTTAGCTATCCAGCTCACAGAAGTGTGTCTCAGTCCCACAAAGCACTGTGCCCTAGGGCTTCCCTGGTGGCTGAAATAGTAAAGAATCTGCCTGCAGGACTTCCTGGTGGTCCAGTGAATAAGGCTGTGCACTCCCAATGCAGGGGGCCTGGGTTTGATCCCTGATCAGGGTACTAGATCACATATGCTGCAACTAAGACCCAGAGCAGCAAAATAAATAAATATTAAAAAAAAAAAAAAAAAGAATCTGCCTTCAGTGCAGGAGAACTGGGTTCAATCCCTGGGTTGGGAAGATCCCCTGGAGAAGGGAATGGCAACCCACTCCAGTATTCTTGCATGTGAAATCCATAGACAGAGCAGCCTGGTGAGCCACAGTCTGTGGGACTGCAAAGACATAACTGATCAACTAACAGAGGTTCTTAACAAATAGTTATTAAGGAGCTGATTGGCAAGTACCTCCTTCCCCAAGAGATGTATTCCAATGCAATTATACATGGAATCTTTGAAAACCAAGTTAAGTACTAAAAATTAGGGATATTCACTACTGAAACCTGTTCTCTACTAAGTATTTCTTGTAAAGCACAGAATGCCTTTGCAAACACATACTTTATTTGTAAAGTCATATCTTGGCATTGAGAGCTTCCCTGGTGGCTCAGATGTAAAGAATCTGCCTGCAATGCAGGAGACCTAGGTTCAATCCCTGGATCAGGAAGATCCCCTGGAGAAGGGAATGTCTATCCACTCCAGTATTCTTGACTGGAGAATTCCATGGACAGAGGAGCCTGGTTGGCTACAGTCCATGGGGTCGCAAAGAGTCAAACACGGCTGAGTGACTAACACACACACACACACACACACATACATGTCTTGGAATACAAGGTTTACTTAAATCAGTGAACTGAGACATACACAGAGTGTAGATGCTACAGGCTCAGTTCTGTGCCAGGTTGATTGATGTATGAGAAGTGGCACCTTTAGGAGAATTGAGTGGTACATTTAACCATTAGGAAATTATACATGGAAGGGCGGATTGCGGGTCCCTTAAAGGCAGAGACTGCTTTTCATTCACCTTTGCCACCTAGTGTCTGTGCATGCTCAGTCGCTTCAGTCGTGACTGGCACTTTGTGACCCCAGGGACTGTAGCCGGCCAGGCTCCTCTGTCCATGGGATTCTCCAGGCAAGAATTCTGGAGTGGGTTGCCATGCCCTCCTCCAGGCAATCTTCCTGATCCAGGAATTGAACCCACGTCTCTTAGGTCTCCTGCATTGGCAGGCGGGTTCTTTACCACTTGAGTGACCTAGGGTAATGCTGCTGCTGCTGCTGCTAAGTCACTTCAGCCATGTCCGACTCTGTGTGACCCCATAGGCGGCAGCCCACCAGGCTCCCCTGTCCCTGGGATTCTCCAGGCAAGAATACTGGAGTGAGCCGCCATTTCCTTCTCCAGTGCATGCATGCATGCAAAGTTGCTTCAGTCATGTCCTAGGGTAATGGTAAGAATTAAACCTGTGCCTGTTAACAGAGCACAAGGCTTGGACAGACTCAGGTCTAGCACAGGCATATTATAGACTTACAGTACTGATCTGGTGATGCAAAAAAAAATCATGAGTAAACAAAAATATCAAATGAAACCAAGTATTAAAGTGAAAGTGAAAGTCACTCAGTCGTGTCCGACTCTTTGCAACCTCATGTACTATACAGTCCATGCCATTCTCTCGGCCAGATTACTGGAGTGGGTAGCCTTTCCCTTCTCCAGAGGATCTCCCCAACCCAGGGATTGAACCCAGGTTTCCCACACTGCAGGTGGATTCTTTACCAACTGAGCTATCAGGGAAGCCCATCAAGATTTTTAAAAAAGAATTTGTAATACAATGATTGAAAATTGAGACAGAAGGGGTCACTGTGTATGGCTCCACGAAGGAGACAGGAGTCATGTCTTGAAAGAAATGAAGGCTCAAAATGCTGTAACAAAGGAGACAGGGAAATTCCTAGCTGGAAGAGTTAATTTAGACCTGTACACCTACCACTTAAAAGGATTTTGAGCATCAGTCTCTGACATATATTTGTTTAAAATTATACATATATTCTATTAAACTACCATTATAAAAATATTTTTAAATACATAAGAGATGGGATGGGGAGGGAGATGGGAGGGAGGTTCAAGAGGGAGGGGACATATTTATACCTATGGCTGATTCATGTTGCTGTTTGACAGAAAACAGCAAAATTCTATAAAACAATTATCCTTCAATTAAAGAATAAATTAATTTTTTAAGTAAAAAAATAAGATTTTAAAAGAGCAGTTAAAGAGGAAATAAGCGTATTTTAAATTATTAATGGTATATCATTATTTATGTTGGGCACAAATCTACATTTCAAATAACCTTCTAGATAATTTTGAATTTTTATGGCTCTCTTCCAGTCATGTTGGATTAAAACTTGTCAGCCCATAATATGCCTGATGAGTTCTCCTAGGCATAGGAGGCCTGTCAGCTAAGCCATTTTCTTATTCATTCATACCTAAGTTATTCATATTGTCTTTCATCATCAGTTTCTTTGAAGGAATCTATTTAAGTCAATTGTGAGAGTTAACCTGATTAAAGTTAACTAATAGAATCTATTCGTTCAACCAGGCACAATAAGTCTGTAACATGCTGCCAGAAGCTTAAAGTGAATAGATGAGTGAAGATATCCTGTGGAGAAGAGGTAAACCAGTATGGTGCCTGCCGTCATCCGACAGGTGGATGGCTGGAGGGTGCCACTGATCAGGCCTCCTGTGTCCGTGTGGGGTTAGTGAGTCACTGGCATGGAACCTTGGCCCCAGGAAGAACTATAGTCTGGAAGGGTGGATATGTGAGGTCAGATCATTAGCAGTGGTTGACAGATTTGGACATGGCAAGATAGGCTCATGAGGCTACATATTCTTAAGAAGGGAGTAATAGGAAAATTTTAAAAAATTGTCCTGGGAATCAGGAAAAAAATTAAAACCTCAAAGAAGCCAATTCAGAGGCATCATGAGTGAAACATTGTTAACTTCAGCTAGCTCTGTGAGTATACTCCCCATAGAGCTGTCATCTGCAGGACATGAGACTCTGACTTTCTTTTAAAATACAGGCCTTAGTTCTTCATCATTCTCCACTCCCTCCTACCCCCTGCCAGCTTTATTAAGGTATGATTAACAAGTAAAATTATAAGTATTTAAAGTATACAGCATGATGATTTGATATACATATATGTATATCAAAGGATTCCTCCCATCAATTTAACTAACACATCCATTATCCCATATATTTTAGCAAATTTCAGTTCCATGATACCATGTTAGCAACTGTGGTCACCATGTTATGCATTAGCCTCTCAAACCCCTATTCATCTTATAACTGAAAGTTTGTACCCCTTACCAACTTTTACTCATTTCCCCCACCCACTAGCCATTGGCAACCACTTTTCTGGTCTCTGCTTCTATGAGTTTGACTTTTTTTTTTTTAAAGATTCTATATATAAGAGATATCAGTAAGTAATTGTGTTTTCTCTGTCTGACTTGTTTCACTTGGCATAATGCCCTCCAGATTCATCTATGTTGTCACAGATGGTGGGATTTCCTTCTTTTTTTGTGGCTGAATAATTTTTCATTCCATGCATGTGTGCCGTATTGTCTTTATCCATTCATCTGTCAGTGGACACTTAGGTTGCTTCTATGTCTTGGCTGTTGCAAGTGATGCTTCTGCAAACATGGCTGTGCTGGTATCTCTTTGAGATATGATTTTGTTTCCTTTGAATAGATTCCCAGAAATGGGATTAATGGATCATAAGGTAGTTCTGGTTTTGGAGGAACAGCCAAATTGTTTTCCTTAGTGGCCGCACCCGTTTTCATCCCCACCAACAATTGTATGCGTTCTCCATTGTTCTTGTAGGAGAGAGCCAGGAGCTGCCTGCCATTCCTGGTGAGTCAGCTGGCCAGCATGGAGCACTCGTTTCATCATATTCTCCTGCTGGAGATCAAGAGCATCACGGACACCTTCTCCTCCATCCTGGGCCCACAGAGCAGAGACATCTTCCGCATGAGCAACAGCTTCACTGCCATTTCCAAGCTCCTTACCCGACAACTGGAAACCACCAAGGCCAGAAATGACAGGTGAGCAGGAATTCCTGGGGACCTCAGGATCTGCTGCGAACCCATGAAGGCATAGCACCAAAGGCTATGCTTTTTTTTTGTAGGCATCAAAGTTTCCAAAGAAAGCCAAACTCACTATCTCAACATAGAGTAATTTCTGAATAAATTATGACATTTGCCAGAATTTTTCTAAATCTGTAAAAACCAGAATTAACCAAAACAATTTTTTCAAGTGCAGAAAATACAGTAAAGAAATAAGAATGTAGTACAAATAATAATGTTTATCAGTTCAGTCAGTTCAGTTCAGTTGCTCAGTCTTGTCCGACTCTTTGCGACCCCATGAATTGCAGCACGCCAGGCCTCCCTGTCCATCACCAGCTCCCGGAGTTCACTCAGATTCACATTCATCGAGTCAGTGATGCCATCCAGCCATCTCATCCTCTGTCGTCCCCTTCTCCTCCTGCCCCCAATCCCTCCCAGCATCAAAGTCTTTTCCAATAGAATTTGTTTATTTATTTAACAAACATTTAAATCATTACTTACTCTATGCCAGGAATTCTGCCAATGGCTAGACATATATAGAGAGAAAACATATTCCTTTATCCAAAGAGCTCATTGTCCATAGAGTAGGTAGATAATAAGTGGATAATTATAGAATAGTGGGAAGATTATGCCAATTATGATTGTGTCAGGGAGTTTGGGGAACACAGATTGGGGTACCTACTTCTGCATGGAATGGAGAGGAAGCTGAAATCAGGAAATGCTTCCCAGAAGAGGTGACATTTGGAACCAAGTCTTGAAAGATGACCAGATTACACCAGGCTGGCTTTGGGGCAGTATGTGGAAGAGCACAGCACTTTCTGGAAACAGAAGTCATTCTGTCTGGCTAGCATCAATACTAGGTAATACTGATGAAGTAATATGCAAGGACCAGATGGTGCAGGACATGACAGACCTTCTTAAGGAGTTTAAATTTTATCCTGGAGGCTGTGAGGAGTCCTGGTAGGATTTTTACATATTAGGATATGATCAGAATCCATATTTCAGGAAGCTTGTTCTGGCCCCAGTGCAGAGAACATCTCAGGCAGAGGCAGACTGGAGTCAGGTCAAATGAAGAAAGAACAGATAAGTGTCCACAGGTATTGGCAATTTAAAAATTACTGATGATTGTAGTGAGTGATCTGCCAGTGGTATGGATGGGCATAAAATAGGATGCCTGGAGTTGAAGGGAGAGAATGGATATGATAAATCTGGTCCTTTCAAGAAGTCTAGACCATGCAAGATTGAGGGAGGTGTTTTATTATATTTGTCACATTTTGAATAGAAAGACACTTGGAAAAGTTTTATGACCATAGGAGTTACACAATACTTTCGAATTCATCATCTCATTTGATCCTCATGATCACTCTGCAAGTTGAGAAGGGCAATTATCATTATTCCTATTTTATAGAGGAAGAAACAAAGGCTCAGAGACTGGTTAAATCTCTTCCCAAAGTTACATAGTAACTAAATGATAAAAGATGGACTAAAATTTCAGATCCTATGCATTGGAAGGTTTTCAGTTCTGGAGAAGGGGCAGGACACATTTAAGACTAGCATCAGTTTTTGTGAGTTTGGGGGGTTAACAAATGATGCATATCATTTTCAGTCTGAAATAGCATTCCAGAAACACAGAAGCCAACCTCACAAAATAATGAAGATTTAGTCACAAGGATCCACTTTATGTCCAGCATGGCACACAGCCTGAAGGTCCCAAGAGACACAGGACAAGACATAAGACATGAAACACCATTCCTCAAAGGGTGCACAGTCAGTGCATGTGAGGCGTTAGTGGAAGCAGGTATAGCAGGCTGTGGCGCAAGAGAGACATACAGCCAGGGAAATGAAGAATGTTTCACAAAGAAGATGAAATTTAAATTCATTCCATATTTGTTGAGTAGCTTCCATGAGCCAGGCATCTGCGTAGGTACCAGATCATGTTGCACAGGATGAATGAAAGTTCCCAAATAAGGGTTGAAAGGGCACTCCAGATACAAAGGACACTCCTCATGTGCAAAGATAAAAGGGTTTAAGAGTGTGTGACCCAGACTGAGGAAAAGCGATTGGTTCAAGGTGACTGGAGTGAATATACCAGTGAAGCACAGAAAAAGTTAGGTCAGAGGCACAGTCACAGAGAAGCAAGGAGTTTGTTCTGTAAGCAACATGGTGACCTGGGAAGATTTTTACCCAGAGAATGAACTCTGCTTCTAACAGTAATTAGTAGATAGAGGGCATTCAATATTTCTTCACTAAAGGACTAGATGGGTGAGGAAGTGGCTGACATGGTGGAGCCCTGAATGGATTTGGCTGGCAAAAGAGAGGGTGACCAGGATGCTATTGCTGGAGCCTTAGCAGTCAGCTCCCTCCATGGTGAGACAGCTTGGAACTAGAAAGAATCAATTACTGGTGAGAGGTGGGCTGAGGAGAAGAGGAGAAGAGTGAATGAGAACCCAGAGATGTCTAGCTTGAGTGACCACATGCACATGGAAAAGCATGCTGATAACCAAGAAAAGATGGAGCAGGAGGGGAGCCCATACAAAGCACCTCTTTGCCCATTCCACGCAGAGAATATTTTCTGGCCAAGATGGTCATCTCAACAATAGCTGTTCATTCAAGGAAGACAGGTAGCAAGTGTCCTTTTCTCTCAACGCCATACTTTTGATTTAGCATATTAAAATCTATTGTTGCCTGGTTCAACAGCTAGCATAGATGCCTATAATACCAGGATGTCTAATTTTGGTGTTATTGACATTTGGTTAAGTCTTGGTTGTGGAGCTATCCCATGTACTCTAGAAATACTTCCCACTTCCCCGGCCTCTATGCACCAGATGCTAGTAGCAACCCTCCCCCTCAGTTGTACTAACCAAGAATGTCTCCAGACATTGCTAAATGTTCCCTTAGAGACAGAAATCACCCCCAGTTGAAAACCACTGCTATCTACATATTTCATTTTAAAAACAGCATTTACATCTAGCAACAGCCTACACATGGCAACATCCAAGAAACCCAAAGCCAGCGTCACGAAGGGATGCTTTGTCATCTGTGTGCAAGCAGAGTCACTGTTAGCTAATTTTCATGGTGCAGTTTCAGAATTCAGTTTAGAGCTTCTACAGCTGGGGTTTGGGGGAGCCACTTTATATTCTCTGCACAGCTAGCCTGCTCGTTTCTTCCAATGGTGACTGGCGTGTGCGTCAGATGTAAAAGCTCAGACGTGTATTCTGGCCAACAGTCTGTCCATTCTTTCTTGCCTCTACACATGCAAAGTTACAAGGGGCCAATTGACTCTCTGTGAGATTATATGTGTGAAAAGGGTTTATATAAAGGAAAAACTTGTTATACAGGGTGTTACATTAAGGCATTCCAACAGGAAAAATGGTTCTTAATAAAGTAGGCCCAATCCAATTAGCAATAGATAACTTCCTCATGAAAAGAAGAATTTAAGAGATATGTAGATAGGAGAAAAAAAGGGGGTCTCCCTGTCCAAATATGGGTCTGCATTAGAAAAATTCATTTCTCCTCCCTTTATTATTTTTCTATGGAAAAAAAGAGAAAAAAAATGTTAAGAGATAAAAGGTCACCATGCTCTTCAAATATTGCCACCACCATCACCACCTCAGCCTCTCCCTCAATTCAGAATACTTCATCCATTTCAACCCTCTCCATCAGTCTCCTAATCGATTATAAGTATTCAGTGGGAACCTCAAAAGACTGGTGTGGACTGCCCCCTTTTTGTATTAGCTGCTCATCCTCTCTGGGATGGTTGCTAAGGCTTCTCTCCCAACATCTCTTCTCTGAATAGCCTTCATTGTGACCATTTAGCTTCAGTAATTTTAATCTGTGCCCCACAAAGCAGAGAGATCCACACTTTTGTCTAAAGCATCTAGCAAAGTCTGACCCTTACAACTGAAGGGGAAATGAATAAGGAAAGAGAGAGCTTGAAAGAAAATTAAAGATGGTTAAAATTCAAAACAGATGTCCTCTAATTTACAAATCTGACACATAGCCCAGCAGGCCAGATTTTAGACTTCAGGCCAAGATTATAAGACTATCAAAAGAAAAACAATTAGCATCCTAGAGAGACTGAAAAACTGGAGGAAACAGGAGCCTCCTTTGTGCCAAATGACTGAATTAAATGGGTGAGTTTTATTTGATACACCAAGTAAGCACACTTTTCTTATTCCTGTGTTTCAGGATGAATGTTTTTATCTAAATAATAAGCCAAAAGGGCTAAATAACAGGATAGCCAAGCAAAACATTTAGATTTTGAAGTTAATTCTGGAGAAGTAAAAGAAAGATAACAGCAATTGTGGATTAAAAAAGAAAGGGTAGTGCTCGCTTCAGCAGCACATATACTAAACTTGGAATCATACAGAGAAGATTAGTATGGCCCCTGCTCAAGGATGATATGCAAATTTATGAAGCACTCCATATTTTTCTCGTGGTTACTAAAGGGGAAGCGGGGAGGGATAAATTGGGAGTTTGAGATTTACATATCCATACTACTACATATAAAAATGGGGCTTCCCAGGTGGCACAAGTGGGAAAGAACTTGCCTGCCAATCCAGGAGACGTAAGAGACATGGGTTCGATCTCTTGGCTGGAAAGATACCCTGGAAACAGGCATGGCAACCCACGTTAGTGTTCTTGCCTGGAGAATCCCATGGACAGAGGAGCCTGGCGGGCTACAGTCCATGGGGTTGCAAAGAGTTGGACATAAATGAAGTGACTTAGTACATATGCATATATAAAAATAAATAACTAGTAAGAACCTGCTGTGTAGTTCAGAGAACTCTACTCAATACTCTATATTGACCTATATGGGAAAAGAAACTATAAAAGAGTGGATATATATATATATAACTGACTCACTTTACTGTATACCTAAAACTAACACAACATTGTAAATCAACCATACTCCAAGAAGAATTAATTTAAAAGATTTTTAAAAATAAAAAAGAGAGGGTGTCAAGATAGGAAAAAAGGTCTGTACCTTTCAAAACTGTATGAGCCCTAAGTAGCCTGCTGGGTGGCCACTAACCATTGAACCATTTGCTTGCCAAGACCCAAGGGAAGCTGGAGAAGGAGAGGGTGGCTCCTGGCAACTGTGTGCTGGCTGAGCAGTCAGCGATCCTTGGACTAGAAGACGCCTTTGCTAAGTGCATGTGGTGCCAGGGAGGCTGCTCTGATCAGACACCATCAGAACCGGGGACAGTTAGTCACAGGTGGTCCTAGTAGGATGTTAGACTGAGGCCCCAAGCAGGGATGGAAGCTTTGAGGGCTAGAAATTGTGTGGGGAGGTAAATAGGAGAAATGAGAAAAGGTAGGGAGAAGGGAGGGTCGGGAGGAAGGCACAAGGGGGAAGCAGAGGGAAGGGACAAAGGACATCTGACTCAGCCCTAAGCCCCAAGCACAGGGTCACCGTTCCCTCACACCCACCTTTCCAACTAGCCAAAGACACGGGGGAAAAAGTTATGTTTAACTCAAAGCGTTAACCTCTGGCTTGGTTGAATGGGTGGTATGTTCTTTGGTTGTTTTGATGGTGATGGTGAGAGTAGTGGTCAAACTGTTTATTCTTTGTTTTTAAGAACCAGGTGGCAGGTGAAGTGAAAGGCAAAGTATAGCAAAGGTGCCTGCCAGGCTCCTCTGTCCATGGGCTTCTCCAGGTAAGAATGCTAGAGTGGATACCCATTTCCTTCTCCAGGGGATCCTCCCAACCCAGAGATTGAACCCAGGTGTCCTAAATTGTAGGCAGATTGCTTACCCTCTGAGCCACCACAGAAGCCCAAAGGTAAAATTAGGTAGGTGTAAAAATGTGGTCCAATGGAGAAAGGAATGGCAAACCACTTCAGTATTCTTGCCTTGAGAACCCCATGAACAGTATGAAAAGGCAAAAGATAGGACACTGAAAGATGAACTCCCCAGGTCAATAGGTGCTCAATATTCTACTGGAGAAGAGTGGAGAATAGCTTCAGAAAGAATGACGAGGCTGAGCCAAAGCAAAAACAATGCCCAGTGTGGATGTGATTGTGATGGAAATAAAGTCCGATCCTATAAAGAACAATATTGCATAAGAACCTGGAATGTTAGGTCCATGAATCAAGGTAAATTGAAAGTGGTCAAACAGGAGATGGCAAGAGTGAACATTGACATTTTAGTAATCAGTGAACTAAAATGGATCCGAATGGGAAGATTTGATTCAGATGACCACTGTATCTACGACTGTGGGCAAGAATCCCTTAGAAGAAATGGAACAGCCCTCATAGTCAATAAGAGTCCAAAATACTTGGGTGCAATCTAAAAAAACAACAGAATGACCTCTGTTCATTTCCAAGGCAAACCATTCACTATCACAGTAACACAAGTCTATGCCCCGACCACCTGTGCCGAAGAAGCTGAGGTGGAATGGTTCTACGAAGGCCTGCAAGACCTTCTAGAACTAGCACCACACAAAGATGTCCTTTTCATCACAGGGGACTGGAATGCAAAAGCAGGAAGTCAAGAGATACCTGGAGTAACAGGCAAGTTTGGCCTTGGAGTACAAAATGAAGCAAGTCAAAGGCTAACAGAATTTTGCCAAGAGAAGACGCTGGTCATAGCAAACGCCTTCTTCCAATAACACAAGAGATGACTGTACACATGGAAATCACCAGATGGGCAATACCAAAATCAGACTGATTATATTATTTACAGCTGAAGATGGAGAAGCTCTACACAGTCAGCAAAATCGGAACTGGGAGCTGACTGTGGCTCAGATCGTGAACTTCTTATTGTAAAATTCAGACACAGATTGAAGAAAGTAGGGAAAGCAACCAGACCATTCAAGTATGACCTAAATCAAAACCCTTGTGATTATACAGTGAATGTGATAAAGACATTCAAGGGATTAGACCTGATAGACAACCAATACAGTATACTAACGCATATATATGGAATTTAGAAAGATGGTAATGATAACCCTGTGTGTGAGACAGCAAAAGAGACACAGATGTATAAAACAGTCTTTTGGACTCTGTGGGAGAGGGCGAGGGTGGAATGATTTGGGAGAATGGCATTGAAACATGTAAATTATCATATGTGAAATGAATCACTAGTCCAGGTTCAATGCATGATACAGGGTGCTCGGGGCTGGTGCACTGGGATGACCCAGAGGGATGGGATGGGGAGGGAGATGGGAGGGGGGTTCAGGATGGGGAACACAGGTATACCCGTGGCAGATTCATGTCAGTGTATGGCAAAACCAATACAATATTGTAAAATGAAAGACAAATAAATAAATAAAATTTAAAAAAATAAAAATAAAAGACCTGATAGGCAGAGTGCCTGAAGAACTATGGACAGAGGTTGGTAACATTGTACAGGAGGCGGTGATCAAAACTATCCCCAAGAAGAAGAAATGCAAAAAAGGCAAAATGGTTGTCTGAGGAGGCCTTATAAATAGCTGAGAAAAGAAGAGAAGTGAAAGGTAAAAGAGAAAATAAAAGATATACCCATCTGAATGCAGAGTTCCAAAGAATAGCAAGGAGAGATAAGAAAACCTTTCTCAATGGTCAATGCAAAGAAATAGAGGAAAACAACAGAATGGGAAAAACTAGAGATCTCTTCAAGAAAATTAGTGATACCAAGGGAGTATTTTATGCAAAGATGGGCACAATAAAGGACAGAAATGGTATGGACATAACAGAAGCAGAAGGTATTAAAAAGAGGGGGCAAGAATACACAGAAGAACTATACAAAAAACATATTAATGACCCAGACAACCACAATGGTGTGATCACTGACTTAGAGCCAGACATCCTGGAGTTCAAAGTCAAGTGGGCCTTAGAAAACATCACTACGAACAAAGCTAATAGAGTTGATGGAATTCCAGCTGAGCTATTTCAAGTCATAAAAGATGACCTTTGTTGGCATGATGCTATGAAAGTGTTGCACTCAATATGCCAGCAAATTTGGAAAGCAGCAGTGGCCACAGGACTGGAAAAGGTCAGTTTTCATTCCAATTCCAAAGAAAGGCAATGCCAAAGAATGTTCAAACTACCACGCAATTGCATTCATCTCACACCCAGCAGAGTGATGCTCAAAATTCTCCAAGCTAGGCTTCAACAGTACGTGAA
The DNA here is from genome assembly GCF_032405125.1 of Capricornis sumatraensis. Taxonomy (NCBI): domain Eukaryota; kingdom Metazoa; phylum Chordata; class Mammalia; order Artiodactyla; family Bovidae; genus Capricornis; species Capricornis sumatraensis. Next base: position 216,287,473 of record NC_091069.1, read on the forward strand.
CTGAGAATTTCCAGTTGTTCAAGCTGGATTTAGTAAAGACAGAGGAACCAGAGATCAAATTGCCAACATCTGTTGGATCATAGAAAAGGCAAGAGAATTCCAGAAAAACATCTACTTCTGTTTCATTAACTACACTAAAGCCTTTGACCATGTGGATCACAACAAACTGTGGAAAATTCTTCAAGAGATAGGAATACCAGACCACCTGACCTGCCTCCTGAGAAACCTATATGCAGTTCAAGAAGCAACATTTAGAACCAGACATACAACAATGGACTGATTCCAAATTGGGAAAGGAGCGCATTAAGGCTGTATATCGTCACCCTGCTTATTTAACTTACATGCAGAGTACATCATGCGAAATGCAGGGCTGGATGAAGCACAAGCTGGAATCAAGATTGCTGGGAGAGTTATCAATAACCTCAGATATGCAGATGACACCACCCTTATGGCAGAAAGCGAAGAAGAACTAAAGAACCTCCTGATGAAAGTGAAAAAGGAGAGTGACAAAGTCGGCTTAAAACTCAATATTCAAAAAATGAAGATCATTGCATCCGGTCCCATCACTTCACAGCAAATAGGAGAGAAAACAATGGAAACAGTGACAGACTTTATATTCTTGGGCTCCAAAATCACTGCAGATGGTGACTGCAGCCATGAAATTAAACAACACTTACTCCTTGGAAGAAAAACTATGACAAACCTAGACAGCATATTAAAAAGCAGAGACATAACCTTGCTGACAAAGATCTATATAGTCAAAGCTATAGTTTTTCCAATAGTCATGTGCGAGTTGGACCATAAAGTTGAGCACTGAAGAATTGATGCTTTTGAACTGTGGTGTTGGAGAAGACTCTTGAGAATCCCTTGGACAGCAAGGAAATCAAACCAGTCAATCCTAAAGGAAATCAGTCCTGAATATTCTTTGTAAGGACAACCTAGACAGCATATTAAAAAGCAGAGACATTACTTTGCCAACAAAGGTCCATCTAGTCAAGGCTCTGGTTTTTCCAGTGGTCATGTATGGATGTGAGAGTTGGACTATAAAGAAAGCTGAGCAACAAAGAATTGACGCTTTTGAACTGTGGTGTTGGAGAAGACTGTTGAGAGTCCTTGGACTGCAAGGAGATCCAACCAGTCCATCCTAAAGGAGATCAGTCCTGGGTGTTCATTGGAAGGACTGATGTTGAAGCTGAAACTCCAGTACTTTGACCACCTGATGCAGAGAGCTGACTCATTAGAAAAGACCCTGATGCTGGGAAAGATTGAGGGTAGGAGGCGAAGGGGATGACAGAGGATGAGATGGTTGGATGGCATCACCAACTCAGTGGACCTGGGTTTGGGTGGACTCCGGGATTTGGTGATGGACAGGGAAGCCTGGCATGCTGTGGTTCATGGGGTTGCAAAGAGTCAAACACAACTGAGTGACTGAACTGAACTGAACTGATGCTGAAGCTCCAATATTTTGGCTCCCTGGTGTCAAGAGCTAACTCATTAGAAAAGACCCTGATGCTGGGAAAGATTGCAGGCAGAAGGAGAAAGGGTGGCAGAGGATGAGATGATTAGATGGCATCACTGACTCAATGGACATGAGTGTGAGCAAAGTCCAGGAGTTGGTGATAAACGGGGAAGCCTGCTGTGCTTCAGTCCATGGGGTTACAAAAATCAGACACGACTGAGCATCTGAACTGAACTGAAATTTTATTTCAGGATACAGGTATCCCTCACTTTTCAAACGTTGACTTTACACTTCTTTACTTTGAGGAAAGACCTACATTATTACAGTCATCTTGATTCTAGGATCCAGGCTACCAAAAGCCCTCAAGTCCCTCTTATAAAATGGGGTAGTTCTGTTGGCCCCTTATAGACTAGTTGCATATTGTTAATTTCAGTTAATTGCAGATCGAAATTCAAACTTCATTCTATAGTTGGTTGAATCTGAGGATGTGGAAAGGGGGTTATGGAGCTCCAATTTGATTTGTTTTCAACAACAAAAAGAAGCCCAAAGAGAATTTTTGCTTTTATTTTTAAAAAGTAATTGTTTCTTTGCCCCATACCCATTTCAGTTTATACAGGTCTTCATAGGAACGCTCTTCTTTCAGGTAGCAGGAGAAACCTGAAAATGGAAAGCAGTGACACAGTGGGGGGAAGGACATGAAGCAGCAGTGTGTGGGGGAGGATGGAGGGAAGAGAGAATTAGGAGATTATGTTCACAAGAGAATGACTCCAGGATATCTGCCCTCCTTGGAGTCACCCCAGAGTTTTGGTTTATCCTAAATTTCATGCACGGAACATCAAAGAAATGGATGACAGAGGAGAAGAGGGAATTTGAGTCAATGTGTGTCTGGAATGTATAGCAAAGCAATATGGCCTGCAGAGACACTTTTCCAACTGTGAGACCCTTTGCAACCTGTTATTCCAGAGTTTCCATCTTGACATCTGTGAGTCTCATCAGAACCCAACTCTAGTGTAATTCACGATCCCTGAAAGCCCAGCCTGACAGTTCAAGAGTGGTGGCTCTTTACCAAGTCCACAGCCGAAACTGCAGAGAGCAGGATGCCAGGTTCTTCTCTCCAACTTTGCAGCGAAGCCTGCATTTCCAAGTCTGATCAAGCTTTTACCAGCTCCTCCCATGTGATAGGTTCAGTGCTGGGAGCTTTCACTGTTATATTGTTATATCCTCACAACAACAAAGTCTTTAAATATATATTAGGATTACAAAGGCCTCATACTAAAGGGTCAAAGAAAACTTCTCTACACAATCCCTACCCATCTCTAGATTCGTGGTAGTTCTTGGAGGGGCAGTTGTATAAATGCCCAGCTATTAGCTCATGGAGTTTTCTTTCATTTCTTCCTTTGTCTAACTCACTGTATGTCAAATTTTAGTGTGGACAAGGTTTACAGTGTTCATAGTACTTCATTACTAAAGGAATTGTAAAGGAATATCAATGATGACCTGCCTGTTCCTCTCCAAAATGATACCCTACTAACCATCTAGAATGCCTTCTTTGTGCCTCTCTTCCACCAAACGCTGCTTTTCTCCAGGACTCCAGTTTAATACCCATTACCCAGAAAGTCTTCCCTGCCTACCCATGCCCACAGTTACCTTCTCTCTTTTGACCTACGACAACTCACGTTGCCTCTCAATTCCTTCACACGTGCAGTCCTGCCCTGAAGTGCTTGGTGTCTTTCTGTGTGCACTTCCAGTCTCCCTCAAACTTGAGAAAGCTAATAATCAGAGACTATGCCCTATGTAAGGAGAACAGAGTCTTTTTCTTAAAAAAAATTCTTCTTCACAAGCATTAGGTTAATGATTTCATAGTGTCCCATTGTATAAATGTATAGTAATTTACAGAACTAGTCACGTTTTGTCGTAGATTTAACCAATGTCCTTTTTTTTCTTCTTTAAATTATCAAAGTATGATGGCATATTTACAGTAGACTTGGAAAATATAGAGCAAAGTTACATATAGTTCCCTTATATATTACAATTATGTTTTCAAATAGGTACATTAAGATTTTTGGAAAATAGAGTCTTAAAAGTGCTTATAAAAACTCCCACTTTTTTAGGCAAGCCACGTTTATATAAAGAAAAATTGATTTTTTCAGAGTGACTGTTGGCTTGAAAAATGTACATAAGGAGGTTCAGGACCATAATTAAAAACATGTGATGTTCTGGTCAGTGTTGCCCCCTGCTTAGGAAAAGCTGAATGCAATTTCACCCCACCAAGGGGACTAGAGTTTTCATAAAAAACATGTAGATGTTTTCAATCTCAGGAGGTCTATGGTGGTCACTTGTATCAAAAGAAAATTGGAACAACAATTTGTGGCAGTAGCTGTGGTTCTTGTTATTCCTCCATGCATAGGGAAGGAAGGACCTTGGTTTTTTGCCTCTCTTCTTACTGAAGAAGTTAAATTTGACATGTGGGACCATTTATGTTCCATCTGCTGTTCATTTACTTCCACCATTTGTCCTTCCTTAACGCAGCATTTATGATGATGTGAAGGTCTGTAAAGGTATTTCAGGAATTCATTTATCAGCAAGAGAGGTAGGTGGGAGACAGCATTATCAGTTCTGAAGCCAATGAAGCAGGCCCAGGGAGCGTGAGGCCCCAGGGGGCTGGCTCTGCCAGTATGGAGAAAGATGGAGGTGGGGGTGGGGTGGGGAGAGGGGAGAGACCCAGGTGGAGACACTGCCAGGAGTGTGAGCAATGCAATTACACTTTCACCAGGGGGGCCAGGCCCCTTTCCTGTAACACAGAAGTGTTCAAAACACAAAACACACAAAAGAGAAGATTGCTTTTCATCAAGTTCCTTCAGCTTGGCTTCCTCTTTCAAACAAGACAGGGAATAGCAAAGATTTAGCCTGTATTGTGGAAGGAGTGGTAAGAGGGGCTGTACCCTGCACAGCCCTTGTGGGAAGGGTGACAGCTGAGAATAAAAGTTCTACTTGACCCTGATGACCCAACTATTTGCTGTTTTTGTTCCCCGCAAACTCCCCATTCCTTTGTTCCTTTTTGGTATCTATCATGATTGAACTCTGCAGTCACTACCATGCATGCGTGCTAAGCCTCTTTGGTCGTGTCCAACTCTTTGTGACCCTATGGACAACAGCCCACCAGGCTCCTCTGTGCATGCGATTCTCCAGGCAGGAATTCTGGAGTGGGTAGACAGCAAATATATCCATTTCTTCTTAAGGTTGCTCAGTCATGTCCGACTCTTTGCAACCCCATGGACTATATGGAATTCTCCTGGCCAGAATACTGGAATGGGTAGCCTTTGCCTTCTCCAGGGGATCTTCCCAACCCAGGGATCAAACCCAGGTCTCCCGCATTACAGGCAGATTCTTTACCAGCTGAGCCACAGAGAAGCCCAAAAATACTGGAGTAGATAGCCTATCCCTTCTCCAGCGGATCTTCCCAACCCAGGAATTGAACCAGTGTCTCCTGCACAGCAAGTGGATTCTTTGGCAACCCACTCCAGTTTTCTTACCTGGAGAATCCCATGGACAGAAGAGCCTGGTAGGCTACAGTATTTGGAGTTGAGTCAGACATGACTGAGCAACTAACACTTTCTTTACCAACTGAGCTATCAGGGAAGCCCATTTTGTTAAAGGGAACACCAACATTTACTTTTTAGTTACCTGTAAAGTGTTGCTCAGCAATTATATGTTAGCTCTGTCTGGTGTGTTCCCACAGGATGTTACTCAGAGATATTAGCATACAGTAATTCTTATTGATTACAATGTTATCACCAATCCCCAAACATGTGTTACTTCTTCCTGGGGTAGAGTCAGAGGCAACCTGTAGGAAACATCTACTGAGAGGCAGTGAGAGGGTGTGAAGTGGGTGCGCTCTGGAGGCAGATACTTGTGTTTAATGCTGGGCTTACTAGTTGATCTTCAGTAAACTACTCAACATCTTTGTTCCTTAGCTCCTCCATCTGTGAAATGGAGATGGCAGAGGGTCTGCTTAATAGTAGAATGGGCAGACAGGACAAGGGGATGTATCAAAAGGATGATTAACCATGGCCCTGCTCTTCCAGAATCAAATGATGGTGAATGGCAATGTCTTACCTTTCCCCTCTGCAGCCCCAGTGGTGGCAGACACTCTCTCCTTAATCCTCACCACCAGCCCCCATTACCTGCTCATGTTCCCAGAAAATCGAGCTGGCCTAGAAGAGGAGGAGTGTGTTATCTCTACAGTTCTCACACTTGATTCAGAGTGTTCTGATGACATTACTATTTTATATTTTTGGACTCTTTTATAATTTACTGAGTGCTTTCGTAACTTGTGCCACATTCAGCTGACAATTTGTTAGGATCTGGTAGCCTTCTACTAAGACTGCTGCTTTCCTGATCTGCCCATTCTAGGCTTGGGAGTCTTGACTACAGATTTGGGGTCCATCTGAAGCAGTATCTATCAGGGGCAAAAAGGGAAAAAGTACATTTACCTTGGAATCAATAAAGACCCGGAAATCTTGAGGGGGATAAAGCTATGGAATGAGAGGGAGCTGCATACAGCTTACCACACTCCAACTCCAAATAATACACAGCTTATTGTTTTAAGTTTCATATCACTGCAGACATGGTGAAACCTTCAGCAGCTTTGCTGAATAGAAAGTGCCTCTGCCCTGGTCTAATTCAGATTCTGTTCTTCCAGTGCCTGGGCCAGTGCTTCTCAACCTTGAATGTGCACTGAAACACCTGGGGATTGGGTTAAGGGCACTCTGATTCAGCAGGTCTGGGATGGAGCCTGAGATGCTGCCTCGCCAGCAGCCTCTAAGGAGATGCTGATTCTGCTGATCCAGCAACATCGCTCTGAGCAGCAAAGGCAGGGGTCTGCACTTTTTGCTGCTCTTTTTCTGTGTCCCATTCCTTCTCATGTTGGTTACATGAAAAGTGACCAAATGACCAAGCATCTGTATGAGTGGTCACTTCCTCGTATCAGGACTTTTAAACTTTTGTTCTTTTAGCAGAATATTCTTTCTCTATGTCTGCAATTGCTCAGAATTCATACTTGAAGTTCAGGGAATTTTTAAAATCAACCATTTCGATATTCCAGCCCTTGTATGCTCACACAGTAGGGAGCGTTGCTCTCCTGTAGTCCACAGCCTTTAGGATGCTGCAGGGGTAGGAGAGAACTGTATGGTCCTTCCTGGCTTAGAAAAGGAGAAGTTCATCTTCCAGGCTTGGCATTACCTGTACAAGCTGCCTTCTTGCTTTACATATTCATGCCCATTCTATATGGGCTACACTGTCAAACTCATCTCCTATAATGCTTTCAGCAATCTAGTGGTGCAGTAACATTGATCCCATTTTTAGATGACAGAAAAGACATAAAGAGATTTGCCCGTCACTAATAAACAGGAGATTGGAATCATAAAACTCGGTCTTTTTCCTGGAAGGCCATATTCAGTCTATTTCCCCACCATCCCTTCTGTTGAAGTCCCTAAAGAACCTTGTTGTGAATGAAATAAAGCATGGAGTCACTTTGTTTCAGCAAAGTTCTTCATTCTGGTGCCCATATAACTGGGCACCTTCTAATCTCTGCTCTTGCCCACCAAGGCAGTCCGAGGCAGAAGAGAGTACCAAGAATTTAGATTCAGCATTGTCCTTTCCCTTAGTATTCAAGTATAGCTTTTCCAGAGGCTTTACTCATTTCAGTCCCCAAACAGATGACAGTGCTGTGGAGCTGCGAGATCATCTCTGTCATTCTTATGATGATTGATGACCCAGGAAATTGCTGAAGAGTAGGAAACATAACATCCTAAGAATTTAGGACTCCTATGTGGATTTGACACATTATGTTCTCCTACTTCTCTAACAAGCTCAACTCTGCAAAATACATATCCTGGATATGGAATCATAAGCCAAGCTCATCAAACATTAACTAATATATTTTTCTTTGATTTAAGACACCAGGAAAAGAGGCTGCCAATTTCTCCATCACTGCCAGCTTTATAGTCTCATCTCCTAGCTGAGTGAGCGCAGTGAGCTGCCCATGGACCAATTCATTCCTAAGGGGGAGTCTTGTTCACATAAGAGGGAGATAATTAGGCTTTCCCTGCCTCTCCTGGGTATCCCTAGAGCTGCTTTTAAAAACTTTAACTTGGCAACAGACACCAAAAACTGCTCAGACTGGAAATCATCTGAGCCTCTTATAATGTGGCATGTTGAGTTAAAGCCAAGTTAATATTTAAGGGATTATAGAACTCTGACAAAGATTTCTGTAAAATTACCTCTGGAGTTAAAAGTGACAAATGGAAAAGAAATAACAATCCCCCTGCATGAGCCCAACTCCCTGCCCCCCGATCCAGCCCCTACAAATAAATGCACACAGAACCAGTGGCTCTGTTCACCCATTCTCTCACATTTGTAATGCATTTCTTTGCTCTAAGAGGAATGCAGAGTTTCTGTTTCTAAAAGATCTCTGTTTTTGAACAATTCTCTCCTATTTATAATAAATATAAAAACCAAGAGGGAAAGTAAAGGACAGTGAATGTTTATTATAAACTCAAACTTCTGTCTACCATTTTCCAAACTGTTGGAACCAAACCTTGTCCTAATTCCCTGTTGGCAAAACTCTGTGACAAACCCAGGTGGATTGATGGCTAGAAATGGACTGTCCTCTCTTGTCCATCTTATGACTTTGGCTACCTTGGAGACTCTTCATTACCACCCCATCTCATGACTCCTGTGTTATGTTGTTGTTGTTCAGTCGCTAAGTCATGTTGGCCCCTTTGTGACCCCATGGACTGCAGCATGCCAGGCTTCCCTGTCCTTCACCATCTCCCGCAGCTTACTCAAACTCATGTCCATTGAGTCAGTGGTGCCATCCAACCATCTCATCCTCTGTCGCCCCCTTCTCCTCCTGCCTTCAATCTTTCCTACCATCAGGGGCTTTTCTAATGAGTCAACTCTTTGTATCAGGTGGCCCAAGTATTGGAGCTTCAGCTTTAACATCAGTTCTTTCAATGAATATTCAGGGTTGATTTCCTTTAGATTGCCTGGTTTGATATCCTTGCTGGCCAAAGAATTCTCAAGAGTCTTCTCCAACACCACAGTTCAAAAGTATCAATTCTTCAGCACTCAGCTTTCTTTATGGTCCAACTTCCACATCCATACATGACCACTGGAAAAACCATAGCTTTGACTAGGTGAACCTTTGTCGGCAAAGTAATGTCTTTGCTTTTTAATATGCTGTCTAATTTTGTCATAGTTTTGTTTCCAAACAGCAAGTGTCTTTTAATTTCGTGGCTGCAGTGACCATCTTCAGTGATTTTGGAGCCCAAAAAAATAAAATCTGCCACTGTTCCCATTTTTCCCCCATCTATTTGCCTTGAAGTGATGGGACAGAATGCCATGATCTTAGTTTTTTTAATGCTGAGTTTTAGGCCAGTTTTTCCACTCTCCTCTTTTACTTTCATCAAGAGCCTCTTTAGTTCCTCTTTGCCCTCTGCCATAAGGGTGGTATCATCTGTACATCTGAGGTTATTGATATTTCTCCCAGCAATCATGATTCCAGCTTGTGATTCATCCAGCCCAGCATTTCTCATGATGTACTCTGCATATACGTTAAATAAGCAGGGTGACAATATACAGCCTTGATGTACTCCTTTCCCAATTTTGAACCAGTCCATTGTTCCATGTCTGGTTCTAACTGTTGCTTCTTGACCTGCATATAGGTTTCTCAGGAGGCAGGTAAGGTAGTCTAGTATTCCCATCTCTTTAATCTCCAAATCTTAAAAACAAGGAAGATTGTGTATAAGAGAGAGTCCTTGTGGTAAGAAGCCTACTCATCAGCAACATTCATCAGCCTCATGTCTAGAGAACACTTTTCTGGCCCAAATATTTTATTGTTGCTTCTTTACTTATTTGGCCCTTGCAAATCCCTTTTTTTTCACTCCTACTCTTGCTCCTGGCTTCTCTCCATATCTGATATTTACCAAATGACATTGCCCCATCCCCTACTCCTCATGGACCAGAGTCATAGGGAGAAGCAGCCAGGGCTTCATAGACATCTGGTTGACCTCCAGAGGATTTTTTGTGGCTGCAAGGAGCAGGCTGGCTGCAGAGATGTAGGTGGTTTCAGTTCATCTATTCTGCAAACACTTTAGGTACCTGTGAGTAAACATCCCAGCCATAGGGGAACAAGGATGAGCATTATAGTTCCCAGCCCACAGGGCAGCAGAGATTTACCCAGGAATGGGGTCACCAGATGAAACAGAAATACAGGATATCCAGTTAAATTTCAGGTAAACGACAAATGATTTTTTTAGTGTAAGTATAATCATTTTAATATTGGACAATATATTTTTTACTATGTCCCATAGGTTCATATGGGTTGAACCTATAGGTTTTTTCCTATAGGTTCAGAGTGAGGCTACTTTTAGCAAGAAGAGATAAGAAAGCCTTCTTCAGCAATCAATGCAAAGAAATAGAGGAAAACAACAGAATGGGAAAGACTAGAGATCTCTTCAAGAAAATTAGAGATACCAAGGGGACATTTCATGCAAAGATGGGCTCGATAAAGGACAGAAATGGTATGGACCTAACAGAAGCAGAAGATATTAAGAAGAGGTGGCAAGAATAAACGGAAGAACTGTACAAAAATGATCTTCACGGCCCAGATAATCATGATGATGTGATCACTAATCTAGAGCCAGACATCTTGTAATATGAAGTCAAGTGGGCCTTAGAAAGCATCACTCCGAACAAAACTAGTGGAGGTGATGGAATTCCAGTTGAGCTGTTTCAAATCCTGCAAGATGATGCTGTGAAAGTGCTGCACTCAATATGCCAGCAAATTTGGAAAACTCAGCAGTGGCCACAGGACTGGAAAAGGTCCGTTTTCATTCCAATTCCAAAGAAAGGCAATGCCAAAGAATGCTCAAACTACCGCACAATTGCACTCATCTCACACGCTAGTAAAGTAATGCTCAAAATTCTCCAAGCCAGACTTCAGCAATACATGAACCATGAACTCCCTGATGTTCAAGCTGATTTTAGAAAAGGCATAGGAACCAGAGATCAAATTGCCAACATCCGCTGGACCATGGAAAAAGCAAGAGAGTTCCAGAAAAACATCTATTTCTGCTTTATTGACTATGCCAAAGCCTTTGACTGTGTGGATCACAATACACTGTGGAAAATTCTGAGAAAGATGGGAATACCAGACCACCTAACCTGCCTCTTGAGAAATCTGTATGCAGGTCAGGAAGCAACAGTTAGAACTGGCCATGGAACAACAGACTGGTTCCAAATAGGAAAAGGAGTACGCCAAGGCTGTATATTGTCACCCTGCTTATTTAACGTATATGCAGAGTACATCATGAGAAACACTGGACTGGAAAAAACACAAGCTGGAATCAAGATTGCCGGGAGAAATATCAATAACCTCAGATATGCAGATGACACCACCCTTATGGCAGAAAGTGAAGAGAAGCTAAAAAGCCTCTTGATGAAAGTGAAAGAGGAGAGTGAAAAAGTTGGCTTAAAGCTCAACATTCAGAAAACTAAGACCATGGCATCTGGTCCCATCACTTCATGGGAAATAGATGGGGAAACAGTGGAAACAGTGTCAGACTTTATTTTTTTGGGCTCCAAAATCACTGCAGATGGTGACTGCAGCCATGAAATTAAAAGATGCTTATTCCTTGGAAGGAAAGATATGACCAGCCTAGATAGTATATTCAAAAGCAGAGACATTACTTTGCCAACTAAGGTCTGTCTAGTCAAGGCTATGGTTTTTCCTGTGGTCATGTATGGATGTGAGAGTTGGACTGTGAAGAAGACTGAGCGCCAAAGAATTGATGGTTTTGAACTGTGGTGTTGGAGAAGACTCTTAAGAGTCCCTTGGACTGCAAGGAGATCCAACCAGTCCATTCTGAAGGAGATCAACCCTGGGATTTCTTTGGAAGGAATGATGCTAAAGCTGAAGCTCCAGTACTTTTGCCACCTCCTGCGAAGAGTTGACTCATTGGAAAAGACCCTGATGCTGGGAGGGATTGGGGGCAGGAGGAGAAGGGGACAACAGAGGATGAGATGGCTGGATGGCATCACTCACTCGATGGACGTGAGTCTGAGTGAACTCCGGGAGATGGTGATGGACAGGGAGGCCTGGCGTGCTGCGACTCATGGGGTCACAAAGAGTCGGACACAACTGAGCAACTGAACTGAACTGAGGCTACTTTATTCTCTATCTTTGCAGTTAGTTGAGGTCATGTGAATGTGTTCTTACCAACTGAATATGATTGAATATGAGACACATAACTTTTGAACATGGATGATAAAAGTTTCCGTGCAGCCCTCCACTTTCTCCTGCCTGTGGGCTAGTTGCCAAGAACGGCAATGTCTAGAGGTCAATACAACTTCCCTGGTGGCTCAGATGGTAAAGCATCTGTCTACAATGTGGGAGACCTGGGTTCAATCCCTGGGTTAAGAAGATTCCCTGGAGAATGAAATGCCAATCCACTCCAGTACTATTGCCTGGAAAATCCCATGGACAGAGGAGCCTGGTGGGCTACAGTCCATGTGGTTGCAAAGAGTCAGACACAACTGAGAGACTTCACTCACTCACTCACATACTAAGAAAAATTGTTGTTTATTTGAAATTCAAGTTTGGCTGAATGTTCTGTATTTTACCTGGCAACCCTGAAACCAGAGGCACTTGACCTAACCTTGAGTCAGTGGATGTCCGAGGATAGCCCATAACTTCTTTCATGTCTGGAGGGCCCTCAGGCGGATGCTGTAAGGCCGTCTGAAGGTGCAAGAAGACATGCTGTCGGTACAAGAGCTCTGACTCACACAATCCATGGTGCTTAACAGCCAACACTTGGTGATTGGAGACAGGGGCTGGGAAGGGGGCTGAGTGATGGTCCACTCCTAAAATCTGATGCCATAGCATTCTCCAGAGGACATCAATGCCTCCCATGATATGGGATATTGATCTACTTGTGTCTAGGTCACTGGTGTTTTCTTACTACATTAATACAATGCCTAGACAAGGAAAGATAAAACTATCATAATAATAATAACAATAACAGCAATTGATGGTAATAATAAAATGTAACATCTCCTGACTTCCTCTTTTGTGCTAGGAGCAGTGCTTCATACTGGTTCCATCATTTCAGCTTCCCAACAACCCTATGAGTTAAGTATAGTTATTACCTCCATTTTATAGATGAGGAACTTGATATGAAGAGGACAGGAAATAAAAGATCTCCATAAGTAAGAAAATTTTATTTTAAAAAAATCATAAACTGATCCTATAATCATGAAATTTGAAAAAATTTTGGATGAAAATACTAGTAACTACTGTTGTAACCCAGAGCTTTATGTAGAAAGAAAAAACTAGTAAATCCCTGAGAAACTATACCTCTAACAACTCATATGTTTTGAGATTTAAAAATTTGTTTAATGCTCAATATCTGATATTTGTATATTGGGGTATACTTTGTGCCTTAAAATGTTTTAAGTTTTAATAATCTCAGCTATATAAAGTTGTAAAAGAAAGTGCAAAAATAAAAGTGTCTTTCACTTTTTAACTGTGATTATGAACCAAGAACCAGAGAAATACTTTAGTTTGATGACTATTCAGGGACTAACACAGAAAATAAATACCACCCCCAAATTTCTAATCTTGAGAGGGTTCATTGGATCTTTTAAAATTAACCTTCATAGTCATCACAGTTTTAAAAATACCATCCAATAATAGCACCTTCTTGGTTTTATTCGTAATAGGAGTAAAAATTCAGCTTTGAGAACTTTCTGGCTGGAAGATGTCAGTATCTCCCATCTACTTGTGGGCAGGCAGTATCTTGTATATGTCAGAAAGAGAAACATGGTCACGGTGAGCATTTATTCCCATGAACTGGTTCTTAAAATCAATTTATGTATATTTCAGTCAAGCATGGGATTGAAATTAAGTTTTTTATTATATATGCAAAACCATAAGAAGCCTATAAAAGTTATATTAAAAATGATTTAATTTTCTGAGCAGTAGCTTATTACATAATAAGTGAAGTGAAGTGAAAGTTGCTCAGTCATGTCGACTCTTTGTGACCCTGGCCAGAATACTGGAGTGGGTAGCCTTTCCCTTCTCCAGGGTATCTTCCCAACCCAGGGATCGAACCCAGCCCTCCCACATTGCAGGAGGATTCTTTACCAGCTGAGCCACAAGGGAAGCCCAAGAATCCTGGAATGGGTAGCCAATCCCTTCTCCAGCAGATCTTCCCAACCTAAGAATCAAACCAGGCTTTCCTGCATTGCAGGAAGATTCTTTACCAACTGGCTATCAGGGAAGCCCTACTACACAATAAACAGTGTCTTGTTAATGGCTGACCTACTCCCCTTCCCAGTTCTCACCATTGGCATCTCTCACTAGGCTGGACTAACAGGGGGATTCCAACTTCTGAGGACCCAAAACTATGAACCCTCCCTCGAGGCCAAGCCCCTTCTCTGGGCCAACAAGAAAAGCTGCTGGATCGATCCCTTTGCCCACTGCAGACATGGCTCTAGAATGGGTGGAATGTAACGGGGGAAAAAAAAAATCACCAGCCCCTCTGTGTTGGTTTTCCCTAGAAAAGCAGAGCCTTAAGAAAACCAAACCTATATTTTCTCACCCTAACTTAAGAAATAATGCAAGGTTTACTTTGGAAAAATAGCCATACGTTTGAAAAAGTCAGGATTTTTCTGTAAATTTGAGGCCCCTTTCTCAACCTCTAGAAAAAATACTTATGAAAACCAAGTAAATACACACAGATAACCAACAGAATTATTAAGCCATCTTGGCGAATAGATCTCTAGAGTTTATTAACCCTTGTGTTTAAAAGGAAAGAATTAATCCTAACCCCATATTGTATGGTTGATAGTCCTTGTTAAATTTAAATTAAATTAGCTCTAGACTGGCTCAATATTAGAAAGCAGGTAAGGGAAGATAGGGCTTCCCTGGCAGCTCAGTCAGTAAAGAGTCTGCTGTAATGCAGGAGACCTGAGTTCGATCCCTGGGTTGGGAAGATCCCCTGGAGAAGGGAATGGCAACCCATTCAAGTATTCTTGCCTGAAAAATCCCATGGACAAGAGTAGCCTGGCAGGCTACAGTCCATGGGGTCACAAGAGTTGGAAACCACTTAGTGGCTAAACCTAGCTACCTAAGGGGAGACAAATGCATAGTACTTTAATCATTCAGCACCTCAGTGAGCATCAGTGAGCTATTTCTGTAGCTTGTTTGTGGGATCTTACTCTATCTAAGGCACTGTGTTAACCCTTAGAGGGATAACAAAGATAGCCTATTCCTTAAAGGAGGTAATTTTAATGACCTACAGAGTGTTTTATAAATTTACTGAAAAAGATATTTGGGATTATTAATGTCATTTGTAGAAAAACCTCTTTCCTCCAACATAATAAAATTCACATAGATTTTTCTTGCTTCATAGAATGGAAGAGTCCCACTGATTTCCATAAAATTAACAAAACCATGAGTTTATATAGTCCATCTGAAATGTTCTTATTCTAATAATTTCAATACAAACAGACCAGCATATATAAGTTTTCTAGAAAATTCCTGGCATGAATTTCATAGGAAAGGTATGCTTTGGAG
This sequence comes from Capricornis sumatraensis, assembly GCF_032405125.1. Classification (NCBI taxonomy): domain Eukaryota; kingdom Metazoa; phylum Chordata; class Mammalia; order Artiodactyla; family Bovidae; genus Capricornis; species Capricornis sumatraensis. Next base: position 216,302,574 of record NC_091069.1, read on the forward strand.
AGCTAGATAAGAATATGGTCAGTTCAGTTCAGTTCAGTCACTCAGTCTTGTCTGACTCTTTGCAACCCCATGAATTGCAGCACGCCAGGCCTCCCTGTCCATCACCAACTCCCAGAGTTCACTCAGACTCGCATCCATTGAGTCCGTGATGCCATCCAGCCATCTCATCCTCGGTCGTCCCCTTCTCCTCCTGCCCCCAATCCCTCCCAGCATCAGAATCTTTTCCAGTGAGTCAACTCTTCGCATGAGGTGGCCAAAGTACTGGAGCTTCAGCTCTAGCATCATTCCCTCGAAAGAAATCCCAGGGTTGATCTCCTTCAGAATGGACTGGTTGGATCTCCTTGCAGTCCAAGGGACTCTCAATAGTCTTCTCCAACACCATAGTTCAAAAGCATCAATTCTTCAGCGCTCAGCCTTCTTCACAGTCCAACTTTCACATCCATACATGACTACTGGAAAAACCATGGCCTTGACTAGACGGACCTTAGTCGGCAAAGTAATGTCTCTGCTTTTGAATAGATGACCATAAAAGCTGCTTTTGGGGACTTCCTTGGTGGTTCAGTGGTTAAGATTCCTTGCCTCCACAGCAGGGGGCATGGGTTTGATCCCTGGTGGAGGAACTTATGTCGTCCCACATGCTGCATGGTGCAACCAAAAATGTTTTTTAAAAACCCTGCTTCTCATCCTCTGAATCCTTCAAAAACTGTTTCTAACATAAAGATGCCAGAAACACCAGTGTTTCTAAACTTCTGGTAGAATATGCCGTGGAAGCAATTTCAAAGACCTATGTCCATAATAGTTACTCAATTCATATCTATTAAGTGACAAATTAAAAAATGGAGCAGGTAGAGTTTTCAATTTTGAATAAGAAGCAGTTAAATAGAGGGAAACACTGTTCCAAAGTATATTTGACAAACATCTAATGCAATGGTTTTCATTCTTTTAGGAGAAAACCCAGCACTGAAATTGAATTTCTTGAGAAGCTGGAAGAAACCAAGCTCACTGTAGATGAAAATGAAGACCATGAAGAGCTCCAAGTTAAAATACAAGCTTTTGAAGACAAAATAAATTCTGAGGGCAACACTCCTGGCTCTATCAGAAGATATAGTTTGGATCGAGTTTCTAAGGAAGAAAGAAAAGGCATTAGATTTAATAGGTATAAATTTTGTTGGCTGATTTTTAGGATATGTACTTCATGTTTGCTATTAGTTTGCTGTCACACTTTTATGAAGTAGTTGTTAAATATCTTTTACCTACAGCAAAATTCATCCACAGTGCTTTCATTATCCAAAGTAGTTTGCTATATTAAAAGGAGAATGCAAATAAAAATCACAAGTCGGTGGCTTATTTAAAAAAAAAAAACACTTCTTAAATATAAATATGCTAACATCAAGAATGACTGGTAAAAGCTTTTCTTGATTTCTGATGAAAAAGCATAAGCAAAAGTAGAAAAAATAAGAATATAAATATATAACTCCACCATTTCCCAGCCAGTTTGCTGTGAAACTGATTTTTAAATCTTTGTTTTGGGAAGAAGCCTAGATCTACAAAGATTTGGCTTATTATACAATGTGTCTGTTTTATCAAATCTATTAATAGCACCAATTTTCAGTTTCACACTCTAGAGGAAGGAACTTTTGCCTCAGTGTTATTATTCTTTCTTTTCCTTGTCAGTGAACAGTAGCTCAGCTTCTTTACCTGCCTCAACCTTCCCTTTGTTTGTATTGCAGGTCAAAGAGTTTGGCTTTGCACACTGTGCTAACAAACTCCTCGAGTGCAGAGGATGGGGAAGCTATAGAGAGCAGAGATACGCCAGCCAGCATCTCTCTTTCAGAAATAGACCCACTTGGCCAAGGACATGAGAGGTCACCCTTTAAGGTAGACACTGATGGATCACAGCTAGTAAATTCTTCAGTTTCACACCAAAGTATTATACATGTAGCATCTGAGGATTTGCCAGAAGCAGTTAAAACAAACTATCAGGAAGAAACTCCAGAGACAACCACAAGTCCTATAGAATACCATGATAAACTCTACTTGCACTTAAAGGAAAACTTCAGGAAAGTGAAAGCATATGCTATAGAAATGGTGAAGAAGATTCCAGTCCCTGACCAGTGTACCATTGAAGGTAAGTGACCTGAACTCCCCAAAGTTAAGAAATTTCAGGTATCACTAAGAAAAAAAAAAACAAAACTCCAGTAGTATAAATTGCTATACCCGTCTGAATCTTTTGCAAAATAGATAATTTGAAAACACCCTTATATTATTTTGATTGCTATTTTCTCCCAATAAATTCAGTCACCTTTTTTATTCCATTTCAATCTACCTAAGTCCACCAACTCTGATTTTTTCAAACCTCAGAATAAATTGTTTCTGGTTTCCCATTACTAATGTTTAAGAAAATTCTGGAAAGGGATCCATGGCCCCAAAACAGGCTCTGGGGTAGGCATCCAACCAAAGGCATTTTCCATCCTCATGCAAGAAAGCTATGGGGCTCCAGGAGAGTCTTCTTCTGTTTATTCAACAAGCACTTATGAAGCAGCTACTGTATGCCAGGTACTGTGCTAAAGGTTCAGTTTTAAATCAAACAAATGTACTCCGTCACCTCTTGGAGGTTAGACTATAGAAAGAAAAGATGGAAACCATGGTCAGGAGGTGATATAGGTCAGGAGCCAGTGAGAGTGTGAACTAGTCAGAAAAAATCAAAGTAAGAAAAGAACATCAGGGCCAGAACTTCCCGGAGGTGCACAATTTAAGGAGATACCAAAAAAGCTCAGTAAAATTTTAAGTAAAGTCAGAATTAGTAACAATGTCTTGCCAAGCCATATTGGAGCTGAAACAAAAGGAGTTTATTTACATGTCTTTATTTACAGTTTTGATATTATTTATTCTTTTTGTGAGGCTTCCCCAGTAGCTCAGCTGGTAAAGAATCCTCCTGCAATGCAGGAGACTCCAGTTCCATTCCTGGGTCAGGAAGATCCCCTGGAGAAGAGATAAGCTACCCACTCTAGTACTCTTGGGCTTCCCTCGTGGTTCAGAGGGTAAAAAATCCCCCTGCAATGCAGGAGACCTGGATTTGATGCCTGGATTGGGAAGATCCCCTGGAGGAAGGCATGGCAAGCCACTCCAGTATTCTTGCCTGGAGAATCTCCATGGACAACGGTGCCTGGTGGGCTGCAGTCCACGGGGTCACAAAGAGTTGGACATGACCAAGCACAGCACAACATCCTTTTTGTATTAATTTTTATTTTAAAAACTATTATTTACCTTGACTACTAATTTTTCTGATGCTCTGTTAAGTTCTGTGCCCTAGTCCTGGCCCCAGGAAAGATGACAGGCTGGAGACACAGGTACTAAAATGGCAGTGTGCCCAAGGCAGGCTTACCCTTCTGGTTGTGGGTGGAGCAGGTGTGGGTGGCTGAAGGCACTTGGCAGCTAATTAGATCTTTCCTACAATCACCGTTATGCAGCAGCCTTGTTCTTCCCTTGAGATTTAGATGACAGTCCTTGCCCACTTGTAGGTCATGACATCTTTTCACGGGTTACAGCTCCCATAGAAAAAAGCCAGGCAGCACTTCGTCTAGAAAGTAGCACAGCTGTGGGATAGTGAATTTAACTCATATTACTCACCTACTGACTATCATCCCCTTTCATGTTTAGGGACTAGGAGGGTTTTTCTATTCTCTACTTCCTACTCCCATCTCCCACTCCAGATCAGGTGAAAGAGTGGATTCTCATGCTAACAAAGAAAAGGGGGATTCAAACATTTGATAATGGCAATTATTGCCATTTAGCATGTTTGTATATAATCTTGACATTTTCTTTTTTTAATTGACGTATAGAAGATTTATAGTGTTGTGTTAGTTTCAGATGTACAGCAAACTGATTCAGTTATATATATATATATATATGTATATTTTTTTTCAGATTCTTCTCCCTTATAGATTATTACAAAATATTGAGTTTATCTTCCTTTGCTACATAGTAGGTCCTGTTGGTCATCTATTTTATATATAGTAGTGTACATATGGAGAAGGCAATGGCACCCCACTCCAGTACTCTTGCCTGGAAAATCCCATGGATGGAGGAGCCTGGTAGGCTGCAGTCCATGGCGTTGCTAAGAGTCGGACACGACTGAGCGACTTCACTTTCACTTTTCGCTTTCATGCATTGGAGAAGGAAATGGCAACCCACTCCAGTGTTCTTGCCTGGAGAATCCCAGGGACGGGGGAGCCTGGTGGGCTGCCGTCTATGGGGTCGCACAGAGTCGGACACGACTGAAGTGACTTAGCAGCAGCAGCAGCAGCAGCAGCAGCAGTGTACATATGTTAATCCCACACTCCTAATTTATCCCTTCCCACCTTTCCCCTTTGGTGACCATAAGTTTGTTATCTATTGTTTGTGGATCTGCTTTTATACATAAGTTCATTTTGTATCTTTTTTTTTAGATTCCGTGTATAAGCAATATCGTATGATATTTGTCTTTTTCTGTCCAGCTTACTTCACTTAGTGTCGTGATCTCTAGGGAATCTGACATATTCGAAAGTGTTTATATTAATTTATTGATTAGCTTTCTTAAACTTCTTTTATAAAATGGTAACAATAAAAATGACATTGCTCATATTCAGTGTAAGTTTTGGATAATTAAGTATTCCAGGATTTGAAAGTAGCTGAAATCAGTAAGACTGAATTAACACAAACTCTTTAAATGACATGTTTGGCTAATAAGTTAACGCAGATGTTGGAGAACTTAATATAAGAAAGGTTAAGTGAATTTTCCAGTTTGACAGAGGATGTCTGTAGCAAAAATATTAGATACATTTTCATCTACTAGAATAGTTGGGGTTTTTTTAAGTTTAACTTAAATCATTTAAGATGTGCTATACAGTGAGGTTTTAATCTTGTGAAAATGTGAAAGAAAACTGGCAGAGTTACTTCAAGTATCTAGATGTCAAAAATGTATTTCTCATGGCCTTGAATTATTTTGGGAGTTTCAGAGTTAATGAGGTGACTTTGGGTTTTCTCCTAAAATATTGAAAGAATCCATCATTTTTATTAAATTTTTTTTTCTTTTCATATTTTCTACCAAAAATGAGCTGGAACTGAGAATGTACTTTTTAAAGTTGCATTTTGGATTCATTCATGCTTTTGTAGTTTCCTAAAAGTTGCTGATAAATTCTTTGCACTGGGATATGTGTGAGGCATTGAAGATTTATATGACTCACCGTAAACACATCCACCAAGAAAGGACTCATGCTAACTGCAGGGGACACGTTGTTATTATTTCAGAGATTGTGTAAACCACTCAGCAAAACACCAGCAGTCATCTGGCCAACACAGTTTTGCTTATGTCATGAGATGGCTCAGCTCAACAATATTGTGTTTCTTTTCTTAAAAATTTACTGAAGAAAGATTTAGGCTTAGAATCTGTGTTCTGTTTTATGTGTCGTCAGTATAGAAGAGGCATATTTGGTCTTCCTTGATAAATTATCCAAAGTAATCAAGAAACAAAGAGGAAAACCATAAACACCACTTCTACAACATTAAAAATTAAAAAGACAAATAATCCAGCAGGAAATAAGAACAAGAACAACAACAAAGTACTAGGATTAATTTTAGACTGATGTTACAAAGTCCATGCTAAAAGGACATGACAAAACAATCTCTTTAAAAAGTTCTTTTGGTATTGGTTTGACTCATATGAAAGCACAAAACAAGAAACTGTTCATCTTCTTTATTTTGACCAACAAAAACATCACTTTCATATGGTTCAGCCTAATACTTCAGTAATAAAACGTACTGAAAGAATAGGAGCCTCACTAGTTACTGTACAGCAGAATTCAATATGTGATGAATCAAGTCACAAATAGAATTTTTATCCTCAGTCAGCCATCTTATTACTGCATGATATTGATTACAGTGGGGACAGGCAATGGTGTAAATAGGTCAGCACAAATCTATCATCGTGTCTAGAAAACCCTAGGTCTTATTTAAGAATTTGGGTCAGCAGTTCATTTTGAGTATGCAAGAGCCTGTTATTCCTAAATCAGTTATTCTCTCCTGGGCACCATTGGCCTGTGGCATACGGGCAGATTTGCCAACCACTGAAAGTTGTGTATTCATATGAGAGTGCTTTTCTAATATCTGCCCAATTATATTCACATAAAAGACCAAAGGAATTTAGTTCATCTTCCAAGGATGTATTTTAAAAATCTGAATCACTGGTATTCATTTACATGAACAAAAATGATTTAGAGTTTAAAAACAAAGCACATGATATGGAAATAAATCCTTGAAAGTCTGGCCCATCACAGGAGTTCTATAAAGAAAGGTATAAAATCTTACAAGAACCCATCAATGAATGCTGCTTTGGTTCACTTTGAAGTATTTCCTGATTGAGTGAAAATACATCCCATCTGTAGAGCACGTCAGCACAGCTGACTTGCAGAAAGCTAATTTTAAAGCTGGTAATGTAGTCCTTTCTTGAAAGACCCACATGAGTTGGTTTTTCCTGATGAACAGATATGAAAATACACAAAAATTTTTTCAAAGTTCATTGTAAATATCAAGAAGCAGGTGCTATTTTCATAATTAATTACAAGTAAGACTTCCTTATTGAAATTTTGTATGCAGTCAAGTTCAACCTCATATTGGGATGACTGAGGAGGCAAAGCTTACACCAGTCCTCACCTCTTTCTCCTCAGTTGGTCCAATAAGGAAGATAATGGTAACACTGATCCACTTAATAGTTCCAGAGATGCCTTTCTTTCTTTTTTAGAGTAGATTGGTTTAATCCTAGGATTAGGATCATTTACCCATGGATGGCAACCCACTCCAGTATTCTTGCCTGGAGAATCCCATGGACGGAGGAGCCTGGTAGGCTACAGTCCACAGGGTCTCAAAGAGTCAGACATGACTGAGCGACTTCACCTTCACCTTCACCCATGGACAAAGTTGTAATATTTGTAGGAAGAGAAAAATCCTAAAGTTTTACCATACAGTTTAAGAGGGAAAAACAACAAATAGGAAGATGTTACAAATTCTCTGGAGCCTCATTTCATTGAAGTGGTCCACTGAACCCTTGTTTGGAGGCCACATGTTAGGGGAAAAAATATTTCTAGAGAATTTTTCTTGGTACTTTGGAATTTATCTTGGATTACCTACTCACCAGTTGCCATTTCTCCAGAGTGAATTTTCATCAAAAGAAGACAGGTAGGGACCTCCCTGGTGAACCAGTGGCTAATACTCCACACTCCCAATGCAGGGAGCCCGGGTTCAATCCCTGATCAGGGAACTAGATCCCACATGCTGCACCTAAGAGATTGCATGCCACAACTAAAGAGCCTGCAAACTGTACTAAAACTTGGTGCAGCCAAATAAAAGAAAAAAAAGAGAAGACAGGTAAAATGGTGGCTGAGTTCTCCCTTTCACTTTCTCCTGCCGCACATATCCTGGTTTCTGTCATCTACATTGGCCCATGAGAAACATCCAGATAATACGGCTGAAGGAAGATCTACAAGTCCTTTTGAAAAGATCTCTTCTGAACCCCTCCTTTGAGTTAATATCAAATCACTGCCCTTGTTTATCCCAAGCCAAGAACAACTGCAAGTCTAGACAATTCCAATGTCACTGGTGAGGATGTTCCACCCTTAAATCTACAACCTAACTTGTCCCAGAGTTCCACTAGAGGACATCAGATAACTTTCTTATTATTTATATTTTCAAAAGCTCCTTCTTGGTACAAAAAATAAAAAGTTTGGTTTTCTTTACACATTCAGATAAATGACTAAATAACATTCCCTAACTGTGCTGGTGGACAAAGAGGTGTGCTGCTTAATTGCACCTTATTTTACCTGATATTATCTGTGGATGAAGAGGTTTATTCATCCAACTAGAAAACAGCGCAAAGTGAAATTGGTATGTACACTGGATAAATTATCTGCCTGTAAATGAAATGAGTCAAAACTAAACCCTTGAAATTGTCAGTTCCTCAAATATAGTGTCTACCTTGGGTATGTGTCTAACAGATTTAAAGAGACCTCGCTAATAAATAAACAGAAGCAAAAGTAAGTATGCAAATTGAGCAAAAATTTCATAGGGGAGTATCTTGCAGTATATCTTGCCCTTAAAGTAGCCATGTTAAAAGAAGAAAGAGGAGGAAAAAAAGGAGGAGATAGCTAGGAGCAGAAGTAATCTACTGTGAAATATTTCATATTCTTAAATATATTCTTCTAAATGTGTTATTTATAAAATAGAAGGCTATGTGGCATTATACTTTTATGTCTGTAATGAGGATTTTAATCGTTTTTTAGGGAAGTTCAAACTCAGGGATTATTATCAATCTTTTATTATTGCTGTTTGGGGACTCTCTTTACTCTCAAGCATACAGTGGTGGACGAAATGGTCCTGAGCCACTGATGGTCCCCAGCAGAAAAGTACATTTCAATCCAATTTGCCACAAACCAAATTTCAGAAAAGTGAATGTTATTTTTTTTTATTTACTTTCATTATTAAACTGGCAGTATATGCCCTGTAGGGAAACAAAATGGTCCCTTGATGTCACCAAATCTCATTTAAAAACTGAGCAAATCTATATTTCTAAGCTCTGTTGGTGATGAAGAGCTGGTAGTCAGGAAACTGGAAAGAGATTATATGGCTGAGTAAAGGGTTTTGATCTCACAGAGGAAAGGGAAGGGGCCAAGGAGATGGTTTCCTCTTGTTTGCTCCACATGAATTGGAGCAGATAATGGAGGATTTTTAAATGTTTTTAAAACTTCAGATAATGGAGGATTTTTAAATGTTTTTCCAAACTTCAAATAATGGAGGATTTTAAAATATTTTTCCAAAAACATAGGCAGTCACACAGTTGGCAGTCAGGAGTTCAGGTATTTGACAATTTGGCAGCTATTTATTTCTATTATAGTCCATTTCCATAGAGGTGCACGTTTACAAGGAGCAGATGAGTCTATCTAAAGCAGACAGAGCTTCATGTCATGTATTGGCAGGCCCAATCAGGGTCAGGCAAAAAAGGCTAATTAAAGGACACCAAGTCCCTGGGTTTCCTCTGTCAACACATATGCCCTGTCCATACTGGAGACCAGAAAGAAATTATAAAAGGCAAATTTTTTCTTTTCATAATAAAATATTCAGTGGGCTTTTAAAAAATAAATTATTTTATGGAAAACAATCATTTTTCAGATGACATATGCACACCAATTATCCAACAGTCATTAAAATAATATGCCATCATTAAAATAGGCCACAAATGCAGGAGATGTCATGGCAGGAGCTCTGATTCTGCTTCTCATATCAAACCCCCTAATTTTCAAGTAGGCTTTTCAGATTGGCTTTTTTCACTTAGTTATATAAATTTAAGCTTCCTTATGCCTTTTTAAAAAATTAATCAATAAATTCATGGCTGCTATGAGTCTTCACTGCTGGGCAGGGGATTTTTCTAATTGTGGCAAGCAGGGACTACTTTCTAGCTGCGGAATATGGGCTTCTCATTGAGGTGGCTTCTCTTGTTGCATTGCAGGCTTTGGTAGTTGTGGTGCACAGGCTTAGTAGCTCTGAAGCTCTGAAGCTTGAATCTTCCTAGACTAGGGATCAAGCCCATGTGCCCTGCATTGGCAGGCAGATTCTCAACCACTGGATTACCAGGAAAGTTCCCTTTATGCCTTTTTGTGGCTTGATAGCCCATTTCTTTTTAGCAGTAAATAATATTCCATTGTCTGGATGTATCTACCTTTGCAGTATCATGCAGAATTATTGTACTGCCCTAAAAATCTTCTGTGCTCTGCACATTAATCCTGACTATTAATTCTTCATTCATTCATTAATTCTACAAATATTTCTGTGTGCCTACCACAAGCCAGCATCATTCTAAGAACTGGGAACACATCAGTGAACAAAACAGGCAAATATCCTTGCCTTCACCGAGACTGTTCCAGTGGGAAAAGACATACAATAAATAATAGAAATGATAAATAAATGAAGTATGTACAGTGTTGAGAAGTGTTAAGTGCTGTGATAAAAGTAGAAATAGAGCTTGCAAAGAACAGGACAAAGAAAAGGATTTGCATTATATGTATATTATAATATATATACATACAAAGTGGGATAGTTCTAGAAAGATACCCATCATCTCTCACCACTGGTTTTCTCTGAAGGACCAGATTGGCTATGGGAGTGTAGGAAAATAGAAGAAAGTGGGAGGAACTTACACATTTTAAAGTATACATTTCTGTAAGGTTTAACCTTTTTTAGAACAACTATTTTGTAACTCCTTTCAGTAACAGAAAGGCTGAGAACTTGGACCCAGGTGAGAAGTCCAGACTCCTCAGAATCCTGTCTAACCAGTCTGTAGAATTGAACTGAGGTCCCAGCTCTGACACTGGGCGGCTTCAATTTCTGCGACAGAGCACTTGATCTCCTGTGACACCAGTTCCTCACGCATAACCCGAGTATATCACAAGGTCGTGAGTTTTCAGCCTGTGCTCCCAAAAGACCATCAGGGGCCCCTTCAGAGGGCCCCAGACACTCCATCCTTCTTCCTTTTCCTGCTCTACGAACCAAGCAGGTCTCAGGTAGCTGGTGTTACATATTGGTCTTCCTGAGATGTGTTTAAACCAAGAATTCCACAACCTAAAGAAACTTGAAAAGCCCTCAGCTTCACCATTTTTAAGATCCTGTTATAAGATGCCTTATGCTCTAAATTAATTCTAAGTGTCTTATGTCAGAGCTGGCAAAATGTAAAATGTTCATTATTTGGCAACTTATTTTCATTGATATATAGTTGATTGACAGTGTTGTGTTAGTTTCAGGTATACAGCAAAGTGATTCTGTTATATAGTTCTTAAAAAGGGTATATCATTTTCCATATAGGTTATTTCCATATAGGTTATTCTTTTCCATATAGCTACCTATAAGTAGGTCCTTATTATTTATCTATTTTATATTCAGTAGTATATATCTGTTAATCTAAAAACTCCTAATTTATCCTTCTCCCCCACTTTCTCCTTGGTAACCATAAGTTTGTTTTCTGTCTCTGAATCTATTTCTGTTTTGTAAATAAGTAATTTGTATAATTTTTTAGAGTCTACATATAAGTGAGATCAAATGATATTTGTACTTTGGCCACATTTTTAATCAACCTCATCCTTATTGATGATTTTATATTTCTAAAGTAAGGTTTAAAATGTTAATTTTCTGTGCTTGTCCAAGATAACTGTATCCATCAATTTATAACAGTTTATTGGGAGAAAATAGGCCAGATTGTTCAATAATTTTTTTACCTTTTTTAAAATTGAAGTATAGTTGATTGTTCAATAATTTTGACAATTGCCTCACTATCTGCTGAGATTTATCAATATCTATCAAATAGTAAATGACCAATCATGATCAATAAATTAATGTACTATATCTGTCCTAGCTGGTCTATTTCTATTTAAATTGTTTGCCTTACCTTACTTAAAGGAAACTGATCTCATTTCAAATTGTTGTTATAAAGGAGCCTACAAAATACATAATAAAAAAGACATAATTTGCTTGATTTGAGGAGAACAAAACAAACATATAAAAATAAAATAAATCCAGTAGTTGAGTTATTTTCCAGAATTGTATCCCTGGAAATTTTCAGTTTTTAAATGTGGTTTGCAAATTTAATTTCGAGCATTCTAGTGATCACAGTAAGGAAGGAAATAAGATTAGTTTAAGAAAACCTAGAGTGTCCATAAATAAAAATATGATAATTGCTTGGGGGCAGGGGGGAAGACAAGTGTTTATTTGGTTGATAAGGCTGTATTCAGTGAATCTAGTTCATCAAAAATGTATTTACATTATGCAGCAAGCATATAACCCCTAAACATAACAATAGAATAGTGGTTCTCCACTGGAGGCAATCTTATGGCCAGACTGGGGACTCTTAGTAATGTCTGGGGACATTTTCGGTTGTCTGGGGGAGAGGCAGTTGCTTCTGTCATCTAGTGGGTAGAGGCCAGGGATGCTGCAAAACATCTTACAGTGAATGGACTGTGCCCTCCCCCGACCCCCTTCTACTAAAACAAAGAATTATCCAACCCAAAATACCACGAGTGACTCAGAAACTGCAACAGAGCTTTGCTTCTCAAAGTGTAGTCCATGGACCAACAACACTGACTTCATCTGGGGACTTGTTATATATTCAGATTGTCAGGCCTATCTTCAGTTCAGTTCAGTTCAGTCGCTCAGTCATGTCCGAATCTTTGTGACCCCATGAACTGCAGCACACCAGGCCTCCCTGTGCATCACCAACTCCTGGAGTCCACCCAAACCCATGTCCATTGAGTCGGTGATGCCATCCAGCCATCTCATCCTCATCTGTCCCCTTCTCCTCCTGCCCTCAATCTTTCCCAGTATCAGAGTCTTTTCAAATGTGTCAACTCTTCACATGAGGTGGCCAAAGTACTGGAGTTTCAGCTTTAGCATCATTCCTTCCAAAGAACACCCAGGACTGATCTCCTTTAGGATAGACTGGTTGGATCTCCTTGCAGTCCAAGGGACTCTCAACAGTCTTCTCCAACACCACAGTTCAAAAGCATCAATTCTTTGGCCCTCAGCTTTCTTTACAGTCCAACTCTCATACCCATACATGACTACTGGAAAAACCATAGCCTTGACTAGATGGACCTTTGTTGGCAAAGTAATGTCTCTGCTTTTCAATATGCTATCTAGGTTGGTCATAACTTTTCTTCCAAGGAGTAAGCGTCTTTTAATTTCATGGCTGCAGTCACCATCTGCAGTGATTTTGGAGCCCCCAAAAATAAAGTCTGCCACTGTTTCCACTGTTTCCCCATCTATTTCCCATGAAGTGATGGGACCAGATGCCATGATCTTAGTTTAGACCTACTGTATCAAGCATCTACAATTTAACAAGATCCCCCATGTGATTCATATGTACCTACTACTGCACAATGAGAAATTCCAATGTGTCCTATTAGTAGAGAAAATAATTTTCTTCCTTACAGTGATTCACTGACTCTTCATTTAATTGTTGTTGTTGTTGTTTAGTTGGTAAGTCATGTCTGACTTTTTGCAACCCCATGGACTATAGCCTACCAGGCTCCTCTGTCCATGGGATTTCCCAGGCAAGGCTACTGGAGTGGGTTACCATTTCTTTCTCCAGGGGATCTTCCCATCCCAGAGATCAAACCCAAGTGCCCTGGTTGGCAGGCAGATTCTTTACCACTGAGCCACCTGGGAAGCCTCTTTCATTTGTTTACCTCTTAATTGAGGAGATTAGTTTTCTTCTCAAGGACATGGGGCTCAGTCATTTGGACTGTATGTGGCACTGAATTTGTGGTTGCAGTTGTTCCTTGATTCTTCTCACAGGATATGAGTTTCAGAAAGGAAGGATTGGCTTGGAAACCAGAAAGTTCTACTCTTTGGTATATGTGAATTTGTATTGTGTGACCTTCTGACTTTTTAGGAACATGGAATTTAGTTGCTCATGGAGGGTAGTTTGAATAACCTCAGAACACCTTGGATATCAAATATATCTTCAATGATGCTTAGTCAAGTTGTGTAAATGAGTTAGAAACATTTGGATTATATTTCCCTTAAAATATGCATAGAATTAAAATTAAGCAAAAATATGCTGGAGGGAATGCATGTTTTCCTAATCCCAAAACCTTGAAAAATGGGTTGAGACAAGTATCTATATGTGAATACACATATCATTGGTATTTACAGGTTAATCTGATTGTCCTTCATTTGTTTTACTAAGAACTGATGTCGTTGTACTTTGGACCATCTTTTCTTTACTAAATCTAGATCAGATTTTCTAGGTTCTTCTAAAAATAACCTTGAAAATATTTAAATAAAAGTTATCTTTCCAGTAAATGTAGACAGTTACGACTATTCCTATATCCCCTATCATATCTTTCTACTGAATTTTTATTTTACAGTCGTACTAGTTCATAAATACAATTATACCCTGGGGTTTTATGTTTGTTTGATTTTTTAACGAAACCTTTGAATTCTTAAAAATAATGTAATCTATATTAAGAGAATCAAGACAAGAATCGACATTTATTCTTATACAACACTAACATTGTACAGCTTCTCCATAATTCCAATATCAAATGTACATTGAACACTTTTAATGTTTCCAGAAATTTTGTCATGGTTAGCTTTGAATTCTCTGGACTATTGTGGATTTTTAATTTATGTGTGATACCAAAAAGAATTATTCTGTCTTCCTGAAGTAATTCATTAGGCATATAAATTAAGAGAATTTAAAGCACTAAACCAAGAAGCAGTTTCCAAAGCAAAGAATAAAATACAGCATATTGCCATCCTTGGTATGTTCAAGTGTTACCTGTGAATGCCTTTCACATAAATTATAGCCCCCTAATTGATCAAGGTACCTGTTTAAGTTCAGCTTAGAAACTAGTTTTTTAAACTCTTCGGGCTTAAGAAATTCCCAAATGTTTTTTACTCAAGCATTATTATGGTTATTAATAACTTTTAAGCTCGTGCACATTTTAAGGAAATGTAAGCCATGTGTTGCAAATTCATCCTCACTTTGTCCATCAAGATATGGTTTGGTAAACTGGCAAACTCTTCTGATACATATGAAATATTTTACTGATAATAGAAATCTTATCAAGTAATGATTTTTGCTGATAGTAAGAGATGTGCCCAGATTGCTGAAATTTTAACCCTATTGACTTTTGAAGACAAAAGTCTTTTTCTGGTTTTGGTCATACTCCATTTCTTCCATCTCAGTTACCGTTGAAAAACAATGCCAACAACAAAAAGAACAAAACATGATGCCTAACGTGACATGGAATCATAGAATCAGACAGGGAGATATGGATTGGTTATTCTACTCAAGATAAGCTTGGAACCACCCCTATGATAAAGTAATGATTAGGTATTATAAATCAGTTAAAGAATCTAAGAAAAAGTCCCCTTATTTTTTCTGTTCCAAAGCCTATACCCCCTTCAACACCACCTTTTTGGGAGGAGACTCAAGTAATTTCTATTAGCAAGTCATTCATTTGTGTTCTCATTGTTTGTCCCTTTCCACCTAAACCGAAGGGTCTAGCATTGTCCAGACAGATGAGGATCTGGAGACAAGGACCTAGAGGGTGATGCAGGGGTGGAGTGTCCCCAGTGAACATCTCCAGGGTCCCCAGAGCAAGTGAAGCCCTCAGTGCCTTTATTCCTGCTCAGCCAGTGCAGGGCCCAGTGTGACAGCACCAGCCCAGAGGACAGGTAAGGTTGACATCTATCATGGGCAGCTGACTAGGAAAAGAAATCCATTGCAGCAGGGAGTCCAGCTGGAGTCAGCCAGCTTAGCCCTTCTCGGGTCACTGCCTTCATCAGATGAATGACCTTCCAAGAAATACTTCTTCGGGCCCCAGAAAGGGGATTCCTGGAGCCGTTCCCTATCCTTGCATGAAGTTCCCAGATGGGCAAGCAGCTATGGTCTTTTCAGCATGGGGAGCTTTAACCCGGTCCAGGGAGAGGCAGGGTAGCACTTGGAGCCTGAAGAGATTTCCCTGGACCTTAGAGCAGGACTCAGGGTGCCTTCCTTTACATTTCCAATGCCTTGGCTTTGAGGGCTCTAGCTTCAATAACTGTTATCTAACTTCCCCCATTCGCACACACTTTGTGAGATATGTGCTGAGAGTATTGCAGTTTGGAGTCTCAAACACAAAGCTGGAGTGGGGCGTCCGTCACTCTAGCCCCTGCAAATGAGATGAGAAGCAGGCCACATGGGGCTCTGAATCAGTATTTGGTTACAACCCAGCAGGCTGTGGACCCTCTCTATTCCCAGTGTCCAACACAGTGCCAGACACAGAGCAGGTGCTCACCGCACACAGCTGAATGAATGAACAAATGAACAGGCAAATGAACCAACAAACAAAGAGCAGGAGCAGGCCTGCCCAGAACCTGGCCTTTGATGTGCAACTGAATTTCACCTTTTTGTCAAGTGGGCTTTCACATTGCAAGTAACATTTCACTTACAGTTAGGTTGGCAGCCTTTATTTCAATAGGAAAAGAAAAGTTTAGGATGTTATTATCCAACATAAAAGATTGAGGATACACAGAGACTGCCACAAAGAAATTAGATCTCAAACTCAGCATTAAAAAAGAGGCAAAATGGTTAATCGTTTGCTTGCAATACATGCATGCTATTTTTCAAAACATTTGCTAGATTGAAGAAAATACTGAATCAGTGAAAACTGATAATTGTTCGTTCTATTTAGATAAATGAGCTTCTTTATAGTTATTCATACAATTAGAGGAGAAGGTGCAGGAGTGAGGCTGTGGGATACAGTGGTTAGAAGCATGGGTTCAGGCAGCCAGAGTGAGGGCCAGAGTCACTATTCTATAGTAATGGCCACTGTGTATTGAGAATTAAGTGAGCTACGCACCAAAAAAAAAAAAATTATTCCTAAAAGCTTTTGGTATTCTAAACTCAAAATTCAGTCAATATTCATGTTGTAGGCTCCAGCTATCATGAACATTAATTACACGTGGATTTTCATCTGTAGGAAAAAATGGGGTGGGGAAAGCCAGGGACAGTGTAACTCCCCACAGCCTCCACTGCCTCTGCCTGTATGTAGGAAAGACGTGAGCTGAGCAATGGATGGATAGCTCTATCTCCTGTGAGGAGAATGATCTTATTCTTCAAACTAAAAATGGCACATGTGAGCTAGAAAAAACTGTCCATTTATTTATATCCAGTGGATGTTTTTCAGACACAGTTCTTAGTTGCTGAGTATTTTGCATCTCTGAGACTGTGATTGCCTGAAATTTTTTGTGTACACAACAAAAAACTCATCACTTATCCTTCAGAAGGCTAGAATCCACTGTGATAATTTTGTGACAGCTGATTAATTGAATTTATCAACCAATAGCACAACCAATTCTAATCTATTTACTAGTGGAAAAAATTCCAAGTGAAGTTAATTTTTTATCATTATCAAAGTATAATGTTTACTGTAAAAATTTGCAAAATAGAGAAAGGATTAAAGAAAATTATCCTTAGTCTTACCAGTTTACCACTGTTAGAAATTTTATGTATTTCCTTCCAATATTGCATTGGAAAGCACTTTGACCTTTTCAGGAAGGGCTATTTTTCAAAGATGATGAAAAATACTTTTTAATCAGATGGTGAAAATGTGGATTTCAAAAACATAGACAAATTTAAAAGTTCGATTGAAAAATCTAAGCCAGCAATGTGTAATTATAACTACCTTTTGCTACAAAATTTAAGCAAGATAATCTTTTAAATGAAATACTTTTGTTGAAGCACCAGGGACAACAGACTGGTTGCTGCTAGTAAGTTAGCGTTAATTAGTATGTGAAGAATTCTCAGATTTCAGATAAAAATTATCAGATTTTTTATGAATAACATCTCATAGCTATATTGAATCTAAATCAGTATCTTTCTTTAAAAGGATATTCTTTTGCCATACCTTAGTAAAATATGTTTGTTTCCTAGCTGTGGCATTCTCTTTGATACTAAGATTAAATGTAATAATTCAAAACATTTTAACGTTTTTCAAACAAGTTTGAAACATAGAGAAATATTTACATCAAGCCTTGCAATATTAATCATTGTTACCAGCTTTCATTCTAGACTGGAGATTGGCAAATTTTTTCTGTAAAAGGTCAAGTAGTAAATACTTGGCAGAGACAGTCCACGAGGTTTCTGTTGCAACTACCCAACTCTGTCACTGTAGTGTAAATGCATGGGAGGGCATGATTGAGTTCCAGTAAAACTTTATTTATACAAATAAGCAGTGAATCAGACTTGACCAACAGCTGTAGCTTGTCAAGCCTTATTCTAGAAAGTCAGTTTTTACTGGCTGTCACATTCATCAAGAGTTTAGATGCAATTTAAGAGTTTCTGACCTATCCCCCAGCCCTTGTACACACAAGACTTCCAGTAAACATGGCTGGTTGAACCCATGTTTATCTCCACTACCACTAAAATGCCACATAAATAATAATGAGGAATTAAAAAGTATAAACTTAGGAGAACAGAGAAAACAGCAGACAAAGGATGTCAACAGAATGTTCAGCAGAGTAAAGGAGATGCAAACTTGGCAGTAAACAGTGCCGAGGTAATATCATTTGTGGTCCAAGGGAAGTGCACATGAGAGGGCTTTTGTAAGTTCTGCTGAGCTCTAGTGATCTAGTTAGGGTTGGAGGCAGCAAACTGCTTCTCAGGAAAATTGGGCCTAACCTGATGCAGTCACTGCCAGAGCTGCCATGATTAGCTTATTTGTAAAACTCAAAGTAATTGAAAGAGGGTAGGGGTGGTCTTGACTCCACCTGTAAATGTTATAATATTCAGTGGGCTTTTTAAATGAGAAGAATAGTGCCAATAAGAACTAGCAGTTTAACTGTTAATGCTTTTTTTAGAGCTATTAAGCTATTCTGCAACTCCCTCCAACCTTCTTTCTGAGACCCAAGGTAACAATTTGTTCCTATTTGTACAATCACTTCTAGTCATCAGTGATGAATTTCCTCACCTGAGGAAGGAAGGGGCAGGAAGTTGGAAGACAAGAACTGGCAGAAAGCAGGTTTCTGGGTACTGATTTGCATGTCTGGGTCTCTGTCCACAGAAGGAAGCTCAGACCAAGGGAGCCTGGTAGCTATGGTGCCAGATGGGCTATTCGGGTGTCTAACTTCACAGCCCTGCATGGGCCCAGCAAACAAAGACAGTGTGTTGGGAAGCCATGTGCTCTGTTGTGACCGATACAAACTTCTAGGGTCACTGGGGTCATATATAACAAGCGTCCCTAACTCTGAGCCAATAACTCCTTTTCCCTGCAGAATGTTTAGAAAATTGAAGAGAAAAAAGGTATGCAAACTTGATTTAGTTGTTTTTTTTTTTTTTTTCGAGATAGACCCTTTTTTGCTCCTTTCTCCCTTTTGTCCCAAAACAGACACTAGTTATATTCAGGTCCTGCTTGCTCTATTCAGAGGGGAAGACATTGGACTTCTTGAATTGTTGTGAACACTGTCCCATTATTGTGTTTCCTTTGATTTGACTTCCTTTTCTCATAATGAATCTTCCTATCTTCTCCCTCTCTGTGGTGTTCTCATCTCCTGTCTCAGTTCACGGTATTTGCATTTCTTTCTCCCATGCACATTCCTTTCATTCTTTAGTATTTGTCTACTTTGTTTGAGAAAGTCAAAGCAAAAACACCCCCAAGACCCTATACACACAAACTTTGGACTTTTCCTGGGCAGCTTCTCAGAGAGCATTTTACTGAGTCTAAGGTGTCCTAATATTGATGGAGGTGATTAGGGGAAGGGGCTGTTCACTGATCTTCCATTTTGGCAAAAAGTAAAATTAAAATCAAATTCAGCAGCCTCTTCTTCCCATTGAGTATAGGAAAGGCGTGGACTACAAGGAACTGTGAACCCTTTCTGGTGGTAGAGCTTTAGCTCTGCCTACTCTGCCCATCTGATGCTGCCTGCTCCTGGTGCCTCTGGTTCTCCACCTACTGGATTTACATTAATGTGGATACTGAAGGCACCCTGTGTAAGCACATGTGCAGACAGCCTGCAGCTTTTACCCGTGGATTTAAGTGGTAATTAATTGTATTTGGGGAAAGCCTGACCCAGTAAGATGAGAGAGCTGTAAGAGTGGGCATTTGCCACATTGGACCTGCAGGAAGAACTTTGGCCATCTCACTCAGAGCCAAGTGCAAGTGATTCAAACAGAGAGGAGTTATAAACTTAATAAGGAAATAAATTAACTCTGCTACCTTTTATTATGCTCTTTATTACCATTTTATTCTTGGAGCACAATATAGTCCACATGGTTTCCTATAAATTCACTGGGTCTGATTTGAGTTGCTTTAGGTGAATGTGGTCTTCCTTTATATATAATTTTATTTATTTGTTTATTTGGCTCTGCTGGGTCTTTGCTGCTGCCCGGGCTTTTCTCTAGTTGCAGTTCTTGGGCTTCTCACTGCGTTGGCTTCTTTTGTGGCAGAGCACAGACTCTGGGGCTCCGGCTTCGGTAGTTGAAGCATGTGAGCTCAGTAGCTGTGGCTCCCAGGCTCTAAAGCACAAGCTCAGCAGTTGTGGGCATGGGCTCAGCTGCTCTGCGGTAGCATGTGGAATTTTCCCAGGTCAGAGATCTAACCCCTGTATTCTCTGCCAATGAGCCACCAGGGATTCAAGCCTGAATGTGGTCTCTTGAAGCTGGAAGGTCTTTTGTAAGCCATCCTTCTATATAGGCTTAGAAATTAGACTCCTCCTGCAGCCAAAAATACGGAATTTTCAAAGTTCTATTCCAAGAGTTGCCATTGGATCTTAGATGTAATCCAGGCCAAGTTAGCTTTGAAGTCGCCTATTGTGGATGAGATTTATACACATTTAAAAAGAAAAAATCAGACATAGACTGGCGATTCGTTTCTTACATGATAGTATACATGTTTCAATGCCATTCTCCCAAATCATCCCACCCTCTCCCTCTCCCTCTGAGTCCAAAAGTCCGCTATACACATCTGTGTCTCTTTTGCTGTCTTGCATACAGGGTCATCATTGCCATCTTTCTAAATTCCATATATATGTGTTAGTATACTGTATTGGTGTTTTTCTTTCTGGCTTACCTCACTCTGTATAATCGGCTCCAGTTTCATCCATCTCATTAGAACTGGTTCAAATGTATTCTTTTTAATGGTTGAGTAATACTCCATGGTGTACATGTACCACAGCTTTCTTTTCCATTCATCTGCTGATGGACATCTAGGTTGTTTCCATGTCCTGGCTATTATAAACAGTGCTGTGATGAACATTGGGGTACATGTGTCTCTTTCAGTTCTGGTTTCCTCAGTGTGTATGCCCAGCAGTGGGATTGCTGGGTCATAAGGCAGTTCTATTTCCAATTTTTTAAGGAATCGCCACACTGTTCTCCATAGTGGCTGTATTGTAAAGTAAAATAAAGTAAAAATAAAAATTTAATTAAAAAAAAAAGAATAAAATCCAAACTCCTGATAGTGTGTTAGACAGCCTAGTGATCCAAGTCTACCCACATATCCAGCCTCAGATCACTCTTCCCTGTGCCTGCTAACTCTCCAGCAAGCCTTCCTTCGTTTCCTTTAAGAAGCCAAGCTCATTTCCACTTTAGGGTCTTTGTCCAAACTTTGGGATATGGTTGTCCCTTTCTGATTCCTATCTAATCTTAAATGTTACCACCCTGAGAGACCTCTCCTGACCACTCAATGACAGTAGTGATCTAGTCACTCTCTAACCTAGCAGTCTTCTTGAATTTCTTATACTTACCACTACCTGACATTTATTTTGTTATCACTTCTCTGTCCTACTAGAATGTAAGCTCTTTGAGAGCAGAGACCTTCTTGGTCAGGTTTATTACCATATCCAAAGAAACTCAGCAGGCAAACAGTAAGAGAGTAAAAGTCATCCAGTCAAGTCTGACTGTTTGTGACCCCATGGACTGTAGCCCACCAGGCTCCTCTGTCCCTGGAATTCTCTAGGCAAGAATACTGGAGTAGGTTGTCATTTATCCTCCATGGGATCTTCCCAACACAGGGATTGAACCCAGGTCTCCTGCATTGCAGGCCAATTCTTCACCATCTGAAAATCCAGTAAGAAGGCAAACGATATTTGCTGAATAAACAGATAACTATTCCTCTTAATGATGTCTAACTTGGCAACCTCTAATATACTTTCCATTTAACAACAACAAAAATTTCATTAGGTATATGTGGTGTGTGTTAAAGAACTGTATTTATGGCATACTGTAATAAAACACATAGCAACTGTCTGTGTGTGAGAGTAGAAGTGTTAGTCTATGCAAAAAAAAAAAAAAAAAACTAGGCTACCAGATCTAACATAGCCTTTGAGGGCAGTGTACATCAGCCCCATAGCCCAGGTTCTTTCCCATCATGAACCCCAAAGCTGGGCCTGTCTGCCTTCATCCTTCACTTTGCTCACCCTTGCCAGTCCTAGAAGTCTCAACACAAATGTTGCTTCCTCAGAGTAGCCCTCTCTGACCACCGCCCCAGTGTAAATTAGCTATTCTCATACCGTTCTTTGGGATTTTTTCCTTCTTCTTTTTCTTTCATAGTACTTATCACAGTTGTATTTTTGTGCATTATTCTTTTTTGCTTGCATCCGCCACTAGATAAAATGAGTAGCACATCCTTTATTTACTGTATATTCTATGTCTGCACTGTAGGAGCTCAGTAAACACATGTTGAATGAATGACCTTTTAAAAATTCCTATGAGTCTATATCTATACTGTATTAAATTCCTTTTGATATGTTTTTTCACTGCTTAGAAAAACCAATTTTCAAGGTGCTTTTTTAAAAAAAAATTTTTTTATTTCGCTGCATTGAGTCTTAGTTGTGGCAAGCGGGATCTTTATTTTTTAAGTTGCCTATGCCAAAGCCTTTGACTGTGTGGATCACAATAAACTGGAAAATTCTGAAAGGGATAGGCATACCAGACCAACTGACGGGCCTCTTCAGAAACCTATATGCAGGTCAGGAAGCAACAGTTAGAACCAGACATGGAACAACAGACTGGTTCCAAATAGGAAAAGGAGTATGTCAAGGCTGTATATTGTCACCCTGCTTATTTAACTTCTATGCAGAGTACATCATGAGAAACGCTGGGCTGGAAGAAACACAGCTGGAATCAAGATTGCCGGGAGAAATATCAATAACCTCAGATATGCAGATGACATCACCCTTATGGCAGAAAGTGAAGAAGAACTAAAGAGTCTCTTGATGAAAGTGAAAGAGGAGAGTGAAAAAGTTGGCTTAAAGCTCAACATTCAGAAAACTAAGATCGTGGCATCTGGTCCCATCACTTCATGGCAGATAGATGGGGAAACAGTGTCAGACTTTATTTTTCTGGGCTCCAAAATCACTGCAGATGGCAATTGCAGCAATGAAATTAAAAGATGCTTGCTCCTTAGAAGGAAAGTTATGACCAACCTAGACAGCATATTAAAAAGCAGAGACATTACTTTGGCAAGAAAGGTCCATCTAGTCAAGGCTATGGTTTTTCCAGTGGTCATGTATGATGTGAGAGTTGGACTGTGAAGAAAGCTGAGTGCCGAAGAATTGATGTTTTTGAACTGTGGTGTTGGAGAAGACTCTTGCGAGTCCCTTGGACTGTGAGGAAATCCAACGAGTCTATCCTAAAGGAGATCAGTCCTGGATGTTCATTGGAAGGACTGATGTTAAGGCTGTAACTCCAGTACTTTGACCACCTGATGTGAAGAGCTGACTCACTGGAAAAGACCCTGATGCTGGGAGGGATTGGGGGCAGGAGGAGAAGGGGATGACAGAGGATGAGATGGTTGGATGGCATCACCAACTCGATGGACATGGGTTTGGGTGGACTCCAGGAGTTGGTGATGCACAGGGAGGCCTGGAGTGCTGCAGTCCATGGGGTCGCAAAGAGTCAGACATGACTGAGCGACTGAACTGAACTGAACTGATGCAGGATCTTGAGTTACAGCATACAAACTCTTAGTTGTAGCATGCAGAATCTAGATCTAGTTCCCTGACCAGGGATCGAACCTGGGCTCCAAGCATTGGGAGCATGGAGTCTTAGCCACCAGACCACCAGGGAAGTCCCCCAAAACCAATCTTTTATAAGGAGCTCTATTAGCAGAATCTAATCTTTGTATGTTTGGATATTTTAGATTCTATTTTTACAACTTCTATTTTGATTACCTTCTTTCTAGCTATTCCCTTTCCCCCTTAAACAAGAAAATAGAGAATTACTACAAAATATTGAAAAAGAAATACATGTATATCTTAAATATTAGAAATAGATCACCATTTGTTTTCTGTAATTGTCTTTGTATCAGTGTTAGTATCAAGGGACTATATATTCATTACCATGAATTTCAGTTTCAGTTTTAGTTTAGTCGCTCAGTCGTGTCCAGCTCTTTGAGACCCCATGGATCGTAACATGCCAGGCTTTCCTGTCCATAGTCAACTCCCGGAGCTTGCTCAGACTCATGTCCATAGATTCAGTGATGCCATCCAACCATCTCATCCTCTGTCATCCCCTTCTCCTCCCACCTTCAATCTTTCCCAGCATCAGGATCTTTTCTAATGAGTCAGTTATTCTCATCAGGTGGCCAAAGTATTGGAGTTTCAACTTCAACATCAGTCCTTCCAATGAATATTCAGGGCTGATTTCCTCTGGGATTGACTGGTCTGACCTCCTTGCTGTCCAAGGGACTCTCAAGAGTCTTCTCCAACACCACAGTTCAAAAGCATCAGTTCTTTGGCTCTCAGCTTTCTTTATAGGATTATTCCTCTAGTTTCTAGCTCCAGTAATTTCCCACATGGACTTGCTCTTTCCAAATGGGTTGTCTCATCATGGGTAAGAATAGGTAACTTTACTGAGCATCTTTCTCAGTAAATGAATATTTGTTGAATAAAAGGATAACTGAATAATTGTTTTTAATTAATCCTGATGAAAAGCATGTACCATCTAGTGATCATTATCCTTATTTTATAGATGAAAAAAGAGAAAGTCAAATAGCCAAATTAATATGGCCAGTGGATGGCAAAATCAGGACTCAACCCTAAATACATGACCTTGTTGCTGTCTGTCCATCCCACACTGCCTTTTTGGAAGTTCTGTTTTCATCCACATTCATACATTTGCCCACATCATTGCTCCTCTGGGTTCCCTCTGTTCCACTTCTCTAGGCCCACCATTCATCACCTCTAGATCAGTCTTACATTCTCTGTCCTCAGTGATGGCAGGTACTGTTCATCTTGTACTTTGCCTTGGATTGCTTTTTAAAATATGTATGTATATGTATTCATATGCTACTAATAGTTCTTAAATTGTGAGACTCTTCAATGAGTCTTTTTCTAGTTTCAATATCCAGCCCAATGCACCACACTTTATAAATTTCCAAAGTGTCTGTTGATAATGATGATGTTAGATATTTCCCTGGTGCCAGATGTCAAATGAAATCAACCTTCTTCAAGCTTACTAGCTGTTCATATTGTTATGGCAACTGCATCAATGGCAGGTTATCTCTAACATCTTTCAGAATTTATGCTCTAAGATTACAGCTCATATACATTCCTCAGAAGCTTTCAGTTATACTTGTGGCCTGCAGTATTGAGTTTTCCTTAAGTCTAGAATTCTGTTCTAAAATTAGCTTCCATATTCATAGTGTATCTCAGAACTGGCTGCACAAAATTAGTTGCTTTCTATTCAGTGAAACATGTTTGAGCAGCAGCAAATGAAACAAGATGCTCCCTAGTTTTCCCCTGTCAGACACATGATTGTGAAATCAACTTCCTAGTGGACATCTTAGGAAAGCCAGGCTCAGTTAGGAGTTGCTAAAGGCCACTTCAAAGAACTTAAGACAATAGACATGTATGTTTGGAGTGCAACTTGCAACAACCTATCTGACATCATCGAACCTCTTGGTCATTACATATCACTGTGTTAGGAGTGTTTTATTGAGGTTGTCAAGGAGCAGTAAGGCCAGAATGCCTTAGTTCAGAACCACCAACCAGAGAGAAGAATGAAGTGGATGATTCACATGTAGACAATCTTAGGCTCATCTTCTTTTCCTCCGGGGGGAGAAATGTAAACAGACAGAGTAGAGTTTAATACTAAAATTTCCTGTGCCCTAAATCTGGTGTCTGTTATACATTTTGCAGAATCATGAAGTAATTGGTAGCACGTGGCGTGGTACCTGGAGGGGATCAGGGTTTGCCTGACTAACCTCCATACAACTATTTATATATCTCTGCTTGGTGGAGCCAAATGTTTATTTATAACACATGGGCTTCCACTGACTCCATATGACCACAGAGTGACTCTGTATCATTGCCAGAAATCAACCACATTTGCATCATGCAAAAAATACAGATATAAACTTATTTATATACAGACACATCCATATATGTGTGTATTTAATTTAAAACTCATATAAATTCCAAAATTACTTTCATGTCTCCAAATTGTGCTAGCTTCTATGAAAATATCCCAGGCTTGTTTCTGATCATATCACTGTTGACTACTTTGTATCCTTACTATTTGGACATCTAACTTGTATTTGGTGACCGTCAAGGATACATGGTAGTTTTGATTTGTATGTCTCTTATAATGAGTAGTGTTGAGCATCTTTTCATGTGTTTGTTGACCGTCTGTATGTCTTCTTTGGAGAAATGTCTGTTTAGGTCTTCTGCTCATTTTTTGATTGAACTGTTTATTTGATATTGAGCAGTATGAGCTGCTTATATATTCTGGAGATTAATCCTTTTTTCAGTTGTTTCATTTGCAATTATTTTCTGTCATTCTGAGGGTTGCCTTTTAATCTTATTTATTGTTTCATTTGCTGTGCAAAAGCAGTTAAGTTTAATTAGGTTCCATTTATTACCACCTCACATCAGTTATAATGGCCGTCATCAAAAAATGTACAAATAATAAATACTGGAGAGGATATGGAGAAAAGGGAACCCTCCTACACTGTTGGTGGGAATGTAAACTGATGGAGCCACTATGGAGAATAGCATGGAGATTCCTTAAAAATCTAGGAATAAATCTACTATATGACCCAGCAAGCCCACTACCAGGCATATACTCTGAGAAAACCATCATTCTAAAAAACACATGTATCCCAGTGTTCATTGCAGCACTATTTACATAGCCGGGTTGCAACATGGAAGCAACTTCGATGTTCATCAACAGAAGAGTGGATGCAGAAGATGTACATGTATGCAATGACATATTACTCAGCCATTAAAAAAAAAGGCAATTTTGAGTCAGTTCTAGTGAGGTGGATGAACCTCGAGCCTGTTATACAGAGTGAAGTAAGTCAGAAAGAGAAAAACAAGTATGGTATATTAACACATATATATGAAATCTAGAAAAATAGTATTGACAAATCTATTTGCAGGGAAAGAATGGAGATGCAGATGCAGAGAATGGACTTGTGGACACAGTGTGGGAGAGAGAGAGTGGGACGATGCAGAGAGTAGCATCAACATATATACGCTATCGTGTGTAAGGCAGATAGCTGGTGAGGAGTTCTGTGCAACACAGGGAGCCCAGTCTGGCACTCTGTGATGACTTGGAGGGATGGAATGGGGGAGGGGAGGGAGGCTCTGGAGGGAGGGGATATATGTATAATTATGGCTATTTCTGGTTTATTGACTATGCCAAAGCCTTTGACTGTGTGGATCACAGTAAACTGGAAAATCCTGAAAGAGATGGGAATACCAGACCAACTGACCTGCCTCTTCAGAAACCTATATGCAGGTCAGGAAGCAACAGTTAGAACTGGGCATGGAACAACAGACTGGTTCCAAATAGGAAAAGAAGTACATCAAGGCTATATATTGTCACCCTGCTTATTTAACTTCTATGCAGAGTACATCACAAGAAACGCTGGGCTGGAAGAAGCACAAGCTGGAATCAAGATTGCCGGGAGAAATATCAATAACCTCAGATATGCAGATGACACCACCCTTATGGCAGAAAGTGAAGAGGAACTAAAAAGCCTCTTGATGAAAGTGAAAGAGGAGAGTGAAAAAGTTGGCTTAAAGCTCAACATTCAGAAAATGAAGATCATGGCATCTGGTCCCATCACTTCATGGGAAATAGATGGGGAAACAGTGGAAACAGTGTCAGACTTTATTTTTGGGGGCTCCAAAATCACTGCAGATGGCTATTGCAGCCATGAAATTAAAAGATGCTTACTCCTTAGAAGGAAAGTTATGACCAACCTAGACAGCATATTGAAAAGCAGAGACATTACTTTGGCAACAAAGGTCCATCTAGTCAAGGCTATGGTTTTTCCTGTGGTCATGTATGGATGTGAGTTGGACTGTGAAGAAGGCTGAGCACCAAAGAATTGATGCTTTTGAACTGTGATGTTGGAGAAGACTCTTGAGAGTCCCTTGGGCTGCAAGGAGATCCAACCAGTCCCTTCTGAAGGAGATCAACCCTGGGATTTCCTTGGAAGGAATGATGCTAAAGCTGAAGCTCCAGTACTTTGGCCACCTCATGTGAAGAGTTGACTCATTGGAAAAGACCCTGATGTGGGAGGGATTGGGGGCAGGAGGAGAAGGGGACAACAGAGGATGAGATGGCTGGATGGCATCACCGACTGAATGGACATGGGTTTGGGTGGACTCGGGGAGTTGGTGATGGACAGGGAGGCCTGGCGTGCTGCAATTCATGGGATCGCAAAGAGTCAGACATAACTGAGCGACTGAACTGAATGGCTATTTTACACCGTATGAAGCCAACACAGAAGCCAACACAACACTGTAAAACTTAAAAAATTAAAAATAATGACAATTTGAAAAAATTTTTAAAGTACATGGTAGCAGGCCTTCCCTGGTGGCTCAGAGGTTAAGATTTCACCTTTCCACTGCAGGAGATGTAGGTTTGATCCCTGGCCCAGGAACTAAGATCCCTCATGCCACACAGTGTGGCCATAAATAAACAAACAGGTTTATATTTCATGTATTTAAAAAAAAATCAAGAGTACATGGTAGGAAACAGTTGAGTTCTTCCAATGAACTTCCACTGGAAATTTTGTAATTGGATAAGTGCTCAAGTTCCTTTTCCTAGAGCTGAGTCAGACTCATCACTGTGGTTGGAAGGTGCACTCTTTCTAATGGTTACCAGAAATTGACTGAAGAAGTAATAAGCATGTCAGTGCAGTCACTTAAAGATAAGTTCAATTTTCAGTTTTGTTTCATAAGTTATATTTCATTATTCTTACCTTGGGAGAAGTATTGGCTGGAAATATTAGAAATAATATTGAAACTAAGCCACAAATGTGAATGATGTTGCCACAATAACCTTTTTCTATAATTATGAGAAGTCAGTCCTTCAGTCAGAAATGACTCCTATTTAAGTCCAGTTTCTAAGCGCAGGTATTCATCTGTCTGCACAATTAGGGAATAAGGAAAGTGATTGTAGAAGTCACTGTTGAGGTACATCTCTTTCACAGTTAATATGGCAGTTTGTTTTTAAATTTGGACATTATAAGAACAAAAAATAATTACTTAAAAATATATGATCATTCCTCAAGAAATTAAATGTAGAATTACCTTATGATCCAGCAGTTCCATTCCGAGGTATATACCCAAAAGAATTGAAAACTGGTGTTCAAACATATACATCCACTGCATAAATGTTCACAGCAGCTCTCATCACAGAAACCAAAAGCTCCAAACAACCAGAGTGTCCATCAGTGATTGACATTGAATAGGTAACAAAGTGTAGCATATCCAGCAGAGGGTAGGTAGCCATTAAAGAATGAATACTGGTGCATGTTATCTCTTGGATAAACATTATGCTAATAGAAAGAAGTCAGACACAAAAGGCCACATATATATGACTCCGTTTATATGAAATATCCAGAATAGGCAAATCCATACAAACAAAATGCAGATTTGTGGTTGCCAAGGGCTAAGGGGAAGGGAAATGACTGTTTAATGGGTATAGGGTTTCCATTTGGGGTAATGAAAAGTGCTGAAACTAGATAGAGGTGATGAGCCTACTCTTTGATAAAGACCCTGATGCTGGGAAAGATTGAAGGCAGGAGGAAAAGTGGGCATCAGAGGATGAGATGGTTGAATGGCATCATCAACTCAATGGACATGAGTTTGAGCAAACTCTGGGAGACGGTGAAGGACAGGGAAGCCTGGTGTGCTGCAGTCCATGGGGTGACAGTTGGACGTGACTGAGTGACTGAACAACACCAACTGATAGAGGAAATGTTATCATAAATGTACTTAATGCTGCTGAATTATATACTTTAAAATGGTAAATTTTACATAATGTGTTTTACAATTAAAATTTTATATATATATATGACTGAGCATTCTATGATGAACTCCATACCTAATAAGCAGCAAGTATGCCCTAATTAGAGCATGCTGCTGCTGCTGCTAAGTTGCTTCAGTCGTGTCCGACTCTGTGCGACCTCATAGATGGCAGCCCACCAGGCTCCTCTGTCCCTGGGATAGTTCTGAGTTAATCTCTCTGTGCTACCAGTAGCAGCAAGCACGATGTGCTAGGCACCATTTTAAATGCTTTACCCCAAACAAGTATTATTCCTAAATTACAAAGGCAGAAGCTAAAATATGGACGTGAAAACACAAATTGCCCCAAACCACCTAACTTTCAGGTGATAGACCTGAGCTTTGGTCCCAGCTTGTCTAGCCTGTGCCATCAGCTGCTGTGCTGTAGGTGCGCTCCTGTTGTCCTGTGACAGTAAAGTTGATGTGCTTAAGGCAGCATATTCTCAGATTCCCAGAAGAATGTTTAAGAATGATCAAGTTTCAGTTTTTAAAGAACAGACTATTTTTACTCAAATCTGCAAAGTACAGGCATGTTTCTGTTGCCCTTGTTATTTATTTGATTACCATATAATCAATTAAATCAGTGGTTTAATTACCATTAAACATATGCATACCCTGAAACAACTACAAGAAGTACAGTTCTCTTTTGGTGCAAATTCACTGTGCTATGCAAGGCTGTTATCTGTGGTCAGAGGTATCCTGTGGCCCTTTGCAGTCTTCTGTTGGAACAAGAGTTACATGCAGTTTCTCAAATAGCTCTCTCTCTCCCCATCTTTCATTCCAGGGGCTGGACTTAGTAAGCTAAATGAGGTTTTGTTGAGTCACAAAGCAGGGACTTGACCATGAGGCATGCAGGAGGCTGAGAGAAGTAAAGAAATATTATAAGCACAGAGAAGGGGGTAAGAAGTGATGGGTGAGAAGAAACTGATTTAGAATAAAATGTCAGCCTCTGCCAGAGATCTCCATACAATCCCAGATCATATTGAGGAGTACAGCTCCTTTGTGTTGCACTGCAGGGCCTCTGGAAGGGCCCTGTGGCCTTTGGGAATGACAGCCTCTGGACTGGTGCAGAGAACTTGTGTGGCTATAAGCAGGGGCCCTGAAGTCATTTCTAAAAGGGCAAAATCTTCACAGCAACCAGAGTTCTTAAACGGACGCAGTGGTTAGCAGCAATGAATGCCAAGGGCATGTTTCCAGCTTGGTCCATCCAAGCGGACACAGCGATTTCCACAACTTGGGCTCGTCTCCAGATGGGAGGGTGTTGATAGCAGTTAGGTAGGATTCAGAAGCAGCTCCCGTTCCAATAAAGAGACAGGGTGGGTCCCATCAGTGGGGAAGAAGTAAGGACACATGGCTTACTGTTCACCTATCTCCACCTCTGTTCGTTCCAACCCAGACTGCATCTAGCCCAGTAACGCTAGCATTGACAGAATCCCGGTTAACCACAAGATCGGCCTCCCTTGGTTCTGTAAGTGGCTCAGGTAGAGCCCACCGTGGGAAATAGGTGTTCTTGATAGGCAGCTAAGGCAGAGGCATACTCCATGATATTCATACCTAGAGCACTATGTGGTCATTTCAGGATCCTCATCAGTCAGTGCTTGTGGAAACATGGCTCTATAGCTACTTCATTGCCTTTTTGCCAACCAAATCCTAGAAATGTATCCCTTGTCATTTATTCCCTCTCTCCTTTTCCTGACACTTCTCTCGATTCAGGAGTCCAGCCCAGGACTCAGTAATAGTCAAGTATTTCCTTACAGAGTTTTTTCCTACAGAATATTACCAGGTGCTGTCTGTTTGCTCAATGATTTGGTGTTCATGAGTGTAGAAAGTCCTCTCTTGGTGGCACCAGCCCATTGGTTTTCTGTTAAGAGATTTCCTTTCAACAAGACACTATCACACAATATCAGTTCAGTTCAGTCGCTCAGTCATGTCCAACTCTTTGCAACCCCATGGACCACAGCATGCCAGACCTCCCTGTCCATCATCAATTCCCAAAGTTTACTCAAACTCATGTCCATTGAGTCAGTGATACCATCCAACCATCTCATCCTCTGTCATCCCCTTCTCCTCCTGCCTTCAATCTTTCCCAGCATCAGGATCTTTTCAAATGAGTCAGTTCTTCGCATCAGGTGTCCAAAATATTGGAATTTCAGCTTTGACATGAGTCCTTCCAATGAATACTCAGAACTGATCTCCTGTAGGATGGACTGGTTGGATCTCCTTGCAGTCCAAGGGACTCTCAACAGTCTTCTCCAACACCACAGTTCAAAAGCATCAATTCTTGGGCACAGAATGGATGGATTTTAAATATCTCAGCCATTTTCAAGCTGACTTTGGGTCATGAATACCTCCCATCTTGACTTTCTGATTCTCAGATTCCCCTTCAGAAGAGAGGGCCCTCAGTGAAATAGAAAAATTGATGGTAAGGCCTTACCAGTGTAGAAATGCTTGATTTAATTTCAAAAGGAAGCCATTATAATCTAGATACAGGGGAGAAAATTGAACTGTGCACTTTGCCATACTGCTAAGTGTTTTGAATCTCAAGATATTAAGGAAAACAATAGTTTTCTGAGCTAGTTCCACTGCAGTTCTGTCTTATAAGAAACAAACTACCATTCAAGGATCTTTCTAGCTCTGGGACTTCAGGATTTTTTAACTGGCATCTAGCATCAGCTTTCCCACATAAGACAAATTTTTGAGATGACTGAGTTTTGAGGGCAGGCCAAGAAGCCACTACTGCAGCCTTTGTTGAATGAATGTTGACTATCTTCTCATGCCAGAGTTTATGCTACCTTCTGTACCATTGGGAAATAACCAAATTGAGGCAGGAAAAATTTGACTATTAACCCTCACTTTGGTTCTTCAATAGATCTTTTTGTCTTCCTCTATAGGACAAAATATATCACCAGCTGTTTCAAATTTAAAACTAGAAAGTTGAGTTTCTGGAAGCTATATGACATTGCTACTCTTTTTTATGATATAGCTTCTCTGGACAGCAATAAGAAAAAGAAAGAAATAATTAACCAGAAACAATAAAAATGTTGACTCTGTTTAATGTTAACTTTGTTGACTATGATGATTAATGTCATCATCATGCATTTTAGATCACATAAAAATGAAACAAATTATACTTAAATACAACTTGAAAGAAGCAATGGATGAAACT
This sequence comes from Capricornis sumatraensis, assembly GCF_032405125.1. Classification (NCBI taxonomy): domain Eukaryota; kingdom Metazoa; phylum Chordata; class Mammalia; order Artiodactyla; family Bovidae; genus Capricornis; species Capricornis sumatraensis. Next base: position 216,335,602 of record NC_091069.1, read on the forward strand.
AAGGCCTTCAAAGATATAGTGAACATTGTTATGTGAACATTGATTTACAGAAAAATAATTTTATGATTATGACATTGCGTCTATTATGGACTTTCTGGTTTCCAAGGCTAACTTGACAGAGGCAATTTATTTCCCTGACTTATTTCCTTGACTGCTGTGCTTTCAGTTCAAGTGATTCCCATTGGGGAAAACCAGTAGTACCCTGAGCTGGGATTTGATGAGTCAATCACATGGACTTCCCCCAATAGAGGTTTGGGCAGGAATGAGAATGCACTACATAACTCATCTAATTATACTATACAGATAAAAACTGCAGTCAAAGCAAACAAACCAAAAAAACAAAACTACAAGTCTAAATACTGTGTAAATGAAAGTGATAACATAATTTATAATAGGATTTATGTAACTTAAAATACCTAACCATAAATTAAATCCTCTTTGACTTCAGCTATTATTAATTGCTGCTTAAATCAAACATGCTGCTGCTACTGCTAAGTCATGTCCAACTCTGTGCGACCCCATAGACAGCAGACCACCAGGCTCCCACCATCCCTGGGATTCTCCAGGCAAGAACACTGGAGTGGGTTGCCATTTCCTTCTCCAATGCATGAAAGTGAAAAGTGAAAGTGAAGTTGTTCAGTCGTGTCCGACTCTTAGCGACCCCATGGACTGCAGCCCCCTAGGCTCCTCTGTCCATGGGATTTTCCAGGCAAGAGTACTGCAGTGGGGTGTCACTGCCTTCTCCATAAATCAAACATAGTAAATCATTAAACATCTTTGAGACTCATATTCTTCTTCTAAACTGGAAGAATCTACATCAAAGGATTGTCGTGATCATAAAGGAGCAATACACACATAAAGTTCTTAAAACAGTACCCAATGTGTAATAACCAATCAATCAATGTTACCTATTTCTTTCCTTTTTTTTCCTGCAAGAATGTCGTCCTCTTAGGATGCCTTAAATGCAAAAGTCAGACTTTTCCATAGAGGTTCCTGGTGCTGTTCTTGCTAAATGTTTGTGCTTCAGAGCCTCAGAATAGTGTCAACTTCAAAAGGATTTCAGAGAAACCAAGGGAGTGGCTCCAAGCATTGTTATGGGATCTTCTTTCTTGCTAGATCTTCTTTTGTCATGTCCTCAGTTCAGTTCAGTTCAGTTCAGTCGCTCAGTCGTGTCTGACTCTGCGACCCCATGAATCGCAGCACGCCAGTCCTCCCTGTCCATCACCATCTCCCAGAGTTCACTCAGACTCACGACCATCGAGTCCGTGATGCCATCCAGCCATCTCATCCTAGGTCGTCCCCTTCTCCTCCTGCCCCCAATCCCTCCCAGCATCAAAGTCCTTTCCAATGAGTCAATTCTTCCCATGAGGTGGCAAAAGTACTGGAGCTTCAGCTTCAGCATCATTCCTTCCAAAGAAATCCCAGGGTTGATCTCCTTCAGAATGGACTGGTTGGATCTCCTTGCAGTCCAAGGGACTCTCAAGAGTCTTCTCCAACACCACAGTTCAGAAGCATCAATTCTTTGGTGCTCAGCCTTCTTCACAGTTCAACTCTCACATCCATACATGGCCACTGGAAAAACCATAGCCTTGACTAGACGGACCTTAGTTGGCAAAGTAATGTCTCTGCTTTTGAATATACTATCTAGGTTGGTCATAACTTTTCTTCCAAGGAGTAAGCGTCTTTTAATTTCATGGCTGCAGTCACCATCTGCAGTGATTTTGGAGCCCAAAAAAATAAAGTCTGACACTGTTTCTACTGTTTCCCCATCTATTTCCCATGAAGTGATGGGACCAGATGCCATGATCTTCGTTTTCTGAATGTTGAGCTTTAAGCCAACTTTTTCACTCTCCTCTTTCACTTTCATCAAGAGGCTTTTTAGTTCCTCTTCACTTTCTGCCATAAGGGTGGTGTCATCTGCATATCTGAGGTTATTGATATTTCTCCCGGCAATCTTGATTCCAGCTTGTGTTTCTTCCAGTCCAGCGTTTCTCATGATGTACTCTGCATAGAAGTTAAATAAGCAGGGTGACAATATATAGCCTTGACCTACTCCTTTTCCTATTTGGAACCAGTCTGTTGTTCCATATCCAGTTCTAACTTTGCTTCCTGACCTGCATTTATTTCAGCTGTCTAGAATTTTAGTTCAGCCTGCAAGTCAGAATTAGCTCTGTATTAAGTTCTTCTTAAAATAAGCAATTAGATGAAAAGTTCAGGACACAAAGAGACCTAGAAATTCTAAGTGTCATTAGGATCCCCTTTTTTCTAATCAAGACAGCGTTACAGCAGCCCCTTGACTGAGGACCAGATTTCTTTCTCCATATGCAATAGTCATGGTTGCCATAGCAATCCTGGTGATGATAAGAAACATCACTAAGCACTTTCTCTGTGCCGAGAACACCCTTCTGTCTAAAACCTCACGTGAACCAATCCATTTTATGCTCACGTTAACCAGAGTGACCAACTCCTTTTGGTTTGTCCAGGTCTTTCCCAGTTTTAGCACCCAAAATTTTAAGTCTCCGGAGCCACTTCAGTTCTAGGCGTTTAGAGATGGTTGCTCACCCTCATCATCTCTTAAAATAGGTGCTTTTATTATTGTTCCCAATTAGGTCACAGAGGGACTTTCCACATGGCACAATGGTAAAGAATCTGCCTACCAATGCAGGAGACACAAGAGATGCAGGTTCGATCCTTGCGTTGGGAAAATCCCCTGGAGTCGGAAATAACAACCCATTCCAGTATTCTTGCCTGGGAAATTCCATGGACAGAGGAGCCTGGCGAGCTATAGTCTATGGGGTCGCAAAGAGCCAGACATGACTGAGCATGCATGCTAGATAGCTACTAGATAGAAGTCAGAGATAGGTTATCTAATTTGCCCAAGGACATAAAGCTAGTAAGGAGAGGAGACTGGCTCCTGCGTCGGGACTCTTCACAGCCACCATGGAGCAGAATGAGACTTCTATTGAGGAGTTGGAGCAACTGGGTCCTAGAAGTGACGCCTGAAGGGGACAGGCTTTTCAGTCCTTGTCTCAGGGCAGAGACACTGGTTGGGAGAGTATTGCAGTCTCCATCCCCTGAAGGTTAATGGGCATGTCTCACTATTCTCTAATGGCAACACAAAACAGCAAGCTGGGACAATATCTGAACAGTTTTCAGATAAGAACTTTACAAGCACGTAAGCACCAGGAGACACTGCAGTCAACTGAGTGTGATTAGATTTCAGCCTTCATGTACAAATGTCCAGACACGTTCCTCAGTCAGCTCCCCACCCTCTACCCTTTGCCATGTAAATCTTAATAAAATTCTCTTTTTATTAGGACAAGACTTCTTTCTCTACCCAGGTCTTCTTGTTCAGGATAGTTTTATTCTCTATCATTATTTTTCACTTATTGTAAGATTACAAAATTTCACAGCTCAGCTTTGCAGAAAAAAAAGCACCATCATTTTGTCAGGAATTCCTCAAGAACAACTAACCACTGGTTAGTAAGGGGGAAATTAACTGAGTCCTTATTTAAATTTAGTCCCATTTGATCACTTTAGTGTATTTAGAAAACAAGCTCTCATTTGGATAAAAATGTTCTTTTTCCTACCCCTTGCCATGCTTCTCTCTCAAAGGTGGCATCTGGGGGCGTGAGGAAGTGGGTCCTGTTTCCTGGTGGTGGAGAAGAATTGTGCCTGGTGGGTAGCAGGCAGAGAGGAAATGTCTTCTTGCCTAAAAGATAATGTCCTTTGCTGTAATCATCCTCTCTGCAAAAGTCTCAGGTGATGTTGCTTATTTTCCAGGCACTGTGTGCATAGCTTTTCCTGGCAATGTGACTGCAACTTAGCACCCACTGGTGCTGTGACCCCCCTGAGGGCTGCCTGAGACAGTTCTCTCTGCCCCATACTGTACAGAGCTCCTCCCCACTACAGTAATTTCTCAGAAAAGCTGTCCAGAAAGAACAGCTTCTACTTCCTCTTATCCACTCAGTTACAGAGGTAAGTGTGGCGCAAGAGAGCTGAACTTTGTACCTCCTCTGCTTGCCTCCGAGCTGTGCATTTAACTAAATTGGCTGCCCCGTACTGGTTCAGAGAGTCATCTAGGAGTGGATCTCTTTCCTAAGTGTCACCATTGCCCTCCATGTTACCATACTTAATCTAATATACTACCCCTTCCCCAAGCTGAAGTCTAAATATAGGGAAATCAGGACCCACTTCTGATGACTTCGCATTCTCTCTCTCCTTCTCTCCACAGTCACCCCTGCCAGAACTGAAAAGTCTTCTCTTTGACTTTGTCTATGTTATGTTCTCCCGACCATCCATAGAGCTGACCTAGCTGCCATGACCCCACACCACTCCAATAGGAGTTCTCCATGTTCGGGGGCTGATAGAAGGGAGATAAAGAAATTTAGAAAATCTTTCCTCAAGACAAAAGCTTTGCTTGCAACGCTGTCGTTGTGTTGTATAATACAATTTTGGCAGTTAAAAAAGATGAATTCCATCTTAACTTAGTCTTTCTCTTTGTATTCTTATAACTATCTAATGTCTACCCCACTGCCATTCCATGCCCACCCTGCCAGGTAGGTGGAGGCTCAAATGCACTACAGTGAAGTTAATAAACTCGGGAAGGCAAAAGAGAAAAGTGTTTTAAAAACTATAAAATATTAGCCTCATTGCATGGCAATTTTGTCAGACATCATTTAAATTACCTCCTTTAACTAATACCAACCTTTTAATTGTGTGTGATTTTTTTTCCCTTTTAAACTATTAATGTGTGAATATAAACCCATAGGATGAGAATTCCCTGGCACTACAGTGGTTGGGACTTGGTGCTCTGACTGTCAGGGGATCCGGTTCAATACATGGTGGGGGAACTAAGATCCCGCAAGCTGCCCAGTACAGCCAAAAAAAAATAAAAGTAAAGCAATAGTATTCTTTAAATACATAAATAAACCCAAAATAAAAGATTTAATAGAGAATTTGTTGTGGTTGTTTAGTTGCTCAGTCATGTCCGACTCTTTGTGACCCCATGAAATGCAGCATGCCAGGTTTCCCTTTCCTTCACCATCTCCTGGAGCTTGCTCAAACTCATGTCCATTGAGTCAGTGATGCCATCCAACTATCTCATCCTCTGTCACCCCTTCTCCTCCTGCCTTCAATCTTTCCCAGCATCAGGGTCTTTTCCAGTGAGTCAGTGCTTTGCATCAGGTGGTCAAAGTATTGGAGCTTCAGCTTCAGCATCAGTCCTTCCAATGAATATTCAGGGTTGATTTCATTTAGGATTGACTGGTTTGATCTCCTTGCAGTCCAAGAGACTCTTCAAGCGTCTTCTCCAATACCACAGCTCAAAAGCATCGATTCTTCAGTGTTCAACCTTCTTTACAGTCCAACTCTCACATCCATACATGACTACTGGAAAAACCATAGCTTTGACTATACGGATCTTTGTCGGCAAAGTAATGTCTCTGCTTTTTAATATGCTGTCTGGATTGGTCATAGCTTTTCTTCCAAGGAGCGTCTTTCAATTTCATGGTTGCAGTCACCATCTGCAGTGATTTTGGAGCCCCCCAAAATAAAGTCTCTCACTGTTTCCACTGTTTCCCCATCTATTTGCCATGAAGTGATGGGACCAGATGCCATGATCTTAGTTTTTTGAATGTTGAGCTTTAAGCCAGCTTTTTCTCTCTCCTCTTTCACCTTCATCAAGAGGCTCTTTAGTTTCTCTTCACTTTCTGCCATAAGGATGGTGGCATCTGCAAATCTGAGGTTATTGATATTTCCCCTGGCAATCTTGTTTGCAGCTTGTGCTTCATCTAGCCCAGCATTTTGCATAATGTATTCTGCGTATAAATTAACTAAGCAGAGTGACAATATATAGAGTAAAAAGTATATGCTCCCACCCTAACCCCACTTCTCAACCCAGAAATAATCAGTGTCAATGGTTGATGTATAGTTTTACAGAGATTTCTCCCATACATTTATATAAATATATGGATTTATATACTAGTACATAATTTTGACTCTTTTTTTCCAAAATAGAACTTTGTACACCTATGTTTTACATATTTCTGAATATAAAATTACCAAATTTCCCTCGTGTCTCTGAATTTAAAATGCATTATTAAGGCAATCACTTGCAAAAGAATTTTATTCCATTCTGATGATTCAGAACCAAAGTATCTGTTATGCTTGTTTGACAACCGGCTGGAATTTTTGCCATGAGTGGGAAAACATGGGTGGGGATGTTGCACACACATGCATGTGATATGGCCAGTGGCCAACCACCTTCTGAGAAGGGATCATACATTTCTCAGTCAATAATGTCATAAATAGAACTTAGTAAACATGAGACAGTCCTCTTTCCTGTCACCTTCCTGCTCTAGATTCTTATCAAATGAGAAATTTGGTAGTCTTTTCTTAGCACACATTAGTGTGCTAACAAATCACATTTCTACACCTATAGAACCCAGCCCTGGAAATACCAAGATGATTAAAGCAATGTCTTTTGACATTGAGGAAGTATTCATTATTTCAAACTCATTTCAGAAATTCATCTTCACTTTTGAGAATCTTTTTTTTTTTTTACCTTGGAACATTTTACTTCATTTCCTGCCTCAAAGTTGTGAAATAATTATTACTCTGTTCAAAACATCTAAACATGAATAGGGTGGTGGCAGGAAAGTATAATTTCAGCCTAAGATAAAAATTAACTTTGCAAATCATATGGAATTAAAGTTTGATAAGTGGTCCACACTGGCTTGTGATGTCTTGTTTCATTTTTTTTTTTTCCAGGCAAAAGCAAGAGTATTTTTAAGTGATGAGTTTGTTCTACTTTTTCCCCAAAAAATTATAATTTATGTTTGACTTCAAAAACATGATTTTTAAAATACTTTGAAAATGTTCTCATCAGACAAATTACCAGTTTCATTTCCTTCCTTTTTTTTTGTCCAGTTTAGGATATTTATATAGTTAAATGACAGTATTATTCATTCATTCAGCATCAGTATTTTGAATTCCATGTCTTTGAAATATATCATAGGAGAATTAAATGGAGAATGGAAGAAATAGTTTCAATGGGTCCTTGATAGTAAGTTCTGGCAGCCTTGGCAGATGTGCAGCCCTGCTTTGTGCAATCATCAAAAACACATTTCTTCATGGGTCTCTATAGGTCATCATTGAATCATAGAATTTCTAGGCTAAAAAGTACATCTTAGCATTGCAGTTTCTAAAAAATTAAACAGATTCACCATGTGACCTAACAGTCTTACTTCCAGATATATTTCCAAAAGAATTGAGATCAGGATCTAAAAGAGATATTTGTACACCCATGTTTAGCTGAAAGGTGGAAACAACCCAAATGTCCATTGACAGGTGAATGATGGACAGATAAACAAAATGTGCTCTATGCCTACAATGGAAAATTAGCCTTAAAGAGGAATAAAATTCTGATACATTCTACAACATATATGAAACTTGAAGACATTATACTGAGTGAAATAAGCCAGACAAGAGAAGATAAATATGATCCTTTATATATGATCCCACTTATGTGAAGCACTTAGAGTAGTCAAATTCATAAGTGTGGAAAACAGGATAGTGGGTCCCAGGGTTTGGGGAGAGAGGGAAATGGAGAGTTAGAGTTTTACAGATTTTCAGCTGGGGCAGATGAAATGTTCTGCAAATGGATGGCAGTGATGATTGCACAGCAATGTAAATGTACTTAAATGCCACTAAACTGCACGTTGAAAAATGGTTAAAATGGGAAATTTGTGTTATATTTATTTTACCACAATAAAATATCCTTGCCCTCATGGAGCTTACAATTTATCAGAAAAAGAAAGATAATAAGCAGTTAGAAACATAAAATTTTCAAAAGTCCATTTTAGATCAGCTTTGGCCTGCCATCATTTTTACAGATAAGTCAGAAGATAGAAAAAATAACATGAGTCTACCCACTAAGATCCTGGTTGTCTGACTCCTGGGCCAGTGATTTTTCCATTGAACAATATTTCCTTTTTTAGATACCTCTATTACGTCTATTTTAACTGAGCTGTTCAATAAAATACTGGAAAGAGCACAGACTTTGTAACCTGGGTTCAAATTCAGCTCAACTGCTTCCTAGAAGTTTGATGTTGAGATTTCCTTCTCTGTAAAGTGAGGATAGGGCTTCCCTGGTGGCTCAGCAGAAAAGAATCCATCTGCCAGTATAGAGATGTGGATTTGATCCCTGGGTCGGGAAGATCCCCTAGAGAAGGAAATGGCAACTCACTCCAGTATTCTTGCCTGGAAAATTCCTGGACAGAGGAGCATGGTGGGCTACAGTCCATGGGGTTGCAAAAGAGTCAGACATAGTAACTAAACAACAGCAAAAGTGGGGATAACTAAACCTACTTTACAAGGATTTGTTGTAATCTGTTATACTTATTGGAGAAGGCAATGGCACCCCACTCCAGTACTCTTGCCTGGAAAATCCCGTGGATGGAGGAGCCTGGAAGGCTGCAGTCCATGGGGTTGCTGAGGATCGGACACGACTGAGCGACTTCACTTTCACTTTTCACTTTCACGCATTGGAGAAGGAAATGGCAACCCACTCCAGTGTTCTTGCCTGGAGAATCCCAGGGACAGTGGAGCCTGGTGGGCTGCAGACTATGGGGTCACACAGAGTCGGACACGACTGAAGTGACTTAGCAGCAGCAGCAGCAGTTACACTTATACCTAGGTATGAAACAAGTCAAAGTATTAGTCATTCAGTCGTGTCTAACTCTTTGCGACCCCATGGACTATAGCCTGCCAGACTCCTCTGTCCTTGGGGATTCACCAAGGAAGAATACTGGAATGGGTTGTCATGCCCTCCTCCAAGTGATCTTCCTAACCCGGGTATCAAACCCAGGTCTCTCACACTGCAGGTGAATTCTTTACTGTCTGAGCCACCAGGGAAGCCCTCAAAACAAGCAGTCAATGAAAATTAGCTAGCAAGTTCTTCAAATGCCTTCTCTGAATTTGTTGCTTATCTATGATATGTTCAGTGTGTGAATACTTTCAATCCAGCAATTTCTACAGAGATACTCCTGTGTTTGAGTTTTTATAAATCATTCTAGAAATATAGTTTAGATATGGAGAAGAATAATTCAGTTGAAAATCTGGGAAATAAGCCAAACACATTCATTTGGCCCTTATTTAGCTGGGAAAGAGCTTTCAAATTATAAGTTTGGTAAAGAATTCAAAAGAGTTAACATTTCTTTTTCCAAGAAATAAAGCCAACTCTTTCATATGTATACTTACTATTAAAAAAATCAAAGTCATACTCTATTTTTATTCATAAAAGGCACTTATCTCTAAATAAAAAGTATATAATGGCATGGATTAGATATAAGGGCCACCCTGGGAGATACATCATTAAGTGTCTCATCTCCCAAGAAGAATGGTGTGTTTCTCAGATCCAATATGTTTAGAAAAATAGTCAAAGTTATCAGCTGTTAGCAGAGAATCTCGAGGCATCACAGTTACCACCACAGTACTCCTTCACCTTTTTCTACAGCTTTCTCTACCTCCAGGAGCTCAAAACAGTTATCTTGTTTATTCCCTCTGAGTTTAGAATCCTCTTTACTTCCTCCTACCACATTTGAGGATAAAAGAGACCAATTATTCCCTATTCACACAGGCCTATAAAGAGCTTCTCTTTATTGATTTTCCACAGCTTTTTAGGTTTATGAAAAGGTTTGTTTTACCCTCACATTAGAGAATTATGTTGACTATATAGTAATTGGATAGAAATTAATACCTTAGGTTCTATTTCTAAGCCAGAACAACTTATGTTGTCTTGTTAAAGGTACTGGCAGTTTATTTTGGATTGTCCATCCTGTCCCTGCAGAAGCTACAGATAGCTCAACCAGGGATGTTCAAGACCATTAAACAATGTGACTTTGCAGGAGGTCATATCACTTTGTGAACAAAACATGGGACTTAACATTTTAAGGAACTTGGGTCTAAAACCTGGCTCTGTCTCACTTGATTAAGTCATTTAACTCTGACTCTTTAACCCCTTAAGTGAAAAGAGATACTAATAGATAATTATGAGGATTAAGTGATAATTATATAAAACATTTAATGGAGTGATTGGTACAAAAGTGAATACTGATATTTGTTATTCCACACATCAACTTACTCTAATATCTTAAGTAGTACACACACACACAATAAAATCTGATTTTTATTTTTGATTATGATTTTCTTGATTTCAAATTTCCACTAGACTTTTAAAATATTATCATAAATTATAACTCCTTTTTGACAAGATTAGGTGCATTCAGGGGTGCTATGGTGGTAGACTATAATTCTTTTCCAAAATGTTATGATATCATTTAGGAATATTTCTAATTTTAAAATGCTTTTGAAAATGCTAATTGGTGGATTTATATTTCTAGTTTTTCTTACATTAATGTTTTACAACCATAAAATGAATAAAGAATTATTTCTTTACTGGGATAATAACAAGATTACTAGCATTTAGAATATAGCTAAAATACAAATGGCTAAACTAAGGACATTGTACAGGAGGCAGTGATCAGGACCATCCCCAGGAAAAAGAAACACAAAAGGGCAAAATGGTTGTCTGGCAAGGCCTTAGAAATAGCTGAGAAAAGAAGAGAAGCTAAAGGCAAAGGAGAAAAGGAAAGATACACCCATCTGAATGCAGGGTTCCAAAGAATAGCAAGGAGAGATAAGAAAACCTTCCTTAGTGATCAATGCAAAGAAATAGAGGAAAACAATAGAATGGGAAAGACTAGAGATCTCTTCAAGAAAATTAGAGATACCAAGGGGACATTTCATGCAAAGATGTGCACGATAAAGGACAGAAATGATATGGACCTAACAGAAGTAGAAGATATTAAGAAGAGGTGGCAAGAATACACAGAAGAACTGTACAAAAAGATGTTCATGACCCAGATAACCATGATGGTGTGATCACTCACCTACAGCCAGACATCCTGGAATGTGAAGTCAAGTGGACCTTAGGAAGCATCACTATGAGCAAAGCTAGTGGAGGTGATAGAAATCCAGTTGAGCTATTTCAAATCCTAAAAGATAATGCTGTGAAAATGCTGCACTCAATATGCCAGCAAATGTGAAAAACTCAGCAGTGGCCACAGGACTGGAAAACGTCAGTTTTCATTCCAGCCCCCTAAAAATGCAATGCCAAAGAATGCTCAAAGTACCACACAACTGCACTCATCTCACACTCTAGCAAAGTAATCCTCAAAATTCTCCAAGCCTGGTTTGAACAGTACATGAACTGTGAACTTCCAGATGTTCAAGCTGGTTTTAGAGAAGGCAGAGGAACGAGAGATCAAATTGCCACCATCCATTGGATCATCGAAAAAGCAAGAGAGTTCCAGAAAAATATATACTTTTGCTTTATTGACTACACCAAAGCCTTTGACTGTGTGGATCACAACAAACTGTGGAAAATTCTGAAAGAGATGAGAATACCAGACCACTTTACCCGCCTCCTGAGAAATCTGTATGCAGGTCAGGAAGCAGCAGTTAGAACTGGTCATGGAACAACCGAGTGGTTCCAAATCAGAAAAGGAGTACGTCAGGGCTGTATATTGTCACCTTGCTTATTTAACTTCTATGCAGAGTACATGGGACTTCCCTCGTGGCTCAGAGGTTAAAGTGTCTGCCTGGAATGCAGGAGACCAGGGTTCGATCCCTGGGTCAGGAAGATCCCCTGGAGAAGGAAATGGCAACCCACTCCAATACTCTTGCCTGGAGAATCCCATGGAGGGAGGAGCCTGGTGGGCTGCAGTCCATGGGGTCACAAAGAGTTAGACACGACTGAGCGGCAGAGTACATCATGCAAAATGCAGGGTTGGATGAAGCACAAGGTGCAATCAAGATTGCCTAGAGAAATACCAATAACCTCAGATATGCAGATGACACCACCCTTATGGCAGAAAGCGAAGACGAACTAAAGAGCCTCTTGATGAAAGTGAAAGAGGAATGTGAAAAAAACTAAGATCATGGCATCCGGTCCCATCACTTCATGGCAAAAAGATGGGGAAACAATGGAAATAGTGACAGACTTTATTTTGGGGGGCTCCCAAATCACTGCAGATGGTGACTGCAGCCATGAAATTAAAAGATGCTTGCTCCTTGGAAGAAAAGCTATGACCAGCCTAGATAGCATATTAAAAAGCAGAGACATTATTTTGTCACCAAAGGTCCATCTAATCAAAGCTATAGTTTTTCCAGTAGTCATGTATGGGTATGAGAGCTGGACTATAAAGAAAGCTGAGTGCTGAAGAATTGATGCTTTTGAACTGTGGTGTTGGAAAGGACTCTTGAGAGTCCCTTGGACTGCTAGGAGATCCAACCAGTCCATCCTAATGGAAGTCAGTCCTGAATATTCATTGGAAGGACTGATGCTGAAGCTGAAACTCCAATGCTTTGGCCACCTGACGCAAAGAATCAACTCATTGGGAAAGACCCTAGTGGTGGGAAAGATTGAAGGTAGGGGTAGAAAGGGACAACAGAGGATGAGATTTCGGGTGGCATCACTGATGCTATGGATATGAGTTTGAGTAGGGTCCAGGAGTTGATAATGGACAGGGAAGCCTTGTGTGCTGCAGTCCATGGGGTTGTAAAGAGGTGGACACAACTGAGCGACTGAACTGAAACTAATGAAGAATGTTCAGATTAACAAATAGCTACATCTTTCATGCCAGATATGATGATGTGGAATGCTTAGTTAAAATTAAGATAAAATTTTAACATGAAAATTAATATTGTATTATTACTATTTTTATTTCTTATTATTTTCATTGGAATATCATACTGGTTTATTGTTGCTCCAGAAAGAAGCAGAAAAAATATAATAAAATATCATTATTACGTTTTGAGGTAGGCTTCTCAATGCCAGATACTTTGGTGGATACTAAATACACAACTATTTGTAAGAGAGAAAGGAGGGAGAAAGGGAAGAAGGGGAGGGAAAGATAGGGAAAGGGAGAGGAAAAGAACTGTGCTTCCTACAACTGACAGAGATAAAAATACTAACAGTGGGACTCAGGCTTCTCGCTGTTGAAGTGAGAGTTAACAGATAAGCAAGGGATGGAGTCTAAAATGACACATGTGGTAATGAATTAGAATTGAAACCACAATATGAACTCATATTTTCATGCACGCATGCTAAGTCACTTCAGTCATGTCTGACTCTTGGTGACCCTGTGGACTGTAGCCCTCCAGGCTCCTCTGTCTATGGGATTCTCCAGGCAAGAATACTGGAGTGGGTTGCCATGCCCTCCTCCAGGGGATCTTCCCAACCCACGGATCGAACCTGCATCTCTTATGTCTCCCGCATTGGCAGGTGGGTTCTTTACCACTAGTGCTAGCTGAGAAGCCCAAACTCATGTTTACCTTAATGTAAATACAGATGGTTGCATACAGAAATACTTATAAATAGATACATGCATATATACACACACATAATTTCCCTGCGCTATCACCTGAAGGGACCAATGATACCCCAGTGGCAACAAACATACGCAATACCTAGATCTTAGTTTCTAACACAATTCTTCAGTGAAAGAAACCAAAACTCCTTAGAGAAACAGCTAATTCTAAGACAGGGCAGAAAACATGCAAAATGAGCCTGGAGCATCTTGTATGTAAGATGTAATAAGGAAGTGATTTTAAAAAACAAACCAAAAGCCACACACATAATGATGGACTCAGGGCTTCCCAGGTGGCACTAGTAATAAAGAACCCGCCTGCCTATGCAGGCAATGTAAGAGACACGGGTTCGATTCCTGGATCAGGAAGGTGCCCTGGAGGAGGAAATGGCAACCCATTCCAGTATTCTTGCCTGGGAAATTCCATGGACAGAGGAGACTAGTGGGCTACAGTTCATGGGGTTGCAAAGAGTCAGACATGACTGAAGTGAGTTAGCATGCAGTGGACACACGAGCCAACTGAAAGAGTTCCCTGTGGCCAAATCTGGAACAATCAGAACAACGGAATAAGTAAAATAATGTTGAATTATAAAATAAATATCCATGAGTACATACTGATAGAAAAATTGACTAAATAATTTTTTTTCTTGCATGTAGCTTTATTTATTTATTTATTTAATTTTTATTTTTACTTTATTTTACTTTACAATGCTGTATTGGTTTTGCCATACATTGACATGAATCCACCATGGGTGTACATGCGATCCCAAACATGAACCCCCTCCCACTTCCCTCCCCACAACATCCCTCTGGGTCATCCCCATGCACCAGCCCCAAGCATGCTTTATCCTGCATCGGACATAGACTGGTGATTCAATTCTTACATGGTAGTATACATGTTTCAATCCCATTCTCCCAAATCATCCCACCCTCTCCCTCTCCCTCTGAGTCCAAAAGTCCGCTATACACATCTGTGTCTCTTTTGCTGTCTTGCATACAGGGTCATCATGGCCATCTTTCTAAATTACATATATATGTGTTAGTATACTGTATTGGTGTTTTTCTTTCTGGCTTACTTCACTCTGTATAATCGGCTCCAGTTTCATCCATCTCATCAGAACTGATTCAAATGTATTCTTTTTAATGGCTGAGTAATACTCCATTGTGTATATGTACCACAGCTTTCTTATCCATTCATCTGCTGATGGACATCTAGGTTGTTTCCATGTCCTGGCTATTATAGACAGTGTTGCGATGAACATTGGGGTACATGTGTCTCTTTCAGTTCTGGTTTCCTCAGTGTGTATGCCCAGCAGTGGGATTGCTGGGTCATATGGAAGTTCTATTTCCAATTTTTTAAGGACTCTCCACACTGTTCTCCATAGTGGCTGTACTAGTTTGCATTCCCACCAACAGTGTAGGAGGGTTCCCTTTTCTCCACACCCTCTCGAGCATTTATTGCTGGTAGACTTTTGGATCGCAGACATTCTGACTGGTGTGACTAAATAATTTGAATGTAATAACTAGAAGAGGAAGAGACAAATTTGTGCAGAATTCCACATGGTTTATGCAGCTATTCTGCCCTCAGGAGGTGAAGCTACCCCCGACTCTTTAAGTATGGGTTACACATTGTGACTTCTTTTCAGAGAGGGCAATGTGGAAAGTGGGGGTGGGGGGAAGAGTAACTTTTTAGTGGAGAAACCTGGTAAACACTACCTCAACCAGATGCTCAAGGGCAACGTCACTAGTCATCAGTCATGTAGATAAATGTACTCTCCATCTGATACGAGCAAAATGGCACTTTACCTCTCTGGTTTTCCTCCCCTAAATTAGAAATCTCAGTCTACTCATGAGGAAAACAGACAAATCCCAACTAAGAAACAATTTACAAAATAGCTAGCAAAAGTACTCTGCAAAACTCTCAAGGTCAAACAAACTCTCAAGGTCATCAAACACATGGAAAGTCTGAGAAATTGTCACAGCCCAGAGGAGCCAAAGGAGACATAATGAATGACGTTGTAAGGGATCCTGGAATAGAAAAAAAGACACTAAGTGTAAACTAAGGAAATCTGAATAAACTCTAGCCTTAAGTTTATAATAATGTATCAGTACTGGTTTATTAGGGCTTCCCTGGTAGCTCAGCAGTAAAGAATCCCCCTGCAGTGCAGAAGATGCAGGAGATATGGGTTTGACCCCTGGGTTGGGAAGATTCCCTGGAGCTGGGCATGGCAACCCACTCCAGTATTCTTGCCTGGAGAACTTCATGGACAGAGGAGCCTTGTGGGCTGTAGTCCATGAGGTTGCAAAGAATCAGAAACAACTGAGAAACTTTCATTTCATTATAATTGTAATTACATACAATATGTATAATAATTATTCATGTAATTTTTCTATAAATCTAAAAGTATTGTAAAATGAAACCTTATTTTAAAATATCATTAATAAAAATTTAACACAGTACAGTGAATGCAGCGCAAGAATAAAAGCATATGAACTGTAGGAGAAAAGTGGGGGGAAAAAGAAAAAAAAGTCCTTTTTTTTGTTATTCCTTTACTTTGGGTAGACTGTAGCTTATTTTTGTAAAAAAAAAAAAAATCAAAGGATTTGGTTTGAAAATACTTAAAATTACTGAAGTTAACCTTTTTCAAGGTCACCTCAAATATTTCCTCCTCCATGAAGCTTCCCCTGGTTCCCCAAAGATAACAGGTGCTCAGTGCTCTGAGTGGCTGGCATTGCATGTCCCTCAATGAACTTAATTTACAATCATTGTTACAGGTGTTTCTCCCATTTGGCTGTAAACTTCTTAAGAGCAATGTCAACATCATGGCTTCTCTTGGTCTCTACACAGTGTCTGACATCCGTTCATTATCCAACACCATTTATTGCATGCCCACTGTTCAGTACCATGGATTGAACAGGAGGGAGAAAATTACAGAGAGAAATTAGCAACTGAATGTTAGTGTTGAGAGAATTTTTACTCCAGCAAAGCTTGGAAAAAAAGAATTCCAAAATGATTCTTAAAATACTTTGACTCAAAAAGAAGAACAAATGCTCTTATATTTTCAATATGTCTTTAAAGCTATCCATGTGTAATGTGTATATATTTTGGGTATTTCAGCTTACAACACATTATATTATACAATTATTGCTGCTCATGTTAACTTCAATATTTTTAAAGACCAAACAAAATCCTTTGATTTTTTTTATAAAAATAAGCCACAGTATACCAAAAGTAAAGAAATAACAATCAGGTCTGGTGTGTGTTTATCAAAGCATGACCTCCTCTCTCTTCAATATTTCTAGAAAAATAAATAACAGTTGCATAAGTAAAAAAATACCATAATAACCCAGATACACTAACTTTACTACCTGGAATTACCTTGAACATTCATGCTTTATGTGATTTTTTTCAGAGTGTTCCCTACACTTAAAATGCTTGTCTCTGTCATACTTTTTCTGAGTTCAAAATCTTGGTTAGCTTTCAAGGTCACCTCAAATATTTCCTCCTCCATGAAGCCTCCCCTGGCTCCCCAAGGATAATAGCTGCTTCCTTTGAGTGGTCCGCACCGCTTGTCCCTCCATGGACTTAATTTACAACCATCATTTATAGATGTTTCTCCCATTTTACTGTAAACTTCTTAAGAGCAGTGTCAACATCATGGCTTCTCTTGGTCTCCGCACAGTGTCTGACATCCATTCATCCATCCAACACCATTTATTGCATGTTCAGCATTCAATACCATGGAGTGAACAGAAGGGAGAAAATTACAGAGAAAAATTAGCAACTAAATGTTAGTGTTGAGAAAACTTTCTAATCCAGCAAACCTCAGGAAAAAAATGAGAAAATAATGACACAGATCTAGTTTACTAAAAGTATTAACAAACCCTTACATCACAGATGGAGAAGGAAATGGCAACCAACTCCAGTATTCTTGCCTGGAGAATCTCATGGACAGAGGAGCCTGGTGGGCTACATACAGTTCATGGGGTTGCAAAGAGTCAAACACAACTGAGCAACTAATACTTACATCACAGAACTGATGTGTTTTTATAGTCAGTGTATATACTTCTAGGTGAAGGTCTCTCTATTCTACCACTTTGTCCATTTTCTGTGATCTGGGACCCCTGTCATTTGTGTATAGAGAGCTGGTAGGTCAGGACAAGTAAAATCAATTGAATCAATGTTCATTTTCAAAAGAAAACATGAATGAGGAGTAATTTAGGAGAAGGAAAAAAATGAAAACATTTTTTCATGGCACGGGCCTGAAGTCCAGCTTACACTGTCAAGCTACTGCACAGGTTCACACAAATGAACTTGCCCTTTTGAATCTTTCGATTAAAGCAGGTGTTTTTTTCCTCCCTTGCAACTTGCTTGCAGACTTCTCATGCATTGTTAATCAAAAGAGAAAGAGGGATTTAATACACTGGCTTAAAGCAACTTCATTTTAATCTACATTCCGTAAGATGGATCTGCTCCCAAATCCACAGTTGTTGAAGTTATTAACAGAGTGCTGTCTCAATGTATCCATTATGGCTAGATTGATTTCTAGTAGAACCATTTGTGTGTGTGTGATCTTATGGAATACTCGGTTTCTGCCTTCTCTAGTAATGATTAACTTAAATTCAGTTTTTCAGAGCATCAGTGACAAAAACATATTTTTAATTGCGATTGTCAAACAATTTCTGATAAGGCAAATAATAAGTGTATATTGTGCTCTATTGTATTCAAACAAGACTTTTATTGTCAGTGACAGGCCTCCTGGTCTTTTCTACTGAATTTGTAAGCCATTCATCCAGAGAATGTAGAAATGATTTCTGATTTCATATGAGGATTTTGAATGATCAAATTCCCCCAAATAATAAACTTCATAAAAGCTAGTCCTCTTTCATACCAATGGTCAGAATCACACAGAAAGCTGTTACTTACTAAGATTTCTAAATATAATTCTAAATTGCCCTGTGGCTTTATTGTTTGGCTTCCAGTGTCGTCTTCTTTGATCTGTCATTGGCCACCCTCCCTTAAATCTTTCAAACTCTTTCCCAGAAGCCTGTTATTCCTTCAGGCCTGAGCCCTGATTGTGCACAGTTAAGCTGCCCACCTCCCCACAATTCTCTAGGGAACCCCATATACTCTCATGGATGAGACTGACTCTACCATCTAATTAGGGTTCCCATCAACTTTTAATAAACTCTAGTGCGTTTCTCTTTTTGCTAGTAGGGCATAATGCATCTATTTTCAAAATATCTCTTTAAAATGTCAGATTAATTCTGAAACAATAATTACCCCATGAGCTATCAATATTACTCTGCAGATTTTAAAATGCCTAGTATGATAGGGCCTAAAGCATCTCAATGTGCCAAAAGTTTGGCTAAGTTCAAATTCTGGTTCTGCCACAGACTGGGCAGAACTGAGTGATTTTTTTCTGGATCCTTGAGCCTCATTCATCTCTTCCGATACTCTCTTTAGAGCACCTATTGTATGCCACATGCCAGGGCTAGAGGGGTGAACAACACAGTCACATGGCTCAGTAAGCTGACCTTTTAATGGGCTAGGTCTCCTCATATTTACCATAGAAATAGTTAACACCTGGGGAGTTCTCTGGTGGTCCAGTGGCTAAAACTCTGTGCTCCAAAATCCCTGGGTTTGCTCCCTGGTCAGGGAACTAGATCCCATGTGTGACAACTGGAAAAAAAAAGTTAACACCTATCTTGTAGGGCTGTAAATATCAAATGACTCCTCAACACAGTTCTGCACCACCTCTGCTGTATGCTACCACCACCATGCTCCCCCACTTTCCTGCCCCTAAAGGATGATTGCTTTAAGTTTTCCTGCTGAAGCTCAAGATGAAATGACCTTGTCAAACCAGACCTGTTCACAGGAAGCCACACTCCTGGCCAGAGTTATTCTGGAGGTTGTCTCTGCAGCCTCTGTGTAACCAAGATAACAGTGCCCTGGCCATGGCACACCATCTCTGCCCAGAAAAATGCCTAGATTTCCTGCATTCATTTGCTTATGCTTCCCAGGTTATCATTTCGAAGTGCCCACTCAGGTGGAAATAACACCTGTCTCCCGTTTCATTGGTAAGAGTTTTTTTTTTCCTCCCTTGTGACTTGCTTTGAGACTTTTCATGCATTGTTAATAAAAGAGAAAGAGGGATTGAATACACTTGCTTAAAGCAACTTCATATTAATCTACATTCCATAAGATGGATCTACTCCCAAATCAACAGTTGTTGAAGTTATTAACTCACAGACTGAAAACTAAAGAATGTATTTCTAAAGGTGTTTGTATGTTGCAGTATAAGGTGTAACTCTGGGAAGAATCTAATGTTTAATGCTATGTTTATTTGTTTCCAGATTCAGTTAGAAGTTGTGTAGCAAAGCTGTTCTTCACTTGTTCCCTGAAGGGTCATTACTGCCTCTACAGTAAATCCAGTTTTATTCTCATCAGTCAAGAACCTCAGCCATGGATCCAAATCATGTTCCTATTTCAGCAGGTATGTATAATTCAAGTTCAGCATGGCTCCTTAATGAGCCAGGTATGAGTTTATAATCATTTTTACTGAATTACTCTTTGACCAGAGTAATATACAAATAATAACAATGCATGCACATTTAATTAGTAATTTTTAACATGGGTTTTTTTTCTATATTTTAGGACACTTTCCTTATAAAAGGCCCTAGATTAGTAATCAGGAAGACAAGCCTATTATTATCTTGAATATCCTTTCACTCAGAAAAAAAAAAAAGAATAAATGGGAAAATATTTTTGTTCAATGATAACAACAAAAAATCACTTATTGGGGGTAGACAGCTTTCCTTATGGAGAGCTAGCCATTATTTCCCAATCTCCAAATAACTTTGGAGTCAGTATATCTTTTTTGACATTGTTAAAACACTGGAATGCCACTTTTCTATATAGAGGTAAAGTTACATAAAGAGGAGTTTAAACAAGAAAAAATTTGATGCAAAGATTTTTAGCACCAAAAAAGATTCTTGTTTGGAAATGCTTATCTTGAATGCATTAAACTTTCAATAAAATTTGAATATAGATTACAAAATGTTAGTAATAGGAGGAATCTTAGACATCATTTTTCCAAATAAGCAAATTGAAGGACAGAACTCAGACTGCCTGACTCCTGACCCAGTGGTCTTCACTTATGTTTAAAACAAAATGGGGATTGCAGGCAGGAACAGAGAGGGTAGAGGCAGAAAAAGGAGAATGCAAATGTTACAAAATGGTTAAAAATTAGGCCAGGTAAGAATAAGTTTATTTACTTCTATTAATAAAATATTTCTGTAATAGTCCCAATGAAAGTCACTAATCAGATAGTTATGTTTCTTTATAAAATTGGGCAGGCTTATTAAGAAAAAAATGAATTTTAATGCTGAATGTATCATAGTTGTAAAGTGGAACTATAATAATTAAGAAAGAAAAGAGACAATTTAGACATGGCTCAGGGATACCATCTTTTCCTATACGAAGTCTCAAGAACACTTAATCATATCTTGTCGAGAACAACTCATATTTTGATGTGAATCAAATTGTATATGAATATAGGGACTTCCCTGGTGGTACAGTGGCTAAGAATCCAGCTGCCAATGCAGGGGACACAAGTTTGATCCCTGGTCTGGCAAGATTCCACATGCCTCAGAGCAACTAAGCCTGTGGGCCACAACTACTGAGCCCACCTGCAGCAACTACCAAAGCGCACACACCCTAGAGCCTGTGCTTCGCAACAAGAGATAAGAAACCACGGGAGCAAGAAGCCCGTGCACCGCGGCAAAGAGTAGCCCCCACTCCCCGCAGCTAGAGAAAGCCTGAGTGCCACAGCCAAGGCCCAGCACCAAAGAAACTGTATATGAATATGAAAAACAGCAGTGATTGTCTTCCTTTTCTTGAAATAAAGACCTTCTCCTACTTTACTAATGGTTTTCAAATAGTTTTCATCAATGATTTTGTACTTGGTTTCATCTTTGGCTTTATTCTTCACATTTGTCAGTTTTCTGAAAACAGACCAAGAAAGTTTGATTTTGTCTTTGCCCTTTCTGTCTTATTTTATTGACTTAGTCTGATTCTTTGTTTTTCTCTTTAAGCAAAATCACCAACAAATATCTGTTTATGCTGCTCTTTTTTTTCTCTGTTCTTTTTGCTGGAATGTTTCCTTTCTTTTTCTACACCTTTGATACTGTGTGATCTGGATGAAACCTGACTTTGGGATAACTAAAAATCATACCTTTGACTTGATAGTTACAAACCCATACGAGCCTGGTATGCTGGGCTAGACTCTCTGTCAATTTACAGACTCATGATGGAGTTCTCAAATTAAGAGATTCCAGTCTAAATGGACCTCTTTGGAATGATGATTAATTAAGGTCCTGCTCTTTTTTAAGTGAATGGTCATATGCTGTATATGTTTCTGATAATAATCAAGAAATTCCCAGATGTATACACATTTTGGGTTTCACATTCATCTGTTACTGACTCTTAACCTTTTTAAATCTGTCAGCAATTTACTCAGGGTATAAAATCCTCCACCTTTTCCCACTGAGTACCAAAAACAGTTCATGCTGAGGAGGATAATAATGAGATTTTTCTGGAAAAGAATTGTTATTCACTTACTAAATGGAAACCATGTACACAGAGACTATCTAGAGAGTCTCGTAAGTCAATATTAGGACAGTCATTGACATTGAAAATGGGGTTTTATAAGCCAATATCGTTATTTTATTACACCTCACACATAAAGGTGATATATATTATATATATTATATTTTGTGTGTGTGTGCATGTGTGTGTAATTGTGTGCCTTTATGTTCTGTATGTTTTTATAAAATTATTTCCTTGAATTGAGACACTTCTCACATTCTTAGGTATAACATCACATGTAAATAACTGTTAAACACATAATTAATTAAATATACAATCTAAATTTTCCTTTGAAATTTGTATTTTCATTGACTTGAATGAAGTATATGTAAATGTAATTTTTTCTTACATTAACAGTCTTATTGTCCAAAGCTTAAAATATCTTAAAACTCTAAGAATATTCAGCCATTATACACTTTAGGACTGAAATGTTTTTATTTTCCCAACCGTCCCTTACACTGTTCATATCTGAGCAACTGAATAATGGACTGTTGGTTATTTAACGTCTATTATTCATGATTTACTCTGTATAAATAAACTTGATGTATGTTGCTGCATGCTAAGTCACTTCAGTTGTGTCCAACTCTGCGACTCTGTGGACTGTAGCCCCCAGGTTTCTCTGTCCATGGGGCTTCTCCAGGCAAGAATGGGTTTTGTGGAGTGGGTTGCCACGCCCTCCTCCAGGGGATCTTCTGACCCGGGGATCTTCTGACCCAGGGATCAAACCCATGTCTCTTACATCTCCTGCACTGGCAAGTGAGTTCTTTACCACTAGCACCACCTGGGAAGCTCTAAAAAACTTGCTATTTGTACTCTAATTTTATACCTTAATTCTCTGATCTTTGAAAAATAAATATAAATATTTATATTAGCCTTTTTCCAATTAAGTAACATCCTTGAGAAGTGATTGATATAAGCACTACCTTACAAAGGTTAGGCATATTTACAGAAATCAATATCAACTGTCTTGAAAACACTATTTAATAAGTTAAATTTTCTGTTAAAAAAACAGAAAGCATGAAATGTACTGTACATTTGATCTTCAAAATATATTTCTCTGTAGCTTTATTTAAACCATTTTTAAGTTCAGACCGAGACTAAAATAGTGCTTTGCAGCCATCAAACAGTATTGTTGGGACAAGAGATAACATGTCATGTTTCTCTCATGAATGCCCCCTTTCAGAGCCTGTTTCCTGAGCCGCTGTCCATTCAGAGTCATTCTGTACAATTCCTCAGAACTCTATGGGAGAAGACCCAGGCAGGGGGTGCTCACAGCTTTGAAACAGCCATGATGGAGTCCACATTCCCAGAGCAGAAGGTAAATGCTTCTTTCCTTGCACATGTTATTTTTAGCCAAGATTCAAGACGAGTTTGCTTTTTCTTAGTGGTTCAATGTTTCCTCTTCTTTCCTTTCCTTTCTTTTGTTATTATCCGAAGACACTAAGTAACGACTTACGTGTCATGCTATAGCGGATTCAGGACCCAGTGATATCAGTAGACAAAGTCACTGCCTTTTGAGACTCCCAGACTGACATAACACAGCCCACGCAGAGCCACACAGAGACGGAAAACATTTTACAGATAGACAACTCTAGGACTGAAGAGGAAAGAGCAGTCGGACTCTAGGTTCTTCGGGGCTTTTCATTTCTTCCCTGCATACTTCCTCTCATCACCTTACCCTTTGCTGTCACCACCAAGTTAGAAAAGGAAGACAAGATGAACAGGAAGGAAGAGAGCAAGGTCAGGGTGAGAAAGAGCTCTGCTGAGGCAGGCATGGCTTTTGTGAGTTACAGCATTTTAGGAGTGTGGAAATAGGGACATCACTCTCACTTCTCATTTTTTCACAACCCTTTAACACTTAAGAGGTACTGAGTTTGTTTCACAATATAACAGTTTTTATTAATTTGCTAGTTGTTTATACTTTGAATTTATTTAATATTAGTATGTTTGCTCCCCTTATTAATAGTAAAACAAGGACAAGTTGACCGAGACCTCTGAACAGGCCATCAAACTGGGAAAGGACCAGAAAGTGGAACCATGCCCACCCAGTCAATAGAGTGAAACTGGAAGTGGGTGCTCACTGCTGTGATCACATTGAACAGGGTCACAGGCTTGGGTATGGAGAATAATTGGAGGAAGCCTGACTGGAGACAGGAAGACTATGAAGAAAGTGATCACTGTAGTCAGGCAGGAAATGAAAGCCTGAACCGAAGTTGGAAGTTATAGGAAGAGGATGGATTCAAGAGGCAGTAAAGAAGCCGAGTCAACAGGACTTGTTCCCTGATAAAGAAGATGGAAGAACCAAAAATGACTCCAGGTGTATCTATGGCCAATGGATAATGGCACCATCTTGAAAAAGTTGACCACAAAGGAAGCTGATGTGGAGGAAAAAGATAAATCATTCTGGTTTACATATTTTGAGTATGAGTTGTTTATGTAGACAACCAGGTGGTGATGGTCTTTGAATTACCAGTGTGGAACTTAGGAAGAAAGCCAGAACTGGAGATATTGGACTTGGGTGTCAAAGATAGCACTTGATGTCATGACAGTAGGTTGGATCGCTCAGGGAGAACATGGCTAATGAGAATAGAAAATGGTTACTGATCTCTCCCTTCTCATGTTCAGAGAACCTAATTATCCTTATTTTGCTTTCAAGAAAGCCCAGTAATAAGCATTGGATGCTTACTGATGAAACCAGAGATTCTAGGAGTGTATGATCTTGGTCTTTGTCCTTGTTTTACTATTAATAAGGGGAGCAAACATACTAATATTAAATAAATTCAAAGTATAAACACCTAGCAAATTAATAAAAACTGTTATATTGTGAAACAAACTCACTACCTCTTAAGTGTTAAAGGGTTGTGAAAAAATGAGAAATGGTAGTAATTAATCAAAAGTTTAGTTAGTATGGTATGTAAGACACTGAAACTACATTCTATTATTGCATCACTATTTTTTACTTTGGTTTAAGAATTAGATACATAGTATGAAAAATAAAGGAAATCCAATAATTGCATCAATGCAAAGTAAGACACTGAAACTACATTCTATGATTGCATCACTAGTTTTTACTTTGGTTTAAGAATTAGATGCGTAGTATGAAAAATAAAGGAAATCCCTAATTGCATCAATGCAAAGTAGAATGGAATTCCTTCCTATTTCATGTAAATTTTAAACTATTGCACCATGTTTAAAGACAATGCCTCAAATTCATAGAAATGTTTCTCTGTGAGCTGTATTTTAACTAGAGGGAACTAGTAAATTAAAACTTGGCAGGCAGCATCATGTCCTAACAGATTGGGAAAAAAAACTTGGCAAACAAGTTCTGTGCATGCTCACAAGTATGCTTATTCATATTTCTTCTATTTCATACCAATAAATATTCCTCTAGGGAAAAATTAATTGTAGAACAAAATGTTTTAGAAATTTCAGAAGTTTTATAATTTGGTTTACTCGTAAGTATTAGAAAAAGCTTTGACATCTGGAATGTACATTATGTGGCAAGGTTATCAGCCCAGGTATTTCCCAATCAAATTGATTTTCAGCTATCTTTATTTTGTGAAGTATTCTTCTCATTAAATTCAAAACAGCAGTGAGAATGGTCCAACGTCTGCTTTCTTGTCACCACCTGTGCCAGTCTGTACTCATGCTAGTGATTTAAAAATGATGGGCAGGTGTGTATCTGTTGCTGTGATAGAGTTACATTGCAGCCAACTAAATTCAGGTATACAAAGAAGAAAGAAACTTCTGAGAGAATACCTAAGTCTCTGGAATATAATTCCCTGGAGAGTTTGTTATTGAGAATTTTTTAAATAAAATCTTGGAATTTTAGAACTGAAAATCAACAGTAAGATATCTGTTAAATTGCAAACTTCTTGAAGGCAAGGATTGCACTGTTTTTACCATTATATTTCCAGTCACACAGTGCCTGACACATGGTAGGCTCCCAATAAATAGTAAGGACCAATTGAATAGGACTTTCCAGGTGGTGCTAGTGGTAAAGAATCCACGTGCCAGGGCAGGCGATACAGGAGACTGGCGGGTTACAGTCAATAGGATCACAAAAAGTCGGACATGACTGAAGTGACTTAGCACACATGCGCGCACCAATTGGATAAATAAATAAATCCTATCACTTTCCAGATGTTGCAGTTGGAAGCATAGGGACTTGTCAAAGATCACATACCTCGTCGGTGGCAGAGCAGGGGCACGAGCGTACACCATGGTGTCATGAGAGCTAACACCAATATTCTGGGTTTTCTCTACTCTGTGCTTGTAAGATTACAATTCCCTGCCTCTTGAAATAAGCCTTGGACATGTGACTTGCTTCAGCAAATGATATATAAGAAGGGATATGTATCACTCCAGGCTCCTCCGACCATGGAATTTTCCAGGCAAGAGTACTGGAATGGGTTGCCATTTTCTTCTCCAGGGGATCTTCCCAACCCAGGGATCAAACCCAGGTCTCCCGCATTGCGGGCAGACACTTTATCATCTGAGCCACCAGGGAAGCCCTGTATCACTCCAGGCAGAAGCTTTTAAGAACCAGTGCTTCTCTCTTCATCTTGCCTCTCTTCCCCTACCATGGAGACCGCAGAAGCAGATGTTGATATTGAGTGGCCGGAAGGATGGCCACAGCCTGCAACTCCAAACTCCCACCCAGAAGACTGCTTCTCTGGAGAGTTACCCAGACCCCCAGTACACACGCACACACACACACACACACACACACACATACTTTGCATGAGGAAGGAACAACCTTCTCTTCTGTTAAAAACTATAGTTTTTGCATTTGTTATGGGTGTATAACGTACCTGTCTTTATTAGTTATCTTGATTTTAAATAGTAATAAAAACATTTTTTTAACCTGGATTAATGGAAAGATATGCTCTTCCCCTGGCTATGAACACTGATTATGCAAATAGAAATTACTCTCAGATTATAAATATAATTTATTTCCAACCATAATAGCAACAGAATTTCTTCATGGAGTTAGACAAACTGATCCTAAATTTAAGAATAAACAAAACAGTTCTGAAAAAGAACAGAGAGGAGAAAATTTTTTCTACTAGGAAATGAAAACTTATTGTAAAAGCACAATAAGATGAGGGGATGATTATTGCTACAGAGATAAATTAATAGTAAGGAATATAGAGTCCAGAGGTGGTTCCAAGAATATATGCACACTTGATAGATGATAGAAGGGAGATTTCCAATCAGGGAGGAGAAAAAAAAGTATTTAAAAAGCAGTATAGGGATATGTCGGAGAAGGCAATGGCACCCCACTCCAGTACTCTTGCCTAGAAAATCCCACGGACGGAGGAGCCTGGAAGGCCGCAGTCCATGGGGTCGCTGAGGGTTGGACACAACTGAGCGACTTCACTTTCACTTTTCACTTTCATGCATTGGAGAAGGAAATGGCAACCCACTCCAGTGTTCTTGCCTGGAGAATCCCAGGGACGGGGGAGCCTGGTGGGCTCCTGTCTATGGGGTCGCAGAGTCAGATATGATTGAAGTGACTTAGCAGCATAGGGATATGTGAATTTTCCAGATTGAAAAGATAAAATTCAGTGCTGCCTTGACACTATCATGAATAAATTAACTCCAAATAAAGGTCTAAATGGAATCCGTGAAACTTTACAACAATTAGACAAAAATAACAGTGGTTGTCTTTATGACCTCAGGATAAAAGTTAAGATCTAAGTAAACAGAGATCATAAAGGAAATATGAATAGATTTGACTATATAAACAGTTTAAATTTCTGTATGACAAATTGCACCATAACAAAGTTAAAAGGCAAGCATAACAGCATAACCTGGGAGAAGTTATTTAAAATATGTTTAACTGACTCAAGCTCTCCTGCATATCAGCAAGGAAGAGACAAGCAACCAAGAGAAAACCGGGCAAAGTACGTGAACAGAACATTCACCGAACAAAAACCCAAGTGGCCAAAACACCAAAGAAAAGATGTTTCGTCTCACTAAAAGTCATCGAAATAATTGATTTAAAATGTTAAAAATGAAGTACTATTTTACAATGATCAGACTATCAAGAATAAAAACATTGTGGCAATAAGGTTTTGGCAAAGATATAACAAGATAAGAATGTTTATACACGACATATGAGACTATCTACTTAAGTAAATATCAGGTATATCTACTTAAAAAAGAAAAAGTAATTAAAAATACATAGCAATAATTAGATTCATAAATGACAGCTAGCTAACAAGGGGGGTGAGTAACAAGGGGCGGTGTACACTTTCCAGAAGTGTTCACTGCATTTATAACTTATCAGAAAAGATGCTATAGGCATTTCCCCCACAAAGGATTCCCCGTATCTAGTTAATAACAGATCCATTGCCTCACATATTTTTATTTCTTCTTTCTTTCCTCTTTCTTCTTTCTTCCCTCCCACCTGCCCTCCCTCCCTCCTTCTCTCTTTCTCCCTCTCCTTCCTTCCTTTCTCTCTCTTTCTTTCTTTCAATGAGAGCATTTAAGTAAGAAATGCTCATTTCTTTCAACCAAAAAGTTTTATATTATAACATGTAAAATTGTTATGTCCTAAACAGGGCTTAAGACAAATTTACCTCTACAATGTTTTTTAAAGGACAATCTGGCAGTAGCTGGTTATATTTTAAATTCATGAACCCTATTATCTTGAAATTCCATTTCTAGGTGCAACTCTCACATACTTGCACCAAGAGAACATGTCAATTAACAGAAGTAAACTGAACATTGCATCAAAAAATCAGGAACAATGCAAATGTTATCATTAGAAAGACGGAGGAAAATGTCATGGTGTACTCATGCTATACAGGAAGTGAAAGTGAATTCAATAGACATATGAGCAGTAAAATGGAATAAATATTAAAAACATAATATCAATTTTTAATAAGCAAGTTGCAAAAGTATGGGATGAATAGTATGATAGCTTGTGTAAATTTTGAAAACTCACTAAGTGGTATTAGGCATTATTTATGGGTGCATATACTTGTGATAAAACTATAGCAGCATATTTATAATATCACAAAATTCGTGCTGGTGTTGCCTCTGGATAATGAGGAAGGGATGGGAAGGAGGGAAATGTTACTGGGAAGGAAATTAAGATCTCATGTAATTTTGTTTTTAAAATATCAAAAGCAAAATATTAGCATTTGCTAAATTTGGCCCACAAGGTCATGGGTATTTGTTACATTATTCTTTGTACATGCCCTTCTTTCTTTCTTTCTTTCTTTCTCTCTCCCTTTGGATTAAACCTGTAAATAATGTCTAACAGTAGAGGATTGACAGATTTGACTGTAAAAATATGAGGTTTATTAAAAAATCTGTCTATATAGTAACCTGAAAATATGTGTAATAAATATGAAAGACAAGTTTAATACCCTTAAGATGCTATGAATTCGTGCAAATCAATAATCACTGAACCTAAGACATGAGCAAATAACTCAAAGGAGACTTTGAGTGCAGAAAAAGTATTCAGCCTCATTAGTAGTCAGGATTTAAAAATTGAAGTTAAGATAACAGTACTCTTTTTAATCCATTTTTAAAAGACAGTAATCAGTGCTGGCTAGAGTTAAGAGTTTAGATACTTTCACATATTTCTAGTCAGTGTATAAATTATTTCAGCACTTCTAAAAAGGCAATTTAGCAATGCAGGTCAAGAGTCTTAAAAATATTCATATCCTTTAGCACAGTGATTCTACTTCTAGGAATCTGTTCTAAAGAAATGATCTGAAATGCCTACAGAACTTAAGATACGCACATCAAAAAAGTACTGGGGAGTAATCTGTAGTAGCCTAAATGTCTACAAGTGTGCAAATGAAAGTGTTATATATGTATGCTATTAATATGTATAATATTAATAATGTATATTATATATAATATTATATTAAATATTGTATAATATAATATATTAAATATGTATAATATAATATTATATTATATATTGTATAATATAATATACATTATTAATGTATAGTATAATATTAATCTGGAATCAAGATTGCTGGGAGAAATATCAATAACCTCAGATATGCAGATGACACCACCCTTATGGCAGAAAGTGAAGAGGAACTAAAAAGCCTCTTGATGAAAGTGAAAGAGGAGAGTGAAAAAGTTGGCTTAAAGCTCAACATTCAGAAAATGAAGATCATGGCATCTGGTCCCATCATTTCATGGGAAATAGATGGGGAAACAGTGGAAACAGTGTCAGACTTAATTTTGGGGGGGCTCCAAAATCACTGCAGATGGTGACTGCAGCCATGAAATTAAAAGACGCTTACTCCTTGGAAGGAGGGTTATGACCAACCTAGATAGCATATTGAAAAGCAGAGACATTACTTTGGCAACAAAGGTGCATCTAGTCAAGGCTATGGTTTTTCCAGTGGTCATGTATGGATGTGAGAGTGGGACTGTGAAGAAAGCTGAGCACCGAAGAATTGATGCTTTTGAACTGCGGTGTTGGAGAAGACTCTTGAGAGTCCCTTGGACTGCAAGGAGATCCAACCAGTCCATTCTGAAGGAGATCAGCCCTGGCATTTCTTTGGAAGGAATGATGCTAAAGCTGAAACTCCAGTACTTTTGCCACCTCATGCAAAGAGTTGACTCATTGGAAAAGACCCTGATGCTGGGAGGGACTGGGGGCAGGAGGAGAAGGGGACGACCGAGGATGAGATGGCTGGATAGCACCACTGACTCGATGGACATGAGTTTGAGTGAACTCCGGGAGTTGGTGATGGACAGGGAGGCCTGGCGTGCTGCAATTCATGGGGTCGCAAAGAGCCGGACATGACTGAGCGACTGAACTGAACTGAATATGTATAACAGCACAATATAGTATATTTTCTAATGTATAGCTTATATGATTAATATATAATTTACAATGTGTGATATAATAATATATATGTCTAAAGATGGGACAAAGTAACATATAGACATCCATCTATATGGAAGAATATTAAGAAACCATGAAAAATCATTTTTACAAAAACTTTAAAGACATAAAACAATACTTATGTCAGATACCACATTGCAGGGTATAGAACTGTTTATATGAAGATTATTTGGAGATTTGCCCATTAAGATCACCAAAAGAAAACACCAGGCTCCTCTGTCCATGGGATTTTCCAGGCAAAAGTACTGGAATGGGTTGCCATTTCCTTCTCCAAAAGAAAACATACCAAGATGTATTAGAAGTGGTTATCTCTCGTGAATAGGATTAGCTATCTTCTATATTTTCTCTAAATGTCTATTTCTTTTACCAGCAAGGAAAAAATATTATTACAGAAATACCCCCCTTTTACTTATATTGCTTTAGGTAAGGAAATTTAAATGAGCAGTTTATTTAAGAAATAAAGAAAATTCTATTTCACCAGGCAGGAACCAGCGACGCAGCATCATTATATAGACTATGTCAAAGGTATGGGTCCTTAACTTTATAAGAAAGGAGGAAACGTTCATTTATGTTTTCAGTAAATAATCAGAGTGCTTACAATTGCCACATAGTCTTCTAGGTGCTGAAGAAAGAGCAATGAATTTAAAAATACATAATCAAAGATAAGAAAATTCCATTTTAAGATAACCAACTCTCATTGTAAAATAAAGATTTTAGGGAAAGGGCAGAATTTATTTAAGAAATGAAGAGAATGGCCTCTGTGGAGGAACTAGAGATTCTACTAATAATTTCATTCCAGGGCACGTTTGCCTGGCTTTTCAGAGGGAGCGTTGCTCTGATTATCAGAGGACAAGACAGTTGACAGAGCTGAGGGGGGCATTGCTGAAGGGCTGGAGTGTGAGCGAGGGGTCACTTTTATTGACACACATGTTTGAGTTCCCAAAGTATGGAGAAATTCCATATGCCATAACAATGAGGTCTCAAAACTATGCCCATTAAGGAAACAAAACCAAAAAAAAAAAAAAATTTAATTTACTGCTGAAATAAAATGTGCCCCATGTGGCTAACATTTGGAGATTTGTTTTCAGTCCACCTTGCCACAGACACACTTGACAGTTCCCAGGGTGTCAAAGTATAAATAAAACTAAAGCTTCAATTCTGAGTGGCACAAAAAAAGACCTTCTGAAGCTCCCAAAGGCTTAGAGTTAGTGTTTTGAGTTACTGTGTTAACTTATTGCTTGAATAAATAAATACATAAGTAAGTAAATAAATAAGGAATGGACTTATTAAATATAGACTGTAACTTCAAAATCCTACCAGAAATTCAAGTCTACATGGGTGATATAAATGATATGTTCTCAAAGGAGAACAGTGTGAACCCAGATGTCTGAGAGAGGTTAGCTGTGTTGAACCTCCCTCTGGGAGCAAGCTAGATAATAATAGGTTAGATGGGAATTAAGTTTGAGATTTCAGAAGTCCAGACGGGGTTGGGACCTCTTAGGCTTTTAGGCTATGAGTTCAGAACCAGAAAAACTTAAGCAGTATCTAAGAAGCAAAGGAGCTTTATTTTGGTGCGGGGGGTGAGGTGGGGCGGTGGGGGGGGGGGGGGCTCCAAAATCACTGCAGATGATGATTACAGCTATAAAATTAAAAGATGCTTACTCCTTGAAAGGAAACTTATGACCAACCTATAGCATATTCAAAAGCAGAGACATTACTTTGGCAACAAAGGTCCGTCTAGTCAAGGCTATGGTTTTTCCAGTGGTCATGTATGGATGTGAGAGTTGGACCGTGAAGAAAGCTGAGCACCGAAGAATTGATGCTTTTGAACTGTGGTGTTGGAGAAGACTCTTGAGAGTCCCTTGGACTACAAGGAGATCCAACCAGTCCATTCTAAAGGAGATGAGACCTGGGTATTCATTGGAAGGACTGATGCTGAAGCTGAAACTCCAGTACTTTTGCCACCTCATGGGAAGAGTTGACTCATTGGAAAAGACTCTGATGCTGGGAGGGATTGGGGGCAGGAGGAGAAGGAGACGACAGAGGATGAGATGGCTGGATGGCATCACCAACTCGATGGACATGAGTTTGAGTGAACTCCAGGAGTTGGTGATGGACAGGGAGGCCTGGCATGCTGCGATTCATGGGGTCGCAAAGAGTCGGACACGACTGAGCGACTGAACTGAAGAAGCAAAGGGGAGGTAAAAAGATATAAAGAAGGTATGAATAGGCATCTATACAAAGAAGCCAGTGCATGCTCAGTCACTCAGTCTCATCCGACTGTTTGCAGCCTGCAAGGATCCCCTGTCCATGGTATTCTCCAGGCAAGAACACTGGAGTGAGTTGCCATGTCCTCCTCCAGGGGAACTTCCTGACCCAGGTATTGAACCAGTGTCTCCTGCCTTGGCAGGTGAGTTCTTTATCACTGTGCCACCTGGGAAGCCAGGTCAAGTGGTAAATCCAGTGACTATCAAGTAAACTCCATGAGAATGCAAGTCCTGATAGGAAACCGCAGGCCAGGGGATCAGGAAGGCAGATTGAGGGTGGAATGTGGAGGCAGATGCAAAGTTGGGGAGATGGTGGGCTTTAAAACACAAGGTCTGGGCTTTTAAAAGAAAGGGGAAAGTGGTTCCATGTAGGAAATGACATGAGCAGTAACATGGAAGAGACGAAAGATCACAGTCATATCATGGTAAATATGACTCAGGTTCATCCATTCAGTTAAAAATATTTTTT
The DNA here is from genome assembly GCF_032405125.1 of Capricornis sumatraensis. Taxonomy (NCBI): domain Eukaryota; kingdom Metazoa; phylum Chordata; class Mammalia; order Artiodactyla; family Bovidae; genus Capricornis; species Capricornis sumatraensis. The sequence continues at coordinate 216,369,314 of NC_091069.1, forward strand.
GCAAATGCCTGTTCTCTGCCAAGCACTGTACAGAGACTGAACCTAAACAAGCATGCTCCGCCACATGGAGACAGGCAAAGTACAAATAAACAAATACACAATTTCACACTGGTAGGTACTACACAAACATAAATGCCTGAAGGAAGACATGAAGGACAAGGGCATTGGATGGATGATCAGGGAAGTCTTCTCTGAGCTGGTGACTGGGATGTCCTGGTAAAGGGAGCCTATTTGCACAAAGACTTTAAGATTAAAAAAAAACAAAATCACAAACCAACACACACAAAAAAGAGGAAGAATTTTAAAAGAAAGCCAAAACCTTGGTGTATTAGAGCATTCTCCTCCAAGTTTAAATCACATTCCACCAGAAAAATATATTTGAGAGACTTCTCATGGTCCAGTGGTTAAGAATCCACCTTGCAATGCAGCGGATGCCGGTTCAATCCATCCCTGGTCAGGGAACTAAGATCTCACATGCCTCAGAGCGACTAACCCCACTCACTGCAAACAAGAGAGTCTGTGCAACCACAATGAAAGATCCCACATAACATAATGAAGATCCCATGTGCCACAACTGAGACCCGACACAGCTAAAGAAAGAAAGAAAAAAATTTTTGAGCAAGCACCCTCCATGCTTATTTTTATTTACTTATAAATTATATTCATGTATTCATTAGGCTTCCCAGGTGGCTCAGTGGTAAAGAATTGGCCTGCCAAGGGGAGACGAGTTTCATCCCTGGGTCGGAAAGATTCCCTGGAGAGAAGGAAATGGCAACCCAGTCCTGTTTTCTTGCCTGGGAAATCCCATGGACAGAGGAGCCTGGTGGGCTACAGCTCATGGGGTCACAAAAGAGCCAGGCACGACTTAGCAACTAAACAACAACAACAAATGACACTCATTATTTCCATTAGAAAGTATACTCAAAAATAGAAATTGTAAAGGAAGAAATGAAAAAGAAAGTGGAAATTCTGTTTTCTCCTTCCCACATAACAGTGAAAGGTCGTGCACACGTAGGCGTCAATTTTCTCCCATTCCACAGCACTGGAAGAAGTGTAAGGGTCGGGGGAGCCAAGTAAACGAAAAGAGAGTGAAGGCTAAGGGGTTGAGAGTTGGTCTGGGGGGCTTTACCACTGGCCTTCTAAGCTATGGCAAGGAGTTTAGATTTTATTGCAGTCTGTGGGAAGCCACCCAAGAACTTTGAGCAGCAGATATTACCCAGCTTTTCTTTGAAAGATCACTCAGTGCACTGTGTGGAGACTAGATCAGATCAGAAAAGGGCAAAAGTAAAATCATGGCGATCACGAGGGGAACTATTGCTAATCCAGATGAGAGAAAAAGAGTAGTTAAAACTGAGATGATCCTGGGAGGGATAGAAATACATGACACATTTAATATAAATTTTGAAGGTAAATGAGTCAGGTGTAACAGTTGGGGAGACTTTTGAACACTTTACATTTAAAATGCCTGTGAGATGTTCCAGTGGAATTGTTTAGTGGGCAAATGGGGAAGTGGTTTAGGCCAGAAATATAAATGAAGGCATCATTGGCACAGAGATGAAGAAAGCCATGGGAAAAGTAAAACCATCTGGGATGGGAACACGGAGAGGGAAAGGATCCCATTCAGGACGAAGTCCAGAGAATAGCCAAGAAATAAAAGAAACACAGAAAACTTAGAGGTCACTGATCTCAAGAGAGAGTTCAAGAAAGAGAGAAAAGGGAATTGGGTGGAGTTTGGCAACCAGATCAAGGAAGGTAAGTACAGATAAGCATCCATCCAAATTGGCAACTTGGAGCAGTTTTAATGGAGTTTTAAGAACAGGGTTCAAACAGGAGTCGGTTGAAAATTGAGAAGTGAAGAATGAGGAAGGAGGCATATTAATAGAACATGTAGGGAGCTCTTTTAAAAGTAAGGTGCTGCATGGGTTGGCGATGGAGGAAGTCTGGAAAAGGAATGGAAGATTTGAATGGAAACTCCCAGAGCACACTTGTAAGTTGTTGGGATGAAGCAACAGAGAGGGTGAGAAAGAGGAGTAGGAGAGGGAAAGGAGCTGCACCACAGACCCAGGTCCATTAGTGGATTTGGTGCCGGGATGATGAGTGAGTTCTTTCTTATGGCCTTTCATCTTTTTCAAGGAAATAAGAGGTGAGGCCATCAACTGAGAGTGGAGTTAGGGAAGAAGGAATGGAATGTAGGAGATGTGAGGAAAGAGAAAATCTAAAATGAAATTCTCACAGAAAGGAAGCCATGATTTTAACTAGAGAAAAATGGCAGGACTGTCTGGTAACAAAGAAAATCCATTTGGCTTCAGAGATGACAGATTTAAGTGAAAACAGACACATGACCTCCCCAGCAGTGGTCAGCTGTTCAGGGGCTAAATTCATCCACCCTTGGATGTTTGTCTTTTGGTTGAGTGTTAATGAGATGGTGAAAAGTTTCAAGGTAGGGTGGATCTGTATTTGAAAAGACAGAGGGTAAACATGCAGACCCAAAGAAAAGATTTAAAATACCTAGATGTCCATCAGCAGGTGAATAGGTAAGAAAGCGGTGGTACATATACACAATGGAGTATTACTCAGCCATTAAAAAGAATACATTTGAATCAGTTCTAATGAGGTGGATGAAACTGGAGCCGAGTGAAGTAAGCCAGAAAGAAAAACACCAATACAGTATACTAACACATATATATGGAATTTAGAAAGATGGTAATGATAACCCTGTATGCGAGACAGCAAAAGAGACACAGATGTATAGAACAGTCTTTTGGACTCTGTGGGAGAGGGAGCGGGTAGGATGATTTGGGAGAATGGCATTGAAACATGTATAATATCATATAAGAAACGAATCGCCAGTCTAGGTTCGATGCAGGATACAGAATGCTTGGAGCTGGTGCACTGGGATGACCCAGAGGGATGGTATGGGGAGGGAGGTGGGAGGGGGGTTCAGGATTGCGAACACATGTACACCCGTGGTGGATTCATGTTGATGTATGGCAAAATCAATACAGTATTGTAAAGTAAAATAAAGTTAAAAAAAAAAAAAAAGCTAAGAGGAAGAGTCTACACCTAGGAGACTCCATCTGAGAGATAGAAAGATTGTCTTTAGAGCCGAGAAAAAAAGCAGTTATTTTCTTCATGCATGCATGCTTGCTAAGTCACTTTAGTTGTGTCTTTTTGTGATTCTTGGACTGCAGCCTGCCAGGCTCTTCTGTCCGTGGGATTTTCCATGCAAGAATACTGGAGTGGGTTGCCATACCCTCCTCCAGGGGATCTTTCTGACCCAGGAATCAAACACCTATCTCTTATGTCTTCTGCCTTGTCAGGTGGGTTCTTTACTGCTAGCACCATCTGGGAAGCCCAATGTTCTGTTCTTCCCCTTGGAAATGAGGGCATAAGCTCATCCATGAGCTCCTTGCCAAGGTGAAGGCAGGCAAACAGTGGCTGAGAGGCCAGATGAGGATGATTGTGACCCTGTCCATGTTTACACCATGCTCTGTGCATAAGAGTTATGACACTAGGAAGCATTGGGAGAGTATTAGCTTAAGCATGAGATAAATTTTTATCGCAATTTATCTAGTATCAGTGGACTCACAGTCTTCCACTATAGCCAGGTAATAGTTCATCTCGGATTAACGCAATGAATTATAAGAGGAGAGGCTTGAAGGCAAACAGACTTCTTGAGCACTGACACGTCCTCTGGAACTTTTACAAGCAGGACTTTTATTGATGCCTTAGGACCACTGAGTTTAGAAATCCAGCCAAATTCTATACTTTGCCTCCTTAAATACTCTCTCTACCTTCATCTGGATTCATTTTTTCCCCTTAAAAGCTGTACATTATAACAATCCAGTTGAGCCCCTTATATAAATAATTCCATACATACCAACTCATTATATTAAGAGACTGTACCATTTTGTAAACACATTAAATCTAAGTGACAGTTCCATTCACTATTTAAAAACTAAAAAATCATTACCCTTACACTTGGCTAATTAATACACACTATCAATATCTCCCTAACCACCATCCACATATACTTTGCTTATGTCGTACATAAGCTTTTTTAAAGAAATTAAAATCAGCATAAATATTTCCTGGGTTTAGTTTGAATCCTGGCTGATCACATGTATTGTGTTTCCTTCATGTTTCACAAGCCAGACTATCCTATAATGAAGCATGTCAACTTTACTACTGTAGTGAGCATTCCTTCACAGTCAGCCAGATGTTCTGCATCAGTCAAGGAAATTAAAAAAAATAAAAGAAACCTTCAGAAAATAGTTAACGAAATAACTCTATTCCTAGGGGGACAGAGGTATGCAGTCCCTCCAAAGTGTCTGTTCTAATCCAATAGTGGTTTAGGTTCTTTTCTTAAATAATCAGTGCACGAGTATAGTCTTTGCCTTTTCTGCTTGATGCTATCATGGATATTGTGCCTACAGACACTGGGCACTGAGCTAGCAGGAAAAACAGCACCAAGCAAAGTGGAAGCATGGTCATTTGAAGCTCAGGATCTGGGTTTGAATCCTGGCTCCAGCACTTGCCAGTTATTTTATCTAAGTCCTCTCTGCCTTATCTTCTTTACCTGCAAAGTGCAGGAAAGACCAGTACTCAGTTCACTGGGGTTTTGTAAGTTTTGGGAGACATAATACATGTAAAATCCTTGAACAGTGATTGAAACATAGTGAGAGGTCAATAAACGGAAACTAGTATTATCTTACTGTACTTCCTCTGCAAGACCTCTCTCAGCAAAATGAATAACAAAGCTTTCAACTTTTGAAAAATGAGCTTTATTTTCACAAAAGCCAAAATTGTATCCTGGCCTTGGTCTGTTGTAAAAGGAGACTTGTTTTTGTTCAGTCACTAAGTCGTGTCTGATGACACCGTGGACTGCAGCACGCTAGGCTACCCTGTCTTTCACTATCTCCTGGAGTCAAACTTATGTCCATTGAGTTGGTGATGCCATCCAACCATCTCTTCCTGTATCACCCTCTCCTCCTGCTCTCAGTCTTTCCCAGCTTCAGGGTCTTTTCCAGTGAGTCAGCTCTTTGTATCAGGTGGCCAAAGTATTGGAGCTTCAGCTTCAGCATCAGTCCTTCCAATGAATATTCAGGGTTGATTTCCTTTAAGATTGACTGGTTTCATCTCCTTGGAGTCCAAGGGACTTTCAAGAGTCTTCTGCAGCACCACAGTTTGAAAGCATCAATTGTTTGGCACTTAGCCTTTTCTATGGTCCAGCTCTCACATCCATAGATTTGGGGCTTCTCCAGTGGCTCAGTGGTAAAGAATCTGCCTACAATGCAGGAGTCGCAGGAGATGCAAGCTGGACCAGCTTTCTTTATGGTCCAGCTCTCCTATCTGTACATGACTACTGGAGAAACCGTGGCTTTCACCATACAAAACTCTGTCAGCAAAGTGATGTCTCTGCTTTATAATATGCTGTCTAGGTTGGTCATAGCTTTTCTTCCAAGGAGCAAGTGTCTTTTAATTTCATGGCTGCAGTCACCATCTGCAGTGATTTTCAGAGCCCAAGAAAATAAAATCTGCCACTTTTCCACTCTTTCTCCATCTATTTGCCATGAAGTGATGGGACTAGATGCCATGATCTTAGTTTTTCAAATGTTAAGTTTTTAGCCAATTTAAAAAGGAGATTACTCAAACGTAATAATAGTTATCAGGTTAAAAGCTGGGAAATTACTAAAGTAATGAAACTTTTTCTTGTGCAGTTCATGAATACACTCTAAAAACAGTTCCAAAACATACTTCTGAAAATGTTTAGAGCAGTGGCTGTGTCACTAAGATGTGAGTTGTCATCCAAGTTTGAGATTCATTTCTAGATTAAATTCTGGGACTTTTTAATGTAAAAAAGTCATAGCAATTTAGACACCTTAACACTAGACATATCAAGAAAGAAGAATCAGTGGCTCTATTGGCCTTTTTTGTTTTTTAAGCAAAGCTGCATGTAGATTGGCAAACTTTTAGGTCTAACAACACATTACTCTCTTCTTAGAGGTCACAGACTGGAGTAATCTTCGTATTTATGATTTCAGTAAACAAATATTTCCTAGCATCTAATTATTTTCAGTACATCTTTGCATTTTTATACTATTTTCAATATAGTTTTGTATTCTTAATGGATACCAGTCTGAAGGGAAGGAGCCTCTTTTTAAAGTCCTCTGCTAAATACAGTCCAGGGTATCATTTGATGCTTCATTCCAGGATCTGGTAAATCCTTGCACGAGGTAAATCCTTGGTAAATACCCCTTGTAGCCAACCCAACTGCTCACACTTCACATGAGCCCCTTTCTTCGTGGATTTTCTCCAGAGCTAAACACCCTGATTCCAAGGCTGGTTTCACTAGTTCTCAGACCTCAGTGCAGGGGAGCTTGGGAGCTTGCAGGTTCCTGGGGCCTCCACAGGTCTTGCAAAGGGTACTTGCTGGGTACGCTTGGGACTCTGCATTTTAGACGCATGATCCAGGAGATTCTGAGACAGGACGCCCCACCGTCTACTCTTACAGCAACACCAGAAAAGAGGCAAAGGCAACTGGAATCCAGCTGACTTGGCTTGAATCACATCTCTACCACCAACATGCTCTGGGAATCTGTGCAAATTGGTTAACCGCCCTAAAATTCACTCGCCTCATAGGATTGCTAGGAAGGGAAAATGAGATGATTCGTTTAGTTAGTTAAGCACCCAGCAGAGCGGTGGCACAGAGTAAGTGCTCCATAAACAGCGCCTATGAAACCATAACTTCATTCACTTCCAGACTGTGGTTAAATCACCTGTTTAGTTTTCTCTTGTTTGGATTTGTAACAATTTAGGTATATTTATGGCTCTGCTTTACATTTGTTCCATTTTCACCCCTTTCATAAGAACTGAGTGCTATGGTCTATGTGTGAGCAGGGCTCAGATACCTCATTATAAACCTACGTGTGTGTCTAATTACTCCCTAAATGGGCACACCTCATTGCACCCTTTAATCTCCGCGTCTCATTAGAGTGCTCCATTTGCCACCTTGTTATTTCGCATCCCTTCACTCAGGTCCTCTTTTTTTTTTCTGTTCCTCCTTTCAGTCCTCACATCTTCTTACACCTATTTCTTTATTCATAGATTTAAATCCCTCCTTTTATGCTTGTCATTATTACCTCCTTTCTGCACAGCTCATTACATCCCTCCATCTGTGAACCTCATTATGCCATTTCATTTTTATCTCATTACTCCCTCATCGTGCGCATACTATTAGTTCCTCCATTCATGCATGGCACTGCATTCTTTCTCTCTGCTTCCTATCACAACCTACCCTTTCTACCCTCCCCCATTTAATGCTTCCATTTATAAATCACATTACATCCCCCCAAATGCCTTCATCTTTACACCCAATCATTTATGCATCTCATTACACCACTACCCAGGCACATTTCTACGTGCATTTCTATTTGTACATCTCATTATGGCTCCATCAGACACGCACATGTCATTACCTGCCTCCCCTTTCAGATGTTCACATTGCATTGCATCTTTTTATGTCTGCATCTCATTACAGCCTATACTCCTAGGTTTGACAACAAGCTAACAAAAACAGACAGATAAATATGTTACTTGCTTTTAGAAAATGAAATATGTTTTTCAGGCACCTAACATCAATGTTTCTTTTAAAAGCCGTTCATTTCAAAAAGATTTACATATATTTATCTAGCTAAAAGGCAAAAAGCACTGTTTTATATGCATAAAAAGGAGCTTATCTTACTTTGTTCATATCATCATCATTATCACTACTTTCTGTTATTTCTCTATAGTTTACAAAGTAGTGGAATTACCCTGAATTGATCTGTGGCAACAGCTTGCTGAAGGAAGCAGCTTAAGGATCACAGTCATTGTACAGACGGAGAAGTACATTGAAAGAGCCTAGAAATTAAGATGTTTCCCAAGAATTGCCAGTGAATGACAGTAGTAGGGCCCAAACTCAGGTCTTCTGGCTCTAAAACCTGCATTCTTTATACCATCCCACTGTGCATAAAAGAACCTTATTTCCAAGTTTCACTTCTGTCATTTAATCCATTCGGTGATTTAGATTTGGTTTGTTTTCCAAAACGAGAGTAGAACCTGTTTTAAGCACTTTGCATTTTATGTTTTTGTCTCTGAGTTTGAAGAGCTAGATTAAAAGAAGCTTTCATGTGGAGCACCCCCCCCAACAAGAATGGATGCAAAAAATCAGGAGAAATAGATGGTCCTTTAACAACCTTCATCACCAAGGCCAGCCTCACACAAGCTAGATGAGGAGATCGCTCTATGAGGAATTTGAGGGATACCAAGGAATCTTCCCCACACATGCAGGACCTTTCTTCCTCACAGATTCTAATCCCTGCTAGTCTCTGATTCACTGAACTGTGCTCTCTGCCTCACTTCTGTTTTTTATTAAGTTATGAAATAACTGACAATCAGGGAAGCACAGAAAGATGATATCCATTCCTCCCACAAGATAGAAGAGATGTTTACATTTCCTTCCATATTTACTTCAAATATTTTCCTTTATGAAAAGGAAATACTGCAAATACTCTCCTGAGGTTGGTGTGTATTATTTCCATGGTGCCTCAGATGGTAAAGAATATACCTGCAGTGCAGGAGACCAGGGTTCAATCCATGGCTTAAGAAGATCCTCTGGAGAAGGCAATGGCAATCCACTCTGGTATTCTTGCCTGAAGAATCCCATGGACAGAGGAGCCTGGCGGGCTCCAGTCCATAGAGTTGCAAAGAGTCAGACACGACTAAGTGCATTGATTTTGAATTTTACCATATGCATTTATCTTTTGCAATATGTTATTTATATCTTGAAAATATATCTGTTCATACATGTAGATCTAGCTCATTCCTTTTAACATCTGTGGAATTTTTCATTGTGTAAAGAGACCAGAGTTTGCTTTATTCCTTTCTCTACTGAGGGATAATTCAACCATGGCTGCCTTGATCTCTACTACTTCACCAGTGCTTAGCACTGTGCTGTATCTTTTGAAAGACAAATGGAGACATCTGAAGTTTCCATATCATGGGAAGTAGTGCCTTCTCATTAAGTCCACAATAGAGTCAGTTTTATCTCCTTCGTCACTTCTCCAAGCTGTAAAGTGAAAGTGAAAGTGAAAGTCACTCAATCGTGTCTGACTCTTTGCAACCCCATGGACTGTCCATGGAATTCTCTAGGCCAGAATACTGGAATGGGTAGCCTTTCCCTTCTCCAGGGGATCTTCCCAACCCAGGGATCCAACCCAGGTCTCCTGCATTGCAGGCAGATTCTTTACCAGCTGAGCCACAGGGGAAGCCCCCAAGTAGTAAACATGTCAACAAAATGATCATTCTTAAAGTAAAACTAGACCCTGGTCAAATGTTGATATCCATTGTTGTTGTTCAGTTGCTAAGTTGTGCCCAACTCTTTGAGACTTCATGGGCTGCAGCACACCAGGCTTCCCTGTCCTTTACCATCTCCCAGAGTTTGGTCAGACTCATGTCCACTGAGTCAGTGATGCCATCCAACCACCTCATTCTCTGATATGCATTTAGCCTATTAAAAGAATTGTACCTAGAAAGAGTGATCTGGTCCCCAGAAACTGGAATGCCTCCGATGACAGCGGCATGTAAAAATAGAGAAAAATACAGTGTTTTCTGCAGAAGTGTGGTTGATTGTCCCTATGGTTTAAGAAGCAGTGGTTTAAGAAGTTACTGGAGACTGTCGCCAGCCCCTTTTGCAATCAAACCATGAAGACTGTGGTCACCACAAGCATGGCTTATTTCATGCATAAGAAAGGGTTGTTGGATGGTAATTCCCTGAAAAACTTCAGAGTGTAGAAAGACCTTCCATTGTGATGTGGAAAGGAATTCTTCATACTGTGCTGGTGGGAATGTAAACTGGACAGCCAACCTGAAGAGCAGTTTATCAGAACCTAGTGAAATTAAAGATATGTGTAATGTTAACTTTTTAATGTCTCATGAAAACAAGGTTTGTGGAGCAGACATTATTATTTATAGCAAATAACCTCACGGGTTCTCCTTTGCCTTTACCCTCATGCAATATGATGAAAACCAAAAGTCATCCTACACATAGCAGGGTCTGTATTATAGGTAAAAGGAAAGGAAAATGTTAGTCACTAAGTCATGTCCAACTCTTTGTGGCACCATGAACTGTAGCTCACCAGGCTCCTCTGTCCATGGGATTCTCCAGGCAAGAATACTGCAGTGGGTTGCCATTTCCTTCTCCAGGGGATCTTCCCAAACCAGGGATCAAACTCAGGCCTCCTGCATTGCAGGCAGATTCTTTACTGTCTGAGCCACCAGGGTATTATAGGTAAGGAACCCTGAAAATATGAATCTGGATATTTATATAGGAGAGGAACAGCACCTCTGCTCTTCTGAAAGAAAGAGAGAAAAATCTTTGCTCCTTGGAAAGGATTCTGGGTTCTTACTCTTACCTTTTGGGATGCAGATAAGTCGTTCCAGTGGAGAGTGAGACTTGTGTCTCCAGCTTGATAAACCGGGAATGTCTCCAAATCCTGGGTCTTATCCCCACCTTGAAATGTGAACATACACATACGTCTGGGAAGATAAGTCTCTCTGGATAGTCTTTCACTTTCTGATTAGTTATGAATTAACTTCTGAAGCTTGTCCTTTTAGCACAGGTCCTAAGTTTCAGTAAAAATTTTCTCAGAAAGCCCAAGCTGTGCAGAACCATAAAAACGTTTTCTCTGTATTCTTGCATATGCCCTGTAATCCAGAAATTTCACCCCTAAGCAATTATCTCATAAAAATTCTTGCTGATGTCCACAAGGAGACAGGTGTGATGAGGTTATTCATTATTGCACGGTCTGTCTAGGTCCAGTGGTAGAGGCACCCTCGATGCCCCTTCCTAGGAGAATGGTGAGATAAGATGTGGTGGCTGGTGAAGATGGACTAGGAAATCACATTGCAGCAGTAGAGGCAGCAAACTATATACACACAGAAACCATGTCAAGATCTTGAGGGAAGTAAGTGAAAAGCAGAATGTAGTCTACAGCATAAGGTGTTTGTGAAAATGTCAAATACCTTAAACATTGCTACCTATTTCTCAGGAATACATATCTGTTCAAAAACATATATCAAACTCCCAAGAGTGAGAACTTATATAAAGTGGAGGAGGGAGTAGCAGTCTAAGAATGAGAGAGTATCAGGGATAAAGGAGGAAATTTTTTTTTTAATGTATTTGTTTATTTGATTGCACTGGGTCTTAGCTGCGGCATGTGGAATCTTGTTTCCTGACCAGGGATCGAACTCAGGTCCCTTGCATTGGAAACACAGTCTTAGCCACTGGACCACCAAGGAAGTCCTTGAAGGAGGAAAATTAAGACAAGAGAAGGACCGCATGCCCCAACAAAATAACACACAGAGCTGAGGAGTATGGTTATCTCACTAATGGATTCCAAATGAGGAAAAGGGAAGCCTGCCCAATGAGTTTTTCCACATCGGCACCGTCTGTGGTCTGGTACCACACAGTAATACATAATAGTCCTGGATGCTCAGTACGTAGTCCTTAAATACAGGTAGCAAACGTTGATTAGGAAAAAAGAATAAATAACTGTAATTCTTTGCTTTCCAATATGAAAGGAGATTCTGTGGGAAGGTGGGCTTTCATTGATAATAGTTCTAGTGATTATGTTTGCTCTGGCATTCTAGATATGCCAGCGTTTCCTTGACACTTGAACAGTCGTAGTCTTTTGCCCTTGCTTTCATTCTGGTAACAGATACTTTGCTTTTAATGGACTAAAGTTTAAAAGAAATTGGATCCTTAAATAAATTAAATATGGGTTTATCAAACATTTATGAAGCCTCTTCACCCAGTTTGCCACCTTTTTTTTGACTCAATCCATATGCTTATATTTAGAGTTTCCTGGTGTCTCAGACTGTAAAGCATCTCTATACAATGCGGGAGACCCGGGTTCGATCCCTGGGTCGGGAAGATCCACTGGAGAAGGAAATGGCAATCCACTCCAGTACTATTGGCTGGAAAATCCCGTGGACATTGCCTGGAAATGTCCTGGAAATGTCCCATGAACATTGCCTAGAAATGGAAAATCCCATTGTCCATGCCATGGACATTGCCTGGAAAATCCCATGGAAAAGTAAATATGCTTATATTTACTTTTCCATAAAACTTTATTTAATCTCTTGTCATGTTTACTGCCACCTTTTTGTAGTTTAAAGAAAATCACTTTTTTACAGTTGTTAAATGAGTGTGAAAATTTGACTTTTTGAATCAAAACGAATATCCTATTTATTGGTTCTTGAATGAAAGAATTCTTTAAAAAAAAAAAAAAAACTCTCTTAAATAAATCAAACATGAATGCTTTCTTCCACCCACTTTAAGCCAGAATCATAGAACTGTCACTACTTGCTAGGAAACAGTTCAGTTCTTCCCAACACTCTGGGATTCAAAAACTAAGAAGAAAGTCAAGTCTGTTTCATGATCTATAGTAATAGTAAAAAGCTTGCCACTTTGACCTCAAATACTCATGGGTACTTAGAGTTCTTTTCCTAATCGGGGATGGAAAAAGGAGAGACGATGGGACATAGCACATATGGGACATCCGTGTTGAATACTGGAACACACTATGAGCTCTTCAAGGTCAGCACCCTTGCTGCCTCTGCTCAGTCTGTCTTCCAGATGTTGCACACCTCCCTCCCCACACATCTCAACCTCCTGCCGAGTCTCAAATGAGTCCCAACAAGTTCAGCATTCATGCCTCAACTCTTCCTTCCATATTGCAAAATTTGGAATAAAAAAGTCTCAGATGATCAGGAATGAAATTTTTACTCTTGCAACCAGATTATGTATTTTGTCTTATGAAACCAAAGTATTGTGGGAAAGTATGAACATATGCACTTGAGGATTGACAAATTCCTCAAATACCAATTAATGGAGATGAATCAGCCGTCCTTGCATCTATTCCCAGGGGTGTAGGATTAATTTCTCAGTCAGTGCATGTCAGAAGAACTTGGGGAGCTTGTTTAGAAATGCACATTACCAGGCCCAAACTCAGACTTATAAGGTTAGGTTTCAGAGGCAGACCTGTATCTGATGTTTGTAACAGTTTTCCTAGGGATTCCTGGTGCCAATACCTCCTGAGAACTGGAGATCCTAAAAAGCTGAAAATCTTGAAAACAAGCGGTCAACATGCTATATCGATGGATTCAGGCATTCTCCTTCAGTTACTACATTTTATTCTAAAAGCTTGTTTTATAATATTAGATAAAATGAATTCCTATAACATGCGTAGTTATTGTTCAGTCACTCAGTCATGTCCCGTTCTTTGTGACGCATTGTACTATAGCATGCCAGGCTTCCTTTTCCTTCACTATCTCCCAGAGTTTGCTCAAACTCATGTCCATTGAGTTGGTGATGCCATCCAACCATCTTCTCCTGTCACTCCCTTCTCCTCCTGTTCTCAATCTTCCCCAGCATCAGAGTATTCCAATGAGTTGGCTGTTTGCATCAGCTGGCCAAAATATTGGAGCTTCAGCTTCAGCATCAGTCCTTCCAATCAATACTCAGGGTTGATTTCATTTAGGATTGACTGGTTTGATCTCCTTGCAGTCCAGGTGATTATCAAGAGTCTTCTCCAACACCTCAGTTTGAAAGCATCTGTTCTTCCACACTCAGCCTTCTTTATGGTCCAACTCTCATCCATACATGACTGGAAAAACAACATTTTTGACTAGACGGAACTTTGTTGGCAAATTGATGTCTCTTTTTTAAAATACGTTGTCTAGGTTTGTCATAGCTTTTCTTCCAAGGAGCAAGTGTCTTTTAATATGCATAGAGATAATAAAAATAATAATTATTTTTTAAAAAAGTATTTCTAAAAGGGCTTAATGGTCATACTGAATAGACAAGAAAATTGAAAATATAAATGCTACTGTTGATATGTGTCTTGATTAACAAAAATTTAGAAAAATTCATTTAATAGCTCCTATAAGCAAAGTGCTCTACTAATTAATTTCAGAAACTACAAAACAATGTAGAAGTCAGTCTTCTTGTTAAGATGCTTTAATCCAGTTGAGAGCCAAAAAGTCACATCAGAAGATTAATAATAACCTCATCCAAACACAAATAAAGGTGTGTTCCAGTTTCCCTCTGTGAGAAATGCTGTGTACCTTATGTCCTTGGCATACAGGGCTGTGTCTCTTACGTCTATATATCTTTGGTTCCTGACAACAGGTGCTCTTAATACTAAGGGATTTGACTTGAATTCAACAGAGATGTTTCTCAGAAATTGAAATAAAATTTTTAAATTAGAGCATAAATACTCTTTAGTGTCTCTTTTGCTAGTTTGTTCATTCAACATGCAGAGTTTCTTACAAGACAGTTTGCCTACAGAATGTAGGACAACATAAGTAATAAAAAGATGAACAATATAGAGGTGAATCATTAATTTTCTTCCCTCAATAAGTTTGTTTCGCACCCCGAACTCCATATAGTTAGAACATGTACAATAGAAATAACCATAAAGACAAAAAGCATTACTCTTATGTGAAAATATTGAAGATTGTTTTAAAAATAACTCTTTACATTTCTTAAAACATGCTTAAAGTATGTGCCAAGAGTTGATCCTATTAACCATAAGCACACAGAGCACATGAGGCAATCCTATGTTTTGTATCTGTGCAAAAATACTGTTAGAACAGAATTTAAATGTGCCAGAACCCAAAGTTCTTCCAGATGTACGCTTTCACTGATTTCTGGAAAATTGTTTCCCAATACCCTCTCACAGTACATAGACCACATTATAAGATGGAGAGGCCACTTTGCACTTTTACAGAATCCATGGCATTAACTCATGCTGTCACTGTCATCAAAACAATGTTGTAAATATCCACTCATCTTTTCAAACTGGCTGGTGTAGTTTTCCTTTAGGGAGCTTCACAAAAGACTTATTACATTGTTTTCCAAATTCCTACTCCCATTAAGTTTTTTGTTTTTTTTTTTTCCTAAACCTGCAGAAATATTTGCTTAATCAGCTATTCAGAAACATCATTTTTCCCTCCATAGGCTTTTATCCCCCTCGAATTACACAATGATTATCAAGAAAATCCTTCTTAGTACATGTTTACTATGATTATGTTTCTTTTTATTTAAGTCAACAGAAATAATACAGACTTCAATATTCTTTGAGTTTTATTGAGGCCTGATCTGGGGTGTACTTGAAAGAATGTGACCCCTCTAAGTAGAAGCATCATTTTCATTGAATATTGGCCAAGAGTGTCACCTTCTCCTCTTCTTCACAATGTAGTCTAGGTGTTGATGCCTAAAACTGCATAACAAATTACCACAAACCTGCCAGCTTAAAACAACGTCAGGAGTTTGCTTGTGGTGTCGCTGGGTCCTCCACTCACAGTCTCACAAGGCTGCAATCAAGGTATCGGCCGGGCTGTGTTCTCATTTGGGGAGCTGTGTCTCTCATCGAATGGAAAGGGTCAGCTTTCAGCCTTGCTCAGGGTGCTGCGAGAAATTTGGTGAAGGGTCATAGGACTAAAGGACTGGCTCTGTTGCTGGCTGTTGTCTGAAGGCTGCCACTAGGTCCTAGCATCCACCCCCAGTTCCCAGCCATATGGCCCTCTCCATAGGCAGTTCACAACATGATAGCTTTCTTCTTCAAGGCCAGCAGGGGAATTTCTCTATGCATTTGCTGGCAAGGTTGGTTTTTTGTGTGTGTATGTGTGTTGGGGGAGAGGGCAAGCAGGGATACATAATAATATAATCACGAGATTAATATCCTATCACCGTTGCCGTATTCTTGGTTAAAAACAAGTTACAGGTCTTTCCCACACTTAAGAGAAAGGGGTTATACAAAGAGATGAACACCAGGGGATGGGAATTATTAAAAGGTCACCCTAGGGTGTGTCCAATGCCATTGAATGGAAATATTCAAGAAGTGACCCTCTCTTGATATAAAATTACTCTCCTAGAGGCTAGTTGCTTAAATGAAGGTTGCAATTCTTTAAACAAATCAATTTTGGTTCTCTTGTCTTTAAAAACAAAAGAAGAAGAAGGCATATAGCAAATCCTGGGCTTCCCAGGTGGCGCTGGCGGTAAAGAACTCACCTACCAGTGCAGGAGACATAAGAGAGGCAGGTTCAGTCCCTGGGTCGGGAAGATCCCCTGGAGAAGGAGATGGCAACCCACTCCTGTATTGCCTGGAGAATCCCATGGACAGAGCAGCTTGGCAGGCTATAGTCCACAGGATCTCAAAGAGTTGGTCGGACACAACTGAAGCACCTTGCTGTGCTGTGCTTAGCCACTCAGTTGTGTCCAGTTCTTTGCGTCCCCGTGGACTGTAGCCCACCAGGCTCCTCTGTCCATGAGATTCTACCGGCAAAAGTACGGGAATGAGTTGCCATGCCCTCCTCCAGGGGAATCTTCCAAACGCAGGGATTGAACCTAGATCTTCCACATTGCAGGTGGATTCTTTAGGGTCTTAACTACCAGAGAAGCCCACTTAGCACATCACAAATCCTAGGCAAGGCCTGCGGAAGCTATAGGACACAGGAGGGTAAAGAAAATAAGTAGGAGAGAGAAATAATGACCTCGAGCACACTTAAGAAATCAAAATTCCAAAACTCTAGGTATCTCTAGTTGAATGGCTTGTGTTTGCCTGTTTTGTGATTTATTTTGCTTTGGTTTTCCACCAATATTTGGAATTACCTGTGTTTCGTTTGTCTGTCTATTCAAAGTTGACTGTTACTACCAACTTCAGCAGTTCATAGAATTACCATCTACCTTCTTCACTCAGTCTCCTTTGCACAACACTTAAATCTTCTGAAGAAAGTTTGCTTTTGACTTGAGAACTTGAACACTGGGATGTTACTTGCCATCTGTCTTAAACTTTGAAAGTAACTTTTTGCCAAGACAAATGTGAATTATGAGCAACAATCTGGGATAGTTCTGGTCTCACAACAGGACAAATGAAGGAACCCTGAAGTATTATTTTAAGTACTTTGTTTGCTAGCAGTGCTTGTGGTGAATGAAAAATTGATCCTTAATTGGGAAAGAGAGAAACGATATGCATACCAATGGCCAAGTATAGACTTCAGAGACTTAGCAGTTTTGAAACTGATATTTATGAACATCTGCTTTTTCCCCATAAATTTTAATATGGATTTCATCCTTTGAAACCTGTAAGACTCCCAGATGCTTCTTCAGTCTTTATCTTGGAAATATACTTTTTAAGGAAACCTCCTTTTTTTCTATTGAACACATTCAAAATCATTCTTTCAAAACATTTCTTTATAAACAGTGCCCACTGGAATACCTAAAATATGATATTAAAGGTTAACAACTCAAAAAGCTGTATTCAGCATTGTGAGCCGCCAACATGTCCAATCCCAGAGCACAAACCATAACAGTCTTAATAAAGGGTACTGAGAGGTACTCATTTCTCATCCCAGTTTATGCTTTTCATTATCCCACAAATGTTTATTTAATGCTTGCCTGTCTTTAGTGCTAACATTATAGCAGCCAATAAAACAAAGTCCCTGCCTTCATTGGGTTTTTGTCCCAGTGAATGTAAATGTTCTACAGAACGAATCCCCTTTAAATTTTCATAATACTGTTTATATAGCTCATTGAGAAACTGCACAGGGCCTGCAAACCGATGATGTTCATCCATTCTTGATGTTGGACTAGATGCTGGGGATACAACTTGTGAACACAGTAGACATGTTTCTGCTCTCAAGGAGCTGAGTTCAGCATACCTCTCTCCTGTGTCAAGAAAAGCAGACCCGAGAGCTTCAGGGTCTTCCCTTCCACCATAAGCAATGCTAACAGTGCCTCCAACCCCTAGCTCTTGGGCATGCTGAGAGCTGTTATTATGGGTACAAGATGAGAATGTGGACCAGAGAAAAGGAAATAAAATCACAGCTCAATAGAAGACAAACAGATAAGTCAACTGGGCATGTGCGAGGCCAGCAAAGACAATAAATCCCTCTTAGGAAAGCAACTTTGTAAGAGTGCAGTTCTGGCCACTCTATAGCAGAGGCTACAAGTCATTTACATAATAGGAGAGCCTCGGGAGGACAGTAGAGCTATTTAATTTGGTTAGGCTAATAGTTTTCCATCCATTTACAGTGTAATGGAACCTCTCTCGTGTGCCTCTTAAATAGGAACACTTTGGCAGGGTGCCACAGGGCACATAAAACAGGGTGGTCTTCTCAGTGTGTCAGTTCTACTCAACCATTTAGAGGGGAAAAGTTAATTAATTTACAGATTAGGGCATTATTTTCCATTAAAACCAATGCAGCCATATTATAGACTAGAAAATGCAAAGTTTACATCCAATTTTAAGATAAAGTATGCAACTAAAACAGGACTGGAGCCAAGGGCTAAGGGATTAAATACCCCCCTACACATTTCCATCAGCCCCCTGTGAAGCCAACCTAATAAAAATAATTTTTTTGATATGGATAATTGATTCTCAGTTCCATGTAAAGTGTAAATAAAAGACAAATCCCCAGAAGCATTCGTTTCGACAGCATTGCCACTCGAATATCCCAGCTTTTTAGAAATTCTTGAGCTGTGGTTAGATGCATGAAAATTCTGGGCCACTTGGCACTCCCTCATAGAGCAGCCCTGGGGCCCATGCTGGCCACCCTCTGTGTTTAAGAGTAAGAACTCTCTTGGAATACTTTGAACTGGCTGCTCTTTTCTAAGATGGGCCATGCGAGGTTTTCTCTATGCTCCCTTCTTGTCATAGGCACTGCATCTGAGCCCTGGCTGTCCTGTGTCCACATCCCATTTGCCCAGTCTCAGAGTGCTGCGTGGCAGGCAGACACACTCATGTTCTTTGTGCTTTGTGTTCCTGAAACAGGATCTGGACCAGGTTCAGCTCCATCTGGAAGAGGTGAGGTTCTTCGATGTGTTTGGCTTCAGTGAAGCAGCAGGAGCGTGGCAGTGCTTCATGTGCAACAACCCTGAGAGAGCAACCGGTGAGAGACTCCTCCCTCCCCCGGCTGCTAAGAACCACATGTGCCCCTGGGGTTGCCAGGGTTGCAGGAACCCCACCCTGGTTGGCTTTATTCTTGCATAAACATCCTAAGTTGGAATAATGCATAGAGGTGTACCTGACTGCCTCTGCTTTGTGCTGACAAAGGTATCTCACCAAAGTGAGAGTGAGGAAAAGGGAAGATGTTGGAACAGAGAGAAACATAAACCAGAAATTAACAAGAAAACAATGCCCACATCTATATGGCTATCAAGAAAGTGATACTGGCCATCTTACCCCAATAACATTCTTCATTTCAACCCCAGTGACCCTGAGGGTTAGAGAAAAACAAACATCCTGTCAAGAACCCCAAAGAAATGAGACCACACTTAATTGAGTGAGTGGTTTCACAGACCTCCTCATCTCCCTTAACATTTTTGCTTGATGATTGAGCTGGGTGAAAAATGAGACACTTAAATAGCAAGGAATTATTTGAGAAATAATTTCATATCTGGTTATTTACCCTTCACCTTCCTTTATGCTGCACAAGGAACTTGGTCTACTGACTTGCCTAAAAATAATCATTGTTAGTCAATATGTGCCAAGCCCTATGCTAAACGTGTCAAGTATCTCATTTAACCCTCACAATAATCTCATAAGGCTAGTACTAATATTATCTCCATTTTACTGATGGGGCTACTGAGGCACAGAGGGATTTGGGAACTCCCTGAGGTCACACAGGTAATAAGTTAACAGTGGCTGGATTGAACCCAGTCTGACCCCAGAGCCCATGCTCTTAACCATTTCTCCATGCTGTCTCCTGGTTACACTTGCCCCAATTTAACCAGTGGGCATAGGTTGATAAAAAGTCTAATCTTCACAGAGTTACGCTGCCCTTGGGAATGGAATATTTTACCTTCAATGTGATAGAGTTCTCAGCATTGACACGGCTCAGGAACTGAAGTGTAGACCAAGAGAATGGTGTTGAAACACTGCTGGACACAAACCACATTGTTGATGAGCCATCCTCTAGAGAGCTGTTGGTCATACCATCTGTACCCATTCCTTGAATTGGGATTTTGCGCATCTTAAAGATCATCCGTTGTGGCAAGTCTGTCCTCTTTCTCAGCCAAGAAGTTGAGACTGAATTGAAAAAGAAGTGTTTATTTTGGCCAGATGGAAATTTGAGGGGCTCACACAGAGGCACCAAATAGAATGTATTACCCCACAGAGACAGTATGGGTGGGAGAAACTGGCAGTTAAGACGGCAGCCTTCATGAGGCACAGATTGTTGGCTGATTACAGACTGAGATTGTATTGATGCCAGAGTGAACACACTGATTTTTAAAAAGTTAATTTGAGCAAAGAAAGAATTGATGAATTGAATGTCCCCATTATGAAACTTTCTAATTAGACCTTATTTCACCTGTGAAAAAGAGAGCATAAAAGAAACCTTATTTGAGATCATGGTGAAGTAA
Organism: Capricornis sumatraensis; assembly: GCF_032405125.1. Lineage (NCBI taxonomy): Eukaryota > Metazoa > Chordata > Mammalia > Artiodactyla > Bovidae > Capricornis > Capricornis sumatraensis. The sequence continues at coordinate 216,389,784 of NC_091069.1, forward strand.
GGGACTTATCTGAGGTTGTTCTGAGGGGCCCTTAAGAATTTCATTCCAAGTAAGCTGAGTCCTTAGTTCAATAAACATTAAATCATATCTGACCAAGGGAGGCTCAGGAAAGGGGCTGCAAGTTAGAACCACAAAGTGTTCCTTTTATATATGTTTTCTCAAATTCACTGCCATGACTTAAAAGGAACATTTTTCACATTCACCCATTCTTATTTGTGTTTCTCACAGTTAAATATAGACTGAGAACATATACCAATAAAAATTCAAACAAGGCCAAATATTTTACAGCAGAACATATTGAATCAAAATGTTTGGCACCTAAAACTTTTAGATTTCTTTGCTTATCTCCTTTTGCTTTATGAAAGGAAATTTGGGTCTGAGAGAAATCCTATTTTAAATTACTATTTTCACCAAAAACTCCCTGGAAAGTTTTTATAGGTTGATCTAGTTTTCTTATTTTTATATAGCATAGAAATTATATATTTAATCCAAGTAAAAGGCCTGACATAATACTGCTGACATATATTGATCATAGGAATGATATTTGCATTTGTATTCTGCTTCAATTATAAGTTTAAAGGTGATCAAGACATAAGAATAAATATTTTGTTTTTTGTTTATGCACAGGCAACATAGAACTTGCATCCCATTTTTCATTTATGAAGTGCGTGTTTGCTGTGTTGCTTGAATGTCTTCAACAGGCTAAACCTTGAGATAAAACATGAAAAATGTATAATATCTCTGCTCTGAAAGGGTTCATAATCCAGTTAGGGCAAGACACATATAGAAAAATCTAGCATACTTCCTTGTTTTTAGCATACAGTAAATACCTGTTGGTTGAGTCAATGAATGAATAATATTTAGAAATAGAAAAGTCAAATACAACTTGAATATTAAAATGTTCCAGGTCTATTGTGATTATGTGTTAATAATATAAAATATATCACTGTATCATACCCAGTGCATTTTGAGTCTGGTAAATGGAGATTGGCGCTTTTATGCTCATTGAGAGAAGTCATGTGTTCATCAGAGTCTACTTCCCTGATTGTCTGAGCTCCCAGGGTACCGTGCCTAAGTCCTGTTCCTGTTCTGGTTTGGTTAGCACTCCTGCAGGGCCCAGATGCCCTGTCAGCCTCAAGGAGGAAGGGATCTAAAGAAAGAGAATTGGAGTCTAAGACAAAAGGCTGAAGAAGTTGCATTTGGTTTTTTCTTTTTAAAGTCTTGGCAAAAGGTACCTTGTCCTCAAATATTCATTGTTCCCATATTTTTTTAATGTGCCTCCACAAATGGGGAACAAAACATGAGACAACTAGAAAATTTCAGTTAGACTTCTAGGAAGGACACCCTGAAATATAAATCCTTCTTAATAATGTATAGACTGAACTATGGGACTTCAGAAATTGACAACAGATCAACTGGCTTCCATGGTCACTTTAAGGACATTCCCTTCCCTGAGTAGAGGTCATATCACCCCATCAACTCCCAGTCATCTTCCCTTCAGCTCCACCATCAGCACACAGAAATTCACACAAGTTTACTGTTTTGGTATTCAACAAAATATATATTTTATCCAGTTGGATGTGAAGTCAGAGGAAACTAAATGCTAGAATAGCTTAAAGGTCCTAAAATTATAATTGCTAGCATTTATCATGCTAAGTATGTGCTTTGTCTTACATCCATTTTTCTCACCATTACTGAATCTGTTTTTCAGATTAAGACACTGAAACAGAGGGAGGTCAAGTACTTTTTCTAAGGTCACACAGCTACTAAGTAGTACAACTAGCATTTTAATCCAGGTCAATTCTTGAGCCTGAAATTTCAATCTCTAGGGCAAATCCAAGTTAAAGGCATGGAATATTGAAAATTGCAAGAACAATTATTTCATAATATTATAATATATTGGAAAGATCAAGGAGTGAGCCACCTCTCTGATGACTTAATCCTCTCAAACACAAGCAAGGGGTTGTTATGGGAATGTTCAGGACTCATGTCCTGATTACACATAGGACATGGTTACATAGAAGCTATTTCCAATTCCTTCAATTGCTGATTCAGTTTCTGATCATCATTTTATAAAAGCACAGAGTAGAAGGTTAGAAAGTTCCTGAAATAACTCAAAAATCCTCAGAGACTTGCCTGTTAGTGTGTATTGTCAATCCCATCAACCCCACATGAATGAGAGAATAGAGATTGAGCAAACAGATCGAACAGAACAGAATCTATTTCTGGAAAACCAAACAAATCCCACTATCAGTCGTCCTCGTGTCCTGGAACTGCTAGTGCCTGTTAACAGTAAGAGTTAGTCAGCTGGACTGTCCTAGGACACATCTGGCTGCCTATTCAGTCACATTCTTTTAAAGGAAGAGGAGGAACTAAATCATCACTTCCACTCTTGTTTCTTGAGACACATGAGATGCCTTTGTTCTTACATCCTACAGAAAGCAACTCAGGGACGTCCTGGTCTTGGCACTTGGATCTTTGGCACTTGTAGATCTGAGCACTTGCCTAGGTCTTAGTCACTGGATATTTGGACACTGAATGTGATTGTCCGTAGGAGGTCTCCTTAGGCTATAAAAGAGAATGAAAAAAATTTTTTCAGATAGCCCTCAACCATCGATCATGATTCCTCTTTAGAACTTGATTTCAAATGTTTGTGCTGTAAGAACATGCTGTCCATTATATCACATGGGGGCAAATACAGATGATTTCAAAATGCTATTAGGATGAGAATGGGGCTTCCCTGGTGACTCAGAGGTTAAAGCATCTGCCTCCAATGTGGGAGACCTGGGTTCGATCCCTGAGTCAGGAAGATCCCCTGGAGAAGGAAATGGCAACTCGCTCCAGTATTCTTGCCTGGAGAATCCCATGGACAGAGGAGCCTGGTAGGCTACGGTCCACGGGGTTGCAAAGAGTCGGACACGACTGAGTGACTTCACCTTCACCTTATTCAGATGAGAAGGGCCTGTCAACAGATTTTCTCCAGACACTATATGCTGGTGCCAGCAGGGTGGCTCTCCTTTGCCGAACGCCTTCAGCCTAGGCTAGATGGCTTTCCACTCCAGATGCCAACATGAAAATGGGCTAAATGAGGTCATCTCTGAGGACTCAGCTAGTAGGATGTAAATAGCCTTGCGGGTCCATTAACATGAAAATTTTCCATTTAATTTTAGTGCCAACTTTCGCAGAACTTTATGGGTGACATAAGAAAACCCACTTTGGATTTATACAGTGGCTGGGTTTGTCTTACGATGCCTTTCCTCCTACAACGTGTGGGCATGTTGTCTTCCATGTTAAACATAGTTGGAGAGCCAAAACCAGTGCAGTGGTTGGGCAGGGTAACTTCACATCTTCACACATATATACTGTTAATGCCCCAGTAGGTAAAATTGAACCCCAGCCTATTTTTTAAAGATACTTTGAATTACATAATGACAAAACAAATACCTACTCAGCACCTCAGATAAGTTACTATCCTTATCCTGAAATCATTTCCCTTTCCACTCTTCCCATGTGCCTGTTCTGTGACTCTCTGTTAAGCTTTTCCCACACTCACATTCTCTCTCTCTCTTTCACACATAGACACACACATACGTACATATGTGCATACACATTGGCAAACATGGACAAATCACCCCGACAGAATAAACTCCCTCCTCTCTGTCCTTTTGTTCTCTGCCCACACCTTCTATAGTGCTCATGGTGTGTTGCCATCAGTCTCCTCCACTAGACAGTAAACTACAGGAGGAAGAACCATACATTATTATTCTTTGTATGCCCTCCCCAGTATCTGGTACTTGTTTAACAAGTACTTAGCATATAAATGGATGATGGAATAATTCATGGATCGTGTAACGAATGCCAATAGGAGAAATAAGATTTGTTTTGAAAAATAACTTTAAAATCTAACTCTTTCTCAAAAATAAAAAAATAACAGCTTATTAAACTGAAACCATGAAATAGCAACTTTTGTAAAGTAAGTGTTAATGAGAAGAAATGTTGCTCTGTACAAAACTTCAACACCATGTGGATACCCAATTTTAATATTTGACCAAAAGGTTTCAATGCACACATATACACAGACTTCATAGCAAACTTGCTAATAACCTGTGAGCCTCTATGGAACATAAGCTAAGTAGCCTAATACCCTTCAGGGGTTAATTTCTATTTTTCAACCAGCGTCACTGTCAATCTTTCTGCCTTTCCAAATTGGGTCAACAACAATCTTATCTTGATAGAGTGAAAGTATACTTGCAGCAAAGCATGAGTCACCCTGTGGTTTTCCAGAAACAAATCATCAGGCATTGAAATGTGTCTTTTTATACTAAGAGAATAAGCTGAGTCAAGCCAAAATACCAAGGAGAAGCATGCTTTATTTTTTATGTGTGGATATTAGTATCCTTTTCTCCATTTACTTTATTTTTTAATATAAATGTATTTATTTTAATTGGAGGCTAATTACTTTACAATATTGTATTGGTTTTGCCATACATCAACATGAATCTGCCACGGGTGTACACGTGTTCCCTATCCTGAACCCCCCTCCCTCCGCCCTCCCCGTACCATCCCTCTGGGTTGTCTCAGTGCACCAGCCCCAAGCATCCAGTATCATGCCTCAAACCTGGACTGGCGATTCATTTCATATATGATATTATACATGTTTCAGTGCCATTCTCCCAAATCATCCCACTCTCTCCCTCTCCCACAAAGTCCAAAAGACTGTTCTATACATCTGTGTCTCTTTTGCTGTCTTGCATTCAGGGTTATCATTACCATCTTTCTAAATTCCATATATATGCGTTAGTATACTGTATTGGTGTTTTTCTTTCTGGCTTACTTCACTCTGTATAATAGGCTCCATTTTCATCCACCTCATTAGAACTGATTCAAATGTGTTCTTTTTAATGGCTGAGTAGTACTCCATTGTGTATATGTACCACAGCTTTCTTATCCATTCATCTGCTGAAGCATGATTTAAAAAGGCAGACCAGAGTGAATATATCAGTCCCTATCACTATACAGATTTACAGTGACATTGATTTAAAGAATTTTTACATAGTTTTTAAAATTAAAGCACTTAAGATCTCTTAAAAGAGCTCTTCTTCCTCCACCTTAAACTCCCATGGGCTCTTAAACACCTTCAAGTGGCATAATGTCTCCTTTCTCTTCACCTGTTGCCTCTTGCCTCTCACTTCCTCTTTAAAGCCAGAAGAGTTGTCACTGTTCACCCTGTGTTTCCTTGCCTCCTGCTCCTCTTGACTCAACCCTTTCTATCTGGCCTCTCCTCCCATTATTTCTATGGTCATCCAGGTCATGCAGATTCCAGGACTGGATATGTTTCAGTCCTTCTGTCACTTGCCTTTAGCAGTGTACAATTCTGGTGGCCAGTTCCTCCTTCCTCAAACATTTCTGCCTTTACCTTCTGTGACACAGCATTCTTCAGTGTCCCTCCTACTCTAGACACTCCTTCTCAACCTCCTTTCTGGGCCCATCTTCCTCTATCCAGCTATTCATTACCAGTGCACACTTTTTCCCATCACCATAACTTTCTCCCTAGTCAGTCTCCACGGGTCTGTGGCTTTAGTAACTACTTCTGTGACAAAACTCTCAAATGTGTATCTGCCCTTCTCTGCTTGACTCATCCTGATTCATAATTCAAAGACATCTCAAACTCAGTTTATTTAAATTAAAACTCATAAACGTCCCACCCTTCCCCCTTAAAAAAAAAAAAAAACCCACCTGACTTTCTTTCAGCATTCCCCACTTCAGTAATTATAATATCACTCATTCTGAGGCATCAGCCAAACACCCAATTCCCTCTCCCCACCCCTATCCAGCCTGTTGCCCAGTATTTGGATTTCCCTTCTCAGGTGCTTTTAACTCTGTCCATCTCCCTTCATTGCACTACCATCACCTCTTGCCTAAAATGATGGCAGTAGCCTCCTGACAACTACTTGGACCTTCCAACCCCCTTCCCACACTATTGCCAGAATGACCTCTTCAAAGCACAAATCCTGGCACCACTCTCTGTATAAAAACTTACAATGCCAAAGCAATCTTGAGAAAGAAGAATGGAACTGGAGGAATCAACTTGCCTGACTTCAGGCTCTACTACAAAGCCACAGTCATCAAAACAGTATGGTACTGACACAAAGACAGACATATAGATCAATGGAACAAAATAGAAAGCCCAGAGATAAATCCACACACATATGGACACCTTATCTTTGACAAAGGAGGCAAGAATATACAATGGAGTAAAGACAATCTCTTTAACAAGTGGTGCTGGGAAAACTGGTCAACCACTTGTAAAAGAATGAAACTAGATCACTTTCTAACACCGCACACAAGAATAAACTCAAAATGGATTAAAGATCTAAATGTAAGACCAGAAACTATAAAACTCATAGAGGAGAACATAGGCAAAACACTCTCAGACATAAATCACAGCAGGATCCTCTATGATCCACCTCCCAGAATTCTGGAAATAAAAGCAAAAATAAACAAATGGGATCAATGGAGTATTACTCAGCTGTTAAAAAGAATACATTTGACTCAGTTCTGATGAGATGGATGAAACTGGAGCCGATTATACAGAGTGAAGTAAGCCAGAAAGAAAAACACCGATACAGTATACTAACACATATATATGGAATTTAGAAAGATGGCAATGATGACTCTGTATGCAAGACAGGAAAAAAGACACAGCTGTGTATAACGGACTTTTGGACTCAGAGGGAGAGGGAGAGGGTGGGATGATTTTGGAGAATGGCATTCTATCATGTATACTATCATGTAAGAATTGAATCGCCAGTCTATGTCTGACGCAGGATACAGCATGCTTGGGGTTGGTGCATGGGGATGACCCACTGAGATGTTATGGGGAGGGAGATGGGAGGGGGGTTCATGTTTGGGAACACATGTAAGAATTAAAGATTTTAAAATTTTAAAAAAAAAAGTTAAAAAAAAATTAAATTAAATTAAAAGCTTCTGCACAACAAAGGAAAATATAAGCAAGGTGAAAAGACAGCCTTCTGAATGGGAGAAAATAATAGCAAATGAAGCAACTGACAAACAACTAATCTCAAAAATATACAAGCAACTCCTGCAGCTCAATTCCAGAAAAATAAATGACCCAATCAAAAAATGGGCCAAAGAACTAAATAGACATTTCTCCAAAGAAGACATACGGATGGCTAACAAACACATGAAAAGATGCTCAACATCACTCATTATCAGAGAAATGCAAATCAAAACCACAATGAGGTACCACTTCACACCAGTCAGAATGGCTGCGATCCAAAAATCTGCAAGCAATAAATGCTGGAGAGGGTGTGGAGAAAAGGGAACCCTCCTACACTGTTGGTGGGAATGCAAACTAGTACAGCCACTATGGAGAACAGTGTGGAGATTCCTTAAAAAATTGCAAATAGAACTACCTTATGATCCAGCAATCCCACTGCTGGGCATACACACCGAGGAAACCAGAATTGAAAGAGACACATGTACCCCAATGTTCATCGCAGCACTGTTTATAATAGCCAGGACATGGAAACAACCTAGATGTCCATCAGCAGATGAATGGATAAGAAAGCAGTGGTACATATACACAATGGAGTATTACTCAGCCATTAAAAAGAATTCATTTGAATCAGTTCTGATGAGATGGATGAAACTGGAGCCGATTATACAGAGTGAAGTAAGCCAGAAAGAAAAACACCAATACAGTATACTAACACATATATATGGAATTTAGAAAGATGGCAATGACGACCCTGTATGCAAGACAGGAAAAAAGACACAGCTGTGTATAACGGACTTTTGGACTCAGAGGGAGAGGGAGAGGGTGGGATGATTTTGGAGAATGGCATTCTATCATGTATACTATCATGTAAGAATTGAATCGCCAGTCTGTCTGACGCAGGATACAGCATGCTTGGGGTTGGTGCATGGGGATGACCCACTGAGATGTTATGGGGAGGGAGGTGGGAGGGGGGTTCATGTTTGGGAACACATGTAAGAATTAAAGATTTTAAAATTTAAAAAAAAAAAAAAGAAAGAAATGGACATGGTTGCCTCTGAAGAACAGGACTTAGTGAGGGGGAGGGAGAAAGGGACATGGAACGGCACATTTTGTTATGTCATATTTGACTTTCAAAACTATTTGCACATATTACTCTGACAAAAATAAAATTGAACTGAAAAATAAAAAATAAAAAAAATTAAAAAAAGAAAAAAAAAAAAAACTTACAATGGCTTCCCACAGCTCTTAAAGACCAAACTCCACATCCAGCACCTGACAGCCTCCCATGCAATGCCCTCTCCTAGCCTCTTCAGCCTTATCTTGTCCCCAGTGCCTCTCCATTCTGGCCAGAAAGACCTCCTTTCAGTTTCTTATACTCCCCACACTTCTTCCTGCCCATGACTTTTGGATCTTTTGTTCTCCTGCTAGGAGCACCCTTTCTCCCCTCATCACCTAGTTAATGTAGATATTAACGTTCCCATTACAACTCAGATTCACTGCCTTAGGGAAGCTTTCTGTAACCTGACTAATGCTAAGGTCCTCAAAGTATTTCAGACCTCTCCTTGTAATACTTGTTATACCCGTCATCTTGTTTTTTGTCATTGTTAGTGTTTTTGTTTGGTTGATTTTGCCTTGATTGTCTGACTAGTGTCTGTTTCCTCTAGTAAACAAGTTCTGTGGAGGGAGCCCCCCTCCTCAGCCCCTAGCACACAATAGTGAAAGTGAAAGTCACTCAGTCACATCCAACTCTTCGTGACCCCATGGGCTGTCCACGGAATTCTCTAGGCCAGAATACTGGAGTGGGTAGCCTTTCCTTTCTCCAGGGGATCTTCCCAACCCAGGAATCCAACCCATGTCTCCCACATTGCAGGCAGATTCTTTACCATATGAGCCACAAGGGAAGCCCAAAAATACTGGAGTGGGTAGCCTATGCTATAGATAGTCAATAAATATTTGCCAAATAAGCAAATGACCAATTTTGTATCTTCACAGAAAATTTTTAGTAAAATTTTTCTTAGGCAAGTGGTGACAAAAACCAAATTAATGAATTCACAATAATTCATTTTAAGAGAAAAAAGGGATTCATATGAAGGCATTTTCAGTGTATCTTTGTGCCAAGTATATTCTTTGTTTAAGCAGTATTTTCTTAAATAAGTTCTTCTCAAAAGTACTATGAGAGATAATTTTATTTAACAGAGAGTGGGATATCCTGTGTGTATGTATATATATCAGATACAGTGTTATAGTGGATATGTTACAGGTAAAACTTCCAATGCAGACATTGTAAAACTTCTATTTATTGCCAAAAGGTTTGAGGCCAAATGTTCAACCACAACAGATAGAGTTTGTGTTAAATAATTCTACAAAAACAGTATAGACACTCCTTAGAATGCTCTTAAACAACCAAGAATGTCCATGCATACAGGTGGGACAATGGCTAACACATATGCAACTTGTGGCAGTCTTCCCTGGTGGCTCAGCAGTAAAGAATCTGCCTGCAGTCCAAGAGACACAGGAGACGCGTGTTTGACCCCTGGGTTGGGAAGATTCCCTGAAGAAAGGCAACCCACTCCAGTATTCTTGCCTAGAGAATCCCATGGACAGAGGAACCTGGTGGGCTACAGTCCATGGGGTCGCAGAATCAGACACAACTGAAGCAACTGAGCATGCATGCATGCAACTTGTGCAGCTCAAACAAGAAGACTCTCCTTATCACAGAGCCGGTACAGGTATGAAAGTGAAAGTGTTAGTCACTCAATCATGTCCAGCTGAGTGACCCTATAGACTGTAGCCCGCTAGGCTGCTCTATCCATGGGATTCTCCAGGCAAGAAAACTGGAGTGGGTAGCCATTCCCTTCTCCAGGGGATCTTCCTGACCCAGGGATCGAAGCCAGGTCTCCTGGATTGCAGGCAAATGCTTTACTGTCTGAGCCACCAGGGAAGCCCCGATATAAGTATGTCACATCTATTTTCCCCCAGCTTTCCTCACAGCTCTACAATGTCCAGGCAGTGCAGGAAAGCACTCAACCTTTAAAACCATCTAACATCCTGCAGTCAGATGTCAGCAATACGTATCCATGAGATCAAAGAAGTGAGTTGACAGCATGGGACCAACATGGGAAGAGTGTATGGAGCCCTTTTTTATTTAATGTTCAAGAATAAGATTGAGCAGTTCTCTCCATTCATTTCTACCACCCCTGATCTTTTCCCATTGGTCCCTGTCAGTCATTACTGGGCAAGTGTGGGCCAGTATTATTTGGTAGGTTCCCATAAGGGACCCAAAGGTGACCATACTTTACTTCTCAGAGCTATTGAATAGGGTACCCTCTTGGCAGGTGGCCTTAGAATTTTTGTTTCACTGATGAACAATAAATAAGCCAAATTCCACAAACATTGATTCTGAGCATTTTTTCCCTGTAACTCTATTAACCTAAATCAAGGACATGCATATGATCTTTTTTTAACTCAAAAAAATTGATTAATTTTTAATTGAAGGATAATTATTTTACAGTATTGTGTTGGTTTCTAGCAAACATCAACATGAATCAGCCATAGGTTTACCCATGTCCCCTCCCACTTGAACATTCCTCCCCCTCCCTTCGCATCCCACCCCTCTAAGTTGTTACAGAGCCCCAGTTTGAGTTCCCCAAGTCATATGGCAAATTCCCATTGGCTACCTATTTTACATATGGTAATGTATGTGTCCACGTTGCTCTCTCCATACGTCCCGCCTTCTCCTTGCCCCTCCTCCCTAGCCATGTCCATAAGTCTATTATTCTCTGTGTCTGTGTCTCCATTGCTCCTCTGCAAGTAGGTTCTTTCTAGATTCCATATATATGTGTTAGTATACGACATTTGTTTTTCTCTTTCTGACTTACTTCACCATATGATCTTATACTGCTATCCTATTCTTTAATTTTATGGAAAGTTCATAACAATTTTTTTCCCACTATTGGTTTTGCCATTTTACTATTTTGGATATTGTATGGCCTATTACTGTCATCTACCAGGAAGCTACTATCATTTCTTAGAAGTTCTTGAGCCATGTTAGAATCAGCTGGGGATGCTGTTAAAATGCAGAGTCCCTCACCCTACCCTAAGATTATGAGTTCAATAGGTTCAGGGTGGTGCCTTGGAATTTGCATTTTAATAAGCCAGCACGGAATTCTGATATAGGTGTTCCTCAGCACACAGGTTGGGAAACACTGCTCTACGAGTTTATAAAATAGTAGTTCTAAAAGGCTTTTTTTTTAGAACAATATTTCAGCAGTTGATAGAGAAGCCTAGAAAGCAGACTACATTTTGATGGGTATGAAATTACTGAGAAAGGAAGTCATTTGGCACTCATGAAAGTGCCCTCAAACGGCTGCTGGCAAATTGAGTTTGCCGGCCTGTTTTTAGACCCCACACATCTTGTGGGATGTTACAGAATCGATGCTGGATTATGCCTCCTTGTTTATTCACTACTGGTAAGGAAATATGGGCCTCTAAACACTGCCTGGGTAGTCATATGAAATATGCCATTCGTTACGATCCTTAGTGATTTCAGAAACCACAGACACTCAGGCTACTGAATGTGGCTCCTAGGGCCTCCTCACTTAGTGCTTCTGCCCCTGTTTAAGTGTACCCTCTAATCAGAGCTGGGTTTATTAGACCTGGCACACACACAAGAAAATCACTAAAACCATAAAAGGGAATTGGAATAAACTTGAGACTCTCAATACATGGAAAGAAATTCCCCACAGACTGTATAGGAGTTGTAATTCTCAGAAGCAGTCAATTCAAGGGAAATTTTTTTAAAAAAAAAGACATACTTTTTCTCAGTTCTTATTTTAAAACTAAATATTTAAGATTTACATATTTCTTCAAGATTATGCCTTCTTTTGAAGGTATTTGTCTTTAATAATCAGGAAAAATATATGAGAATTCAAATATCACAAATTAAATTTGTGACAGTCTTAATTTGTGCATAATGCAATACTTTGAAGACAAAAGTTGCATGAGCCAGAAGCACACAGTATAAAGAACTTCTGGGTGTGGATAGTAGTCAGTACAATGTGAATAGCAGTTAATGGCGGTGGGACTGTCAGCATCTACTGTCATAAGAATAAGCAGAAAGCCTGGGATAAAAGGGAGCAACCACTAATGACGTGGAAAAGATTCCCAATGCAGCCCAATCCGTTACTGGATTAGCTTGAAAATGGCCATTGTGATGAACAAATGGGTCTGTTACCCAAAATTAGAAGAGTTCACCTCCTTTGGGGACTCTTTGAATTGCTTGTCACACCTCTAGTTCAAAGCCTGCACTCCTTGAACTCTTAAAGTGTTTATTGTCTTACTCTGAATTCTCTTACCATGCCTAATGCTTTAATACAGTATAGATTCATTACATCCTTAATTGGAGGGAAGGAGATAGGTTTTATCTTCAGGCCACTAGGATATGGTATTTATAAAAAACCAACTGTTCATCGTTACAGTCAGAGAAGATGATGACCATGATAATGATGATAATAACTACTATTTGTTGACATCGTATTAGATAGCAGGACTTAGTTAAGCAAGGCTACTGTTAACTTTTACAGCATTTTGTGTGCCTTTATTTATGGTGGTTGATGTCCACTTGGGGGGTGTATGACTTAAATAGTAAAATTTCAGTTGAATTTCAACCCCTACACCCCCCTTAGCTGAGTGCTCTTAGGCAGTGAACAACCTGCTCGGTGGCCCTGTTGTTAAGCATGACATCTCCGGAGAAGAGGAAACTGAAGCTCGGTGAGGCTAAATAACTTGCACAAGACCAGTCAGCCATTAAGTTGCAATGTCTGGGCTTCAGCTAAGATCTGATTCCAAAGTCATTGCCCTTACCCCATCAACTCTCAGCCTAGACCAGAGAAAATCTTTGGTACAGCCCTATATGATTTATTATAGCAAGGAGAAAACATGGCATCCAACACACTATGTTTAACTCAATCATAATTGGCTAAAGTCTGTACCAGGTGAAGCAGTTGGTAAAGAATCTGCCTGCCAGTGCAGCAGGCACAAGAGACACGGTTTGATCGCTGAGTTGGGAAGATCCCCTGGAGCAGGAAATGGCAACCCACCCCAGTATTCTTGGCTGAAAACTCCCATGGACAGAGAAGCTTGGCAGGCTACAGTCCATGGGGTTGCAAAGAGTCAGACACAACTGAGCATACACACACACACACACACATACAAGGATACAGTCACAATTGCAATAAACCTTAAAGCAAGGTGGAGACCTTAAATTACTAAACTCTTGTGCTCTTGAGTTGTATGACTACAGAAATTCTTATTTTTCATTATGTTCATTACAAAGCATTGGCTTTCACTTTGCATGATGTCCAGGGATCTTTAGGACTGGTCTCTCCTTGAATCTCACCCCTCATCTCTTGCTTTCCGATCCTACCAGGTTCCCATCACTAAGAATAAGTGATAGTTTCTAGAATGCATTGCATGCCCACTCTGTCAGCCTCAGCCCTTTGCAGGTTATTTCTTTTTTCAGAATATTCCTCTTCATTTCACCTTCATCACTACCATTTGTCCTTCAGAATTCAGCTCAGACACACATACTCCAGGAAGCTTTCCTGCTTCCTATCCCCAGTGTAGAATAGGTGCCTCTCCAGAGTGTTCCATTCTCCTTACCTCTGGCTTTCAGTTACATTCTGGCAGGAGATCAGAGGGAGGGAGCAGAGTGAGGTCTGCTTATTTATTCCCGACTCCCTCCCTGCTTGGTCCCTGCAGGTTGACCATGTCGTCCATCCACAGCTCTCATCAGGCAGTGCTTTGCATACACCCCCTAAATGTTCTCTTCAACTTCCTCTTCAGCCAGAGGGGTGTTGTGGCCCCTCCTGGCTCCTGGCCCCAGAGCACTAAGGTGCCTTTCCTACACCGTGCCCACATCTGTGTAAATAGTCCCTTTATTAAGTCCCTTCAGTTGCCGAGCTTGAGGTGCCCCTGTTTCCTACTGTGACCATGCCTCATCCACAGCTGATCCCATCTGGTGTCCAGAAGGCTTCCTGCCTGTGCCGGCTGGACCTTCACAGGCTCTGGGCCCCTGATTAGTCCTTAAGAAAAACAAGATCTTTAATGATGGGGATTCAGAAGAACTTTCAAATAAAGTCCAATATGACCTCCCCTATGATTATCTGATACCCAGTCTCTTTCCTGGATCTTACACCAAAAAAATCTTCAATTGCCTACAGGCACTCCACCCCCACCCTGCTGCCACCTTCAGCTCATGACTTTGACCAAAGTGATTGCTTTACAAACGTGCTTCTGAGTTCATTGATTCTTCCAGCTTCTTTAGGTTTTTTATTTTCATACATTTCCCCTTACATGTCATTCTTGTTACCCCAGTCCTTCTCTGCACTCCTCCCACGAGTTCCTCTCTCCCTTCTTCAGCAGGGACCCAGCCCTCATGTCACTCTCTCCCAGCTAGAAGTAGAATTTTCTTTCTTTGAGTTCTGTAATGCTTGCCTTCTATATCCCAAACTCTACACTGAGTTGTCAAATTTGTAAAATGCTTTATCTCACCACAAGATGATAAACTCAAGCTCTCTCTGAGCTGGGCTTCGTGACCCCCTCTCAGATCCAAATGCAGTGCTTACATGTGCAGTGCTTACATGTGAGATGATTGGGTATGGCTGATAAATCAATAGAGAAATATTCCTTATTGCTTTAAGGTATCTGTGCCTGACGTGATTCACCAACTTCTCGTTGAGGAAGACTACCATTTTCAACTTTCATCTTTTATCAACATAAATGTTGTCAAGTCTTGGTCCACAAAAGGAATACAATGAATATATAACCATTTGTATTAGCATTCTCAGATTTTTAAGTTGATAAACATGGAATGGGTTCCAATTACACTAGATAATTCAGTTTAATATTTCATAAACTGAATTATTTTTGGTTTATTTCATAAACAAATATTCCATAAACTGAATAATTTTCAACTAACTGATAATTTATAAAGGAACAGTTGCTGGTTGGTAGAGAATGTCTTTTAGCCAAACTGTGATGCTTTGAATGAAATAATGTGTTAATTGGCACTTGAGAAAATATTTCAATATCCTGTATGCATTACATGCAAGCAAGATAGTTTTAAGCACATGATCATTTCCTCATAGTCTCATTTAACATGTTATTTTTCAAGTGGAATATGATCATCCTTAGAAAGAATTAGTTTCCCATTTTGACCATGAAGAGACAGCAATATCATGTGAGAATTATTGCTCACCAGGATGATGACAATAGACCTATTAAAAGAACGCATGGCCAGTAACACACTTATGCCAGACATAATTATTTTTTTAATATAAATTTATTTATTTTAAATGGAGATTAATTACTTCACAATATTGTATTGGTTGATTTGGGAGAATGGCATTGAGGCATAATTATTTTTAAAACCTTTTTTTAGAATCTAGGATAGCCACTGGGGGAAAAAAATAGTTTTTCTCTTTTTTTGCCTTTTGAAACTATTTTTAAATTAATCCTATAGGTACAAATAGCCTGACTTTTAAGAATTACCTGAAGTTGACTCTGATTCCTAAATTAAGGTCCTAACATGCGGCTAGTTTAAAGTGCTGCTGAGATTTCCTTCCTAAAAAATCTTTTCCATGGACTTTTCCCTGGGATCCACTTTCACTGGAAGTGAAAATCTACAATGAAGTCTTCTTTGCTCAGCAGCATTTCTCTATCAGTCTTCATCCTTTCATTTTCCAGTAAGCTTATCATTTTCTCTGGAGTCTCTCACAATCATTGTGAACATGTGGGTCTGTGGGTATGTTATCCTAGCCACTTCATGTCTCAAACAGTTCCTTCGACTATTTTGGTCACATACACTTCAAGTGAAGCATTTGCACCTGCCTTGAGATTTTGATCTACATTGAGAAGTTCTTGTAGCTAATTCCCAGTGTCAGATTCAGAAGGAGCCATGTGCTTAAATATGACCTAAATCCCAGCCCTCTAGGACCAGTAGCACTTGGGGAAGATGCGGTGTCCCAAGAGCTTTACCTGCTGCATAAAGGAAGCAAGAACGGTGTTTATGGAAAATTTAAATTTGCAAAGAGCATACTCCCTTTTCGGAGAAGGCAATGGCATCCCACTCCAGTACTCTTGCCTGGCAAAGCCCATGGACGGAGGAGCCTGGTAGGCTGCAGTCCACGGGGTCGCTAAGAGTCAGGCACGACTGAGCGACTTCACTTTCGCTTTTCACTTTCATGCATTGGAGAAGGAAATGGCAACCCACTCCAGTATTCTTGCCTGGAGAATCCAAGCGACAGAGGAGCCTAGTGGGCTGCCATCTATGGGGTCGCACAGAGTCGGACACGACTGAAGCAACTTAGCAGCAGCATACTCCCTTTAAGAAAGCTCTTGATAGATGATTGCTAGCAGAACACAGATCATTTTGTTAACATTGATTGTCAATGATTCTTGAGCAATTGCTTTGCATACTCTCCTCTATGCCCAGTACTAGCCACAATGGGGCACTAGAAAATGGGAGGTATTTCTCATCATTGAAACCTCAGATCAAATGCCACCTCGAATGTGCAAGCTCTTTCCTGACCACTTACATGCATGTGCACCAACCCCAAGTCACTCTCTCCATCATAAACTATCACTATCTAACAATATATTTCATATATTGTTCCTGTTACTAGCCTTAATTTGGGATTGACAATGGAAGATCCAATTGACTAGTCATCAGACAAGAAGGGGGAAAAGCCAGATTAACATTAATAGAATTTGTTTGTAAAAACTATATATTTTATTATTTTTTCCCCTGACAGTGCTGTCATGATGGACAAATACCCCATCTGAACTAGTTATTTAACCTACACTAGAAAAGAGAAATGATGGATGGGAAGTACAGGTTGTGTTCATAAGTTCAAAGAGCTACTGTCCACATTTAACAGTGATTAACAAAGTTCATTACTTTCAAGGTGCTATGAATATCAAACATCAATGTAAATAAATAAATATTGTCATACACCTCAGAAATCAGATTCTTTTACATGAATTGGAAGAGTGAATCTTGCATAGTTTGTAAGACAAATGAAATTCTTCAGTTCAACATATAAACTTCTGACATCATAATCGTCTTCTGTGGTTCTGTGTTATCATACATACTCTACTTCAGTGTGAAATGAATCTATTAATTCAACAAAAATTTACACACTTCATACTGGGTATGCCTGATGTAACAATAGTGAACAAAGCAAAGATCCTGACCTCACTGAGCTTTCAGTTGAATGGTAAAGAAAGACATTAATCAGGTAAATTCCAATAATCACCTTTGAATGATGATATCTGAGAAAAGAAACATGCCAGATGCTCTGAGAGTATATGGCAGACAAAGTCAGCTGGGTCTGGGTTTGGGAGAAGTCTCCCAGAGGAAGCAACATTTTGAGCTGAAATATGAAATAATTAGTTTTTAACTAGGTGAAGATTTACCTATGAAGAGTGGAGGTAGAGTGTGTGTTCCAGGGAGTGGAAAAATCGTGTGCAAAAGAGTGGGGTAAGTTTGTTTTTGCAGCTGTTAAGGATTCAGGAAAACACATATTTGCACTACACTGACTTTTGCTGGCAAATAGCTAAATATACTTGGTTTGTGATTGTTTATAAAACTATATTTCTAAACGTTTGTGTGAACAAAATACCATGAAACAAAGGAGTTAGGAAGAACAATGCTGAGTATCTGGATGAACCTTAAAAAACAGCTAAGCAAATGCTCTTTTCGTGAACTATATTCCTTTTGTAAATCTCAATGAGGGCTTTCAACACTTTCCCATTATCATACCTAAACTATGCATTCTTTTAGGGACAAAGGGGGAAAGCTTAACCAAATTCATAATTTTTTAGCCACTTTCCAAGTATACTTATTGCATCTGGTTCACTGTACAATTCTGACTTTTGATCACTTGCCAAATGAATAATGAAAAATAAATGGCTTGATTGTTCTGTTACCTTCAACAGTTATAAATCAAGATGGCCAGCCCCTCATAGAAGGAAAACTTAAAGAGAAGCAAGTCAGATGGAAGTTCATCAAAAGGTGGAAAACCCGTTATTTTACACTGGCTGGAAATCAACTTCTGTTTCAAAAAGGAAAGTCTGTAAGTTCCTCTTCCATCTTCTACACTTGTGTTTTTAAAGCCTTGATCTTTGCCAACCTGATAGGCATTTTGTCTGGAGTAAAATGGCCAATAATTTTTCCTTCTCCATTTTACAGTTTTACAGTGTCATTTTATTATACATACCTTTTTGACTGTCTGTTCTGTTCATTCCTACATAAGTTGGTTCACTGTCCTCAGTTTATTATGCAAGGGTTTTTTATTACCATAAGTTTTAGAAGATGAACCACAGAAGGTCTACCCAGGAATCTTGACTTGAACACCATGCATTCTGTTTCTTTGTGGATCACCTACATAAATATGTGGCTTTGACTCTGACTTCTTTTATGACTGACTATATTTGGACATGGGGACCTGAGGAAGGGGAATAGTAGGCAGGGAAGAAGGAAAGAAGGCTGATTTATTTTAAGTACTTTTTATGTAGTCAACCAAACTCAGTTTTGTTTGGGGAAAATATTACTATCTTTCATTTAATATTCAGTTAATGGATAGAACAGAATTCTGAAAGAATTAATATTCATTTAATATAATTTTCAATCTGAAGTAGGATGCTCAGTAAATATCTGTATTCTGAATTTTCAGTGAGAAACTTGTGAAATAATATTATATTGCAATCAATAATGCCAAGTTATCCCTTTCTTTCCAAATCACATTTATTTATCATTAAACTCTTCTCACTCAAGATCAGGGAGCATGAAATCTTGATGTACTTCTTGGCTATTTTGAGATATAATAATAATAACTTCTCGGTGCTTACCATGTGCCACAGTGGATTACCTCTCACAATCTTCAGAACAATTCTTTGAGATCAGCACTGTTGTTATTGCCATTTTATAGATGGGGAAACTGAGGCACAAAGAGACTGATGGGCTTGTCTGAGGATAGAGCCAGTAAGGTGAGAAAGGGTAAAATTGGAGTTAGACTCAGGCAATGTGACACCAAAGCGTGTTCTTAAATGAGTACACTGTCAAGCTTCCCGTGTACATCTAAGATACAGGGTCAGTAGCAGATCGAAGTGTGTCTGGATTAACTGATGAGAGTGTTAAATTACTAAACAATTACATTTCACTAAGAGCACATGCACTACATCTTTAGGGTGCTCATTACCAAATTTGTTTGAACTTCTCAACAGAAATCAAATATGGTGTATCTGTATTATGATGAATTCTGATCAGTGTTTTTTTAGTTAATAAAGCTTCACATTAACTTTTTAAATGAAAAAGAATATTATGATGGTACCTATTTTGAACTCATGTTACTTTCTTCATCTGTGTGTTTTATAAAATATACAGATGGACTTTCCTGTGGCTAAAGATCTTTTTGAATGAGAAATGTAATGGTGTGTTCAATTTGGAAAGTTATTGGAGGTTTAAGGAAACTTTTTTTTAGCATAGGTTCACATTGAAGCATTTTTAAAGTGTTTAAAATGACCATTTGAACTTCCTATCTTTGTTAAAGAAATCAGAATAGAAGTTAAGATGTAGTGATTTTTCCGACCCCTTGGGACAGAGTAGAGTTAGTGCATAAGAGTGTTTTTCCTGAACTCAAATACTGACCTTTATACTTCTTGATTCAGAGCTCTTTAATAAAATTTAGAGAATAAGCTATTTTATGATTGGCTAACTTATTTGGCATCTTTATCAGGAGACAATGATTTGACATTCCAGAAGTCTGACAGACCATTTGGCTCAAATATTAGGAAATACTATAATATAGGATAGCTGCTGCTGCTACTGCTGCTAAGTCGCTTCAGTCCTGTCCGACTCCTAGTGACCCCATGGACTGCAGCCCACCAGGCTCCCCTACCCCTGGAATTCTCCAGGCAAGAACACTGAAGTGGGTTGCCATTTCCTTCTCCAATGCATAAAAGTGAAAAGTGAAAGTGAAGTCGCTCAGTCCTGTCCGATCTCCTAGTGACCCCATGGACTGCAGCCCACCAGGCTCCTCCGTCCATGGGATTTGCCAGGCAAGAGTACTGGAGTGGGGTACCTTTGCCTTCTCCAATACAGCAAAGAGACCACACCAA
The DNA here is from genome assembly GCF_032405125.1 of Capricornis sumatraensis. Lineage (NCBI taxonomy): Eukaryota > Metazoa > Chordata > Mammalia > Artiodactyla > Bovidae > Capricornis > Capricornis sumatraensis. Next base: position 216,409,984 of record NC_091069.1, read on the forward strand.
AACCCCTCTCATCCTTCAGGACACTGTAACCTTGCAGTGGCCAGCAATCCAGCTGCAGCTTCAGCCACATCATAGAGGGCCTTTCTTGTAAATGAGGGAAATGTGCATTTTAAAGTCAGAACTAAAAGCTTATAGTGTTATTTTTCACTTTTGCCTTCTAAGGTCTTCATCTCCACCAAACAGCTAGGTAATGGTTTCCTTTGATTTCTTGTCTGTTTCTGTCTTAATTGATTTACTGTCCACTGGTAACCTTTTTTTTCCTTGTTCACTTCCTACATGTATCAATTTTCTACTATAATCTGATTTAAAATACATAATTTTATTACTGTCAGATACTTACTATAAACCAAATTAAACTAACAAAGTATTGCTATTATCTTATAGAGATATCTTCACTTTTCATTCTGTATATCCCCTAAAAAAATTTTGAAAAATCTGCCTAACACCTTGTAGCATTTTAATTTACATTAATACTTTTATCATAAGTTTAAACAGTTGCACAATAGTGTTATTTTTCAATAGAAAAAATACTTTCTATTGAATTATAAATATTGTCACTTTAAAATTTAAAAATCACATCTCTCCTTTAAATGTTCAGTTCAGTTCAGTCACTCAGTTGTATCCGAACTTTAAATGTAACCAATAGAATAAAAAATACCATTGCAATTTGACACCTAACACCATCCATTTAAAAAAATACACAAATTAGCTCTTCTTTAATTGATGTGTTCAGGTTGTTTCTTTGAAATCATAGTTTTATTCCACCATTCCCATAGGATTTTATCCTGATCACCCTATCATTTTCAACTGCAGTAAAACTATGTATATATATTTAAATTTAGTGATTTTAATTTGTGACCATCAGTCTCAAACTGTTAAGATCTCTTATTAACTTTCAAAAATATGTTACTTATGAAAAGCTATGAGTATAATATTTAATGTAATAAATAGTTATTAAACATTAAAAATTAAATGCTTTTTAATGCTTGGTTGAAGGACACTTCCCTTACATCAGTATTTTTTTTTAATTGACGTATAGTTGACATACAATGTTGTGTTAATTACTGCTGTACAGCAAAGTGATTCAGTTATACATTTATTTTATACATATATATTTACCTTCTTTTTAAATATTCTTTTTCTACAGTGTTTTATCATAGGATATTGAAGATAGTCCTCTGTGCTATACAGTAGGACCTTGTTCTTTATCTGTTCTACATCTGTTAATCCCAACCTCCCCCTCCATCCCTCCACTAACCCTTCCCCTTTGGCAGTCATAGGTCTGTTCTCTATGTCTAGAAGTCTGCTTCTGTTTTGTGAATATTAGATTCCACATATAAGTGATATCATATGGTATATATCTTTCTATTTCAGACTTACTTCCCTTAGTATGATAATCTCTAGTTGCATCCATGTTGCAGCAAATGGCATTATTTTGTTCTCTTTTATGGCTGAGTAGTATTCCACTGTATATACGTAACATATCTTCTTTACCCATTCATCTGTTGATGGGCATTTACATTGTTTCCTTGGCTATCTTGGCTACTGTGAATAGTGCTGCTATGAACAAAGGCGTGCATGTATGTTTTTGTGTTATAGTTTTGACCAGATATACCCCCAAGAGTGAGATTGCTGAGTCATATGACAATTCTGTTTTTGTTTTCTGAGGCACATCCATACTGTTTTCCACAGTGGCTGCACCAAATTACATTCCTACCTACAGGGCAGGAGGGTTCCCTTTACTCCACACCCTCTCCAGCTTTTCTTATCTGTAGACATTTTAAGGATGGCCATTCTGACTGGTGTGAGGTGGTACCTTATTGTAGCTTTGATTTGCTGTTTTTTAATAATTAACAGTGTCGAGCATCTTTTCATGTGCCTAGTGGCCATCTGTATGTCTTCTTTGAAGAAATGTTTTTTGTCCATTTTTCACGTGGATTGTTTGTTTTGTTGTTGTTGAGTTGTATGAGCTATATGTACATTTTGGAGATTAAACCCTTGTCGGTTACATCATTTGCAAATATTTTCTCCCATCCTGTAACTTGTCTTTTCATTTTGTTTATGATTTGCTTTGCAAAAGCTTGAAAGTTTAATTAGGTCATATTTGATTTACTTTTGTTTTAATTTCTATTGCCTTGGGAGATTGACCTAAGAAAATATCGGTACAACTTATGTCAGAGAATGCTTTGCCTATGATCTCTTCTAGGAGTTTTGTGGTGTCCTGTCTTATGTTTAAGTCTTTAATCCATTTTATTTTTATGCATAGTGAGAGGGTGTGTTCTAACTTCATTGATTTACATGCAGCTGTCCAACTTTCCTAGCACCACTTGCTGAAGAGACTATCTGTTTCCCATCATATATTCTTGCCTCCTTTGTTGAAGATTAATTGACTGAGATGTGTGGGTTTATTTCTGGGCTCTGTTCTTCTAACATCAGTATTTTGAATTGCTCTTTTTGTTTGATGCTCCTGAGATTTTTCCAAGGTGGACAATACACCATAGAAAGTTTGGGATGAATGAAAAAGATGTTTTTCCATTGCAAAGTGAAAAAATGGTGATTATGAATGGGCAGGTAGGGAAAGGAGGGTTGGCAAGATTCTCAAACACAGGTGCATTCTCCAGTAGACAAAATGGACTCAGGGATGTTAAAGATCTGAAATTGCTTTAAATAAGTATCTGATTCCTTAAAAATTATTCATGCTAGCCCAGCATGACAACTCTGGTGTTAAAGAGATTCTTAAGTATCCTTTAATGCAAAGAAAATGTGACATCATTAAATATTCCTTCCCTTAATGTTTATGGACAAATCATGCTTCCAAAGATTGAGAAAGTTTCAAAAACAGTTTAATCTACTTAAACATTGGAGCCCTGTTTATTCAATTAACACCTCTTTCTCAGAGGTAACACAAAGAAAAATTCAATTTCAGGCCTCTAAAATTATCTCAAATTCTGAGTTAATAGTACCCCAAATTGTACAGCTTCATTTTGCTCTATTAATACAGTGTTAATATCAATAGAAAATGGCATAAAGTCAAAGAAATATGAATCAAACATTTTCCCCAGTCCCACCGTATAACCATGTAATACTTTTCTATAAATTGGCTATTTTGTTCTAGCTTAAGATAGTACAACAAAAAACTAGCTGCTCACTTCTTCAGTTGTTTTGATGGCTATTCAAGGCCTTAGGACCCAAAATAACAAAGGTCTCAAGTCACATGAAGTGAACAGATTCTGATCCTCTTGGAAAATTCTCCAGGAGCCAGAGATCTTTCTATACTCTGGAAGCCAGCTCATGTTCTTTCCTTCCCATGCATTTCAGAAAGATGATCCTGATGACTCCCCAATAGAACTCAGCAAAGTACAGAGTGTGAAAGCTGTGGCCAAGAAACGCAGAGATCGCTCTCTCCCTCGGGCTTTCGAAATTTTCACAGACAATAAAACCTATGTTTTCAAGGCCAAGAATGAGAAGAATGCAGAAGAGTGGCTCCAGTGCATCAATGTGGCAGTTGCCCAAGCAAAAGAGAGGGAAAGTAGAGAAGTAACCACATATCTCTAGGGATTTGCAAGCCAATCTCATACCAGTTGTATACAACGGGCATGGCACTATCATTGCCAATGTCAAGAAAAAGAAATAAATTCACCAAGTCATGCTATCTTTTACTAAACACCAATGGAAAAGTTTTCTCCAGGAAGCAAGACTAAAAGTGGCAGGATCCTGGTACATTTCAGATCCATATGGCATTGGCATTAACTCCAGAACAGCTTTGTGAGGCATATAAGAAAAGGAGTTATGAATGATATGGAGCCAGAAAGGGGAGAGAAGGGATCTAGAAACTTCTGTACCTATGGCATTGTACATTATAAGAAAACAACTTTAAAAGATACCTGAACTGCCTGTCCTAAGGAAAGATTAGGCAATTCTGATGAAAAGTAGTCAATAGTATTAAAAGGAAAAAACGTACAAGGAAAAGGCAAATTGGTGAACACTGAAGAAACCATGCAACTTACTTACAGACATATAATTACATTTATCCTCTCCTAATGCAAAGGAGGCTAACACTTGGTAAAATGGTTCTCAAATTAAGCCAATTGTGTAATTAAATGTCTGCCCTTCATAACTCCTTATCTGATTATTCCTTTTACGTTCATATATGATCTAAAGTTTAGTTACTTGGCTATATCTCCTGCCAAGGCAGCAAGTGTAAGCTAGGATTAAACACAGAAGACCATTTTCCCCATCTTCAAAATGCATGCCATTTCTGTTAAAATTTGAGATTTTAAAGTTCTATACTTTCTTTCTTTTCATTCAATATTTTAATATCTCAAAATTATAAACATGTATTTGTTTTTGCCATTACCCATAATTTAAAAAATTAAATCATGGTAGGCAGAATTGTAGAATGGCTTTCATGACCCAAACCCTGGTAAAATCTCTTCCCCTGAGTGTTGTGGGACCTACAGCTTCTAACTAATAGAATATGGCAAACAGGACAGGATAGTCTCTCCCATGATTATGTTACATTACATGGCAAAGGAAGGAAATGTTTCAGATGTAATGAAGGTCCTTAATCAGCTGACTGAGTTAACTGAGAGGATATGGTCTTGGGTAAGCCTGGCCTAATCAGATGAGCCCTTTGAAATGGTGAACAAGCAGAGACTCTCTCTTTCCCACTGACCTTGAATAAGCTGCCATGAGTTCTACAGCTTCATGGAAATGAATTTTGCCACAAGCAGTGTGAGCAGCTTGGAAAAGGATCCTGAGCCTCAGATAAGAGCCCATTCTCCACCAACACCTTGATTGCAACTATGCAAAACCTTAAGCAGAGAACCCAGCTATACCATGCTTGGACTCCTGATCCATGGAAGCTTTTTGATAATAAATATGTGTTGTTTTAAACTATTAAGTGTGTGTGGTAATTTGTCAGATAGCAATGGATAACTAATACAAAAGCTAACTTGCAATACACATACAGATTTTTTCCTTGAAATTTATTAAACACAGCCTAATATAGAAAGGTGGAGAAAGGATGTTAAGTACTTAATACTCTGATTTCTACACTGACTCTATTTCTAACTCACTAGGATAGGAAATACAAAGGGGCAAAGTTTAAGGAAGGAAACCATTCAATTTTAAGTTTAAATGTAAAATTTGAGAGTATTATGAGTCATGGAAGTTCTTACAAGTTGGAAATAAGAATTTGAGAGGTCAAAATTTGGGCTCATTGTATATATAGATGGTCACTGAAGATGTGGAATTAGATGAAATTACTCAGGGAGAGTTAGACAACAGAATTAATAGCTTCCTTGGGAGACCCAGCATTTAAGCAAAGGGAGGCTGATTAGTGTTCAGAGATATTATAAGCCAGAGGAAATAATGTCACAAGAGCCAAGGTTTTCAAGAGAAAGAAAGAAATCAGTCATATGAAATCCTGAAGAGTAATTGCTTAAGATAAAGGATGACTTTTGCAACTAAGTAACTTGTGTCATTGGCAAGAACAATTTCATTGGAGTGATGACGTGAAAGTCAAATTTCAGTGAATTGAAGAATCAACAAGAGGTTAAGAGTTTAAAACAACAATTGAACTCCCCTTTCAAAAACGTGGGGCTAAGATGAAGAAAGTGGTTTTGTTGTTTGTTTTAAGGATGCATTAGACCTAATGGAAAGAAGTTTAAAACACAGAAAGAAAGAGGAAAAATAACTTTGCTTGAGCAAAGTTTCTAGAAGTGAAGAAGGGTGAAATCTCCTCTATTCCACAGCAATTTATGGGAACTGCTACCAAGCAGCAGGTACCATGGTGAGCCTAGAAATGTGAAAATAAAAGATTCAGCTCCTCCCTTCAAGGAGTTTATGGTGTAGTGGAGGAAACAGACATGTACAACAAAAATTGAAATGCTGTGTGGCCAAGTGCCTTGATGGAGGTATGCACGGGGTCCTGAGGAAACACAGGAGAAGATACCACTGTAAGTGATTTGGAATTCAGCTTGGCCTCCTATAACTGTTCCCCAGAAGTGTTAGAGAATGAACTTGTCTTAAAAAAACTAGTAGGAGTGTTGTGAGGCGACAAGAAGCAAATGACCAGTAGAGGGAAACATCTTGCAAAGGCCAAGGAGGAAGAGGGAACATGGTTCATTTGTGAAACAGCAAGCCCTCAGCTGGGATTGGAACACAAGGGACCTGTTGAGAGTGGTACAGAATACTCCTGAAGGCCTGCATGGTCGTAGCATGTAGGGCTTGGGTCCATGCTAAGTATTTTGAACTTTTTCCTTAAGATGGTGAAATGTATTAGAAAGTTTTAAGATTTGTATTTGGAGAAAAAATCTTGATCATGGTATAGAGAATGGATTGTAGCAGGGAAATGATTTGGGAGGTTCTTGGAAGGTGGTAGGACTTCCCTGATTGCTCAGTTGGTAAAGAATCTGCATGCAACTCAGAAGACCCCGGTTTGGTTCTTGGGTTGGGAAGATCCCCTGGAGAAGGCAACAACTACCCACTCCAGTATTCTGGCCTGGAGAATTCCATGGACTGTATAGTCCATGGGGTCTCAAAGAGTTGGACACAACTGAGCGACTTTCACTTCACTAGAAGGTGGTGAGGACTTAAACTGATATAGTAGCAGAGGGGTTGGAGGGGAATGAAAATGCAGGAAGAATATTGAATTAGTAAACTGGACAGGACACTAGTGGGTTGGATGGAGCTGGAGTATAGAAATGAGAAGGAAAGAGTCTCTGATGACTCCAAGGTGCTTTGGGGAAGCCTGATGCTTGATGATAGCATTCATTGAGATAGAAAATTCCAAAGCAACAGTTTAAGAGGTGGGGCAGATGGTAAATTTAATTTTAATGTATACATTCAGATGGTAAATTTAATTTTAACATTCTCACATGACGCTAGTGGTAAAGAACCCACCTGCCAATTCAGGAGATGTGGGTTTGATTCCTGGGCCAGGAAGATCCCCTAGAGGAGGGCATGACAACCCACTGCAGTATTCTTGCCTGGAGAATCCCATGGACAGAGGAGCCTGGCAGGCTATAGTCCCTAGGGTTGCAAAGAGTCAGACACTACTGAAGTGACTTCATGCATATATTCAGAGTCTAGCCAAGTGATTCACCTTGGACTAGAGGGACATCTCCTTCTATGAAGTTGTGCAGGAAAAGGGTGAGAAAAAGCATAATTGTAAATAATTCTCTAAATAGTATTTTTAAATCTACTATCTCATTTATATGAGTCACCCTCATAACCTACCTGGTGAGTAACCCTACCTAGTTTAATCAATTAAGAAACATTGAAATAGACAAGTAGAAATAGAGACTTAATTAACTAGCAGTGTCTAGTTTGGAGCACAACTCTCAGAGCCTTTGAGCCAGTTCAATCAGAGACCGGGAGTTCAATCCCTGAGTCAAGAAGATCCCCTGGAGGAGGGCATGGCAACCCACTCCAGTGTTCTTACCTGGAGAATTCCATGGACAGAGGAGCCTGGCAGGCTACAGTCCATTGGGTCACAAAGAGTAGGACACGACTGAAGCAGCTGAGCACCCACATGCAAAGAATGATATTTCTGGTTTTGATCCATGATGCAATAATTCCACATGCAGGCAAATTTTCCTGGGTTCAGAATCACACTAGGCATTTTAGAATCATTGTCTTCTCACTGATGTTTGTGGCATATCCATCCCTGTTGTCAGCTGGCTTACCACAGACTGGCCTTTCCCAAGAAGGCTGCTGTTTCTAATCCCAGTCTATGAAGAAATCACTTTCTAAACATGTTTAAACCTTTATATATGTTGGTATGAATACAATTATAATCAGAGTCAGAAATTCAAGTGGTTTTCATTTTTACTTCATTTTGACTTTTTTCATCCCAGATAGCTGTGGAAACATAAATGTTTAAGTGTGAGGCTCTCATCTTGTTATTTCTTAATAACTTGGAGTTTGGTAAAAATAAATGTTCAATATTTTTCTAACACTAGGTTTTCTAGAAAATCCTTGGCTGGTGATGTTGAGGAACATTTCTGGGTCATCTTCCATTTGCTCACTTTGGGGCTTATTTATTATGATTATGCTCAAACATAAATATAGATTACTTAGTTGAAGAAACATTCCCTACTTTAGGAAACTTCTGAGATGAGGTAAGAGAATATGTGAGATGAATTCAAGGTGTGTTGCAAAGAAGTAAAAACCACATATGCCCTAGTCAGAATTTCTAGTTCCCAAAAGCTAAGTTTTTAGATGAAAAACCCCAGATGTTGTCTTGTTCCAGAATAGTGGCAGGGTGTAGACCTCTTGGGGCTCTTCCTCCCCAACGATGCTTCTGAAAGACAAAGGGGTTGGAAAATCAGGGAGATTCCTCCCGAGGCAGCGGAGTCTGGAGAAAGTAGCATAGGATCTGCGCCCGGACACATGAGGATTCAAGTCCTACTTCTTGCCCAGACTAAACTACCAACCTGAGAAAAATCACTCCTCTCTCATTTCTGGGTTGGGGATAATTTATCTATGGAGTACAATTGCCACGAGGCTTAAATGCCATGAAAAAGCCTCCAGGAGAGAACCTTTGGGGCTTCCCAGTGGCTCAGTGGTAAAGAATCCACCTGCCAGTGCAGGAGACTTTGGTTTGATCCCTGGTTTGGGAAGGTTTCCTGGAGAAGAAAATGGCAACCCACTCCAATATTCTTGCCTGGAGAACCCCATGGACAGAGGAGCCTGGTGGGCTATAGACCATGAGGTCACAAAGTGTTGAACACAACTTAGTGACTAAACAGAAAGAGAGAACCTTTATCTTATTGGGTGCTTGACAGTGCTCAGCTGGTAAAGAATCCAGCTGCATTGCAGGAAACCCCGGTTTGATTCCTGGGTCAGGAAGATCCACTGGAGAAGGGATAGGCTACCCACTCCAGTATTTTGGGGCTTCCCTGGTGACTCAGCTGGTAAAGAATCTGCCTGCAACGTGGAGACCTGGGTTCAGTCCCTGGGTTGGGAAGATTCCCTGGAGAAGGAAACAGCTACCCATTCCAGCATTCTAGCCAGGAGAATTCCATGGACTGTGTAGTCCAAGATTCGGACACGACTGAGTGACTTTCATTTTCATTTCACAAGGAAAGAAGAAAACCTACCAATGAAATTATAATGCAATGCCTTAATAATAATCTAATGAGTAGTGTTTAAAAAGTCTTTTATTGATTCTGAGGGATTTAGCAATTTTTTTCTGACTTTAGGTACTTTGCATGGTACGTGATATGTAATCCTATAGATTGGTATCTATTTCAGTCACAGAGTGAAACATGGCTTTATTTCATGTTGATGTCTTCCTTTCTTAGATAAAACATTTGTTGGTTCCTTTGCTAGCCACCAAGTACAAGGCTATAGGGCCTATGTAACCTGGTAATGGAAGGATGGACAGGAGAAGGCGGAAACCTGTCTCATATGGAACTGTGGTCATTCCTCCACTGATGGCTCTTTGGCTAAGTAATGTCATGATTCATTTCAGTACCTTTCTGTGCTTTTCTGTGTATCCAATAAATTTTTGTTTCTAAGTTAGATCATGCTATGATTTGTTAAGACATACTAACCAGCAGTTTATACACTAAACATGTAGTGTTGACCATGTACATAATTCAATTGAGGTTACAACACAAAGAGCTGGGGTCAAGTTCAAGTGACACCTGATCAGAGTCATTCCCGATGTATGATGATTACAAACCACCACTGACTGTAACACACATCCCAATTTCAGAACTGATTAAAAATGGGAGGAAGAAACAGTGAATAAATGATCAAAAGTAAGTGTTAATTTAAAGGTTCCACCGTATTCAAAACTGTATGTAAAAGTTTATGAACAATACATCATACAGCAAACGTAAGAATTTTAAAAATCTTTTAACGTGCTTTAAAAGGCCCCAGTGCATTAATTCTCAAAGGTATAAGATCAGCCATTCTTGTGCACGCTTACCCTCTCTATTAGTGATGGTTCTCCTTGTTCTATTCAGGTCCTCAAGGGATTGGGTTGGTTAGAGTGGATCTCTATCCAGTCTGCTGATTTAAAGTGCTAATCTCTTCCAGATACACCTTCACAGACACACCCAGAAAACATTTTACCAGGTATCTGGGCATCTCTTACGCCAGTCAGGTTGATGTATAAAATTAATCATTTGATGGAAATAAAGATCACTAATGTCCACACACAAGCCGTGTTTCTGGTGCCCCAGTGTCCCCTCCCTGTATGCCCCTTTATCCAAGTCCCCTTCCCTGGCAGGGATGCTACATAGGGAGTGGACCAAGATGCCAGGAGTGAGCGTAGGGGTACATGGTGTCTTTTACCCACTGTCACAGATTGGGGAGCATGGGGGTAAACTTGGGATGATGTCTGAAGAGGAATCCAGACCAGGAAGAAGGAACATATCCAGAAGAGCCCTAGCAGTCAGTCATGCCAGAGACGAGAGTAGGAAGGCAAGGCCTGGTGCTGAGTTGGAAGCTGGGGACCCAGGGAGGAGCAGAGGGAGGCATAGAGCGGAGAGGGGAGAATGGATGGTGGGCTGTGTGAACTGCAGAGCATCAGGACGAGCCCCAGGGCTGGGCTTTTCCAGGCGCCTGTCTGGGTGAGGAGGGCTCTGTGCAGTGTGCTTTGATAAGACAGGTTTCTGCCTGCTCTTGTCCATCTTATCACCAAGTTGCACAAGGCCCTACAGCCTTGTACCTGGTGGAAGAGGCCACCAGCTCTGGCAGAGGCTTCAGCTCCTGGGCACCTCCATGAGAACCCCAGCCTCAACAAGCAGTTTCCATATTGACATTGTTCTCATTCTATATCCTCAGCCTAGCACATATTGAACTTGTCTACTTCAAAGGAAAAACTTTCTGGGTGTATGGGGAGGGGAGCCAGAAATCCTAGAACTTTCTTGTGCGTTATTCTCTAAGATGATAATCAGACACATTGTGTTTACATAATTCCTGGTACCCTTTTCAACCTTTTTAAAGCTTTAGTCGAATAGAAGGAAAATACATATCCTTTGTCTTTCAATCAATAAAAATGATTAGAATTCACTTTAGTACTGAGAAGGAAAAGGCAACCCACTCCAGTGTTCTTGCCTGGAGAATTCCATGGACAGGTGAGTCTGGTGGGCTACAGTTCATGGAGTCACAAAGAATCAGACACAACTAAGCAACTGAGAACATAAAATAGTTATAAAATATGCAAATAATGGAAAAATGGAAAATACTCAAACAAATGACAAACGTATTTGTTAATAGGAATTACAGAGCTCCATAAGACCTCACCAGAAACTTGGGAGGGGGCCAATAATAATAATAATTCTAACTTTTACTTTCAGAATTTTTTTAGAATCTTTCTTTGCCTTGTTTTGTTTTTTAACCACCAGTCCACTTACATCACGATAATACACATTTGTCAGTATAGTACACATTTATACACATATACATCCACATATTCTTTTACACAGGAGTTGTGACAGCAAAACAGTTCTCACATGTAGCTTGTAGAAATCAGTCTTGTTATGTCATTGTCCCTATTGCTCTAACTATCTAATTAGGCTGGGACGTCATGTAATCAGAAGAACTTAGTGTGTCTTGCACTTTCTTAATGGAAATTCACTCATACACACTTGATAACCTCTGGAAATATTCTGTTCCCCCTTATTCAAAGCTATTGTAATATGGAGAGAATGTTCTAAAAGTCTTTTCTGTTAAGAGAGAAAAGCAATGTCTGAGTAAGTCAATCTTTTTTTTTTTTTTTAATTTAACCAAAACACAGTCTGGAAATGTCTATCTTAAAAGGTTAACCATGAAATATAATACTTAGGGTATGTGTGTTTAAGTGTTATTTTGAAACCGTTTTAATCAGGACTCACTAAAACATTTCATAGAGGGATACCTTAAGCTTTTCCATGCAAACATCCCTTACCTATGTATCCATGTTCTTGACACCACTATACTATCCAGAAATCCTCCTTTTATATCAGCCTCAGTTCAGTTCAGTTCAGTAGCTCAGTTGTGTCTGACTCTTTTCAACCCTGTGGACTGTAGCCCACCAGGCTCCTCTGTCCATGGGATTCTCCAGGCAAGAATACTAGAGTGAGTTGCCATTTCCTTCTTCAGGGGATCTTCCCAACCCAGGGATCGAACCCAGGTCTCCTGCATTGCAGGCAGACGCTTTATCCTCTGAGCCACCAGGGAAGCCACATATATACATATACTCTTTTTTAGACTTCCTTCCCATTTAGGTCACCACAGAGCATTGAGTAGTTCCCTGTGAGAATTCTGAATATTCATTGGAAGGACTGATGCTGAAGCTAAAGCTACCATACTTTGGGTATCTGATGTGAACAGCCAACTCATTGGAAAAGATCCTGATGCTGGAAACTATTGAAGGCAAAAGGAGAAGGGGTGGCAGAGGATGAGCTGGTTGGATCACATCACTGACTCAATGGACTTGAATTTGAGCACACTCCAGGTGATTGTGAAGGACAGGGAAGCCTGATGTGCTGCAATTCATGGGGTCACAAAGAGTCAGACATGACCTAGCAACCGAACAACAACAACCATGTTCAGATCCTGTGCGAGGCATTGGGAATGCTGCAGTCATCAAGATATCCCAATCTTTGTGGAATTTATATTCTAGTAGAAGAGAAAGATGTTAAAGTCTTTCCTTAATTAATTATGAATTGCTATATGACCAGTACTTCCAGGAAGCACAAAGGATAGAGGTCATGAAATGAAAAGACTGACATCGTCAGGAAGGTAAGGACAGCTTATCCTCCTTATTTGACCTGAGATCTGAAGGACCAACAGGAGTTATTAGTCTGCAGGAAAGGTGAAGGAAAAGCAGAAGAGAAGAGAGATCACAATCAGAGACGACCACAGGAAGGAGAAAGTCACAGTCCATTGATGTATCAAAGCAGGCCAGCGTGTCCAGAAAACAGCAGAGAGGAGAGGAACACTGACAAGGGTGGTGAGACGGGGCAAGTCATGCAAGCCTGGAGGGAGAGCTATTGGCAGGCTTAAATTAGGGTGACATGATTAGATCAGCAGTTTTATAAGTCCCCCAGCTGCTGTGTGGAGAATGGGTTGTTGGGGAAGCAAGAATAGAGACTGGGAGAAAGATAGGCGGCTACTAATATAGTACAGGCAAGACACTGTAAGGAGCGGGTGGCACTGGAAATAGAAATGGAGGGTTGGGGAGGTATTTTTGAAATAAAAATTACAGGACTTGGAGATGGATAGGAATCCACTCTCTGGATTCTGACACCACTCGATTAGGTAGCACTGTTCTGTAAGGAGAACACTCAGGTCAGGTTGAGGGTAGGTCTTGTCTGCAGAGGACGGATAATGAGAGTGTGATGTCACAGGCTTGGCAGAGACAGAGAAGGAGGCAGCAGACAATGTGGAGGGGTTGCAAACCCTCCTCCAGAGAAGAGGTGATAATATTCTGGGCCTTGAAGAAGGAATCCAGTTTTCTTCTCCAGTAGACCTGTCTTTGCACACTCTCCAGTCAAAGAATCGGACACGACTGAGCGGCTTCACTTTCACTTTTCCCTTTCGTGCATTGGAGAAGGAAATGACAACCCACTCCAGTGTTCTTGCCTGGAGAATCCCAGGGACGGGGGAGCCTGGTGGGCTGCCGTCTAGGGGGTCGCACAGAGTCGGACACGACTGATGCGACTTAGCAGCAGCAGCAGCAGCAGTCAAAGAGAGAGCCCATTCTAGTTTTAGGGAACCAAATTGCAAAGGCTCAGGATCAAAGTTAAAGTAAGAGACAACGTAAGTAAACAAGAATGAAGACAGGATCACTTATTTTTAATGACTTATTTGTGCCCTTGTTCCAAAAGTTATTTAAGATTTTTGTTTTAAATGTGTTGTAGATTTTAAAAATAACTGTGGTGGACACTGATTGTGCTAGTCCGTTCAGACTGCTATCACAAATCACCCTGGACTGGGTGACATATAATGACAGCCATTTATTTCCCAGTTCTGGAGGCTGAAATACCAAGCAAGAACAAGGGACCAGAAGATTCAGTGTCTGGTGAAGTCCTGCTTCTGGTTCACATATGGCCATCTTCTTGCTGTGTCCTCATGTGGCAGATGAGTGAGGGAGCTCTCTGGGTTTCTTTTATGAGGGCACTCATTTCATTTATGAGGGCTGTGCTCTCATCTCCTGACTACTTCCTAAAGGTACCATCTCCAAACACCATCACATCAGGGACTAGATTTCAACACATGAATTTCAGGGGACACAAACATTCAGTCTATAGCACTAATGCATTACCAAGACCCTTCTCCAGTGAAGAACTTGGTGCTGCAGCACAAATTTGAAACATGACAACAAAAGAAGGGTCATTCTACCTCCAGAGCCCTCCCTGGGGTCAGCTGAGGCTATCGCTGGGGCTACATCAAAGCTCAACTTTTCCCCTTCCCCAGTCTTGATTCTTCTCCACTTCCTCCCATAGGTGTTGATTCCAAGGGTACACCTTAATAAATATTCTGAACCTTAAATTTGGTCTCAGGGTCCACTTCCCAGAAAGTCCAGCCAGACTGAGAGTAAATAAAGGCATAGCGCAGAAGGCAACAGGCAGGAGGAACAGGCACCAGGCTCACAGTAGCAGATTAAATGGGTGCTGTGAGGCTCTCCCCACTGCAAAAGGCAGATGGGGCTCAGAGCTGACTCCATGCTTCCATGCAGCCAGAATTAGGAGAGGCATTCACTCAGATCCATGAGTCACAGTTTCCCAGACTAAAAATAAGCCAGTTGCCCAGAGGAAGAAAATACTCCCAATATTGAGACCCAAGAATTTTTTCCTCTGGGGCCTCCCCAAGAGAACTCTGATATAAAAACTGTCGGGGGCCAGCATGAGGAATCCCGCCCGTGACAAGGTCATGTGGAAGGAAGCCTGACAAAATGCAAGGACGTGATCAAGCTTCAGGGGTTCCCCTGGAATTTCCTGGGCATTCACCCCCCAAAAAATAAGAATCTGCCTGCTTTTCCGCTCTTCTGATATTCTCTGGAAAAAGTCAAATCAGGGCTTTAGTCTTGTGTATTTGAAGGGGATGTTTCAGCTCAAACCCCCTCTGATAGCTCTCTAGCTTGCCTAACAGGTTCCCCCGGACCTCTTACAGCTTTTGAATTGCTTACAGCCCCCCAACTGCGAGAGGCACAAAGTTTAAAAGCATCTTAAAGATACAGAGCCTTTTCTAAAGAGCTAAAAATCATATTGGTGACAGGTTTTCACTGTTGACTCAATGATTGCCGCCAGGCCTCCATATTCTTTATCTTTTAGGCACCTGGGAGGATGTTAATCAATGTAAACGGGATATGGAAAAAGATGTATAGTAGTTTTGATGTTAGCAGCACTAGATTTTGAGTTAATTACTTTTCTTTTGTCATAAATCACTGTACTCCTTTCACTTGTTATAAATTGCTGTATCTTTGCTATGTAAGAATGTAACTTTATTTAGTGCTTTCTGAGAGTGTCACCAGACTTTGGGAAGATCAACACAAATAAGTCTTCTGGTTGACAAACCCTTATCAGAAAAAAGGCTGTAAAATGTTAATTGGCCCTTTTGGCCAGAAGATGATGTAAATTACCTAAGACTTGTGTATACAACTAGGTATGCAGAGAGAAAAGCCTGGTTTTGATAAGAGTCTGGGGGGCTAACACTGCATAATTTTGTATTACCCATTGATCTCTATGTACAATCAAAAAGGTATAAAAGGCCTTTCTAGACAATAGAGGCCAGGGCCAGTCGCTGGACTGGTTTCCCCCATGTCTCCTCTTTACTCTAATTTCAGGCTGAATTCCCATCTGGAGCGGGGTGGCTCACAAAGTCTGCTTACTTGTCCTGGCTTCTAAGACCCGCGCGAAAGGGAGCCTAAGGCTGGGCACCCTTCGATATTCAAGTGGGCACCGGTAGCCCAGCATAGATGGTGCAAGCTCCTTGTCTGGAACTTTATTGGCCTTCTCTGTAAGCCAAATTATTCAGCCTCCTTTCTTCACTTAATTTTCCTACTACACTATTTCTTCCTAATCTAATCTTATATTAATAAATAAATAAGTCTTTCCTCACCAACGCTGTCCACACTTTGAATTCCCTGGATCCACCGGGGCTGGACCCTGGCAAAAAACAACCTTCTGTATCTCCCACTCAGGGCAAGAGTATGTTTCACAAGGATGTGTAAGGGTACCAACACCCTCATGACTTCAAATAGGCAAAGAATGGGATTTTCTTTATTACTTTGTGCATGCTAAATTGCTTCAGTTGTGTCCGACTCTTTGAAACCATATGGACTGTAGCCCAGCAGGCTCCTCTGAACATGAGATTCCCCAAGGCAAAAATACTGTAGTAGGTTGCTATGCCCTCCTCCAGGGGATCTTCCCAACCCAGGGATTGAACCCGTCTCTTATGTTTTCTGCATTGGCAAGTGTGTTCTTTACAACTAGTGCCACCTGGAAAGCCTGGTTTTATTACTTTGTGTTTTACTTAATTTATGCCTTGAACCCTGGGTCCCAAATCACCTGGTGAAAAAACTGTCATCTTAGTCTAGTTGGGGGAAATTCAGTCAACTAGGAGTAGTCTCCATCTATTCAGGTTTCTCCTAGTCCCCCTTCCCCGCAACATTCCCAAATGTATTATTTATGCAAGGTTCATTGCCGGGGGCCAGCGTGAGGAACTCCGCCCATGGCAAAGGTCATGAGGAAGGAGACTTGGCATACGCAAAGGCGTGATCAAGCCTCAGGAAACCCCCTGTTCCCGAGCATCTAACCCCAAAACCAGAGTCTGTTTTATGCTCTCACCTACACCTCTGACTTTACGGGCGGCTCTCCCCCATAACTGTTTCTCTCAGAGAAGGAGTAAACGTGTAGCTCCAAGGCAATAAAAATTCTTGGGCGTGACGAGAGTGTTTCAGCTTACGGACTGCTCTGAAGGTTACCTAGCCCACCTGTATAGGTTTGTCCGGCCACATGTGATTGTTTACAGCCTCCCAATCTGAGAGGCACGAGATGTTTTAGACTTACTAAAGGCAAATTATTTTGGGGAGTTAGAAATTATTAGTATAGTGTGTTGGTTAGGAATTATATTGGTGAAGGGTTTTTTCATTTGTTGTGTCAATAATTGCTGCTAATTCCCTGCTCTGGGTGGGACAAGGATGTTTCAGGTCAAACCTCTCTGCTGACAGACTAGCTTGTGTGACAGGATTATCCATACTTGTTTACTACCTCTTAACCATAAACAGCACAGAGAGTTTCGGAGTATTTTGAGAGTCTTAATTAGCACAGGGCTTTTTCTTCTTGTTGAGTCAATGATTGCCGCCAGGCCTCCATATCCTTAGGCACCTGGGAATATATTAATCAATATATTTGGAATATAGAAAAGGAAATACAGTAGTTTTTGATGTTAGCAATACTAGACTTTTTGAGTTAATGGATTTTCTCTTTTATAATATATCACTGTGCTTTGTTATAAATCACTGTGTCCTTGTTATGCAAAAACGTAACTTTATCACTATCTTAAGACCAAATAGATCTTAAGGGGAACATTGGTGAAAGGATTTTCATTTGTTGGGCTGATGTTTGCTGCTAAATCTCCATGTTCCCTACCCTTATAATGAATATAACTAACATATAGGAGAAATAAGTATTAACCTTTAAGACTAATCATGTTAACCTTGGGTTAAATAAATTCCTTTCTTGATTGTAACTCACTACACCCTCACCCTATAGGAATGCAACTTTATTTGGAGGGTGGTGCCTGGTTTAAGAAAAAACACACTTGGAAAAAAAAGTTTTTTGGTTATCAGAAAGAAAGAATCATAAAATGTCAGCAGGTCTCACTCATGGCCAGCAGATGATGTAATATCCCTAAGACCTTTTTTTTACATTTATGTGAAGCACCTGATTTTGATAAAGGTCAGGACTGCTGACCCCCGCGTGACTCTGTATTCATCCCTATGTGTAACAAAACGTATATAAGCAAGCCCAAAAATAAAGAAATCGGATCAGTTTCCAGAAAGACTGATTCCCCCGTGTCGCTTCTTTCTTGCTCCTGTTTTTCTGGCTGAATTCCCATCTGGAGCATGGATGCTATTCCACATAATCCAAGTTATTCAGCCTCTTTTTCTCCACTAGTCTTCCTACTACACTATCCATTTCTAATCTCTCTATATCTTTGATTAAATATGTATTTTTCCAAAGACGCCGACTCCGTCCCCACCTTCGAATCACCCTGGATCCACCAGGGCTGGACCCCGGTAGTTCATATCCTAGTTCTTCACGGTCATGAGTTTTTTAACCTCAAAATTGCTACTTAAGAGACTTAAAATCCTGTTTTCTGAAAGTATTATCTCTGCTGTGAGGCTCACAAGTTCATTCTGAAATTCAGAGGCTGACAATTCACTGTTATTTCTAACTTCTTTTCGCATCCCTTTTCTAAGGCAATGAATGCCTCCTGAAGCCTGAATGAGGAGGTAGGGGTGGCAGGGGAGGGCAAAAACCAGTCTCGAGGATTTTTAAAAAAGCCTATCAGTTAATAGATTGATTGCTATTGATTTTCAAAAATAACCTTCTGCATTGAAAACCAATAGTGCAACACTAGTGTACAAAGCAAGTAAAAGTAATTTGGGTGAGGGGCTCAAACTATGAGATCCAGACAGACAGTGTGTGGTAAGATGTAATTAAGTCAAAGATGTATTGATTGAAGTGTAGTTGATTTACAAGGTTGTGTTAATTTCTTCTGGACTGCCAAGTGATTCTTTATACATACATATACTTTCTTTTTTTCTGTTTTTTTCCATTATTCCATTATGGTTTATCGCAGGATATTGAATCTAGTTTCCTGTGCTATATGGTAGGATCTTATTGCTTATCCATTCTATTAATATATGTAATAGTTTGCATCGGCCAACCCCAAACTACCAATCTGTCCTTCTGCTACCCTCCTTCCCCCTTGGCGACCACAAATCTGCTCTCTATGTCTGTGAGTCTGTTTCAGTTTCACAGATAGGTTTATTTATGTGTCATATTTTAGATTCCACACACAAGTTACAAGTGACATACAATATTTGCCTTTCTCTGACTTATTTCACTTAGCATAATACCCTCCAAGTCCATATGTGTTTCTGCAAATGGCATTATTTTGTTCTTTTTCATAGTTGAATACTATTCCGTTGTATATAGGTACCTTCTTTAAGGGATATACTTTAGAGTGGAGGAATAGATAGACTGTACAACTTTCAAGCAACTTTTCACAAAGGGCCTCCAATGGGAATTAGGATTCTCTAAGATTTATTTATATAATATTATATCAGGGAAGAACTTTTTATATTCTTTTAAAAATTAATCATTAAAGGGATGTTGCCAACAAGCTTAATACATAATGGTCTATTTCTAGGAACCCTGCCTTCCAGGTAATGAGAATTATGCCGAAAGAATTTTGTTTAGCTCACAGAAAGCATCCTGACCAGGCCCACCAGTGAATGACTGCAGAGAGGAAGAAATTAACACACCCCTCCTCCAGAGGCTGACGGGAACCAGGAAGTGTTTGACTCTACTCCCTCTCTTCTAGAGAACCCTGAATTCTAACTCAGGCAAGATCCTTCTTTGAGGGCACAAGTCCAGAATCTTCTCAGTTTGCTAACTTTCTGAATAAAGTGCTAGTCCTTGCTTGCTAGACCTTACCACGGCAACTTATCTCTCATTTTACTGGCCTGCTGTGCGGCAAGCAGTAAGAGTTTGGATTTGGTAACAAGTTTTGGTGAGCCCTCCAGGGCCTTTCTGCTTGTGGCCAGCTGACCTCAGTAGGGGAATTCTGGGGTAAGGTCCTAGCCGTTTCAGGGACCACTTGTCTTGAGGATCTTCCCTTCAGAGTTCACCAAAGTGGCACTGGCTGCCCCAGCACTTCGCGGTTGGAGCAAAGAATCCTTTGGGCTCCGACAGGCTCCATCCAGTAGGGTAAGTCACTCTGGTGCACACAGCTAGAAACTTTTTCTCCTCTGTTTGGGGCTTTTTCTCCAGAACAAACCTATTTATTTTATATTTAAGTTGGGTACCCTGTTGAAGAGAGGAAAGAGTTGTTGGACCTTTACCTGGCTGGTGAACCAGTTCGTTTCTTTGGATGCTAGTATTTCTGTGTGCCGTTTGTGTTTTGTCTTGAATTTCTATCTTTAAAAATGGGGAATGTTTAAACTATCCTTAAAGAAAATCCTCTAAGGCACATTTTAAGGGGTCTGATAACAACTGTGAACCCATGGGTGAGAGGAAGATGATATTTATTGTAACAATGTGTGGCCACAGTCCCTATTAGGATCTCCACAGAGGGGTTGGGCAGGTTATCTTGGGACCCTGTGCACCATGTGCCACCACCCTTGCTGTGTTAATTATGTCATTTATGGTCTCCTGTGTCATGGGTACATGTAAAATGCCGAGACCAAGCTTGAGGGTTTATTTAGGATTTTCTATTTGCTCTTTAGGTTTTTAAGTTTCATTTTGTTTGGTACTATTTCTTCACTGATAGCCAAATCAGTTTTGTGATACTTAAACCTTTTACTGATGTCAGATGGAGGAAAGGAACAAGAAAAATACCTGTCTGTTCTTGTCCAAGAGTGGGACATTCCAAGAAAGAAGAGAAGGTTTCCATTTGGTTCTTAAAATCACCAAAAGCTATAAATTGAAATAGAATTATCTTTTCCATAAATATATTAAAGCCTCTAGCCATCTAAACAGATGACCTTGATTTGTCTTACTTGCCAGAAACCCAATGTGAACCCAGTCTCTTTTGTAACTGGTGGGTTTTACATTGTTGTACCTGGTTCATGGCTAAAATTTTGGAACGGGAACTATGAGGTCCCTGTGTCTGTACATGTGTTATGGTGGCATTCCCAACAATAATTTGTCAAAGAACTCTATTTAATTAGCTTAAAGAAAACTAAGTGCTTATGTAAATACTCAAGCATAAAAGAAATTGGCCACAATGAGTTTGAGGTTCATGTGATCTAGGAAATATTCAGTATTAATATCTAGTGTTAGCATAAGCCTATTGGTTTGATACAGATATGCCTTTAGTCATCAACATTAAGTATAATACTTTTAATGTACCTAGGCTTACTAGAAATCAAACACGACCTTATTATTCCTGTTACAAAAGTTTTTAATTAAAGTAGAGGTAAATGAAGAGTTTTGGATAAACTCTGTGGGAATAATGGATTGGGAATATCTATCTAAAAGAGTCTCTCCAGATTTTCATAACTTGAAACTAAACTAAGTTCTAAAATAAGATTAAACATAATTGAAAAAATAAATCTTAAAAGTGGCACAAAACCTGAATTTGTTCTCTTAAGAGGACAGAGGTTTCTTAAAATATTGAACTGCTTTTGGTAATAGACTGTGAGTTTCTTTAAGTGATCTGTATTTGCCATTGAGATCTTTTATCACTGGTTAAAACTTTTTAATATTTTTGACAAGCTTCCCAAAGATCTAGTTCTAAGTGGAGTTCATTTGACCTCTGGCTAACTTTGGGAGTTCCTGGAGGGTCCCTGGAACATCTCAAATTGCTTTCTCTCTCAGAGAGAGGAATATTAAACTAAGTGAGCTTATTTGGTTGAGTTGTTGAACTGCATAGGAGGCATTGTCAAATGAGTGGTGATAAAACTTCTCAGACTGTATTACCTGGATAAATTTTTTTTTCTCTTTGGCTGTACTGGGTCTTCATTGCTGTGCATGGGCTTTCTCTAGTTGCGTCAAGTGGGGGCTGTTCTTTGTGGTGCATGGGCTTCTCATTGTAGTGGCTTGTCTTATTGCAGGCTCTAGAGCATGCAGGTTCTGTTGCTGTGACTCGCACTCAGTACTTGCAGCTTGAAGTTGTGGCACACAGGTTTAGTTGCCCCCCGGCATGTGAAATCTTCCCTAAAGTGATCCAGCCCACATCCCCTGCACTGGCAGGCAGATTCTTAACCACTGAACCACCAGGGGAGTCTGGGTAAATGTTATCAATACATGCATTCTAGAAATTTATATGGAACTTCTAAAATTCTGGTATATCCTGGAAATGGTATAAGTCATTAATTACCTTAAATTGTTTGTCACGGCAGTAATCAAGTTTCTGTTCAAGTACATTGTAATCTCCATCGGTTGGTGCCAAATCAAAAAAGGCATCCTTTTAATAGATCAATTACTAGCTTTGGTTTTACAGTGGCTTTCAAATGACTGTAGCTATTTTGTGAAGAAACAGGGAAGAATGGTGAAATCCTTTATGTGCAAGCATTTATACAATTATCAGAGAAAAGAAGGGAATTAAAATGATGATCTGTTGCTTCAGACCTTAACTTCTCTGGCTGTTAAGCCAACATATCCACCCCTTCTCTCACTTCTGCTCCTACCAGTTCCAGTTCCTGACACAGAGGCTTAGAACTTCCCCTCCTTATAGAGGTCAATTAGAAAATTCTATGTTAGTTTCTGAGTCACTGGGACTTGGTCTGATATTGCCATCTAAGACCCAACAGGGCACCCAATTTGGACCAAGAGCCACTTTCCAGACCTGGCAATTTCCGTTGCGCCAATATCTCTTAGGGGGCCTAAAAGCAAACAAATAGCCAGCTGGGTTTATCTTTAGTTGGAAATACTGCAACCCTCCTTATACGTATCTTCTACACCTGAAGCCCACTTGGCAGAACCCACAGCTGACCCAAATTAGAACCCCAGTGAGGGAAGAAGTCCCTTATTCAAGCATTACTTATTAGTGCCTCTTGGCAGGGCTCTGAAAAGGAAAACCAAAGCAAGAGTTTGAACAAAATTCAAGAAATTCTGCAAAACAAATGAAGACCCATCTGAATTTTTGGAAAGGACTTATCAGGCCTACAGATGTCATACTGACACAGGTCCCAAGGCCCCTGAAAATGTTAGAGTCGGAAATTTGACCTTTTTGGGCAAAATGCCTCAGATATCAAGAACAAGTTGCAGAAATTAGATGGTACCTTTAGAATGAACCCTTCTCAATTGGTAGATGTTGCTTTTAAAAGTATTCAACAGGGAACAATAGAAGAAAGAAGATGCAAGATGAAACGGCAAGTTTTTGGCAGCAGCGTTGGATCCCCAGAGGCAAGGAACTGGAGAGGTAAGCCACTAGTGGGGAAGGAACCATGCCTTACTGTAAGGAGGAGGAACAGAGGAAAACAGAGTGCCCTCGGCTAAAGCAGAAAACAGCAATAAAAGACTTGAGCATCTCCTGCAGGAGAAAGTGAGGAACCCTCTGAATGAAGACCAGGGCCTCCCTTGGACCTGAGGTGCCTAATTCCCCACAGGAGCCCAGGGTAAAATGGACAGTGGGGAACAAGCTGACCAAGTGACAGACCTAACCCTGAAGTTTTTCACTGGAATATCTTGACATCAGAGTTCCACCAGAATGCCTTAAGCCTATAGCTGGAGCTCATGAAAATCCCCAAAAAGGAGACAAGAGCCCTCTCCCCCAGGGTCTTAAAAATAACCTAAAGACTGCTGTCAGACCTCCCCAGACACAACACAGAGGAACCTGTCCCACCAAGGACTGAAAACTAGACTTCACTCAGATGCCTCGGATTGCAAGAAACTCCAGATAACCCGTTAGTGTTTGTGTGAGCACATTTTTAGAATGAGTGAAAGCACACCCACCTGGACAAAAAAATCTCTGAGGTGGTTAAAGCCCTCTTAAGGAAATTATCCACTGATTTAGATTAAGGCATTATAAGCTATATTCAACCTGAAAAGCACAATCAACAGAAAAAGAAACTAAGAAAATGAGCCATACATTAAAAAGAGATGTCTCTAAATAGACCAAGAGACTCATTTAACTTGGAATAAGGCCTTGCCAGTTGCTCTGCTATGGATCAATGGCTACCAGAAGCAGGCTTAAATTAAGGCCTATTAAAGTATTGTATGGTAGGAAATACCCTGGTGGTCCAGTGGTTAGGACTCTGTGTTTCTACTATAGCGGGGCCTAGGCTCTATTCCTATGTTGAGGAACTATTACCCTGCAAGCCACATGGCATGGCTAAAATAAGATAAAATAAATAATAGAATAATTAATAAAGTAATAAAGTAAAACAAAATATTGTATGGTAGGCCATTCAAGGTGTCTGCCCAGGAAGGAGAATCTATAAATGCTAAAAAAAAAATAGCAGTTGCCAGTTAAAAGTTTGAACACTACACTCAGCTCTGTTCACGGGTAAGCTAAAATAACTTTGTTTAGCTCACAGGAACAGCCTGCCCAAGCCTATCTGAGAACAACTGCAGGAAGGGAGAAATTAGCACATCCCTTCAGAGGCTAATGGGAAGCAGGAAGTGTTTGACTTTACTCTCTCCCCTTTTATTGTAAAAGAAGCATGAATTCCAACTTGGGCAAGATTCTTCTCTAGGGGCATGAGTCCACCATCTCCTTCATTTGCTGACTTTTCTAATGAAGTCACTGTTTCTTCCCCAACAGCTTTCCTCTCAATTTATTGGCCTGTAGTGCAGAGAGCAGTAAAAGCTTGGGTTCATTAACAGTACTTCCATGTTTCAGATATCTGCTTCCAAAAAGCATAAAAGTTCTGAAGGTTTTGTCTTAAAGTGGAAGCCCTTTGAGAAACATGAGGTTGTCTGCCAAAATGAAAAGGCCATTATGGAAGTTATGATCATTTTGGTGTCTGTCACCACTAAATAGGGCTTCCCAGGTGGCTCAGTGGTAAAGAATCTGCCTGCCGATGCAGGAGATGCACAAGACATGGGTTCCATCCCTGGGTCAGAGAGATCCGCTGGAGAAGGAAGTGGCAACTCACTCCAGTATTCTTGCCTCGAAAACTCCATGGACTAAGGAGCCTGGTGGGCTACAGTCCAGGTGGTCTCAGTCAGGCACGACTGAGTGACTGACCATGCATGCACACCACTAAGCCCAGGCAGTTTGTTTTGCATTTCAGATCCCTGGAAAGGACAGGCTTGGAGTGGTGGTGAGGGTGTAGGTTGAAAGTTCAAAGGCTACTGAGGTTACAGTGAGTAGCAAAGCAGAGTACCTCCACTTCAATTACAAAGTTCAAGAAGGCAAGAAGCCCCCTGAAGATGGAATTAAAATAGCAGATGCCTCAGAGCTCTGACTGCTAACAAGGCTGAAAACATGAAGAGACTCTGTTTTCTGTCTGGATTGCTGTGGAGCAGACACTTTCAGTTTAGACCTGCAAGGGGAGATGGAGAGATGCTTTCTGTAAATAAGAATGAGTGACTTGAAGGTCAGCTTGGGTTGTCCTTGCTACTAAGTCACTTCAGTCGTGTCTGACTCTGTGTGACCCCAGAGATGGCAACCCACCAGGCTCCCCCATCCCTGGGATTCTCCAGGCAAGAACACTGGAGTGGGTTGCCATTTCCTCCTCCAAAGCAGGAAAGTGAAAAGTGAAAGTGAAGTCACTCAGTCGTGTCCGATTCTTAGTGACCCCATGGACTGCAGCCCACCAGGCTCCTCCACCCATGAGATTTTCCAGGCAAGAGTACTGGAGTGGGGTTGTCCTTACCTCTAAGGAAAACAAGCAGCCCCATACAGCTGAATGTCTATTGGTGTTATTAAGGGGAATGACACCATGGCTGTGAAGTTAGTCACTGATTTTACATCTATATGTACCTGTTTTATCTTGTTTTGCAATACTGTTTGGTTTTCTGTTTGTTTGTTTTTTAATAAATCGAAGATCTGTGGCAACCCTGCATCAAGCAATTTTTCTAGCAGCATTTGCTTCCTTCCTGACTTTGTCACATTTTGGTAATTCTTGCACTATTTCAAACCTTTTCATTACTATTTTTGTTATGGTGATCTGTGATGTTACTATTGTAACATCTATCCACTGATGTTACTACTGTAGTTGTTTGAGGGCACCACAAACTGTACCCATGTCAGATGACAAACTTAATGGATAAATATTTGTGTTCTGACTGCTCTACCGACAAGCCTTTCTCCATCTCTCTCCCTCGACTAGGGCTTTCTGTTCCCTGAGGCACAATAATACTGAGATCAAGCCAATTGTAACCCTTTAATGGCATCCAGGTGTTCAAGTGAAAGTCACACATCTTTCACTTTAAGTCAAAACTAAAAATGATTAAGCTTAATGAGGAAGACATGTCAAATGCTGAGACAGGTCAAAAGCTGGGCCTCTTGCACCAAACTGTTAACCATATTGTAAATGCAAAGGAAAAGTTCTTGAAGGGAATTAAAAGTGCTACTCCAGCAAACACATGAATGATAAGAAAGCAAAACAGCTTATTGCTTAGATGGATAAAATAATAGTGGTTGGGACAGAAGATCAAGCCAGCCACAAAATTGCCTTAAACCAAAGCCTAATCCAGAGCAAGGCTGTGCTGCTGCTTCTGCTAAGTTGCTTCAGTCACGTCCGACTCTGTACGTCCCCACAGATGGGAGCCCACCAGGCTCCACCGTCCCTGGGATTCTCCAGGCAAGAACACTGAAGTGGGTTGCCATTTCCTTCTCCAGTGCATGAAAGTGAAAAGTGAAAATGAAGTCGCTCAGTCATGTCCGACTGTTTGTGACCCCATGAACTACAGCCTACCAGGCTCCTCCGTCCATGGGATTTTCCAGGCAAGAGTACTGGAGTGGGTTGCCATTGCCTTCTCCAAGAGCAAGGCTATAATTCTCTTCAATTCTTTGAAGGCTGAGCAATCAGGAAGCTGTAGAAGAAAATCTAACAGAGGTTGGTTAATTAGGTTTAAGGAAAGAAGCCATTTCCACATCATGAAAGTTCAGGATGAAGCAACAAGGGCTGAATGGAGGTGGCTAAACTAAGCAACCGCCTTGTATAGAAAAGTGATGCCATCTAAGACTTTCATAGCTTGAGAGGAGAAGTCAATGCCTGGCTTCAAAGCTTCAAAGGACAGGCTGATTCTTCTTGTTAGGAGCTTATGCAGCTGGTGATTTTAAATTGAATCCAGTACTCCTTACCATTCTGAAAATCCTAGGCCCTTAAGAATTGCGCTAAATTTACTCTGCCTCTGCCCATAAATGGAACAGTAAAGCCTAGATGACAGCACATTTGTTAACAACATGATTTACTGAATATGTTAAGCCTGCTGTTGAGACTTACTGATCAGGAAAAAAAAAAAAAAGACCCCTTTCAAAATATTGCTGCTCACTGACACTACACCTGGTCACCCATGAGCTCTGATGGAGATGTTGTTGCTTAGTTGCTAAGTTGTGTCTCTTTGCAACCACATGGACTGTCGCATGCCAGGCTCCTCTGTCCTCCACTGTCTCCCAGAGTTTGGTCAAATTCATGTCCATTGAGTCAGTGATGTTATCTGACCATCTCATCCTCTTCTGTCCCCTATTGAGATTAATCCATGCCTGCAAACAGAACATCCATTCTGCAGCCCATGAATCAAGGAGTAATTTTGACTCTCAAGTCTTATTATTAATAGTTAAAAATATATTTTATAATGCCATAGCTACTGTAGATAGTGATTGCTCTGATGGATCTGAGGAAAGCTCATTGAAAACCTTCTGGAAAGCATTCATCATTTTAAATGCCATTAAGAACTATTCATGATTCATGGGAAGAGGTCAAAATATCAACATTAGCAGGAGTTTGGAAAAAGTTTATTCCAACCCACATGGATGACTTTGATGGGTTCAAGACTTCAGGGGAGGAAGTAACTGCAGATGTGGAAATAGCAAGAAAACTAAAACTGGAAGTGGAGCATGAAGATGTGACTGAATTGCTGTGAGCTCATGATAAAACCATTTATTTTGTATTTTGGCTGCACTAGGTCTTTGTGCCTGGGGACGTCTCTAGTTGAGGTGCACAGGCTTAGTTGCCCAACCAGGAATGGAATCCACAACCCCTGCATTGGAAGGTGGATTCTTAACCACTGGAGCTCCAGGGAAGTCCCCGACAAAATTTTAATGGATGAAGAGTTGCTTTTTAGGGGTGAGCAAAGAAAGTGATTTCTTGATATGGAATATACTCCTGGTGAACATACTATGAAGATTATAGAAATGACAACAAAGGTTTTAGAATATTACATAAACTAAGTTAATAAAGAGGCAACAGGGTGTGAGAGGATTGACTAATTTTGAAAGTTCTACTGTGGGTAAAATGTTACTGAACAGCATTGCACGTAACAGAGAAATGGTTCATGACAGGAAGAGTCAATTCATGCATCAAACTTCATTGTCTCTTATTTTAAGAAATTGCCAGACACCACCCCAGCCCTCCCTGGTGGCTCAGGCAGTAAAGAATCTTCCTGTAATGTGGGAGGCCTGGGTTCAATTCCTGGGTTGGGAAGATCCCCTAGAGAAGGAAATGGCAACCCACTCCAGTATTCTTGCCTGGAGAATCCCATGGACAGAGGAGCCTGGTGGGCTACAGTCTACGGGGTCACAAAGAGTCAGACACAACTCAGTGACTAACACATAGCCATGCCTTTAGCAACCACCACCCAGATCAGTCAACAGCCATCAACATCAAGATAAGACCCTTCACCAGGAAAGATTAAAACTTGCAGAAGGCTCAGATGAAGGTTAGCACCTTTTTAGCAATAAAGTACTTTTTAATTAATTGTTTGTACATTGTTTTTTAGACATAATGCTATTGCACACTCAATATACTGCAGTATAGTGCAGTATAGCTGTTTATATGCATTGGGAAACCAAAAATTCTTGAGACTCACTTTATTGCAATATTTTGTTTTGGTGTGGTGGTCTGGAATCAAACATGCAATATCTCTGAGCTACGCCTGTATATCTGCGTGCCAAAGTTTCAATATTAATATTTCACCTATACAACTGCTTAACTCCACAACAAGTACTAATATTTGAAAGGATATGTGAGTAGGTAGGCTAGGTGGAGGTAATGAAGATAATGGCAACATCCTTCAAAAGGTCCATGCACACTACGTGCCTTGGACCCTGCAGCAGGCCACCGCCAACCCACGCCTCCACTGGAGACTCCTAGACACTCACAGTTTGTGGGTCATGTGCTTGGCAGCTTATGCCACACCCAGGATTGCAGCACCCAGAGACCCTGCCCCTGTGGGTCATGGTGGAGAGGTCTGACAGAATGTGGTCCACTGGAGAAGGCAATGGCAAACTACTTCAGTATTCTTGCCTTGAGAACCCCATGAACAATATGAAAAGGCAAAAAGATAGGACACTGAAAGATGAACTCCCCAGGTCGAGAGGTGCCCAATATGCTACTGGAGAAGAGTGGAGAAATAACTCCAGAAAGAATGAAGAGACAGAGCCAAAGCCAAAGCCAAAACAATGCCCAGCTGTGGATGTGACTGGTGATGGAAGTAAAGTCGGATGCTGTAAAGAACAGTTTTGCATAGGAACCTGAAATGTTAGATCCATGAATCAAGGTAGATTGGAGGTGGTCAAACAGAAGATGGCAAGTGTGAACATCAACATTTTAGGAATCAGTGAACTAATATGGACTGGAATGGGTGAATTTAACTCAGATGACCATTATATCTACTACTGTGGGCAAGAATCCCTTAGAAGAAATGGAGTAGCCCTTGTAGTCAACAAAAGAGTCCAAAATGCAGTACTTGGATGCAATCTCAAAAATGACAGATTGATGTCTGTTCATTTCCAAGGCAAACCATTCAATATCACAGTATTTCAAGTCTATGCCCCAACCAGTAATGCTGAAAAGCTAAGGTTGAATGGTTCTATGAAGACCTA
Source organism: Capricornis sumatraensis (assembly GCF_032405125.1). Taxonomy (NCBI): domain Eukaryota; kingdom Metazoa; phylum Chordata; class Mammalia; order Artiodactyla; family Bovidae; genus Capricornis; species Capricornis sumatraensis. Next base: position 216,439,663 of record NC_091069.1, read on the forward strand.
CAAGACTTTCTAGAACTAACACCCAAAAAAGATGTCCTTTTCATTATAGGGGACTGGAATGCAAAAGTAGGAAGTCAAGAGATATCTGGAATAACAGACAAATTTGGCCTTAGTGTACAAAATGAAGCAGGGCAAAAGCTAACAGTGTTTTGCCAAGAGAACACACTGGTCATAGCGAACACCCTCTTCCAACAACACAAGAGAAGACTCTACACATAGACATCACCAGATGGTCAATAACGAAATCACATTGATTATATTCTTTGCAGCCGAAGATAGAGAAGCGCTATAGAGTCAACAAGAACAAGACCGGGAGCTGATTGTGGCTCAGATCATGGACTCCTTATTGCCAAATTCAGACTTAAATTGAAGAAAGTAGGGAAAACCACTAGACCATTTAGGTATGACCTAATCCAAGTCCCTTATGATTATACAGTGGAAGTAACAAATAGATTCAAGGGATTATATCTGATAAACAGAGTGCCTGAAGAACTATGGACAGAGGTTCATGACATTGTACAGGAGGCAGTGATCAAGACAGTCCCAAGAAAAAGAAATGCAAAAAGGAAAAATGGTTGTCTGAGGAGGGCTTACAAATAGCTGAGAAAAGAAGAAAAGTGAAAGGCAAAGGAGAAAAGCAAAGATACACCTATTTGAATGCAGAGTTCCAAAGAATAGCAAGGAGAGATAAGAAAGCCTTCCTCAGTGATCAATGCAAAGAAATAGAGGAAAACAACAGAATGGGAAAAACTAGAGATCTCTTCAAGAAAATTAGAGATACCAAGGGAATATTTCATGCAAAGATGGGCACAATAAAGGACAGAAATGGCATGCACCTAACAGGAGCAGAAGATATTAATAAGAGGTGGCAAGAATACACAGAAGAGCTATACAAAAAAAATCTTCATGACCCAGATAACCACAATGGTGTGATCACTCACCTAGAGCCGCACATCCTGGAATGTGAAGTCAAGTGGACCTTGGGAAGCATCACTACAAGCAAAGCTAGTGGAGGTGATTGAATTCCAGTTGAGCTATTTCAAATCCTAAAAGATAATGCTGTGAAAGTGCTGCAATCAATATGCCAGAAAATTTGGAAAACTCAGCAGTGGCCACAAGACTGGAAAAGGTCACTTTTCATTCCAATCCCAAAGAAAGGCAATGCCAAAGAATGTTCAAACTAATACACAGTTGTACTCATCTCACATACTAGCAAAATAGTGCTCAAATGTCTCCAAGCCAGGCTTCAACAGTATGTGAACCATGAACTTCCAGATGTTCAAGCTGGATTTAGAAAAGGCAGAGAAACCAGAGATCAAATAGCCAACATCCATTGGATTATCAAAAAAGCAAGAGAGTTCCAGAAAATATCTACTACTGTTTCATTGATTACACCAAAGGCTTTAACTGTGTAGATCACAACAAACTGTGGATAATTCTTCAAGAGATGGGAATACCAAATCACCTTACCTGCCTCCTGAGAAATCTGTATGCAGGTCAAGAAGCAACAGTTATAACTGAACATGGAACAACAGACTGGTTCCAAATAGGAAAAGGAGTACGTCAAGGCTGTATATTGTCACCCTGTTAATGAATATATCATGCGAAATGCTGGGCTGGATGAGGCACAAGCTGGATCAAGATTGCCAGGAAAAATATCAATAACCTCAGATATGCAAATGATACCACCCTTATGGCAGAAAGTGAAGAAAAACTAAAGAGCCTCTTGATTCAAGGAGAAGAGAGTGAAAAAGTTGGCTTAAAACTCAACATTAAGAAAGCTAAGATCATGGCATCCAGTCCCATCACTTCATGGCAAATAGATGGGGAAACAATGGAAACAGTGAGAGACTTTATTTGGGGGGACTCCCAAATCACTGCAGATGGTGACTGCAGCCATAAAATTAAAAGACGCTTGCTTGCTCCTTGAAAGAAAAGCTGTGACCAACCTAGATAGCATATTAAAAAGCAGAGACATTACTTTGCCAACAAAGGTTCGTCTAGTCAAAGCTATGTTTTTTCCAGTGGTCATATATGGATGTGAGAGCTGAACTATAAAGAAAGCTGAGCACCGAAGAATTGATGCTTTTGAACTGTGGTGTTGGAGAAGACTCTTGAGAGTCCCTCGGGCTGCAAGGAGATCCAACCAGTCCATCCTAAAGGAGATCAGTCCTGAATATTCACTGGAAGGACTGATGCTTAAACTGAAGCTCCTGTACTTTGGCCACATGATGCAAAGAACTGACTCATTGGAAAAAACCCTGATGCTGGGAAGGATTGAAGGCAGGAGGAGAAGGGGACGACAGAGGATGAGATGGTTGGATGGCATCACCAACTCAATGAACATGAGTTTGAGGAAGCTCTGGGAGGACAGGGAAGCCTGGCGTGCTACAGTTCATGGGGTCGCAAAGAGTCGGACATGACTAAGCAACTGAACTGAGGCTATTATTTATTATGAAATTATTCAGAATAGAAAGACCTGTAAACAATAATGAAATGAACTTCTTATAACCAGTTCTCTTAAGAAAAAAGCATTGCAAATGGATTTGAAGCTTCCTGTGCATCTCTTCTCCAAATGTAATTCATTCTCTACTTTACACAAGTAACTATCCTGAATTTGGTAATTATGTCCAATGCATTTCTACACATTTACTATATATATATAACCATACTATTGTTTTGTACTGTGTATGTTTAAACTTTACATAAATGCTGTAATATTGCATGAATATTTTTAGGTGTTATATGTGAGACATCTATCTTGATGTGTTTAGTGTTAGTCAATTTTCAGTGCTGTATATACTCTCTTGCATATCATTTCAATTTTTTATCTTTCCTCTGGATGATGGTTGTTTCTTGTCTTTGCAGTGACAAAAAATATGAAAATATTGAGTTTTTATGTACAAAATTTTTGGCTGATGATTCTCACAGTGTGGTCAAACAGACCCCTCATGTGCCCAAGACTCTTTCAGGGAATCCATGAGGTCAAAACCATTTTCATAATAATACAGAGACATGCTTACTTTTTTCATTGTGTTGAGATTTGCACAGCTGGTATAAAAGCAAGGCAGACGAAACAACTGGTGTCTTACACAAACCAAGGTGGCACCACTAGTAGTCACTGTATTCTTTACTACTTCACTAGGGGTTTAAAAACATTACTTAAGAGTATTACTTTCTTAAATGTCAACTGTTACGTCCGGCTCATTTAATGTTCTGTGTGTCTCAATGGAAAGTAAGCACAAAGTTCTGTGTTGTGTGCCCGAGTGCAATAGTGTCTCAAGGAAAAGTGCTTTTGCAATTGTTTGAGTTGCAAGATGAACAAGACTTTTTATTCGTGGAATATTTTTATTTGAAAGAATAACTGGCAGACAAACCATGATTATTTCAGTCTTGGGTGTTTGACAGACATTTTATCAAAAATTGATGTGAGTTTTGAATCCAATATTCAGATTTTTGAAAACTTGAATCCAGTTGTAACCATAGCAACTTCTCAGTATTTCAAGATTTCTCTGATGAAATAGGTGGTGATTTTTTTTATACTGTATAATGTAATTAAATATATCAACACTTGAAAAATCTATATAACTTGGTAATCCAATATTTTCTAAATGACCAATACAAAATGTTACAAAATGACCCATGGGTTAAAAAAAAAAAAAAAAGTCCCTTCAAAGTGCAAGATAAACCATAAGATTTTTTTTTAATTAATTATTTATTTATTTTTGGCTGCACTGGTTCTTGCTTTGTGTGGGCTCTCTCTAGTTGTAACGAGGAGGGGCTGCTCTCTAGCTGTACTGTGCAGACTTCTCACTGAAGTGGCTTCTCTTGTTTGGGGGTGTGAGCTCAGTAGTTGTGGCACATGGGCTTAGTTGCCCCAAAGCAGGTGGGAGCTTTCCAGACCAGGGATCAAGCTCACGTCCCCTGCATTGGCAGGCAGATTGTTAACCACTGGACCGCCAGGGAATCCTAGGCCATAGATTTTTTAATGGAGTACAAGTTTGTTGATAAAGTTTCAAATCCCTAATTTCAACTGACCTTTAAAATACTACCATTTGTTTAGTTTGGAGTATAGTATCAAAGAAGGAAAGCCACAGTTATCTGAAAATACTCCTCCCTTTTCTGATTCCATCTCTGTGTGTCTATTTTCTTCACATACTTCAATGAAAACAATATACCACTATAGACTGAATACAGAAAAAAACACCAGCTGTCTTCTACTAAGCTCGACCTAAAGATATTTCCAGAAATATAAAACAATGCCACCTTATCACTAAAATTTTTGGAAAATATAATCATTTTGTAAAAATATGTTATTCACGTTAATGTAATGGGCTTATTATTGCTTTTTAAATAACAATGTATTTTTTAATTCCTCATCTTTATTTTCTAATACAGTCAATACTAATAAGCAATACTCACATAAACAACTGGTCTTTGGTATCCTCGATGATTTTTCAAGATTTAAAAAGGTCCTGGGGCCAACTGCTGGTCAAGGATATAAACGAGTAGAATTGCTAGATCGTGTTTTATCTTTGCTAAATAAATATTTCCAAATTATTCTCCGAATCGTTGCATCAATTTAAACTCTCACTTGCAGCATATCAGATTGTCCATTGCTCACATTCTTCTCAACATTTTGTAATTATTTCATACTTAAATGTTTACTGTTTCTAATAGAAGGAAATGGCAACCTACTCCAGTATTCTTATCTGAAAAATTCCATGGACAGCGGACCCTGGTGGGTTACTGTCCATGCGGTCACGAAAGAGTCAGAAGTGACTCAGCGACTAAACAGCAACGATAGGAGCTAAAGTAGTGATGGGGAGTTTATGCACTTTCCATGTATTTACTGGCTGTACGGGCTTTCTCTTCTTTGAAATTTCTGTTTACACTATTTGCCTGTTCCTCTACTAAGCTGTCTTTTCGCATGAAATTTTAGGGGCTCTTTACATTTTCCAGTCATGTATCCTAGTTGGTTTCTTTTTTTGCTTTTCAATATTTCTTATTCTATATAATGGATTAAAATCCATTTGTTAGAGATTATATGAAATGCATAATAGTTATGGGTAACATTGATGCAAAAACTCCTTCTACAATTAATTTCCCAGAGTACCAGTTGACTTATTACAAAAAAAATCTTTTCATGAACTTCCCTGTTTTAAAACCTTTTACTGATTTTCATTGTATGACATCTAGGCCACCCACTGTTGGATACCACTTATCTTTTCAGACTCATTTCCCAGAATACTCTTTCAGAAAGCACGTGATTTAGTCGAGAATTTTCCAAACATTTTTGGTCACATGACACTTTGTTTTTAATTATTATATTGACAAAACTAGTACAGGCACAGAGTAAAAGGCTGTTTTTAATTAAGGAGAGAAATATAACTGATTTAATTATATTAAAAATATATTTGAAATTTGCTGTATGATTTTATTTTTTTATTTTTATATTGGAGTATAGTAATTTACAATGTTGCATTAATTTCAGGTGTACAGCTAAATGATTCAATTACTCATATACATATGAAAGTGAAAGAGTTAGTTGCTCAGTCATGTCCAGCTCTTCGTGACCCCATGAACTGTAGCTCACCAAACTCCTCTATCCACGGAATTCTCCAGGCAAGAATACCGAAGTGGGTTGCCATTCCCTTCTCTAGAGAATCTTCCCGACCCAGGGATCCAACCTGGGTCTCCTGTATTGCAGGCAGATTCTTTACCACCTGAGCTACCTGGGAAGCTCATATACATATATCCATTCTTTTTCAGATTCTTTTCCCATATAGGTTATTACAAAATATTGAGTAGGGTTCCCTGTCCTATATAGTAGGTCCTTATTAATTATCTATTTCATATATAGTAATGTATAAATTATGTTACTTATATGTTAATATAATGTTATATGTTAATCCTAAACTAATTTATCTCTCCTTCCCACCAACATTTCCCCTTTGGTAATCATAAGGGTTTTTTTGAGTCTGTGAGTCATTTCTGTTTTGTTAAAAAGTTTGTATCAATTTTCTTCAGATTCCACCTACAAGTGATGTCATATGATATTTATCTGTGTGTAATTTACTAGTATAATAGTCTCCAGGTCCATCCATGTTGTTGCAAATGGCAATATTTCATTCTTTTTATGGCTGAGTAATATTCATTTTAATATATGTATCACACTTCTGTATCCACTCCTCTTTCAATGGACATTGAAGTTGCGTCCATGTCTTGGCTATTGTAAATAGCGCTGCAATGAACATTGGGGTACATGTATCTTTTCAAGCTACGGTCTTCTCTGGATGTATGCCCAGGAGTGGCATTGCTGGATCATATGCTTGTTCTACTTTTAGTTTTTTAAGGAACCTCCATACTGTTATCCATAGTGATTGTGCAAATTTGCATTCCCACCAACAGTGTAGAAGGTTTTCCTTTTCTCCACACGCTCCCCAGCATTTATTGTTTGTAGACTTTTTGATAATGGCCATTCTGACCAGGGTGAGGTAATACCTGATTGTGTTTGCTTTGGGTTTTTTGTTGCTATTTTTTATTCTGTTTTGTTTTTTGCCATGCAGCTTATAGGATCTTAGTTCCCTTATCAGGGACTGAACCCAGGCCACAGCAGCGAAAGCACTGAGTCCCAACCACTGGACCACCAGGGAATCCCAACCTCATAGTAATTTTGATTTGCCTTTCTCTGATAATCAGTGATGTTGAATATCACTGCATGTGCTTTTTGGCCATCTGTATTTCTTCTTTGAAGAAATGTCTATTTAGATCTTCTGTCCACTTTTTTATTTGGTTTTTTGCTTTTGTGATATAGAGATACATAAGCTGTTTTTGTGTTTTGGAGATTAATCCCTGTTGGTTGCTTTGTTTACAAATATTTTGTCTCATTCTGTGAATTTTCTTTTCATTTTGTTTATGGTTTCCTTTACTGTGCAAAATCTTTTAAGTTTAATTAGGTCCCATTTGTTTATTTTCATTGCTCTAGGAGACAGATCAAAAAAGATACTGTTGCTACATGTTTGATATGTTATTATATATCAAAAAAGATATGTCAAAGAGTGTTCTGCCTATGTTTTTCTCTAAGAGTTTTATAGTATCCACTCTTACATTTATATCTTTAATCCATTTTGAATTTATTTTCATGTATGGTGTTAGTGTTGTTTTTTAAATTTATTTTATTTTTTAATTGGAGGGGAATTGCTTTACAGTGTTGTGTTGATTTCTGCTAAGCAACGTTCTAATTTCATTCTTTTACAGGTAGCTGTCTAGTTTTCCCACCACCACTTATTGAAGAGACTGTCTTTTCTCCATTGTATATTCTTGCCTCCTTTTTTGTAGATTAACTGACTGTAGATATATGGGTTTATTTCTGTTCCATTGATCTATATTTCTGTTTTTGAGCCAGTACCATACTATTTTGATGACTATAATTTTGTAGTATAGCATGAAGTCAGGGAATCTGATTCCTCTAGCTCCATTTTTCTTTCTTAGGATTGCTTTGGCTATTCTAATTCTTTTATACAAATTTTAAAACTTTTTGTTCTAGTTCTATGAAAATGCCATTCGTAATTTGATAAGTATTGCACTGAATCTGTAAATTGCCATGGATAGAAATAGTCACTTAGGCAATATTTATTCTTCAATCCAAGTTCATGGTATCTTTCCATCTGATTGTGTCATCTTCAGTTTCTTTCATTAACATCTTAGTTTTCAGAGTACAGGTCTTTTGCCTCCTTAGGTAGGTTTATTCCTAGGTATTTTATTCTTCTTGATAAGATAGAAAATGGGATTTTTCCTTAATTTCTCTCATCTTTCATTGTTAAAGGAATGCAAGAGATGTCTCTATTAATTTTGTGTTCTGAAACTTTACCAAATCCATTGAGCTCTAATAGTTTCCTGTTAGCATTCTATCAATAGTTATCATGTCATCTGCAAAACAATGAGTTTTTCTTCTTCTTTTCCAACTTAAATTCATGTTATTTCTTTTTCTCCTCTGATTTCCATGGCTAGGACTTCCAAAACCATGTTGAATAAAAGTAGTAAGAGGCATCCTTGTCTCATTTCTGATCTTAGAGGAAAAGTCAGCTTTTCATCATTCAGAATGAGTTTGCTGTGGATTTGTCATATATGGCCTTCATTATGTTGAGGTAAGTTCCTCTATGCCCACATTCTGCAGGGGTTTTATCATAAATGAGTGTTGAATTTTGTCAAAAGCTTTTTCTGCATCTATTGAGATGATCATATAATTTTTACTCAATTTGTTAATATGGTGTATCACACTGATTGATTTGTGAATATTGAAGAATCCTTGCATCCCTGGGATAAATCCTACATGATCATAGTATATGATCCTTTTCATGTATTGTTGGATTCCTTTTGTTAGTATTTTATTGAGTATTTTTGCATCTATGTTCATCAATGATATTGGCCTGTAATTTTCTTTTTTTGTGGTTTCTTTGTTTGGTTTTGGTGTCAGAGTGATGGTGTAGAATGAGTTTGGGAGTATTTTTCCTCTGCAGTTTTTTGGAAGAGTTTCAGGATAGGTATTAACTGTTCTCTAAATGTTTGATAGAATTCACCTATTAAGCAATCTGGTCCTGGACTTTGTTGGGAGTAGTTTTAATCATAGTTTCAATTTCGGTAATTGTGATTGGTCTGTTCATATGTTCTGTTTCTACCTAGTTCAGTGTTGGAAGTTTGTGCCTTGCTAAGAATTTGTCCATTTCTTCTAGGTTGTCCATTTATTGGCATATAGTTGTCTTTACTATGATCCTCTCTATTTCTGTGGTGTTAGTTGTAACTTCTCTTTGATTTCTAATTTTATTGATTTGAGCTCTCTCCCTTTTTTTCTTGATGAATCTGGCTAAAGGTTTATCAATTTTGTTTTATCTTTTCAAAGAACCAGCTTTTAGTTTCACTGATCTTTTCTATTTTTTCTTTATCTCTAAATTTTAAATTTTTATTGAAATATAATTTACATACAATAAAACTCACACATCATAACAGTCTCATTCATGAGTTTTGACAATTGTATAAGCCCATTTTATCAATACCCAAAACAAGCTATAAAATACTACTGCCACCCCAGAAAGTTCCTCATGCTCCTCCATAGCAGTAACCACTATATATTAAATTACTCTGTTCAAAAACTTCACATGAATGAGATCATACAATCTGTATTCCTTTGTGTCTTGCTTCTTCTCCCAACATATTTTTTAAGATTCATTCATGTGATTATGCGGAGAAGGCAATGGCACCCCACTCCAGTACTCTTGCCTAGAAAATCCCATGGACGGAGGAGCCTGGAAGGCTGCAGTCCATGGGGTCGCTGAGGGTCTGACACGACTGAGCAACTTCATTTCACTTTTCACTTTCATGCACTGGAGAAGGAAATGGCAACCCACTCCAGTGTTCTTGCCTGGAGAATCCCAGGGACAGGGGAGCCTGGTGGGCTGCCATCTATGGGGTCACACAGAGTCGGACACTACTAAAGTGACTTAGCAGCACCAGCAGCATGTGATTATGTGTATCATCAGTAAGTAGTCCATTCCTTTTTATTGCTGAGTACAATTTCACTATATATATATGTCAACACTTGTTTATCTATTCTCTAGCAGGTGGACATTGGAGTTGTGTCCAGTTTTGTGCTCTTGCAAGTGAGGATGCTGTGAACATTCTTGTCACTTCTTTTGTGTGTGACATATGTTTTCCTGCGCTTTGGGTAAAACATCTAGGAAAAGAATGAAACACCTTCTAAATGTATATTTGATCTACACGTTTTATCTTCCACATGTTTTATCTCTTTGCACTATGGAGGTGAAGTGAAAGTGTTAGTTGCTCAGTCATGTCTGACTCTTTGTGACCCCATGGACTGTAGCCTAGCAGGCTCCCCTGTCCATTGGATTATCCAGGCAAGGAAACTGGAGTGGTTGCCATGCCCTCCTCCAGGGGATCTTCCCAAACCAGGGACTGAACCTGGGTCTCCCACACTGCAGGCAAATTCTTTACTCTGAGTCATTATACATCATCTTTTTACATTTACCTCCAGGTCACTCATTCTTTCTCTGACTGTGTCTACCCAGCTGCTTATCCTGTACACTGGGTTTTCATTTCAATCATTTTATTTTCATCTCTAGGATTTTTATTTTATTCATTTTTTAATCTTCTAAGTATTTGTAAGTAGTATCTTATTCCTTTTCTTTATTCTTTAGTCCATATTTTACTGCCTTAATTATTTTAAATAAAATATCTTGTATGTGACATTTTTATTATCTTTTGGGGGATTCTAATCACATTGCTTCTTGTTTTTTTAGCTCTCACCTTCAGTAACGTGTTTCTTCATGTGTTTATAATTTTGGCTCGAGTTCATGTTGGTGAAGTTTATCTGTGGGATTTATGCTGTGGGAGTTATTTTGGTCATATGTACATACATATATATGTATGTTTGTATGCATATATATATATATGATATATAATATAGACAGATCTGAATTCTTTTTTTCTTTTTTTAGTAGATTTATGTATTTTAATTGGAGGCTAATTACTTCACAATATTGTATTGGTTTTGCCATACATCAACATGAATCTGCCACGGGTGTACACATGTTCCCCATCCTGAACCTCCCTCCCACCTTCCTCCCTGTACCATCCCTCTGGGTCATCCCAGTGCACCAGCCCCAAGCATCCTGTATCATGCACCGAACCTGGACTGGCAATTCATTTCATATATGATATTATACATGTTTCAATGCCATTCTCCCAAATCATCCCACCCTTTCCCTCTCCTACAGAGTCCAAAAGACTGTTCTATACATCTGTGTCTCTTTTGCTGTCTCACATACAGGGTTATCGTTACCATCTTTCTAAATTCCATATATGTGCATTAGTATACTGTATTGGTGTTTTTCTTTCTGGCTTACTTCACTCTGTATAATAGGCTCCAGTTTCATCCACCTCATTAGAACTGATTCAAATGTATTCTTTTTAATGGCTGAGTAATACTCCATTGTGTATATGTACCATAGCTTTCTTATCCATTCGTCTGCTGATGGACATCTAGGTTGCTTCCATGTCCTGGCTATTATAAACAGTGCTGCAATGAACATTGGGGTACATGTGTCTTTTTCAGTTCTGGTTTCCTCAGTGTGTATGCCCAGTAGTGGGATTGTTGGGTCATAAGGCAGTTCTATTTCCAATTTTTAAGGAATCTCCACACTGTTCTCCATAGTAGCTGTACTAGTTTGCATTCACACCAACAGTGTAAGAGGGTTCCCTTTTCTTCACACCCTCTCCAGCATTTATTGGTTGTAAATTTTTGGATAGCATCCATTCTGACCAGTGTGAGATGGTACCTCATTGTGGTTTTGATTTGCGTTTCTCTGATAATGAGTGATGTTGAGCATCCTTTCATGTGTTTGTTACCCATCTGTATGTCTTCTTTGGAGAAATGTCTCTTTAGTTCTTTGGCCCATTTTTGATAGGGTTGTTTGTTTTTCTGGAATTGAGCTGCAGGAGTTGCTTGTATATTTTTGAGATTAATTCTTTGTCAGTTGCTTCATTTGCTATTATTTTCTCCCACTCTGAAGGCTGTCTGTTCAGTTTGCTTATAGTTTCCTTCGTTGTGCAAAAGCCTTTAGGTTTAATTAGGTCCCATTTGTTTATTTTTGCTTTTATTTCCATTACTCTGGGAGGTAGGTCATAGAGGATCCTGCTGTGATTTATGTCGGAGAGTGTTTTGCCTATGTTCTCCTCTAGGAGTTTTATAGTTTCTGGTCTTACATTTAGATCTTTAATCCATTTTGAGTTTATTTTTGTGTATGGTGTTAGAAAGTGTTCTAGTTTCACACTTTTACAAGTGGTTGACCTGTTTTCCCAGCACCACTTGTTAAAGAGATTGTCTTTTCTCCATTGTATATTCTTGCCTCCTTTGTCCAAGATAAGGTGTCCATAGGTGCATGGATTTATCTCTGGCCTTTCTATTTTGTTCCATTAATCTATATTTCTGTCTTTGTGCCAGTACCATACTGTCTTGATGACTGTGGCTTCATAGTAGAGCCTGAAGTCAGGCAGGTTGAGTCCTCCAGTTCCATTCTTCTTTCTCAAGATTGCTTTGGCTATTCGAGGTTTTTTGTATTTCCATACAAATTGTGAAATTATTTGTTCTAGCTCTGTGAAAAATACCATTGGTAGGTTGATAGGGATTGCATTGAATCTATAGATTGCTTTGGGTAGTATACTCATTTTCACTATATTCTTCTGATCCCTGAACATGGTATATTTCTCCATCTATTAGTGTCCTCTTTGATTTCTTTCATCAGTGTTTTATAGTTTTCTATATATAGGTCTTTAGTTTCTTTAGGTAAATATAGTCCTAAGTATTTTATTCTTTTCATTGCAATGGTGAATAGAACAGTTTCCTTAATTTCTCTTTCTATTTTCTCATTATTAGTGTATAGGAATGCAAGGTATTTCTGTGTGTTGATTTTATATCCTGCAACTTTACTATATTCATTGATTAATAATTTTCTGGTGGAGTCTTTAGGGTTTTCTATGTAGAGGATCATGTCATCTGCAAACAGTGAGAGTTTTACTTCTTCTTTTCCAATTTGGATTCCTTTTATTTCTTTTTCTGCTCTGATTGCTATAGCCAAAACTTCCAAAACTATGTTGAATAGTAGTGGTGAAAGTGGGCACTCTTGTCTTGTTCCTGACTTTAGGGGAAATGCTTTCAATTTTTCACCATTGAGGATAAAGTTTGCTGTGGGTTTGTCATATATAGCTTTTATTGTGTTGAGGTGTGTTCCTTCTATTCGTGCTTTCTGGAGAGTTTTTATCATAAATGGATGTTGAATTTTGTCAAAGGCTTTCTCTGTATCTATTGAGATAATCATATGGCTTTTATTTTTCAATTTGTTAATGTGGTGTATTACATTGATTGATTTCTGGATATTGAAGAATCCTTGCATCCCTGGGATAAAGCCCACTTGGTCATGATCTTTTCAATGTGTTTTTGGATTCTGATTGATAGAATTTTGTTGGGAACTTTTGCATCTATGTTCATCAGTGATATTGGCCTGTAGCTTTCTTTTTTTGTGGCATCTTTGTCAGGTTTGGGTATTAGGGTGATGGTGCCCTCATAGAATGAGTTTGGAAGTTTACCTTCCTCTGCAATTTTCTGGAAGAGTTTGAGTAGGATAAGTGTTAGCTCTTCTCTAAATTTTTGGTAGAATTCAGCTGTGAAGCCATCTGGACCTGGGCTTTTGTTTGCTGGAAGATTTCTGATTACAGTTTCAATTTCCGTGCTTGTGATGGGTCTGTTAAGATTTTCTATTTCTTCCTGGTTCAGTTTTGGAAAGTTGTACTTTTCTAAGAGTCCATTTCTTCCATGTTGTCCATTTTATTGGCATATAATTGCTGATAGTAGTCTCTTATGATCCTTTGTATTTCTGTGTTGTCTGTTGTGATCTCTCCATTTTCATTTATAATTTTATTGATTTGATTTTTCTCTCTTTGCTTCTTGATGAGTCTGGCTAATGGTTTGTCAATTTTATTTACCCTTTCAAAGAACCAGCTTTTGGCTTTGTTCAGTTTTGCTATGGTCTCTTTTGTTTCTTTTGCATTCTGCCCTAATTTTTAAGATTTCTTTCCTTCTACTAACCGTGAGGTTCTTCATTTCTTCCTTTTCTAGTAGCTTTAGGTGTAGAGTTAGGTTATTTATTTGACTTTTTTCTTGTTTCTTGAGGTATGCCTGTATTGCTATGAACCTTCCTCTTAGCACTGCTTTTACAGTATCCCACAGGTTTTGGGTTGTTGTGTTTTCATTTTCATTCGTTTCTATGCATATTTTGATTTCTTTTTTGATTTCTTCTGTGATTTGTTGGTTATTCAGCAGCATGTTGTTCAGCCTCCATAGATTGGAATTTTTAATAGTTTTTCTCCTGTAATTGAGATCTAATCTTACTGCATTGTGGTCAGAAAAGATGTTTGGAATGATTTCAATGTTTTTGAATTTACCAAGGCTAGATTTATGGCCCAGGATGTGATCTATCCTGGAGAAGTTTCCGTGTGCACTTGAGAAAAAGGTGAAATTCATTGTTTGGGGGTGAAATGTCCTATAGATATCAATTAGGTCTAACTGGTCTATTGTATCATTTAAAGTTTGTGTTTCCTTGTTAATTTTCTGTTTAGTTGATCTATCCATAGGTGTGAGAGGGGTACTATTATTATTGTGTTATCATTAATTTCCCCTTTCATACTTGTTAGCATTTGTCTTACATATTGTGGTGCTCCTATGTTGGATGCATATATATTTATAATTGTTATATCTTCTTGGATTGATCCTTTGATCATTATGTAGTGGCCTTCTTTGTCTCTTTTTCACAGCCTTTGTTTTAAAGTCTATTTTATCTGATATGAGTATTGCTACTCCTGCTTTCTTTTGGTCTCTATTTGCGTGGGATATCTTTTTCCAGCCCTTTACTTTCAGTCTGTATGTGTCCCCTGTTTTGAGGTGGGTCTCTTGTAGACAACATATATAGGGCTCTTGTTTTTGTATCCATTAAGCCAGTCTTTGTCTTTTGGTTGGGGCATTCAACACATTTACGTTTAAGGTAACTATTGATAAGTATGATCTCGTTGCCATTTACTTTATTGTTTTGGGTTCGAGTTTATACATCATTTTTGTGTTTCCTGTCCAGAGAAGATCCTTTAGCATTTGTTGGAGAGCTGGTTTGGTGGTGCTGAATTCTCTCAGCTTTTGCTTGTCTGTAAAGCTTTTGATTTCTCCTTCATATGTGAATGAGATCCTTGCTGGGTACAGTAATCTGGGCTGTAGGTTACCACTTTTAAGTATGTGCTGCCATGCCCTCCTGGCTTGAAGAGTTTCTATTGAAAGATCAGCTGTTATCCTTATGGGAATCCCCTTGTGTGTTATTGGTTTTTCCCTTGCTGCTTTTAATATTTGTTCTTTGTGTTTGATCTTCGTTAATTTGATTAATATGTGTGTTGGGGTGTTTTGCCTTGGGTTTATCCTGTCTGGGACTCTCTGGGTTTCTTGGACTTGGGTGATTATTTCCTTCCCCATTTTAGGGAAGTTTTCAACTATTACCTCCTCAAGCATTTTCTCATGGTCTTTCTTTTTGTCTTCTTCTGGGACTCCTATGATTGTTAGGGCATTTAACATTGTCCTGGAGGTCTCTGAGATTGTCCTCATTTCTTTTAATTCATTTTTCTTTTTTCCTCTCTGATTCATTTGTTTCTACCACTCTATCTTCTGCTTCACTAATCCTATCTTCTGCTCCATTATTCTACTATTTGTTCCCTCCAGAGTGTTTTTGATCTCATTTATTGTATTATTCATTATATATTGACTGTTTTTTATTTCTTCTAGGTCCTTGTTTAACCTTTCTTGCATCTTCTCAATCCTTGTCTCCAGGCTATTTATCTGTGATTCCATTTTTATTTCAAGATTTTGGATCACTTTCACTATCATTATTTGGAATTCTTTATCAGGTAGATTCCCTATCTCTTCCTCTTTTGTTTGGTTTGGTGGGCATTTATCCTGTTCCTTTACCTGCTGGGTATTCCTCTGTCTCTTCATGTTGTTTATATTGCTGCATTTGGGGTGGCCTTTCTGTATTCTGGCCTTTTGTGGAGTTCTCTTTATTGTGGAGTTTCCTCGCTGAGGGTGGGGTTGTACAGGTGGC
Organism: Capricornis sumatraensis; assembly: GCF_032405125.1. Classification (NCBI taxonomy): domain Eukaryota; kingdom Metazoa; phylum Chordata; class Mammalia; order Artiodactyla; family Bovidae; genus Capricornis; species Capricornis sumatraensis. Next base: position 216,455,370 of record NC_091069.1, read on the forward strand.
TTGTCCAGGTTTCCTGGTTAGGGAAGCTTGTGTCGGTGTTCTGGTGGTTGGAGCTGGATTTCTTCTCTCTGGAATGCAATGAAGTGTCCAGTAATTAGTTATGAGATGTCAGTGGGTTTGGAGTGACTTTGGGTAGCTTGTATATTGAAGCTCAGGGCTGTGTTCCAGTGTTGCTAGAGAATTTGCATGGTATGTCTTGCTCTGGAACTTGTTGGCCCTTGGGTGGTGCTTGGTTTCAGTGTAGGTATGGAGGTGTTTGATGAGCTCCTGTTGATTAATGTTCCCTGGAGTCATGAGTTCTCTGGTGTTCTCAGGATTTGGACTTAAGCCTCCTGCTTCTGGTTTTCAGTCTTATTTTTACAGTAGCCTCAAGACTTCTCCATCTATACAGCACCATTGATAAAACATCTAGGTTAAAGATGAAAAGTTTCTCCACAGTGAGGGACACTCAGAGAGGTTCACAGAGTTACATGGAGAAGAGAAGAGGAAGGGGGGAGTTAGAGGTGACCCAAATGAGATGAGGTGGAATCAAAAGAGGAGAGAGCAAGCTAACCAGTAATCACTTCCTTATGTGCACTCCGCAGTCTGGACCACTCAGAGATGTTCATGGAGTTATACAGAGAAGAGAAGAGGGAGGAAGGAGACAGAGGTGGCCAGGAGGATAAAGGGGGGAATCAAAAGGAGAGAGACAGATCCAGCCAGTAATCCAGCCAGTTCCCTAAGTGTTCTCCACCGTCTGGAACACTCAAAGAGATTCACAGAGTTGGGTAGAGAAGAGAAGGGGGAGGGAGGAGATAGAGGCAACCTGGTGGAGAAAAAGTAGAGTCCAAAGGGGGAGAGAGCAGTCAAGCCAGTAATCTTGCTCCCAAGTAAAAATGGGTACTAAAGATTGGGTTCTTAAAGGTACAAAATTGATAACAAATACCAAAAACCAAAGATTAAAAATGTAGAGTAGAGGTTGGATTTTCAAAAATACAATATTAAAGAAAAGAAAAAAAGTCACAGAAATTATAAAATTTATATATATGAAGTTTGCTTTAAAAAATAGGGTCTCTTTTTTTTTTGCAAAGTAATAGTAGGTTATAAAGATGAAAATTAAAGGAGTAATAGCGGACTTAAAATGGAGAAGGCAATGGCAACCCACTCCAGTGTTCTCACCTGGAGAATCCCAGGGACGGGGGAGCCTGGTGGGCTGCTGTCTATGTGGTCACACAGAGTCGGACATGACTGAAGCGACTTAGCAGCAGCAGCAGCCGGGGCTGCGATTGCCCCCTTCTGGCTCTGCCTACCTGTCACCAGAGGGGAATGGTCTGCAGCTGGCTAGCTCTGCTCAGTCCTTTGTCCTGTGCGCCTGGCCTGGCGGTGTCTTTGGGCTTTTCACCTGGTAGCTATCCCACAGTCTGGTTTACTAGCCCAAGTTAGTTCCCTCAGATTGCCCTCGGGGCATTCAGGCCAGATCCTTACTCTAAACAACGCAGCCCATGCCTCCCTGCCCAGCCCCCACTTGCTAGTGGCAGATGCAGGCATCTGCACTGCTTCTCCACTGGGGGAGTTACCGTTGGGCACATAATCTCTGGGTTTTCATTATTTATTTATTTTTCCTCCCAGTTATGTGTCCCTCTGTGGTTCCAAGGCTCACCACAGACTCGGCAATGAGAGTGTTTCCTGGTGTTTGGAAACTTCTCTCTTTTTAAGACTCCCTTCCTGGGACAGAGCTCCATCCCTACTTCGTTTGTCTCTCTTTTTGTCTTTTGTGTTTTTTCCTACCTCCTTTTGAAGACAATGGGCTGCTTTTCTGGGTGCCTGATGTCCTCTGCTGGCATTCAGAAGTTGTTTTGTGGAATTTACTCAGCTTTTAAATGTTCTTTTGATGAATTTGTGGGGGAGAAAGTGGTCTCCCCATCCTATTCCTCTGCCATCTTAGGACTGCCCTGAATTCTTTTTTTCTACTCAGAGTCCAGAAGCAGACAATATCTCTTGTCATTTCTCTTTGCCTGAACATCTTTTTTCTAGTGGCTAGCCTTTTGAGAGTGCTAGCAATTATGCAGAGCCTCAGTTCTACGTCCCCACCATGCATAGTTCAAGGACTTACCTCTGTCGCCATGTGTCAGAAACCCAAACCTCCTGACTACCAAGCTTACCAAATGTTCCAGAGCAGGGTTGGGCTTGGTAACAGCACTACCTCCCCACTGTTGGTGTCTGGAAGTTTCTCCTGTGTTCTCAAGATTTCAAATATCCTAAAGGCTATCTGTTATATTCAATCCCTCATTTCTAGCTGTTTTGTACTGAGACTTTCAGGGGGTCTAAATTGTTAAGATGACAGAAACAGAAGTCCACAGGCTGTTGTTTTCCTCCCACCAAAGTCATCAGTGAGTAACAGCCACCATTCCGTTTTTCTCCAAGTCAGAGGTCAACTGCTTAATGCTTAGAAAACGGATATTATCCAGTTAACAGACATGCAGAAACATCTTCCTTCCATCTAAAGTTCCTATCTAATACCTTTTGCAGGCTCTAAGAGTTCCTGGATTACTCAAAAAGTTGATGAATATGAAGAGCTTCCTGTAGGAACATTCCAGGAAATTTAATTGGGAACAGGAAATAGGAAGTGATCCAGGGCTCTCAAGCAAGCTCCATGTTCTTACAGTGTAAGAACACACTCACCTAAAGACTCTACTCCATGTTTGTTTTCTTTTGCTTTGTTTTCAATCCAAGAAGCAGCTGAGCCAAAAATAATTAAAACCTAAACTTATCAAAAAAGACAAAATTTTCCCAGTGAATCTCATGAGGCAGGATTTGGGAAAGAGTATTACTAATTTAGAGGAATTGCAGCTTGTTGAACTTGCTTGTTTAGCAACTGCACTTTAGGTCTGAGGAAGACTGCCATTTCCCTGCAATCTCCAGCCCCCACATGGAGTGTTTTCTTTCCTAATTACTGTTTCAAAATCAGAACTTCTGTGTTAAAGGCCTTTTGCTGAAAGGCAAATAAGAGAATAATATAAGTCAGTGGTCATAGAGGAAAGATAAGTTGTGACTTACAATATTAGTTTTAGGTATACAACATAGTGATTCAAAATTGTTTTAGATAATACTCCATTTATAGTTATTATAAGATATTGGCATATTCCTTGTGATGTACAATACATCCTTATAGCTTATTTATTTTATACACAGAAGTTTGTACCTCTCAATCTCCTGCCCCTCTCTTTCCCCTCCTTCCTTCCTTCTCCCTGCTTGTTTCACCACAAGTTTGTCCTCTTTGAGACTATTTCTGTTTTCTCTTTAAATATTTGTTCACTTATTTTTTATATTTCACAGTTAAGTGATAACATACACTTTCTCTGACTTCTTGTACTAAGCATAATTCCCTCTAGGTCTCTCCAAGTTGCTGCAAATAGCAAAATTTTCATTCTTTTCATGGCTGAGTATTATTCCATTGTATACATGTACATCTTCTTTATACATTCATCTGTTGATGGACACTTCAGTTGCTTCCATATCTTGACTATTGTAAATAATGCTGCTATGAACATTGTGGTACAAGTCTTTTTGAGTTAATGTTTTGTTCTAACATATACCCAGGAGTAGAATTTCTGGATCATATGGCAGTTCCATTCTTAGTTTTCTGAGGCACCTCCATACTGTTTTCAATAGCAGCCGCACCAATTTACATTCCACCAACAGTGTACAAGGGTTCCCTTTAGAGAAGAATGATTTTTTAAAACCCCAGTCATTTAGAGTCCCAAAGAATAAGATCAAGCTACTGGTGGCACAAAACAAACAAAAAACCTGTGACAGTGGCTACCTCCTGATAGGAAGGAAGCAAAATCCCTGTGATGACTAACTATTTAGAGTTAGACCTGAAAAATATTCAGGGATAGGAGATGAAATGGGAGGGAAGAGGGTAGACCTGAAAAATATTCAGGGATAGGAGATGAAATGGGAGGGAAGAGGGTCATGGCATGAAAGAAAGTCATTAACTACAGAAATACACCAAAGCACTAGTCTGTGAGGACCCACAGACCAGACTTTATAAGTAACATTATGATGCTTTGTTCTTGACGATCCACCTTCTGTCCAGGCAGCCTTTTTGCAGTAATTCTCCTTGGTGCTCTCCTCACACAGTGCCTCCTGAGCCCATCTCACACCCCCAACCCCTGACTCCCACATTAGATGCTCTACCACCATCTTGTCAAGCTGAGGGTCTGGATGATGCAAGGAGGTGATCTGGGAAGATCCAGCAGTTGCAACAGGAGGCAGATGGAAAATTACATCAGGAGGTTCCTGAGCACAGAGTAGGTGAAAGTCCGGAAGGTAGACAGCTCTATAATCAAAATAATGGCCCAGTCAAAGAAGGTAGATTCTGAGTCTCTAGTCCCTGGGAGGACTGGCAGTGAGGGAAGCAAGGCAAGACTCTAGTTCAAAAGGCAGTGAGGTCTAAGAAAGAGCAGAGGAAAGGAACTGGGAGGACCATGGAGCTGTTAGTCGAAATAGGTCTGATAACCAAAAGAGTGATCACAGGGATGGAGACAGAAGTCCACAGACCAGATCAAGGACTTGGGGTTGCAGATAATTTTCTGAGATATTAACTAAAGACTCTTCCCGTGCATCCTTCCCCCAGGCTTTGTGCCCAGTAATCTTCCCAATTCAGCAAGAACAAAGAATCATATTCTTAGCCACTAGCTCCAAAACAGGCTCTTAAAATTCATAACAGAAGTGAGCTTATTAAAAGCCAAAGTATTTTGATTTGTATGAATTGGGCTTTTGAGAGACAAAACATTGTTTTGGTTCCAAAAGTTTGGCTTTGAGTATCAGAATCCAATGAACTGAACAAAAAGTTTACAGTATAGTCAAAGTTTGTATTATAAACAAGGGAGTTGGAAAAGTGCAGGGTGATGATTAAGCTGTTTTTTCCCTCCCACCATCCCTACAGAGCCACTGCCCCTCCCCTAAACCAGAGGGAAATCTCAGAGATTGAAGGCAAGAAGATAGTTAGGAAAGGAGAGTAGGACAGTGAGTAATTGATATGAATACCTGAGAAAGGCACCTCCATAGGCTGCCTGTCCCAGCTTCACACCTGTGGTGCTAGAGTGAGAACCTCTAAGAAAAATCCCTTATGGGTTTTAAGAGAAACCTGAGAGCACAAACAACTTCTACCTCTCATCTCAGGGTACAACCCAGAGACGCTGAAAGCCCCTTGGAGAAGCCCATGTCATACAGGAGGATAGAAATGCGATGGGGCAAAGGCTAAGAGATGCCCATATGGGTGGGCATGAGCACAGTTTCATAGAGACTCAGCACCTGGAGGTGATGCAGGAAAAGCAGTCGGGGTTCCCAGACCTCCAGCCCTGAAAAGGGCTCAGATGAGCTAAGAGAGGTCCCAGAATGGGGAAGGAGGACACAACCCTGGAACTAGCAAATTGAGGCCCGTGGCTGAGACATGAGCAGATGCCAGTGCATAGTAATGTGAACCAGGCAGATTCTTATTACGTCTTGTAGATGCCAGAAAAAGATAAGAGGGTGCCTATTAAATATTCATCCCCTTCACAAAAGCCTGGATAAGAGTGAAGCTGTCATCATCCCCAATCCCCAGAGCCTAGATCATCTGTGGAAGATGGATAACTTGTATTGGTTGAATTAAGTGTTCTGCCATAGAATGGACATGGGGGCTCAAGGGCTCAATTAGGTTCAGTCATAGAGAAAAAAGATACATCTTTGACGTGTGAGTTTTGCAATGGTGACATTTATACCCATTAGCAGATCTAGATCCAGAATAACACTGGTTTAATACCGGAGCCCCTAAACTAGTGCTTTAGGGCACCATAAATTTTCTCTAATTAAATTTTATAGAGTTGAGTTATACCCTAACTGTATGCCAGAACTTTGTATAAAAGCTACATTTCAGACCAGTGAGGAAAAGTTTATTCAATAAGTGAAATTGGCATAACTAGGAACCACTTGGGAAAATTAAGACAAATCCTTATCCTACTTCTTATATGAAAGTAAATTTCATATAGATCAAATATTTAAACTCTAAAAAAGAAACCATAAAAACACTTGAAGAAGACTGGTTTTATTTACAATCTTAGAATGGAGAAGACTTTCCTAAGAATAATACAAAACTCTGAAGAATAACACAGATTGCTAAATTTGACTACAAAATTTTTTAAATTATGTGTAATTAAAAAATAATAATGAACAAAATCAAAAAACAATTGGTTAATTTGGAATACTATTTATAACCCATACTGTAAACAGATTTACAAGGAGCAAGTATAATCAATAAAGAAAAAGATGACCAACCAAATAGAATATTGAACAAAAGAGAAAAACAGGGAAAGCAAGAAAAGAGATTCAAATGACCAATACACATATGAAAAGATGTTAAACCCTGTTAATTAAGGGAAGCATAAACAAAAATAACATTTTTAATATTTAAACCTGGCAAAAATCTAAGTTTGATAATACTGCTGATGAGGGCATAGAAACTAGGCATCTTTGTACACCTTTGTATAAAGGTAGTTACTGCACTATGGCAACACATATCAAGTGTTTTGTATCATGTTCCTTCTATTCAGCAATTTCATTCTTAGGAACTTACAGATGCCCTTGAAAAAGTAGTCCATGAAATATGTTCATTGCAATGTTTTTAATAAGAAAATATGGAAATTCTCTTTAAGTAGGAACATAAGGAAAGATCATTCAAGGCAAGTCACACCAATGACAGAAGTCTAGGAGGAACAGAGGATTCATAGACAATATGTTCGACTCACATTGAAGTTCAGTTATATTTCTCAGCTAATGAAATAAACCCTCATCCTGTGTTCACTCTGTGACATTTTGATATCTTCTTTTTCACTAAATTCAGCCCCTTGGGGCTGAATATCAAATATTTTGATATTTGATCCTACTGTGTTGTGAACATATTTTATTGTCTTTCTAGTGGAGCTGGACCTTGAGAGACCAGTATAATTTGACTAGGCAGAAAAGGCAGGCAGGACATTATAGGAGGACAAACAGACATGGGACTGTGGAAGTTTATGGTGGCTTGATAAGCAGAAACAGCACACATGAATTATAGTGTGTAGATGGGAGAAGTAGTGAAGCCAGAAAATGAGGCTAAAGCCAGACTATGACGCAGCAGCCAATGCTTTTTCACAGAGGATCATTATTATTAGGTTTGTGTTTTAGGAAACTCTGACAGCCATGTGAAGGATGGATGAAGAACGAAGGAGGCAGGGAGGCCTGTTAGTTGGTTTATGCACTAGGTGGTGAGGTCAGAATAAGGGCAATGAAAGCTAGGATGGAGAAGGGAGATAGGAATTAGCAACATTGCAGGTAGTATAGATGGAGTATGGCTGCTTATCAGAAATGAAGGAGAAGTCGTCTGAGATAGCCTTAACAAAAGCAGGGTATTGATTGGAGGTGGGAGTCGAAGGACGTGAAAGCATTTCCAGTTTCATAGACTGTGAAAAGATGACACTTTATCAACAGGAGTTTGGGAGGGAAGACACTTTAATGTAACGCTGGAAGACCTGCTAAATTTGGGAGGTGTTGTGTGTGAGATACCTAGGGGATACCCAAACACAGATTCCTGATTGATATTTGGAAATATAATTGGAACCTCTAGAGTGATAAAGACTGCTCCAGTACAGAGGGAATGCAAGATGAGAAAAGGATGGAGGTAGAACTTTGGAGAATCCCTGCATTTCACAGCCAGGTCAGAGAAGGGGAGTCAGCAAAGGAATTGGAGGAAGAACAGTGAGAGAGGATGGAGAAAAAGTCATGCTCTGGAAGCCACATGTGGGGCCAGCCCTGAATTCAGCACTGCAAGGCAAGCCCTACAGAGCCCATAGTCAGCAGAGCAGTCTGCCCCCTCAGCCCCATTCTGATTTTCTCCAGCTGCTATATAGAGTTCAACGTATTATTCAACTTTTCATGTAAAAACTCTCAGGCACTTTCTAAAAAGTAAGTAGTATAATCCCCTTTGTCCCAGGATTCATAAATATGAAAAGATGCAATATCCCTATGCCATTTGGCAAGTCAAGGGCACTGGACTCAGGGTTCTTCAAACTTTAGTCCAAGAATCCAACAGCCAAAACCTTCCAAACAAACAAACAAAAGCAACAGAACAAACCAGAGTTGGCAAAAAGTCACACAGATCAAATTACATTTCTTTTTCCATTTTTATGAGGAAACCTGGTACTCACAAAAATATTGAGTTCCTTTCCTACGTTTTACAGCATGGTGTTCTGTTTCTTTTAAAATCTTATAAGAATTTCCCAACAATCTTCATCTTCCTTAAATCCTTGACAATGCCAAGACATTTCTCCAGGCTGACTTTAGTTAGAATACTAAAGAGATTTCTGGACATTTTACTTCACTGATTATTTTTAGTCAGTGCTTAAACTTAAATGTTTAAGCATGTAATCTGTTTGCTCAGAAAAATATTGATACAGATTGCAGTGACAGACTCTGAGACATGCCTTGGAATCTACATAAGAAACCAATGAGTTATTTAGAAAAAATAATTCATATCTGGATATTGTGATTTAAAACTGCCAAAACAAATAAACTTCAGATGCAAAGATGTTTTTAATAAAGAATATTTAAGGAAAAAAACTACATAAGATATATCCAAAATGAGAGTGTTTTATTAAGTAGTATTTTTTTTTAGAGTCAGAATACAAACAAGAAACTGGAAGTATTTCTAAAATAGAGTACTAAAGACTCAGGACCATAGCTTGGAATTTTGTTTTATAAATCCAATTTTATGCATTTAAAAAACTGTTCTTGCATTTCTTCAGGCTGTCAGATATTTTAATAACTGGATATTTTAATTCTGAATCTAAATGAAAATTGGCTTTGTTTGGTATCACTGTAGTAAAATTGTTGGTGCCAAGGCAGCTGTATCTACCCGATAGTGGAGGGATGACTTTTTCTACTTTGCCCAAAAAATTAGGCTTTTTTTCATGTAGGATTTCAGCAGTCCTACTTGCTGCTTACTTCTCTTACAAATGCAAACTATACAGACATGTACAAAGCAGAAAACTAAATCCTATCGTCCACTTCCCAGGAAGTAGCCACTATCAATTTGATGTATATATGCATGTCCATCCAGATGTTTCTTTTTTAGTACTCAATCCGAATAGGTAGATTTTTTAAATAGGAATATGCCATAATATTCTTCTTTAATTCATGCTTTTTTTGTTAAGAATATGTCAGGAGCGTATTATCTTTATTATGTGTTAGTTGCTCAGTCGTGTCCAACACTTTGCGACCCCATGGACTAGGGCTCACCAGGCTCTTCTGTCCATGGGATCCAGGGAAGAATCCTGGAGCAGGTTGCCATTTCCTTCTCCAGGAGATCTTCCCAACCTAGGGATCAAACCCAGGTCTCCAGCATTGCAGGCTAACTCTTTACTGTCTGAGCCACCAGGGGAGCTCTTATCTTTACTAGCAACATACTTACATGAAACTCTATACCAGGCATTCTTCTAGAAGCTAGAGATACAAAAGTAAAAATAGAAAGAAAGTTTACTTTTTAGAAAAGGGAGGAGGGGCAGAAGATAATAAATGTCAGTGAATAATATGTATTTTTTAAAAAAGTTAAAGATAAAAAGCAGAGATAAATTATACTTTACATAGGGTAGTGTGTTGATCAGTGTGCCAGCTGGCAAAGAACTTCACTCTCAAATGATTCACATGAAGAGACTGGGGAAGGAGCTATTTGCAGGAGCATGGAGAGGGATGCAAGGCAAAAGAGGCAAGGCAATATTACCCCAAGGGCTGAAGTGGCAAAGAAAGGAATGAGCAGGGTCCAAGGAGAGCCCAGAAGCCATGGGGCCATGGAGGAGGTGCCTCTGGAATGTGGGGATAGAACTAGTGCTAGAGATGCAAGCCTGAAGCAAAGAGAGAGTGGGGAAAATACCCTGGCCTTTCTCTGGTCCCTTTCTCTGCTGTTCTGCTGTTCTACTCACTGACGGAACCCAGAAGGAAGTCAAGGGCATGGAAAGTGGTGAGAAGTATTCAGATTTCAGATAATGTGACAGTAGAGCCAGTAGGCTTTGCTGATTGGTTTGAGGAGTGAAGGGAAGCAAAGTACCATGGATGACATCTATGTTTTTAGCCTGAACTACAGATTGACAGAGGATAAGATAGTCAGATAGCATCCTGACTCAAGGGACATGAACTTGAGCAAACTCTGGGAAATAGCAAAGGACAGGGAAGCCTGGCATGCTATAGTCTCCGGGGTCACAAAGAGCCGCATGTGACTCAGGGACTCAATAACAACAATGACTGATTAATTTGAGTTACCATTATCAAAACGGAGATGGCTGGGGAAGAAACAGTTTATGCGAGGTAAGGCTTTGGGGTTTGTACATGTCTGGTTTGCGATGCTTATTAAAAATACAAGTGGAATGGCTAGTAGTCAGGTGTATGATTTTGGAGTTAGAGGAGATATAAATTTGGGATTAATCCACAATTAAATGGCCAATGGAGCTGATTAAGATCACCTCTAAAGGGTAAGCAAACTAAATCAAGGACACTGCCAATAGGGTCCTCCAGCACTTAGAGGTCCAGAGGATCAGATGAAGCCAGCAGAGATGGGGAAGCATCCAGCAAAGTAGGAAGAAACTGGGAAAGGCTGGTGAACTTAGAACCCAAGTGAAGTGAGTATTTCACAGAAAAAGTGAGTATTTTACAGAAAATTAGATGCTATCGACCAGGGGATCTGGCAGCACAGAAGACCCCAACAACCCTGGTAAGAATAGTTGTGTTGAAACAGAGAAGATGAAAGCCTGATTGCAGCTGAGTTATAGAGAGAATGAGGAAGTGAAGACAGCAAATCCAAACAACAGTATTAGAAGTTTGGCAATGAAGAGCAGCTATAATGGAGGAGAATTTGGATGAATAGAAGGTGGTTTAATATGAGATATATCACACAGTTGTATGCTGATGTGAATGATTTCTGTAGGAAGTAGAAAGTGACAATGCAGGAAGGACAGGGCATGATTGCCAAAGCAAAATTCTTGAGGAGGCGAGACAATATGAGATTCTGTGATGCCTTGCACAGTGGAGAAGTTGTCCCATATGGGCACAGAGACTGTTGGAATGATGTAACCAGTGGGAAGATAGAGGCAGATAGAACTAGATGTAGGAAGATAAGGCAGACCTCTGCTAATTGCTTCTATTTTCTCAGTGAATTTATTAACAGAAACAAAGTCATCAGCTGAGAGTGAAGCTAGGGAAGATGCTGGAGGGCTGAGAAGAAACTCTGAAATGATCCCTCTGGTGGAGAGAGGAAGCTTCCCAGAGAAGTGTGGTGAGACTGTGTGACAGCAGAAATTAAATTTCAGTAAGCCTAGCCAGCAGAGCAGAATTCCTCCACCTGCTTCCTTTCTCCACAGTCAGCAGCTCAGGTGCAGATATGGTGCAGGTAGAGAATTGAGTTGTTCCAGGGTTTTGGGTTTCCCTTTATAATGGCTATGTGCATGCATGCCAAGTCACTTCAGTTGTGTCCAACTCTTTGCAACCTTATGGACTGTAGCCCACCAGGCTCCTCTGTTCATGAGATTCTCCAGGCAAGAATTATGGAGTGGATTGCCATGCCCTCTTCCCAACCCAGGGATCGAACCTGAGTTTCTTAATGTCTCCTACGTTGCCAGGCAGATTCTTTACCACTGCACCACCTATAATGGCTGCAAGGCAGTTTACTTTTTGTGACTAAAACAAAAAGTTTGTTTTAAATTTGGGAGTCCAGCTATGGTCTATTTAACCCATCACAGTAAATGAAACAAGATGTTTAAGCAATACTAAGCATAATTTAATCTAGGATTTAATTATATTTTTGTATTTGGAGAGTTTGAAGCAATTTATTTTGAAAGAACCTTAGAAATATGTAGGAATGATGAGGCTGCTTGTAATGTCATTTGATCTTTAGGATTTATACTAAGAAGTAAAGTTTGAAAGCCAGCTTGTGAAGGAGTTTGTTAGTCAGTGGCTTACTGGCACACCGGTATATATGCCCACATGGGTGTGCAGTCAAGAAGGCCAGGTTGAATTTAAGGCGCTCAGCTGGGCTCAGGTCTGCTCCTCAGGTCTTCCTTCAAAGGCCCAGGCTGAAATGGCTGTATGTTTCCTCATGGTAATAGCAGACTACAAGAGCTGGGTGCAGAAACACACACCGTCCCTTAAGATCTTGGCTAAAAACTGGCGCTAAAACCCGTGCCCACAGTCCGTTGGCCAAGTGAAGTTACATAGCCAGACCCGACATCAATGGGGTATGAAAATATGACCTGCTTAATGTGGGAAGCACTTCAAATTTCCACAGCAAAGAACAAAATGTGTCATTTTATTATTGGAGAGAACTGGGAACCATAATCCTCATCTGCTGGTAGGATAAGACTTCTTAACATCATTGAGAACTTCAAAGACAGAGGACTGAGGTTTCATATACACAAGTATTTGATATTATACATGATACAATCTGAAATGTCAGAAGCTCTCTGGACTTCTGGGTTCAGTGGTCTGAATCCCCATCTATCCCTTTCCTAATCTCCTAAACTGGTATTGTCGTCACATGGGTCCCAGTGATCTTATATTTATGAACTGACCACAAGTTCGCCCTCAGAAAAACAGCCCTTCCTTCCCTCCTAATCTGGCTTTGTGCTTGGAAAAGTTCCCACTTTAAGAACCTTAAGCTCTATAAATTTAAAAGAACTGTTTCTTCAGGCAAACATTTTTTTAATTCAGATAAAGTTTCAGAATGGCGTCTGTCTGGAAATGATGGGGGAAGGGAGACTTATAAGGGCTGTTGCAGATAACTGACTTAAAATGCTGGGCATGAAACAGTAGTTACCAAAGCCATTATCAGATACAGTTTTATCACTGGGTTCTTAAAGATTTAAATAAAAAGAAATTTTTAAAAAGGCAGGAAAAAAGTTTTCTTTGAAGTCTCAGAGTTGTTTGCCTTTGCAAGCAGAAGCAATGTTCTTGCCTCTTAGCAAAGTACTTTTCCTATTGATTCAACACTTCATTGCTTTTCTCTCTTCTTGGGACTTGAATGGGGGTCTCTTTCAGTGCTCAGAAGTCTTTTCAATAGATGATTTCCAGATTCTTAGATCCTTTCATCTTTGTCCACAGTTTCCTTCAGTTTGTTTCTTTTGATTCTGTTATGTGATGCTCTTCAGGGATTGTTGAATCCTTGAAGCTGTATTCCAACTCTGTTTAATGTTTTAAACACACACACACATTCTTTTAAAGAAAAGTGAATGTAGTTTGAAAATCATGATGAATCACTAAACATATTGTTGGGTATTTTGGTCATCTTTCTTCTTCAGTGAGAAATTTTAGCTTGAATTCTGTGTATTCTGCAGAGGCACTTAACTTACTTGCAATAAGCCCTTCAAACCCCTCAGTGCATTATCAAGTGCAAAACATCACACTTATTTTTTGGTCTGAATTTATGAGACAACACTTCCAGAATCATGGCTTGCATTAAGTTCTTCCATGTTATAGTTAGTACAAATCCTGAGCCAGAATCATTGAACAATGCAAGGTAAAGCTAGTCAGGGACAGAAAACCTGTATTTTATGCTCCATTTTTATTTAAGAAAATTATTTGGCTTCTTGAATATTTTTTAAAAAAAGAAAAGGTTAGTCTTATGGCCATCATTAGGTCTTTTACCTTTAGGTTATTTACCTTAATTTGCCCTTGTTACTACTTTTTATGTAAGAAAATAATCAACTGACTATATTGACATTTTAAAATCCAGCTTATTAACTAGATATTAAAATTCTCAGACAAGGCACTGAATTGTCCAACTTTGTTGATTAATTTGAGATGTTTGCCATATTAATAATTTGATAAATAAAAATTGTTTTTTGCTACTCTAAGCCACCTCAGCCCCCAAATATTAGGAAAATATTTTATTTAATGAGCATTTATTAAGTGTCTTTAAGTGAAAAGGATTGGTCCTTCTCTGTAATCTCCCTCAGGAAATAGTTTCATGAAGGTAGATAATACATTATATTCAATTAATTTCCAATATAATATCCTAAGACAGTTTTATTAACTCAGTGGTTATCCAATTAATAATAATTAAAAGCATTTTTTTCAGACTAAATCACTGATCTCTTGGTAGTAATTGCCTCAATAGAATAGCAAAATGGAGTCAGAAATAAGTATTTGACTCCATCTGGATTAAATTAATAGTGTTTACAATGCCTTTTGACGGACAAAGACAAGAATAAATGCCTTTAGGGTGAAATTGCATGAAGTGATTTAAGGGAGCAGTGCTCACCCTTATTTTAATCTATAATAGCTTTACAGTCTAGTCTTTTCACCAATAATTGTTAATTCTCACTATTTTCCAATCTTTGTGGGCATATTTCAAAAAAGGAAAGATTGTGTATTAAAAGAGACTTCCCTTCTAGCCTCAAATAAGAATATAAATAAGGAATCTGAGTCTAATTATCCAGCAGTATGTTATTCCCCAGAAGAAAAAACATGTTTAATCTTTTCAACTTTTTAGAAGACTTAAGAGAAAGCATCACTTCTCATCAGTAGGAGAAACAAATATATAGTTTACATTGTTTCTTTTCTTTTAAATTTTAGAATTTCAAACAGAAATTACTTTACTTACTCTTCTTTCCCATTTCCTTCCTCCCCTTTTCCCTCCCCTAGAACACAGTCCCAAAGCATGCAGTGTGGCAGATTAAGGCAGGCATCTGCCCTTGAAGGAGAGGACCACAGTGGCCCAGAGCAAGCTGTCAGAGTTCAAATCCAGCAAGAGAGTGGCCACCCAGGATGGCTGCCCCATGTAGGGGTCAGAGTCAGAGCTGGGTAAGGAGGGTGTCCACAAAGGGCAACCTGGTGTAGGCTGTCAGAGCCCAGAAAGAGGGAGGAAAGCATCCAGGCATGAGGCTACCCAGCACAGAATGCTGAAGCCCAAATAGGGTAAGCAGGTGTCCACAAGGTGAGGACAGGGCATCTCAACCTGAGTGAGATGAGTGTCCATGTGGGTAAAAGGGTGGCAGCAGAGATGGGTTACATACTAGGAGACTGATGAAATAAGTAAATAAATTAAGGATATTAAGAGTCAGGTTCCTAATGGTCAGAGTAGGAAGATACAGATATGGGAAGGAAGAAAACTGGAGTGAACCCCATGGTATTGGATCGAAATTGGAGGTATCAGTATAAACTCCTGACTTTCAATATAAATGAGTATAAAGACATAGAAAAGCTAATGTGTAAGTAAATAAAACTATTGTTTTAATATATTTGCATCTATGTTTTAGATATGGATATACATAACTAGCTGTGTCCACTGAGAGGGCTTGGGAACAGCCAAACTCTTAAGAGTAATGAACACACCCAGCACCCAAGAGCTTGAGTCATAAGTATGATTTTCCATTAACAGCAGCCTAGATTTCTTGGGGAATTATCCTAGACCTGGGTCAGGGAGAGTATAAGACGAGCATGTAACATCTTATTATATCAAAAAGCAAGGAAGTGCTCCAAGAATGATGAAAGTGATATGTGAAAGTGTTAGTCACTCAGTCATGTCCGACTCTTTGTGACTCCATGGACTGTAGCCCACTAGGCTACTCTGTCTATGGGATTCTCCAGGCAAGAATGCTGGAATGGGTTGCCATTCCTTTCTCCAGGGGATCTTCCTGACCCAGGGAAAAAACCCAGGTCTCCTGCACTGCAGGCAGATTCTTTACCATCTGAGCCACCAGAGAAGCCCCCAAAAAGGGGAAAATCTCAAAAGTATAGAGAAGCCAGCTTTAGGGGGCTGCCCCTGACCAAATCAGGGATTATTTGAGAATTAAAATAATCTATTGAAAAAAAAAAACAGGAAACCATGAATCCAAACAAATTTAAATCATGAATGAATTGAAAATTTAGTGAGAAATGGTTTCAAAGTACTAAAGAAAGTAAGAGTAACTTTCAATGGAAAAGCAGATGCCACGTTAACCAGGTGATCAAAGTGAACTTCAACAGCAATGGGTCAAATCTAAATTGTACATCACTTTAGTTGTAGCAAAGAGAACGTTGTGGTAGTCCTACCAAAGATAAATGACCTGAATATAATCAAAGAAATATCGAATGAGCCCAAATTAAGTGTTATTGTACAAAATATCTACCAAGTAATCCTTAAAATTGTCAAGGTTGTAGAAGTCAAAGGAAGACCAACTTCTTCAAGACTGAAGAAAACTAATGTGACCACTAAATACCCTGTGTGGTTCTGAACCAGATCCTTTTGCTATAGCGTATGTAATTAGGATGATTGGCAAAGCTTAAATGGGGGCTGAGGATTAGAAGTTAGCAATGACTCAGTGTTAATCTCCTGATTTTGATGGCTATTCTATGGTCATGTAGGAGAATGTAATTGTTGGAAAATGAACAGTGAAGTAGTCAGGGATGATGACACATCAGCTTAGCAGCATGCTCTCCAGTTGTTCAGGAAAAACAAGTTTCTGTTCTGTACTGTGCTTGCAACTTTTTAAAACCTTTACTACTGTTCCAAGTTTTAAAATAAAATACACTTATAAAATATAGTAAATTTTTTTGTGTACAGTGAAATAAATCTCATTATTTAATTTTGATTGTTCCCACCTTTTACTTGTGTACTCTCAGTAGTACACAAATTATATCTGGAGCTCAAGGGTAAAGACTGTGTCTCACGCATCTTTGTACCCCACAAAGTACCCAGAACATGATAGTCACTTCCCTTATTTATAGTCCCACTTTTTACTTTTTGCTGTCAACTTTAATAATGCTTCAAGAAAAACATATTAAAATGGCAATGTCTCTGAGAAATATTTCTCACTTTTCTCTAAATGCCTCAACACATATCTCATTAAACCCCATCCCATCCCCCAAATAAAATAAAATTAAATAATAGAAATGCATATCTTAGACAATCAAAGTCTTTATTATGCTTACTACTTAGTCATTTCATTGTTGTTAGTGATGATGCCGCTGTTGTTGTTTAGATTTTACCATTAGGCTACTTTTTTTCCTACCTTATCCACCTTTTAATATAGAGCTCCCACATTTCCTTTAGTAGAAATGCCACATGACCCACTTTTTTTTTCTTAACACACAGCATGCATTAGAGACCTTGTTGTCCATATTCTGATTTATATATATATAATATATATATATATATATTTTTTTGCTTCCAAACAGACAATTTGAGCCATGATATCGGGAATTGCCTAAGGCCAGTCAGCCACTCACTTTGTCCAGCACAGCCATCTTTATCAGAGGGCGGTGCTGTGGAAAGAATTTCACTGTTTTACTATATTTTGTCATTAGCGTTTTATAAAATGTAGTGTGTGCTAAGTGGCTTCAGTCGTGTCCAACTCTATGCAACCCTATGGATCATAGCCCACCAGGCTCCTCTGTCCAAGGGATTCTCCAGGCAAAAATACTGGAGTGGGTTGCCATTTCCACCCCCAGGGGATCCTCCCAACCTAGGGATCGAACCCGCATCTCTTATGTCTCCTGCACTGGCAAGCGAGTTCTTTACCACTAGCGCTACCTCGGAAGCCCTTATAAAACGTAGAGGAAGTAGGAAAATGGAATAGTTGATATTAGTGAAAAATAAGGATTTCATAGAAGTAATACTATTGAGATAAAGATAGAAATCAGTGGACAGGCCAAATGCTGTAGATTGCATTCCTATTCAGATGTTCATTGAACTTTAAGTTCGTTGAACGTTAAGCCAGGTGACAGAGTGTTTTATTATGGGGGGGAAGAACCAAGTTTACAGCATGTATATTACATATTAGAAATACATATTTGAAGATTGTGTTTAAGTTGGTATAGTTAGACTTAACTTATATGTTTGATAGTCAGCTTTCATTTATGCTTTCAGAAAGGCTTTATATATGAAAGTCACAGACTGCCTATAGAGTTCATGAGAGAAAAAGTCTGCTTCTCTCCTAAAATTCAGATAACTTTTCCAGAGTTGTAATTTCTAGCAGCTGTGACCTGGGGATGGAAGGACGGTTGAGAGCAATCACATAGGTGGCCGAGATGATCACCTCCTCCCTTAGCAGTGCCACTGGAATTATAGATGTCCCACCCACCCATAAATCTCATATGTGAATATCCAGGAGAAATGATCATCTTTTCTCTTTTTTAGCTGTAGGCTTGGTTAAAGCCAAGATTGTCATAGATTTTGTATAAGGTTTTCACTGAGATTCAAAATTCAAATTCAATTCTGAGGGCTATGTCCTACCATTCTTTTCCTGTTTTAACATAAAATGTCTGGAATGCAGGTCAATTAAAGATAGAGAAGGGAGAGAATAAAAGTAGAAAGAGATGAGGAACAGGAAGAAGAGGCAGAAAGACAACAGGAAAATAGAAATAAAGCTTGGAAGAGGGAAATGCTGATAAAAAAAGACAATGAAGAAAACTAAGACAGAAGGATTCAAATCTGACTTCATGACTCTAGATCTGGACACCAGATCCAGAGTGTTCCTTCTAACTTCTTTTTTCCCTCAACATTAAAGGGTCAAGAGCACCCTGTTATGGCCCCCGTCATGGGGTCCAACTTCCAAGTCACCATGTTACGTAGTAAGGACAATAACATTTGCATTTGCACAGTGCTCTGTATTTTTTATTGAAGTATAGTTCATTTACAGTGTTGTGTTAATGCGGCTGTACAGGAAAGTGAACTCAGTTATATCTATATATTTTGCTTTTTATATTCTTTTCCGTTATGGTTTATCCTAAGAAATTAGATATAGCTCCCTAATGGCAACCCACTCCAGTGTTCTTGCCTGGAGAATCCCAGGGATGGGGGAGCCTGGTGGGCTGCCATCTATGGGGTCACACAGAGTCGGACGCGACTGAAGCGACTTAGCAGCAGCAGCAGCTATACAGTAGGACCTTGTTTATCCATTCTAAATGTAATCTACTAACCTCAAACTCCCAGTCCATCCCTCCTCCTTCCCCCACTCCCTTGGCAACCACAAGTCTGTTCTCTATGTCTGTGAGCCTGTTTCTGTTTTGTAGATAGATTCGTTTGTGCCATATTTGAGATTCTACATGTGTGATATCACATGGTATTTGTCTCTTTCTGACTTATTGCACTTAGTATGATAATCTGTAGTGTATCCATGTTACTGTAAATGACATTGTTTCCTTCTTTCTTATGGTTGAGTAGTATTCCATTGTATACACTATATCTTCTTTATCCAGTCATCTGTTGTTAGACATTTAGGTTGTTTCCATGTCTTGGCTATTGTGAATAGTGCTGTTATGAACATAGGGATGCATGTAAGTTTTTGAATTATGGTTTCATCCAGCTATATGCTAAATCATATAGTAATTCTAGTTTTAGTTTTCTGAGGAGTCTCCTACTGTTTTCCATAGTGGCTGCACCAACTTACATTCCCACCAACATTGTAGGAGGGTACCCTTTCCTCCAAACCATTTCCAGCATTTGTTATTTGTAGAATTTTTAATTATGGCCATTCTAACTGGTGTGAGATGATATTTCATTGTAGTTTTGATTTGCATTTGGCTTCCCTAGTGGCTCAGCGGTAAAAAAAAAAAAAAAAAAAAAAAAACTGCCTGCAGTGCAAGAGCCTCAGGAGACATGGGTTCAATTCCTGGGTCAGAAAGATCCTCTGGAGAAGTCAATGGCAACCCATACCAGTATTCTTGCCTAGAAAATCCCATGGACAGAGGAGCCTGGTGGGCTACAGTCCATAGGGTCGCAAAGAGTTGGACACAACTGAAGCAACTTACCAATAATTAGTGATGTTGAGAATCTTTTCATGCACCTATTGACCATCTGTATTCCTTCTTTGGAGAAATATCTATTTAGATCTTCCCACTTTTTGATTGGGTTGTTTGTTTTCTTTGTTGTTGAGTTATAAGAGCTGTTTGTATATTTTGGAGATTAAGCCCTTATGGGTCACATCATTTGCAAATATTTTCTCTAATTCCATAGGTTATCTTTTCGTTTGTGGTTTCCTTTGCTATGCAAAAGCTTTGATTAGGTGCCATTTGCTTTTTTTTTTTTTTTTTTTTTTTTTGGTATTGCCTTGGGAGATTGGTATGATTTGGGAAATACTGGTACAATTTATGTCAGATAATATTTTCCAGTGCCCTCGTCTGGGAGTTTTATGGTGTTGTATCTTATGTTTAAGTCTTTAAGCCATTTTGAGTTTATTTTTGTGCATGGTGTGAGGATGTGTTCTAACTTCATTGATTTATGTGTGGAGAGTTGGTGATGGACAGGGAAGCCTGACATGCTGCAGTCCATGGGGTTGCAAAAAGTCTGACACGACTGAGCAACTGAACTGAACTGTCCAACTTTCCCAATACCACTTGCTAAAGAAACTATCTTTTTCCCCTTGAATATTTGTGCTTCCTTTGCCAAGCTTAATTGACCATAGCTGTGTGGGTTTATTACTCTATTCTGTTCCATTAACCCATATGTCTGTTTTTGCACCAATATCACACTGTTTTGATAAGTATAGCTTTGTAATATTGCTTGAAGTCTGGGAGGGTTATGCCTCCTACTTAGTTTTGTTTTGTTTTTCCCATAATATTGCTTTGGAAATTCTGGGTCTTTTAATGGTTCCCTATAAATTTTTGTATTATTTGTCCTAGTTCTGTGAAAAATGTCATGGGTAATTTGATAGGGATCACATTAAATCTGTAGATTACTTTGGGTAGTATTGCCATTTTAGCAATGTTAATTCTTCCAATCCTGGAGCATGGGATAGCTTTCCATTTCTTTGAATACTCTTTAATTTCCTTTATTAATGTTTTCTAGTTCTCAGAATATAAGTCTTTTATCTCCTTGTTCAGTTTTATTATCAGGTATCTTTTTTTTTTTGTTTTTTTTTTACATTCCCTTTTTGATATTTCATTGTCAGTGTAAAGAAATGCTACTGGTTTCTGAATGTTAATCTTGTATCCTACTACTTGTATCTTACTCCTACTAGGAATTTTTGTGTGGAGTCCTTAGGATTTCTATATATAGTATCATGTTATATGCATATAGTGACAATTTGATCTATTCCCTTCTAATTTGGATACTTTTGTTTCATTTCCTTATCTGACTGCTGTGACCAGGACTTCTAATACTGTATTGAATAGAAGTAGTAAGAGTGTGCATCCCACTTTCTGAAGCACTTTGGTGACATTTTTGCTATGTAGAAACTGAGACCTAAAAGGATTTAATTTTTTTTTTAATGGGGTAGGTGTTGGTTGTGAATGTCAGACGTTATCTCAAAATTTGACCTGATACTCAAAGCTCTGTTTTTGTGCTTTTCTTCCCATTCCACATTACTTATGTGTTTAAAGTAAATAGGAAATGAATAGTTATACTCAACTGTAAGTAGAGAAAGTATGGTGTTAGTGTTTAGGGCTATAATTAGCTAACCCTTATAAAATTAGAAAACTAAGCCAGTGCATGTACTGCTTATTGAATTGGCCAAAAAGTTCATTCAGATTTTTCCATAAGATATTACAGAAAAACCTAGATGAAGTTTTTGGCCAACCCAATACATAAACACATATACTATATAACATCTCAAAGTTATTTTTAGATGGTGAGATTTTAAACCACTTGTCTGTTTTGTATTTTCTAAATCTTCTACAATGAACATATATCACTTTCATAAAAAAAATATAAGAATCTAATGCAAATAAAGAAAATATATAAGAAATTTTATTTAAATCTTTTAACCTCTGCCCTCTTTCCTCTGTACAGATGCTAAAAGGTACAGGAGGGATATTCAAATAAATAGCATTGAATGACAGTAAGCAATAATAATAACTACTCAGTGAAATTAAGAAAAATTGTATTTCCTTCTGAGATTAAAAATATATATACAATGTTTTGATTCTACATTGGCTATATATTAGCTGTCAAAGTATTGTTGCCTATTTTAATCTAGAAAAACAATAGCATTTTGCCATTCTCTCTCCCTCAAAGATGTCTAAGCCATAGTAAATTATAGGCAACTTGCAAATGAAGAACTATTTCTGGAGGAGTGAATATCTGCCAGCCACAAGGCATTCTGGATCATGGGCAACCAAATATAACTCATCGCTATACTTACTTGAAGAATATTGCTGAGGACTTCATTGTTTTACTATACCCTCTATGAGAAGTTCCTCCTGTTATTTTTAGTATCAGAAGTGGCTTTACTCCTGCTAAGTCAGATTTGGGCCTATGTCTCTTATATTAGTGGCTGAGCAAATATAGCCCAACACTTAGTGGAGACATGTAGCAAAGAGCCCACGCAGCCCAACGCAAGCTGAGACCCAGCCTTACAGCACACACTGCAGGTACTAAGATCACCTCCAGATTCATCTGCATCCTCCCTACCCTCTCAGGGCCTGGTGCCCTCATCCACTTGTTTTCTATTTTATTTCTCTCTTTATATCATGTGTATTTTGGTAAATAATATTAAATCCTTTGGGAGATTAAAAAAGGCCATATAAATATGTGTATTCATTGACATATACATATATACATACACTTTCTAATTATGAATATGTGAAACCTTGATCTTTGGCTATGTCAGTTATGTTTTTCACACTCTATCTACCGCAAGTAATACTCAACAAGTAACTTACAACATACTACCCTAAATCCTTGTTATTTAAAATCTTTGTAACCCATAGCCCTTAATATGCCATGAACAATTAGTGGCAAAGCCATTTCTATCCAAAGAAACTGGCTCCAGGTCTGAATTCAACCACATGATCCCTTTGGCCTTGCTCTACTGTCACACCTCTTTGGGTGGTAGCAGAATTTGCTAGACTGCCCTCAAGAGGAAATAGAACTATTTCCTCCCTCTAGGTACTCTGACTGTAAAAACATCCATGACTTGTTTTCTAAAGTCAGAGATGGGAGAAGAGTGGCACGAGTAGGAGGGAAACGGAGAGAGAACAGTTTTTGGCATAATTTACTATCTGATCATAGAAAGATATGAATAACTATTTCCAGTTTTGGGAAAAGAAAATCAGATGCACGTTAGAAAATGGTAATGTTATGCCCAGAGTCCGAGTCCCCAAAACTGAGAGAATAAGATGTCCACAGCAATGCAAAAGCATAAAGGGGTTTATTACTAGCTCGAGCCAGGGCCCAGGTTTCATCCAGCACAGTGGAATCCAACAAGGGCCCCGAGTTCTGAATCACATCTACTTTTATACAGACGGTTCTTTGTTTCTGTAACAGCATGGCTGATTGGTTAAACCATACACGCACGCGGGACTTTTAAACCTCGCATCCCTATCTGGATTGGCTCGGGTCTGGCGCGGGTGGGGGGCTACAGGGGTTTTTCTGATTGGTCTAGCTACACTGCCTGCGGGCCTGCCCCTTAGAGCCTGTCCTGGCTTCAGTTTGGTCCTAACATTCCCCCCTGTCTTCAGCTACATAGAGGAATCTTCCTCTTTATTTTGGGGCAGGGCCTGATACTGTTGCCTCAGTACCATCAGTTGGACGGTATTGACGCAGTCTTTTATAAAGGCAACAAGCTTAGTTATTATGCATGGACCAAAAGTAAGTATTAATAGTAGCACTATTAGAGGGCCCACCAGCGTAGAAATTAGCGTTGTTAACCACAGGGACTGTTGGAACCAGAACTCAAATTAATTTTGAGACATTTTTTTTTTCTTTTTTGATTTAGCCCTTTTTTTATCTTGGCCAGGGACTCCCTGATTATCTCTGAGTGATTTACATAAAAACAACGTTTTTCCCTTAACACAGCACATAGGCCCCCTGAGAGACTTCATACTCAAGATACTTTTTGGGAATTGGGGCGGAGGTCTCTTTCTTCTGTAATTTCTTCCTGCTGTGCACGGGTGTAGGCCTGCCTAGCAGAGCAGAAGTCTCTCTACCTGATCTAAGTTGGGTTTTTTCACATCTGAAACCAGCTTTTACCCTTGTAGTTGCAGCAATTTAGTTGGTCCCTCTCAGAGATAAAATAGACAAGGGCCAAACAAGAGACCTAACAGGATGGTCATCTCTGGTCCCTGGAAACAGAAGGCAACATTTGGGGTGAGGGTTGCAGGGTTTGTGACCCCTTCTGATTGGTTGGTGGTGAGGCAACAGAGCAGTGCTCCAAGAATCTTGTGTTCAGTCTGAAGTCTTTTACCTGGGTGGGGGCTCAAAGACATTGTAATGCATATTTCTTTGAGTAGGAACCAGGACTTTGTCTGGAGGCTGTACCAACCTTTGATAGTTTCTATTTTTGTATCCCCTCCCTCCCCTGATTAGCAATTGTTTGAATCTATGCTTTGGAATTCAGGGAAGGCCAAGGAGGCTGAACAAAGTCTATATCTTACAGATAAGAAATGGAGAACACAGAGCAGATCTGTACTCCAGAGCCCCACAGAGTCCGGCTCAGTTTTAATTTTAGGGAACTAGGCAACAAAGACTATGATAACTTTCGGTCAAAATGGGGCATAGGACTGCCCCAGCTTGGAGTATAGACACTGAATCGGAAGTATTTCTGAGTTCCAAGTTTTAGATCTGAGTCTTGTATGATTAAAATCTTAATCTCATTTCTTTTTAGAAGAATAGGTCTGAAACCCAGTCTGGACCTGGCGCTTCAGGGAGACTTGTAGCCATGTAGTCAGTTGCCTAGTTTTATAAAAAGTAAGGTTAGTAGCTTCCAGCAGACATTGTTTTGAAAATGGTGGCATCCAATCCTGACACGACTCAGAAAACTCAAGTGTTTAGCAATACAAGGTCTAATCTGAAAGTATACCCACAGCATCACCTAGTTATTTCCCAGGATATCTGAACCATAGCTACTCTATTTTGACTTTTAATTGTAAACTATTTTTAATAGCCAAAGCAGATTTTACCGTTAATGACAGTGTTTTTCTAGATATAAGAAGATACAAGAATTGGGACTCATAAAATCTTTTCCTGAGAAGATCTAACTATCTGATGGCCTGTTTTGCCAGTTTTTCCCAGAGCACAGAGTGCCTCATTTCTGATTTTTACCCTGAACTCCTTTCAGGGGCGTTGAAAGTCAGCAGTTGCAGCGGCCATGATTTAATCTTTGTAGATGCAGATGGCGAGTGTCAGTCTTCAGTTGGCAGAGCCCTTTTTGCTCATAAACTTGACCATGATTATGAGGGGGGCACGTCATGACCATTTTATCCCAGGGTGCTGAGAGTGTCCATTTTCAGGTAAACAGGCCACTCAATGTGCTGTTACTGGACTAGGCCATGAAACAGTATCTAAAATTCTCTGAACCATCTGTCTTACTAGCTTTTTGGTCCAGGAAAATATTCCCTCTTGTTGCTTCTTGCCGTATCTAGAGTTACACTGTTACCATCATCGATCTCATATGGGACTATATATTATTCTATTAGAGGCCTCACACACATACAGTGTAAGAAACAGCAATTTTGTAAAACAGGTGAAATACAAATAACATAGCCAGCAGTATTAGGAAAGTCACAAGTAAGACTTATGTTAAGAACTTTCATTAGATGTAGCCCAGTATATCTTCAGGTCATCTGATTTAGTCTGTTCTGTAGAATCTTTATCTTTCAGGGAAATTATATATTGGCACCATCTATAAGGAACATAGCCCAGTTTTTTAGTGTCACTAGACTGATTATCTTTAGTATGATTTAATTTTTTAAGTAAATTTTCTCAGGGCCAACCAGTTAGTCTGGTGATAGAGAAATTTATCAAGATAACCCAGAACTAGACACAGGTTATTGGCCACAAACCCAACAATTGGATTGATTTTGAAACTAGCATAGGATCAGGCCTATGATAGAAAAGCATTTGACTTATATGCAAAGGTCTAAGAAGACAAGAAAACATAAATGATCATACGAATCAGGTCCAGCATCTTGGGGAAGCTGTCTACCTCTGATGTCGTCGTCTTCTCATCCTGGTGTAGTGTAGTTTCTCCTGATAAAAAAAGTCTTTCCATCTATGTTGGAGACAGTCCCTTAGATTATGTCTTTTTCCAGTCCTGGTTTCAGGTCATGAGGCATCTGATCTTCATCCAAAGACAGATTACTGAGATAAGCTTCAGAAACAAACTTAGGGTGTTCTTCAAGAATTTAATTAAATTTTACATTAACATTATATAACAGCAAAGAACTATCTAAGAGATGAGTCTTACTAGATGCAGACCTCCATTAACAAACTGGTATTTAACATTTCAAAATATCTTTTTTTTTCCTTAAAGTTACTCTTATTTTTATTAAATATAACCAAATTAAGGCTAGTTTGTTTGCAAAACAGGTCTGTTTTTACTGATTTTGGTCTAATGATTTTTATAACCATAATTGATTATAGGCTTTTTATTTTGCTGAAACATTTATAGAGTTTCAGACTAAACTTTTAAAATAAAACAGGGCTGGGAATCTCACACCAAAGGCTTATCACAGATTTTGCCTAACAAATCTAGGTGAATTTTTCCCTTTTTAAGGTTTCAAAAATTTCTTGAGATTTTTGTATCTGTGAGGTAACATTCCTAACTCATTTGATAGACTTACTGGAAACCTAAGAACTTCCAATTTTTGGAGGAGTCAGATATAAAATATAATTGTTTTGTTTATAACGTTTAATTTTACCGAAGTATTGTCATAATTAGTTTGAGAGGAAGATTTTCCCTACTCCCTGAAAACATAAGATTCAACCCCATAATTTTTTTAGATAGAAACCATAAAAGTTATAAGCATATTCACTGGTTTATGCAGTCCTTTTGCTGACTTTTGTGAAGTCATCAGGTTTTTCATTAAAATACCAGGACATATCAGAATGTTAAAAACTCCATATAATTTTTAGGATATCTGTATTAGTAATTTTACCCTACATTATAATATGAGCAGATGTATTACTCATTTGATAATCTTTTTTTATGTAATTTAACCAACCAAATAAATACAGTTTAATATCTCTCTTTAGGATGCTTCAGGGGCCCTCTGAAGCACCCCAAAGTTAGCTAGAAGCCAAAAGTGCTTCATAGAATAATTTAGGAAGTTTTGTCAACAAATATCAGAAAGGTTTTGAGCACTCAGTAAGATGGGACTATAGGTCACTGTGAAACAATAGCTATTCACGCAGCCAAAGTAACAATATGGGATTTCAGAGGCAAATACAGAACAGACCATTTAAGAAGCAAATGAACTTAAATCTATTGTCAAATGCAGTTCAACATCTGAAGAAAGTGTGTCCTTTTAACAGAGAGAAAAGCCAAATTCAAGTTTTTGTGCCAGCTTATTTTTAGTCATTAACAGTCCCAAATTTCTTTAGCTTCTTTGTAAGAGGAAACTAATGTTCAGTAATAAATGTTTCAAAATTTTACTCTATTTGGAAATGAGCTAGCTAGTCAGTGAACTTCCGTCACTTAGTTTAGCACAACCCAATTCAAGTTACCGCAATTTGGACAGACTATTTCAGACAGACATTCCTAAAGCATAATTATTCTTAATAAAGTCTATCTAAAAGCTCATATCTCATTTACATTTTTTTTGAAGTTTTTTTACTTGAGGTAATTTTTTTTTGTTGACAAACTTGTAACAGATATAATATTTAACATATTAAACCTAGGTCAATGAAATTTTTATTTTAATGTTAAGTACTCTAAGACATGTCTATATTAGATAGGTCAACAAACAAACATTAATATCAGGTATTTAACATTGAATATTTCCCAGTTCACATGAACCTGGAATTTATTGTTTAATTTAGGATTACTTGATTTGTAAGTGCTTACCTTTATTTAAGCCAGATAAATAGATCTCATATACAAATTAACCTCAAAAATATTACCCAGAGACAGAGACATACCAAGACATATTTAGACAGACACAGTGCAAGATTTAGCTTTAAGTCTTTTTTTTTTTTCCTTCTCAGTGTCAGGAGTTAGAGATAGTCTAGATAAGTGTTCTTAAGAGCCCTGGTCTCAAGGCACAGGGAAAGAAAATCAAGTTCTAACAAATGGCGGCAGGTCTAAACCACATGGTGGCCAGACAAAGCAAAATGGCCATCAAAAATCACGACACAGATCACAGAGTTAAAACACACACATATAAACCCGGCAGTCCTCATCAAAGTGAAGGTGAAGTCGCTCAGTCGTATCAGACTGTTTGCGACCTGTGGACTGTAGCCCACCAACCCTTTCCGTAACATCAAAGATTTTAAGGGAGGAAAGGAAGCCAGGTTGAAAGAAGAAGGGGGAGGAGGCGGGAGAGGGGGCAAAAGGGGTGGCCTTACAGACGTCTCCTGCCACCTATAGATACCCAGGCCTTACGGGACTTTTCCCTGGGCCTCCAGAGAAGGGAGGACTGGAACTCGGCCCTACCAGAAATCAGAACCAGAATTTGAGTTTTCTGCCAAGAGGAGGTGATCAGTCTCCAATCCTCAGCTCAGGCTGAGGGCCCTTCGACCAGATTTCTGAGTCTAGGACCAGGGGACTAGAAAAACAGGGAAGGATAGGAAGGGTTAAGGAGAGGAGACAGAGAGGGAAGGGGAGAGAGATCAATAAAGTTTTTTGTTTCTTACCGATCGGGGCACTCTGGCCAGTTGTCCGCATCAGGAGGAGACCAGGGACAAAAGGGTCCCAGTTGTGGCCGCTGGGTCTGGTCCATCGGCAGGCAAGCTGGCCCCTGAGTACCCCGAGTGGTCAGGATGTCAGTCTCGGTGAAGAAGAATCCCACCAGAATCACCATTTGTTGCAGGAAGAGGGACTCCTTCCAGGGCCCAAAACTGGGCTCTTGCCTAACACTCGGAAATGAATTGTCCTAGGAGACATATGTGCTGACAAAGCAAGAGATTTTATTGGGAAAGGGCACCCGGGTGGAGAGCAGCAGGGTAAGGAAACCCAGGAGAACTGCTCTGCCGTGTGGCTCACAATGTACAGGCGGTGTCTCCTTTAAACCTTTCCCGAACTCTTCCGGTTGGTGGAGGCTTATTAGTTCCGTATTCATTATCAGGATCTCCTGTCATAAAACAACTCATGCAAATGGTTACTATGGTG
The DNA here is from genome assembly GCF_032405125.1 of Capricornis sumatraensis. Taxonomy (NCBI): domain Eukaryota; kingdom Metazoa; phylum Chordata; class Mammalia; order Artiodactyla; family Bovidae; genus Capricornis; species Capricornis sumatraensis. The sequence goes on from NC_091069.1 coordinate 216,484,379, forward strand.
CCTGGCCTGGGTGGGGCGGTCTCAATCAGTGTGCTTCCCGTAACAATTCCCCCTGCAAGATGGGGTATATAGCAGCGCCATTGGTTCAGGCTCCTTGAGATTCTTTGGGTTCTTTCTTACATGTGTCACCAACACCTGAGGGGTAGAAAATCCCTGTTGAGGCAAAAAAGGTTTTACCCAAGGGGGTGGGGGGGCTTGGTCAGGGTGTCCGATCCGCAGTCGGAAGATGATATCTCGGACTTGGTGTACAGTTCCCAAGTCAAAGGTGCCTTCTGAGGGCCAGCCTACATGGAAGGTCAGCCATTCTGTGCTGCAAAAAGTTATTAATTTGTTCTTCTTCACCAGCACCGATAGATTCTGTGCTCTAGACTTAAAATCAGAAAAATGGTCAGTCCTAAGGGACAACGGAGTGGAAGTCTTTTGCCCCATGATTACAGGACAGAACACAGGAGACAAGATGAACACACAGAGATCAGTGACAATGCCGGCACACACAAAGATGTGATGAACAGAGGAGACAAACCTCGGCCAAGAACACAGTACTAGGTCTTCCTGGGCCTCCTGAACCCTCCTATCCCTCTAGGTTATCTTACCAACAAGGTGTTCACAGAGCCAGCCGCCTTCCCAGCACGATGCCGGGCCTCGGCCTTACGCCGGCTAAGACGACTAATTCGCCCCTGATTAAGCCTGACAAGAGCTCTCTTCTCACCAGAGCCAGCTGCCTTCCAGCGGGTAAGCTGGGCCTCGGTCTTACACTGGCTAACCAAACTTAACACCGGTGTTCAGATAGCTTTCCTCCAAGTGAGGAAACCCCTTCTACCGGGAGAATGTTATTCTTCCCAGTTAAAGGGATCCCGGACGAGCCCCCAAATGTGATGCCCAGAGTCCGAGTCCCCAAAACTGAGAGAATAAGATGTCCACAGCAATGCAAAAGCACAAAGGGGTTTATTACGAGCTCGAGCCAGGGCCCAGGTTTCATCCAGCACAGTGGAATCCAACAAGGGCCCCGAGTTCTGAATCACATATACTTTTATACAGACGGTTCTTTGTTTCTGTAACAGCATGGCTGATTGGTTAAACCGTATGCGCACGCGGGACTTTTAAACCTCGCATCCCTCTCTGGATTTGCTCGGGTCTGGCAAGGGCGGGGGGCTACGGGGATTTTTCTGATTGGTCTAGCTACACTTCCTGCGGGCCTGCCCCTTAGAGCCTGTCCTGGCTTCAGTTTGGTCCTAACAGGTAAAAGTTATATAGCGATTTGCCATAGTAGTGGATGTTGACATGGGGGATTATGGTAGGGAGACCACTTTTTCTCATAATATTCCAAATAGGAACGAACAAAAAAAGTGTGTGTGTGTGTGTGTGTGTGTGTGTGTGTGTGAGCACACGCGCACACACAAGAGAGAGAGAGAGAAGGTGGGGCCAACCAGGGAAAACCAGAACTACAAAGAGAAAGCATGCTGCATGCAAGACCCTCCTTTTTATTGTAAACAAAGTAAGGAAGATCCCCAGCTTGATCCTTATGAAAAACATATTTTCTATGTTTTGCTTTCTTAAGCTCTGATGATTACTTCTTTGTGGAACTAATACTCAGTGAATTTATTTCTAACCAGTCATCACTTGCAACAAGTATGTTTTCAAAATGCTTCAACTTACAGGAAATATAAAATTGTGATTCCAAAACACCTTCTTGAAATGTGGCTTAGGAAAGATTTCAAAGGGAAACTGCAAGCTGTGGCATTTGCTTCCCCTTCCACATCCTTTAAAGCTGTCGGGTTTTTTGTTGCTGTTATTTTTTGGTGGAGTTTGCCCTTAACTGACATGAGGGCTCTGGGGCAGGTGAAATGCACACTGAAATCTCAAAGCATGGCATGCAGATTCCTGAACTCCCACAGACCTTGACAGACACAACCAAGCCAAACTTCCTAGAATCATAAACAACAGGGTGCAGAGGGAAATTGCAATTGTACGATTCCCAGTCATTCAAAGAAATCGTTAAAATATTCTAGAAAAATGTCAAAAGTTATTTTACACAAAAATTTTACAACTTGTTCCACTAAGCACAGGATGAGTTTAAAATTCCTCTGGCAATTAGAGGCCATGGGCTATTTATTTAGAGAAGGTGACGGGGTGATTAAGTGGGTATAACTTGCCCCAGGCACACAGTCCTACCAACCTCCATCCTCTCTGAAAGAGGGTTAGCCAACATTTGCTGCACTGTTATTGTGTGCCTGGCCCCATTCTAGCCTAGAGGACACAGAGATCAATAAAACTGTGTCCTCAAAGCCCTTATAGTCTAGAGAAGAATAGAAGTTTCCCATCAACTCATGCAACAGGCAGTAAAGACAAGAACTTAGATATCTGAATTCAAATTCTGGCTCTGTCTTATAGCCTATAGTGTGTGACCGTGTGACTTTGGGAAAGTTATTTGCCTTCTGTGCCTCAGTGTTTCATACATGCACGTGTGCGTGCGCACACACACACACACATCTACAGAAGACCCTTGAACAACACAGGTTGCAACAGTAAGATCCGCTTAAAAAGGGGTTTTTTTTCACTAGTAAATATTACAGTAGTACACAATCTGTGATTGACTGATGTCCTCAGATACAGATAAACTGGGGATATGGATGGCAGAGTATAAATTACACTTGGATTATTAACTATGTGAAAGGTCAGTGCCCCTGTGTTGTTCAAGGGTCAACTGTGCATTCACCTACACACACACACACACAAGATCCTCTATTATGTGGTGGCTGTGAGAATTAACGTATATTCATCACTTAGAAGACTGCCTTGCCTTTAGTAACTACTATGCACGTGTGCTCAATCACTTCAGTCGTGTCCGACTCTTTGCAACCCTATGAACTGTAGCCAGCCAGGCTTCACTGTCCATGGGGATTCTGCAGGCAAGAATACCGGACTGTGTTGCCATGCCCTCCTCCACAGGATCTTCTCCACCCAGGCAGGGATCAAACCCAGGTCTCCTGCATTGCAGAAGGATTCTTTACCCACTGAGGCACCTGGGAAGCCCATAGTAAGTGCTATATGTATTTATTAAATAACTAAATATTTAGGTTGGTGCAAAAGTAATTGCATTTTCACATTGTTGAACTTTGTTTTATATTGGAATACATTCTTAAATGTGGTTATATTTTACATCATTTTAATGTGCATTTCTTGCTTTGTGATTTTTGCCAATGACTTGTTACTTGCTGTTTATATTTATTTTAGACCAGAGAAATGATGTTAGACAAAAAAAAAAAAAAAAAAACAAATTCAAGTGATTTTCTTATCCAAGTTCAAAATGGGTCATAAAGCAGCAGAGACCACTTGCAACATCAGCAATGCATTTGGCCCAGGAACTGCTAATGAATGTACAGGACAGTGGTGGTTCAAGAAGTTTTTCAAAGGAGATGAGAGCCTTGAAGGTGAGCACAACAGCTGACCGTCGGAAGTAACAACAAACAACTGAAAGGATCATCGAAGCTGATCCTCTTACAGCTACATTTAGAAGTTGTCCAAGAACTCAGAGCATCGACCATTCTTCACTCGTTTGGCATTTGAAGCAAACTGGAAAGGTGAAAAAGCTCAATAAGTGGCCACTTCGTGAGCTGACTGCAAATCAAAAAAATCATCATTTTGAAGTGTCATCTTCTCTTATTCTATGCAGGAACAACGAAGCTTTTTCCAATTGGATTGTGACATGTGACAAAAAGTGGACTTTATACAGCAACCGGCAATGGTCAGCTCAGTAGTTGGACCAAGAAGCTTCAAAGCACTTCCCAAAGCTAAACCTGCACCAAAAGAAGATCAGAGTCACTGTTTGGTGGTCTGCTGACCATCTGATCCACAAGTTTTGTGAATCCAGGCAAAACCATTACATCTGAGAAGTATGCTCATCAAATCAATGAAATGCACTGAAAACTGCCGTGCCTGCAGCTGGCATTGGTCAACAGAAAGGGCCCAATTCTTCTCTGCAACAATGCCCAACTGTGTGTCACAAAACCAACACTTCAAAAGTTGAACAAATTGGGCTACGAAGTTTTGCCTCACCCACCAAATTCACCTGACCTCTCACTAACGAACTACCACTTCTTCAAACATTTCAAAAACTTTTTGCAGGGACAGTGCTTCCACAACCCGCAGGAGGCAGAAAATACTTTTCAAGGACTTGTTGAATCGCAAAGCACAGATTCTTATGCTATAGGAATAAAGAAACATTTCTCATTGGCAAAACTATGTTGACCGTAAATGGTTCCTATTTTGATTAATAAAGATGTGTTTGAGCCTAGTTATAATTTAAATTTCATGGTCCGAAACCACAATTACTTCTTTTTTTTCACAATTACTTTTTCGCCCACCTAATAATAACATTATAAACAAGATCCTTAAGAGAACCTTGCACGACTCTGAGAATGAATAAGAGGTATCTCTGCCAGCCAGAGAACATCAGGAATGACCTCTCAGAGATACCATGCTGGAACAGGGTCTGTGGGAGACTCAGACAGAACAAGTCCAAGTTCACTAGGTGGGCAGGTGAGAGGAGCTGTGCTCCTTACCTCCTCCCCCAGTGTATCTACACAGCAAAGGGAATCAAACTAGAAGCAGAGCCAGAGTTCTGCCCAATTTATAGGGAAGTTTCTTGAGTTCTAGGTTCAAAATTCAGGAGAATTTACATTCTATTCCCTAATATATTTACGCTTATTCCAAAATAGTAAAAATAGTTTTTATTTCTCACCATTGAGTAAAATTGATATTGGGGCAGATGACCCATGCCTGCCTTTGGGGTAGATGTGACCTCATCTGGGCAGCAAGTGGCAGAAGAATTAGAGGATATAAAGATAATGAATTACTAGTTTGGCATATGAGGGGTCAGGATTAGAGGGTAAGTCAGCCAGGGTATTGGTGGTTATGGAGTGAGTGACAAGACTTCCAGGCAAACCCCACACCAGGCAATGCCAGGATACTCCATAGCAGACATCCTACAAAACCCTCAGGAGCTGCTGTGAGGAATAAGACAAGGTAGCCTGCTAGTGTTAACTAAGGGAAAACCCTAAAATTCAGATAGATAGATACATATATACTCTGTCCTGTGGCTCTTAATATTGAAAGCCCAGCTAAGATGAGAAGGCAATATGTGCCTGAGCAATATGACCTCAGAGCTGACTGCCCCCAAGATGTGACTTCACATGATGGTGTTTCTATCTGGTTTCTAGGTAGTCTTTGTATTTGCAGACCCAGAAATGTGCTTTTATCAACACTCTGGGTATGAAGCAATTTCTCTGACTTTGGCTTGCATTAACCAAACGCACAGAATTCATTCACTTACAATGAGAAAAACAACTTTCATCAAACTGAAAAATACCAGATAGTTATTGAGAAAACTATCTACCAAACACTGAGGAAATACTTTACAAATGTTATTGACTATAATTCTCAAAACAATCTTACAAGGTAGATGTCAGAGAAACTATTACTGCTTGTGGATATCTCTGTGTATATCTACATTTCCCTGCCTCCTTGCAACTCTACTGGACAATAGAATTAGAGAAGCAATCAATGTGGTCACTTCTGAGCAGAAGTGGTTACATGTATGATGTGCCTTCCCCACGTTCTTTCTCAGACATACAGCCAGGAACAAAAGGTACAGTGGGTCTACAGGCTAGAAAGAGGAAGGAAACGTTAAGAGGAAGGCCATCACTATGAAATCAAAGCTGTTCTCTTTCCTAAATATACATTCTCAGGAACCATGTCTGGTCCAGATGAGATTCTAGGACCCAAGTGAACACAGAGAAAAGAGGTTGGAATGGGCCTGTCACAGGCTACATGGGGGAGTGCCAGGGCTGGGATAGAGAGAAGAACCATTGCAGAGGGATCAAGAAATGGGGCAAGGTGAAGGTCGTGGCCAAAGGGGAAAAAATTCAGAAGTACTTCCAGGTGATGACAAGGTCTAGGCTGCGAATGTTCCAAGGGTTGGCAGAGGTAGAGAAGTAGAGGCTTAGGGGTAGTCAAAGAATGATGGTGAAAGGGTCCAGATGAGTCATCAAAATATCAAAATCTTTAAGTAAAGGCCTTAGATTTATGAGATCACAAATCCATTATTTAATACATAATGTACATAAACATAGACATCTGATACCCTTGGAATCCTGCCTTATTTTCATTAGTGATTTTCTGCATCATACCCATGTGTCATCCAGACAGGATTACTTCAAGTCCTCTAAGACAGAAGTTTGATAGAAAACTTTAATGCAGTGTATGTGTCCTTGTTAACAAGAATAAATCATATGAAAACTGACAGATCTTTGGAATGAGCTTAATGAATTTATATTTTGATTTTGAGACATAGGATCATGAAGACATGAACTCTGCTATTGTCTTCAACCCAATATTTTCTTTTTTATTTTTCTAAACGGAATATGGGTGATGCTTCACAGATATAATGGGGTCATTCTTTTAAAACAATGAGCTTAAAGAGTCCACATCTTTAGTATATTCTATTATGTTGTTGTTGTTCAGCCGTTCAGTCATGTCCAATTCTCTGACCCCCTGGACTTCAGGGCTCCAGGCTTCCCTGTCCTTCATTATCTCCTGGAGCTTGCTCAGACTCACATCCGTTGAGTTGATGATGCCATCCCACCATCTCATCCTCTGTCACCCCCTTCTCTTCCTGCCCTCAATCTTTCCCAGCATCAGGGTCTTTATCAATGAGTCAATTATTTTCATCAGGTGGCCAAAGTATTGGAGTTTCAGCTCCAGCATCAGTCCTTCCAATGAATATTCAGGATAGATTTCCTTTAGGATTGCTGTCTAAGGGACTCTCAAGAGTCATCTCCAACACCAGTTTGAAAGCATCAGTTCTTCAGTTCTCAGCCTACTTTATGGTCCAACTCTCACATCGGTACATGACTACTGGACTAATTTACTATTTTTTCTTTAATTAAGAGTCTCAAAAAAAAAAAAAAAGAAAGAAAGAAAAACCTCTCCCTATACTCTTGGGGCAGATATATTGGAGAATAAATGTTACTAACTTGGTAACATGCATTATTGAAATATTACCAGAAAACAAACCAGTGAAGCCTTCTTGGCTTATGTCAGGGAATAGCCAGAAAATTCTATAAATAGTATAACCATCTTAAATTTAATTGATAAGTTTCCACTTGATCAAATGGAACTCTGACTTTTGTACATTAATTATAAGAAGAAATATTCACAAAAGCCATTAGTACTTATAGATGAGGCAAGCAGAGATATACTAAAAAGGACCCTCTACTTCCAAAGGAACTTTTTTTGCCACTTTCTGTTGATTTTGAAATTCCTTTTACTGAGGACAAAACTCATCTTTCAGAAAGAAAGAAAAGACTTAAAATATAAATATATAATGTATCTCTAAAAGAGGTAATATACTGGCTGAAATTCACAAACTGGATTCTAGTATATTCTTGAGTAGGTTTAATTAAATATCAGAATTCTGAGCTATTGGAAAAGAAGGAGGCAAAAAATGAATTAAGGTAAAGACTTGTTGGAATTACATTTCCAGATTTTTTGGCTAATATAGTTGTATACAGTTCTCCTTTATTTTTACACTTCTTACCCACTCCTGGACTCACCTAGTACTAAACAATACCTTTAAAAGTTACTTTAATTCGCGCAATCCACTATTTCCTCTTGCATAAAAACAGACCTGGGTTAGCCCTGTTTTCTTTTTTTAAATGTTTATGTATTACTTGTTTATTTTTGCCTGTGCTGAGTCTTCATTGTTGTGTGGCCTTTCCCTACTTGCAGCAAGCAAGAGTTACTCTCCAGTTACTGTGCACCAGCCTCTCACTGTGGTGGCTTCTCTTGTTGCGGAGCACGTGCTTTAGGGCACAAGGGCTTCAGTAGCTGCAGCACGTGGGTTCAGTAGTTGTGGCTCCCGGGCTCTAGAGCACAGACTCAAAAGTTGCGGTGCATGAGCTTAGCTGCTTTGTGGCATGTGGAATCATCCTGGATCAGGAATTGAACCTGTGTCTCCTGCATTGGTAGGCACCAGGGAAGCCCACTAGCAATGCTTTCTTGAAAAATCTCCAAGATATTTAGGCCAAAATTGTTATACAAATGTAAAATATTATAGTGGTAGGTGTGCTATGATGTGATATTTATTAGAAAATCAAGGTCCTGAAAATATGTGCACTGTTTGATAGTCCTTTCTTCTGAGCTTACAAGACTGCCCTCCCCTGACCTCAGGTCCAGCTCTCCAGAACTGTGTCCTCCTGCCTTGTTGATAAACAAACACGTTGCTTATACCTCAAATGTAATGTCACCTCTGATCTGCTACAGTGATAGAAAACACACAGAGGAGACAGGAGGACTCAGGGTAGGTGAACTGCACTTGTGTCACAGTTTTCTTTTTAAACAAAATTACTTGTTTGTATTTACTTGTTTGGCTGCAGTGGGTCTTAGTTGCAGCATACGGAATATTTAGTTGCAGCATATAACATCTAGTTCCCTGACCAGGGATCAAACCTGGGCCCCCTGCACTGAAAACTCATAGTCTTAGCCACTGGAACAAAAGGGAAGTCCCTGTGCTTCCTTCATGTGATTTAGTGATTTTTGTAGGGTTGGATGTTGGTAAGTGGATGCCACTAGCTATGTGTGATCAGAATGCAGACCCGTTAATTTTTTTTCTGAGTCTAGCATAACTACAGGACACTGGAAACTGAGCCTGCCCCATCTTCCCTCTGTGCCCTCAACTTTTTATTTTCTTTCACAATGCATCTCTGGTCCTCTCTCACCAAGGATTGCATTATGATTAATAAGTTCACTGACACCAAGAAAATAAATAGGCAGACTTGAGAACTAAAGCACATCCCTGACCATTCTCTTTCCCTTTGGAACAAAAGAATTAATGGAAATAAATAAAGGAAGAGTCAAAGAAATTAAAATAATCAAAATGGATACTTAGAGAAAATATGCCCTCATGACTGGATACCCTTCAACTAAGACTCAAATAATCTACCTCCAAAATGATGCAAAAAAAAAAAAAAAACACAAAAACATGTCTAATCTTATCTCTTCCTAGTTTTGATGCTGATTTTCCATTTCCAGAAAAATATCTATTTCTGCTTTATTGACTATGCCAAAGCCTTTGACTGTGTGGATCATAATAAACTGTGGAAAATTCTGAAAGAGATGGGAATACCAGACTACCTGACCTGCCTCTTGAGAAATCTGTATGCAGGTCAGGAAGCAACAGTTAGAACTGGACATGGAACAACAGACTGGTTCCAAATAGGAAAAGGAGTACGTCAAGGCTATATATTGTCACCCTGATTATTTAACTTCTATGCAGAGTACATCATGAGAAACACTGGGCTGGAAGAAGCACAAGCTGGAATCAAGATTGCTGGGAGAAATATCAATAACCTCAGATATGCAGATGACACCACCCTTATGGCAGAAAGTGAAGAGGAACTAAAAAGCCTCTTGATGAAAGTGAAAGAGGAGACTGAAAAAGTTGGCTTAAAGTTCAACATTCAGAAAATGAAGATCATGGCATCCGGTCCCATCACTTCATGGCAGATAGATGAGGAAATAGTGGAAACAGTGTCAGACTTTATTTTTGGGGGCTCCAAACTGACTGCAGATGGTGATTGCAGCCATGAAATTAAAAGACATTTACTCCTTGGAAGGAAAGTTACCACCAACCTCAGTTCAGTTCAGTTCAGTCATTCAGTCGTGTCCTACTCTTTGCGACCCCACGAATTGCAGCACGCCAGGCCTCCCTGTCCATCACCAACTCTCGGAGTTCACTCACACTCACGTCCATCGAGTCGGTGATGCCATCCAGCCATCTCATCCTCCGTCATCCCCTTTTCCTCCTGCCACCAATCCCTCCCAGCATCAGAGTCTTTTCCAATGAGTCAACTCTTCGCATGAGGTGGCCAAAGTACTGGAGTTTCAGCTTTAGGATCAATCTAGACAGCATATTAAAAAGCAGAGACATTCCTTTGTCAACAAAGGTCCGTCTAGTCAAGGCTATGGTTTTTCCAGTGGTCATGTACGGATGTGAGAGTTAGACTATGAAGAAAGCTGAGTGCTGAAGATTTGATGCTTTTGAACTGTGGTGTTGGAGAAGACTCTTGAGAGTCCCTTGGACTGCAAGGAGATCCAACCAGTCCATCCTAAAGGAGATCAGTCCTGGGTGTTCATTGGAAGGACTGATATTGAAGCTGAAACTCCAATACTTTGACCACCTGATGAGAAGAGATGACTCATTTGAAAAGACCCTGATGTTGAGAAAGATTGAGGGCAGGAGGAGAAGGGGATGACAGAGGATGAAATAGTTAGATGGCATCACCGACTCAATGGACATGAGTTTGGGTAAACTGTGGAAGCTGGTGATAGACAGGGAGGCCTGGCATGCTGCAATTCATGGGGTTGCGTGGAGTCGGACACTACTGAGTGACTGAACTGACTGAACTGAACTCCATAAAGAGAAAGTTAATTCAATAAAGGATTCAATTTGAACACATTTTTGCCTTTAAATGAATATTTCAGACTTTCTTATTTGAATTACCTAGAAAGTAAACTCAAATTTTCACTTTGTACATATAACACTTTCTTAAGCATGGCTGTATTTTTCTATCCTTTTGGTCAAAAACAAAACAAAGTACTTGATATTTCAAAATACTTTGACCTTATCCAAAAAATGTCAACATAGCCTACAGAAAGCCTTTAAAACCACATCTGTTACTTCATGCCTGGGATCATGTGTACTGAAGTATTTGATAATATTCTTGAACATCACAGGACTTATCTCCAGATAGTCTTTGACTGTGAAAGATGCTCTTATTGTAACTAATCCAGTCAGCTATTATAAACACTATTTTCAAGCCTCAAAGTGAACCACAAAATCTACTTTAAGACATAAAGGCAGTAAAATCCTGTAACCCTTTCCCCTACTTTTCTGCACAGAAAAAAATTATTTGTTTCCTAGAAAATTACAATCTTACCATTTCCTTCTTCCTGTCTCGTCTTAATTATATGGAATTTTCCCATTTTCTGGGGCTGAAATTTAATCCTGCAGAATTCCCAGTTTGTCCCACATGGCTGAATGGAATGTTCAGCATTTTTTAAGTGCTGTGCCTCATTAGACAAGTAATCAACCAAAACAGACATTTATGATAGACTTAAAATTATCTCATTTTAGGTAAACATGTTCTCTAAATGCTTTAATAAATCATTCTTCTAAATATCCACTGAGTTTTCCATTGAAAATAGTCTACCAAGGGGGAAAAAATCATATAATACCAGTGTCCTCCAGCCAGTGGTATTGCAAAAGGCAGTGAGATCTAAGTCTGAAAGAGAGAGAAAAACTCAACAGGTAGTTGAAATCACTGGGACCATTGTAACTGAAATTTGACCTTTTATTTAATTAGGCAAATAACCTGAAAAAATAATTATGAAGTCATTGAAAGAGACAGAACAAGGCTTAGAAAATACACAAGCCAAGCATTGTTTGTGGTGTTTGCTAATCCTACTCCAGGCTAATTCACTGAAGAAGCCCACAGCAAATCCAGAGAAGGCTAAAGATGATTAAAGGGCTTGGAAGGAAAGCCTACAGCAGCCTCGGAGGAAAGAATAAAGAAATGGAGGTTATTCCAGTGAGGAAAGGAAAGCTGGGAGGCTGATTTCCAATCGGACTAGTTTAAAACGGCTGTTAAGTCAGGGGCAGGCTGTCCTCCAATACGACGAAACAGGAAGGGATGTCATGAATGTCAACACAAGAAGTGGACACAAGACAGACTTCATCAGAAGGGGACCTATTAAGCTTTAGCCCAGGTCACCACTGTGTGAAAAGTGTGTGGTGCGGAATCCTCCAACATACCGAAGTGTCAGAACGGAAACAGGAAAGCAACTGGAAAAGAGGGGAAGGGGAACGTGTCTCCTGACAGATCTTGCTTCGATCAGGAGGGTGTCACACCGCACATTACAGAGCAGAACTGCCTGAGGATCCTCTTTTCCCCCAGATCCCAGTCCTTCTGGTGAACTCCACTACCCCCATCATCCCTGAGTCCCTATCCACCTCTTTCTTTCCTTCCTCCTTCCCACTCTCTCTGCCCCGCTTCCTCAGGTCACTCCCTCGTGGTCTCCTCTAAGTTTCTCTTTTCCTCCTCCCCAGCCTCTCTGTACTTCTTCTCCCCACTTCCCTCCATCCCTCTGTCTCTTTCTCTGCCCACAGTGGGGAGGTGGGGGACTGAAAGTACTCGTGGTATAATTTTTCTTTTTTTCACTTTTAATCAGAAATCTCTAGCTTTATTGAATTTCTTCAATAGTTAAATGCAAAGAAAACTGTTATTTATTTACTTCTGTAATGAATCGTTATTGACTGCTATTCTCTGGCAGGCATTGTGGCAGGAAGCTCTAGGAATACAGCAGTGAGTTAAATCAAGTCTCTACCCTCATGAGGCTTACAGAGAACTTGTTTTTAGTGACATACTATAATTTAGGCACACCAAAGATGATGGTGTCATGCTTTTTCCATAAATGATATAAACTTCCTCGCAAGCCCACTGTTATGGACTGAATTGTGTCACTCCCCCGACAATCAGATGTTGAACCCTAACTCCCAGGGAGATGGTGTCTGGAGATAGAGCCTTTGGGAAATGGTTGAGTTTAGTTGAGGTTGTGAGAGTGGGGCTCTCATGATGGGATTAGTGCCCTTGTAAGTAAAGGGAAAGACACAAGAGCCTGCTTTCTCTGCCACATGAGGACAGTGAGAAGGTGGCCATCTGAAAGCCAGGAAGAGAATTCTCACCAGGAACCAGATCTTCTAGCACCCTGATCTTGGATTTCCAGCCTCCAAACTTGTGTTGTTTAAGCTTCTCAATCTGTAGTGTTTTGTTATGGCAGACCCAAAATCAAATGTATCCCCATTCCCACTTTTTGAGGTGATGGGATGGGATAGCAGGAGATGCAAACTTACCAGTTAAGAATGAATCAGGTACTTTGGGGACTTCCCTGGTGATTCAGTGGTTAAGACTCCACACTTGCATTGTAGGGGGCACAGGTTCAATCCCTGGTCAGGGAACTAAGATCCCACATGCTGCTTGATGCAGCCAAAAAAAATAGAGAAAGAAAGAAGGAATCAGTTGCTTTGGCTTAAACAGTCACAGATAAATATGTAGTCATTTGAAGTTCAAACTCCCTCTAAGACTTTTCTCTCCTCTCTTGTTCTTCCCTCCTCCCAAGATGGGGACTTACAGATAGGGGAGGAATTGCATATCCTTGGGAGCAGCTCAAGGCAGGGGTTGACCCCAGAACTGACCTCCTCAGATATGCCCCCTGCACCACCTGATCACACCCTGATGGAGACATTTGTGGTCAGTCCTGGCAAAGCTGGAGGTCTCATAGACTTTTTCCTCTGTTACCTGGCTCCGCCTTAGCCCAGGCTAGTCGTGTAAATCCTGAGTCTATCTCCACTTTATCTTCCAGCATTGCCTGAGAGAAGCCTGCACTGGGTTCCCTCCCATTGCTACCACAGTGCAGCAGCAGGCTTCTGGTTTCAATCCTTTCATCAAGACAAGAAGGTCTGGATCCTTCCACATCACACAGAAGCCAAGGGATTCTTGGGACTCTGTATTTGACCCTGTCTGTGCTTAAATGCTGGCTTCCCTGATGGCTCAGTGGTAGAGTTCACCTTGCAGATTCTCCTCTGCAAAGTAAATAGCAACCCACTCCAGTATCCTTGCCTGGAAAATCCCATGGACAGAGGAGCCTGGTGGGCTACAGTCCATGGTGTTTCAAAGAGTCGGATACAGCTGAGTGACTAAACGATAACAATGCTTAAATACTGCCTTCAGACATTTCTACTTTGCTGCTTGGGGGGCTCCATATTATTGCAGTTCTCTTAGATGTCTTGAAGTTTTCCCCATCTGTTTCTAGGGAAACTAGACCCACAGAAATTGCTGATGAGAATGGTACCTGCCTTTATCTCTACTCCACATTTCCCTTCCTATCGTTCCGTGACATCCTGGACAGATTGCATCATTTCTATCAATTTTGGTTATTCAAAAAAATGTATAAAACTTTAATTTCAAGCTCTTTGTAAATTCCACCTCCTTCCTGTCTCCTCCAGAGAAGGCTTGGGTTGGAATCTTGACTGCTTTGAGTGACATGGGGTTGGAGGGAGTCCTGGCTGTGAAACACCCTTCCTCCCTCTCCCAGACATGGCCCTATCTCTCAAGTGTTAGAATCAGGAAGAAGGGAAAGAAAGGAGCACTGATGTCCTCTCTCTATTGGCTGCTCTGCATCTCCAGCGAGCCCTGAGTGTGCAGCCAGCATTCTAAGTCCACCTCCCCTCAACATTCTCAGTAATAGAACCCAGGCCATGGTGCCTAGTCCTGGGGTGCACAGCTTGTACATGAAGTGGCTGAAGAATATATGCCTTCTTATGTTCCTTGTTCAGAGAATTTCTCACACCCTGGCCATGCCACATAAGGGTGGACAAGATCACGGTTCCACTGCCATTCCTCTTCCACATGGCCAGTCAGCCCTCCTTGGCTTCCATCTTCTCTGGTAGGAATGGGTAGCTCTTTTAGGAATGGGTAGCCCAGCAACTCTGCTATCCAATCAGAGGTCACCAGCAGTAGATCCTAAAAGCTATTGTCTTGGAAACGCTTTCTTCACTTGGCAATGGGAGTCAGGAGAAATCCCTCCCCCAAAAGAAGGGAAGAATCCCCACCACCCCAAGCTCTTTTATAAACCATGGACTCCATATTAGGGGACAGGGGATGTAGGTGGGGACTGAAGCTCAGTGGTTCAGCCACTTAGTAAGACTTTGGAAAAAGTGGCAGATCCCAGTTTCTGTTTTTAGCTCTGGATCCTTTTTGTCAACACAGGACAATAGGAAAAGTCCCCCTTGATGTCCTGTCATTCTTACATCTGAACTTCCCCTATCATGTTGGAATTGCTTTCTTCCTAATTTTTTGAAAACAGACTCATTTCCCCAGGTGGATGAAATGAGTTCTCACCAGCAAACACTGAAATGTGTCACATGAAATTTCAAAGTCCCTTCTAAAGATCCTGTGATTCCATGAAAACAATGTGGGGAAAGAAAGCACGTTACATGTATGAAGTTAAGGTAGATGATTAAAACTAATTCATTACCCTTATTATTTCTGAATGAGTTGAAGGAGTTTTTTCCTCTAAAGTTTGTCTCATTGATCAAAAACATTTGCTGCAAGTTTCTACAATAATCAAATCATTCATTTTTCCCATTCTTCTACTCTATTTTCTGTTCAATTCTATATTTTGATTGGTATCTTTACCGAAAAACAGTTCCTACAAATACATTTGCTGTTTGTTATTTCAGTTGTGTTTAATCTGAGCAGGATTTGGATGTTTTAACTGTTCAATATGCAAAACTCTGGTGATATCCAAGAATATTTGCCCTGAAAGATTTTTGGATCTGTGTGATGAGGTAGTCTACAACTTTAAAGGAAAAAAAAAAAAACAACCCTCATTAGACTCATCGCAGAAGCATCAATTTAATAGTAAAATGCTGCCTCCTTCTGGATAAATTGTTTTAGGCATGATAAGCTTGTAAAACTGCTATAGAGGTATGTTATTTTATGAGTAAAACATTTTTAGAATCCTACTTTTTTCATTAAAAAAATTAGAGGACTAGAGTAAGCTTTGAAAGATTATCTAGATTCTGCCTTTGAGCATGTAAAGAATCTTAAATTATCTAACCTATGGCACTGATTTGATTGTTTTCCTTTCAAAGGACTTTAACAGTAACTAAAAACATCAGATAAATTTGAAATTAGCATGGTTTCACGTTCATGTGAGGCTACCTTATTTAACATTCAGTTGGCATTATCATGTATGCACGCACACAGATTCATCTGCATGCTAGAAAAGTGTGTGTGTGTGTGTGTGTGTGTGTGTGTGTGTGTGTGTGTTTAGAAAATGCAATGAAACACCTAGGTGTTCTAGTCTTAATTCTGTGCCAGCAGTCATGTGTATTTTGGCAAACCACTTAATCTCTCTGGGTCCCAGTTTCCTTATCGGTACACTGAGGATAATAAAACCATTGTTATTGACCTCAAAAAATACTTTGTGAGGCTCACTGAAATCAACAAAGCTCTGTGTGAGGTATTATTTATTATCTTTAAGGTTTTAACTGGATACAGTCCTGAAGTGAAAGAACAGAACCAGATCTGTGACCAAGAAGAAAAATGCTTAATGATGCTTCATTGCATAAATCCCTAAACATGCTTTATTGCATAACCACAGACAACTAGTTTGGTTATACTCAAATAAATCAAGTCTCTACTATCTGCAGTAAAAAGCTGGAGAAGAGGTTATAAATAACCTCAGACCACAATTATACAAAAGTCAAATCTACTCTCGGTTCTCCCGGGGGCAGTTTATCCCCACAGAACCAAAAGAGTAGGGAGGTCTAACCAAGGTAGGTCAGGGACCCGGAGCAAAGCTTGTTTGCTCTACCTCATCCCCGAGCCAACATCTCCAACCCTACCCGGAGCCCAGCCAGGATACTCAAGGCTGACTGCACCCTGGTTCTGTTGAAGGGATTTTTATGATTCTCCAAAAACCCTTCAGCCAAAGTAGTACTAACCAAAATCCAATCAGCTATGAGGCCAAAGACACTCCAATTTTTCTGGTCCCTACTCAGCCTTTGACTAGTGGCTATTTTGTTTGTATTTTGTCAATTTTGTCTATAAAATGGGTGTAGCAAAAAAATAAAAATAAAAATGGGTGTAAGAGAACCTACTTAATTAGAATGTCGTGCATTAATACAAGCAGAGCATTCAGAATAGCATCTGGCATTCAAGCATTCAGTATATGTTAGCTGCTGCTACTACCACCACCATTATTTTATCACACTAATCTGCTTGCCCATGGCATTCATTTATGGACAAATGAAAATGTCTCTCTCACAGCTCTTCAGTTTTCTGAGACTGAAGATTGTTGATCCTTTGAACCCTATGGCCATCAATATTTTGAATTTCGTTCCTGGTCATGGACAGAGAGGCCTGGCGTGCTATGATTCATGGGGTCGCAAAGAGTCGGACACCACTGAGCGACTGAACTGAACTGAACAACTAGTTACCTCACATTACATATAATACTTCTTTTTACTTTTCAGTTACAAAGTAATAAATTATAACTACTGGTGCTGTTTATGTGACCACTAGTAGGCAAACCAAACAGCAACTCTTTATTTTGTAGCCATGTTAGCAGATGCACCTGGAATAAGAGCTAAGGTTTAGGCACATTTCAGGCTGTTAAACATTTTTTATGATCAGGAAATATTCCAGTTCCATTTCACTCCAAGAGCAGAAGCAGCTAATAATAACCCTAATTCAAAACTATCAGGTAAATCACTCTAAGATATTTGTTGTTGCTGTCGTTGTTTAGTTGCTAAGTCGCGTCCGACTCTCTTGCGACCCCATGGATCCTAGCCCAGCAGGCTTCTCTATCCTTGGGAGTCTCCAGGCAAGAATACTGGAGTGGGTTGCCATTTCCTTCTCCAAGGGGTCTTTCTGACCCAGGGATTGAACCTGCATCTCCTGCATTGGTAGGTGGATTCTTTACCACTGAGCCAGGGAAGCCTGGAAGGCACTGAAACTGTTTTGATTGAGAACTAAAAATGACACGTGGCCACTAGAGGGCATTTAAATGACGTGGTAGGTTTCAGCTTCACACTTGGATCTGTCTAAAATCCCAGCTGGTTTGCACTTGGCTCAGGCACTGTGATTCACATATCTTGACCCTGTGGGAACTCTTGAGGGAACTCTCATGATTTGGCTGAATGGAGGCTTAAGAATATCTACAATAGATCCTATAGCTATGGATGTAAAATAATAAAATACTTTAGGAGTTATGAAAAGAGAGAGATAATTTTAAATTTCAGCCTGAAATCTCCAGAACAATTTTTTTTAAGTAAATTATTGAGGGCAAGATTGAGAGACTGGATAACTTATGTCTTTTCAATTCACTTGTAACGTGAAGTCTTAATAACCACAGAGCAGTATAATTCACTGACAGCTTGTCCCAGCTGACCAGAGGTACTGCAAAGGCTGGCCTCTACCCGGGTCCAACAGCCCAATCCTATCTGCCGTTTTCTCCTCAATTAATTCCTAGGAAAGGCCAGCTGTAGACTAGTGAAATAAATACCCTAGAGGAGAGAGAAATAGAAGCGAATCCTCATGGAATAAAAAGGCTGTTATAAAGAAAGAAGAATAGTCAGTTATTTTTTCACCTTCCACAAGAATATTAGTAGAGAAACATTTTAAATTTCAACAACCAAGACTTTAAAATAGCCATAAAGATGAAATGAAATAAGTACTAAAATAACCTATGAAATAAATGAAGAGGAAACCCTTCTATTTTGGGAGATTTTGCACAGAGACACTGAGATGAGTACTGAAGCTTTCTAGTTCTTTTCCTAGTTTTCAGAAGGTGCTCTTTAAAGCCCATGGTGCTTAATTCAAACTGTCCACTAAATGGCCCTAATACATCTGAGTTCCTTTAACTGGTGGAGCATTAAATCTCCTGTTAAAGTATTTAATTATATTTGTGATTGAAGAAGTCGTCTTCTAAGGGAAAATCATGCAGTGATCATCTACAAGGTTTAATAATGAATTATTAATTACCTGAAAAGATAGAGAATTGAACATTGCTTTTTATCTCCTCTCTCAATGCCCTCCCCACCAAAATACAGGAAGGAAAAGTAAAAGTTACAAATCCACAAGGAAATAAAGAATAAGAGAGATCAAAATGAATGAGACAAACCCAATAAAAAGCTGAAAACAAGCACCTGCAGAGAAGGGAACAGTGATTAGCAAGCTCATCCCATCCTAGGACTTTGGGGACTCAGAGATTGAAAGCGCCCCTACCCCTTCCCAGAGGAAAGGCAGGGGCTACGAATGAACGGAAAGTAGAATCACTTTAGGGGACGTCTACATTCTAGTCTGCAGGACCTTCCAACCCATTTGCCCACTCATTTCCCAGAAAGCTGGAAGACCAGCCCGATGGGCCCCCTCCAACACTAGAGAGCGAGTAGATCCTTCCGTGCTCTAACACTGGGCAAGCCGTCTAGAGATCGGCTCACTCCACCTTGTTAGTCCTCCACACACCAGGCTCCCACCTTCCCACGAAAATCAGCCTTCTCCATCCTCACTCTTACCACAGATAGTCAAGGCTCACCAAACAATCTATGAAAATCTCCAACATAAGAGACACAGAACAAGACAAAAAGGAAAAAATAATAATAAAATTGAAGAAACAAAGACAATGCAGACAACAGAAGAAAATTTCAAAGAATTGAACTAGTATCCTCTGAAAAACAAGGAAACCTGTTGGACCCATGATGCAGGAATAAGGTGCTATTTTAAAGGTTTTTCAAAAAGAAAGAAGTAATCAGCATCAGTTGAAAGCATCTACTTAATACCTGGGGCTTCCCTAGTGGCTCAGACAGTAAAGCCTCTGCCTGCAATGCTGGAGACTGGGTTTCATCCCTGGGTCAGGAACATCCCCTGGAGAAAGAAATGGCTACCCACTCCAGTACCCTTGCCTGGAAAATCCCACGGATGGTGCTACAGTCCATGGGGTCGCAAAGAGTCAGACAAGACTGCGTGACTTCACTTTCTTTCTTTCTTACTTAATACCCAGCTTATTGAATTAAAAAAAGAAAAAACTAAGTTACCTCACTGTACAATTTCAGAACATTTGGAATGAAAAAATGATCCAAAATGCATGGGGCGGGGGGTAAGGAGGGGCCAGTATAGTTATATGCATAGAACAGGTAATCAGAACTTATTGGAAATCAGACATCTGGAGAGTAGAAAGGCTGGAGAGATAGATTTCAGAGTCATCATACATGAATGTGGAAGCTAACGCAGGTCAGTGGGTGAAGGTTCCCAGGAAGAACATGCATAGTGGCCTCCTAAGTCTTCGGCCCCAAAGCTGACGTAATAGCAGCTCACCAGGCAGCGGCCAGCCTACGCTCGCTACTAAAATAGGGGAGACCACAGCAAGCCATGTTGAATCCTAAGGCAAAAGGGAAAATCAGTAATATTAATCCTGTCTACAGTGTTGAGTAATGTCTCCCAAAAATATACATCCACTAGAGCCACAGAACATGACCTTATTTGGAAATAGGGTCTTTGTAAATATAATCCAATTAAGATGAGATCATACTGGATTAGAGTGGGCCCTAAACCCAGTGGCTGGTGTCCTTTATGAGAAGAGGAAAGACACAGAGACACACCTGGAAGAAGGTCATGGAAGATGGAGGCACAGTTTGGAGTGGTACAGCTACAAACCAAGGCACAGGCTTTCGGCAACCACCAGAAGCTAGGGAAGAGGCATGAGGTTTCTCCTGATGGGTCTAACCGCCGGAACTGGGAGGCAATACATTTCTGTTAAGCCATCCAGTTTATGGTCTATTGTTACAGCAGCCCTAGGAAACTGATCTGGCTTTATTTGAAACTTTGACATTTTGTTATGGATTGCTTGGCATACATTTTGATTTTTCAAAACACTACATTAGAATATCTTGACTAAAGAGTTTTTGGCATCTCCTTAAATTTTGCCCCAGAAGCAATTAATTCAAGCCCTAGGGCATGTTTTAACTACTTTTATTGAATTACTAACAACCAATCTTCTCAGTCCATCTTTTTGCAGAGACATATTCTGTATATCCAAAGAACAAAGAGTAAAAGCAAGCAAGCATGATTTCTAAATAAAATAGTTGATTTCTTCAACAAAGACAATTACATGTTCTCCCCTCATTGTAGAAATGCAGCCCATCTCTTGGGAGGGACATACAGACATGGGCAGCCATGGTTAAAAGAAGTAGGCACCGTCTGATCACTCCATCTGCTTCCCCTGGGAAAGAAAAATCATTACATGGCAATTTCAGTGGCCTTGAATCCCACATAGTGAATTTTATTAACACATTGTATTCACTCTGAGAAAATATTTGAGTTGAATGTGAGTATGAGAGAGTTGCATATAGAGTAAGCAGCAGCCTTAGAACATGGCCCCAAGTCTTCTGACACTCCTTTCATGGAGCAGTGGTGGTGTGCAGGTTTCCTATGGGCCCTTTCTCTTCCTTTTTTTTTTTTTTTCTTTTAATTGAAGTATAGTTGATTTATGGGCTTCCCTGATAGCTCAGTTGGTAAAGAATCCGCCTGCAATGCAGGAGACCCCAGTTCAATTTTCTGGGTCAGGAAGATCCACTGGAGAAGAGATAGGCTACCCACTCCAGTATTCTTGGGCTTCCCTTGTGGCTCAGCTGGCAAAGAATCCACCTGCAGTGAGAGAGACCTGGGTTCAATCCCTGGATTGGGAAAGGTCTCCTGGAAAAGGGAACAGCTACCCACTCCAGTATTCTGGCCTGGAGAATTCCATGGACTGTATGGCCCATGAAATCCCAAAGAGTGGGACGAACTGAGCAACTCTCACTTTCAGTTTCATAGTTGATTTACAGTGTTGTGTTATTTCTTCTGCATAGCAAAATGACTCAGTTATACATATATATGCATTTATTTTTATGTTCTTTTCCATCATGGTTTATCCCAGGAGATTGAATATATTAAGAGTTCCCTGTCCTACAGTATTGTCTATCCCTTCTAATAGACTGCATAATAAACCATTGTAATAGTTTGCATCTACTAACTCCAGCCAGTTTTCATTCCAATCCCAAAGAAAGGCAATGCCAAAGAATGCTCAAACTACTGCACAATTGCACTCATCTCACATGCTAGTCAAGTAATGCTCAAAATTCTCCAAGCCAGGCTTCAGCAACACGTGAACCATGAACTTCCAGGTGTTCAAGCTGGTTTTAGAAAAGGCAGAGGAACCAGAGATCAAATTGCCAACATCCGCTGGATTATGGAAAAAGCAAGAGAGTTCCAGAAAAACATCTATTTCTGCTTTATTGACTATGCCAAAGCCTTTGACTGTATGGATCACAATCAACTGTGGAAAATTCTGAAAGAGATGGGAATACCAGACCACCTAACCTGCCTCTTGGGAAACCTGAATGCAGGTCAGGAAGCAACAGTTAGAACTGGACATGGAACAACAGACTGGTTCCAAATAGGAAAAGGAGTACATCAAGGCTGTATATTGTCACCCTGATTATTTAACTTCTATGCAGAGTACATCATGAGAAATGCTGGGCTGGATGAAGCACAAGCTGGAATCAACATTGCCAGGAGAAATATCAATAACCTCAGATATGCAGATCACACCACCCTTATGGCAGAAAGTGAAGAAGAACTGAAGAGCCTCTTGATGAAAGTGAAAGAGGAGAGTGAAAAAGTAGGCTTAAAGCTCAACATTCAGAAAACGAAGATCATGGCATCTGGTCCCACCACTTCATGGGAAATAGATGGGGAAACAGTTGAAACAGTGTCAGACTTTATTTTTTGTGGCTCCAAAATCACCGTAGATGGTGACTGCAGCCATGAAATTAAAAGACACTTACTCCTTGGGAGGAAAGTTATGACCAACCTAGACAGCATATTCAAAAGCAGAGACATTCCTTTACCAACAAACGTCCGTCTAGTCAAAGCTATGGTTTTTCCAGTAGCCATGTATGGATGTGAGAGTTGGACTATAAAGAAAGCTGAGCCCTGAAGAACTGATGTGTTTGAACAGTGGTGCTGGAGAAGACTCTTGAGAGTCCCTTGGACTGCAAGGAGATCCAAAAAGTCTATCCTAAGGGAGATCAGTCCTGGGTGTTCATTGGAAGGACTGATGTTGAAGCTGAAACTCCAGTACTTTGGCCACCTGATGCGAAGAGCTGACTCACTTGAAAACACCCTGATGCTGGGAAAGATTGAGGGCAGGGGGAGAAGGGGATGACAGAGGATGAGATGGTTGGATAGCATTCCCAACTCAATGGAGTTTGGGTGGACTTCAGGAGTTGGTGATGGAAAGGGAGGCCTGGAGTGCTTCGGTTCATGGGGTTTCAAAGAGTGGGACACAACTGAGTGACTGAACTGAACTAACTCCAGACTCCAAGTCCATCCCTTCCACTCCCCATTCCCCTTGGCAATCACAAGCCTGTTTTTTGTGTCTATAATTCTGTTTCTGTTTCATGTTGTTGTTTAGTTGCTAAGTCATGTCCAACTCTGTGACCCCATGGACTATACAGCCCACCAGCCTCCTCTGTCCATGAGATCTCCCAGACAAGAATACTGGAGTGGGTTGCCATTTCCTTCTCCAGGGGCTCTTCCCGACCCAGGGATTCATTGCACATCTCTGGCATTGCAGGTGGATTCTTTACCGTCAGAGCCGCCAGGGAAGCCCATAGATAGGTTTGTTTGTGTCATATTTTCAGTTCAGTTCAGTTCAGTTCAGTTCAGTTCAGTCTCTCAGTCGTATCCGACTCTTTGCAACCCCATGAATCACAGCACGCCAGGCCTCCCTGTCCATCACCATCCCCCAGAGTTCACTCAGACTCACGTCCATCAAGTCTGTGATGCCATCCAGCCATCTCATCCTCGGTCATCCCCTTCTCCTCCTGCCCCCAATCCCTCCCAGCATCAGAGTCTTTTCCAATGAGTCAACTCTTCAAATGAGGTGGCCAAAGTACTGGAGATTCAGCTTTAGCATCATTCCTTCCAAAGAAATCCCAGGGTTGATCTCCTTCAGAATGGACTGGTTAGATCTCCTTGCAGTCCAAGGGACTGTCAAGAGTCTTCTCCAACACCACAGTTCAAAAGCATCAATTCTTCAGCACTCAGCCTTCTTCACAGTCCAACTCTCACATCCATACATGACCACAGGAAAAACCATAGCCTTGACTATAGGGACATTAGTTGGCAAAGTAAAGACTCTGCTTTTGAATATACTATCTAGGTTGGTCATAACTTTTCTTCCAAGGAGTAAGCGTCTTTTAATTTCATGGCGGCAATCACCATCTACAGTGATTTTGGAGCCCCAAAAAATAAAGTCTGACACTGTTTCATCTGTTTCCCCGTCTATTTCCCATGAAGTGATGGGACCAGATGCCATGATCTTCGTTTTCTGAATGTTGAGCTTTAAGCCAACTTTTTCACTCTCTTCTTTCACTTTCATCAAAAGGCTCTTTAGTTCTTCTTCACTTTCTGCCATAAGGGTGGTGTCATCTGCATATCTGAGGTTATTGATATTTCTCCTGGCAATCTTGATTCCAGCTTGTGCTTCTTCCAGTCCAGCGTTTCTCATGATGTACTCTGCATAGAAGTTAAATAATCAGGGTGACAATATACAACCTTGATGTACTCCTTTTCCTATTTGGAACCAGTCTGTTGTTCCATGTCCAGTTCTAACTGTTGCTTCCTGACCTGCATGCAGATTTCTCAAGAGGCAGGTTAGGTGGTCTGGTATTCCCATCTCTTTCAGAATTTTCCACAGTTTATTGTGATCCATACATTCAAAGGCTTTGGCATAGTCAATAAAGCAGAAATAGATGTTTTTTTGGAACTCTCTTGCTTTTTCCATAATCCAGCGGATGTTGGCAATTTGATCTCTGGTTCCTCTGCCTTTTCTAAAACCAGCTTGAACATCAGGGAGTTCACAGTTCACGTGGTGCTGAAGCCTGGCTTGGAGAATTTTGAGCATTACTTGACTAGCATATGAGATAAGTGCTATTGTGCGGTAGTTTGAGCATTCTTTGGCATTGCCTTTCTTTGGCATTGGGATGAAAACTGACCTTTTCCAGTCCTGTGGCCACTGCTGAGTTCTCCAAATTTGCTGGCATATTGAGTGCAGCACTTTCACAGCATCATCCTTCAGGATTTGAAACAGCTCAACTGGAATTCCATCACCTCCACTAGCTTTGTTCGGAGTGATGCTTTCTAAGGCCCACTTGACTTCACATTCCAAGATGTCTGGCTCTAGATGAGTGATGACATCATCATGATTATCTGGGTCGTGAAGATCTTTTTTGTACAGTTCTTCCCTGTATTCTTGCCACCTCTTCTTAATATCTTCTGCTTCTGTTAGGTCCCTACCATTTCTGTCCTTTATCGAGCCTATCTTTGCATGAAATGTTCCCTTGGTATCTCTAATTTTCTTGAAGAGATCTCTAGTCTTTCCCATTCTGTTCTTTTCCTCTATTTCTTTGCATTGATCGCTGAAGAAGGCTTTCATATCTCTTCTTGCTATTCTTTGGAACTCTGCATTCAGATGCTTATATCTTTCCTTTTTTCCTTTGCTTTTCGCTTCTCTTCTTTTCACAGTTATTTGTAAGGCCTCCCCAGACAACCATTTTGCTTTTTTGCATTTCTTTTCCATGGGGATGGTCTTGATCCCTGTCTCCTGTACAATGTCATGGACCTCATTCCACAGTTCATCAGGCACTCTGTCTATCAGATCTAGGCCCTTAAATCTATTTCTCACTTCCACTTTATAATCATAAGGGATTTGATTTAGGTCATACCTGAATGGGCTAGCAGTTTTCCCTACTTTCTTCAATTTGAGTCTGAATTTGGTAATAAGGAGTTCATGATCTGAGCCACAGTCAGCTCCTGGTCTTGTTTTTGTTGACTCTATAGAGCTTCTCCATCTTTGGCTGAAAAGAATGTAATTAATCTGATTTCGGTGTTGATCATCTGGTGATGTCCATGTCTTGTGTTGTTGGAAGAGGGTGTTTGCTATGACCAGTGCATTTTCTTGGCAAAACTCTATTAGTCTTTGCCCTGCTTCTTTCTGCATTCCAAGGCCAAATTTGCCTGTTACTCCAGGTGTTTCTTGACTTCCTACTTTTGCATTCCAGTCCCCTATAATGAAAAGGACATCGTTTTTGGGTGTTAGTTCTAAAAGGTCTTGTAGGTCTTCATAGAACTGTTCAACTTCAGTTTCTTCAGCGTTACTGGCTGGGGCATAGATTTGGATAACTGTGATATTGAATGGTTTGCCTTGGAGATGAACAGAGATCATTCTGTCATTTTTGAGACTGCATCCAAGTACTGCATTTTGGACTCTTTTGTTGGCCATGATGGCTACTCCATTTCTTCTGAGAATTCCTGCCCTCAGTAGTACATATAATGGTCATCTGAGTTAAATTCACCCATTCCAGTCCATTTTAGTTTGCTGATTCCTAGAATGTCAATGTTCACCCTTGCCATCCCTTGTTTGACCACTTCCAATTTGCCTTGATTCATGGACCTGACATTCCAGGTTCTTCTGCTATATTGCTCTTTACAGCATTGGATCTTGCTTCTATCACCAGTCACATCCACAGCTGGGTATTGTTTTTGCTTTGGCTCCATCCCTTCATTCTCTCTGGAGTTATTTCTCCACTGATCTCCAGTAGCATATTGGGCACCTACTGACCTGGGGAGTTCCTTTTTCGGTATCCTATCATTTTGCCTTTTCATACTGTTCATGGGGTTCTCAAGGCAAGAATACTGAAGTGGTTTGCCATTCCCTTCTCCAGTGGACCACATTCTGTCAGATCTCTCTACCATGACCCACCCATCTTGGGTTGCCCCGCAGGCATGGCTTGGTTTCACTGAGTAGACAAGGCTGTGGTCCTAGTGTGATTAGATTGACTAGTTTTCTGTGAGGATGGTTTCCGTGTGTCTGCCCTCTGATGCCCTCTTGCAACACCTACCATCCTACTTGGGTTTCTCTTACCTTGGGCGTGGGGTGTCTCTTCATGGTTGCTCCAGCAAAGACAGCCACTGCTCCTTATCTTGGAAGAGGGGTATCTCCTTACCGCCGCCCTTCCTGACCTTCAACGTGGGATAGCTACTCTAGGCCCTCCTGTGCCTGCTCAGCCACTGCTCCTCTGGTTGCTCCTTCCCGCCCCCGGCCCTAGCCTGGGGCATGGGTGGCTCCTCCCAGCTGCTGCTCCTGGCCTCGGGCTCAGGATGGTTCCTCAGGGTCACCGCCCCTGGCCTCGGGCTCAAGGTGGCTTCTCCCAGCAGCCCCTGTCCTCGGATGTGGGGTGTCTCCTCCCGGCCACCACTGGCCTCGGACGCTTGGTAGCTCCTCCCAGCCGCCGCCCTGACCTCGGACGTGGGCTGTCTCTTCCCGGCTACCACTGACCTCGAACGCGGGGTAGCTCCTCTCGGCCGCCGCCCCTGACCTCGGATGCAGGGTGGCTCCTGCCGGCCTTTCCTGCGCCATCACAGCCTGGCACTCTGGGCCGCTGTCCCTGACTTCGGACGTGGGGTAGCTCTTGGTCGTGCTTAGTGCACTGGCCCACCGCTGCCACCTGCACTTAGTGTCGTGTCATATTTTAGATTCCACATATATATGATATCATATGATATTTGTCTTTCTCTTTCTGACTTATTTCACTTAGTATGATAATCTCTAGTTGCAAAAAATATAGAATTCTTGACAAATTTGCATGTCTTCCTTGTGTGGGGGCCATGTTAATCTTCTCTGAATCGTTCTGATTTTAGGGTGTGTGCTGCCAAAGAAAGCACTGGGCACACTTCTTGAATCTGGGCAGGCTTATGACTCCTTCAACCAAGAGACTACTGTGGGCCCAGCCATGAGGCTGGGTCATAAAAGGCAACGCAGCACAGGCACTAAACACTAGAACACTTGATCTTGAAGCCCTGAGCTGCCATGTACAAGTCTAACTACCCTGAGAGAACAGTAGCTGTAAGGAAGCCAAGCCGCAGAAAGAAGACAAATGTAGTTATTCCAGCTGATAGCCCCAGGCCCTGCAGCAGCCCAGCCCAAAGGATGAGACCTGAAATCTCAAGGAGAGGTCCACCACCCCTGCAGAGCCCAGTCTGACTCCTGACCCACAAAACCTGTGACCTTAGTCAAGTGGTTATTTCAAGATGCTAAAATTGGGTCAGTTTTCTAGGCAGCAAAAGTAACTGCAAGAGAGTATGAGGGTCAAAGATGCATCAATACGAATGGATAGATTTATTATCCAAAAATATCCCAATCATCAGCAGAGTGGAAGTTTACAATACTTTGGAGTAAAAGTTTTCCCAGAATCATATGGAATGATCTTTGAACTTGTTTTCTGCTCTAGCTTCAGAGCAATGAAACATGTAAAGCTCATCCCTTGCTCATGCTTTTCTGTTCAAATTCCCTGTTAACTGCGAAAGCCTCTATCTTAGAGGTGCTTCCTAAGGTGGCTCAGATGGTAAAGCATCTACCTGCAATGCAGGAGATCCAGGTTCGATCCCTGGGTTCCGAAGATGCCCTGGAGAAGAGAATGGCAACCCACTCCAATATTCTTGCCGGGAGAATCCCATGGACAGAGGAGCCTGGCAGGCTACAGTCTATAAGGTCTTAAAAGAGTCAGACACAACTGAGTGTGCACACACCCATACCACCCATGGGGAAAAAAAAAAAAAAAAGACATGACAAACGTCTCAGCTCAGGCAAGTGCAGCAAAAACCTATCATGTAGTCAGTCCCCCGTCTTAGAAGACAGAAGGATTAAAGTTAGTAAACCTTGCTGTTTGAGCCTCCATCTCAAATTCCAACCCATGAATGCAAATATGAGTACACTGCCTCAGCCTTCCCAATAAGAGAGTCAATTAGCGTAACTTCTCAGGTGAGGATGTTATCTCCTGTCTATATGTCTCACAGTTCTAGCAGTAAAAATGTCAATACCATTGCTGACATCTTAAAAACTAATATGGCCGTTGCTTTTGTTTGTATTTTATTTATTTATAACAAGTCTTTTATACTTATCTATTTATTTAGCTGCTCCGTGTCTGAGGTTTGGCAGGATCTTGGATCTTCATTGCTTCATGAGGCAGCTTTAGTTGTGGCATGTGGGAGATTTTTTATTTTTTAGTTGCACCATGTGGGATGTAGTCCCCTGACCAAGGATGGAACCCAGGCCCCCTACATTGGGAGCTTGGGATCTTAGCCACTGGACCACCAGGGAAGTCCCTTGTTTATATTTTAAAGTCACACACACACACACTATTAACTGCCAGCAATGCTCCTGCTTTTTTATTTCATCCTTAAAACACAATATATGGTAAGGATAATAATAAAGTTCTATAAATATATAACATGCTAGTTAGAATAAGCAAGCTTTGTGTTGCTATCATCCTGGGATCCAGTTCTACTTTATGATAAGATACACAAGTTAAAGAATCACCCCCTTGGAATGTAGAATTGGGGTGGGGGATGGGGAGGGCAAATGTAGAACTGTGTTTCTGTAAAGTGTAGACTTCACAGTAGATATATGGTATTACACAGATATGAGAATAATAGAATTTATCATTTTTTCTGTTTGCACTATGCAGTTACCAAATGTCACTAAAATGAACAATTATTTATATTTTTCCTCTAGCTTTATTGAGATATAATTGGCATATAATATTATGTAAGTTTAAGGTGCACACTCTGATGATTTGATACATGGCTATATGGCTAAATGTTTACCATAAGAAGAGCAGTTAACACATCCTTCACCTCACATAGTTACCATTTGTTGTTACACTGAGAACATTTAAGATCCATTCTCTTACTGAGAAAACTGGATAAGTACATGCAGGAAAATGCAATTTGACCCTTCTCTTACACCACTCAAAAAAATGAACTCAACATGGATTAAAGACATAAACATAAGACCTGAAACCATAAAACTCCTAGAAGAAAACACAGCTGAAAAGCTCCTTGACACTGGTCTTGGCAGCAGTTTCCCAGACCTAACACCAAAGGTACAAGCAAGAAAAACAAAAACCAATTGGTGGGGCTACATCAGATTAAAAAGCTTTCGCAGCAAAAAAGCAACCAACACAATGAGAAAGCAGCCTACAGGATGGAAGAAAATATTTGCAAATCATATATCTGATAAGGGGTTTATTTCCAAAATATAGAAAGAACTCATAAACTTAGCAAAAACAACAAAAAACCCTTCTAAAAAGTAGGCAGTAGAATTGAATAGTTTTCCAAAGACAACACACAAATGGTCACCAGGCACATAAAAAACATGCTCCACACCACTAATCACCAGGGAAATGCAAATCAAAACCACAAGATATCACCTCATTCCTGTTTAAATGGTGGTGGTTTAGGTGATTCAGTCACTAAGTTGTGTCTGACTCTCGTGACACCACCGACTGTAGCCCACTAGGCTCCTCTGTCCATGGGATTCTCCAGGCAATAATACTGGAGTTGGTGGCCATTTCCTTCTCCAGGGAATCTTCCCGACCTGGAGATCAAACCCAGGATCTCCTGTGTTGCAGGCAGATTCTTTACCCACTGAGCTATGAGAGAAGCCTTTCAAAAAGATAAGAGACAAGAAGTGTTATCAAAGGGCGTGAAGGAAAGGGAATCCTTTTGCACTGTTAGGAATGCAAAGTGGTGCAGCCACTATGGAAAACAGTACGGAGGTTCCTCAAAAGCTTAAAACTAGCACTACCCATGATCTGACAGCCCCACTACTGAATCTATATCCAAAGGAACTGAAATCAGGATCGCATGATGATGTCCACACTCCCTTGTTCAGTGCTGCGGTATTCACAGTAGCCAACCTAGGATCCATAAATTGATGAATGGATAAAGACAGTGTGGTGTGCATATAATGGATACTATTCATACGTGAGAAAAAGAAGGAAATTCTGCTGTTTGAGACAATTTAGATGAAACTTGAGGGCATTGTGCTAAGTGAAATAAGTCAGGGGAAAATAAATATTGTATTATCACTCATATGTGGAACAAAAAAACCCAAAGTCATACAGTGGAGTCACCAGGATCTAGGGAATGGAGGAGATGAGAAAGTATTGGTCGAAGTATTGGACAAACTTCCAGTTATAAGATTAACAAGTTCTGAGGATCGAATATACAGCATGGTGATTATAACTAATAATACTGTATTATATGTGCTTATTTAAGGCTGTGCTGGGTCTTCATTGCTGCACCGACTTTCTCAAGTTGCGTGACCTGGGGTACACTTCCTTGCAGTGCACGGCCTTCTCGTTGTGTTTGCTTCTCTTGTTGCGAAGCACATGTTCTAGTCGCATGGGCTTCAGTGGTTGCAGCATGTGAGTTGGCATTTGTGGCTCTTGGGCTCCAGAGTGTGGGCTCAGTAGCTGCAGCTCACAGGCTTAGTTGCAGTGCAATATGTGGAGTTTAAGTGCGCTGGTCGCAGCCGCCTGCACTTAGTGCAACGGTCGCAGAACTAAGTGCGGGAGAGGAGCTATCCCACGTCCAAGGTCAGGGGCAGAAGCCAGGAGGACCCCATGCCTGAAAGGCGGCGGCCAAGAGGAGTTACCCAACATCTGAGGTCAGGGGCAGCGGCCGAGAGTGCCAGGCTGTGACGGTGCAGGAACGGCCGAGAGGAGCCACCCTGAGCGCGAGGCCAGGGTTGGAGGCCCAGAGGAGCCAACACACGTCCAAGGAGCGGTGGCTGCGCGGGCGCAGGGGGGCCGAGAGGAGCTATCCCACATTGAAGGTCAGGAAGAGCAGTGGTGAGGAGATACCCCTCATCCAAGGTAAGGGGCAGCGGCTGTGCTTTGCTGGAGCAGCCATGAAGAGATACCCCACGCCCAAGGTAAGAGAAACCCAAGTAAGATGGTAAGTGTTGCAAGAGGGCATCAGAGGGCAGACACATTGAAACCATCCTCACAGAAAACTAGTCAATCTAATCACACTAGGACCACAGCTTTTTCTAACTCAATGAAACTAAGCCATGTCCACGGGGCAACCCAAGTCAGGCCAGTCATGGTGGAGAGGTCTGACAGAATGTGGTCCACTGGAGAAGGGAATGGCAAACCACTTCAGTATTCTTGCCTTGAGAACCCCATGAACAGTATGAAAAGGCAAAATAATGGGATACTGAAAGAGGAACTCCCCAGGTCAGTAGGTGCCCAATATGCTACTGGAGATCAGTGGAGAAATAACTCCAGAGAGAATGAAGGGATGGAGCCAAAGCAAAAACAATACCCAGTTGTGGATGTGACTGGTGATAAAAGCAAGGTCCGATGCTGTAAAAAGCAATATAGCAGAAGAACCTGGAATGTCAGGTCCATGAATCAAGGCAAATTGGAAGTGGTCAAACAAGAGATGGCAAGAGTGAGTGTCAACATTCTAGGAATCAGCGAACTAAAATGGACTGGAATGGGTGAATTTAACTCAAATGACCATTATGTGTACTACTGAGGGCAGGAATCCCTCAGAAGAAATGGAGTAGCCATCATGGCCAACAAAAGAGTCCAAAATGCAGTACTTGGATGCAATCTCAAAAATGACAGAATGATCTCTGTTCATCTCCAAGGCAAACCATTCAAAATCACAGTTATCCAAGTCTATGCCCCAACCAGTAACGCTGAAGAAACTGAAGTTGAACAGTTCTATGAAGACCTACAAGACCTTTTAGAACTAACACCCAAAAACGATGTCCTTTTCATTATAGGGGACTGGAATGCAAAAGTAGGAAGTCAAGAAACACCTGGAGTAACAGGCAAATTTGGCCTTGGAATGCAGAAAGAAGCAGGGCAAAGACTAATAGAGTTTTGCCAAGAAAATGCACTGGTCATAGCAAACACCCTCTTCCAACAACACAAGAGAAGAATCTATACATGGATATCACCAGATGGTCAACACCGAAATCAGATTGATTACATTCTTTTCAGCCAAAAATGGAGAAGCTCTATACAGTCAACAAAAACAAGACCAGGAGCTGACTGTGGCTCAGATCATGAACTCCTTATTACCAAATTCAGACTCAAATTGAAGAAAGTAGGGAAAACTGCTAGACCATTCAAGTATGACCTAAATCAAATCCCTTATGATTATACAGTGGAAGTGAGAAATAGATTTAAGGGCCTAGATCTGATAGACAGAGTGCCTGATGAACTGTGGAATGAGGTCCATGACATTGTACAGGAGACAGGGATCAAGACCATCCCCATGGAAAAGAAATGCAAAAAAGCAAAATGGCTGTCTGGGGAGGCCTTACAAATAACTGTGAAAAGAAGAGAGGCAAAAAACAAAGGGAAAAGGAAAGATATAAGCATCTGAATGCAGAGTTCCAAAGAATAGCAAGAAGAGATATGAAAGCCTTCTTCAGCAATCAACACAAATAAATAGAGGAAAAGAACAGAATGGGAAAGACTAGAGATCTCTTCAAGAAAATTAGAGATACCAAGGGAACATTTCATGCAAAGATAGGCTCAATAAAGGACAGAAATGGTAGGGACCTAACAGAAGCAGAAGATATTAAGAAGAGGTGGCAAGAATACACAGAAGAACTGTACAAAAAAGATCTTCACGACCCAGATAATCACGATGGTGTGATCACTCATCTAGAGCGAGACATCTTGGAATGTGAAGTCAAGTGGGCCTAAGAAAGCATCACTCCGAACAAAGCTAGTGGAGGTGATGGAATTCCAGTTGAGCTGTTTCAACTCCTGAAAGATGAATGCTGTGAAAGTGCAGCACTCAATATGCCAGCAAATTTGGAGAACTCAAGCAGTGGCCACAGGACTGGAAAAGGTCAGTTTTCATTCCAATTCCAAAGAAAGGCAATGCCAAAGAATGCTCAAACTACTGCACAATTGCACTCATCTCACATGCTAGTAAAGTAATGCTCAAAATTCTCCAAGCCAGGCTTCAGCAACACATGAACCGTGAACTCCCTGATGTTCAAGCTGGTTTTAGAAAATGCAGAGGAACCAGAGATCAAATTGCCAACCTCCGCTGGATTATGGAAAAAGCAAGAGAGTTCCAGAAAAATATCTATTTCTGCTTTATTGACTATGCCAAAGCCTTTGATTGTGGAAAATTCTGAAAGAGATGGGAATGCCAGACTACCTGACCTGCCTCTTGAGAAATCGGTATGCAGGTCAGGAAGCAACAGTTAGAACTGGACATGGAACAACAGACTGGTTCCAAATAGGGAAAGGAGTACATCAAGGCTGTATATTGTCACCCTGCTTATTTAATTTATATGCAGGGTACATCATGAGAAACGCTGGACTGGAAGAAACACAAGCTGGAATCAAGATGGCCAGGGGAAATATCCATAACCTCAGATATGCAGATGACACCACCCTTATGGCAGAAAGTGAAGAGGAACTAAAAAGCCTCTTGATGAAAGTGAAAGAGGAGAGTGAAAAAGTTGGCTTAAAGCTCAACATTCAGAAAACGAAGATCATGGCATCCAGTCCCATCACTTCATGGGAAATAGATGGGGAAACAGTGGAAACAGTGTCAGACTTAATTTTTGGGGGCTCCATAATCACTGCAGATGGTGACTGCAGCCATGAAATTAAAAGACGCTTACTCCTTGGAAGAAATGTTATGACCAACCTAGATAGTATAGTCAAAAGCAGAGATATTACTTTGGCGACTAAGGTCGGTCTAGTCAAGGCTATGGTTTTTCCAGTAGTCATATATGGATGTGAGAGTTGGACTGTGAAGAAGGCTGAGTGCTGAAGAATTGATGCTTTTGAGCTGTGGTGTTGGAGAAGACTCTTGAGAGTCCTTTGGACTGTAAGGAGATCCAGCCAGTCCATTCTGAAGGAGATCAGCCCTGGGATTTCTTTGGAAGGAATGATGCTAAATCTGAAACTCCAGTACTTTGGCCACCTCATGCCAAAGAGCTGACTCATTGGAAAGGACTCTGATGCTGGGAGGGACTGGGGGCAGGAAGAGAAGGGGACGACAGAGGATGAGATGGCTGGATGGCATCACTGACTCGATGGACGTGAGTCTGAGTGAGCTCCGGGAGTTGGTGATGGACAGGGAGGCCTGGCATGCTGCCATTCATGGGGTCGCAAAAATTCGGACACGACTGAGTGACTGAACTGAACTGAACTGAGGTGGAGTATTCCTGGACAGGGGGTCAAACTGGTGTCCTCTGCATTGGCAGGAGGATTCTCAACCACTGCGCCACCAAGGAAGTCCCAGTACTATATTATATTTGAATGTTACTAAGAGAGTAGTTCTTAAATATTCTCACCACAATAGAGGAATGATAATTATGTAACAGGATGGAGGTGTTAGGTAACTATGGTGGTGATAATTTTGAAATAAATGAATGTATCAAATTAGCACATTGTACACCTTAAACTCATACAGTGTTGTCAATTATATCTCACTAAAGCCAGAGGAATAAAAAGATTACTCTCTAGGCAACTTTCAAGTATACAATACAGTATTTTCAACTGTAGTCACCATTCTGTACATTACATTCCCAGAATTTATTCCTCACATCACTGTAGTTTGTACCCTATGGCTAATATCTCATTTCCTCTACCCCCCAACCCCTGGTTACCACTATTCTACTGTCTGTTTCTGAATCTTTTGTAATATTCCACATGTAAGTGAGATCATACTATATTTGTCTCTATTTCACTTGGCATAATGCCCTCAAGATTCCAGTTATTTTTAAATCATGGAATACAGAGGTGTGCATTTTCTTTCATATAGGGAACTAAAACATAAACCAAACTTCAGGAGCAACCCCAATTGTTTTAGGAAAATGCAAAATATGTTTCCAACCAATCTCTGCAAGTTATTGTTAACCAAACAGAATAAGACAGACACCAGAGAAATCTGTAATGAGAGCATGATTCAGTCAATTGGCAACACTATATCCGAATGAATTCTATTAATCGTCTTCAATTAGATATTAATTCCTTGCTACTAGACATGCTCACTCAGAGACTACGGAATTGGAAACAGCAGAGGCTCTGCCTTCTGTAACATTAGGCGAGGGATTCTCTGGGCTTTAGGTTCCCCAAGTGTAGAACAAGGATAACACACACGCCTGCAAAACTGGGCACAGAGGCCAACATGTTGAGAAACCTATAGGGGGACATGTAGTCTGGAATCACTGTATATTATTTCACAGGCAGAAGCCCCGTGATTATTTCTCCCGGGGCAGCTAAAGCTACAGGTTTATTCTGGCAAAGACACACTCGTCTGAGGAAATACATCTCAGAGGCATAGGCATGGATGGATTGAAAGTGATGTGTTTCTTCAGTTGTATAGGATTTATACAGCTATGTTGTTATCTCAGGTTGACTTTTGTGTCATTTACAGCATGATTATTTTTTCTTGTTTCTGATTCTAAACAGCTCACCACACACTCCCTCCACT
Organism: Capricornis sumatraensis; assembly: GCF_032405125.1. Taxonomy (NCBI): domain Eukaryota; kingdom Metazoa; phylum Chordata; class Mammalia; order Artiodactyla; family Bovidae; genus Capricornis; species Capricornis sumatraensis. The sequence continues at coordinate 216,520,438 of NC_091069.1, forward strand.
CTCCTATCTCTCACTCTTTCCTTAATTATTCTCTTTCTCATACCACAGCCACTTTCACTGGACATCTATGGGAAGAAGTAGGAGGCAGCTTTGAGAAGAGGAGATTTTACATCTAACTATATACATACTACATATCTAACCATCCACCCCCCCCCCCCAAAAAAAAAACCCTCAAGAAAAATTCTTCTATTTCCTTTTTTGGTCATTTAAGGTAGAAGCATTTAAAGGAGGAAGGAAAGGCTGGTTTAACAATCAAAAAATAAACAAAGGAAGTTAAAGAAATCGTGAAAGCAAAAGGGGAGTGGGAGGGAGACAAGAGAACTCAGAAAGAAAACCGAAATCACGGAAAGTGGAAAAAGACAAGTGAAGCAGGAAGACAAGAAAGGAGGCTATAATAGCTCAGGCTCAGAGGGTTCCAAAGGCAGCCTTAGTCACGCTGGCGAGAGTATTGGCATGGTGAAAGCAGTGGCCTGAATTCCAGGCAAATCATAGAAATTACAGAATCTCGGGCAAAGCATATAAATCTTTTGAGTCTCTTTCATTGCCTGTAAAAGGAAGATGAAACTTTTGCCCCTTATAAATTTAAATTCTCATTTTATTTCTGGTACACCTCGCGTTGGCTTAAGTTGCTTACAAAACGATTAACCACAGCGTTAAGTTCTTTAACAGCTCTTTATACCCATCTTTTCAAGATGCCACCCGGATAATTCAAATGGAAACTAAATTAAAATCACATTAATCCGATTAAGCCAGACTAGGTACCGCTTATCCCAGCTTCCATATGCAAAGTTGTCTTTTTATGAATGTCACTCTCCCACTTACACATTAAGGGAACACATTAAAACGACAAGCAAGTCTTCAAATAAACCTAAATTACAACACATTTGGCAGTTTTCTTTTAATAGAACTTCCAGCTTGGAATATCAACTGGGGTGGGGCCCGTTTTCACCCTTATTAGGAAACGAACAGTTTACAGGCTTAATTCGAAGTTTTAGGAAATTACAAAAGAGGTTTCCTTTCCAAGAGAGGGTCAGGCCAGAGGAGAAGCAGGCGACCTCCACACCCGGCCCGCCCCGCACTTGGCATCAGATTAGGACTAAGAAGGCGGGGTGTGCCGCTGACGTCACAAGAGGCCGGCGCTGCGGAGGGCGGAGGGAGGAGGGAGGGGCGAAGGGCGTGGCGGGCGACGACGCGACTGCGCAGGGGCGGAAGGCGGGCAGACGGAAAAGACCGGAGAGCTAGATCCGGCAGGCGGCGGAGAAAGCGCTCGACCACAGCCACGCAAGGGCAGAGCGTGCCGCGCGTGCGCGGGGCGTGGCCGAAGCCTTCCGTCTTTCCGGCTTCTAGGCGTCTCTTCCCGCTTCCCTTCGCGACCCTGGCTAGCTTGGGCCTTCCTAGAAGTGACGAGGTTGGGGCGCTCCTCCCTCTCGACCGTTGTGAAATCTTTCTGCCCCCGGAGTCCGAGGCAGCCCAACCAGGTCTTGCACGTGTTCCTTGACCCCAGGCCGAGGGCGATCAGGCTTCGCGGGCACTGCAGGACCTGGGGCGGGTTTGGGGGAGTATACTCTGGGCGCTTGTCTCACGGATTGTGGGCACCAGACTGACGGCTGGTTGGTTGAAGTTCTTTCCAGCTGACCACCCCCTTCGTTCAGTTCCGCCACGGAAGAGCCCTCGGAGAAACCCGGCTCTAGATCGGAAATGGCCCTTTAGCGGCTGGAGGAGGGAGTTACCGCCAGAGTCCTTCTGTAAAAATTGTAAATGCTGTAATGATTGTCTGTGTAATTAAATTCACTTCCCCAAAGCAGGCAGAACGTTATGAGGTTCCTTATTGAGAAGGACAAACAGAGTGAAGTGATTCTTGGCCTCACGTTTTAAAATAGTTCCTGTAACTATGAGGGGATACAATGGAGCTTTTCCTACTTGTGTCTTCCCTACAGCCACCTGTTTCTCCCAGGGAAGAGAGACCCGGTTGGGATTTCCCAGTCTACAGATCCAAAGCAGCCTCAACGGAATCACATCAGAACAATACCTAAACACCCCGCCTCTAGATCCTTTTTAAGTTGGGATTGAATGAATAAATATAAACTAGTGGTTAAATATATGAAGGGCAGGGAAGCCTGGCGTGCTGCAGTCCATGGGGTCACAAAGAGTCCACCAGGGACACGACTGAGCAACTGAACAACAAGTCTATTTCTCTTATTTTTCTCTTCTGAAAATTAGGTATACACTAGCTATTGTTAAACCTACAGGCAAAACAGTTGGTAACTCAGCAGCCATCTCCCACTGATTCATACTTCCTATCTTAAGCACTACCTGGATTGCTATTGAGATACTGGTGATTTGTATGAAAACAATACACTGTAAAGCAATTATGAGTCAACTGTAAGTAGTTGCTTTCAAGATGTGGGGATGCCTTTAGATAACCTCTAAATTGTTTCCTGATTTGTGAATAGAAAAATCTGTGGTAGTTTCAAGGTATGGCAGATGAGCAATATCCGGTTCTGTGTGCGTGTGACACTGTCACTAGGAGGAAACATTTTCCTAAGACAAAACTAGGTCTCCAGTTAGTTTAATGTCACAACGTAAGTATTAAATCAATCCTTCCCTGGTGGCTCAGAGGTTAAAGCGTCTGCCTGGAATGCAGGAGACCCGGGTTCGATCCCTGGGTCGGGAAGATCCCCTGGAGAAGGCAATGGCACCCCACTCCAGTACTCTTGCTTGGAGAATCCCATGGACGGAGGAGCCTGGTAGGCTACAGTCCATGGGGTCACTAAGAGTCGGACACGACTGAGGGACTTCACTTTCACTTTCAAAGCATCCTACGGTGGGCTTGGAGAAAGCTTGTTTTCAGTTCAATTCAATTCAGTCCAGTTGCTCAGTCCTGTCTGACTCTTCGGGACCCCATGGACTGCAGCAGCCAGTTTTAGTTACATAGTCAAGTGTTATTTATTTTCATTGTAACAACCAGTGTTACATTGAACCAGGGAAAAGCAGTATTATGATAAAATCTTTGATTGTTGTCTTGGAAAGAACACTGGTCATCAGAATAGCCAGAATTCTAACCTAACCCTGCCACTCAATATAAATTCTTTACCTAAAATCTTTCGTTTCTCTGGATTCCCGTTTCCTCACATTTAGTGTGGTCCTTGTCACTCTCTTGAATTCTCCTGATGGCTGGTCTGTCTTCCACTCTTTGATCTGAGCACTTAGCATAACATAGTTCAGTGGTTACTCACTAGAGATGTGTTGAAATAACTGTTTCCAAATCTACAAAGTTTCACATTGAGGCATTTTTCTTTCTTGAAACTATATATGTAAGATCTGTTATTAAACCGTGTATGCTATTTACTGTCAAAGAATCATCCCGTAGATGACCTATTACAGAGGTGTAAGAGTCAGACACGACTGAGTGACTTCACTTTCATGCACTGGAGAAGGAAATGGCAACCCACTCCAGTGCTCTTGCCTGGAGAATCCCAGGGACGGGGGAGCCTGATGGGCTGCCGTCCATGGGGTCACCCAGAGTTGGACACGAATGAAGCGACTTAGCAGCAGCAGCAGGGGTACCTTTACAGAGAATATATCTTGTGGACAGCACCTTAACTAAATCAAAATTAACCAAGATTTGAACATCACGTGCCCTTTGCTATGAAGCTTAGAAAAAGATTCAGCATCATCTATGGATTATTCCTAGGAAAATATGAATCTAATAATAAAGCACTGACAACTTCAAATTAAGGAACATGCTGTGAAACAGTTGACCTGGAGTCATGAAAAAATACCATAAAAGACGAAAATCACAGGGAATTTTTCTAAAAGTTGTGACAAGGAAGGGAACAATATGAGGCTCACTTATTTTTATTTTACAATGTTCTAAATGTCTAATGTGGTCCTCAGATTCCCAGAAGTTACTTCCTATTCCCACTAAGAAGACAAATATGTAGGGTGCTTCAGAAAAGCTGATTTCTTACTATTTCTTATTTCTTATTATTCCTAAAAGAAAGCATGTTGAATGCTTATTGGAAATAGAAAACACTGCTAAATGAAGTCAGCTGCTAAATTGTTCAAAATTGTAGCTGTCAACCTTAAGAGGAAAGTGGAATAATTTTTTAAATGTCATTTTTAGGGATTTGCTGGGCCCTTTGTATTTTTAATTGCCTAGGCCCAGTTAGAGGGAAACAGTAACAATGAAACTACTGGAAAGGTTTAAGGAAATAAATGTTCTTCATGTTATTCTGACTTATAGCTCTTGATTTTTTTGAGGCAGTCCAATCACTGGTTCCCTTCTGTAGAGCCAGGCTTACATCCTCCTGTCAGCAATCTTAGCAGGAACAAGCACCTTTCTCTCTTCCCCTGGCCAGGATTACAGAGTCCTGGACTGGCTTTTGTCCTGAACCAATCACCAGGGGGAAGTAGGGGTTGGGGTGGGAGGTGCTGGGGAAGAGGTCAGACCCACCCTAACCACCTGTGCTGAGAATGGAGAGGCTGTGGGTCCCTGCTGCTGTTGCTAAGTCACTTCAGTCATGTCCGACTCAGTGTGACCCCATAGACTGCAGCCCACCAGGCTCCCCCATTCCTGGGATTCTCCAGGCAAGAACACTGGAGTGGGTTGCCATTTCCTTCTCCAATGCATGAAAGTGAAAAGTGAAAGGGAAGTCGCTCAGTCGTGTCTGAGACCCCATGGACTGCAGCCTACCAGGCCCCTCCATCCATGGGATTTTCCAGGCAAGAGTACTGGAGTGGGGTGCCATTGCCTCCTCTGAGTGGGTCCCTAGGGAAAAGGAGAGAAGGGAGACAGTGCCAAGCAGGCTGAAACACAGATGTCCACTGTTCACTCTCAGTAGTCTCATATGTCTCTGTCCCGGACCTGTCTCCCTCTGCCTAAAATGCTCTTCCACACTCACCCTTCAGACAAATACCTATCTGACTTTTAAAACCTAGATCTCTCATCACCTTCTTGTTGCCACCTTCTTTGTCCATAAGATTACTCTTCTCTCAGAACCATTTCTGTCCTTTGTCCCTATGACTGAATTGGATTTGTTTTCAAAACAATTAATTGCAATTATATAAGTAATATCTACTCACTACCAAAAAATTTAAAGAGTAATATCACTCAAAGAGTGGCCCATGGGCAGGCACCAATCTGAATTGTTTGTTACAGTCATCAATCAGTACAGAAACTGAGAGCAAGTGTCTATTGTTAAGGCAATTTGACAGAACTGTGTCTGTGTGTGTGCTAAATCTAATAATAAACAATTCAGCCTTGCATTTTAATTTCATTTTACTGGTAATTCATTTATATGTGGTTAATGCACATGTCAGAGAAGGTAATGGCACCCCACTCCAGTACTCTTGCCTGGAAAATCCCACAGACGGAGGAGCCTAGTAGGTTGCAGTCCATGGGGTTGCTAAGACTGAGCGACTTCCCTTTCACTTTTCACTTTCATGCATTGGAGAAGGAAATGGCAACCCACTCCAGTGTTCTTACCTGGAGAATCCCAGGGACAGGGGAGCCTGGTGGGCTGCCGTCTATGGGGTCGCACAGAGTCAGACACGACTGAATCGACTTGGCAGCTCCATGTGCTCCTCTGTCCATGGGATTTTCTGGGCAAGAATACTGGAATGGGTTGCCATTTCCTTCTCCAGGGAATCTTCCAGACCCAGGGCTTGAACTCATGTCTCCCTTAGCTCCTGCATTGGCAGGAAGATTCTTTATCACTTGAGCTACCTGGGAAGCCATTAGTGGTGACAAAACAGCTTATGGTTTAACTAATTTAAGCAAATTCAGTAATTTGCCTCAAGTTGCATGGATATTGAGTGACAGGAATTTCTTTTTCCTTAGTAATTTAACTCTAGAATCTTCAGTACTTTCTGCTGTTGGGTTCTACTTCCTCCATACTGAAATTAGCAAAAGATGTAAAATTACCCAATGTGTTTTAAAGCCTTACTGCTCAGAATAGCTCTTATACTGGCAGTATCAGCATCACTTGGGAGGCTTTTTTAAGAAATGGGGCTTTTAGGCTCCACCCAGGTAATCTGTATACATCTTAAAGTTTGAGAAGCATTTCTTAAAGAATACCAGGAAATGGCAGATCTCAATGCATTAGCTTTCTATAACTGCTATTTAAAATTACAACAGATTTAGTGGCTTAAAGCAACAAAAATTTATATTATTTTACAGTTTTTCAAGTTAGAAGTCCTAAATCAGTTTCAGTGGGTCAAAATCCAGAGGTTGATGGGGTCACACTTACTTGATGTGGTCTGTTTGGAAATCATGCCAATAAGCTTTTTAAGACTGACTGAGCAGTTTCTGACATTAAATATTATGAATAAATCCATCCAGAAACGGGCCTGATTGGATTATTTGCAATCAGTAGATATTTACTGAGTAGCTATTTGCAGCCTCATCTTTGGACCTTAGTTTCCTTCTTTGAATAAAAGAGATGAGACTAGATACTAACTTCAAAAGCAAATCTGTGGTTTCATTAGCTTTACAGTTTATCAAATTGGCACTGGCCTTTTAACTCTCAATCACATATTCCCAGTTTCTGGACACACCTCCAAATACTGTCTCAGAGCCTCTGTCCACACAGTCACCAAACGACATCACTGTATAGTTTCTTTGAATTCGTCCCTTTATTGCAATTCTCTGGGTGTAGCAGTTCCAACAAGCCTCCTGGTCCCCAGCCCAGGCCTCTGTAGAACAGAGGTTGTGGGCTATTAAGCACCCTGTGAGGACATAGAATAGAGCAGAAGTGGAAACGTGACTGATCTACCAAGTGTTGCAAAAATAACAGGATAAATTGGGACCTGTAGCTTCTACTAGGGAGAGAGGGCTGTGGTGGTAGAACAGACACTCGAGGATAGACTGACCTCTAGATGGAAAGAAGGCAGGACCAGGCAGCCTATGGAAGGCCCTGGCAGAAAAGCACGCAGATCAGCCTGCAAGCTCTGAGTAAGTATCTACCATATACACATCTTATAGGTTTCTGTGGAGAATGTCAATAAATGCAAAAATGGTCCTATTTTTAAGCAGTCAAGAAACTCACCCATGAAGTAATCAGGTAACTGCATGATAGTATGGAATCATGTGTCAGAATGTATACTAGGATGGAGTCCAAAGAAGGAGAAAATTAATAAAAGGTAGATCAGGTGGAGGAGGCCCCTGGCAAAAGGTAGGGAATTTCATCGCTATCTCAAAAAAAAAAAAAAATTGTTTAACATAAAGGAGGAGTTAAAATATTGTAGACATGAGAAATGGAAGCAGGGTTAAATGTGAAGTCAGGAAGGTAAGCAACATATTGGTGAGGAGACAGGTCCAGCTGATCTTGGTTCAGGTTGAAACGGGAATAAGGTGAGGTGGTAATGCGATGAGGAAATGAGTGACAGGGCAAGTTTAGATTGTGGAAAGCCTCAATTGCCAAAAAGTATTGATTTCTATTATCTCCAACATTGTTGTTGTTGTTGTTTTTTGTTGTCTTTTTTTTTTTGAGGAGGTGGAAGTAAGTTGATATTCAAGAGCAATTTAGAGATGTCCAGAGAAGGCAATGGCACCCCACTCCAGTACTCTTGCCTGGAAAATCCCATGGATGGAGGAGCCTGGTAGGCTGCAGTCCATGGGGTCTTGAAGAGTTGGACACGACTGAGCGACTTCCCTTTCACTTTTCACTTTCATGCATTGGAGAAGGAAATGGCAACCCACTCCAGGGTTCTTGCCTGGAGAATCCCAGGGACGGGAGAGCCTGGTGGGCTGCCATCTATGGGGTCATACAGAGTCAGACACGACTGAAGTGACGTAGCAGCAGGATGCATTAAGGATGGGAGAGACTGGAGGCAAGAAGACCATTTAGAAAGCTACTATGGTGGTCCAGGCATGAGAGAACAGCCGATATATAGAAAGACAGGCGGATTCAAGGAAGGAACAACAAGACTTAGTGACTAAAATACAATAAAGAAGAAATAACAAAAGGATAGTCTGCAGTTTAAGATGTCTGAATAACCAGAGTCAAAGAATTTTAGACCTGCAAGGGGTCCAGTTGGATCACTTTATGAGAAAATGGGTGGTTGTTTAAGTGTCAGAACTAGTTCTCCACAGAGCCAGCAGTGGGATGATCAAGCCAGTGTTACAAGATTTACCAAGCAGTACATGCCTAAGTGTTAATTACATATAAATCATTTTCAGTCCCAACCACTGAACCACCAGGGAATTCCCCAGAATGACTCTTTCTAGAGATCAAATTGCCAACATCCGCTGGATTATGGAAAAAGCAAGAGAGTTCCAGAAAAACATCTATTTCTGCTTTATTGACTATGCCAAAGCCTTTGACTGTGTAGATCACAATAAACTATGGAAAATTCTGAAAGAGATGGGAATACCAGACCACCTAACCTGCCTCTTGAGAAATCTGTATGCAGGTCAGGAAGCAACAGTTAGAACTGGACATGGAACAACAGACTGGTTCCAAATAGGAAAAGGAGTACATCAAGGCTGTATATTGTCACCCTGTTTATTTAACTTCTATGCAGAGTACATCATGAGAAACACTGGGCTTGAAGAAGCACAAGCTGGAATCAAGATTGCCGGGAGAAATATCAATAACCTCAGATATGCAGATGACACCACCCTTATGGCAGAAAGTGAAGAGGAACTAAAAAGCCTCTTGATGAAAGTGAAAGAGGAGAGTGAAAAAGTTGGCTTAAAGCTCAACATTCAGAAAACGAAGATCATGGCATCTGGTCCCATCACTTCATGGGAAATAGATGGGGAAACAGTAGAAACAGTGTCAGACTTTATTTTGGGGGCTCCAAAATCACTGCAGATGGTGACTGCAGCCATGAAATTAAAAGACACTTACTCCTTGGAAGAAAAGTTATGACCAACCTAGATAGTATATTCAAAAGCAGAGTCATTACTTTGGCAACTAAGGTCCCTCTAGTCAAGGCTATGGTTTTTCCTGTGGTCATGTATGGATGTGAGAGTTGGACTGTGAAGAAGGCTGAGCACCAAAGAATTGATGCATTTGAACTGTGGTGTTGGAGAAGACTCTTGAGAGTCCCTTGGACTGCAAGGAGATCCAACCAGTCCATCCTGAAGGAAATCAACCCTCGGATTTCTTTGGAAGGAATGATGCTAAAGCTGAAGCTCCAGTACTTCGGCTACCTCATGCAAAGAGTTGACTCATTGGAAAAGACTCTGATGCTGGGAGGGATTGGGGGCAGGAGGAGAAGGGGACGACAGAGGATGAGATGGCTGGATGGCATCACTGACTCGATGGACGTGACTCTGAGTGAACTCTGGGAGATGGTGATGGACAGGGAGGCCTGGGGTGCTACCATTCATGGGGTCGCAAAGAGTTGGACACGACTGAGCGACTGAACTGAACTGAATGATGAGAGCAACCTGATCAGAATATGTTGTCATATAACTGCCACAGGACTAAATGGAAAATAGACATGTAACTACACGAATCGTTCCTGTGTGAAGTCAGATTCTGCTGGGAGCCGGCGTGAGGAATTCCACCTGTGACAAGGTCATGTGGCAAGAGCTCTGATGGCAACGCTAATCAGACCTCAGGTTTTCCCCCTGGAATTTCCTGAGCATCCACCCCCCAAAAAATAAGAATCTGCCTGCTTTTCCACTTTTCTAATATTCTCTGGAAAAAGTCAACTCAGGGCTTTAGTCTTCTGCATTTGAAAGGGATGTTTCAGTTAACCCCCTCTGATAGCACTCTAGCTTGCCTACCAGGTTCCCCAGACTGCTTACAGCTTGTGAATTGCTTACAGCCCCCCAACCTTGAGAGGCACAAAGCTTAAAAGCATCTTAAAGATACAGAACCTTTTCTAAGAGTTAAAAATTATATTGGTAGAGGGTTTTCACTGTTGACTCAATGACTGCTGCCAGGCCTCCATATTCTTTATCTTTTAGGCACCTGGGAGGATGTTACTCAATGTAAGCAGGATGTAGAAAAAGATACATAGTAGTTTTGATATTAGCAACACTAGACTTTTGAGTTAATTACTTTTCTCTTTGTTATATATCACTGCACTCCTCTTGTATCCTTGCTATGTAAGAATGTAACTTTATTTAGTGCTTTCTAAGAGTGGCAACAGACTTTGGGAAGATCAACACAAATAAGTCTTCTGGTTGACAAACCCTTATCAGAAAAAAGGCTGTAAAATGTTAGTTGGCCCTTTTGGCTGGAAGATGATGTAAATTACCTAAGACTTGTGTATACAATTAGGTATGCAGAGAGAAAAGCCTGGTTTTGATAAGACTTTGGACTGTTAACGCTGCATAACTTTACGTTACCCATTGATCTCCATGTTTTATCAAAAGTATTAAAGGCCTTCTGAACAATAAAGGATTGGACCAGTTTGTCGGACTAGTCTCTCGGCCTGGTTTCTTGGGAATCTGGCTCCCCCACCCCCCCCCCCCCCCCCCCCCCGTGTCTCTCTCTCTCTCTCCTTTTCCCTCCCTCTGTTCTTTACTCTCTCAGGCTGAATTTCCACCTGGGGGCGCGGAGGCTCGACAAGTCTACTTACTTGCCCTGGCTGTTAAGACCCGCACGAAAGGGAGCCTAAGGCGAGGCACCCTTAGATATTCAAGCGAGCACCGGTGGCCCAACGTAGATGGTGCAACTTCCTTGTCTGGAATTTTATTGGTCTTCCGCGTAATCCAAGCTATTCAGCCCTCTTCCTTCACTTAATCTTCCTACTACACTATTTCTTCCTAATCTAATCTTATATTAATAAATAAATAAGTTTTCCTCGCTGACTCCGTCCACTCTTCGAATTCCCTGGATCCACCGGGGCTGGACCCCGGCAAGATTCTTTCTGATTTCTGCTGTGAATAGAAACTTGATTAACAATTTCTTAAGGTTTTAAGTGCTCCCTGTTGACATGAACCATAACGACTTATCCCTTCTCTAACTGCTTTTTGCATTTACTGGTCACCTTGATATTTGTCTCTGAGTGTACCATTCCCTTTATTAAGAGTGTACCTCCTTCTTGATAGGGGACTTACACTTCATTTGCTCTTAGCCTAAATTAGTGTTGTGTTTTGAAACTGCTAGTCCACTTATGGTTAGCCAATTGCTGAAGAAATTAATGAAATTTTTAGGATTAAAGAACCTGAAAGTTTAAATAATGAAAAATATACTCCCCTGAGAGACTGCAGAGACTAATGGAATGAGAACTGATTTAAGCATCAGAAATATGCTTCTTCAATAGCCTCAGGGAGGCCACAGATAACTCCATTTGTCTCTTCAGTCATCATCTGAAGCCTGCAGGTCTTGGTAAGTTAAAATGCAACTTTAATTATCACTGATTTCCTTTTAGACATGGGTTAACTAAGGGTCAACTAGGAGGACTACTGTTAAGAAAGAATACACAAGATATTTGGAGAAGGGACTGGCAATCCACTCCAGTATTCTTGCCTGGAGAATCCCATGGACAGAGGAGCCTGGCAGGCTGCAATCCCTACAGAGTCTGACATGGCTGAGCATCAAACTTCAACTGCATGCAACTTGAAGTATAGTCAGAAAAGAGTGGGAATTGGGCATAAAGTTGTAGAATAGTTTGAGTGGTTATGCACTTCTGGAAGTTACTGCCAGGCACAGGAGGAGGGCAACAGAGATGTCCACTGGGAAAAGACACCAGGAGTGGAGCAAGCCACCCCTCCTTCTCCCACTATGCCTCACTCCTATGCTTATGAACGTTTTTAGATTAATCATGGACCTAGAGGTTAAAAATGTATTCTAAAATAATGGGTTGGCCAAAAAGTTCCTTTGGGTTTTTCCATACAAACTTTTTGGCCAACCCAATACGTCAAGACATCACCAAGTCAGCTTACTGGAGAAGCATGGTGGAAGATTCTCTAAATATTAGAAAAATGTTACATTAAGAAATAGTCTTACATTACTCTCAAGTCATTACAAATACAGGTGATGATTTCGCTGAAGCTCAGTGTTTTGATGAAGCATATTACCAATTAGGTTTTATTTTTTTTTCCGTTTTTACTTTGAAATAATTGAAGCATTCCCCACTTGATACTATCTGACACAATTGCACACTAGATGATCAGAACCATACCATCAATTAGTTTTTAAAGATTTCAAAGTTGGTTACAGCATTTTAGATCCGTGTTGAATATTGAAGAGGGACGTTTCCCTGGAAGCAGCCTAGTCACAAAGGTGAAGGTGAGGAGCAGAGAGGTCAGGTATCTTGATGTGAGCGATGTTTCTCAATCCTGGTGAACATTCCAGTCACCTTCACCATGGGCAAAATTCAACCACTGGCTGGGGCTACTGCAAATCAATAATATTAATGGCTACAAGTAAGACTCAGGCATCAGTATGTTTCCTCTGGATAATTCTCTAGTGGTTCAGTGGTTTGGACTATTTTTTCCACTGCTAAGATTCTAGATTCAATCCCTGGTCAGGGAACTAAAATCCCCACAAGCTGCTGTGATGTGGCCAAAAACAAATAAAAGCTCCTCTGAAGATCCTTAGGTGCAGCCAGAGTTCAGAAATACTGGTGTAAGGTTGATTTAACGCTTTTTTTAAAATGAGGATTTTGAATGTGTTTTGCTTTTGTGATGTCACTGACAAATATTTTAATGTATTCAAACTCTCTTTGCTCTATTTATAGAAGTTTCAATTCGCTTTCTATAATTAATCCAAGTAAGCCTTAAAACTGAGCTATATAATAGGCGATGGGGCGTCTTATCTCCAGACCATGTCTCCTAGGGTCAATCGTGGGATAAAAAATGGAGTAAACCCGTACGTACTCCTTTCCCTCCAGCTCTAGCTTCTAGTAGTTTGGATCAGCATCCCTGTTTTAACTTCAAACTTCAGGAAATTTGGAGAACTACTAATATCACAGAGAGAATACATATATAAAGGGGATAGATTTCTCCCATATTACTAATTGCAATAACCAGGCAGGAATACATAGACTCCCTTCTGGGCATAATCATATTACCTCTGTAAGGGCTCGCCCTAAAACTATTTTTGGAAACTAGGGATTTTCCAGATTAGCGAAAGCTGTGGCGCTGTCAACTGGCTCAGGCCTATGTTTCATAATCTAAGCCGCTAAAGCAGTCGCCCTCGCAGTCAATACGAAGCCTTCGCCCTACTTCCATACCTCTGGGAATCACAGGCTCTCGGGGAGCTTTCTTTCCTCCCTTGGAACTGAAGTAGTTCACATTCCTGTTTTCTAAAAATACTGTAAAGCAACCGTCTCCAGATTTCCTTGCGGGTCACTTTAAATTACAAGTTCGTCCGTACACGACACTGGAGTAACCACTTACACCCGCCAATGCGGGCGAAGGTCGATCCGACGCATCCCTTTGTACTCGCTGAACCTGCGCCACCCAAATGCGGAAAGTTAGGAGAGGAAGAGAGACGGGAGCACACAGACGCGCGTTCTAGAGAAATTATCAAAACTGTGCAGGGGTTACAGTAAATTTGCGGACTCGAAGTTGGCGATACGGTATCTCGTAAAGCTCCCTTATTACTCTTTTGATTAAAAATATTACATACGAGGCGAGGCGGTTTGAGGTTGTGTTAGTAAGGAGACCACGTCCCCAGCCACTCTGGGGAACCAACGGGGAGGTCACCCAGGTCACCCGACGGTCCCACCCAGGGGCCTCTGCTCCGCGGCCGGCGAGGGCGTAGGCTCAGCGGGCGGAGACAACGCCTAAAGGGACTAGTTGGCACGCCGACCGGGCGTGGTGACGTCAGGGCGGAAGCGCACGCTGCGTGAAGCGGCCAGAACCCGGCGGTCACGGGAATATCCGTCGCGCCGAGAACGCTGGTTAGTCTCACTCCAGGTTCCGGCTGCGTTGGGCGTGCGTGCAGCTCGCTGAGACTATGGCGTCCGGGCCTCACCCGACCGCTACCACTGCCACCGCCGTCTCGTCTGCTGCCCCTAGCGCGGGCGGCTCAAGCTCCGGAACGACGACCACGACGACGACCACGACGGGAGGGATCCTGATCGGCGACCGTCTCTACTCGGAAGTTTCGCTCACCATCGATCACTCGCTGATTCCGGAGGAGCGGCTCTCGCCCACCCCTTCCATGCAGGACGGGCTCGACCTGCCCAGCGAGACAGACTTGCGCATCCTGGGCTGCGAGCTCATCCAGGCCGCCGGCATTCTCCTCCGGCTTCCGCAGGTCAGTGATCCGGCCCCGGGCCGACAGGCGCGCCTCCCCTCCCCGCCTTCCCCTCCGCTGCCTTCCGGTACTACCAGGACCCGGCCGCGTGGGAGGTCACCCCCTGGGGTTCTCCAGCCGCGGGTCGCAGCCAGAGCGCGGGAGGGCGCTTGCGATGGGAGGACGGCCCGGGAGCTGTTCGCGGTGGGGAGGGGGAGGGGAGTGAGCGGAGGCACAAAATGGCGGCGGCGCCTGGTGCGGGCCCGCCTGACCCCTGCGCTTCCGTTCTCTTCTCTTGTCTGCAGGTGGCGATGGCAACGGGTCAGGTGTTGTTTCATCGTTTTTTCTACTCCAAGTCTTTCGTCAAACACAGTTTCGAGGTAAGCAGGGCGGGGGCGGGTGACGGGGGATTTCTCCATCCGGAAATGGGAAGGAAGGAGGGGGTAGTGTCAGTGGCCAGCCGTTGCAGAAAGGGAGTGGTTAGTTTAGGCCTTTGTACCTAGCTCTCACCCATAGGGGAGTAGGGACTCATGGAGAGAGTTTGAGAATCAGAAGATGGAGCCTGAGTCCAGGTGCCTTATTATCAAGAATTTGCATTTTCAATCAAATGGAGAGCACCTATGAGATTGAGTTTGGCTCCGGATTGAAAATTAAGGGGAATAAGGACTTCCCTGGTGGCTCAGACCGTAAAGCCTACAATGTCGTAGGCCCGGGTTCCATCCCTGGGTCGGGAAGATCCTCTGGAGAAGGAAATGGCAACCCCTACTCCCATACTCTTGCCTGGAAAATCCCGTGGACAGAGGTGCCTGGTGGGCTACAGTCCATGGGGTCGCAAAGAGTCGACACGACTGAGCGACTAAACTTTGTTTCAGGCAATAAAAGAAACGTCACTCTAGCATAAATTTATGTCCTAGAAATGTCAACTGTATTTTTATTTCACCAAATGTCCCAGTTGTGTCTGAAAGTTTTTTAATTAGAATAAGTTCTGTAGACTTTGAGAGAGGCACTTCTTTCTAACTTTACTCCTGCAGTGCCATAATCTAACAGCTTTTATTGGCTCTTTTTTTTTTTCCCAGATTGTTGCCATGGCATGTATTAATCTTGCATCAAAAATTGAAGAAGCACCTAGAAGAATAAGAGATGTGATTAATGTATTTCACCACCTCCGCCAGTTAAGAGGAAAAAGGTAAGATTGGTATTATTGAATGCAGCATCTCTTGCTACTACTGAACTGTGCACCAATCATGTCAAAACATTCTTTCCTCTCAAAACTGATGCAAGGGAAAACTGACTTTAATTTAGGTGTTAAAATTCACATAGGAACACACTGATAATTTGAAAAACCACTGTTAACCAGTTATTTGAAGTTTGTAGAGGCAGTTGTGTTTATGGACAATCCTAACAGTGCTGTGAAGCCAGTCCTGTGGTTTTAAGATTAAACAAGAAAGGGAATATGTTTGTCTCAAGTGTGAGTGTGTTCTGTAAGTTATTTTTCCCCTCCCTTCTCTGTAAGACTGAAGGCTGGAAGTTTAAACGCTGCAGTTCAAGTTAATATTGTGGTGAAGTTTTGTGTAGACTGTCTTACCACTGGAAGTTCCAGTTAATTCTTGACCAATTGAGGTTGGCTTTTGTTAGAATACTTCTCAACATTGAACTACGATATTCCCCATAATACCGGATCTGAAAAGACTGCAGGATGATAAAGTTTGGAGTCAAAGGGATTAAACAGGTATTTTGTTTTGGTCAGATAACAGTCTCAGTGAGTGGGCTGCATTTAGATAGGGGCCATTTATCTGATCTAGTAAGAAAATAGAAACCAAAATAGTGTTGTTTTATAGGTGGAAACCTGCTAACATTTTATGTGTTCTTGTGAGGCAGTACCAAAAAGTTTTAGTTACAGTGCGGCTTGTGTCTACAGATGACTTATAATACTAGATGCTTCTAGTACATACATAGTGTAGATTAGTTTTTCTGTTCACTTTTTGAGGAAGTTGTTGTGATATTAGATAAACATGTACTGAGTTTGAAAGGAAGTCAGTTATAAAAAGATTTTAGTCATTTTGGGGTTGGGCATTGGTTGGTACCAAATTAATAGCTTCTGTGAGTGGTCCTTGTTAGTTGAATCTGTAAATTGTTGGTAATGGAACTATTTAGAGACAAGCGAATAGTAAGTAAGTAGCCTTGAAATGATCAGTCAGTCTACTTAGATTGAAATAGTTACCCAGATAGTTTTCACAGCGGTTTTCAGTTTTCTTATATTCTTTATTCTGTTCTTATTCACCTTATTCAGGGATAGACTAACTTTTTAATTGCATTTAAAAATGTCTTTTAGCTTTTTAGTGAGGAATCCCTGAAACTTGGGAAGTTTTCAAATTGATAATTTAGTATGGTCTGAGCTAAAATTTATATTTAGATCGAGTAGACTGTTAAGGGTGTTTAAACAGTGACACTAATAAAAAGATTGTTTAGTCAAAGGATTCTGTTTGCTTAAAGGAAATAGTTTTCTGTTAGTATCCTTTGAACCATTTTGCTATTATCATTTATTATCTACTTGGAAATTTTTCTTTGAGATGGAGTATTCTTCCTTGATGTTAGAGTAGGTTCTCTTAACTGTGAAAACCTTGGAATTTAAAACATCTCACCTGATTTGACTGTTGTGTCGGGTTTTATTTTTTCCCCCCGTTTGGTCATTATTACAGAAATTGATTGTGTCTCCATCTTAGAAGTCTGATTACAGCATGAATTAAAGGGAGTTGTTAATTGCATGGAAGCCTTTTTAAAAAAAAGCAAGATGTAAAAGTGTTTCTATGCATATTACAAGTTTACTCAGACAGGTAGCTTGTATATGTTATTAACTTCAACTCTTTTTTCCCTTGCAACCGACTATACAGCGACCAGCTACATTTACCAAAGCCTGGGTGATGTGGAGTGGTACATAGCGATGAAGCTGTCGTCATGGCAACAGTGAGTGAAGTATCGAAAATCCCCAAGGAGAAGCCAGTGCTCTGAGAATAGGTCACTGGAATCGGGGACTAACAGGTTGGCCACTGGTGAACCATTTAGAAAAACTCCTGTTTCTTGTTATAAGCGTTTGTCTTTGCTGTCCAAGTTATTAGAATGATAGCTTAGTAATTTTTTTGATTAATGTCATTAGAAGAGTACTATTAATATCATTTTAGCTAAGTAAAGTGTATCAGTTTGTCTTAGTGGTATTATTTTAGTTCGTGCATAGCTTTAAATTGTAGTGTGACCTTGCTAATAACAAGCATCAGTTTTGTAGCCTTTAAAAAAAGTTGCTGTATTTCAGTGCTGACTTATATTAGAATTACTGGAGGAGCTCTTATGAAGAACTGATGCCCGAGCCCCATTCTGAATTATGTGATTTTTTTTTTTTTGCTTTTTCATTTTTTTGTAGTTTGAGAATTTTTTTTAAGCTCAGAAAGATTTTTTTTTCATTTCAATAGTTCCCAATTATAGTTTGCTTTTTGAGATGCGGCATATTCCTGGCAAATTAAGGGTTTTCTGTAGTTTTAAGGCACCTAGCTTCATATCGTAAGGCTTGTCTAAAAGAAGACAAATATTCAAAGACTACAACAACCCACTTTTTGTTGAATGTGGTGTGGTATTTTCAACATGCATATAGATCATAGATTAGAGTTGGAACCATCTTAAGTGATCTTGTCATTTAGTCCAGTCTTCATCCAGTTTATTTTGGTGGCTCTAAAAGATGGCCTTCGGTTTGTTTAAACACTGCCAAAGAAAGAGTGTTCCTTTGAAGTAAGAATTACTAAATTCTGTATGTTGAAAAACATTCTGCCTTTTTGTACTATTGATCTCCTTCAAGTATATAGTCTCAAAGAATTTGTTCCACATTTTCTTGGTTCTTTGTACCATATGAGTATGAGAAACCATGTTTGAATCTCCTAAATTTGTTGTTGTGGTTCTATTTTTGAGATCATGCTAAAGGAAAGATAGCTAATCTGAGACCCCATAATAAAATTCAAATGATCAAAACCCAAAACTTTGCACTAAGATTAAATTTTGAGAATTGTTCTTTTCATATAAATTAATCTGAAAAAGTCTGACAAAAGCAGAGGAGTAGGAGTTAGGTTTAGGTGGTTTTATCTATCATGAAAATTACTTTTTTCTGAACAGATGAAAGTTTCTTTTAAGCAGGTTTTTTTTAAAGATTTTATAATGTTAACTTCTTCAAATTTTTATTGGAAAGAAAGTTTACCTAATTGATGAACAAATTCTAGCAAACCTTAATTAAATTTGATGTACTTGTTGCCAGGTAAAGTGTGAATAGATACTTTGTTAATACAAAGAAACAATTTGCTTAGGCACTTTGAACCTTTTCTTACTGCTCCTATTTGGGGATACAATTGTGATACAAAGTAATCTTTGTAAGTAGTATAAGTTACATGTTCATTGAGCCTCCTTTCATTGTGAGGTAAAACCACTCCTGAACAGTGAAGGTATCAGATTATATACATCTACAAAGTTGACTTTGAAGATTGCAAGTAGTTACTATTACCTAAGCAAGAACTTGAGTAGGTAGTTGAATTGAGTAGGTAGTGGGTTTGGTTTCCCTAATTGGTTTAATATTGGGATTTTGACACCAAAATATATGAAAGTAAAGATTATAGAGAATAGATAGAAAATAACTAATTTACTTAAGCAGAATTAGTGATTAAACCTGATTAAGGACCAGATAATAGCCATAATTCAAATGTTGAGTTGGTTGATTGTAAGAAAATGAATTTCTAACAGAATTTGAAATAAACCCTTTAAGCAAGTTCGGTAAGAGATACAATAAATTTGTTCAACATAAATAGGAAAAAATGAGACTAAGTTTTCATAATAATTTCAGAAGGATTCTAATGGTGCAGTTTACTGTTTGAGTTGCACCTTAAGTGTTAAGAAGGTGGTGTGTAACTATACCACCAGAGGCATTCTGTCTCCTAATGACTATCTGGTGAAAGGGTCATCAGATAACTGGTCCATTGGTTAAAGAGTTGTTCTTTAAGTAGATTTCACTTTTCCCCAGATTTCCTGTGATAACATTTGAAAAATCATAAACCTTAAGATACTTGGAACACGTTTTTGTGTACAGATTTGTTTCTCAGTCACGAAGTCAACTCTTGGCGACTCATGAACTGCCGCACAACAGGCTTCCCTGTCCTCATTTGAATTAAATTTGATTTTTTCCAAAGAACAGTGAACTTGTAGCCTGTTTGTCCTGATAAAATGTGTTCATTATTTATCTTTTCATGTTAGAAATCAGTCCCCTCCCCAACTGAAAGGTGTGGCTTCATTTCTCACCTTTCAAAGCTGTAAGAACTGAATTGAGTGAAGGCCACTTTGAGCATTAACAGGCTGTTTTCCATCTTGTCAACTTTGCCAACTTTTGTCTTATATCCAACTTGATAGTATAGAAAAGTTAGAAATAGTTAAGCGTTCCAGTTTTATAGTTTAAAACAGGAGAAAGAAAGGAAAATAAATATGACTGCTGACTTTTTTACTCTGGTAACATATATTACAGGGTAATATAGCTGATTTCAGATTCTTTTCTGATTTTCAAGTGGATACATAGTGTAAAATTATGAGATTAAATTTTTTGGTATTTGGTGTCCATAGTAAAAGGAGAAGCGGGGCAGTGTTCAGAAGGACTATCTTTAAAATGTTGGTGTTCTGCCTAGAACAAAAACTCTTGAATTTTTTGGCCGAAAATGAGTATGGGGGAAAATATTTACATATTCTACCCATGTTAAAATCACCTTCTAAATAAAAGTGTTTTCTGTTGGTTGGCTCTAAGAGTGTAACAAACGAAGGACATTGGTTCATTTCATACACTTTAAGAAGAGAAATTCCAAGTCCTGACTGACGTCTCAAGAAACTAGTTTTCAATTTTAAGACTTCAATTTAAGTTTCTTAATTGAAATAATTTTTCCCCCAAAACACTGAACCACAGATATATCGCCTCTCTCATAACTTTTAAAGCTGTCAAAATTTTGGTCTGGCACAGAGACTTTACATGCTGTTTCATTTCTTCATTATGGTTGGTCCTCCCTTCTCTTTTGCATTGTGTACTAAAGATGCTGCCTGATAACTCTGAACAAATTTTGGCCTGGTTTTATTGATCACTTTGAGTGTTAAATCTGATTCTTAAAAACATTTCTTTGGTAATTGAGCTGAATCTTTAGTTTCCAGTTTATTAACAGAGACTCTTAGATCAGTTTATTTAAATGAACTGCCCATTTAGGGGAATCTGAATTAGCTACCCACCCTATTTTTCCCTAATTTTAGTTTTGGTCTTAAACTATCATGAGTTGATATTTTGTAAAATCACTCTTATGAAGTCTTCATAATACATATTTTCAAGAGCTATGATGTCTTTGTAATACATATATTCAAGAGTGCATTAATTTTGTTTCTAGTCTTTGGAGACGAATGAGATTGTGAAAATCAGGCTATCTGTTATGTAGTATAAATACATCTGGATGAAAAAAATCAAGGATACATCTAAGAGCATTAGACTGAAATTTTTTTCATTTCAGGGTTTTGTTAGTAAACTAGGAAGTGAGTCTAGAAAGTATATATTTAATTAGCATAACTTGGACAGCACAAGATCAATGCTTTTAACTTGTTTGCAGGAGTTTAAAAAGCTGGTTTCTGTTGCCAATAGTTGGTTGGAAGGGAAAATGGAGATACCACAAATAAAATTTTTGGGATGTGCAAAACAGTTTTGATTTTATTTCTTACAAACTATAGGACTCCAAGCCCCCTGATCCTTGATCAGAACTACATTAACACCAAAAATCAAGTTATCAAGGCAGAGAGGAGGGTGCTAAAGGAATTGGGATTTTGTGTTCATGTCAAGCATCCCCATAAGGTGAGTTGTAGAATACAGAAATTATATTCGTAAGTATTAGGGTTTTGTTCTTTTAAAATTTTATTTCTTGCAAATTTATCTTTGAGCACTAACCGTTGGTTTTAAAAAGCACTTTTTGGACATTGAAATATGATCAGTAAAATGAGAATCAAAGTCTTGGGTTGAGACCTTAACTTTTTATTGTGTGGGCATAGATAAGTTCTTTTTGCTTCAGAGGTAACCCAGTGTTCATACTAGAAAATGGAGATTTTTACATATTAGCCATGGAATGAATAAACACCTGTGTCTGCAGCAGTACCTGGTGGTGTGTTACCCCGTTGCATAGTGAAATGGCTTAGAGTATGTGGCTGCTCACTGTCAGCATCATTGAGTGTTCTTGGGTTTCTCCAGTGTCTCTGGGCTTCCATATGCTCAAGATAAGCTGTAGCACAATGATAGTGAGAGCTCAGGGGGCAGGACCATCTGCACATAGAAATGTGTTTCTGCCATTAGCTGTGTGACCCTGGCAGAAAACTCCGCCTCAGATTCCACATCTCTAAAATTGTGAAATGAGAACGATGGTAATGGTCCAGAAAGATCTGAGCTGAGGTAAACTCATTTTGAGTTTTTAAAATTTATCACACTTTAGTATGGTAAGCTTCAGTGTAGAAATGTTTCGTTATTTACTATAATACCCACTCTGAGTTGTGCATAGTATGCACCATACACATTGTGTAACTTTAAAACAGTCTCTAGGGTGTTTGTACCTTTGGAAATAAAGTGAAGTAATCAGTTCCTGTCACATGAAAAATTAGATACTGTTCTTAGATGATTTAACTTCTTTTTTCCTGTACAATTTTGGAACATTTCATGTCCATGTGAACTTTAGCAACAAAAACCTACATTGACTATCAGGTACATTTTAGGTTGGTCTGTATTATTCATACAGTTTTTATGAATTAAAACTTGCTCCTAACATTTTCAGTTACTTATGTTCATTGAACTCTGTACTTTGAAAGAACTTCCAATATGCTAAACTAAGTTTTTTTCCCTTGTCCTTCAGATCATTGTTATGTATTTACAAGTCTTAGAATGTGAACGTAATCAAACCCTGGTTCAAACTGCCTGGTAAGTTGCTTTTTTACATTTCTTTCCTAGCCAGGAAAACAGAAGCAGAAATAAAGTAAGTTTCATTTTCCCTTTCCAAAATAATGAGATAAGTTTGTTTTGGTGCTTTTTGTTTTTTTGTTTTTTAATCAAAAGGTAAATAATGCTTATTTCTGCTTCCTGTTTTCTTGGCTTGACTAATTACTTTTAATGGAGAACTCAATTTAACTTTGTTCTTTTTTCTACTCTTTAATTAAAGGGTAGTCCATGATGGTAAGTCATAGAACTCTGCCCTCTGCACTTCAGCCCATGACCTCAGGATGGCCTGATTGGCTGCCCTGCTCTCCAGCCAATCCAGTGCAAGCTCTCATCCGAGATTCACTGAAGTGGTCCATATCCATCTGGCAGCATCTTCTAGTTCTGTCGGGTTGTCAAAAGGATTTGTATATTTGTTTCTAGAAGTAACTATTCAACATGCCTATGTATTTAATGTATACCTGTAACTATCAAAATGAATAGTTCATTTTTGATAGATTTGTTGTCCAGCCATTATGACTTAAATGATTTTTTTTAGGAGTTTGACTAGATTTCTATTTTTAGTATGTGTAGCATGAATTCTACCAGTGGAAACAGCAGCTTAAAATGGGCACCATTCCCATTCTCGATGAATGTATAGCTGCTGGGCTATTGGAGGCAATGGTATTAGAAATAAGAAGTACTTCATTTTAAAGAGCTGTTAATTTTAACATAGAACTCTAAAACTTAGATTTTAGAAGATATAGATGTGTGATTTGTAGTGCTGACTTATTTAAAGTTAAAACAAGGAGTTTGTGGTTCAGCCACAACTACTGTCTTAAGACTGTTGATGTGCAGTACTTAAGTGATGTAATTCTTAATGTTCTGGACTTAACGACTGCCATGCTTCTTTATTAGTAATATTAGAAAAGTCTCATTGCTTTTATAAAATGCATGACTTTGATATATGTTCTATAAAACAGATTTTTAGCAGTTCTCATGGGTTAAGGAATTTTTAAAGAAACAGTCTTTTAGTTTAACCTTTTGAACAATTTGTAAAATTTATTCAGTACTTCAGGAATATTGTGGGGAGGGTTCACTATTACAAAAGTCCAGTAATTTATTAACTGAAGTAGTTACTGCTTTTATTTATATTTTAGTCACACTTGTATATAAACAAGGCTGTTATATATATATTTGCTCTTCACTTCCCAACCTAGGTTTTCTGAACTAGCTTAGTTTTCTTAATTTGGTGCGTGCTTACTGAAAATGCCTTTTTATCCCTATCACAGTATTGAATTTTTGAAAGAACTTGATTGACACTGCTTTTCATTGTGGATAAAGGAGAGAGATGGTCAATAATTAATGGCTTGAAGTATTGTTGGAGTGGTTTATCATTTCTGAAACTAATGATGTCAGAACTTTCAGAGCATTGCTTTTCATAGAAATGTTTTTTTTTAAACTGTTCTATGTGGAGTAATAATATGGAATTATTTTAAAGGACTTCGGTCGTATATAGGAGACATGAAGAATGATTCTAGTGTTAAAATTCTTATCTCTTACTGCTTTTTGAGTTAAGAATTGTTATATGCTAGAATACTGAAAATACAAATATGAGAAGAAAAAAGAATAAAGTAGATTGAGTCTCCAATTTTATGTAAGCTTCAGAGGAACTGATTTGTTTACATACAAAGCTTATGGTTGAAATATTTTTCAGGAATTATATGAATGACAGTCTTCGAACCAATGTATTTGTTCGATTTCAACCAGAGACTATTGCATGTGCTTGCATCTACCTTGCAGCTAGAGCTCTTCAGGTAGGTGGATATATATAGAGAGAGACATAAATCTTGTATAGTCCAATAGGATAAATCACAGGAATTAGCAGTTCTAATAAAAACAATGAAAATTTCATCTAAATCTGTTCTATGGTTTAGATTCCATTGCCAACTCGTCCCCATTGGTTTCTTCTTTTTGGTACTACGGAAGAGGAGATCCAAGAAATCTGCATAGAAACGCTTAGGCTTTATACCAGAAAAAAGGTAATTCTGTTTACCAGTATTTGTGTTAACATTTTGTCAGTGCTAAGAGTGTAAAAGAGAAATACTCATTTCACTTTCTTTCAACAGCCAAACTATGAATTGCTGGAAAAAGAAGTAGAGAAAAGAAAAGTTGCCTTACAAGAAGCCAAACTAAAAGCAAAGGGATTGAATCCTGATGGAACTCCAGCCCTTTCAACTCTCGGTGGATTTTCCCCAGCCTCTAAACCATGTAAGGTTAATAACCTAAGCACTGTGAATGTGTGGTTATTAGAAAGTTTTGGCATCTCACAGTTGCATAGAAACAGTGATTCCTATTTTCTCTCTTGACAGACAACTAAGGACTGATAATTGAATGGTACTTGGTTACATTTAGAAACTTATTTGGCCTTCTGTAAAATCTAATAGTTAACATGCCTTAATGTTCTTTTAAAAGCATCACCAAGAGAAGTAAAAACTGAAGAGAAGTCACCTATTTCTGTTAATGTGAAGACAATAAAAAAAGAACCTGAGGATAGACAACAGGCTTCTAAAAGCCCTTACAATGGGTGAGTACACTTGAGTTTAGGAAAATGGCCTGAGGAATCTTTTTATGTATTTAATTTCTAACACTATGTACATAACTAAAATATTGTGTGTGTGTTTTTTTAAGTGTAAGAAAAGACAGCAAGAGAAGTAGAAATAGCAGAAGCGCAAGTCGATCAAGGTCAAGAACACGATCACGTTCTAGATCACATACTCCAAGAAGACAGTAAGTAAATACTTCGTTGGGGAAAGCAGTCTTATTTGGAGTCTTTAAGGTTATGGTTTAAAAAGAAAAAAATTGCCCATGGACTGTTATCAAAATTAGGCTAGATTTAATACAGGGTAAATTGTCCGAAATGAGTTTAGAGATATGCTCTGTAGGCATGTGGCTTTTTTGTTTTGTGGTAGCATATGGTATTCTGTTCTGGTTTTGCTTTTGTTTTCTGGAGAGGTGTACAGCCTGCCAACCACTTACTACTAATGAAGAATCAGGTCAACTATAGCCAAAGAATTTTCCCTAGTTAACTTTATAATTAGATGGCCAGCTACTTGTGGCTCTTCCGTGGTTCTTTTGAGCATATGGGAGATAATTCAATAAATAGCTAGGACACTAAAAACGAATTACTCCCTTCCCTAGAATATAGACATGGTATATTTATGATTTGTTTAATATGTTAACAGGCTGAAAGAGAGGTAGTGAGGGGTGGGGAAGTTTATTAAACATCTTTAGTCTGGTCTGTCACTGATAGAGTGGTTTTGTTTTGAACCTGCTATGAGCACCACCAAAAATATTTGCTCCCAGTAGAAACTGACTCTCAACATCAAATTTTTATTATCTAAGTTATAACAATAGGCGGAGTCGATCTGGAACATACAGCTCGAGATCAAGAAGCAGGTCCCGCAGTCACAGTGAAAGCCCAAGACGACATCATAATCATGGTTCTCCTCACCTTAAAGCCAAGCATACCAGAGATGATTTAAAAAGTTCAAATAGACATGGTCATAAAAGGAAAAAGTCTCGTTCTCGATCTCAGAGCAAGTCTCGGGATCACTCAGATGCTGTCAAGAAACACAGGCATGAAAGGGGACATCATAGGGACAGGCGTGAAAGATCTCGCTCCTTTGAGAGGTCCCACAAAGGCAAGCACCATGGTGGCAGTCGCTCAGGACACGGCAGGCACAGACGCTGACTTTCTTCCTTTGAGCCTGCATCAACTCCTGATTTTGCCTATCTACAGTGTGATGTATGGACTCATAATCAAAATATTAAAAGCAAACTGATTAGGATTTGATTTCTTAAACCCTCTAGGTCTCTAGAAACACTGAGGACATTTTCTTTTGAAAAGAACTATGGTTTTTTTTTGGGTTTTTTTTTTTTTTTTGCACATAAAATGCCCTAGCAGTATCTAATTGAAAACCATGGTCAGGTTCAATTGTAATTATTATAGTTGTGTATTGTTTATTGCTATAAGAACTGGAGCGTGAATTCTGTAAAAATGTATCTTATTTTTATACAGATAAAATTGCAGACACTGTTCTATTTAAGTGGTTATTTGTTTAAATGATGGTGAATACTTTCTTAACACTGGTTTGTCTGCATGTGTAAAGATTTTTACAAGAAATAAAATACAAATCTTGTTTTTCTAAATTGCTTCAATCTTATTTAAATAAATTATTAAAAAGAAAAGTTTTTGATAGTAAAATGCCTGTACTGATTTTCTGACAGACCTGTTTCTTTCCTTGTTACATAAAGTTTGAGATTAAAATGTAATTCTTACCTGCACTGAGCTTTCTTAGAAATCTTCCTTGTATAGGTGGAAAAAGCAAATGGGTTTGGCCCAACAGTGTAACATTACATGTTTTTTACATGTTTTATTGTAGCATGAAACGTAAGTCAAAGTTTGATTTGCACATAAACGGGAACCATAAGGTTATTTGTCAGGTTTAAGTACTGTTTTGAAGGTGAGTAAATCAGAATTTTCAACAGGATGGCAAATTAGCACCAGTTATTCAGCTCTTAAGTTTTTCTTTAGGTATTTAGGCTAGGAGGTGAGCCCATCCCCCAACTCCTCCCACTGCGTCCCCCATCCTGCCTGGCTGTTCAAAGGAATATCTGATCACAAATCCAGAAGTCGTATAGCCAAGGGTATTTTTAAAATTATTTACTTGAGAGTTCTCTAATATTTTGGAAGTCAATTTAGAGACCTTAAAAAGCTGTAATAAAATACTGCTTTATAGTTAAGTTTTCCATTAAAATTTTCATCCATCTTGATTACTTACCTTGTCCACTAGACTTGGCTCCAAATGATTTGTTGCTGTTTCAAAAAATCAAACACACCCACAAAGAGATGAAGATTTACTGCCATAAGGATGTTTAAAGTAGTTACAACTTCTGAAGAGGATGCCAAAGATATCCAAATACGTTCTGCAATGGTGGGCAGTGGGGCTGGAAAAAGTAGAAAGCCTCACAGGGAGACGAGATTCACTTGGAAATAAAAATGTCGGTATGGTACAGTTACGTTCCTAACTAAAAACTAACATGGCCTAGCATGACCTCGGAGAAGTCACTGGCAACCCACTCCAGTGTCCTTGCCTGGAGGATACCAGGGATGGGGGAGCCTGGTGGGCTGCCATCTATGGGGTGAACAGAGTTGGACACGAC
The DNA here is from genome assembly GCF_032405125.1 of Capricornis sumatraensis. Lineage (NCBI taxonomy): Eukaryota > Metazoa > Chordata > Mammalia > Artiodactyla > Bovidae > Capricornis > Capricornis sumatraensis. Next base: position 216,547,813 of record NC_091069.1, read on the forward strand.
TGAAGCGACTTAGCAGCAGAGCAGCATGTCCTAGTGTAAATGAGCAACTTCTGGAAAGGTAATAATTCATTGTTTCTACATGTGCTTTTATGACACATTGCTAATCTGTAACAGTACTTCTAAAGAGCTTAAACTGCCTCTAAATATATAGTGACATTTCTTTCCAAGACCAACATTGAAGAAAGGCAAATGACCTGTTGAAAAATCCTGAGTTCTTAATAGTGTAGCAATTCTTACTGTATCCTTGTTTGGAAAGAGCATGTAGGTGAAGGGTGTTTGTGAAGATGGAAGATGAAGATACACCTGCATGTGAGGTAAGAGCTGTATGCTACAGGTTGCTTTGGAATGATTACTTTTTTCCTTCTGCCCTAATTTTTGTGCTATTTTTTTCTGGGTGTGAATGAATTTTTTTTAACTTATTATGTTAGTATAGCAGGTTAACAGTATTGTGATAGTATCAGTGTCTTGTGCTGTTACTGAATCAGTTTTCTAGGTTCTTGTCAAGAGTTTAATAATCTTATGCTGCTGAACCCACATTTAAAAGCTTACAATTAGGGGGAAGGTCAAGTGAGTACCCATCTCTCAGCTCCAAAAACAATGATCAATTCTAGGTCAGGCAACCTTTTTACTTTAACATCTAACTTAGTATTCAGGTTTCCTGTTTGTTTTATAATTGGTTTGTTCAAACAAGGTCTGTATTTGGTTTTAATCACAAGTTGTCCATCTTTTTTTCCCCTGAAAAAGTGGGTCATTTGTCTTGTAATTTTCATATTCTGGGCTGGCTCACTGTAACCCTGTGGTGTCCCTAAACACTTCTGTTCCTCATGGATCCCAAGGTTTGTTATTTTGAAATATACTGACTCGTTCACCAGGTGTCTCACCTAAGTTCCTGACCCTAAAACTTATTGCTTATATGCACCTCAGCAGTCTTGTATGTATGTGCCCCATTTGTATCTGTCCTCCTAACCTTTGTTTCCCACTACAGCTGTACCTCTGCAGATAAGATGTTATTTGTCTTAATAATTCTTAATACAAGTCCTATTATGTTATAGAATATTACATTTGTCATTTACAATTGGCATCTTAACCCTAAAGACAGACCAGTGGAATTCTTCATCTCTTTTCCATTTTAAAATAATCATAAAAGTAACGACGACCCTTTCCTGAATTTAAGGCAAAGAGTTGGCTCATTGGAAAAGACCCTGATGCTGGGAGGGATTGGGGGCAGGAGGAGAAGGGGACGACAGAGGATGAGATGGCTGGATGGCATCACCGACCCGATGGACATGAGTTTGGGTGAACTCCGGGAGTTGGTGATGGACAGGGAGGCCTGGCGTGCTGCAATTCATGGGGTCGCAAAGAGCTGGACACGACTGAGCAACTGAACTGATGGCTTCAAATACTGTCACTGTTAACATCAGTTGTTAAACCCATATTAATGCCTGCTATCTGCATCAAAAGCCTCCTTGAAAAGTTTGAAGTATTTTTTTTCATGAAAATATCCAAAAACAAGATAATTTCATAGGAACAAATAATAATCATTCATCCCAAGAGCCAACTCATAGCTCACCATGTGAAAGTGTCCAACCTTTTGAGACTCCATGGATTGTAGGGTCCGCCAGGCTCCTCTGTCCATGGAATTCTCCAGGTGAGAAGACTGGAGTGGGTTGCCATGTCCTCCAGGGGATCTTCCCAACTCAGGGATTGAACCTGGGTCTCCTGCATTGCAGGTAGATTCTTTACCCTCTGAGCCATCAGGGGAGCCCCCTGGCACCATGGACTGTAATCAATAAACATGAAAGTTAAGATTAGATTTTTAAGAAACCATGTTAAAAGAAGGCACACATTGGGAACTCTGGTTAGCGCGGAGATAGAGAATGTCAGGCAGATGGACAAGGAAAACCATCTCGTCCCCTACTGGGGACACTGCAAGGGGAGCAGCTTGCACTGTGGGCCTCGATTCCCTTGCATCCCCCAGAATTAGTCACTCCTGTAGCTGCAAGTCACAGCCCACTGTAGCCATGGGGACTTGGCCCATTTCTGGAGCGAAGGGAACGAGGGCTTTCATGTCATTTCTGCATTCAAGTCATTCCTCTACTAAGGTGACCCGGCAAGTCACTTAAACTCTTGTCTGCAAACTGGCCCTCATAGCATTGTGCATAGTATATGTGTTAGACACATAATGGGGTTCTAGTTTTTACCTCTGCAATCCAAACAGTTCATGTTAAAAAGCACCCAACTACTTAGAAAAGTTTGAAGTCTACGTTTTCTGTGAACACAATTCAAAAAACATAGCTGTTTCAGAATACTACCTCACTGAGATTAACAGTACAAGCTTTTCATAATTAAAGCGTGAAGTCAGCGGCTGTCCTCTTGACCCTTCTGCTTTTTGCCACCTCTGCTCAGAATAATTCCAACCCAGTTCTAAGAACAGAGGAAGTTCCTCCCCTGCCTGCTTATGTCATCAAATTCCTTTCCTCTGTATCAGCTATCATCTCTGTAGTATCTGTAGGTCTTTGCCATAGCCCTTCAAACTGTAGCTTAATGATCTATTTAAAAAGTTAATCACATGTTGCTGTAATACCTAAAGTTTCCAAGGGTTTCTCATTTCACTCTACACACCCTTGACTTGGGCTGTGTAAGGTCTGACCCTTGCCAGCTTCCTCCTTCCATCAACAGCGTTTCCGCTTCCTCAGGTGTGCCCCTCTATTCCAAAGTCTTCCCACTTCCTGTCCTCCCTGCCTGGGATGCCTTTCTTCCAGATCATCATTCAGGTCCCCTCTCCAGAATCATCTCTCCAGAAGGGCCTTCTTTCACACCCTATCTAAAAACAAGCCCCTCTGACAGCCCCCCATCACGTTCTGTACCTTTGCTAGCCCTAATGTTTTCATGCCTGCCACTCACTATCTGAACTTCCCTTATTTTGTCACTGACTCTCATTATTATTAATAAGAGTATAAACTTCAAGAGAGCAGCAGAACTGTGGTTTGTTCATTATTGTAATGCCTCTTATCTAATCCTACAGCAATGCCTGAGTTGTATTAGGATATGCAATAAAAATAATGAGGAATGAATTTTACAGATACTAATTCACTGAGTGGCACTTTTCAGCCCTCATCTTTCAGGTTTGAGCATGTGTTCTTTTTCCACCTGCCCTTCTATGAACGTATCTATTCCTTTTACAAGGTTCTAGGGCTCTAGAGCTCACACACTAAAGCGGGCAGATAAACAACAGCCCAGGGGTAGCAAACTGGTGGGCGCTGGGCCACATCTTAGCTCACACAGGTATTTGGTTTGCACAATGTTTTAGGTGAACTATGAGATCTACAATCCCTCAAGGCAACAAATGACCTGAGCCCAGCAGCCCTCTGGTTGGGGTGTGCACACCAGTGTGGTATATTTCTGCCAACTCCCTCTTTTGGCAACAGCAAAGCAGGTGTCAACTGGCATTCATCACTGTTGATGAGGGTGACTTTCTGGGATCCTGCTCCTTTTGCTCACAGATGTTACCTGCCTGAACCTGACATCTCAAAGATAATCCAAGACCTATATGAACCCCCACATCTGTGAACATGGCACTGTGTACCTAGGCTCCTGGGCCAGTTGAAAATCAGATTATTTATTGTGCCCAACATCTCTGCTAGTTAACTGCAGTGCAATGTGTTTACCTTTGCAAACTGGAATTCCTCACTCAAGCAGTTCTTGCATTGCTGCAACACTTGCAAAAAAATCCCACAAATGGATTCTTCTGTTTTTACACAGAACGTGCGAAACATCAGGTCTTTGTACACAGCACAAGGCACGTCATAAATCTAGGCCACCGTGAGGTAAAATAATCCACCCTTAATTAGGAAACTAATTTTCTACTCAAAATATATTCTTTCTTGGGCTTTTTCAAACAGACCAAGTTTCATTCATTTGACAATTACTGCAACCTAGACTAGTGTTGACATTGTTTAGTCATACTCGAAGCCATTAGCAGACTATATGTTTTTTGAGCTGTGTTGCCAATATCTTAAAAATATACACACATGTCGGGGGCGTGGTATATTGATTTACAATATTAGTTTCAGGTATGCAAGAGTAATCCACCATTTTTAAAGGTTATGCTCCATTTTTAAAGGTTATAGTTGTTATAAAGTATTGGCTATATTCCTCATGCTGTATAATATATCCTTATAGCTTATTTATTTTATACATAATAGTTTGTACTTCTTAATCCCCTGACCCTGTTTTGCCACTGCCCCCTTCCCTCTTCCCGTAGGTAACCACTAGCTTGTTCTCTACCATCTGTGAGTCTTTTTTGTTATACTCACCAGTTTTATTTTTTATATTCCACATATAAATGATACACAGTATCTGTTTTTCTCTGACTTATTTCACTAAACATAATGCCTTCAGGTTTACCCATGTTGTTGCAAATGGCAAGATTTCATTCTTTTTATGGCTGAGTAGTATTCTATTATGTATATATACGACACATCTTTATCCATTCAGGTGTTGATGAACACGTAGGTTGTTTCCATGTTTGGCTATTGTAAATAACGCTGCTGTGAACGTTGGGGTACATATATCTTTTTAAATTAGCGTCTTCATTTTTTTCAGGTCATGTGATAGTTCTGTTTTCAGGTTTCGAGGAACTTCTATAATGTTTTCTACAGTGGTTGTACCAATTTATATTCCTATCAATAGTGAACAAGGGTTCCCTTTTCTCGCCATCCTCTTCAACATTGGTTGGTTGTGGTCTTTTTGATGTAGCAGACTATATCTTATACACAACTGAGACTGAGTCAGCAAGCTTCAAAACAGTCAAATTGCAAATGTCAGGTTTTTACTGTGATTGCATATATGCCTGATGAAAGCTTTTCTGAGAGGTTCCTAAGTACAGAAAGAAGGGCAGGGAGAGAGGGGCTTCCCTGGTGGCTCAGTGGTAAAGAACCCGCTTGCCAATACAGGAGATGCAGGTTTGATCCCTGGTCCAAGAAGATTCCACCTGCTGCGGGGCAGCTAAGCTCGTGCACAACTACTGAGCCTGTGCTCTAGAGCTGGGGAATCGCAACTGCTGGAGCCTGAGCTCCCTAAAGCCCACGCTCCACAACAAGAAAAGCCACCGCAATGAGAAACCTGTGCAGTCCAACTGGAGAGTAGCCCCCGCTCGCTGCAACTAGAGAAAAGTCTGTGCAGCAAGAAGATCAACACAAACCAAAATAAATAAATAAAAAAGTAAAGAAGGGCAAGGAAAGTTGATGTCTAGAGATGTGGCAGATACCTACATACAATTAACACCTACTTGCACGGTACTTGCTATCCGGGTGGAGACAATTTTTTTTTTTAAAGGTAAATAACATCCAAAATAATCCTGAATATATTTTCCGGCCAAGCAAGCAGTACACAGAGCTAAGCTAAAGAAGGAGGGACTGCTGTGGCCTCGTGGCTTGGAAATCTCAGAGGACAGGGTGTGGCTGGGCCTAGGATGGAAAGGATTTAAAAGGATAAGGAGGAAGAAGTGGTATAATCTCATGGTAAGGCTCGATGTCTGGACTCGGATAGCTGGGTGTGCACCCCAGGACAGACATGAGGCTTGTCTGCTCTGACAGGAAGGGCTTGTGCAGGAAAGAGTGAACAATGTTGGAGCAGCAATGGTGAGGCTTATGGAGTCAGATTGCCTGGGGTCAAGGCTCAGCCTCTCTACTTACTAGCTGTCTACCTTTGCACACTACTTAACCACTCTGAGCAGTCACTTCCCAGCCATAGAATTAGTCATGAACGTGCTCTATTCAGGTGTTAGGAGGATTAAAGGAAATAATGCATATAATCTTGTAGTAAATGTTAAATAAATGATCATATTATCATTATTAATAACATCAGAGGCTTGTGGATGCCAGACTGAGATAGACCAGAGAGCCATTTTAAGCATGTGGGTGACTATTATTTTCCTAAGGTAAACTAACAAATTACCACCAACTTGATGACTTAAATGTCTTCCCTCACAGTTCTGGGGGTTAGAAGTCTGGAATCAAGATATCGGCAGGACCATGCTCCCTCTGAAGGTTCTAAGGAAGAATCCTTTCTCAATTATTTGTAGCTTCTCCCAGCAGTCCTTGGCACTCTAATCCTACCTGCATTCTCTGCCTCCGTCTTCATGTGGCCTTTTTCTCTGTATGTGTCCTCTCTTCCTCCTCCTCCTCTTTTGTTAATTTAGCTGTTTTATTTTTAGTTAACTTTTTTTTTTTTTTTTGGCCATAACACAAGGCATGCAGGGTCTTAGTTCCCTAATGAGGGACTGAACCTGTGCCCCCTGCAGAAGTGCAGAGTGTTAACCACTGGACTGCCAGGGAAGTCCCCCTTTTCTCTTATAAGGACACAAGTCATTGGATTTAGGCCCCAGTCTAATCCAGCATGACCTCGTTGTAACTAATTACATCCACAAAGACTATGTCCAAATAAGGTCACATTCTAAGGGTCTACGTGGATATGAATTTGGGGGGGACACTATTCAACTCACTATGGGGACATAAGAAAAATAACATTGAAATTGAAAACATTTTTTAAAACATTTTGAAATTACATATAAAAGTGGGCAAAAATACTACAAAGAATTCCAGTATATCCTTCCCCCAGTGTTTGCAAATAGTAACATTTTACCACACTTGTTCTATCACTCTGTCCCTCTACGTGTGATTGTAATGGATTCTCTCGTGTGTCTGAGACGAAGTTGTTGCAGTCACCATGTCCTCTTACCTATCAGTATTTCACTGTATATATATGTATGTAATGATACAGCAGTAAAGAAGGTGGAGTAGAAAGACGTGCCCTAGTCTTCTGAGAAATTGCAACTCGTTGCTGAACAGCCATTGACAGGAGAAGGTTGGAATCCATCAGAAAAGATACCCTGCATCCAAGGGCAAAGGAGAAGCTGCAGCAAGACAGCAGGAGGGGTGCAGTCATGTTTAAAATCAAACCTATGCCCACCCGAGATGCTTGGAGGGTACAAGCAAAACTTTGTGTGCACCAGGACCCAGAGGAAGGAGCAGTGACCCCACAGGAGACTGAGCCAGACCTGCCTGTGAGTGTTTGAGCATCTCCGAAGGAGGCACAGGGCAGCAGCAATCCTGGAGGTGGGGTGGCTGGCATAAGTCCCCTCGGAGGAGGTCGCCATTAGCACTGCCACAGAGCTGCCAGGCGGGGGATACACAAACTGGAGAACAATTACACCAAAGAAATTCTAGCACTGTTGCAGAAATTCTGGGGCCCATAACAGACTTCTCAACCTGGGGGTCCAGCAAAGGGGCTGAGAATCCCCAGGGAATCAGACTTTGAAGGTCGGTGGGATTCGATTACAGAGCTTCCACAGGACTGGGGAAAGAGAGGCTCTTGAGGGCACAAACAAAACCTTGTGCCCCCCAGGACCCAGGAGAGGGGAGCAGAGACCCCACAAGAGACCCAGCCAAACTGCCTCTGAGTATTTGGGAGTCTCTGATGGAGGTGTGGGTCAACAGTGGCCTGCTGCAGGGTCAGGGATGCTGACAGCAGCAGGCCCGGGAGGCATGGCATGCTGCTATAAATCCTTTGGAAGGAGGTCTCCAATACCCCTACCATTACCCCTGTACTTTGGCCTTAGGCTAAACTACTGGGAGGGAACACAGAAAATTAAAGATTTACTGAGCATGGCCTTGCCCATCAGAGAAAGACTTAGTTTTCCCCACAGCCAGTCCCTCCCCATCAGGAAGCTTGCACAAGCCTCTTATCCTCATCTACCAGAGGGCAGACAGAATGAAAACCAGTCACAGAAAACTGACTAAAATGATCACATGGATCAGTTTTGTGTAACAAACTATGAGCCACGTCGCGTAGGGCCACCCAGACAGATGGGTAATAATGGAAAGTTCTGACAAGACATGGTCCACCGGAGAAGGGAATGGCAAACCACTTCAGTATTGTTGGCTTTGAGAATCCCAGAAACAGTATGAAAAGGCAAAAAGATATGACACTGAAAATCAATCCCCCCCCGCCCCCAGGTTGATAGCTGTCCATTATTCTACTGGAGAAAAGCAGAGAAATAGCTCCAGAAGGAATGAAACGGCTGAGCCAAAGCTGAAATGATGCCTACCTGTGGATGTGTCTGGTGGTGAAAGTAAAGTCCAATGCTGTACAGAATAATATTGCATAGGAACCTGGAACGTTAGGTCCATGAATCAAGGTAAATTGGAAGTGATCAAACAGGAGATGGCAAGAGTGAACACTGACATTTTAAGAATCAGCGAACTAAAATGGACAAGAAGGGTGAATTTAACTCAGATGACCATTATATCTAATACTGTGGCAAGAATCCCTTAGAAGAAATGGAGTAGCCGTCATAGTCAACAAGAGAGTCTGAAATGCAGTACTTGGGTGGAATCTCAAAAATGACAGAATGATCTTTGATCATTTCCAAGGCAAACCTTTCAGCATCACAGTAATCCAAGTCTATGTCCCAACCAGTAATGCTGAAGATGATGAAGCTGAATGGTTCTATGAAGACCTACAACACCTTCTAGAACTAACACCAAAAATGGATGTCCTTTCCATCATAGGGGACTGGAATGCAAAAGTAGGAAGTCAAGAGATATCTGGAGTAACAGGCAAATTTTGGCCTTGGAGTGCAAAATGAAGCAGGGCAAAGGCTAACAGAGTTTTGCCAAGAGAACACACTGGTCATAGCAAACACCCGCTTCCAGCAACACAAGATGACTCTACATATGGACATCCCCGAATAGTCAACACCAAAATCAGACTGATTATAGTCTTCCAGGCAAACATGGAGAAGCTCTATACAGTCAACAAAAACAAGACCAGGACCTGACTGTGGCTCAGATCATGAACTCCTTATTGCAAAAATCAGATTAAAATTGAAGAAAATAGGGAAAACCACTAGGTCATTCAGGTGTGACCTAAATCAAATCCTTATGCTTAGACAGTGGAAGTGATAAATAGACTCAAAGGTTTAGATCTGATAGAGTGCCTGAAGAACTATCAACAGAGGTTTGTAACACTTACAGGAGGCAGTGACCAAAACCATCCCCAAGAAAAAGAAATTCAAAAAGGCAAAATGGCTGTCTGAGGAGGCTTTACAAATAGCCGAGAAAATAAAAGTGAGAGGTGAAGGAGAAAAGAAAGATATACCCATCTGAATGCAGACTTCCAAAGAATAGCAAGGAGAGATTAAAAAAAAAAAAAAGTCTTCCTAAGTGAACAATGTAAAGAAATAGAGGAAAACAATAGAATGGGAAAAACTAAATCTCTTCAAGAAAATTTAGAGATACCAAAGTAACAGTTCATGCAAAGAAGGATACAAAAAAGGACAGAAATGGTATGGACCTAACAGAAGCAGAAGATATTAAGAAGAGGGGGCAAGAATACACAGAGCTGTACAAAAAAGATTTTAATGAACTCGATAACCATGATGGTACACTCACTCAACCTAGAGCCAGACATGATAGAGTGTGAAGCCAAACTGACCTTAGGAAGCATCACTATGAACAAACATAGTGGAGGTGCTGGAATTCCAGCTGAGCTATTTCAAATCCTAAAAGATGATGCTGTGAAAATGCTGCACTCAATATGCCAGCAAATATGGAAAACTCAGCAGTGGCCCCAGGACTGGAAAATGTCAGTTTTCACTCCAATCCCAAAGAAGTGCAATGACAAAAAATGTTCAAACTACCAAACAGTTACACTCATTTCACCTGCTAACAAAGTAATGCTCAAAATCCTTCAAATTAGATTTCAGTAGTACATGAACTGAGAACTTTAGATGTTCAAGCTGGTTTTAGAAAAGGCAGAGGGTCCAGAGATCAAATTGCCAACATCCACTGGATCACAGAAAAAGCAAGGGAATTCCACTAAAACATCGACTTCTGCTTCACTGACTGCTAAATCCTTTGTGTGTATCACAACAAACTGTGGAAAATTCTTACAGATGGGAATACCAGACCACCTTACTTGTCTTCTGAGAAACCTGAATCCAGGTCAAGAAGCAACAGTTAGAACCGGACGTGGAACAATGAACTGGTTCCAAATTGGGAAAGGAGTACGTCAAAGCTGTATATTTTCACCCTGCTTATTCAACTTATATGCAGAGTACATCATGTGAAATGCTAGGCTGGATGAAGCACAAGCTGGAATCAAGACTGCCAGGAGAAATATCAATAACCTCAGATATGCAGATGACACCACCCTTATGGCAGAAAGTGAGGAGGAACTAAAGAGCCACTTGATGAAGGTGAGAGAGTGAAAAAGCTGGCTTAATTTTCAACATTCAAAAAACTAAGCTCATAGCATACAGTCCCATCACCTCATGGCAAGTAGATGGGGAAACAATGGAAACAGTGACAGACTTTATTTTCTTGAGCTCCAAAGTCATTGCGGACAGTCATGAAATTAAAAGATGCCTGCACCTTGGAAGAAAAGCTATGACAAACCTAGACAGCATCTTAAAAAGCAAACACATCGCTTTTCTGACAAAGGTCTGTCTGGTCAAAGCTATGATTTTTCTAGTAGTCATGTATGGATGTGAGAGTTAGACCATAAAGAAGGCTGAACTCTGAAGAATTGATGCTTTTGAACTGTGGTGTTGGACAAGACTCTTGAGAGTCCCTTGGACAGCACGGAGGTCCAATCAGTCAATCCTGAAGAAAATCAACCCTGAATATTCATTAGAAGGACTGAGGCTGAAGCTGAAGCTCCAATACTTGGGACACCGATGTGAAAAGCTAACTCACTGGAAAAAATTCTGATGCTGGGAAAGATTGAAGGCAGGAGGAAAAGGGGTGACAGAGAATGAGATGATTGGAGTGCCTCACCGACTCAGTGGACATGCGTTTGAACAAACTTCAGGAGTCAGTGAAAGAGGAGTCTGGTGCGCTGTAGTCCGTGGGGTTGCAGAGTCAGACAGGCCTGAGCGACTGACCAACAACAAAGTGACTGTTTAAGGTCCAAAGAACGGCACTGCCAGTTCTTAGGGCTCTTCGTGGCTGTGATTTCCAGAACACCTGTCCGGGCCAGGACCACCTCTCCTCCTCGTGATTCCCTTCCTCTGACAAGCTGTTCTTTCCCGACAGGAGCCCTTTAGTTTGCAGTATGAGGTAGTTAACAACTACGGCCGCCACTAGAAGTCACTGTTTGGCTGGACGCGATAGAAGATCTCACTCTGCTCAGCTGACTCGCAAGCCTTAAGGTCTGCTTAAGCCTCCTCTGGGCCCTTCATCAGACTTGAAGCCTTGACAACAACTCTCAGAGCATTTATGCCTTTGCTAAATTCTGCCCGCAGAAGAATAAAGACAGTAATCCCAATTTACATAAGCACTACGCTCCAGGTGCTGCTCTGTTTCACGTATATTAATTCATTTAACGTCTTTTAAAAAGCCCTACGGTGGTGGTGGGTGAGAACCCATGTGGAGGTGGTTTCACCCAGCTAGTAAGTGGTTGAGCTAGGCTTCAAATTGAAACAGTTTGTCCGTATGTATACTTAACCAGCATCCACCTGCACAGCTTTGCTCGAGTCCCATTTTAATCATACTTTCCCACATCCAGCCTGGAATCACTGGCCTCTTTATAAGTACTCACACAATGAAGTCTGAAACTGTCCAGTCTCTCAGCAGTGGATGCAGCTCACCCGCTGTGTCCTGGGAATGCGTCCAACAGCCACGCTGACACCCACACCTCAGCTCAGCCTGGCCTGGTGGCTGCAAGCTGGCCAGTCCTGAAATGGTGGCTCCCAGCGACCCTGTGGCCCCACTCCCACCCTGACAGTGTCATACCCAGAGAACCTGAGGCTGCCAGCTTCCTCCCTCTTGGCCCTTGCTTCCCAGAAGCAGTAGCTTCTTGCTTTGGAAGCTGCTTCAGATTAAGCCCCCCAAAAAGGTACCTGAAAAGGTCTGTGATCCACTTTTCCTTTTTGCAGTGCATGGTGGGAAGGGCGTGGGTTCTCTATTTGAAGCCTGTTGGTCTTGCTCTGGGCTGAGTGGCCTTGGATAGAATTGTTTAACTCCTCTGGGCTGTGAGTTTCCTCATCTGTGGGTAGACAGAAGAATTCCTTGGATGTTGTAAGCGTTAATGATATACACAAAAGGCACTGGTATGGGGTAGGATGTGCCTGACAGTTCTGGCTACTATTATTTCCTGTAACTCACAGCCCACCTCCCACGCATCAGGAAAGCTGGCCCTGATGCCATGGCCTCGGTCGAGTTCTCCTTTATCCCCAAACACTGGTGCCTCTTATTCCCTGTGTTATTTGTTGAGCAATGAAAACACTGCTGCTGCTGCTAAGTCACTTCAGTCGTGTCTGACTCTGTGCAGCTCCATAGACGGCAGCCCACCAGGCTCCCCCGTCCCTGGGATTCTCCAGGCAAGAACACTGGAGTGGGTTGCCATTTCCTTCTCCAATGCATGAAAGTGAAAAGTGAAAGTGAAGTCGCTTAGTCGTGTCCTACCCTCAGCGACCCCATGGACTGCAGCCTTCCAGGCTCCTCCGTGCATGGGATTTTCCAGGCAAGAGTACTGGAGTGGGGTGCCATCGCCTTCTCCAATGAAAACACTGGCAAGTGTCATTTCTTGTGCCTGGCCTAGTTCTCCAACTCGACTCCAATCAGAGTTGGGACTGTCCTTTATATACGCTGTAGATGCCTTGTCTTAACCAGGGACCCAAAACAGTGTCAGCACATGACTGTTGATGACAGAAGCTAACTGAAATCAGTTCAGAAGTATTTATGGACTATTCACCAAGTGTCAAACAATGTTCCAGACTCTGGGAACAGAAAGTGAAAGTCACTCAGTCGTGTCTGACTCTGTGACCCCATGGACTGCAGCCTGCCAGGCTCCTCTGTCCCTGGAAATCTCCAGGGTAGAATACTGGAGTGAGTAGCCATTCCCTTCTCCAGGGGATCTTTCCAACCCAGATCTCCCACATTGCAGGCGGATTCTTTACCAGCTGAACCACCAGGGAAGCTCCAGAGAGGGGATTAAAACCCAGCCCTTCAACTGGAAATTGATACAGCCACTATGGAAGATAGTATGGAGAGTCTTTATAAAACCAGGAATAATAGTACCATATCACCCAACAATCCCTCTACTGGACATACATCCTGAGAAAACCATAACTGAAAAAGACACATGTACTCCAATGTTCACTGCAGCACTATTTACAATAGCTAGGACATGCAAGCAACCTAGATGTCCATTGACAGGTGAATGTGGTACATATATACAATGGAATATTACTCAGCCATGAAAAGGAGCACATTTGAGTCAGTGCTAATGAGGTGGATGAACCTAGAGCCTATTATTCAGTGTGAAGTAAGTCAGAAAAACAAATATCATATATTACCACATATACATGGAATCTAGAAAGATGGTACTGATGAACCTACTTGCAGGGCAGCCATGGAGATGCAGACACAGAGAACAGACGGACACAGGGGCAGGGGAGAGAGAGAGAGGTGAATTGAGAGTAGCATGGAAACATATACATTACCATATGTAAACTAGATAACCAATGGGAATTTGCTGCATAACTCAGGGAACTCAAACCGGGGTTCTGTAACAACCTGGAGGGGTGGGATAGGAAGGGAGGTGGAGGGGGAGGTCCAAGAGGAAGGGGACACACGTATACCTATGGCTGATTCATGCTGATGTATGGCAGAAACCAACACAATATTGTAAAGCAATTATCCTTCAGTTAAAAATAAAGGAGAATATCCTCCCCCAAAGTAAGCAATAAAAAAAGAAATTAAAAAACCCAGCCCATGCACTAAAGGAGCTCCTGCTACGGCTAAACTTCTGCAAAGGCCTGGAGCATCTTACATACGTTTCCAAGCATCCAGCTCCCAGGGAAGGGCTTTCTTGGTCAAGACAGTCTGGTTCACTGCGTCTCAAACAGAGGTAAAAGTCATATCTACAGCCCAGAGCCTTTCACCCTGGAGAACACACAACAAGCCCTTTTGTGCCCCAGGACCTTGGGGCCACTCTGGGCCTCATAAGAGTTTCGTTAAAACCAGCTAGCAGCCCCTGGTGTTACGGGGGTGCTGCTGCTAAGTCGCTTCAGTCGTGTCCAACTCTGTGCGACCCCAAGACGGAAGCCCACCAGGCTTTCCCGTCCCCGGGATTCTCCAGGCAAGAACACTGGAGTGGGTTGCCATTTCCTTCTCCAATGCATGAAAGTGAAAAGTGAAAGGGAAGTCGCTCAGTCGTGGCCGATTCTTAGCGACCCCATGGACTTCAGCCTACCAGGCTCCTCCATCCATGGGATTTTCCAGGCAAGAGTACTGGAGTGGGGTGCCATTGCCTTCGCTCACGGGGTAAGAGATGGTAAAATCAGAGAGCGTCGTGCTCTCCTTACCACGAGGGGGCAGTGTTGGACTGCGGACAGCAAAGAACCCAGTCAGAGATGGGTTCCCTGGTGACTCACTCCAGCAATGCATGATTTGTTCTTGGGTGGAATGGAAAAAAAAGAGAGAATTGGTTGGAAAAAATGAAACCATCTGTTGAATGTGCAAGTTGCCACAGTCATGAGTTCAACCAATGTTCAACTGACTAAGTATTTTTAGTGCAAAGAAATAAGGTAATCTGAGGGTTTCAGAAAACAAGCAACTGTCCAGGAATCAAAATGATAACTGAAGAAATACTATGTATTAGCAAACGCTTTACTCTTTCCTTTGCAAAATGACATTTTTTTTTTTCCAGGAAAAGGAAGGCTTTCAGAAGTTAAAAGAAACACAGTTAACCAAATAACACTCCCCTCCCCCACAATTGAATAAAAAAAACTTCCCTCTTATCTGGGTTCAGAACTGGCAAGCAACCTCATTGTGGGCACTTCATAAATATTCATCAATGATGAAAATGTCGAGAGAGTGCAAAGGAACCGTTTTGTCATTTCAAGAACCCTTCTGAAATGCCAGCAATTGAAGCAAGATCTCCACTATCCTTGGCAAACCTTGAACAAGAAGAGCCCAGTTCAGCTGGTCACATGGGAAGGAACCAAATAAGGACAGTGGATGAATCTCCCTCCTGAAGTCTGGGCTTGTGACTGTCCTTACAAACAGCAGAGCAAACTGAAGTACTGGGTGGGATTTTTTAAACAGCCACTCCCAAAACATCCAAGTCACCCGGATTCAGTGAATCTACTTTCTGGGAAAAAACCACCCAGCATCCCCCTTCCCAGAACAAGCAGGCAGCGCCCGTGAGCACACAGCTAAGGCCAGCTAAGGTCAGCGCAGGTCGTCATGGCGCACCTCTCACTTAACACTGTCCTGATCACGCTGTATCAATGGAGCTGAGGGACACTCAGAAAGAACAGGGTGAAACCAACACACTGGCATGCCATCCAGTCAAGGTCTGTTTGTTTTGGCCCGGGGAACACCTGGCCTTGGCCTGTGTGATCTCAATAAACAGAGGAATACACCTCAGTAACCATCGCCTGGACTGCCTGGGATGGAGAAGCTGGGCTCTGGCGGAACTGTGGCAGTCGGGCTTGGAGACCTTCCATCAGAAAGCGGCCCCTACACAGACCTCATTCTGGTTCTGAGGAACATTCTCCATCTGCCGGCGGCTGACTCAGGCCAGAGTCGGGGTGGGGCAGCCGCAGCTTGGGTGTGGGCCTGTACTATCTTAGGCCTGCAACAGAGCAGCCCTATTTCTTCACACCGGCCCTAGAGGGGTACGGGGTGGCTGGGAGCTCCCCTCCTCCCTGTCCCCCGAGGCTTTCCGGTTGTTCCAGGCTCCCTGGCACTGGGTGGAGCTGGGTGGTGGTTGTTGTTCAGTTGCTCAGTCGTGTCCGACTCTTTGTGACCCCGTGGACTGCAACACGTCAGGCTTCCCTGTCCTCCACTATCTCCCGGAGTATACTCAAACACACATCCATTGAGTCATTCAACCATCTCATCCTCTGTCTTCCCCTTCTCCTGTCTTCAATGTTTCCCAGCATCAGGGTCTTTTCTAATGGGGGTGGGGGTGGGGTCTGAGGCTAAAGCCATGATGTGAGGGGCCGTAGGAGCCGAAGCCTCTCTCTTGGACTCAAACCCGCAGCCAACATAGTGGCATTGTGGTGTGCAGGCTGGGCCCCAGAGAACCAAGGCACCAGCCATGCTTGCAGCCCTCTGACCCCTGCCTTGCAGACACAGCTCTATTTCTAGCACTCCTCTCCCCTCCCTATTGCCACACAAAATTCTCCCTTTCACTCATCCCTGTAGACACTGTGCAAAGCAGACCTTGGCTGAGAGAGGTGGGCTGTGGCCCCCTCCTCACAAACCTACCTGGAAGGCCAGGAAGGAAAAGAGCATTAACCAAGTTCGTGCTTTATTCCAGAAGCTTAGGACACAGGATCTCTCTCAGTCCCGGCCTCTCACCTCAGTGGAAGGCCGCATCATTCCCATAAGACCCGGCTGAGAGCAGGGCGGCTGCCACCTGTGCTCAAAGTCCAGCTCTGTCGTGATCCCGGGCAGTGATGTAACCTGTGGGCCTCCCACCGGGAAGCAGGAATTAGGCCACTGTGAGCAGGGGAGGAGTGAACTTATGTGAAAAGTGCTGAGAGCATTAGCATTACGTATTATTAGCTCTAAATGTTAAAGACGAGGAAACAGAGGACAGGGAGCAGGTGTCAAGTGTGGATTCCAGTGGGCTCCAAGCAAATGCTCCCTCTAATTTCATGCGGTTTCTCTTAAACATTATGAATTGTGGTCCCCTCCCAGAGATGGTTACACTGAGCCTGACCAGCATGTGTGGAGGAGAACATGGACAGCCAGGGCGCATCCTCTTCTCGGGGCATGAAGGCCCGCCTGTTGTTGAGCGGCTGGCCCCGGATGCTCCTTTTCCTCTTCTTGGACATAATTATGACTCTAACCACCTCACCTCCATCGCTACCGTAAAATCTGAGTCGTTTCCCTGAAAATATGGCAGAAGTGGAATTTAAACCCAAGCCTGCCCAGTCTCTCCATTCTTATCTTGGCCAGTTGCCCACAGAGGCCCGGACGTCTGTGGCAGACAAATGAGGCCACAGGGGTTGACACAAGGGCGATGTGGCCTCCACATGTGCCGTGGAGGAAGGGAACAGGAAACCGGGATGAAGGCCAAGGCTGGGGGTTGGAGGCACATGGATGCACAGCTAAGTCATTTAATTGCTCAGTTTATAAATCCAGTCAACCGGGAGATGGTCCGCACTCACCTAACATGCTACAGGGGGCTCCCTTCAGCCCCAAAGCAGAAAGGCATCCAGGGGTGTCTTAGGTCGGGCACACTGTGGTCTAAAGGGTAGGCACCATTTTTTAGGAGTTTATCTTATGCTCTGAGTTGATACTCTCCCAATTAGTTTTGTGATCCTTGCCAAATCTCTCAGCCTCTCTGAACCTCAGTTTATTAATGCATAAAACCTACCATATAATCCCTATCTCACAGGGACTTCTGATGGTTATGTGATTTGACATATGCAAAAACGGCTAGGAGCTGGCATGCAAGAGATGTTTATGAAACGTGTTTTCCTAGCCTGTGTGAGAACCCACATACAATCTGAGTTTCACCCCAGAGATGAAAGACCTGGAAGAAGGCTTCCTGCACACCTGCTGGAATGTTCATGCCTCATGTGGGTAAGAAAGCAAGTCTTCGCGTCACTCCACCGCACTGCGGGTATCGCAAGCCCTTCTCAGCAAACCAGGCACCTACGATGGGGTGTCCACTGCCCTCCTGGGTCCCCAGTGCCTCTGACGAACCTGCCTACCTGCCCCTCCACGCTTTTCAGCATTGTGCTCACCGTACTGACAACATTCACCTCAGTTCTGCCCATCATCCTGCCTGTTTAGGACAGGGGAGAGAACGTGGGGCCAGAGGGGACCATGGAGGGAAGCCTCCAGAAGGCCCATGGCCTTTCATTCCTGTCCCAAGGCCGGGAGGCCGAGTCTAAAGAGAAGCTTCTCAGAGAGGCCTGGGAAGGGGCCAGGGAGGGGCGTGCAGAGCTCTCTGGAATGTCCAAGGCTCTCAAGGAATCTGTCAGATGAGAAGGGAAAAGGAAAGTGGCAACCAGGTCAAAGGACATGAGTTTTCAGATGATTATTCATCACAACTAGAGGATGACCAACCGTTGACTAGATTACTAATCCCACGGGTATGGAGGGAAAAGGCTTGTTGGCTTTTTTGCAGTGTTTCCCCTGCCATGCAAGGGTGGGGCCCGGCATTCAAAGGCGGGGGGTGTCAGGGGGTGGGGGAGTTGGGGGGATTGAAGCCAGAATCTTCCGGCTCAAGCTATGGTTCCCCTCTCACCAGCATGTGACCCTTTAGGCCCCAAATTCCTCATCTAAAAATACGGGCAGTTGCCACCTGGGGCTGCACTGCACACTCTGTGAGAACATTTCTCATAAAGAGGGAATGCAGCCATTATTGTTAATATGCAGGAGCCCTAATTTCTCTCCAAGCCAACTAGAGCTGTCTCAATATCAGCAAAGAGAAAGATAGGTATTTATCAAGCCATTTTGTAATCTTTGGGGATTTTCAAAGGCTTTTTAAAGCCTGAAGAAAAGCAGCCAAATTGCTTCGGTTTCTCCATCTGTTCCTCCATGTTATCTCCATCATCTTGGGGGAAAACATGGGCCCTTTGGGGGAAGGCCTTGGCAGGTGGCCACCATCAGGCCTCCCCACCGGCTTGGAGGGGCAGCCAGCTAGCAGGTAGTCGCCCAAGGAAGGATGAGCTCGGACAGGCCACCTGAGACCTTGGGTCCAGGGTTGCCTTGTACTCTTTTGCCCTCATGGGCCACTGCCTCCATTAAAAAAATATTTTAAAATATATTTTGTTACTTCACTGGTATAAAAGTAATTCAGATCCACCGCTGGGTTATTACATATTCATCCTTAATTTCTCTGATGGTTTTGAGAAAATAAAAATATAATTGGAAATAGGTGAAGTATGAGGAGCGGTATGGCCTCTAGGGGGCAGCACGAGCTCACCAGATGCTTATGTGACCCGGGGTGGCGGGTAAACCGTGGGTGAGCACCCAGCAGCGACTCCCACCGCTGACTCACAAAGGCCTTTTGCTTCTCCCAGCGCCTCCTCGGAGAGGGCTGTGTTAGCGCCTCTCACCCTCAGCCCAGGAAGCAGAAGGGCGGAGCTGGAGTTACTGCCCCACTCGGGGCAGAGAGGCTCACCCTGGGAGGCGCAGGGCCGCGCGGGGTCACACGGTGGCAGAGGCGGGACCCGACCAGAATTTCCTGGCTCCTCCTGCCGGAGTCTGCCTCGGAGCCTCAGCAGGCAGGATGCTCCGAAGGCCCGAGAAGTTGGTGATGTCGGCTCAGCCCTGCCGCGTCCCCCATCCCAACACTGGCAGGCAGGGAGCAGCCGCCCCTTCCCTTCTTGGCACCCCTCCCCCCACATGCCTTTGTTCACTCGCTCTGCCTACCCACCCCCACCCCCCCAACACCCCACTCCCTCCAGAGTCTGGCAGGTGGGAGAAGTTCCTCCGCTCCCCCAGAACTGAGCCGGACATCAAAGGCGCACACAGGGGACAGGACGAACCGGTGCAGCACAGGGGTGGGGGGGTGGCTGGGGGGCCTGGGCCAGGAGGCACAGCAAAAAAGACCAGAAACAACACCAACAGAACACCAGGCGGGAGATGATCGCATCTCCAGGCAGGCTTTTCTAACTCCCAGGGGGAACGCCCAGCACATGGCCGGTGGGAACAATAGGCCTTCCTTTCTCCCTCCGCAGCTGGAAACGCGCCCTCTGGGGAAGAGGAGAGGGGGAGAGGGAGACCCTCTCTCCCCTAGGGTCTGCCTGAGTAGGGCCTGGACCCCAGGGGAAGCTAGTTTACAACACACATAATTGATTTTCTTTCCTTTTGTAGAGGTGAGGGTGGTGCCTAAACCCATGACAGAAATAAACTGCTCCGCCTTGCTGGATGAGCAGAAAAAGTTGCTCATTTTTTAAAGGGGAAATATGAGATGCCAGCTGACTGAAATGGATATGGCAAAAGGGCAACCCTGTTCTCTTTCAGAGAGCATCTGTTTGGTTCAAAGGGGCCAAGAAGATTCTGGAACTTTGGGAAAGTGTGGCCAGGCCTGAGGCAGGGGGACAAGGCCTTCCGCAGAGGCCCTAGGGGGTGGGTCCCGCCTGGGGGCCCCTCTGCAGGACAGAGGTGACATCTGCCACAGAACAGCCCGCCCTCAGCATCACCTCACCAGCAGGAGTCTGTCTCATCTGTCACACACACTGACCCCAGCGCCCGTCTGGTTAGGCAGGTCCAGCTAGGAAGCAGGAATGACAGGCTCATCATGTGGATGGAGAATAAGCCATAGCTGGTCTCCGTGTCACTCCTCTGACCCCCCAGGAGATTGGCATGACAAGGGGACAGTCTAGTCTAGGTTGGGAGAGCAGGACTGAGACCTGCTCAGGAAAGGAACAGGACCCTCAGGAGAACGCCTGGTTGTGGAGGCTATGGCTAGGGACCTTCCTGGTAGGGGGACCGACAGGAGGTCAAGAGCCACAGGAAGAACTCATCTAAGGAAAGTCTGCACTTGGGGGTAGCCGTGGCTTTGCCCAGGCCAAGCCAGACTCACCATATTCGGGAATTCTGTGACACAGGATGACTGACTTCCACAACCAAAGGGGACTTTCAGGAGATCTATTCTTTTTTTTTTTTAAGCTTTTTTTGTATTAGGGTATAGCCGATAAACAATGCTGTGAGTTTCAAGTGAACAGCGAAGGGACTCAGCCGTACATATACATGTTATCCATTCTTCCCCTCACATCCAGGCTGCCACGTAACATTAGGCAGAGTTCCCTGTGCTATACAGTAGGTCCTTGTTGGTCTGAATGCTCTCTCCCCGCGAATTGCCGCCCAAAGGGGCTTTGGAGGAAATATCCTTAAACCCCTGTGTGGCCTAAAGGGACAGTGTGACTTGCTGAATGCCCCACACCTGCTCAGAGGACAGGAACAGGAAGCCCTGGTTCCCCGATCCATGGTCTGGAGCTCCTGCTCGTAGATGACCTTGACAATGGAAAACGTAGGTGGCCTCGAGGAGTCCTGAGGACCTGGAGTGACTGAAGCCCAGGGCAGAGGATGCAAAATGGACTTTGATTTTAAGGTCAGACCAGAGAGGGAGGTAAGCCACCAAAATGGGGTGATTTATCAGAGTAGCTAGAAAGCCAAAACATGGCCAGCTGGAGGTCACCTGACAGGGAAGGACATCTGTGAAATGGTGTCTAAGGTCCCATCCATCTCTGGTGTTTGGAGACATGCTGTTCTAGGAGCCTGAGACTCCAGGGAGCTCAGAGGTAGTCAGTGTGCAAGGAGCAGGCCTGGGAGGGCCATGACTCATCCCTCAGTCATCCCTGGACCCCTGGGGCAGCCCTGAGTCAGCAGCCATTTCTGAGATGGGCACCATCTCCCGAGGCCTTTGATGGTGACTCAGCAGAAAGGGTCAGGCTGAGGCACCACCTTCCCCTCGGGCGGCCTGTCAGCTGGAACCTCCCACCTGGGCCTCTTGGGTCCCTCCTCTGTCTCTGGGAGAGCAGAGTGCTGGCTTCCTCCCAGGATCTCACCCCACAGCCTCTCAGAGTCTCCCCAGCCCCAGGCAGGGGTGCGGTACCACAGGACCCCCGTGCACTAGGGCAACATCATTTTGGCTCCTCTGAGTTAAGCAGCCAGATTTCTTCAAAAGCTTATTTTGCCAAAGAAAAGAGGAGTATAGGGTTTAGATTTGGAAGACGCTTTAGAGAACAGTCAACTCTATAATCTCACAGATGAAGAAACTGGAGTGTGGATTGATGGTGTGATTTTCCCGAGAATACCCAGAGCTTATTTCCTCGAGGCCATCATTTTGCCCGGTTAACCAGGAGGGCAAGCTGAGAGGTCTTCTGAGAGAGGAACACAGCGCCA
Source organism: Capricornis sumatraensis (assembly GCF_032405125.1). Taxonomy (NCBI): domain Eukaryota; kingdom Metazoa; phylum Chordata; class Mammalia; order Artiodactyla; family Bovidae; genus Capricornis; species Capricornis sumatraensis. The sequence goes on from NC_091069.1 coordinate 216,569,703, forward strand.
GCTCACATGCCTGGGCTTGTCCTGTGGCCAGCAGAATCACACCCCTGCCCCTGCTCCCCAGATGTCCAGCCTTCGGTCCCTGGAACCTGTTAATAGATCACCTTATACAGCAAATGGGACTTTGCAGACATGATAACATTCAGGATCTTGAGGTGAAAGCACGTTCCGGATTATCTGGGTTGATAAACCGACCGACACAGGAATCCTTGTAAGTGAAAGAGGGAGGAAGGAGAGGCAGAGAGTCAGGGGGAAAGGGTTGAGGTCCAAGGAGCTCAAGTTCTAGGAGCTGGGAAAGGAAGGAAACAGATTCCTCCCTGGAGCACCCAGAAGGAATCAGTCTGCCTGCTCCTTGATTTTAGACCAGTGAAACCCATTTCAGACTTCTGACCTCCAGAACACCAAGATAATAAACCTGTGCTGCTATAACAAGTTTGCAGTAATTCGTTACAGCCGCAGTGGGTTACTGACACATGTCTCCTTCCTGCTCCATTCCGCTGCAATTCAGTTGGTGGTTTTAAAGAATATGTTTGAAAACTAATTTGCCATCCCTTGATTTCCACTTAATGAGATATAAACGTAAGCTACTTAGGAAGATGATGGTAAAAATACCTTCAATAATGAGAGTTGTACATACTTGAACAAGTTGGACTCAGTTGAATATAAAAAATAATAAAAGGTAACAGTAGCTGCTGCTATGGACAAGTGTGCTATGCTTAGTCGCTCAGTAGTGTCCTACTTTTTGCAGCCCCATAGACTGTAGCCTGCCAGGCTCCTCTGTCCATGGGGATTCTCCAGGCAAGAATACTGGAGTGGGTAGCCATTTCCTTCTCCAGAGGATTTTCCCGACCCAGGAATCGAACCCAGGTCTCCCACGTTGCAGGCAGATTCTTCACCATCTGAGCCACCAGGGAAGCCCAGGTGATGTGTACAGGTAGGTGAGAGCTGATTATTCCTTCACAATCTACTATTAGGTTATCATGAAATCTCTGTCTCTGCACAAAAGACTAACCTAAGGGAAACATCATGGTGTTGCAGAAGTAAGATTCAAATAAACTATAGGTTTGGCCATCAGACACCCAGACTGCTCTGAGCCAACTGCCAGCCACAGGACCATGTAGGGATCAAGCCTCAGGTGTGAGACTTCCCTAGTGGTCCAGTGGTTAAGGATCCCCCTGCCAATGCAGGGGACGTGAGGTCAGTTCCTGGTCTGGGAAGATGCCACATGCCTCAGAGCAACTAAGCCCACACGCCACAAATACAGAAGCCTACGTACCACAGCTACTGAAGTCTGCACACCACAGAGCCTGCATGCTGCAACTACTGAGCGCGCGAGCCTAGAGCCTGTGCTCCATGACAAAAGAAGCCAGCGCAATGAGAAGCCCGCACCCTTTAAGGAAGAGCAGCCCCTGCTCCCCTCGATTAGAGAAAGCCTGAGTGCAGCAATGCAGACCCAGCGCAGCCTAAAATTAACAAATGATTCAAAAAAAAAATCTCTGGTGCACATTAGGCTAGAAGCTATAAGCCCCTAGCTCTACATTCAGTTCATGTGAGGAGAGTTGCAAATATTTGGCCAACCCACGTAACTTGAATCCTATTAACTTCACAAAATTAAATCCATTTTGCGTACTCCTTATGCAGCCGACTCATTAGAAAAGACCCTGATGCTGGGAAAGACTGAAGGCAGGAAGAGGAGGGGACAACAGAGGATGAGATGGTTGGACAGCATCACCGACTCGATGGACATGAGTTTGAGTAAACTCTGGGAGACGGTGAAGGACAGGGAAGCCTGGCGTGCTGTAGTTCGTGGTGTCGCAGAGTTGGACATTACTTAGTGGCCAAACAACAACAACAACGCTAATGAGCAGAGCCTCTAATACTGTTCAAAGACAGGGATAACTGTATATCCTGTGGTAGCTGCCTCTGGATGTGGACAAGGGTACATCTTCACACACACAGTGTCAACCCATCTGGGCTGAAGCATTTCAGTGCATATCACAGGCACTGTGACAGGCTCCGGCCCTCAACACCTGGGGATGCAGGTCAGGCTCTGCTGAGAAGCCTCTCCCCCATTCTGTCCCAGTCCCGTCATGGTGTGGGGCCGAACAGCTTCCACCGCTCTGCTTGGATCAGCCAGGAGACAGGATGTCCAGCTCCCCTCCTTGGAGGTGCCCCACCTGCTCCCAGTGGTTCTCTGGCAACTCTCTCCACTTGGCTTGAGGTTGACAGTCATGTTCTCAGCATATTAACAACTCACCTCTCTGTCTTCCTCATCAACCCCACCTCTCCTCCCCACAGCCCGAGGTGATGGGCTCAGGGTCACTGGGCTCCCTTTTCTGGGTCGCTGCATAGCATGTTCTGCGTGGATGGTCTCCTGCCCTCCATAGCCTCTGGAGTGGCTGATAGTACCCCCATGTCCTTAGCTTTAAGGGATCAGCTGAGATTCTGCCGCAAGAGGAAAAGCCCCCTTAACATCCTGCTACAGAGCAACAGAAGTCGTCACGTTTCCCTTTTCACCTTGATTGCTAGGGCTGCGTTTCACACCCGCCTGTTCTAACTTCTCCTAGATCTAGATCTCAGAAACCCCTGGACCCATCTACCCCCCTGCCTTCTTCCCCCTCCCTCCCCGCTAACTCATTCATGCCTTCTCTCTTCTGCTCCCTTGCCTTGTTCTTTTGCCCTTCCTTTAATGATTCTGTTGCTCATTCACCTGTGAAACTGAGGCAGAGTTATCTAGAATGAGTTGTTTAAAAAAAAAGTATAAAATTTTACTACAACTTTCCCAGTGGATGGCTCCATGAAGCACGAGGAAACATGAGTGTTGTCCCTATGAGAAATTACACCAAAGACGCACAGATGGCATTTGTTTCTCTAGAAGTGACAATGGCCTTTCTCTTTCAATCAGATGATGAAAGATATATTGTATGACATTGGAGAGACATCTTCTGATCACAAGTTCCACAGGATCTGGATAAACGCTGAAGGCAAATGTTTAATGCAAACATTTCTCATTTTCAAGAGAGACTAATGATGACTGAAGGAGCAGGAACAAGACATGGGTGCCAAGGCATGAGTGCTCTGGGAGTTGCTCTACAAGGAAAAGAGGGAAATAGACATCCATGCCTCTGAGAGTGTCAGAGCGTCATGTCAGGCATCAGAACAGAGTCATACAGAGGCACTGGAAGGGACAGAGTAGCTCTATCCTGCAATATCCACCTAAAACCTTCGTAAGTGTGTTAATACCAGACTGCACTGATTATGGAAAGGGAGCAGGAGAATGGGAGCATGCCTCAGTGCCCAGGAGAGGGGAGGCAGTCTTAGTGTCCGCCGGCTTAGGGCAGGGCTACTCTGATAGGAGGTGAGGGGCTATAGCCAAAGGGCTCTGGGTTATGTGGGTTTAGAGGAATTTAGTATTTTTGGTTCATGGTTTCATGACCCACAACATGAAATGTACAAATGGGGCTATTTTACCTTGATGGCCTTTGTCATTTAACCAGACTTCTGGTGGGGGGCTGGCTTTCCCTGGGGCTGGGAGAGGATGGGCCAATGGAGTCACAGCTTAGGAGGGTCATAAGGATTCTCGTGTACCAGGGGTTCGTTCAGTGTAAACAAGCATATAGATCCTCTAGGTCAGCCTATATCTCTGGGCCTTGTACTTAGGACAGGGAGGTGGTCTCAAGAACTGCCTTCCCTTGGAGCACTGGCGCTCAGACCTTCGTGGATGTCAGATCACCCAGAGGACCTGTTTTGCTGAGCTCTAGTCTCTAAGAATCTGGTTCAGTAGTTCTGGGGTAGGGGCCTGGGAATCTGTGTTTTCAACAAGCAAGCTCCCAGGTTATACTGAGCTGTGGGTCCAGGAACCACACTTTGAGCATCACTAAGAATCTTCTCCCCCCTACTCAGGTTACTCCCTAGATCAACTGAATCTGAATTTCTAGGGGTGGGAGACAGGCACCAACATTTTAAAACCTGCCTGGGCTGTTCCAAAGATGACCCCACTATCAAGAGCTACCATTCCAAGTGAATGATTTCATAATAGAGACAGACAGAAAAACACCATCATGAACTTCTCTAATGGCACAGTTGGATAGGAATCCACCTGCCAGTGCAGGGGACACGGGTTTGATCCCTGGTTGGGGAAGGTCCCACGTGTTGCAGAGCAACTGAGTCCGTGTGCCACAACTATTAAGCCAGTGCTAAAGAGCGCACGGGCCACAGCTACTGAAACCCAAGAAGAGAGAGAAGCCACCGCAACGAGAAGCCTGTGCATCACAACGAAGAGCAGCCCCTGCTCACCACAACTAGAGGAAGCTCCCGAAAAGCAAAACAGACCCAGTGTAGCCAAAACAAAACAAAACAAAACAAAACAAACCCCACCACCATCATTTGGGCAAAAAAGCAGCAATGAAACAACACTGGGGTATATATAACTGGAGAGTGATAATTAACACCTGTGGAAGACTGACACTGTGCCAGGGTTAACATGCTGCTCACAACAACTCTCCCCATTTTGTAGACATATGAAACAGGCAGGGGTGAGGTTAAGTCATCCGTCCAGGGTCATGCCCCTGGTGACACTCCTGGGTTTTGAACCCAGCCACCCTGGTCTCAGAGTCCCTGCCTGAGGCCTGTGTTCTCAGTCCATGACGGTTTATTCACAGCCTTATTCTCTGTGGGCAGAATTTACAGTGAATGTGGAATGAGCCCCAGCATCTATCAAACTGGGTTAGACTCCACAACTCAGCCCTTAATAGCAGTGTAACTTGAGGAAGTCCTCTAGCCCCTCTGAGTCTGCTTTCTCATCCGGAAGATGGGTATAAACGGGCCTCCCTCAGAAGCCTGCTGCTGCTAGGTTGCTTCTGTCGTGTCCGACTCTGTGCAACCCCATAGACAGCAGCCCACCAGGCTCCCCGTCCCTGGGATTCTCTAGGCAAGAACACTGGAGTGGGTTGCCATTTCCTTCTCCAATGCATGAAAGTGAAAAGTGAAAGTGAAGTCGCTCAGTTGTGTCCAACTCTTCGAGACCCCAAGGACTGCAGCCTACCAGGCTCCTGCATCCATGGGATTTTCCAGGCAAGAGTACTGGAGTGGGGTGCTATCGCCTTCTCCACAGAGGCCTGCAGGGAAGGTTAAAAAAAACCCAAACTGCCCAGTACTCAGCATATACTGCACCTGGCACACAGCTGAGCTTCAAGAGACATTACTCTCTTCCCCTTCTCCAGCAGCCCTTCCTCTAAGGGTCCTCAGAACCCTGAACAAGTTTTTCCCTGTGGCTTCCTGAGTGCCTTTGGTAATACTCCTCTCCTCACAACTGGAGATACCTCTGGACTGAACAAATACATTCTAGGGAAATGAGAAAGTTTTCCTGTGGTATGGAAGGAAGCACAGATGTCAGGCTTTCTTGAACAATGAGTTGAGCACTCGAGACCCTTGAATGAAGGAAATTGTGCTAACACTCGAGGGGAAATAAGGAATGACTCATGAGCTGTGGTGTCCCAGCACAGCCCAGACAGCTGCATGCACCCAGGGTCCCGGTGTCGGGTGGGGCCCCCACAGCTGCAAGGTGTGCTGCGTGTCAGCCGTTACTAATAAAAAAATAGGGAAGCTTGTGAGTGACTCACTCAAAACAATAATTCAGCAGAGAATAACGCTCTGAGATTCCTGGCAGTGAAGGCAAAAAGAACTGTAGGTTGCATTCTGTGGCTTTCATTAATTGAGAAAAGAAAGCACAACCAAACTTTCTTTAGGACTAAAGTTCAGGTGGAAATTATTTGCAAGGGTTTTATATATTAAGCAACATAACGAATGTCTATGGCAGTCTATGGGGTCAGAGAGTTGAACACAGCAGTGACTGAACAACAACGGCAGCTTCACAGAGAATTTAAAGTTGTTCTTCACCTGACCATTTCTTAAAACGGCACTGGATAAAATCTTTGGGGTCTGGTATTAAACAAACTGAGAACATCTCTGTTGAGGGCTAGAGGTAATCTAATCCAGGAAGAGAACTTTTCGATTCCAGAGAAAGAAAGAGAATTGCCAAGCACCTTACATATTACTGTTACTGACTGTCTTGGCAACGTCCAGCTCCCTTTGTAAATGCAAAGATAAACATTATTTGAGAGCAGCATTACAACAGCTCTTTAATAAGAGTATGTTTAATATGTTTAATGATGAACAATCTGACATGTTTGCAAGATATCCAAAATGCAGTGTGTGGAAGGAAAGAGAAGTACAGATTCATGCTCCTATCTGGACAAGAGGTGTTGAGATGAAAGGCATTTGCGTAAATTCCAAATAGATTTTCAAATCTAGAAAATCAAAAACCTGTAAGTGTGCAGTAAGTCCTATTTTGAACAAAAGCTTGCTTTGGTTTGAACAAAAGCAGCAGAAAGGGGACCTGTTTTGAATTCAAAAGAATAGGAAGAAACAGAAAAACAAGAATCACCACAGTCTTCCTAAAAGTATTACTACCATCATTAATACATCACAGCATTAAATGTATTATTAGCTTCTTAAACGTAAAGAGGGCTTTCCTCTTGTTAAAATGTACTAGATGGTGTCTGAATTGTGGCCCAGGGCATCTTTCATCTTACAAAACTTAGCCTAAGGGAGCTGTAGGAACCTTCAGAGTCTAGGGCAAGATCCTGGGGTTCAGCCCAAGTCACAGCATCCCCGGGGCCCCCCCAGGGACCCCTTGGAACTTGGACTGACTGGTCGCATGCTCGGCCACCACCTGCAGTCTTGCAGCTGTTTGTCGATTGCTGAGCAAACACGGGTAATTTGCAAAAAAGTACAAGGTTCAGTTTGTCAGAGAGGGAAAACCAGACACCTAAACTTAAAAACACAGGCATGAGGGGCCTACACGAGCTAGCCAAGGTCAAGGCCCGCCGGGGCTGTCGGGTTGGAGGCATGAACGCATCCCGTGGTGAGTGACCCTCGGGCCCCAGCTCGCCACCCACACGCCCCAGCCTGTGGCGGGTTCCTGCCCTCGGGGCCTACCTTGCTTCTGTGGAGCGGATAAAGTCCAAAGTCCCAGCCGGCAGGGGGATACCTGGTACAAAACCGCGGGACCTCCGCAGTCCTCCTGGCCGGCTAGGCGCATGGTGTTCGTGGCGGCGGAGGACCGGGCTTGGGGCTTCAGCCGCGCCCTCCTGCTGCCGCGGGGACACCCAGCGAGTCCCCTCCTGTGTGAAGTGGGGCCAAGTTCAGCACTACGCGTCCTACCCGCGTCAGGGGCTATGAGAATACTTAGAAAATGGCGCCTTGACTGTTCTAAATTAACTCACCTGTGAATCCCACGTCCAGAACAGCCTTCCTGGATTAGAGCTGATTTTGGCCAATGGGTTTTCTGTTTTCTCTTCCTTCATATTGACTCAAATTTGAAATGTATCTTTTCTTCCTACACCTAAAGAATTACCTGACCTGTGATGTCCTGTTTCTACCCTGCTGTTTATAAATCTTATGTCTATACCAGCCTACAGACCAAGGGCCAAATATAACACTTTTTGCTGCTTCAGATCCACTATTTTATTCTTTTCTCCAAACATTTAGAACTGGGTTGAATGGTGAAAACAATTTCAGGTACTTCAGTCTTTGCCTGAGGAGTTGTTGTTGTTTAGTCACTAAGCCGTGTCGAACTCTTTTGCGACCCATGGACTGTAGCCCACCAGGCTCCATTCTCCATGGAATTTCCCAGGCAAGAATGCTGGAGTAGGTTGCCATTTCCTTCTCCAGGGGATCTTCCCGACCCAGGGATTGAACCCATGTCTCCTGCACTGCAGGCAGATTCTTTATCATCTGAGCCACGGGGGCTTCTCTTTGTTCGAGTATTTTTCTTTTTCCGATGTATAATAATAAGTACATGGAAGTGAGCAGGACCCTAAGGGGCCTTTTCAGGACAGAGCCCCACCCCCAATACCCTCTGCTGTGGCTCCTCTCTGAAGTATCTAGGTAATAGTATCTGATTGACCTTTCCGACCTTGTTTCACAGATACTAAAGCCACCATTAAATGGAAGAAATTTTCTACCTAATGACCATGAGCATGTAGCCCCCAGACCTACTGGCACCTAAGGGCTGACGGTCTCAACTCCTGTGACTCTGCCCTTTTACTTCCCCAGCAGCCAATCAGAGAACTGTGCACAAGCTGATCCTACCCTGGGCTGCCCCTCCCTCCCTTTGTCTTTAAAAATGCTCCCCTGAAGCCCATCTAGGAACTTGGGCTTTTTGAGCACTTGCTGTCCTGAACACCTTGCTTGGCACCCTGCAGTAAACGCTGCACTGTCCTTCACCACAACCCGGTGCCATAGATTGGCTTTACCTCTCACAGGCAAGCAGACCCAAGTTTGGTTCAGTAACATGTAGTGTTAAAGTTACTCGACTCCATGTAATTTAACTTGCAGACCCACGCTATAGAATTTGGTATACCCTACATTTTTAAAAATGTATTTGTTTTAATTGGAGCATAATTCCTTTACAATATTGTGGTGGTTTTTGCCATACACCGACATGAATCAGCCACTGGTTCACATGTAACCCCCATCCTGAACTCCTCTCCCACCTCCCTCCCCGCCCCACCCCACCCCTTTGGGTTGTCCCAGAGCACCGGCTTTGAGTGCCCTGCTTCATGCATTGAACTTACACTGGTCATCTATTTTACATGTGGTAATGTACATGCTTCAATGCTATTCTCTCGAATCATCCCACCCTCGCCTTCTCCCACATAGTCCAAAAGTCTGTTCTTTACATTTGTGTGTCTTTTGTTGCCTTGCATATAGGATCGTCATTACTGTCTTTCTAAATTCCATATATATGCATTAATATCCTACATTTTTTATTAAGCATCATGTTGGTATTTCCCCACATCATTTAAAAGTCTCTGTATGTAAAGTTCACCTATGATCACCATTTCACCATTTAGTAAGCTATACTATGTTTTAATCATTTCCCTACTATTGGACATATGAGTGGTTTCCAATTTTCTGCTATAATAAATAATAGTGAAATGAACATCTTCATAAAGCTATTTCTGCTTATCTCCTTGGAATAGATTTCCACAAGAGGAATTCTGGATCAAAATGTATGAACATTTTAAAAAGCCCATTTTAAATGTATGGGCTTTTGGATGTAATGATGTACAGAAGTAACACTGAAATAGTTTGGAGCGATATGGATCTCATTGAAGAACTATGATTGATACCTCAAAAGAAGACATAAGGGGAAAGGTGGCATGGGGAATCTTTTAGAGCTTTAGGCCCTTGTTCTGAATAACATAAATAATTAAACAGATAAAACTTCAAAACTACATGAAATAATTGTATGCTTTAATGTCTTCTCCCACGATGTTTACCCAGCTTTGCTTATAGCCTACACTGAAATAGAAAGTTGGGAGAGTGTCTGGCAGGGTGGAAAGTGAAAGTGAAGTCGCTCAGTCACGCCTGACTCTTTGCGACCCCATGGACAGTTGCCTGCACCAAGCTCCTCCGTCCATGGGATTTTCCAGGCAAGAGTACTGGAGTGGGTTGCCATTTCCTTCTCCAGGGAATCTTCCTGACCCAGGGATCGAACCCAGGTCTCCCGCATTGTAGGTGGATGCTTTACCATCTGAGCCACTGCTTATTCCCAGTTCCTTTGACTTCTCAAGGAGCAATGGGCCCCACACAACTCTCACCACAACCCTGGTGACTGCAGAAGTAGACATGACCTTAGAGCTGTCTATCAAACTCCTTTATAGTAGAAGAGTCTGAAGCGCAGTTTACCTCGCACAATGGTCCTGAACCCCAGTTTCATATTATAATCACCTGGTGATTTTTAGAAATCCAGATTCTACTCCCAGATACTCTCATGCCATGAGTCTGTGGTGGAACCGAGGCATCCATATTATTGGAGAGTTCCTTAGGTGATACTGAGGGGTTTTCCTGGTAGCTTTGTCAGTAAAGAATCCCTGCAGTGCAGGAGACTTGGGTTAGATCCCTGGGTCATCAGGAAGATCCCCTGGAGAAGGAAATGGCAACACACTTCGGTATTCTTGCCTGGAAAATCCAGAGGAGCCTGGTAGAATACAGTCCATAGAGTCACAAGAGTTGGCTGTGACTTAGTGACTGAATCACAACCACCACCCCAAGTTTGAGAAGCTTTGGTATAGCAAGGACAGTGTGAGTTTTCAGTCCAGTTCAGTTGCTCAGTCACATCTGACTCTTTGCGACCCCATGGACTGCAGCACATAGGACCTCCCTGTCCATCACCAACTCTTGAAGCTAGCTCAAACTCATGTCCATCAAGTCTGTGATGCCATCCAACATATCATCCTCTGTCGTCCCCTTCTCCTCCTGCCTTCAATCTTTCCCGGCATCAGAGTCTTTTCCAATGAGTCAGTTCTTTGCATCAGGGGGCCAAAGCATTGGAGTTTCAGCTTTAGCATCAGTCCTTCCAATGAATATTCAGGACTGATTTCCTTTAAGATGGACTGGTTGGATCTCCTTGCAGTCCAAGGGACTTTCAAGAGTCTTCTCAAACACCACAGTTCAAAACCATCAATTCTTTGGTGCTTGGCTTTCATTATAGTTCAACTCTCATACCCATACATGACTGCTTTAAAAACCACAGCTTTGACTAGACAGACCTTTGTTAGCAAAGGAATGTCTCTGCTTTTTAACCTGCTATCTAGGTTTGTCACAGCTTTTCTTCCAAGGAGCAAGTGTCTTTTAATTTCATGGCTGCATTCACCATCTGCAGTGATTTTGGAGCCTCCCAAATAAAGTCTCTCACTCTTTCTATGGTTTCACCATCTATTTGCCATGAAGTGAACTGGACATGGAACAACAGACTGGTTCCAAAGAGGAAAAGGAGTACGTCAAGGCTGTATATTGTCACCCTGCTTATTTAACTTATATGTAGAATACATCATGAGAGACCCTGGGCTGGAAGAAACACAAGCTGGAATCAAGATTGCTGGGAGAAATATCAACAACCTCAGATATGCAGATGACACCACCCTTATGGCAGAAAATGAAGAGGAACTAAAAAGCCTCTTGATGAAAGCGAAAAAGGAGAGTGAAATAATTGGCTTAAAGCTCAACATTCAGAAAATGAAGATCATGGCATCTGGTCCCATCACTTCATGGGAGATAGATGGGGAAACAGTGGAAACAGTGTCAGACTTTATTTTTTGGGGCTCCAAAACCACTGCAGATGGTGATTGCAGCCATGAAATTAAAAGACGCTTACTCCTTGGAAGAAAAGTTATGACCAACCTAGATAGCATATTCAAAAGCAGAGACATTACTTTGCCAACAAAGGTCGGTCTAGTCAAGGCTATGGTTTTTCCAGTAGACATGTATGGATGAGAGAGTTGTACTGTGAAGAAAGCTGAGCACCGAAGAATTGATGCTTTTGAACTGTGGTGTTGGAGAAGACTCTTGAGAGTCCCTTGGACTGCAAGGAGATCCAACCAGTCCATTCTAAAGGAGATCAGTCCTGGGTGTTCATTGGAAGGACTGATGCTAAAGCTGAAACTCCAATACTTTGGCCACCTCATGTGAAGAGTTGACTCATTGGAAAAGACTCTGATGCTGGGAGGGATTGGGGGCAGGAGGAGAAGGGGACGACAGAGGATGAGATGGCTGGATGGCATCACCAACTCGATGGACATGAGTTTGGGTAAATTCCAGGAGTTGGTGATGGACAGGAAGGCCTGGAGTGCTGCAATCCATGGGGTTGCCAAGAGTCAGACACAACTGAGCGACTGAACTGAACTGAATTGAGCTGATGGGACCAGATGCCATGATCTTTGTTTTCTGACTGTTGAGTTTTAAGCCAACTTTTTAACTCTCCTCTTTCATTTTCATCAAGAGGCTCTTTAGTTCTTCGCTTTCTGCCATAAGGGTGGCGTCATCTGCATATCTGAAGTTATTTATATTTCTCCCGGCAACCTTGATTCCAGTTTGTGCTTCATCCAGCCCAGCATTTCGCATGATGTACTCTGCATGTAAGTTAAATAAGCAGGGTGACAATATATAGCCGTGACATACTCCTTTCCCTTTTTGGAACCAGTCTGTTGTTCCATGTCCAGTTCTAACTGTTGCTTCTTGACCTGCATACAGATTTCTCAGGAGGCAGGTCAGGTGGTCTGGTATTCCCATCTCCTTAAGAATTTTCCAGTTTGTTGTGACCCACACAGTCAAAGGCTTTGACGTAGTCAATAAAACAGGAGTAGATGTTTTAGAGTCGATGTTCATGAGTAGATGTTTTAGATGTTCATGGGTAGATATTTTAGATGTTTCAAAGTGCGAAATTTAGAGTCACTCAAATCTGGATCAGATCTCAGCTTTGCCATTTATCAGCTGTGTGACTCTGAGTACGTTAATGACCTTTCTCCTCCTTGGAATACTCATTTGTAAATCATAAGACTATCATGAAGATTTAATGAAATAACATATGTAAATTGTATTTCAAGGTTCCTGGCCCATAGTTGGCATTTAAAAATGGTGAGTCCATTAGTATGTACCTAAGTTCTCAAAGTCAGTTTTTTAATGGCCAACTAGAACCATGCAGTGCAACCAGTAAGCACCCACTGATACCTGTTGATGCTCGTTTGATAGGATAATCTTTGAACGTGAATATGTATGATACTGAGAAGTTTAAAATCCATGTTGGGTTGATATTAGAACAGTAAGGTCTTACCTCATTTAGTGAGATTAATCTCATTTACAGGCATTAATTTGCATATAAGTTTTAGATCTTCAGCTAAAAAGGAAACATTTTTATTTCAATAATGCAATTGATTATGACTGAACTGATAGAAAAAAACTTTTATAATTACATGATTGTATGAGAATGTTTATGTAACACATATAATAGGCTAAGGATCTATTAGTTAAAATGTCCTTTTAAAAAATGTTGACATGGAAAGTGTAAGACCCCTCAAGCAATAAGCTAATACTATTCCACTTTTCACTGACTTTAGCCTAAAGGTCTTTAGCATAATATTTTCTGTCTCCATCCTATGATAAATGATAGACAGAAAGGGCTGGATTTCATTTCAAAGGACCTAAGACTGAAACCTGGACCCGCCATTCACTGTGTGTAAACCTTGGATGATTGTTTTTCTATGCCCTTTGCCTTCTCATGAGTAAAATCAAGGCCTTCATGGTGTGATCTGGCTTTGGCACAAAGTGAGTCTAGAACTGTGATGCTGACCCAGTAGAATATAGTTACTAAGTACTTGTTAAGTACCTGCGTGTGCTCAGCAGGGCTTCCCTGATGCCTCAGGGGTAAAAAAATCCACCTGTTAAAGCAGGAGACATAGGTTTGATCCCCGATCTGAGAAGATCCCCTGAAATAGGGGGTAGCAGCCCACTCCAGTATTCTTGTCTGGGAAATCCCATGAACAGAGGAGCCAACAAGCTGCAAAGAGTCAAACACGACTTAGTGACTGAACAACGACAAATGTGCCCAGCACTATAGTGAGCGGGAAACCCTAAAGGGACTGCAAAGCCTTGGGCCTCATAGGGAGTAGAAGAGTTGGAGTCTAGGGAGAAGAAAAATATCCCACATATGAGGAACAGATAGGGACCAGTTTCCACCTCAGAGCTGTGATAAGTCCAGCCAAGTGACTCATGCAAGAAATAATTAGGAACATTTAAGAGCTGATGATCATGGAGAAATGGAAGGGAGCTGAAATTCAATTTCTCTTCCGTCTCCAACACAAAATCCTGGATGGGAATAACCTGTAACAAAACTGCATAAAGCTAGATGGAGTGGAGCATCTCCTAACCACACACTCCAGCCCTTTGTCCACATTCTGCATCCCATTTCTTTGTCCAGTTTCCAGCAGCCTTTGCAAGCCGCAGGCTTGGCCCCATTCCTGTTTAGACCTTGTGTGCCTCTTACAGCGCTTGACAGAGCCCAGAGTGTGTAGAGGACACACAAAGGGATGCACTATGCAAGTAGGAAGCCAGGCAGCAGGAATGTCTGGGCTGTGCCATCTCACAGATGCCCCCTGGGAGAGCAGGTCCCAAGCTGTGAGTCATAACCCTTGGCAGGCGTGAGCTGTTGATGAGACTGGGGGGAATCTTTGTCTGACCCCATTCTAAGCAATTCCCTGAGGGCTTCAATTACCCATTTGTAACTTTCTCTTCCAACAGCCGGGTACGGGGAGTGGGGAGGGGGACCAACTGTGGCAGCCCATATATAGAACCTCAAAAGTAAAGCTGTCTGGATTATGAAGATAGAAGAGGAAGTTTGAGAGACTCACAGTGGAAGAGTTTAACAAGAGCTGCTGTGAGAGTGTTGATTTGGAAGCTCTCAGAGCATTGAAAATGATTTCCTTAACAACGGAAGGAAAATTGACTGGGGGCATGAGTGTTTCATTCATTTCTCAGATGAGCACAGCATCATTGCCAAGAGAAAAAGAATGTCTGCTCTAATTCTGGGTTTTCGCCTTTAGCCCGGTCACGGACTCCCTGTTTCCTCCTCGTGTGAACCATTTCATTTTCCTGGGTCTCAGTTTATCCATCTGTAAAATGACCAGTTGATCCAGATAAATTGTATGGTCCTTCCTGACAGGAACATTCTGATTTTTTAGGCAAGCCATTTTGAAGGCTGCTGAATTATGCATTGCTCTCACCCAGAGAGCTCTAACTTGTGTAAGAGATGAATCAAGCGCACTCATTGACTTTCTGACTAAGTGGGCTGGGACACCTCCACGCTGCCGTGCAGTGCAGTATAGAGATGACGGGTCTCTGCCCCAGGGAAGAGAGAGCTATTTTGAGGCAGGGCTGATTAGAGATAAGGTGTCTCCTTTCTTCATCTGTCTCTGGCCCTGACTCACCCAAAGTTCTTGAAGGGCTTGGAGCTTAACCCTTAATGGAGTATGTAAGCTGACCCCTCAGCTTTGCCTACGACACTGGCGCCCAGTACTAGCAAGCTCCCGCTTATCAGTGTCCTTTAAAACATTCTTTGACCTCTCCTTGCTTAGAGAGCTTCTTTGAAGAATCACACTTGCTTGTAACCTTTCTCCTTGACATCTCTTGTTTGCTCATTCCTATTATTCCTAGAGTCTTCTGGGTTTTATAAAGGAGAACGTCTCAGTAATCCTCTTAAGAGCAAAGAAATCTGGCCACCCCTGCTAGGCTGGGGCATGGAAGTGTCACAAGATTCTTGAAAAAGGCACTGGGCAAAGCTGCAAAATACTTTGGCACTTTTGCATGGAAAAGCCCAGAGCATGAATGACACAAAATACCACTAGAGTTATGGGACTTTTTTATTTTTAATGCTGCTTTTAGTGCCAACAAAATTAAACTATAGGGCAAAATTAACCTAATATTTTAATGTAAAGAGTTCTTTAAATCAATATATGTTATGAACATATGTTATGAAGAGATTTTTCCTTGTGCGTCTTTTTTTTTTTTTTTCATTTATTTCTTCTCTTGGTGCGTTATCTCTGATTGATTTATTTTTTGACTTGGGAATGTTGAAAGCGCGCTCGTGACATTTGACATGATAGGACTGTGGGGCAGAGGCTTGGGCTGTGCCTGATTTTATTCAGTAGCTTCATTCCTAACAAGCTGGATACACATGGAATTGTTAAAAACTGACTCATATTTCAAAGACTCTTGAGAGAGTTCACCTCTTTAAAAGGAAATGTGCACCAAAGTCCTTTCGAATGAGAATAATCACCCTTCTGTTTGTTTTGAACATTACAGTTTTTGAATTTAAAGTTTTCTTGAAGGAAGAGAGAAAATCCTATGTGGAGAACACTGTTCTGGAGAAAGTAATGGAGTCACAATGACCCAAGACTATGAGAAAAAGATATTCATTTCCTCTACGATCTTGGTCTTCACCTGTGAAAATAGAATTGTGGGTATGCGTCGAATTCACAGTGGTGAAACTGGGTGATAGAACAGAAAGAGGCCAGTCTCCAATTCAGCTCTGTCCCTACCAGCTGTGTGAACTTTATTCTTTGCGCTTTGGTTTACTCGTCTATCACATGAAAAGTTGGTACAAAGTGGTCTCTTAAGTCCCTCTCAATTCTGTAATGTTACGATTTGAGCAATTTGGCTGTTTAGTCATTAAGTTTTGTCTGACTGTTTGTGACCCCATGGATTGCAGCCCACCAGGCTCCTCTGTCCATGGAATTTCCCAGGTAAGAATACTGGAGTGGGTTACCATTTCTTTCTGCAGGGGTTTTTCCTAACCCAGGGATTGAACCTGCATCTACTCCATTGGCAGGCAGATTCTTTCCCACTGAGCCACCCGAAGCATCTATGAAAAAGACCCCTGGTGGCACTGGTTCAAGTTATGAAGCAGTTTGTGCATCTGTGCCATCCTGTGACCATGCTAGGCCTTGTGGAGGATATGAATTTAAGCTTTCACTTGCTACAGACACTTATGAGCACCTGTTGTATGCAAGGCACTGTGCTGAGGATCAGGACCCCAGCACGGGTAAGGAGCTCTCAGTTACACAGAGGAGATAGGCACATGGAACTCATTTAAGAAATAATAATTTACTTATTAAATCCATTGTGTGTATGTGCGTATCTGTGAAAGTCACTCAGTCATGTCCAACTCTGCAACCCCATCGACTATACAGTCCATGGACTTCTCCATGCCAGAATACTAGAGTGGGTAGCTATTCCCTTCTCCATGGGATCATTAAATCCATTAGACTCTCAGATTCTTGATTACCAAGTAATATACCAAAGAGACATTTTCCACACCACCTGCTCAGCTTTTTTGTCATGACTCAGAGTCACTGGATAGAGATGAAGCCAGGGCTCTCCAGTGATTGTTTTTAAAATTCAGTCATGGAAATTTTAAGTGTGTTTGTGTGTATATGAGAAATGGAAAGAACCCTTATGTAAATATTGGTTGGTGATGGTTTAGTCATTAAACCATGTCTGACTATTGCCATCCCATGGACTGTAGCCTACCAGGCTCCTGTGTCCCTGGGATTTCCCAGACAAGAATATTGGAGTGGGTTGCCATTTCCTTCTCCAGGGGATCTATCTGACCCAGGGATCCAACTTGGGTCTCCTGCATTGCAGGCTGTCTTCTGAACTGCAGGCAGATTCTTTACTGACTGAGCCACCAGGGAGGCCCATGTAAACATTACCCAGCTTCAATAATTATAAACCTTGTTTAATATGTACCTTTGCTCAAATCCACTACCACACAGTTGCACTCATCTCACACACTAGTAAAGTAATGCTCAAAATTCTGCAAGCCAGGGTTCCACAGTATGTGAACCGTGAACTTCCAGATGTTCAAGCTGGATTTAGAAAAGGCAGAGGAACCAGAGATCAAATTGCCAACATCCGCTGGATCATGGAAAAAGCAAGAGAGTTCCAGAAAAACATCTTATGCTTTATTGACTATGCCAAAGCCTTGGACTGTGTGGATCACAATCAACTGTGGAAAATTCTGAAAGAAATGGGAATACCAGACCACCTGACCTGCCTCTTGAGAAACCTTTATGCAGGCCAGGAAGCAACCGTTAGAACTGGACATGGAACAACAGACTGGTTCCAAATAGGAAAAGGAGTATGTCAAGGCTGTATATTGTCACCCTGCTTATTTAATTTATATGCAGAGTACATCATGAGAAACGCTGGGCTGGAAGAAGCACAAACTGGAATCATGATTGCCGGGAGAAATATCAATAACCTCAGATATGCAGATGACACCACCCTTATGGCAGAGAGTGAAGAGGAACTAAAAAGCCTCTTGATGAAAGTGAAAGAGGAGAGTGAAAAAGTTGGCTTAAAGCTCAACATTCAGAAAACAAAGATCATGGCATCTGGTCCCATCACTTCATGGGAAATAGATGAGGAAATAGTGGAAACAGTGTCAGACTTTATTTTTTGGGGCTCCAAAATCACTGCAGATGGTGATTGCAGCCATGAAATTAAAAGACGCTTACTCCTTGGAAGAAAAGTTATGACCAACTTGGATAGCATATTCAAAAGCAGAGACATTACTTTGCCAACAAAGGTCCGTCTAGTCAAGGCTATGGTTTTTCCAGTAGTCATGTATGGATGTGAGATTTGGACTGTGAAGAAAGCTGAGCACCGAAGAATTGATGCTTTTGAACTGTGGTGTTGGAGAAGACTCTTGAGAGTCCCTTGGACTGCAAGGAGATCCAACCAGTCCATCCTAAAGGAGATCAGTCCTGGGTATTCACTGGAAGGACTGATGTTGAAGCTGAAACTCCAATACTTTGGCTACCTCATGTGAAGAGTTGACTCATAGGAAAAGACTCTGATGCTGGGAGGGATAGGGGGCAGGAGGAGACAGGGACGACAGAGGATGAGATGGCTGGATGGCATCTCTGACTCGATGGACATGAGTCTGAATGAACTCTGGGAGCTGGTGAGACAGGGAGGCCTGGTGTGCTGTGATTCATGGGGGCGCAAAGAGTTGGACACGACTGAGCAACTGAACTGAACTTGCTCAAATCCAGATTATTTTGAAGCAAACCAAATGCATCATTTCATCTGTAGATATTTAAGAATATTTATTAAAAACAGTGTTTCTCCTCTGAAGAACATCCTCTAATGCTTGCCATGGTCTGGCTCTTGATCTGCAGACTGGTGATATGAGCTGTCGCTCAGTCATGTGCAACTCTTTGCGATCCTGTGGACTCCAGCTCCACTGTCCATGAAATTCTCCAGGCAAGAACACTGGAGTGGGTTGCCATTCCCTTCTCCAGGAGTGATATGAATGTTTTCCCTTAAAAAAAATTGTACACATACATTTTCTTTTGGTGTATGCATTATACTTCAATAAAAGGCAAAACAAAACATAATCACAACACCATTACCATACATCAGAATGTAACAGTAATTCTGTAATGCTGAGTTTCTAACTAGTGAGGAACATTAACTTCCCAGCAGTGTGGGGGTTCAGCAGTCAAGGCAGGTATAGGGCATGATGACTGGAGGGTCACCTCGCTTGGCCTGGAGTTGGGGTGGGGGCACAGTTGGGTGGCAGAAAGTGTCACGGTCACTTCCCTCGCCTCCCGGTCCTGTCGTGGCCAAAGGCGGTGCACACGCAGGCATTCACAGGCATCCACATAAAAGGAAGCAGGCCCGCTTCTGGTAACTCTTAGCAGACACTTGGAACAGGGGAGAACGTTTTCAGGGCTAGCTAGAGGTCCCACAGGACCAGGTAGAGATAGTGAAAGATTTCCTTAACTTACAAATGGCCAACAGGCACACGAAAAGATGTTCAACATTGCTAGTTACTGGATGCAAATCAAAGCGACTTGAGCGACTTTGGCTGAGTGACTAAACAACAATAAGATATCACTTCACGTGGGTCAGAATGGCCATCATCAAAAAATCCACAAACAACAACTGCTGGAGAGGATGTGGAGAGAAGGGTACCCTCCTGCACTGTTGGTGGGAATGTAAATTGGTACAGCCACTATGGAGAACAGTATGGAGGTTCTTTAAAAAACTAGAGATAGAGCTACCATATGACCCTGCAGTCCCACTCTTAGGCATTTATCCAGAGAAAAATATGATCCAAAAGGGTACATGCATCCCAGTGTTCATTGCAGCACTGTTTACAATAGCTAAGACATGGAAGCTACCTAGATATCCAAAAACAGAAGACTGAAACAATAAAGAACATGTGCACTCTCTCTCTCTCTCTATATATATATATATATAATGGAATATTACTTATCCATTAAAAGAATGGAATAATGGGAATAATGCCATTTGCAGCAACATGGCTGGATCCAGAGACTGTCATACTTAGTGAAATAAGTCAGACAGAGAAGGAGAAATATTGTATGATATCCCTCTATATGTGGAATCTAAAACGAAATGATACAAATGAACTTACCTACAAAACAGACTCACAGAACTTAAAACATGAACTTATGGCTGCTGGGGGAAAGGGATAGGGAGTCTGGGAAGGTCATGTACACACTGCTATATTCAAAATGATACCTAACAAGGACCTATTGTATAGCACGTGGAATTCTACTCAGTTATGTGCCAGCCTGGGTGGAAGGGGAGTTTGGGGGAGAATGGATACATGTACATGTATGGCTGAGTCCCTTAAAGATTCACCTGAAACTATCGTAACATTGTTAATCACCTATACCTCAATAGAAAATAAAAAGTTTAAAATCTGAAAAAAAAAAAAAAAACCAAAAAGATTTCCTTGTCTGCCCACAGAAGGGAAGCCTGGGGTGCTCAGCATTCTCAGAGATGTTCTAAGCTGGGGCCCCTCGAAGCCAGACTCAGGCCACGTGGGTGGCTCGGGGCTCACCCTGGGCATGCTGCCAGCACACACAGGGCTGGTTGGCCATCCTGAGTGACGGAGGAGGGGCAAGAAAACGTACCTTTCTTTCTCACTGAGCTACTTTTCTTCAGATGTATGCATACGCTCTATACTTTTTGTCTGGAATCCTTGGAAAGGTTCCCTTCTTGGTCCCCCACCCTCAGAAACTCGCTATGTGGTTCTGAAACAGTGAAGTATTTTTCACCTCCCCTGTCACCACCGATACCACCCCAATCCCTTGGATTTTTCAGCCTCTAGTCCTGCCCACGCTGTGGAGGCAGCGCCCTGAAGGCTCCTTTCTTCCCTGTTCTCCAACAATTCCTCAAGGCTCAGCGTCTCCACTGGGGGTTGCCCTGGAGGTCACTCTGCGAGTGACCTTTGCAGTCAGCACCCTCCAGAAGGCTGGGTCAGGGCCCAAATAGCCCCAGCCCCCAGAGTGGCTGGGAAGGCAGGAGGGGGCAGTGTAGCCCATGCTCTCATCATGGAAGTAAACCTCAATAAGCTTGAGGTTTTGGTGTCAGTCCTTTTAAAATTTCTATTTAAAACCTTTATGTTGTAGGGAATGTTCACATTCACCGAGTATGAGAGCACTGTGAGTCTCACGCATTCATCCCTGGCTTCAGTCATTCCCAGCTCACCACCCATCTGGTTTCACCTGTGTCTCCACCTCGTCTCTCCTTCCCACGTGTCCTTCAACAACTGGAAAATTTTCAGTTTTTTTGAGTAGCGTGTATTGACATGACTCAAATTCATAAAGCACCAAAGGCTACAAAGAGTTGCTCCTGCCGCCCACCTGCCTCATCTCCTGGTGGATTCTGCTGTATTTTTATAGCTCCTCTCCTTAACACGCAGGGTCAGGAATTCCCTGGTGGACCAGTGATTAGAACTCTGTGCTTTCATTGCCGAGGGCCTGGGTTCAATCCCTGGTCAGGGAACTAAAATCCTGCAAGGCACAATGTGGCCAAAAAGAAAAATAAAAAGCCCAAAACAACAGCAACAAAAACAAAGGCAAAAAGGAAACATGGAATCTATTTTCCTACCTTTAATTTGGGCTTAGTTGTGTGAATTGCTTTGGCCAAAGAGAATCTAGCAAGCATCATGCAGATAAAGGCTTGAAAGTATTTGTGCGCGAGCTAGCTCTCTTGCTTCTAGGCACTCTTGTCACATGCAGAAGCTCCAGCCAACTTATAAAAACATGAGCTGGTAAAATAGTGGTGGTTTTCAGCTACTAAGTTTGGGCTGGGCTGGTGTACAGCACAAGTCAACGGCTGCCTTCCCCGCTCCCACACCCACCGGGCACATTCCTTCCCAGGGGACACAATATTAGCAGCTCCTGCAGTCTTCCAAGACAGACTGTGCATAAACAGGCATATAAACACATAGTCTCCCTTCCCACTCCCCTCTTTTTTTTTTAAAACAAACAATAATGTACAGTTCCTAACCTAGTTGTATTTGTTGGACATACCAGTGTATTTTGGAGCTCATCTCCTACCGATGAATGAGGGGCTTCCTCTACAGTGGACCATTGTACACACACTGTGCATTTCTCAATCAGGCCTTTGCTGATGGCATTTAGATGGTCTCCAGTCCTCTATTATGAACCCCATCGTCTGCACACACATGGGTATTCCTGCAGGACAATCTCCTGGCTGTGGCTCGCAGGGTACAAGTGGCTGCTCATCCCCTCTGTGTCCCTACCTGTCTCTTCCGCTGAGAAGAGTGGAGCGGCCAGGAACGAGCCCTCCTGAGTTTGCCCAGCTCACCCACCTCTTCCCACCCGGGACACCATCCTGAGGGGTGGTCTGCCTGCCCCCTGCTTCCTCCCTTCTGAGCCCTAGAATGTGAAAACACTGACGTGCGAAGCTCGTGAGGGCACAGTTCAAGTAAGTCATCGTGTACTGACAGACATGGTCAGTAAGGCCAATAAAGCAAGAGTCAGGTACAGACAAACAAGGGTCTGGAGCTGGGGACAAAGGGCCCTGTGTGGAGTGAATTCTAATTAAACACCCGCCCCTACCTCACCCCCGGGCCATGAACCCCAAGGAGTGCTCCAGCCACAAGCCTAAACAAACCAGAGTGGTGTGGATAGGAAGTGTCCTTGCCACGTTTCACAGGGGTCAACAGGGAGCTATGGCACTGGTGCAGGGGCCCAGGAGACAGGCTCCCCCCATCCCCACCTGCCTGGGTCCCAGCAGGTCCTCACTTCCTGTTCCAGTCCCCAAGACCCACTTCTCAAGACATGGGGCTCGGCTGCATCTCCTGGCTGCCTGGGCGGAAATGAGTTCCCAGAGGAGACTAAAGCCCCACCCTGACCCACTGCTCTCTGCCTTGGCCCCGGGGGGAGCCGGTGGGAATTGCTGGCTTTCTCTGCCACCCTTGCCCCCTCCCTCTCTCCTGAGCGAGCTCAGCATCTGCTCTGTTCCTTGTCAACACTTCCATACAGCTCCCCCTGCCTCCCCAACTCTGGCCTCACGGCTTTGCTAGAAGACCCCTGGGGTTGCTCCCGATTTGGCAGGTGGCAGCAGTGTTCAGTCCCAGAGGTGGCTGGCCCTCCTCCGCTTGGGTGTGTGGAGAATCCTGGGCCCGGAGCTCCCGGAGGAGCAGGGAGACGATTCCGTCCACACCTGATAAGACTGACGCCGAGGTGAGGTCAGAGCCAGGCAAGGAGCCGGCGGGCCGGGCGATAACCTGAGGATGCTCTGGGCCCTGGGGGTGTGGGGGGTGGCGGTCTCGGGAAGGAAAACACCTGCACGAGCTGAACAGCAAACTCCGGGGAGCAGGGAGAAGAGAACAGGGAGTGAAGAGGAAACCTGTGAGGAGTACCTGTGATGTAGCCTTGGGGGTCCTGGGGGCCTCCGTCTGCCCACACTCTGGTCTTTGCCTCCTAAGCTGCAGACACTCTGGAGAATTTTTTCTCACTTCCTGTATCTCAGATGCTGGAGTCAGCTGCACATTGCTATGGGTTTTATTTACTTCCTGCCCAGGTCCCTTGCTCCTGGAGAGGGTGAGCAAGATTTCTCTCCATCTTCCTGCTTTAAAAAATGGATCTTTAATAAATACTTGATGGTTCATGGCTTAAAAAATCACAACTCTGCTTCTTAGGTGGAATTTAGTTTGGACAATACTAAGTGGCTACTATTGATTGAGCAACAGCGGGCAGATATAGCCTCATTGAACCTCTCAGCAGGGTCGGTACTGCCCCCATTTAGCAGGAGAGGATGAAACTGCAGAGAGGCTGAGAGACTGGCCCAAGCTCACAGACTTGCAAGAGATTGGGCTAGGGTTTGAACACCAGAATCCAGGCTCCTTCTCCTCAGCACCCAATGCTGCTCTGGGTTGAGGGGTTAAAAGACACAAGTTGGGAATTTTGGACCCAAGAGCATCCCCTGCACTGGGGCCATCTCTGGGCACCAGGTGGAGAGCAGGCATGAGCAGATCGCTGTGAATGAGCACAGAGCAGAGCCCGGTTGACATCTGCACATACCAGTAGGAGAGCGGATGAGGGCGGACCTCCTTCCCACTCCCCTGGCACAAACTGTGGCTTGTTCCGGGTCCGTGAGAGGGAGGCGCACACAAATGTTGGCTGAGCATTTCTAAGGCTACTTAAATGGCACTAAAATGATACTAAAAATGACAAACCATTGGATTCTTCCCTTTTATTCTAACCCCAAATCTCTTGCAAACTGGGGCTGCGGAAAGTTTGTGGAAGTTGTATAACCTCCCCAAGGCTCATCTCTCCACTTTTAAATCAGGATCGTCACTGTATGTGCTATAAGACCCACGCCGTGCTCAGCGTTCGGCACACGGAAGGAGTGTGCAGAGTAAATGCCTGATGCTCATGTGACTGAAATATAGGGACTGTCCGACTTGCTTCGCTTCTCCTGTAGCACCTAGTGTGCTCTGGACTCTTGTGTGATTAATGAATATTTGTGACTTTGAAGTTGTCTTTATAGTTAAGAATGAGGACAAGCCCCATTTAGGAACAAACAAAACAAAACATTAGCTCCACTTAAACACAGAGAAACTTCTGTTAAGAGAGCCTGTGATTTGCTGCAGAACCCATGGGGAGTTGTGGTATTGGAATTAATAATAAAGGTCTGTTAATTCTCTGCCTTTGCCCCGGCCGCCTTCCAAGACGTAATGTGGAATCCTGCTGTTTCTGCTCCAGATAAATCAATGATAATCTCCAGCCCAGTGAGGGGCAAGTCATGGGGACATACGCCCGTGTCCATGGCGCTGCTGAAATCAGATTTCTTGGAACCCACTTACGAGTGGCTTTGAATTTGCCAGACTGCTTGCTGAGCCTAAAATACTGCACACATGTGGCAACCTTGACTTGGCTGTTTCCATGAATCCTCTTTTTCCTCAAGCCGTGGCTAACGTTTCCAAGCCACACGGCAGGGACCAGGCTTCATCTTTATCTTTCACTAATAATTATTGTCTGGATCTGGCCCATTCTCTGTGCATGTTAACTTCTTGGCCTTGACTCTGCTCTGATGGGAGCAGAGGGGCTGGGGAGGCAGTTTGGGGTGGAGGTGGGGCACTCAAGTGTTTTCTAGGGGCTGATACCCTCTCTTCCCTTCTTGCTTCCTTCACTAGGGCTACTTCTGGGTAAGAGAACTTTTTCTTCCACCTTCTGTCCACTTATCAATCTATCTG
The DNA here is from genome assembly GCF_032405125.1 of Capricornis sumatraensis. NCBI lineage: Eukaryota > Metazoa > Chordata > Mammalia > Artiodactyla > Bovidae > Capricornis > Capricornis sumatraensis. The sequence goes on from NC_091069.1 coordinate 216,594,652, forward strand.
TTACTTGTTTATTCATCCATTCATTTAAAATGCATGACCCAGTCCCTGAGGAAGGGAAGCTCTGTAGTAGCTGTGAGGGTACACAGGGGAGGTGAGGTTTGGACTTGGTTGCTGAAGAGCTGAATGTTGGCAGAGAAGAGACCTGAACCTAGATTAGGCTACACCCCCGAATGCTGACAGTGATCACCTCCACGGCGTACATATGAGTGGATTTTAGTCTCTTCTTTGTGGGTCTCTGTGTTTCCTTCAATGAGCATATATTAGTATTTGTGTAACAAAAGTTATTCAAAAGGCGAATATAAGGTAAACAGATTATAAGGGCACAAGGAGGTGCAGATGAAAACATTGGGTGAGTAGAAAGGAGGAAAGGGGTGTTTCCAGCCCAGGTGGATTTGAAAAGGCGTTTGGAGAAGGTCACCACTGAGTTGGGCCTTGGAGCTGGAGGGAGACCTTGCAGTGGTCGTCCGTGTGGTCAGCCTAGCACCTCCCCTCCTCTCCCCTCCTCGCCTCGCCTCCCTTCTCCTCTCCCCTCCCCTCTCCCCTCCTCTCCTGCCTCCTGCCTCCCGTCTCCAATCCTCTCCTCTCCTCTTCTCCCTTCTCTTCTCCTCTCCCCTCCCCTCCTCTCCCCTTCCCTCCCCTCCTCTCTCCCCTCCTCTCCCCTTCCCTCCCCTCCTCTCTCCCCTCCTCTCCCCTTCCCTCCCCTCCTCTCTCCCCTCCTCTCCTGCCTCCTGCCTCCCATCTCCAATCCTCACCTTGCCTCACCTCCCTTCTCCTCTCCCCTCCCCTCCTCTCCCCTTCCCTCCCCTCCTCTCTCCCCTCCTCTCCTGCCTCCTGCCTCCCATCTCCAATCCTCACCTTGCCTCACCTCCCTTCTCCCCTCCCCTCCCCTCTCCTCGCTCCCGTCTCCAATCCTCTCCTCTCCTCTTCTCCCTTCTCCCCTCCCTTCCCCTCCTCTCCCCTCCCCTCCCCTCCCCTTGCCTCCCGTCTCCAATCCTCTCCTCTCCTCTTCTCCCTTCTCCCCTCCCCTCTCCTCTCTCCTGAGCAGCTCCCCCTTCTGTAGCCTACAAGTAGCTCCCTCTTTCCTAGCTGACCTTGCCCTCCTCCCTATGGTACCATGCTGATCCTTAAGAAGGGCTCTCATCTGAAAGCTTGGGGTCAGGGGTCCATCTTGGGGGCAAATGGGAAAGCTAGAGACACAAATTCCAGAGGTGAGGGTTAAGGCTGTGCCCTCTGCCCTCTTGGTCTATAGATTCCCCAAGTAAACCAAGGATAGGTAGCTGGTACCCAGGCCTTGGACAATTTCAGCCATATCACGTATTGACAACCGTACACTGGAAACATTTCGATCCCTCAACCTCTACCCCTCACCCCACCACAGCTGCAACACCTCATCTGCCCAGGAAGAGTATTCAGAGAGTATAGGCTGCCACCCAGCTCAGGCGTTTCTTCTTGGGGGTGGTCCCTGACCCCAAAACACATGCTCAGCCACAATCGATTGGCCGGACTGTGAATCTCTGGCTGAAATGGGGGCTGTTTGGACACGTGGGTGGAGGCAGGAAGACCACGGGCTTGTTCCTGTTTCATCTCACTTGGTTACCTTAGCAACAGGAGATAGAGGAGGCAAAGCACCATCTACCATGGCCTCATCCACTGATCCCTCGAGAGGCGTAGGGAGTAGAGTCAGTGCTTGGAAGACAGGAGGTGGGGGTCCCGCCCAGGCTCTGCTGGCCCCTGGCTGGCTGGTCCCAACGAACTGTCTCCTCCTTGTGCTGCTCTGTCTAGAGCAGGCCCAGGGCTCTCTGGACAGCTCAAGGATGCCGCAGAGAAGCATGACCCTCTGGGGAGAAGGCTGTACTGTTTCTATTCTTGATGGCTTTGGCAACTATTTGTCAGCCAGTCTTCTGTGACATAACTTGTCTCTCGCCCCATCTGACCAAACAGATGACTGAGCGCCAAGGAGGCCAGCATTCGACAGTGCCTGGATTAAAGGATGGATGTTTCTTCAGCTGGGGAAGGAGGTAAACCTGGCTTTGGTCCCGAAGCGTGAACTTGTAAAAGAAAAGAGATAAAGGTCAAAAATAATTATGAGGGACTTCCCTGGTGGCCCAGTGGTTAAGAATCCACCCACCAATGCAGGGGACATGGGTTTGATCCCTGGTCTGGGAAGATCACACATAGCATGGAGCAACCAAGCGCACACACCACAGCTACTAAGCCTGAGCGCCTCTAGTCCCTGCACTGCAACAGAGAGCAGCCCCACTGGCTGCAACTAGAGAAAACACGTGCACAGCAGTGACGACCCCCCGCCACCAAAAAGAACAGGGAAATAAATGAAATTCAAAAAATAATTATGAGTAGCTCAACTCCACAACATCTGTTACAGCAAACACAATAAAAATAATTCCTTTGGCATGGTCCTTGAAGTTTTCTGACAATGGTCACATCCCTTCTTTTGTCATGTTCTCATAACCATCCGGGGAGGCAGGCAGAGAAGACGGGGTAACTTCCATGCTTCAGTGGAGGACCCTGAGGCCCAGGGAGGCTGAAGACCCCAGGGTTGCTTGGATAATGGCTGAGCCAGACCTGGACTTCTGCCTCCTGGCCACAGGACCTCTTCCTTGAACACGATCCATGAGAGCTACTACACAGCAGAAGCATGTGTGCTGTCATGATTCTAAATTTAACACATGTCAGACACTTTTCTGAAGAAGAGAGAAAACAAAGATGCAGTCATCCAACAAATGATTTTATTGAGCATCTACTATGTGCCAAGCTCTGGGCTTGAACAAGATGTGGTTTGTACCTGCAAGCAGCTCCATCTACTAGGCACTTGCTCTTGCTTAATTAAGCCTCCCATGTTGGTACTAGATGGAATCACCAACTGTGAGAGCCTCAAAGTAAAACCTGTCACTCTGCAGCCATTGTGAACTCCAGCAGGCTGCAGCTGTAATAAGAAAAGGCACGTGTGTGTGCACGCTCAGTCACTTAGTCATGCCCAATTCTTTGAGATCCGAAGGACTATAGCCCACCAGGGTCCTCTGTGCATGGGATTCTCAGGCAAGAGTACTGGAGTGGGTTTCCATTGCCTCCTCCAGGATATCTTCCCAACACAGGGATGGAACCTGTGTCTCCTGAAATGGCAGGCAGATTCTTTACCACTGAGCCACCTGGGAAGCCCAAGAAAAGGCACACTTCCCCTAAAATTCCTGAGAGGAAAACCAGAAGCAGGGAGCAAAAAGAAAAGCCTTAAGCAGAGGTTTTAGCAGAGGACAGGGCCTGGGTTTCAGGGAGGTGAGAGAGGCCCTCTGGCTTGGGGAGGAAGCTCTTCCAGGAAACCAGTGGGGAGCAGCCCACTGGACCAAGTCTGAGGGGCTGTCAGGGCATCAGAGAAGCAGCCTTGAGAACAGGTGCAAAGCAATGTTGAAGGAATCTGAAGTCCTTTCTCTGAACACACGCAGCCATTAAAGTCCTGTTGCCACAGATGGGGAGCTGGGGGCCACACCCCAAGTATAGGAAATCACCTTCTGACTTGGTATGTAGAATCTAAAAGCAGAGGCCAAACGAGTTGACTCGGCTTGTCAATGGGAGACCCATCACTGCAGCCTGAGGACAACTGTTCAGCGTTTTACCTGTTTCCCTACGCTGGGGCCACCGGGCCTCATCCTGAGAACAGGAAAAGTGTTCAACAGCCTTTCGGACTCTCTGAAAGCAGCTCTTACTTACTCAGTGACATGGCAGTGCAGGGACATGTTTCCACACGAAGAACCCAACACTCCAGGCCTAAACAGGGTTCCAGTGATACACTCTTAGCCCACAGGAAACAACCTCTAACTGAGATTTCTGCTTTCCTCTGCAGAATTGGCAGCCCAACAGTCATGTGGGTTAACCTCAGCAGACCTGAAGACACAAGGGAAAGGGGTTCAGAAAACCCCATGGCTGATTGAGCTGCTGATACAAGCAGGAACATCAGAGGGAAAACAAGGGCCCACGTGGTGTTGGTTTTAACATACAGTGATGTAACCCATAAAATAGGAAAAGAAATTCCTTGCTTTGCTTTGTTTTGTTTTCATTATTAGGACCACCTCTCCATTAGCCCATTTTCAAACCAGCTAAGGAAATTTTCAAAACAGCAGTAGGAGCTGGACCACTGATGCAAGTGACAAGTGGAGCTGAATTACCCTCATGTTACAATCATGGAAAATTAAACATGAAAAGTGGAAGAGGCCTGAGATCACTTAATTGACGGATTATTTTTCCACGAAGAATCTGAAGCCTCCATCATAAAGATAATAAATGAGATTACCTCGCATCTATTGGTCTCTCACTGAGAACTTGACTTACAGCGCTTGTGTAAAAAGTTTGCACTAGTTTACTAGGGTGGCTGTAACAAGGTACCACAAACTGGGGGCCTTGAACAACAGCAATTCGTCTCACAGTCCTGGGGGCTATGAGTTTGAGATGAAGGTGTTGGCAGAGTTGGTTCCTTTGGAGGGCCAGTGAGAGAAGCCAATCCATACCCCTCTCCCCGAGCTTCCAGTGCTTTGCTGGCAATCTTGGGCTCTCCTTGGCTTGCAGAAGATTTGCCCAGATCTCTGCCTTCATAGTCATGTGCATTCTCCCTGAGAACATGTCTGTCTCTGTCCAAACTGCTTTGCTTATTTTTTTTTTTTAATTTTTATTTAGCCGTGCTGCGTGGCATTGTGGGATCTTAATTCTCCGACCAGGGATTGAACTCATGCCCCCTGCATTGAAGGTGAAGTCAACTACTGGACTGCCAGGGAAGTCTCAAATAGCTTATCTTTAAATAAAGACACCAGTCAGATTGAATTAGGGATCCACCTTAAATGACCTTCATTTGCTAATTGTTATTTGCAATGACCCTATGTCAGTGGTGGGGGGACATAATTCAGCCCACAACAGAACTCTACCTACATTGCAGCTGGTCTTCAGAGCAAGGCTGCAAGCTGGACATGATCTGTATTCTTCAGATGGGTCAGACCCTGAGAAGTAGGCAGCTCTGAGGGCACAGCCAGGTAGTCGTGAAGAGCATGGACCCTGGAGCCAGCCTGCCCCGTTGGTAGGCCAGTCGCACCTCCCATGAGGTAATGAATGTGGACATTATTTCACCAACCTGTGCCTCAGTGTCTTCATCTGGAGAAACAGGGAGAATATAACTTCAAAACCTTAAAAGCTCTAAAGACCAAGAATTATATTTATAACTCACTTGGCAGCAAAACCTGATCTGGAATAAACTCATCTGATAGAAAACCCTGTCTTGAGTTGACACAAGCTACTTTATTTACACACCATATACATCTCACTATAGAAATACTGGTGGCTCAGTTGGTAAAGAGTCCGCCTACAATTCAGGAGACTGCCTGCAATCCAGGAGACACAGCCTCCATCATTGGGTCAGGAAGATCCCCTTGAGAAGGAAATGGTAATCCATTCCAGTATTCTTGCCTGGAAAATCCCATGGCAAGAGGAGCCTGGTCTATGGAGGTTCCAGTCTAGAGGGCTACAGTCTATGGGGTCACAAAAGAGTAAGACACAGCTTAGCGACTAAACAACAATAAGCAAGTATATTCTTTTTTTAAAAAAAAATAATGACTGTCCTTTTAAAATCACTCAGATGGTAACCAGAAGAGAAGCATTTGGCCTTTGAGTGCAGGCACGTCTGACGCCGGAAGCTGTGCTTTCTGTGTAGCCTGAATTACCGCTGATACACCAGGGGTGGGACTCATGTCCTTAGGTTCTTAAGCTAGCCTTGTTCATACAGTAAGTTGAAGCACTCTCTACCTTCTGCAAGGGTTATTCAGTGAAACCAGGTCTCCTGTTTGTACCTGTTTGGTGGGGCTGCCATAATAAAGCACCACAGACTGAGTAGCTTAAGCAACAGAGATCTATTTTCCCACCATTCTGGAGGCCGGAAGTCTGAGATCAAGATGTCTGCAGATTTTTTCTGAGGCCCATCTCTGGCTGACGGCCTCCCCTGTCCTCACATGGTCTTACCTCTGTGCGTGCCTGGGTCCTAATCTCCTTTTCTTACCAGTCACATTGGATTAGGGCTCAGTTAAAGACCTTATCTTCACTTGATTACCTCTTTAAAGTCTCTGTCTCCAAATACATTCACATTCTGAGTGAGGTCTGGGGGGGTAGGACTTAAATACATGAATTTGGAGGGTGGGTCACAATCCAGCCCCTGCCACTGTTTTAAGACACTGGATGAATTACCTCTCACACTAGCTGTGACCCATCCACTTGCTGGCTCATTTCTGCCCTCAGTGTTTCTCCAAATGTGATCCAGGATCACCTGCAGCCCAATCACTTGGGCGCTTAAGCAAAGTAAGGCTGCTCCCCAGACTTTGACTGAGAGTCTGGGGGAGCGGATTGCAGAGCACAGGTATGGGGCTTGCTTGTTGATTGCATTTATATAAAGGCTTGGCCTAATTAAAGTGATTCAGGAAAATCCAAGTAGCCTGGTGGCTCCTACCCCATCCCCACCCCCACCCCACTACAGTGACCTTCTCCACCTCTGGCCCCTCCCCCTAAAAGAGTGGGTGAAAGAGGAGGCAGAGAGAGAGGGGCTGCCCTGTGGGACATCGGAAGGGGGAGCACAGTGCATCCTGATGGCCCCCACAGTGTAGGGCACCCTACTTTCCTGCTCAGAGCCTCCAGGCCCCCTTCAGTGCAGCCAGGCAGAGCTTTGCAAGGTAGGTGCCAGGAGGGCAGGCTGTACCCCCAGGCAGTGCCTAGGTGAGCCTGATCATGGGCTCCAGTCATTTCCCGTGGGCAGCAGCTCTGCCCCTCTCCCCAGCTCCCGGAGGCCTTGACGCCGTCCTTTGCCCTTGGATTAACAGGAGACCTGAGGCTTGAATCATATTTAAGAGACAGCGATGGGGTATTTTCTGAGCCACACGTTGAACCAGAAGCAGCAGGTGAGGTGGTTCCTGCAGCTGCTGACTCTGTTCCAAAACATCCAGTGATGTCTCAGGGGTTGGGGGTGGGGTAACAGGGGGAGTCATGCAGGCTTCCTGCGAGCTGATGTCAGGCAGTGCGTTTACCATCCACACGAGCACAGCCCATGAACCACGGACCAGCTGACGTGAGCCTCTAGAGTGGGTGTCTGCTGCGGGGGTGTGTGTATGCACCCTGTCCCACGCTGGTGTCAGGGTGGCCACCAGCAAAACAACAGTGAGCCAGACTCCAGCTAGAAATGGTTTTTCCAGCACCACGAAAACCATCCAAGTGAATGGCGATAATCCATCCCTCACCTTTCTTTGCCGGTTCTGGCTTAGATTCCTCGTGTCTTAAAATACTTGCCTGACTGAAAATGCGGTGACTCACCTGGACTCGGACAGGCAGAAGGCGCTTTCTTCTGAAGAACTGTCAGAAACCCTTTCAGCGTCTGAGATCTTTCCCGTCTCATGTTGTTCCTGTCAAGCAGAAATGAGTTTCCTACTCTCTTCCTCAGGGTTGGAGTTGCCAAAGAAGGTAAAGTGGTTAGAATGTGTCAAACTTTGACACTTGTATTCAACAGAGTTTGAAGGAATCAGGCAGGTTCATCTGGGCATCTCCACCACTTCTTCTGCTCAGTGCAAGAGGGACCCATTTTCAAAAAGGCGCTCTCACAAACCAAAGTTCATAGGTGGAAGCCATCACCTCCTTTCAGGGTCTTCTGGTGGCACCTCAGTCAGCGTCAAGTTCTAATTGTTGGGATTCCATGAATCCCACGCAATTCACTATTTAAAAACTCTCTCCAAGCTGGTAATGTTGAAACGGCGATGTTTATACACTGAATTAATAAAAAGCAGGGTCAAGAGTTTTATTGTCCATTAAACTGTGTTTATTGGTCCTCTTAATTCCACTTGAATTCCACAGGCTGTAAAGTGTGGTTTATTGGAAGTCAGACCTGGATTCAAACAATAGGTTCGTCACTTGTTAGCTGTGCGACTTTGGCCAAGTTACTTTACTTCTCTCAACGATTGTTTCCTCAGCTGCCAAGGCGGAACTGAAACGATCGTCCACCTAACACGGTAGCGTACATGAACAGAGATCACAAATGTGAAAGTTGCCAGCACAAGGTCTGACCCGTAGGGGTGCGTTTCTTTCTGTGACGCTTCCCTTTCCTCCTGCAATTTGAAATGAGCATCATTCTGGCTTGCTACTGCTGCTGCTGCTGCTAAGTCACTTCAGTCATGTTCGACTCTGTGTGACCCCATAGATGGCAGCCCACCAGGCTCCCCCGTCCCTGGGATTCTCCAGGCAAGAACACTGGAGTGGGTTGCCATTTCCTTCTCCAATGCATGAACGTGAAAAGTGAAAGGGAAGTCGCTCAGTCGTGTCTGACTCTTCGTGACCCCATGGACGGCAGCCTACCAGGCTCCTCTGTCCATGGCTTACTAATGTCCTAATATTGACACATTTCAGTATGTGGCTTTCCTTTCAGAATATCCTAAATAATCCTCGAGCAGGATTGAGAAATGAGCAGGATACAGAGCCTGACACCAGCAGCCGCTGAAGTGGGGAGAGGTGGTTTGGGCGCTCAGACAGAATATCAGGAGCGAAGGGCCCATGGTCACTTTCAGAGAGGCAGGAGTGAGTTGCAGTTTCCTCTTGGAAGTCTGTAAAACTTCTCTGTGAAGTGTGACAAACCGGAGGGCAGCTCCTGGCAATGCCCCAGGAGCCCAGCCCTCCCCACACGTGGCCTCCATCCTACACCCACCCGCTGCCGTCCACCCCGGTTGAGCCCAGCTCCAGTTTCTGCTGATTTCTCTAGCTCTTCCTGTCAGAACCTCAGGTTTTAGCATTTGCTTAGTTTTTCCCTCCTTTTCTCATCACTTTGGTCTCAGCTTCACACTAAAGAAAAGATGAGCTTGAGCCCCACTGCACCCTGTATTAATTGGGTCATTATGGATAAATTAGCCTCTTTGAAACTCAGTCTTCTCACCTGTAAATGGGGATCCTACATTGCTAGGTTGTTGTAAAGACTATGAATAAATGCATATCAAAGTATTTTGTAAAGTGCTGAGAAAGAATTCAAATCCCTCTTAGCATGTATAGCTCCCTGGCACATAGTAGGTGCTCAAAGATACATGTTAGGTTACTTTCTGATTGCAAGTCTTTGCCCTGGGAATGCCGTGGGACTCTCAACACACCAGGGGTCCTGAACAGTCTTCCAAGGGGCCCATGTGCGCCCAGGTGGTTTCTGGGGTGAACCTGACATTTGCTATGTATTAGCCATCTCCACGCTCTGGCCTGCAGATGGTTCGAGGGATCCCCAAGAGGTAGGTTTTACCCAAGATGCCCTCACCATGTAGGGCAAATGAAGTCACATCAAAACTAATAATCCAGATATTAGTTGGTTATCACCAACTCTTACATAGAACTTACTCCCAGAAAACAGCCCTGCACCCTATACTTCGGGGGAGTCCCTGAGGTGAGATGTCCTACCCTTTCTCACCAACAGGTCGGTGGCTGGGAGCCAGGCCCACCCCTTTCCCTGCTCTGCCTTTTTGCTCTGGCAAGCCTGCACTGTGGAGATGACGACTTTCTCCCCGTTATGTGCCTTTCCAGGGTTCCTATGACCATGAGCCTGTATTACTATCTCTGTAGACAATCTATTCGCTTTTAGAGATGGCTTTGCCTAGGAATCAGACTTGGCTCCAACAGGGGATAGGGCCCAGAATAGACCAGCCGCTGTGAGCACAACGTACTGAAACCTACTCCATTCTCAGACCTGAATGCTCTGCCCTTTCGGTGAGCTCACCACACTGGGTTCCTGGCAGCTCCCTACAAGCCCCAGGGTTTCCCCTCTAACTGGGCAGACAGGACCGAGTCCCAGTGGTGCAGGCTCCAACAAGCAGGCTCCTGCTATGTCAGTGAAGACAGAAAGGCTTGGAGAGGAAAGGAACTCACCCGAGGTCACGCAGCCAGCATGGGCGGGCAGCCAAACCCAGAGCATAAGTCCAAATCCCATGTTCTCTCTGATCCAGATCCCACGATCAAAGTGGCAACCTGACATGCTGTTCCGACCCTGGCGTCCGCACAGCGGGGCACGATGTGCCGGTCACTCTTTACTGTACGTACTTTTCTCCTCCCCAGAGGCTCCAGTCTCCTTCTGCTTGCTTTCTGTTAGGATTTATGTTTTCAGCATACAAACTTGGGGATTCCTTGCCATTTCACCCTCCTTAGTTCCCTCCCATTAGATTTGAGATTTATTTCCGTATTATTTGGCTCATGGTTAAAAGCACCGCAGTACTTGACAGATGAGAGAACAAGCAGGTCTTGGCTACAGCAAACAGACACCTTAGCCAGGGTTAGTAGATCTGAGAGAAACACAAATCCCTCGGTTCCCACAGCCCCTACAATGTGGCCACGCTACCCCAACCCTCTTTGTGCCGTGTGTGCTAATTTGCTTCAATTATGTCTGACTCTTTGTGACCCCACGCACTGTAGCCTGCCTGGCTCCTCTGTCCATGGGATTCTCCAGGCAAGAACACTGGTGTCGGCTGCATTTCCTCCTCCAGGGCATCTTTCCGACCCAGGGGTCCAGCCTGTGACTCTTATGTCTCCTGCATTGGCAGGCAGATTCTTTACCACTAGTGCCACCCAGGAAGGCCATGCAAACCCCCTGCTCCAGCCTATTTGACCCTGAGTTCTTCTCATTCTGCCCCCAGAGTAGTCAGGCTCTCAGAGGGCCGGGGCCTGTGACCCCCTGTGTTACCCCAACACAGCTGTCCCTCCCAGCCTATTCCAGTGACCTGGCCTTGTGACCCTTCCTCACTGACACTCCAGTTCCCAGGAGGGACCCACACCCAGTCCTGCCCCCGCCCTCCTGTCCAGGACCTTGTCTTTTTATCTCAGCCTTTTGCCAAAGCTTTTCGTGGGAGCTGGATGCCCTTTACCCCAAGATGCTGCCAGGAGACCAGCTTCCGTCTTAACAAACCTTCTCCTGACCCCAGAAAAGATGGCCCCATTTCCTCCCCAGGCATGAGCTCTCTTGACTGTCCTCAAATTGGACTGTACTGGTTCCACTGGTCAGATCTTTGGGGAGGGAGGGCATGCACAGCCTGTCTTCCTGAGCTGGCCACTTCCTGGGGTCAGGTGGCTTGTCGCTTTCTTTGGCAGGCTCCCGTTTTACCAGCAGCCATAGTTCTTGGGTGCTCAGGTAGTACAGGGGCAGGGTGGGGGGGGGGGACTGAATCCTCTGTTGGGCTTCTCAGAGACCCTTTTCTAGACCACATAGCCCCTTCCCATACTCCCTGTCCTCCATTTTTCCTTGTTCTCCATGGCCTTATCACCAGTTTGATGTCCCCCGCTGTCCCGGAGGAGTGAGCTCCCTGAGCTCTGAGTCTGCTTTGCTTGAACGCCTGACCCACGATGGGTGCCCCATAACTCTGTCGAGTGGATGACTGGAATGCTCAAGGCCTTGGCAGGCAGCACCAGAGTGCACACCCCGAGGTGTTGGGAAGACCAGGAGCTCTCGTTTCTCAGCTGTCACAGAGCCCAGCTGCTTCAGGGCTGCCAAAGAGAATTTCCACACCATCTCCATCTTAGTCGGGGCAATAAACCATCTTACAAGGGCTTCCCAGTGCTGCACTGGGCACCGTGGAAAATGCAATGCCTTCAGTCAGCTTCTTATCCTGACGTGCTTCTGAGCCGTCCACCCGGCTGAAAAAGGAGTGTTCCCTTCTGCAAGCCCTCAGCTGTCACAACCCCTCCCCCACCATCTCTCTCCTTCCCAGACATGAGCCTACCTTGCTCATCTTCATAGCCCAGTGCCCAGCACGGTGCATAGAAGTTACGAAGGGTAAGTAAATATTTGATGAATAAATGAATGCCTGTGTTTCACTCGAGAAAGGCAGCCCCTTCTGAATTAATTATGTGACTCAAATGCCAGGGCGTGATGAGTTTATTTCTCCTTATTGTGATTAATGATTTTTTTTCTGAAGAGTTTTTCAGTTCTGAGATTTAAGTTTTATATGTAATAAATTTTTAGATATCCTTTATGGACTAATACTCTTTCCAAAAAAGACACAGCATAAATTTTAGAGTAAAATTGATGACTATGTTTTCTCTCCCTAGACCTTAAATATCTTCTTTTACCGAGGGCTGATTTTTTTTTTTTAAATAATGTGAAGTGTTTTATGATATTGAAAATAAAAGTCTGTGAAGAAAAGCTGACACTGTCTTTACTATCTCTCCTGGGATAATTAAACTTTGTATTTATTACAAAAAGCCTTTTTCTTTTTTTAAAATAAATAGGCGACAACTAATTATCTAGTTTCCTTGGATTTAGGAGATGGGTAATTTACTTTTAAAAGAGGAAATAATACACAGAGAAAAAGTAAGACAGTTGTCACGTTCAAAAGAGGAGAGACCAAACAGTTTCTAAATGGAACTATTAATGGATTGTATTGGAGAAGGAAATGGCAACCCAGTCCAGTATTCTTGCCTGAGAAATCCCATGGACACAGGAGCCTGGCAGGCTACGGTCTATGGGGTCACAGAGTCGGACACGACTTAGTGACTGAACAATAGCAACAGTGGATTGTATAAGCTTTAAACCAAACTAGACATTCTGTTGATTCAGGTCCGTTCAGTTCAGTCGCTCAGTCGTGTCCAACTCTTTGTGACCCCATGAACCGCAGCAGGCCGGGCCTCCCTGTCCATCACCAGCTCCCGGAGTCCACCCAAACCCATGTCCATTGAGGCGGTGATGCCATCCAACCATCTCATCCTCTGTCATCCCCTTCTCCTCCTGCCCTCAATCTTTCCCAGCCTCAGGGTCTTTTCAAGTGAGTCAGCTCTTCTCATCAGGTGACCAAAGTACTGGAGTTTCAGCTTCAACATCAGTCCTTCCAATGAACACCCAGGAGTGGTCTCCTTTAGGATGGACTGGTTGGATCTCCTTGCAGTCCAAGGGACTCTCAAGAGTCTTCTCCAACACCACAGTTCAAAAGCATCAATTCTTCGGCGCTCAGCTTTCTTTATAGTCCTACTCTCACATCTATACATGACCGCTGGAAAAACCATAGCCTTGACTAGACGGACCTTTGTTGGCAAAGTAATGTCTCTGCTTTTGAATATGCTGTCTAGTTTGGTCATAACTTTCCTTCCAAGGAGTAAGCGTCTTTTAGTTTCATGGCTGCAGTCACCATCTGCAGTGAGTTTGGAGCGTGTAAGCTTTAAACCATACTAGACATTTTGTTGATTATGTTCCTCAAATTCACTGATCAGAAATTAGTTATTATGGTAAGAAAATGTAAGAAGAGAAAAATTCTGCCTTGGTTTATGATTTTCTTTTTCCTTTTAATGTTTCTATGTATTGATTTGGCTGCACTGAGTCTTACCCAGGGCACTCGGGATTTTTGGTCTTTGTTGCAGCATGTGGGATCTAGTTCCCTGGCCAGGCATCAAATCTGTGCCCCTGTAATGGAAGTCTGGGGTCTTAACCACTGGACCACCAGGGAAATCCCTAGCTGGTGATTTTTTTCATCATCAGCGTCTACACTGATAACAATTTATGGAGAAGTGCACAGTGCCAGTTCACTTCACGCTGTGGAAACACTCCACTCAAAGCTGAGAGTTTTAGAAAGTTAACCTCCCAAAACGTGCCACGGTGTGTGCCTCTGTTGCGCCTGCCTCCATAACAACCAGTACCGAATTTCTGCTAATGGTATCCAGATTGTTTTTGAGAAAAGCCTTGTCTCTCCCCATTCTCAGTTCCTGAGGTTAGGAATAGTCATGTGATCTGGGCTTGACCAATCAGGAACGGATTCAGAGATGGGGACATGAGTAAAGGTGGGCCAGTGGGAGCCTGGTTTGGGGTTGTTGCTGGCGCTGTTGAGAAAGATGTGTTTTACCTTTTGGAATTGCTAGTGGGAGCTGCTGCCTGAGAGTGAAGCCAACACAAAGGAAAGCAGACAAAAGGTAAATTCAGCTCACACTGCAGCTTGGATATATTAACATTGTAGTTTCTCTAGTTTACTCATAATCAATCTGGCCTTCCACAGGTTAGTAAGGATTAAAATGAGTTTAAATCTTGGTACAATCCAATAATTTCAATATTGAGAACATGCTCAGTTTATCAGATGGCCTTTCCCATCTTCTCCACCGATAAAGATGATGGTGTCTGGCCAGTATTCACCTGTACATTGTCACTGAACTTTTTAATAAAAATACTGAAATATACCTGGAGCAGTTGATTAGCAAGTGCTACCTTGAGTTCCCTAAGCACCTCCCTTTACCCCCCTCCCTGGGCCTTCTCCCTGAGCTTCCCACAATCCATCAATGAAGACGTTAATCTTGGACACAGCAGGGCACTCCATTACGACTGGCCAGGGCCTGAGCCTGATTTTTAAATGCTTTGGTCGTCATCCCTGCAGGGTGTATATGGTAGCGGTAGAAGTGGGGATTGTGTTTCTGTGTCTCTCCTCAGTGTGGAGAGAAAAGGAACCCATGGCCTTACACCAACTGCTGGGCACAGATGCACCTTGTCTGGCTGCCAGGAAGGTCCACGTTTTGCCTGGACTGGATGTGCTGCCAGCCTCTGATGTGAAGTCTGTGGATGGCAAGTCTGTGGTCCACCCTCAGCTTCCCCGATGGCTCAGTGGGTAAAGAATCAGCCTGCAATGCAGGAGACACAGAAGACATGGGTTCAATCCCTGAGTCGGAAAGATTCCCTGGAGTAGGAAATGGCAACCCACTCCAGAATTCTTGCCTGGGAAATCCCATGGACAGAGGAGGCTGGTGGGCTACAGTCCAAGGGGTTGCAAAGAGTCGGACACGCTTGATTGATAAGCACAGACTCAAGTCTGAGGAGGTGCTCCCCGGCTAATGTGGTCTCTTCTCTGCTCTTCCAGGTGCTTCTGACTCCCTATCAGTCCTAGTCCCAGGAGTCCACCTGCAGCCAGGACCACTGAGGACCTTACCACAGTGATCGTCCTGGCAAGCTGGACACAGGTTTGCTGCTACATTCAGGTAGGTTCAAAGCTACATGGGGACCTAGCATAGCTTAAAAAGTCCTTTGGGGGCCTCTGTTTATCTGACCAACACCAGACTACCCAGGCTATCCCTCTCATAATTCTGCAAATGGCAGAGGATAAGGTCCTCCCATGTTTGCAGGCCTAGTTGTTGCTTTCCTAAACCAGTTGCTCCTTCCTCGCCTCTGGTCTTGTTCTGCTGCTTCTGTCCTTCCATAATCCCCCTTTCTCCCTCTGTCTAGACCCCCATACATAAAACCCAAAGTTTAGTCCACCAAGTCCAGTCCTTCATCTGCTAAAGAGGAAGGTTATAGGATGTAGAGGTTATTTTTCTCAAGGTAACAGCTTGAATTGCATGGCCATAGTCTTGCTACAAACTCTTGTTTTTGAATGTCAGAAGCTGAGTGTTTTCTTTTTCTTTGCATACCTCCTGGAAAGACTCTCCATCCCCTCCCCCACCAGCAGATAAATGCCTTGAGTAGACTAAATTCCTATGCTCTCAAAGGCAAAAGAGAAAAGCACACTGATAACTTCAAAATAATCCCTATTTCTTCTGACATCTTTCAAGCCCCCAAACCTAACCATGCCTAAAGCCAGTAGATGCAGTTTAGCAAACCAATAGGTTCCATTTTGGGTTTAGCTGGTTCGAGCTGGGTTTCAGTCACCTGCTACCTGGAGACCTGACTGGCATGGGAATAACAGCACCCATCTCACAGGATTTGTGCGGCATTCGGCACAGCTCCAGAGCGTCTGATGGTCAGATGGCTGCCGTGGCTAGATCCTGACACAGACGAACCTTGCCTTGCAGAACTCCTGAGTCTGTTTCTAAACCTTCCCAATGCATTGCTTCGTCTCACATGGTAGAAAGAAAAGAACCACAGGAGAGGAATCCTTCCTTTGGTTTATCTGGGATCAGAATCCCCTCTCCTCTCATTCGCCCCTATGGAGGCTCTACTGAGATTCCATCCTTGTCCTGCCTGTTAACCCTTCCTGCTTCTCTTTACCCTTTAAGCACGTCTCAGCTTCCCACAATAGTAAGGCAATGACAAAAACTCATGCCCAGCTGTAACTTCCCCTTCCCTGCCAGTCAGCTCTCCTGCAGCAGTGGGCTGTACCCACTCCCCCTGCTGCTCCTCTGGCCTGCCTGCATCGACTTCTAAGCCCCTGGGACTCGGTTTCTGCTCTCACGTTCCCACTGAAACTGGAGTCACACGAGCCAGTAATAACTTCCTCATTGTTGAGCTCAGCAGGCACATTCCAGGGCGGGTGCGCTGGACCTCTCTGTGTCATTTCCGACTCCCTACTACCTCCTCACCCCGAACAGTCTCATTTGCACCGCTTGATGCCGCTTTTTGTTTCTTCTAGGTTTCTTCCCACTTCTCTGCTGCCTCCTCAAGATCCCTATTTGGTCTTTGGAAGCTGGTGTGTGTCAGGGTCTCATCCCCGCTATGATCTTCTCAGCCTGCCTGCTCTGAGTCATCTCAGCCCCACCGCAGCTTCAGGGACCACCTCTATGTCGACCCTTCTTCCCCAGTGGGCATCTTATCCACTTTACTCCATTGCTGCTTCTTGTGCCCCGTCCGCCTAAGAAAAACATAAACTGCACCATCTCACAGAACATATTTCACCCTGATAAGAGGTCCCAATGTATCTCTGCAGCCACCATGAGTCACAGTGAGAGTTGGGTGGGGAGGAAGGGAAGAGGGAGGGGGAAGGACAGGGCAGCAGGAGGAAAGATAACCAGAGGCCATTTCCTCCTTTCCCTGTCTTGCCAGGTCACGTAACCCTGTGTGAGTCTCCCCAAGTGCTGTGCTTGGGAAAGTACCTTCCCTCTGGTGCAGCCTACTTCTCTCTGGAAATGAGAACCGTGATTGTTTCAGGAACGCCTGTGAGCCTAGCACTTTTGACTTCTCAAAACATTGCGTGAATATTTGTTTGAGTGACTTCCAAGTGCAGGCTACACGCTAAGTAGTGTGCACCTTATCTCATTTAAGTCCTGTGTGTGACCTTAGCATGTAGGTTCTTTTTTTTTTTTTAATCTCTGTTTTGCAGACGAGAAAACTAGGGCTTAGAGAGGTTAACTGCTTCACCAGCCCATTCAGCTAGCAAAGTAGCAAATCAAACCCAGGACTGTGTCACTCTATGCCCAAGTCTGCGATGGCCACGGTTTCGCTGCTTCTGATGTATTTGTGGTTATCTTTCATACCATACATATATTTAGGACAATGGTAAGTCGAGGCGCTAGATAAATGCTCAGTGAACGAGTGCCTAAACCTTGACAATAAAAGCTGGATCTGGTCCCAGATTGCAGAATTCACAAGTACAGCGTCAGGCGGTTTCCAACACTTCCCTGGAGCTCAGTTTTCTTCTCTGTAAAATGGAGGCACGAAGCAAACGCCCCTTAAAGGACCTTTAGCCCTCTGTGACTCTTTTCCAACAGTGCCTTGTCCCGAACACGTTGCCTGGAATCTAGACCGACAGGGTCTGGGTTCTCTGAAGGGGCCCCACCGGGGGCCCTCCCCACCACCGCTGACGCATGCGCCCTGGCGCCGAGCCCCGCGAGGGACTCGGCCCCTCTCCGCGCATGCGTTAGTCTTGGTGGTGGGACCGCCGGCACCCGGGGCCAGGTGACTCCCCTCCCCGGCTCGGGGGAATCAGTGCCCCAGGTAGGGATCGGGTGATCCTGCCAGGAATGAGCTGGGGCCCACCAGGGAGGCGCCTGCCCTCGTTAGGAAAGGCCATAGCCTCCCCAAGACCCCTGGAAAGCTGTTCCCCTGCGGGAGAGCGTGTTCCCGCCTCCGCGCCCGCGCGCTGAACGTGCCAGGCAGCACAGAGAGGCCGTTCTTTCCCAGCACAGATGGAAACGCTCCCTGGCACTGCGGTCCGGGCGTGGAGGAGGGGACGGCCCCGCCGACTCGGAAAGCCGGGGAGGATTTTCCTCTCAAAAAACCATACTGCTGATTAAAATAAAACCGTCTGAGGTCACCGAGGACATTTATCTAACTAGGCGTGGGGAATGGGAGGCGTGAGGCATCACCTGATAGTCTAAGCTCCTAAAGGGCAGCAGGCACTGCAGGGAGGCCCACTCTTGACTGCTGCTTGGGGATGAATAACAGACCCTGGACAGCTATTTTTATACTGGATGAACCATGGAGAGGGAGAGGGTGTGTGTGTGTGTGTGTCTGTGTGTTGGGGAGGTGGGAGCCACAGGGGAGAGGACTTGGGGAGAGAACAGGGAGCAGCCTCTTCCCTGCTCACCCTGTGATCTTACTCCTTCCCACTGCAGATTCTAACTCCCCGGAATTAACTTCCCAAGAGGTTAAGCATTATTTATTACTTTGAGATCAGAAAAGGAAAAAGGATGCTAATCAAAAAATTTCCTAAATGGTGAAAATAAATGACAGTCTCAATGTTCTGAATTTGCCCCTGTTGGTCCCCTCAGCCCTCTCTCTCTCCTTGTTGGCCATCTTTTGAATGTCTAAGTCCGGGGTTATGGATCTGAGTTCCCCTTTCCCCACTCAGGGGTCATGGGGTGGCCTCTAGGAGGTTGGAGTCAGTGGTCTGGAGGAGACAAGGAAGAGCAGCCCTTCTCCCAGGAGCCCATTCAGGTTGTCACTGCTTGGTGTATGACTGTCCTGAAAGGCCTGCTTCTTTAGAAAGGGATTTTTTTAGGCCGAGGTAAGTTCTGGGAAGGCAGAACGATGTCCACAAAGGGTGGTTGCTTTGAATGTTGGGCTGACCTGAGGCAGGCAGAGACTGTCTGTGCTGCTTCTGTCAGAATAAATACTGTGGTGAACTCACCACTCCCAGGAGACATGCTGTGGGAGACAGCCGCAAGCTGAGCGGGGAGCCACTGCCGACACCAGTTCATGTCAGAGCACTCAGTTTACTTTGATTCCACTGAGCTTCATTTTCTCCCCAAGCCCTAAGAAATCTGGAAAAAGAGACTTGAATATAATGTCAAAATTTAAACAAGGCATGAAATAACCCCTAACATTAAAATGAGATTGTAAAGGGTCACCATCTTAAGGGTTTGCTTAGTGGACCTTTCAGAAGTTTTTGTTTGAGAATTATGGAGACAAAAAGAAAAAATACCTTCCCCAAGGAGGACAGTTTCTATCTGGAGCTCTTTATTTCATTGGTCACTTCTAAGAATCACCAGATCACGATAAGGATAAAGGGTGGAGATATGTGGGGTACATGGGGGGAGACTGATCGTGCTTCAGCTGTGACTCATGTCTGCAACAATGAAAAGAAAGTAATCTTTGCCTTCTGCAAAGGGAAGTTGGAAGTCAAAGTTGTGGGGAAGCATCCAACCCTGCAGGACAACAGCCTCCTAGGTTCCAGGACAGCTGGGCTTTTAGACATTTATCCACTTCTTCCAAGGGAAGCTCAAAGAAGATGGTGTTTTAGCCCTGGTGGTCCAGTGGTTAAGACTTCACCTTCCAATGCAGGGGGTTCAATTCAATACAGGTTCAATTCCTGGTCGGGGAGCTAAGATCCCACATACCTTGTGGCCATAAAACAGAAGCAGCATTGTAACAAACTCAATAAAGACTTTAAAAATGGTCGACATAAAAAGTTCTTTAAAAAAGAAGGTGGTGTTTTATTAAGGAGATAATACAGTTCAGGAGCTCTTCCATGGCAGAAAACCCCCAAAACACCCACAATATCTGTATGCCAGGTCCTTTTTAGGCAAGGTAAACAGGAGATCCCCCCAATGATCATCATTATTATTTGTTTGCATGTGTGTTTATTCTGGTTTGCTTTTAAAAACATGGTAGATTTTCTATATCCAAATGGATGAAGATTCTGAGAGCTTTCAGATCACCAAAAAAAAAAAAGTGGGAGCAGAACCATCCATATCCATTTCAGCAGACAGTTCTACACTAGTCCTCTCTCTTCTGTCCCTGATAGATTTAGTGATGGTGCCACACGGTCTATTCAAGTGTGATCCTCCCCTTCAGTCATCTTTACTGGACTGTCAATATGTGTCCATAGCAGCTTAACCTAGGTCTGAAAAATCAGAAAATCAGGCTCCTGAAGAGATTAGGTTTCACAAGAGATTAGTATCAATAATATGCCTTTGTGGGTATCCTATCAGCTATCACATTTATTTTTAAGAAATCTAAAATATCCACGTTCAAAATTTAGTGTCCTTTTCCTGTGATATAGTACAGGAGAAAGGGTTCCGGAAGTGGCAACTTAATTTGTATCTAATTTCGGCAAAATAATTGCAGACTGCTTCCAACTTGAATGAGCAGTGAGGTATAGCTCCCAGTAGTTACTTATTTTAGAAGCACTCCCTCAGGATGAATGCTAGCTATTTTCAGTTGCGTGTGGGAAAACCAAGGGCACTGCCAAGCTGTGGCAAGTTGGCATCGTGCATATGAGCTGTCAACCTCGATGCTTAGTTCCACTCAGATTCATTTCTAATTTCCAGTTGGCGTGTAACCTTTTTCTTTATTCAATGTGGGGTCCTGATCACTTCCTTTCTCTGCCTCCCTACCTTCCCACCTATCTCTACCCACACAGGCAGCTTTTGGCTGAATCCCTCTAATAATAACAGTGTGAGTGCCAAGTGGGTTGTATAAAATCCTTAGGGAGAGCTGTGAAATGAAGCACATTGTTCTTCAGGGCTCCTGAGGACCAGCGTGTACCCATCGACAAAAACAAACTAATATGCAGTGAAATTATATGCCTTTCTCTATAATTTATGCAGAATGAGATAATGCTGTGATCGTGCCTGAAACAGCGATGGTGTGTGTCGTGGGCAGCCTCTAAAACAGCCCAGTGACCACCACCTACTAGTACTCACTCCCTGTGTGAACTGCCTTCTCATGTGGGCTGCTCCTAGTGACCCTCTAAACAAACAGAAGATGACAAAAGTGATGGATGCCAGTTTTTGAGATTAAATTACAAAAGATGTCTTTCCTCCCTTCTCTTTCTCCTCCCCACCAGCCTCCTCCCTCTCTTCTTCTCTCTCTCTCTCCTTCCATCTCTTTGCCAACTGCCCATGTTGGGAGCTCCCCTGTGGAGAGGCTCATGTGTTAAGGAACTGATGTCTCCAGCCAGGAGACAGTGAGGACCTGAGGCTGACCAACAGCTATGTGAGTGAGCCTGGAGGATCAGCCTCCCTTGTGGAACTTTGAGATGACCACAGCCTGTGAGCCCCTGAGCGAGAGGATCACTAAGCTATGCCCAGATTCCTGGCCCACAGAAACCATGAGATAATGTATATTCGTTGTTTTATGCACCTAAGTTTTGGAGTAATTTGTTATAAAATAGAAACACTAGTATTAATACTAATATTCCCTTAAGGAGGTAGTTAGGAGCTTCCAGTGACCCCACCAGAGGTCTGTCTGCAATCTCACCTCCAGCTACAGCCCCTACCATCACCTCTGGGCCTGTTTTTTGGCCACATCTTACTCTTAGGTATTTTTGTGTCTTTATATGAGTTGTTTCTTCCGCCTGAAATAACCTGTCTTCTGTTCTCCATCTAAATTCCCGCTCATTGACATTTGGCTCAGATATGTCTTCCGGAAAGCCTTCCTAACCCCTCCAGGCAGAGCGCCTGTCCCCATCCTCCACCTATGCTGTGGCACCCACGGTGGGGTCCTGATTGGCAGACCTGCTAGGCAACAGCTCCTGGAGGGCAGGAGGTGTTTATTCATCTTCCAGTTCCTGGTACCTAGCACAGCACAGTGATAAAACACCATTCCTGGAACAGATCAATGGCTGTTTTGCAGAAGCAAGGGTCTTAGGTAGAGGAGGACACGTGGTAGCTAGTTGCACCCCAGCTAATGCAGAAATCCTACATAGCATTCTCTAAGCATGTGGTAGAAGAATACTTTAATTGGACAGTACATGAATGTTAAGTACTCAATCAGCAGACCCAGTGCTGCAGCAGCATGCAGTGTTGGAAGCTCTCTTGGTCTGCTATCAACCCCTCAGCCCTTCAGTTAAGGTCATGGGAGTTGACAGTCCTGTAATCTGAGTTGTTTTCATTTCAACCCATGACCTTTGATATGTTCCAGGCATCACAGACCTTCCTTCCCTTCATTTTTAGAGGAGGCCAGAAAGAAACCATGAAGGCATCTTTAGGGACAAATCTGGAAGAAGGGCAAGTTGTATTTTTATCTTAGCTGGCAATCTAGCCCATGAAGAGAGGGCTCATTGCAGGGAAGGTTGTTGGGAGGTGGTGTAGGTGTGGAATACATCGTAAGCCTATCTACTTCATCACCACATCCTGATAGTTGTGCCTCCTAAGTAGGATCTTCCCTCGTTCTCTCCTCCATGGTTCTTCTCCTAGTTTTGAATTTACCTGCAACAGCTTCTTCACTGGTCTCATGACATCCACTTGTGACCCTTTCCGAAATGCTCTTCTTTCCAAGCTTTTGTAGCCAAAGCAATCTTTCTAAAATGCACATTTGACCCCATCGCCTGGCCACTTACATGCTTCAGTGGCCCCCTGTGCACGGTCTGGCTCTAGTCCAGCCTTGTCTTACATCCTGTGCCCATCCCTCTCTGTGCTCTGTTCACACTCACGTCTTTCACGACCTTGAAGGCACAAGTACCATCCCAACACAGAGAGGCACGGACCCTCTTGCCCTAGTTAATCCTGTTCCTTCAGATTTCATGTCACTCACCAATTCCTCAGAGATTTCCCTGACATCCCTTATTAAATCAAACCCCTTATTACTTACACAATAGAAAAGGAGAGGACCTTGATCAAATAACCACACATTGCAATGTTGCGTTAGTTTGTGTGGTTATTTCATCAAGGTCATCTCCTTTTCTATCCTGTAAGTTCCATGAGGGCAGGGACTGTGTCGATTTTTGCTGACATTGTGTTCATGGCACCCAGTATGACCCAGCAAAGAGTGGAGTTGGCATTCAGTCAGTGTTTGTTGACCTGAAATGAATGAATTTCGGGTGCTATTAAGGGTACATGGAAGAAAAACAGAAATGCAGGAAGTATGAGGATTTAATGGAACCCAAAGCTAGGGCATAGAAGGATAATTTGAATGTACCAGTTTCTTTAGACTAATACAAAATTTGCGTAACTGCACAACATTTATCGCTATGTGTAACTTCCCTTAGCCCAGGCCACAACCGCCTCAGGGAAAAGGAAGGATTTGGGGTCAGTTCCCGGAGGTCTTCCGTTCTGCCTTCTTAACCTCTTCTACTCATGCAGCCACCAGCTCCGCCTTCCTGGGGACTCGTGCCAGCTCTCTTTTGTAGGGAGGTGGGAAGGGCTGTGCTGGGGCCAGAAATATCACCGGGGCCCCTTTCTCAGGAGCGCCATGTGTTTGTGTTACTGCAACCCCAGCGCAGATCTGGCAAAGGTCCGCGGCCGACATGCACCTCCGCCCTTCTCCGCTGGGGGCGCAATGGCGCCTCCCTTTGCACCTGCAGGTGCTTCTGCGCCCCCTTCCCTCCCCCCGCGGGGCGGGGGATTTGTACCCCTACCCCCTCCTCTCCCGTAGTTGACTCCTATCCTTCCTCGACTGTCATCTCTCTCAGCAGTTTTGTAGCAGGGAAATCATTTCCTCTTATTTGTTCATGAATCTCAAATGGAGGGGTGTAGGGCCTGCCGGTTTCATTTCTCAGTGTGTGTTTGTTTCTTCCAGGGCCTGACGGACTGGAATGTTTCAGTAAAGGTTTCATCCCACAAACATTTACTGCATCAGAGAGAGAGAGAGAAAGAGAGAGAGATGAGCACATGGGGCCGTTGTCCCAGGAACGTGTCTTCTTCTGGAGTTCTTTACAGGTACCTTCACCTCTGGGTGAGGTATCTAGCTGTCAGGCCCTGGCTAAGAATCCATCCTTGCTATACTAGTTTTTGCCAGGAGCCAGGAATTCAGAAGAATGTTAATCTGTTTTTCTTCCAGCTTTTCTTACACAGATGACAATATTATTACCCTCAGCTTTTACAGTGCATGTCTGTGCACAGATCACAGGGTCCAAGAGGGCTCCTGAGTCATTTGAGGTAATTACCTTTTTTTTTTTTTTTTTCCTTTCTAGGTCTTCCATTTCTGTGAATTAGCGATGTGGAAAACCCAGGCCTCAGAAAAATTAAGGGAGGCTTGAAGTGAGCAAAGCAGAGCAGAGTGTTGGCAGGAGCTGAGGGCTGCCACAGCGGGAAAATCAAGCAATGCGTCATCTAAGAGAACTCGTGGTGCTGTCTGCCTCCTCTCAGCAGCATCCACACCGGCTGGGACAGTCAGATCACTGTGACTTGGGCAGAGATGAAAACATGCAGCATAGCCAGGGTATTAGAGAGGTGTGTGGTGTCAGGACGGCCTGTGCCAGCCTCATTTACTTTTCTGAGTCATTTGAACAAAGCAGTTGTTGGGCTAACCTTGCTGTGACGAGAATCCACAACAAATCCAAAAGCCTCTGCCCCCACCGCCTTCACTCTGCAGCATAGCGCAGTCGTCTTTTCAGTGGCGTGAGCCTCATCACACGGCGATTGATGGATGAACTGTCCCTTCTCTCGCCCAGAGCTCCTCCAGGCAGGAACCTTGGCCCAGTTTCTTCTATGTCTCAGAGGCCCGGCACTGGGCTCGGCATCTAGTAGGTATCTGACTAATAAATGAATGGGTATAGGGACATATGGGAGACATAAGGGGCTCCTACAGTGGGAATGACTCCAGTAGCGCCATTCTGTGTTAGTTCTCTGCGGTTTGCAGGACCCAAAGGAAGAGTAATTTGTCCTCAGTATAGAAAGCATGTCTCATGTGGGGATTGCACAGGGGAAAGTGCTGGGCAGCTGGGTATCAAGGTGGGCAGAGGTAGAGGAAAATGGGGGAAATGACACAGGAAATGACGGTGTTCGTTCTGGGGACGCTTCATAGCATCCCACACAGAGCCCCGATTCTCCAGGAAACTGACAGAGTGCCTGGCAGAGGCCAGAGCACGGCTGGGGAGGAGAGCTCTCAGGCAGCCGTTCCTCAGCCCCCACAAAGACCCTCAGGCGGACTCCCACGCTTTCCCACAATCGTCCACTAGGGGGCAGGCGGAGGCAGGAGAAAAGGTGAGACGGCAGTCTGTAGGCTCCTGGGTTGGGCTCATCAGGCCGCGGTGCACCCAGGCTCACATCCAACAACACCCTGGGCTGTGTGTATTACTCGGACAACACGGCCCGGCCTCTCTTCCTGCCTGTCGTTGTCTCTGTGATTTTATATGGTATGACCTGCGACATGAGTTACCACGAGACCATGGTAACCAGAGTGCACAGCTCGGTGTAAAGGTAGACAAACAGGGAGAAAGCGAATCCCTAGTTCTCTAACTTTACTCACCATTTGTGGCTTTCCTATCCCTGCCTCACCTATTCTTTATTATCCTGAACAATCAAGATGTGCCTGAATTCCAGGACCCTTAAAAATGAAAAGATAAATGAGGAAAACATGCCCTGGTCTCCTGTCAGCTAGCCTTGAAGATAGCGACTCATTTCCTCGTGTGCCAGTTATCACTTCCTCTGGATATCCTGTCCAACACTCCTCTTGTGTACCAACATACCATCTCAAGGGAAAACTAAGTTCTTGATAATTCCCACATGCCATGAAAAGTAATTTCCTGCTAAGAAACTGCTGGTGATGGGAATTCTTAATTGGTTTACAATTTTCCTAATCCTTGAAGATTGAATACAAAAAATACAACTGCCCTCTTGTACAAGTTATCCTTCTGTACATATTATTCAGCCCATAGACATGTGACTCAAATAAACTAGATTGAACATAAAGAAACAAACATTTTACCAGGCCAGATCACAGAAATGAAAGTCCTTGTGTAGAAATGAGCATTGCTTCAACGCACAAAATCAGAGCGTTTGAAAGCTGTTTTCCTGCCTGCTGAGAATGTCCGATTAGAACCCCATCAATGCTTGATAACATTAACAGAAAACTTTGCTTTAATGAAGTTAAAGACTCTTTAATGAATTGTATCTTTAATTGGAATGAAAACAAACCAACCATATTACATGAGCCATTGGAAAATGGTAGTCATCCTAAAATAAACCGTTTTCTAGTGGCATCAGAATTCTTATGCAAACCTTTTCAGGCTGCAGACATCTTTGAATGCTACCCTTGATTTCATTCCAACAGCAATCACAGCTGAGGAATATAAAGTATGATGTCAAGTTACTTTAATGGTTTGCAAAATTCTCAAGAATTTTCTAAAAATATGCATTTTCAATGATACCATAGAGTAGTTGGTCTAAAATTGACTTTCAATTAAAAACATAAACAAACAGGCCTGGATATATTTGGACACAGATGTTGCTGGAGGTTCCAGATTCCATTGTTTAAAGGTATTCCATAAATACGACAAAAATTGTGGAGAAGACATCCATCTGATTGGGTATTCAGATTTACAAAGGGAAGTAATTACAGGGCCAGAGACTGGGTGTCAGCCCTCATTCATCTAAATTCTCTTTCTCACATCAACCTAGCTTGACCTTGATTTTTTTTAGATGCAAGTAAAGGACATCAATGCAATTCAAATAAACCAGTGTTTTAAATTCCCTAAGGAGTCTGGAATCAGAAATGACAGACTTGATGGACATAAGCTTGAAGGAGTAACCAACTCTTAAGTAATTATGGTGGTTTTAAAAACAGTATCTTCCTTTCTTACTGAGTTAAATTTTCATTTTTCTCTCAAGGGAACGTTTATTTGTCTGATTCTTTGGAAAATACCCCAATGCTGGTTTCCACCCCTCCCCTCTCCTCCCTGACATCCCCACCAGTGAGAGGCCCTCCCTGCCTCTGCGGTGGCCTCTGTGGTCCGTGGCCATCTCTGCTGCTAAGTGACCTCCAACCTTCCTCGCCTTTCTCTGAGGGCAGGGGCCTCTCTTCTCTTCCTGACAAAGCACGTTCAGTCAACTCTTGGATTTCTTCATGGTTGATTAAACTGTCTGTGTTTATTCAGGACCCTTCTCCTCTTTCTGTGTCCGGCTGCTGACCTTTCTGTGGGTTCACTGTAGAGGAGAAAGCTCCCAGGGCAGTCCCATCTGCCTGCTTGTTTGCAGCTCTGGTAAAGATTTGGTCCTGGAAAATGTTTAGGCCATTGAAATATCAGTACATCTTCAAAACATGTGACTTTTTGCCTGGGCAGTTTTCTGAGTTACTGTTACTGAATGAGATTGCAGGCACATAAACAACACTAGGTGCCCTGTGAGTCAGAGCTGCTAACATTTCCCTTGAACCTCACCGATGTTGATGGTTCTTGCCACTAGGCTCCATGGGACGTCACAGAGCAGTTGTGGCCTTAACTGAGGCTTCCCAGCTGGCTCAGTGGTAAAAGAATCCACCTGTCAATGCGGGAGACACAGGAGACCCAGGTTCGGTCCTGGGGTCAGGAAGATACCTTGGAGAAGGGAATGGCTACTCACCCCCGTATTTTTGTCTGGAAAATCCCATGGACAGAGGAGCCTGGCAGGCTACAGTCCATGGGGTAGCAAAGAGTCAGACATGACTGAGAATGAACACAAGAAAACATGATGGTCTTAATTGCTTGGAAATGGGAAGGAGAGCGAAACTGAAGCACAGAGTCTTGTTGAGTGACCAAAAGACAAGCCAGAACAAATACCTTAAGTCAGAAATTCTTTACAGAAATTCTTGTCAGCCTGATAACTAATCCTCAGCCTGTGTCCCTGGTCTGGGGCTTGCAGACAAGTTCAGCTTCCCCCAGAGGCACCCAGGCTCTGGGCCTAGGCCAAATGCAAGTTCTGCCACATGCAGGCATCACCCCTTCTCCAAACACTATACCATCTGGGGCTGTACCTCTCAAAGTTACATTTTAAAATTTTGCATATTTGTGTATGAATCTTAGGGGCACAAGGACTGTGCCTTCTGCATCTTTGTGTCTGGAAGCATGCAGTGCATGCTTTTGTGAAAGTGTAGATAAATGGAGGTGCTGATGGACGCTCCCCATAGGCCTTCTCTTTCATTCCTTCAGTGCCCCCTTGCTCACTCAACTAGCTCTACCCTCCCTCACCATTCTTAGAATATACTCGGCTCCTAGCCTGCACAGTTGGCATGACCCAATTTTTCTCTTTCTTTATTTGTTCATCTCACCGTTTTATGTCTAGTCTTTACTCTCCAGCTCATTGTGTAAACTCTTGGAGGCCGGAGGTTTCGTGGGACTCTTTTCATCCATCACTTTACTGTAACACTGTGAGAGGCTCTCTGTTTAATGGAGTTCAGAAGATGATGCTTATGGATGAGAGCAGTGGCTCACCAGGGCTGACCGCTGGTCCTGTTCAGAGTGTTTGATGGCCCAGGATTTGCTGTGTACTCTCGGTCACCATCGAGGTCTCTCTTGCTATGAATCCCTCATGGCTGTTGGGTTTAGTGGCATGTGAGTTGGTGAGAGACCAGGAGCATCATCCTCTGAAGGCAGGGTTTCTCAGCAGCGGCTCTTTGGCATTTGGGATAATTCTTTGTTGGAGGTGGGGGTGCTGTGGTGTGTGTTGTAGGATGTTTGACAACATGCCTCATCTCTCCCTTACTGGATGCTGGTAGCATTCCCTGGATGCGGCAATTAAAACTGTCTCCAGACATTGTCATATGTCCCTGTTAGTTGGGGAGGGAGTTGGTGGCAAGCCTGCTGCTTAGGGGCCACTGCTTAAGGAATAAAGCTGAAAGAAAGAACGATCCTAACCAGAGTTGCTTCCTTTCTCCAGGGAATTATTTTTTGGCCTTTAAGAAAAAGTGTAACCAGCATGATGTCTTGGCCTAGTTAGTTTTGGGGAGAGTCTCCCCAAATGTATTTAAATTATATAGTACTTCACCTCTTTGCCCCCTTTTCCCCCTTAGAGGCCATTTTTCTCCCCATCATTATCACTGGGTTGGGCTCTGCTTTCTGCGGCTTGATCCCATCTTGTTTTAGGAATCTCACTGGCTTTCAGCAAACTCTGAGAGGCACATGATGAACCCCTCAAGGAGGCGGCTGGCTGGAGGTGCTGGGCAGGGCTGCCTGCTGTCCTCAGCCTGGACATGGCCCTTGTGAGGACATTGTGCTTGGGGATCTGCTCCTCCCCTTTGGGCAAAAACCAGATTTTTATCTCTTCCCTGGGAGTGAACAGGCCATCGGAGCAATAATTCATACAAAACAAACACACCAGAAACTAGGCTATAAACCAGACTGCAACCATATTGCTCTAAAACGCTTATCTCCTCAGAGCTCTCCTCAGGGTTTGAGCTCTGAATGTGGGCAGCATGAATGTGGTGGACCATCCAGAGTGCATGCAAGGCCCCAGGCCCTGGCCAGGTGCCTGGCCCCTTCTTCTGTATGTCTGTCTCAGCTGCCAAGGGATGACCCTTGTGGGCTGGTGGGGGAGGGAGGGAGGCAGGGAGAGAGGGAGGAGGCTGGTGTCTGGGAGGACAGTGGGAGCGGAAAGTTGTTCACGGTCTTTAGACATCATTTACAATTTCTGCTTCACTTACAGGTCAGGTCCTGAGGCTGAGTGCCAATTACCCCTTCCAAGCAGACACCTTTCCAGTAGACGCCCATTATCAGGATGCCTGCTGCTAAGTCGCTTCAGTTGTGTCCAACTCTGTGCGACCCCATAGACGGCAGCCCACCAGGCTCCCCCGTCCCTGGGATTCTCCAGGCAAGAACACTGGAGTGGGTTGCCATTTCCTTCTCTAATGCATGAAAGTGAAAAGTGAAAAGTGAAAGTGAAGTCGCTCAGTCGTGTCCGACTCTTCGCGACCCCATGGACTTCAGCCTACCAGGCTCCTCCATCCATGGGATTTTCCAGGCAAGAGTACTGGAGCGGGGTGCCATCGCCTTCTCCGATCAGGATGCCTAGGAAACTGCAATAGCTGTGATGGACATGGAATCAGAACAGAGGGACTCGGAAGATCTCATGAAGTATTCTCTCTGGGCTGTGGGAAAGCCTGATGAAACAGCCCTGCTTCTGGGGAAAGCTCATTTCCCTAGAGATGGAAACAGTCCCCACTGCCCTGGGAGAGCCGACTGCTCACTGAAGGGGGCTGATGACCCCTGCAGGCCCTGGTTCTTCTCATCCCCATCATCCTCCTTTCCTTGAGGACCACCCTCCTCTGTCATCATGCACTTTACTCAAGGGTCTGACTGCTGTGTTTGCTAATGCTGAGTCTCTCAGGAAGGAGTGACCTTTGACATTCCGTACACAGGTTCTGGAACCCAGGTGTCAGTGAGGGGTTCTCCTGAATGGAGCTGCAGCCCTGAGCAGTAACCCTGGGTCAGGTGTGTTCGCCAGGCTTGTCGCTTGGTCATAGGCTGTAGGATGTCTTCTTCTTGCTGCTGCTGCTGCTGCTGCTAAGTCGCTTCAGTCGTGTCCGAGTCTGTGCGACCCCATAGACAGCAGCCCGCCGGGCTCCCCCATCCCTGGGATTCTCCAGGCAAGAACACTGGAGTGGGGTGCCATTGCCTTAGCCAATGCATGAAAGTGAAAAGTGAAAGTGAAGTCGCTCAGTCGTGTCCGACTGTTAGCGACCCCATGGATTGCAGCCCACCAGGCTCCTCCATCCATGGAATTTTCAGTCAAGAGTACTGGAGTGGGATGCCATTGCCTTCTCTGCTTCTCCTTGATTGTGGTCTAATTTTGATAGACATTTATGCTAAGTGGACAGGGAATGCCTTTGTGAAGTTCGTATTTCTCCTAATAGAGGGGCAAGAGGAAAAAAAAAGAAACAAACCCTGTGGTTCCCATGTCTTTAACCAAGGAAAGCAGAAAGTTTCCTGCTTTTCTGTGCCATCCAGGTGTCTGGTGCTGTCTTTGGAGCCCTGTCCATCAGAGGCTCTCTCCAGCTTGGGCCCTGGCAGAGGTGCAGCTCTATGGGGCTGGCAGAGGCCTCAGGGTGTGGAAAAAATGCATCAGCTCAACCCACTTTTCTGTCACAAACCAAGTGAGGCAGTAAGCAAACCATGCCAAGAGCCCTTTTAGCCACCTGAGTCATTCTCACCCCCATGGCTGGGCCTTTGTCAGCATCCTTTGTCACTTTTGAAAATGTTATTTCTTAGGAAATAAAAGAACAGGGTGGCCCATGGTTAGTGTTGCTGATAAGTTCCATTACTTGAAGCATGTTTACTGCAATAGAAAAATATGAATCTGATCAGTGTGTCACAAAGCCTGGTACTGCCTCAACAATCATGTTTGTCCCCATGGCACTTTGCACCTCAAAGGCATGTTCTTCAGAAACCCTTGTGCTGAGGAAACGGGATGAACAGTGCTGTGTGACGCTGATTTGCGTTCAAAAGGAAAGAGAGGAGAATGAAAAAAAGCTGGGTGGCTGCAGCAAGGCTCTCTATAACTGCTGCTTCCACTCTGGCCTGGCTCGTTGCTCAGCTATCTTGAAAACACAGGGCTACTCTGTATTTTCTCAGTGTATCTAGTTCGCATGACTTCTTGTTCAGCCCTAAGTCAATATTCTTCATGCTCGTTTAGGTTAAATGTGCCTTTTCCTCCTTACAGGTGTCTCTGCTTCTCAGGGGCTTTCTCACTTGCTGTGAGCATCCTCTGTGGATGCGAAAAGATGTGGGGTCCCGGCTTCCTAGGATCAACGTGGAGCAGCTTTCTGGATGGCTGATTTTACTCCCTTCTGGCTTTCCTCTCCCTAGATGTCGTTTTGTCAGAGAGACAGGAGCTCAGGAGCCCTTGAGAGGTAATATGTTGTCCCCAGTTACACTTTGAGCTGGTGCGAGGGTGGGTATCAGACCAGGCCTCCTGACCACACTTTTGCCATGGTTCCCTGTGATGTTGTTTCTGGGGGGCTCCTCAGCCCTTGTTATAAAAACTCTCTGCATGTTGCCTCCCACAGACAGTCGCAAAGGCGATGACTTAGGTGAAACTCTAGGTCCTCGATACTCTGTACCATCTAGTAAGAAGTTCCTGCAATGGGTTCTTGCACTATCCAGAAAGCCTTTCTAATAGAAGAAATACCTGCTACTTTGTCGTTTACTTTGTTCTTCTTTTTACATATTCCTTAAGAAACTTTTTAAGTGTAGGTGAAAATATTTTATAAGTTATAGGTGTACAGTATGCTGCTGCTAAGTCACTTCAGTCGTGTCTGACTCTGTGCGACCCCATAGATGGCAGCCCATCAGGCTCCCCTGTCCCTGGGATTCTCCAGGCAAGAACACTGGAGTGGGTTGCCATTTCCTTCTCCAGTGCATGAAAGTGAAAAGTGAAAATGAAGTCGCTCAGTCGTGCCCGACTCTTAGCGACCCCATGGACGGCAGCCTACCAGGCTCCTCCATCCATGGGATTTTCCAGGCAAGAGTACTGGAGTGGGGTGCCATTGCCTTCTCCGGGTGTACAGTATAGTGATTCACAATTTTTAAATGTTATACTCCATTTGTAGTTATTATATTTCCAATATTCCCCATGTTGTACAATATATCCCTTTGGCTTAGTTTATACCCAATAGTTTGTACCTCTTAATCCTCTACCCCTATATTGCCCCTTCCTTCTTCCCTCTCCCCACTGACTAGTTCTATCTGTGAGTCTGTTTTTTTTTTTTTTGTTATATTCACCAGCTTGTTGTACCTTATTGATTTCACATGTAAGTGAGTCATACAGTATTTGTCTTTTTCTGTCTGACTTATCCACTTAGCATAATGCCCTCCAAGTCTATCCCTGTTGCTACAAATGGCAAAACTTTATCCTTTTTTATGGCTGAGTAGTATTCCATTGGGCTTCCCTGGTAGACCTGGGTTTGATCCCTGGATTGGGAAAATCCTCTGGAGGAGGGCATGGCAACCCATTCCAGTATTCTTGCCTGGACAATCCCCATGGACAGAGGAGCCTGGCAGGCTACAGTCCATGAGGTCTCACAGTGACTAAGCATAGCACAATCCAGTACTCCATTGTATATATATACCACATTTTCTTTATCCATTTATCTGTTGACATTTAGATTGCTTCCATATCTTTGCAATTATAAATAATGCTGCTATGAACATTGGGGTGCATGTATCTTTTCAAATTAGCATTTTGTTTTTTCTTGGATATATATGCAGGAGTGGAATTACTGGGTCACCTGGCAGTTTTATTTTTAAAGAAGCCTCCATACTCTTTTCCACAGTAGGTGCACTAATTTGCATTCCCATCAACAGTGTAGGAGAGTTCTTAACATGTAATTGTTAGCACAGAGTAATTATTGCCTCATAAAAAGACTATATTTTGTTCAAAAGTGTTTTGCAATGTTTCTGACAGGGAAAGAGGGCTTGAGCCTTGTAAGAAGAAACCAGTTATAAAGTCTGAGGTCTGCTGAAGGTAACATCTGTGGAGGCCTGTCTTATAGGAACATAGCTGGGTCCATGTTAATAAGCCATTAATAAGCGAGGGATTAAATTAGTTGGTGATGACTAATTCCAGATGCAAAGTGACCTGAGTTACATCTTCCTGATGGAGGAAGGTATTGGGGAGAAATCAGTTTGCAGATTTAGGCAGGTTGCCAATTTGTGATTCAGTATTTACACAGATCAGGGTTTGAAGTCAGACTTGCACAGCTTGTGCCCTCTCCAGGAAAGCTGGACCCCCCCCTACCAGAAAAAGCTCCAGTCTGCTTCCCCAAAGCAGCCCAGTGCAGGGCTCCACACAGTGTTGCAGATAATTGCAGAGGGTTCAGGCTTCCCTGTTTCACTCACTCAGCACACCCAACCTCTGGTTAAGAGCTAGCACCTTCTCCCTTAGTGGCCTCTTAAACAAAAAAGCCAAGTGCTAGGTTAAAGGGGTGTTTATTAATTCTTTTCTATTTAATGCTGGAGCTGACTTGGGAAAAAAAATTATGTGGCTTGGAATGGATAATACTTATTGTATAGTAGTGCTGGTGGCAGAAACTGAAAATCAAGATTTACTGAATGAAAAGACCAGTAGAGCTGGGAAGCCGCGGCTGGGTTTCAGGCTGTCGGTATGTGTGGTCCCGCGGCTTCGGGTCAGTGGCTGAGACTCAACTTCGGTTGCCCTGTCTGCACCCATGCAGGTCACAGTGCCTACTTCAAAGCTGCCTTGTGAGCAATTAATGGGAAGATAGCCTCAATCTTAATGCACCATGTAAACTGTCATATGAATAGAAGGTGGTCTTAATATGGAAAATAAAGTTAGTGACAAAAATACCTAAGCATTTATATTTTTTAGAACTTTGTATTTTTAGAATTTTGAGGACTTTTTACACTCTAATAAAAAGTATATTTTATGAAAAAAAATAATGAGTCCTGTTCTATCCTATATTCATATTTTTCCACAACCTCAGATATGCAGATGATACCACTTTAATGGCAAAAAGTGAAGAGGAACTAAAGAGCTTCTTGATGAGGGTGAAAGAGGAAAGTGAAAAAGCTGGCTTAATCCACATTCAAAAAACTAAGATCATGGCATCTGGTTCCATCGCTTTATGGCAAATAGAAAGGAGAAAAAGTAGAAGCAGTGACAGTTTATCTTGGGTTCCAAAATCACTGCTGGCAGAGATTATAGCCATGAAATTAAAAGATGCTTGCTCCTTGGAAGAAAAGCTATGACAAACCTAGACAGCATATTAAAAAGCAGAGACGTCACTTTGCCGACAAAAGTCCACATAGTCAAAGCTATGGTTTTTTCCAGCAGTCATGTACAGGAGTGAGAGTGGGACCATAGAGAAGGCTGAGTGCCAAAGAATCGATGCTTTCGAATTCTGTTGCTGGAGAAGACTCTTGAGAGTCCCTTGGACAGCAAGGAGATCAAACTAGTCAATCCTAAAAGAAATCAGTCCTGAATATTAATTGGAAGGACTGACGCTGAAGCTGAAACTCCAATACTTTGGCCACCTGATGTGAAGAGTGACTCACTGGAAAAGACCCTGATGCTGGGAAAGATTGAGGGTAGGAGGAGAAGGGGGCAACAGAGGATGAGATGGTTGGATAGCATCATCGACTCAATGGGCATGAGTTTGAGCAAACTCCAGGAGATAGTGAAGGACAGGGAAGCCTGGAGTGCTGCAGTCCATGGGGTCACAAAGAATTGGACATGACTTAGCGACTGAACAGCGACAGCTCTCTTGGAAAACCTAACTCAGAAGTTGCAAAGGAGCTCCCAAATGTGTTACTTCGCTTGTAGGGAGTTAAACAAGTTTTGTTTGGTTTGTTTTTTAATCAATTGCCAACATTTAAAACTAGAAGTTTCCTATATAAGACAGAAACCAGAACCTAGCTTTCAGCTTCTCTTGGGGAAACAGACGCTGAATGGCCAGTGTGGCTGTCTGGGATGCCCCATGACCTACTGCTCCTGCCATGAGTCGCTCACTATCTCAGGCCAGCCACACCCAAGGCACCCCCATCTTCCTGGTATCACTTTCCCAGTAGGAGGCCTAGAGTTTTGGATAGCAACTTGATTTGAAAAATCAGACCTGTAAAGAGAGCAAGTGCTGTAAGGATGCTCAAACAGGGCCTGTCTGGTCTCCTACCTTTAGCTGGGTCTCAGACCAGGTGTGGGTGGATGTGATCAGCATGGACAGAGTTCCTTTCTTGTAAACTGAGCACAGGATCCTTGTGAGGATTAAGATAGATGACATATGGAAACACTTGGCAAGAATCCATGCTTGGTAAATGGTAGCTCTGAGCAGGGCATCAGGGCATTGGAAAGATTCCAATAAATAATCTTCAGGTCAGACTCCAGAAGTGATGGCCATAGTCAGGCAGCCACTGAGCACCTGAGAGGATCAGGCTGAGGAATAAGGTGCCCTCTGATTCCACAGTTTCTGTGAACAAGGATGCCGGCCCCCGGGGTCCCACAAGAAGACCTGGAACCCAAGGTGGAAAAAGACCCTTGGTGTAACACAAGTGCCCTTTGCCTTTGGCGAATCACTCCAGTGTCACCAGGAGTGTTAGAAAGCTCAGGAGACATGAAGGGCCACACCCAGCAGTGTACCTGCTTCTACTCCAAAGAAACCTTAACCACTGATAGCTCGGCGCCTTTGGCCCAAGCACTCACTTCTCCTGCAAATGCGCAAATGACCTCCTGCAGACAGCCAGTGACCAGGAGCCTGAACATCCATAGGGCAGCCTGGGCTTCTTCCACATGGGATGGAAGCAGTTCCTATGACCTTGATTCCAAGACTTGGTTATCTTGGAAGTTACCACCAATTCCTAGAAGCCATGCCCAGGAACGATCTCACCACTTTCCCCTCCCTGTCACAGATACCACCAAAGCCTGTTTTATAGGGAGTTGCCTTTCTTCTATTTCTTCTGAGCTGAAGGGGACCATCCCTGGGTTGAGCAAAAGGTGAGTAAATGATTAATGGCTGCCATAAAAAGATCTCATAAAGCATTTATGTTGTCCCACAAAAAGGATCTTGTTTTTACACGTCTGTCTTTTTAGTTCTTTTGTGGCAGGTAGAAGGCTGCCAAGGTCATGTAATGACACCAGGGTAAGGCTTGCTTTAGGAAATGGGTAGCCAAGGATCTGGTGCTTCCCCACAGCATTTCCTTCCCCATCGTGTGACCTGACAGAAAGGCAACTCTCTGAGTCACACACTGAGTGACCCAGTATTGAGGAAATGATCCATTTGCTATGATAAACTAGGGAGGCCCCTTAGAAAGAAAATCGGGGCTTCTCCCTGGGTGGGTCCTGCCTGGAGTGAGACAAATGATGTGGTAACAATCCCCACACTGGGGATGTTGACGTGAAAAGGGGTGCATTTTTGATAGGAAAATACAAGGTCATCTCAGTTGAAGCTGTAATCAAGTCAGAGCTTCTGAACCAGGGAGGGTCCCCAGGGAGACTGGATTCAGGGAATCTGGGCTGGAGCAAGCTTCTTGGTAGCCACAGGCACTCAAGATCCCTGAGGAGACCCAGCCCCTGCCCCTACCAAGGAAGGCTGTCTGCTCTGCCAAAAGTCTGCATTTCCTAAAATGGCTCCAGTGTGCAAGGAATTCCTGGACAAATACCGTCTGCAGATGGGCTTTGACTGCTGGCTGTTAATAGTCTCAGCTCTTCCCACATCTGCTTCCAGGAGATTGCACTGGCTCTGCTCCCTTGGCCAGTGGAGATGAGGACTCCTCATCCCTATAAATCTCAAGCTTGGTGGCTTCTTACTGCCCTTTAGGCCTGCATTCACACACACACACACACACACACACACATGCAAAGATTATCTCCTTGATCTCTGGGTCATCAACTCAGGGCAGAACCACTTGGACAATGGTTTCTCCTCCAAAGCTGAAGAACTATACCCCTTCACCAATGTTTCCAAGAAAAATATCCTTCCATTTAGTGTAAGTTGATTCTCTGTCTGAAATGTACAGAAATGTTAGGGTCTCACATGTGCAGTGGGGATGACCAGAGCCTGTCTGCTGGTCTGGACAAAACCAAAACTGAATGCTTCTTGAGGTTTCTTTCCTTCCTAGAACATCATGATTCTGAGATTGTTCTGGATATACACACTCAAAGCGAGTTTTTCTAAAAACAAATTGGATCTCACAGAAGATAGCGACTGAACCAAGTACAGAATCTTATTTAGTTCTGGCCCCAGGAGGAACTTGATAATTTACATTTTAGGCAAAAACCCTTTTCCCCCTTTAAATACTGCATAAAATGGCAAGATTCTCAACTGAATAGTAATGTTACCATAGCAAACAAAGGGAAAGCTATGAAAATCTGAAACAGAAACATGTGGCCTGTTATTCAAAAAAAAGTAAATGCAACAAAAAGAAGGTCGGCCTCATTCTCTGTCGCAAAGCTCTACACAGCCCATGCCAGAGCCCCCAGCTTGATTTCAGGTCTTCTCCCACCAGGCAGGCCTCTGTCTTTGCTCAGTTCTTCCCAAGCCTTCAGCGCTTTCTCCTCCCACTTTGAGGGCAGAGGTTTCCTTGTCCATATTTACAGTATGAATTCTCCTTTCAGAGGACCTCCAGGTCACAGGGAGTTTGTCTCTCCCTCTCAGTTTTCCAGCCCTTCATGTGAGGGGCTCTCACCACCACTGGCAGCTTCACTGCTGGCATCAGACCTCTGGAGGGCAAAGACGCAGTCCTGTCTGCAGGCCCTTACACAGGTAGACATGTTTGATACATTTTAATGACGTTGAGTGAATTGAAGGAGGGTGATTTTCCTCCATCCTAAGTTTGTCTGTATATGCCACAGATTACTTGGAATGTCATATAAGAGTGGGGGTGACTTCAGTTTAGTTCCGTTGCTCAGTCGTGTCCAACCTTTGTGACCCCATGGACTGCAGCACATCAGGCTTCCCTGTCCATCACCAACTCTTAGCAAATACCATCATGATTTCTGTCTTGGCACAAGGGTCATTTTTTGATGTGGGGGGCTATCCTGTGCGTTTTAGGATGTTTAGGAGCCTCCCTGGCCTCTACCCACTAGATTCCAGTAGCACTCTCCCACCTCCCCAGTTGTGACAACCAAAAATATCTGCAGACCCTGTCAGTGTTTCTTGGGGGCAGAAATGGCCCCAATTTCGAACCACTAATGTGGGAGATTCCTGAAGGAGGCTGAGAGGAAGTATCAGACACCTTGCCCAGTGAGGATCTTACCCAGACCTGCTCCCCACTGCTATAACCATCACTGTTATAATACAACCGCAGAAGGTAGCTATTTATAGCTTCTGGCCAAATATTTTTTCTCTGACAGGCTGTCACAGTGCTAGCCAAACTCTGGAATTTTCTTAAATGGGGTGGAGAAAGAGAGAACAAGGTAAGGCCCATCCTCTGTGAAATACGGATATTTTTTTTGCGGAGGTTGTCGTCTTGGAGACAACACAACAGCTACCAAGAGGTACCTGGGTTCATGCCAAGAAGACTAAAAAGGCAAAAAATAACAACAAAAAAACTGAAATTAAAGGCCTTTTTTTTTTTTTTTTTAATCTTACCAGGTTGTGAGGAACCCTCACTGCTTAATTAATCAACACATACAAACTCAGGGAAGGTATGTACCTACTTTGGCATGAACTGCAGAGTGTAGAAATGACCGGGATATTTTCGGTGCACAGGGAGGTAACCCCCACAGGTCATTGCCTGGCCTCCGGGGGCAGGGGCTGTCCATCTGCCAGGAGGCAGCCCACAGGCCAGTGAAGCTTTGATGAAGTGCATCTGCTCAAACATGGCAAACGGTGTTGAAACAAACCACCACCCTGGCTTTTTTTTGAAACTACGACCCTCTGTCATGTTGAGGAGCTGGGTCTGAGTGAGGCCCCAGTGGCCACGAAGGAGCTGCGGGATTGCTTTTCCCTCGCTGAGGCATGGAAAGTTGTGAGGCTGTGACTGAGGCATTACGCATTCATGACTGTACAGGGACTTTCATTCCACATATCTCGAGATGACAGTGGAAACTAGAGCTGTTGTACAAAGTGTTGGATCTCTGCCCTTCCCCCCTCATCATATCATCTACCTGCTGGGGCCAGAGAGGGAGGGGATGGAGGGGGTGGGGGCCTGTGGAATTGTAGGGGCTCCGGAACAGGCCTGGCTGAGGACAGGCCTGAGGTTTGGGGCAGAGCCTCTCAGCACAGCTGCTGCGATGCTGGTAACCACATGGCCGTTCTCACCTTTGATTTCTGTTGTCTGCTTTCAGACTTGGGAAGCCAGCTGGGGCCCTCTGATGAGAAAAATCAAAGATTTGCAGCATCAAACAGGTTGTTGATACCATGCGCTCCTCTCTGACACCACGAGAGAAACCCTGACTTCCTGGCAAGAGATGCAGTTGGACATGGCAAGGCCCCATTGCATCAGCAGCAACGTGGGAACAAGGGCAAGAACGACACGGGCTACAGCTTCTGCTTTGATACACAGGTGCTGACGGACAATTTCCAAGGACAAATCTGCAAAACAGGTATCGAAGTGAACATGGGATTTGGGTGAGGTTGAGGTGGCCACACCCTGGAATGTGAGGACCCTCTGACCAGGACTGAGGGGGCCCAGAGGAGAAGGAAGCTACAGGCACAAGTCAGTTCTGGGGTGACAGTCTGCCCTGGATGGCCCTGCAGACACCTGGCCCACTCTCAGTCCCCCAGCCTTGCCCTCTAGAAGGGGTTGAGGGGCTCCCCAGGAGCGGCTGGGGGAGGACAGAGCCGGCCAGGACATCACTCTCTTCCTCGGGAACAGTGACTCATATGTTCCAGGCAGGGAGCGCGGCACGTCTAGACTTAATTCTTGCTGTGATGCATCCAGGCTGCCTCCGCACAGTTAGCAAAGTCCCTCTGGTTGGGCCTCGTGGGACCACACCCAGCACTTAGTTACCCAAAGCACACTAAGCAGACAGAGCGCTGGAAAATGGGAGGGGGGAAATGGATATAATTTCACGTTTCAGAAAAAAAGATTGATGCGTTCATCACGGGAAAAATCAGAATGTTGATGTCCTTACACGGTTTTGAAGTTCTGTGTGTGCCAGGGCCACTGTAACCCCTCTGGACACCTCATCCTGCTCTGACCCTGGTCCCTGATGGAAAGCCCACCCACCCCAGCTCAGCAGGGGGACTGGAACAAGTAGCCATCTCCCCACCCTTGGAGGTGCTGGAAGGGCTTACCAGGGAGGCGTTGGGATCGTGCCGCAGCCTTGCTGATGTGTAGATCCTGTAGTTTTTTCTAGAACGTGCTCTTGAAGGCTGAAGTTGACCCTGGCAAAAAATGCAGGGCTCTTCTTCTCTCCTTGTTCCCCAACACCCACTTCCCAAGGGAGCAGTTACAGCCCTGCTCATCAGAATGTCTTCCTCAGCAGCACAGATTCTCCTGATGAGAACAGCAACAGGGATCTGAGACCAGGGCTGCTGCCCTTGGTCCAGAAAGAGTGGAGCTGCTGTTTGCTGCCCACCCCCCTGTCCCAGTGGGCACCGTTTGTGACACTGTCCCATCCTAGGAACACCTCCCTGCCCCCGTGACTTTTCATGTCCCCCACCCAAGTACAATGAATCTTTGTCACCTTGCTTCTGTCCCTGAGACTTACCCGCCCTCTTTTCGTCCTGTCACTGCCTGGCTGAATGATGAGGTATCTGAGCGGGGAGGGATCTGGTCTTTTCTTTGTGTTCCCAAGTACGAGATGCTCCTTCAGGGCTGATGACCTTGTTCATCTCTGGGATGAGGAGTAACTCTCGGCAGCTGGCAGGGAAAGGCAAGGCTGGGAGATGTTGTCCTTGGGGGAGAGCTCCTGGGGAGAGCCAGCCTCCTAAAGTGACTCCATGTCCTCATCCATGTTCACGATCCCCCCTAACAAAGCCAGGCCACAGTATCTTTTGACTCTTCTCTTCTGCACTGGCTCACCAGACGGAGGAGGGGACTTCAGCCAAGCAGAAGGTGGCGTGTGGGGCTGGCCTTGGCCCCCTGTCAAGACTCCTTCCAGTCCAGTTGCTCCCTGGTTGCTTTTTTTTTCATTTATTTATTTTTAACTGAAGGATAATCACAATATCATGTTAGTTTCCCCAGCCAAGCATCAACATGGATCAGCCATAGGTATACATATGTCCCCTCCCTCTTGAGCCTCCCTTCCACCTCTCACCCCTCCCTGTGGCTCTTAATTAAAGCCCGGTGTTTCAGATGAAGAAGAGGTGGGGAGGCGAAGAGGTTAAAACTCAGTTCAAGTTGAATCAGGATTTATGTTAATTGGTTGTTTGCGCTGACTTCCAGCACAGTGCCTCATATGTTGCGGCTCATATTTAGCATGTCTCACTCATCTCTCATCAAAGCCTGATGGTCCCTGGGCCTCTTTTCATTTCCACAGACTGCTTTGGTGGGGTGTGGCAGGATGGGGAGGCTGGGCTCAGGGATTCCCGGTGGTAAGGCATTAGTGTACTTCCCCTGCCGGGTAACATGGTATGGTGAATAGTGTTTGGTTTGGGCTGGCTGTGCCCTGATTCACCAGTGGGAATCACTTCTCCCACCTACAGGAAGCTGTTAGTCGAGGTGCCTGCCTGTTCTGAGCCCAAGTTCAGACATTCAGATCTTTTGAGGTCAGTCAGATCTGCCTTCCCTGGAACCCCACATTGGAGCAAAGTCATTAAAAGAATCCAATTCGAGCTCATTGCTTATCCACAGCAGTGGACCCAGGAGACAGCGGTGAAGGGATCCTAGATCTTAGACGCTTGACTCTGTGCTGCTTCCTGCCCATGAAGCACCTCAGTTCCTGTCCATTTTGTCCTGGTTTCCTTGCCATTCAGAAATTAGCTGTTTGTTTGTTTCCCAGTAAATTCCCTTTTGGCATAGATTAGCTAGGGTTAGTTTCTGTTGCTTACCACACAAGGAGCCCTAATTCACACCCCAATAAACCTGGGTTTCTGAGCACCCCTTAGGTACCACTTGGTTTCAGAATGTTGCCCCAAAGCCAAAGTCAGGGAAGTGTTTATTTACCTTGACTCTGCAGTGGTCACCTCCCAGTGTCCATCTCTTTAGCTGCCAAGCCCATGCCGGTTACTAGTTGACTATGGTTTCTGACTCCCCATTTGGTTTCTTTCAGTATTCTGCTTGATTCAGACTGGACCAGATCTCTCCTCCCTGTACCTGGGGAACAGACTTGCTTCCCATGTGTTCTGTTGCTTGATGCTCCTCAAACACCCGCTGGGGAAATGCAAACTGGTACAGTATTTTGGTAAAGCAAATTGCACAGCCATAAGCAAGGGCTTTTAAAACATTGTTTCTTTCTGAACTAGTAAGTCAATTAATTGAGGCCTTTATCCTAAGAAAATTGTCAGAGAAGCAGAAAGATGAGTAAGAATATTTATTACAATATTATTTTGTAGTAGCCAAAATTCAAAAATAACTTCAGTGTTTAGCAGCAGGGAAATAAAAAATGGTCTGTTCATGTGATGATATGTGGCACACCCATTCAAAATCACAGTTTTGTGCAATATTTAATATTATGAGGAAAATTCTCACACTATCTTG
This sequence comes from Capricornis sumatraensis, assembly GCF_032405125.1. Classification (NCBI taxonomy): domain Eukaryota; kingdom Metazoa; phylum Chordata; class Mammalia; order Artiodactyla; family Bovidae; genus Capricornis; species Capricornis sumatraensis. Next base: position 216,637,482 of record NC_091069.1, read on the forward strand.
TGTACCAGATGTAAAAGACAAAACAAAACAAAACAAAAAAAAACCAGGACACAAAACTGTAGGTACAGAATAATCTCAATTTGTTATATTCAAATTGGGAAGGATTACACCAACATATTAGCAGTGGTTATCCCTTTGTGGTTATCCCTTTGTGGTTTAGTAGGAAACCCTCTGAGGTATGTTTTGTTTAAAGCTATAGCTCTAATTCCCAGCTCAGGTCCAGTCATATAACTTGCTTAAAGAAGTAATGAGGAAGTTTCTTTCTATTTTTCTATGATTTTAATTTCTTGTAAATAATGAATGTGCATTTCATGTAAAATCAGAAAAAATTTTTTGTAGGCAATAGAGCATCAGTGCATGAAGTTTGAAAGTGAAAGTGTTAGTCACTTAGTCATGTCAGACTCTTTGCGACCCCATGGACTGTAGCCCACCAGGCTCCTCTGTTCATGAGATTATCCAGGCAAGAATACTGGAGTGGGTTGTCATTTCCTTCTCCAGGGGATCTTCCTGACCCAGGGATGGAACCTGGGTCTTCTGCAGCGCAGGCAAATTCTTTACCTTGAGCCACCAGAGAAGCCCTGAAATCCTATTTATGCTTCAGGGTCCATGTGGCTGTTTTGAAACATGGTGACAAATATTTGATCACTCCTTCTTTAGAGAGGTAGGGGTCTGTGTTCCTTCCCTTTAAATAGGACTGCTTCAACCAATGCTATAGTGGCAATGAAGCTCTGTAACTTCTGATGCTAGGTCATAAAAAGCCATCCAGTTTCTGCCTCATTCACTAAGGGTACTTGATTTATTGACACCCTGAAAGCACAGTGTAAGGGCTCAACTACCCTGAGGCTGCTATGTTGGAGAGGACATCTAGGGGCACTCTGGCCAGCATTCCAGCTAAGTCTGTCCTTCATCCCAGGTGCCAGGCACGTGAGTGAAGAGCCACCTTCTGGCCCGCCTCTTGTCTCCCGAGTCACTCTGAGCCAACAGGGTCCAGATACTACGGAGCAGAGACAGGCTATCCACATTGTGTCTCATCTAAACTCCTGACCCACAGACTCCTTGAGCATGAGGAGATGGTGAGTATCTTATGCCACTAGATGAAGTGGTTAGAACACAGTAGATACCAAAACAGTTCTCCTCAGACTCCATCTTTGTGAAGCCTTTATGATCCTTTCTGTCCTTTGCATAATCCCAAATCCTAAATTAAAATTTGCCATTCTTGTCTCCCAAAGCCCTTCTCTATACCTGTGTCAGACGACTGACTCATCTTGCCTTTCTCCAGATGATGACTTCCTTAGGGGAAGCAACTCTGGGAGTCACTTTTGCATCCTCAGAGCACAGTGTCCAGCACATGGGATCTAGTTGGTGGTCCTTTCATTCCTTCTTCTATTAGTATAATGCACAAGGGAGGTGGGAATTCACAGAGAAGCCAGATTTGGTGTGTGTGTGTCAAGCTCTCATGGAGTTCTGGCTGTCTCCATGCTTCTTGGCTGCAACCTAGCATGGCAATGGGATGGCATTACACCTGTACATCCTCTCAAATCTTAGTCTGCTCAGGCTGTCATAACAAATGGGTGGCTTCAACCAGAGAAACTTATCTTCTCATAGTTCTGGAGGCTGAAATCCAAGGTCAAGGTGTCGGCAGGTTTGGCTTCTCCTGAGGCCTCCCTCCTTGGCTTACAGATGGCAAGTCTTCTCATTGTGTCTTTGAGCGGTCTTTCCCCTGTGCATGCACATTCCTGGGGTCTCTGCCTCTTTTTTTAATATTGTATTTATTAATTGTGGCTGTGTCGAGTCTTAGTGTTGGCAGGCAGCCTCTTTGTTGCAGTGCATGGCCCTCCCTCTAGCTGTAGCACATGGACTTGGTTGGCCCACTGCATGTGGGCTCTTAATTTCCCGAACAGGTTTGAACCTATGTGCCCTGCATTGAAAAGTGGATTCTTAGCCATTGGATCATCAGGGAAGTCCCCATCTTTTCTTTTCTTTTTTTAAAAAAATTATTTTTTAATTGGAGGATAATCATTTCCTTGCCTTTTCTTATAAGAATACAGTCTTATTGAATTAGGGTCCCACCCTAATGACCCTACTTATATTTACCTCTTTAGAGACCCTATCTCCAAATCCTTCATAATAAAAATTGGGGCTTCTATTTAGGGGTGGAGGGAACACAGTTCTGTCCATAACATCGTAAGTTATTGTTTATACTCCCTGTAGTTGTAGGTGTCAGTGAAAAGAAGGAATGAACTCACTGATCCACATTCTACCCACAGATACTTTCCTGGCTGTTAGTTCAGGCTTATGCTGTTCTTGCTCCCCTATCCCTTTAAACGATAGCCTGCTTAGGTGATAGACATCTGTGATAACACGCCCTTCTCCACAACCAATGGAAAGATCTAATTTCATGTAGCTTTTATTTGTTTGCTTGTTTTCCATTCGGTGCCCAAGGAAACCTCAAAACAAATCTTCAGTACCAGACCCAAGACAGGGCTGACTGCAAAGCTGTACAACATGTCACTGTGTACAAGCAGGCACTCTGCTCTTGCAACCTCGTCAGTTTATGGCAGCCAAATAAAAAGCATTCAAAACGGGGCTTTGGTGGAAAGCTGAGGATGATTTGAGGACATGTAGGAATGCCAGGAGCTAGGGTGACTAGGAGGTAGTCTTCAGAACTTTTCTTTGCAAAGTAATTCCTAGTAGTGTCCTTTTTCATCAATCTGTTTTTATTGTTTTATATCATATTCCAAAAATGAGAGAGAGAGAGAACACAATCTTCTACTGAAATGAATTGGACTTGGGACTATTTTATGCCCGTATCTGTGAGCTATAGGTTCTGAATAAGGCATGGAGCAAATATTCAAGGTCAGACACTTGCCCTTTGGAATTCAAATTAAAGTGTATCTACCTTGCATTTTCCGCCCCTTGTTTTCAGCTGGTCTGTCATACTACCTCTGTCAACCAACTAGTACTACTGTCAACCAAGCCTCCCCCGGCCCCTCCTCCCACCTTACTTTCACCACTTAAGAAATGAGAAAACATTTCTCATTCTGATTCATGCTATCGCTAAGACATGCACCACAAGAATCAATCAGCTTTCATTTTCACATAATGTAGCATGTGTACACAATTACCAGCCACCCTGACTGCATGCTGCTGCAATATTACAACACTGTTTATGTGAAAATCAGTTCTGAAATGCATTTTTATCTGCTAGTTGAAAGGTAAGAATTTTGTTCCAATCTGTAAGAAGGCTTTATCCCTGCTCAACACTATAAAGCCCTCAAGATTTTATCTTTTTTGAAATATCTAAAGGTAGGAAGAGATTCAATTTGCTAAGAGTCCTTGTTTTTGACACAAAGACAAATATCTGCTCCTGAGCTATACTTCACAAAGCAATGATTCATTTTAAAAACCTCTCAGGATCATGAATTCTCCAGATAGAGAAAATGAACTCAAGTCTTGCTCTCTTCATTAATTTTAGTATGTTCTCTCTCTGCTGCTTCAGTTTAGAAAGGCGGTATAATTACTATCTTTATGAGTCAGACTCATAGCCCAGCACCTGTTAGAAAATTAAAAAATATTTTCCCCACATTACATTACAAAGCGAAGCCATTGTTTTCATGCAGTTGCTGGTGTTCACTCATTTGCCAAAATGACTGTATTGAAGGCTTTAAAAGCCATAGTGATAATGAAAAACAATGACTGGAGACTTTCCCAAATGCCAATACATAAAGATAGTAACATGAACTTGATAAACTCTGATTTTAATTCTTTTAAAACTGTTTGTAGATTAATAAAGGTGAGTCAGTTTCTCGCAGGCATGATGAAGCAGCAGATTCAGATAGTTTAGAGTTGTCTTCTTAAATTATACCCCAGGTAGTTACTTAGGTATGAGGTATGGAGCCCAGTCAATGCCAGTTACAGAAGGAGATTCAATATGTGTGAATACGTTATTGAGATAAGAGATTAAGGGATAATTCTAAGTAAGAAAAACTGATATCACAACATAAAAGTGATCCAGCTCAGGAAAGAGCAGAGTATGATTTTTAAAAAATCTTTATACAGTCCATTTCTTGCCTAACTGCTATATAAAGAAAGAAAGGTCAAAGTATTCCTCATTCTTCTGATAACAAATGTAGTGTTTGATCTCAATGCCTAACGAGACCAATTAGACGCCGCCTCTTTCAACTCTTTAACTTTTTCATGACTTCAAAGGGTATTTGTGTACAAGACTAACTTGAAATTTACTTTGAATTAGAAATACATGTGACACAGTCACAGATTGTTTGGGGGCATGCAGGAGAGCTCTGCTAACACTTGCAACCAACCCAAAATACACACAGCATTTGCAGGCCTTCTCTATGTGTGCCATGGGGCAAAAGGAAGTGAGATGGTGCTTGCCCATGGCCAATGGAAATAGAAAGTGAAACAGAGTTTGGAAATGCCTAAAAAGTGAGGGATGCTGAGTCAAATTTTCATCATTTTAATCTAGGCTTTTTTGATTAAAAGTATTTTTTATATTCTTTTCCTGAAGCCATGAATCTATACTGAATGAACTAGTGGGGAACTGATTCAACAGGCAATATGTAACTTACGTCCTCCATTTCTTAAATGTCTTTGATCCATTTATTTGTAAATAATTATGAGTTAAACAGTTTATTAATGACATAGTCACTGGAGCTCCTGGGGTTCATTCAAAATGTGTTGGAGAATTGTTTAGAAGCAATTTGAAACCAGGTAACCAATGCTTTAGGGTCAAACACTGAGCTGTTATATCCAGAAAAGCAGGGTTTTCATCTTCTCTAAAAGTTTTTATAGTATTTAATGCAAGAAATTAACAATCTGGTACAGATGTTTTTAATTTACCACCTCAACATAATGATTGGCACAAAAAAACTTAATGTATGTCAAATGAATAAATGAATGAAGAGAAAAAAATATAAAGTTTGAGAATATGGATAATTTTCCTGAAAAATCAGCATTTCTTTTCAGGAGAATTTTAAAGAGCAATGTTTGTTCTAATATCCTACAGACTGAAAATAACCAAAAAATCAAAATAAATATATTCTGGGGTTTTTCCCCAGAAAGATATATTCTACTTCATTAAGCACTGTATGGATTTGCTTTTCCCAGAAGCAGGTGACTAGAGGAAATTTCTAGCTTTGAATTATTATATTACAAAAAAAGAGAATGGTGGTCACTGGAATAATGTAAGTAAGGCCACTTGTGTTTCCGTCCTTTGGTCCCAGACCTCTGTGCTCTTCTGACACAGTGCTTTATAGAAGCCTTCAGTTCAGCACATATGCTACATCATGGATGATGTCTCCCCATCTGCACAGAGTATTTATTGCCTTAAGTTTGCTAAACTAGATATGCTAAAAGATTTACCCAATGAAAACAACCAGAATGCTAGACAAAATAACAAAGGAAGTACTTTTTAAAGGCATCAACAAGATGGCACAGAAGTAAGGAATCTGAAGAAATAAAAAAGCAAAACAGAAGTAGTGACTTTGGGAGAAGAGAACCAAAGTGAGTTCTTTCGGTGCTTCTGCCAAAACCTGGAAGGAAACCATGAACATTTTGGAAAATGTTTGATAGGAGTTAAAGCCTCAGGCCAACACAAAATTGAAAGTCTTATAGGAGATAGAGCTGGAATCTTAAAGGGTTTTTACCTTCAATTTGAAGGGTGAGGGAAAAAAAATGGGCTATGCAGGAGATAGTCACACATCTGATTTGATCTTTATGCTGGAGGAAAGTAGGAGGAAGTCTCACTTGAGAATCTGTACCTGCAACCTGGCCCTCATGTGATTTCTTGGTTGAAGTTTATATCACCTGTAATTGAAAAATTGAAAGAAGAGAATTTTAATGAAAGTGCTCCAAGAATTTTTGTGTAATCAGCTGGGAAAAGCAAAGCAAATCTTTTATGAAAGAACACAGTCTCAACCCAGGTCTCAAAGAAGCCCTAGAGATAAAGTTCCAAGGAACATAAGCTCACATAAAAACATACTTAGGCATGTTTTGCCCTTCCCGCCACCACACATGCTCACAAAAATAAAGCACTGTGAGTGAGAATCAGCAGAAACAATAGACAGAAAAATCAGAACTATAAAGATGATCAGATACAATATAAAATAATGATGTTTGGTATGTTTAAGGAAATGAAAAGTTTGTGAAAAAGGAATAAGAGAATTTTTAAGACAAATCTAGCAGATTGAAAAAAAATTGAATGAAACTTTTAGAAATGAAAAAGTGCTTTATGCAAAAGATTATGCGGATAAATGGAGAAAGGTCTGAGATGCAAGGAGAAATGGTGAGCAAAGAAATTGACAAACATTGATCACACATAACAATAATAGTAATATCTAATTTGTGAAGTTAAACAAACTAGATAGAATTCAAGTTCAAAACATAATTTAAATTGGAATGGGGTGAAAATTGTACTTATAATATTCTAAGGTACTTATATTGTTTGGGTGAAGCATCAAGAGACCATGTAAACGTGTTAACGTGTGGATGTATTAGTTGCTCAGTTGTGTCCGACTCTTTGGGACCACGTGGACTGTTGCCAACCAGGCTCTTCTGTCCATAGTATTCTCTAGGCAAGAATACTGAAGTGGGCTGCCATTCCCTTCTCCAGGGGATCTTCCCAACCCAGGGATCAAACCTGGATCTCCTGCGTTGCAGGCAGGTTCCTTGGGTAATTCCTAAAAATAGTTGTAGAGAGAATTATTTCCAAATGAGCAGTAGGAAGTGGCAGTGGGAATAAAAAAAAGAAGAAAAGGAATAAGAAACTCTATTCAGAAGATAGGGGAAAAAAAAAAAAGAGAGAGGATGGAAAGCACATCATGAGACAGTAGAAATACATCAAAGGAAGAAGAGCAAAGACAAAGCCTGAAGACCCTTTGCCCCAAAACAAAACAATGGGAGCTCATATACCCTCAAAAATGTTCACACTCTCTATGATTTCATACTGTTAACAATGAAAAGAGAGTATAAACGACTTTTGAGAACAAAGACTTTATTTCAAGTACATAGTGGTTTAGCCGGAGACCATTCAGCTTATGGCCAGTGTTTTCCATCTCAGGGCTTTTAATGGGGTATTGGAAGGGGCTGAGAGGGCTTCCCTAATAGCTCAGTTGGTAAAGAATCCACCTGCAATGCTGGGTTCGATCCTTGGGTTGGGAAGATCCCCTGGAGTAGGGAAAGGCTACCCATTCCAGTATTCTGGCCTGGAGAATTCCATGGACTTCACAAAGAGCTGGACGTGACTGAGCGACTTTCACTTGGAAGGGGCTGCATCAAGGCCTTCTGTTTTATGTTAACATTATTTACAGTTAAAAGAAACTTTAACTTTTGAAGAACTCTCTCTTAAAAATGGACTTCTGTAGACAATTTTTAGGAGCACTTTTATGATTACTAAATTTAGAATGTGTTTTTATCCTTATAAATTTTGGCCTTTGACTTTATCTGGAGAGCTTTATCTTAGGAACAGCTGTATCATTTATTTCCCTCTCCTTTTGTACCAGTCTTAATATACTTTTTCTATTTTGTCTGTATTTAAGAAGAAAATGCTTTGAAAGGCTACAGCTAGGGCTCCATATTCTGGAAATAAATAAAAAAGCACAGGACCTAAAGACTTAATATAGAAAATGACACAGTTTTTTAAAAAAAGAGTGTGAGCCCTATAATATTCTGCTTCTGTAGGATGCTAGATCATTTCCTGGCGTGGCCTTATTGCATTGTGTAGTAGATCTTTTCTGTAGATCTGTTTGGTTATTTCGTATATGCTACTTTCTTTCCATTGTTCTGTAATGCTTTTTTTCATAGCTTCTAAACTGTTTCTTCCTTCCTTCGTTCCTCCCTTCTTGATTTCTCATTCTCAGATGAAGCTAGATCTTTATTTCAACTAACAGGGTACAGGGCTGTCTCTCAAATTTGCCCTGGGGTGAGGGTCATATCCCTTATTAGAGACACAACTGGGAAGAGGGGTGAGGTGATACTCCTGGTACCTGGTCCAGCATTCAGCTTACAGGGCCTATTCCCCAGTCCAGGCTTTGCCACTTCCTAGCTGTGTCACTTTGGGTGAGTTGGTTAACCTCTCTATGCCTCAGTTTTATCATCTGTAAGAGGAAGCTAGTAAGTATATCAACCTCATTGAGTTCCTGGGAGGATTAAATGAAATACCTTTAAAGCTCTTAGTACTGTGCATTGCTCCTCATAAACAACAAATATCAGCCATTGCCATTTTCTTTATTATTGCTGCTGCTGCTGCTGCTGCTGATTTGTTGCTGTTACTGCTGCTACTGCTCCTCCTTCAAGTACCATTGGGTGCATTTCACTACCTGGCTGCTCAGTCTGTTTGCTGACTCACTGCTATTTGAGAGAATCCCACTTCCCAGGGTACAGTGCATCTCTACCCATGTCTCCCTCCTTACTGGCACTCACACGAGATTCCTCTTTTAGGAATGGCCATCTCAGAGTTCCCAGCAAGGTGGCCCAGGGACCTTGAGCGGTGACACCCTTGTGGCACAGCAGTGGGGGGCCAGGCTGACTGTGTGCCGTGCATATGTGACCTGTCCTTTTCCATCACAGGGTTTTTAATGGGCTATTGGAAGGGGCTACACCATGGCCTGTTAGTCAGATGCCATGCCGTTTTACACTGGAAGTCTGCTTTCTGCTGTTAAACCAGGGACACAAAGAGAGGGCATAAGCCTGATGCCTGTGGAGACCTCCTTTCACTGGTCAAGGAGGACTCCATGCCTTTCAAAATCACGCTCTTTTGGTAATGAACAAAAACCCAGTCAAACCTGAGTTGACTAAAGGAGTATAATAGTCTCATTTTTGCACACCTTTCAGTAAGTTAGAAGATCTGAGGTAAATTATCCCCTCCGGAGCACTAGGCTAAATCCAAAGGCAGCCAACCAAGGGAAACTGCTGAGACAATATTCTTATCATATTTCCAGAAAAGTTCAGAACCTTTATGAGAAGAGCTGTATGGAAACTCATGGCAGTACATTTAGACTAAGGTTTGTATGAAACTTTTAATGACTGAATTTTAATACTATGCTGTACATGTGTGCTCAATCATGTCCGACTCTTTGTGACCCACAAACTGTAGCCCACCAGGGTCCTCTGTCCACGTGATTCTCCAGTGAATACTGGAGTGGGTTGCCATTTCCTTCTCCAGGGACTCTTCCCAACCCAGGGATTGAACCTGCGTCTCATGCATTGGCAGGCAGATTCTTTACCTACTGAGCCACCTGGAAAGCTTTCTATGAATACACAATTTAAATACAAAATTGGATATAAAAATATGTATTCAATATTGTATGAATATACAATTTCTTCACTAAAAGTTCAGCTGCTTTTACACTAAGAAGGTCAGAAGAGGCACAAACAACAAAAATAAATAGACAGTTCATAAAGATGTTATAGGTTGAAATACAGTCAGGATCACACAGTCAGATCACAGCCTCAGACCCAGCCAGATGCTCACCCTTCCTGGAATCCTTCCAACAGATGTCCTGATCCTGGAGGGGTGGGGATGGTTGCAGAAACTCTGGGGATCTGGGGGCCACTGATAATTAAAGAGTGCACCTATGAATTTAGTGTTAGAAATATTTGGGATATCAGTGACTCAAGTAGAAACAGCAATATAGATTCTATCTACATATGCTGCTGAAATGCATCATTACCAACTTAAAGCATCAAATTACAGGTGGTTTGACAAACATTTTCAAGGGTCCTTAATACATAAACAAAACAAACTCTCATATTGGTTGCATGACTAAATTTGAGTCATAAATAATTAAATCACAACACGGAAAAAATCTCTTTCCATCTTTCCCTACCAACATACTATGTCTAGGGCACAAATGGTAAAAAACAAGTATAATCTCTTTCCCCCAAGTTATTACAATGTAGACAAGAATTTGGTGACAGTAATATGTATTGGCTCAGCGTTCCAACCATGTAGTTACAAAGAATTTAAGCCCTCCCTGACCCCAAACTTGATCTTTGTGGCTCACATTTCTCTTTACTTCTCCTACTGCTGCCAGCCAGATTTTGAGGAACTTTCTTCTTGGTGATCGCAGGTCTGCCTTATGCTGGTCGATGCTGGGGTCTCTCTGGTTAAGAGTATATTGAGAAAAAAAATAAGAAAAAAAGGGTATGTTAAGAGTCCATAGGGACATGGTCACGGAGAACCATCAGGCCCTGGTGATACTGCACTCAGAAATTTCCTCTTCTGTGATCTCCGCTCACGACCAGAAGAGGCAGGAGGTGGCTGTCGGGTCCTCTTCTTGACATTCTGCACTCAAGGCAGGAGGCAAACACAGACTCTTGTCTTGTATCTGAGGTCTGAGAGTCCAGCCTTCTGACCAGAGGTACTCTACTCAGTTCTGCCCAGAAGTTCTAATGCTTCGATGCAAAGATTTGACTTGACTTGCTAAGTTAGAACAGTGGTCTGTAACATGAGGCATGTGTACCCCAGGGATATTTGAAGGAATTGATGATCTTAAGTTCATAGACATTCCTATGTTTCCCTGACTTCCTTTGAAATAAAGTGTCATGTTAAGAACAACATTTCAGTCCATGCTGGGGTTTTCTCAGTTCACATACAAGGTAGACTGCAGCAATGGGAGTCAGACAATTTTGGACTAATGAGTCTCTTTTTTTATGACTTGGTTTCTTCAAAGTATGACTTTGGAGGATAGTTCCAGGAAAGTAAGGCAAAATTAACATTAGTAGTAAAGGGTGAGTGTTAAAAATGCCCCTTCCTGCAATGCATTTAAATATAAGTAGCCTTTTCAGGTCTTCTTGATATTTGTTTCCTGGATACATCCTTAGCTGGAAAGAAAAGAAACTTTAAATAGCAATGCAGTATAGGTTAGCATAGCATCACTAATTATTTTAAATGCGGTTAGAATGTTTTCTTAGACTATCGAAGTTTTTGAGATATGCTAGATAAAATTTCTATGAAATCTTTCCAGTTAGCCATTATTATTTAATGAAGTAGTTAAAGCAATTTTTTATTAGATACTGTTTGAAATGTTTATTATAATACAGTAAAATCCTCATCTTATTTCATGATAAAATATTTAATATTTTCTTCCTCCTACTAATAAAAAGTTGGCTTAACGTTCAACATTCAGAAAACGAAGATCATGGCATCTGGTCCCATCACTTCATGGCAAACAGATGGGGAAGCAGTGGAAACAGTGGCAGACTTTATTTTGGGGGGCTCTAAAATCACTGCAGATGGTGACTGCAGACATGAAATTAAAAGACGCTTACTCCTTGGAAGAAAAGTTATGACCAACCTAGACAACATATTAAAAAGCAGAGACGTTACTTTGCCAACAAAGGTCTGTCTAGTCAAGGCTATGGTTTTTCCAGTAGTCATGTATGTATGTGAGAGTTGGACTATAAAGAAAGTTGAGCGCCAAGGAATTGATTTTGAATTGTGGTGTTGGAGAAGACTGTTGAGAGTCCCTTGGACTGCAAGGAGATCAACCAGTCCATTCTGAAGGAGATCAGCCCTGAATATTCATTGGAAGGACTGATGTTGAAATTGAAACTCCAATACTTTGGCCACCTGATGCGAACAGCTGACTCATTTGAAAAGACCCTGATGCTGGGAAAGATTGAAGGTGGGAGGAAAAGGGGACGACAGAGGATAAGATGGTTGGATGGTATCACTGACTCAATGGACATGTATTTGAGCAAGTTGGTTATGGGCAGGGAGGCCTGGCGTGCTGCAGTCCATGGGGTCGCAAAGAGTCGGACATGACTGAGCAACTGAAGTGAACTGAACTGAATATAAAGTAAATAAGGTCCTGTATGTGTGTGTGTGTGTGTGTGTGTGTGTGCTCGGTCACTTTAGTTGTGTCTGACTCTTTGTGACGCTATGGACTATAGCCCACCAGACCCCTCTGTCCATGGGATTTTTCAGGCAAGAATACTGGAGTGAGTTGCCATTCCCTTCCCTCCAAGGGATCTTCCCGACCCAGGGCTTGAACCTGGGTCTCCTGTGTCTCCTGCATTGCACATGGATTCTTTACTGCTGAGCCACCGGGGAAGGCCCAAGTAAGTATGTTTGACTGCATCTACCTGCTTTTTCATTACATGTAAAGGGAAACATTAGGTATTGATTCTTCTTATCAAGAAATGCATTGTCAACAAAACAACTTTGATGCTTAATAATTATTTATCAACATTTAGCATTTATTTATGTTTTTTAACTATAGCATATTAATAACAACTGTAGGAATGCCCTGGTGGTCTAGTAGCTAACAGTTCACCTTTCAGGGCATGAGTTGCGTGGGGTCCCTGGTTGGGGAGCTAAGATCCCACATACTGTGAGGCCAAAACACCAAAACATAAAGCAGAAAAATACTGTAACAAATTCAATAAAGAATTTAAAAACCTGCCACATAAAAAAATATAATTGTAAAAACAACTCAATCCAGAAGAACTTTGGAAAGTTACATATGTGTTTTTGTAGTAATAGGACAGGGCACGACTTGGTGACTGAACAAAAACAATAGGATAGGAGAGCAATAAAAGGTTTACAATTATAAAATTAAAGTGACAGTTTTATTTTTAAATGTCCATATTTATAATTTACTGGTTGTCATTACAATGTCCTTTGCAACTATTTAAATTTATAATTAATTGTTTTAGATGTCAACCTAAAAATGTTCAAGAAGTACATAGTTGAAAAAAATTCTTTTTCAGGGTACACTGGCAAAAATATTGACTAACAATTCTGGAAAGAATGTGTAATAAGTCCTTACCTAATCACTTCTATTAAATAAGGTAGTGGATTCTTTCCCCCTAACTTCATCTCCTCTTACTAACCTCAGTTCTATACTGAGTACCATGTGCCCCTTGGAAGAACAAAAGCATTCTAATTTCGAGATCCCATGAGATCCCAGCTTAAACTTCAATCATTCGAAAGTCTGTTAATAGAGAATGCAGTCCATGGGGTGGAAAAGAGTCAGACACAACTGAGTGACTAAGCAACAATAGAGAATGGAAAGCTGGCTGCCCTGGGGTTTAGAAATTCCGTTTTAAATAAAAGAAGTAGGGCTTCCTAGTGGTCTGGTGGTTAAGAATCTGCCTGCCAATGCAAGGAATATGGGTTCAATCCCTTGTCTGCAAAGATCCCACTGCCATGAGGCAACTAAGCCCGAGAGCCACACTACCAAGTTCACGTGCTGCAACCACGGAAGCCCAGGAGCCTAGAGCTCATGCTCTGCAACAAGAGAAGCCTGCACACCACAGCTAGAGTAGCCCTCATTTGCCGCCAATTAGAAAGCCCCAATGGAGCAACAAAGACCCAACGCAGACAAAAATAGATAAATTATAATTAAATCTTGGCAGTAAACTTTACTCCCTAGAAATTTAAGGTTTCAGATAGAAAATTTCAACTGTAGAATTTATTCACTTTAAGAAGGCAGAGGTGTCTCTTTAATGTGTTAGACCACATCAAGCTCACTTGGGGGAGAAAGATGGATTTTATTTTTCCATTATGCCCAAAGTCAGATGTTCATATTTTTTCAGAAAACAAAAATATTTCCAGTGTTAAGTCATATGAAAACCTCTCCTTAAAAATGTTTCAATGTTCTAAATTATATGTCTAATTCTTGGGTTTGAACTATTATTATTTATGAGAGTTAATATTAATAACAAATAACCATACAAGTTAAATGTCAGCAATAAGTATGTTAATAAAAGTATTCAAAACCTTTTACTGGCAAATGAAGTCAATTCCTTTCATTATTTTCTGGATTCAAAAAGGTTAAAGAATATGGCCACCCTGCTGTATGAGTTGACAATGCTCACAAGCATTATTGTATTAGATACAGATTTATACCTTGAGAATCTGAATCAAATTCTCATTCAGTTGCTATTAGATCTACCTTTAAAATAAATGGATCTAGATGTAATATTGCAAATTACTGTTTTATATTTAAGTGATTGGAACTACTTTTGGGGGAATAATGATATTCTAATATTAATTAAGTTCCTTCATAATTCTAAGAAGTTATCCAAGTATTCTATGTTTCAAAAGCCTCAAAAGACAAACAGCATTGTCAAATTTTCTTTTGGGAATCACATATCTAAGTATATATTATTATGAGATTAAAATGTAAGGTTATTCAATGACTTGCCAATGATCAAAATATTTCTATTGCGTTTTTAAAAATAACAAATTTTTAGTTCTTTGCAGGCTCAGAAATTTGGGTGATGACATAAGATATTTATGAATATTGGCTGAGTATTGATTTCCTTTAATTCACTAGTTTTCCTGGACAGTTACAGATTCACAGTCAAGAGGCAAAGAAGTAGAATTTGAGTGCATTGGAAGCTGAGGTGCTGAATGGGATCACATGGTTGGGCGGTGGTGGTCTTAGATTAGGTATAAGGGAGCTGCATATGACGAGGCAATTTCTATCCAACACGAACACGTAGCTTGCAGAGGTGAAATATGCCGGGGCAATGGCACCACTGTGAGCAGTGATTCTCATATAACATGTATATGAATCACCTGAAAGTGTTAGCTGCTCAGTTGTATCCAACTCTGCAACCTCATGGACTGTAGCCCACCTGGCTCCTGTGTCCATGGGATTATCCAGGCAAGAATACTGGAGTGGGTTGCCATTTTCTTCTCCAGGGGATCTTCCTGACTCAGAGATCAAACCCAGTTCTCCTGCAGGTAGTTTCTTTACTGTTTGAGCCATCGGAGCTCATTAAAATCAGATTTCTTTCAGCAAATTTGAGTGTGAGGCCTGATAGTCTGCATTTCTAATAAGCTCCCAGGAGACACTGATCCTGCTGGAATACTGTAGGTAGCAAAACTTTAGAGCACTGATACTGTTCTTTCATTCTAGAGGTGGCCAACCGTTGGAGGCCCAGGCTCTCTCATCAAGTTGGCTGTCAAGCAGCTAAAAGAATGGAAAATTATTTAACCTCTAAGGGACCTATTATCTCCTTCTGTAAAATTACAGATCTGGGCCAGGTGATGCGTCAGGTCCCTTCAGAACTATAAAACTTAAGGATTTAAGATAATTCTTATTTTTATTTTGGCTGCTATTTTCTGTATTTTCCCTCATAAATGGTTAGTAAAAAATGGAAAAACGTTTTATTGCATTGTATCACTCCCAAAGTTCATCACTGAGTGTGCTGTGCATTCTTTGAGCCAAGATGATACCTATTTTTCATGTCACTTTCCACATTCTTCTCTCATAATTCTTAGAACACTAATCAGATTTCTATTTTGCTTTAAGAATTCTTATGGCTACTGAATCTGTCTGTGGGTTAGTTTTCTGTTGCCCAAGTAAAAATGTAGTTCCTATTATTTCACATTTTTCAGAGAAGCTGTAATATTTGTAAATAAAGCATGTTCCTTTAATTAGAACCAATTTCAAACACTGCACCACTGCTAAGCAGCAATGGCTGGTATGATTTCAAAGTGCATTTAACAGTGAACAAATTCTTTCCCATTCTGAATAGAATCTGAGTCAGCTGCTTCCTGTTTATTCCCACTATCAACATCTTTATTCAGAACTTAACCCTAACTCTTGTCTAGGCTACATTACTAATCTACCAACTGGTGTTCCACTTCTCGCCTTTTCACTCTATAATTATTGCTATTCAGCCCTGCCAGAGCAATGTTCCCAAATTTCAACAAAGTGCATGCCACTTCTAGTCAAAATTCTGTGATGAGTTCTTATTCAACATCTTCATGCTTTGGGGTCAATCTGCCTTTTCCAGGTTCCCATTTCTTCCCTTAACCAAGTATTTTCTACACATCTACAGCTCTGATTACATATCTCCTCTACCTGGTATACTTTCTTTTATAAAACCCTACTCCATTCTTTAAGACCTACTGTAAATTCCAATTCTTGCCTAAAGTGTTCCCTGATTCTTCCACCAAGAAGTTGAATTCATATAGCACACTCTTCCTTACACCTGCCTCCCTATATTATAACTTCTACATACGGCTCCTCACTGCCCTCCATTATACAATTCTTGGGCTTCTGTAGTATATCTTAATTATCTTTGTAACTTTCATAATGCTTTTTAAATTCTCCATATCTGTTGAAGAAAAGAGTGAATATATAATATGGGCTAAGTATTCATCTATGGGTCAAGATACTCAGAAACTGCAGCATTAGTCTTATGTAGTGTTTATTTTGGACAAATTACATAATCTCTGTGATCTAGTATTCATATATATATATGAAGGTAAAGGATTTTTAGTACATTTTTTGCTCACTTAATGGATATAAAGCACTATACTATATGCTAGAGAAGAGAGAGAACTTTCAACTTTCTGGATCATGAAATATTGTTATAGGATTAGTGTGTTTCAGATTGAACTAACGTTCAAAAATTTGCTAAAAATTTCTGTTAATTCAGAATATACAAAGGTGAATAATTTTTATTTCATATTCTACAGATGTAACACAATTATACCAGCTTCACAGTTTATTATTAAACTCAGAAGTGGCCACAGGACTGGAAAAGTTCAGTTCTTATTCCAATCCCAAAGAAGGGCAATGCCAAAGAATGTTCAAACTATTGCACAATTGCACTCATTTCATATGCTAGTGAGGTAATGCTCAAAATCCTCCAAGCTAGGCTTCAACGGTATGTGAACTGAGAACTTCCAGATGTACCAGCTGGATTTAGAAAAGGCGGAGGAACCAGAAATCAAAGGGTTAATATTTTCTAAAGAATAAGTAGAATTTCTTCCTTAAGGTTCCACAAGCACTGCCTTAGGAATGCTCCCATTATTGTCTATCATGGTTTGAGATCATTAAAACTGTCCTGTGTAAGATACAGTGTACATTAATTATTTTCTTAAAACATGAAAGCAAAATAATCCACAATTATTATAGGATTTGTGAACTTTGGGCACATACCAAATTGATTTTCTGTGCTCAGTAAAAGTCAACATAATGGTTAGGAATTTTCAGCTTCAGAAAATTAACCCTTTTAGGATACTAGTTTGGTCTACTGGTACAATATTATAATAATTGTAATAACTTAAAAAAATAAAATGAGAAATTTTGTTGCATAATTAAAAGCAATGAGCTATAACTAATATACTATAAAACTTTAGATTAATAGAAAATTAAAAGATCTTAGTCTAACATAATTTTCAATATTAATATCTCTTCTAGTCAACCAGAACATATAACTTTTATGTAGTTCTAATTATAAATATAGTCACTTAGATCAATAAACTTTAAAAAAAATTGCTTGAGAAATCTGTTAACTATAGAAGAATTCTCCCATCTTTGTCTACCAATCCTAGTTTAAGAAAAAAACAAACAATATTATAATTTTCTAAGGAATATTTTCTATGATATTCTTTTCTCTAGATACCTATAAATTCTTCCATTGAGGTTATGGAAAATGTATGTTTATAGAGAAATTAAAACTGTTAGACTTAATATCCATTATATGCATTTGAGACCCCTATTTTGTCATAATATTCACTACTTTCTTAATATTCCTGATATTTTTTTCATGCCAGGAGTTAATCAGTGTGAAAATTAAGGAAGATTTGAATGTGTTCTTAATCCTTAAGTTACATACTCTAATGCTATTCTCTTCTTGAAGTGTCTTTTTCAAAAGATATACGCACACAACTTGGACTGCTTTAAATGGTCTAGGTTGAAATAAATGTAAATATTATCTCTATTTATCCATGGAATTACCTCTCTGACATACTTGTGGAATATAATACAGCCTGACTGCAAGATCATGATTCTATTCTCAGAGTGATATTTACCCAGTTACTCATCGTAAAACAAGAGTGTTAACAACAAACCAACAAACCAGGTTTTACATGCATGGTCTTTATATCACTTTAGAAAAGCCTATGGGAGGACTTCCCTAGTGGTCCAGTGGTTAAAAATCTACGCTGCAATGCAGGGGATGCAGGTTTGATCCCTGTTTGGGGAACTAAGATCCCACAGTCTGTGGAGCAACCAAGCCCAAGTGCCCCAGAGCCTGCACTCAAAGATCTCCCCCTGCTGCAACGAACACCCAAGGCAGCAAGCCCCCTCCCCAAATGTATCTCCATGGGCTTTCTAGGTGGCATTAGTGATAAAGAACCCACCTACCAATGCAGGAGACATAAGAGAGTTGGGTTTGAACCCTCGGAAGATTCCCTGGAGGAGGGCATGGCAACCCATTCCACTATTCTTGCCTGGAGAATCCCATGGACAGAGGAGCCTGGCAGGCTGCAGTTCATGGGGTCACAAAGAGCTGAACATGACTGAAGTGACTTAGCATGCACGCACACACACATGGTTCCTGAAGAGAGAGCTGAAGTTGCAAGACGGTGGAAAAGCATGTAAAATATGATAACAAAGACTGATGTCCAAATATTCTCTTGTGCTTTTTTTTTCTTTTCTTTTTTCTTTTTAAATTTACTTTACAATATTGTATTGGTTTTGCCATACATCAGCATGAATCCACCACAGGTATACACGTGTTCCCCATCCTGAACCCCCCTCCCTCTCTTGTGCTTTCACCAAAAGTTCCACTACCTTTTGCCATCCACCTTATGTCATGAGTATTTGTAATCTGAACATGTAAACACCAGATCAGAAACACTGAGGTCTGGTGGAGTGCTCTCCAGAGTGTGGCATGAGTACTGCTAGCATCATACAAGAAAATATTAGGGGCTATATTAACAACATTTTGTATCTTACTACATACACACTTATCTTAAAGTTCCGCTTATTACTTTATAATTATTCCTCCTTGGGTCAAGCTTCCTTTTCATACAAATTGAAGCTTAAAAATTGAGTTCATTAGCTTCTGACAAGTCAGATGGAGATTTGGGATTCTCTGGTAAGTGGAAAAGTGAGGTGGAAAGCTCAGTCATTAACTAGCTGAATCACCGTACTCAAGTCAGACTTTTTTGTGCATCTATTTCTTATTTGTAAAGAGACTGTTGCTCTTCCCTGCAAGAAGTCATCTGCGGCCCCCTGTACCACCGTGGCTAAGATTAAGGTCCTGAGACCTTGGCAGCAGGGAGAAACTGCTGAAACAACGGAGGACCTCAAGGTGGCGCTGTATCAGGGGCTCGTCGCTAAAGCGATAGGTGGTGAGGCTTCCAAACTCTCCAAGACCTGAGTGAGTGAGTGAGAGCGTGAAGTCGCTCAGTCGTGTCCGACTCTTTGCGACCCCGTGGACTGTAGCCCGCCAGGGTCCTCTGTCCATGGGATTCTCCAGGCAAGAATACTGGAGTGGGTTGCCATTTCCTTCTCCAGGGGATCTTCCCAACTCAGGGATCGAACCCGGGTCTCCTAGCAAATCCACCGTCCATGTTCTCACTGTTGTTAACCAGACTCAGAAAGCGAACCTCAGGAAATTCTCTCAGGGCAAGAAGTATAAATGCCTGGGTCTGTGCCATGCACCACTGCTTCAACAAGCAGGAAGAGAACCTGGAGACCAAGAAGCAGCCCTGGAAGGAGCAGCCATACCCACCGTAGACGTGCACAGTCAAGGCCTGAGCGTATAATCGTCAATAAAACATGAATAAACTGCCAAAAATAAAGATTGTTGGCGGTGACCTCTAAGATCCTCTCTGGCACACCACCATTAGATGATATGTTCTCTGTCTAATGCACTGTAAGTATGCTAATCCCTGTAAAACAAAAGTAAGCATTGTAAGCCTTTACACAAGATGTGCTCACTTAAACTAGTCAGAGAAATTCATGGACCTGATGTGGACATTTTCGAGGTTAAAACACCCTGCTGCTGCTGCTGCTGCTGCTGCTACTACTACTACTAAGTGGCTTCAGTCGTGTCCGTCTCTGTGAGACCCCAGAGATGGCAGCCTACCAGGCTCTTCTGTCCCTGGAATTCTCCACTGGAGCGGGTTGCCATTTCCTTCTCCAATGCATGAGAGTGAATAGTGAAAGTGAAGTCGCTCAGTCATGTCTGATTCTTCGTGATCCCATGGACTGCAGCCCACCAGGCTCCTCCATCCATGGGATTTTCCAAGCAAGAGTACTAGAGTGGGGTGCCATTGCCTTTTCTGGAAACACCCTAGATTAGATCAATCCTTTGAAAGGATTGATTAGAACAATCCTTTGAAAAACTGGAGATAGACTTGATTTGGCTTAGTAACACTTTTTTTTTTGCACATGGGAGGGATTCCAGGTATCTTTAGATTCTCTCATCTACATGGTGGCCAAACAGCAGAGTTTTATGTGCCATATTTCACATATGTTAGTATCATCCTAATCTGAGAGTAAGAAGCCTGGGAATCCATGATGCAGTCAGATGAAAGATTTGAATAAAATCAGTTATAGAAGAAAAATACATGTTTATTATATGGAGAAAAGGATAGACAAATATAGCATAAGGTAAAGAGTTGCCTTTTACAAAACAGGAGGAACCTAAAGCTTTATGATTATATAAAATAGTTGGTCTGGTTTCTGGTTTTAATTTTTCACTCTGAAAATAGAAAACATGCTAACAAGATGACCATTTTCAGGGGTAATAAAATTTGAATCACAAATTAGCACTATGTGCCTCTACTAAACTGTTTTGAATTAGTTCTCTACATAATAGCTACTGAATACCAGTTAAACCCAAAACTTGACCTGGAGTACCAGAGAGCATTTAATGGGGAAAATCTCTACCAAATAATACTTTCATGGCTAGGCTCCTTGTTATCTAAAATCTTCTCCATAGTTTTAGAAATAACCCATCTTTTTCTTGAACAGGAGTTGTTGTCCTTTTGTCTTCCTGAAGATTACCTATCATTACATCTGACCTTGCTTAAAAAGAAATTAAATTAACCAATTAGATTGTGAGGTGAAATAGAGAAAATTTGGTGATGATGAAGTTTGTGAATATTTGAACTAATAAGCAGTTTGAAAATGACCAAATTAAGGACTAAAGTCCTTTCATTTGCTATTTGGAATGCTAATTTCATCTATTTAACCTATTCAATTCAACAAACAAATGAATAAACACCAACAAAACCAATATAATCTTTTGTGTGTGTGTGTGTGTGTGTGTGTGTGTGTGTGTAGAAATAGATCTGCTTGTAATAGTGCAAAAAAGTAGAAAAGATGCTAAGGGTGAAAAATTTTACCTATGATCTCTAAAAGGGCATATTCATAGAGCACATCGAAACACACAATACATAAATACAGAGATTGGGTCTCTGGAATACCAACAACTTCATTATCTGTTGCAGTTTCAAGGGCCTCTTAGAAAATGTGCCTTCACAATTCATTAGCTTGTCCAATTGTTAAAAATATCCTTAAGTATGCATTCTCAGTCTGCAGTAATAATTTGAAGTTTGTCATTCTTAATTACAGTGGGGCTCTGGACTCCAGGAAAGATAGAGACTCTGTGTGGAGCTGCCCCTGACTTCGGCTCCATCACTGCTGACTCAGTCTCCTCCTCAGAATAGCAGCCAGTCTCTGCCTGGTCTCACTGACTGAAGATGGTCGACCCCGGGGAGGATGTGGCTGGGGGACTGTGGGCAAACCTAAGCTGCTGACCCTGTTGGGCTGAGAAAAAGCTGCAGAAGTGGTGGGCTTCGACACTCCAGGCAGGCCAGGGATTTTGATTACTTTCTCAGAGTTCAGTCTTGCAAGCCTTCTCTCTCCCTGACCACTCCCAGCTGCAGCAGAGGAGGTTAGGCTGCCCAGGCTGAGGGAGCACGGTGACAGTGGCAACTGTCCGCTCAGCTTCCTGAGCTCCAGGAGTTGTTCTCTGGCTTGACTTAAAGCCTCCGTCAGTTCAAAGCGTTCTTCACACTCTCTACGCACTGTTTCCTGAAGAAAAGTGTTCTGAAATGAGAAAAAGGAAAGAAAAAGCAGCCATAGCTTTTAATAGTGGACATATGGACAGTTATTGACAATATAAATTGATAATTGAACTGGAAATCAGAGGTCTGTGTTCTCTGACAGGGACAAATGAGTCAAAAATGCAAATGGTTTGTGAAGATGGAAAGAACTTTAAGAGAATATTTGGTTCAACCCTTGCAGTTTGCAGAAGAGGAATCAAGAATCAGGGTCACTCAGATGTTAGTGGTGCTGGAACCCAGAATGCCTACTTCAGTAGGGTTTCAACTCCTCTGTGCCTGAGACAGTCTGTCCTGCACATGTGATGTCTAATAAATATCTGTAATGTCATTATGCTATTTTATAATGAAGGTACATAAGACAGTACATAAGACAGATAAAAATTGCTTAAATTAGAAAATTGAGAGAATAAAATATATCAGCTGTAGCATTTAGATAATAAAATCAGTGATTTTATGTGATGCTTTCTCAGAACTTAATACTGATGATTTGCTCTTTTGTGAGATATATATCAAAATGAAGAACAAAATCTGCTTTGAACTTCATTCAGCAATCACATATCAAGTTACTAGAAGCTATAGTGGTTGTAGTTCCTGCTCTCAAGAAGTTTGCACCATTGTAAGTTTGAGTAGAGCTGCTTCTTACATCCCCAACAGAGGTTGGAGCCAAGGGTAGAAGCAATGGGGGTTAAAGAGAGAGAAGAATTTTTTAGTAGCCAGAGCTGTCTAAGGATACTCTGAAGGGTTGAATCTCACTTGACTGGGAAGTAGTGGAGCAAATATAAACTTCAAATATGTGACTAGAGATCATTACAACTTCTTTAAATATTGAGATTCTACATTTCTAGTTGAAGAATGATAGCCATCTTTCATCTATGGAATTCATCAAAATTACTTCAAGCTCTGTGGTAAAAATTGGGTCTTGGATCTACCTAATATCCTGACATTCATGTCTGCAGGATCTCAGAAAAGAGATTGAAAAGTAAATGACTAAAAATGGTATCCAGGAACTTCTCTGCTGGTCCAGTGGTTAAGAAACTGCCTTGCAATGCAGGGGATGCAGGTTCCATCCCTGGTCAGGGAACAAAGATCCCACATGCTATAAAGCAACTAAGCCTACAGGCAGCAACTACTGAGCCTGCACACTCTGGCGCCCAGGGGCCAAAACTAGAGAGTCGGTGTGCCATAAGAAACAAATAAATATTTTTAAAAAAAGAAAGAAAATGATATCCAAATAAGTAACTACAGTTAAAGTGATCATGCTATAGGATTCTTCAGCTGAAAATGACTTTCTACCTGGTTAGCTTGTTTGTAAAGAACAGCCAAGGCATTCCCAAGGCTGACGTTCGGTGGAAAGCGTCCTCCTAAGTGCTCACTGACTAATCTGCTGTCAGTAGAACTAAAAACAAAGCATCAGGGAAAGTAGCATCTTCCTGTATTAGAGTTCCTGTGATTACAGTCAGAACTCCATTCGATTCCAAATTTGGTAATCAAAATTGAAGAATATGGAGCAATTCCAGATTAACAGTTGCACACTAATATTCTATAAAATCAGCGGCATGTCTGGGTCAAACAAACTCTCGTTATTTACATATATTAGCAGTAGACATACATGATCCACATATTCACATATTTTTTTTAAAAAATAATAGGGGTTAGTTACTCAATTTCAGTTAATTTTTTTTCTTTTTTTTAAGGAACAGGAGACCAAGGATGGTGTTTGTGGCTTTATCATCTGGTTCTCCTTAACTCTTCCTGAAATACTTGTTGAAAAGGCAGGAGAAGGAGGGCTAGAGAAGAGGTTAATAAAATGCCTTGTTAGGTGTCTTCTCATTTTCTGCTCCCAACAATTATGTTTGACCAAGAAAGACACTGAAGCCCATACTTGCTTTGTAATTTGCTGAGAGTAACCCAGCTTTGAAATGATGGGGCCCCTGCTTGCCGCTAGAGCCAGCTCCAAGCTGCTTATGCCTAAATTAAGGGTCTAATTAATTATACCAAGCAGGCAGAGGCCATTTTGTTCCAGAACAATGAAGCAATAAAAAACAGTAAGACATTGCATCTGCTTTTGTCCAACTTTTCTAAATTTAAACTTTCTTGTAAAAGGAAAAATCATCAATGCATTTTGTTCTTTGTCTACTAGTAGAGTAAGCAGGCAAAATGTATTGAGGTGGTTAGATTCATGAGGCCTTAAATAAATTAGTATAGAAATTTCCTCGAATAAGAAAGCTATGGGAAAGAGTTAATTTTATTTAAATATATAAAAGAAAAAATTATAGACGTTAACAACGTGGTCGCTAAATGGGTGACACGAATAAAAGGTGCACAACTATGGAAGGATAAAGTGATGGACGATATGACAACAAGGGCTCTCATTAAAAGGAAAAGAAAACTCAATCCATTCACAAAATTAAATTCAAATCTCAAAGGAAAGGAGTAGTACTCTGTGGAAAACATCTTCAAAGGAAGTTACTCAAAAGCCATTTCAGGCAAGGAGAAACTCCACTGAAGGAGAAAACGAAAAGATGGAGTGAACCCAAAGATGTCCCGGTAACAAGCACAGTGGGAGCAAAGTACCTGCCAACTCCAGACTGAATTTTGGAAGTGCTGCTGACCACCTTGGTCTGGGGCCCACTGCTCTGGAACTCATCCTTCTTTGGGGCTATTTGCTTCCAGAACAAAGGACAAATTCTCTTTCTTTTATTATTCCCCAAATTGAGAGAACCTCTAAACTGAGAATAGGATCCAAAGATAGGTCTACAATTTTGTCTTTGTTGTAAACACTAAGAAATCTCAGATGAATCTCACAATATCTGTATCTCCTCTGACACTTAATATTACCCACCTTCTTTAACATTTGGATTATAACTCAATTTTGTAGTTCAGGTGTTAGAATTTATTCAGTTGTGGCATAAATAAATGAAATAGAACACATCAAGTTTGGGGGACTGCTGTTTCAGAGTTGGAGTGTATGTGACAGGGCATGACAGGAGCACACACGGATGTGGCCAGAGTCAGTGAGATACTTTAGTGGAAAGTTCCATATGTGAAAAAGAATCATTACTTGTGGGTAGACGGAATTGCTGATGTTTTTGTCAGGTTAGGTTGTTGTGGAATTTTAATATGTATTTTCATTGAACAACATGGGAAAATATCTAAGATGGAACATGTTCAGCAAGACTGAAAATCATGGGCAAATACAAGAATAATCAGTGAAGCTACAGCATTCTAAAAGTTTTAGGTAAAAGCATCTTTGGCCATATTTTAATATGGCAAAATAGTGTTATCACTGGATTGCAACTAAACTGTAAGTCAAAATGGAAAAGAAGGCATGAGTCAGATGAAGAGGGGCAGTGGGTTTTCCAGGCAGAGTGGGCAGTGATGCAAATGCCCGGCAGTGAGAGAGCGAGAGGCACATCTTGGGAAGATACATGGCTTAGTATGACTCCAGGGCAGAGTGCAGAGAACTGGAGAGACCAGGACTGAGGCAGCGAGAGCAAGCAGGATCAGATCAAGGATGATTTTGACAACCTGCTAATAGTAGAGTTTTAACTCAATTCTGAGGGCCATATGCAGTCTTGAAAGATTTATTTAAGCAGGGGCTGGCATGGTCAAATTTACAATAAAGGAAGATCCTTTTGCCAGTTCTGTAGAAAGTAGCCTTGAGTGGGGAGGGATAGGAAGAAGGAAGGACAGGAGGTCAATTTTCATGCGGCAGGTTCATATCCCAAGTGCCCCTTGGTTGGGATGGTCGAGGAGAAGGGGAGCTAGCATTCCTGAGTCCTTAACCCATGCCAATTGGGTGAGAACATTATCTATAGATATGCCTACAATATTTTCAGATGATGGCCACGCTGCACAGACTTAAAATATGGCTTAATTGCACTCCTACTGGGAAAATAAATGTCAAAATGAAAATATAAATTAGCTCACCATCTGTATGAAATTTCTAGTATTAAAAAAAATGGTCAATTTCCCCCACTCTTTGTAATGTAAGAATGGTTTATTTTTATGTTTGTTTTCTTTTTTATCCTTAGAGACAGCTGGATTGCTTTCAATTCCAAACACAGTGGAAGAAGCAAGGCAAGGCTTTGCTGGATAACTTGATCATTCTGAAGGTGAGAATTCCATTTGTGATGGCAGTCCACTGTATTTGGCATAATTTTGGGGGAACATGCCAGGAAAGCAAGTTCTCAGTGAAGAAGCAGCACAGATGGGTGTCTTTGTTCATGCTTTATACCCAGTGAGGTCTGAACCAGTCATGCAGTGATCAGATTACAGTTTCCACCAACCCAAACTAGATCTCTCCCAGGGTGAGCGGGTGGCTGGCCAACTGGGTGGGGAGCTGAGGTGAAAGGAGACTCTGTGGAAAAGGTGTGGAAACCAGAAAGATGAGTGGGTGTTAGCAAAGGATGTGCCCAACCTTCCATTTAAGACTTCTGTTCAACTAATCTGATCAGGCAAAACACTGCAGTGGAAATGGCCTTTTGGTAAGGCAGGGAGGAGAATCTGAATAAATTTCCAGGAAAGAAGCAAAATGGATGTTAGGCGGGTTGTTCTTAAAATTGTTTTCTATGCTTGCAAACATAATGGACACTGTGAAATAACCATGGCAGACATACTAAAACAGAAGAGACGGAGGGCGATAGTCCCTTGAACTGATAGCCTTCAAGAGCAGATTTTAGAATGGAGAGGAAGAGGCCATGAAGACATAGTGTTCAGGATTTACTTTCTATGTCAGTAAGCTAATTTTAGTTGAGAGTTAATTAACATTAATTAGATACAACAAAAACAGTTTCTCCATATTTTTCTCATTCTGTCAAATTTTTGGCATCCATACTCCATACCAGGGCTGACTCTCCAACACGTGAAAGACAGTTTTGCCTGGATCTCCCTCTCCATGACTGGAGACCCTTGGTCTGAGGCCCCTACCCCTCAGAACAGTCCCTCTCCACCCACCACCCCATCTGCCCCTGTTCCTGTGAAGCTGGAAGGCAGAGAGCCTCCATTTACCCCTTTACTCTTTGGAAGACACTTCAGTGTTCTCTTTATTAGGTTCAGAGAACTACTCACTTTTTAATTGACTCACTGATTTCTCATAAATGGAGTTACCAGAGAAACATGTGCCATTTTTCTCTATATCAAATAAATATACAAACAAATGCATATCCTAAAACTAGGCATATTCTTCTTTCAGAAAAGCTATTTATGTTTTCAAATGTATGTATTCCTAAAATTTAATCTTAGAGTTTACATAAATCCATCCTTACCAGATATGTTAGTAACATTTCCTAAATAAATAGGCCTTCTTCTTCTTCTTTTTTTTTTTTTAAATAGGCTTTACATTTGGAGTTTCCCTGGTGGCTCAGATGGTAAAGAATCTGCCTGCAATGCAGGAGACCTGGGTTTGATCCCTGGGTTGGCAAGATCCCCTGGAGGAGGGCATGGCAACCCATACCAGTATTCTTGCCTGGAGAATTTCATGGGCAGAGGAGCCTGGCAGGCTACAGTCCATGGTATCTCAAAAGAGTTGGACATGACTGAGCGACTTTCACTTTCACTTTACATTTGGAAAATATTGACAACACCAAAAATTTTAAAACTCAGGGGCTTCCCTGGTGGCTCAGTGGTAAAAAACCCACCTGCCAATGCAGGAGACGTGGGTTCAATCCCTGGGTTAGGAAGATGCCCTGGAGAAGGAAATGGCAACGTAGTCCAGTATTCTTGTCTGGGAAATCCCATGGATAGAGGAACCTGGTGGGCTACAGTCTATGGGGTCTCAAAAGAGTTGGACATGACTTAGCAATTAAACAAAGCAACAACAAATGGAGAGGCTACCCTGGATCTGCAGGAGCATATGCATCTTATTAACTTTCAACAATTCAAAACTGAATTTCAAAACCTATCTGAAATCAAAATTCTTGTACAGGAGATTATGAGTCTAAGTTGCAGGCTCCCTTCTTTAGACACTTTCATTCCTTAGAGTCCTTGCCCTGGGTGACCTCATTTAGTTCCAAGGCTTAGGATGTGTGGATGTCTCTGAAATCAGTATCTCTCCTCAGTCTTCCCTTGAACATATTGTCCATTCAACACCTCCATTTGGATATCTAACAGATATGTTAAGGTTGACACGTCCCAAATCAAATTTTTGATATTCCTCCCAATTGTATTCCTTAACTAGTGTTTTCCATCTTAGTAATGG
The DNA here is from genome assembly GCF_032405125.1 of Capricornis sumatraensis. Classification (NCBI taxonomy): domain Eukaryota; kingdom Metazoa; phylum Chordata; class Mammalia; order Artiodactyla; family Bovidae; genus Capricornis; species Capricornis sumatraensis. The sequence continues at coordinate 216,665,537 of NC_091069.1, forward strand.
CACTTTCATTCACTCAGTTGTTGAGACACCAAACTTTGGCATTATCTTTGGCCCCTCTTACCCTTCTTCATCATCCCACCCATCAGCAACTTCTGTTACCTCCACCTAGGAAATATATACCAAATATATACCAAATCTGGCCAATTGTCACCTCCTTTATGATGATGACCAACAATGCTTTTCTGGACCTTTTCAAGGACCTTGTAATAGGTCTTTCTGCTTTCATTTTGCCCTGCCCCCTTCAACCTATTTTCCACGCAGTAGTCAGAGTGATTCTCTAAAAATAAGTCAAATCATGTCACTCCCTTGTTCAACATTGTCAGGTAGCTTTTCACCACACCTAGGAAACAATCCAAAATCTTTTTAAAAAATTATTTATTTTTGGTTGTACTGGTTCTTCACTGATGTGCATGGGCTCTCTCTAGTTGTAGTGAGCAAGGGCTACTCTCTAGTTGTGGAGTGAGGGCCTCTCATTGTGATGGCTCCTCTTGTTGTGGAGCACAGGCTCTAGGGTGCCTGGGCTTTAGTAGTTGCGCACACAGACTCAGTAGTTGTGGCTCCTGGGCTTAGTTGCTCCACAGTATGCGGAATCTTACTGGATCATGGATTGAACCTGTGTCCTCTGCAATGGCAGGTGGATTCTTATCCACTGTGCCACCAGGGAAGTCCAACATGGATTTCATTGTTTTTCAGTCGCTAAATCTTGTCCGACTCTTTGCAACTCCTGACTGAAGCACATCAGGCTCCTCTGTCTTCCACTGTCTCCTGGAGTTTGCTCAAATTCATGTCCATTGAGTTGGTGATGCTATCTAACCATCTTATCCTCTGTCACCCCCTTCTCCTTTTGCCTTCAGTCTTTCCCAGCATCAAGGTCTTTTCCAATGAGTTGGCTCTTCACATCAGGTGGCCAAAGTATTGGAGCTTCGGTTTCAACATCAGTCTCTCCAATGAATATTCAGAGTTGATTTCCTTTAGGATTTACTGGTTTGATCTCCTTGCAGTCCAAGGGATGCTCAGAAGAGAAGCCAAAGTTGGAAGATGTCCAAAGTCTTTAATGCCTTCAAAGATTCCACATGAATTGGCCCCTCCAACCTTGCTTCCTACCACGCCCTCCTTGCTCACTAAGCTCCAGCAATGCTTGCTGACTTCCTTGTGGTTTCTCAAAGGTTCCCAGGATGCTTCTTGCCACAGGGCCTTTGCACTTCCTATTCACTCTGTCTGGAATGTTCTTTTTCTTACTTCAGGTCTGCTTGAATATTATCTTCTCAGAGAGACCTCTGACCATCCCATCAAATATAACACTTCATATATATGTAGGTGTGTGAGTATATATATATTCTACTTCAGTAGAAAAAGATTAAAAAACAAAAACAACCAGCTGTATTAGGCTGGATGTAGATTCTGTGGGTTCACTGAAGAGTACTCCTTTTGTTTGGACTTGAAGAATAAACAGAAATGTTTCAGGTACCTGTTACTAAAATTTAAGCTAGAATCTGCTTTGTCTTTATTTTAAAATTTTCTCTAATCTTAAAAAATATCTCATTAAGTTTCATATTCTGTTGTTTATTTGCTGTACTTATAACTTTCCTGTATTCTCTTCTATAACTTTGTCCTTTATCCTTTCCTCTGCTTCCCTATCTGTCAGGTCCTCTATATCATTTACTCTTTTCCATTATTTTAAATTATTTTAAAAAATTAGTTTATTATACATAGTTAAAGATTAAAATAATACTATAATATTATAATGAAATAAAGCATTTACTTCTTCACACTTTTAGGTTCTGCCTCCTAGGAATAATCATTTTCAGGTTTTTAAGCTGTTTCTAATGATATTTATATCCACAGTCCTAAATAATGTTAGTATATAGCTACCTCATGGTTTTCAATTTTGAAGTCATTATCTACTGATTTCATAGAATGAAAGATGAGGATTTAGCTTCCTTACAGTTGTTTCACCTTCCATTAGAAGATGTTTCTGCTCCCCTAGGAGAGGCTCCTATCACAATTTTATTGAAAAACCTTCCCAATTTCCACCACAATTTAGTCAAATCTATATTCCACCTTATATGATTATAGTATATAAGTATATGTACACCTTAGCCATGCAGTGTACTATGATTACATTTCCTTTCTTTCACAGTTCCCTTCTGGAGTTTATTATTATCCCATTATTTATCTGCTTAGTTTTCTAGGTGTTGATAAACAATTTTTCACCAAATCTACTTAGAGAAGTGTAAATATCTTCTCAACACATTGAAGCACTCCATGTAATCTATCCATTCTCTTTCTTTTTCCCTCAGAGACATACTTCTAAAAATCTGCCATTCTTTTACTGAACTCAGTCTGGTTATTCTCTAAGTCTGCTGCACTGCTGTCATCCTTGGATTTCTTCCCACCATCGTCCTGGTCCTGGGGATTCCCACTACCTCTCTCCTGTGTTGGAATGCTCATTTCCTGATTCCTGTGTCTTCTCCTTTCTTAGTTTACTCCCTCATTGTGGAGCTTCCTGAGAAAGGCTGCAAGGGAAGTACCAGGAGGCGAGACCTCGTCCAAGGTAAGGAGCAGCAGCTGCACTTTGCTGGAGCAGCCGTGAAGAGATACCCAATGTCCAAGGTAAGAGAAACCCAAGTAAGACAGTAGGTGTTGCAGGAGGGCATCAGAGGGCAGAAACACTGAAACCATAATCACAGAAAACGAGCCAAGCTGATCACACGGACCACAGCCTTGTCTAATTCAATGAAACTAAGCCATGCCGTGTGGGACCACCCAAGACAGGCGGGTCATGGTGGAGAGGTCTGACAGAATGTGGTCCACTGGAGAAGGGAATGGCAAACCACTTCAGTATTCTTGCCTTGAGAACCCCATGAACAGTACGAAAAGGCAAAATAGTAGGATAGTGAAAGAGGAACTCTCCAGGTCAGTAGGTGCCCAGTATGCTACTGGAGATCAGTGGAGAAATAACTCCAGAAAGAATGAAGGGATGGAGCCAAAGCAAAAACAATACCCAGTTGTGGATGTGACTGGTGATAGAAGCAAGGTCCGATGCTGTAAAGAGCAATATTGCAGAAGAACTTGGAATGTTAGGTCCATGAATCAAGGCAAATTGGAAGTGGTCAAACAGGAGATGCCAAGAGTGAATGTCGACATTTCAGGAATCAGTGAACTAAGATGGACTGGAATGGGTGAATTTAACTCAGATGACCATTATATCTACTACTGTGGGCAGGAATCCCTTAGAGAAATGCAGTAGCCATCATGGTCAACAGAAGGGTCCGAAATGCAGGACTTGGATGCAGTCTCAAAAATGACAGAATGATCTTGTTCATTCAATATCACAGTGATCCAAGCCTATGCCCCAACCAGTAATGCTGAAGAAGTTGACGTTGAATGGTTCTTTGAAGACCTACAAGACCTTTTAGAACTAACACCCAAAAAAGATGTACTTTTCATTGTAGGGGACTGGAATGCAAAAGTAGGAAGTCAAGAAACACCTGGAGTAACAGGCAAATTTGGCCTTGGAGTACGGAATGAAGCAGGGCAAAGGCTAATAGAGTTTCGCCAAGAGAATGCACTGGTCATAGCAAACACCCTCTTCCAACAACACAAGAGAAGACTCTACACATGGACATCACCAGATGGTCAACACCGAAATCAGATTGATTATATTCTTTGCAGCCAAAGATGGAGCTCTATATAGTCAGCAAAAACAAGACCGGGAGCTGACTGTGGCTCAGATCATGAACTCCTTATTGCTAAATTCAGACTTCAGTTGAAGAAAGTAGGGAAAACCACTAGACCATTCAGGTATGACCTAAATCAAATCCCTTAGGATTATACAGTAGAAGTGAGAAACTGATTTAAGGGACTAGATCTGATAGACAGAGTGCCTGATGAACTATGGACGGAGGTTTGTGACATTGTATAGGAGACAGGGATCAAGACCATCTCCAAGGAAAAGAAATGCAAAAAAGCAAAATGGCAGTCTGACAAGGCCTGAAAAATAGCTGTGAAAAGAAGAGAAGCGAAAAGCAAAGGAGAAAAGGAAAGATATAAGCATCTGAATGCAGAGTTCCAAAGAATAGCAAGAAGAGTTAAGAAAGCCTTCCTCAGCGATTAATGCAAAGAAACAGAGGAAAACAACAGAATGAGAAGACTAGAGATCTCTTCAAGAAAATTAGAGATACCAAGGGAACATTTCATGGAAAGATGGGCTGGATAAAGGATAGAAATGGTAGGGACCCAACAGAGGCAGAAGATATTAAGAAGTAGCAAGAATATACAGAAGAACTGTACAAAAAAGATCTTCATAACCCAGATAATCATGATGGTGTGATCACTTACCTAGAGCCAGACATTCTGGAATTTGAAGTCAAGTGGGCCTTAGAAAGCATCACTACGAACAAAGCTAGTGGAGGTGATGGAATTCCAGTTGAGCTATTTCAAATCCTGCAAGATGATGCTGTGAAAGTGCTGCACTCAATATGTCAGCAAATTTGGAAAACTCAGCAGTGGCCACAGAACTGGAAAAGGTCAGTTTTCATTCCAATCCCAAAGAAAGGCAATGCCAAAGAATGCTCAAACTACCACACAATTGCACTCATCTCACACCTAGTAAAGTAGTGCTCAAAATTCTCCAAGCCAGGCTTCAGCAATATGTGAACTGTGAACTTCCTGATGTTCAAGCTGGTTTTAGAAAAGGCAGAGAGGAACCAGAGATCAAATTGCCAACATCTGATAGATCACGGAAAAAGCAAGAGAGTTCCAGAAAAGCATCTATTTCTGCTTTATTGACTATGCCAAAGCCTTTGACTGTGTGGATCACAATCAACTGTGGAAAATTCCTCAAGAGATGGGAATACCAGACCACCTAACCTGCCTCTTGAGAAATCTGTATGCAAGCCAGGAAGCAACAGTTAGAACTGGACATGGAACAACAGACTGGTTCCAAATAGGAAAAGGAGTATGTCAAGGCTATATATTGTCACCCTGCTTATTTAACTTCTATGCAGAGTACATCATGAGAAACACTGGGCTCGAAGAAGCACAAGCTGGAATCAAGATTGCTGGGAGAAATATCAATAACCTCAGACATGCAGATGACACCACCCTTATGGCAGAGAGTGAAGAGGAACTAAAAAGCCTCCTGATGAAAGTGAAAGAGGAGAGTGAAAAAGTTGGCTTAAAGCTCAACATTCAGAAAATGAAGAGCATGGCACCTGGTCCCATCACTTCATGGGAAATAGATGGGGAAACAGTGGAAACAGTGTCAGGCTTTATTTTTGGGTTCCAAAATCACTGCAGATGGTGATTGCATCCATGAAATTAAAAGACGCTTGTCAAGGCTATGGCTTTTCCAGTGATCATATATGGAAATGAGAGTTGGACTGTGAGGAAAGCTGAAGTATTCATGCTTTTGAACTGTGGTGTTGGAGAAGACTCTTCAGAGTCCCTTGGACTGCAAGGAGATCCAACCACTTCATTCTGAAGGAGATCAGCCCTGGGATTTCTTTGGAAGGAATGATGCTAAAGCTGAAACTCCAGTACTTTGGCCACCTCATGCGAAGAGTTGACTCATTGGAAAAGACTCTGATGCTGGGAGGGATTGGGGGCAGGAGGAGAAGGGGACGACAGAGGATGAGATGGCTGGATGGCATCACTAATTCAATGGACATGAGTTTGGGTAAACTCTGGGAGTTGTGATGGACAGGGAAGCCTGGTGTGCTGTGATTCATGGGGTCGCAAGAGTCGGACATGACTGAGCGACTGAACTGAACTGAACTGAATGTCTGAAAATATCTTTGACACTTGCATTTAATTGATCATTTGTCAAGATATAGAATCCTAGATTGGAAATAATTTTCCTTAATGTTTTTAATTCCTTATGTTTATCCTTAAAGTAGTGACAGTTCATGATGAAGTGCTTTGGTACGTTTGCTTTGCCATCCATCATGCTGAGTGGACTTGTTCAATATAGAAATCCCCTTCAGTACTTAGAATACTTATTTTTGGAGTAGATTAATTCCTGGATAGTTTTCTCCCTTCCATTTTCTCTGTTCTCTCTTTCTGGAACTCTATTAATGAAGTATTTGATATCCTGGCTTGATCCTCTAATATTCTTTTCTTCTCTCCATCTTGTTACCTTTTCTTCTACTTTCTGTGTTATTTCTTCATTTTTATCATTTAAGCCAAATATTATATTTTTATTTCAGTTCTTGTACTTTGATACTCATTTCTGTTCTCTTTTTATAGCCCTCTGTTCACGTTTCATAGATATAATATCTTCTCTTTTGTCTCTAAGGATATGAATTATGCTCTTTTTTGACACTTTTTCTTCCCACATTGTTCTTTTTTTGCTTATTTGTTTGATCCTGATTCTGTCTTTCATATCAGAAGTGTTCCTCAAATGATAGGTTATTTTTGACTTTTGTGTTTAAAAATGAGTCTTCAAAATGTTACTGGAAACTCTGTGTGCCTACTAGGTAAGGGCTTGTTTACTGGTATATGTTTCATTGGATATGCATATAACTTTTAATTAAAAGTTATTTAGTGTTCAGAGGTACTAATAGTTGTTGGCACCCAGAGGTATTTTCTTTTTTTAAACTTTCTTTAATCAATTAATCAGTGTCTTACAGTTTTTAGTGTATAAGTCTTTCAATTCATTGGTTAAGTTTATTCCTAAGCCAGAGGTATCTTCTTTTGAGCTAGCTCATTTTACCACAGAGGGCTCCTCCAATTTCCTGGGTATTGATATATAAGCTTGGTTGTCTGTGTTCTGGGAAGTGAGTGGGTGACAGGGACTGGGAGGTCTCACCCTGAAATATACAGACCTTCACTCTAGCTCTTGCCTTATATCATATCCCACTTTTGTGTATCCTCAAGTCCAAAGACTCTTGCATTCAGGTTTTCTAGAGTGTAAACCTTTAGTATCCTGCCAGGATGGTAGGTGGAGGCTGCCTGGGGTTGCAGAGGGCATCTAAGCATCTGTTTGCACCTTTAAAAAACATTCAAACAGCCCTGTTTTCAGATCTACTCTTCTCTCCCACTTTGAGAGATATTTGGTGAGCCTTTGTAATGTGATTGGGTTTGCTCCTTTTTAGGATTCCATGGACTCCCACACTCTCCACAAGCATTAGGTTTCAATATCCATAGCCTGCTGATTATCTCTCATCCATACCTTACTTTCGGTTTTCCAAATTTTGGTCAACATTTTTTTCATCAAATGTCATCTCCTTTCCCGTTCTTTTTACCTTATGTATTTATTCACTTTTAATTAATTTAGTGTCATTTTAGTGGTATTTGGGGATGGACACAGAGATAAACATATGCATTTAATCATTTATGTTTAACCAAAAGCATTACCTTCTATTTTTGAATATCTTTCATCTTCATTAGATAACTATAGGAAGTGGGAAATTTAAAACTTCTGCCCCTTATGTTTTCTTTATCTATAGTTTTAAGTCAACAAAAATATTGAACTCTCTGTACTGGCTTTACTTTGATCTGTTTTTCACATTCTCCTTTTGGATCCAAGGCCCCAAACAATGGAGCCACACTGTCTTGGTAGAGCTCATATGGAGCTAGTAAGGAAGAAAAACTGGCAGCAAAAAGCATGGGATCTATTTTAAGCTGGTTTTAAATGATACTGTCCTGTTCTCTAACATATTATGTTTCTTTTCTGGCTTCTTATTTTTTTTAAACTGTTCCAATTTTTGATGTCTGTGTCTTTTCCTTATAAAGAATTTCAGGAGCCCCTTTTTTACATTTAAATTTTCCATATAGTTTTACTTCCTATTTTTTCTCTTCTTATTGACCTGAACCTTTTGTTGCCTCACCTTCTTGACCCTTGTTTCTGTGGCAGCACTCCACTAATCCCTGCTCCATGGAGGAATATCCATTTTGCCCTTTGGAGGCTATGGCTTTCCTCCTATCCTTGAGAACTTTCTTTACACAATTAAAAACAAAGTCCTACCTATTTTCTGGCCTCCTGAATGAGAGTGGGGCTTTCCTCTCTTTAATTAGCTTTCTTATTAGACTATTAATTTATCTTCTTTCAAATGGGAATTTATTCTCCACTTAAATGAGGCTTTTTTCCTCCAGAACCTGGGAAATTTCAAGTGTCTGGAATGCATGGTCACAAAAAGTAGTACTTTTTACTTTACATGCTAACAACCTCAGTTCTTTCTGGCTCATAATTCCTATCACTTGTATTAATTCATTTCCAATTTAATAAGAATGTTCTGGCCTTTAGCATTCTTAAACAGAGAAGCAGTCTTAATTATTTACTCTTACAGTTCAGTTGTAATTGTCTAACTTCTAGGGAAGTCTGCCCTCAGCCATGTCCCAAGGTAACTTTACTTTTGCTACAGTCCCTTTCTATTTCCCAGTAATGATCTATGATCATTTATATTCCAGCTCAGTATCTTGTCTCTTTCCAAAGTCTGCATGTAAAAAAATTTCATCTCTGAGTGGTTTCCTGTTACAACCAACAAGCAGGAAGAATTCCAAATGTAGCTGCTTTTGTGTGAAAAAGATATTCGGTCTTCACTTTTAGTCTAGCTTCTCTTGCCAAAGTTACCTTCAGAGGCCCTGAGTTGGCAAACTATAAAATGGCCCCTGGTTATCCCTGCCCTCTTGCTATTCACAGCCTTCTGCAACCCCTTTGAGTTGAGTGTGCCCTGGAATTGTGGTTTCATCTCTAATGAATAGAACGAAGCAAAAGCAGTGGGATGCCACTTCTGAGATTAAGTTAGAGAGACTGTGGCTTCTATCTTGGGCACCCTCTCTTGAACTCTCTCTTTCTTACTCGCTTGTTTTGAGACAGACTAGCTGCCATGTTGCCAGGCTCTTCTATGGAAAAGTTCATGTTGGAAGGAATTGAGGGGGTCTTCTCTTCCCCTTCTTCAGCCAACATTGAACTGAGGCTCTCAGCCCAACAACCATGAGGAAGTAAATCCTGTTGACAACTACACAAGGGAGCTTGGAAGTCAACCTGCCCCCAGCTGAGCCTTTTAATGAGACTGCAGCAGCTGACACCCTAACACCAACCTCATGAGAGGTACTGAGCAAGAGGCATCCAGCTAAGCCACACATTCAGATCTCTGATACTCAGAAATAAATGTTCACTGTTTGAAGCCACTGATTTTGATGACAATTTGTTATATAACAATACATAACTAATGCAAGTCCTATGGCCAGACTGTTAACTTTTAGTCTGTGTTTTTTACATGGGAAATTTCTTTTTAGGTCATTCTTGCCTCTGGATATCACTTTAACTGCTCAACATAATATTTTCTCTAAATTCCTCATTGAAAGCAGGGAATGGCAGTTGTCAGTCATGTTCATAATTGCATATTGATGACTAGCACAGTGCCTTGCACTTGAATATAGGCATTGGACTATTATATATTTCCTGGATTTGACCCTTTATAGTCTTGTTCTAGTTTATAAATTCTGAGCATAAATAAATGTCCTAGTTTATAAATAACTTTTCACTTTCCATATTGCCATTTCTTTGGGAGATTTAAGAGTTAGAAAACCTGCTGGTCTAGTTATTTTGGGCTTTCTCTCCTTTAACCTGCTGTCCCACCTCTAGAACTTCAACACTGCTGTCTTAGTTGAAGCATCACCTCTCTCCTTCTCCAGCAGAGCTGAGACCATGTGTATGCTGGCTCTTCCCACTCCTGCCTGGACTGGAGAAGCAGCCCCCTTTTCCAAGGGAGGTTGTGGCGCCGTGTTCCAACAGGAGACATTCAATCACACAACACCCTAACCATCTGGTAGAGTAAAGCATTAGTGTGTTTATCATTATTCTAAAAGTAAGAGAGAGAGAGAGGGTGTGTGTGTGTGTGTGTGTGTGTGTGTGTGTGTGTGTATTCTGGAGAGTTGAGTGTCAAGCCTTAAGTCACTTGAAATTTAGAAGTAGAATCACTAAAATTCAAGTATCCTAAAAGAGGAAATATAGAGATTCATGGAGATGAAATTTAGAGATCCAAATCTAAGAAATTCAAATTTGAATCTTGGCTCCACCATGCTGGGTCATCTTAGAAATTATTCAAACATCTTGAGTCAGTTTCTCATCTGTAACATGGAAGTAATTCCTACTTTAATAGGGTTTTTAGGTATTATTCTTGATCCAATATTCTGTTCATTTCACATTTAACTTAAAATTTCTTTGCAATAGGTTCAGTTCATAATTATAATGATGGTATAAACTTTGAATTTTGGTTGACAATTTACAAATAGCAAGAAAACATGGTATATTTGTTAATAATCAATATTACCACTAGCACTTTTCTTTTATTCATCTTTAAAACACCAATGAAACCAAAAAATATTATTTATCACTAACATTCAGAATCTTCCTCCATTTGCCTTTATTTGCTATACTGTCATAAATAGGATCAAATATTCTAGTATGACAATATTCTAATTCTTGGCTATTGGAAAATTGCCCACTGTTTTAATAAGTTTGGGTTACTACAACAAAATACCAGAGGCTGCATAGTTCAAACAACAAATACTATTTCTCAAAGTTTTGGAGACTGTGAAGTTCAAGATCAAAGTGCCAACAGATTTGGTGTCTGGTAAGGACCCTGATTCAAAATGGCCATTCTCTTACTGTGTCTTCACATGGTGAAAGGAGTGAGGAAGCTTTCTTTCATAAGAGCACTAATTCCATTCAGGAGATTAGCTCATCTCTCAAGACGCAATCACCTCTGGCAGACCCATCTCCACACATCATACTAGTGATTATATTTAACATATGAATTTGGGAAGACATTCAGTCCATAGCATCCACCATTTCTAAAATGGTCAGCAGTTCAGAAATAAGATTTTGTTAGGAAAACAAAATTCAAATCAAAATGAGTCTGTTGTTTAGTTGCTAAGTTGTGTCCAACTCTTTGCAACCCCATGGACTGTATCCTGCCAGGCTCCTCTGACCATAGGATTTCCTAGGCAAGAACTGAAGTGGGTTGCCATTTCCTTCTCCAAGGGATCTTCTTGGCCTAGGGACTGGACCTGAGTCTCCTGCATTGCAAGTGGATTCTTTACCACTAAGCCACCAGGGAAGCCCCAAAATAAGTATGTTGTTGTTCTGTTGCCTAGTCATGTCTGACTCTTTGCGACTCCATGGACTGCAGCATGCCAGGCCTCCTGGTCCCTCACCATCTCCCAAAGTTTGCTGATGCCATAGACAAGAACTTGTCCACTCCTGTTTAAATAAAACACTGCTGAAATAATCGTGCATACACAGGAAAGAAGACAAATACATTATCTTACAACTTTAGAATGACAGAAAAACAAAACCTTAAAGAACAACTGTATTTAAAATATACTGTCTAAAATATTAAACAGCAAGTACTCTAAAAGTTTCTTTGGCAAAAATGTAATGTTTCAACAAATAAGACATAAATATATAAAGATTTCTAATCTTAGAGGTTTTAAATGGTCATTTGCAACACAGTAGAACTTGCCAAGGAAACCTTAGAGATTACATAGATAAATGTTTTATTTATTTTACAGAAAAGGAAGCCAGGTCCAGAGAGGTTAAATGCCTACCTAAGCTGAAACTCCAATACTTTGGCCACCTGATGCAAAGAGCTGACTCATTTGAAAAGACCCTGATGCTGGGAAAGATTGAGGGCAGGAGAAGGGGACAACAGAGGATGAGATGGTTGGATGGTATTACCAACTCGATGGACATGGGTTTGGGTGAACTCCAGGAGTTGGTGATGGACAGGGAGGCCTGGCGTGCTGCAGTTCATGGGGTCACAAAGAGTCGGACATGATTGAGCGACTGAACTGAACTGAACTGAGGTTAAGGACAGAGCCAGGATATGAGCCAGAACTTTAGTCCAGAACCTTCTGCATGACACCAAGCTACATTTCATGTCTTTGTTTGTTTATTTGTTGAAAGACCAGCACTCTTTCACTAACTGTGTTGGTACCATCACCTGCTTCCTACCTCTTTCTGGGACTGGTTGAATTGCTCTATCAGTTGTGTTTGTGCCAGCATTACTCTTTCCAGTTCATCTGACTTCTTTCTCATTTCCTTCCTCAGGTCTTCTGAAACTGAACCATTACTGTCAATTTCCTTCTTCAAACGTGATTCAAATTCTACAACCAAACTTTTAAGGTTTTCAATTTCTTTCTCCTTTAACGCAGATTCTTCAGTATATTGAACATGGGATTTACGGAGTTTTTCTTCAAGAGCAGCGAGTTTGAATCTTAGATCTTTAGTAGCACCTTCGATTAAGTCGGATATCTGTAAGATAAGTCTTGCATTAGTTTGCAGGTAATAGTCTCTAGGTATCCAGAGAATTCTCTTGGTTTTAAGAGTTTTATTCTAAATAATTGGTATTCTCTTCTGATCTGATGAAAACAAATCTTATGACCTATATAGGCCTTCATGATTTTAAAAGTTAAGACTAAGATTTTATTTTTATCACTGAAAATGGAATTGCATTAATCACTTGAACATACTTTGAAATACCTAAATCTTTGTAACTGAACTGAACTACCAAGGACAACTCAAGTCTTGATCAAGTGCCTGTCTGGACTAATTTTAGGGTAACTTTGGGACCTAGAAATACCTGATGTTTGGGGATGCATGTAGGAGAGCATCATGGCTACAGTCAGTCAGTCAGTTCAGTCTCTCAGTCATGTCCGACTCTTTGTAACCCCATGGACTGCAGCATGCCAGGCCTCCCTGTCCATTGCCAACTCCCGGAGTTTACTCAAACTCATGTCCATTGAGTCGGTGATGCCATCCAACCATCTCATCCTCTGTCATCCCCTTCTCCTCCTGCCTTCGATCTTTCCCAGCATCAGGGTCTTTTCAAATGAGTTAGTTCTTCACATCAGGTGGCCAAAGTATTGGAGTTTCAGCTTCAGAATCTGTCCTTCCAATGAATATTCAGGACTGATTTCCTTTAGGATGGACTGATTGGATCTTCTTGCAGTCCAAGGGACTCTCAAGAGTTTTCTCCAACACCACAGTTCAAAAACATCAATTCTTTGGTGCTACAGTCTACTCAAATCATACTAGTAAGGTTTCCTTTGATGTATTTTTTTTTCATCCTTGTATATAATGATTGAAGGTACCCTAGATACCACATCTTCTATAGTAGCCCTGCCCAATAGAACTTTCTTCAGTGACAGAATACATGAGCAAATTTGGGAAATTCAGCAGTGGCCATAGGACTGGAAAATGTCAGTTTTCATTCCAGTCTCAAAGAAGGGCAATGCCAAAGAATGTTCAAACTACCATACAACTGCACCCTCATTTCACATGCTAGTAAGGTTATGCTCAAAATCTTTCAAGGTAGGTGTCAGCAGTATGTGAACTGAGAACTTCCAGATGTACAAGCTGGATTTAGAAAAGGCAGAGGAAGTAGAGATCAAATTGCCAATGTTTGTTGGATCATAAAGAAAGAAAGGAAACTCCAGAAAAGTATCTATTTCTACTTCATTGACTATGCTAAAGCCTTTGACTATGTGGATCACAACAAACTGGAAAATTCTTAAAAGAGATGGAAATACATGACCACCTTACCTGCCTTCTGAGAAACTTGTATGTGGGTCAATAAATGACATATAGAACCAGATATGGAACAATGGACTGTTTCAAAATAGGGAAAGGAGTACCTCAAGGCAGTATATTGTCACCCTGCTTATTTAACTTATATACAGAGTACATTATGTGAAAGATGGCCTGGATGAAGCACAAGCTGGAATCAAGGCTGTTGGAGAAATATCAACAACCCCAGATATGCAGATGATACCACTCTAGTGGCAGAAAGTAAAGAGGAACTGATGTGTTTCTTGATGAAGGTGAAAGAGGAGAGGGAAAAGCTGGCTTGAAACTGAATATTAAAAAAAAACTAAGATCATGGCATCTGGTCCCATCACTTCACAGTAAAGAGCTGGGGAAAAAATGGAAACAGTGACAGATTTTATTTTCTTGGGCTCTGAAAATCACTGCAGATGGTGACTGCAGCCATGAAATTAAAAGATGCTTGCTCCTTGGAAGAAAAGCTATGACAAACCTGGACAGCATATTAAAAAGCAGAGACGTCACTTTGCTGACAAAGGTCTATATAGTCAAAGCTATGGTTTTTCCAGTAATCATGTACAGATGTGAGAGCTGTACCATAAAGAAGGCTGAGCACTGACGAAACTATGCTTTTGAACTGTGGTGCTAGAGAATATTCTTGAGAGCCCCTTGGACAGCAAGGAGATGAAACCAGTCAATCTTAAAGGAGATCAACCCTGAATATTCATTAGTGGGACTGATGTTGAAGCTGAAGCTCCAATACTTTGGCTACTTGATGAGAAAAGCTGACTCACTGGAAAAGACCCTGATGCTGGGAAAGACTGAAAGCAAAAGGAGAAGGGGGCGGCAGAGAATGAGATGATTAGATAGAGTCACCGACTCAGGGGACATGAATTTGAATAGACTCCAGAAAACAGTGAAGGACTGGGGAGCCTGGTGTGCTGCAGCCCATGGGGTTGCAAAGAATCAGACACAACTTAGTGACTGAACAACAAGAAGAAATATTCTGCACTGTCTTATGTGGTAGCCACTACCCACATGTGACTATTGATAGTGGTGTACTGGTAAATACTTCCCTTATAGCTCAATTAGTAAAGAATCAGCCTGCAATGCAGGAGACCCTGGTTTGATTCCTGGGTCAGGAAGATCCGCTGGAGAAGGGATAGGCTATCCATTGCGGTACTCTTGGGCTTCCCTTGTGGCTCAGCTGGTAAACAATCCACCTGCAATGTGGGAGACCTGGGTTTGATCCCTGGTTTGGGAAGATCCCCTAGAGAAGGGAAAGGCTACCCACTTCAGTATTCTGCCCTGAAGAATTCCATGGACTATAAAGTCCATGGGGGTCGCAAAGAGTCAGACACAACTGCACTGGTAAATATTTAACAATGGACTCTTTCTCTCTCTCTCACACACACACACACACACAGAAGTCAGATTTGCATTCAGTTTCCATGGTGTAAACACTCTCACCATGACCAATTCCAAGCTATGAAGGTGAAATCACTGATCACTGAGCTGAGAAGAAATGTTAACAGTAGGCTCTCACTTGCTAGTATGGGCTATTGCACCCTTGAAATGTGGCAAACATGAGTGAGGAACTCAATTTTCAATTTTATTTAACTTTAATTAATTAAAACTTAAGTAGGCACAGAAGTTACTATATTAGACAATGCAGTTCTAGAGGATACCACAATACTTTGAAAATATACTGCTTCTGAAGGTGGTACCTCTAGACAAACAGAGGAAAGAACAACTTGAGAAACTTTTCAGTGTCACAGCATCTTTAGAAGGGAAAAGACTGCTTATTTTTCTCCTTAAAAAAGCAAAACAAATAACACAAAACAGACCAGGAAGAGCAAAGCTGCTTCTGACAAAACATATCATTATTTATGCTACGGATATTGTCATATTATAAATATTAGTACAACAAGAAATCAGCCCATGAAGAATCTGGAAAGCATTTACAGACTAAAGTTCCAAGGATTTTGTGAACCATTACTTAAGAGTTATGTACCCAAAATGTGTTTCAAATGTTAAATTTACATTAATAATAACTTTTACAAGAAATCTATTCACCACAGTTTTTATAAATTAATATTCCATTTTCTTCAATTAACCCAGGGAAGAAGAGGGTCACTTCTGGGTCTGAGCAGTAGTTTCCTTCATCCAGAGGAGAGTTGCCACTAAAACAGAGCAGGTTATCTTGGGAAGAGGAGGCTCAGAGAGCCATAAACATGCTTTGATTTTTTAATAAGGGAGTCAACAATAAAAAAAAAAAATCAAGAGAATTCACTCACAAAATCTGGACTTAGGGCTGCTCTTAAAAGACTGTAGCCCTGGCAAGTTGGGGCTTGCCTTTCAGCATTCCCCTGCTGATGGTCCTGGGCCACCTGGGAGAGTAACAGCAGTCACAGGGTGAGGGGAAAAGGGGAGTTGGGGCAGAAGCCGGGAAGTAAGGGCATGTCTAGGACAGGACTGTCCAGAAGAGAAGGAGGGGGCCTTAGGTGAGCCGAGGCTACAACTCCCAGCGCATGCTCCATTGTCCCATTGTCCCAAATAGGACTGCACTTACAAAACACAAATTCAGAGATTAAATTATTATTAAGAATTTCAAGACAGCATTAAGCCTGCTGTCTTTGTATGGGGACCTATGATACCACATTCACGTGGCTGGCCCTGACTATTCACAGTGAGCTACTGAAAAACTACCATATCCCCTGTACAACAAAGTGGAGGCCCTAAGTCTCATTTAATGCTAATTTACATAAATTCTTAATGAGTTTATTCAAAACATAACTTTACCACTAGGCCTTGGTTAATATACTCACAAAAAAGACACACACACACACGCACACACACACACTCTACTTTCAGGTCTTATGAAAACAAGGGAACCTTGTCAAAACCTTATATTTTGTTTAGTAAACATTGTTTAAGAAATTATGGACGTCTGATATGTAAAAAATATTTCCCCTTCATTCAAAACTAAAATTGAAAATATTTGCAGCTAAAAGGGATAGACTTTAGTTGTTGGTAAAATTTAGGTATGTAAAACACATCATTATCATTTGTTGGACATTTGAGGTATTAGAATATCTAACCATGTTAATTATTAGTTATGTAATTTATGCTGTTTTAAAAACACATTTATTTAGTAGGAAAAATTCCATACATAGCTAGATTATATTCTTATATAATTTATCTCAGTCATTCATTATGGAGCATAGCCAAATCATTCTATCTAAAAATAAGCTGTGATGACCATGAAGAAATCTATAAGAGTTAGAAACATAGTGTTGTCCTTTTAGGAGGAAATAACCAACATCTACAGTTTCAAATCCATTAAATGATGATGAATACCATAATGACAGACCTTCATTTGTAGTTCTTCTTGTTCTTTCTTATACTTTTGGATTATTTCTTGGTGTTTTTCCTTTTCAATATTAAGTTCCAGTTTAGCTTCTTCCTTAAAGAGAAGAGCTTGCTCCTGAAATTCAACCAAATGTTGGGCTCTTTCCTTGGTAATTTCAGCTTCAATCTAGAAAATAGCATTTAACATACATATTATCATAAATAAATTTAACACCATATTATCATAAGTAAATTAAGCCTATTTTCAGACTCATTTTTTTCTCCCAGGTTTGTTGATATAATTGACATACAGCACTATATAAGTTTAAGGTGTACAGTATAAAGATTTCACTTACATATATCCTGAAGTTATTATCACAAAAGTTTACAGAACATCCATCATCTCATACAGATACAAAATTAAAGGAATAGAACTTTTCTTGTGATGAGAACTCTTAGGGTCTAATCATTTAAAAATTCTAATTCTAACATGAATTTTTAAATTCTAATGTTAAAAAAAAATCTGATTCAGAACTTGGACCAGAGAAGCTGACCTTGGGTCAAATATCTCCAGATCTTCTAAGACTTTTAAGACCTGTAAAATGAGTAGAAAAGGTAGGACAATATAAGTTTTCAGAAATGCTAAAAGCTTAGTCTTCTGTACATTTATAGTGTAAACTCTGTCCTTTGCCAGCAACCCTATAAGGAAAAAAAAAAGAAGAAAAGATTTTGAGGCTCTCACACTAATTTCTGTTGAAAACTCAGAGTGGATACAAGGTATAAATGCTGATTTTTTAAAAATGAGCCTTTCTTGATGGAGACCACAGACAGTTTTGGAGTCATAGATTATCATTTTAATGAGATTGAGGCCAGAAGGGTGATTGAAGGAAAACATAGTCAGTGATGCTTGTATCCAGATTTCTACTCAGAACCACAGTGTTGGAAGGGACCTTAAAAATCCCCTAGTTCATTTTCTCAAGCTTCCATGAATTGTGGAAGGATAAACAAAGGCTTTGGACTCAGAGTTTAAATCCTGGCTCTACATCCTGGCTCTGCCACTCTAGCTGTGTGATCTTAAATTGTGACTGTAACCTCTCCTGGTGGGGTTATAACTGATTCCCTTGAGGGTTGTTATGAGGATTAAATGAGACGAAACATCTGTGTAAAGCTCTTGCAGGAGCAGGAATTCAACAGTCAGTGGAGATTACTTCTACACTCTGACTTCAATCTCTACCATGGACTCTGCACCAAATGATTATCTGCTCTATGCATTGACACCACCAGAAACCATAACTCACTCCTTCCCCAGCAGGCACTTCCATTTTCAGACAGCACTAAGCATTAGGAAGCTTTTCCTTTAGTTGAGCCAACATCTCTCTCCCTGTGGTTTTTAGTCATTGGTTTTGGCTCTGCCTACTTGAGCAAGAGAGAACAAATCCATGAGTACTGGAGTCATTTACGCCTGGGAGTTTATCTAGTGGATTAGAGAAGGGATCCCAGTGACAGGTTGGCTCTAGATTTACATTGTGCCATTATAAATTATTTAGATTATAAATTCTAAAACCAAGTAAAAGCAGATAACTTGGGAGAAAAACTGTCAAGCCTGACTTACTGTGACTGTGATTCTCAAGCCAGTAAGAGGAGAGAGGTCAACTTGAATTTCTCAAGGGAACACTAAAACTGGGAAACAGAAAGCTCGCTAAGGAACTTTGCAGGAAGCCCTTTAAATTACATAAAATGCAGATAGAAGACCAGCCTCAGTATAGGGTCAGTGGGGCTTATTGCACTGGTCATTTGCCTCAAGGCAAAGCACTTATGCTTATACTCACTGCACCGGAGTTGTTTTGGCTCTTTCAAAATAAGTTTCTAGATTGTTTGGAGGAAAGAATACCGATAATCATTTAGGCACATGACAGAATTGTTCAGATAAGTTGTTATCAGGTTGTGAAAAACAAGGAAAGCCTCAGGGCACTTAAGAGAAAAAAGCAGATGTTCTTCTGAATTTCAGTTACTTTTGTTCTTGCCTCCTGGTAACCATATAGATACATCATAGGTGTCTCAAACAAACTGTCTGTACCAGAGATCTTGATACAATCCCCCCACCCGTTCCTTCCTCAGTGCTCCCTATCTCAGGATGTGTGCCACTGCCCGTGGAGTTATTCAAGTCAGTAACTGGAGGAATTGCCTTTCACACTTCTCTCTCCTTTACCCTCTACACCTAATCCACCATCAAGCCCTGCTCATTTTGCCTCCAAAAGATACACTGAATCTATTGATTTCTCTGTACTTCTTACTATCACCACCCTAGTTGTGGTCACCACCACCTCCTGACTTGCCTCCTTATTTCTATTCCTGCCTCTCTCCAACCCCTGATACACAGCAGAGTGTTCTTCACAAACTGTACATTGAATTCTTTTATTCCCTCTTGATGGCTTTTCACTGCATTATAAAATCCAAACTCCCAATCCAAACTCTTCTACTAGAACACCACCAGCCCCTATGACACCTTTGCAAGAATCAACAAAGCACACCTTCCTTAGATAAACACAGCCTTGGGCAGGGCACAGGACATGGTGAGCAGAGCTCAGGCCTGGTTTCAGCTCCCTTCTCTCCCCTGGCCTATGCTATTATTATTCATGGCACAAGCAGGATACCACGTATGGCAGCCCTGGACTTCTCCAACCTGACTTTCAAACTGTATTTCCCATTTGACTACTGTGCTCTAGCCATGCTGGAATAGATAAGTTAAGAACACATGAAAAGAGGAAATCAAATACAAAACATTCATAAAACTTTGAGTTAATAGTCCACAAGATACTTTGACACTATTTTAAAAAAGAGAGTAAATAAACATTTTTTTGAGAAGCTAAAGAAAAATTGGTGCTGAGGTACTAAAATGTCAAGTGTTCAAAAAATTTTGCTTGTGTAGTTAATTGGTAGAGCCAAATAGTTATTTTAGGATAGAAAGACATCTTTCAAAATATGGACTCAAGAGAAGAAGAATGTGCACAAATGAGGTGGGACAGGCCAAACTGTAAATTAGGTGACAGAAGGACTTCAGAGGAACTTTTTAAAACAGAAGTTCTTTAAATTATGAGGAAAAGGTCATTTAGCAAATCAGCAGAGTCCCTTGAAGATGAAACAAAGGATGCATTCAGGGAAGGAAAGAGGGTGGCTGACTGGTTGAATGAGTAGAATGTTCTGTTCTACCTGATACAGGAAGAAAGGGCTCTTTGCCTCTGAACTATTCCTTGGAATAAACTAGTATAGGTAAGGAGAGAGGGAAAAAGAAAGGAACAGACAGAGGGTGGGAAAGAAAAAGCACTACAGATAGAAAGGAGAAGAGTGATATACTGATTTGATTTTTTAGTTTGTACAACCTGAGAAAGAGAAGCAAAGGGATGAACTTCAGGTGGAACTTTTAAATATTTAAGGACACTGCAATGGCAAGTCAAAAGCCATCTGAATGTGTTGACTCTGTAGCACAGAGAGATGACACTACCGGTTCCTTCAAGACCTGAAGAGTCTGAACAAAACGATGAGCCCACCAACAATGACTTGCTTAAGCTGGTATATTGTCATTGAGAAGATGAATTCATGTGAAATTGTCATGTTTATGTTTCCTACATGTTGATAACAGCTATTTGTTTACAAAAATCTTAGATGGCAGGACTTATGTTTATGAAAAATACATAAATTAGGTGATGGTGCATACATAAAATATGAACTCCTTTCAGTTCAGTTCAGTTCAGTCGCTCAGTCGTGTCCAACTCTTTGCGACCCCGTGAACCGCAGCACGCCAGGCCTTCCTGTCCATCACCAACTCCCGGAGTTCACCCAAACTCATGTCCATCGAGTCGGTAATGCCATCCAGCCATCTCATCCTCTGTCATCCCCTTCTCCTCCTGCCCTTAATCCCTCCCAGCATCAGGGTCTTTACCAGTGAGTCAGCTCTTCGCATGAGGTGGCCAAAGTATTGGAGTTTCAGCTTTAGCATCAGTCTTTCCAATGAACACCCAGGACTGATCTCCTTATATAATAGTAATTCTGATAATCTGAGGAAATTTTAATTTAAAAAAGCATGAATAAAAATATGAGCTTAAGAGTTAGAGAAAGTAAAATCAACTGTTGTCTGTGTACACATTCCAGCTTTTAGTTCATCCGTATCTTCCTCTAGCTCAACTGTCTCATTCCTGAAGGGCTTCTGAAGACTTCAAAGCATTCTGAGTATATTGTTCTTTAAAATCCTTTTTGTACTTGTGTTGAAACGCATAAATTAGTGTTTTATAATATTTGTTTCTAATACTTATGTGCAAAATGCTGTCTTTTCACTGTTTCCCAAGTGAGATCTTTCTGGTTGATTCTGATATCATTTTCTATTTGTAGGGAAAGAGCAAATTAGCCAAGACGGTGGTGGTCAGGCTCTCTCACCATGTCCTTTCACTCTTGCCCCATGTTTTATAAATAATCATTATATAACAGTTGAGCTCACTTATAGCACTGCTCATGCACGTCACAAGGTACTCACTTGGCCACTGGCTACCTTTGTTCTGTAAGCATATATAAGCTCCACCTGAAAAAGCCCTTGCAGTTACATTTTGGCTGCATTATGGTGGTGAGGCTGTGTTATGGCTGTGACGGCTGGGTCAACCGCAAGAGGAGAGAATACAGCGTATCTGCTGCTAGTGCTGCTGTGCCAGTCAGGAGAAAATAAATGTGTTTGCAATTCCTACGACTCCATGAGTTTTCTTCCGGCTTCCCTGCTTGTGCCTTGCTTAGCATGGGTTCAATGAACACTATGCAAAGTGAGAGACAGTGAGACAGTGTTCATGGAGGCAGACACCATGTTACAACATAATCACTTATTATTTGATGATCCCTTTAAAACCAAGAAAATTTCAAATGTCAAGTAGAAATCAGACCACTTGTTTATATTTGATGTACATTTATCATTAAACAAAATATTAATATACCTCCTGAAAATGATTATGAGTGAGTGAAAATTGCTCAGTCATGTTGGACTCTTTGCAACCCCATGGACTGTAGCCCACCAGGCTTCTCTGTCCATGGAATTTTCCAGGCAAGAATACTGAAGTGCATTGCCATTCCCTTCTCCAGGGGATCTTCCTGACCCAGGGATTGAACCCAGGTTTCTGGCATTGCAGACAGATTCTTTACTATCTGAGCCACCAGGGAAGCCCAAAAATGATTCTACTATTTTCTAAAAGTTAGAAACAAATTGTAATTGAAAACTAGTATTTCAGATTATTTCTAAATTAACCACTGAATAACTATGTTATAAAAGTAGATGACTATTCAAACACTAGACTTTGTAATTAAAAATGCAAATGCTAAGGAATCAGACTAAGTATTGAAGTCCTGCCAAGAACTGAGGAAAACTGAGGACAGAAGAAGAGAATGTTCACTGAGTACCTCATACAAGCTAGGTTGTATGGTATAGGGCTCTTTTCCTCTACTAACTCATTTAATTCTTACAATTCTGAAAGAACGTATAGTACTTATTGTTCCCACTGTATAGAGTAAGAAATAAGCTCAGAGAAATTTGGTGCCTTCACCAAGATCTTAGAGCTACCACGAGGCGGGGCAGGCTGTGCACTCAGATGTCTCTGGTGGGCTCCATAGCTCAGTGTGGTGAGTTTTCCCGGGCACCTTGCTTCCCCACACATTTACATGGTGCAGTGGTTAAGGGAATGGAGTTGGTATTGATTTAGTTCAAAATATTGGGAGATTTTTTTCCAGATAACTTTCTGTTAATGAATTCTAATTTAATTCCATTGTGGTTAGAGAAAATTCTTCGTATGGCTTGAATTCTTTTTTTGTTGTTGTTGTTCAGTCATTCAGTTATGTCTGACTCTTTGTGACCCCATGGACTGCAGCATGCCAGGCTTCCCTGTCCTTCACTGTCTCTCGGAGTTTATTCAAAGTCATGTCCAGTGAATTCTTTTAAATTTTTTAAGACCTTTATTCCCAGTATATGATCTACTTTAATAAATGTCCCATGCACGCATGAGGAGAATGCATATTCTGCTGTTAAATGAAGAATTCTATATGTATCAATTAAGTTGTATCTGTTAATATTTTTAAGAATAAACTATTTTACTATTTTCCATAGTATATATCCTTAATGGTTTTTCTGGGTATTGAGAGAGAGCTATCGACATCTCTGACTCTAAAGATTGGTCTATTTCTCCTTGCAGTTCTATCACTTTTTGCTTAATTTTTAAAGTTCTGTTTCTAGGTGAAAAGTGTTCAAGGTTAAATGTCCTCTTGGTGAACCAACCCCTTTATCATTACAAAATGACTTTCTTTATCTTTGGTAATATTCTAAATACTCTGATTTCTTTCTCTGAACTCTATTTTGATTATAATGTAGCAACTCTAGCTTCTTTTTCAATCCATTACTTTTGGCCTCTTTGTTAAAATATTTTTTTATATAAAAATACATTTCTTATAGGCAACATACAGTAGAATCTTTCATTTTTATCCAACATGGCAATCTGTCTTTTAATGGGGATATTTAGATAAGGGCTTGGCAAACTATGTCCCACAGACTAAACTTCAGCCATGCCCATTCATTTGCATATCATCTGTGGCTGCCTTTAAGGTACAGGGGCAGAGTGGAGTGGTTGCAACAGAGACTGTATGGTCCAGATACCAAAAATATTTACTAATTGGACCTTTATAGAAAAAGTTTGCTGATCTCTGGTTTAGACCACTTATATTTAATTTGATTATTGATATGACTAGCTTTAAATCTGTCTTGCTATGTGTTTTCTGTTTGACCCATCTCATTGTTTTCCCCTCTTCTTCTGTCTTCTTTTGCATTATTTTAAAATTCAATTTCCAAATCTTTGTTAGTTTATTAGCTGTTACTCTTTGTTCTTCTATTTTTGTAGTTGGTTTAGAGTTTACAGAATATATTTTTAACTTTATGCAGTCTATCTTCTACTGATATGTCACTTTATATATTGTATAAGAATCTAAATATTCTCACTACCAAAACAACAAAGATAATTGTGTAAAGAATGTGTTAACTAATCTTATTGTGGTAATTATTTTGCTGTATATATATGTGTATGTGTGTGTGTGAGAGAGAGATCATCATGTTGTACATCATAAACTTACACAGTGTCACATGTCAGTTATATCTCCATAAAGCTGGGGGAAAGGGGGGGCTGTGGTGGTTGGTTAGTGGATATAACTAGAATGAAAGGATCCCTTCCTCCTTTCCTTAGATCTTCTGCCATTTTTCCCTACTCACCAATCCCAATCAAAAGTTAGAGGGTCCAGGAACTATTACTCTCATCCATTCAATTCAGGCTTTGGGGATAGAAAGCAGGGTTTCAAGGGTGCAGAGTGGCTCTAGGGGGGCAAAATGCAAGGAATCTCACTCAACCCATGCAGCAGGTGGAGAAATTCTCAGAGAGAAGGGTAATCTGCCAGGAAGATACCCCAGAAGGATCCACTGTACTTCCCAGCTCATTGTCAGTTTGCTCACCTGTTGCCCTATCTCTTGGCCCTTCTCTTATCTGGGAACTTCAGGGGAGATTTGTTATTTTCCTTTTTTGTAGTGATTCATTCTTCTCCTACTATCAGTCAATATGACTGAGTGGGATTCTGTCCTGCAAGGATGAGCACATGACTGAGGCCTGAGTGAACCAATATACCCAGTCTTGCCAGCTGTCATGGTTGGTCCAAGACTGAGTGCATGGTTCAGTTAGAATCTGACAGCCACAGTCAGTCTCTTGCTAAGAATGTAGGAAAGTGATGGGAAACATAGCTGCTCCCTTTTTGCCATCAGGAGGGACAATCCTGAGTCTGAAAAAGAAGCCAATCTGGCAGAAAACCAGCTTAAGAGCCCTGAATCCAGCTGTGCCTGAAGGTAGCTCACCACTGAACCCTGCAGTTAAGACAGCCAATAAATTACATTTTCATTTAAAACAAAGAATCTTACAACAGCATACTTCATCTCTCCCTTCCCAGCTATTGTGGTATTGTTGTCATATATTTTGCTTCTACATGCTATAGATGTCATATTAGATTATTAATTATAAAAATAGTCAATTATAAGGAAATTTAAATGATAAAAATATCATACTTATTCACATTGCTACCACTTTTGGTGTTCTGCATTCTTTTGTATAGATCCCTATTTCCATCTGGTATAATTTTCCTTCTGAATAAAGGACTTTTAACATTTCTTAGAGTGTGGGTGTACTGGTGATACATTTTTTTCAGCTTTTTCATTCTGAAAGATCTTTCTTTTACCCTCATGTTTTGAAAAATGTTTTCACTTTGTATAGACTTTCTAAGTTAGCAGCTCCCACTGCCATCCCCTCACCCCTGCCCAACCCTTCTTTCAGTACTTTCAGCCCCACTATCTTCTTGCTTACAGTGTTTATGATTTTTAGAAAATCTGCTCTCATCCTTATCTTTGTACTTCTATATATGTCTTTTATTCTCTAGTTGCTTTTAAGATTTTTTAATTGACATTTTTGAGCAACTGGATTATAATGTCTCTTGGTGTACTTGAGCTTTATTGAGCTCCTTGAATCTTCTTATTAAACTTTAAGTTTTTAGCCATTATTGCTTCAAGTATTCCTTCTGTCCTCGCTTTCTTGTCCTATGGGGTGTCCAACTGTACATATATTAGGCCACTTGAGATCTCTAGTCTTTCCCATTCTGTTCTTTTCCTCTATTTCTTTGCATTGATCGCTGAAGAAGGCTTTCTTATCTCTTCTTGCTATTCTTTGGAATTCTGCATTCAGATGCTTATATCTTTTCTTTTCTCCTTGGCTTTTCACTTCTCTTCTTTTCACAGCTATTTGTAAGGCTTCCCCAGACAGCCATTTTGCTTTTTTGCATTTCTTTTCCATGGGGATGGTCTTGATCCCTGTCTCCTGTACAATGTCATGAACCTCATTCCATAGTTCATCAGGCATTCTATTTATCAGATCTAGGCCCTTAAATCTATTTCTCACATCCACTGTATAAGCATAAGGGATTTGATTTAGGAGATACCAAGGGAACATTTCATGCAAAGATGGGCTCGATAAAGGACAAAAATGGTATGGACCTAACAGAAGCAGAAGATATTAAGAAGAGATGGGAAGAATACACAGAAGAACTGTACAAAATAGATCTTCATGACCTGGATAATCCCAATGGTGTGATCACTCATATAGAGCCAGATATCATGGAATGTGAAGTCAAGTGGGCCTTAGAAAGCATCACTACGAACAAAGCTAGTGGAGGTGATGGAATTCCAGTTGAGCTATTTCAAATCCTGCAAGATGATGCTGTGAAAGTGCTGCACTCAATATGCCAACAAATTTGGAAAACTCAGTAATGGCCACAGGACTGGAAAAGTTCAGTTTTCATTCCAATCCCAAAGAAAGGCAATGCCAAAGAATGCTCAAACTACCACACAATTGCACTCATCTCACACCTAGTAAAGTAATGCTCAAAATTCTCCAAACCAGGCTTCAGCAATATGTGAACCGTGAACTTCCTGATGTTCAAGCTGGTTTTAGAAAAGGCAGAGGAACCAGAGATCAAATTGCCAACATCCGCTGGATCATCAAAAAAGCAAGGGAGTTCCAGAAAAGCATCTATTTCTGCTTTATTGACTATGCCAAAGCCTTTGACTGTGTGGATCACAATCAACTGTGGAAAATTCCTCAAGAGATGGGAATACCAGACCACCTGACCTGCCTCTTGAGAAATCTGTATGCAGGCCAGGAAGCAACAGTTAGAACTGGACATGGAACAACAGACTGGTTCCAAATAGGAAAAGGAGTACGTCAAGGCTGTATATGGTCATCCTGCTTATTTAACTTCTATGCAGAGTACATCATGAGAAACACTGGGCTCGAAGAAGCACAAGCTGGAATCAAGATTGCCGGGAGAAATATCAATAACCTCAGATATGCAGATGACACCACCTTTATGGCAGAGAGTGAAGAGGAACTAAAAAGCCTCCTGATGAAAGTGAAAGAGGAGAGTGAAAAAGTTGGCTTGGAGCTCAACATTCAGAAAACAAAGATCATGGCATCCGGTCCCATCACTTCATGGGAAATAGATGGGGAAACAGTGGAAACAGTGTCAGACTTTATTTTGGGGGGCTCCAAAATCACTGCAGATGGTGACTGCAGCCATGAAATTAAAAGACGCTTACTCCTTGGAGGAAAAGTTATGACCAACCTAGATAGTATATTCAAAAGCAGAGACATTACTTTGCCAACAAAGGTCTGTCTAGTCAAGTCTATGGTTTTTCCAGTAGTCATGTATGGACGTGAGAGTTGGACTGTGAAGAAGGCTGAGCGCCAAAGAATTGATGCTTTTGAACTGTGGTGTTGGAGAAGACTCTTGAGAGTCCCTTGGACTGCAAGGAGATCCAAACAGTCCATTCTGAAGGAGATCAACCCTGGGATTTCTTTGGAAGGAATGATGCTAAAGCTGAAACTCCAATACTTTTGCCAACTCATGCGAAGAGTTGACTCATTGGAAAAGACTCTGATGCTGGGAGGCATTGGGGGCAGGAGGAGAAGGGGACGACAGAGGATGAGATGGCTGAATGGCATCACTGACTCGATGGTCGTGAGTCTGAGTGAACTCTGGGAGCTGGTGATGGACAGGAGGCCTGGTGTGCTGCGATTCATGGGGTCGCAAAGAGTCGGACACGACTGAGCGACTTAACTGAACTGAACTGAACTGAGGCCACTTGAATTTATTTCACAGCTCACTGATGCTCTTTGTTTGTTTGTTCTGGGCCTCTTAAAAGAGATAAATCTCATTGTATAGCTTCTATTGCTGTGTCTTCAGATTCATTAAACTTTTCTTCTGGAATGTTTAATTTTCCATTAATCCCATCCAGTGTATTTTTCATGTCAGATATTATAATTTTCATCTCTATAAATTCAGGTTAGATCTTTTTTATATCTTCTACATCTCTTTTTAACATGGTCAATTTTTCCTCTAGTTTTTTGGACATAAAGAAAACAGTTGTTATACCTGTTTTAATGTCCTTGTCTGAGAATTCTAACATCTGTGCCTTTCTGAGTCAATTTTTATTTGTTGATTTTTCTTCTCACTATGAGTTCTATTTTCCTATTCCCATGCATGGCAATTTTTTCATTGGCTGCATTGTGAATTTTACTTTGTTAAATGCTGGATATTTTTGTATTCTTATAAATAATCTTGAATTCTTTTCCGGGAGCAGTTTAGTTTCTTGGAATCAGCCTGATATTTTTTAAGGTCTTCCTTTTAAAATTTGTTAGGCAGGACCAGCTCAGCATTTAGTCTAGGGCTAATTATTCCCTACAATTCATGCAAGACCCTTCTGAGAACTTTACCCAGTCCCCTGTGAATTGTTGGCTTTCCAGTCTGGCTGGTGAGAACAGACATTATTATTGACATCATGTAAGTATTTGGTACTCTTATCTCTAATCCTTTCAGATTCATCTCCCTGGCTCTAGGTAGTTTCCCCATATATATGCACGGGTCACATATACATAATGGGGATTCTTTGCAGATATCCAGCATTCTTTCTCTGGGCAGCTCTCTTCTGAGAACACTCAACTGTGAATTCTAGCCACATAGATCTCCCTGGACTCTTAGGAAAGTCTCCTCAACTCAGAATCTGCCAAACTCCACCTGGATTCCCACTCCCTCTACCATAGCCTTAAATCTATTTCAGGGTCCTAAATTAGAGTAATGATAGGGGTTACCTTGTCTGTCTCTTATCTCTAGGAATCACTGTCCTTCACTGCCTGATGTCCAGAGTCTTGAAACCATTGTTTTCTATCTTTTCTCCAGTGTTTTAGTTGTTTCATAAAGGAGAGTAAATCTGGTTCCTATTAGTCCACCTAAGTCAAATACAGACATGTGGGACTTTGTGTTTAGCTCTCAGTTTTGAAGGTGGAGGGGTTGTATCAGTTCTCAATTCCTGGCTATATAAACTTGGCAAATTATCTAACTTCTCCAAGTCTTATTTTTTCTATGTCCAAATGGGAATAATAATGTTAGAGTGATTAAGATTACATTGATGAAAAGCATTCAGCACAAGGCTTGACATATAGTAAACATGTTAATAATGGAGACTATATTTGATGCTGGGAGGGATTGGGGGCAGGAGGAGAAGGGGATGACAGAGGATGATATGGCTGGATGGCATCACCGACTCGATGGACGTGAATTTGAGTGAACTCCAGGAGTTGGTGATGGACAGGGAGGGCTGGTGTGCTGTAATTCATGGGGTCGCGAAGAGTCGGACAAATCTGAGCGACTGAACTGAACTGAACTGAACTGAAGGGTTGAAATCAGATGATCTTCGCAGGCTATTCTGATCTAAAATTTTATGATTTTATTAATTCAATTTTGGAAATTATCAATATATGGCACAATTAAAAAAAATTAAAGTATACCCTCAATATTCATTTTAGCCATACATTTATTATACATAAAGGAAAATTTATATTTTTTAAAATGACAACTTTATTCCTGTAAAATTTTACTTTATAACTTGTTTCTCATAAATTTGATTAAAAGGACACTGAAATACATTAGGACTTACTAGGTCATATGTCTCTTCTATTTTAAAGAAGAATTTGAGATTTTCTTTGCCTCCCCCTTTAATGCTGGAATTGATTATTTTTTGAAGTAAACTTGTTCTCCCATTCATCTAGTGAGGATGTAAGGTTTCCTTTGTTTTAATTATTGGTTTCTACAAGCTCTATGTATTATTTAAAATGAGGTCAACAGTATAATTGAAAATGTCCCATAATGTGATGTTTTAGTAATAATCCCATAATGTGATTGGAGTTTGTTTAGGGCACTACAAAGTGATAGGCAGTAAGTGACTATCACTTATTGTAAGCAGTCTGGCTGTAGGACATTTTTTAATTACAACATTTTAACTGAAAAGTACCAACACTGCATTTGGAGCCAATGTAAAATGTTCAGCCTGCAAATTAATTTGCTTTCTTCACATCAAAGCAATACTCGAAATAAACAAAAATCCATGACAATTAGTAAATACTCAGTTATTTTAAAATGTGCCATCCTTGTTGCATAGCAACTATTGATTCTATTATGTGCTTTTTACATACTCTAAAATAATTAAGCACAGGCATAAATTGCTATCTACTTGTTTTTGAATGTTAAAAGCATTTAAGTTATGAAGTTTATTCTAATATGTGTATTATATATTTGTAAAGGGAACATTTCATTCCTATGCAAAGGCACAGTGACCCAAGAAAGAGATGACAATGTCATATTAGTGATTCTTCTTTCTCATGAGAGGACTTTCAGGGAACTTTTTATTCATAGTCTCGATAACTAACTCAGCCAAGGATAATTATCATTCATTGGCTTTACTGGTCTGGATGTTGATTTACTGCTAAACTAAATGATAAAATTTATTAACAAAAAGTCATGTCCTCTCAAAAAATGAAATATCCATTTATATTATAGAAAATTATATGAGCCAAATACATCTATGATATAATTAATTTATTAGAAAGATATCCATGATCTTAATAAGAACTTAGAGAATCTTATATAGATTTATTTTCATCAATAAATTAACTTAGCATAAAGCAAGAGCATACACTTATATGGTCAGATGCTAACACTAACTTGGTCTACATGCTGTGTTAGCACTTTAGGCACAGGGCACACTGAGCAGCAGTACTAGACTGGATCATAAGTGCTGAGATTTCTTCTCCAGTGGATTAATATCTGAAGGATGTTGGTGATGTGTGATCATGGAGACGAGGAACTTCTACATAAGCAAAGGCAGGAAAGTTCACTCTCTCAGTTGAAGAGGAACTAAGGAGTTTGAGGGAAAGATCTGTGAATCTCTACAAACATTACTTCCATCAGTGAAATTTATTTCTTTTTTAATGTCTATCTATTTATTTACTTAGCTGTGTGGGGTGTTAGTTGTGGCATGCGGGATCTTTTAGTTGTGGCATGCAAACTCTTAGTTGTAGCATGTGGGATCTAGTTCCCTAACCAGGGATCAAACCTGGGCCCCTGAATTCGGAGTGTGAAATCTTAGTCATTGTACTACCAAGGAAGTCTCTATCAGTGAAATTTCTGACTCACAAGATGGGACCAAAAAGAAAAGGATGAAATGTTTATAATATCTCTTTATACATATAGCCAGGGCTTTCCAGGTAGCTCAATGGTAAAGAATCCGCCTGCCAATGCAGGAGACGCAGGTTCAATCCCTGGTTTGGGAAGATCCCCTGGAGGAGGAAATGACAACCCACTCCAGTATTATTGCCTGGAGAATCCCATGGACAGAGGAGGCTGGTAGGTTACAGTCCATGGGATCACAAAGAGTCAGACAAGACCGACTGACTGAGCGTGCACACATACATATAGTCAAACTACCCTTCAAAGTGTAATTTCCAGTCCCTTAAAGAGTATGAATGAAAAACTGTCTAATGACCTTCATCACAAGACAAAAGAGAAGCTGTAAAAAATAATCTCTCACTGCTTTAATTTGGATTTTTATTAAAGGTAGGTGGATCATCTTTTCACACTTATAAACATGGATTGGTAAGGATATGGGAAGTGAATAAGAATAGATTAGTCAACTGAGTACACTGAGGCTAAAAATAATATTTAAAGAATTAAAGGGGTGTGGTCTTTAGAGAAGGAGGAGAAGAAAAAGCCTATGCCACAAAATAAAATGAGATACAGAGTCCATATTCTCAAATTTTCATCGTTGCCCATATGGAACTGCTGTTATAGTGATCATCTTTGTTATAGACCGAATGGGCTACAACACATTCCCAAACAACAAGGGAAGGGAGATTGATTTATAGAGGGCCAGACTGGATGCGACCAACTGTGTGAAGGCTGGAAAGGAAAGTGACAAGTTTAGAATTGACCTGAGCCAGCAACAACACCTAGAGGATTTCATTTGTAGATGGCAGATTTGGGGATTCCAGGTGGAGATGTTAGTGTGAAAGTGGCCACTGCTTGCTGCTTAGGGTTACAAATTATAAGGTCTAGTCACCAAGAAGAATCTAGTGATAACCAAACAGTCTGTCAGGACTTCAGTCAAGTTATCTGAATTTCAGTAGCCAGCTCTAGTTCTGATGCACATGTGAGACATAATCAGAAAACCAAGACAGAAGGCTAGAGCTAGGATTAGGTACTGGTAAAGGAAGAGACCCAGCTGGTTGCAAAGGTTTCAGCACAGTATGCATGATAAAGCCAAGGAATCAGTCAAAAAATACTGGTAGTTTATAACAGGGAAATGATGTCTAGCCTTAATGACTAGAGCTGTGCAAGGCCTGAGAAAGCAAAGGCTAATAATTTTAAAAGTATAATTTGCATTCTTTAAAGTTATGAAAGAAGTATATACTCACTGCTGAAAATTTGAAAATATAGAAAACTCTGAAGACAAAAATCAATGAAAAAGTTTTTCATACTCTAAAAGCAAACATTTTCTTTGTAAATAGTGAGCTAAATACTTATTTTACTGCCAAAAGTTCATAACTGAATATTTTTAAGTCATTTTTCATTCTCTTTTATTATCTTCTTAAAGGCAGAGAAACTGTAAGAATGAATTAATGTTCCCCTGTTTTTAAGGATAGGGTCAAATGCAGATTCTGTCATTTTATGGGGAAAAACAGTAAATATTTAAAAGCAGAAATTATGCTTTTACATGAGAACGAAAAGCTATCTTAAACTTATAAGGTTTCAAATTCTATTTTTACCTTTTAATTTCCTATTTGTCTAATATTTTGGAAAAAACACATATCATAAGCATGTTTGGTCTAGGAAGTTCCGGAAGGAATCAAAGGTGTGCATAGAAGCAAAGAAACCTATTAGAAGTAGTCTGGCAAATGGACAGAATTTTTAAAAAGCAAATAAGACACATGCTGCTGAAAGTCACATTTTCGTTACCTTCTCCCTCCAGTTATCATCATTCAGCAGCTTCTGTCTAAGGGTTTCCTGCAGCTGCTCGACGCTTTTCTGATGTGAAATCAGCATCAACTCCCTGAAAACCATAAACACAACAAATGAGTCAAGACATACCCATAACACTCTTCCTAAATTACAATTCCTGGCTCTAGAGATTATTTCACAACTCAATCTGTATATTCTTCCCCTTAGGAAAAAACATATGATATTACATACCATTTTAACTGTTAACAGCAATTTTAAAACACTGGCAACAAGGTCAGGCTTAATTTTTGCTTAATAAGCATTATTATTATTTTTATATGAAACAGTAACAACATATGTAGAGTTAGAAATATAATAAAATACTAAACATTGCGGTTCCAAAGTTTCTGATTAAATTCTGACACTAGACAATAGATAATATTTTGTTACTTTAAAAAAGGAAAATATGCTGGGGTATGCCACAAAATCACCACATTTGTGGTTTCTGCTAGATTTATTTTCCTTTAATTTATCTCACATGCTAATAGGAACAAACCAAATTAAGTAAAGGGTAATGTCTGAGATGTAGCATAGTACAAAACATAATAGAAAATAGGAGAGAAAACACAAAGAACATTTTAATCTTTTAATCCAGGTAATTGGCTCTTAAAGCTAAGTTTGTGACCCTCTGAGTGGAAGCAAGTGCGAGAGATTTATGAGAACATTCACAGAGGCACTGAAATTAAGCCTTTAAATATTATACTTCAGTTCAGTCGCTCAGTCGTGTCTGACTCTTTGTGACCCCCATGGACTGCAGCACACCAGGCTTCCCTGTCCCTCACCAGCTCCCGAAGCTTGCCCAAATTCATGTCCATCACGTTGGTGATGCCATCTAACCATCTCATCCTCTGTCAACCCCTTCTCCTCCTGCCTTCAATCTTTCCCAGCATCAGGGTCCTTTCTAATGACTCAGTACTTCACATCAGGTGGCTAAAGTATTGGAGTTTCAGCTTCAAAATCAGTCCTTCTAACTGCTGCTTCTTGACCTGCATACAGATTTCTCAGGGGGCAGGTCAGGTGTTCTGATATTCCCATCTCTTTAAGAATTTTCCACAGTTTGTTGTGATCCACCTAGCCAAAGTCTTTGGCATAGTCAATAAACCAAAAGTAGATGTTTTTGTGGAACTCTCTTGTTTTTCTGATGATCCAGCCACCCTGTGGCTCAGTTAGTAAAGAATCTGCCTGCAATGCAGGAGACCTGGGTTCAGTTCCTGGGTTGGGAAGATCCCCTGGAGAAAGGAAAGGCTACTCACTCCCAGTATTTAATATTATACCAGAAATTGTGGCAAAAGCATGCCTTTTGGTCAGGGAGTCCCACACCCCCTTCTATAATCACCATCAGTTCAGTTCAGTTCAGTTCAGTTGCTCAGTCATGTCCGACTCTTTGCGACCCCATGAATCGCAGCATGCCAGGCCTCCCTGTCCATCACCAACGCCCAGAGTTCACTCAGACTCATGTCCATCGAGTCAGTGATGCCATCCAGCCATCTCATCCTCTGTCGTCCCCTTCTCTTCCTACCCCCAATCCCTCCCAGCATCAGAGTCTTTTCCAATGAGTCAACTCTTCAAATGAGGTGGCCAAAGTACTGGAGATTCAGCTTTAGCATCATTCCTTCCAAAGAAATCCCAGGGTTGATCTCCTCCAGAATGGACTGGCTGGATCTCCTTGCAGTCCAAGGGACTCTCAAGAGTTTTCTCCAACACCACAGTTCAAAAGCATCAGTTCTTCAGCACTCAGCCTTCTTCACAGTCCAACTCTCACATCCATACATGACCACTGGAAAAACCATAGCCTTGACTAGATGCACCTTAGTTGGCAAAGTAATGTCTCTGCTTTTGAATATACTATCTAGGTTGGTCATAACTTTTCCTCCAAGGAGTAAGTGTTTTTTAATTTCATGGCTGCAATCACCATCTGCAGTGGTTTTGGAGCCCAAAAAAATAAAGTCTGACACTGTTTCCACTGTTTCCCCATCTATTTCCCATGAAGTGATGGGACCAGATGCCATGATCTTCGTTTTCTGAATGTTGAGCTTTAAGCCAACTTTTTCACTCTCCTCTTTCACTTTCATCAGGAGGCTTTTTAGTTCCTCTTCACTCTCTGCCATAAGGGTGGTGTCATCTGCATATCTGAGGTTATTGATATTTCTCCCGGAAGTCTTGATTCCAGCTTGTGTTTCTTCCAGTCCAGCGTTTCTCATGATGTACTCTGCATAGAAGTTAAATAAGCAGGGTGACAATATACAGCCTTGACGTACACCTTTTCCTATTTGGAACCAGTCTGTTGTTCCATGTCCAGTTCTAACTGTTGCTTCCTGGCCTGCATACAGATTTCTCAAGAGGCAGGTCAGGTGGTCTGGTATTCCCATCTCTTGAGGAATTTTCCACAGTTGATTGTGATCCACACATAACCCTTCTTATTTTCTGTGTAAGTGATTCTTCTCCATTGCTTATTCCTCTTTCTAATCCCTTTGTTTTTCATCATCATCCTCTTTCGCAGATTTGTGACTTTGTGACTTTCATTTGTGACTTCCTGTTAAACATCTCCACTCTGATGAGCCATCAACACTAAAGATTCCATATGTCAAGAAAGAAATTCATCATCATCTCCCACAATGTTGCCTTTCTTTCGGACTTTGAAAGCTTCAACAATCAAAATCTTTAGCATGAAATCCCTGAGTCATCGCTGACTCTTCCTTCTTGTTCTGCCGTATCCATTCAGTGTATATGTGTGTGTGTGTGTTAGCTGCTCAGTCACATCTGACTCTTTGCAACCCCATGGACTATAGCCCACCAGGCTACCCTGCCCATGGGATTCTCCAGGCAAGAATACTGGAGTGGTTAGCCATTCCCTTCTCCAGGGATCTACCTGACCCAGGGATTGAACCCCAGTCTCCTGCACTGCAGGCAGACTCTTTATCATCTGAGTCACCAGGGAAGCCCTTCCATTCAGTAACAAGTTCTATGTATTCTGCTCCTTGGTGTACCTCAAACTATTTCCTCCCTTCCTTTATGACTACCAACAGTTAAGGTTATTGACTTCATTTCCCCCCTAGAGTATTGTGATAGATTGTCAACCTATTGCTTGATCTCTATTCTTGCCTCACTCTTAGAATATTATTAAACATTTTTTAATAAAAATAGTGCCTACATTTCTAGGCTAGAAAATTTTGAGGTCACAAAGACAGCTGGACTTGGTAACCAGGATTACATTATTCAAGTGATGATGATTGAAAAGGATAAAACTCCTTAGACTTCTTTTTAGAAATGTGTCAGACTAGGTACCTTGACAACTTTTCTACTGAAAATAAGTGTTTTTTCACTTATTAAAAAAAAGTCTTAAAATTCATTAGTGACCAGGACAAAAAGTTAGGAAGATGAAGGACACACAAATCAAGAAAAAGAACAGGAAAATGTTATCAGTGGAAAACTAGTGAAATTTGAATAAAGTCTGTAGGTTAGTTAATTGTATTATACCCATATTAATTTCTTAGTTTTTACAGATGTGCCATGGTTATAAAAAATGGGACCAAGGAAACAAATCCTTTTACTGTCTTTGTTAACTTTTCTGTAAATACAAAATTACTCCAAACTTCATTAAAAAAAAAATGAAGTGAAAGGAATAACTCCAACAATAAATTGAGAATTAAAGCTAACTCTCACCTTGAAGGTACTTTCCAAATATGATGTACTTGATCATTAAATTTCACAGCCATGAAGGGCACTGGAGTCAGGAGAGAAAGGAAGAGCTTGAGAGGAAACTTATCTGCATAAAATTGTGTCTCAAAGAGCAACACATGCAGTATGTCATTTCTGTCATACTGTATGTCAGAATATGAAATTCACACCCAGTATGTACAAAATACAAAAAAGATCTCCTGTCAAGGAACAAAACCCAAATTTCTAGCTTGAATTTTGGTGCTAAGTGGAGGGGAAAATACAAATCTCTCACAAGAATTTGTAAACACAAGCCAATACTAATGCAGGTTTTTATCCTGAACTCACACTACCTGAGTGTCCCCAAAAGCCTCAAATTGAGGAGATATCATAAAATTGTGCTAGGATACCCTTGTCTCTAGATGCCTGGTAGAAAAAACACCAACATTTTGGGGAGAAACCAATTTAAATCTGAAACTCAAAGAATTCCTACAGATTTCAAGACCCATGAGATCATAATTTTAAAACTCACAAATTTAGTTTTTAAAAAGCCAGTAAGAGGAAGAATGAGCAGATACAAATGACAGCATAATCAAAGTCACAAATTCTAAAGTATTTTCAGATATAGAATATAAAATAAGGATATTTAGTATGTTAGAAGAAATGAAAGATTAACTTAAATGACTAATGAAATCTGAAAAGAACCAACTGAATTTGTAGAAATAAAACATAATAATTGAGATGAAAACACAGTAGATGATCCTACAGCAGATTACTCACAGTTAAAAAATGAAGTAATAAGCTGAAAGGGAGATTCAAAAAATTATACAGGGTGCAGTACAGGAAGCACTTCATGTGAAATGCCGGGCTAGATGAAGCACAAGCTGGAATCAAGATTGCTGGGAGAAATATCAATAACCTCAGATATGCAGATGACACCACCCTTGTGGCAGAAAGTGAAGAGGAACTGAAGGATGTCTTGATGAAAGTGAAAAGAGGATAGTGAAAAAGCTGACTTAAAACTCAACATTCAGAAAACTAAGATTATGGCATCTGGTCCCATCACTTCATGGCAAATAGATGTGGAAACAATGGAAACAGTGAGAGACTTTATTTTTGGGTGCTCCAAAATCACTGCAGATGGTGACTGCAGCCATGAAATTAAAAGTACACTTTCTCCTTGGAAGAAAAATTATGACCAACCTAAACAGCATATTAAAAAGCAGAGACATTACTTTGCCAACATAGGTCTGTCTAGTCAAAGCTATGGTTTATCCAGTAGTCATGTATGGATGTGAGAGTTGGATTGTGAAGAAAGCTGAGCATTGAAGAATTGATGCTTTTGAACTGAGGTGTTTGAGAAGACTCTTGAGAGTCCCTTGGACTGCCAGGAGATCCAACCAATCCATCCTAACTCAGTCCATGACTGAGTGACTGAACTGAACTGAGTACAGGAAGTAAAAAATATGTAAAATAAAAAAGAGCTTGACATATGGAGGACAGAGTGAAAAGATCTAGTATTTATCTATTTTTCATTTCAGAAGCAAAAGAAAGAGAAAGGGAGAGGAAGGACATTACAACAAATCTAGGGAGCCCAAAGGATTCCAAGCAAGATAAATAAAAACAAATCTCATATCTGGGACCTGATAGTGAAAATGAATAATACTGAAGTTAAAGAGACCTCAAAAGAAGATGGAGAGGAAACAAAACATTATCTTCAAAGGAACTCAAACATAGTGAAAGCTTCAGTTCAGTTCAGTCGCTCAGTCATGTCCGACTCTTTGCGACCCCATGAATCGCAGCATGCCAGGCCTCCCTGTCCATCACCAACTCCCGGAGTTCACTCAGACTCACGTCCATCGAGTCAGTGATGCCATCCAGCCATCTCATCCTCTGTCGTCCCCTTCTCCTCCTACCCCCAATCCCTCCCAGCATCAGAGTCTTTTCCAATGAGTCAACTCGTCACATGAGGTGGCCAAAGTACTGGAGTTTCAGCTTTAGCATCATTCCTTCCAAAGAAGTCCCAGGGCTGATCTCCTTCAGAATGGACTGGTTGGATC
This sequence comes from Capricornis sumatraensis, assembly GCF_032405125.1. Classification (NCBI taxonomy): domain Eukaryota; kingdom Metazoa; phylum Chordata; class Mammalia; order Artiodactyla; family Bovidae; genus Capricornis; species Capricornis sumatraensis. The sequence continues at coordinate 216,704,150 of NC_091069.1, forward strand.
TCCTTGCAGTGCAAGGGACTCTCAAGAGTCTTCTCCAACACCATAGTTCAAAAGCATCAATTCTTTGGTGCTCAGCCTTCTTCACAGTCCAACTCTCACATCCATACATTGAAAGCTTACTCTCCAGTAAAAACAAGGAAGGCCAAAGACAACAACATTAAAAACCCCATGAGAAAATAACCATCAACCTGAAGTAGGGTACCCAGCAAAACTATCTTTCAGAAAGAGGCTGAAATAAAATATGCTCAGAAAAATAAAATCTTGTGTTTACTGACAGTTAAAGGACTGCTAAAAAATATGCTTTGCAGGAAGGAATATGATCTCAGAAGGAAAGTCAGATGATCAAGAAAAAATGCTGAGCAAAGGAACTGGCAAACATACAGGCAGGGAGGGCTTCTTGGGTGTGTCATCAGGATAGTTGCATAGGGCCTATACGCTGAAGGAGACTGCACTTCAGGTTTAATGCTCTGTGGTCACCATTGAGGAGTTAACTTTATCTTTGTATCTGTGCTTTGTAAGTGAGGTCTGATAGGACAGTCAGGCATGTACTAGGGGCTTGGAATCTTGGCTTACACATAGTCCCACCTCCTGCCATCCTCTGTTTCTAGTGAGAATGCAGGCCTGGGCACAGGCAGGGGAGGGTTGGGTCTGCTAACTGCGTCCCATTTGCTGAGTCTGCGGCAGGTCCCTGGTGCCTGTGAGAGCCTGCATCCATGCTGGGATTTCTCTGTGCCCAAGGGAGCACAAGATTCAATAGCAAATAAACAAAAAAAGACCATGACCAGTTGAGAGAGAGATGTTATGGAAAGGAAAATCTTCTTTGTCTTTTTTTGAAGAGGCTCCACATTTTCATATTGTGCTGGACCTTGAAAATTATGTAGAGACTCTATATGTAGGTCCTTCTAAATAAATACCACCTGTATAAAAAATTAGTTTTGACTGCATATAATTAGTGGGGCTATCAAAAGATCAGAACTAGAACACTAAACAAAAATGTAGAATGTATGTCAGGATGGCAACAATCAGAGCTCAAGTGTTATTCAAGAGAAGTTTGAGATATTCAAGAGAAGTTTGCATTATTCAGGATATATTAATTTTGGACTTCATTAAGTTTTCATGGCAAAAATCTCAAAAATAACCACTAAAAGAATAAAATATGCCACTAGAAGAAGATGCACTAAGAATATAAAAGAAACTCTAACAACACTGCCCCTGTCCAAGGCCCAAAAGGAGAAAGAGTACAGAAAAGGAGGGAGAAATAGAAAGCTTAGAGTAACAATCATAATAAGGGCAAATAAACTAAACACATGAGTTAAAAGACAGAAACAGGCTTGATAAATACAAACTCTAGCAATAGACTCTTTGTAAAAGACATTCCTAAAACATAAGGACATGAAAAGATTTCTAACAGGGACATATTAAAGAAAAAGAAGTATGCAACTATATCAATATCAGACAAAATAGACTTTAAGACAAAAGTTCATTACTCTGGGCTGATAATACTAACAGGATAATTCACTATGAATATTCTAAACATATAGCACCTATTAAAAAACCCTCAAAATATATAAAGCAAAACTTTTTGGAACTTAAAGGAAACACTGTCAAACCCACACCATAGCGGTAGAATTAAACACAGCTTCTTTAGTTATAGTAAGACAATCTGGGACCACTGTATAAGAGATGAAAGTGTACACTGCATAACTCTAGGCTGTTATGTGAATGGTTCTCCTGAAATATGTATTGTAGCAACCTATGGTCAGCCAGATAATTAATTCAGTAAAAATTATAGAGGACTTAATGCAAATAAGATTAATTTCAGGGATACTGATTTAAGATACCCAATTAGTGGGAAAATATACAAATATTTTTCAGTTTACATGGAATTGACCACATACTAGGCCAGAACATAAATTTCAACAAATTTTAAAGACTATAAACCTGTATATTCCAAAATGGTAGCCACTAGTCATATGTCGGTGAAAGCAATGGCACCCCACTCCAGTACTCTTGCCTGGAAAATGCTATGGACGGAGGAGCCTGGTGGGCTGCCATCTATGGGGTCGCACAGAGTCAGACATGACTGAAGTGACATAGCAGCAGCAGCAGCAGTCACATGTAGCTTCCAAGCAATTAAAGTATAACTTGTCCAAATTAGAATGTGCTATAAATGTAAAATACACAGCAGATTTGAAAACTCAAAAAAATCTAAAATGTCTGATAATTTTAATAGATGATTAGATATTTAAATAATAGTTTGGATATACTGGGTTAACTAAAATATATTAAGATAAATTTTACCTGTTTATCTTTACTCTTTTAATGTGGCAATTAAATTTGTAAAAATTACATACGTGGCTCACATTATACCTCTATTGAACAGCACTGTGATAATCTATATTCTCTGAATACAAAGAAATATCAGTAAGAAAAGATAAATATCTCCATGTATTTGGAAATTAAAAAAAAATGTGTTTCTGATTAACTCGGCTCAAATGAAAAATCATAATTGACATTTAAAATACTTAGAATTGAATAATAATGAAATTTCTACACATCAAAAGTTATGAAATATAGCTAAAGCAGAAAAGATAAGCAAATTGTGGTATACTTTAGAACATAATGCAGATGAAGAAATGAATGATTTTCAGCTACATGTAACATCATGGACAAAAATCCCAGGGATATAATCTTGAGCATAAAGAGTAAATCACTGAGTAATGCATATAGTATAATTTTAGTTCCATGGAGACAAAATATATGCAAAATCTTTTTGTCTGGAATACAAACATACTCAGTTAAATTATGTGCACGCGTGCTCAGTTGCGTCCGACTTTGCAACTCCATGGATTATAGCACACCAGGGCTCTTGTTCATGGAGTTTTCTAGGCAAGAATACTCGAGTGGGTTGTAATTTTGTTCTCCAGATGATCTTCCAAGACCCAGGGATTGAACCCATGTCTCGTGCATCCCCAAACTGGCAGGCTGATTCTTTATTGCTACTGCCACCTGGGAAGCCTCAGTAAAATTATAGAGTGAAGCAAAGGAACAATGGGTGTTTTCTGTAGTATTTTGTGGATGCCTTTAATCAGTGTGAGGAATTACCCTTCTCTTCAAGGATGCCACGTGGTGGAATTAGGGTGAAGTACCAAGGGACTTCAATGCTAATGGTAAGCTTCTTTTTCCTAAACTGAGTGTTCATTGTATTGTAGTTCTTCACACTTTCAGTTCAGTTCAGTTCAGTCACTCAGTCGTGTCCGACTCTTTGCGACCCCATGAATTGCAGCACGCCAGGCCTCTCTGTCCATCACCATCTCCCGGAGTTCACCCAAACTCATGTTCATCAAGTCGGTGATGCCATCTAACCATCTCATCCTCTGTTGTCCCCTTCTCCTCTTGCCCCCAATCCCTCCCAGCATCAGGGTCTTTTCCAATGAGTCAACTCTTCGCATGAGGTGGCCAAAGTACTGGAGTTTCAGCTTTAGTATCAATCCTTCCAATGAACACCCAGGACTGGTCTCTTTTAGGATGGACTGTTTGGATCTCCTTGCAGTCCAAGGGACTCTCAAGAGTCTTCTCCAACACCACAGTTCAAAAGCATCAATTCTTTGGCACTCAGCTTTCTTCACAATCCAACTCTCACATCCATACATGACTACTGGAAAAACCATAGCCTTGACTAGATGGACCTTAGTCGGCAAAGTAATATCTCTGCTTTTGAATATGCTATCTAGGTTATTCATAACTTTCCTTTCAAGGAGTAAGTGTCTTTTAATTTCATGGCTGCAATCACCATCTGCAGTGATTTCGGCACCCAAAAAATTAAAGTCTGACACTTTTTCCCCTGTTTCCCCATCTATTTGCTGTGAAGTGATAGGACCAGATGCCATGATCTTAGTTTTCTGAATGTTGAGCTTTAAGCCAACTTTTTCACTCTCCTCTTTCACTTTCATCAGGAGGCTTTTTAGTTCCTTTTCACTGTCTGCCATAAGGGTGGTGTCATCCGCATATCTGAGGTTATTGATATTTCTCCCGGCAATCTCGATTCCAGCTTGTGCTTCCTCCAGCCCAGCATTTCTCATAATGTACTCTGCATATAAGATAAATAATCAGGGTGACAATATACAGCCTTGACGTACTCCTTTTCCTATTTGGAACCAGTCTGTTGTTCCATGTCCAGTTCTAACTGTTGCTAACTGACCTGCATATAGGTTTCTCAAGAGGCAGGTCAGGTGGTCTGTTATTCCCATCTCTTGAGGAATTTTCCACAGTTTATTGTGATCCACACAGTCAAAGGCTTTGGCATAGTCAATAAAACAGAAATAGATGTTTTTCTGGAACTCTCTTGCTTTTCTGATGATCCAGCATCACACTTTAAACCTATCTAAATTTTTTATGTATCTACTCAATATTTATAAAAATAACTAGCCTGAGCAATAGTAGTATGGGTGTTTGGATAAAAGAATATTAAAGTGAAAGACCAAGGAGAAGAAATTGGCAAGTGAGCAGCAGGGTGGACTTTCCTGCCCACTAGGCACACTATGGACAGGACAGTGTCATCAAGCCCTGGAGAGAAAGAGGTGCATGAGGACAGGGTCCCTGTCCAGATGGTGCTCAAAATCCAGCAATATAAAAGGAAGATTTATCTTTTAAAATGTGAGGCAGATCTAGCAGGTTCTGATGCTTGCTCAGCAGTCTCTAGGCTAGAGAAGAGGAAGCGAAGCAGAAGGAACAAAAGAATGAGGACAGCAAAAGTAGGATTACACTAAAACCTCGTTTGTGGCTTTCTTCCAAATATTTGGCCATTCCTGTCTCCTTTGCAGACTCATCTTTATCTGCCTGTCAATTACATGTTCATGTTCCTCAGCACTTCATTCTGGGGCCTCTTTTTCTCTCTCTCTCCCCCGTTTCTCTAACTGATCTTATCCATGCCTATGGTTAAAATGCAATATAGTTGCTGACAACTCCCAGATTTTATCTCCACTGCACATCTGTTCTGTTAGTATCTGACTCATGTTTCCAACTCTCCACCTGATTGCTCTTTTAATTTCAGAATCATCCAAAACTCAACATGTCTGTAATCTCAGAGGCTTACAATGTCAAAGTTTATTTTTTTGCTCATATGTCATCTGCTGCTCTGCTCCTCATGTTTTGTTCTAGGATGTAGCCCAAGGAGCAACTCCTACCTGGGAATGCTGTTTTTGTGGCAGACAGAAGAGAAAAATCGCCCAAACACAGGATCTGTTAAAGCTTCTGCTCAGAAATCAGTACATGTCACTTCTCTCATATTTCAATGGCAAGAACAAATCAAATGGACATGTTTGATGTGAATCAGGTGTGGACAGTATAGTCCTCTTATTAGGAGGTGCACAGTAAACCAACAGGCACCCTGTGGAGTCCATCACAACTCTGAAATCCAACTGGAAGGAACTGTGAGGATTTCTACTCTGAAGGTGAAGAAAAATCCTTGCTTAGACTGTGGTTCTTTCACCTGGGAGTAATTTCTCAGTCCATTTTTCACCACAGCTCCTGGCTTTCCTATCTGAGATGTACTTTATTTTTTTCATTATACAGTCTTACCACATCAGAAGGGGGCATTAGAGATTTTGCCCCATTGAGAGATAGCTTTTTTCACCTATTTCCTACCCATAGATTTGGAGGAGAAATGGCTTCGAGAGAATAATAATAAAAACAGATTTGTTTTGATATAGTTGAAAACAATCAAATACATTTTAAAAGCATATACTAGAGGGATGAGTTTTAAAGGTATATATAAACATATGTGTGCAAAACCAAAATAATGTGTGTAAAATCAAAATAATGACATTTCTATTATCCCCCAAAGTTTCACCATGCCCTTTTTAAATCCTTCACTCCTGCCTTCTTGCCCTCAGAAATCAAGAGTTAGCTTTCTGTCTATACATTGGTTTGTATTTTCAGAATTCTATAAAAATTCTCCATAATATCATACAATATATTCTTTTTTGTTTGGTATCTTTTACTTGGCATAATTCCTTTTCAATCTGTCCATGTTGTACCATGAAGTAATAGTTCATTATCTTTTTTGCTGAGTAATATTTCATCAACTGGATATACCATAATTTGTTTATCCATTCATCTGCTGATGGACATTTAGGTTGTTTCACAGGTTTTGGCTTTTAGAAACATAGCTATTAATATCTGTGTACAAGTATTTGTATGGATATTTCCCTTTATTTCTCTTGGGTAAATAGCTAGGCGTGAAATAGCTAGGTAGCAAGGTAAGTAAGTGTATATTAAACTTTTTAAGAAACTTTCATACTGTTTTCCAAAGAGTTGTACTGTTTTACATTCCAGCCAGCAGCCAGTCTTTCCACATTTTACCAACAATTGGTAATGTTCAGGCTTTTTAATTTTAGCTGTTCTAAAAGTGTGTGGTCATGGGACTTCCCTATAGGTCCAGGGTTAAGCCCCCATGCTTCCACAGCAGGAGGCATGGGTTCAATCCCTGGTCTGGGAGCTAAGATCCCACATGCCAAGAGGTGTGGGCAAAAAAGAAAAATAAAAAATATTTAAAAACAGAAGTGTGTGGTTATATCTCATTACGGTTTTATTCTGCATTTCCCTAATGCTTAATAATATAGAGTATCTTTTTTTATGTGTTTATGGGCCATCTGTATATTTTGGTGAAGTATCTGTTCAAATCTTCTGCTCTTTTTTTATTGGTTGTTTATGGTTACCTGAGTTTCTAAAGTTCTTTACATATTCTGAAAATAAGTCTACATATTCTGAAAACAAGTCCTTTATGACATATATCAATGTATTATACAAACCTATGATGATGGCTTGTCTATATTCTCTAAACAATGCCTTTTAAAGAACAGAAGTTTTAACTTTGATGAAGTCCAACTTATCAAGTTTTTTTTCTTTATGGATTGTGCTTTTGGTTTGTTTGTTTTTTTGCTTTTGGGTTTGAATCTTAAGAAATCTTTGCCTAATTCAAGGTCACAAAGATATGGCTCATGTTTTCTCCTAGAAGTTTTATAATTTTATGTTCTATATTTAGATCTATGATCTATTTTGAATTAATATCTCTCTATATATTTCACACTATGAATCAAAGTTCATTTTTTTTTGCATATGGGTATACATTTGTTCCACCAATGGTCACAAAAACTGTATGTTCTCTAATGACTTGCTTTGGCACCCATGTAGAAAATCAGTTAACTATACATTTGTGCCTATTTCTGTATTCTTAATTCTGCTCCATTGACCTATTTGTCTATCTTGAGACTAATTCCACATTGCCTTGATTATTTATAGTTTTATAATAAATCTTGAAGTCAGGTAGTGACTTTAATCTTTTGGCTCAAAGTGTTTTCAATGTTGTTTTTGTTTTTCTAGGTCCTTTGCATTTCTATATGAATTTCAGAATTATCTTGTTAATCTCTACATGAAGTTTGCTGTAAGTTTGAATGTGATTGCTTTGAATCTATAAATCCATAAATGTTAACAACATTGAGACTTCTGTTCTCTCCATTTATTTAGATCCTCTTAATTTATCTCAGCAATGATTTGTAGTTTTTAATATACAGTCTGGCACATTATTTGTCAGATTCATCACTAAGTATTTCATGTGTTTTGAAATTTTTTTATACATACAGCTTTTTAATTTCAATTGTTCTGTGAAAATATATAGAAATTAATTTGGGGTTTGGATGTTGGCTTTTTTCCTTGCAACTTTTTGTCAGACTCATCTATTAGTTCTAGTAACTTCTTTTGTAGGTTCTATAGTTTTCATGTTAGTGGGCATATCATCTGTGACTACAAAATTTAATTTCTTCCTTTCCAGTCTGATATTACTTTTTCTTGCCTGACTGTACTGACTAGAACTTTCAGCACAATGAACAGAACTGATGACAGTGGATATTTTTTTCTTAATCTTAATCTTAGGAGGAGAGTATACAGTCTATCATTATTAAGGATGATGTTATCTGTAGGTTTTTGTAGATGCCTTGTATCAATCTGAAGAAGTTCGCCTCTATTCCTACTTTTCTGAGGTTTTTTTTTAAAAATTTAGGAACAAACATTGCATTTTGCCAACTGTTTTGCTTCTGTTGACATAATCATAGTTTTTCTTTTGAAATTTTTGAATAACAATAATTGATTTTTGAATGTTAAACCAATTTTGCATCCTTGAGATAAACCCCACACATTCATGATTTCTTTCACTTTTCATGTTGCTAGATTCAATTTGCTAAATTTTTGTTTAGAATTTTTGCATCTATGCTCATGGCAGATGTTGGTCTGTTAATTTGCTTGTATGTTTTTGTCAGATTTTGGTATCAAGGTAATACTAGCCTCATGAAATAAGTTAACTATTCCTTCTTCCTTAATTTTGTGGAAGAGTTTAAATAGAATTAGTACTATTTCTTCCTTAAATGCTTGAAAAAACTTCTGGGCCTAAAGTTTACTTTGTGTGAAAAATTTAAACTATAAATTCAGGTTATCTATTTCATTTTAGTGAGCTTTGGAAGTTTGTATTTCAAAAAAATGTGTCCATTTTTTCAGAGCAGTCAAAGTTAATGGCATAGTTGAGCAAATGGCTTTGTGGTGCCATTTTTCCAACAGCATCTGCTCACTTTGTATCACATTTTGGTAATTCTTGCCAATATTTCAAAATTTTCATGTTTATTATATTTATGATGATCCATGATCAGTGATTTTTGATGCTACTACCAAGACTCACTGTAGGCTCAGGTGATAGATAGGATTTTTTAGCAATATTTTTGAATTTAAAAAATAATGGCATAAGGTTGTTTAAAATATATTCCTCTATAAATGTATTCGGATCTGAAGAACGTAATGTCACTTCTCTCATTTCTGATATTGGTAAACTTTTGTCTTTTCTCTTTTGTCCTGGTGAGTCTGACATGAGGTTTATTAATGTTATTGACCTCCTTAAAGAAACTGATTTTTAAACTGATATCCTATATTGTTTTTGTTTCCTATGTCACTGACTTCTGCTCTGATCTTTATTATTTACTTTCTTATGTTTATCTTGGGTTCTGTTTGCTCTTCTTTTTCTAACTTCTTAATGTGGAACCTGACTTTTTTCTTTTTTCACATAGACATATATTGCCTATTGCCATAAATTTGCCCCCTGATGTTTTGCTTTAGCGATGTTCCACACATTTTGATGTTTTCATTTCCATTTAGTTAAAAAATCTTCATAATTTCCCTTTTGATATTTTCCTTGACCCATATCTTATTTAGAATTGTTTTATAATTCATAAATATTTGGGGGATTTTCCAGATACTTTTCTGTAATTTATTTCTAAGTCAATTAAATTGATACCAGGGAATGCAATTTGTATGGTTTGAGTCTTTTAAAATTTCTTTGGTTTTGTTTTATAGTTAAATTATATGGTCTCTCTTGGTGAATATTTTATATGCTGTTGGAGAAAAAAGGTGTACTCTGCTTTTGTTGGACAAAATAGGTGAATTTGATTGACTGTAAAGTTTGTTTTCTATAGCCTGACTAATTGTGCTGTGTATGTTTTATCTATTATTGAGAGCTATCGGCCTTTCAAAAATAACTGAATTTGTCTACTTCTCCTTGTAGTTCTATAAGTATTTACTTAATGTACTTTGAACTTCTCATATTAGATGCACAAACATTTAGGACTGTCATGTCCTTCTGATGAATTGGTTCATTTATCATTATGAAATGAATTTATTTATTCCTAGTAATAGTCTCTGTTCTAAAATCTACCTTGCTTAATATTAATAAACACATTCTAGCTTCTCTTGATTAGTGTCAGCATGGTATATCTTTTTCCATTCTTTTATCTTATATAACTTATTATTGATTTATTTGGCTGTGTCAGGTCTTAGTTGCATCATGGGGAATCTTTTGCTGCAGTGCCCAGACTCTCCAGTTGTGGTGCACAGGCTCAGCAGTTGGGGTGCACAGGCTCAGCAGTTGGGGTGCATGGGCTTAGTTGCTCCATGGCATGTGGTGTCTTAGTTCCCTGACCAGGGATTGAACCCACATCCCTCATGTTGCAAGGAGGATTCTTAACCACTGGACCACTAGGGAAGTCCCTATTCTTTTATTTTTTGCTTTTTGTGTCTTTACTTTTAAAATATATTTCCTGTAGGCATTATATGGCTGAATCTTACTTTCTTATACAATTTGAAAATCTCTGTCTTTTAAAGCTTAGACAATTTACATTTAATTGAATTGTGACAGAGTAGGATTTAAATCCATTATCTTGCCTATTTGTCCTATCTGTTGTTTGCTTTGCCTTCTTTGCCTTCTTTGGATAGCATCACTGACTCAATGGACATGAATCTGAGCAAACTCTGGGAGACAGTGAAAGACAAGGAAGCCTGGTGTGCTGCAGTCCATGGGTTGCAAAGAGTTTTAAAGACTGAACAACAACAACATATGGCTTATGATTCACTTGCACCTGCTTTGCTGCCATATTAGTTATAACTCTCTGTTTAGCTTTATCTAATGGTTGCTCTAGAGTTGATAATAGCTATCTTTAACTCGTCACAGTTGTGGTGGGCTAAATAATTGCCTTCAAAGATATTCATATTCTAATCCAGAATCTGTAAATATGGCATAAGGTACTTTGCAGATGTGATTATATTAAGGATCTTCAGATGAGGAGATTATCCTAGTTTATTTGGGTGTACCCTAAGTGTAATTATCAAGGTCTTTATGAGAAAGAGGCAAGAAGGTTAATGTGGAGGGTAAGGGAAGGTGGTGATATGACACTGGAAACACAGATTAGATTCATGAGACCATGATCCAAGGAATGCCAGCAGCTTCTAAAAGCTGGAAGAAAAAAGGAATGGGTTCTCCCCTTGGAGTCTCCAGAAAGAGCCAGCCCTGCTGACATCTTGATTTTAGCCCCTTAACATTCATTTGGACTTCTGACCCCCAGAACTGTATATATTTGTATTGTTTGAAGTTTGTGGTAATTGCTACAGCAGCAATAGAAAACTATGCTGGTTTATTTTCAAGTGTTATTATACAACTTTCAGGTATAAGATTAGAATCTTATAATAGTAAACTTGACAAAATAAGGAACAGCAGTCAATGGAAATAAAGTAATACTTCACTTGGCTTTCAAAATACCAGTACTATAGGATGGATATGACTGGCTATGTGCTTGTTAGAAGTGGAAAGGCAACAGAATCCTGGCAATTTGATTCATTTTCTTTCTTTTTTTCTAATTCAGATTCTTTATTAAAGATTAAAAGACATATTAAATGTTAAAATGTAAATTATACTGAAGCTCTGTTCTGAAGATTAATATTGAGCAAACCAACTTTTTACTTAAGCCAGGTTTCCTATTGGAAAAGAGGTTTTATTGATTAGAAAATTCCAGTGAACATTTTCAGTTGGGTGCCTATGAGTACATTAGAAGTTACCTTTACTATAAAATGGATGGTATTGAATATTTAAGGTGCTTGAATTTTAGTCTCTTGGAGACAGTTATAATTTTGATATCAACAAAAGTAGAATCCATTTCACATACATTCCTCCAATGGACCCAGTACAATGGGTTATATGTGTATCTATCTGTTTAGAATAAAAACTGTGAAAGGCTAGTAGATTATAGAAGTTAAAATATAGTAAGCCAAGGTTCAAACAATGTTAATGAAGTGATAATCATTCATGAAATTGACAAAGAGTTGTGATATTTTCTATGACATTTCCACAAAATATAAGATGTTTTGAGAACTGTTAGAAAATTTATGAACTTGTGTGGGATGATAATTTTGCTTGATATTATAGCTACAGAAATTAGGACTTTCATATCTCTTTGATTCCTGCTGAGTCTCTGTTCTTGACTCTTCAGTGCAATTCTCTAATGAGACAAGACAGAAAGAATGATTATACATGATGTTGCAAACACGCTGTCCTTGATTATCATGGGCTGGGCACTGAGTAATGTATACAGAGATGATTATATGTATGAAAAAGATAATCTTGATACTAAAAATAAAAACACACTTAGATAGTACACTCAAGAAAGAGCTTGCACATTATTCAGGAATATAAAATCATCTTAAGACACTGAAAAAGAAAAACCACTCTTTGTCTTGAAAGAAACTATGAAGTTTTTACTTTTACTCTAGTGAGACTTTCTGGGAGAAACCTAGAGGATTTTAAGAAATAAAATATTGTTAGAGGTATATTCATATATTAAAAAGCTGAAAATGTGTAACTATTTTTGAATATCATACAGATATCCAATTTCCTCTTTAGAACCAGTTCTAGAGATATTGATGCTTTAGAATAAGAAACAACACAGATTCAGATCCTATATTTGGATTTTACTAAGAATCCAATAAAGAAGATCATCCCTAGAAGCCAGGAGTCTGAATTGATACTTGGCAAGTCAGAAGCTGACTCGCTAGCAGACAATGAGAGCTTCCAAGTTTTAAATTCTGTGATCAATGGTTTGGCTGGGATTAAATTCATTCCCATTCATCCATACATCCAACCAGCAAATGTTTATTGAGTACCCACTATGTATCAGGCACTGTTTCAGGCTTTAGGGATATAGTCATTCTTTCTTGCCATTTGCTGATACATTAATGCAATTCCCTAATTTTTAGAAGATCCTGAGTGGTAAATGACTACCTAAAGTGACATGACTCACAAGAGGCAGAGCTGATTCAAGCTTATACCAGCTTAGGGCTCTCTTCCCTGTAATTTTATCAATACATTTCAAAAACAACATTTGGAGTTCACCTAATAGGAAAATTAGGATCTACTCACAATTGAGTATTTATTTAAAAAAAAAAACCTTTAACTTTTAAATTCTTAGACTAAAAAGAAAATGAGAATCTAATTTCATACATATATGCAAAAAGCTAGATTCCCTTAATTGTAGTTAGAAACATAACTGCAAACAACTGTCAAACCATAATGCCAAATGACAGCTTTAAATTCTGTTTCACAAGTTGTTCTTTTAGCGATGTCTTCACATTGTCAATCATAGAGATAATTTTGATTTTGCACAAATCCTGCCTCTGTTAAAAGTAGTGTCTGTGATATCATAAGAAGTTTGGCAAGTCTTTTGTTCTGAAAGCTATTGATAGACAGGAAATCAGAGAAAGAGGTAAGTCTGGGGGAAAATATCAGATAAGATTTGTTATTTTAGAATGATATTACTAGAACACTTCATTTTATAATGCTTTAAACTAACAGAAGTGCATCCAAAATAAACCACTCCATGGACTAATCTTTACAACTTTAAGAGTAAAGCAGATAATACTGAACTCAACATATATTTATTGAATATCTAAATCACCAGTGCAGGGTATAAAAATTAATAAGATATGATGCTTTAAGAGATTAACAACCTAAGGGAAGATGAAAGAGAAGAAATACTTTCTGGGCACCTACAACCTACTAGGCATGATACTAGATGCTTTAATTTTTACAAGAAGGTAGCTGTTATTAATATGCCCATTTTACAGAAAATGACAATGACCCTTAAAATGGTTAAGCTAGTTGTCCAAACTTGACTGGTTAAGTTGGGATTTAAATTTATGTTTTCTTAACTTAAAAGTCCATTCTTTTTATATTCAATACTAAGTCACACTACCACGAGGTAACAGAACCCTTGAAACCTTGCTTCCACATACTTTTTTATATTGTTATTGCTTCTAGCCTTCATGAAAGTATGACAAGCCTCAAAAAAGTAACTAAACACCAAGTTTATCTTCTTATAGAATGTGTTGTGAAATGTTTTTATTCTACTTTTGTTTTGAAGATATAGTTCTACTTCTGATTTTGCCAAGGCACTACAGAAAGGAAGGCAAAAGTCACCATGTTATATTTATTAAATGAACGAAAGAATCCTGGAAGAGTGGAGAGGTAGAGTAAGAAAGCAAGGGGAAGGGGAGAGCGGGTACTCTGGGATTTTCTGCTTTCTGCAAGGCTGGAAGTTCCCTGAAGATTCAGTGTTACATGATTGAGAAAGAGAAGCTGACAGAATGGATCCCTTCAGGACAAACGCTAAGAGAACTGTATAAACAGTAGTGGGGGAAACACAGGTTAAAAGCTAGATACAACAGAGTTTGACTCTGTCTTTGCTAATTATGTTAACCTGAGCAAGAGACTTAGCCTTGCTTAGCCTCAGTTTCCTCAAGAGAAAAATGTGGAAAATAATACCTGCTTCAAAAGAGAGGGCCGCAACTCTGCTGGCCAGAGTCTTTGTGCAAATTTGAAAATGGCTTTCCCTCTGGGTTGGTGAATTAGAAGAAAAGCTCCTTCTGAGTGAGACCAGACATACGGACACAGGGCTTGGTGAAGAGGGAATGGCACAGTTATACAAGGAAAATAAGCTCTTTCCTCTGTGGCAAGTGGTAAGGAGAGCAGAGTTCAGGCTGGTTTTCAGATTCCTGATTCCTTCTAATGAGTACCACACAACGATGCATCTTGCTTGGGGCTGTGTGAAAACAAAATCATGTCCACAGAAGCATTCAGAGGGCTCCCCACGACTGTGAAACTTGGGGCTGGTGAGAGAGCTTGAGAGGGAGAAACGGGGGAGGAGAGAAGAAAGAAAAGAAGGAATAGGGGAAGAGAGAGCCTGGAGAAGCAGATATGTTTAATCAAGGGGTCATGTCATATATAGAACAGGAAACTCCATGAATCTTCTGAAATAATTTGCCAGGCTTTATGTCTATTTTTCTGAGGTGAGGGTCTATAGCTCTCAATTATAAAAGAGAAATAGAAGAGGATGAAGAAATTGTGAAAGAAGTTAATGTGTGTGTGAGAGGGGGAATAAAATCCTTCCCTACAGCCTCAAACATATGCTTTGGGGGGACAGGGAGCAATTAGGTAAATTTCAGTTAAAGTAGGTAAAGAGCTAGATAGCTTGAGATACAGACAGATATTATTTATTTCACAAAATCATTTACATGCAAGTCAGTTGCACCTAACTTTGGACACAATGAAGCTTTTCCTCCAACAACATTCTTCACTAATCTTGTCATGTTATTGGCAAATAAATCACAATAATTCTATATTTTTTTCTTGGAATTTACCAAGATAGGGCCTACACAGCTCCTGGGGATGAAGGTGTCTGGTGTGAGCTGTTACAAACAGCTGCATGTCTCAGTGGTACCACTGTAGGCCACACATTACTCGTAAATGAATTTCTCAGTGTTATACGTGGGCAGCCTTCAAGTTTAAACACATATGTTCTTCTAAAATGTATTTGTAAGTTGGTTACAGGAAATTCCCAACACATTTTACTATAGCAGCAGTTTTCCAAAAAGAAGGAATTAGGTCTGCAGGCCAGCCCATAAAACCCTATTTAATCTGTAATACTTTTGAAGTGGTGTCACAAATTCATGTTTCCAGGTTGAGTTCTGGCCTTGGCCTAAGAGACCTTATAGCCTGGAAGCATAAGAGTTGAGGGCTCTCTTTACACAGAATTTTAAAAACAGCCACACTTTTCTCTGGCACTGTTCCTGTGCCATGCCCCGAGGAGACCCCTCTCTCCAGCCCCAGTGTGCCTGTGACCAAGCTGGCCAGACCTTCTCTACCCCAAGCATCTAGGATCTTGAGGAACTACTTCTCTTCCTTCCAGTGGAGCCTCTTCTCCTAAGGGAGCACCCTCAGCTGAGTGTGGAGGACAAAGCAATACATAATTAATTAGATTTGTATTAAGGATGAATTATTTCCTAGTCAACAACTCCTTACCTGCTCCAAATTCAGAAATTCTGCCGATTTTTTTCTAGAGCCATTTCTGGCTTTTCATATCTTTTTTCCTCCTCTTCTGAAGCTACATAGCTTATAAGTCTCACACTTTCCACAATGGTCCCAGTGCAACCATGGCAAATGGCTCTGCTATGGGGGGAGGAGGGAAAGGAGGGGCAGTGTGGGGAGAGTGCCTGAATTTGCAAAGCCCACCCTGGCACCCTGAGCAAGCTCGGCTCTGGCCTCTGGAGAGCACATCTTGTGGCCTGTTGGTTGCTGTCTTTCCAAGGCAAAGGTTTGGGACCTTGCTGTGTGGTAGATTCCCAGGCACCGCCTAGCCCTACTTAATTAGAATCTCTATGGGTCTCATCAAATATCTCTATTTTAAGGTTTTTTTTCCTGAGCCCAGCTTCTTTTTCTGGAAGGATTTTCACATCTACAATTGCTTAAGGATACCTCTATTTAGAAATTCTATTGGTGCTTCCAACCAGAGCTCCAAGAGCAAATTTGCTCAGTTGAGAGACAGTTAACTGGGGAAAGTGGAGAGAGGAAAGCCAAGTTCATCTATGAACCTTAAGGAATATCTGCTGTCACATGATCATAGGAGGGGAAGAAAAGAACCAAAACAGAGACAGGAAAGGGGCAGGATAACAACTTGCCTATGAAGTCAAAACTCGAGGCAGGTTTAGACAGTAATGTCAAAGCCTCTGAAAGGTCACTTGTTCTTAAGGATGTCTTTTTACCCTGGCTCTCCCATCTTCCTCTGGCTCAACATGGAGTTAGTTAGTTAGTTAGTTCAGTTGCTCAGTCGTGTCCGACTCTTTGCGACCCCATGAATCGCAGCATGCCAGGCCTCCCTGTCCATCACCAACTCCCAGAGTTCACTCAGATTCACGTCCATTGAGTCAGAGATGCCATCCAGCCAGTGATGCCATCTAGCCATCTCATCCTTGGTCGTCCCCTTCTCCTAATGCCCCCAATCCCTCCCAGCATCAGAGTCTTTTCCAATGAGTCAACTCTTCGCATGAGGTGGCCAAAGTACTGAAGTTTCAGCTTCAGCATCATTCCTTCCAAAGAACACCCAGGGCTGATCTCCTTCAGAATGGACTGGTTGGATCTCCTTGCAGTCCAAGGGACTCTCAAGAGTCTTCTCCAACACCACAGTTCAAAAGCATCAATTCTTCAGCACTCAGCCTTCTTCACAGTCCAACTCTCACATCCATACATGACTATTGGAAAAACCGTAGCCTTGACTAGACGGACCTTAGTCGGCAAAGTAATATCTCTGTTTTTGAATATGCTATCCAGGTTGGTCATAACTTTTCTTCCAAGGGGTAAGCGTCTTTTAATTTCATGGCTGCAATCACCATCTGCAGTGATTTTGGATCCCCAAAAAATAAAGTCTGACACTGTTTCCACTGTTTCCCCATCTATTTCCCATGAAGTGATGGGGCCGGATGCCATGATCTTCGTTTTCTGAATGTTGCAAGCCCTGGCTATTTGCTCTCATCTGGTTGGTACAGACATTCAAACAATCCAATGGAAACTGGCAGGGGGTTAAAGATTTTCACTTTTCAAATGTCTCTTAGGCTTAACTATGCACTCAAAACAGTAAACTACCTGACTTGCTCCTACTGCCCATTGCCAATCCCTTCTCCACCCAGCAGTCAGAGTGATCCTTCCACAGTGTCATTCCTCTGCTTAAATCCCTCCAGTGGTTTCTTTTTGTCTCACTGGAATTAATACTTGCACTCCAACAGGCTTGTGAGGCCCTGCACGACCTGGCCCTCCCCCGTGTCCCTCACATCTGCTAGGCTTCGAGTTACACTGCCACTTCTGAGAACTCACCAAGCTCATTTATCACTTGTAAAACTCTTCTCTGGCCCTTGGCATGGGAACCTCTACTTATCTTCCTTTATGCATCATTTTGGAAGTTACTTTTACAACCACCCTTTCCAAAGCAGATATCCATTCTTGCAGTCTCTACTACAACACCCCTTTACTTACTTTATATCTGTTATCACAATGTATATTATTCTAGTTAGTTCTCTACTTTTTTATTTTGTTACTGTTTGTCTCTCTCATTAGAATGTAAGCTTCAGAGGAAAGGAATGTTTCAGATTCACCACTGTATCCCCAGGGTACAGAGTACCTGGCATATAGTAAATGCTCAACAAATAATTGTTAGTTAACCGAATTACCCAAAGCAAGTTATTTATCCACCCCACAGATACTTATTGAGTGCATACATGTACCAGATTTTGAGGATATAATAAAAGACAAGGCAGACAAAATGTGAAGGAAACCCTGGACAAGGAAAAAAAAGACAGTGCTTATATCTAGGAGTAATCCTGTGATAATACAATAACTTACTGGGCTGCAAGCACATATTAATTTTTATTATGTGACAGACATTATGTCAGTGTATTTGGTGCCACTAAACAAAGGAATATCTTGCCTGCTTTTTGATAGACTAAAGTATAGAGAATAAAGAAAGAAAAAGAGCAAGAGGGAAAAAAGAGGGGCAGAGAAGAGAGGAAAAGAAGAGGAGAAAATAGTCCAGTGATGTCTCTATTCTCAGAAAACTTAAAGAAATTATATTTAACACTTATAATAGAAGATAAGGTTAGAGTCATACTAAATTTAAAAAAAAATGAAAGAAAACAGCAAATTTGGTATGCTATTTCAAAGCAAACAATGCCCTAAGAAAGCTCTATATTTATTCTAATAATGTTAATCCTGAAAACATTCATGAAACTGCCATCTTCAAATTGCTGCCAGAGATAGTTTATTAAGCATACAAAAAAAGAGAAAACATTTTACTTTATTTTTAATCCCCAGTGATATTTCCCAGATTGATTTCCCATCATTCTCCTTGGACTTGCTTTCACTGGACCTATTGAGATTGTTTTAAATATCAAATTCATTCCTAAAGGTCAAAGATTCATCATACTGAGGATATTCTAAAACATGCACACTTAAGCCAATCCTCAGAAAAGAGTTCCAGAAATGTTTGAACAAAGACAGAATCTTCTCAATGACCACGATGAAGGAGACAGAATTCATCTGGATAAACGGCTAGATCTAATTAATCTGACATCACTGGAAGTGGCGTATTCTGTACCTTTCATATACATAGAGTTTATAGCTGATTTTAATCTTTCTGATGCAGTCATCATTATGGCCATCAATTATTAACCCATACTATAAACACGGGCTTCCGCAGTGGCTCAGCAGAAAAGAATCCACCTGCAATGGAGGAGACGTGTGTTCAATCCCTGGGGTGGGAAGATCCCCTGGAGGAGGGCCTGGCAACCCACTCCAGTATTCTTGCCTGGAGAATGCCATGGACAGAGGAGACTGGTGGGCTACAATCCATAGGGTCGCAAAGAGTTGGACATGACTGAAGGGACTGGGCACAACAGCACACACAAGCTATAAACAAAGGGGCACTGAAGATTACTGGTATGCGTAGGGGTGCTTGTCTCTGTTGCATATTGGGCCAAACTGCAATGCTTTTAAAGATATTTATTTGCACTTAGTTTTTCTTTCTTCTTATGCATGGTCAGTCTTTCAGCTGCCATCACTTCTTGTTACTATTAGTAAGTCTGGCTCTTGCAAATTTCCTGCTTATAAAATTGCTGCTTCTAATATGTACTGGGATTAACAATGACAAAATTGTGAAATGGCAGAAGTGGGGGCGGGATGAAGACTCTTAGAACTACAAGACGCAACACCTTAGCAAGAGGCATGTTACTGGTGTAGCAGGGTGGAGGAATAAATGGTGGGTGGCAATAAGCTCTGCAATTGTTCATCTGACTCAACCA
This sequence comes from Capricornis sumatraensis, assembly GCF_032405125.1. NCBI lineage: Eukaryota > Metazoa > Chordata > Mammalia > Artiodactyla > Bovidae > Capricornis > Capricornis sumatraensis. The sequence goes on from NC_091069.1 coordinate 216,723,695, forward strand.
AAGAGAAGTAAATGAATATTATCTCAGGGGAGAGAAGAGATAAACCTTGTTCCTCTGTGAACTAGACAGAACTCTAGCCTGGAGTAGACAGAGATACAATCCAGGGCACAGTGTTGGTGAGAAGGTTCGGAGACAATGAACCTAATTCTAAGGTGCCTGATATCCATTTCCATGGCCTCACTCCCAAACTCCACCTCTGGGAGCAAACAGCTGCCCTCAGAAAGAACGAAAACAAGATTATAAATCTTCTAAATAGAAAGCAGTCAAATACTCATAAAATAAAACGAATAAAATACAGAAAAAATGAAAAACAAATATCTAATTATGCCTTCTGTACACAGAGAATAATACAAGACAAAAATTCTTATCCTCATGAAACTTGTATTCTTATGGAATATGTAAATACCTCCCATTAAAGACTCCTGCTGCTACTGCTGCTGCTAAGTCACTTCAGTCATGTCCGACTCTGTGCGACCCCATAGACGGTAGCCCACCAGGCTCCCCTGTCCCTGGGATTCTCCTGGCAAGAACACTGGAGTGGGTTGCCATTTCCTTCTCCAATGCATAAAAGTGAAAAGTGAAAGTGAAGTCGCTCAGTCGTGTCCGACTCTTCGCGACCCCATGGACGGCAGCCTACCAGGCTCCTCCGCCCATGGGATTTCCCAGGCAGGAGTACTGGAGTGGGGTGCCATTGCCTTCCCCATAAAGACTCCTAGATTTAATAAAAGCCAACAAAACCCCTAGCATTATGCTATATACCAATATGAATTCAAAACAAAAGGAAAACCTCTAACATTATGCTATACCAATATGGATTTAAAACAAAAGGATTCAAATAATAAAAGATATTATCAGGCAAATGAAAATTGAAGGAAAGTATGGTTGAGATATTAAGTACAGATAAGTAAAGACAAAGTAACTGAGTAAAAATATCTAGGATGGTTGGAGGAATATGCTTCTTAGTATCTTTGATATTAACTCAATACCAGAAGTATCTGTGTTTTTGGGGAGTCTTCAGTACGAGGTGTTGACAAATAACAAAGAGAGAAGAAAAGTAGGAGCTTATAAAGGAAAAAGTGATAAAGAGATGTTTTTCTGTTGGAAGATGACAGAATTCAAAAATTACTGGCCAAAGTGAAATTCAGTAGTGTAAGTACCACACATGATCTCTTCGATTTAACAAAAATCTAACACCAAATGCCATGTGGGTTCCATTCTACTTGCACTAACTCAGTGAAGTTAAGCAAGTCCTTTAACCAGTTTGGGGTTCAGTTTAATCACCTGTAAAATGGGGTGGTAGGATAGGATGACCTTTCACATGAAATGTATCTTTAATCTTGGATTCACTGTTATCAAAATATATAGGACCCTGATGCTTTAAATATATATGGATTACTGACTTAAACATAAAATAAATTTGGAAGAAATTATTCTTGACTGTACCTTTCACTTTTCAGTGTTACAACTTCTTCCTTTGTCTGATTCAGAAGAGTTCTGGTTATTTCCAGTTCATTTTCTGCAAGATTAATTCTTCTTTTTAAGTCATCTTCTTGCCTTTCTTTTGCAGTCAGTTCTTCCTGTAAAGTTTTATATATCTGTTGACAAGTCATTAAAGAGTCTTCTTTTTCTTTAAGCAATCTGGTGTGCCTAAAATGGAATAAGGAAAAAAACCCCAACCAATATGCATTTAATGCTATATTTTTACGTTTATCAAAAATATATAAACATCTCAGTTAAAAATAAGAGTATAACTTTAATTTTTAAAATAAGAATGCTACATAAATAGATAGTTCTGTGATTTAAAAAATTTCCTATCTAGGCAAAGGCAAAAATCATTGAACAGTTTCAATACATTATAAACTAGGGTTAGGTATTGTTTATACAAGCAATACTATAAAAAAAGTTAAGTGCATTTTAAATATTATCTAAAATACGGTTTCAAATTCAATTAGTAAAAACATTAAATAAAAAATTTGCAATGTGTACCGTGAGTCAGAAATAATGGATTCAAACTTCAGTTTTCTAAGTTCTCTTTGATACTCGTCAGCTTCATTAGATTTATTCCTAAAATAATACAAAATAGGTTCAAATATTTTATTTCAACATAGTTAAAGTGAAAACGTTTTCCCTTTTGTTAAGATTTATTTTTCCTTTATTACTTATCTTTATATTCTACTTATTGTTACATACACAGATTTCCTTAAAATTAGAATACATATTCAAAGGGTTTCTGTTTGCCAAAAATACCTTAAACTGTTAGTCCAATTATATGTGCTTTTCTATATCATTATTTTATTTATCCATTAAAAATTTCTTAGCATCTTTATATTACCATTTCTTTAAAGAAATAAATATTCAGTCCATTTCTGTACTGGCCAAGTAATCTCCTATCAGGCAGATCTGCATTTAAATAAAATGTCTAAATTTTAGACAACATTAAAAGAGGAAAGAAAAGAAAAACCCCTATGTGCAAGTGACTAAAAGCAGGATGATTCTGGAGGAAAGCTGATACTTCCAATGAGGTGACAGCCATGGGGTCAGGTTTTTGTTTTTAAATGATGTTAAGCCTGAGGGCAGGCCCCAAACTGCACCATACAGGAGAATCAAATTTCTAATAGAAAACTCACAGTCATTCTGGCTTGAAGAACTACAGGACAGTGTTTGAAGACAACCACAGCTGCTGGGAGGTAAAGAGTGAACCCTGAATGGGAGTGACCCAGAGAGAGGGAATCCCAAATACTGCTTATAAACTCTGTCTACATGTCTGGTTGAGCCTGAACTACAGGTGACCTGGGGAAGACTCCAAGCAGCCTAATTAAAGATGAAAGAACTGAACTGAGAGTTTAGCTGTTGCCATAGAAACAGAGTTGTGGTTTTAGGCCAACCGAATTAATTGCCTATTTAAAGCCACACAATCCCTTCCCCAACACCACATCAACAGTATTTGGAGAAATATAACAGAATCTAAAATTTCTGTAACATAACATTCACAAAGTTTACAGTATATTTTTAAAAATTACTCAACATAAAAAAAAACCAGAAAAGCAGGACCTATTCTAAAGAGAAAAGACTGTTAAAAGGGACTGACTCTGAGATGACCCAGACATTGAAATTAGCACTGTTATAATTCTGCTCGAAGACATAAAGGAAAATCTACTTTAGTTCTTGAAAAGATTAAAAATCTCAGCAGAGAAATAAAAACCATTAAATACAACAAAATGAGTTAGGGAGTCTGAGATGTCCATGTACACACTGCTATATATAAATGGATAACCAACAAGAGCCTACTGAATAGCACAGGGAACTCTGTTCAATATTTTATGGCAGTCTGGATGAGAGGGGAGTTTAGGGGAGAATAGATACATGTATATGTTTGGGTGAGTTGCTCTGCTGTGGACTTTAAAACTATCATAACATTGTTAGTTAACTATACTTCAATGTACAATAAAAAGTTAAATGAAAAAATTAAAAATAAAAAGAATGAAATGGAAATTCCAAAACAAAATAAATATTTGTCTTGATCTTATATGATTGGGTTTGTAACAATATTCAAAAAATTAACATATTAAGAAAGATTAATATTCTAGTTTGTATAGGCTTCTCATTAATAATTTATTACATGAATATACTTTACAATAGCTTTATAAGTTATTTTAATAAGTTTATGAATGTACAAAGAAATATGTTAGATTATTGATGGGTTTGCCCTACTTGCAGAGTAACTTTGATTCCTAATATGCAATGAACATGAACAGCATTCATTTATTTTTATTCATTTATTTTCTTTTCTACTGTAAAATATGATAAAATTGTAAGCTGCAGAAAATTATGTAAACAATTTATATAATGAATTATTATGAAGAAACTCTAATTACTACCATCCAGGTAAAAAAATAAAACCTCATCAGCTAGCCTAGAAGCTTCATACCCTCGACTCGATCATAGTCAACTCCCTCTCCCCTAAATTGATCATTCTCATGAATTTTATGGTAATCACTTTGATTTTCTTTGGAGTTGCATTGCCCAAATTTTATCCCTAAACACTATACTTTAATTCTTTTTCTTTTTATAAAAAGATTTTTAAAACATGTTTCTTTTATTATCTACTCTTTGTAAAATAGCTTATTTGTATTATCAGTTCAGTTCAGTTCAGTTGCTCAGTCGTGTCCGACTCTTTGCAACTCCATGAATCGCAGCACACCAGGCCTCCCTGTCCATCACCAACTCCTGGAGTTCACTCAGACTCACGTCCATCGAGTCCATGATGCCATCCAGCCATCTCATCCTTGGTCGTCCCCTTCTCCTCCTGCCCCCAATCCCTCCCAGCATCAAAGTCTTTTCCAATGAGTCAACTCTTTGCATGAGGTGGCCAAAGTACTGGAGTTTCAGCTTTAGCATCATTCCTTCCAAAGAAGTCCCAGGGCTGATCTCCTTCAGAATGGACTGGTTGGATCTCCTTGCAGTCCAAGGGACTCTCAAGAGTCTTCTCCAACACCACAGTTCAAAAGCATCAATTCTTCGGCACTCAGCCTTCTTCACAGTCCAACTTTCACATCCATACATGACTACTGGAAAAATCATAGCCTTGACTAGACGGGCCTTAATCAGCAAAGTAATGTCTCTGCTTTTGAATATGCTATCTAGGTTGGTCATAACTTTTCTTCCAAGGAGTAAGTGTCTTTTAATTTCATGGCTGCAATCACCATCCACAGTGATTTTGGAGCCCAGAAAAATAAAATCAGCCACTGTTTCCACTGTTTCCCCATCTATTTCCCATGAAGTGATGGGACTGGGTGCCATGATCTTCGTTTTCTGAATGTTGAGCTCCAAGCCTACTTTTTCACTCTCCTCTTTCACTTTCATCAAGAGGCTTTTTAGTTCCTCTTCACTTTCTGCCATAAGGGTGGTGTCATCTGCATATCTGAGGTTATTGATATTTCTCCCGGCAATCTTGATTCCAGCTTGTGTTTCTTCCAGTCCAGCGTTTCTCATGATGCACTCTGCATAGAAGTTAAATAAGCAGGGTGACAATATACAGCCTTGACGTACTCCTTTTCCTATTTGGAACCAGTCTGTTGTTCCATGTCCAGTTCTAAGTGTTGCTTCCTGATCTAACATACTATTGTTGTATTGCTGTTCAGTCACTCAGCCATGTCGGACTCATTTTGACCCCATGAACTACAGCACGCCAAGTCTTCCCTGTCCTTCACCATCTCCCAGAGGTTGCTCAAACTCACGTCCATTGAGTTGGTGATGCCATCTATTCATCTCATCCTCTTCTCCTCCTGCCTTCAGTCTTTCCCAGAATCAGGGTCTCTTCCAATGAGTTGGCTCTTAGGATCAGGCAGTCAAAGTATTGGAGCTTCAGCATCAGATAAGTCCTTCCAATGAATATTCAGGATTGATTTCCTTTAGAATTGACTGGTTTGATCTCCTTGCAATCCAAGGGACTCTCAAGAGTCTTTTCAAACACCACAGTTCAAAAGCATCAATTCTTTGGCACTCAGCCTTCTTTATGGTCCAACTCTCACATCCATACATGACTACTGGAAAAATTATAGGTTGGACTAGACAGACTTTTGTTGGCAAAGTAATGTCTCTGCTTTTTAATATGCTGTCTAGGTTTGTCATAGCTTTCCTTCCAAGGAGCAAATGTCTTTTAATTTCATGGCTACAGTCACCATCTGCAGTGATTTTGGAGCCCAAGAAAATAAAGTCTCTCACTATTTCCATTGTTTCCCCATCTATTTGCCATGTAGTGATGGGACTGTATGCCATGATCTTAGTTTTTTGAATGTTGAGTTTTAAGCCAGCTTTTTCACTCTCCTCTTTCACTTTCATCAAGAGGCTCTTTATACTGCCTTGATGTACTCTTTTCCTAATTTGGAACCAGTCCATTGTTCCACGTCCAGTTCTAACTGTTGCTTCCTTACCTGCATACATATTTCTCAGGAGACTGGTCAGGTGGTCTGGTATTCCCATCTGTTTAAGAATTTTCCCCAGTTTGTTGTGATCCACACAGCCAAAGGCTTTTAGTGTAGTCCATGAAGCAGATGTTTTCCTGGAATTCTCTTGCCTTTTCTATGATCCAATGAATGTTGGCAATTTGATTCCTGGTTCCTCTGCCTTTTCTAAATCCCGCTTGATCATCTGGAAGCTCTTGGTTCACATACTGTTGAAGCCTAGCTTGGAGAATTTTGAGCATTACTTTACTAGCATGTGAAATAAGTACAATTGTGTGGTAATTTGAACATTCTTTGGCACTGCCCTTCTTTGGGACTGGAATGAAAACACTTTTTCCAGTTCTGTGGCCACTGCTGAGTTTTTCAAATTTGCTGGCATATTAAGTGCAGCACTTTCACAGCATCATCTTTTAGGATTTGAAATAGCTCAGCTAGAGTTCCATCACCTCCACTAGCTTTGTTCATAGTGATGTTTCCTAAGGTCAGCTTGACTTCTCACTCCAAGCTGTCTGACTGTAGTTGAGTGATCATAGAACACTCAATAACATAACATACGATGCTGTGCTGTGCTTAGTTGTTCAATCATGTCCAAATCTTTGTGACTCCATGGACTGTAGCCTGCCAAGCTCCTCTGTCCATAGGATTCTTCAGGCAAAAATGCCAGAGTCAGTTGCCATGTCCTCCTCCAGGGAATCTTCCCAACCCAAAGATCAAGCTCAAGTCAACTACATTGCGGGTGGATTCTTTACCAGCTGAGCCACCAGAGAAGCCCAAGAATACTGGAGTGGGTAGTCTATCCCTTCTCCAGGGTATCTTCCTGACCCAGGAATTGAATCAGGGTCTCCTGCATTGCAGGTGGATTCTTTAACAGCTGAGCTACCAGGGAAGCCCCTAACATACAATAAACTCACACAATTTGAAAGATTTGACATATGTATAAAAACTATCTCTAAAATCAAGTAGCACTTGAGCATACTTAGAGCCTAGATACTGGTTTCTAATACCATTCCCACTCAAAGGAACCAGGACTGCTCAGAGAAACAGCTGATTCCAAGGCTGGGGCAGAGTAGGTATTCCTGAAACAGTTTGTTATAATGAAAGTAAAGAAGTACTTACACAAGATGATGGGATTGTGTTCCAGCATTGTAAGAATCAGCTTGAAGGGGCCCCCACTAGCTAATTTGTGCGCCAAAGTAATTAAATACAGTAATGACTGGTGAACCATTGAACAAAATAAAGTTCAAGAATCCATACCAATAATTGATAAATAATGGGAAGAAGGGAGGCTCTTATTTAAAGTAGAATGAAGAGGGCTCATTAATAAATGAGGAGGGAGATCTGGAGTTGGAAAAATCATCTAACAACAACTGGATAAGGACTGGATGAGGCAAAAATCATCGATGGATGCTGCATTTATGGATAAATGTTGATGAAAATCAGAGCATGTGTATGTATTTAAAGCGTCTCTTATAGACTGTTTACTGGTTGAAACAGAACAACAACCCTCAGCAATAACCCTCAGTGAAAGAACTAAGCTCTACTTTGACCAGGTGATCAAAATTAACATCACCAGTGAGAAGCAGATGCTCATGTGCCTCCAGCTGTGATGCCCTGAGAAGCGCTTGTGCTCACCTATGTAAGGTGGCTGAGAGTACATATCCTTAATCCAATCAAGAGAAAAATACAAAATGGAAAATTTTTTATTTAAAAAAAGTATGAAGGGTTCTACATTCTTCAAAAATGTCCATGTCATAAAAAGATATAGCCATTTGAAAACTAAGTGTATTATGCAATGACATGGGAAAATATCCAGGATATATTATTAACTGAAAATATGTTTAAAATATGCATTACTTTGAAAAATGGACTACAAGGATATATCAAAATATAAAGACAATGTTTGTTTTGTGAGTATTTCTGTATTTCCCAAGTTTTATGCATTTACTTTGAAATCAAACAAAAATGTTCCTTTTAGAAATGCTTTGAGACTCAGAAGCCCTAACCACAACTTTCACTCCACGTTCAGACTCATACACTTTTCTGAAACTAGAGGCAGGGAGAGCAGAACTATTTTAAGTGGTTATTTTACTATGTGGACAATTAATTTTGGCTGCAATTTGGAAAAAAGCTCCCTGGGGAGTCTACTATCCCAAGAACTCTCTTCACTATGGTCATCTCCCACCCCCATGCCACTCTTTTTATGGTCTGCCCTTCACTGCCTGATTGTTATCTTCACCTTCATTAGAATGGGAGGAATTGGAAGGAATAGAAAGAATGCCTACATCTCTTTAAACACACATTCCTTCTTTTACTCTCAATAAATAGTGTTAATCCTTTCTCTTCAACTATTTTGAATAAGCCTAAGGAAAGGCCCCTGCTGCTCCTGTCAATCAAAGCAAAGGAAATAAGATAGAATAACTGGATATTTTCCTCTAATTTGAAAGGCAAGGGTCTTACGTTCCATTCGTTTATGTGAAATAGCTATTCTTAAACCGCTTTCTTGATATTTCCACTTTGCTGTCCAAAAGGCGTTTCAAATCTAACAGATCAAAAGCATCGTTTTCTAATTTCCTCACTGCCATATCTATTTCTTTTACAGATTCCCCCACTTCAATAAACGGCACCAACACATAATTATACTAATAGTAACACCTTGCATGTCTCACACTACCCTCAAACCAGCCCTTTTTCAGCCCTTGTTACAGTAGAGGAAACTGAGAACAGAGGTAAGTAATATGCCCAAGGTGACATAACCGCTAAGTAGTACTGCTAGGATTTGAACCCCAGCAGTCTCCATCTGGCTTCTAGGCTGTTAGTCACTGTACTCTATTGCCTCTAAACTGTCTACCCAGATGCTGAAAAGACCCAAACCTCATTCTTTATTATTTCTTTTCCAATCCTCTTGTTCCCCAACCATATCCACTCCATCAGTAAACCCTGTTAGATTGATCCCTGGCCTCTATTTCTTTCCAACTCTAAGCCAGTCACTGCTTACTTGCATGAATGCACAGCCTCCCACCTCATCTCCCTGATCATTCTTGCATATCTATTTCAGTCCATTTCCCATGTAATAGCCATGCCAACCTTTTAAAACAAATCAGATCAATTCACTCTCTTGCCAACCACCCCCCCCCCCCCCACCACCACCAATAGTTTCCCTCTGCAAAAATCCAAAATCCTCACTAGACTTTGGACATACTGGTATATTCATTACTTATTGCTGCTGTAACAAATTACCATAAATGTAGGGGTTTCAGCTCCATTCAGTCATTCAATCATGTCCGACTCTTTGTGACCCCATGAACTGCAGCACACAAGACCTCCCTGTCCATCACCAACTCCTGGAGTTCACCCAAACCCATGTCCATTGCGTCGATGATGCCATTCAACCATCTCATCCTCTGTCATTCCCTTCTTCTCCTGCCCTCAATCTTTCCCAGCATCAGGGTCTTTTCAAATGAGTCAGCTCTCCACATAGGTGGCCAAAGTATTGGAGTTTCAGTCTCAGCATCAGACCTTCCAATGAACACCCAGGACTGGTCTCCTTGAGGATGGACTGGTTGGATCTCCTTGCAGTCCAAGGGACTCTCAAGAGTCTTCTCCAACACCACAGTTCAAAAGCGTCAATTCTTCAGTGCTCAGCTTTCTTTATATTCCAACTCTGACATTCATACATGACTACTGGAAAAACCATAGCCTTGATTACATGGACCTTTGTTGGCAAAGTAATGTCTCTGCTTTTGAATATGCTATCTAGGTTGGTCATAACTTTTCTTCCAAGAAGTAAGTGTCTTTAAATTTCATGGCTGCAATCACCATCCACAGTAATTTTGGAGCCCAGAAAAATAAAATCAGCTGCTGTTTCCACTGTTTCCCCATCTATTTCCCATGAAGTGATGGGACCGGATGCCATGATCTTCATTTTCTGAATGTTGAGCTTTAAGCCAACTTTTTCACTCTCCTCTTTCACGCTCATCAAGAGGCTTTTTAGTTCTTCTTCACTTTCAGCCATAAGGGTGGTGTCATCTGCATATCTGAGGTTATTGATATTTCTCCCAGCAACCTTGATTCTAGTTTGTGCTTCCTCCAGCCCAGCATTTCTCACTATGTACTCTGCATATAAGTTATATAAGCAAGGTGACAATATACAGCCTTGATGTACTCCTTTTCCTATTTGGAACCAGTCTATTGTTCCATGTCCAATTGTAACTGTTACCTCTTGACATGCATACAGATTTCTCAAGAGGCAGGTCAGGTGGTCTGGTATTCCCACCTCTTTCAGAATTTTCCAGTTTACTGTGATCCACACAGTCAAAGGCTTTGGCATAGTCAATAAAGCAGAAATAGATGTTTTTCTGGAACTCTCTTGCTTTTTCATGATCCAATGGATGTTGGCAATTTGATCTCTGGTTCCTCTGCCTTTTCTAAAACCAGCTTGAACATCAGGAAGTTCACGGTTCACGTATTGCTGAAGCCTGGCTTGGAGAATTTTGAGCATTACTTTACTAGCATGTGAGATGAGTGCAATTTTGCAGTAGTTTGAGCATTCTTTGGCATTGCCTTTCTTTGGAACTGGAATGAAAATTGACCTTTTCCAGTCCTGTGGCCACTGCTGAGTTTTCCAAATTTGCTGGAGTATTGAGTGCGGCACTTTCACAGCATCATCTTTTAGGATTTGAAATAACTCCACTGGAATTCCATCACCTCCACTAGCTTTGTTCGTAGTGATGCTTTTTAAGGCCCACCTGACATCACATTCCAGGATGTCCGGCTTTAGGTGAGTGTGAGTGATCACACATTCATGATTCTTGTCACCTCTTCTTAATATCTTCTGCTTCTGTTAGGTCCATACCATTTCTGTCCTTTATCAAGCCCATCTTTGCATAAAATGCTCCCTTGGTAGCTCTAATTTAATAACCCAAATTTATTGTCTTACATTTCTAAGGTAAGAAGTCCTAAAATCAAGATGTCGTGAGGGCTCTGTTCCTCCTGGCAGCTCCAGGGGGGAATCTATTTCCTTGCCTTTTCTAGCTTCTAGAGATGACACGAATTCCTTGGCTTTTAGTCCCTTCTTCCATCTTCAAACCACGTCACTCCAATCTTTGCTTCCATCTTCACACCCATTTCTGTGACTGTGACTCTCTTGCCTTCATCTTATAAGTGAAATGAAAGCGTCAGTCACTCAGTTGTGTCCAACTCTTTGCAACCCCATGGACTGTAGCCCACCAGAATCCATGGAAGTCTCCAGGCAAGAATGCCAGAGTCAGTAGCTATTCCCTTTCCCTCTCCAGGGGATCTTCCCAATCCAGGGATGGAAACATGGGTCTCATGCACTTTAGGTGGATTCTTTACTGTCTGAGCCACCAGGGAACTCATAAGGACTTTTGCTACTACAACATTGAGTCTGACTGAATAATCCAAGATAATTTACCCAGCTCTATATCTTCAATTTAATCACACGTGCAAAATCCCTTTTGCCACATGGAGTAATGTACTCACAGATTTCAGGGACCAGAACATTTAAATCTTTGGAAGCCATTATTCTGTCAACCACAGCTGGCTTTCATGTTTCTTTTACTTGTAAAACTCACTCCCAAGAATTTTTTATCTTTAATCTCTCTGCTTCCAGATGTTACCTTGTTAGCACTGTAGCTCCTTTCTATTGCTCAGATCTTAACTCAAACACCATCTGCTCAGGGATACCACTCTATCAAAAGCATACAACTCTTCCCCACACTCACATTATTTTATGCCTGTTTTATATTTTTATAGCACTTAATATTACCTGAAATTATCTATTGTAGCTTGTCAATGTTGTTACTCCTTTATCTAGTGCTTGCATGCAAAATCATGGCTCATACCTGCCTCTCAATGAGCATTTTGTATTGAATAGGTAAATCAAGGAAATCTAGCCACTTAAATCCAGGATCATGGATCTATACTCTGACACAGGTTTGCCACCAGGCCACCTGCTTGCTAGAGAAAATATTCTCATGAATGATGAGAGAGGCAAGAGGAAAATCAGTTCAGTTCAGTCGCTCAGCCGTATCCAACTCTTTGCGACCCCATGGACTGCAACACACCAGTCCTCCAGTCCATTATCAACTCCCGGAGTTTACCCTAACTCGTGTCTATTGAGTCGGTGATGCCATCCAACCATCTGATCCTCTGTCATTCCCTTCTCCTCCTGCCCTCAATCTTTCCCAGCATCAGGGTCTTTTCAAATGAGTCAGCTCTTCGCATCAAGTGACTGAAGTATTGAAGTTTCAGCTTCAACACCAGTCCTTTCAATGAACACACAGGAATGATCTCCCTTAGGATGGACTCGTTGGATCTCCTTGCAGTCCAAGGAACTCTCAAGAATCTTCTCCAACACCACAGTTCAAAAGCATCAATTTTTCAGCACTCAGCTTTCTTTACAGTCCAACACTCACATCCATACATGACTACTGGAAAAACCATAGCCTTGATTACATGGACCTTTGTTGGCAAAGTAGTGTCTTTGCTTTTGAATATGCTGTTTAGGTTGGTCATAACTTTCCTTCCAAGGAGTAAGTGTCTTTTAATTTCATGGCTGCAATCACCATCCACAGTAATTTTGGAGCCCCCCAAAATAAAGTCAGCCACTGTTTCCACTGTTTCCCCATCTATTTCCCATGAAGTGATGGGACCAGATGCCATGATCTTAGTTTTCTGAATGTTGAGCTTTAAGCCAACTTTTTCACTCTCCTCTTTCACTTTCATCAGGAGGCATTTCAGTTCTTCTTCACTTTCAGCCATAAGAGTGCTGTCATCTGCACATCTGAAGTTATTGTTATTTCTCCCGGTAATCTTGATTCCAGCTTGTGCTTCTTCCAGTCCGGCGTTTCTCATGATGTACTCTGCATAGAAGTTAAATAAGCAAGGTGACAATAGACAGCCTTGATGTACTCCTTTTCCTATTTGGAACCAGTCTATTGTTCCATGTCCAGTTGTAACTGTTACCTCTTGACATGCATACAGATTCCTCAAGAGGCAGGTCAGGTGGTCTGGTATTCCCATCTCTTTCAGAATTTTCCACAGTTGATTGTGATCCACACAGTCAAAGGCTTTGGCATAGTCAAGAAAGCAGAAATAGATGTTTTTCTGGAACTCTCTTGTTTTTTCCATGATCCAGCAGATGTTGGCAATTTGATCTCTGGTTCCTCTGCCTTTTCTAAAACCAGCTTGAACATCAGGAAGTTCATGGTTCACGTATTGCTGAAGCCTGGCTTGGAGAATTTTGAGCATTACTTTACTTGTGTGTGAGATGAGTGCAATTGTGCGGTAGTTTGAGCATTATTTGGCATTGCCTTTCTTTTGGACTGGAATGAAAACTGACCTTTTCCAGTCCTGTGGTCACTGCTGAGTTTTCCAAGTTTGTTGGCATATTGAGTGCAGCACTTTCACAGCATCATCTTTCAGGATTTGAAACAGCTCAACTGGAATTCCAGCACCTCCACTAGCTTTGTTTGTAGTGATGCTTTCTAAGGCCCACTTGACTTCACAATCCAGGATATCTGGCTCTAGGTGAGTGATCACACCATTGTGATTATCTGGGTCATGAAGCTGTTTTTTGTACAGTTCTTCTGTGTATTCTTGCCACCTCTTCTTAATATCTTCTGCTTCTGTTAGATCCATATCATTTCTGTCCTTTATCGAGCCCATCTTTGCATGAAATGTTCCCTTGGTAGCTCTAATTTTCTTGGAGAGATCCCTAGTCGTTCCCATTCTACTGTTTTCCTCTAATTCTTTGCACTGATCACTGAGGAAGGCTTTCTTATCTCTCCTTGCTATTCTTTGGAACTCTGCATTCAAATGTGTATATCTTTCCTTTTCTCCTTTGCTTTTCACTTCTCTTCTTTTCACAGCTATTTCTAAGGCCCCCTCAGACAGCCATTTTGCTTTTTTGCATTTCTTTTTCTTGGGGATGGTCTTGATTCCCGTCTCCTGTACAATGTCACAAACCTCTGTCCATAGTTCATCTGGCGTCTATCAGATCTAGTCCCTTAAATCTATTTCTCACTTCCACCATATAGTCATTAGGAATTTGATTTAGGTCATATCTGAATGGTCTAGTGGTTTTCCTGAACTTTATTCAATTTAAGTTTGAATTTGGCAATAAGGAATTCATGATTGAGCCATAGTCAGCTCCCAGTCTTGTTTTTGCTGACTGTATAGGGCTTCTCCATCTTTGGCTGCAAAGAATATTGCCGGGGGCCAGCGTAAGGAATTCCGCCCATGGCAAAGGTCATGAGGAAGGAGGCTTGGCATACGCAAAGGCGTGATCAATCCTCAGGAAACCCCCTGTTCCCGAGCATCTAACCCCAAAACCAGAGTCTGTTTTATGCTCTCACCTACACCTCTGACTTTACGGGGGGCTCTCCCCCATCACCATTTCTCTCGGAGAAGGAGTAAACGTGCAGCTCCAAGGCAATAAAAATTCTTGGGCGTGACAAGAGTGTTTCAGCTTACGGACTTCTCTGAAGGTTATCTAGCCCACCTGTATAGGTTTGTCCGGCCACATGTGATTGTTTACAGCCTCCCAACCTGAGAGGCATGAGATGTTTTAGACTTACTAAAGGCAAATTCTTTTGGGGAGTTAGAAATTATTAGTATGATGGGTTGGTTAGGAATTATATTGGTGAACGGTTTTTCATTTGTTGTGTCAATAATTGCTGCTAATTCCCTGCTCTGGGTGGGACAAGGATGTCTCAGGTCAAACCTCTCTGCTGACAGACTAGCTTGTGTGACAGGATTATCCATACTCCTGCCACTACCCACATGATTGTTTACTACCTCTCAACCATAAACAGCACAGAGAGTTTTGGAGTATTTGGAGAGTCTTAATTAGCATAGGGCTTTTTCTTCTTGTTGAGTCAATGATTGCCGCCAGGCCTCCATATCCTTAGGCACCTGGGAATATATTAATTAATGTATTTGGAATATAGAAAAGGAAATACAGTAGTTTTTGATGTTAGCAATACTAGACTTTTTGAGTTAATGGATTTTCTCTTTTGTAATAGATCACTGTACTTTGTTATAAATCACTGTGTCCTTGCTATGTAAAAATGTAACTTTATCATATCTTAAGACTAAACAGATCTTAAGGGGAGCATTGGTGAAAGGATTTTCATTTGTTGGGCTGATGTTTGCTGCTAAATCTCCATGTCCCCTACCCTTATAATGAATATAACTAACATATATGAAAAATAAGTATTAACCTTTAAGCATATAGGAGAAATAAGTATTAACCTTTAAGACTAATCATGTTAACCTTGGGTTAAATAAATTCCTTTCTTGATTGTAACTCACTACACCCTCACCCTATAGGAATGTAACTTTATTTGGAGGGCGGTGCTTGGTTTAAGAAAAAACACCCTTGGAAAAAATAAGTTTTTTGGTTATCAGAAAGAAAGGATCATAAAATGTCAGCAGGTCTCACTCATGGCCAGAAGATGATGTACCTTTTTTTATACATTTATGTGAAGCACCTGATTTTGATAAAGGTCAGGACTGCTGACCCCCACGTGACTCTGTATTCATCCCTATGTGTAGCAAAAGGTATATAAGCAAACCCAAAAATAAAGAAATAGGATCAGTTTCCGGAAAGACTGATTCCCCCATGTCGCTTCTTTCTTGCTCCCGTTTTTCTGGCTGAATTCCCATCTGGAGCATGGATGCTATTCCACGTAATCCAAGTTATTCAGCCTCTTTTTCTCCACTAATCTTCCTACTGCACTATCCATTTCCAATCTCTATATCTGTGATTAAATATGTATTTTTCCAAAGACGCCGACTCCGTCCCCACCTTCGAATCACCCTGGATCCACCGGGGCTGGACCCCGGCAGAATATAATCAGTCTGATTTTGGTGTTGGCCATCTGTTGATGTCCATGTGTAGGTCTCTTTTGTGTTTTTGGAAGAGAGTGTTTGCTATGACCAGTGTGTTCTCTTAGTAAAACTCTATTAACTTTGCCCTGTTTCATTCTGTACTCCAAGGCCAAATTTGCCTGTTACTCCAGGTGTTTCTTGACTTCCTACTTTTGCATTCCAGTACCCTATAATGAAAAGGACATCTTTTTTGGGTGTTAGTTCTGAAAGGTCTTGTAGGTCTTCATAAAACCATTCAACTTCAGCTTCTTCAGCGTTACTGGTTGGGATATAGACTTGGATTACTATATTAATGAATGGTTTGTGTTGGAAATGAACAGAGATCATTCTGTCATTTTTGAGATTGCATCCAAGTACTGCATTTCAGACTCTTTTGCTGACCATGATGGCTACTCCATTTCTTCTAAGGGATTCCTGCCCACAGTAGTAGATATAATGGTCATCTGAGTTAAATTCACCCATTCCAGTCCATTGTAGTTCGCTGATTCCTAGAATGTCAACGTTCACCCTTGCCATCTCGTTTGACCAATTCCAATTTGCCTTGATTCATGGACCTAACATTCCAGGTTCCTATGCAATATTGCTCTTTACAGCATCGGACCTTGCTTCTATCACCAGTCACATCCACAACTGGATATTATTTTTGCTTTGGCTCCATCCCTTCATTCTTTCTGGAGTTATTTCTCCACCGATCTCCAGTAGCATATTGGGCACCTACTGACCTGGGGAGTTCCCCTTTCAGTATCCTATCATTTTGCCTTTTCATACTGTTCATGGGGTTTTCAAGGCAAGAATACTGAAGTGGTTTGCCATTCCCTTCTCCAGTGGACCACATTCTGTCAGACCTCTCCACCATGACCCATCTGTCTTAGATGGCCCCACACAGCATGGCTTAGTTTCATTGAGTTAGACAAGGCTGTGGTCCGTGTGATCAGATTGGCTAGTTTTCTGTGATTATGGTTTCAGTGTGTCTGCCCCTGATGCCCTCCTGCAACAGGTGGCTGCTAATAAAATTAAAGTATAAGTAGTTTACAAAGGTCCTCAAATTAGAAATCATATTTTATATAACCATTTTAGACAGATTCACCAGTAATTGATAAAATCATTTTAAGTGATAAGTCATTTTAAGTGAATTTTATTCTTTTCATTACATATGTGAAAATGAATACATTGACACTGTAAGCTATTCAAGCAATATATAAGTATATAGAGTAAAACATATATAGAGTAAAACAAGAATCTCTGCATACCCCTGAGTCTCACCCCAGAAGAAACTATTGCAATTCTACCAATTATTTATTCAATGAATTTGAATCCATATATATTTTATGTACCTTCATATACATTTTTTAACAAGAGCAGAATCATTTTTCTAATCATATTTTTGATTTCTAAAATTCCTAATAGCTTTTTTTGTAACAGGCTGTTATTCTTTCATGGTTACAATCCTGGATGTACTTTGAAGGATATTGGATTTTCCAGGCAAGAGTATTGGAGTGGGTTGCCATTGCCTTCTCCATCTTATCCTATATCAGTTCAGTTCAGTCGCTCAGTGGTGTCCGACTCTTTGTGACCCCATGAACCACAGCACACCAGGCCTCCCTGTCCATCACCAACTCCTGGAGTTCACTCAAACTCATGTCCATCGAGTCAGTGATGCCATCCAGCCATCTCATCCTCTGTCGTCCCCTTCTCCTCTTGCCCCCAATCCCTCCCAGCATCAAAGTCTTTTCCAATGAGTCAATTCTTCGCATGAGGTGGCCAAAGTATTGGAGTTTCAGTTTTAGCATCAGTCCTTCCAATGACACCAGAACTGATCTGCTTTAGAATGGACTGGTTGGATCTCCTGCAGTCCAAGGGACTCTCAAGAGTCTTCTCCAACACCACAGTTCAAAAGCATCAATTCTTCAGCACTCAGCTCTCTTTACAGTCCAACTCTCACATCCATACACTATCACTGGAAAAACCATAGCCTTGACTAGACGGACTTTTTTGGCAAGGTAATGGGTCTGCTTTTGAATATGCTATCTAGATTGGTCATAACTTTCCTTCCAAAGAGTAAGCATCTTTTAATTTCATGGCTGCAATCACCATCTGCAGTGATTTTGGAGCCCAAAAAAATAAAGTCAGCTGCTGTTTCCACTGTTTCCCCATCTATTTCCCATGAAGTGATGGGACCAGGTGCCATGATCTAGTTTTCTGAATGTTGAGCTTTAAGCCAAATTTTTCACTCTCCTCTTTCTATATATAAAACAAAAGTGTATTTTCTAGTTCTCTATATATACATATATAGTTAAAACTAATAAAGTTGCATTTAACAGCATCTGTACTTTTTATTACTTTAGGGAGGTCTTCCCTAAATTAATCCAGATGTGACACGAAATCTGTACAAAATGTTATTACTTTTTAGAGCACCACTAACACTCCACTTCTTTAGTAAACATTACTGGTTACCTTCTGGACATGTACTATAGCTTTCTTCACTTCCATCAGAGCCCCATTATCATCTGTTCTCAGGACAAATTCTGCTTGACCTAACTCTCGTGGTCCTGTTGCCCTTGCCAGTGATTCATTTAGGAGAGAGTTGTAAAGAGTTCTAGCCAAGAGATGTAATGAGAGGGCTATTTGGTGGCTTCTGGAAAATTGTAATCTCACTTCTAAGGAGACTCCAGAAAAACAGGCCCTTCTGGCCCCTGGGGTGGTTATATTTGGATGTGGTACCTGGACCTGCAGTCATTTCATGATGTTAGGAGACTTAGCCTTGGGGTGAAGCCAGTGCTGAGGGCAGCAGAAGGGACACAGAAGGAACATCAAGATCCTTAGTGATTTTGTTGAGTGGGTGGATTGACTAAACATGAAACCCCTCTGCCTCTGTTACTTATAGCTCAAAGAATCCTAAGTGATAAAATCTCTATTTTCAAATATGTAACAAGTTCTTCTAAACCTTGGAAAATATTTCCTTATACATCTTAGGAAAAAAAGAACCTCAACTCATCCATTTAAAAAGTGCCTCTTCCCATAAATAAAAATCCACAATATCTATATCCAAACATTTAAAAATCTTTAAACAAAACAATTATATTAAGTTGGATAGGTGAAACTCATTCCTGCACCCCCCCCACCCCCACACACATAAAGAGTAGGAATTTAATTTTTTTTTAATCGAATTTCATAGCACCTTCCAATTTTGGGAAGTTCAAACAGATTTGAGAATTTAGAGCAAATCTCAAATTTATTAAGAAATTGTATGTCTGAATTTTTTAGTGGATTATTTTGACATCAAACTGAATTTATCATAAAACAATGGCCAAGATGAAAATTTGGTTTTAACCTATTAATAAAATAGTATTTAAATACTACTGGAGACTTACTGAGCTCTGAGTACCTTAAGCTGTCCCAGACTCTGATCCCAAACACCCAAATTACTCAACTTCATCCTAGTAGTGAAGGAGCATAGAGGGAGTAGAGATGGAAGAGGGAGGTATGGGCAGCACAGAGAAAGGTCTCTAGCAGTTGGGACCATTTAAGTGGCTCTGTCTTTTGTAACTCAGGTTTTCTAAAAGTGGTTACTTTGTTTATTTTCTAATTTTAAACAGTTCTCTTTGCAGGATATAAAATCAACACACAGAAATCTTTTGCATTCCAATACACTAATAATGAGAAAATAAAAAGAGAAATTAAGGAAACAATTCCATTTACTATTGCAACGAAAAGAATAAAATATTTAGGAATATATCTACCTAAAGAAACAAAAGACCTATATATAGAAAACTATAAAACACTGATGAAAGAAATCAAAGAGGACACTAATAGATGGAGAAATACACCATGTTCACGGATTGGAAGAATCAATATAGTGAAAATGAGTATACTGCCCAAAGCAATCTATAGATTGAATGCAATCCCTATCAAGCTACCAATGGTATTTTTCACAGAGCTAGAACAAATAATTTCACAATTTGTATGGAAATACAAAAAACCTCGAATAGTCAAAGCAATCTTGAGAAAGAAGAATGGAACTGGTGGAATCAACCTGCCTGACTTCAGGCTCTACTACAAAGCCACAGTCATCAAGACAGTATGGTACTGGCACAAAGACAGAAACATAGATCAATGGAACAAAATAGAAAGCCCAGAGATAAATCCATGCACCTATGGACACCTTATCTTGGACAAAGGAGGCAAGAATATACAATGGAGAAAAAACAATCTCTTTAACAAGCGGTGCTGGGAAAACTGGTCAACCACTTGTAAAAGAATGAAACTAGAACACTTTCTAACACCATACACAAAAATAAACTCAAAATGGATTAAAGATCTAAATGTAAGACCAGAAGCTATAAAACATAGCAAACATAGGCAAAACGCTCTCTGACAAATGACAGCAGGATCCTCTGTGACCCACTTCCCAGAATATTGGAAATAAAAGCAAAAATAAACAAATGGGTTCTAATTAAAATTAAAAGCTTCTGCACAACAAAGGAAACTATAAGCAAGGTGAAAAGACAGCCTTCTGAAGGGGAGAAAATAATAGCAAATGAAGCAACTGACAAAGAATTAATCTCAAAAATATACAAGCAACTCCTGCAGCTCAATTCCAGAATAAACGACCCAATCAAAAAATGGGCCGAAAAACTAAATAGACATTTCTCCAAAGAAGACATACAGATGGCTAACAAACACATGAAAAGATGCTCAACATCACTCATTATCAGATAAATGCAAATCAACACCACAATGAGGTACCATTTCACACCAGTCAGAATGGCTGCAATCCAAAAGTCTACAAGCAATAAATGCTGGAGAGGGTGTGGAGAAAAGGGAACCCTCTTATACTGTTGGTGGGAATGCAAACTAGTACTCCCACAACAGTGTGGAGATTCCTTAAAAAACTGGAAATAGAACTGCCATACGACCCAGCAATCCCACTTCTGGGCATACACACCGAGGAACCCAGAATTGAAAGAGACACGTGTACCCCAATGTTCATCGCAGCACTGTTATAATAGCCAGGACATGGAAGCAACCTAGATGTCCATCAGCAGATGAATGGATAAGAAAGCTGTGGTACATATACACAATGGAGTATTACTCAGCCATTAAAAAGAATACATTTGAATCAGTTCTAATGAGGTGGATGAAACTGGAGCCTATTATACAGAGTGAAGTAAGCCAGAAAGAAAAACACCAGTACAGTGTACTAATGCATATATATTGAATTTAGAAAGATGGTACTGATAACCCTGTATGCAAGACAGCAAAAGAGACACAGATGTATAGAACAGTCTTTTGGACTCTGTGGGAGAGATTGAGGGTGGGATGATTTGGGAGAATGGCATTGAAACATGTATAATATCATATGTGAAATGAATCACCAGTCCAGGCTCGATGCATGATATAGGATGCTTGGGACTGGTGCATTGGGATGACCCAGAGGGATGGTATGAGGAGGGAGGTAGGAGGGGAGTTCAGGATGGAGAACACATGTACACCCATGGCAGATTCATGTTGATGTATGGCAAAACCAACACAATATTGTAATTAGCCTCCAATTAAAATAAATAAATTTATATTAAAAAATAAAAATAAATAACAGTAGAGAGAGAGAAAAAAGAAGTTCTCATATAGGAAGAACCAGGTTTGTTATAAACTGAAACAACAGCATCACCATTTTTGCAATTGTATAGTGACTTTCTCCAGGTAATTCATTTGATAGACTTTAGTGATGTAGTATTCCCTCCCTCCAACTTCAGTCTCCTTTGACTCTTATCATTTCTCAGCACTCATATTATAAATTATATTAAAAATTAACTAACAAAAAGTATCACAAGGCATGTATTAATATTAAATGGGTTGTGGCCAGACTTGGCAGCCCTCCAGATCAGACATTCATGTGGTCAGTACCCTCTTCCCTGATGTTACTAGAGGGTAGAAACTAATGATTCCACCCTCTGATGTTACTAGAGGGTGGAAACTAATGATTTTTTACTGGCAATTCCCATCTTGTTTCTCTTTTTCATGTTTCTTCTCATTAGAGTTCCTCTCTGGGCCCAGTGAGTCATGCTAATACCACTTGTCCTCTCATTCCTTCAACCCCAGCCATCATACACAGAGAATTGAACTATTATTTACTGCAATATTGACCACAGTGTTGTAAATCATGAATATTTGGTTTTGACTTTTGAAAATAAATTATTTTGCTGCAAATAGTCAAAGTATACATTAATTTGATAGAGTATTTTTAAAATTTGTCCTTCCTTGTTAGGAATTCTGTTGAACACATTTTTCTTAGGAGTAGTTCAAGGTCAACACAACATTCAGTTGCTAAGCATTCTAAATATTTATGTTTCTTATGAGGCTCATCCTTCTAAAATATAGGAACTGAAAACCAAAGCTACCAGATCATATACCACAAAGTAAAAAATTTACTTACATTTCAAAGATTATATAAATTCTTTTTATAATTATAAATGTACTATATTTACACGATGGGCTTCTCTGATGGCTCAGCTGTAAAGAATCTGCCTGCAATGCAGGAGAAGTAGGAAATGTGGGTTCAATCCCTAGGTTGGGAAGATTCCCTGGATGAGGAAATTGCAACTCACTCCAGTTTTGTCTGAAAATCTCATGGACAAAGGAGCCTGGCAGACTACAGTCCAAAGTGTCGGAAAGAGTTGGATATGACTGAGCAATTGAGCACAAATATTTACACTATAATATTTGAAATTTCTGAAATAAAATCATTTTAAAAAGAAATATTGTTCTGGATATTTTACAAAGGCATTGTCTTATCATTTGTTTTCTAATACTTTTCTTTCTCACTTATGTAATGCACAAGCACTCCAGAATTTCAAAGATACTCAATGGCACCCCACTCCAATACTCTTGCCTAGAAAATCCCATGGACAGAGGAGCCTAGTAGGCTTCAGTCCATGGGGTCGCTAAGAGTTGAACACAACTGAGTGATTTCACTTTCACTTTTCACTTTCATGCATTGGAGAAGGAAATGGCAACCCACTCCAGTGTTCTTGCCTGGAGAATCCCAGGGATGGGGGAGCCTGGTGGGCTGCCGTCTATGGGGTCGCACAGAGTCGGATACGACTGAAGCGACTTAGCAGCAGCACCAGCTGTCTTTTTGAATCTAAAATTGATAGTTTTAATAAACAACTTCAATGTTGTTTCTTCTGGACAGATAATAAATAGATGAAAAGAGAAAAATTCAGAGAATATTAAGTTGCTACATTTGAATAAACAGGGAAACCTTTAATACTTTTCCCTGGATATGTAAAGAAATATTTCATGTATTTAAAAATATGTACAGGTCCTTCAATATAAGCCAGAAAATTGAGAAAAATAGCAGTAGACCATACCCACACAACCAAATTACTGTCCCAGGTCACAGAGAATACATGAGGGTCTTTCTAAATTCTTGTAGGTTGTTCAATATTCACCATCTTACTTGAGCTTTTCTTTGTAGTTGTTCATCTCAGTCACTGCCTTCTGAAGTTTTAGCCCAAGTGCTTCTACTTGACACTGTAAATCTGGAATGACATAATGTATTCTTCTGATTAGTATATTTTAAGTGTCCAGATATTTTTATAGAAAAAAATTCTTCTAGAGTTGCCACTCAGCTCCTGAAGAATAATGCAGTTGTTTATTCCATTTTTACTTGGATTACATACTCATCTGTACTCTGAAACTTAACAGAATTACTGGATTTTGATAGACTCCATTTATTAGCCTTTCTGCCCCTAACATCATGCTAATTTTCTAACAGCTAATTGGCTAAATTTTACAAATGTTTTCAAAGGCAATTTATGTTGCAGCACACATATGAATTTTTGATCATGTGACTCACTTCTGAAACACTTGACTGCCTAAGCTCACTCTTGTGATCTGAAACTGAGAAGTATTGCTGAGGCCTCTCAGTAAGAACCAAAATATATAAACCACGTGCAAGGCTTCTGGTAAAGAATCTGTTAACTCTGGGTAGCAACTAATAGGCATTTTAATGGCTTTCAAAGCCAAAAAAATACAAGCCGGAAATTGGCTTCCATAGAGTCTTGAATTGGGGAATTCAAGTAATGTTTGAGGAAGATTATTCAGGTAGCCACATCTCACATGTATGGATACAGAATTGAAACTAGAGCAGAAAGAACATAGGGCTTGAATGATCTGAGTCCCACCAATAGCCTGTGTGTATGGACTAAGGCCTGAACCCTACATTCAATAATAGCTCTTGGTATTCTTTTTGGATATGAGGTGGAAAACAAATTTACATGGGTGGAATAAATGATTTCTATGAAGAAAATAATTTAAAAAACACTGGAATTTATAAAATTTCTGTTACATCTATTCAGGTGTTTTAATCATGTATTTTAATAGTAAACTATAAAATCTTTATGCACCCATGTTGTTGTTCAGTCACCCAGTCATGTCCAACTCTTTGAGACACCATGAACTGCAGCACACCAGACCTCCCTGTCTTTCACCATCTTCCGAAGTTTGCCCAAGTTCATGTCCATTGCATCGGTGATGCCATCCAGCCATCTTATCCTCTGACACCCCTCTTCTCTTTCTGCTTTCAGTCTTTCCCAGCATCAGGGACTTTTCCAGTGAATCAGCTGTTCATATCAGGTGACCAAAATACGGGAGCTTCAGCTTCAGCATCAATCCATGAGTATTCAGGGTTTTTTTCCCCTTCAGATTGACTGGTTTGATCTCCTTGCTGTCCAAGGGACTCTCAGGAGTCTTCTCCAGTTCGAAGTCATCAATTCTTTGGCACTCTGCCTTCTTTACGGTTCAACTCTCATATCTGTATGTGACCACTGGGAAGACTATAGCTTTGACTATACGGACCTTTGTCAGCAGGGTAATGTCTCTGCTTTTCAGCACACTGTCTAGGTTTGTCATCGCTTTCCTGCCTGATTTCATGGCTGCAGTCACTATCCGCACTGATTTTAGAGCCCAAGAAGAAATCTGTCACCTCTTCCTCCTTTTCCCTTATGTTTGCCATGAAGTAATGGGACCAGATACCATGATCTTAGTTGTTTTAATATTTAGTTTTAAGCTGGCTCTTTCACTCTCCTCCTTCACCCTCATCAAGAGGCTCTTTAGTTCCTCTTTGCTTTCCCATTACAGTGGTATCATCCACATATCTGAGATTGTTGATGTTGAAGTTGTTGATGTTTCTCCTGCCTATCTTGAATCTAGCTTATGCATCTATACAAATATATAACATTTCTATATGTATCTTTAATCTGCCTTCTTAACTTTGTTTTATGAAGATAAGCCAGTTCCTTAAATCAGAAAATAAATTCACTCTAAACAAATGTTTTAATTAGAATTCACTACATATTGGTATAAATTTTTATGTTTATCCAGCATGTTCACATATATTAATATTATCCCTCAAACTGCCACATAAATGCAAATAGCCCCATTTTTCAGATAATGAAAAATGAGATCTCTGATTATCTTGCTTAGTATCTTAACAGTGAGTAAATGCTTTAGCCAGCAGTCAAACTGACAGGATTTTAAACTTGAGTACGGGATTTATTTGAGTACAGCTCCTTATTTAAATAAATAATTCAACATGGACTTGATAGATAGTATTTGTGTGGTATATCTTTTCCACTTACCAAGTGATATCATTATATGAAAGAAAAGATAAAATAACATACACATAGAGTTTAGTTTTGAGTGTAATTTTTTGAAACAAGGCAATCTCTAAAGAATATGCATAATGTGTTACTTTATTATTAAAAACATGTGGGCTTACAGAGGGTTCTATTCACACAGGCACAGCTAAAACATTTCTGCCCATCCTCTGAAGAATAAGGAGGAAAGTTGACATTTGTTGACGGTATACTGTTCCAGGTGCTGTGCAGGATGCTCTCTCCTATATCATTTAATTCAGTCACAACTATCATGAAAAACAGATATACATTTTATTTTTACCAGAAAGTTCTAAGAATCAGAGTAATTAACTAACATAAAAAGTCACAGAGCTATTTAGAAGTGATCCTGTGATTCAACTCAGGTTGGCTTCATCCCAAAGTCTTGATCTTTCTCTCTTACATGGACCGTCAAAAATATAAGCTTCAAGGTGATATGACATTTGTCCATGAAAATGTGGTCAGAATGGCCATATATTTGTTTAGCATATCCTAGAATCTTTAAGGTAAATGAAAAATATTATTTATTACTACATAAAATAGGTACTAAATTAGTGTAATGTCCAGTTCCAAGAGGTGATTTGGATTTTAATTTTTGAAAGCTTAAAAGTTAATATAATTGATGAAAGTCATTAAGACAAATACAGTATCATTGTGACTGCCTACAGTACTGATGTGTCTGACTCTTCGCGACCCCATGGACTATAGCTTGCCAGGCTCTTCTGTCCATGGAATTCTCCAGGCAAGAATACTGGAGTGGGTTGCCATTCCCTTCTCCAGGAGATCTTCCTGACTCAGGGACCAAATGAAAGTTTCCTGCATTGCAGGCAAATTCTTTACCATCTGAGACACCAGGGAAGTCTATTAAATGTCCCTTGATGCTTTTGTCAGGATATAATCCTAAATGAGATGAAGCATGGATCTGAACCCACATGATAAATTCTATAATATTACTTCTAAATGCAGCTATTGCTAAGAGGAAGAACTTATTATCTTAAAAATGAACTCTAAAGAATTGGTACCTGATATATGAATTTTATGCAGTTAATTCTCAATTACTTGATAACTGGTAGATAATTTAGCAGACAGTAAAAATGATAGCTAATTCAAAACTCATTTTTATAGCATTGAAGAGTATTCTTAGGATCACAATTAGATATACTTGTGCATCAAAGTTCTAGAACTTACTAGATTTAGAGGAAAATAAGTGAAACAGTCATGACTCAGATCAAGAAAGGAAAAGCTATTATGCTTTCCAATATTCTTCTCTCTACATACCCACCTAAATCTCCCTTTCTCCCTATTTCAAGATAAACATAACTTATCTCAGTCTTTAAATCACAGTACCCAATGAGCAGGGAAGCCAGTTCCTTCAGATTATTCACTAGATATTTACAGCACCTCTGAGTAAAAATAGAGAAAGTAAATAAATGTTTTATTACTTTAAAACAAAGAAACCACTAGAAATTTAGGTAGAAATATAAGTAATGTCAATGAATAAGTCATTTTACTTAAGGAGAGAAGATACCACATAGAAAGAAAAAAGATTCATTCTGAATAATCTATAATGTAAGCAGCCCACCAGTATATACTTAGGAGTTGGTTAATACATTTTCATAGCTTTTTAAAAACTTGGTTAAATTTTCTATAATAAAAAAATAAGAAGAATTATTTTAAAAATACAAAGAACATATTGTTACTGTTCTGAATGAGGTATATGCATCTTATTGGTTTATTGTTGGTTTTGATAGATCAGTGGGGTCTTTTTGTTTCTGGAAGCAGAGTGCCCAGTTCCTGTCCTTAATAAATAAAGACACATAGTTAGGCTTAGCAGCAGAGCCACCTGCATAAGACAGCTCCTTCAGTCCTTGAGATAAGGAGTTCTTAAATAGACGTATTGTTCGTGTAGTCCTTCTCTATAGTCAGATAAACTCAACTTCAATTTTCTGTCATTCAGCATGTCGTTGGATTATGAGGCAAAAGGCCCTGAATGCCTACAAAAAGAAAGGAAGCATTGGCTTTAAACACCATGCAGATGTAAGGCAGAACCCATGGAAACAATCCAAAATTTACACAGCAAATTCAAGGATAGCATGTTATAGCATGTATAAGGTAACTGCATTCTTTGCAAATATTAAATAAAAAGCAAATGATTTTAAGTGAACAAGACAAAAAGGAGCTCTTATCCTCTCTTCATACGAAGACAGCTCCTTGCTAGATAGCATTACACAGGCATCAGATCTGGGGTAACTAGTCATTTAAGAGAATCCTATTATTCCAAAAGATTTCTAGAATCTACAGATACAAAAGGTATCCATCGGTAGCTATTTTATAGCAGGATATAAAACTTTATAGTCATTTGTAGAGTATATTAAGTAAGCATAATGTTTGAGAAAACAATAAACAAAACCTTTATAGTGGAGAGATATTTCAAGCTTAAAACTTTCTGGATAAAGAAAATACACATAAAAGGAATTTAAAATCTGATTCAAAGTACAATATGAAGGAAAATGATTCCAGGTTCAAGCAGCAGAACAGAGGAACAAACAGGCAGGAGAGCTGGCACCCAGAGATCCAGATCTAGGAGAATTTTTTTAAATGAAAATGTGGAAGATATATATATACATATAGTTTGTTTGTTTAAATGGTAGAGACAATTGAAGAAAAGGAAATACAAAAACTCACCACTCTTTGAATACACTCCTAAGACAGGATAACAGAGAGGTGGAGTGCATGAATGCTAAAGCCACCTGCCTAACTTCAAATCCTGGCTCTGCTCCTTATAAACTAAGCGACTTCAGGTATTTTAGTTTCCTGATCTATAAAATGGTTATTATAGCATATGATTGTTCTGGGAATTATGCGACTTCATATAGGTAAAGAGGAGATGAGTGCCAGACACATAGTGGGCACTATATAACTACTGGTTATCATCATGGGGAGTGGTAGTAAGGCCACCCCTTGCCCCCTACTTCTGCTCTGAATCTCACTTCTTAACCTGTGAACCTTGTTCCTACAGTTGGACCTGGTGTCATCAGTGGTTATCTTTGTACAGGGAAGGGTAAATATGAAGGTTTTAACTATATACTTAAAAAATGATCTACAAAGTTAACTATGACAAAATGTTAAAACTTGTAAAATACAGGTGATGAATTCACACACATTTGTTGTATTATTCACTGTATTTTTTGGTGTTTGACATATTTTATAGATTTATTGTTTAGGGAGGGGTCTTGCTTGTACAGGTCAAGGATAGCATGTTCTGTACTAAGAAGTCTAATCAACTCAGTTCTGTGTGTCCAAGGTACAAAAGAACACAAGATGGCTAGAACTTGGTGGGGGTGCAGGATGAGGTTGAAACCAAAAGCAACTGGTTTTGTGAATAGGAAGGTTTGGTTCACTGGTTTGGTGAACAGGGAGGAGAGAAATTCAATTGCAGTTGAAGGGGATATGGTAACAAGGAAAGATTTTTTATTTTGCTTTTGTTTTAAGATATTGGGACATTTATTTGAATTTAATTAGAGGGTACCCACACTTATGAATTTTTCTTAACATGTGAAAAATAGTACTTTTGCAGGTGTTTTAAAAAACTATACTGATGATGTAAAGCTATAAATTTCATCTAAATTCATATTGGTTTTGCTACATTTTGAGACCTATTGCGGTAGCTATACACAGATAAAATTTATTCCTTTTTGACTGATATATAATATTTAATTGTGTGCATGTACCAAATTTTACTGATCTAGTCCAATAGTGATGAAATCTAAGTTGCTTGCCCAGTAGTGAAAGTTGCTCAGTCATGTCTGACTCTTTGCGACCCCATGGACTATACAGTCCGTGGAATTCTCTGGGCCAGAATCCTGGAGTGGGTAGCCTTTCCCTTCCCCAAGGGATCTTCCCAGCCCAGGGATCGAACCCAGGTCTCCCACAATGCAGGCGGACTCTTTACCAGCTGAGCCACAAGGGAAGCCCAGTATGTCACAACAAATAATCCTGCAACAAAAGCTTCTTACTGGAGGTGGGAACAAGATGGCAGAGCACAAGGACCCTGACACTCAGGCAGGAGCAGAACCAGTTCCACAATGGCAACTACAATCACAGTATGCCCTTGAGAACACACACTTGGGAAGGAGTAGGACTAATTCAGTAGTATGACTTGACCCTGCTATGCCCAACCAAGCCTCTAACCAAGGTGTGCATACCAGGGGAAAAGTGGAACCAGCTCAGAAGTACAGGCTGAATTCCTCAGCCATGCGCCCAACTAAATTGGAGATTGCTATCCCAGGAGGGAGAAGCGGAATACCCTTGGGGCTTGTGCTCTAGTCCATTAGGCCCTGGCCCTGCCACCATAGGGTACTGACTTCCATGGGGCCTAGGAAGAGCCCTGGCTCATACCTGGTTCCAGTCCTATCCCATCCAAATCCAGCATGACCTTCCACCATGGTGGAAGCTGCCATTACACCCTGGGGCAAGATCTGGCCTGTGCTCATTTCAGACCTGGCCCTCCTAGCAAAGCCACTGGGCACATGCAAACTGCATAGGGACACTCACACATGACACTATGCCTTCAAGATCAGGATAGGTAAGTGGTTCACCTAATCTCATAAAAGAAAACAGAGAAATTTAAACAGAACGAGAAGACAGAGGAATATCCTTCAAATGAAAGAACAAGATAAAAACCCCTCAAAAACCCTAATAAAACAGATAATTACCTGATAAAAGTTCAAAGCAATAGTAATAAGAATGCTAACTGAACTTCAGAAAAAAACAGACGAACATAGAACTTCAACAAAGAACTAGAAAATATGACAACTTGTCAGAGCTGAAGAATACAATAACTAAAATGAAAAATATACTAGAAGGAAATAACAGCAAAATTATGGGATATAGACTGCATAAGCAGTCTGAAAGATAGAACAGTGGAAATCACCCATTCAGAACAGCAGAAAGAAAAACACATTTTAAAAAATGAAAATAGTTTTAAGAGACCTTAGACAATATCAAGTGTACTAACATTTGCATTATAGGGGGTCACAGAAGGAGAAGAGAAAGAGAAAGGGGGACAATGTATTTAATGAAATTACAGTTGAAAACTTCTCTAACCTGAAGAAGGAAATAGATATCCAAGTACAAAGAGCACAGAGAACCCGAACAAGATGAATCCATGTGCCAGACACTACATTCTAAGTGCACTGCTGCTAAGTTGCTTCAGTCGTCTCTGACTGTGCGACCCCACAGACAGCAGCCCACCAGGCTCCGCCGTCCCTGGGATTCTCCAGGCAAGAACACTGGAGTGGGTTGCCATTTCCTTCTCCAATGCATGAAAGTGAAAATTGAAAGTGAAGTCATTCAGTCGTGTCTGACTCTTAGCGACCCCATGGACTGCAGCTTACCGGGCCCCTCTGTCCATGGGATTTTCCAGGCAAGAGTACATTCTAAGTGCATTATACCTCATTTAATCTTCCCAATGTAAACTAACTAGAATGTAAGTTCCATGAGCGCAGGAACCTTATCTTTCATACTCATAGTGTCTGAAACAAAGAAGGTGCTCAAAAAATTACTGTTGCAAGAATGAAATTTTGGAGATACTAGAAATAAGAATTCCAGCAAATAAGCCTTTAAAATTATGTACCTAAGATTAAAGTGGATGGAACTGAAAGAGTTGTGCAGTTTTCACTGGTAATAACTAATATGTATCTTGGCATTAAAGTGTAACTTTCTTATAAATATGTTATTTTATTTCAATAGACTCTTATTGACTACCTATCAATAAGATATATTTCCTTGTCCTTAGAGAAATTATAATCAAATGCTTCATTTTCCTTCATGAATGATAAATTATGTTTTAAATGACAAATCAGTAACTCCTTTAAACTTGAACCTGTTTTATTTTCATACCATTTTAAATGACTTTATTGAGTTAGATTTTCAGTTAATTATGTGGCTGAAATTGTGGGATTTCTGATCAGATGTAACTGATGTGAATGAACACAATCAGTATGCTGCATTTAGATGTCATATATATATATATTATTGTACCACAGTTTGAGCATAGAGCTTCACAAAAGTAGTATTTCACTTAATTTTTTTAATGAGTATTAACAGAGAAAACCTTTACAGATGTAAGAATGTATACCAATAATAAAAGAAAGTTCTTTAATGAGCATTCAACTATATCAATTGCACATTAACATCTTTAATTTAAGCAAATATTTTATAAAGCTCAGATGGTGAGTACAGCCACTTGGAAAGTTCATTTTAGAGGCTGTATTTCAGAGGTTTGATTCACATCTATTTTGAAACAGTATACTTGAAGTACATTAACATTTTCTGCATAATACCAGAAGGGACTGAAATAACATTTGGAGATTTTTATAAATCAGATGATAGAACAGGTGTGGCTTTTCAGCTAAAAAGTTATAATTTGGTCCAGAAGTAGTTATATTAAAATCAGAAAACTATTTATCTGGGTGTGTGTGGGGAGGAGAGAGTAGATGAAATCAAGCTTGGGAGATAATCAAATATTTAAAATTTGGAAATAATTTTAGTCTAATACTAAGGATCAAGAATTTGCTTCAGAATGCAAAAAAGTGCTTATAAACCTCCACTGTATTTTTATTCTGAAGACTAGTCAAATATAAAAATAATTGTCATTAGTAGGGGCTTATAAAATATAACAAATCATGGAAGGAATCTTAAATTCTTTTTTTACCCTGGTTAAATCATTTAACCACTCTTTATCAACTGGCAATCCTCATGATTTAGGAACTTCTGAATACAACAGAACACTATTATGTTTTCTGATA
The DNA here is from genome assembly GCF_032405125.1 of Capricornis sumatraensis. NCBI lineage: Eukaryota > Metazoa > Chordata > Mammalia > Artiodactyla > Bovidae > Capricornis > Capricornis sumatraensis. The sequence continues at coordinate 216,756,056 of NC_091069.1, forward strand.
GATTTGTATAAATAAATTCACAAAATTATATCTCATTATTTTATGTATTATACATTTTATATATGTATTTATATATTATTTTGTATATGAAATAATGAGATTTTTCAAGACAAATATATTAGTAATAGATATGGATAGACTAGAGTGAAGTAAGGACAGGGACTTATATTGAACAGAATATTAGCTGAAAACATTTACGGGATAAAAAAGAAGACAGGGTTATTAATAAAGTAAATGGAACCTAGAGAAGTTTAAATCTAAAAATATTTAAGAAATTTTCAAATAAAGTCACATAATCATATAAACATCAACTTTCTTTCATCAATTGGTATATTCTCCAATCAGAATGCTTGGAGAGATTCCTGTGTGCAGCACTGATTCTATGCAAACTGGGAAGGAGATGGAACACATCTTCAGGCTCACAGGGTACTGATTCTCTTTGCTGTGCCATTTTTCCTTGTGCTGGGATGGCCATAAAATAGGCACAAGGCAAGAATTTCTTCAAAAGAATCTTTCATGCTACAAAACTAATTGGTACTAATTGCATTTAAATATTCTACGCCACAACTATGTAACTTAAAGGTAAGAAGCACAAAACCAAAACATTTTATAATTTTAAGAATGAAGCAAGGGAAGGCAACACTAATGTACATGTGAAAAGACTTAGGTATGGTGTTATTTATCACCATATCATTTTAACAGAAAAAAGTGAAACAACTGTACAAAAATAAGATATGATTAAAAATTATGATTCATCCCATATCAGAATATTTTTGACATGGAAAGATTTCATAATAGAAGAAATTGAGAGCAATTGAAGATTTATTCCACTCATAAAAATTTATATATTTAAAACATAAAATCTAGGAGGATATACATCAAATGCTTATGATACTATGCAAATATTGGAATTTCCTGATCAATAGTGAATATGGATTATTTTAGTAAAAGAGAATAAAAGAATCATATTAAAGTAGCATAGCACTGAATCACATAATAATACCTATGCTGCTGCTGCTAAGTCGCTTCAGTTGTATCCAACTCTGTGCGGCCTCATAGATGGCAGCCCACCAGGCTCCCCCGTCCCTGGGATTCTCCAGGCAAGAACAGTGGAGTGGGTTGCCATTTCCTTCTCCAATGCATGAAAGTGAAAAGTGAAAGTGAAGTTGCTCAGTCGTGTCTGACTCTTAGCGACCCCATGGACTGCAGCCTACCAGGCTCCTTCATCCATGGGATTTTCCAGGCAAGAGTACTGGAGTGGGGTGCCACTGCCTTCTCCTATACCCATCGTATAACCTATTTCATAACCTATTGATCATTTGTGTACTCCACCACCAGGTGTCTACCATTCTTGGAACCTCTTCTGCCTTCCCCTTACAGAAACTTGCTTTTATTGAGAGTACTGGAAGTAGCCTGATAAAGTAGCTTTCTCTGAAGTATAAATTAATGATAACAATGTGTGGTGGAATTCAAAGGTTAAGAGCCCAAATTTTGGCAGCATAGTTCTGGACTTGGGTTCCAATTTGCTGATTAGTAGCTGTGTTGCCTTGGGTGAATAACTTAGTTCCTTTATACCCTAGTAATCTCATTTGTACACTAGAGATACTAAAAAAGTGGTTAACCCAGGAGGATGATAATAAGAGGGTACACAGTGGCTTCACTGTGTTTGACATGTAATTAATGCTTAGTTAGTGGGAAAGAGATGCTCATAAGATGTGAGACACTGAATAGGGGTTGGGGAAGGGGGATGCATCATTTATTTTTCACTCAGATAGTGTCAGTAATACTCATGCTACTGGCCCATAATGTGGATGATTTGTAAATGTCTATGAGCATTAGGTATGCTGTGTACCTGGGTATAAGAGTGCTATGTGTGAAAGAGTGACTGGCTCTAAGTGTTGTCATGAGTATGCCCATGTGGGTATTAGGGACAGGGTGGAGGATAGTTCCCTCCTCTCACTGCTCAGATGGAGCTTCCTTGAAAATGCATCATGCTTAGCATAGAAGCCATGTATAACACAGAAGATCTGTTCCTAATCAAGCCTAGACTTAATGACACAGGTGCTATTTAATAATGCTGAATGACCAAATTAATAGATGATTGGCGACTGGATGGGCAGAAGATTACTTACGTTAGTGGGGAGAGGAAAGAGGATTGCATCACCTAATGCCACAAGTACAGAATTGAAGAAAGAATAAATGGGGGTAAGGAGTGGCTAAAATAGTGGAGTAGGACCCTGAGCTCACCTCCTATCCATGGGCACATCAAAATTACCACTGTTTGCAGAGAAACTATCTACAAAAATGACTTGAAGACTAACAAACGATTTTCCACAACTAAAGACATAAAGGAACTATAATAAGACAAATAGGAGGGGCAGAGACACAAAATAGTCAAGACCCTCAGGTAGATGATCCATAAATGAGGGGATAAAAACAATTGCAGAATTTTCCCCCAACGAACAAGAGGTCTAAGACCCAAATCAGGCTCCCCAGCCTGGGAGTGCTACACCAGGAAGACGAGTCCCCAGAACATCTGACAATGGAGGCTGGTGGGGCTTGCATATGAAAATGCTGGATGGCTGTAGGAAACTGAGACTCCTCTCTTAAATGGGGCATGCAAAATCACACATGGCATGAGTCCCAGTATAGCGCCAGGAGCTTGAAAGGAGCCTGTGCCAGACCTATTTGCTTATCTTAAAGAGCCTCCTGGAGATACAGGAGGAAAATGGGGCTTCCATGGAGAGAGAGACATCAGAAGCAGTCATTTGGGGGAGTTTATTCTACCAGAAGGACACTGGCAAGCACCATTTTGGAGTCCTTCCTCTAGACTGTTAGTTCTGGGGGCTAAACCACTTACCAGCAAACTGACACCAGCCCTGGTGTCATGGGCTCCTCATGCCTGGCAGCCAGCTGCCCTGGGACCCAGTCCTGTCTACCACAGTGCCAGTGGCCAGCCCCCACTACCAGCGCACCCACAGTAGTCAGCCCTGCCACAACAGAAGGCCTACACAGTCCACATAAGAGTATCCATACAGAGTATAGCTTTCATGATCAGAGGAGAATGTGCTTGTTGGGCCCCATAGAACATCTTATACATAAGGCCACTTCTCCTAAATCAGAAGATATAATCAGCCTATCTAATACATAGAAAAATAAACATAGAGAATTAGGTCAAATTAGGAGACAGAGGAATAGTCTCCAAACAGAGTAACAAGAAAAAAGCTGAGGAAAAAGAACTAAACAAAATGGTGATAAGAAATCTACCCACTAAACAGTTCAAGGAAACAATTACAAAGATGCTTAAGGAACTTGGGAGAAGGATGGATGAACATGAGACAAGTTTACCAAAGAGTTAGAAAATATAAAAGAAGACCCAAACAGAGCCAAAGAATTATATAACTGACAAAAATATATTAGAAGTAAGCAACAACATATTAGACAATACAGAGGAACAGGTTATTAATCTGAAAGTCAAAGAAATAGAAATCACCCAAGCTAAACAGAAACCAAAACAAAAATCCATCTGTTTTAATGAGGGTAGTTTAACAGACCTCTGTGACAATAGCAAGTGCATGAACATTTGCATTATAGGGATCCCAAAAGGAGAAGAAAGAGAAAAAAAAGGGAAGAAAATTATTTGAAGAAATAATAGCTAGAATTTTTCATAACCTGGGAAATGAAAAAGACATCTAGGTGCAGGAAGTAAAGAGAAGGCCAAATAAGATCAACCCAAAGAAGTCCATACCAAAGTACATTATAATTAAGATGGCAAAAATTAAAGATAAAGAAAGACATTAAAAGTAGCAAGAGGAAAACTACTAGTTACATACAAGGGAACGCCCAAAAGACCATCAGCTAACTTTTTAGCATAAACTTTGTAGGCCAGAAAGGAGTGGTATAATATATTCAAAGTGCTGGAAAAAAACCAAAACTCAGAAACAATACTTTACCCAACAAGGGTATAATTCAGATTTAAAGGTGATATAATTTTACAGTTAAGCAAAATCTGAATGAGCTTAGCACAACTAAACCAGCTATTCAAGAAATAGTAAAGGGACTTTTCTACTGCAACTAGAAATAATAAAATTGTAAAAGAAATTTAAAAATCTCATTGGTAAAGGCAAGCATATAATAAAGGCAGTAGCTCCAACATTTATAAAACTCATAGAAAGATTAAAAGAAAAAAGTAGCAAAATCATCTATATGCACAATAAAAATAATTAAGGATACATAAATCCAAGAAGATGTAAAAATTCAACATCAGAAACATTAAACGTGGTAGGGAGGTGAAAATGTACAATTGTTAGAATGCATCTGAACTTAAGAGATGAGTACAACTGTGTAGTAGTTTGAGTATTCTTTGGCATTGCCTTTCTTTGGGATTGGAATGAAAACTAACCTTGTCCAGGCCTGTGGCCACTGCTGAGTTTTCCAAATTTGCTGGCATATTGAGTGTAACACTTTGACAGCATCATCTTTTACTACTTGAAATGGCTCAACTGGAAATCCATCACCTCCGCTAGTTTTGTTCATAGTGATGCTTCCTAAGGCCCACTTGACTTCGCATTCCAGGATGTCTGGCTCTAGGTGAGTGATCACACCATTGTGATTATCTGGGTCATGAAGATCTTTTTTGTATAGCTCTGTGTATTCTTGCCACCTCTTCTTAATATCTTCTGCTTCTGTTAGGTCCCTACACTTTCTGTCCTTTATTGAGCCCATCTTTGCCTAAAGTGCTCCGTAGGTAGCTCTAATTTTCTTGAAGAGATCTCTAGTCTTTCCCATTTTATTGTTTCCCTCTATTTCTTTGCACTAATCACTGAGGAAGTCTTTCTTATCTCTCCTTGCTATTCTTTGTAATTCTGCTTTCAAATAGGTGTGTCTTTCCTTTTCTCCTTTGCCTTGCATTTCTGTTCTTTTCACAGCTATTTGTAAGGCCTCCTCAGACAACCACTTAGCCTTTTTGCATTTCTTTTTCTTGGGAATGGTCTTGATCACTGTCTCCTGTACAATGTCACGAACCTCTGCCTGTAGTTCTTCAGGCAGTCTGTCTATCAGATCTAATCCCTTGAATCTATTAGTCACTTCCACTGTATAATCGTAAGGGATTTGATTCAAGTCATACTTGAATGGCCTAGTGGTTTTCCCTACTTTCTTCAATTTAAGTCTGAATTTGGCAATAAGGAATTCATGATCTGAGCCACAGTCAGCTCCCAGTCTTGTTTTTGCTGACTGTATAGAGTTTCTCCATTTTTGGCTGCAAAGAATATAATCAATCCAATTTCAGTATTGCCCCTTTGTTGATGTCCAAGTGTAGAGTCTTCTCTTGTGTTGTTGGAAGAGGGTGTTTGCTATGACCAATGCGTTCTCTTGGCAAAACTCTACAAGCCTTTAGCCTGCTTTATTCTGTACACCAAGGCCAAAATTGCCTTGGCAAATACCCAGAGTAACAAGTGTTTCTTGACTTTCTACTTTTGCATTCCAGTCCCCTATAATGAAAAGGACATCTTCTTGGGGTATTAGTTCTAGAAGGTCTTCTAGGTCTTCATATAATCATTTAAATTCACCTTTTTCAGCTTTACTGGTCAGGGCATAGACTTGGATTACCGTGATAATGAATGGCTTGCCTTAGAAACGAAGAGAGACCATTCTGTTGCCACACGCTGGCGAAGTAATTCTCCAAATTCTCCAAGCCAGGCTTCAACAGTACATGAACAGTGAACTTCCAGATGTTCAAGATGGATTTAGAAAAGGCAGAGGAACAAGAGATTAAATTACCAACATCTGTTGGATCATCAAAAAAGCAAGAAAATTCCAGAAAAACATCTACTTCTGGTTTATTGACTATGCCAAAGCCTTTGACTGTGTGGATCAGAACAAACTGTGGACAGTTCTTAAAAAGATGGGACTACCAGACCACCTGACTTGCCTCCTGAGAAATCTGTGTGCAGGTCAAGAAGCAACAGTTAGAACTGGACATGGAACCACAGACTGGTTCCAAATAGGGAAAGGAGTACATCAAGGCTGTATATTGTCACCCTACTTATTTAACTTAGACGCAGAGTATATCATGCGAAATGCCAGGCTGTATGAAGCACAAGCTGGAATCAAGATTTCTGGGAGAAATATCAGTAACCTGAGACGTGCACATGACACCACACTTCTGGCAGAAAACAAAGAAGAATTAGAGAGCCTCTTTGCCAGGAGCCAGCACGAGGAGTCCCGCCCGTGGCAAAGGTCATGAGGTTAAGGGGCCCGACAGGCAAAGGTGAGTCGGGCCTTAAGGGAGCCTCGCTGGATCTGCTCATGCATCTGCCCCAAAACCAGAGTTTGCCTGCCTTGCTGCATTATGCCTTTCACCTATACTTCTGACATTATGGGGGGCTGTCCCCTACCACCTCCTCTGAAAAGGAGTTAACTTAGGACTCCAGTTAATAAATCTCCTGGGCATAATAAGAGTGTTTCAATCCAAAAACCCCTCTGATGGCTTTCTAGCCTGCCTGCCAGACTCTTACAGCTGCGCATGTGATTGTTTGCGGCCTCCCAACCGCGAGAGGCACAGAGCTTAAAACATCCTAGGAATTTAGGGGCTTCTAAGGAGTCAAAATCATTAGAATAGGACTGATTAAGGGTTTCATTTGTTGAGCCAATACTTGCTGCCAAGTTTTCGTATCTTTTATTTGTTGATATAGTTGGTATGTAGAAAAAACAGGTAGTAGCCCTGGCATTAGCAACATTAGACCTTTGAGTTAAGCACTTTCTTTGTTATAACCCACTGCAACTTTGTTCTACAGGAATGTAACTTTATTTAGTACATTTATTTGAGGGTGATGCAGATTAAAAAAAAAAAAAAAACACTTCAAGGGAAAAAGAGTTTTCTGGTTGATAGACATTTATCTAGGAAAAGAGCCATAAAAATGTTAACAGACCCCCTGGCCAGAAGATGATGTAAAACCACCTAAGACCTTTTGTATACAGGAAGTTATGCAAAAAGAAAGCCGGGTCTCAATAAGGGTCAGGACTGCTGACCCTGCATAACTCTGCATATTCCATTATTTCTTTATGTACAACTTGGGGTATATAAGCTGCTTTGAAAATAAAGCTGTGGGTCTGGCACTGAGCTTGGCTCCCCCATGTCATTCTTTTCTCCCTTTTCTGGCTGAATTCCTATCTGGAGCGTGGAGGCTCACCGTGTCTACTTATTTGCCCTGGCTTCTAAGACCCATGCAAGAGGGAGCCCAAAGTGGGGCACCCTCCGCTATTCAAGAGGGCACCGGTGGCCTATGTAGACGGTGCAAACTCCTTGTCTCGGAGTTTTATTGGTTTTCCACGTAAACCAAGTTATTCAGCCTCTTTTCTCCACTAATTTTCCTACTACACTATTATTTTCTAATCTCTCTTTATATCTTAAATAAATAAGTCTCTCCTTGCCAACTTCGTCCTGGCTTCAAATTCCCTGGATCCACCGGGGCTGGACCCTGGCATCTCTTGATAAAAGTGAAAGAGGAGAGTGAAAAAGCTGGCTTAAAACTCGACATTCAGAAAACTAAGATCATGGTATCTGGCCCCATCAGCTCAGTTCAGTTAAGTCGCTCAGTCGTGTCCGATGCTTTGTGACCCCATGAATCGCAGCACGCCAGGCCTCCCTGTCCATCACCATCTCCCGGAGTTCACTCAGACTCACGTCCATCGAGTCCGTGATGCCATCCAGCCATCTCATCCTCTGTTGTCCCCTTCTCCTCCTGTCCCCAATCCCTCCCAGCATCAAAGTCTTTTCTAATGAGTCAACTCTTCACATGAGGTGGCCAAAGTACTGGAGTTTCAGCTTTAGCATCATTCCTTCCAAAGAAATCCCAGGGTTGATCTCCTTCAGAATGGACCGGTTGGATCTCCTTGCAGTCCAAGGGACTCTCAAGAGTCTTCTCCAACACCACAGTTCAAAAGCATCAATTCTTCAGCACTCAGCCTTCTTCACATCACTACTTCAGTCACATCACTACATGGCAAATACATGGAGAAACAATGGAAACAATGAGAGACTTTATTTTGGGAGGCTCCAAAATCACTGCAGATGGTGACTGCAGCCATGAAATTAAAAGACACTTGCTCCTTGGAAGAAAAGTTATGACCAACCTAGACAGCATATTAAAAAGCAGGGACATAACTTAGCCAACAAAGGTCCATCTACTCAAAGCTATGGTTTTTCTAGTAGTCATGTATGGATGTGAGTGTTGGTCTATAAAGAAAGCTGAGTGCCAAAGAATTGATGCTTTTGAACTGTGGTGTTGGAGAAGACTCTGAGAGTCCCTTGGACAGCAAGGAGATCCAACCAGTCCATCATAAAGGAAATCAGTCCTGAATATTCATTGATGCTGAAGGTAAAACTTCAAAACTTTGGCCACCAGATGTGAAGAGCTGACTCATTTGAGAAAACCCTGATGCTGGGAAAGACTGAAGTTAGGAAAAAGGTGTATGACAGAGGTTGGAATGGTTGGATGGCATCACCAACTCAATGGACATGAGTTTGAGTAAGCTCTGGGAATTGGTGATGGACAGGGAAACCTGGCATGCTTCATTCAGTCCATGGGGTCACAAAGAGTTGGACACGATTGAGTGACTGAATGAATTGAACTGAACTTAAGAGATAATTAACTTGAAATACTCATTAAAATATTCACATATATGTTTATATATGTATGTGTATATGTTTGTGCACATATAGTACAGGAGCACCTAAATATATAAAGCCAATATTAGTAGACATAAAGGGAGAAACAGACAGTAGTTCAATGATAGTAAGGAACTTAAAACCCCCACTTACACAATGGATAGATCATCTACACAGAAAAATAAATAAGAAAATGCTGGCTTTAACAGCATATTAAACTAAATGAATTGATGGATATAGAGATATTTCATTTGAAATATACAGAATACAAATTCAAGTGCACATGAAATGTTCTCCAGATCAGATCACATACTTAGCCACAGAATACTAATTCAAGGGCACATGAAATGCTCTCCGTATTAGATCATATGCTAGGCCACACAAAAAGTCTCAACACATTTAAGAAAATTGAAATCACATCAAGCATCTTTTCTGACCACAAATTCATGAGACTAGAAATCAAGTATAAGGAAGAAAAAAAACTGCAAAAACACAGAACATGTGGAAGCTAAACAATATGGTACTAAACAATCAATGGATTACTAAAGAAATCAGACAAAAAATACTTGGGAACAACTGAAAATAGAAATGTCTATAGGATGCAGCAAAAGCAATTCTAAGAAGGAAGTTCATAGTAGTACAAGCCTGTTGGGGGAAGCACACTGATTGAAACCACCCACCCTGGCCAGGTACCATAGTAACCATTTGCGTGAGTTGTTTTATGACAGGAGATCCTGATAAGGAATACAGAACTAATAAGCCACGACCAACCGGAAGAGTTCAGGAAAGGTCTAAAGGAGACACTGCATGTCCATCCACTTCCCATAATCCCTCTTGCTGGCATCCATCTTGGCTGAGTGATGCGTGCACCACCAGGAAAGACTCTGAATTAGAATGATTGGCCAAAGACCACCCAGAAATTAATACCATCACCATAAAACCCAACATGGCAAGCAACACGGCAGAGCAGTTCTCCTGGGTTTCCTTACCCTACTGCTCTCCACCTGGGTGCCCTTTCCCAATAAAATCTCTTGCTTTGTCAGCACAGGTGTCTCCTCGGACAATTCATTTCCGAGTGTTAGAAAAAGCCCAGTTTCGGGCCCTGGAAGGGGTCCCTCTTCCTGCAACAAGCCTACGTCAGGAAACAAAAAAGAAATCTTAAATGAATAAACTAACCTTACACCAAGAATAGCAAGAAGAGATAAAAAAGCCTTCTTCAGTGATCAATACAAAGAAATAGAGGAAAACAACAGAATGAGAAAAACTAGAGATCTCTTCAAGAAAATTAGAGATACCAAGGGAACATTTCATGCAAAGATGGGCTCGATAAAGGACAGAAATGGTATGGACCTAACAGAAGCAGAAGATATTAAGAAGAAGAGGCAAGAATACACAGAAGAACTGTACAAAAAAGATCTTCATGACCCAGATAATCATGATGATGTCATCACTAATCTAGAGCCAGACATCTTGGAATGTGAAGTCAAGTGGGCCTTAGAAAGCATCACTACAAACAAAGCTACTGGAGGGATGGAATTCCAGTTGATCTGTTTCAAATCCTGAAAGATGATGCTGTGAAAGTGCTGCACTCAATATGCCAGCAAATTTGGAAAACCCAGCAATGGCCACAGGACTGGAAAAAGTCAGTTTTCATTCCAATTCCAAAGAAAGGCAATGCCAAAGAATGCTCAAACTACCACACAATTGCACTCATCTAGCATGTTAGTAAAGTAATGCTCAAAATTCTCCAAGCCAGGCTTCAGCAATACATGAACCATGAACTCCCTGATGTTCAAGCTGGTTTTAGAAATGGCAGAGGAACCAGAGATCAAATTGCCAACATCTGCTGGATCATGGAAAAAGCAAGAGAGTTCCAGAAAAACATCTATTTCTGCTTTATTGACTATGCCAAAGCCTTTGACTGTGTGGATCACAATAAACTGTGGAAAATTCTGAAAGAGATGGGAATACCAGACCACCTAACCTGCCTCTTGAGAAATCTGTATGCAGGTCAGGAAGCAACAGTTAGAACTGGACATGGAACAACAGACTGGTTCCAAATAGGAAAAGGAGTACATCAAGGCTGTATATTGTCACCCTGCTTATTTAACTTATATGCAGAGTACATCACAAGAAACACTGGACTGGAAGAAACACAAGCTGGAATCAATATTGCCGGGAGAAATATCAATAACCTCAGATATGCAGATGATACCACCCTTACAGCAGAAAGTGAAGAGGAACTAAAAAGCCTCTTGATGAAAGTGAAAGAGGAGAGTGAAAAGTTGGCTTAAAGCTCAACATTCAGAAAACGAAGATCATGGCATCCGGTCCCATTACTTCATGGGAAATAGATGAGGAAACAGTGGAAACAGTGTCAGACTTTATTTTTGGAGGGCTCCAAAATCACTGCAGATGGTGACTGCAGCCATGAAATTAATAGACACTTACTCCTTGGAAGAAAAGTTATGACCAACCTAGATAGTATACTCAAAAGCAGAAACATTACTTTGCTGACTAAGGTCTGTCTAGTCAAGGCTATGGTTTTTCCTGTGGTCATGTATGGATGTGAGATTTGGACTGTGAAGAAGGCTGAGTGCCGAAGAATTGATGCTTTTGAACTGTGGTGTTGGAGAAGACTCTTGAGAGTCCCTTGGACTGCAAGGAGATCCAACCAGTCCATTCTGAAGGAGATCAACCCTGGGATTTCTTTGGAAGGAATGATGCTAAAGCTGAAGCTCCAGTACTTTGGCCACCTCATGCGAAGAGTTGACTCATTGGAAAAGACTCTGATGCTGGGAGGGATTGGGGGCAGGAGGAGAAGGGGACAACAGAGGATGAGATGGCTGGATGGCATCACGGACTCGATGGACGTGAGTCTGAGTGAACTCCGGGAGATGGTGATGGACAGGGAGGCCTGGCGTGCTGAGATTCATAGGGTTGCAAAGTGTCAGACACGACTGAGCGACTGAACTGAACTGAACCTTGCACCTAAAATAACTAGATAAAGAAGAGAATACAAAAACCAAAGTTACCAGAAGGAAACAAATAATAAATATCAGAGAGATATAAGAGAAATATAAATCAGAAAACAAAAAGATCAATGAAACAGAAAGCTGGTTCTTTGAAATGATAAACAAAATTGATAAGCCAGATTCATTAGAGAAAAGAGAGAGGGCGGAAAAAAGTGGAATCAGAAATGAAAGTTACAGCTGACACCACAAATATATACAAAGTATCATAAGGGATTACTAGAAACAAATACATACCAATAAAATGGACAGTGGACAAGAAATGAGTAAGTTCCCAAGACTGAATCAGGAAGAAACAGAAAATATGGACAGACTGGTTACCAGTAATCAAACTGAATCACTGATTAAAAATACTCCCAGTAAATAAAATTCCAGGATCTGATGACTTCACAGGCCAATTCTACACACCATTAGGAAAACAAAAAGAGATAACACGTATCTTTCTCAAACCATGCCAACAATTGGAGAAGAAGAAATGCTTCAAAACTCTTTCTAGGAGCTCAGCATCACCCTGATACCAAAACCAGAGAAAGATACCATCAATACAATAAAATAGAAATTAAAAAGATGAAAATTAAGGCCAATATTACAGATAAACATAGAAAAAAGAATCCTCAACAAACATAGCAAACCAAATTCAACCATATATTAAGAGGATAATACACTATAATCAATTCATATTTATTCCAGAGGTACAAGGATGGTTCAATACCTGCAAATCAATCAATATTCTACACCACATTAAATCAACAGATAAATGTATAAAAAAGGTATGGTATATAAATATACATATATACATTCCTCAGTCATAAAAATATGAAAATTTGCCATCTGCAACAATAAAGATGGTTTTAGGGGGGCTTCCCTGGTGGCTCTGGAGAAGGCAATGGCACCCCACTCCAGTACTCTTGCCTGGAAAACCCCATGGACAGAAGAGCCTGGTAGGCTGCAGTCCATGGGGTCGCTAAGAGTTGAACACAACTGAGCGACTTCACTTTCACCTTTCACTTTCATACATTGGAGAAGGAAATGGCAACTCACTCTAGTGTTCTTGCCTGGAGAATCCCAGGGACAGGAAGTCTGGTGGGCTACCGTCTATGGGGTCGCACAGAGTCGGACACGACTGAAGCAACTTAGCAGCAGCAGCAGCAGCAGCCCTGGTGGCTCAGATGGTAAAGAATCTGCCTGCAATGCAGGAGACCCCAGTTCAATCCCTGGGTCTGGAAGATCCCCTGGAGAAGGGAGTGGCAACCCACTCCAATATTCTTGCATGGAGAATTCCATGGACAGAGGATCTTGGCAGACTACAGTCCATGGAATCGCAAAGAGTCAGACACAACTGAACCAAACATGCTAAGTAAAATAAATGAGACAAAGACAAATACACATGATTTCACAGATATGCAGAATGTTAAAAATAAAATGAAAATAGATTCATAGACAATAAATGGGTGGTTGCTAGAGGAAAATAGGTGAAGTAGATTAAGAGGTACAGATCTCCAGCTATATAATAAATAAGTCATGGGCTATAATATACATCATAAGGAAGATGGTACAAAATATTGTATTAACTTTACATGGGGACAGATGGTTCCTAGACATTGTGGTGATCATTTCACAATGTATGCAATTGTCAAGTCATTATTTCATACACTTGAAACTAACACAATGTTATATACATTAATTATATTTCAATAATGCAAAAAGAATGAATGGTGCTAATCTTTCCCAGAGAGGCAGATTTAGGAATTAAGGCAAAGGGCAGAGTCCACAGGATTAAATTAAAAAAAAAAAAAAGTCTAAATTTAACCCAAGGACCTGAGGGCAATAGTGCAGTCAAAGAAAAGTCAGAGAAAGTGGCAAGGCTAAGATCTAGCCTTAAAAGAGAAAAATCATGCTGGAGGGGAAGGAGGGAGAGGAAGAAGGTTGCCTTGGCACAGGTGAAACATGACTAGAGAATGAACCAGAATAACAGCTATCCCAAAGGTGAGAAAGGAATCTCAGAGAAGAGATAACCATACTAAGGAGTGGATGCCTAAGAGAAGTGAAGAAAATTCTAAGATTTAAACATTTGTAAAATGAAGAAAATATGTAAAATAGAGATAATATTTATAAGAAAGCTCAAAATCAGGAGCAGACGACAAAGGAAACAAAGACTTCTTCTAAGACTCCAGTGATCAAAGATGAAGTGGCTTCTACAACAGGCCCTTTTATTACTCTCCATATTCCAGTTGTGACTTGTTTTTATATAAGAACTCTCTGGGTTCTAGTTGAGATCACCTGGTTTGCAACTTGTCTAGAGTCTGTAGGTTACCCATGTATTTTTTTGTGGAAGTGTGTGTGTGTGAAATCCCTGCTTCTGGGTATAGAAGCATCCCAAACAGTATCCCAATGTCATGCTAGCCTCTTTTAAGATCTGTTGGAATATCCTATGATAAGCCAAAATGGAAAAGAATTTTTAAAAAAGAATTTAAGTGTTACCTCCTTCCCTACCTCTACTCCTACTTCCTTCTTTTTGAGAAAAATCTGTTTTGAAACAAAGAATTTTTTTTTCCATTAAAGAAAAAACAGCTGTTGGATTTAGCAAAACGAAGGATTACTTTAAACCTCCCTAGTTTTCTGTTTGTAAAATCAGCACTTCTTCTGTTTTGGAAGACAAGGTTATGCTATTCCTTCTGGAGTTCAAAGCTTCAAAAGCAATCACAGGGCTGGTCAATTCACTACAGTGAACTCCCTTTGAAAATCATGCCTTGCAGGTAAGGTCACAGTGGAACTCTGTTCAGAGAGTCTTCCATCTGCCATGCATGAGATGACTCCGGAATTAATCACAGCCACTCCCTTCTTCAGCAATGTGTTCTAAGAGCAGGCAAACTGCTGTTACAACTAGCCAATGCTGACTGAAAATAAATTAGTAGAGGCAGATTTTTCAGTAAATTAAAATTCATAGTTTTCATTGGTTATTAAAGGAGTATTTAAGGAAATTCTAATACTTTTATCCTAAATATAACCATTTGGTTTCCTCTCGCACCAGGAAAAACCACTTTAAAATGGTGGTTTAATATTCTCTATTTGTGCAGTTTTTTTGTGTTCCTACATTTTGTCCTGTTGACTCTCTAAACACTACAAGGTAGTTAAGGAAAGCTACAAGCTGGAATCAAGATTACCGGAAGAAGTCATCTCCAGTAATTACCGGGTGGTGTCATCTCAAATATGCAGATGACACCACCCCTACGGCAGGAAAGTGAAGAGGAACTAAAGAGCCTCTTGATGAAAGTGAAAGAGGAGAGTGAAAAAGCTGGTTTAAAATGCAACATTCAAAAAACTAAGATCATGGCATCCAGTCCCATCACTTCATGGCAAATAGATGAGGAAACAATGGAAACAGTGAGAGACTTTATTTTCTGGGCTCCAAAATCATTGCAGATGGTGACTACAGCCATGAAATTAAAAGTCGCTTGCTCCTTGGAAGAAAAGCTATGACAAACCTAGTGAAAGAGAAACTGAAGTCTCTCAGTTCAGTTCAGTTCAGTCGCTCAGTCGTGTCCGAATCTTTGCGACCCTACGAATCGCAGCACGCCAGGCCTCGCTGTCCATTACCAAATCCAGGGGTTCAGTCAGACTCGTGTCCATCGAGTCAGTGATGCCATCCAGCCATCTCCTCGTCTGTCATCCCCTTCTTCTCCTGCCCCAATCCCTCCCAGCATCAGAGTCTTTTCCAATGAGTCAACTCTTCGCATGAGGTGGCCTAAGTGCTGGAGTTTCAGCTTTAGCATCATTACTTCCAAAGATCCCAGGGTTGATCTCCTTCAGAACGGACTGAAGAATGGATCTCCTTGCGGTCCAAGGGACTCTCAAGAGTCTTCTCCAACACCACAGTTCAAAAGCATCAATTCTTCGGCGCTCAGCCTTCTTCACAGTCCCACTCTCACATCCATACATGACTACTGGTAAAACCATAGCCTTGACTAGACGGACCTTAGTCGGCAAAATAATGTCTCTGCTTTTGAATATATTATCTAGTTTGGTCATAACTTTTCTTCCAAGGAGTAAGCGTCTTTTAATTTCACAGCTGCAATCACCATCTGCAGTGATTTTGGAGCCCCCCAAAATAAAGTCTGACACTGTTTCTACTGTTTCCCATCTATTTCCCATGAAGTGATGGGACCGGATGCCATGATCTTCATTTTCTGAAAGTTGAGCTTTAAGCCAACTTTTTAAGCCTTTGACTGTGTGGATCACAATAAACTGTGGAAAATTCTGAAAGAGATGGGAATACCAGACCACCTAACCTGCCTCTTGAGAAATCTGTATGCAGGTCAGGAAGCAACAGTTAGAACTGGACATGGAACAACAGACTGGTTCCAAATAGGAAAAGGAGTATGTCAGGCTGTATATTCTCACCCTGCTTATTTAACTTCTATGCAGAGTACATCATGAGAAACACTGGACTGGAAGAAACACAAGCTGGAATCGAGATTGCCGGGAGAAATATCAGTCACCTCAGATATGCAGATGACACCACCCTTATGGCAGAAAGTGAAGAGGAACTAAAGAGCCTCTTGATGAAAGTGAAAGAGGAGAGCGAAAAAGTCGGCTTAAAGCTCAACATTCAGAAAACAAAGATCATGGCATCTGGTCCCATCACTTCATGGGAAATAGATGGGGAAACAGTGGAAACAGTGGCTGACTTTATTTTTGGGGGCTCCAAAATCACTGCAGATGGTGACTGCAGCCATGAAATTAAAAGATGCTTACTCCTTGGAGGAAAAGTTATGACCTACCTAGATAGTATACTCAAAAGCAGAAACATTACTTTGCCAACTAAGGTCCGTCTAGTCAAGGCTATGGTTTTTCCTGTGGTCACGTATGGATGTGAGAGTTGGATGTGAAGAAGCCTGACTGCCGAAGAATTGATGCTTTAGAACTGTGGTGTTGGAGAAAACTCTTGAGAGTCCCTTGGACTGCAAGGAGATCCAACCAGTCTATTCTGAAGGAAATCAACCCTGGGATTTCTTTGGAAGGAATGATGCTGAAGCTGAAGCTCCAGTACTTTGGACACCTCATGAGAAGAGTTGACTCATTGGAAAAGACTCTGATGCTGGGAGGGATTGAGGGCAGGAGGAGAAGGGGACGACCAAGGATGAGATGGCTGGATGGCATCATGGACTCGATGGACATGAGTCTGAGTGAACTCCGGGAGATGGTGATGAACAGGGAGGCCTGGCGTGCTGCAATTTATGGGGTCGCAAATGTCGGACACGACTGAGCGACTGAGCTGAACTGAATTTTTACTTTCATAAAGAGGCATTGTAGTTCCTCTTCACTTTCTGCCATAAGGGTGGTGTCATCTGCATATCTGAGGTGATTGATATTTCTCCCGGCAATCTTGATTCCAGCTTGTTTTTCTTCCAGTCCAGCGTTTCTCATGATGTATTCTGCATAGAAGTTAAATAAGCAGGGTGAGAATATACAGCCTGACATACTCCTTTTCCTATTTGGAACCAGTCTGTTGTTCCATGTCCAGTTCTAACTGTTGCTTCCTGACCTGCATACAGATTTCTCAAGAGGCAGGTTAGGTGGTCTGGTATTCCCATCTCTTGAAGAATTTTCCACAGTTTATTGTGATCCACACAGTCAAAGGCTTGGCATAGTCAATAAAGCAGAAATAGATGTTTTTCTGGAACTCTCTTGCTTTTTCCATGATCCAGCAGATGTTGGCAATTTGATCTCTGGTTCCTCTGCCTTTTCTAAAACCAGCTTGAACATCAGGAAGTTCATGGTTCACGTATTGCTGAAGCCTGGCTTGGAGAATTTTGAGCATTACTTTACTGTGTGTTAGATGAGTGCAATTGTGCGGTAGTTTGAGCATTCTTTGGCATTGCCTTTCTTTGGAATTGGAATGAAAACTGACCTTTTCCAGTCCTGTGGCCACTGCTGAGTTTTCCAAATTTGCTGGCATACTGAGTGCAGCACTTTCACAGCATCATCTTTCAGGATTTGAAATAGCTCAACTGGAATTCCATCACCTCCACTAGCTTTGTTCAGAGTGATGCTTTCTAAGGCCCACTTGACTTCACATTCCAAGATGTCTGGCTCTAGATGAGTGATCACACCATCGTAATTATCCGGGTCATGAAGATCTTTTTCGTACAGTTCTTCTGTGTATTCTTGCCACCTCTTCTTAATATCTTCTGCTTCTGTTAGGTCCAGACCATTTCTGTCCTTTATCGAGCCTATCTTTGCATGTAATGTTCCCTTGGTATCTCTAATTTTCTTGAAGAGATCTCTAGTCTTTCCCATTCTGTTGTTTTTCTCTATTTCTTTGTATTGATCACTGAAGAAGGCTTTCTTATCTCTTCTTGCTATTCTTTGGAACTCTGCATTCAGATGCTTTTATCTTTCCTTTTCTCCTTTGCTTTTTGCTTCTCTTCTTTTCACAGCTATTTGTAAGGCTTCCCCAGACAGCCATTTTGCTTTTTTGCATTTCTTTTCCGTGGATATGGTCTTGATCCCTGTCTTCTGTCCAATGTTAAGAACCTCATTCCATAGTTCATCAGGCACTCTATCTATCAGATCTAGGCCCTTAAATCTATTTCTCACTTCCACTGTATAATCATAAGGGATTTGATTTAGGTCATACCTGAATGGTCTAGTGGTTTTCCCTGCTTTCTTCAATTTAAGTCTGAATTTGGTAATAAGGAGTTCATGATCTGAGCCACTGTCAGCCCTGGTCTTGTTTTTGTTGACTGTATAGAGCTTCTCCATCTTTGGCTGCAGAGAATATAATCAATCTGATTTTGGTGTTGACCATCTGGTGATGTCCATGTGTAGAGTCTTCTCTTGTGTTTTTGGAAGAGGGTGTTTGCTATGACCAGTGCATTTTCTTGGCAAAACTCTATTAGTCTTTGCCCTGCTTCATTCCGCATTCCAAGGCCAAATTTGCCTGTTACTCCAGGTGTTTCTTGACTTCCTACTTTTGCATTCCAGTCCCCTATACTGAAACCATACTCACAGAAAACTAGTCATTCTAATCACACGAGGACCACAGCCTTGTCTAACTCAATGAAACTAAGCCATGCTGTGTGGGGCCACCCAAGACAGACGGGTCATGGTGGAGAGGTCTGACAGAATGTGGTCCACTGGAGAAGGGAATGGCAAACCACTTCAGTATTCTTGCCTTGAGAACCCCATGAACAGTATGAAAAGGCAAAATGATAGGATACTGAAAGAGGAACTCCCCAGGTCAGTAGGTGCCCAATATGCTACAGGAGGTCAGTGGAGAAATAACTCCAGAAAGAATGAAGGGATGGAGCCAAAGCAAAAACAATACCTGGCTGTGGATGTGACTGGTGAGAGAAGCAAAGTCCGATGCTGTAAAGAGCAATATTGTATAGGAACCTGGAATGTCAGTTCCATGAATCAAAGCAAATTGGAAGTGGTCAAACAGGAGATGGCAAGAGTGAACATTGACAATCTAGGAATCAGCGAACTAAAATGGACTGGAATGGGTGAATTTAACTCAGATGACCATTACATCTACTACTGCGGGCAGGAATCCCTTAGAAGAAATGGAGTAGCCATCATGGTCAACAAAAGAGTCCAAAATGCAGTACTTGGATGCAATCTCAAAAATGAAGTCTCTCAGTTGTGTCCAACTCTTTGCAATCCCATGGACTATACAGTGCATGGAATTCTTCAGGCCAGAATACTGGAGTGGGTAGCCCTTCCCTCTTCCAGGGAATTTTCCCAACCCAGGAATTGAACCTAGGTCTCTCAAATTGCAGGTGAACTCTTTAGCAGCTGAGCCAAACCCAGACACTATATTAAAAAGCAGAGACACTACTTTGCTGACAAAGGTCCGTATAGTCAAAGCTCTGGTTTATCCAGTAGTCATGTATGGATGTGAGAGTTGGACCATAAAGAAAGCTGGGTGCCAAAGAATTGATGCTTTTGGACTGTGGTGTTGGAGAAGACTCTTGAGAGTCCCTTGGACTGCAAGGAGATCCAACCAGTCCATCCTAAAGAGAATCAATCCTGAATAGTCACTGGAACGACTGATGCTGAAGCTGAAGCTCCAATACTTTGGCCACCTGTTGCAAAGAGCCAACTCATTAGAAAAGACCACTGATGCTGGGAAAGATTGAAGGCAGGAGAAGGGGATGACAGAGGACAAGATGGTTGGATGGCATCACAGACTTAATGAACATGAGTTTGGGAAAGCTCCAGGAGTTGGTGATGGACAGAGAAGCCTGGTGTGCTGCAAAGAGTCAAACATGACTGAGCGACTGAACTGAACTGATCATATTCCCATTTTATAGATGAAGTAACTGAGTCAAAGAAATTGATAACTTATTCAGAAGTCCTGCAAAAGGCATAAACTTGCCAAAAAGCAGATGTGTTTGACCCCTGAATCAGTACTTTTTTTAAACTGAACCACGTCACTCTTTTTTTTTTTCCAATTTAACACAGGAGCTACTAATTAAGGAATGTAGTACTTATACCTTACACAACATGCATGAAACTCAAAAACATTATGCTAAGTCAAATAAGCCAGACAACAAAGATCATGTTAAATGATCATGTTATATGATTCTATTTATATGAAATGTCTAGAATAGGGAAATCTATACAGAATGACTTGTGGCGGAGGGGCAGGAGGGCAAGGGAAATAAATGACCAGGAGGTTCCTTTTGGTTATAGAAATGTTCTAAAATTAGATCATGGTGATGGTCATAAACTCTGTAAATATCCTAAAAACCACTGAATTTGTACACTTAAAATGCATAAATTTTCTAATATTTAAATATTTCTCAATAAGGCTATTCTTTAAAAGTTCAACTAGGATGTTAAAACATATGTGCAAAACAATTTAAGTAAAATATTTATGTATTATTTATTACATCAAAAAGTTTCCTGAGAGAAAAAATACCCAAAAGTGTTTTCACTAGGAATAAATTTTAAAGTTGGTCAAATAAATTTTAGGAAGAACATTAATGCTAAAGTGATTTATCTGAATTCTGTCTTCTAATATTTGTGACTGCTGACAAAAAGTAAAGGACACTCTATTCTACTAGGTGGAAGGAAAATCATTTAAATGGATGGGTTTGTGGGTCACAATGACCTCTAAGAGGAGTATTATCAATTGAGATAAATTATGCATTTGGAAGCTATATTAGTGTGAGCTAAACATAAAATTACAGAAGTTATGTAAATAAATCTTTAAAAGGGAACTGAGAATTTAGCTTCTAAAATTTCATTTATAAGCTCTCCTATGAAAAAGAGGAAAGTTTGGCATTAAGATCAAGCTGCTAATTAGTGCCTAGGATTTACTTTTACACCACTATCAAATATATGGACTAGAATTATCATATGAACTTACATTTTCAAGCATTTATGTTTCAAAAGACAAAGGGAAAATGTGGGCCAAAGAAAAGTTTTTATGTAGAAAAGTAAAGATCATAAAGACTATATACTTGAATTAAAGTTGAAATTGTTCAATGGTGATTTAAAAGAAAAAGTATCAGTGTAAAAATAAAAATATTTATATGAAATATTAGAACTTTTAAATTCTGTTTATAAGTACACAGAGTAATGACACAGTATACAGCACAGGTTTAAAAAATTCAGAATATAAAAAATATTTCATGCTAGTTAAAAGTATAACATGCTAATTCATTTATTAAGAGAGAAGCTAAGAGAGATTTAGGAACAACTAAGAGCATAAATAATAAGACAGTATAAAAGTGCAAGTGATATGAAATTAGAGATTGCAAGATACAGGGGAAATTATTAGTAAAACCTTTGAATTCTCTGAAGGAAAAAACAGGGGACAGAAGCTAGAGCAGATAAATTAGGCTAGAAAACAGAAGGGGAGAAGTTTAACTAGTACTAGAAAGGAAGCCTTATTGAAATGCTTATCACTCACTTAAAAGCTGGTTCTGCAACTGTGGAGAAGCCAGGAAAAGGACTTGTAAGAAGGAATATAAACAATGCAAATACTTAAAAACTGGATTTAAGATTATTAATTATAAAAAGTCATTTACAAAGCTCATATCAAAAAAATGAATTTAAATACTTTTTATTGTATTCTTTGAACAAATAATTATGCTTCTTTAAAACAAGACACAGGGAGAGTCAAGAGAGGAACAGTATTAGTCTGCCCTTATTTTAATCTGGCCAAAGAAACTGTAAAATGCTATGTTCGTTATGTTAATCCAGTGATTCGTCTGCGGAGAAGATATTCACTATGATGCATGGTTTTTCCTCTTCTCAAATAATTGACATGATTTCTGAAAAGATATTAATAAGCTGGAAAAGCTATCAACTATGATTATTGAGATATTGGAAAATCTTAAGGACATTAATTCATTAGTAATTGAAAAATTAGGCATGTATTTAAAAGAAAGCAGACTAAGAAGTAAGATTCTTAAAGTTTATGAAAATTATGAAAGTAAATGTAAAATAGAGAAAGTAAAAGTAATTTGAATGGCTACAAAATTGGAGCTAGAGAAATTTATAGCATGTTCTTAATATAAAGGACAAAAAAAGGCTGTTAAGAATGGCTAACATTAAGAGTGCTGGCACATATAACCAGTGTGGGGCTAGGAATCAGACATCCCATGAAGACCTGTAAAGAGGTGGAGAGTATCTGCACACCAGAAGTCAAAGTGAAAATAAGGCCAGTTGGCTGGTAGGTGGTTAATGCCAAATAAATATTTGCCGAAAAAATGAAGCTATTCCCAGGATATGGTCAGCCCAGTTGATGGGAAAAGATGCGTTGTGGTAAGAGCCTGGCATATAGGTCAATGGATAGTGAGCACAGACAAAAGCAGATTATAGCAAATAGAAAACAGGTACTGAGAGGAGGGTAGCAGAGGGGCTGTCTTGGACCACTGGAAATGGGAACACCTGTAAAATTCCCCCATGGACCCTAGATGGGAGAAAAAAGTGTACCAAGTATGGGAATACAATACTGCCAAGACCTGAGATGGAAATTTTGCTGTCTTTCCTGCACTTGTAGTTCTATAGCTTTCGTAAGCCACTGTATCCACTTTTGTAAAATGAATTGAAGAGAAATATGTTGGTGCAATCAGTTCACCCAAGGGTATTTGTGGATAAAGTAAGAGGGACATTAAAAAACATTCCAAATGTTCTGACAATTTCAATAGAGAACTTGATATGGAAATAAGATTGTTGTGGCTTTAAAAAAATCCAAAAAACAAAACAACAACAAACCTATTTCCCTTCATGGGTAGGTTCATAGGAAGCGGTACTTGTCATCTTGAGTTAAGAAAAGCATTAATGATCCTGTCCACTATGACCTATCGATTTCCAATGGTTTCAACCAAGAGAGCGGTAACAGATAGCCTTTTAAGATGGTTTCTTTCTTTCTTAACACAGTTTGAATGCTGTTACCCATGGAGTGAATCTATTCTATACGAGCAGCAGAAACCTAATTTAGTCTTGAAATTTTGTGCTATTTTGCCCTGCAATTACACTGTCCTTTAGACGAACCTGTATTACACCTATAACTACACAACTTCTACATGAAGAACTGAACAGATCAGCTGCACCTTTGATTTGTATATGGACTGTACTTAATGCAAGTGAGGAGTTAATGAATATAACAGCTATGGCTAACCAGCATCGAATTATTTTGGTGAGTTTTTTTTTTTTTTAATTGTAGGAGGTGGAATGTGAGCTGAGTCTTGAAATATTTGTAGACTTTTCTTCTTTTTGTTAAGAAAGTTTATTCTTTATAATCAGAAAAAATTAAATAAGAGAAAAATCACCCATATTTCCATCACATTAAATTTTATTCTCATATCTTTATTGTTCTCTTCTAGTTTCTATTCATAAACACACTTATTTTGACATAATTCTAAAGTATATACAATTTTGTGATTTTTTTTTCCTAGTATGTAATGTTATAGTTACAGCATTTCCCATGCTGATGCCCAGTGTTCATATTGTTATTTTAAAAGTCTAAATAATGTTCCGAGTAATGGCATATGATAATTTATTACATATTTCATTAGAGTTAGGGATAAATTATTCCTAACCACTCACAATTAAAAACATGATCTTTGCAAGTAAATAAATTTCTTCAGCAGTTTTCTAAACATAAATTCAAAGAAGGAGATTATTTGATCACAAACATCTTTATGGGTTTGTTGATCAGTCGCTGAGTCATATCCAACTCTTTGCGACTCCATGGACTGCAGCATGAGAAGCTTTCCTTTTCTTCACTATCTCCTGAAGTTTGCTCAAATTCATGTCCATTGAGTTGGTGATGCTATCTAACCGTCTCATCCTCTGCCACCCTCTTCTTTTGTCTTCATTCTTTCCCAGCATCAGGGTCTTTTCCAACAAGTTGGCTCTTCACATCAGGTGGCCAAAATATTGAAGCTTCAGCTTCAGCAGCAGAACTTCCAGTGAACATTCAGAGTTTATTTCCTTTAGGATTGACTGGTTTGATCTCCTTGCAGTCCAAAGGACTCTCAAGAGTCTTCTTCAGGAACACAATTCGAGAGCATCGATTCTTTGGCACTCAGGCTTTTTTATTGTCCAGCTCTCACATTCATATGTGACTACTGGAAAAACCATAGCTCTGACTATAAGGACCTTTGTTGGCAAAGTGATGTGTTTGCTTTTTAATACACTGGCTAGGTTTGTCATAGCTTTCCTTTCAAAGAGCAAGAATTTTTTAATTTCACGGCTTAAGTCACCATCCACAGTGATTTTGGAGCCCCCCAAAATAAAACTGTTACTGCTTCCACTTTTTCCCTTTCTATTTGCCATGAAGTGATGGGACAGGATGCCACGATCTTAGTTTTCTAAATGTTGAGTTTTAAGCCAGCTTTCACCCTCATCAAGAGGCTCTTTAGTTTCACTTGACTTTCTGCCATTAGCGTGGTATCATCTGCATATCTGAGTTTATTGCTTTTTTCCATGCAATCTTGATTCCAGCTTGTGACTTATCCAGCCTGGCATTTTGTATAATGTTTTATGGGTTAGAAAAATATAATATTTTTCTATTGCCAAAGAAAGGGAGAAGCTTTACCACTAAAGTCTTTGTACTAATATAAAAGGAGGTGAATGTTTTTAATTTTGTTTAGTTATTAGTAATTAAATGTTTCTTTCTTGTTTACCATATTTCTGGTGTTAATTTTGTTTCTGTTTTTTAGCAGTTGCCTGCTTGGAGTCTTCTCACATACTTGAATAAATTATTTATATGGATTGGATAGTAACCCCTTGCATACCATATATGATATAAATTTTTTTCCATCTATTTTTATGTTGTTTGGCAGGTTTTTTAATTCAGATATTCTACATTTTTATAGGCACAAAATTTGCCTCATCACAGGAATCACCTTGAGCATTTATTAAGAGTACAGCATCTCAGAATTTTGGAGATACTCAATGTGTTTGAACTGATGTGAAAGACTATACACTTTCAATAGGTTCCTTTATTATCTCGCCACACAAATTTCCACAGTCCTAGATATTCTTGTGGTCGGGCAATTTTGGAAAACACTTCCTTAGCTTTAATTCTGAGAAAACTTGTTAAGCTAATGGTCCATTTTTGTAAGAGGAAAGTGGAGGGTGGAAATTCATCCCCTTCTTTTTTTTTTTTTAACACAGAAAAGGAGTTCAGTGTTTTCATATGCCTTTTTGGAACTGAGTGAAATGATTAAAGAGCTAACAAGCTTTGGCCCAACAGAGACCTGAGTCTGAATCTTAGCAGTGTGGCCATGGCCTGCTTCTCTGTGTCTGATCCCAGGTGGCAATAGTGGTAAAGATCCCAACTGCCAGTGCAGGAGATGTAAGATACCTGGGTTTGATCCCTGGGATGGGAAGATCCCCTGGAGAAGGAAATGGCAACCCACTCCAGTATTTTTTGCCTGGAGAATCCCATGGACAAGAGGAGCCTGGAGGGCTACAGTCCATAGGGTAACAAAGAATTGGATAGGACTGCATGCATACATTAGAATACTATGAGGATTAGATGAAAGATGCTTAGTGCTAGTCAAATGACTAGCACAGAGAGGGTTCCTAGTTAGTGAAAGTGTTCTCCTTTTTTTCTCTTGTCTTATGTCAGTAAATTACTTCTTTTCGTCAAATATAGAAAGGTAGTTACTTGACTTAACCCTTAACTGCCTGTTACATGCAATATAAGACACATTCTCTAGTGTTTTACTGTTCTTTTAAGAAACAAAAACATTCAAGGAAATGGCTTATCTTAGAAATCAGATTAAATGATGAATAAAAGAGAGATAAGAATAATAACCTTTGATTTGGGGGGACTGCATTTTTTTAAGTTATTTATAACTATGAAATATATGTTTTAGCAAATCCATCCTAAATTTGTCCTCCTCTATGAAGTCTGAAATAATAGAATGGCATATTAAGAGTTTTATTTTATATAATTTTATTTAATTTTATCAATGAGGAATATATTCAAGTGGTTCTAAATATTTTGAAAGTATCAAATATACAGTTGAAATTGTTATACTGATGTTTATAACATAAATGTATCTATAATATTACTTTAATATTTTTGTCTTGATTTTGGTAACAGGTTTACCCTGGCCTTATAGGATGAGTTGGGAAATATTTCCAATTTTTCAATTGTTTAGAAAATATTGTATAAAATTAGGATCCTCTCTTCCATGAAAGTTGGCAGAAATTGCTTATAAAATATAATCTAGCTTTTTTCTGGTGAGAAAATATTGCTTTGATTTCTTTAATAGTTATAGGAACACTTAATCTTTTTGAGTAAGTCATGGTAAGACATATTTTTCTAATATGTCCATCTCAGGTAAAATTTCAAAGTTGTTGCCAGCATTCACTTTTCTTTTTACTCTTCATCTGCAGTTACTTTTCCTGTTTCATTCCTTATATTTTTCATTTGTTTCTTTTCTCTTCTTGTGACTGAATTGCTAGAGGTTTGTCTGTTTTATTATTTTTTTTTAATCAATGCTTTTTTGTTTATCTTCTTTATCATATTTTTGTTTTCTATCTCACTAACTGCTGCTCTTATTTTTATTGTATTTTTTTTTTTATGTTGAGTTTATTCCTTCATTTAAAGCTATACATCTCCCTCAAAGCATCACTTTGGCTGCATCACACAAATTCTTGGTATGTAGTGTTTTTCATACAACACAAGTCCAGATATTTTATATTCACTTTAATTTCTGCTTAAACCTCAAAGTTTTTCAGCAGTGTGTTTTTGTAAAATTATAAAAGATACAAGGATGCTCACTACATTAAAAATAACATTTAAAGAAGTTAATGAACATATCATATTCTTGAATGAGAAAACTTTTATAATATTAATAAGACTTAATATCACTAAAAATATTAACTCTGTAAAAATCAGTGTAAACATAAAGCAATCCCAATTAGAATTCTTGTTGGGATTAGAGGTGAATAAAATTACTTTAAATTTTATGTGGAAGAATATCTAACTGTGAATACGTAAGAAAAGTATACAGACTGGAAGAGAAAAACCTTACTAGATCTCTATCAGAGTCTTTGGGTTAGAGGTGAATAAATGATCTTAAAGTTCAAATTGAAGGAAACTTCCAAATATTCTTTAAAATATATTTTAAAATGTATATAAAAGTAAGAACAAAGAAGAAAGACTTACTAGTTATGAGAATATGCTATTAAGTCTAAAGAATATGATATTAATGGTACATCCAATACATTAGTGGAACAGAAAACAGAATATAGTAATAGATGTCAGCATTTTGAAATTTTGCCATATGACAGACAGTAGTTTTATTTAGTAGGTAAAGGATAGATTACTTATTGTAATACACAATGCTGACACAAATGGCTATGCATATGGAAAGAATAAAACTGGACCTCAAATCTCATACCATATAAAAGGTAAACTGCATATGTATTAATGATTTAAATGAAAGAAAATCTAAGAGACTATATATATAATCTAGAAATGAAATGAACTTTTTGAACTAAGACTAACTAGAAACAATAAAAAATAATAATTTTATAATACCAAAAAGAAAAATGTTGATATGGTACAATTTACTGTGAAAAAAATCACTAGACAAATTATACATTAGAAAAAATTGAATATAGAAGATAAATAATTACTTTACTATATAAACTGCCCTTAAAATTGTTGGAAAGTTCTAATAATTCAATAGAAAACTGGGAAAATCTAATTGACAAAGTAATTGACCAGAGACATTAAAATACCTGATTTTAAAATTTGTATTCAGTTTCATATTGCTTCCACATTCATGTGACAACTTACCTTTTAAAACTAGGTTCTCTCTCTAGAGAACTCCATCATTAAATACTCCCCAGCAAGGAGGTTGAGAGCCCTCTGTGATCTCCTTCATTCCCTTGTCTATTCAGCCAGATGCATACTCTCTAGACCTGGGTAGTCCTCTTAACTCTGATTTTATTTGAGCCTTCCTAGCGACCTCATGGACTGCAGCCTACCAGGCTCCTCTGCGCTGGAATGGGCAGAGGAGCCTGGTAGGCTGCAGTCCATGGGGTCACTAAGAGTCGGACACAACTGAGCGACTTCACTTTCACTTTTCACTTTCTTGCATTGGAGAAGGAAATGGCAACCCACTCCAGTGTTCTTGCCTGGAGAATCCCAGGGATGCGAGAGCTTGGTGGGCTGCTGTCTGTGGGGTTGCACAGAGTCAGACACAACTGAAGTGACTTAGCAGCAGCAGTAGCAGTGTGGCCATGGAGAGGGCCAAGGAGACATAGTGTAACAAGCGTAAGTCATGGAGTCCAACTAGGTTTGCTTTCATTTCCTGCCATTTACCAGTTATGTGGGGACAGGTATGTTACCTCTCTGGGCCTTCATTCTCTCCTTTTTAAGATGGGATAATTGTACCTGCTACTCATAGTCATTACGAAGATTAACAGAAGTAATTTATATACAGTGCTAACATAGGCTTCCCTGGTGGCTCAGCAGTGAAGAATTCACCTATAGTGCAGAAGGGAGAAGGCCATGGCACCCTACTTCAGTACTCTTGCCTGGAAAATCCCATGGATGGAGGAGCCTCGTAGGCTGCAGTCCATGGGGTCGCTAAGAGTCGGACACGACTGAGCGACTTCACTTTCACTTTTCACTTTCATGCATTGGAGAAGGAAATGGCAACCCACTCCAGTGTTCTTGCCTGGAGAATCCCAGGGACGGGGGAGCCTGGTGGGCTGCCATCTATGGGGTCGCACAGAGTCGGACACAACTGAAGCGACTTAGCAGCAGCAGCAGCAGCATAGTACAGAAGACATGGGTTCTATCCCTGGGTTGAGAAGACCCCCTAGAGAAGGAAATGACTACTCACTCCACTATTCTTGCCTGGGAAATCCTACGGACAGAGGAGCCTCGCAGGCTACAGTCCATGGGGTAGCAAAAGACTCAGATAGGACTTAGTGACTAAACAAAAACAACAACATAGAGCCTGCCAGGCTCCTCTGTCTTTGGGATTTCCCAGGCAAGAATACTGGTGGGTAGCCTATCCCTTCCCCAGGAGATCTTCCTGACCCAGGGATCAAACTGGCATCACCTGCATTGCAGGCAGATTCTTTACCACTGAGCCACCTGGAAAGCCCCTAGTACATACTACCACTTAAAAAAATGTTAGTGTTCTATGTTCTACCCTATTTCAGTGTCTTATGGTTGGTCTAGGGACTAGGTTACCAGCAAACATGTTTTCTAAATGGTATCTGACTCCAATTCTTTGATGTTCGGAACATCTCCATACAGTGCTAACAGTTTAATTTTGCTAAAACACTTCTTGTGTTATATCATTCTCCTGATTACCAGTTGTCAATGATTTCTTACTGCCTTCAGGAAAAAGTACAAATCCCCATAGCCTTACTGCTGATATACTCAATGTTCTAAGGTAAAAACTTTAAAACCTTGTTGAAGGCTCTCAAAACATAATTTTTAATATTTTCATTTGGGAAATGAAGGAACACCTAAAAATTTGGACCTACCTTATATAACAGCATATGCTGTATAGTCTTTCAGTATTCTAAACCACCACCCACGGGGGATGATGATATACAAAAGTAACTCCTACTTTGTTTTCCTGAAATCTCACTGTAATTGAAAAGTCTTTATTATATTCACTAATACTTGCCACTCTAAATGGCAGATTAGGAATGGGTGATAGCAAACATTTATAACAGAATCAGTTATTGGCATAGTAATAATTAGGTATATTTATAACACAAACTAGTTAAAACAAGATTTTTGTTGTGATTATAAGAGAAATAAAAATTTATACATTTCCTTATTACAGCTAGTTGCTAACGACAGCAAAAAATAATCCTCTTTTACCTAGTACTTCCTTTTGCAAGTCATGGCATCTGGTTTGCAAGTTTACTTCCTGTTGTTTGGATGTCTGAATCTGCTGAGATCTCAATATGGCTGCATCTGACAACAACTTCAGATTTTTCATTTCCTCTTCAAGGCATACATTGTTTCTCTGGGACACTGTCAAACTTTTATTTAGCATCTTTATTTCTGTAAAGAAAATTCAAAGTTTACAAATAGACAACATTGGGTCATAAAAGATTTCTTTAAAAAACTGATTATTTTATTTTAGAAAATTGATGGTTGAAAGCCAAGATGACTTCTCTGAGAGTATAGAGAGTATAACCAAAAAGTTGAGTTTTAATTTAGAGGTTATTCTGAAAAAGAAATGACGAAAAAGACTGTATTGCAAAATGATACATGAAACCTTTTAGTAGTTTTTTTTAAAGCCTGTAAATTGTGTTAAATGACAATCCTGCCTGCTTTTTAAATACTCACATGAATAAATAGCATAATATCTCTGTAATGTTCTGGGTTTTATTGAAATTAAGTTGTTTTCTTGGCAACATGATTCAGAAAAGTAAATTTAAATGAGCTAGCATGAGCTGGTTGTGAGGAATTTCTGGGAGATAACTAGGCTATATTCTACATAAATTATGAAGAAAGGTGGTGGGTTGGAGAGAAATAAAAGGAAACAGTGTTTAAAACTAATAAATTTATGGGCAGAAAGTATTAGTTAGTATATCTTAATGATTCTAATAACACTCTGTCCCCTCAAAATGAGACTAGAATTTCATCATAGCAATCACTTCTTATTACTCTATCTACTTAGATTAAGTTTAATAAAAATATGCCTTCACAGCATTATGTAGATTTTAATGTGCTAATTTTATACAATTTTGTGAGAAATGCATAGAACATTTTATCTGTCAGAATGATAAGTATCAAGCTCTCCAACAGTCTTTTCAGCACTGCTGCCTTAAATCACCATTAAAACATACAAACACACATGCAATAATAATAAAAAATACTATAAAATTTGTGCAACCACAATTAACTGAATTGAAGAAGAGGTGATCTACATAAAAATCTGGACAGTCTGCTTTTCTAGAGAGTTCACGTGGCTTTCCCTTCCTTGTTTAGCTCATCCTGGACTATGTGATTGGTTTAGGGTATGATAGGGTGTCAAAGAAAGGCGGCTTGGTTTACTGGTCTTGCAGCAGGAATAGTAGCCACATGGGGCAGTGAAGACAAGAAGTAGACTTCTACGGGATACACATGGCTGCAGAGGCAACATGACCAGTAAAAGGTTACAAGAGAAATAAAGCAGTATGCTGAACGGAGCAGAGAGAGGAGAGCATGCCCTAAGGGATGGGGATAAGTAGGATCAGAAATGTAGTCTAAGGAGAGAAAAGCAAAATGTTTTTCTGTAGGAGGAAAGTACTTCTGGAAGAAAAAGTGGCACTCAAAGTAGACCAAGGGCATGAACACAAGGGGTCTGGCACCTTCTTCACTTTTATTCCTACTCAAAATGGAAAACCTAGAGAAATAATTTGGCAGAGACCAAATAAGTGAGGGTCAATTATATTCCAGGGGTTCCTTTACATGGGAAGTTTTTCTTCTAGGACTAGCTATATGCTTCTGAAAATTTATGGGTATGTTACCATTTGTGTGAGGAAAACTACTAACAGTACATAGAGTTTTTAAAAGAATATAGTTGAAGAAAACAAGGAGGTTGCAATTTTTCTTCAGGCCTAAAAAAATCTGGGTATTTTTGTAGCCATAAAGGTGGCTTCTCGTGGCTGAATAAATTGTACCATACCCTAACCATATCTATCTAAGATGAAGTCAGAATGACACTGCAGAGGAGCACACACATGCTGTGACCTATTTATCGTTTGCCAGAATGATACTGGTTAGGTTTGCAGGCTGACTCTCTCAGTGTACACTACTATCTGTCTCTAAAATAACTACTCGTGTCAATGTGACTTTCTATTTGATATTAAAAGAATAAGAATCTGCAATAAAAATTCATTTGTGAAATATATTTTGACACATGGAAAAGTACAGCAAGATTTTAAAACTAACAGGAGGCACAATGTTTCTAACATGGAATTAGAAGAGTAAACACAATGGGGTCAATTAACTCACCCTTGGCAAACTATACATCCCCTTATACCTATGGCAATCCTGGTGTCAAATACTCAATCCTACTTTTGTCATTAACACAACTTCATAATTATCAGTTATGTGTCCCAATTTGGGATTCAGAAATTATGATTTACTTATTCTGGTCATTGTACCCACTTCATGCTTTCCCTATCTTTGCACTATCCCATGAAGAAGCTCCTCCTAGCCTCATATGTTAGAGCTACCACAGCTGTCATGATACCTCTGCCTGGAAATGTTTCCTGATCAGATCTGTTACACCAATTACACCATTTCTATGGCACTGATCATATGTAAACATGTGGTCTCCTATTAGACAGCAAGTTATTTTAGGCTGTAGGTAATAGACTCAAAGGACAAGAATCTGAGCAACTCCCAAGAGTTAGTGGAGGGCAGAGGAGCCTGGTGTGTTACAATCCATGAGGTCACAAAGAGTCGGACACGTCTTGGCAACTGAACAACAGTATCTTACTCACTTTTTATTCCTCCTATAATTTCTACTACAATACTCTAGAATTAACAGAAGCTCAATAAATGTCTACTAAATGAGTAAAAGCATTACTGAGCAAAGCTTCTAATAGTTGCTAATATACCACTAGTTGAAGATCCTAAATATGTGTTTACTTTACCTCTCCCTTCACTTCAGAGGCAAGCATTTTGAGCCCTAAATTATTTAATGTCAGACTTGATAAGGCAGTAAATATGCACATCTAAAAGAAGCAAACATTTTAAACAGGATAAGCAAATAGGCCTATTCTATCCCTAATTTCATCAATTTTATGAAAAGTGTGGATCACAAAAGAAAAGAAGTATATTGTTTAAAATGTTTGTGCGGCTTCCTTCGTGACTCAGTTGTAAAGAATCCGCCTGCCAATGGAGGGGACATGAGTGTGATCCCTGGTCCAGGAAGATTCCACACACCATGGAACAATTAGGCCCATGTACCACAGCTACTCAGCCAGCAGTCTGGAGCCTGTGAGCATCGACAACTGAAGCCCATGCACCTAGAGCTTGTGCTATGCAGCAAGAAAAGCCACTGCAGTTAGAAGCTCAAGCACCCAGCTCACCAACAGCTGGAGAAAGCCCGTGTGTAGCAACCCAGCACAGCCAAAAATAAATAATTTTTAAAAAATGTAAAATAAAATGTAATATTGTCCAAGTTTATAGCCAATGGATGTTTTAAGCTTTAAAGTAGGTGTGATATAATTTGCTACCTGATGCAAGTATAGTTATTAGTATCAAAATTAATCTCATACAATCAATTTATTTGCCTTGATAAGACTCTTTGATTTTTTAGTCCTGTTAGCTTAGTCAAATTATCATAAAAATATATTAAGTTAATAAGCTTTTAGGAAGCCTCTATATATAACCTTATCACCAAGGCATACTGATATAAAATAATATTTAAAAACTCTGAAATGCTAGATTTACTATTTAATGAAGGGATCATAAAACACTATATAGATTAAAAAAAAAAAACACCTCTATTTCGAAACAGATTTACAGGAAGTTATAAAGAACTGTATGGGAAGATCCTGTGTCACTTTTATTTCTCCTCTTGCCATGTTCACATTTTGTATAACTACAGTACTCTATCAAAACTAAGAAACTGATCTTGGTATAATCCACAGAATTAGCTCAGATTTGACCAGCTATACACACCTTTATTTGTGTGTGGTGTGCACACATGTGCACATGGGCATAGCTCTATGCAATATTATCACATATGTAGCTTTATATAACTATTAATACCAATACGATCAAAATACAAGATTATTCTATCACCATAAAGTTACCCCGCTATCCCTTTACAGCCACACCTACTCCTATCCCCACCAGCTATAATCGCTGGCGACAACTAGTTTGTTCTCCTTCTCTAGAATTTTATTTCAAGAATGCTATATAAATAGACTTATAATATGTAACCTTTTTGAGGCTAGATTTTTTTAATCAGCCTATTCCCTTGAGCATGTATTAATAATCTATTTATTTTTTATTATTGAGTAGTATTCCATGTTATGGATAAAGGACAGTTTGTTCACTCATTGAAGGACATTTGTGTTGTTTCCAGTTTGGGCTATTATGAACAAAGCTGCTATGAAAATGCATGTACAGGTATTTTCATGAACTTAGATTTTTATTTCTTCTGGATAAATGCCTAAAAGCGCAACTGCTGGGTCATGTGTTAAGTGCATTTTTAGCTTTAGAGGAAACTGTAAAGTTATTTTCTAGAATGGCTATTCCATGTCACATTCTCACCAGCAATATTGAGTGATTTGGTTTCTCTTATCCTTGCCAACACTTCTATACTCAATTAAAATTTTAAACATTGTAAGAGATATTTCATAGTATCTCATCATGGTTTTAATTTGCATTTCCCTCATGGTTAATGGTCTAGTGTTTTCCCTACTTTCTTCAATTTGAGTCTGAATTTGGTAATAAGGAGTTCATGATCTGAGCCACAGTCAGCTCCTGGTCTTGTTTTTGTTGACTGTAGAGAGCTTCTCCATCTTTGACTGCAAAGAATATAATCAATCTGATTTCGGTGTTGACCATCTGGTGATGTCCATGTGTAGAGTCTTCTCTTGTGTTGTTGGAAGAGGGTGTTTGATATGACCAGTGCATTTTCTTGGCAAAACTCTATGGTTTCCCCTGTGGTCATGTATGGATGTGAGAGTTGGACTGTGAAGAAGGCTGAGCGCCAAAGAATTGATGCTTTTGAACTATGGTGTTGGAGAAGACTCTTGAGAGTCCCTTGGACTGCAAGGAGATCCAACCAGTCCATTCTGAAGGAGATCAACCCTGGGACTTCTTTGGAAGGAATGATGCTAAAGCTGAAGCTCCAGTACTTTGGCCACCTCATGCGAAGAGTTGACTCATTGGAAAAGACTTTGATGCTGGGAGGGATTGGGGGCAGGAGGAGAAGGGGACAACCGAGGATGAGATGGTTGGATGGCATCACGGACTTGATGGACGTGAGTCTGAGTGAACTCCGGGAGATGGTGATGGACAGGGAGGCCTGGTGTGCGGCGATTCATGGGGTCGCAAAGAGTCAGATACGACTGAGCAACTGAACTGAACTGAATGGCTAATAATGCTAAACATTTTTTCTGTGCTTATTTGCCACCTATATATCTTCTTCAATGAAATTTCTGCTCATGTATTTTGCCCATTTTCTAACTAAACTATTTTTCTGATGTAGAGCTTTGAAAGTTAAAAAAAAAAATTCTAGATATAAGCCCTTTGCCAGATATGCATTTTCTCCAGTCTGTAACTTGCCTTTCCATCCTTTCAACAGGGTCTTTCACAAAGGAAAAGTTCTTAATTTTGTTGGGGTCCACTCTATCAGTTTTTCCTTTTACGTATATGCTTTTAAGTCTAAGAATGTGAGGTTACCAAGATTCTCTTTTTTTCCCTAAAAGTTTAGTAACTTTATCTTTTACAGTTAAAATTATAATTCATTTTGAGTTAATTTTTGTATAAGGTATGAGGTTCGGATCAAGGTCTTTGATATCCAGCACCATCCAGCCTTTGTTGAAAAGGCTAGGCTATCTTTCCTCTACTGTGCATCCTTGTCAAAAACCTAGTCACTCTTATCAAGAACTAGTTGGGTGGTACAAAACAAATAAATTACAAAGATATGCTGCGAAACACAGGGAATATAGTGAAATTTTTATAATAACTACAAATGGAATATAAACTTTAAATATTGTGAATCACTATGTTATATACCTGAAACATATATAATTTTGTACATCAACTATATCTCAAAAAAAAAAATACCTTGTTGAGTATATTTGTATGGATCTAAAAAAACACATACACATATAAATTTAGTTTTAAAATTTAATTATGAAATAACTGACATATATCACTGTATAAGTCTCACGTGTACACTATGATGGTCTAATCTATACTTATTGTGAAATGATTACCACAATAGGTTTAATAATATCCATAATTTCATATAGATACAATAAAAAGAATGACAATTTTCTCCTTGTGATAAGAACTCTCAGGATTTACTCTCTTAACAAATTTCCTACATATCATAGAGCAGTGTTTAAATTTTAACAGTCTTACTTCAACTCCCCTTCTCCCTCCCCTCGCTCCCACCTCTGATAACCACAAATCTAATCTCTTTCCTATGAGTCTGGTTAGTAGCTTTTCTTGTTTATTTTTTGTTTTTTTTTGATTCTACATATAAGAATATCATACAGTTTTTACCTTTCTCTGACTTATTTCACTTATCATAACGTCTTTAAGGTCAATTCATGTTGTTCAAATGGCAAGATTTCAGTTTTTATGGCTGAATAATATCCAATTATATATATATGTAATTTATAATATCATAATATATAATATTATATGATATATAATATTGTGTTTTATATATATCTCACAATTTCTTTATCCATTCACCTATTAACAGAAATGTAGGTTGTTTGCATGTCTTGGACATGTTTACATGTATTGTAAATAATGCCACATTTTACTATATTTGCTTAATCACATAGCTACTCATCTATTCACCTTACATTTTTATGCATTTTAAGATAAGACGATATATTTGATTCCCTAGACACATTATTAATTATCATTCAATATAGATTTCTAATTTTTGAATGAAATTTTACCTACAAAGAAATGCACAAACCTCAAATGTATCATTAGATTAGTTTTGAAGAATGCATCCATCGTGTAACCCAAACCTCTGTCAAAATAGAAAGCATTACTATCACCACAAAAAGTGCCTTCACGCCACTCCTGAGTCAATCTTCCCCTCTGAGATAACTAGTGTTACTTCTGTCTTTTTTCCCCACTGTAGATCAGTTTTGCCTATTCTAGAACACCATATAAGTGGAATCTTACAATATGCAATTATTTGTATAAGGTTACTTTCAGGCAGCGTAATATTTCTGATGCTTATCCAGGCTACTGCATTACTATAGTCCATTTTATTTTCCATTGTTTGTTCAGTTGCTGTTTATTTTTAAATAATCCATTCTAGTGATGTACTTCCAGGCTTTTACCAATTTAAGGCTATTAATAAAGCTTGAATAAAGTTGTTGAATATTTTTATAAATATATGCTTTCATTTACGGGACATGATAAATTCCGAAGAGAAGAATTTCAGAGTCATCAGACAGATGTATATTTAGTTTTAGTAAAAAATTATCAGAACTTTTTTGAAAGTGACTATAGCATTTTATACTTTGACCAATTTGTATGAAATTTTCGATTGCCCTGTTCACCAAAATTTGCTGCTGTCAAGTCTTTTTCACTTTAACCTAGTGGGTATGTACAGGTATCTCATTGGTGTCAATTTGCATTTCCCTTATGACTCATAATGCTAAGTACCATTTCATGTTCTTATTGGTCATTGGTATATCTTTTCTTGTAAAGTGTTCTATTCAAATCTTTTAGGCATTTTTGATTGGATTGTTTGTCCTTTTACTATTGACTTATAGGTGTTCTTTATGTAATCTGGACAGCAGTCCTTTGTCACAGATTTTTTGAATATTTTCTGTCTGAGACTTACCTATTCATTTTCCTAATGGCATCTATTGATGAGTGGAAGTTTTTAATTTTGATGAAGTCTAATTAATCAATTTTTTGGGGGTAGTTCTTACTTCTATCCTCTTTGAGAAACCTTCATTTACTATCAATCATGAAGATATTTTGGTGTTCCTTGTTTTAGCTTTTATATTTAGCTCTGATATATCCTGAATTAATTTTTATGTACAATGAGATATAGGAGTCAAAGTATATTTTCCCACATCAGTATTTAGTTATTCCAGCACAATTGTTGACTTTCTTTTCCCATTGAATTGTTTTGGTGCCTTGTCAAAAGCGAAATGGTCATATCAACAGGTGTCATTTACAAGGCTATTTTGTTTCACTGATCTATTGTTCATTCATATGCCAGTATTACAGTGACTTGTTTACTGTGATTTTATAATAAATCTTAAGTTGGGTGATGTTAATTCTCCATTATTATTATCTTTTTAATAGCTTTTGGTGTTTGTTTTAGTGGTTGATGTAGGGATTATACATCCTTTACTTCTTAGTCTACATATATTGAATACTGCACCATGTCACATAAAATACAAAAGCATGCAACTATATGGATCTATTACCCCATCCTTCTGTTCTTTATGCTCTGGTTGTCATATGTTAAAAGTTAAATGAAAATACTTTATAAGCCCCACAATATAGTGTTATAATTTTAGCTTTAAATGAGCATAGATAATTTTCAATTTAAAGGTAAAAGGAATTTCATATTTACTGATACTTATTAATTGTAGTATATTTTAATCCTTTCCTGTTCATTTTTTTCAATGTATATCTCTCTACTTCAAATTGAATAATTTCAATTGATCTATCTTAAAGTTCACTGATTCTTTCTTTGGTAATCACAATATGATATAAAAGTCTATCCAGTAGATTTTTATTTTAGATATTATATTTTAAAATTCTTGAATTTCCAATGTTTAATAGTTTTTTGCTGAGATTTTCTATACTTTCATTCATTCTTAGCTTATTTTCCTCTATGTCACTGAACAGAGTTAATGGCTGATTTGAAATCCTAGTCAGTTAATTACATCATCTAGTCCAGTTCAAGGCTGGTCTGTATTGACTGTCTACTCTTGAGTATTAGCCATCTTTCCATTTCTTCCCAGAACAAGTGGTCTGGGATCATATCCTAAATGCTGTGGATGTTATGTTATGGAGATGCTGGATTCTATTACATTCCTCTAGAGTACTGATTTTTATTTTTATTATTTGTTTTTTTTTTGGTATTGCTTTGTTTTAGTGGGCTTCCCCAATGGCTCAGTAGGTAAAGAATCTGCCTGAATGCAGGAGACGTGGGTTCGATCCCTGGGTCAGGAAGATCCCCTGGAGGAAAGCATGACAATCCACTCTAGTAGTCTTGCCTTAACAGGTAGTTAACTTGGCTGACTCAAATATTTAAGACTGTTTCCCCTTAGGGTAAGTAGCAGTAACGTCAGTTTAACCTTAGATGAGCTGTTTAAAGTCTTTCTTGTGCACATGTATTTCAGGGATAAGCCAAAGATCTGGGAAGAATTTATAAGCGAAAGTTGAGCTCTCTCGTTCTCTTTTTGAGGGTATTCTCTCAATTCTCAAAGCTAGGGCTGCCTTGATAGCTGTCCACAAGTTTTCAAACCAAAAAGACACAGATTTTGTCAAAGTTTTAGCATCCCTGCATGGATTAGATTGTACACTGCCCTCAATCTAACAGTCATTTAATAAACACCAAAACAAACAACAACAACAAACAAGGAATTCAACCAGTGCTATTCCCTTCTTTTAATTAAAAAAATAATATATTTTTTTAGATCAGTTTTAAGTTCCTAGCAAAATAAAGCAGAAAGTACAGAGAATTCCCATATACTCTCTGCCCCCAACATATGCATGGCTTCTCCACCATCAACATTCTGCTCCAGAGTGGTAAATTTTTTACAATTAATGAACCTGCACTGGCACATCATTATCATAAATCTATATTTACATTAAGGGTACACTCTCAGTGATCTAGTTCTATGGGTTTTGACAAAAGGTATAAAGACACATATTCATCATTATCAGTTCAGTTCAGTGGCTGAGTCATGTCCGACTCTTTGCGACTCTATGAATCACACAACGCCAGGCCTCCCTGTCCATCACCAACTTCAGGAGTTCACTCAACTTCATGTCCATTGAGTTGGTGATACCATCCAGCCATCTCATCCTCTGTCATCCCCTTTTCCTCCTGCCCCCAATCCCTCCCAGCATGAGGGTCTTTTCCAATGAGTCAACCCTTCGCATGAGGTAGCCAAAGTATTGGACTTTCAGCTTCAGCATCAGTCCTTCTAATGAACACCCAGGACTGATCTCCTTTAGGATGGACTGGTTGGATCTCCTTGCAGTCCAAGGGACTCTCAAGAGTCTTCTCCAACACCACAGTTCAAAAGCATCAATTCTTCGGCGCTCAGCTTTCTTCACTGTCCAACTCTCACATCCATACATGACCACTGGAAAAACCATAGCCTTGACTAGATGGACCTTTGTTGGCAGAGTAATATCTCTGCTTTGCAATATGCTATCTAGGTTGTTCATAACTTTCCTTCCAAGGAGTGGACATCTTTTAATTTCATGGCTGCAATCACCATCTACGGTGATTTTGGCACCCAAAAAATTAAAGTCTCACACTGTTTCCACTGTTTCCCCATCTATTTGCCATGAAGTGATGGGACCAGATGCCATGATCTTCGTTTTCTGAATGTTGAGCTTTAAGCCAATTTTTTCATTCTACTCTTTCACTTTCATCAAGAGGTTTTTTAGTTTCTCTTTACTTTCTACCATAAGGGTGGTGTCATCTGCATATCTGAGGTTATTGATATTTCTCCCGGCAATCTCGATTCCAGCTTGTGTTTCTTCCAGTCCAGCGTTTCTCATGATGTACTCTGCATATAAGTTAAATAAGCAGGGTGACAATATATAGCCTTGATGTACTCCTTTTCCTATTTGGAACCAGTCTGTTGTTCCATGTCCAGTACTAGCTGTTGCTTCCTGATCTGCATACAGATTTCTCAAGAGGCAGGTCAGGTGGTCTGGTATTCCCATCTCTTTAAGAATTATCCACAGTTTATTGTGATCCACACAGTCAAAGGCTTTGGCATAGTCAATAAACCAGAAATAGATGTTTTTCTGGAACTCTCTTGCTTTTTCCATGATCCAGCAGATGTTGGCAATTTGATCTCTGGTTCCTCTGCCTTTTCTAAAACCAGCTTGAACATCAGGAAGTTCACAGTTCATGTACTGCTGAAGCCTGGCTTGCAGAATTTTGAGCATTACTTTACTAGCGTGTGAGATAAGTGCAATTGTGTGGTAGTTTGAGCATTCTTTGGCATTGCCTTTCTTTGGAATTGGAATGAAAATTGATCTTTTCCAGTCCTGTGGCCACTGCTGTTTTCCAAATTTGCTGACACATTGAGTGCAGCACTTTCACAGCATCATCTTTCAGGATTTGAAACAGCTCAACTGGAATTCCATCACTTCCATTAGCTTTGTTCGTAGTGATGCTTTCTAAGGCCCACTTGACTTCACATTCCAGGATGTCTGGCTCTAGGTGAGTGATCACACTATCATGATTATCTGGGTCATGAAGATCTTTTTTGTACAGTTCTTCCGTGTATTCTTGCCACCTCTTCTTTTTTTTTTTTAATTTTAATTTTATTTTACTTTACAATACTGTATTGGTTTTGCCATACATTGACATGAATCCACCACGGGTGTACATGCGTTCCCAAACATGAACCCCCCTCCCACCTCCCTTCCCATAACATCTCTCTGGGTCATCCCCGTGCACCAGCCCCAAGCATGCTGTATCCTGCATCGGACATAGACTGGTGATTCGATTCTTACATGATAGTATACATGTTTCAATGCCATTCTCCCAAATCATCCCACCCTCTCCCTCTCCCTCTGAGTCCAAAAGTCTGCTATACACATCTGTGTTTTTTTTTGCTTCTCCTGCTTCTGTTAGGTCCATACCATTTCTGTCGTTTATTGAGCCCATATTTACATGAAATGTTCCCTTGATAGCTCTAATTTTCTTGGAGAGATCTCTAGTCTTTCCCATTCTGTTGTTTTCCTCTATTTCTCTGCATTGATTGCTAAGGAAAGCTTTCTTATCTCTCCTTGCTATTCTTTGGAACACTGTATTCAGATGCGTATATCTTTCCTTTTCTCCTTTGCTTTTCACTTCTCTTCTTTTCACAGCTATTTGTCAGGTCTCCTCAAACAGCTATTTTGCTCTTTTGCATTTCTTTTTCTTGGGGATGGTCTTGATCCCTGTCTCCTGTACAATGTCACAAACCTCTGTCCATAGTTCATCAAGCATTCTATCAGATCTAGTCCCTTAAATCTATTTCTCACTTCCACTGTATAATCATAAGGGATTTGATTTAGGTTATACCTGAATGGTCTAGTGGTTTTCCCACTTTCTTCAATTTAAGTCTGAATTTGGCAATAAGGAGTGCATGATCTGAGCTACAGTCAGCTCCCAGTCTCGTTTTTGCTGACTGTATAGAGTTTCTCCATCTTTGGCTGCAAAGAATATAACCAATCTGATTTCGGTGTTGACCATCATGTGATGTCCATGTGTAGAGTCTTCTCTTGTGTTTTTGGAAGAGGGTATTTGCTATGACCAGTGCGTTCTCTTGGCAAAACTCTGTTAGCCTTTGCCCTGCTTCATTCTGTACTCCAAGGCCAAATTTGCCTGTTACTCCAGGTGTTTCTTGACTTCCTACTTTTGCATTCCAGTCCCCTTTAATAAAAAGGACATCTTTTGGGGGTGTTAGTTCTAAAAGGTCTTGTAGGTCTTCATAGAACCATTCAACTTCAGCTTCTTCAGCATTACTGGTTGGGGCATAGACTTGGATTACTGTGATATTAAATGGTTTGCCTTGGAAACGAACAAGATCATTCTGTCGTTTTTGAGATTGCATCCAAGAACTGCATTCAGACTCTTTTGCTGACCATGATGGCTACTCCATTTCTTCTAAGGGATTCCTGCCCACAGTAGTACATATAACGGTCATCTGAGTTAAATTCACCCATTCCAGTCTATATTTTAGTTCACTGATTCCTAGAATGTCAACGTTCACTCTTGCCATCTCCTGTTTGACCACTTCCAATTTGCCTTGATTCATGGACCTGACATTCCAGGTTCCTCTGCAGTATTGCTCTTTACAGCATCAGACCTTGTTTCTATCACCAGTAACATCTACAACTGGGTATTGTTTTTGCTTTGGCTCCATCCCTTCATTCCTTCTGGAGTTATTTCTCCACTGATCTCCTGTAGCATATTGGGCACCTAACGACCCGGGGAGTTCCCCTTTAAGTATCCTATCATTTTGCCTTTTCAAACTGTTCATTGGGTTCTCAAGGGAAGAAAACTAAAGTGGTTTGCCATTCCCTTCTCCAGTGGACCACATTCTGTCAGACCTTTCCACCATGACCCCCCCGTCTTGGGTGGCCCCACAAGGCATGGCTTAGTTTCATTGAGTTAGACAAGGCTGTGGTCCTAGTGTGATTAGATTGACTAGTTTTCTGTGAGTATGGTTTCAGTGTGTCTGCCCTCTGATGCCTCTCGCAACACCTACCGTTTTACTTGGATTTCTCTTACTTTGGACATGGGGTATCTCTTCACAGCTGCTCCAGCAAAGCGCAGCCGCTGCTCCTTACCTTGGATGAGGGGTATCTCAAGGCCGCCCTTCCTGACCTTGAATGTGGAGTAGCTCCTCTTGGCCCTCCTTTGCCCACACAGCCACCACTCCTTGGAAGTGGGGTTGCTCCTCTCAGCTGCCACCCCAACCTTGGACATGGGGTAGCTCCTCTCGGCCGCTTCTGTGCCGATGCAACTTGGCACTCTCAGTCGCCACCCCTGACCTTGGGCGAGGGGTAGCTCACTTGGCCACGCTTCTGTGTGGTCCATAGCATACAAAATAGTTTCACTGTCCTCAAACCCTCCATGCTCTACCTATTATCCTTCCCTCTTATCCTGGCAACCACTGATTTCTTTACTATCTCCAGTCTTGCCTTTTCCAGAACATCATATAGTTGGAATCATCCAGTGTATGGCCTTTATAGATTGGCTTTTTTCAAACAGTTATAGACCTTCTTTCAATTTTTTTTAA
Source organism: Capricornis sumatraensis (assembly GCF_032405125.1). Taxonomy (NCBI): domain Eukaryota; kingdom Metazoa; phylum Chordata; class Mammalia; order Artiodactyla; family Bovidae; genus Capricornis; species Capricornis sumatraensis. The sequence continues at coordinate 216,799,952 of NC_091069.1, forward strand.
TGTTCCTTCCATGTGTTTAGACTTGGTCACTCTCCAGTGTTCTCAAGTAGCTATTTTGTCCAGAATTTATAATTGTTGTCTGTGGGAAATCTGATCTAATTAGATCTAATCTGATCAATCATTAACAGAAGATAAAGTTTTAAAATACAAATTTGTACATTTAACAGGAATAACCAGACTTCCGGCCACTGTTCAAGACTGACATATCAGAGCTTATCTTAGATCAGGCTTATAATTATTGAATTTTGGGGTTGGAATAGATTTTAATGGTCATCTAAAGAAATAATAGGTTTAAAATTAATCATAATTCCCATCACATAAAGTGAAATATCATTATTCTATTACTTATGATGTACAATTTACAGAAAAAGGATGGTCATATTTTAAATATATTTAACAAACCTGTCAAGGCTGTTTCACTTATTGATTTAATTTGTAGAAAAACTTCTCTCTTCAGTGAAGTCCAGTTTTTAAAATGATCATATACTTCATTTTTAATACTGTTCAGCTCGCTTTTAGTAAAAGTAAGTAATGCAAGAGTCTTAGTCCAGAAATATTTGTATTCTGTCAATCTCTGACTGTAAAGTAGTAAAGAAAAAATAGGATTTAAAAAAATAGCGGGCATAATAACAATTTTTTTTTTAATTTCTTTGAAAAATGGTTTTACAGTAACCATATAATCTACCACTCAAATGGAGACAATTTTGAAAGTGAAAAGAGGTGCTATCTACATTATGCCAAGACAACATATAAACAGGATATTCCAGAAAGACTGAGGTAATATGATCACCCCAATTCATTTCCATTGTGTTGTTATTTTTAACTATAAATAAAGATTGCTAACTATCCTCTTATACATTTTTTTCTATTAATCTTTAAAAATTAACAGCAAACATTTGAAGAAAATTAAGTCAAAAGTGACTCAGTGTCTGAGCCTAAAAGAGAGTCTCAAATTTGTAGACAGCATTCTTCCTGTGCTATGGCCCTATAGGCAGTATAAAACATGGGGTAATAATAAGTGAAACTTTTTAAGTGACTGATCCAGTGCTTCTGCTTCATCAAATGCCACAACTCAAAGTAACCACATGTGTTTTATCATCCCAATGATTTTTATTACTTCAGATGTCCTGGCTGACATTTACCTAACAGATCAAGCAAGATGCAAACAGATCTGAGTGTTATCAGAAAAAGAAGAGGACTGAAACAATGGCAGTTAATTATTTTGTTAATATTTATCTCCCTAAGTAGACTAAGACCTATTATGCAGAGAGTGTATCTGTCTTGTTCATCACAGTCTCCCTAGCACTTAGCACAGTACCTACCACATAGTATATACTCAATACATACTGATGAATGAATGAATGATTGAAAAAAATCACTCAGTTGAGGGATAAAGAAGTAAGAAGTTCTGAGGATAAAATACTGGGCAACACCAATATTTATGGGAATAAAACAGAAAAGAATCTCTCAAAGGAGACGAGGTAGGAGCAATCAGTGTGTCAGGAAAAACAGACAAACAAACAAAAGGATAATGTCTGAAAGGCCAGGGGTAAGAGAATTTAAAGAAAGAGTAGTGGTCAGTATTTTAGTCCTCAGATAAAGGCTAAACAGTCCATTATGCCTGGTATTGAGGAGGCCTTTGGCAGTTTCAGAGGTGTCAGGTAGGAAAAGACTGAGCAGTAAAGCAGAAAAGAGGAAATAGTTATGTGCAATCAAGAACCTTGACTGAGGCAACAAGGAGAGAAAGAAGATCCACAGTAGAATAGTTTATTAGGATGGGAGACACCTGAGTGTGTACATAGCTGAGTAGGAGTGCAGTCACAGAGACTAAAACACATGCAAGAGATGTGATCATCTCTTGTGCAAAGAGGTAGAAAGGACAGATGTAAAACAAAGGCTGAAAGATTAGACTTTGTTAGGAAGAAGAGTGGTGTCATTTTGTGTGGTCAACTAAGGTCCATGTGAGTGATCAAAAGCCATAGGGGTTCCTCAATCAAAGAAAGGGTGGGGTGAGGGAGGAATGGATTGGGAGGTTGGGTTAGCAGATGCAAGCTATTACGTATAGAACAGATAAACAATAAGGTCCTACTAAATAGCACAGGCAAAGAAGGCAATGGCTCCCCCACTCCAGTACTCTTGCCTGGAAAATCCTATGGACGGAGGAGCCTGGTAGGCTGCAGTCCATGGGGTTGCGAAGAGTCAGACACAACTGAGCAACTTCACTTTCACATTTCACTTTCATGCATTGGAGAAGGAAATGGCAACCCACTCTAGTGTTCTTGCCAGGAGAATCCCAGGGATGGGGGAGCCTGGTGGGCTGCCATCTATGGGGTCGCACAGAGTCAGACATGACTGAAGTGACGCAGCAGCAGCAGCATATAGCACAGGGAACTATATTCAATATCCTGAGATAAATCATAATGGAAAAGAATACAAAAAAAGAATGTATATATACATATATAATTGAGTCACTTTCCTTTATAGCAGAAATTAGCACAACACTGTAAATCACTCAAACCTCAGTTAAAAAAAAAAAAAATCAAAGAGAGAGTCCATATAGATCACTAAATCAAGGGGCCCAATAGTGAGAATAGGGTTTTGAACATAAAGCCAGTAAATGGTAAGAAAAAGAGATAAGAACCATGAACTAAGTAAAGATTAAGCAACTAATGGGCCCAATGTAAGGTGCTGAGAGCAAGCAATGTACCTGGGGGTCAAGGCCCAAAGAGATATTTAATAGAAGAATGTTGTGGATGCATGTGCTTCTGCAGGGAAAAGAGCAGGAAACAGAAAATTCAAGCTTCTTAAATAAGAGCATTTCCATCACATTTTGTAGAGCCTAGACCTTACATGATCGGTGTGGATAGAAGGATGGCTTTGTTCTAAAAGATGACTACAAAAATTGGGTTTAAAAGTGTGTACTTATTTGTAGATTGAGAAAAATCATTACAAAAACAACTGTAAATGTTAATAAATCCCATCAATATCACAAAATACTGAAACACAATATAACTTTTAAGTAAGTAACAGCTCTACAATACTTTTTGCCTACAATTCTTGGCTACATGCTTCACAAGCACCTTTTCATATGAGAACCACTGTATAATAATACTTTATGCGAAGAGAATATAAAAATTATACAGCTTTTCATCTAGCATGGCCATTAGTTTTATTATCAGTGGTAATTTAGAAAGATTCTTTAAGCTTTAGAGTCCATTCTTGGTAATATCATTTAAATATTAAGCATTGTCAAATTTGGAAAAATCCTTATGAAAATCTTTCATATATGATAAATTTTTGGAATTTCAAGTTTTATCGGAAAATGACACCTTAAATTATCTTTGAAATGATGAAACTAATGAACCAGTTTATCTCAGATGTCCTGAAATAGTATACCATGATTCTATGCTATATTCAGTAATGTCAAATTCAGCTTTTGTCAAATCAGCAAGAAACTTAAATCTTTCTCTTTAATGTATTCAAATTTTGAACTCCTCTTAATTGAATGGATTACAAAATAATCCAAGAAATTTTACTGAAAATGTATCTCTTATGATGTAATCTAAAAGAAGTTAAAATTTGTTTCTTCGTGACAGAATAATTTCTATTGTTTAAATTGTTCATCTTCATTGCTTTTATTTCATTAATTTAAAAAATCCACATACACCCTGATTTTTAATCTTCAATGTCTTGCTTGTGTAATTAATGCAGTCTAAAATGTCCAGCCAGTCCATTCTAAAGGAGATCAACCCTGGGATTTCTTTGGAAGGAATGATGCTAAAGCTGAAGCTCCAGTACTTTGGACACCTCATGCGAAGAGTTGACTCACTGGAAAAGACTCTGATGCTGGGAGAGATTGGGGGCAGGAGGAGAAGGGGACGACCCAGGATGAGATGGCTGGATGGCGTCACGGACTCGATGGACGTGAGTCTGAGTGAACTTTGGGAGATGGTGATGGACAGGGAGGCCTGGCGTGCTGCGATTCATGGGGTCACAAAGAGTCGGACACGACTGAGCAACTGAACTGAACTGAACTGAAAATGTCTTTCTAAATGGCAGTTACAATGTATACTGTATACAATGTACACCTTGACTTTCCCTTTCAGATCCCCCAAATGCCAGTGACTATCCCAAAGTAAAATAAGGGAAATTATAACACAGAGACAGAGTTTTTACAATTTAAATTTATCCTACAAATTAAAACCAAACTACTTTTGCCAGGGGCACTACCAGAAGCTTTGGGGGGGGGGGGGGTCTGAAACTTAAGTATCATTTGAGTCACAGGAAATATGCCTGTATTGATAACTTTTAATTCTCTTCCTGAAAAATATAAGGCAAGACACATAGCTGCTGAGAGATAAGTAGCACAAAGAATTTTAAGCAGAATATTGAGGAATCAGAATAGTATTGGGGAAATCGAGGACCTGGTGTATAACACTCTATATGTAGATATAAAGATGAGGATTTTAAGGGTAAATAAGCAGCGGTAAAAGTAGCTAGATTATTGGTAAAGTCCTTTACAGAGAACAATTGAACATGAAAACAAGATGAATTTAGATCCTTACTTTACATCATTCACAAAAGTTAAAATGGATCACTGACTTAAATTTAAGACCTAAAACTCTAAAACCTTTAGAACAAACTACTGGAAAAAATCTTGTGACCTTTGGTTAAGCAGAATTCTTTGATACATTACCAAAAGCACAATCCATAAAAGAGAACATTAATTAAATTGTATTCCACTGAAAATAACCACTTTTGTTCTTCAAAAAGACACAATTATGAAAATGAAAAGATATGCCACAGCCTGGGAGAAAAATTTGCAAATCATATTTCAAATAACAGACTTGTAACCAGAACATACAAAGAACTCTTACAATCTGATAACAAGAAAACAAACCAGTGAAAAAATAGACAAAATAGTTTAATATATTTCAGCAAATAACCATGCAAATGGTTAATAAACATATGAAAAGATGCCCAACACCATTAGTCATTTTGGAAACACATATCAAAGCACAATGAAGTACAATTTCACAGCTTCTAGAATGGCTATTATAAAAAAAAGACAATAAAAAAAGTTGGCAAGAACAAAGAAAAAGTAGAATCTTCATTCCTGGTAGGAATATAGGTACAGCCACTTTGCAAAATAATTTGGTAGTTTCTTAAGAGTTAGATATCAATTTACCATCAGTTGTTTAGTTCAGTTCAGTCACTCAGTTCAGTTCAGTCGCGCAGTTTGGGTTCAGTTTACCCAAACTCATGTCCATTGAGTCGGTGATGCCATCTAACCATCTCATCCTCTGTCCTCCCCTTCTCCTCCTGCCTTCAATCCTTCCCAACATCAAGGTCTTTTCAAATGGGTCAGCTCTTCGCATCAGGTGGCCAAAATATCAGTTTCAGTTTCAACATCAGTCCTTGAAATGAACACCCAGGACTGGTCTTTAGGATGGACTGGTGGGATCTTCTTGCAGTCCAAGGGACTCTCAAGAGTCTTCTCCAACACCACAGTTCAAAAGCATCAATTCTTCGGCGCTCAGCTTTCTTTATAGTCCAACTCTCACATCCATACATGACCACTGGAAAAACCATAGCCTTGACTAGACGGACCTTTGTTGGCAAAGTAATGTCTCTGCTTTTTAATATGCTGTCTAGGTTAGTCATAACTTTCCTTCCAAGGAGTAAGCGTCTCTTAATTTCATGGCTGCAGTCACCATCTGCAGTGATTTTGGAGCCCAAGAAAATAAAGTCAGCCACTGTTTCCCCATCTATTTGCCATGAAGTGATGGAACCAGATGCCATGATTCATTTTCTGAATGTTGAGCTTCAAGCTAACTTTTTCATTCTCTTCTTTCACTTTCATCAAGAGGCTTTTTAGTTCCTCTTCACTTTCTGCCATAAGGGTGGTGTCATCTGCATATCTGAGGTTATTGATATTTCTCCCGGCAATTTTGATTCCAGCTTGTGCTTCTTCCAGCCCAGCATTTCTCATGATGTACTCTGCATATATGTTAAACAAGCAGGGTGACAATATACAGCCTGGACATACTGCTTTTCTTATTTGGAACCAGTCTGTTGTTCCATGTCCAGGTCTAACCATTGCTTCCTGACCTGCATACAGGTTTCTCAAGAGTCAGGTCAGGTGGTCTGGTATTCCCATCTCTTTAAGAATTATCCACAGTTTATTGTGATCCACACAAAGGCTTTGGCATGGTCAATAAAGCAGAAATAGATGTTTTTCTGGAACTTTCTTGCTTTTTCAAAGATCCAGCAGATGTTGGCAATTTGATCTCAGGTTCCTCTGCCTTTTCTAAAACCAGCTTGAATATCTGGAAGTTCACAGTTCATGTATTGCTGAAGCGTGGCCTTGAGAATTTTGAGCATTACTTTACTAGTGTGTGAAATGGTGCAATTGTGTGGTAGTTTGAGCATTCTTTGGCATTGCCTTTCTTTGGAATTGGAATGAAAATTGACCTTTTCCAGTCCTGTGGCCACTGTTGTTTTCCAAATTTGCTGACACATTGAGTGCAGCACTTTCACAGCTTCATCTTTTAGGATTTTAAATAACTCAACTGGAATTCATCACCTCCACTAGCTTTGTTCGTAGTGATGCTTTCTAAGGCCCACTTGACTTCACATTCCAGGATGTCTGGCTCTAGGTGAGTGATCACACCATCATGATTATCTGGGTCGTAAAGCTCTTTTTTGTACAGTTCTTCTGTGTATTCTTGCCACTTCTTCTTAATATCTTCTGCTTCTGTTAGGTCCCTACCATTTCTGTCCTTTATTGAGCCCATATTTGCATGAAATGTTCCCTTGATAGCTCTAACTTTCTTGAAGAGATCTCTAGTCTTTCCCATTCTGTTGTTTTCCTCTATTTCTTTGCATTGATCGCTGAGGAAGGCTTTCTTATCTCTTCTTGCTATTCTTTGGAACTCTGCATTCAGATGCGTATATCTTTCCTTTTCACCTTTGCTTTTCACTTCTCTTCTTTTCACAGCTACTTGTCAGGTCTCCTCAGACAGCCATTTTGCTTTTTTGCATTTCTTTTTCTTGGGGATGGTCTTGACCCCTGTCTCCTATACGATGTCACGAACATCTGTCCATAGTTCATCAGAGAATCTGTCTATCAGATCTAGGCCCCTAAATCTATTTCTCACTTCCACTGTATAATGATTAGGGATTTGATTCAGGTCATACCTGAATGGTCTAGTGGTTTTCCATACTTTCTTCAATTTAAGTTTGAATTTGGCTTGTTTGTTTTTCTTCTTTTTTTTAAAATAAATTTATTTATTTTAATTGGGGCTAATTACTTTACAATATTGTATTGGTTTTGCCATACATCAACATGAATCTACCATGGGTGTACACATGTTCCCCATCTTGAACCCCCCTCCCACCTCCCTCCCCATACCTAAGGAGTTCATGATCTGAGCCATAGTCAGCTTCCAGTCTTGTTTTTGCTGATTGTATATAGTTTCTTCATCTTTGGTTGCAAAGAATATAATCAATCTGATTTCAGTGTTGACTATCTGGTGTTGTCTATGTTTAGAGTCTTCTCGTGTTGTTGGAAGAGGGTGTTTGCTATGACCAGTTCATTCTCTACAACTCAGTAGTTCTGAATTATTGATACTTAGGTATTTACTCAAAAGAAATGAAACATACATCCACATAAAGTATGTGAATGTTTACAGTAGCAGTATTCTACCAACAAGCAGAAAAAACCCAAATGTCTCTCAACTAATAAATGCTAACAAATGTCTTTCAACTAATAAAAATAAAATGGGGTAAATTCATACAATGGAATACCATTTAGCAATGAAAAGGAAAAAATACAGCATAGATGAACATCAAAAATATCAGTGAAAGATATCAGATATAAAAGAACACATTGTAGGAGTCCACATAACTGAATTGTTCAGAAAAATACAAATCTATAAAAACAGGAAGAAGATAAGTAGTTGCCCAGGATTGGCGGTAAAGATAGAGATTAACAGCAAATGGCATGAGGGTCTCCTCAGCATTATTCAAATATTCTAATATTGGAAGTGGTAATGGTTGCACAACTCAGTAGGTTATCCACTTAAAAGTACATTATCCACTTAAAAGGTTGTAGATTTTGTAGTTTGTAACTTATATGTCAAAAAGCTATTTAAATATATAAGGTTATTAACTACAGTATCAAGGGTAGAAGACAAAGAGAAGTCCGAAATGGTTGGGAGAATCAGAAAAAAAAAGTAAATACTAGAAGTCTTAATGTGGCCGAAGAGTTGTTGTGAAAGTGAGAGATTTGGGGAGTTGGCTTTAAAATTTCAGAAATGACAGACTCTGTATTTATTTACAAATAAGAAAAATTAAAGGATAAGTGTATTTCAAACAATTTACAGAAGATTCACAATAGGAATCCTTTAAAAGAAAGCATTAGTCTAAAATATTTCAAATATAGATTGATTTGGAATATTGGAGTTATACACATGCATGCATGCTGAGTTGCTTCAGTCATGTCCAACTCTTTGCAACCTTATGGACTGCAACCTGCTAGGCTCCTCTATCCATGGGGTTCTCCAAGCAAGAATAGTGGAGTGGGTTGCCATTCCCTCTTTACATAAAGTGAAGTATACCTATATTTCACACTGTTTTTTAATATCTATTTTACAGGTTTTCAAAAGTTAATTTCCATTCTCAAAAGACACTTTAGTCTAAATAGCAGATGTGCTGAGCTAACTGAGGCAAACCACAGATACTCCTCCTCATCATCCCTTTGCAAGAGACAGGTTGGAAATGATGTCAGGGAAAATACAAAGCATGAAGAACACTTTGTTGCAGGCTAGGTGATTAAACCGGATCACAATTAAACAAATGAGAGGATAATTTAAAAAGAGCAAAGTGAATCAAAGACATAGTTCACTAATCCCTTGAAAGTTCCTTTTGGGCTCCACAGGTTAAGACGATTACATCTGAGTAGCTAAAGCTCAAGCTTTTTTCTTACCACCTTAAGAGAGAATACTATAAGCTCCTTTTCTTTATCCACAGCAAACTCAAAGTTTTATGTTCTAGTAGATACTTTTTAAATAAGCAGTAAACTAGTTTAAAACGAGCCTTTAGTAAGGCAACAAAATCACTGAACTCTACAACTTTGGGTTTGATTTTATTTCCACCTGATTGCTCTTTGCCATGCAAAGCACCTACTACTGAGAGCATTAATAAAACAAGTAATTACCTTTATTCATCAGTGACAAACTTTATTTACATTGTGTCTAGTTATATGGTTACTTTCAAAATTTTTAGTATGCTACTTTTAAAAATAAATCAGATCCCATACTCCCAATTAGGAGAAGGCAATAGCACCCCACTCCAATAGTCTTGCCTGGAAAATCCCATGGATGGAGGAGCCTCGTAGGCTGCAGTCCATGCTAAGGGTTGGACACGACTGAGCGACTTCCCTTTCACTTTTCACTTTCATGCATTAGGAGAAGGAAATGGCAACCCACTCCAGTGTTCTTGCCTGGAGAATCCCAGGGATGGGGGAGCCTGGTGGGCTGCCATCTATGGGGTCGCACAGAGTTGGACACGACTGAAGCGACTTAGCAGCAGCAGCATACTCCCAATTTGTGATCTTTTAGCTAGAAATATAAGGAAATGGCAACCCACTCCAGTATTCTTGCCTGGAGAATTCCATGGACAAGCCGGGAAGGCTGCAGTCCATGGGGTCACAAAAAATCGGACATGACTAAGTGACTAACTTTCACTTTCACATAAAAATCATAGATCTTTTGAAAGCATTTGAAAAAATAACCAGTAAGATGATGACAAAATTAGAACACAGAATAAAAATAGCATTTAAAGATGTATAAGTTTCTTCAAGAATTTAAAATACTACAAATTACATGTAAAATGTAAATAATAAAGACTAGCTGTATCAGTCCATAATGGCCATAATATTCAGAAGCAGCATTAATTATCTAATTTAGTCCTAGTCTAACCTTTGAAATGTAGTCAATCCTGCCATCCATAATGGCATTTATGGATAAAAAGATGGGTTTCCCTAGCAGACTTGGGCGAAAGCTATTGTTGGAGCCAAGATTGAATACTGATGGTCCTGACTAAAATGGAGAGTTGAGGTCACCTGGGTGGTATCCTGCTGGTTCAATATAGATTTCTAGGAAAAGGCAGAGATTTCTGATGACAAAAGTTACCATCTGTTTTGTGAGTAGACTCATTCATTCTTTCAAACATCAGTTTTGTGTAAGGTATTAATGAAACATAGATGGTTAACAGGTTTTCATCAGACACTCCATATAAATTATTAGTCAGATCATTTTTTAAACAGAAAAATATTTTTAAGAATAACTAGTAAAGTTTGGAAAAAATAAGAACATTAAAAATATTCACCTGGCATATTATTTTAGTCAACCTGAACCTGTGTCTATTTGTAATATTCATTTAACTTATTCCACTTTTCTAAGAGCTAAAAGTTACTCAATTTGAAAATTATTCATTCTTTCTGATATGTGCAATATATTTATTTTTAAAAAATACTTCCTATTTTTTTAGACTGTTGGGTTTTACCTTTAGTTATTATAAACCCTCTGAAGATTATATAAAAACAGATTTAACACCTTTTATGTTGGAAACTTCTAAATTTATAAGTCTATTACTATCCAGTTAGAAAATTTCTCCATTCTATTCTTTTCATGTCACTGAACTATCAGGAGATCACATGCACCAAGAAATACTGGTCAAGAGGAAAATGAATTAGTTACTGTGCTTTCATTCTAAATGACCCTGAAAATAAGAACAAGGTGTTTGCCTGATTTAAATGTTACTGGCAGGATTTTCCTGGTGGTCCAGTGGTTAAGAATCCACCTACCAATGCAGAGGGCATGGGTTCTTTGATTTCTGATTTGGGAAGATCCCACATTCTTCTGAGAAACTAAGCCTACGCACCACACACTGCTGAGCTCACAAGCTACAGCTACTGAAGCCCACACATGCTCTAGAGCCCTTGCTCCACAAGGAGAGAAGCCACTAGAATGAGAAGCTCCCACAACTGCAACAAGGACTCAGCACGTGCCCCTCAGCCCCCCAAAAGAGGTTACCAGTGAAAATATTCAGTTGACGTAATAGCTTTCAAAAAGTGTTTACATTTTTAGCAACACTATAACATTAAGCTATATAAAAACAGAAACTATATTATTAAAATGTGTTTGAATGTTTCTAAACTTAGTATTAAATGAGTGTATCTTTTCAATACTATAACTTTCCATTTTTTTTTAAGGAATCTTACTTACCTGAAGATTTGTGATTGCTTTTGTTTAATTTTTAACTCCTGTTGCAACTGACTCAATTCTTTCTGTACCCTCTGAAATTCATCTTGGTAACTTTTTAACTTCATGCTTGCATCTTGAATCCTAAAAATATAAATAAATAACTATTATAAATCTAAATATTTCCTCATCAGTACTTTATAAAAATTTAGAACCATTTTTTTTCATTTCAGCACTATTTACAATAGCCAGGACATGGAAGCAACCTAAATGTTCATCAGCAGAGGAATGGATGAAGATGTGGTACACATATATACATGGAATATTACTCAGCCATAAAAAAGAACAAAATAATACCATTTGCACCAACATGGATGGATCTAGAAATTGTCATACTGAGTGAAGTCAGACACAGAAAGACAAATATCATATAATATCACTTATATGTGGAATGTAAAAAAGGTGTATAAATGAACTTAGTTACAGAACAGAAGCAGAGTCACAAGATATAGAAGACAAACATACAGTTACCAGGGAATGAGGAGGGGGAGAAATAAATTGGGAGGTTGGGATTGACATGTACACAGTACTATATAAAAAATATTGGGTTGGCCAAAACATTTGTTTAGGTTTTTCCATATCATCTTATGGAAAAACCTGAATGAACGTTTTGGCCATCTCAATAAATAACTAATAAGAACCTAATAAGAATCTGTGTGTAGCAGAGGGACTTCTACTCAATACTCTTAATGGTTATACTGGAAAATAATATTTTAAAATGAGTGGATATATGTATATGTACAACTGATTCCTTTTGCTGTACACATGAAACTAACACAAGATCATAAATCAACTATACGCCAATAAAAATTTTTTAAATTAAATCTACTTTCAATAAAAATAAATAAAAGGAGAAAACTATGCCTCTTTTATAGGCAAAGTAAATGTATAGAAAAAGTATAGAGAGAAACATGCTGCTGCTGCTGCTGCTGCTAAATCACTTCAGTCGTGTCTGACTCTGTGCAACCCCATAGACAGCAGCCCACCAGGCTCCGCCATCCCTGGGATTCTCCAGGCAAGAACACTGGAGTGGGTTGCCATTTCCCTCTCCAAAGCATAAAAGTGAAAAGTGAAAGTGAAGTCGCTCAGTCATGTCCAACTCTTTGCAACCTCATGGATTGCAGTCTCCCAGGCTCCTCTGTCCATGGGATTTACCAGGCAAGAGTACTGGAGTGGGTTGCCATTGCCTTCTCCAGAGAAACATGCCAAATAGCCATTATCCCTGGGGAGAGAGTAGAACTGACAGGCAGGAGAAATGCAACAAATATTGAAGGGAAGCATAACTTGTACTCTTTATCTTCTGTATTGTTTGAATTTTTGCAATGAAGATGTATTTTTACTTGAAATACTAATTAAAATGTACCTAAACAAATAGTTTAACTTTTATCAAAGTAATACCTGTTAAATGTCAAATTTTACTGAGTTAGAAAAAATATTAATCATTTGCTTTTACCCCAATTTTTACTGCCAAAAATAACTACTTTCAAATTTTTTATTCTTGTATTTACCAGTACATTATTAAATAACATACTTACACTGTTAGTTCTTAAATTTCATTTTAGATATTACCTAGTGAATTACAAATCAGTTAAGATCTGGTTCTGCTACTTAACTGAGACCTGAATATGATGACTTAAATATACAGAAGTATATTATCTTACATAAGATGAACGTATTGGTAGCTAGTCCAATGCTGATATATGATAGCTTGAGTGTTATCAACACAGCCCCAGGATCCTTTCAACTCTCTGGTCTACTATAATTGGTGTGTGTTCATTATTCTCATGGTCTATGATAATGGCAAAAACACCAACCATTACTTTCCTATTCCAGACCACTAGCAGCAGAAGGCTCCTCTGTCCCTTTCAAGGAGATTTCCCGGAAGTACCTCTGTATACTTCTCCTGAATCTAAATATCTGACTGTTCCTAGCTGAAAGTGAATCTGAAAAATATAATGTTTTAATTGGAAAGATTAACCCCCAGATATATTCATAATTCTATTACAAAGGAAGAAAGAAGAATGTATGTTGGGATGGGTAGCTTGCAATCTCTAACACAATCCTAAAAAGAATTAACCCTCCTATACATACCTACACACCTACAGAGACATATACATATGCACACATACCACACGCACACACATACACCACATGCACACAGACTGAGCCTTCTTCCCCTCATCCTTCCAATATAGTTAAAATAATCTTTCTATCTAGTGTTGATATTATTCAACCTAGTGTGCTACATGTTATGCCATGATCACATTTTTTCTTTACCATATGTTTATTTCTATATAATCTAGTATTTTAAAGTTTTTTTAATTATGAAAGTATGATAACATATTTACAGGAGACTTGGAAAATACAGGACAAGGTTATATATAACCCATGTCCCTTATACCTCCTGCATTGGCAGGGGTGGAGCAGGAAAAATTTAAAATAAGCCTAGTACATTTTATGATGCTGAAAGTAAGGAAGAGTTCAAGGGAAGACAGAGACATGTTAAAGGGCACAGGTGCCATGTGAAAGAGCTCCTAATGGCTGAACTGGAATGACTGAGCAACAAAATATATAACTGTAATATTGGGTTCAGTTCAGTTCAGTTCAGTTCAGTCGTTCAGTCGTGTCTGACTCTTTGCGACCCCATGAATTGCAGCACGCCAGGCTTCCCTGTCCACCACCATCTCCCGGAGTTCACTCAGACTCACGTCCATCGAGTCCGTGATGCCATCCAACCATCTCATCCTCTCTCATCCCCTTCTCCTCCTGCCCCCGTCTCTCCCAGCATCAGTTTTTTCCAATGAGTCAACTCTTCGCATGAGGTGTCCAAAGTACTGGAGCTTCAGCTTCAGCATCATTCCTTCCAAAGAAATCCCAGGGCTGATCTCCTTCAGAATGGACTGGGTGGATCTCCTTGCAGTCCAAGGGACCCTCAAGAGTCTTCTCCAACACCACAGTTCAAAAGCATCAATTCTTCGGCACTCAGCCTTCTTCACAGTCCAACTCTCACATCCATACATGACCACAGGAAAAACCATAGCCTTGACTAGGCGGACCTTAGTCAGCAAAGTAATGTCTCTGCTTTTGAATATACTATCTAGGTTGCTCATAACTTTTCTTCCAAGAAGTAAGCATCTTTTAATTTCATGGCTGCAATCACCATCTGCAGTGATTTGGGAGTCCAAACAAATAAAGTCTGCCACTGTTTCCACTGTTTCCCCATCTATTTCCCATGAAGTGATGGGACCAGATGCCATGATCTTCGTTTTCTGAATGTTGAGCTTTAAGCCAACTTTTTCACTCTCCTCTTTCACTTTAATCAAGAGGCTTTTTAGCTCCTCTTCACTTTCTGCCATAAGGGTGGTGTCATCTGCATATCTGAGGTGATTGATATTTCTCCCGGCAATCTCGATTCCAGCTTGTGTTTCTTCCAGTCCAGCGTTTCTTATGATGTACTCTGCATATAAGTTAAATAAGCAGGGTGACAATATACAGCCTTGACGTACTCCTTTTCCTATTTGGAACCAGTCTGTTGTTCCACGTCCAGTTCTAACTGTTGCTTCCTGACCTGCATATAGATTTCTCAAGAAGCAGGTTAGGTGGTCTGGTATTCCCATCTCTTGAGGAATTTTCCACAGTTTATTGTGATTCACACAGTCAAAGGCTTTGGCATAGTCAATAAACCAGAAATAGATGTTTTTTCTGGAACTCTCTTGCTTTTTCCATGATCCAGAGGATGTTGGCAATTTGATCTCTGGTTCCTCTGCCTTTTCTAAAACCAGCTTGAACATCAGGGAGTTCACGGTTCACGTATTGCTGAAGTCTGGCTTGGAGAATTTTGAGCATTACTTTACTAGCATGTGAGATGAGTTTTAACCCACAAAATAAAAGTAAGTGAACCCATACTGACATAAACAAATAATGTAATAGTTAAATAGGAGAGAAGAAACAGTTGTTCCTTACAGAAAAACTCTGATTAAAAAATATAGAAGGAATGAGAAAAAGAAAAAGCATTAGAAGAGAACAATAATAACTGCTGTAAGCAAAATCTATGGTAAAAAGTAGGTGAAAGTTTAAGGAGAAATAGAATATTTGAATATTCTCAAAGTTTCTACCCCCAAACATTTATTAATTATAAATGGAAAAATAATAATTTTTCAATGGAGGAAGCTGGAAATACCACCTCAGCCAAGTGATCAAGGTTCAACATCATCTGCAAAAATACATACTAAGGTTATATACACTTTGATTTGATACACTGGAAAGGGCACATCATTTCTGTAGCATTCTTGTTTAAAAATTAATCTCTATAAAATTATGGGTAAACATCAGACAAACCCAAATTGAGGGGATTCTACAAAACAACTGACCAGTTCTCTTCAAAAACCTCCAGTCACAAAAGACAAAGAAAGACTGTCACAGATCAAAGAAGATTAAAAAGATATGAGGTCTAATTGCGATCAGTGACCCCAAATTGAATCGTGAACCAGAAAAAAGATGTCAGTGGAAAAACTGATAAGATCAAACAAAATCTGTAGGTTAGTTAATAGTATTATACCAATGCTAATTTCTTAGATTTTATAATTTTACCAAATTTATGGAAGGTGTTAACATTAGAGGGGCTTGGTATATGAGAAAATGCTGTACTATTTTTGCAACTTTCTATAAGTCTACAATTATTTCAAAATAAAAAGTTATAAAATCACTTGTATATATTTAATGAATAATTTGTACATGTGAATGTATCTGTGTTACAAACTATGTTGTAAAAAGGTGGATATACATTAAATTTTAGAAGTTATGCAATTTTTATATAAAAAAATGAAACACCTTCATGGTCAATATTAGAGAAACATTAAGTAACCTATGTTCCTATGGAATACTATATTTAAAAAAAAGAATGAAGTAGATTTTTATGTTCTGGCATGGAAAGAATGCCAAGACTTAACAAGAAATAAACAAAAAGCAAGTTGCAATTTACAGGTCAACAAGGGTTTCCAAACACTCTTGTGTGAATGTAAATTACACAACTACTTTGACTAAATAGTAGGATCTATGAAGCCTGGCCATATGCATAATGCCATGACCCAGAATTTCCACACCTGGTACATATCCAATAGAAAAATGTGCTCAAATGTTTACCAAAGACATGCATACAAATGTCATGGCAGCACTGATTTTAATAGCCCCAAAGTGTGAACACCCAAATGCTTATTCACAGCAGAATAGATAAATCCATCATGGTATATTCATACCATGGAAAACTGAACAGCAATAAGAATGAACGAACAGCAGTTACCCATAACAAGATGAGATGCATCTCACAAACATAATGCTAAGTAAAGAAAATTAGGCAAAAGAATACATAATCTATTATTCCATTTACATAAAGTTCAAAAATAGGCAAAATTAATCCATGGTGTTATAAGTCAAGGCTAGTTTCCTTTAAGTGGGTGACTAAGATAAGTACAAGAGGGATTCTAGGGGGATGTCAATGTTCAGTTTCATGATATGGGTGCTGATTACATGAGAAATTCACTTTGTGAAATTTAGTTTTAGCTGTACATGTATTATTTGTGCATTTTTCTCTTATATATGTTATACTTCAATAAAAGTTCATAAAAATAAAATAAAATTAGAATTAAAAAAGCACCTAATCTCATTATATGTGTTTATCTAAGGTTGATAAATTGGTCAAAAAGCCCAGAAATATTTGAAGAAAATTTAATCTCATTAGTATATTTGGGGGTTAAATGAAATTTGTATAAACATTCCTTAATAAAACATGTGGAATATAGCCAATATTTTATAATAACTGTAAATGGAGTATAACCTTTAAAATTGTATGAAAAATTAAATTCTTTTAAAAAGCCCATTTCAGCTATTAAGATTTACCCAGAAAAGAATTCTAGGACTTCCCTGGTGGTTCAGTGGATGGGAGTCCACCTGCCAATGCAGGAGATACAGGTTTGATCACTGGTCCAGGAAGATTCCACATGCCGCAGAGCAACTCAGCCCATGAACACAACTACTGAGCCTGAGGTGTAGAGCCCACGAGCCACAACTTCTGAGCCTGTGTGCTGCAACTACTGAAGACGGTGTGCCTAGAGACTGTACTCCACAAGAGAAGCCACCATAACGAGAAGCTCGCACACACAGTGAAGAGTAGCCCCCACCCAACTCACCACAACTAGAGAAAGCTGAAACAAAAAAGAAAGAAAGAAAGCAACAAATACCCAGCACAGCCAAAAAAAATAAATATTTTTTTTAAAAGGAACTTGAAGATTTTTTTTTACAAACATTTTCCTATTTGTAATTAGGAAAAGAATGCACATTAAAACTTTATAACGTCATATTCCCCAAATGAATATTACTTGCAAATCACATCTCAAGCCCTCTGATAACACTCCCTGAAAAGTTAGGTCACGTTAGTTCACTCTGTTTTGTCTTTGCTAATGCTACTTTACTTCTTTCAATCAAACTGATATGGCTAAAAGTGATATGCATGAAAGGTATTAATGTTCACTTTTATTGTATACATTATATTGTTTATGAAATAAATAATTCATAAAATATTTTAATCCAATATG
The DNA here is from genome assembly GCF_032405125.1 of Capricornis sumatraensis. Classification (NCBI taxonomy): domain Eukaryota; kingdom Metazoa; phylum Chordata; class Mammalia; order Artiodactyla; family Bovidae; genus Capricornis; species Capricornis sumatraensis. The sequence continues at coordinate 216,817,869 of NC_091069.1, forward strand.
TACTATGCAAGCACATGGTTTTCTCTAAGAGTCATAATTCTGCATGGAATTTGAACACTATGTTGATTCATGTGAGGACATGCTGTTGTCTAGTGAGAGGGTGTTCCTGAAAACAGTAAGACCAACAGCATGTTCTAGTGGACAGAGTTCTGTACTGGGAGTTAGATGACTTGTATTATAACCCTCTTGCCAATGCAACCATGAGAACAACACAGTTATTCCCCTTATCTATTTTCCAGTTTTTCTCTTAGCCAACTTGATTAAAATGGATTGTGGTAAGAATCACAGAGTTCTAAAACAAATTCGGGAAAGGTATTATTGTCTCTTCTTACATATTTTCATTTGGATCATTCTTTATCAGTGTTATTCATAATAAAAATATTCTAAAGGAAAATACTTTTAAATGTCCTTTTAACGTCCCTCCATTCTGTAGTCAAATGCTTTAGAAAAGACAACAAGAAAGCCAATCACATCATTGGGTATTTTACCACGTGAAACCTAAACTTCTTTTTGTCAAGGTCCTGGCTTGAAGGATTCACTTATTTTTAGTCTTTCCATCAAACTGGTTTTGCAGCAATTTGAGATGACAGATGGAAGTTCAAGGTATGAAAAAAATAGAGTGGAGGATTTTCAGGATTGTGTCCTACCAAGAACTGACAGGAAAAGGCATCTAACTATCAAGGGGAAAATTAGAATTGCAACAGAGAAATCAATCAAAACAAGATAGTACTTCAAGAGTTCTTGGGAAATGGATTTTAGACATTGACATATGACTACCAGAAGTGGCTGCTGTAACCAGTCTATTGGAATCAATCACTATCTAAATGCATCCAGAAAATTACATTACCTTTCCAGAAAACAGACAATGAGAGTGGGAAGCCCACGTATGTAGGTAGGTAAATCACGTAGGATTCAATTAAACTAGAAAGAATTCTTATTTTGCAGAGAAAAGTCATAAGCACTCTGTAAAACCCCAGAGGCAGAACCCAAGCTCCTTTGCCTACTATCAAGACCTATGGCAACTTCAAAAATGTCAACAAGAGATGACACAGGAGTGGAAATGTCACTAACATATAAGTTCTACTGTATAGAAGAGTAGCAATATTTAAGACAAAATTATTTGTGAACACAATTTCCTCTTGCATGGCATTCTATTCCTTTTATTTTTAAAAATTAGTGTGATATTTATATCTTACTACAAACGTTCTAACTTGGTTATCAAAATATATTCTTCTGCTAAAGTAGTTTTACTTTTATCCTGAAGAGTCATTACCCTGGTTCAGTTCAATTCAGTTGCTCAGTAGTGTCTGACTCTTTGCGACCCCATGGACTGCAGCACACCAGGCTTCCCTGTCCATCACCAACTCCTGGAGCCTACTCAAACTCATGTCCATCGCGCTAGTGATGCCATCCAACCATCTCATACTCTGTCGCTCCCTCTCCTCCCACCTTCGATCATTCCCAGCATCAAGGAGTTTTCCAGTGAGTCAGTTCTTCCCATCAGGTGGCCAGAGTATTGGAGTTTCAGCTTCAGCATCAGTCCTTCCAATGAATATTCAGGACTGATTTCCTTTAAGACTGGTTGGATCTCCTTGCTGTCCAAGGGACTCTCAAGAGTCTTCTCCGACATCACATTTCAAAGCAAAAATTCTTCGGCGCTCAGCTTTCTCTATAGCCCAAGTCTGACATCCATACATGACTACTGGAAAAACCAGAGCTTTGACTAGATGGACCTTTGTTGGCAAAGTAACGTCTCTGCTTTTTAATATGCTTTCTAGATTGGTCATAGCTTTTCTCCCAAGAAACAAGCGTCTTTTAATTACATGGCTGGAGTCACCATCTGCAGTGATTTTGTAGCCCAAGAAAATGAATTCTGTCAGTTTCCACTGTTTCCCCATCTATTTGCCAAGAAGTGATGGGACCAGATACCATGATCTTAGTTTTCTGAATGTTGAGTTTTAAGCCAGTTTTTTAAACTCTCCTCTTTCACTTTCATCAAGAGGCTCTTTAGTTCTTCTTCACTTTCTGCCATAAGGGTGGTGTCATCTGCATATCTGAGGTTATTGACATTTCTCCCAGCAATCTTGATTCCAGCTTGTGCTTTATCCAGCCTGACATTTTGCATGATGTACTCTGCATATAAGTTAAATAAGCAGGGTGACAATATACAGCCTTGACATATTCCTTTCCTGTTTGGAACCAGTCTGTTTTTTCATGTCCAGTCCTAACTGTTGCTTCTTGACCGGCATACAGAATCTCTAGAGGCAGGCCAGGTGGTCTGGTACTCCCATCGCTTTAAGAATTGTCCACAGTTTGTTGTGATCTACACAAGTCAAAGGCTTTGGCATAGTCAATAAAGCAAAAGTAGATTTTTTTTTTGAATTCTTTTGCTTTTTCAATGATCCAGTGCATGTTGGCAATTTGATCTCTGATTTCTCTGCCTGTTCAAAGCCCATCTTGAACATCTATAAGTTCTCGGTTCACGTACTATTGAAGCCTGGCTTGGAGAATTTTGAGCATTACTTTGCTAGTGTGTGAAATGAGTGCAATTATGCAGTAGTTTGAATATTCTTTGGCATTGCCTTTCTTTCGGATTGAATGAAAACTGACCTTGTCCAGTCCTGGCCACTGCTGAGTTTTCCAAATTTGCTGGCATATTGAGTGCAGCACTTTCACAGCATCACCTTTCAGGATTTGAAATAGCTCAACTGGAATTCCATCACCTCCACTAGCTTTGTTCATAGTGATGCTTTCTAAAGCCCACTTGACTTCACGTTCCAGGATGTCTGGCTCTAAGTGAGTGATCACACCATCATGATTATCTTGGTCATGAAGATCTTTCTTGTACAGTTCTTCTGTGTATTCTTGCCCCTTCTTCTTAATATCTTCTGCTTAATATCTTCTGCTTCTGTGTCCACACCATTTCTGTCCCTTATCGAGCCTATCTTTGCATGAAATGTTCCCTTGGTATCTCTAATTTTCTTGAAGAGATCTCTAGTTTTTCCTTTCTATTGTTTCACTCTATTTCTTCGCATTGATCACTGAGAAAGGCTTTCTTATCTCTTCTTGCTATTCTTTGGAACTCTGCATTCAGGTGGATATATCTTTCCTTTTCTCCTTTGCATTTAGCTTCTCTTCTTTCTCAGCTATTTGTAATGCCTTGTCAGACAACCATTTTGCCTTTTTGCATTTCTTTTTCTTGGGGATGGTCTTGATCACTGCCTCCTGTACAATGTCATGAACCTCTGTCCATAGTTCTTCAGGCACTCTGTCTCTCAGATCTAATCCCTTGAATCTAGCTGTCACTTTTACTGTATAATCATAAGGAATTTGATTTAGGTCATACCTGAATGGTCTAGTGGTTTTCCCTAGTTTCTTCAATTTTAGTCTGAATTTGGCAATAAGAAGTTCATGATCTGAGCCACAGTCAGTGCCTGCTCTTATCTTTGCTGACTGTATAGAGTTTCTCCATCTTTGGCTGCAAAGAATATAATCAATCTGATTTCAGTATTGAACATCTGATGATGTACATGTGTAGAGTCTTCTCTTGTGTTGTTGGAAGAGGGTGTTTGCTATGACCAGTGGATTGCACATTGACCCTGTACAATGCATTCCTTAATAGTTCAACTCCTTCAGAAACGTGCTTGCCTTATTGAGTTAAGGATCAGGAATACTTAGCTTTGCTAATAGGAAAGGCTCTCAAAAGTCTAATATTAAAAGTCTAATGTCTAAAATCTAAAACACATTCATATTCATTCCCTCCTCTTTCCTTTCCCCTCTGTCTCTGTCTCTCCCCACCCTCTCCCAACATGGTGAGAGAAAGGTATCTTGCATTGTATTGAATCAACATTGCTTGCTTAAATTAACCTCATGTGAGTTTTATTCAGTCTTTGATTATTCACTTATTTCCCCCTGGTCTCTTTAATATGCACAGAGTGTATTAAAACAATAGATCTTCTTTTGACTAAATATGATAAGCTTCACTAGTAGTACAGAAACTGAAAATGGCTCAGTCGTGTCTTTGTAACCCCATGGACTATATACAGTCCATGGAATACTCCAGGCCAGATTACTGGAGTAGGTAGCCTTTCCCTTCTCCAGGGGATCTTCCCAACCCAGGGATAGAACCCAGGACTCCTGCATTGCAGGTGGATTCTTTCCCAGCTGAGCCACAAGGGAAGCCCAAGAATACTGGACCATTCTTGCCTATCCCTTTTCCAGCGAATCTTCCCAACACAGGAATCAAATGGGGGTCTACTGCATTGCAGGTTGATTCTTTACCAACTGAGCTATCAGGGAAGAACCTAGTGAAGAAACAGATGTTAAAACTCTAAACCCTGACTTAATAAAAACCCAAGACACATATTTTAGAGTTGATGTATACACTTCACAAAACAGAGGCAAAATGTTTTACTGTATTTTTATTGAAAGTAAAGAAATAAAAGACAATTTAGAGAAAAAATGAAATCTCCATTGTTTTAAAGTGTTCTTAATAAAATCACATTACTCATATAAAACACAGTTTTACATAATGGGCTTCTCTGGTAGCTCAGATGGTAAAGACTCTGCCCGCAATGCAGGAGACCTGGGTTCACTCCCTAGGTTGGGAAGGTCCCCTGGAGAAGGGCATGGCAACACATTCCAAGTATTCTACTCTGGAGAATTACATGGAGAGAGGAACCTGATGGGCTACAGTCCAGGGACTCATAAAGAGTTGGACACGACTGAGTGACTAACACTTTCACTTTCACTATCACTTTAAGTACTCTAAATAAAAATTACCTATTTATTCTTTAATGCAAGAACTTAACATTTCTTATTTCCATAACTGTTCTCTCCTAGTAGTTTAGGTAGCAAGTTCAGTTCAGTTCAGTCCCTCAGTTGTGTCCGACTCTTTGTGACCTCATGAATCACAGCACGCCACACCTCCCTGTTCATCACCATCTCACGGAGTTCACTCAGACTCACGTCCATCGAGTCCATGATGCCATCCAGCCATCTCACCCTCGGTCATCCCCTTCTCCTCCTGCCCCCATCTCTCCCAGCATCAGAGTCTTTTCCAATGAGTCAACTCTTCGCATGAGGTGGCCAAAGTACTGGAGCTTCAGCTTCAGCATCATTTCTTCCAAAGAAATCCCAGGGCTGATCTCCTTCAGAATGGACTGGGTGGATCTCCTTGCAGTGCAAGGGACTCTCAAGAGTCTTCTCCAACACCACAGTTCAAAAGCATCAATTCTTCGGCACTCAGCCTTCTTCACAGTCCAACTCTCACATCCATACATGACCACAGGAAAAACCATAGGCTTGACTAGATGGACCTTAGTCGGCAAAGTAATGTCTCTGCTTTTGAATATACTATCTAGGTTGCTCATAACTTTTCTTCCAAGAAGTAAGCATCTTTCAATTTCATGGCTGCAGTCACCATCTGCAGTGATTTTGGAGCCCCCAAAAAATGAAGTCGGACACTGTTTCTACTGTTTCCCCATCTACTTCCCATGAAGTGATGGGACCAGATGCCATGATCTTTGTTTTCTGAATGTTGAGCTTTAAGCCAACTTTTTCACTCTCCTCTTTCACTTTCATCAAGAGGCTTTTTAGCTCCTCTTCACTTTCTGCCATAAGGGTGGTGTCATCTGCATATCTGAGGTGATTGATATTTCTCCCGGCAATCTCGATTCCAGCTTGTGTTTCTTCCAGTCCAGCGTTTCTTGTGATGTACTCTGCATATAAGTTAAATAAGCAGGGTGACAATATACAGCCTTGACGTACTCCTTTTCCTATTTGGAACCAGTCTGTTGTTCCATGTCCAGTTCTAACTGTTGCTTCCTGACCTGCATACAGATTTCTCAAGAAGCAGGTTAGGTGGTCTGGTATTCCCATCTCTTGAGGAATTTTCCACAGTTTATTGTGATCCACACAGTCAAAGGCTTTGGCATAGTCAATAAACCAGAAATAGATGTTTTTCTGGAACTCTCTTGCTTTTTCCATGATCCAGAGGATGTTGGCAATTTGATCTCTGGTTCCTCTGCCTTTTCTAAAATCAGCTTGAACATCAGGGAGTTCACGGTTCACGTATTGCTGAAGTCTGGCTTGGAGAATTTTGAGCATTACTTTACTAGCATGTGAGATGAGTGCAATTGTGCAGTAGTTTGAGCATTCTTTGGCATTGCCTTTCTTTGGAATTGGAATGAAAACTGACCTTTTCCAGTCCTGTGGCCACTGCTGAGTTTTCCAAACTTGCTGGCATATTGAGTGCAGCACTTTCACAGCATCATCTTTCAGGATTTGAAACAGCTCAACTGGAATTCCATCACCTCCACTAGCTTTGTTCATAGTGATGCTTTCTAAGGCCCACTTGACTTCACTTTCCAAGATGTCTAGCTCTAGATTAGTGATCACATCATCATGATTATCTGGGTTGTGAAGATCTTTTTTGTACAGTTCTTCCGTGTATTCTTGCCACCTCTTCTTAATATCTTCTGCTTCTGTTAGGTCCATACCATTTGTGTCCTTTATCGAGCCCATCTTTGCATGAAATGTTCCCTTGGTATCTCTAATTCTCTTGAAGTGATCTCTAGTCTTTCCCATTCTGTTGTTTTCCTCTATTTCTTTGCATTGATCGCTGAAGAAGGCTTTCTTATCTCTTCTTGCTATTCTTTGGAACTCTGCATTCAGATGCTTATATCTTTCCTTTTCTCATTGATAAATAATCTTCTATTGACTGGGGGCTTCCCTGGTGGCTGAGGTTAAAGCGTCTGCCTCCAATGTGGAAGACCTGGGTTTGATCCCTGGGTCAGGAAGATCCCCTAGAGAAGGAAATGGTAACCCACTCCAGTATTCTTGCCTGGAGAATCCCATGGATGGAGAAGCCTGGTAGGCTACAAAGGGGGTCACAAAGAGTCAAACACGACGATCGACTTTAGTTTTAGCAGCATAGTAGGCATTGATAAGTATTCTTCTATTGATTAACCAACCCTAAAGGATGAACAAGCATATAAAATCCTTGGATATCATCTTTTTTCACTTATTAATAGTAGTTACCTACCGTTTGGTCCACCTAATATAATTTTCTTTTGGGACTCATCAGTGCTTTATCCAAGAAATTGCCTCTTTCTACCCAACTCTTACAGTTTCAACCATTCATATGACTGCCACAGAAATTTCCATGTTCTTTGACCCAACCCCAGTGGCTTAGTGGAAGAAATATCTGCCCTAAACTGGGTAAGAACTCTTCAGTTCAGTTCAGTTCAGTCGCTCAGTCATGTCCGACTCTTTGCGACCCCATGAATCACAGCACACCAGGCCTCCCTGTCCACCACCAACTCCCGGAGTTCACTCAAACTCACATCCATCGAGTCCATGATGCCATCCAGCCATCTCATCCTCTGTCGTCCCCTTCTCCTCCTGCCCCCAATCCCTCCCAGCATCAGAGTCTTTTCCAGTCAGTCAACTCTTCACATGAGGTGGCCAAAGTACTGGAGTTTCAGCTTCAGCATCATTCCTTCCAAAGAAATCCCAGGGCTGATCTCCTTCAGAATGGACTGGGTGGATCTCCTTGCAGTGCAAGGGACTCTCAAGAGTCTTCTCCAACACCACAGTTCAAAAGCATCAATTCTTCAGCACTCAGCCTTCTTCACAGTCCAACTCTCACATCCATACATGACCACTGGAAAAACCAGAGCCTTGACAAGATGGACCTTTGTTGGCAAAGTAATGTCTCTGCTTATCCAGGATTATTTTCTTGGGCTATGTCCCATGGCTGTGTAACAGCAGGCAGTCTCTCTTAAGAATGAAAACTTAGGCATTGTGGGCAACAACTTTTCCTTTAGCTAAAAAAATACAATCTGCAGTTTAAGAGAATAAAGGCAAAATACAAAGAAAAGTAGAAATGAAAGATCAAAAAAAGGAAAATCTTAGGGGTGGTCATGTCTTTGTTCAGGTTATTCCTGAAGCCTAGCTTCATAGATCCTTCCACTGTTCAAATTTTCCTTGAAATCTGTGATCTAGTAAACACTTTCTGCGTATGTTACTTCAAGCTAGATTTTAATCACTTACGGCCAAGAGTCTTAACTAATAGTGTTTGAGGACCAAATGCTTTATACCAATCCTTAAGAATAAAAGACATATACATAAGCAAATGACAATAAGTAGGCAAACCAGAAAAAAATAAATATTCTGAGTAAAAAAAATTTTTTTAACATACATCACTAGAAGTCAGAGAAATGAAAACTGAAAAAATATTTTAATCTAATAAATTAACAAAGATTTAACAAAAATGAGTATATTTAATATTTACAAGTTATAATGAAACAGAATTCTCTAACACCATTTCTAGAAGTATAAAATTTCATGTTTTTGTAACACATTTTGAAACTATGGATTCAGTTCAGTTCAGTCACTCAGTCGTGTCCAACTCTTTGTGACCCCATGAACCACAGCACACCAGGCCTCCTTGTCCATCACCAACTCCTGGAGTTCACCCAAACCCATGTCCACTGAGCTGGTGATGCCATCCAACCATCTCATACTCTGTTGTCCTCTTCTCCTCCTGCCCTCAATCATCCCCAGCATCAGACTCTTTTCAAATGAGTCAGCTCTTCGCATCAGGTGGCCAAAGTATTAGAATTTCAGCTTCAACATCAGTCCTTCCAATAAATATTCATAATTGATTTCCCTTAGGATTGACTAGTTGAATTTCCTTACAGTCCAAGGGACTTTCAAGAGTCTTCTCCAACACCACAGTTCAAAAGCATCACTTCTTCGGCACTCAGCCTTCTTCACAGTCCAACTCTCACATCTATACATGACCACTGGAAAAACCATAGCCTTGACTAGACGGACCTTTGTTGCCAAAGTAATGTCTCTGCTTTTGAATATGCTGTCTAGGTTGGTCATAACTTTTCTTCCAAGGAGTAAGCATCTTTTAATTTCATGGCTGCAATCACCATCTGCAGTGATTTTGGAGCCCAGAAAAACAAAGTCAGCCACTATTTCCACTGTTTCCCCATCTATCTCCCATAAAGTGATGGGACCAGATGCCATGATCCTCGTTTTCTGAATGTTGAGCTTTAAGCCAACTTTTTCACTCTCCTCTTTCACTTTCATCAAGAGCTCTTTAGTTCTTCTTCACTTTCTGCCATAAGGGTGGTGTCATCTGCATATCTGAGGTTATTGATATTTCTCCCGGCAATCTTGATTCCAGTTTGTGCTTCATCCAGCCCAGAGTTTCTGATGATGTACTCTGCATATAAGTTAAATAAGCAGGGTGACAATATACAGCCTTGACATACTCCTTTCCCTATTTGGAACCAGTCTGTTGTTCCATGTCCAGTTCTAACTGTTGCTTCTTGACCTGCATACAGGTTTCTCAAGAGGCAGGTCAGGTAGTCTGGTATTCCTGTCTCTTGAAGAATTTTCACACTTTATTGTGAGCTTAAAATATTCATATTCTTTGACCCAGGAATTCCACTGCTGGGATCCAGCAGTAAGAAATAATTCTTGGAATTTCCCTAGTGCTATAGTAGATAGGAATCTGCCTACCAATGCAAGGGTCACAGGTTTGATCCCTGGTCCAGGAAGATTCCACATGCTGCAAAGCAACTAAGCCCATGTTCCATAATTACTGAGCCCATGAGCCACAATTATGGAGCCTATGTATCACAACTGAAGCCCACGTGCCCTAGAGCTGCATACTGCAACTACTGAACCTCCCTGCTACAACTACTGAGGCCCATGCATCTAGATTCTGTGCTCTGCAACAAGAGAAGTCCAGATGGGAAGCTGGCGCATTTCAATGAAGAGCAGCCCTTGCTCACCACAACTAGAGAAAGCCCCTGCACAGCAAGTGCAATCATAAATTAATTTTTTAAAAAGGGTCTTAATACAGAAAATGTTTTTGTTTTCTTTGGCTTTAAAGAAAGCCAATCACCATAGTAATTTGCAGTAGCAAAATTTTGAGAGTAACACAAATGCTTGATATGAAAGTGATTTATTAATTTATTCAATGGAGTATTAGTCATTAGAAATAATTTTATAGCAAGTGTGTGTAATAACACTGAAATATGCTTATATTTTGGTGCTGGATTTTTAAAAATCAAGATATCAGATTGCAAAATTAAATGTTTTAAAAACTATATAAACAATAAAAATAATTGAATATGTCTTTGACTAGGAAAATTTTTACAATATAAGCTACATATCATTCAATAGTTAACAGGGAACATAATTTGCATTCTTAATGCTGATAGTAGTAAAGAGTTGATCTCTATTAGTACTTTGTGAGAAGGGATAAAAGCTGTTGTTCTCCAAACATAGGAACATACAGCTACTCTGGTAAGGGGCTGGCTGCTCAATTGGTTGTTTTCCTTCTTTACTGTTGGTGGTTCAAACACATATAACAATTCTTAGAAATTCAATTTCAATATATTCTTACATGCTGTTCAGGATGTTCTCAGTGATATTTAGTTATATGTTTGTCCCTTAGCTAAGCTACATTTATTAATTTTATCCTGTAATAGTAAAATATCTATAAAAGATTATTTTAAAACTTTTACTAAAATTCTTATAGAAAACAACAAAGAACTTCTAAATGTCTTTTCTCATTGAAATATACTTTTTTAAATGTGAGTTTTAAAGTTTTGGGGAGTAATATAATGAATACATTTTAAAAGAAGAAACTGACTTCAAAAGTTAATATCAGTTATCACAGGAAATAAAATAAACAACAATCTTTTTCATCTACTTTCTATTTTCTTTTTTAGGACTTGCTGGGTGACTTGTCAGGTTCTTAGTTTCCTGATCAGGGATTGAATCTGTGCCCCCTGTGGTGGAAGTGCAGAGTCCTAACCACTGGACTGCCAGGGAATTTCCTACTTTTTACTTTCCAAATATTACATAATGTGTATAGAAAAAATACAAGAGCTAATTTTTGTTAAAGAATAGGTAATACATCAACAAATTATCTATATAATAACATTTGGAACAATGAAAAATGAGTACAACTGAAACACAATAAGATAACCCATTTATTAATGTGCCCCAAAATATCATTAGATTACTTTAGTTGTTTTAATACTAGTCTAACATCTACTTTTCTTTGAAGAGGTTCGAGAGAGCTATAGGTGAGCTTCCAGAAACAGCACATACAACTATAAGATGTTCAAAGAATCATTAAAATTAAAGGTTTCCTTTTCTTCCCACTCTAGGTTTGAAACAGTAATCTTGTTTCAATAAAAGGAAAAGAGAATATCTGACAGAATCTCACTATCTGTATCTTCTGATAAAACTGTAATTACTCTAGGGAGAAAAAAGAAGGATAAAAGTAATTCACTTTAAAGTATGTATTAGTGAAAGTGAAAGTCACCCAGTCGTGTCTGACTCTTTGTGACCCCAGGGACTGTAGTCCATGGAATTCTCCAGGCCATAATACTGGAGTGAGTAGCCTTTCCCTTCTCCAGGGGGTCTTCCTAACCCAGGGATCAAACACAGGTCTCCCTCACTGCAGCTGGATTCTTTACCAGTTGAGCCACAAGGGAAACCCAAGAATACTGGAGTGGGTAGCCTATCCCTTCTCCAGCAGATCTTTGTGACCGAGGAATTGAACCAGGGTCTCCTGCATTGCAAGCAGATTCTTTACCAATTGAGCTATCAGGGAGGTAAAGTACATATTACATGTCTACTATATACTACATGCATTATACCACCCCAGACCCATTTATTTATTTAGAGGTAAAGGTATGGTACTTGTTGAGTGATTAATGATTAGATGTGGAAGAAAGTAAAAAATAAGATAGTCACATTATAGTGCTATAAAAGTGATAAAGGAAGAAGGCAGGTGAGAGGCGGCAGAAAGAGGCAAGTACCAGCAGCTATTTGTGTGTCCTGGAAAGCATGAAGAAGCTCCTGATTAGAGAAGTCTCTTTAATTGCATCTTACATGCTGTTGTAAACAGGCAAGGAGGGAAGGGAGAGGAAAAGAGGGAGGCAATTAGCCAAGAGTAAAGGAGGGAATAAATGAAGATTTGTTACAAAGATTTAATTTCCTTCTCATAATATTTAATAATCAGGAGAAAAAATAAATCATTGTGGTTACTCCCAAACCAAAAAGGTCACACAAAGAACTTCATTAATACTGCAGTGACATTTTAAACCCCCCAAAATCTTTTCAACAAGATATTACATGATCTTCAGTTCATCATTCAAAGAGAATAAGAAAAACAAAAACTAAGCAGTATTTATTCAAAATTCAACTTATTTCCAGCCATATTCTGAGGAAATAAAATTATAAAATATTCTCCAATTAAAAATAATTTAATCACATAAAAATATAATAGCCAAAATATTCTTGCAGTTAAGAAGATTATTTTACCTTTGACCAGTTTTTCTGCCATCAGTGTTTCACTAAATATTGTGTAGCTCAAATCCTATCATCTTAAACTGAAAATTTCCTAATGGGCAAAAGACAATGTATGTGACTTTTTTCCGATCATCAAATAATGGTACTGAGGCCTCAAATTAATTATAAGCAGATGTTCATAAGGTTCATAAAAGATACCTCAATTATGGGGTTGGCCAGTCCATCCTAAAGGAGATCAGTCCTGGGTGTTCACTGGAAGGACTGATGCTGAAGCTGAAACTCCAATACTTTGGCCACCTCATGCAAAGAGTTGACTCATTGGAAAAGACTCTGATGCTGGGAGGGATTTGGGGCAGGAGGAGAAGGGGATGACAGAGGATGAGATGGGTGGATGGCATCACCAACTAAATGGACATGAGTTTGAGTGAACTCCGGGAGTTGGTGATGGACAGGGAGGCCTGGTGTGCTGTGATTCACGGGATCGCAAAGAGTCGGATATGACTGAGGAACTGAACCGAACTGATCTGAGGAACATTGTTACACTAGTTTCTTTGTAAAGAGTTGAACCATAATACAGAACCTAGAACTGAGATGATGTGATAACATGCCTGAGTTCTGCTGTGAACAATCTTCAGTTCAGTTACTCAGCTGTGTTCAACTCTTTGCGACCTCATGGACTGCAGCACACCAGACTTCCTTGGCTTGCTCAAACTCATGTCCATCAAGTCAGTGATGCCATCCAACCATCTCATCCTCTACTGTCCCCTTCTCCTCACGCCTTTCAACCTTTCCCAGCATCAGGGTCTTTTCAAATGAGTCAGTTCTTCACATCAGGTGGCCAGAGTATTGGAGTTACAGCTTCAGCATCAGTCCTTCGAATGAATATTCAGGACTGATTTTCTTTAGGATAAACTGGTTGGATCTCCTTGCAGTCCAAGAGACTCTCAAGAGTCTTCTCCAATACCACAGTTGAAAAGCATCAATTTTTCGGCACTCTGCTTTCTTTATGGTCCAACTCTAAAATTCATTCATGACTACTGGGAAAACCATAGCTTTGACTAGATGGACCTTTCTTGGCAAAGTAATGTGTCTGCTTTTTAATATGCTGTCTAGGTTGGTCATAGCTTTTCTTTCAAGGAGCAAACGTCTTTTAATTACATGGCTGCAGTCACCATCCACAGTGATTTTGAAGCCCCCAAAAATGAATTCTGTCACTGTTTCCCCATGTATTTGCCATGAAGTGATGGGATCAGGTGCCATGATCTTAGTTTTCTGAATGTTGAGCTTTAAGCCAGTTTTTTTCACTCTCCTCTTTCACTTTCATCAAGAGGTTTTTCAGTTCCTCTTCGCTTTCTGTCTTAAGGGTGGTGTCATCTGCATAACTGAGGTTGTTGATATTTCTCCCAGTAATCTTGATTCCAGCTTGGGCTTTATCCAGCCCAGCATTTTGCATGATGTACTCTACATATAAGTTAAATAAGCAGGGTGACAATATTGACATACTCCTTTCCTGATTTGGAACCAGTCCATTGTTCCATGTCCAGTTCTAACTGTTGCTTCTTGACCATTGCTTCATAAAGATTTCTCAGGAGGCAGGAAGGTGGTATGGTATTCGCATCTCTTGAAGAATCGTCCAGTTTGTTGTGATCCACACAGTCAAAAGCTTTGGCATAGTCAATAAAGCAAAAGTAGATGTTTTTTGGAATTCTCTTGCTTTTTCAATGATCCAGTGCATGTTGGCAATTTGATCTCTGGTTGCTCTGCCGTTCCTAAACCAATCTTGAACATCTGGAAGTTCTCAGTGCATGCACTGTTGAAGCCTAGCTTTGAGAATTTTGAGAATTACTTTGCTAGTGTGTGAGATGAGTGCAATTGTGCAGTTGTTTGAACATTCTTTGGTATTACCTTTTTTGGAATTGGAATGAAAACTGACCTTGTTGAGTCCTGTGGCCACTGCTGAGTTTTCCAGATATGCTGGCATAGTGAGTGCAGCACTTTCACAGCTTTATATTTTAGGATTTGAAATAGCTAAATTGGAATTCCATCCCTCCACTGGCTTTGTTTGTAGTGATGCTTCCTAAGGCCCACTTGACTTCAGACTCCAAGATGCCTGGATCTAAGTGAGTGGTTATCTGGGTCATGAAGATTTTTTTTGTACAGTTCTTCTTTGTGTTTTTGCCACCTTTTCTTAATCTTCTGCTTCTGTTCGGTTCATACTGATTCTGTCCTTTATCGTGCTCAACTTTGCATGACATGTTCCCTTCAGTTCAGTTCAGTTCAGTCACTCAGTCGTGTCCGACTCTTTGCAACTCCATGAATCGGACCACGCCAGGCCTCCCTGTTCATCGCCATCTCCCAGAGTTCATTCAGACTCACGTCCATCGAGTCAGTGATGACATCCAGCCATCTCATCCTCGGTTGTCCCCTTCTCCTCCTGCCCCCAATCCCTCCCAGCATCAGAGTCTTTTCCAATGAGTCAACTCTTTGCATGAGGTGGCCAAAGTACTGGAGTTTCAGCTTTAGCATCAGTCCTTCCAAAGAAATCCCAGGATTGATCTCCTTCAGAATGGACTGGGTGGATCTCCTTGCAGTCCAAGGGACCCTCAAGAGTCTTCTCCAACACCACAGTTCAAAAGCATCAATTCTTCGGCGCTCAGCCTTCTTCACAGTCCAACTCTCACATCCATACATGACCACAGGAAAAACCATAGGCTTGACTAGACGGACCTTAGCCGGCAAAGTAATGTCTCTGCTTTTGAATATACTATCTAGGTTGCTCATAACTTTTCTTCCAAGGAGTAAGTGTCTTTTAATTTCATGGCTGCAATCACCATCTGCAGTGATTTGGGAGCCCAAAAAAATAAAGTCTGACACTGTTTCCACTGTTTCCCCATCTATTTCCCATGAAGTGATGGGACCGGATGCCATGATCTTCATTTTCTGAATGTTGAGCTTTAAGCCAACTTTTTCACTCTCCTCTTTCACTTTTATCAAGAGGCTCTTTAGTTCCTCTTCACTTTCTGCCATAAGGGTGGTGTCATCTGCATATCTGAGGTGATTGATATTTCTCCCGGCAATCTCGATTCCAGCTTGTGTTTCTTCCAGTCCAGCGTTTCTTGTGATGTACTCTGCATATAAGTTAAATAAGCAGGGTGACAATATACAGCCTTGACGTACTCCTTTTCCTATTTGGAACCAGTCTGTTGTTCCATGTCCAGTTCTAACTGTTGCTTCCTGACCTGCATACAGATTTCTCAAGAAGCAGGTTAGGTGGTCTGGTATTCCCATCTCTTGAGGAATTTTCCACAGTTTATTGTGATTCACACAGTCAAAGGCTTTGGCATAGTCAATAAACCAGAAATAGATGTTTTTCTGGAACTGTCTTGGTTTTTCCATGATCCAGCAGATGTTGGCAATTTGATCTCTGGTTCCTCTGCCTTTTCTAAAATCAGCTTGAACATCAGGGAGTTCACGGTTCACGTATTGCTGAAGTCTGGCTTGGAGAATTTTGAGCATTACTTTACTAGCATGTGAGATGAGTGCAATTGTGCAGTAGTTTGAGCATTCTTTGGCATTGCCTTTCTTTGGAATTGGAATGAAAACTGACCTTTTCCAGTCCTGTGGCCACTGCTGAGTTTTCCAAACTTGCTGGCATATTGAGTGCAGCACTTTCACAGCATCATCTTTCAGGATTTGAAACAGCTCAACTGGAATTCCATCACCTCCACTAGCTTTGTTCGTAGTGATGCTTTCTAAGGCCCACTTGACTTCACTTTCCAAGATGTCTAGCTCTAGATTAGTGATCACATCATCATGATTATCTGGGTTGTGAAGATCTTTTTTGTACAGTTCTTCCATGTATTCTTGCCACCTCTTCTTAATATCTTCTGCTTCTGTTAGGTCCATACCATTTCTGTCCTTTACTGAGCCCATCTTTGCATGAAATGTTCCCTTGGTATCTCTAATTTTCTTGAAGAGATCTCTAGTCCCACGTTGAAGGTCAGGAATGGCGGTGGTAAGGAGATACCCCTCATCCAAGGTAAGGAGCAGCGGCTGTGCTTTGCTGGAGCAGCCGTGAAGAGATAACCCACACCCAAGGTAAGAGAAACCCAAGTAAGATGGTAGGTGTTGCAAGAGGGCATCAGAGGGCAGACACACTGAAACCATACTGAAAGAAAACTAGTCAATCTAATCACACTAGAACCACAACCTTGTCTAACTCAATGAAACTAAGCCATGCCTGTGGGGCAACCCAAGACGGGCGGGTTATGGTGAAGAGGTCTGACAGAGAGTCGTCCACTGGAGAAGGGAATGGCAAGCCACTTCAGTATTCTTGCCTTGAGAACCCCATGAACAGTATGAAAAGGCAACATGATAGGATACCAAAAAGAGGAACTCCCCAGGTCATTAGGTGCCCCATATGTTACTGGAGATCAGTTGAGAAATAACTCCAGAAAGAATGAAGGGATGGAGCCAAAGCAAAAACAATACCCAGTTGTGGATGAGACTGGTGATAGAAGCAAGATCCAATGCTGTAAAGAGCAATATTGCATAGGAACCTGGAATGTCAGGTCCATGAATCAAGGCCAATTGGAAGTGGTCAAACAAGAGATGGCAAGGGTGAACGTCGACATTCTAGGAATCAGCGAACTAAAATGGACTCGAATGGGTGAATTTAACTCAGATGACCATTATATCTACTACTGCAGGCAGGAGTCCCTTAGAAGAAATGGAGTAGCCATCATGGTCAACAAAAGAGTCCGAAATGCAGTACTTGGATGCAATCTCAAAAATGACAGAATGATCTCTGTTCATCTCCAAGGTAAACCATTCAATATCACAGTTATCCAAGTCTATGCCCCAACCAGTAACGCTGAAGAAGCTGAAGTTGAATGATTTTATGAAGACCTACAAGACCTTTTAGAACTAACACCCAAAAAAGGTGTCCTTTTCATTATAGGGGACTAGAATGCAAAAGTAGGAAGTCAAGAAACACCTGGAGTAACAGGCAAATTTGGCCTTGGAATGTGGAATGAAGCAGGGCAAAGACTAATAGAGTTTTGCCAAGAAAATGCACTGGTCATAGCAAACACCCCCTTCCAACAACACAAGAGAAGACTCTACAAATGGACATCACCAGATGGTCAACACCAAAATCAGACTGATTATATTTTATGCAGCCAAAGATGGAGAAGCTCTATACAGTCAACAAAAACAAGACCAGGAGCTGACTGTGGCTCAGATCATGAACTCCTTATTACCAAATTCAGACTCAAATTGAAGAAAATAGGGAAAACTGCTACACCATTCAGGTATGACCTAAATCAAATCCCTTATGATTATACAGTGGAAGTGAGAAATAGATTTAAGGGCCTAGATCTGATAGATAGAGTGCCTGATGAACTATGGAATGAGGTTCATGACATTGTACAGGAGACAGGGATCAAGACCATGCCCATGGAAAAGAAATGCAAAAAAGCAAAATGGCTGTCTGGGGAGGCCTTACAAATAGCTGTGAAAAGAAGAAAGGCAAAAAGTAAAGGAGAAAAGGAAAGATATAAGCATCTGAATGCAGAGTTCCAAAGAATAGCAAGAAGAGATAAGAAAGCCTTCTTCAGCGATCAATGCAATGTTCCCTTGGTGTCTCTAATTTTCTTGGAGAGATCTCTAGTTTTTCCCTTTCTAATGTTTCCCTCTATTTCCTTGCATTGATCACTGAGGAAGGCTTTCTTATGTCTCCTTGCTGTTCTTTGGAATTCTGCATTCAGATAGATATATCTTTCCTTTTCTCCTTAGCCTTTAGCTTCTCTTTCTCAGCTATTTGTAATGCCTTGTCAGACAACGATTTTGCCTTTTTGCATTTCTTTTTCTTGGGGATGGTCTTGATCCCTGCCTCCTGTACAATGTCATGAACCTCTGTCGACAGTTCTTTAGGCACTCTATCAAATCTAATCCCTTGAATCTATTTGTCACTTCTACTGTATAATCATAAGGAATTTGATTTAGGTCATACCTGAAAGGTCTAGTGGTTTTCCCTACTTTCTTCA
The DNA here is from genome assembly GCF_032405125.1 of Capricornis sumatraensis. Lineage (NCBI taxonomy): Eukaryota > Metazoa > Chordata > Mammalia > Artiodactyla > Bovidae > Capricornis > Capricornis sumatraensis. Next base: position 216,836,270 of record NC_091069.1, read on the forward strand.
ATTTAAGTCTGAATTTGGTAATAAGGAGTTCATGATCTGAGCCACAGTCAGCTTCCAGTGCTGTTTTGCTGACTATATAGCACTTCTCCATCTTTGATTGCAAATAATATAATCAATCTGATTTCGGTATTGACCATCTGGTGATGCCCATGTGTAGAGTCTTCTCTTGTGTTGTTGGAAGAGGATATTTGCTATGACCAGTGCATTCTCTTGGCAAAACCCTGTTAGCCTTTGGCCTGCTTCATTGTGAACAATCTTACATTTGCCTAATTTAGAAGCTGCAAATCAGTTCCTGAATATGTTTTATTTGACTTACAGAGTGGTTTTTTTTTTTTTTTCTAATGAGCACTACTTTAAAATTTGAGGGGTTTTACGTAAAGATGCATATTCTCTGCTTTTCTGTAAAAGTCAAGCAATTCAGAAACAACAGCTCACAATTCTGTCTCCTGGAGCAGCTGCCTCACGCAATGAGCACGTGCTTTTCTGAGCACTATAGTTCCCACCCAGCCTGTTTAATTCACTTATTCTGCATACCTGTTTTACTCCACAGGAATTTAATTTGCCTTTCTGCCTACTTCTAAAATGAGGCCGGCTGAATGAGCCTTTGGCTACTTCAAATATTTTCTTCTTTAAAAATTACAAAAGATGGTTGTCTGTAACTCACTTGAGGAATCCTGAAGAATAAATTAGTTCTATTTTTACTTTGAAAAATAAAAACGTGTATACCTATCTATCTATCCTTCTGTCTATCTGTCTAACTAGAAAGAACATTAACAACCATAGAGAAAAATCTAAATTTATACTGACAGTTACCAAGATATTAAAACTTAAAGGCAAGGAGAAACCGTGACTGCTTCAAAATTGCAGTGGTTCCTTAGCTGAAAGATTAGTTGATATCTACCCTACTGACAGCAATTTGGCTGTCATACAGCTGGCAAGAATAGGCATTTTCATCTCCTTTTCCATCAAACAACAAACATATTAATAACTGCAGAAAGAAATGACCAAGCACCAACTATGCAAATGGCCCAAAGCAACATGCTTTACAGATGTTCTGATTTAAGCTTTTAAGGTTTAGCTTCAGCTTTTCAATCTCCTTTTAGTACCAATCAAGGGATTTTTGCCTGATATTTAGCAGTTTCCTCACCATACCAAATGTTTCATTAACCCTTATTTTAGTGATGTCAAGGTGTGTTCTACAGTAAGCCTCCATCACAATTAATGGTTTCATAGGAAACTATGATTGCAAAAAACAGATTTCTTTATTGTAAGACTTCTCACAGCTTTTAGTATGCTAATATGTAAAAAAACCACCAAAAGAAGACAGATGTAGAGTATGTTTCAAACTGAAAATCTGACCACAGAATACTTTTTTAGCAACATTTCTCAGGAATCCTTTTGAACATACTTTGAGTGTGTTCCATTTTCAGTATTAATTTAACAACCATTCTATGTGATAACTTTTTATTTAATGTTCATTTCAATAGAGTGTCAGAACATATCCACAAAAGGCAGAAAGTCGACCAGATCAGCGGGTACTCTCAACAAGAACAGAGATTCTTCTTTCCTTACTGAGCCCCGAAAAGGACTCACATCTGGCCACATAAGCTGTCCCCCTTCAGAGGGACTCCTGCCCAGGAGGAATTCTGCTCCATTAAAGACTTCCTTCCCCTACACAATATTTCAGGGATTGTCTCAGGCTTGGCTCTACAAGCTTTCTTGATAACCAAAGTGGTTTCCAACTCCAGACCCTTTCTTTCATCTCTAAGTTCACCCTTGATCCACTGCTTTCAACTTAGACTCCTTGGGCAGGCCAATGAGCCCAATCCTGTTCCTAACCTGCAGGAAACAACTGGGGCACATTCACTACCCCAAAACCAATTTTCTACCCCAAACCTAGACAATTTATTTGATTTTGAAAGAAGAGTGATAGTACTGCACTTAAGGATGCTGTTCCTATAATCTTGGTGAAGATGAATGTTAATATTTTTATTATTAAAGATCAGTAAGGCCAATCCAAAAGACACATGAAGGGACCTAGTGAAGAGTATATTCTCATATCCACAAGTTATCCCATAGTTAAATCCACAAAGTCTGATCTATCTGATTTTCAGATTATTTCCCAAGAGGCCCATGCCATGAACTTCAAGATTTATGAATAAAAATTAATAGCCAAAGAAGGTTTATCCAATGCTAGTTCTTCACCATGATCTTGAAGACAAAAATACATTATTTTAGACTTCTCTACTCTCCAAAATTTAGAACCTGAAACCTCCCCTGACAGCAAAGGCATAGTTAGAATTCCAGAGCACCTCAGTAACAGAGATTCTCCTATATATCTTGACCTTACATGGCTTCAGTATCCCACAAAGGGCTCTCCTGAAAAACAGAAGCTGACTAAGGAAGACCTCTTGAAAGTTTTTGAATAGCTACTTTACTGCAAACAGGAAGCTATCATTAGCAGACCTGAGGCACTTCAAACAACCTGACCATCAAACCAGGCTAAATCTTAGCAATAATTCCCTCCACTCAGTCTCATCTATTCATTTATTCATTTATCAAAGAACTTCAGTTGATTCAGAAGACTCGCTGGTTGGTTAACCGGCACTAAAGGTTAAGTACTGTAACAGCAGGCATGCATAGAATTTTATGTGAGCACAGAGAAGAATTCAGTCAAGGAAGTTATATTGGTAAAACATGAGTTAGGGTTAGTGTAGGGCAGAGGAGGGCCTAACAAGGGAGGAATTTCAGAAGGGTATTAGCCAAACCAGAGAAGCTTGAGAGAAGAGCATATTCTGGTTAATTCTTGGTGGTTCCTGTGGAGTGAAAACAATTAAGAGCAAACTGGAGATCATGTGAGCCATGTTATGAAATGTGCACTTTTCCCTCAGTGCTAGGGGGCACTGGAGGATTTGAGGCAGGAATCAGATTTGCCTTTTAGAAAGACTGCTCTGTTAGAAGTCACTAAGAAACTTCCACAGAGACTGAAATTCAGGAACATGTGAGGAGAACCCTCTCCTCCTATCAGTCCTCTCCTTTAGAATCTTGTTTCGCCTATACAGTTCAACTTACAGATGTTTTCATTGATTGAGAGTATCAATCAGTGCTTACTCTACTTCACAACTATTGCCATGTGATTCCCCCACTTAGAGACTTGAACTCCTGCCCTCAAGCCTTTCTCCTCCTTCCTCTCTCTCCTGCTTGTTAGGACACCGATTCTGACTCCAGGCCTGAGTTCAATAGAATTAAAGACTTGAATGTAAAATGTGAAAACCTAAAACTCCTAGAAGAAAACATAGTGGTAACCTCATTGCATTGGTCTTAGCCATGTTTTTGCACACCTGTCTCCAAAACCAAGGGAAACAAAAACAAACATAAACCAATGGGGATTGTGTTAAACTAAAAAGCTTCTGCACAGTGAAGGAAACTATCATCAAACTGAAAAAAAAAAAAAAAAAAAAACCTATGGATGAAGAGAAAAATACTTGCACATCATATATCCAATAAGGGGTTAATTTCCAAACTATATAAGAAATCCATACAACTCAATCTCAAAAAACAAATAACCTGATTTATAAATGGACAAAGGACTTATAATAGACACTTTTCCAAAGAAGACATACAAATAGTGAATAGGTATATGAAAAGGTGCTCAGTATCACTAATCATTGGGGAAATGCAAATCAAAACTACAATAAGATATCACTTATGTTGACTGAAAAAAAATGCACAACATGAGAGTTGTGAGTTAAGTTTTATTTGAGGACTATATCCCAGGAGACAGCATTTCAGTTTTAAGAAATGGCTCCAAAGAGGGAGCGGGGGTCAGTATATACATGATTTTGGTAGATGCAATCATCCTCATATTATTTTGCAGAAGATTTCCGCTAGTCTTGTGAATGTTATGAGGAGCAGATGTCACCATGAAGGATTTGACTGCTTTTCTAGATATTTGGAGATGTAGGAATTGGGTTCATAAAATTGTCTCCTGAAAGTAGCTATCTATCTGAAGTCCTATTCCACCAGTTTTTCCCAGAGCACAGAGTGCATCATTCCTGATCTCTATACTGAACTCCTTTCGGAGGTATTGAAGGTCAACAGCTGCAGTGGCTCATAATTTGATTCTTGCTGAGGTAGATGGCAAGCACCAATTTGTAAGTGACACTTTATACCTGTTAGAAAGGCTATTATCAAAAAGACAAGGAATAACAAATACTGGAGAGGATGTGGAGAAAGGGGAACTTCCATATTCTTTTGGTGGGACTATAAGCTGGTGCAGCCACTATGGAAAACAGAAAGGAGATTGCTCAAAAAATTAAGAATACAACTACCACATGACCCACCTATTCCACTTCTGGGTATTTATCCAAAGAACACAAAAGCACTAATTCAAAAAGATAAATGCAGCCATGTGTTTACTGTAGTATTATTTACAATAACCAAGATACAGAAACCACCTAAGTGTCCACTGAAGGATAAACAGATAAAGCAGCTGTGGTAGGTACATTCAATGGAATACTACTCAACAACTAAAAGAATGAAATCCTACCATTTTGTGACAACATGGATGGACCTTGAGGGCATTATGCCAAGTGAAATAAAAGTGAAAGTGAAAGTAGGTCAGTCGTGTCTGACTCTTCGCGACCCCATTGACTATACAGTCCATGGAATTCTCCAGGCCAGAATACTGGAGTGGGTAACCTTTCCCTTCTCCAGGGGATATATTCCCAACCCAGGGATCAAACTCAGGTCTCCCACATTGCAAGCAGATTCTTTACCAGCTGAGCCACAAGGGAAGCCCTAAGTGAAATAAATCAAAGACAAATGCTTATGATTCCACTCATATGTGGAATATAAAACAAACAAAACAAAAACTCATAGATACAGAGAACAGATTAGTGGTTATCAGAGGGGAAAGATGAGAGGTGAGCAAAACAAGTAAAGTGGGTCAACTGTATGATGATGGACGGTTACTAGATTTGCAGTGATGATCACTTTGTAGTGTACAGACATGTCAAATCATAATTCTGTTTACTGAAACTTGTATAATTTTAAAAAGATTCTTCTGGAGTGTCACAGTATAAACAAATATAAAGATGCTTATCTAGTTTCCCATAAATACTGTACTTTGCTTTGGTAAAATAGAAACATGCTTTTAGAAAATAACTGCCCATATTCAAGGTTGCTGCCTCTTTTCTTACCCACCTTCTGTCAAAGAAATGCTCTTTGACATCAGGGGCAAACTGATAATGCTGATCTCAATTAACACCTCAGAGTTGCCTGATAAATATAATGCAATATTACAACTTAACTGACTCCAAATATACTAACAAGGAATTTCTGACAGTTGGAACAAAAGAATGCACTTAGTTTGTCTGCATTATTTATGATGGAAATATTAATTTAATAATGACTTACAACTTCAGAAAAAGTACGAACTATTTACATTTAGAAATAATTAAAAAGTATAACATTAGGTTTGTGCTCTGTGTGTGTGCTCAGTCATGTCTGACTCTTTGCGACCCCATGGACTCCTCTGTACACAGAATTTTCCAGGCAAGAATGCTAGAGTGGGTTTCCATTTCTTATTCCAGAGGATCTTCCCAACCCAGGGACAGAACCCATGTCTCTTGCATCTCCTGAACTGGCAGGCTGATTCTTTACCACTGCTCTACCTAGAAAACCCAACATTAGGTTAAGGGTTATTAAATCGAAGTGGTGAAGTATTAAAGCACATAATGCTTTGTCATCCTGGTTTTATTATTTATATAGATTCAATGAATTAAAACTGAATATGTATTAAAATTAGATTGCTATTGGCAAATAATGCTGAATTTTGAGGTCAATTACAAATGGTGAGATTTCACTTCTCTTAATTTTGGCATTTAAATAAATGAGTTAGTTCAGTATGCTACTTTATATTGCTTTATATACAATATACAATTCATATACTATATATACAACTTATATACAATACTGTTGCTCTTGTATTGATATTAAAATGTTTATTTTTCAAAATCATTTTTTCCTACAGTTCAGAAAACTTTTATAACAATGACAACGATAACAACAAAAGTAATAAGGAACTCCACTGAGCATTTACCAAGTGCCAGACACTGTGCTTAAATATTTACATGAAACATCACAATATTCCTATGAGGTTAATTCATTACCAGCCCCATTTGACAGCCTTCATTTCCCTCTTCATAAGGGAATGAAGAGGCAGAGAGGTAAGCAGCTGAATTAGGCCACACAACCAGCAAAGATCAAGCCAGGATTTGAACCCATCCTGCTACTGACATGGAGTTGACCATACTTTACCCTGATTTTGTGCATTTGATTATTTATTTGCATATCACTTTGGAAGGTGGATTTTTATTTGTATATTGTACTTTGACTTCTGTCTTGATTAAATTGATACTTACTGGAAATTGACAGGAATTGAGGAGTGGGAAATGGCCTTATCAAGAAAGGGAAGTGAGCTGCAGCTTAAAATGTTATGTACATGAAGGAAAGTTAAGCAGAAGATTAACTTTACACATATTCCCAAACATCCTTTTTTTTTTTAAATTCCCTCACAAAACCCAGGACTTCACAGAGGGAAAGAGTTCAGTGGTAATTCTAATGAAACTTTATTTTCATGAGTATAAAATGTTTTCACAATCAACCCCAGTTAGTCTCTGTCTATCAACACCGTAAGAATTTGGCATACTGCTCCGCTCTTTTCCTCCTGAGAGAAAATACAAATGCTTGCCAAAGCACTTAATATTCTAGCTTCCACAGCAAATCTCTTTCATCTCCTTCTAACTCCCTCCAAACTGGCTTCAGATTTGGGCAAAAGAAAGGTACTGGAGGAAAGAGGCACAAGGGGGTTATTGGTGTTTCTCTCTTTTTCTACTGTGACAAACAAAACATGCTCGTAATTATATGAAACATATTTTTCTTTAGTATAACCCTTGCTATCAACGCTAGAAAGCTCTCGAGCTGAGCTATGACTTCCCTCTCACAACAGTGTTAAACCCCAAGCTAATATTATAGTATAAATGAGGTACTAAATGGTTGGATTCTAACTTGACAATTTTAAGTTTTACTTCCATAGCTAACATTTTTTCCTCTAAAAGTGATAGGAAACAGAGAAAACTATAACCTATTTATCTAGATATAAAGATATGAGTGAATAAAATATCTAGCCAAATAAAACAATATTAATAAAGAAATCTAGGATTTAACATTTACAAGAAAATAAACTTTCTATTTCAGAAAATAAGAGTTCTAGAACAGGCTACAATAATGTTTCTTTTTACAGAGGCATGAACATAATATGTTTTTCAGCTCATATTCTAATTAGTTTTTCATGAAGTTAAAAAAAGAAGAGACAGGCTTGTGTTTGGAATATGACGCTGGTAAGAAAGACCTGAAAACACTGGATAAAGTCTGACACAGAAGAACAATAATGATAAATATTCCAAGAAAAGTCTGCCTTTAACAGACACAACTTAAGAGAAAAAAACGACAGGTTAAAAGCAAAAGATTAGAGAAAGAGAAAACAAATAAATCTAAGCAAAAGGAAAGGAGCAAAGAATACAGCACGTTGAGCTAGTTATCTCTTTCCTCAGATTAGCAGCCCCCAAGATGGCTGGATATTCTATCAATAAATAGGCATTTTTAATCATTTTATTTTTGCTACTCTCTCTGTGCCTCTCCAAAACCTTCTGACTTACTATCAAAAGAAAGCCATTAATTTCACTTCACAAATTTACTTATTTTACAAAACCAAGGTTATTAACAAAAGGATAAACAAAACATAAATCACAGATCTATACATGGCTTAGTGAAAGTGTGAATTTGGCACTAGTTTTCCTGGGCCATGTTGTATTTTCAGTCTCAGTCTAGGTCTAGGATATATTCTGCTGTTAAGATTGGCCTTGCCTCCCAATGGTACACTTGCTTTTTAACTAAGTGTTGACCAACTCTTTTGTCCCTTCTCTCCTACTCTAAACTTTCCTACCTCCATTGACCATCTCTAAATCAATAGGATTCAGCTGGACAGTTGCATTAGATGGAGAGAAAAGCTACATAAACTTAGATCACATATTAGAAAGAATCAGTTCAGTTCAGTTCAGTTGCTTGGTCATGTCTGACTCTGCGACCCCAGGGACGGTAGCACACCAGGCTTCCCTGTCCATCACCAACTCCCGGAGCTTATTCAAACTCATGCCCATCGAGTTGGTGATGCCATCCAACCACCTCATCTTCATCATCCATGTTATTATTATTAGATATAATAACATACTGATAATGAAGACATTCTTTCTATTCCCTCATTGTATCATTATGTTCACTGTTATCACAACTCTATTTGCCTATTAATGATAGAACATGGACTGAACAACTCTCTTAAGTTTGTCAAAATAATTACAGAATGATACAAAATAAATACAAATGAATATTCAAACACTTAAGATATACCACTAGGAAAAAATTAGAAAGTGATGAGTCATTCATGAATAAATGAGTGAATGAGTTAACCTAAATCTTTGTCTATAGATTTTTATTCAAATGGCAGGGGGAGAGACAAAAGGATTACCCTGATCCCAGCACCTTACCACAATAATTATATTCCATTTAAAATTTTTTTTAATTTCTAGTAGAGAAAAATGATTCCAAATTAAACCAACATTAGGATTAAAGTACATAAAATTATATGAGTTGTTATTTGAGTAATCTCCCCTGAGTAATAACTAGGGGGTTTCTGTTAATATACCAATAAAGCAGAATATATAATCATTCAAGTTTCTCCTTTTTTTCCAAGTAGTTTTCAATAGAGAATTCTGAATTCATAGGTACGATTCTGATGACCACACAAAACATCTAAAAAATAATGCATAATATTTATGAATACTGATTTTAAATATGAAATCTTATTCCTTAAAAAGAAAACCAATCTACTATTTCACTAATAGATAATTTGAAAAAGACTGTTTTCCATGAAAATAAATGTGATTTTCTTTTACCTTTATCTCACATACAATATGAGTCTAAACACAAAGGATCCTGAAGGAAAAATAAAAGCTTTAAAAAGATGTTTGTTAAGTTCTTCTGCGTAACTGATACATTAAAAATGTATAATTACAAAGTAAAATTTTTTCTTGTTCTCTTTAGCTTTGATAAATTAAAAGCTAATACCACATTTAAATATGCATTTTCCTTCTTCCCAGGCTCCTTGCCATACTCCATCTGGAATTTGGGCAAGGAAAATATCATAAAATCATTTTCCATTTTTCTTCTCTCTGTTTCTCTGCTCCCCACCCTGAACTCAAGCCCAGGTATTTCACAAGGGGCCGGCTGGGAGCAGGTAAAATACATCTCTCCTCTTCTGAGAGCAAAAGATGATAAAACCCAGGAGTAATCATATACAGGTGACAAAACTCAATATAAAAACTCATGTCCATTAACAGAAAAATGGAATATAAATTCTAGGAAATTGTTATGATTCAATATTTTAAATTATGTTTGAATGATGTGCTTTCCAATGTGTCATTGACATTCATCTGAAACATGTAGAAGCAAAGTGAGAGTATCTTTCACAGCAATCTAAGTATTTATCTGGGTACAAATATTAAAGGATTCAGCATGAGTGAGGTTGCCTGCTGAGACAGAAACTGAAATGCCAGGAGGCATATTAAGAGCCATTGATGCAATTCATGGCAGACAGCCATTTAGAAGCCTACATGGATTTATTGTTAACAGAAAACAGAAGTGGCAGCAAGAGATATACTGTTCCATTTCTCCATTCTTGACATGAATATCATTTATAATACAGAACAACACATATGCCTGAGTACCTTCCAGAAAACATTTCTATGTTATGTACAGTGGTAAAATACAAATGAAATGCATTACAAAAACCATGGCTTCATGATTAATATCATACATCTCAATCACTCAGCAAATTAGCAAATACCTCCCACACACTCAGGTGGCACAGTGGTAAAGAATCCACCTGCCAATGCAGGAGACACGAGATGTGGGTTCAATCCCTGTGTCAAAAAGAAACCCTGGGGTAGGAAATGGCACCCCTTCCAGTATTCTTGCCTGGACAGTCCCATGGATGGCAGCCTGCCAGGTTCCTCTGTCACAGTCAGACATGAGTGACTAAGCACGCAGGCCCAGGTACCCACCACTAGGTACTAGGTCCTAATGGGTTATTCAGGGGGAGATAAAGACAGTTACTGCCCTCAAGGATTTTGACATATTAAAAGGCAAGACTTAAGGACAACCATCAACAAAAACACAAAATAAGACAGTATCTACTCTACTGTTAAATGATTTGTTTGAAAATGTAAGAGTTATATTATAGGCTTCTGCATAACAAAGGAAACCATAAATAAGACAAATGATAATCTTCAAAATAAGAGAAAATATTTGCAAATGAAGTAACAGACAAAGGATTAATCTCCAAAATATATAAACAGCACATGGATCTCAATTATCAAGAAACAACCCGATCAAAACAAAAATGGGCAGAAGAGTTAAATAGACATCTCTCCAAAGAAGACATATAGACGGCCAAGAGGCACATGAAAAGATGCTCATCATCACTCATTATTAGAGAAATGCAAATCAATACTACAATGAAGTATCATCTTATACTAGTCAGGAAGGCCATCATCAAAAAGTCTACAAACAATAAATGCTGGAGAAGGTGTGGAGAAAAGGGAACCCTCCTACACTGTTGGTGGGAATATAAATTGATACAGCCATTGTAGAGAACAGTATGGAGATTCCTTAAAAAACTAAACAAAGAACTACCATGCTGCTGCTGCTGCTGCTAAGTCGCTTCAGTAGTGTCCGACTCTGTGCAACCCCATAGACGGCAGCCCACCAGGCTCCCCCGTCCCTGGGATTCTCCAGGCAAGAACACTGGAGTGGGTTGCCATTTCCTTCTCCAATGCATGAAAGTGAAAAGTGAAAGGGAAGTCACTCAGTCATGTCTGACTCAGCGACCCCATGGACTGCAGCCTACCAGGCTCCTCCGTCCATGGGATTTTCCAGGCAAGAGTACTGGAGTGGGGCGCCATTGCCTTCTCTGAAGAACTACCATATGACCCAGCAATTCCACTACTGGGCATGTGAATGTATTAGCCACTTAGTAGTATCTGACTTTGCAACTCAATGGATTATAATCCACTAAGCTCCTCTGTCCACGAAACTCTCCAGGCAAGAATACTGGAGAGGGTAGCAATTTCCTTCTCCTGAGGATCTTCCCGACCCATGGATTGAACCTGGATCTCATGCACTGCAGGCAGACTTTAGCATCTGAGCCACCAGGGAAGCCCTACTGCTGAGCATATATCCTGAGAAAACATTAACTCAAAGAGATACATGTACCCCAGTGGTCATCACAGCACTGTTTACAAAAGCCAGGTCATGGAAGCAACCCACATGTCCATCAGCAGATGAATGAATAAAGATGTGGTACATATATGCAATAGAATATTTAGTCAGTCAGTTCAGTCCAGTCGCTCAGTCGTGTCCGACTCTTTGCGACCCCATGAATCGCAGCACGCCAGGCCTCCCTGTCCATCACCATCTCCCGGAGTTCACTCAGATTCACGTCCACTGAGTCAGTGATGCCATCCAGCCATCTCATCCTCAGTCATCCCCTTCTGCTCTTGCCCCCAATCCCTCCCAGCATCAAAGTCTTTTCCAATGAGTCAACTCTTCGCATGAGGTGGCCAAAGTACTGGAGTTTCAGCTTTAGCATCATTCCTTCCAAAGAAATCCCAGGGCTAATCTCCTTCAGAGGAGTCCAGGGGACCTTATTACTCAGCCATAAAAAGGAATGAAATTGAGTCAGTCGTGATGTGGATAAACTAGAGCCTTGTCATAGTGAAGTAAGTCAGAAAGAGAAAAACCAATATCACTAATGCACATATATGGAATCTATAAATATGGTAGTGATGAACCTATTTTCAGGGCAAGAACAGAGATGCAGATGGAGAGAATGAACAAAGCAGGGGAAGAAGAGGAGGGGCAAACTGAGTGAGTAGCATTTACATACGACATATATACGTACTACCATGTGTAAAATAGATGGCTAGTGGGAAGCTGCTGTATAACACAGGGAGCTCAGCCTGGGGCTCTGTGACAACCTAGAGGGATGAGAGTAAGGTGAGAGGGAGGCTCAGGAGGGAGGGGATATATGTATACTTATGGCTGATTCACATTGTTGTATGGCAGAAACCAACACAACATTGTAAAACAATTATCCTCCAATTAAAAATAAGTAAAAAAAAAAAAAGTAGATGGGAATGTGATGATATCTGTGGTGGCGAGGAGGGGAACAAATGACTGTACACTATTAACCTTGGTTAACAAACACAGAAAGGGAAAAAAAAGAAGGTGAGAGAAGTGAAACAGAGCTGAATTGCTGCCAGGCACAGAGTAATGTGTGTATCATGCCTGTGAAGTAGCTATTTCTCTGACCACTTTATAAATGAAGAATCAAAAGCACAAAAAGAGGGAATCCTCCGGCACTCCAGTGATTAGGACTCAGCACTCTTACTTCTGAGGGCCCAGGTTCAATACCTAGTTGGAGAACAAAGATTCCACAAGCCACACAATGTGGCCAAAAAAAAAGCTATATGCTAGAAGTACAAAAAGATTATGAGGCAGGCAAGGTTGGGAGTTAAGCGATAGCTGAGCCTCTACTGTTTATATAACATCATACACTGCTTCCCTTCCTTTATTCTTGTCCTACTAGGATTTAGTCCAATAAAAACTATATTTTGTATTATAATGATAACTAATTTTAAGTAAGGGAAATTAAAGGGGAAAAGATAAATAGAAGGGGTACTGAATGTCTGGGACAGAAACTCTACAGAGTTAATTAAAAAGCTTGAGGGGAAAAAAGATCTTTAAGAACACAAAGCAGGAAGAAGTGTACCTTATTTTGGTAACCATGTTGCTATAGTAACAACATGATGATACACAGAAGAGCTTTCAAAGTTACACTGGTAATAAAAGATATACACGAATACATAGGTCTATTAATGTTGTTGAATAAATATCAGTCTCTACAACCTTGCCAGATCTAGTAATGAGAAACCCATGTAAACATTATTTATACCAATAGTAAAAAAGAGCTGTCAAATTCTAGTATATACTATGTGTAATGCATCCACAGAGAAAAAAGAAGAATGGAAAAAGAGTATGCTCTATCCCTAAGTACTTTAGTCTGGAACACAATCTAGTGCTGGTAGAGGAGAAAAATGAAAAGATTACCTGATCTTAGGACTACACGGTATAAATAAAACTTTTTCAGGTTTCTCAATGTTTAAGAAATCCATAATACAAATATCAGTACAATATATTGATATCTATACATCTAGACTAAGAGAAACATGATATAGACATCCAGGTTTAAACTACGTGCTAGTAACACTCTGTGTCTATTGGAGTCATTTTTCAGTGGCCTGAAAAGAACCAATGCTCTTCCAAATGGTACTCAACCTTTTCTTTCCAGTGCTCCCCATGCTCACATGCCCAAATACAATCTCATCAGTAACATCTTTTGTTTCACTGCAGAGATTCCCACTTGGCCCCAAAAGGTAAATCAGAATCCTAGGAGAGAAATGAAGGTTTGAGAAGGCCCCTAGGTATTTGAAATAATTGTCTACATGCTGTGATTAGTCGCTCAGTCATGTGCAACTCTTTGTCTAAGAAGTATGCGCAAACAATGAGAGCTATAGTTCTCCATCAGTTCTTTGTTCTATAAAATCTTGATTACTCAAAATTCATTGTCCCAAACATTTTTCACATGTATGCCTCTTATATTATTTCCATAAACAACAGAGAATATGGTACAAGTAGAAAAAGCTGAGCCTAGATATCTTAAAGACAAGACCTTTAAAGAAAAATGGAGCTCTGGATAAGTTTCTTGAGATACTAATTTTTTCCTTCTTCAGGAATTAAAGTAAGCATGAATGTGTGATTTTCTGGAGGGAAATGTAATGCACAGAGAGGGAAGCCTGCTAGTGTCTTCTTTCTTACAACTTCTGCAGCTGTTCAGTCACTAAGTTGTGGCTGACTCTGTGAGCCCGTGGACTGTAGACCACCAGACTCTGTCCATGGGATTTCCCAGGCAAGAATACTGGAGTAGGGTGCCATGTCCTTCTCCAGGGGATCTTTCTGACTCAGGGATCAAACCTGGGTCTCCTGCGTCTCCTGCTTGGCAGGCGGATTCTTTACCACTGAGCCACCTGGGAAGCCCCTTCCTTACCACAGAACCTATTATTTCAGAAAGCAACAAACCAACTCCCTGAAGTAAGTTCCCCAAACTACCCTGCAGTTGTGGGAAAGCTTCTGACCTCCTATCACAGGCACTTCCCCTGACAGCTTCTCTCTTCATATTTCTGCCTAGAAGTATACTTTTGACAGTGCAAAAGCCATCTTGAGATCATGAGGAGATCAGTATGAGACTGAAGACCTACTCAGTGAGAAAGATGTAATGAGAGATGGAAAAGGCTAGATCCCTGGTGACATTCTGAGATGCCTACACCCCTTCTTAACTCAAGAAATAAATAAATCCTTGTTCATGTAAGCCATTTGCTGTAGAAAGTGTTACTATCTGACATAACTGGTCTATGAGGGAGGCAGTTTTGACAGAGGAAGATGATGACTCACAAAATCTGCCACGTTTACCCTATTATCCTCTACTCCAGCCAGGTACATCTCTTCCTCCAATTGTCTTCATTTATAAACTCAGTGTCTCTACACTCTATTAATTTTATTCCAAACTGTGGGCTCTGAACCCTTGGTACCTACTTATGCCCTTTCCTTGAGCTGACTAGTCTAGACTTGACTTCTACAGTTCACCTGATTTGTGAGAATGGCCAGAACTCCTAAGTCTAATTCCTCATAGACAGGCCTATCTTTTTGTTGCTCAAATTTCCATGGATCATCTCAATTTGGCATAAGCGAGAGAAATTGAAATTATTTAGCAAGCATGTAGTGATGCATATATCTAACTACTGACTTTAGTGAGCTAAAATTGTGAAATTTTAAGTCATTACTTTAAAAAAAAAGTTCTTAGTTACTCAGAACAATATTTAATTTTACTAAAAAGTCAACCCAAGGTCACAACCAAGATGGAGTAGCTCTTCTACTCCCAAGTTCATCTCTTAACTAAAAAACCCTGATACCATATAACACAAGCACAGCAAAACCATGAAAGGCAGAAAGAAGATGGCAGATGGCCTACTGACTTCACGATTTGAGAAACACCAAGGCAATGAGATTCCTGAGTTTTATTATTATCTCCCATATATCCCAGATGAGCATTACAGAAATTTCCAACCCAGAACCACCAACAGCAGAGACCCCAAAAAAAGAAAACGAAAAGCTCCAAAAAAGTCTGATCAACTTAGCTGATCAGGTAAAGTGTGACTAAATAATTGAAAACAATCTTTGTAATATTCACCTTCTCAAGCCAAATATCAACTGTAAAACTGTACCTCCCCAGCTCACAGTTTAAAGACAGACATAACTGAGCAGAGTTGATATTCCATACTGCCACAGCCCTGCCCTATTGATGCAGGTGGTGCACTCCAAGTCTCCTGGCTGGTGTAGTATCAGCGGGGTAAGCTAGGAACTGATCTTTCATTCCCCTCTGTAGAAGCAAGGCATGCTCCAATACCCCCCACCAGGGTAGTGTCAGTGGGGTCAATGGGGAGCTGAGCCTCCACCCCTACCCTGCACCAATGAATCTGAACAAAGTGGTACAAGTTGTTAGTAGTAAATAGTCCATTCTGAGTTTCCCACGTGGTGCAGTGATAAAGAATCTGCCTGCCAACGCAAGAGATGCAGGAGATGCGGGTTTAACCCCTGGGTCAGAAAGATCCCCTGGAGTAGGCAATGGCAACCCGCTCCAGTATTCTTGCGTGGAAAATTCCATGGACAGAGGAGCCTGGCGGGCTACAGTTTATGGGGTCATACAGAGTTGACATGATTGAGTGACTGAGCACACAGTCCGCTTTTCTTATATTCTTGGTGTCAGTGAGGCCCAGTGGGGAATCAAACCCAATTGGCAGCAAAGAGACCAAAGGAAGCAGTGAAAAACAAGACTAGTGGCACTCTTATTCTGACTCCCTACACATATCCTGTGTCAGAGGGTTTCAATTAGAAGCCTCTAACCCCACCCAGCATCAGTGAGATAGAAGAAGGTGGTGTGAGACAAAGTAGTCACTTTGCTTCCCATCCTCTAGTGCCAGTGGGATATGTAGGGAGCTGAGCCTCTACTCCCAGATGGCATCAGTAAGGCAGAATCAGGGCCGGCTGGCACCTAACTTCTCCCATCCTTTGGTATCAATGGGGCACAGAAAGAAGTCAAACTTCTGCCCCTATTCTGCTATAAAAAAGTGAGAGACAGCTCTTTGGTGAGTGGGGCTAAGGGTGATGTTAACTTCAACTTCACCAGTCTGATACAAGGCAGGGGGAACCTTACTTTTGAAAAGCAGTCTTTGTGGACACAGCAGGAAGCTAAAGAAACACACCCATTTGGCTTTCATGCTTTACCACAACAAGGGGAGTGTGTGTTTTATATATATACATATATATATATATATATATATATATATATATATATATATATAGAGAGAGAGAGAGAGAGAGAGAGAGAGAATAGGATCCAGAGTCTCATAGTGTAACTTCCAAAATAATCAGGACTCAATAGAAAATCACTCATCATGCCAGAACCAAGAAAATCATAACATTAATTAGTAAAGATAATCAACAAACCCAGCATTGAGATGAATCAGATGCTGGAATTATTTGATAAGGATTATAAAGCAGCCATCATAAAAATTCTTTTAAAAGCAATTAAAAATTCTCTTGAAACAAAAGAAAAAATAGAAAATCTCAGCAAAGAAATGTAAGTTAAAAAAACTAAGTATAAATGATAGAACTGAAAGATAAATAAGTGAAAGAAAAAAAGAAACAAACCTCATAAGACAGGCTCAACAGCAGAGTATAATGACAGAAAACAAAATCAGAGGATGTTAGGACAAATCAACACCCAATCTAGACAAGAATGAAAATAGAAAAAATAATTAACAGAGTCTCAGAGACCTGTGTGACAAAACAACAACAAAAAGCTAAAATTCATAAGATTAAAGTCAGAGAAGGAGAGAAGAAAGAGGAAGTATGATTAAATAATATTCAATAATGGCTGAAAACTTCTAAGGGCAAGAGATATAAACCTACAGATTCAACAAGCTGTAGGAAAGAGTCTTTTCTATACAAATAGAATAAACCCAAAGAAATCCATGTTAAGACCATCATAATTAAACCATAGACTATGACCAATTATGTATATATACTTCAATGACTAGAGCAACCTCTAAGAAACCTATACAAAGCAATATATTTAAAACACTATAAGTAAGTCAAGATATAATCCTAAAAAATATTCAGCAAACCAATCTGAAAGTAAAAAGAGAAACAGAAGTAAGAGAACCAGAGGAAATAAACTGGACACAAATAAAATGGCATACATAAACCCTAACATATAAAAAATTACCTAAATATAAATTTAAATCTAAATACACCAATTAAAAGAGATAGGCAGAGTGGATTAAAAAAGAAACATTCTTCAAAAATATGTTGTCCATAAGACTGACTTTAAATTCAATGACATAAGTAGGTTGAGAGTAAAATAATGGAAAAAGTATACCATGTAATAAACAGTTTTTAAAAGCAGCAGTTGCTATACCAATATCAGATAAAGTAGATTTCAGAGCAAAGACAATTACTAGAGACAAAGAATACTACATAATGATACAACAATCAATCCAGGAAAACAAAAATTTTAGATATGTTCATACCAAACGGAAGAGCTACAAAATAACATGAAGCAAAAATGATAAAACTCAAAGAGAAACAGACAAACCCACAATCAGATCTGGGAACTTCCAATATTCCATTATGAGCAACTGATAGACTTATTAGAAAATCAGCAAGGAAATGAAAGAACTCAAAACCATCAATCACCAGGTTTTAATTGCCACTTTTAGAAAACTCCACCCAACAACAGCATTATACACATTTTCTCCCAAGTACCCATGGAACAGTCATCAAGGCAGATGCATATCTTTGGCAATAAAACAATTTTAACAAAAGTTTTAAAGTTGAAATCATACAGAGTATGTTCTCTGACCATAGTGGAATCAAACTAGAAATCATTAATAGAAATCTGACAAGAAAGTCTATAAACTCTTGGAAACTAAATAGCATACTTCTAAATAATCCATATGTCAAAGAAAAACTCTCAAAGGATAATTTTAAGAATTATACAAAAACACACAGAACTGAATGAAAATGAAAATACAACATATCAGAGTATGTGCAGCACAACTGAAGTAGTGAAGAGAGTAAATCTGTTAAGTGATACTTCCTAACATCTAAAGAAAAACCTGATTGAGCTTCTGTCAGAGGGAGGGGAAAAGCAAATATTTTAAATATGCCAGAGCTTTCTATTATGTTTAACACGGCCTTCCCTCAGGAGAAACTATTTTAGCAGACCTTAACCTGCTGGGATATTATCTGAGCCTAACTGACCTGACAAAGGGAAAAACCCAGCTCTAGCTCATTCTAGAAATACTGTGTCACCTAAGGGCAGGGTGGGGGATGCAAGATCTGGCAACTGAGAAATATCTGTTAAGTTCACAGTCCAGAGGCAAAGGCTCACTACAAGACAGAGACATAATCATAGGACTGCAGAATACTTCTCCTCCCTTGACATCACCACCACATTACTAAAGGTATATATTGCAATTCCTTTTACACCTTTTTGTCTTGTCCACCTATCAACAAAAACTTATAGTGTACACTAAAAGGCAAAAAAGGAGTCTGAAGAGACTGAACAAGCATCAAAAGTAGAGTGAGATATGGCAGGAGTGTTAGAATTATTAGATTAGAAATTTTTTAAAATTATGATTAATGTGAAAGGGGATGTAATACAAAAAGGAGACAACATGTAAAGAACAGATGGATAATATAAGCAGAGACATTGAACTTTGAAGAAAGAATCAAAAAGAAATTAGAGATTTAAAAAAAAAATAGTGTTTAACAGAAATGAAGAAAGTCTTTAACTGGCTCATTAAAATACACATTACTGAGGAAAGAATCTCTGTGCCGGAGGATATGACAATAGAATTGAAAAGCTTCTAAAACTAAAAAGCAAAAAAAAAAAAAATTAAAAACATAATAGAATATCCAAGAACTCTGGGACAACTATAAAAGATATAACATTTGCCTAATAGGAATACCAGAAGTAGAAGATATAGAGAAAGGAAAAGAAGAAATATTTGAAACGATTGATAATTTCCTCTAAATTATAATATTGTCAAACACTAACCACAGATCCAGGAACTTCAGAGAATACCAAGCAGGATAAATGCCAACTAAGGCTTAGCATGGGCTTTCCTGGTGCCTCAGTGGTAAAAAATCCACCTGCAATGCAAGGAATCACAGAAGACGCAGGTTCGAGTCCTGGGTCAGGAAGGTTTCCTGGAGGAGGGTATGGAAACCCAGTCCAGTATTCTTGCCTGGCATGGACAGAGGAGCATGGCAGGATATAGTCCATAGGGTCACAAGGAGTTGGACATGACTGGAGTGACTGAGCACACATGCACATATATATTTATACATACATACATATTTATGTATGCTTATTTATAAGTAAAATAAATGGCAGCCATGATACAAGGGATGGGAGGGGGAAATTAGGGATATTTAGCTATTATAAGGCACTTGCACTACTGGTGAAGCAGTGAAGTGTTACTTAAAAGCTGACTTGGATTAGTCATAAAAATATATCGCAAACTCTGTGTGTAAGTTACTAGTCATGTCCAACTCTCTGGGACCCCATGGACTGCAGCCTGCCAGGCTCTTCCATTCATGAAATTTTCCAGTCAAGAATACTGGAGTGGGTTGCCATTTCCTTCTCCAGGGGATCTTCCTGACCCAGGATTGAACCTGGGTCTCCCACATTGCAGACAGACTCTTCACCATCTGAGCCACCAGGGAAGCCTCTAAAGCAACACCTTAAAAAGTGAGAAAAAGAAGTATAACTGATATTCTGAAAAAGATAAAATGGAACTATATTAAATGCTTGAATAAATCCACAAAAGACAGGAAAAAAAATGGGAAAGACAAAAATAAGAACAGAAAAAGGGCAGCAAATAGAAAACAATAACCAAAAAATGATAGGTATTAATCCAACTATGTCAGTCATTACTTTGATTATCAATGATTTAAATACACCAATTTAAAGACAGTCAGAGTAGATCAACTATCACATTGTCTTCAAGAAACACATTTTAAATATAAAGACACATACAGACTAAAAAGAAAGGGGTGTAAAAAGATACATCATCCTAACACTAAACAAAAGAAACTTCAGACAGAGAAGACTTCAAAACAAGGGACATTATCAGAAATAAAGAGGGGTATTATATAATGATAAAGGGGTCAGTGTTCTAGGAAGAGTTAACAATCCTTAACAAGAGAGCTTAACAACAGAGCATGAAAATATTGGGTTGACACAAAAAGTTCCTTTGGATTTTTCCATAAGATGTTATGGAAAAACCCAAACAAACTTTTTGGCCAACCCAATATGTAAGGCAAAAGCTATAGAGCTACAAGGAAGAACAGATTAATTACTATTAGAGTTGGAGACTTTAACACCTTTTTACCAAAAATGGACAGATCCAGGAGGCAGAAAATCTGTAAGTTGAACTCAATAGTATCATCAATCAACTGATGTAAACTAACATGCATGGATGATTTCACCCAACAACAGCAGTACAATGCATTCTTCTCAAGCTCACATTCACCAAGACAGACACATTCTGGACCATAAAATACATCTTAACAAATTTAAAGGAATAAAAAACCATACAACGTTTGCACTCAGACACCTAACAATGAGATAAAGTTAGAAATTAAACTGAAAGAGCTAGGAAATCCCAAAATACTTAGAGATTAACCAACACTCTTCTGATTAACAGATATATCAAAGAAGAAATCACAATGAAATTTTAAAATACTTTGAATTAAATGAAAGTGAAAATACAACTTACTGAAATTTGTGGGATGTAGCAAAAGCAGTGGTTACAGGGAAATTTATGGCACTGAAAACATTTATTTGAAAAGAAAGATCTAAAATCAGCAATTTAAACTTCCACTTTAGGAAACTAGAAAAGGAACAGCAAATTAAATCCAAAGTAAGCAGAAGAAAAGAAATAATAATAATGTATATAACTCCAAAAAAAATTATACCAGAAGTCAATAAAATTGAAGTAGGAAATCAACAGAGAAAAAAATCAATAAAACCAAAAGCCGCTTCTTTGAAAATATCAGTAAGATTTATAATCTTCAGATAAGGTGAACAAAGGAAAAGGGAGAAGATTACAAATCGCTAATATCAGAAGTTAAAGAGAAATCATCAATAGAGATCCCTCAAAAAACTAAAAATATATGATCCAGCAATTCCACTCCTGGGTATAGAACCAAAGGAAACAAAAACATTAATTCAAAAAGATACATACACTCCAATATTCAAAGCAGCATTATTTACAATAGACAAAATATGAAAGCTACCTAAGTGTCCCATCAAGAGATATATGGATAAAGAAGAGGTGTTATAGTTATACAATAGAATACTACTCAGCCATAAGAAAAAAAAAAGAATGAAGAATTTCCATTTGTAACCATGTGGATAGACTTGGAGGGCATTATGCTAAATGAAATAAGTCAGACCAAGAAAACACAAATAACATATCACTTATGTGTAGAAACTAAAACATAAAAAAAGCTAATGAATATAACAAGGGAAACAGAATCACAGAGAACAAACTAGTGGTTACCAGCAGGGAGAGAAAAGGAGACAATACAAAGGTGGGGGATTCAGAGATATAAACTAATATGGATAAAATAAACTAAAAGGATATACTGTACAACATGGAATACAGCCAATATTTTATAATAACTATAAGTGGAGTTGTAACCTCTAAAAAGTATAAATCACTATGCTGTACAACTGTAACATATAATATTATACATCAACTATACCTCAACAGAAAAAGAAAAAAGTACAAAAAATTTTAAAAAGAAATACTATGAATAACTCTATGCCCATAAATTTGATCACCAAGATAAAATATTTCAATTCCTTGAAGAAATGATAAAACTCACACAAGAACAGACAATTTAAATATAGCTTAACCATAAAAAAAATTTCAAAAAACTTTCATCAATAATTAATAAACTTCCAAAACAGATAGCACTAGGCCCAGATGGAGTCACTGGTAAATTCTACCAAATATTTAAGGAAAAAATTATATCCATTCTGTCTTCCAAAAGATTGAGAATATTTCCCAGCTCATTCAATGAGGCCAGCATTACCCTAATACTAAATCACTCAAAGGAATTACAAGAAAACTACAGATCAATATCTCTCATGAACATGGAAGTAAAGTCCTCAACAAAATATTAAAATATGTAAAAATTAGTTATATACCACAACCAAATGGGATTTATTCCAGGTATCAAAGCTGGTTCAATAGTCAAAAACCAATTAGTCTATCATATTAACAGGCTAAAGAAAAATCACATAAGCATTTTCAACAGGTACAGAAAAAACATTTGACAAAATCCAACATCCATTCAAGATAAAACTCTCAGCAAACTTAGATAAAGAAAAATTTCCTCACTTTTATAAAAAAAAAAATTTAGAGAATTCCCTGAAGTTTCAGTGGTTTAGGACTCTGTGCTTCCACTGTAGGGGGCACAGGGTTGATCCGTGGTGAGGGAACTAAGACCCCAAATGCTGCACAGCACAGACAAAAAAAAAAAATTACAAAAAATCTACAGTTCATGTCATATTTAATAGTGGAAAACTTGAAGGCTTCCTCCTGAGAGCAAGAACAAGATATCTCCTCTAACTACTGCTATTTAACATTGTATATGAAGTCCCAACTTGTTCAGGAAGACAAGAAAATATAGGTATACAGATTAGGAAAGAAGAAATTAAACTTTGTTCACAGACAACATGATCACCTATACAAACAAACTGGAAAAATCAACAAACTCCTGGAACTAACAAGCACTTTCAGAAAGGCTCCAAGATAGAAAATTAATTACATAAAAGTCAGTAACTTTCCTATATACCAAGAACACATGAAGTTAAAAATCATTACCATTTACATTAGTGCCTTCCAAAAATATAGGTATGAAGTGCAAACTGATGAAATATATATAAGAACTATATGAGAAAAACTATAAAACTCATATGAACAAAAACAAAGAAGAACTAAATGAAAGAGATATTCCATGTCTGTGGATTATTAAGATTCAACATTGTCAAGACATCAATTCTTCTCAACTTGATCTACAGATTTAACTCAATTCCAAGCAAAATCCCAATAAGTTATTTTGTGGATATGGACAAATTCTGAAATTTACACAGAGAGGAAAAAACTCAATATTGAAGGAAAAGAGCAAAGTTGAAAGACTGACAAAATCTGCCTTTAAGACTTAGTATAAAGCTACACAATATTAAAGATGGTGTAGTTTTGGTGGAAGAATAGACAAATAGATTAATGGAACAGAACAGAATCCAGAAATGGAACCAAATAAATATATGGTCAACTGATCTTTGACAAAGGAGCAAAGGCAATGTAATGGAGCACAGACTGTCTTTTTAAACTGGAAACAACTAGACAACATCCTTATGCCCCCTCCTCCATCCTCAAAAACAGGATTCTAGACACAGGTCATACACACTTCACAAATATCAACTCAAATGAATCATAGACCTAATATAACATACAAACTGCAAAACTCCTATAAGGTAACATAGAAGAAAACCTAGATGATCTTGAGTACAGCAGTGACTTTTTAAATATAACACCAAAGGCAAGATTCGTGAAATAAACAATAAGCAGGACTTCATTAAATTTTAAAACTTCTGGTCTACAAAAGAGAATATCAAGAGAAGTGGAAGATGAGCCACATAATGGGAGAAAATATTTGCAAAAGACATCTGATAAAGAACTATTATCTAAAATATACAAAGAACTATTAACACTCAACAATAAGAAAACAAGCAATCTGATTTAAAATAGGCAAAAGACCTGAATGAACACCTCAGAAAAGGAGACATACAGATAGCAGACATAATAAAATATAGTCAATCTCATACATCTTCAAGGAAATGTAAATTAAAACACAAGATTACATACCTATTAGAATGGTGAAAATCCAAAACCCCAACAACACCAAAAGTTGGTGAGAATTTGGTAACAGGAACTCTCATTCATTGCTGCTGGGAATGCAGAATGAGAGAGCCACTCTGGAAGACAATTTGGTAGCTTCTCACAAAATTATACATACTTTTACTATATGATTTAGTAATCACACTCTTTGGTATTTACCCAAAGGAGCTGAAAATACATGTCCACACAAAAACCTACACATAGATATTTCCAGCAGCTTTATTCATAACTGCCAAAATTTGGAAGCAACCTAGGTGTCCTTCAGTTTGGTGAATGGATAAACTGTGTTTCATCCAGAGAATGGAATATTATTCAGTCCTAAAAAAAGAAACAAGCTGTAAAGCCATGAAAAGACATGGAGTAAATTTAAAATGTATATTACTAACTGAAAAACGCTAATTTTTAGAAAGTTACATACTATATTACTCTAACCATATGACATTCTCTTTCTTCTTCAGTCATGTCTGACTCTTTGCAACCCCATGGATTCTAGTCCATGGGATTCTCCAGGCAATACTGCTGGAGTGGGCTGTCATGCTCTCCTCCAGAGGATCTTTCCAACCCAGGGATCAAACTTGTATCTCCTGCATTGGCAGGTGGGTTCTTTACCACTACTGTCACCTAGGAAGCCCATTTTGTTTTAGAGTACAGCCAATTAACAACGTAATAGTTTCAGGTGAACAGCAAAGGGACTCAGCTGCACATATACATGTATCCATTCTCCCCCAAACACCCCTCCCATACAGGCTGACACATACCATTATGCTGCCACATAACTATATGCCATATAGTAGGTCTTTTTTGGTTATCCATTTTAAAAGTAGCAGTGTGTCCATGTCAATCATCCCAAACTTCCTAACTATTCCTTCCCCACCTCCTTCCGCCCAGCAAAAAGTTCATTCTCTAAGTCTCTGAGTCTGTTTCTATTTTGTAAGTAAGTTCATTGGCATCATTTCTTTTTAGATTCCATATATGAGAGATGTCATATAGTATTTCTCCTTCTCAGACTTATTTCACTTAGTATTACACTCTCCAGGTTCTTCCATGTTGTTGTAAATGGCATTCTCTCATTCTTTTTAAAGGTTGCGTAATATTCTATTGTATGTGTGTACCATATCTTCGTTATCCATTCTTCTGTCAATGGACATTTTCAACATTATGACATACTGAAAAAGGCAAAACTGTGGAGACAGCAACGGAACAGTGATTGTCCATCCTTAGAGGGGAGGGAGGGACAAACAGGCAGAACACGGGATCTCTAGGGCAGCATTATCTATTCTGTATGATACTACAATGGTAGATACATGGTATTTAACATTTGTCAAAACTCATGGAATGTACAACATCAAAGGGGCTCTGTGACAATCTAGAAGGGTGGGATGGGGAGGGAGATGGGAGGGAGTTCTGGGAGGGAGGGGACATGGGTGTACCTATGACTGATTCTTGCTGATGTATGATAGAAAACCACAAAATTCTGTAAAGCAATTACCCTTC
Organism: Capricornis sumatraensis; assembly: GCF_032405125.1. Lineage (NCBI taxonomy): Eukaryota > Metazoa > Chordata > Mammalia > Artiodactyla > Bovidae > Capricornis > Capricornis sumatraensis. The sequence continues at coordinate 216,862,102 of NC_091069.1, forward strand.
AATTAAAAAAAAAATGAATAAAGTGGCAAAAAAAAAGCTAACCCTAATGTAAAACCATGTATTTGGGGTAATAATGATGTAGCGAGACAAGCTCATTAACTATAACAAATGTTTCTCTGTGATATGGGGTGTATATAATGAGAGAAGTTACAGGTGTGTTGTTGTTTAGTTGCTAAGTCATTTCCAGCTCTTTTGTGACCCTATGAACTGTAGTCCACCAGGTTCCTCTGTCCACGGAATTCTCCATGGACGAATACTGGAGTGGGTAGCCATTTCCTTTTCTAGAAGATCTTTCCAACCCAGGGATTAAACCTGCATCTCCTGCATTGCAGGTGGATCCTTTACTGCTAAGCCACCAGGGAAGCGCTTATAGGCGTATAGGAACAAAAAATAAATAAATATTTTTAAAAGAACAATAAAAAACATGAAATCACAAATCTAACTAATAAACAGATTAAAAGACTTACCAAAACAACAATACCATAAAGGTTTTAAATATATGTTGTTTTTCAACTTGCTTGAATCTAGGTTAGCAAAAGACAGAACAAGTTTCTGTTGTTTGCAACCAAAAGGACTTGACACAGAACCCTTTCCAGAATTCAGTGTGAGATATTTTTAAAAACTTTATACCAAAAACTTACAATAAACAGTAAGATAAACTCCAGTACTTTGGCCACCTCATGTGAAGAGTTGACTCATTGGAAAAGACTTTGATGCTGGGAGGGATTGAGGGAAGGAGGAGAAGGGGACGACAGAGGATGAGATGGCTGGATGGCATCACAGAATCGATGGACATGAGTTTGAGTGAACTCCGGGAGTTGGTGATGGACAGAGAGGCCTGGCGTGCTGTGATTCATGGGGTCACAGAGTCGGACACGACTGAGCGACTGAACTAAACTGAACTGAAACAACCATGAGAAAATATTAGCAATGTGTAAATAAAGTATATGTCCATATTATATTAAAAACTCCTATACATAAACAGAAATGTAGAAATAGTACCATAGAAATTCAGGCAATATATATGAACAAGTAATTCATAAAAGAAGAAATATACATATCTAATAAACATGAAAAAAAATTCAACCTCACTAGCAATAAAGAAACACAGATTAAATAATCATGAAGTAACTTTTTTTTTCACCAAGAAAAAGAGTGAAAATTTGAGAAAACTTAAGAAGATTCCAATACTAACAAGATCTAAGAAAATGGCCACTTGATAAACTATTGGCCAAATATAAATTAACCCTGTCTTCTCAAAGGACAATTTGGTATAATGTCCATCAAAATCTTAAATTGGCATTTACTTTCTTTTTAGCAATTTCACTTCCAGGAATTTATCCTATGGAAAAACATATGTACACAAGAATATAAATATAAGTACTATGTGTAGTCATAAATACTGGAAATAATCTAAACGTTGAAAAGAGAAATGGTTCAGTAAATTATGGCATATTCTTAGTAAGGAAGACATTGTAGCAGTTAAGAATAAGATACATCTACATGTATAACATGGAACAATTTCCAGAATATAAAATTAAGTGGTAAAAGTCACACATACTTTTAATATATTACTTATATTAAATACTAGTCTATTGAAAAGTTTTAAAACTACATAGCTTAAATATAATACATTACAAATATTTAAAATATATATCTTTAATAAAGCTTAGGGAACAATGAAGGATCTAGAAACATACACCAAACCATTAAAAGTATTAATTTTTATTTCCAGTGAAAGAAAGTAATCAGAAGAATAAAAAAGGACTTTCTTGAATTTTCTTCTATATATTTCTTTTATTTTGTATGTTTATGTATTATTCATATAATTACTAAAGAAAGTAAACGATTACACTAAACAAAAGAATCTGACAAGCAAAAACCCTCCGTATTTAAAATTTTAAACTAAATACTTTTTTTTTCCACTCAAATATGATTAAATACTTTTTCAGACCTGAAATTCAAGGAAACAAAACTTTCCTAGCCAAAGACTAAGAACTGATATTTAATATAATTATTTAAATTTGTAATAAAATTTAAGACAAGTACTTAATCCTAAGAGATATAAGAAAACTTCTACTTTACAAGGACACAGTGTTCAATATATTCATTAGTTCATTGTTTATTACATCAACTGTCGATATTTTAAAGTGGAAAAATATTTATTCAAAGGAAAAGTCATGAAACAACAGCAAAAATCCTTCTGTATTATATAAGCCCAATGAGGTGTCTTTAGGCAAAATAAATTGCTGATTGGACTTGACCAGCATTAGGAACTCAATCTCTGATTTTACTCCAGCTTTATTGATTTAGAATCAGGTGCCAGTTTTAATGCTTCGGCAACCTTTGCATAACACGAAAACCTTATTCTATAAATCTAAATGGTCAAGGACATCTTAAAAAAATACTAGATATAAAAACTATCAAAATTCACCTGACTTTTTAGAGACAAAACTTTCTAATGATAAAATTAAGATATAAATCTGGAGAAAAGTAAAAGTCAACCCATCTCAACTTATAGTTACTGAATTAATTAGTTTCCAGTTATTCAGATGGATAGAGGAGGCTGGTAGGCTATAGTACAAGGGTCACAAGAGTTAGTTGTGACTTAGCGACTAAACCACCACCACCAATGATTCAGATAGAAACACAGCCTCAAAGGAATGTTCAGATTGTATCTAGAAATTATACTTAGTAATCAGTAATAATTACTGAACAAATTCAAATGTACCAAGGTATAAATTATACTTGATATAGAGAAATTCTAGAAAAACAAAAGTCAAATCTATTTTCTATACTTTTTTTCCAAACTAAATAAATGAGAGAAAAGAATAACATACTCTAACCTTTCTGTTTTGGATTCATTGTCAGTTTTGCACTGTTCAAAATCTTGGCTAAGAGACTGTAGTTTTTCTTGAAGTCTCTTTTCACGTTCTATACTTCCTTGATAAAATTTCATCTCTTTTTCCATTGCTTTTACTTTTTCTTCCATAGCCTTAAACTCATGTAGAATTAGATAGCTGACTCCACAGTACTTACAAACTTTTTCTTCAGGAGACATCTATAAAATAGAACATACAGTTTTATTTCTAAAAAATAAAGTTCAACTGAAGATGTCATTACAATCATCTTGGCCAAACGAAGTAACTGTATATTGTGCTCTGCCATGGAGTAATAATTACAACACTTCATAAAATTTTTAAAAATGGCGTGATATTGACTCTGACAAAATCTTGGAATTAGAATAGGATCTTTCAGAGTAATAATTTCTCGACAGTATCTCTAAGAAAGATTTACCTTGAAATATCTGCCATAAAGTAAAACTTTTTGATGAAAATATCTTTACAATTCTTGCTTTAAGATGAATTTTCCCTGCTATGGGAAGAAATAATTGGCCTTTCACTGCCAACTGCACTGTGATCCTGGAGATGGCTCTTAGCTTATTCAGACTTCATTTTCCTCATTTATACAATTATGGCATTGGGCCAAATGAGTTCTCAGTTCCTGTTCAGTTTTAACATTTTATGCTTTGCACAGAATTTAACATTCTGTCATAAAACCACAGATAGAAGAAACACTTTGAACTTAATCTCCTCTCCCTAAATCAGTTCTTTTCCCCCTCAGGTAGGTATAGTTATACCTATTTTACAGATAAGAACATAGGGACTACTGAAGTTAAATAACCAGCTGATAAGTGGAGAAGCTAACATTAAACCCAAGTCTATTTTAAAACCAGCACTTAATGCCTGTAATCATTTGTATCATACTTATCTACCATGTGAATCTCTTACTTCCTTCAGATAAAATGCTCATATATCTTTGGCCAGATACAGGGAGTGAAAAATAAAATTTTAGTGAAGTCACAAGAGACATAATTCTTTTTTCTGTATCAAGTATATAAATATTCCTCAAGCAGCCTCTACCTGTCTTGCTTTTCATAAAGATAAGAGAGATTCATTAAATATTTGCTTCGGGGCACTAAAACTAAAGCAACTCTTGGACTATACAAAGAATGCTTACTCTTAATGCAACTTTGTTAAGACTATAGAAACTGCTCCTATAACTAAGAGTGATGCCACCATATATGCCTATCAATGCCATCTACCATATGTGCCTATCCATGCCATTATAAAAGAGTTACTTGACACAAACTAATAATAACTTTTATAGTTATTTTCATTTAAACTTAATAAAATTTTCAAATTAAAAACTATGATATAATACTATGGGATTCAGATGAATGACTACATCAGTCATCTAACTGCGACTGACACCAAATTTATAGATTTATGAAACAAGTTTGAAAGAAATCATAAAGATAACCTGGCTTAAACGTGGATGTCTTCATTGAGACTATTCCAACCTAGATAAGTTGTTATCCAGATTCTATCTCAGCACTCAAAAATGATGGGAAACTACTTTGTAAAACAGCCTGTTTCATCTTCTGATGGTTTTGTCTATGAGGGAATTCTTTCTCATGCTGATCCCAAATCTGCTTCCCTGGAGCATCCACCAGTCCTAAACCACCTAGTAACCATAAGGAATAACCAGATCTTTTTCTAATATTTAAAGACGGCTATTAGGAACACTACATATCTTTTAATTCTTTAGGTCAACACTTCCAGTCCCTTCAGCTATTTCACATAATGACAGTTTTGAATTTCTTTCTCAGTCTAGATAATTTTGTCGAAACATGTTCCAGTGTTCTATATCTATTTCAAAGTATGGAGTCCAGAATTGAATACTACTGTTGGTCTCATTAAACCAGAATAAGAGTGGACCCATATTTCCCTCATTATAAGATCTCAATAATACCATTAGTAACATCATTTAACACAGTCAGATCACAATGGTCTTCTGTATTTTTACCAATTATATGTTGCTATTATATACTATAACTGGCTTTTATGTTAAATAAAACCCGTACCCAAAAACACACTGCAGTGTAAAACCATGTCCCATTATAGTGAATATACCAAGCCATTCCTTCCCACTTATGTCCCCTTTTGTAGAGAATCCACCTTCCATAGTCCTGGCTACTCTGGTAATATGACTACTCCAACAAGCCACCCTAGCATGGCTGAGTGATAAATGAAGGTTGGACATCTAACCTAGAAAAACCAAGTCCTGAGCTGGGATGACCCAGCTGAGACTCTTATAGTCTCAGGCAATGAGGACATCTTTAGCACAGTCAGGATATATAAGGATCACATGCAAGGTACAGAGTAAACCACATTACTGGGATGAGAGAGAAGAACGAGCAAACACACAAAGATGAGAAAAAGACATTGCAGATCCAGTGTAAGAGAGAAAGAAACTGGCACCAGATACTGTCTCATACCCAATGACCTTCTACTTCCTTACTCCAGTCCCTGCTAAGACCTAATTACCCTACTTGCCTTTTTGGAATCCATACCCAATATTCTCCCACTATTCTCACTTTTCCCCCTAAAGCTACAACCAATAACCTTCATTCTCTTATGTGAGCATTTAGCTTTTCAGATGCAAGTACAGAAACACAAATATAATTGTAAATATAAATAAATAAAATTTTAATGTATATACATATACACATGTATGTATGTTTTAGACTTAAACTTTAGTTAAGTGACTTTGTATCCCCAAAATTCTAAGCTTTGTATCTTCTGCAAAACTGATTCTGGCAAGTTGTTTTATCCATCTAATTTATTGATAAAGAATGTTGAATATGAGTTCTACCCTCAACCTTATATTGAGGGTAGAACTCTACAGCTTGTCATATTTGCTTGGTTTGGTCTGGGGGTGGTTTAGTTGCTAAGTCATGTCCGACTCTTGTAACACCACGGACTGTAGCCCACCAGGCTCCTCTGTCCATAAGATTCTCCAAGCAAGAAAACTGGAATGGGTTGCCATTTCCTTCTCATATTTGCTTGCTGCTGCTGCTGCTGCTAAATTGCGTCAGTCATGTCCGACTCTGTGCAAACCCATAGACGGCAGCCCACCAGGCTCTGCCGTCCCTGGGATTCTCCAGGCAAGAACACTGGAGTGGGTTGCCATTTCCTTCTCCAATGCATGAAAGTGAAAAGTAAAACTGAAGTCACTCAGTCGTGTCTGACTCTTCGCGACCCCCTGGACTGAAACCTACCAGGCTCCTCCGTCCATGGGATTTTCCAGGCAATCATATCTACTTGGTTAATACTAAATCCATTACTCAGCACATTACAGATACAGTGTTTCAACTGGTTGCTAAACAACCCAATGACTTGTGTAACCTGTCTATATTTATTCATATGGACTTTAGGAATATTAAGACAAACTTTGTCAAATGCCTTCATAAATTCCATATATTCTATGTCAACTACAGTCCCTAAATCTAGTGACTCTGCACAAAATGGAATGGCAAAGCCTACATGCTAGTTCTGTTCAAGAACATAAAATTGGCTCAAGGGTTGTCGTCTTCCCTAACATAACGCCCAAATTGCCCTTTAATATAGTCTAGAATCTTGTCTGGGAGTTCACTGGTAGTAATTTATGGTCATTCTATACATGGAATGGTATTTGTATGTTATCCTCTTACTCTCTACATGTTTTCAAAGATCACCAAGAGTGGCACTGCAGTCCTACTGAAATATATTATCAGTCCCCAGGAATATAAATCATCCAGGTCAAGAGACCTGAACAAATGCAGAACATATGCATATTTTCTTACAGTCCCTTTGCCCATCATGAGTTTTGGTTCCTTCTCATCAACTTAAAAATTCTTACTCTAAAGAACTTTTATCCTTAGCCTATTAATCACAGTTCTTTTACTGCTCCTAGGAAAATGCTGTGTCCTTATTTTAAAGAAAACTCTTGCTGTTTAGAGCTTATTTGCAAGCTCTTTTGATGTACAAAACACAGAACATATAAACTTCAAAATTGTGAAAATATTAGAATGTTATTCCACCATAGCAAGCATGGTGGGAAAAGCTGAAATAAGTGAAATATACATGCTATAAATCAGGCTTCTAGATGTACAGTATAGGAAGCCAAAATATGATATTTACTATAATCTAGGAAACAAAACAATTATAAAATAAATAATAAATCCATAAGAGTAGTCTCTAGGTTTCATTTAGTATAACCTAAGTCACTGATGACCTACATGAAACAAGTATACTGAACAAAGGTTTCAGTGCTATTAAATTGTAGATAGTTTTCGGTAAGTAAAACTGCAACAGTAAAATGTAATAACACTTTCAAACTCTTTGTATCTGTATAGGCTAATTACTTAGGACACTTCTGTGAAACTTGAGAAGATATGAAATACTATAATTATGTTCCCAAATGAACTAAGTAAACCTTAGCTGTTTTTTGTGAAATATAATTTGCGCTTCATTCTTATAACTTGGTGTTGTATCATGTTGTTTTGTAAGTAAAATAATGACATGTTGTCATTCTTGAGAAAAGAGCTATCATTAGCAGGATGTTTTTGCTTTTTACAAGATGCACTTTGGAGGAGGTATCAACAAAAGCAGTATATTAAACAAATGTGGAGCCATTTAAAAATACATTGTAAACTATACTTCTCAAATGTAATATTTGTACTTTTCAAATTATAGTTATTTAATATAAAATGATGCAAAATTTTTAAAAGGTTAAATTAGGCTTCAGATGCTTTTCAAAGCTAACTATGCTTCAAATGGAAAAAACACTCAGTAACCTCCTAGTGCCCAAGTGAAGCATTCTCTGCTCAAAAAAATTGTTCTCCCTTCTTTTCCCCACCCATTCCATGCTTTCTATACTTGCATAAGGAGGAAAGAAATAGGAAAAAATTCACTGCTATAAAAATGACAGCACATATAAAATGTTAACCATTCTAATAAGTTTTACATTAAAAAAGATACCTTTACTCAAAACAATAAGTGTCTAGCTAGTGAATTTCATTCAGATTGGGAGAAACATTTTCAGACAGAACAGAGGACCTTTCAAGTCATTAGTAACACAGACCGCCTGACCAGTTCATAAGGCCATCAAAAGCCTTCCTTTCAGTAAGTCAACTAGCAGTACTACCAACTTAAAAACCACTTTGGTAAAGACCATCTACCCAAAACCCCTATATCCAGCAATATGTGCTTCTCTAAGATATAAACACTACTGTTCTCAAATTTATACGAAAAGGCAAAGGAACTAGAAAAGCTAAAAGAGTACTGAAAAACAAGAATAAAGTGGGAAAGTATTTTACCTGATTTCAAGGTAAATCTGTATTGCTACAGATTCAGTTGAGTTCAGTTCAGTTCAGTCGCTCAGTCGTGTCTGACTCTTTGCAACCCCATGAATTGCAGCACTCCAGGCCTCCCTGTCCATTACCAACTCCCAGAGTCCACCCAAACCCATGTCCATTGAGTTGGTGATGCCATCCAATCATCTCATCCTCTGTCATTCCCTTCTCCTCCTGCCTTCAATCTTTCCCAGCATCAAGGTCTTTTCAAATGAGTCAGCTCTTTGCATGAGGTGGCCAAAGTATTGGAGTTTCAGCTTCAACATCAGTCCTTCCAAAGAACACTCAGGGCTGATCTCCTTTAGAATGGACTGGTTGGATCTCCTTGCAGTCCAAGGGACTCTCAAGAGTCTTCTCCAACACCACAGTTCAAAAGCATCAATTCTTCAGCACTCAGCTTTCTTCACAGTCCAACTCTCACATTCATACATGACCACTGGAAAAACCATAGCCTTGACTAGATGGACCTTTGTTGGCAAAGTAATGTCTCTGCTTTTTAATATGCTGTCTAGGTTGGTCATAACTTTTCCTTCCAAGGAGTAAGCATCTTTTAATTTCATGGCTGCAATCACCATCTGCAGTGATTTTGGAGCCCAGAAAAATAGTCAGCCACTACATATATATATATATATATGCTGCTAAGTCGCTTCAGTCGTGTCCAACTCTCTGCAACCCCATAGACGGCACCCCACCAGGCTCCTCCATCCCTGGGATTCTCCAGGCCAGAACACTGGAGTGGGTTGCCATTTTCTTTTCCAATGCATGCATGCATGCTAAGTCACTTCAGTCGTGTCTGACTCTGTGCAACCCTATGGACAGCAGTCCACCAGGCTCTCTGTCTAAGGGATTCTCTAGGCAATAATAGTGGAGTTGGTTGCCATTTCCTTACATATATATATATAGCTAAATATAAGCCTCATGGTAAACCACAAACCAAAAATTGATAATAGATACAAACATACACACACAAAAAGGAATCCAAACACAGCACTAAAGATAGTCATCAAACCACAAGAGAAAACAACAAAAGAAGAAAGAAACAACAAAGATCTGAAAAAAATTAACAAAATGCCAATAAGAATATAGATATCAATAATTACTTTAAATATAACTGGATTAAATGTTCCAATCAAAACACCTGGAGTGCCTCAATGGAAACAAAAACAAGATCAGTATACATGCTGCCTACAACAGTCTCACTTCAGACTTAAAGACACAAACAGATTGAAAATGAAGGGATAGGAAAAGGTATTCATTGCAAACGGAAATCAAAAGAAACCTGGGTTGGCAATACCTACATAAAATAAAATCAGCTTTAAAATAAAGAATGTTACAAGAGACAAAGATATTCAATGATCAAGTGCTAAATCCAAGAACATATAATAATTGCAAATATATTTAAGCCCTAATTTAGCAGCATCTAAATACATAAAGCAAATACTAACAGATATAAAGGAAGAAATTGACAGTAATACAATAATAGTGGGGGATTTAACATCACACTTACATCAATAGACAGATCATCAAAGCATAAAATTAATCAGGAAACACTGGCCTTAAATTACAAACTAAACCAGATGACCTTAATAGATATACATAGAACATACCATCACAAAGCAGAAGAATATGCTTCCTTTCAAGTGCCTGGAAACATTCTCCAGGACAGTTCACGTACTAGGCTACAAAACAAAACTTGGAAAATTTAAGAAAACTGAAATCATATCAAGTATCTTTTTCATCCACAATACTATGAGACTAGAAATCAATTACAAGGGAAAGAAACTGTAAAAAAAAAAAGAAAATGTGGAGGCTAAAGAATGTGCTACTAAACTACCAATGGTTCACTGAAGAAATAAAAAAAGAAATTAAAAATTACTTGGAAAAAAGAAATTTAAAATTTATTTTAATTAAAAATAATAATTTAAAATTACTTTGTAATTAAAATTATAAAAATTAAATGAAAATGAAAACAAAACAAAAAGACACAGAAAAAGAGGGCAGTTTGTAGCAATATAAGTTTAACTCAGGAAACAAGAAATATCTCAAATAAACAACCTAACCTTACACCTAAAGGAACTAGAAAAAGAAAACCAAACAAAACCCAAAGTTAGTGGAATGAAAAACCATAAAGATGCGAGCAGAAACAAGTTAAATGGAGACTCTTAAAAGTTATAGAAAAGATTGGAACAACTAAGTGCTAGTTCTTTGAAAAGGTAAACAAAATTGATAAACCTTTAGCCAGATTCACCAAGAAAAAAGAGAAAAGACAAAAATCAATAAAATCAGAAATGAAAAAGAAGTTACAACCAACATCATAGAAACAAAAAAGATTGTAAGTGACAACTAAGAACAACTATATGCCAATAAAATGGATGACCTAGAAGAAATGGACAAATTTCCAGAAATCTACAGTTTCTAGGAAACAGGACTCCCATGACTGAAACAGGAAGAAATAGAAACTATAACAGACAAACTACCAGTAATGAAATTGAATCAATTATTTTAAAACTCAGGAAAAAAAAAAAGTCCAAGACCGGACGGCTTCACAAGTGAATTTTACCAAACATTCAGAGAAGAGTTAACATCTATCTTCCTCAAACTATTCCAAAAAACTGCAGAGGAAGGAATGCTTCCACACACTCTATAAGGCCAGCATCACCCTTATACTAAACCCAGACAAAAGAAACTACAGGCCAATATCACTGAGGAACATAGATGCAAAAATCCTCAACAAAATACTATTAAACTGAATCTAACAATACATTACAAGGATCATAAACCATGATCAAGTGGTATTTATCCCAGGGTTGCAAAGATTTTTCAATATCTGTATATCAATGTAATACACCACATTAAAAAATTGAAGAATAAGGACCATAGGATCGCCTTCAGTTCACTTCAGTCGCTCAGTCATGTCCAACTCTTTGTGACCCCATGAACTGCAGCACACCAGGCCTTCCTCTCCATCACTAACTCCCGGAGTCCACCCAAACCTATGTCCACTGAGTCAGTGATGCCATCCAATCATCTCATCTTTTGTTGTTCCCCTCTCCTTCTGCCCTCAATCTTTCCTAGCATCAAGGTCTTTTCAAATGAGTCAGCTCTTCGAATGAGGTGGCCAAAGTATTGGAATTTCAGCTTCAACATCAGTCCTTCCAATGAACACCCAGGACGGATCTCCTTTAGGATGGACTGGTTGGATCTCCTTGCAGTCCAAGGGACTCAAGAGTCTTCTCCAACACCACAGTTCAAAAGCATCAATTCTTTTACGCTCAGCTTTCTTTATAGTCCCACTCTCACATCCATACATGACCACTGGAAAAACCACAGCCTTGACTAGACGGACCTTTGTTGGCAAAGTAGTGTCTCTTCTTTTTAATATGCTGTCTAGGTTGATCATAACTTTCCTTCCAAGGAGTAAGCATCTTTTAATTTCTAGGCTGGAATCACCATCTGCAGTGATTTGCAGCACAGAAAAACAAAGTCAGCCACTGTTTCCACTGTTTCCCTATCTATTCCCCATGAAACGATGGGACCAGATGCCATGATCTTAATTTTATGAGTTTTAAGCCAACTTTTTCACTCTCCTCTTTCACTTTCATCAAGAGGCTCTTTAGTTCTTCTTCACTTTCTGCCATAAGGGTGGTGTCATCTGCATATCTGAGGTTATTGATATTTCTTCTGGCAATCTTGATTCCAGCTTGTGCTTCATCCAGTCCAGCATTTCTCATGAGGTACTCTGTATATAAATTAAATCAGCAGGGTGACAATATACAGCCTTGACGTACTCCTTTTCCTATTTGGAACCAGTCTGTTGTTCCACGTCCAGTTCTAACTGTTGCTTCCTGACCTGCATTCAGGTTTCTCAAAAGGCCGGTCAGGTGGTCTGATATTACCATCTCTTTCAGAATTTACCACAGTTTATTGTGATCCACACAGTCAAAGGATTTGACATAGTCAATAAAGCAGAAATAAATGTTTTTCTGTTTCTCTCTTGCTTTTTTGATGATCCAAAGGATGTTAGCAACTGGATCTCTGGTTCCTCTCCCTTTTCTAAAACCAGCTTGAACATCTGGAACTTCATGGTTCATGTATTGCTTAAGCCTGGCTTGGAGAATTTTGAGCATTACTTTACTAGTGTGTGAGATAAGTGCAATTATGTGGTAGTTTGAGCATTCTTTGGCATTGCCTTTCTTTGGGATTGGAATGAAAACTGACCTTTTCCAGTCCCGTGGCCACTGCTGAGTCTTCCAAATTTGCTGACAAATTGAGTGCAGCACTTTCACAGCATCATCCTTCAGGATTTGAAACAGTTCAACTGGAATTCCATCACCTCCACTAGCTTTGTCCGTAGTGATGCTTCCTAAGGCCCACTTGACTTCACATTCCAGGATTTCTGGCTCTAGGTGAGTGACTACACCATCATGATTATCTGGGTCGTGAAGATCTTTTTTGTACAGTTCTTCTGTGTATTCTTGCCACCTCCTCTTAATATCTTCTGCTTCTGTTAGGTCCCTACCATTTCTGTCCTTTATTGTCCCCATCTTTGCATGAAATGTTCCCTTAGTATCTCTAAGTTTCTTGGAGAGATATCTAGTCTTTCCTCTTCTACTGTTTTCCTCTATTTCTTTGCACTGATCACTGAGGAAGGCTTTCTTATCTCTCCTTCCTATTCTTTGGAACTCTGCATTCATAATAGGTACAAAATCTTGACAAAATTTAATACCTATTTAAGATAAAAACTCTCACAAAGTGAGTATAGATATAACATACCTCAACATAATAAAGGCTGTGTATGACAAGCCCAAAGCTAACATCATACTCAACAGTGAAAGTATTTCCTCTGATATTAGGAATAAGACAGTGCCAATTCTTGCCACTTTCATTCAACATAGTATTGGAAGTCTTAGCCATGGCAATCAGGTAAGAAAAAGAAATAAAAGAATTCTAATTGTAAAGGAAGAAGTAAAACTGTCATGGTTTGCAAATGACACAATATTGTCCATAGAAAATCCTAAGGATACCACCAAAAAACTACTAGAGCTCATCAATGAATTCAGTAAAGTTGCAGGATACAAAATGAATGAAAAGAAATCTGTTGCATTTCTATATACTAACAATAAACTATCAGAAAGAGAAATTAGTCTTTTGGACTCTGTGGGACAGGGTGAGGGTGGGATGATTTGGGAGAATGGCATTGAAACATGTATAATATCATATGTGAAAAGAATCACCAGTCCAGGTTCGATGTATGATACAGGATGCTTGGGGCTGGTGCACTGGGATGACCCAGAGGGATGGTACGGGGAGGGAGGTGGGAGGGGTGTTCAGGATGGGGAACACGTGTACACCCATGGTGGATTCATGTCAATGTATGGCAAAACCAATACAATATTATAAAGTAATTAGCCTCCAATTAAAAGAAATAAATTTATATTTATAAATAAATAAATATTTTTTTAAGACAGAAAGAGAAATTAAAGAAACAGTTATATCAAAAAGAATAAAATTAACCCAGGAATAAACCTACCTGAGGAGGTAGGGAAAACTATGAGACACTGATGAAAGAAACTGATGGTGAAACAGATGAAAAGATATACCATGTTCATGGACTGTAAGAATATCATTTAAATGACCATACTACCAAAGGCAATCTTCACATTCAATCCAATTCCTATCAAAATATCAATGGCATTTTTCATATAACTACAACAAACAGTTTTATAAATTGTATAGAAATACAAAAGACCCTCAATAGCTAGAATAATATTGAGAAAGAACAGAACTAGAGATATCATGTTCCGTGACTTCAAACTATAATGCAAAGCTACAGCAATCAAAACAGTATGGTTCTGGTACAAAAACAGTAAACAGACACATAGATCACTGCAGCAGAAGAGAGAGTCCTGAAACAAACTAACACACTTATGGTCAATTAATCTACTACAAAGGTGACAAGAATATATGGTAGAATATTGGATAAAAGACAGTCTCTTCAATAAGCGCTGCTGGGAAAATAGGACAGTTACATGTAAAAAAAAATTTAAACTTGAACATTTTCTAACACCATATACAAAAATAAACTCAAACTGGATTAAAGACCTACAGATAAGACCAGAAAATTTTAAACTCCAAGAAAACAGACGAAAACTCTTTTGACATAAATCAACAATATTGTTTGATCTTTCTTCTAAAGCAAAGGAAACAAAAGCAAACATAAGCAAATGAGATCTAATCAAGCTGAAAAGCTTTTGCATAGCAAAGGAAACCTTCAACAACAACAAAAAGACAACCTATGGAATGGGAAAAACATTTGCAAATGATATGACTGATAAGGGGTTAATAAAATACAAACAGCTCATAAAACTTGATATAAAAGGAAAACCCAATTTAAAAATAGAAAACCTGAATAAATCTTTTTCCATAGAATACATACAGATGGCAAATAGGCACTTGAAAAGATGTTCAACATTGTTAATCATCAGAGAAATGAAAATTAAAAATCACAAAGATATCATCTCGCACCTGTTAAGAATGGCCAACATAAAAAAAAAAAAAAAATTAACAAAAGTGGGTGAAGATGCAAGAAAGAACAAATCCTCAGACACTGTTGGTGGGAATGTAAATTGGTGCAACCACTTTTGCAAACAGAATGGAGGTTTCTCAAAAAGAAAAAAACCAGAAAACCCTAAAGTAGAACTCCCATATGATACAGCAATTCCAGTCCTGCGTGTATATCCAGAAAAAAATGAAAATACTAATTCAAAAAGATACATGCACCACAATGTTCACAGCAGCATTATTTACAATGCCCAAGATATGGAAACAACTTAAGTGTCTATCAACAGATGAACAGATAAAGAATATGTGAATGGAATATTACTCAGCCATTAAAAGAATGAAATTTTGCAATCTGCAACAACAGGCATGGACTTGAAGGGTACTGTGCTGAATGGAATAAGTCAGACAAAGATAAATATTATATGATATCACATATATGTAGAATCTAAAAAATACAACAAACTACTGAATATGCCAAAAAGGAAACAGAATCACAGACAAAGAGAACATGCTAGTGGTTACCAGTGGGGAGGGGGAAAGGAAAAGGGGCACATTAGGGATAGGGGATTAAGAGGTATAAACTACTATATATAAAATAAATAACCCACAAGGATATATTATAGAGCATAGGGAATATAGCCAATATCTTATAATAACTATCAATGGAATATGACCTTTAAAATTGTGAATTACTATGCTATACACCTGAAACATATAATTTTGTACATTATAACTCAATAAAACTTTTTTCAACCAATGACAACATCAAGTACTAAACATGCAGAGAAACTGGTTCACTCATACACTGCTGATGAGGATGTAAAATGTTACAGCCCTCTGGAAAAGTCTGGCAGTGTTTAGAAAACTAAACATGCAACTACCAAACAATCTAGCAATTGTACTTGAGCATTTGTCCTATGAAAATAAAAACACAAGTTCACATAAAAACCTGTACACTAATATTTACTGCAACTTTATACATAATAGCCCCAAACAGGAAAAACTCAGATGTTCTTCAACAGGTTAAATAAATTGCAGTACATTTATACCATGGAATGCTACTCAGCAATACAAAGGAATAAACTACAAATATACTCAACAATATGTATAAAACTCCAGAAAATTACACTGATTCAAAAAAAAACTAATCCCAAAGACTACATATTGCATAATCCCATTTTTATAATATTCTTGAGGTCACAAAGTTATTGGGAGACCAGATCACTGGTTGCTAGAGGTCATGAATTAGGGGTAGGATAGTGGAGGCATGTGAAAGCAGAGGTTGAGGTGAATGTAGCTATAAAAGGGCAACATGAGGAATCTTTGTTGTCACAGAATCCTTAACTGTGTCAATGTCAATGTCTGGTTGTGATATCTAGTAGAGTTTTGCCAGATGTTACCATTGGAGCAAGTTGGGGGAAGGGTACATGAGATCTCTTGGTATCATTTCTCACAACTTCTTGTGAGTTTATAATGATCTTGAAATAAAAGGTTTGGTTTCAAAATAATAAAATATAAAATAAATAAAGTGGTAATAAAATGCTAGAGATTAATCCACAGAGAAATTTCAATAAGCAATTTTAAGAAGTATTGTTTTCATATACAAATTATACATGACATGACTATGTTTACATTTAAACATACCTCCAAAGTATTTTTACCCCAGCACCTATTTTTCTAGAAAACTTCACCTTAGTAAATTCTGGGACTCTCTATGGCCAGGCAGCAAAAGTATTCTGGACTACAAATTAACAAATACAGATTTTTCAATATTCATAGTTATTTTTTTTAAGTTTTCCCTAATGAACTCTCTTGGGTCACAATATTAAGTGAACAGTCTCTTCAAAAATTATACAGCTCTATGTCTTTTGTTACTAGTTTCAAAACTACAATTGCTTAAAAAGACAACACATATACCCCCACACACATAGACATATCACTACTTTTCCAGGATAATAGCGCTAATGTTTCAATGATTTTCTCTCCTTTTCCTCTACTTTAATTCAACACAAAATCTGATCCTAGCCACAGTGGCCCAAAATGACCTGGAAAATTAAGTTTATTTTTTCTGGCAATGACAACCTGTGCTTGGAAATATAAAACTGTTATTCTGAATAAATTTCAAAGTTCCAAAGTACCAAAATTACTGAAACAGGACAAAATGAGCTGTTGCTGGTAAGGAAAGGGATTGTTATCCCAGAAAGAACAGTGTGCTCTCCAGCGCTTGCACTGCCACTTCTGTATTATAAAATAAACAACTCTGGTCTCTTTATTTTACTTTGTGTCCTGTGATAATAAATATATCCTGAGGCTAAAATCCCATTAAAAGTGCTCATTTTGTCACCATTAAAAAATAACAAGAGATCAGTTCTACCTTTGCAAAATAACTGACTTTTCCACTGATTTGTTGAGGTTTTCTGACTTCTGTGTACATCTTCTAGCAAAAACAGCAAATAGGAGTTTACTCACTGTTCTTTCTCAAAAGAGTCCATATGTTTCTGAAATAGGTGCACATTCAGGAAGGGAAGAAATATAGAGTTATTATTTTGCTAATCTGTAAGTGTTTTAGTTTTAATTGTGGCAATAAAATACTAAACACAAAGTGTACTATCATTACAAGTGCATTCTGCTTTCAGTCTGCTAGATGAAAATCCAGCAAAGCTGCTAACTTATTGGAAGTTAGAAACAGGTAGGAGTCAACTTTGTCTAGAGAGTATATTTAGAGATATAGTCTAAGTACATAAAGAAGTAAGCTGTAGAGTCCAGCAGCAGACAAAGGGGATGAGTATGGTCTTGCCTTCCAGCTCATTAGTCTGTTTGACATTTTCTGCTACTTGTGGAGACGGGAATCTGAAACGTGTTTATGCTCAGTCAGAAACTGTGATAAAAAACAAAAAGATCTGGGAGTGGTTGTCAAAAGATTATCTTTTTTCTTTCTTCCTTAAGATTTCCTAAGAAGGTGAGACTAGTAGCAAGACGATTTAACAATCTTCTCTTTCTAATAAGGTAATGAACTAACTAGAGCTTAGTATTATCAGTACTCTCCACACTTTTCCTTTGTTGGCCATTTCCCCCCACCACATTTATATTCTCTTGCAACTCTTATCTACTGCTACCTATTTTACTAGTGTGTGTACAGTGTAGTACAGTCATTTCCATTTCCTTTATCATATATTTTTCAAGTAATTGATCAGCCATCCTATTTCCATATTATACAGCAAAAGTACAGAAAAAAAAAGATTTCCCTCACTTCTCTTTCCTGATTTCTACACTAACCTTTCTTGCCTACACACAGCAAAAAAGGAAACACAGCAGGGGCTTCTCTAGAAAGAAGCTATTAGTGTTAGTCACTCAGTCCTGTCTGACTTTTCACAACTCCATGGACTGTAGCCTGCTAGGCTCCTCTGTCCATGAGATTTTCCAGGCAAGAATAGTGGAATGGGTTGCTATTTCCTTTTCCAGGGGATATTCCAGGGATAGAACCCAGATCTCCCGCATTGCAGGCAGGTTCTTTACCATCTGAGTCACCAGGGAATCCCCTAGAAAGAAGAACTGGCATAAAAACTAACGTAGAAAGTTAACAAAAGAACAAGAAAAAAAGCCTCTAAAAGTCCTCTGTGTCACTGTACACTGATCCACCCATCCTCTTTCTTATCCCATAAAGAACTATAGCACAATTTCCAAGTCATTATGAAAGGCTAAGATTTGTTTTATCTTAATAATGAAATCCCTGGTGGCTCAGATGGTAAAGCGTCTGGCTACAATGTGGGAGACTTGGGTTCGATCCCTGGGTCAGGAAGATCCTCTGGAGAAGGAAATGGCAACCCACTCCAGTACTCTTGCCTGGAAAATCCCATGGACAGAGGAGCCTAGTAGGCTACAGTCCGTGGGGTTGCAAAGAATCAGACATGACTGAGCGATTAAACTTTAATAACGAAATGGTTCTAATCTGAAGTACTCTTATTACTATTATAAGCTTATATATCTGTTTAATGTCCTTGTATATAGAATGATGTATGCAAGCTGACTAAATAAATATGCTTTAACGAGTCACATTATGGACAATCTAGAGGAATCAAATATTAGGTAAGACGTTATGGAAAACGAGTAACTGACATTCCCAAAACAAGCTCTAACAGGCTGTGGGATCCATGTGCATACTTTTGGTTGCTTTATAATCAAGTACCCAAAACAGTGTCTGGGACACTACAGGCACTTGATAAACACTTGTCGTACAAGTGTATTAACTTCAGTCTGAAAAAGTGCAAAGATGCACTTTACAGGCTAAGCATTCAGCAGACCAAGTGCTACAATCAACTCACTTGTCCAGGGCCTTAGGCAGCTAAGCTACCCCTGGCCTCCTTACCTCTCTGCATTACACAGACAGCTCCCCATCATTTAAGATTTGAGAATATACGTGTATTTAAAAATGATTGGTTTTAGCATTTTTTGAAAATTTACTTATATAAGTACCTTAAACAAGAAAAAAAGCCACACTCTTCAACTCATTAAAACCTCTGTTAAACATATACTCTTTCATGCATTTAAAACACTGACGTTGTTAAACATTCTCTACCCTGGCCAGTTTTTTTTCTTACCAGTGAGATTTTGTTCACTTAGCCCAGAATAACCTTTTCCCTGTCTGTCTCTAGGAGCACTTTGCTTTCAAGGGCCAATTCCAGTTCTATTTCCTGCATAAAGATCCTCCTTTGACCATCAAGATACTCAAGGATTCCTCTTCCCACTTTATTTTCAGAAAAGATAGTATCTTACATGACATTTAAATCAAACATTGTCTTTAGGCTCTTTTTTTTTTTTTCATGTCATTATATAGTTGCTTTCTAACAGATGACTGGTATCTGAGTATGGGTATTGTTTCTTGCAGATTGTTTTGTTTCTTTTTATCTCTACCACACCAGGCTAGTACACCGAAGGAAATCATTTGAGGGAATGTGAGGACACTCCATGTATTCAAACACATCTAGGTACCATTGCTCAGGTAAGAATGGCATAGCTGAGCTCTCTCTGAACTTTCTCTTATATCTAACGTTAAAGGTGAAGTGAATTAAAGGCAATGGTTTAAAAGGTCTTTTACGTAAATGGACTTCCCTTCCAGGTCCTGCTAGGCTGCAGTTTACATAAATCTAAAGGACATGCAGTAGAAGTAACACATCAAGTTAAATCAATGGCATGATTAATGCTTACAGGCATTACATACAGAAAAGATAAAAATATACCTGAGAGCTGACTGCAGTTTTTAATTAAAAACTAATGTACTGGTGATTAATCTTAAACTGACTATAGATTTACCTTAAAAACTGAATGATAAATGACAGTTAAGGTTTGAGGTTTTAATTCATAATTTGTCAATCAGTCTCAAAGAGATATTTTTAATTATGCTGTTAGCAATGTATGCATTGCCACAGTAAATATGGGAGAAATGATTTTGTCTGAGGAAAGATATAAATTAACAGGTAGGAAAATAGCATAGCAATGGTGAAAAGAATTGATTGTTAACCAGATTAAATGAGTTGATATCTATAAAAGGCCTTAAAACATGGTAAAAGATAAGAATTAAGGTGAAACTGAAATAGACCCTTATAGAGAGACACCCTTAAAATTTTTGCATCATAAATAGTTACAAAGTAGGACTTCCCAGGTGGCACAATGGATAAGAATCTGCCTGCCAATGCAGAGGACATGGGTCTTCCTGATTCAGGAAGAGTCCACATGTTGCGGAGCAACTAAGCCCGTGTGCCACAACTACTGAAATCTGTGTGCTCTAGGGCCTGTAACAAAGAGTAGCCCCCACTCCCTGCAGCTAGAGAAAGCCCTTGAACACCAATGAAGACCCAGCACAGCCATGAATAAACAAAAATTATTTTTTTAAAAGTTACAAACTAAAATTTTTTGTCCTTGGAAGAAAAGTTATGACCAACCTAGATAGTATATTCAAAAGCAGAGACATTACTTTGCCAACAAAGGTCCATCTAGTCAAGGCTATGGTTTTTCCAGTGGTCATGTATGGATGTGAGAGTTGGAAAGAAAAAGAAAAGCTGAGTGCCGAAAAATTGATGCTTTCGAACTGTGGTGTTGGAGAAGACTCTTGAGAGTCCCTTGGACTGCAAGGAGATCCAACCAGTCCATCCTAAAGGAGATCCGTCCTGGGTGTTCATTGGAAGGACTGATGTTGAAGCTGAAATTCCAATACTTTGGCCACCTGATGTGAAGAACTGACTCATATGAAAAGACCTTGATGCTGGGAAAGATTGAAGGCGGGAGGAGAAGGGGATGACAGAGGATGAGATGGTTGGATGGCATCATCGACTCAATGGACATGAGTTTGAGTAAACTCCAGGAGTTGGAGATAGACAGGTAGGCCTGGCGTGCTGCATTCCATGGGGTCACAAAGAGTTGGACACGACTGAGCAACTGAACTGAACTGAAAATTTCTGTAGTGGTTTACTACTAATTATTTGTTTTGCAAATACACAATAAGGATTACTTAACATTTGAAACAGACCCATTTATGTCAGTTCTTTTTTTTTTTTTCTTTGAAAAGCTGCAAGATAAATATCTAAGTATAGTATTTGGCCATCGCTGGAGCCCTTACAAGGGCTCCAAAAACACCTAGTCAAATACCATGCCAGAATTATATATCCAGCTTCTTTCACAGGCTGAACATTCTTTGCACTGAATTGAATTCTACCCTTTTGACTATTATAATTATTCCCTTCCCCACTTCACCAATTCACTGCAGATCCCCTGACTAAAATAAATATAAAACCTCTGAATTCATTCTCCCATGTTTTAGAATTAACTGTTAAAATTCTAATGTTGTGCTGTAATAACATAATATCATACCTTTTGGATTTCTTCAGGTAATGCATGCATGGGAACATGACGATCCATAATTTCCCAAAATATACTGAAGGAGCTTTGAAGTAAAATAATCTAAAAACATTGATAGTGATAATTAGAATTAAAACAATATGAAAAAAATTTAAATTAAAAGATAAATTCCTACAAGTATTTGGGAATCAATGGGGATAACTATTTTTACAGATGTTTGTTTCATCAACTCAATGTTAAAAGGTACAAATGAGGTTTTCACATGTGGTTATTAGGCCAACAGAACAGGAAGGACCTAGAGAGACTACTGAATTAAAAATAACATTTTCTTTCTTTGGAACTTTATAATTGTAACTCTGTAGTGGCTTACAACGAGTTATTTGTTTTGCAAATACAGATTAAGGATCACAAAATTTTAAACAGATCCATTTATTTCATTTAAAAGAAAAGTTTTTCCCCTGAAAAACTGCTGGAAAAAATATCTATAGAATAGTTTAGCAGACAAAAGAAAGCAACTGTGACATTAACGCTGGTTTAAATGACGTACAGGAAAAAATATTTAGAGTTATCAAGTTAAATATGATAGGCAAGCACTGAACAGAAAAGTCACTAAAGCATAAGAAGCGCCAATTTTACCAAAAGTGGACATTTATATAATTTTTACACAGATGTTTAACTTCTAATAATTTTCATTTTATAATAAAACAATTCAATATAAAACTCTATCACTACTTTCATAAAATCACACAAGATTAATGAAGGGGCACTTTGAGTTCTTTCTTATTGTTTCCCAAATAAGGAGAAAGAATAGACAGTCCAGTTTCAGGAGTGAGAGATGTTCATTCATATGTATGGGTATATACAGATACATATATATATACACACATATATATGGGAAGTGAAGGGGGACAGTAGAGTAAGATAATATAGGCACAATTCCACAGCAGGAAAGGCCTGAGGGTCAGGAGCTGTAGATAAGGAAGGATCTAGAAGTTCCAGGAAAAAAATGTCTTATCTTCCTCATGGGAATGGGGAATTAGCAAAGGCTTCCTGAGGAGATTTACATTTGATCTGGACAAGATTTTGACAAACAGACTAAAGAGGCATATTATTCTATTAGAAAAAGTAACCCCAGCCACATAGCAAGATGTCAAGAAAATTGTAATTGACAAAAGTTCCTGTGAGGCAATATTTTTTTTTAATTGTGTAAGTATTGGTGGAACGGTGGATTTCCAATCCCCCTTGTTAGCAAAGTTCCATGTTTAATGAGCTGCTGTTTAAAATAAATAACTAATGGGCTGTCTTCCAATCTAAAGATAAAGGTAATACAATGTGTATGGACAGAGAGAGTAAAGTTAACTGACATAGTGAACATTGGCCCGCATGGCCAAGTACATAATAATCTGATGTTTGGCAGACTGTCACAGTGATGTGGCAAGAGCTCATTATTCACAGAAAGCTCATTATTCTCATTTCTGTCATTTTACAGTGAGCTCACCATCAGAAAAATAAGATGGCTTCATCTTAATGAAACTCTATTGTGAGCAGAATTTTTCCTAAAATAACCAACTAAATTTCCTTTTTAAAATTTCACACCTAAATGTATTTGAGAGCATGAATCTAGTGGCACAGTGGAACAGTATCGTTATTGTAAATCTATTCCAATTTTGTGGCCTTACTATACTGAGTGGGAAGAATTGGTAGGTCTGATTATTGAGGGAAATTTTTAAAATCCTGCCATCCAGAAAATTTCCCCACGATGCAGAAAGCAATTTTATTATCACATAAGCATTTAACTAAACTGTGATGCACAGCTAATCTGCTAATAAGATTACAAGGACAGAAAGAAATCCCACTTTTTAATATAGCCAAGCAGGTACACCCCATTACATACATGTTCTCAAGATAAAAGATAATTTGTCCTCAACAGAGCTTACTATACTCTATTTCATAGTTTGTTTTAAATTCACCTGGTAATTGAAGTAGCCACCTGTGCTAGCTAACAGCGTTTGTTCAAATGAATACATATCTCTAGACAAAGCACTTGGTTACTAGAAACACTAAACTCCCAAAGTAATATGGAGATATGGGCCCTGTTTCCCTTGATGTTTACATTTTAAAGAAATGGCTCCCAGGTCCTCCAGAAAAATATTCTGGGTCTTCAAAAGATTTGCATGCATACATGTTGAAGGAACAGAGGAAGCACACAGCCGTAAAAGGTTTCCCAAGAAAGGGATGGGACAGATCTCTTTCCCTTTAGCAAGAGGGGGAAAAAAATTTTTTTTAACTTAATTTACTCTTTCATTATTTTGCTTTTTTTTTTTTTTTAAATCAAAGAGGCCCTTTTATTCTCTCACATTACACACTTCTCTTCTTCGACATGAGGTGCGGTGATAACCGGCGGTAGCCGCGTAGGTATTGGTGAACCTGCTCTGACAGGGTTACAAGGAAGATGTCAAAAATACAGACCCATCCCTAGTCGTTCACTTCCGATTCCCTTCATGACACCAGTGTCACGCTGGGCCATTAAGTCACGTTCAGCTTTCAGGCCCTTCCCTAAAGAACTATTCCTTTAGTGTGAATCACCACAGATGAGGTCAAGGTCAGGTGAAGAGGGAGTTCACGTCCTGAGACTTTCTGAAGGGACAGGATTTTCCAAATAGAAACTAACTGCAAGTACAGCCAAAATCGGCTGCAAGGGTTTTGAAATCTGTCCCTTTATAACCCCGTTCCCTTGGGACCCGAGGAGGCGGGAAGAAGAAAAGGCGCGGGGATGAGGCCTATCCTAGCCACGCAGAGGAGAAGAGGGCCACCCAGCTGGACGGGCTCGCGAAGACTCGACAAAGGCAGCTGCTGGGGTCAGAGGCAAGGCGCGGGGCCCACTCCCCGGGCGCGGCACCACGGCTCGGCTTTCCGGCTCTGCCCCCGGGGTGCCAGCACGCCTCTTCTTCGGAACTGCGCGCCGGGACCAGATCATTCCAGGGCTCAAGACAGCCTTTCCTTGTCTCTCTCACCTATACTTAGATTCCGCCGAGGGCAAAAGGCTTTCCTGGTCTCCCAGGAGACCGTGCTGCACGTCGGCCTGACGTCAAGGCGCGATGACGTCACGACCCACGCCACTCGCCAACGCGGAAACAGGACAGCCCTGCGCCGCCCCGGGCCAAGTCCTGGGCGGAAGCTTGAAGTCTCCTGGCTGGGGTCAAAGAACGGGCTTAGCTTACGCTGGGTACTGTGAGTGGGAGGCAAGGGACGCTAAGGGCGAGGCAGAGGAGGGCGGGCTGGAGTCGTGGGGGCGGTTGCAGGGATGGAGGGAGACATTTCCAGCCCAGAGGCGGGTTGGAATGACGGTGGCAGAAGTGGAAGACAAAGTCCGTCTACCTTTCACCCCTCAATGGGGTCGCAAAGAGTCGGACATGACTGAACGACTGAACTGACTGTGACCCTTTATTATAATTTTTCTTCTGTCAATTTTTCTCAGAGGTCATTGACCCCTGAGATAAGAGGAGAAAAGAAAAATTCTTCCTAGTTTTTGGAGTCTATATAAAGTGATAACCTAGGACTTTCCACGTGGTTCACACAACTCTGTGTTGTCATGTTAACATTTCAGTTCAGTTCAGTCGCTAACTCTTGTCCGACTCTATGACACCGTGGATTGCACCACGCCAGGCCTCCCTGTCCATCACCAACTCCCAGAGTTTACTCAGATTCATGTCGATTGAGTTGGTGATGCCATCCAACCGTCCTGCGGTTCGTGGGGTGGCAAAGAGTCGGACATGACTGAACGACTGAACTGAACTAGGAGTTCAAATGATTTGTCATCTGTTCAGCAATAAATTGTGTACTAAATTCTTTTTAGCCCTGAGAATATTATTGAACAAAATTTCCAATGAGACAAGTTAGGCCTTGAAGAAATAAACATCTACTTTCAAATATTCAAAGTCAAGCTCTACAATGAACCCTTTGATGACTGTAAACGTGTACTCTTGTGGCCTGTTCATTACTGATAAGAGCTTCACCCAAAAATGTACTGTGTGCCAAATATGTTAATATTTATCATATGAATATATTGATTTTTAATTGAGATATAACTGAAATACATTAGTTCCAGGTATCCAACAAAATGATTCAATATTTGTTTATATTGTAAAATAAAGGCAATAAGTCTAGTTAACATCCATCACCACAGATAGATACAATTTTTTTTTCTTATGATGAGTGCTTTTAAGATATGCTGTCTTAGCTTCTTTCAGATAAACAGTACAGTATGTCACAGTGCTGAAACACTACATCCACAGGAATTATTTTCATGAATATATTTTAAAACACAAAAAGAATAAAGCTCTAACAGTACTCATTTAACACTTCTGTAATGAATTTGATGCTCAAAATTATTGTACTGACAGTTCTTTAACCTTAGCATCCAATATCTAGCCTATAACAAATATCAATAAAATCAGACTGAAAGTTGATAACTGCCTTATACACTCTAAAAACTTTTTAAAGAACTTGCTTTTTTAATGAAATTATTATTTCTGAGATTTCCATAGATTCTAATGAAGCATCTAATATTTGTTTTGATAAGTGATTGGCAGCAGTAATTTCATTCTATCTTTACAGAGATGAAGTTCATGTTTCTGCACCTATACCTTCAGGTAACTATGGAATTTATAAGATTCAAGTTGGAGTAATTTTCCTGTCTTTTTTTTTTTTTACATCTCTAGTAATAGGATATTTTAATGCCATTAAATCAGGAGTTGTGAATCATCTTAAAAGTATTTTCTTATGAACTGATAAAAAAATCAAACACTATCAAACAGGTGAAAAAGATGAATCATAGTAGCCCTGGTTTGCAAGGGTATAGAGAAACTAGCACTCTTTTTTAATGTGTATTTTTGGCTGTGTTCAGCCTTTGTTGTAGCATGCAGGCTTTCTCTAGTTACAGAATGCAGGCTTGGCATGTGGGATCTTAGTTCCCCAAGCAGGGGTTAAACCCACACCTCCTGCATTGGAAGGCAGATTCTTAACCACTGGACCATCAGGGAAGTCCCACAATTGCACTCTTAAACACTGCTTTAAGCATGAAAAATTAATACATTATGTTTTAAACACCTTAAAATGTTCAAAACTATTATAGTGGGCACCTGATTCTCCCTTCTTCCTCTTGTTCAGAAATCCAGACTTCATCATCCTCCCCTCTGCACCCTCTACCCCTAAGCACACATAAATCAGCCCAACTTCAGGAATGATTAGATCAATTCTGCTGACCACTTTCCCTTTACCAGTGATTTAAATCAGGAATGGGCCTATGACCCAATTCTGACCAAACAGACTCCAAAGGAAGTCGGCTGTAAGCTTCTGAAAAATTCTTCCTTATTAGCACAAATACTTAAGGTTCATAACAATGTTGCTTCTAATGTTTAAAATCTGAGGTATCAAAATGAAATAAATTTATTTACCAAACAAGAAGAATGTGCAGCTGTTAAAAATGATAATGTAGTTTATTGGTGGTGAATGTCCCAATGGATTCTATTCCTTTTTCTATGAAAAAAGGCAAGTTACAAATAGAATTATAAATTTTTAAAATAACCTCAGATATGCAGATGACACCACCCTTATGGCAGAAAGTGAAGAGGAACTAAAGAGCCTCTTGATGAAAGTGAAAGAGGAGAGAGAAAAAGTTTGCTTAAATCTCAACATTCAGAAAACGAAGATCATGGCATCCTGTCCCATCACTTCATGGCAAATAGATGGGGAAACAGTGGAAACAGTGTCAGACTTTTGGGGGGGGGGGGCTCCAAAATCACTGCAGATGGTGACTGCAGCCATGAAATTAAAAGATGCTTACTCCTTGGAAGAAAAATTATGACCAACCTAGATAGTATATTCAAAAGCAGAGACATTACTTTGCTGACCAAGGTCCATCTAGTCAAGGCTATGGTTTTTCCTGTGGTCATATATGGATGTGAGAGTTGGACTGTGAAGAAGGCAGAGTGCCGAAGAATTGATGCTTTCGAACTGTGGTGTTGGAGAAAACTCTTGAGAGTCCCTTGGACTGCAAGGAGATCCAACCAGTCCATTCTGAAGGAGATCAGCCCTGGGATTTCTTTGGAAGGAATGATGCTAAAGCTGAAACTCCAGTACTTTGGCCACCTCATGTGAAGAGTTGACTCATTGGAAAAGACTCTGATGCTGGGAAGGATTGGGGGCAGGAGGAGAAGGGGACGACAGAGGAGGAGATGGCTGGATGGCATCACTGACTCGATGGACATGAGTCTGAGTGAACTTCGGGAGTTGGTGATGGACAGGGAGGCCTGGCGTGCTGCGATTCATGGGGTCGCAAAGTCGGATATGACTGAGCGACTGAACTGAACTGATTCTAAATAGCATTCTAAGTGTATATATATATATCTTCCATATTACTATCAATGTATATTCTATTAGGATATTAAAGGTATCTCACAGAATCAGCAGTAGAGCTAAATAACCAAGCTTCAAGAAAACAAGAAACAGGACTGCTTTGAGAACTCTGGGAACTCTAAAAAGCCATAGAAAGTCTCAACCCTTTGAATCTACCACTTACTCAAAGTTGGTTCCTTTCTCTTTTACAGTTTCTTCTTGGTGGCAGAGCAGTGGTGGCTAACCATTTTGAAACCAAGAGGAAATGAGACTTTTATTCCCAACCTCCAGTTAGAAAAATTCCAGGAAATGACTGTTTAGCACACCTTGAGTTATATCCCAATCCCTTGATCAAATCACTGAAACCAGGAGAAGTCAGGTACCAGTCTCCTGACCAACTGTGGTTCCCAGGGAGGCCAGGCTATACAGGATGGTACCTCCCTTTCTAATTACAGGTCTAGAAGAGAAGAGAGAAGAATCCGAGGAGAAGGGGCAGTTCTGTCCCAGAAGAAAGGAAGAGTGCTAGGCAAATAAATGTTCTTACCTACAGAAGTGAGAATCTGAGTTAACTGAGAGAATATTTTAAAATTAAACAGTGAATCTTGCTATCTTTCCACATGTAGTAAGTTGAAAAGTGAACATATGTATTCTGAAAGAGCCTTCTGGAAGTTTATGTAGGTACCCTAACCCCGGAGAAGCCCCTCTTACATGAGGGTGTGCTTCTTGTGTAACAAAAGTGAGTATGAAACTAGGCACCACTGGCACAAAGGTAATAACAGGGAAATAAGAGCGTAGATCCACCAAATGAAATTTTAAATAATCTAATATGTAATTTTGTCAGCCGACCCAAGTGGTTTTATGTTAAGCTGTCTTGGTGTCAATATTTTTGACAAACATTTGAATTGTATAAACATATCTGAATGAAAAAAACATCCCCCCCCCACCATGGTCTTTAGAAGGAAGTTGGATTGTGGTCCCCTGTAAAGTCAGTTATTTTTTCTTTTTCTTTTTCAAATATCCTTGGACTCTTGAGTCACCATGTAAGAGGCCTCTCCCGTTTGTACGCCATTAAAACCAGGCATCTCTCTCTTCTTGCAAAATAAAGCACTGGCAAGAACGCTTCTAGGAGGAATGATAGTTTGCCCAGCATCACGACTCTGTTATTAATTTTTGTGTAGAGTGAACAAAACTTGCGTCCCAAAGCCGCCGTCCTCGCTCTGGTTCCTTCCTGTGTAAGCATGTCACAGGAACGCACCTGTGTGCCGAGCCTCTAAATGTAAAGCTTTCCTTGGAAAGCTTCCCCGGAACGACTGCTTATTGATAGAGCAGCTCTGGTTCCCTGTTCGTTTAATACATCCTGTCTGAGCGGGTTTTATTACTGAATGTTACCCAGGTTCCGATAACAAGGAGACGCCGTGTCCTCCCGGGTGAACTCACTCCCTGTCCCAGAAATATAGCGTGACTCCCCTCCCCGCTGCGGTTGTAAAAGTGGAAACCCGGCACCGCCCTCCTGCACCTGCGCTCCCGCCCCGCGGCGGCGGCGACGAGCCCGGCAGGGAGGGCTGCCCGGGGCACGAAGTGCGTGCGGCCGCCGGGCGGTGGGTCACGCAACCCCGCGGCCCCGCCCCCGCTGCCTGCGCTCGCCGCTTCCGCGCTAACCCGGGCTTCCTGGCGGGCGCTGCGTCTGCCTCGCGTGCCGGGCCGGCCGCCTAATCCCGTGAGGAATCCTTGATTCCTCCCGGCACCCGCCGCCAACTTGCGCCCGAGCGGCTAATCCACTCATTTTAACGCCGAAAAGTACCCAGCTCCGCTGTTGTAGGGCAAAGAGCTCGGGCGGCGGGACAAGGGCGAAGGGGAACGCGGACGAGAAGTCACGAGTCGCCTCCGCGGACAGTTCTCGGCTTCCTGAGCGGCACCGACGCTTCCTCGCCGCCTGCCTTGCCCGGGCAACCACAGCAGCCTGGCGGCCTTGCGCCCTACCGGTGTTGTGCCCCGGGATGAAGGTC
Source organism: Capricornis sumatraensis (assembly GCF_032405125.1). NCBI lineage: Eukaryota > Metazoa > Chordata > Mammalia > Artiodactyla > Bovidae > Capricornis > Capricornis sumatraensis. The sequence goes on from NC_091069.1 coordinate 216,892,156, forward strand.
CCGCGCTCTCCACCCCCAGTACCCTGCCGCAGCCCTTTCTGCCGGGAACTCGGGGCGCACGGGAGGCAAGTGGCGCTGCCAGGCGTCTGACCCGGTTGACCTGGCGCTTTCCCCACACTGAGGGGGTTGGCAGCTATGTGTCTGGGGGCGGTGAGGGACAGGGTCCTCCGAGGCTGAAAAGAGCGAAGGCTACCTCCTGGGAGGTCAGGTTATTTGTTGACGTCCGAGGGCCGTCTTCCTGCAGCCGGAGAACGGCGGCGGCGTGGTGACGGGCAGGCTGGGCCTCCGAGGGGCGGTGGGGCGCATCCGCACGCAGGCTCCGGGGTGGGCGCAGCCCCGGCGCCTCTCACGCTACGCCGCGTGCAAGCGAAGCAGCGCGTGTCGTGACGAGCGGCGATGAGCTCAGGCAGTTACCACAGCATCGGGCTGGGAAGTGCAGCCTGTCACGCAGCCCGGCTTCGGCTGCGCGCCCGCCTTGCCGCGGTGGCCTGGCCGCCCCGCCCCGCACGCTAGCTCCGGCAGAGGGAGCTGAGGGTGAATCAGCCCCTTCTAGGGGGCGGGGAGCCAGAGAAGAACACCGTGGAGAATGCAACTTGCACACTTGGGGGGCTGGATTCCTCGATCAAACCGATTTGCGAGGCGCACACTGATAATGACCTCTGTGAATCACTTGTCTTATACTTTGCCCAGTAGGTAACTGTCTGAAAACCACTGTAACACGGGAACTCAAAGGTTATTAAAATGTGCCTTTAAGTTGCTTACATTACTTCGTTCAACAGGCAGTGCACACGGCTTGCATATGCATGCATAGGAATACACATTTAATTTATACAGTTAAGTCTGGAGGCATGGTCTGGCAAGACTGATAATTGTGGATTCAGTACGAGAGTCAGAGTACAAACAGTATGATTACCTAAAAGGACAAATGAACTGAAAAAAAAAAATTAAGACCATGACACGAGGAAGCCATTACATTCATCATTTCATGGTTTTGAACATCTTGTACCAACTCAGCTACAGCACACAGCGGAAACTTAGACACAGAAATCGCCAAGTATTTAGTTGCACCAGCAAACATTAAAAAAAAAAAAAAAAAAGGCCTCATGTTATAGACACATGATTAACATCCATATATAAGAGAGAAGTGATCTTTAAATTTTTTTGTATTTCGGTCATTTCCTCAGTATACATGTGACTCACTGGTAGGTATGTCTCTATGAAACAATTAGGATTAATCATCATGTGCAGAAAAATTTTTAATGTTATGACAGTTTTTTTTAACATATTGTAATGTTCATATGATGCAAGTTCAGTGAGGAAATAGGGACTTGAGCCTAAGTGCCTCCCAAAGGGCATCAAATGAATGTTTTGAATGAATGAAGGAATGAATGAATGAATGAATGTGTAGTCAGTCCTCAGAGGGTTAGAGCCCTAAACTAAAGTATCTTGAGTGAGTAATGCAGCCCTGACATTGACTCATGTGTGATCCTGGTTTGATAAAAATAATGCTTATAGCATACCTATTTCACCAGATGTGTGGGGAGGACTATACCTACTCACCAAAGGTGCTTTGAAATCTTTGATGGAAGGTGATACATTCAATTATAAATAATACACTGTGATTCTGCAACCCCATATATAAAATTACAAAGTAAAAAGTAATGTTTATAAGCATCTTTGCGACCAACTTTTTTTTTGTACTTGTCTATCAAGCGGGCTTCCCTGTTGGTTCTGACAGTCACGAATCTGCTTGCATTGCTGGAGAACTGGGTTCTATCACCGGGTCCAGAAGATCCCCTAGAGAAGGGAATGGCAACCCACTCCAGTATTCTTGCCAGGAGAATTCCATGAACAGAAGAACCTGGTGGGCTTCAGTCCATGGATTCACAAAGAGTCAAACATGACTGGGCGACTAACACTTTCACACTTTTCACAGTCTTATCAAGCACTGAACTATATATAGGCTGCATCCTTTTTTAAAATGTTTGGCTTATAGACATTTTATTGTTGGTGATGTTCAAGGGATGTTTTAAATAATTGGCATTTGAGTAGTATTTGTGGTGATGTTATTTTATAAGAGAGTTGAGACCTGTGGCCTATGACATGCCTAAGAGAAAACTAATTTTGATGACTTTCTAATTTGATCTGAGGAATCTTGAAAGCAAGATACCTCTTGCTTCCTGATGCTCAGTGACTGAATGTCTAGGATTAGAGATATATTTAATCAGCATATTAAGGGACCTACTGTGTTTCAGGTATTGCTCTAGGTGTTGGGGACAGAACAGTAACCAGTTTTTAAATGTTTTTGCCTCTGTTTAAATGCAGACCACCTTAGGAATAGGAATATAATATGTACATCTTTGTGTACATGTAAAACCTGCTCCTCATCTGAACTTTTAGAAGAAATCTCTTGAGAGGAAAGGAGTCACCATAAAATGGTAAATAGTTTTAAGTTGAATCAGAAGGCAGATACCATACTTAAACAGCCTCTTCTACTTAGAGAATCATAAGACAGAACCACCCAGTACTGCCTGTTTTCCATTATTCTTCATATCAAAGTTGACTTCATCTTTCTCAGTGCTCTCATCTATGATTGGAAGGCTCTGATACTCTTTCTGCCAGGCGACCATATACATGTGCAGTTTGTTGCCTGCATAATGGTGCCTGGCAGAGGAGGTGGGTAGGCTTTGAACTCCATCCTCTACCTGCTAAGATATATGTCACCCACCTCAGGAAGTAGTCTCTTTTTAAAAAATTTGAACAAAGTACCATAAGGCTCAGGGGCTCTCTCTGTTATTCCAAGTTCTCAGGCACCTAGCTCTCATCTGCCCTTTGACATGTATTTTCATACTATATTTAATAGCACTACTCTGTTATGAGTCTCCAGACAGGGAGCACTGGGGGATGGGAAGAAGCCAAGGCTGAAGGAGAAATGAACCAACTCCTGTCAGCTTCCATGCGTGCTAGCTCGCTTCAATCATGACCGACTCTCTGCAACCTATGGACTGGAGCCCACCAGGCTCCCATGTCCATGGGATTCTCCAGGCAAGAATACTGGAGTGGGTTGCCATGCCCTTCTCCAGGGAATCCTCTCAATCCAGGGATTGAACCCCTGTCTCCTGCATTGGCAGGCAGATTCTCTACCACTAGGCCACCTAGGAAGGCCTGTCTGCTTCCAAGATGACCAATTAATATCTGGATCAAAAACAATTAGCTGAGGCATGAACCCTGTAGGAAATGTTTTGCAGCAAAACAGAAACAGTGCTGGAGAAACAACCTGACTTTTCCATTTTGGCAAACTGCAAGAACTGTCAATGTGCAACAGTTTGCTTAGTACTGCATTGCAACCCGAGGACACAATGCCATCAGACAATGTGGCTCAACCTTTTGGCTGAGCTCATTTGTTGGATTTGATATCAGATGATTTGACATAGGCTATCTGTCCTGCTGAACCCTGGGTACAGCCTTGCTATTAGCCTTTTCATTATCCATTGCTAACTTCCCTGTGGTCTGTTGACAGTACTTCAGTGTTGCAAACAATGAATGGTAGAGACTACAGTCAAGATGTAGTGACCTGATTAGTCCAAACTCCTGCAAGGGAAGACGTGCAAATAGATAAGCCCCAACAGGACCTGAAGAACCTTGTGGTTTTGAAATCTTGGGTGGATGGGTCCCGCCCTGTATACGCCTTAAATCTTCTGGTACTTTGAAGGTATAATTATTGCTCAGCAACTCCTGGGATGAGTTAATTAGATCTTTGTATGGTTTGATTATAAAAAACTTAATAAAATGTGCAAATGTGTGCACAATAGAGATATATTTTTAAAACATGGAATTTTATGTTTTTAAAACATGTAAGAGCATAAAAATAATCCAACTGCATTAAAATCTTTTAAAATATAGTCTTTCTAATAATAGTTAAGCAGATAGTTTTATATTAATAGTTTTCACATATAGAAATGTTAAAGCAAACGCAACATATTAAGGAATGTGATTACTCAGAGGAACACAATTTCTCATTTCACACATCAAGTAAAAATTCCTGGGATATTTCTTAAATTATTTAATGATTATTTACAAAACCCTTTAGAGAGTATTGCTTTCAGTTTTATATAGTTTCAAAGTGGGCAAACAGATAAAAGATTCTATAAACCTTATACCTATTGAAGATAAGAATAAAAGCAATTGTGGAACTTTACAGATAGAAGAGACCTAGTAAATACAGTTTATTATTATAAACTGATTAATATAATTCCTTACTTGAGACAATAAATGTAGCATGTAATATTGTTTCCTGTTTCAGGACAGAGACTGCTTCTTGTTGATACTTGCACCACTAGTATCACCCAATAAATGGTGATGATTGAATGAATCAATTAATGAATGAGTATGAGAGAAAACTCCTAAGAACTAACTTGCAAGCACTTCAATCTAATCCCTAGGCCCGCCTAGTTTCTCTCTTGCTGAGTGTCTTCCAAGATTATTGATGCTTTATGTGAGCAATCAGGAAAGAGGAAGCAATCCAGATGGAAGGCTAGCTGTGGTCAGATGCCTCTGAAATGAACAAAGTATTTGCAGATGTTTCAACAAGTGGAGGGGTTGGGCTGAGTCTAGGCCACACGAAACAACTTCCACACCTTGGGGCTACTACAATAAAGGTATCATCACTCACTGGCACAGGATTTTTTTGGAAACTTGAAAAGGCACTGGGGTTGGAATGCTGCATGAATCCAGACTTGCCTCAGGAATGCCACAAGTGATCAGAATTAAGTATAGAAATTAATGTGATTTGTAAAAATAGCAGTAAGTTTCATGGCTATCTGGGAATCAAATCCTTTAATCACTTTAGACAAAACTAATGAAACTAGAAGAAACCATCATTGATTTTGAGAGTCTCCTAAATTAGTTGGCCTTTGGCTTTTGGAGAGCAAAGTTCAAATTCCAGTTCCTGTCTGACAGGAAAATAAGTCAGACACAAAGTAGATAGATAGTCTTTTAGACTCCAAACTGAAACAGCAGGGCAGAAAGGAGACCTGAGTCTTGAAGAAACTTTGTTTTTTAAGCTGCTGAATTCAGTCACCTACTGTGATATTTTTCACTGCCTTTTGAGGCAGTTCACTTTATTTTTAATTAAAAAACATTTTTTTTAGTGCCATCATTTTATTTTGTATCGGGGTATAGCCAGTTAACAATGTGATTATTTCAGGTTTAGATTTATGATATTTGTCCTTGTTGGCAAATCTATCCAAACATAAATAAGAAACTTTATATTTTCTAATGGAAAATTTCTAAATTCTACTATGTTCAGTGCGTGTTCTCTTCCAGACCATGTTAAATTTCCAGCGTTGTAGTGGACAATGAGGCACATGATTATAAGTACCAATTGCTTGGTAAGATACTAATAAAATACAAAGCCACCTTAAAAATCTCAGAACTAGATTCAGCCACTTACTGACTTTGTGCCCTGGTCATATTACTAGGGCTTCCCTCGTGGCTCAGAAGGTCAAGATTACTACCTGAGCCTATTTTCTCATCTCTCACATGGTAACAATTGGAGGATGGTTTCGTTTTTGGCTTGGTGAGCAAGGAAGAGATTATTTTCTAAAACAATTATCTGAATGCTTGGCAACATTGGATTTGTTCCATAAAATCCTAGACTTTTAAAATGAGAAGGTTTTATAGTAGCATAGCTGTGGACACTTACTAATAGGGTTAAGATTGTTAGTACCCCAAATGTAAGTTTTTTGAAAAATTATAAAGAATAATAGAAAATACTGGTACTATTACTAAAATTGGGATATTCTAGGGTAGAGTAAAATTAATTAACCCCAACATTATTAAAGAATTATACATATATTGCTATTCTAAGTGAATTTGCTCTTTTAAAATATTGGGATTCAATACACACAGACTAGATGCCAGCAGCAAATCCTTTTATATATTTTTTAAAACAAACAAAATAGGTGTATTAGATTTGCTGCAACTCCCTCTTATAGAATTAGATCGATAGAGCAAAAAGAAACTTAAGTATCATCAAGACATCAAATTCCTCATTCTATGGATGAGGAAATAAATTCCAAGAGGATAATTATTGTTATTATTATTACCGGTGCTGTACAAGGCACCAATCTTGGTTCTGGGCATTCGACAGTGAACCAGACAGATGCGGCTTCTTGCCTTAAAATACACAGTTAATGGAGGAGCTGGAATCAGAAATGAGTCTGTGAATTTCTAATTGGCACAACTTGCATGGGTCAAATACTGACTCTGGACCAGGCCCTAAGTATTTCACCTACATTAAGTCTTGAAATCTTCCCGAACTTTAGTAAGGAGGAACATGTCTTTCCACTCCTGATGTCTCCTTCTGTGTGGTGGGAGCTCAATAAATGTAATAATCCTGGCTCTTCTCTGGACATCTGAGTTAGGAAAGAGTAATAGCTCATGAGTAGCCCAGCACTTCCCCTTCTTTAGGACTGTGCTGTCCTGAAGGGAATGTTCTTTGCTCCTTCAGGCCCAAAGACAAATAGGGCAGAAGGAGGCCTTTTTCGATCTTCTGAGCAGGAAGAGAAGTTTCATACTGGGCTTTTAAATGAGGCAGCTCTCTGTCTGATATCAGCCCTCTCATCAGTAAAATCTCTGTCAGTATGTAGGCAAGAGAGAAGCATTTCATAAAAATGAGTAAGTAAATGAGCGCATACTCTCATATTTATACCATCTCAAACCAACCAGTTTCTCTCCAGCATGCATATCTGTGCCTTGTGCTCTGATCTCATCTGCCACAGCATCCAGAGAAGAGTACCTTAAACCATTATCCATATAACCTTCCAGGATCATTTGGCCCAAACAGCAGAGCACCTTGCACAGCCGCCTGGACCTGTTGCAGATGGTACATTAAATTAACCATCATACCTTCTAAACAGATTTGGTCCAATTTCCTCAGTTTCTAAATTGTGAGGGTTTGTGGTTGGACTTTTTGAGAGACAGAACAGTGAGATGATAGGAACATGGGATTTATAGAATTAGAAGACTAAGATTTGAGTCTCCCCTGGGTAAATCTGTCTAACTTTGAATCTCTGTTTTTCCGCTAGATAACAACACAGATTGTCTTACTGAGCTCACCTGATTGTTTGAAGCCCAAAGAGGAAAAGGAATGTGTAAGTGCTTTATAAACTGTAAAGAACTCTAAAAATGTTAGTTGTTTTATAGGCTTAAAGGTCAATCTTTTAAATCATAGTTCTTATTTTTCCTATGGATTTTAAGCTTCATTTTATACAAAGGTGGTTTTAAGTTTTGATAATTCATAGTGGACAGCTGCTGCTAAGTTGCTTCATTCGTGTCCAACTCTGTGCAACCCCATAGATGGCAGCCCACCAGGCTCCCCCGTCCCTGGGATTCTCCAGGCAAGAACACTGGAGTGGGTTGCCATTTCCTTCTCCAATGCGTGAAAGTGAAAAGTGAAAGTGAAGTCACTCAGTCGTGTCCGACTCTTCGCGACCCCATGGACTGTAGCCCACCAGGCTCCTCCATCCGTGGGATTTTCCAGGCAAGAGTACTGGAGTGGGGTGCCACTGCCTTCTCCTCATAGTGCACTACTGCTGCTGCTGCTGCTGCTGCTGCTGCTGCTAAGTCGCTTCAGTCGTGTCCGACTCTGTGCAACCCCATAGTCGGCAGCCCACCAGGCTCCCCCGTCCCTGGGATTCTCCAGGCAAGGACGCTGGAGTGGGTTGCCATTTCCTTCTCCACATAGTGCACTCAGTTCAGTTCAGTTCAGTCGCTCAGTCATGTCCGATTCTTTGCGACCCCATGAATCGCAGCACGCTAGGCCTCCCTGTCCATCACCAACTCCTGGAGTTCACTCAGACTTACGTTCATCGAGTCCGTGATGCCATCCAACCATCTCCTCCTCTGTCGTCCCCTTCTCCTCCTGCCCCCAATCTTCCCAGCATCAGAGTCTTTTCCAATGAGTCAGCTCTTCGCATGAGGTGGCCAAAGTACTGGAGTTTCAGCTTTAGCATCATTCCTTCCAAAGAAATCCCAGGGCTGATCTCCTTCAGAATGGACTGGTTGGATCTCCTTGCAGTCCAAGGGACTCTCAAGAGTCTTCTCCAACACCACAATTCAACAGCATCAATTCTTCGGCGCTCAGCCTTCTTCACAGTCCAACTCTCACATCCATATATGGAAAAACCATACAGGAAAAACCACAGCCTTGACTAGACAGACCTTAGTCGGCAAAGTAATGTTCCTGCTTTTGAATATACTATCTAGGTTGGTCATAACTTTTCTTCCAAGGAGTAAGCGTCTATTCAAAGGCTGAAAACCATGCTACTAAGCTTTCCCATCTTCCAACCAAGATTATTCACTGAATTAATGTAATCAACAAATAAAAACCTCTCTTCCATTGCTGTCTACATTTTAAACCATTAGTCTTCTGTATTATATAATGCTTCTCTCAGTGACTTCCTTTGAATTTTGAGCAGATGTGTAAAATCCTTGCACACTAGGAAGGAGCAGCAGTGCACATAAGAACTGGAGTGGAGTTGGGGAAGGATAAAAGAGAGGCTGCAAGGAGGTGAAAGACAGAGAAGCGTCTAGGCTGTACATTTCAACCAAAAGTACTGATAAGGAAACAGGAGGGGGCAGAAAGTCACCAGGAACAAGGGAACATGGGTTCCAAGTAGCACCTTTAACACGAATTGTTTAAAGGTTTGCTCCTTCTGATCAGTCTACCAACTCTCAACCTGAAAGTCAGAAGAAATGGATTCCAATCCTGCCTCTCTGACCATCTGCGTGACATTGGGTATGTAATTTTGCCTCCTGGGGTCTCATTTTTCATTGTCTACAAAATAAAAGTTTTAGACAAATATTCTCTAAAACCATTTCCACAATAAATATCTCTAATTCTAGCAGAGAGCCCATAAATTCCCTCCTCTTTCAACATTTAAGTCTTATCTTACTCAGGGGAAAAATTATCTTAGAAATGTGATAAGTAGTTGGGATATGTGTGTGTTTGTGTAGAGGCTAATGGTAAAGTTACATCACAATATCATAAACCAGAGAGAAGCATTTCATAAAAAATGAAAACAGTAATTAAGCAACTGTACTCTATCATATTTGAACCATTTCTTGTATAAGCAAAGGAACTTCCCAAGAAGTTGTTCCAGTTATAATTGTACTCTGATATGTTCATAGTCCATTTTAAAAACTGTTGAGCATTACAAACACTATTTGAAATATTAAAGAGTACACACCAGCCTAAAAGCATAGTCTTCTTGACATTGCTTTAAGTCACTAAGAGAACAAATAAAATATGTACAATAGATGTTAAATCCTCAATGCATTTCCTTCTTGGCTGTGGAGGACAGACTCTCCATGTTTTTCTGTATGGTGATAATTCTGTTCACTGCATAAGTGGTAGTGGTGGTATTTTAAGTGCTAAGTCGTATCTGACTCATTGTGACCCTATGGACTGTAGCCTGCCAAACTCCTCTGTCCATGAGATTTCCCAGGCAGGAATACTGGATTGGGTTGCCATTTCCATCTCCAGGGAATCTTCCTGACCCAGGGATCAAACCTGTGTCTCGTGCTTGGCAAGCGGATTCTTTACCACTGAGCCACCTGGGAAACCCTCACTGTGAAAGCAGGTTTAAGCAAAAGGAATAACATAAAAAGTTCAGCTATATAACCTCAGGCATTGAAAACAAAATGGTTTGGGGAGGGGATTCACTGAATCAGTATTAATCTTTATGAAAATCTGGTGAAATCAAAGGTATTCCTGTATCTTTCATATATTTCCATAAACTGTTAATATCTTTGGCACCTATTATAAAATGCCAGGGCTTCCCCAGTAGCTCAATGGTAAAAGAATTTTCCTACAATGCAGGAGACATGAGTTCAATCCCTGGGTTGGGAAGCTCCTCTAGAGAGTGAAATGGCAACCCACACTAGTATTCTTGCCTGGGAAATCCCATGGATAAAGGAGCCTGGCAGTCTACAGTCTATGGGGTCGCAAAGAGTTGGACACAACTTAGCATGCACACACATACATGCACACAGTGAATGACATCTACCTATATCACTTTGCAAATGTGAAAGGATATCCAATAAATTTCTAGACTTACTTGAAATTACTCGGTCAAGGATGTATACATTTGTGATTTTAGCAGATACTGCTGGAGACTTTTACATTACCACTTCCCTGCTCCACTCCCTAAGCAGTTGAGAATTGTTGCAGTGTAATGACAGATGTTACTTACTGACAATGGCAATGCTTGTTCTCCATGTTAACAGTGTGGAGGCAGAAAAAATAGAATCATCACACCCCCTCAACTTCTTTTGGGCAGTATTTCTGATTTATGAAGGAGAGAATCCATTTGACCAGGCTTGTCATGTCCAGCCAAGCCTCAAGGTCTCCCAGAGTCACTAGCCTAGGGTTGTTTACCAGCCGTGGGTCACATGCTCAACTAGAATTCAGTCTTGTGGCTTAGGGTCAGTCTGATGAGCCTGGGGCTGCCTCTCCAGCAGGGGTTGTGGACAGAAAAGGGTCTCTTCAGAAGGAGCCTCAGCAGGCAGATACTGGAATTAGGACATCTACAGGGTGACGTAATCCCAGTTTTCCCATGAGGGTCCCAAGTTAGGTCTATGGTTTGGCATCATTACCAACAGTTTGGTTAAAAATGCCCCAGTTTGTACTATAACTTACTAATATTGAATAAAGTCGGACAGTGCTGTTCATATTATGTTGAAAGGAGCCTGGGGTTTGTAAAGGTGCCTGGGAAGAGACTTTAAGAGGGAAAGGGAGATGCCAACCAGGTGGGATTAGGGCCCCATTGCCACTGTCTGATGTGACTGAGAATTTAAGCTTGTAATAAATAAGCATATTTCTATCTAATAGGAGTTAGACGGTTCTCAAAACTTAAATCACTTATCCTGTCTCTCCTGACACATGTGTGCTACTGGGCATTTTCTCCACCAGAATAGATCCTTGAAAACCTTTCAAGACAGTAATCTCTTGACCTCTGCAGATATAATATCTGCACTTACCTAGTGATTTGACAGTGCAGATGGGGCCCGGCCTTAAACTAATGGGCCACTCGTGGCTATTAACAGGAGCTTCCTTAGCAGTACTTTCACCCCACGTGGAGTCAGAACGTGGAGCCTGGTCTAGGTGAGAGAACGGGAGAGAGTGACACTCTGAGTTCAGTTCAAAGATGCTACACTTTGATTTACTTCCAAAGCAGGATGTAAGCAGTGCAAAGGATAGACATGAGGTAAGGCAGATACAGCTGTCTATTGCCTCCTTTGTTTTTCACAGAGTCATCATAAATTTGTTCGTCTTGGCAGCCTGAAGAGACTGAGATGTCTGGGAGGTCAGGGGAGCCCAGAGGTGTGGGCTCAATATCTTTCCTACCTCCAGACACGTTAGCAACCAGAAACAATTTATGCTACCATATAAGGCAAAAATGTAGTTACTCAGTAAGCCATTTCATGCAGGCTTATGTCCAGATTCCAGACCTTGAAATGCTTGCTGTGCCCAGCCTGGGGCAGTTGCTCCTTATCTACACCTGGGCGGCAGGGTGTAGGAGTTTTCCACTTATTTTGTAGGCAGGCCCGGCCTTGGTCTACCACAAACATATTTAGCCTTTAAGTTCTCAAACAAACTCTTGGCCTTCTCCTGAATTAACACAGGCTAAAGGACATCTGTGTTGATTCTGATCATCTATCTCTGTGGGCAAGGCTTTCCATTTTGTTAATCACTGTGCCTCATCTCTTGCTGATTACCCTTGATTGCAAAAGCCCAGTTCTTCAATTGCTGCCTGATTCTCTTTGTCCTTCAGAACTATTCCTTCTGGGAAACAACTCATCCCTTACACACATGCAACTCTCATCATTTTCTCCTCATTTAAAATCTTTATTCTTTCTACTTTGGTTTCCATCACAGCTATTTGCTTCTTCTTACCAGCTCTTCCAACAGTCCCATGGTCTTTGTACTCTCTGGACAAGACAGAGTCAAGAGGGTTTATAAAGTACCCCCACATCTATGCACGATCACAGCAAACATGGCAGTGACTAAAAAATGGCCACTGACAACTGATAATGTCATTAGCCTGTACCATGCTGGACAGATGAAATTTTGCTATGGAGCATAGTTTTGTTTAAATCTATGAAAGTACATTGGTTTAAGCTTCTTAAATAAGGTAGTTTCCTTTCCTCTTTCTCCTGTTTCACTTCTTTCTTCCTTTTCTCAACCTCTCAAACAAAGATAGCTTAAGATCTTTTGTGGAGTCCAAAGAAGCTGATTATGGCTTGAAGGATGGAAAGAAAATGAGTAAAATGGCCAGTGAAAACAGGGAGGCTGCAAAAATAAAAAGGAAGAAGGGTGGAGTAGATCACTGCTAACTTGGATCTCCTACATGTCCATAAAGTTAGAATTTAATTTGTATCAGTTTGCAAAAACAAACACAGGTCCAGCTCCACCCTGCCAGCCCCTCCCAACAGGGAAATATTATATTATAGAAGGAATTATACTAAAAGATGATTATATTTTCCACACACCACTATTAGGCTTGGCTTTCTGACTTGCTTTGACTAAGGAAATATGAGTAGAAGGGACACGTGACTTTTAAAAGCGATTGCATAGTTCTGCCATTGCTTTTCTCTCTGCTCTAAAATGACCAGTGTGTCACAGGTAGTGATTACTCCTTCAGTCCAAGTCCCAAAATAAAAGTGACATGGAATAGAACATGAATGAGAAATTAAATCAAAAAACAACTTTTGTTGTAGTAAACCACTAGACTATCAGGATTTCATGTTATTGCAGTATAATGTACCTTGACCTAATTGAAGAGACATTCATTCCAGAAGGCAGAGAGGGCAGAAGTCGGGATGTGGGAGGAGTAATACAAGTCACAGAGATTGTGGCACAACGAGACAGGAGATTTAGGTGCCAGTCAGACATCAAGAAAACCTCCAATGAGAACAATATAGGCTCTGACAGGAAGAGCCAGGATCAGTTCAGTTCAGTTCAGTCGCTCAGTTGTGTCCGACTCTTTGTGACCCCATGGACTGCAGCATGCCAGGCTTCCCTGTCCACCACCAACTCCCAGAGCTTGCTCAGACTCTTGTTCATCGAGTCAGTGAGGCCATCCAACCATCTCATCCTCTCATCCCCTCTCCTGCCTTCAGTCTTTCCCAGCATCAAGGTCTTTTCAAATGAGTCAGTTCTTCGCATCAGGTGGCCAAAGTATTGGAGCTACAGCTTCATAATCAGTCCTTCCAATGAATATTCAGGACTGATTTCCTTTAATATGGACTGGTTGGATCTCCTTGCAGTCCAAGGGACTCTCAAGAGTCTTCTCCAACACCACAGTTCAAAAGCATCAATTCTTCAGCACTCAGCTTTCCTTATAATCCAACTCTCACATCCATACATGACTACTGGAAAAACCATAGCTTTGACTAGATGGAACTTTGTTGGCAAAAGAATGTCTCTGCTTTTTAATATGTTGTCTAGGTTTGTCATAGTTTTTCTTCCAAAGAGAAAGAGTCTTTTTATTTCATGGTTGCAGTAACCATCTGCAGTGATTTTGGAGCCCCCCAAAATAAAGTCTGTCAGTGTTTCCATTGTTTCCCCATCTATTTGCCGTAAAGTGATGGGACCAGATGCCATGCTCTTAGTGTTTTGAATGTTGAGTTTTAACCCAGCTTTTTCACTCTTCTCTTTCACTTTCATCAAGAGGCTCTTTAGTTCCTCTTCACTTTCTGCCATAAGGGTAGTGTCATCTGCATATCTGAAATTATTGATATTTTTCCTGGCAATCTTGATTCCAGCCTGTGCTTCCTCCAGTCCAGCGTTTCTCATGATGTACTCTGCATATAAGTTAAATAAGGTGACAATATGCAGCCTTGACGTACTCCTTTTCCTATTTGGAACCAGTCCATTGTTCCATGTTCGATTCTAACTGTTGCTTGTTGACCTGCATACAGATTTCTCAGGAGGCAGGTAAGGTGGTCTGGTATTCTCATCTCTTGAAGAATTTTCCACAGTTTATTGTGATCCACACAGTCAAAGGCTTTACCATAGTCAATGAAGCAGAAGTAGATGTCTTTCTGGAATTCTCTTGTTTTTTCTATGATCCAACAAATGTTGGCAGTTTGAGCTCTGGTTCCTCTGCCTTTTCTAAATCCAGCTTGAACATCTGAAAGTTTTCAGTTCACATACTATTGAAACCTAACTTGGAGAATTTTGAACATTACTTTGCTAACATGTGAAATGAGTGCAATTGTGTGGTAGTTTGGACATTCTTTGGCATTGCCTTTCTTTGGGATTGGAATGAAAACTGACCTTTTCCAGTCCCATGACCACTGCTGAGTTTTCCAAATTTGCTAGTATATCAAGTGCAGCACTTTTATAGCATCATCTTTTAGGATGCCTCAACACCTAGTCCTTAGGTTAATTGGCCTGTCTTGCAGCAAGCAGACCAAACTTGGAATTGTTTTATGTGTGTTGTCAACATTGTTGCTGAGATAAATAACTCCTGCCTGTACCAGATACAGAATATGAGGTCACAGTCATACATACAGCCTAGCTCTCTGGGATGCAGGGGGGCAGTATGGTTCTCAGAGCATCACCATCACCTGGAAACTTGTTGAAATGCAAATTCTTGGGCCTCATCCAACACCTACTGAATTTAAGATTCTGGTAGTGGGGCTCAGTGATCTGTGCTTTAACAAGCCCTCCAGGGATTTGATTTACATTTAAATTTGAGAACCACTGCCTTAGTGGAATCAGTTGGAATAACAAGCATGTAGTCTTTTTCTCAAGGCACATCTTAATAGCCCCAGACTAAGACTCAGATCAATGCCACACCCTCCTGAGTTTATTAAATGATCATCCACTCCAGGTTGCCAGCAGGCCTCACTATCTTCATGTATCTCAAAGTGGAGGAAGTGATGGGTAGGGCTCAGGCCTCCTTATAGTGTTGTATTGAGCACCTTAGCTAGCATCTCTTGGGCCTATCCAGCTTGGATCTAGGTCAGCTTTGGGAGACATAGACAAATATAACTTTCACTGATCTCTTGTCTCCTTTTGCATAATGTCCACATAAGACTAAAGAGGCCATTGATGAAATCTCACTCTGAGGTCAATATTATCTCCATTTCCACACAAGAAAACAGGGCTGTGGAAACTTTAATAACTTGCCACAGCCATAAGGTTAGTAAATGATGGAGTTGGATTTTAAATCTAGTCAAACATCAGAATACACTGGGAACTTGTTTGGAACATTCCCAGGTGCATACTTTAAGAATCCTGCTCTGAAAAATACTATCTACACTGATTTAACAGCAAATGTCAAAAGTGCCCTACTGTTGCATTAACCTGTTGTCACCAGTCATTTGCTTTCCAAAATAAGGCAATTGACTCAAACATTAATAAAAGAAGATATATTGATAATTCTAACTTCAGTATAGACATATTGTTATTTCTCTTAAACTATTTGCTCGGTAAAATTTCTGCCAAACTTAAGGGCAAGAGATGTTGACCTCTGCTGAACTCCAAGCTTTACACAGCTCCCCTGGGATATCTAATAGGCCACTCACACTGAACATGTACAAACAGAACTCTTCATTCCTCTTCCACAAACACTTGCTTCCCTGATCCTTCCTATCTCAGTAAACACACCATAGTAGTGGTCAAGCCAAAATCTCAAGTGTCATTTTTCATTCCTCCTTATCCCATATATGTCTACCTCATCAGCATGTCCTCCAAAATGTATTCTATAACTATATACTTTTCCATTGCTACTGCTACCACCTTGTCCAAGCCAATCAAAATTCCTTCCCATGGCTCTGAAAGGCCTCATAGGATCCAGCCCCTGATGATTCCCTGACCTCATCTCCTCCATGCTCACCCTTGCTCACCTTCCTCTGCCCCTCTGGCTACCTTTCTGTTCTTTACCAGGGCTGTCTCTGTGGCTCTTTGCTGCCATAGGGCAGCAATGCTGTTCCCTCTATCTGCAAACTTCTTTCTTGGAATCTTCACTTGACTATCCAAGATATCAGCTTTCAGTTCTCAGAGCAAATGTCAATTCCTAAGAAAAACCTTCTGTAACCACCCTATCTGAAGCAGTGCATCTCTACCCCATCACAGTACCCAGTTTATTGCCTTCACGGAGATTCAGAACATGCACCTCCAAATACACTGCTTTGGTGTATTTATTATTTTGAGCTGAAGACAATTGAGAAACAGCAGATGCAGCAAGGGCTCTCTGCTCTTCACCCTTTCTACCTAAAAGCATGGCATAAATTTCCAGTGAAAAAAATGCCCCCTTGGTATCAGAAAAAATAAAACATTCTTATCTGGAGATGAATTGATACCAAGATAAATCTGCATAAATAAATCTTATTATAATAAACTTTCCCTTCCATTAGGTCCTCTCATATTTTTCCTAGTCACATTTTCACAATTTACTACCTCTAGAAACCTAAACCCTTTCCTTTTCTAGTTACTTTTCCACAATTTATCACTCTTTGTTAAAATGGTGTATAAGCCCCCGTGTCTCACTGCTTCTTTAGGGTTTTTTTACCTCTTTCCTCTTTAAAGCCCCCATACCATATAAAAATATGAACATCAGATAAAGTGTGTATGCTTTTCTGCTACTTAATCTGTCATTTGTCAGACAGGTCCAAGCTACAGATCATAAGACAGTAGAGGAAGAGTTTTTCCTCTATGATTGCACTTATCTACCAAAATCTATATTGTTTATCCTGGAGTTGGTCATGGACACGGAGGCCTGGGTGTGCTGCAGTCCATGGGGTTGCAAAGAGTCGGATACGACTGAGCAGTTGAACTGAACTGAGCTGATGTTTTGTTCAATGTCATCCCCACTAAAATGAAAGTTCAGTGAAGATAGGAAATTATTTGCTCTGTTTACAATCATATCTATAGGCTTAGCACGTAGTCATGCCCCATGAATGAGTCTCTACAGAGGGGATATAGTTTAAGTCCCAGGAAGAGTGAGATATTTGAGAGAGAATATTGATGGGAAAGTCCCACTAACTGGCCACCACCAATAGAACTGTTTGTTTCTGGTCCTCAGCACAAGCTACTACCCTAATAGAGCATTTACTAAATGCTCAGGCAACAGAGCTAGTTTAAAGAGAGAAGACAACTGTGAAGATTTGAAGGAGGACAAAGTAAATGGCCAGGAAAGAGCACTGTAAGGTACACAGTAAGAAATCTAAAAGCAGGAAAAATACCAAAGAACAAAAGCTTTATTTTAAAAAGCAGTTTTAGCAAACAATCCTAGGGAAAGAAAACGGACGGAGCAGCAGGTGGATACCATCAGGGAGAGAAAGCAGCAAAAAGAGAAAGACAAACACAGAGAGGGGATGGAGAGAAATTAGATAGTAACCCATATTCTGTTCAACAGTGAATTCAGACTAACTCAAGTTTGAAGCAGGGATGTTTGCTGGGTTGACAGTGATAACAACCCTCCACCAATAGTGGGTTTGCCCAGGTTTATCACAGTCTCTGATGGCCCATGATGGCCTCTTGAGGTTTCATGTGCCTCCTGACCCTTCCCATGAAGAGCCTGCTGTGGTTGATCTGAGGTGCCGCTACTAGAATGACAAATTAATAGAAATTTATGTAGTGTGTGCTGCTGCAGTGATGCATCTTCTCTGGCAATTGCTAGTTTATTAGCCATGAAGTACCTATAAAGTGTTTGTGTAGGAAAGTATCAAAGCAGAAAATGAAGTGATTAAAAAAATTTTTTTTTAATTTATTTGGCTGCACTAGTCTTAGTTACAGCACACAGGGTCTTCAATCTTCATTGCAGCATCTTTTTTTTTAGTTGCAGGATGCAGAATTTAGCATGTGGGATCTAGTTCCCTAGGCAGGGATTCCAGAGATTGAACTCAGGCCACCTGCATTGGAACCTCAGAATCTTAGCCACTGGACCACCAGGGAAGTCTGAAATGACTTTTTAAAACATGAACTTTTGTTCCTGTTTGGAAAGGTATAAGGTGTTACAGACATAGACACACACTACTGAGAGCTTCATAAACTGACATAGAGACTGTTCTAAATAATCATTTCTGCTTTAAGCTAATATTGTAGGAAAATTTTGTGTTTCTTTTTAAAAATTGGTTTTTAGAAAAGGAATGTCACAAGGGAAATTATAAATAGAAAATTGTGCAAAAATAAATTTGATGATAAGTTCTCCCCTTGTCAAAATAGGCCTGGGATAAAAGGAAATGAATTTGAAGAGATTTTAAATTGCATCATCTCTTTCTCTCTAATCCATTTTCACATCATTTGATGTCACTAATGTCACTATATTATTAGTGTAGTGGAATTAGTATCAAACAGCCCTATATTTGCATTCTAACTCTAGTTAGTAGACCCTTGCTGGGTGAGTCACATAATCTCTCTGAGCCAAGTTTTTTTCATCTATAAAATGGTGACCATAGGATTGGTAAGGATAATGTAAGATAATATGTATAAAACATCTGGTACAAAGCAGTGTGCTATGCACAGTCCTAGTGATTATTACTAATTACATTCATATAATAAATGTTTATCATGTGCCTTTGGTAAGGTAGGCATTGTTCTAGGTGCTAGGGATAAATATCAGGGCTACCTGTGGGATTTTATACAGATCATACACAAAGCAAATCCATAGACCATCATTCAAAAGAATACTGTACCTGTGAGCTAGGAGCATACAATCTTGGGAACCATACTTTGTTATTCCAACAGTGGAAATGGGTAAATCTTACACTCTCATGAAAGGAATAATATTTATTATTATGGCTTTACATTTTATAAAATCCCTCTCATTCGTTCACCCTAAGAGTAGCTATTTAATAAACCAATAAGTGGTATTTAAGCAGTTACCAAATATTTAGTGCTATGCTAGGTGGAATAGGCAATGTAGAAGTAAGAGGGCTTGCCTTATATCTGAAATTAAGCAGTTTCAAATTCAGTTGAGAAGTCGAGATACAAAAAATGGGGACAGATTATATTTAAGTACTAATTTGCACAAGATACTTAAGTACAGACAGATCTCACCTTGCTTCAGTGTAGAATGTAAAAATGACTATGCAAGCTGAAGCCGTACCAAGTGATCTTCTTAATCAATCAGAAATATTATGATTATTCCAAGACATTTAAAATTTTCTCTGGAAACATTAAAAATCCTCTTAAGTCTCCTCTTAAATGTATAGGAAAAAGAAAAAAGTAGTAAATACTGACAGTCTGTAAACTATAAAGCATTAGAAATATTGAGGATTAAAGTATTTTATTTCTTTGTGAAAGCCACATCAAGAGTAGTTTCAACTGTACTTATAGTCTTATCATATAACTTGCTATAAATCTTTTCCATGCATTGGCAAAATTGTCATTTCTTTCTAAGTTTGGATCAGTTTCCAACATTTTATCCCTTGCATGTTCGCTGTTGTGAAATGTCTCCAAGAGCTTTTTCAATATGACGTCTTTTCCTGGATTCACTTCCTCTGGGACATCGTCACCCTTTCATCACAACCACTTTCCTCTTTAATGTCATTAGTTTGTTCACTAAGTGCCTCTGGCTGCACATGGAGAAGGGCTCACACTGCAGCAATGCCAATATCACCACAGTCTGTTATTTCTTCTATAATTCCATTCACACTGGATTCAGATTTTACTTCCAGCATTCTCTCTTTCTGTACTTGGCTGAGCTTTCCTCATTGTTGATCAATTCCCTCTTCTGGTTAACCATTTCTGTAAAATGTCACAGAGGTTTATCTCTGCAAGACAAGGAAGCAGGGCAACTGCACACTTTGCTATCTCTGTGATAACAAACAAATCTGGGTGAACTGAATAACAGATGCTAGGTGGCCATACAGGCTTTGGAGGAAGTGATGTGATTAGTCATGGATCGTGATGTACATCTGTTATTTACATAGTGATTGGTGCGCTGAAGTGTTAGGAACAAAGTTTGTACTTTATGCACTTGCTGCTGCTGCTGCTAAGTCGCTTCAGTCATGTCCTACTCTACGTGACCCCATAAATGGCAGCCCACCAGGCTCCCCCGTCCCTGGGATTCTCCAGGCAAGAACACTGGAGTAGGTTGCCATTTCCTTCTCCAGTGTATGAAAGTGAAAAGTGAAAGTGAAGTCGCTCAGTCGTGTCCAACTCTTAGCGACACTATGGACTGCAGCCCACCAGGCTCCTCTGTCTGTGGGATTTTCCAGCAAGAGTACTGGAGTGGGGTGCCACTGCCTTCTCCAACCGTAGAGCATGCCGAGTAAGATATGAACTGTGTTATTGTGGGCCTAGTATTATTAATTAATGTGTAATAGCTGAAATCCACACATATCAAAACCATGTAAAAGACCTCCTATTCTACGTATCTTTGTTAGATTTCAGAGTATATCAATAGGAAAATATGTTCTCATGATAGAAAGCTATCTCATATGTTATAACCAAATTGGATTAAACATGAAAGGTTAAGGGTAATACATGAAAGCAAAGTGTTAAACATGTACCTTAACATAAATAAAGCTAATAAATCTCTACTAAGTCACAGATTAGTACACCTAGTATAGAGTGCCATGGCACCAGAGGCCAGAGTTCAGTGGTTGGTGGTGTTTTCTCACACTTTATTCCACCTTTTTTTTCTCTTCTATTTTTACCTTTTTGTCTTCCTTTTCTCCTAGTTGAAATTCGGATACAATTAAATGTAATATATTTTATTGATAATAGCAACACAGAACCTAATTTATATAAGTGCTATAGCTCTCTATCTCCCTCCTCCTTTTTACCCTTCTACTTGATCTTTCTATCTGTGTATAAGCACCCAGATAATGTTTTTCTACTCATAATCATGATGAAGTCATTATGAAGTAGTGGAAAGTGGAATGATTTTTTTCATGTTCATATCTGTACTATGTGTAGTGTTCAAATTCTTCATGACAAGGATTGATGAACATGTTAAAAGCAGTAGCATTTTTCCTCAAAATCAAAACAATGAAATTTGAATGCATTGTTAAAAATAACTGAAGGAAATCTAGAATTTTCCTCACTGGCCAAGCAAAATTTATAAGAATTTTTCTGAGGCAGGCACAATTTGGCATTTTTACTGGGAAAATAGGTACTTGATCTTTTCCTCTGTACTCATATTATGAACTTGATTCTTCTTAAAGGGAACTGACAATAGCCATGGGTCTTCCTAGAAAACAATCAACTGCTTATTCTTTAACTCTCTCTGGTCTGCTAAAAGTTATTCCTCTACTATAAAGATCTTACCAAATTTTTTGTTGTTGTTGATAAAATTGTAAACTCCACGAGAACAGGGACCATATCTTCATTCTTGTACATAGGCACTGATAAATATTTGTGGGTATAAAAGTTTAAAAATTTTTTTCTTAAAGTATAAAATCAGTGCTTTGCTATGTTAAGAGTAAAGAGCTGGTTTAAAAGTCTGCCTAAAATTTTGTTTTGTTTGGTTTTCAAACTCAGAGCTTTCCAGTTCAGGACTGTCAACCTTCCCAGACTGTATAGAGAGGCTGAAGATTCTAGGAAAACACTCAGGTTTACATTCAAATATTATGTAATCATCAATGTGGTGGTGGTTTAGTTGCTAAGTTGTGTCTGACTCTTGCAACACGGTGGACTATAGCCTGCCAGGCTCCTCCATCCATGGAATTCTCCAGGCAAGAATACTGGAGTAGGTTGCCATTTCCTTCTCCAGAGGATCTTCCTGACTTAGAGCTTGAACCCAGGTCTCCTGCATTGCTGGCAGATGATTTACCGACTGAGCTATGAGGGAAACCCAATCATCAATAGTAAGTGAAAATGAGAGAGAAGCCATCTGAGTCTGTTTTACATTCCTTTAAATTTTGCTTCAAATAACACTTTTTTATAGTAAAACATATTAGTGTTTATTATTAATACATTTATATAGAATAGCTACGTGTTTCTAGCACACTTTTTTTCCCCTAAACTCTAGTTGACAGATGGGCTTTGTGCTTTTGTCCTTGGTTGAGGAGATCAATTAAAAAAAGAAGAAGAACAAACACCTAGTTACACTGTATTCTCAACCTTACTATGGATAAAATCAGGATTGAGGTTTTTTAAATCTGTTTCTCTTCTTTACATTACCTCCTGGGAGTTCTGCTTCTCTGTTAGCCTCAATTTTTATTGACACAAAGAGTAGTTCTAAACCTCTCTCTTCCCCTGCTCTGTCACCTCCAAAGCCTCTTTAATTTTATATTTTATGTTGTTTATAAAAGATGTCTCATGATCCCCTAAGAGTTAGTATCTTGATAGAATTCTCTCCCTTCTTAATCACCAAGGTCACTTCCAACTCTGACACATGAGAGTCCCTCACAACAGTTTTTCTCATCTGGTTGTTCTGATTAGTCTCAATTTGTTCTGTTTAGAGTTCGTGATAACTGCTTCCTCCCCTTCATTTCCACCACTCCTGAATGAATCCTAATCCTTCTTATGCCTGGATTGTCCAACAGTCTCTACCCAGAGCCCCTGACCCCAACCCAGTCTGCAGTCAGGAGGCAGAACAGACTCTCAGCTACCATTTTCATCCTTGTTCTGCCCGCTGGAATCTACAGCAATTCCCTAAAATTAACTGCATTTTATCAGCTTCCACTTAAGAGTTCCATTATCTACCTCCTTTTCTTATCAAATTATGCTACTTTCTTGTTGAAAACTGAGCATTTATAATCAAATTACACTGCTTCTCTATGGGAAACCTCATTTCACTCCAGACTCCTTACCAAGGCCTAATAAAGTGTCTGCCTATCTTTCTGACCTTGTTTCCTACTGTGCTTGTCACAGTTCACTTGTTTCTTTCTGTTCCTTCTTGCCCAAAGCCCTTTGCACTAGCTTTTCCCTCTGATGTGAAAGTTCTCTGCCCAGATCACTGTATGACTGGCTTTTTCTCATCATTTGGACTCAGTCAGCAACTGCTGATTCCTCAGAGAAGTCTTCCCTGATCATCCCATCTAATGTGCATTCTCTGCTGCTACTGTCACATTGTTTAGTTTTATTTTATTCATAGTACTTTATATCATTTTTCACTTGTTTATTACCTGTCTGTGCCAATGGAAAAACCAGTCCACAAAAAACCAGGACCTTGGCTCTCTTGTTTACTGCAAGGCCTAGAACAGTGCCTAGCACACAGTTGCAGCTCAAGAAGTATTTCTTGAATGAATGGTAGTGACATGATTTTTACCCCCTAATTAAATCAAGCCATTCTCTGTGCTGTCTTGCCTGTCCATTTACAAATTCTTAATCAAGAATTTTCTTTATTATGTTCCCTTCTACTGAATTCCCCTATTGTTCCTTCTTATGAATTTGTATTAATCACTTCCTTCAAGATCTAGTGGGCTTCCCTGGTGGCTCAGAGGTTAAAGTGTCTGCCTCCAATGCGGGACACCCAGGTTTGATCCCTGGGTCGGGAAGATCCCCTGGAGAAGGAAATGGTAACCCACTCTAGTATTCTTGCCTTGAGAATCCCATGGACGAAGAATCCCATGGACGGAGAATCTCATGGACGGAGAAGCCTGGTAGGCTACAGTCCATGGGGTCACAAAGAGTCCGACTTAACTTTTCAACTTTCATTAACTTTCAAGATCTAGCACAAATGCCGCTTGCAAAAACCCTTCTCAAATTCTTCCTGCCATGAGCATTCTATTACTTCTCTCCCATAAATTCACCCTATGGTTTTCATATCATCTTGTGCTTTAAAAAATATATCAATGTGTTGCTTTTTAACTGCAATTTGTGTGTGTGCGTGTGTGTGTGTGTGTGTGCCTTTTGAAGTCATCTAAAATTGTTTTCCTGTTGAAAGAAGGTGTAGTTAAGTGATGGAAGCTTTGGAATGGGAGTCCTAGAGAACAATTTCAGGCCACTTTGAACAGGCTACTTCCCACATCTATAAAATGGAAGAGTTAGTCTAGAACAAACGTGTTAGTCTAGTTAGTCTAGAACAAAATGGCAGCCTACAGGTTGAATGAGACGCATGCATGTGTTTCATCTGGCCTGAGGGAAAGTTCAAATTAGTTGGCAATGTTAAAAAATTGGGAAATTTTTGGAGAACTTGGAATTCTACCCTCTCTGGAAAAAAAAGAAGAAAAAGAAATCAACAGATGGGGCAATAAGAAGCCTATATTTCTACATGGGAACAAATCCCCTGAGAAGGAAAGTGACTATCCCTTAACACAGGGCAGGAACTCTCTGATGTGACATGGTGCCCTAGTTGCCTGATACTTCACTTGTTTACGCTGTCTGTTAAGAGTGTGAATATATAACCTCAAGATTGTATCAACTCTGAGGTCCCTTCTAACTCTATACATCTATCAGTTCAGTTCAGTTCAGTCGCTCAGTCATGTCTGACTCTTTGCGATCCCATGAATCTCAGCACACCAGGCCTCCCTGTCCATCACCAACTCCCGGAGTTCACTGAAACTCATGTCCATTGAGTCGGTGATGCCATCCAGCCATCTCATCCTCTGTCGTCCCCTTCTCCTCCTGCCCCCAATCTCTCCCAGCATCGGGGTCTTTTCCAATGAGCCAACTCTTCACATGAGGTGGCCAAAGTACTGGAGTTTCAGTTTTAGCATCAGTCCTTCCAATGAACACCCAGGACTGATCTCCTTTAGGATGGACTGGTTGGATCTCCTTGCAGTCCAAAGGACTCTCAAGAGTCTTCTCCAACACCACAGTTCAAAAGAATCAATTCTTCAGCATTCAGCTTTCCTACAGTCCAACTCTCACATCCATACATGACCACTGGAAAAACCATAGCCTTGACTAGACAGACCTTAGTCGGCAAAGTAATGTCTCTGCTTTTGAATATGCTATCTAGGTTAGTCATAACTTTTCTTCCAAGGAGTAAGCGTCTTTTAATTTCATAGCTGCAGTCACCACCTGCAGTGATTTTGGAGCCCCCCAAAATAAAGTCTGACACTGTTTCCACTGTTTCCCCATCTATTTCCCATGAAGTGATGGGACCAGCTGACATGATCTTTGTTTTCTGAATATTGAGCTTTAAGCCAACTTTTTCACTCTCCTCTTTCACTTTCATTAAGAGGCTTTTTAGTTCCTCTTCACTTTCTGCCATAAGGGTGGTGTCATCTGCATATCTGAGGTTATTGATATTTCATCTGGCAATCTTGATTCCAGCTTGTGCTCCCTCCAGCCCAGCGTTTCTCATGATGTACTCTGCATATAAGTTAAATAAGCAGGGTGACAATATACACCCTTGACATACTCTTTCCCCTATTTGGAACCAGTCTGTTGTTCCATGTCCAGTTCTAACTGTTGCTTCCCGACCTGCATACAGATTTCTCAAGAGGCAGGTCAGGTGGTCTGGTATTCCCATCTCTTTCAGAATCTTCCACAGTTTATTGTGATTCACACAGTCAAAGGCTTTGGCATAGTCAATAAAGCAGAAATAGATGTTTTTTTGGAACGCTCTTGCTTTTTCAATGATCCAGCTGCTGCTGCTGCTGCTAAGTAGCTTCAGTTGTGTCCAACTCTGTGCGACCGTTGGTTGGCAATTTGATCTCTGGTTCCTCTGCCTTTTCTAAAACCAGCTTGAACATCTGGAACTTCACGGTTCATGTATTGCTGAAGCCTGGCTTGGAGAATTTTGAGCATTACTTTACTAGTGTGTGAGAATTCTAGATAAATATATCTTATCTCTCTACCAAGACTTGAAGTTCTTGAAGGATAGTGCCTGGTTCTTTTTCTTTGCTTATGCAGATTATAGTGCTCGGATAAAGCAGATGCTTAAAAGTTGTTTGTTGAATGTTAAATTTAGTTATATATACAAATATGCAGTAAAAACCAAATACCACCTAATAAAAACTTTATTACAAATGTTTGTTTGGCTTTTATAAAGAAAGACATCATATCAAATGCAATTAAAATACTAACACAGAGTTTATATGATATGGGTAATTTAACTCTGGACAGATATCAACCAGATATGAAGTTTCAGGTAGGCAGGAGGAAGGAAATGTCTCTCAGTCTCCTTTGTCTGTATGTAACTCCCACTAACAGTTCATTGTAGTTCTGCAGGTGCATCAAGAGCAGATGGTACTCAAGAGATGAAAAAATATTGCTATTTGCCCTCCCAAGTAACAATCATGTGTTCAACAGCTGGGACTTGCTGAGACCCTCATTTGTTATAATACCAATTATTACCTTTGCTGTATTCCCACTAAACCACAAAATATTTGGCATAGTTCAAGACCACCATATTTAATAAATCCCTGTATTCTTTCTGCAAAAATCCATTAACTTTTAAGGGAAACACATCACACTAAAATATTTTCCGTGGATTAACAGCAATAGATATTAGAGTCCACACCCAGGTTGGGCCATATATGGTACACTGAAGTAAATAGAAGTGTTGAATCTATTACTGAGGGCAGATTTGGTGCCAGGGTTGTCAAAGACTATATTCTGAACACTTTCTTCTCAATTTTTTCTATTTCCTACTATTAATATAAAGAGTACTCATAAATGACATAAATATTTCATTTGAAAAAAGACTGCATTACTCAAAAATGTCTACAGTAACAAAAGACGTAGTTGATACTGAGCCATTCCCGTTAATACCAGAATAAGTCTTTTTTATGAAGTCTGAATAATTGTAATATTTGGAAAATATTTTAGAAATTTACATTTATTTGGAACATTATATTCTAAAGAATTAAAAGACAAAAACGCTAATTAAAAATGTCAACAGTTAATTTGAGCTATTTTAACCTCTATCATGTGTACAGGGACTGAGTTGGTGTGTACTTTTATACTATCTATGAAAATGTGGCTTAATAAGTAAATGAATAATATAAATAATATTTGAAAGGAAGCATTTACTTACCAAAGAAAGTAATTTGTCTTCCAGCACTTGAGATTTCTTTTATTTATAAAGCATTCTATTCAAAGTATAGGCAAGACCAGACCTTCTTGGATATGCTCATTATTTTTATCTATTTACCAAATCTAGGTCTTAACTGCCAGTACTTGTTAGTCATTTTTCTGGTTACTGTATGTACTTGAAAGTAATAAAGCTGCATTTCCTTCAAAATGGCCTAGTTGGTCCAAATTAGTGAGTTTTTCTGTATGTATTTGTATTTGGGTTTGGATAATTTTCATCTTTCACTGATATCTAAACCATTGCAAATTACACAGTTTACATATTAAAGAAATCTAGTTGCACCCAACAGTGAAAAGTAGAGTAGAAGAAATGTTTTGCAATCTGTGTGATTTTAACCTTGCTGAGTCTTGTTTATAAAATGGGGGTGATAGTATCTATTTCCTAGGGATGTTTCGAGATAAAGATAATAGAGATAAAGCAAGCATTCTCTCAGTAAACAAGGTCCATGTTATCACAATCATTCCTAATATGTGTTGAAGATCCTATGTAATAAATTATGCATTTTCTAATTTATCCTGCATTATTCCCATTTTAGGGCTTCCCTGGCGGCTCAGAGGTTAAAGCATCCGCCTCCAATGTGGGAGACCTGGGTTCGATCCCTGGGTCGGGAAGATCCTCTGGAGAAGGAAATGGCAACCCACTCCAGTATTCTTGCCTGGAGAATCCCCTGGACGGAGGAGCCTGGTTGGCTACAGTCCACGGGGTCGCCAAGAGTCGGACACGACTGAGCGACTTCACCTTCATTCCCATTTTGGACTTCCCAGGTAGTGCTCGTGGTAAAGAACTCTCCTGCCAATGCAGGAGACACAGGAGACGCAAATTCGATCCCTGAGTCAGGAAGATCCCCTGGAGGAGGAACACTCAAGTATTCTTGCCTGGAGAATTCCATGGACAGAGGAGCCTGGAGGGCTACAGTCCCTAAGGTCACAAAGAATCGAACATGACTGAAGAGACAGCACACATGCATGCATTCCCATTTTGCAGGTAAAGCCACTAAGGCTCAGAGAATTAAGAAACAGATCATGCATGTTGAAGAGCATCTTCCTTTTGGCTTTGCTTGTAAACTAGGTTAACAAGGCACTATTTTGCTACAAAAACAAACTTAGAAATTAACCAGCACAGCATCAATGGTCACTGGTGAGTAGTGACTGCAGTTCTGAGACTGGTTTTCATAAACACTTTGTAGAAGCAGCCTCAGTATTTTGAGGCTATACCCATTGCAGGGAATATGCATCATCCCCTATCCACCCCCTCCTCCACACTCGGACACTCTCCATTATGAATTGAGTCCTCAGAACTTCCTGCCTCTTTACTCCCCCAGGGTTTTCAGCCACAGTCATCTCTGACATGTATTTTTACCCTCCTAG
Organism: Capricornis sumatraensis; assembly: GCF_032405125.1. NCBI lineage: Eukaryota > Metazoa > Chordata > Mammalia > Artiodactyla > Bovidae > Capricornis > Capricornis sumatraensis. Next base: position 216,920,477 of record NC_091069.1, read on the forward strand.
TCAATTGCTTTCTTAGACCCTTCTATTACTCTAGTCAATGTCTACTTCAGCACATGACTTTCCATGGTTATAGAGGAAGAAGTTGGTGTTTGGCTTGGTTTAGAAATGTTGTGCTTTCCAATTAATACCACTCCCTGACCCAGTAACTTGAGGGAGCACATGGCCCTGCGTGCAGAGGTGACTCCCCATGAAGCATTCTTTCCCTAGGATCTTTTTCCCCAGTCACTTGAGGCAGGTTAGCGGAAGGAGAGGTATGGTGGTGGTGGTGGTAACCGTAGTGATGGTGCTGGTGGTAGTGATGGTATTGGTGGCAAGTGGTGACAAGTGGTGGTGGCAAGAGTTTGTTCAACCACATCTGCATTTCACCCAACAAATATTTGTATGGACGTAGGATTTCATTCCGTTCTGATAAGTGGAACTTACCAAAGTTTCATGGTTTATCAGAAGCATATGATATTAAAATTGAAAGTTCCCAAGTAAACAGTATCTCTATTCCTCAAGTGGCATATGTCTTCATATGTTTGGTTGTATTTTTTTCCTTTAAAATTTAAACTATCTTCCACCACTTGCCTGAAACAAATGCTTTTAACAGAAGGCCAGGGAGGGAATTCCCTGGTGGTCCAGTATTGGTGTTTTCACTGCCATAGGCCCAGGTTTGATCTTGGTTGGGGAACTAAAATCCTACCAGCCCAGCTGTCAAAAATCCCCAAAACAAACAAAACGCCACAAAAAACCATAATGCCAGGGATAGCATGGATTCAGGTAATGTCTCAGTTCTTGGGAATTCTAGGTATGGTACCTATGCTAACAAGACTGTAAGCTCCTAAATGGATTCTACATATTTTATGGAAAAAGACAATATTGTACTTGTCATGTTGAGTAACTAAACAATTTAGAAGAAGAAATGTAGCTCTAAAAGATACTTTATATCAACAAAGAATTTCTGGATGTGTTTAGAGATCACAAGCTGCCCACCTAGGAGCAAAAGGTATTTCAGTGAGCTCAATCTCAGCCTTAGGAGAGACAGATAGAAGAGTAGACTAAGACCACACCCTGTGGAAAAGCCTTAGGACAGCCTCAAAACAGCACATAAAAGAACACGGATGAAGCTTGGGTAGGGTGCAGAACAAAATTTCCTGGGCTTTTTTATGGCTCTGTGTGTTCTTGCAGTCTGTGACCTCAGGGCTCCACAGCCTCCTTCCTGGTCTGTCAAAGGGAGGAATGCACCTCCTGGCCCGTGGAGACAACCTAAGCTCTGTACTATGAAACTCACAGACCCTTTGCTCTAGGTGTGGTCAAAAGAACAAAATTATTATTATAATTACTAGGCATAATTTGAGTCACTCTGCATCACATCTTCCCTAAATGTGTACCCTGGATCTACATGTTGTTACCAAGAAAAAAGATGACTGCAGGACTAGGAAAAGACTTCTGTTGAAATGATGGATTTTGCACTGTTTTGTTTTCTAGAACCTGTCTTAGTAATCACCTACAAAGCTACAATTTTGGCAACATGAGCTGGCAACCTAACCTAACGTTGCTGTATCTTGGATTATGGAAGTGTCTTTCCACATGTCCAAACCTGCCACATTCTCTTCCTACCTTCCTCCATGCTTCATCAACAATGCCTGCTTTTTTCAACCACCTGGGTCTTCATGTGCACCACTCAAATACAGCAGCCAGGAGCCAGTGTGGCCACTGAGCATGAAAAATGAAGCCAGTCTGAAGTGTACACACTGGCTCTCCAAGACTTAGTATGGAAAAAAGGAAAATATCTTATTAATAATTTTTCACATTGCTTTCAGGTTGAAATGAAAGTAATTTGGATGTATTGACTTAAAGCATGATTAAAATTAACTTCACCTTTTTCTTTTTTTTTTTTTTTAACTTTTTGACTGTGGCTAAGAAAGTTAAAAATTACAAATGTGGCTTGCCTTTTTGGCTCAGATTATGTTTCTATTCTACAGTGGTCTAAATAGTTTCTAGTCCTTTGCATTAGCCAGCTCTATTTAAGAAAAAAACATCTCCTTAGACAATAGCTTCTAAAAATGTTTAATCTCTTTATAGAAATATCAAATAGTTTCCAATGGATTATCAACTAAATTTAGGTCTCCAAACAGCCAGTGTATGTGTGAGTCGCTCAGTCGTGCCCAATTCTTTGTGACCCCATGGACTGCAGCCCACCAGGCTCCTCTGTCCATGAGATTTTCCAGGCCAAGGATACTGGAGTGGGTTGCCATTTCCTTCTCCAGGGGAACTTCCCAACCCAGGGATTGAACCCGGGTCTCCTGCACTGCAGGCAGATTCTTTACCAACTGAGCTACAAGGGAAATTTAAATCTGTTAAACTGTAGATCAAATAAGTGGTCAAGCAGTGATACTAATGCTTTTTTTGTGTCATGCACCCATATTGTTCATTGAACAAATATTTAAATCACATGCGTACTGTTTTCAAGACTACGACAGGCTCTGAAAATACAGCTGATAAATCTGAGGAAAGTTTTAGATGCTTTCTGCAGAGGAAAAAATATATATATATATTTATGTATAAATTTAATTTTAGGTTCTTGTGAATCTTCTGAAGCCCATCCATGAATCCTAAATTAATAATTTCTAAATTTGGGAATACAGTATGGGCTTCAGTGCCAGACAGATCTGGTCTTGACTACTGACTCCACTAGTTATTCAGGTGACCTTGGGCTATACTTTATTTTCTGTAAGTCCTAGTTTCCTCATTTCTAAGATGTGGAGGTTTGAACAAACAGTAGGATATAAGAAGAGTTAACATAGAGATACATAAAGGCATTCCTTTCATTGTCTTCCTAAGCACCCGACTATGTAGATGCTAAATAGATCATAAATATTATTTCTCACCTTGCCTTATGTGAGATAATGAGTCAAAAGGATGTTAGAAGATGGATTCTTCATGTCTGAATCTTCCTTTCTATGTCAAGTCCTTAAATTATGTAGCAGCCCTAGAGGTTAGTTGTTTAAACAAAAATAAGACTTTTACAACCAAGCCATGACCTTTCAAATAAGTTGTTCAGAAATGGTGTGTAAGCGGTCTGGGGCAATTTGTCACTACAGAACTGAGAACACATCTGCCCACACCTTGAGAGATACGCTGCGGTATGTGCATATGTTTTTCTGTGGTTTGAAAACAGATTCGTGACTGCAGACCTTACAGATGGGTTCCTGTTTGGGACAGGTTATTTTGTTTGTCTTTTAGAAAACTGTCATTATATATATATATATATATATATTTTTTTTTTTTTTTCTTATAGGCAGTCTGAAGGCAACCTCCAGCAGGAACAAGCCGATGCAAACTTCAGAATGTTAAGTGGCCCTGAATGAATAAGAACTTGGGCTAAGAAGCCAAAGCTATTCCTATACTGCCTGTCCTTCCAATGCCACACTCTGGAATGATCCATCTTTCAAATTATTAAGTAAAAGGTACAGTGACTCACCAACTACCAGGCGGTGAGGGTAAATCAGCCTTGTCATAATTTTACAGACTTCTCTTTCCACTCATGAAAACAAGTTATGTATGGTATTTACGTACATCTGTGTTGCTGGGCATTTTCCAAATGCCTCTTGGAGAACATTAAACAGGAAATTGATGCCACAGGGCAAATATTCATTCTTCCCATCCTCTCTCACAAAAACAAGTACAGATTTGCTGTGGCTAGACTGACTTCCTACAGTGTGCTGTTGCTTATTCGATTTTACACTGGAAGGAAAAAAAAAAATCTCTGTTTCAATTTAGAGAATGTTAGAAATGGCTAAAATGCATAAACAAAAAAGCTTCCCTCATGAGAGCACTGAAGTATAGAATTCAGTGCTTTACAAAAATCACAAAATTCAAAGGTTAATTATTCTTCATGCCTACTGATGAAAGTCAATTTGTATCACATTAGACACATCAAATTTGGTTTAAACAGCATGTGTTCTAATTTTCAAATGGAAAAGCTTTAAGCATCTGGTCACTGCAGCTTTTCGCATAGGGTTAGTATCTCTTTCCAACCTGTTACAGTGGTCTTTGGTTAGTGGCCTCCTCAGGTCCACTTCTCCCTATTTACTTCCTTAGCAGCCCAGAAAATATCTGGGGATTCATGAGGCTCTGGAAAAACTTAATCTTCCAGTCCCAGGAATAGAGAATGTGAGTCAAGTTAAACTATTCAATGCATTCTCTCCCCCAGCCACAAAGATTTATTCAAAGAGGGCATGTAATCTAAGCTCATCCAATCAAAGTGAATCTTGAGGCATTTTCTGGGGAAAAAAGTCATTCTGTTTTTCCTGGTAAACAAGAACACTGAAGTAATTGGCACTCATATTAGGGTCATAATGGGGATCAGCCTTGAAATAAAGCAAACACTATGAAGGGCAGAATAGAGAAACTGAATTAAACTAGGCCCCAGATGTCACCATTTTACTGCTGGATCAAGCTTGGCCTGAAGCTGTCTCTACACCATTTAACAATATAAACCATTAACTTCCCATGTTGTATATATTAGCTTGATTCAAGGTTTCTGTGGTTGTTTCATAAGTCCCATACCTATCTGTTAGAAAACACTTATAAAAGAAAGGGAAGAGGATAAAGAGAAAATCTAATGGGTTACTTTGGAGGTTAGTTTTATAACTAAATATAAAAGGCCAAGGTGAGTAAGGAAAAGAAGAGCGATTGCTATTGAGAACAGGATGAGGCAAAACCATGTTTCACAGTGATGAGTAACCACCATAGTAATGTGGGTGGGAGACAAGTCAATCTATGTATCTTCCTGGGCCCAGGCAGGGGTGGGGTTTAGTAGCAGGAAGGGTCTACCCTGAGGGTAAGACCCTCTCCATCAGCTCTTGGATTGAACTACTTAGCAACATATGCTGTTTACAATTTCAAAGTCATTTGACCTCCATCCTCTTAGTTGCTCCTGACCACCTCTCTCTGAAGAATTATAGATTTTTGATATGTCCCATTTTATGGATTGGGAAACTGAGGTCCAGAGACTCTAAGCTATATGTATACTAAGCAAGCAGTAGAGAATGGGCATAGAGCTCAGATCTTCTCAAGCATATATCAACCTTGAAAGCTGCCCTTTTTGCATTATATTTAGTATTTTGGGTCCTCTAGAGTGAGGCTTGGAGGTATTGACAACTGGCTTCATTCCTGCTGTTTCTTCCAGTTTTCCCTTTACCAACATTAGCCAGAGTTTATTTTGTCTGGTATAATTTCCTTCAGTAGTGTATCATGCTCTGAAAGTGTCCCCTCTCTACCTCCCATGACCTGACACCATCAGAACTCCAATTTCTTCAGCCCCTTAAGAGAATAAACTGCAAGGAATGGGTTTGCTGAATGAATGCTCACTGAGATATGAAAGGCTGGTAATAACTTTAAGTGTTAATCCTATCTCTGAACTTTATAAAGTACTTTATAAGTAGGTATTTGGAGAGATTTTGACTTCCATCAGAAGGAGTTAATCTCTCAGTGAAATTTCAGGCAATGTGGCAAATTGGAGGCAGAATATTTGGGGTAGGGGCCCTTCCTGGTAATCTTGCTACATAAACCAGTCTTCCTTCCTCTACTCACAAGGCTCCGCTCTGCTCCACCCCACGACTTATCAGATAACTTTAAACACACCTTGATCCTTATACAGAACTACTCTTTCACCAGCTAACATGGACTTGATCACTCCCAAAGTAGTTCCATACATCTCAAAGCTTGATTCAGCAGACTCTCCAAAGAGCTGCCTGCATGACGGCACAAAGCAGCCTGCAGGCACTCCAAGAGCCTGGGACGTGGATTTGACAAAGATACCATGTTATTCAGGTTTTTTCAAGTAGCAAGATGCAGAGGCCTACTTGGGATACTTCAGGAGATGGAAATTACTAGAACAATAAATGGGGCACTATGGAGTTATAAAAAAGCAACTTTTAGCTGGCCAGGTCTCACAGAGAACCAGAATATAGTACAGTGTGCAGCAAGAGCTTCTGACACCCTCATGATACAAGAACTCTGGTCATCTGATCATTGCCTCAGGCTTATTTATCCTTGCTCTAGTGAGTCCACTATTGTGACTCAGCTACTGTCTATCTTCATTTATTTATCTTTCTTTCTGACTCAGTTTTCCCCACTTCATGATTTCTACTACCTCAACGCTTGTTTTGAGACTTTGAATCACATCCCTCTGGATCTCTGTTGTTCTCTCCTGCCTGTAACCTACTTTTTGTCTCCATTCAAAGACTCCAAGAGAGGATATGTTTGGGTCCATTGGTTATTGTCTAGTTCTGAGCATTTACTTTGGGCTAAGTTCTCAAACTAGGCCCCCTCATGAGTTCCCTGTGGACCAGGCAACAACCCCTGGTTTAACTAATCTTGTGCCCCTGAGCATGGCAACCCTTGGCAGGTCCCTGCCATGCTAAAGACTCCACCTGGGAGATTTCCTCCTCATCTCCTTTTAGCAACAATTCTTTCCCAACCAAAACAAAAACAAAGACTAGACTAGGCACAACAGAATGACAGGTCACTGTATACACAGTGTAAAGTACTACGTAAGTGTAAGGTGCTAAGCGACATGTGAAAAATAAAGTAGGAAAATACTAGGCTACTAAAAAAACATGATCTCATTTAATTAAGCCCTAAAGAGAGTGTTATATATTCCAAATGCACGTTAAGAACAAGATAGTTGGGAATCACAATGGTAGTTCAAAGGAACACAAAGTATAGGAGCTGGAAAGTACATGGCAGGCCGCTTTTCCAGCCCTCTCTTCATAGTTGGAAGAAGCCCATAGAAGTTAACTGCCCACTTAATTAATTCACACAATTGATGGTGGAGCCCTGACACCTGGCCAGTAAACCACCAGTCTATATTTCTGAACTAGTAATGGATTTTTCCTTTCTTAATGATGGAATGGATCACATTTAATGCTCAAAGAACTGTACTGATTGTACCAGTGAATGTGGACAAGGGCAAATAGCAAAGTTGGAACATAGTGGTTTGAAGTATTTATACAAAATAATGTCTGTGTTTTCTACAGGGTATAGAATATAGTGAGATGTAACAGAAAAAGTCCAAAAAGTAAGAGTTTAGACTCTCAGATTCAAGTCTTATTCCTGCCACCATGCAGCTGTGTACATTTGGACTACTATCAACTTTCCAGGCCTCAGGTTCTTCATCTCAGGAAAAATTAGGGCAGACAACCACTCAGACCCCATGTACCCATAACTCCTCCAGCTCTGCCCATTCTGGCAATAACAATACCCACTTTTTAGAATTAAGTTCAGTGGGCCAAGAATACCCAACCAGATGATTGCCAGTTGACTAAACTAAGGATTTAATAAGATGTTATCAGAAGTATCTAAAGGCAAATGGACTATGAAATGGATTTGGCATTTCAAGAAATCTTGGCTTAGATTTGTTACTATTTCCAAAATTTAGGAAAGGCATTTAAAATCCTAACACTTCATAGAGAAAAAAAAGAAAAGAGTTTCTATAGTGTACCATATACGGAGACCCTTAAGTGTGTCTTTATTTCTGGTAAGTAGAAAATGGAAGGGACATGACAATTATCCAGTACACAGAGTGGCATTTTAATATACTGTATCAGTAATAAATTTTGATGAATGTAAAACTAAAACTGGATTATGTAGAGAGAAGGGTCTCCTGCTTGGAAATTATACTCTGAGTTTGCCAATAAGTCTTTAGACCACTGGCAGTTCCACCATGGATGGTTGTACCTTGAACAAGGCTAAAGGGTGCCACTCACATAGAACCTATGTGGGTAGTGCCCTCTGGAGCTGTACACTGCCCAAGTCACAGTGTACTCTGTAGTGACCCTAACCATAGAAACAATAGTGATTTCTTTCAGAATGCCATGTGTGGTAAATGAAACTTAAGCAGTCTGCCTGTCTTACTAGCTCTTCTTGTATTTAGAACAAGCAGATATTCAACACAAAATTATTTCAGCTGGACAAAGAAAACATATTTTTATTTACTTAACCAACTCTCAATCACTATTACATTGAGTTGTAGTAAATACACAGTACCAAGAATAGCCTGGATTTTAATCCCAGCTTTTGCATTTCCTACTACTTCTGTGAGCCTTGGGAATGCTACTTAACCTCTCTATATATCAGTTTCCACATATAACATGAGGATGTTAATAGTACCTGATTGTAGGGTTTTTATAAGAACTGAATTAAACATGTACATATTTCAAAATCCTTAGAACAGTGCCGGGCACATACTAAGCTTTATGTATGAATTTGTTAAATAAGTAAAAAAATATAAGTACCTGTTTGTTATCATTTCCTAACTATTCCATAGTCTATCTATTAAACAAAATATTATGTTAGTCATAGTACACTTCCAGTTATACATCTGACTCAAATTGTACTGAGACAATAATTAAAGCTAAGAGAAAAATAATGTATTGAGAGTTATTTAAAACCTCTCCTTCTCTAAAATAGACTAGACATGAAAAATAGGAGTTACATTCTTAGCAATAAGGTACTATTTAAGATTTTGAAACAAATATTAGGCTCAGTATTTGGGACATAAGTTGGATTGTCAGTAAAGCTGAACACCTTCTTACAGGTTTCACTTCTTCTTCCAAAGTCATAAATATAAATTGCTTTTCTAAGCTGACTATTATCCATTTCATTATGAGAATATGTAAATTCAAAGAAGTTAATTTGCTCTACTAATTTGAATTTATTACCCAAATAGCATAACAACAATATTAGAAGGAAGGAAATACCATTAGCACTTATTCCCTAACACATCAGTTGCGTTTATTTTGCTTTGTTTCTCTCTATACCAAGTGGTTGGGGAAAAAAAGTAAGATGCTTAGTAAGCCTCAGTCATCTGTCCTCTTTCCTTATCCACTGGGAGAAGTTTTTATCCATTTAGTAAATATCTGTTGAACATTTCCTATTGTGCCCAGCACTGTTCCAGGTGCTGGGATATGGTTATGAACAAGACAGCCTAAGGCCCCAGTCCTCAAAGAACTTAATTCTAGTTGGGAATAAATAAGTAAATCAATAAATAAACAACATAATTCCAGACCTTTTGGGTTCAGGGAAGTCCCCTCTGAGGATATTTGAACTGATAGAAGAATGTTAAAGGAGGTATTAATATAAGCCATCCAAACGAGCTGAAGGCATCTGGAGGAACGGATGCAAAAGCCCTAGCATGGGAGCCAGCTTAACATATTCGAGGAAGCAAAAGGTGGCCCGCAGGAATGGGATTTGTCAGCAGAGGCCCAGGAGATAGGAAGGAGTCAGCTTAGTAGGGCCTGTAGGCCATGGTGAGGAGCTTAATATTTTATTCTAAGTGCAACAAGAAGCCTTTGGAAGATTTTAACCAGAGGTAGCACATATCCTGTCATTACTCTTAGGCTACTCTGGTTGTTTAGTGGAGAGTGAATTATGGTGAGGCAAGAGCACAAGATAGACCCATTAGTAGTCTATCCAATCACAGTAGTCAAACCAAGAGAGGATGGTGACTTAGACTCAAATGATGGCAGTGGAAATGGACTAGATGGAAGTAGCACCTACTAACTTCCCAATGGATTAGATGCAGAGAATGAGGGAAAGGGAGAATCTAGAATGATTGAGATCTCAGTTTTGAGGGTTAAGCAATTGGGTATATGATGGGAGTATCTACTTAGACTGAGAAAGAAACATATTTAGTTTGTAATGCCTATTTGGAATTCAACTGGAAATGTTGGCAATTGGATACACAAGTCTGAAGCTTAGGTAAATTACATATCTGGGAGACATTAACAGATAGTAACATTTAAAGCCATGGAACCAGAAGAAAATGAAGAAGAGAGAATAAAAAATTAGACCCGGCAACAGTCCAACTTTCACATTTCAGGCAGAGGAGAAAGAGCCAGCTATAAAAACTGAGACTAGTTCAATGGTTTAGGAAGAAAACCAGGACAATGTGATGTTTCTGAAGTCCAGAGCACAAAATGAGTCAAAAAGGAGACAGTTCTTATGAATGCAATTAATAGGTCAAGTAAAGTGAGAGTGAAGACAAATCCATTTGATCTGGCAATGTGGAGACTTCTGGAGATTTTGACAAGATCAGTTTTAACGGAGTCCTAGAGATTAAAGCTAGACTGGAGTGGTAGAGATTGAATAAATGTAATGCAATTGCAGTAAAAATCTAAATAGAAAATTTCTTAAAAATTGACAAATTGATTCTAAAATGTATATAGAAAAGAAAAGGGCCAAGAATAGCCAAATTACTCATAAAGATCAGTGGGAGATTTTTCATATAAGATACCAAGACTTGTTAAAAATCTAAAATAGTTATGGAACATTGATATACGGACATTCATGGCATTGCATAGTTTCCCTGGTGGCTCAAACAGTATAAGAATCTGCCTGCAATGCAGGAGACCTGGGTTCAGTTCTTGGGTTGGGAAGATCCCCTGGAGAAGGGAATTGCAACCCACTCCAATATTCCTGCCTGGAGAATTCCATGGACAGAGGAACCTGGCGGTCTATAGTCCATAGGGTTGCAAAGAGTCAGACATCACTGGGAGACTAACACTTTCACTTTTATCAAGACTTGTTAAAAATCTAAAATAGTTATGGAACATTCATATATTGTCATGCATGGTCAGTTTTCATTCCAGTCCCAAAGAAAGGCAATGCCAAAGAATGTCCAAACTACCAAACAATTGCACTCATCTCACACTCTAGCCAAGTAATGCTCAAAATTCTCCAAGCCAGGCTTCCACAGTATGTGAACTGTGAACTTCCAGATGTTCAAGTTGGATTTAGAAAAGGCAGAGGAACCACAGATCAAATTGCCAACATCCATTGGATCATCGAAAAAGCAAGGGAGTTGTAGAAAACCATCTACTTCTGTTTTATTGACTATGCCAAAGCCTTTGATTGTGTGTATCACAACAAACTGTGGAAAATTCTTAAAGAGATGGGAATACCAGACCACCTGACCTGCCTCTTGAGAAATCTGTATGCAGGTCAGGAAGCAACAGTTAGAACTGGACATGGAACAACAGACTGATTCCAAATAGGGGAAGGAGTACGTCAAGGGTGTATATTGTCACCCTGCTTATTTAACTTCTATGCAGAGTACATCATGAGAAACACTGGACTGTAAGAAACACAAGCTGGAATCAAGATTGCCGGGAGAAATATCAATAACCTCAGATATGCAGATGACACCACCCTTATGGCAGAAAGCAAGGAAGAACTAAAGAGTCTCTTGATGAAAGGGAAAGAGGAGAGTGAAAAAGTTGGCTTAAAGCTCAACATTCAGAAAATGAAGATCATGGCATCTGGTCCCATCACTTCATGGCAAATAGATGGGGAAACAGTGGAAACGGTGGCTGAATTTATTTTTCTGGGCTCCAAAATCACTGCAGATGGTGATTGCAGCCATGAAATTAAAAGACGCTTGCTCCTTGGAAGAAAAGCTGTGACCAACCTAGACAGCATATTCAAAAGCAGAGACATTACTTTGCCAACAAAGGTCCATCTAGTCAAGGCTATGGTTTTTCCAGTGGTCATGTATGGATGTGAGAGATGGACTATAAAGAAAGCTGAGCATCAAAGAATGATACTTTTGAACTGTGGTGTTGGAGAAGACTCTTGAGAGTCCCTTGGACTGCAAGGAGATCCAACCAGTCCATTTAAAAGGAAATCAGTCCTGAATATTCATTGGAAGGACTGATGCTGAAGCTCAAACTCCAATATTTTGGCCACCTGATGTGAAGAACTGACTCATTTGAAAAGACCCTGATGCTGGGAAAGATTGAAGGTAGGAGGAGAAGGGGACAACAGAGTATGAGATGGTTGGATGGCATCACCAACTCAATGGACATGAGTTTGAGTAAGCTCCAGGAGTTGGTGATGGACAGGGAGGCCTTGCATGCTGCAGCCCATGGGGTTGCAAAGAGTCAGACACAACTGAGCTACTGAACTGAACTGAACCGATGCATGGCATTGCATGACAAATTATTTAGTCAATGGAATGGCTGGTTACCTATGTGGAAAGAGTAAAATTGAATTCCTATCTCACATCATTCTGGTGTATCAGTTACAGGTGGATCAGGGATGTAAAGTGAAAGCCAACATTATTTTGTCCTTTAGGAAAACATTTTTTGAAATTTTATAACCTCAAGGTAGAGAAGAATTTCTTAAGATAAAGTTCTAACCATTAAAGTAAGTAATCATAAATTTGGATTAAAATTAAGAACAATTTATTTCTCAAAAGAGACCATTTAGAAGGTGAAAACTCGAGTCACAAAGTAGAATAGGGGAAGTTTGCAACAACTACAACCACAATGGATTAGAATCCAAGATATCTCAAGATCCCCTACCAGTGAATATCACAAGACAAGTGTCTTGGCAGGAAAAGCAAAGAACATATAAAAAAATTTCATAGTAGAAAAATCCTTAATGACAAATTGACATATGGAAAGACAAGTGTAAGTCTGTCAGTCAGGTACAACTCTTTGCCACCCCATGGACTGTAGCCCACCAGGTTCCTCTGCCCATGGAATTCTCCAGGCAAAAATACTGAAGTGAGTTGCCATTCCCTTCTCCCAGGGATATTCCTGACCAAGGGATGTAACCCAGGTCTCCTGTAGTTTAGACAAGAAAGATATCCAGCCTTTTTAATAAATTTTAAAATGCAAATTAAGATGATAATGAGATAATACTTTATACATCTGCTGAATTGACAAAATTAGGAAGTCAAGCAATACCAGGTATTGAAAAGGAGGCAGTAATCAGAAACTCTTAGAAGTTCTTCTGAGATTTCAAATTGGTAAAACCAACTTGAAAAACTATTAACATTATTTTATAAAATTGAATAATCACATAGCTGAACAATTCCATCCCTGATAATATCCTAATGAAATCATGGCTTGTTCATTGCCTCACTCTTCATAACAGTACAAATGAGAAACAACACAAACATCTACTGACCAAAAAATGGATTAATAAATTATAGAACATTCTCATAATGCATTATGTTTAAGTGTAAATGTTTTACATTTAGAATGAACTGTAGCTACATCTGGAGAAGGCAATGGCACCCCACTCCAGTACTCTTGCCTGGAAAATCCCATGGACGGAGGAGCCTGGTAGGCTGCAGTCCATGGGGTCACCAAGAGTCGGACACGACTGAGCGACTTCACTTTCATGTTTCACTTTCATACATTGGAGAAGGAAATGGCAGCCCACTCCAGTGCTCTTGCCTGGAGAATCCCAGGGACGGGGGAGCCTGGTGGGCTGCCATCTATCGGGTCTCACAGAGTCGGACACGACTGAAGTGACTTAGCAGCAGTAGCAGTAGCTACATCAAACAATATGGAAGAATCAAGATCCATACATAGAGAATGATACTATTTTTTATAACACTCAAAACCAAAAAAAAAAAAATAATGCATCATATTTTTTGGTGATTTGTTCTTGTCATTCAGTCACTAAGATATCTGACTGTAACCCCATGGGCTGTAGCGTGCCAGGCTCCTCCGTCTTCCACTGTCTCCCAGAGTTTGCTCAAATTCACGTCCTTTGAGTCAATGTTTGGTGATGACAGTATCCAAAACCCAACTCAAGTTATCATCGCAGACCCATGTCAACACAGGGCTTCTCTGAGGAGCAGACAGTTTGAATAGGTGCAACTGAGGAACTGAGGAATAAACTTTTTGTTCTGTGATTTGTCACAGAAGGTCTTCAGAAAGTTCACACACATACACACATGCCCTGCCCTGCCCTGCCCAGGTCTGACCCAGAGGTGAGGGGCAAGGAAGGAACCCAGAGCACTGGAATCTGAATCTGAATTTGTGGGTGGTTCCTCCCTCAGCTGTAGAAGACCTTTTCGTCCTGTGGAATAGGAACTTGCTTTATATCCTATCCAATGTATTCCTGCTCTGTGGCTTCTTAGAATAAACTATGGTTTATTGGCTCTTCATAGCCTTTTGTGTGCTTCCCCAGTGGCTCAAATGGTAAAGAATCTGCCTGCAATGCAGAAGACCTGGGTTCAGTCTCTGGGTCAGGAAGATCCCTTGGAGAAGAAAATGGCAACCGACTTCAGCATACTTGCCTGGAGAATTCTGCCGACAGAGGAGCCTGGTAGGCTACAGTCCATGGAGTCACAAAGAGTCAATATCTTCTATTTCAAAAAGCCAAATTTTTGCAAATCAAAAGATCTTACCCTCGGGCTATTTTATCTCCCTCAGTTAGTCAGTCAGTTCAGTAATTCAATCATGTCCGACTCTTTGCAACCCCATGGACTACAGCACACCATGCTTCCCTGTCCATCACCAACTCCCGGAGCTTGCTCAAACTCATGTCCATTGAGTCAGTGATGCCATCCGACCTTCTCATTTTCTGTCATCCCCTTCTCCTCCTGCCTTCAATCTTGCCCAGCATCACAGTCTTCCAGTGAGTCAGTTCTTCACATCAGGTGGCCAAAATATTGGAATTTCAGCTTCAGCATCAGTCCTTCCAATGAATATTTCAGGACTTTTTCCTTTAGGATTGGTTTCCTTGTAATCCTTGTAATCCAAGGGACTCTCAAGAATCTTCTCCAAAACCAGTTCAAAAGCATCAGTTCTTCTGCGCTCAGCTTTCTTTATGGTCCAACTCTCACATCTGTACATTACTACTGGAAAAACCATAGCGTTGACTAGACGGACCTTATCTCCCTAGGTAATTAAAAAACTATTTTGAAATTCAAAAATCTAGGCAGTGACCTCTTTGTTCTCTGCTGTATCAAATACTCCTCCTTTCCTAGAACAATAAGCCTAGATTCAAGGTATACTTTTAATGGCAATGAGGGTGAGAAAAACATAAACTACTGAAAAATTCAAGAGATATTAAAAATAATATTTTCCTTTGCTTCTTAGCATAGGATTCCCTGCCCTTCAGAACAAGATCCCTTTCTATCATTCCAGTTGCTCTGCCTGATACTTTATCAATGCATTTTGCATTCAAGCTACAACTGATTTCATACTTGTTATTCCCAAGAGCACAGAGCACTTTGATGGCATCATGCCTTTGCACATGTGGTTTCCTTTTGCCTGAAATACCTTCCTTTTAAGCCTGCCTCCTCATTTTATAAGATACACTCCGGAGATTAAGCTATTTTCTGTCAGTGCCAAACCCACCTTTCTCAGGTTAGAGCTGTGCAAACCAGCTTCCTTTTTAGCCATCAGAATTCCTGTTGGTTTCTGTCAATAGGGGGCACTAAAGGAAGACAGGGAGATGGGAAGGCATGAGGAAGTTGAAGGGACTAGTTCCTTCCTATTTGCTTGCTGTTTCTGTAAAGTCACCCAGCAGTGACCTTTATTTTGACAACAGCAGTTGTTTCCATCTCTAGAAGAACCAGCTTCATCCTACCTTCCTCAGAAACACCAGCACCAGCCAGCCATATCTCCTCCTCCAAGGCCTGCGTCCCACCTGTGCATAGTATTTCATTCAGCTTCTCAATTCTAATAACTCTGATCTCTTCCCTTGGTTTGCTCAGACCTAGGAGGTGGTAGTTGCTTCCTGAAGTTGTTGTCTCTATGAAACCTCAGTGTTCCCTTTTCGCATTTTCAGTTCTCCAAGACCTGACTAACTAATTTCTAATATTAAATTTTCTCTGTTGGAATTCTTAATGTGCTTTTGTTTCCGTGACTGATACTTGTTCTCTGTTAAGTGAAAGGTAGCAGAATATGCCACCTCAAAATATGCCATTTTGACATGCGTATTATTTAGAGCCGAAGGAAACTGAGAAGAAATAGATACAAGAAAAGCCCTGTGCCCTCTCCCTATTTGCCTAAAAGACATAAATTTGTAAAGGTGTTCCCCACTCCCTTCTCTACCAGGAAGAAGTAATTACCCCAGAGATATCTACTTCACAGACCTTACTGGTTAGCTTTTATGTTCCATTAATTCCTCCATATATTTACCTTCCGCAATTTACTGCCCTAGAAACTCAAAGTCTTTTCCCTTTGTCTAGTCACTTTTCTAAAAAAAAAAAATCTATTATTTTTTTGGCAAGATGCTATGAAGCACAAGTTCTAAACACCCCTTTGAGTTATTCATCACTGACTGCCCCCATGTATGTGTGCAATGCATGCACTGATAGATTTTTGCTTGTTTTTCTCTTGTTAAGCTGTTCTTTTGTCAGTCTAGTTTGCAGAGTCTCAGCCAATAAATCTTGGATGGGAAGAAGGAAAAGATTTTCCTTTCCTACATAGGACTACCTGGACCATTCATGCACTCCCTCCTCATCAGAGTGTTTGTTTTTGTGCTTCCCCACTACCTTTCAGATGACTCCTTTGAAGTGCTTATCACAATATGTTATAATGACTTTCTTATATGAATGTCCCATTCCTGGGTTAGACTCTCAGAAGTAGAGATTTTTGTCTTATTCATCTTTATGGTACCTGTGCCTGTCACAGTAAATATACACTCAATAACTGGTCCTTGAGTTAACAAATGAACAATCAAATGATTGCATGAATACTATAATAGTGATGTATTTTATCCTACTAAAACTACAATGACATCTCTTCATCTATAGAATAAATCCCAAAGCATCCCTCAATCTGGCCCTTTCCTCTTCAGGCTTATCTCCATCCCAGCCTTTTATTTCAGCCACATTGTATGGCTCTCAGCTCTCAGAACACCCCTCCAGGCCTCCATCCTCACTGTCCTTTTGTTGTCAGAAAAATGGGGTGTGAGAGGATAGTCATGTTCCGGGTCTCCAGTGAATCCCTATCACTGGCCGCCAAGTGAGGATCCTTGGCTTTGCACAGGAAAGAATTCAAAAGCAAGCCATAGGAAAGTGAAAGCTGGTTTTTTTTAGAGAGATACACACTCTAGGAACCGAATGTGGCCCATCGCAGGAGGCGAGAGTGGCCCTGGGAGGTACATATTCCATAGACAGATTGCAGCCCCTCTCAAAAGATGAGAGGACCCTGAGGTGAGGGGGTGGTTAGTTTCTACGGACTAGATAACTTCATAGGCTAAAGTAAAGAGTGGGAGGAGCATTCTAACTACTTTGGAGAAAGGGTGGGGATTCCCAGGGTTTGGGGCACCACCCACTTTTTGGCCTTTCAAGGTCAACCTTGGAGCTGTCATGGCATCTGTGGGTATGACATTTAGCATATGCTAATGTATTATAATGAGTGTATAATGAGGCTTAAGGTCTGCTGGGAGTCTAATCTTTCACCATCTTGGGCCTTGTATATTCTAACTGGTTTTTGTTGTATCCTGTTGTTTTTAATGGTTGTGTCATTCTTTTAATGTTCGTGCCCTGCCCCTTTCCTTTCTGTCTCACTTTCTTCCTAAAATGCTTTGTTTATGTCTGACTTCCTTACTACCCTGCAAGCTATTTGTGGTATTCCTTTATTTTCACTGTCTAGGAGAGTCCTGGGATATAGTAACTACTGAATGTATAATTATTAAATAAGCATTTCCATACTACTGTAGTTCCCATGATAATTTTTGGTCTTTGCGCAATACTTTATGTAGGTTATGTGCCACAATTTACTTAATCACTACCTTATTATTGGATATGAAGATTTCTTCCAGGTTCATTATTATAATCAATGTAGTAGAGTATTTTTTGTGCAAACAGGTTGTTTTCTCATAAAAAGAGTTATTGTTTGTTTTTTTTTTCTTTTTCTTACAAGAAGGGTAGAATATGAGTTAGTGGGGAAAAACGAGGAGTTTCATTTTTCCCAGTTGGTGTCAATGATGGTAGGCCATTGATGGTAGGTTAGAGGATGATTGGGCTTCCCTGGTGGCTCATATGGTAAAGAATTTGCCTGCAATACAAGAGACCAACTTTGTTCCCTGGGTCAGGAAGATCCCCAGGAGAAGGGAATGGTTACCTACCCTAGTATTTTTGTCTGGAGAATTCCATGGACAGAGGAGCCTGGTGGGCTAGAGTCAATGGGGTTGCAAAGAATCAAACACAACTGAGCAACTAACACACTTAGAGGATGTTTGACAGGGGTCCTCATGTGTTTAGAAGACCAATGAAATAATTTGATTCAAGAGTTAAAATAGTCTCCTCGGTTCAGTTCAGTTTAGTCTCTCAGTCGTGTTCGACTCTTTGCAACCCCATGAATCGCAGCATGCCAGACCTCCCTGTCCATCACTAACTCCCGGAGTTCACTCAAACTCATGTCCATCGAGTCTGTGATGCCATCCATCCATCTCAGCCTCTGTCGTCTCCTTCTCCTCCTGCCCCCAATCCCTCGCAGCATCAGAGTCTTTTCCAATGAGTCAGCTTTTCTCATGAGGTGGCCAAAGTACTGGAGTTTCAGCTTTAGCATCAGTCCTTCCAAAGAACACCCAGGACTGATCTCCTTTAGAATGGACTGGTTGGATCTCCTTGCAGTCCAAGGGACTCTCAAGAGTCTTCTCCAACACCACAGTTCAAAAGCATCAATTCTTCAGCACTCAGCTTTCTTCACAGTCCAACTCTCACATCCATACATGACCACTGGAAAAACCATAGCCTTGACTAGACAGACCTTTTTTGGCAAAGTAATGTCTCTGCTTTTGAATATACTATCTAGGTTGGTCATAACTTTCTTTCCAAGGAGTAAGCATTTCTTAATTTCGTGGCCGCAATCACCATCTGCAGTGATTTTGGAACCCCCAAAAATAAAGTCTGACACTGTTTCCACTGTTTCCCCATCTATTTGCCATGAAGTGATGGGACCAGATGCCATGATCTTCATTTTCTGAATGTTGAGCTTTAAGCCAACTTTTTCACTCTCCTCTTTCACTTTCATCAAGAGGCTTTTTAGTTCCTCTTCACTTTCTGCCATAAGGGTGGTGTCATCTGCATATCTGAGGTTATTGATATTTCTCTCAGCAATCTTGATTCCAGCTTGTGCTTCTTCCAGCCCAGCATTTCTCATGATGTACTCTGCATATAAGTTAAATAAACAAGGTGACCATATACAGCCTTGACGTACTTCTTTTCCTATTTGGAACCAGTCTGTTGTTTCATGTCCAGTTCTAACTGTTGCTTCCTGACCTGCATATAGGTTTCTCAAGAGGCAACTTCCAAATCAAGATACTCACGTCCAAGTATTCTAGACCAAGTATATCTACATGCCTGAATCCTCATTATCTCCAGCTTCTCTTTGAGCACACAGAAGCAGAAAGAAATTAGGTGGCATTTGACCTTAGAAATGGGGTGGTTGGAGTTTGAGGAACAGGATAATATATAATTAGTCAATAGAAATGAAAATCATCTGAAACCACCCTCTTTGAATCATACCAAAGTTTGATTTCACTCTATTTGGAAACCTCCAAAATATAAAGGAATCTCTTAATACATAAAACAGAAACACTCATGAAAATTTGTCTAAATAGAAGTTCCCTCTATTGAACTCTCTTTTCCTAAATAGTTTTCATTTTGTAATTGGAGATGTGTTTCCAACATAAAATGAAGTCTAGCCTGCATTCTTTCCTAAGCTGTTTTCTGACCACTATAGTTTCAAACAGGTTTAGAATTGCCAAGTTAAAGAAGAGAGAGATAGACAGAGGAAAGTGATGCAAAACTGACTTGACTTCTAGCTTTGGGACATAAAGCTTCATGGACCTGTGGCCTCATCCATAAATTGAGTAGAAGATCCCCAAAGCTCTTTCTAACTCTGGCTTTCCAAGACCTTAGATGTTTTAGTCCTGATATGTGCAGAGACCTCAATGAAGCTCAAATTAGCTTTTGTCTTCCCTGAGTTTCAAGAACACAGAGCACAACCCAATTCCCTTGCAGGTATAAGGCATCTTGCATCCCCCTGTCCAGATTTTTTTTTTTTTTAAGGCAAAAAAAAGCTCAAGGAATTAACTGTTGTGACACCTCAGGAAATGTGTGTCTACTTTATTCATTATGATTTGTATGTTCTCCTTCCTCCAGATCTTTATGGAACCTGACTTGAACTCCTTTTGCATTCTTTGTTGACAGAGAGTCCTGAAATAAATCTCTTACAATCTGCAAAAGACATTGTTGCCCAATTTAGCTGAACCTAATCAGGAGAAATCTAATCGAACTGAATGGCTTTTCCTTGCAATTTATCAAGACTGTTTTTAATTTGATATTGCTATTGTTGTTGTTTTTAGCCCAGAGTTAAAGTATTCACAAGATTTGGAGAAATCACCCTGGGCCTACCACATGCCCTGGGCTTTGTTTGCAGATAATGAAAGGACTGCTGTCTTCTCTGTCCCTTCAGGTTTACCCACGATTTGTCAGAAGAAAAGGCATTCATACAGCTCCATGTTTCTTTTTTTTTTTTCAGTTCCTCCAATTTCCTCTCCAAAAGCACATGCAGCTGTTTATAAAATGCCTCTATTTAGAAGTCCTCTTTAGGAGGCAAAAGGAAATCTTAGGCTTCTTTCAGACAATGTTTTGTGAATGAGGCTGAGAATAAATAATATATTACTGTTTTTAAGGAGAAAATTAATTGCTGCCACCCCTACCAAGAGGGATCAGTATCCTCACCATGGACCTCTGCTTAGGAAAAGTGGCATTAACCAGCCGTCTCATCAGGTTGGGGGCCAGGACTGCCATGCTCCAGGTTTAACTAGCTGGGAGGGACTGTTTTCAAGGGGAATGGAGGTCATTAAACAGGGTAGCCCTTATTTGGCTATCTCAGCATTCTGAAGTGATGCTAGACATGGAAAGTGATGAAAATCAAACAGGAATGTTCAATAAGGGCAACTGGTCACTGTTAGGAAAGCAGATTTCCCCTGTACTATTCCTCTTTGTTTGAATTCAAGCAGTGAACATTGCAAAGTCCAACTAATGTGATAAATGATCCAGTAAGTCATGACACAGTGCAATATATATATTTTAAATACAAGCCAGAATTTGTCATTTAGTTTGAATGTTGCTTAAAATTAGAACTATTCTTTTGTCACAGTTATAGCCTCAGTTTACTAAAAGGCAGTATTTCAGTTCCTTATCTTCATAAGCAAGCAATTGCATATTCAGCAGTCAATAAACTCTTTTTTTTTAACTTTTTTTTTTGGCAAAGCGACGTCTCTGCTTTTATTTTTTATTTATTTTTTTAAATTTTTATTTTTACTTTATTTTACTTTACAATACTGTATTGGTTTTGCCATACATTGACATGAATCCACCACGGGTGTACATGCGATCCCAAACATGAACCCCCCTCCCGCCTCCCTCCCCACAACATCCCTCTGGGTCATCCCCGTGCACCAGCCCCAAGCATGCTGTATCCTGCAGCAGTCAATAAACTCTTATTGAACACCTACTGTGTGCTAGTCTGATTCTGATTCAGAACTTTGATTCTTGTCCCATGTCACCACATTATTTTTAATGCAAAAATTGAAACTAATATGTTATACTTTAAGGTCTTTTCCTGTTTTTCTATAGGCTGGCAGAGAGAAAGTTGTCCAGGCAACTTCTACTACTACTGAGATCTGAAAATACAGTCCTAAAAAGAAAAAAAGTTCACTGCCCATGTGGAGGTGTCTTTCTTTCTCCAGAGAGAAGCAGATGGGTAAGTAAATAATTGAAAAATAATTATAAATAATGGTAAATTTTCAGGAATTAAAAAAAAACTAAAACAGGAGCTTTTGATAGAGACTGGCAAAGTAAGGGATAACTCCTCTAAGGTGATTGTGGAAGACTCCTTCAGGAGGTCTCGTGTGACCTTGGGCTTCCCTGATGGCTCTGTGGTAAAAGAATCTGCTTACGGTGCAGGAGATGTGTGTAGGAGATGCAGGTTCAATCCCTGGGTCAGGAAGATCCCCTGGAGAAGGAAATGGGAACCCACTCCAGTATTCTTGCCTGGGAAGTCCCATGGACAGAGGAACCTGGCAGGCTACAGTCCATGGGGTCACAAAAGAGTCAGACACAACTTAGCAATTAAACAGCAACAACATACGATCTTAGACCTGAATTATGAGGAAGGCTCCAGCCATGGAAAATTTGGAGGAAGAACCTGGGGAGCATTCAGGGAAAGCCCCAAGGGGGTAACCTTGGTGTAGTCAAGGAATAAGAAGGACAAGTTGCTTGCAGGGCTATAAGTTAGAAGAGATCTACGAGATGAGGTCATAGGGGTGGGAAGGGGCTGGATAATACAAGTCCTGTCAGTTCAGTTCAGTCCAGTCGCTCAGTCGTGTCCGACTCTTTGCGACCCCATGAATTGCAGCACACCAGGCCTCCCTGTCCATTACCAACTCCCGGAGTTCACTCAGACTCGCGTCCATTGAGTCAGTGATGCTGTCCAGCCATCTCATCCTCTGTCGTCTCCTTCTCCCCCTGCCCCAAATCCCTCCCAGCATCAGAGTCTTTTCCAATGAGTCAACTCTTTGCATGAGGTGGCCAAACTACTGGAGCTTCAGCTTTAGCATCATTCCTTCCAAAGAAATCCCAGGGTTGATCTCCTTCAGAATGGACTGGTTGGATCTCCTGTAGACTACGGTAAAGTACAACTGGATAACTTTGAAAGACTGCAGGGTATCAATATTATTTGTGCTTTAAATTTATCATTCTGGCCGATTTATGGAAAACAGGTGGAAGCAAGAATGCCAGCTTAAAGTAATTGTGATAAGCAATTAGTAGCTTGATATTGTCAGAGAAAGGAAATAGAGTGGATGGATTTGAGATGTTTTAGAAGCAGAACCTCTAAACTTGCTGAATAATTAGATATGGAGGTGAGGAAAAGGTAGGAAACCAAGAAAAATGTTAAGGTTTGAACAACAGAGAATGACAGTGTCATGAGATGGAGAATTGAATTCCCAGACGAAAAGATTTGATGTGAAGGTAGGAATGGAGAATTCTTTGCAGCTTGTTACATGGGAGATTTCTTTTGGACATCTGACTGGAGATACGAAGACTGGAGAAATAAAGTAGGTACAATTGGTTTGTAAAAGATGTTGTAAAACTATGGGAGGAGAGAAAAGTAGGAAGCCCAGGACTGGACCATGAGGCACTCCAACATTAGAAGTTCAGGACAGAGTGACAAGGAAATAAGCGTAGTACTTAATATACTATAAATGGAGGCCAAATGCTGGATATAAAATGCATTAGAGGAAGAATCAAAGGTGTCATAAACATGCTGAAAACTGCAGCACTCGGGCATGTTAACTTCCTGCTGTGGTGAAAATAAAGATGAAATTCATTTCATCTGAGTTAGCAAATATCATGGAAAAATACATGATCTTTATTCCATGAGGGTATTTATAACACGTGACTGTCTCTGCATCACTGCCACCCTTGTAAACAGTTCTTCAGGTGCCGTGATTTGTCTCAGATAGGGGTGCTCTGTGTCCTGGGATGAGTTTGGGGAAAGCTATAGCACACCTGTGTTTATTCATGATTTGGAGAGTCCTATTTGGTAATACTGAGTCATTTCCCCAGTGCTTCAAGAAATTAAATAGGGTGGGAATCGTACTTATATGTGTAAAATCTCTGGATTAGTTCTACAGGACTGGTGGTCCAGTCTAGTCAGTTCTTAGAAACCAAACCCTTCAGGTCTTCTACAGGGACAGCTCTCATGTTAATATGAAACATGAGGCATGCCTACACTAATCAAGACAGAGTCCAGTGGCCCAGGCAGTGACCAGGGGCTTTGGAACCAGGCCATCTGTCTTCAAACCCCAGCTCTGCCATTTTCTGGCTACGTGTCCTAAGACAAGTTACCCAAGTTCTCCAAGTCTCAGTTTCCTCATCTATTAATGATGACGATACTTCACAAGCTTGCTATGAGCTTTAATGAGATACCATGTGCTGAGTGACTAACCCCGTGCCTCGATGAGTTGCTAGGAGATCCTCAAAAAATCTTGGTCTCGTCTCTCTTCATTCCAGTAACACACTCTAACCCACTAAAACCCCAGGTAATTCTGATTCTGGCCCCATTCACTACATTACTTTTTGAATGTAAAAATTAAAACTAAAATGTTATACTCATAGGTCACTTCCTGAATCAGTGATCCTTTTTGTGAGCTGGCAGAGAGGAAATTGTCTAGGCAACTTCTACTGCTGTTACAATATGAGAAAAATTCTCATTCAGGGAGCAGCACTGTTTCTCAGCCTGGTTAATTTCCTCAGCATTGGGACAGTGCTGAAACTTCCTATTTAAATTCTAGAATTTGAATTTAGTATCTAAACCCAGTAATAACAGAAAAACTTCCGAGCAACTGCTTGCCAGATTTCTCTATGGTACACGGTTCAATAAATCTGTCATAGAACCATTGCCATTTTTTCTCATTTGTTAATTCAACTAGTATATACAAAGGCCCTACTAGGTGCCCAACACAAGGTAGACATGGGAGTGACCATGATGAGTAAGGTGAACAGAGTCCCTGCACTCACTCTTGCACAGGCCAAGGTTAAACAGCCTGTTCCACTGGCAGAGAAGTGATGTCCCTCCCCTGCTCCATTCACAAGAGGTCATTCACTTACTCGCAAATGCAAGTTGTTTAAGATTCCTGGAATTGTTGGGAAACAGGAACTAAAGGTTATTGCCATCTTTTCCCAGACAGCTTTCTCTTTAATTGAGGAATAGGATCTACTTCTTTGTGTGTATATTTTTAATTATAAAAATAGCACATGCTTGCTTTAAAATGTGTTAATTTCCCCTAAAGTGGGAAGCTTCTTCTCCTTGCCAGAAGAGAAGCAATTAGAATTTGGTATCTACACTTCTCAGACTTTTTTCTAAGAAGCTACAAATGCATATCTGTGTATACCCACTCCCATGTCCCATAGATACCCAATGTTTTGTCTGCTTTGTTTTTAACAAATATCATACTGTTCTGTAACTTGACTTTTTTTACTTAGCAGTGTGTCATGGACATATTTCAGCATATTAATCTAGCTGCATTTTTAGTGTGCTACACAATAGTTATAGGATTAATCAATCATACTTGTTTTTTAACCACCTTCTATCGCTAGAACTTCTAGTTGTTTCCAATTTCTTGATATTAGGGACAATTACTTAGTAAATGTTCTTGTACATATATGTTTTCTCATTTGTATGGCTTATCTGGACTAGAATCCTTTAAGTGAAATTGCTAGGTCAAAGGAATTGTGCCTTTTAAACTTTGAAAATGTAAAACTGCCTTCAAGAAAGATGACACCCAATTTAGTTTCCTGTCAACACCACGTGAAAATACTCACTTCCTCCCTCTCTGAATATTATCATTCTTAAGTTTGCCAGTCTGATGGGGAAAATGGAATTACATTCTAATTTGCAAACTTTTGGTTTCTACTCTGACATGTAAAAAGCTTGGAAAACACCATTTTCTTACAAGGAAAATCTGGACAAGCTGAAAATCAATGACTTTTCTTAGATCCATCGCAGAATTTAAGTTTCAAGGTAAACCACACCCTTGAAATCTGGAGAGACAGGTGCATCCAGAGAGAGACAACAGAAGTCAGTGGACCAATAAGGGTGTGACCACTTAATTTAACTAGTAATTGTGACGAATTGCTGGAGGCAGAGTATGGACTAGTGTGACTGAGAAACACCTGGGGCCCCAATCGTCAGAGGGCCCCCCAGTTTTGAAGTGTTTCTTCCTCTAGGAACCCCACCACATTCTTATGGTGAGGATCTGAGGAAAACCTTCTCCTTCCTCTTGGGATAGGAAGGCAGAGGGAGGAGATGGGAAGAATAGCAAAGATATAACCCTCCTGGATCCTTCTCCATAGTAAAGTCTCACTCTCCAGGGACAATACTGAAACTGTATCCCACTTGGAGGTGGGCACTTCCACCATAGCCAGGCCCTAGCCTTCCTGTCTCAACTAAAACAACCTCCCAAAATATAGTTAATAGGACACTGGGAATGGAGTATGGGAGAAAGTCCTATACTTAGTGAAGAGGGAGAGAAACACTTCTAAGACACAGGCCTGCCAAAGATGAACTTAATCAGTTTATAAAAACTTCCCTTCCCCTATACCTTACTGCCATTCCAATAAGCCTTCAATGGATTACAGCTGAAAGATCTGCAAAGTCCCGTGGCTTTCTGAGCGGAAGTACGAAGGGAAGACTGAAGCCAAGAGAGCACAGAAAAATAAGAACACCAGAGGAATTTGAATCCTTTGGAACTTTTACAACAAACATGAAACATAGTCCAGCTCCCAGCCAGATTAACATAAATCCTTACTCTAAAAGCCTAATTACCTCACTACCTACTACAACATATCAGGTTTTCAACCAAAAAAAATTACAAGGCATACTAAAACACAAGAAAAAAACAGTCTGAAGACACAAAGCAAGCCCCAGAACCAGATTCAGATATAATACAGATGTTGGAATTATCAGACAAGGAATTAAAATAACTATGATTAATATGTTAAAAGCGCTAATAAAATGAAATAGAAAATCAGTAACATCAGCAGAAAGATGGAAACTGTAAGAATCAGAAGGAAGTATTAGAAATGAAAAACTGTAATGGAAATGAAGACTTTCTTCAGTAGGCTCATCTGCTGGACACAGTGAGGAAAAAGAATGAATTTAAAGTAGCCCAATAGAAACTTAAAAAATAGAAACTCAAAGAGAAAAAAGAATTAAAAAAAAAATAACATTCAAAAATACAGAGTAAAGTAAGTTAGAAAGAGAAAGACAGATGTTGTATATTAATGCATGCATATGGAATCTAGAAAGATGGTACTGATAAACCTATTTGCAGGGTAGCAATGGGCTTCCCTCATAGCTCAGTTGGTAAAGAATCCATCTGCAATGCAGGAGACTCCAGTTCAATTCCTGGGTCAAGAAGATCCACTGGAGAGGGGATAAGCTACCCACTCCACTATTCTCAAGCTTCCCTTGTGGCTCAGCTGGTAAAGAATCCACCTGCAATGCGGGAGATCTGGATTCAATCCCTGGGTTGGGAAGATTCCCCTGGAGAAGGGAAAGGCTACCCACTCCAGTATTCTGGCCTGGAGAATTCCAAGAACTATACAGTCCATGGGGTCACAAAGAGTTGGACATGACTGAGCAACTTCCACTTTCATTTGATACTCAGATGTAGAGAACAGACTTGTGGACACTAGGGGAAGAAGGTGGGACAAATTGAAAGAATAGCATAGAAACATACATTCAGTCAGTTCAGTCGCTCAGTCGTGTCTGACTCTTTGTGATCCCATGGACTGCAGCATGCCAGGCCTCCCTGACCATCACCAATTCCCAGAGCTTACTCAAACTCATGTCCATTGAGTCAGTGATGCCATCCAACCATCTCATCCTCTGCTGTCCCCTTCTTCTGCCTTCAGTCTTTCCCAGCATCAGGGTCTTTTCCAGTGAGTCAGTTCTTCGCATCAGGTGGCCAAAGTATTGGAGTTTCAGCTTCAGCAGCAGTCCTTCCAATGAACATTCAGGACTGATTTCCTTTAGGATGGACTGGTTGGTTCTCCTTGCAGTCCAAGGGACACTCATGAGCCTTCTCCAACACCACAGTTCAAAAGCATCAGTTCTTCTGCACTCAGCTTTCTTTATAGTCCAACTCTCACATCCATACACAACTACATACACATTACCATGTGTAAAATACATGGCAAGTGGGAATTTGTCGTGTGACATGGGCTTTCCAGGTGGTGCTAGTGGTAAACAACCCCCCTGTCAGTGCAGGAAACAAGAAATGTGGGTTTGATCCCTGGGTCAGGAAGTTCCCCTAGAGGAGGGCAAGGTAACTGATTCCAGTATCCTTGCCTAGGGAATCCCATGGACAGAGGAACCTGGTGGGCTACAGTCATGGAGTTGCAAAGAGTTGGACATGACTGAAGTGACTTACACACACAGACCCACGCACACAGGGGCCTCAAACCAGTGCTCTGTGACAACCTAGAGGGGTGGGATGGGGGGGAGATGGGAGAAGGAAGGAGGGGATATATGTATAACTGTGGCTCATTCATGTTGATACATGGCAGAGGCCAACAAAATATTGTAAAGCAATTATCCCCCAATAAAAAAAGAAAGAAAAAAAAAATGGTGAGACAATATCAAAAGGGCCAACATGTGTGTGATTGGAATGCTGGAAGGAGAAGGGACCAGAGCATAAAAAAGATTTGAAATAATAATGTCTGAGAATTTTCCAATATCAGTTATAGATAGCAACCCTCCACAGATACCAAACAAGATAAAAGAAAAATTCAAAACCTAGGCATTTTGTTTCCCATCTCTTTTATTACAAGTGAAGTTTGGAATCCTGACAATTTGTCTTTTTTCTGTTAATTAACTGCTCATATTGTTTGACTATTATAGATTTACAGGAATATTTTATATATTATGTGTAGTAATCCTTTGTTATGTACATGGCAGATATTTCTCCCATAACTTTGTCTGTGAAGTCTTTAACCATAGTCTAATACTGAAAATATGTTTGATCAATTTTGTCAACCTTTTTTCCTTAATTTCTAGTTTTTATATGCTTAGAGATGCTCTTTAACATCCCCAAATTATAAAAAAAAAAAAACACTTCTTTTTTCTTTGAATACTTTTTTATATTCAGTGCATAGCTCTCTAATGTATATGGAATTCATTATTGCATATGTTATGAGGTAAAGATATACTTTACTATTTTCTAATTGAATAGCAATTTTCTAATATCAATTACCAAATAGTCTATTTTTCCCTCCATTAAAATTCCGCCTTTATTATTAAAAGATATATATTGAAAGTTCTATCCTTCATCTACCTATTTATGACAAACTATTTGGACCTTCAATTCCATTTTAGGGAACTACTGATTTATTTCCATGCTAAAAATCACTTTTTATAATTACTATAGCTTTATATTATACTTAAATGCTGTATTTGGTTGAAGCATGTCAGTCATTTTTGCTTGTTCTGCTTTTTCAGCTCTCTTTGCTATTTTTACCCATTTGCCATTTAGAATGAGCATGTCATTTAATTTTTTTTAATAAAAAAATTATTTATTTGGCTGTGCTGGGTCTCAGTTGCAGCACGTGAGATCTTCAGTCTTTGTTGGGGCATGCAGGATCTTTAGTTGTGGCATGTGAACTCTTAGTTGCAGCATGTGAGACCTAGTTCCTTGACCAGGAATCAAATAAAGGAATCCCTGCATTCAGAGCATAGAGTCTTAGCCACTGGACCATCAGGGAAGCTCCATTTCATTTTAAATAATGCTAGTGGAATTTTGATTGGAGTTGATTAAATTTAGATGTTAATTTAGGAAAAAATCAACAGCTTTATAATCTTGAGTCTCTCCATCCAATAACATGGGCATTTCTGCCATTGTTCAGCTCTTTCTTTATATCCTCTTGGGTAAAGTTTTATAGTTTTCTTCATATGGGTCTTGTATACTTCTTGTACTGCTATTGTAATTGCAATTCTTTTAATTATAGTAAAGCTTTTTGTTTTTTGTATATCAATATAATATCTGGTCACAGTAGTAAATTTTAACTCTTGTTAGTTCTGATTTTTTTCCAATTAATTATCTTGGATTTCCTAAGTAGCTTTTTATAATTACAAATGACAACTTTTCTTTTTATTTCTACCACTTACTTCTACTAATAATATCTTTCTTCTTACCTTATTACAATTACCCAACACATTATTAACTAGTAATAATTATATATACCCTTTCAAAAATTAATGGGGTTGCTTCTAATGTTTCACTGTTATGGATAATATTTATTATTTCTGATATCAAATAAAAAGTTTTCCTTCTAGTTTTGTCTTGCTAATAATTTTCAAAAGGTACAGGCATTCATTTTTGATATATGTTGAAGCATCTATTAAGATGATCATGTGGATTTTTTCTTTTAACCTATATATGTAATGGGTTACTTTAACAGATTTCCTAACATTTGTTAAATTTATTTTTGCATTCTTATGTTAACACTAGTTGATTACAATATTTTATTTCTGCAATGCATTTTGATTTTCTATTATTTTAAGATTTTTTATATTTGATACTTGAGTTGTATTGATGTAGTCATTTCTTTTTCTTCTTTATTTTTTAAAATTGAAGTGTAGTTGACTTACAATATTGTGTTAGTTTCAAGTGTACAGCAAAGTGATTCAGTTATATATATATATGCATTCCCTATATATTATATATTCTATATATTTAATATATTCCATTTCAGATTCATTTCTCTTATAGGTTATTACAAAATACTGAGTATAGTTCTCTGTGCTATACAGTAGGTCTTTGTTGGTTATCTATTTTATATTATAGTAGTGAGTTTACATTAATCCCAAATTCCTAATTTATCCCTCCTCCATCTTCTTCGGTAATCATAAATCTGTTTTCTATGTCTGTGGATCTATTTCTGTTTCATATATAAGTTCATATGTATAATTTTTTTTAGATTCCACATATAAGCAATATTGTGATATTTATCTTTGTCTGGCTTACTTCACTTCGTATAATTTCTAGGTCCATCTATGTTGCTGCAAATGACATTATTTCAATCTTTTTTTCCTCTTTCATTCTTTCATTATGATCACGAGAATAATATTCCTTTGTATATATTACCACATCTTCTTTATCTATTCCTCTGTCAATGTACATTTGGCTATTCACAATAGCTTGCATGTCTTGGCTATTGTAAATAGTGCTGCAGTGAATATTGGGGTGCATGTATGTTTTTGAATTATGGTTTTCTCCAGATAAGTGCCTAGTAGTGGGATTGTAGGATCATACTTTGAGTTTTACTTGTAGGTCTACTTTTAGCTTTTTAAGGAACTGCAATACTGTTCTGCATAGTGACTGTGCCAATTTACAGTCCCACCAAGGGTTCAGGAGGGTTCCTTTTTCTCCACACCCTCTTCATCATTTGTTATTTGTAGACTTTTTGATGATTGGAACTCTGGCTGGTGTGAGGTGATACCTCACTCTATCTTTCTTTTTTTTTTTTTACTGGTATGTGTTTTGTGCTAAGCTTAAATATCAGCGTTATATTGTCCTTATTCATCAGATGGGATGTTTTCTTGCTTTGTCTTTGCTCTATAACAATTTAAATAGCTAAGGAATTATCTGTTCCTTGAGGAAATAGACTCTCGGAAACTGGTATACTTATTATATATACTTATACCAGTATATACTTACACCAGTTTTAGGAGAAGGCAATGGCACCCCACTCCAGTACTCTTGCCCAGAAAATCCTATGGACGGAGGAGCCTGGTAGGCTGCCGTCCATGGGGTTGCTAAGAGTCGGACATGGCTGAGTGACTTCACTTTCACCTTTCACTTTCATGCACTGGAGAAGGAAATGGCAATCTACTCCAGTGTTCTTGCCTGGAGAATCCCAGGGACGGGGGAGCCTGGTGGGCTGCCATCTATGGGGTCGCACAGAGTCTGACACGACTGAAGTGACTTAGCAGCAGTAGCAGCAGCATACCAGTTTTATCTTGTATAACTTTCAAGACTTTCTCACTGTTCTCCCTGTTCTGAGTCTGCTAATTGTACCCTTTCCAGTTTCTTAGTTCTGCTGTTGATTATTCTGACTTTTCATATTTCTTGTGTCATTTCAATGAGATTTTGGGTAGGGTATTTAGTCAAATGTCTTGAAAGACTTTCCATCTTTTTGTATACTCTCAAATAGATCAAATAATATAGAAATCACCATATCCTGAAGGCTTGCTAGAACTTGCCAGTGAACCACCTGAACCTGGGCCACCTCTTCATCTATGATTTATTCCAGTGTACTTCTTCCAGAACTCATAAAAGTCAGTCTGTCTGCAGGACTTGGGATTCACCTTTGGACATTGTCATTCAGGAGGACCCACTGGTCTCACATATTCTACCCTTGGGAAAAAGTTTTGTTTTGTTCCCATTACAGCAAACCCAGCCATAGCTTCTTATGTATCTAGAATGGCAAAATCAGTCAACTATTTTTCTATCTTAAGTGTTCCCTCTTGGTTCCACACTGCATTTTTAACCAATATAAACAAAATATGGAGTGTAATTTTTTTAAATATATCAAATATTTGAAGTGAGTATTGTCCTGATAAGTTAGATTACCAGATATACAAGCTGCACAGTTAGTCACTGGTAGCTCTTGAAAGCGGAGAAGGCAATGGCACCCCACTCCAGTACTCTTGCCTGGAAAATCCCTTGGACGATGGAGCCTGGAAGGCTGCAGTCCATGGGGTCACTAAGAGTCGGACACGACTGAGCGACTTCACTTTCACCTTTCACTTTCATGCACTGGAGAAGGAAATGGCAACCCACTCCAGTGTTCTTGCCAGGAGAATCCCAGGGCCGGGGGAGCCTGGTGGGCTGCCATCTATGGGGTCACATAGAGTCAGACATCTCTTGAAAGGAGGTTGGTGAGTCCATCCATAAGTTTGATGTGTCCTCATCACGTGTGTTTGAATATCTGACCATTAAGTCTCGCATTCCTTTGGAAGGAACAACCTGGAAGATTTTCTGCAGTGAAAGAGTTAATGGATTCAGTCAGTTCAGTTCAGTTCAGTTCAGTCACTCAGTCTTGTCCGACTCTTTGCGACCCCATGAATCGCAGCACCAACTCAGAGATGAGTAATCTGTTAAGCACATGAGGGGTTGAGAGTAAGACATCCAAAAATCAGCAATAATATAAGAAGAAAACCACCTCCAGAAATCAGGCTTACGGTACAAATTTTTTTTTTTTTTTTACTATAAGACTTATTTTATGTTGCAAATTCCTACGTGTCCTCATTAAATGGATATATGTTTGTCACTGGGAAAACAATATGACTTTAGAAAGAATGATGAAGCCTTAGTCTTGAGAAGGATGAGTCATGAAAAACAAAACTGATTTAAAAAGCATCCAGAAGGGTTTCATTCACCAAGAACTGAATCTTTCATAAGATTTAACTTTCACACTTGAGCAATTTGTATA
Organism: Capricornis sumatraensis; assembly: GCF_032405125.1. Lineage (NCBI taxonomy): Eukaryota > Metazoa > Chordata > Mammalia > Artiodactyla > Bovidae > Capricornis > Capricornis sumatraensis. The sequence continues at coordinate 216,953,298 of NC_091069.1, forward strand.
ATTGCTACAATTGCCACCAAGTCCTCATGCAAATCTTCTGATTTTCCTAAATGAGAATTGCTAGCAGTTGCTTGTAGTCATGTGCTGCTGCATGACTTACCCAGTCTCAGCCCCATACTCAAAAAGGACCATAAGCCTGTTAGCATCTTTCCCCAGGTTCAGAGAGTTTCAGGAATCTTTGAAGTTGATGGTGCAATGGAGCAAAGCTTTCTGTTCAAAGGGCAGCATCTTCCAGAGCAAGCTGATTAAGCCTTATACCAAGCACACCCTTTCCTTGTTGCTGAATTGAGCTCCATTCCTTCTCCCCACCATATTTGGGAAGATGCCATTTGGGGAGTGGGGGGAATTTTCCCAAATAACTCCCCACAGAGTTCCATCTCCTATAGCAATTTTAATGACTGAGCATTAAGAGCCAAAGTCTAAACTGTGCCCAGGAGTTCATGAAAGCTGCTGAATGTGCCTGCTTAGGGAACACGGCAGGGGATTTTCTGTCTTAAGTAGCAAGGCACGCCATGCAGCTGGAATCAGAAGCAGGCCCTGAAATGTTCACAGCGTGTTGCAACTGAATGTTTTCTCTCTTCTTCAGAAGATAAACTCTCTTCCTCAGAAGTTTTGATTTGTTTTCTCTGAATTTCAAAAAATTATACAGGGAGGAGCGACAAGCAAGCAATTCCATAATGTCTCTTATACGGGATCCACTTTCTAACAGTCTGTTGTGTTTGCAAAGCTTTACTCTGCTGTATCACAAGGCATGGAGATGAGTCTGTGAAAATCTCTGAGGTGGAGTGATGGGGATGGAACAAAGAGGAAATAAGCTTATATCAAATCTTAACTTGGGCCCAGAAACTGTGCCTGCACCAGTCCAGAACAGCAGAGAATACCGTCTTTTTTTATTTTAATCTTTAAATTTCTGTTCCTTTTTCTTTTTAACCAAACCGCAAAGAACCACAACCTTTCCCAAATGAATCACAGAAAATCCACAGTTCTCAGCATTTATTTTTAAATAACACATGTAGTCATATTATGGAGTCATAAATAGCTTATATGAACCTAAAAATTCAGGTATTAAAAAATGTGTAGCCTTCTAGCCTTAATTCCAAGGAAATGTTAAAAGCTATTTATTTTTGAAGATCAGCATTATTTTGGTGATGACCTTTGAGGGTTTTCCTTTACTGGTGAAAGACAGTGATTCATCTTGCCCTCACTAAGGCAAACCCAAGACAAGCTTGCTGATTCTTTAAGAGGTAGAGACAGGGGAACTTGTTAGCAAACACTTTTCCTTGTCAGAGGCCAATTATTTTTTATGTGTGGATTTTATCAAATACCTTCCAAAGAAACTGCAATATCTTTCCTGACTTTTTTTCTTTGCAAGAGTCTCTTTCTAAGAGCACATGCAGTCCTAGGTAATTGTTTCTCATTTGTGTAAGAGTCACTGTCTTTTTGTATTTGCTTGTCTGTTGATTTCCATAGAAATCACGCTTGCCCTTCTGTGAGGAGTACAGGAGTCAAGGCTCTGATGTGACCTCTGATCGTGAGAGCAGGTCCACACAGATGTGATGCAGAGTTTCCCAGCTCTGAAACACGTGTGAGCACACAGAACTCTCTTTCCTTTTCAGTCTCAGAATCAGTGGGTTTATTGGGCTAGTGCTGACATAAAAAATGAAATGAAACATCTGAGTGTAACAGCTGCACAAAATTTGGAGTCATGTAAACTGGTCTGACATCACACATTCTGCATGTGAGTTCCATGAGTATTCTCCATATGGTGCTAATACAATAACATGCCTACAAAGTCCCTGTGGTTTATGGCATGACGAGTTCCAGAGCTAAGGAAATAAAGCCAGGAAGCCCACACCATTTGCTGAATGGAGCTGGTGCTGGGTAATGTCTCAGACTCACTGAACCACTCAGGGTCACTAGGAACAAGAAGCCACGTTGGACACCGTACCAGCAGCAAGTTTTATGCTGGTGACTCTAGTTCCCTCTCCTCAGAAGGAGTAGGAGAGAAGTCTCACAATGCTTTTTGCCTTACTCCATAGGAAAATAGATGTAGGAGTGTAAAGGAATTGCCAAAGACAGCCTACTTCTTCCTGGCAGTCAGGAAAAGGCAGGTAGAAAGAGAGAAAGAGAACATATTAATAACAGCTCAACAGAAGTCTTGGCAAGATGCAGCAATCCTTTGCTGAAAGGCTAGAGTCCTGCCCAGGGCACACAGTGGCATTGATCAGATCAGTGACACCCCACACTGACCCACAGCTATAAACAAAAGCTGCACGTGTTCCTTTCTTCTGCTCAAGGTGGTTGGGGTAGGAGTAGGAGAGTACAGGCATTTGCCTAGTAGTTCGTGTTCCTCTGACAGGCTATACATGTGGCCTAGAAAAAAATCTGTTCTTATTTAATTTTTAAAAATGACTCAAAGACACTTGTTTATCTGTTGGCTGATTAACCTGACAGAGGATGACTTACAGAAAATATTTAGTGGCAGCTTGGCTTTCCCTCTTCACTCAGCATAATGCTGGATTGCTTCCCTTACCATCAGTTTCCAAGCTCAGAAAATCCACACTGCAAGTGCAGCATTGTAAACAGATTTCTCTGATAGACTTTCAAGGTCAGTGAACTTATTGAATGCAGCACCTATTTGCATGAGAGAATTCATAAGTGAATATATCAGGTTGGGGTCCGTCATATTTTAGGGCAGCACCTATTGGCTGTATGTGACAGTGCATTCTAGCTCTGTTGGACACTAAATACACAGAGGCAGAGAGAGATCTCCCAGACTGGATTTCGAGAGTTGCAAGTGTAGAGACTGAGAATCTTTGAACCCAAGTGAGGATTTTCATGGTCTGAGAAAAGGAAAGGGAAAAATAAAAGGTGTTTAAATAGGAGAATTTAAATAGGATAATAATTTTTCCTTTAAATAGGAGAAATCTCAGATCAGGAGAGTAATGAACATTCTCAGAATGTTATAAAGCATTTCAAAATACATAAAAATCAACACTTCCTAGCAAATTTTTTTCCTCCAGTGAAAGATATCTTTAGTCATCTTAAATCATTAGCAGAACAGAATTATATTAATAGAAAATCACTTCATAGACAATTTTACCAAAATTTATTCACTCCTGTAAAATTGGAAGCACCTGTGACTTTGACACAAAATGTAAGATAAAGTTCAGTTCAGTAAGAACTGTAAGATAGAAGGTGGGCATAATACCAGAATCCGGAGAAGGCAATGGCACCCCACTCCAGTACTCTTGCCTGGAAAATCCCGTGGACAGAGGAGCCTGGTGGGCTGCCGTCTATGGGGTTGCACAGAGTCAGACATGACTGAAGCGACTTAGCAGCAGCAGCAGCAGCAATATCAGAATCATTGTATAGTACATTGTAAGGTCAGTTGTAAAATTCTCCTTTACTTTGACCATCTATGCCATGGCTTTCCTCTATCAGAATGGGCAATGTAAAGATGATTGTCAACACAAAATAAATAGGTTTATAAGGAATTCTGGTCTAATCTCCCAGGGCTCAAGGCTGTGGCTTAGAATCACTGCAACTGAGATCAGAGAGTCTATTTGGGGGTTCTATCCAAGTTCTAGACCCTTCTCTAGTTGCCCCAACGGAAATCAAACAAATTATACAGTGCTAGTAAACTGTGTGGTTGTACCTGCCTCTGCCAGGCATACTATTGTCCTGATACATACTGTTAGATCACCACACATTATCTTTCAGGTTTTCTGCACAGTCTTTTCCAAGCAAGGCAGCCTTGACAACTTCTCAACGGGGCGTTATTCTCTTAAAATGAAGTTGTTTTCTTTTTGCCTGAGAATGACTTTCTCAGAGATCTGGGGACAGAAGCAAGACTGTACCTTTCACTGCCCCTCTAATTTAAAGGAGAAAAAAAAATCTCTGTAAGCTAATATGTAGCTTCATTGGTGATTATAGTATTGCAAACTTCTCTGATTTAAAGCAGAAAACAGGAAATGTCACCCTATTCAGCTGGTAGAGAAGAAAAAAAAACATGCAGGTGGATGGTGTGAAATTTAAGCAGACTTGGGAAAGAACTAATCCATGTTTGGAATTCTCCACTGGAGATGTGTTTTGACAGTTTTCTGGTAGTTTCCTGTTTTGGTTTGCCTACTTCATGTTAATGCATGAGGCAGCATGATATAGCTGAAAAATCATGTGTTTTGAGAACAAGTGTCCCAGTCCTGTCATTTTCAGCTAGCTAGCCACCTGTTTCTCTGAGCTTCAGGTTATAAATCTGATAATTGAGGTAATGACACTTAATGAGTGGCTGTGAGAAGTAAAACAATAATGAATATAGAAGTACTTTATATTGCTGCCTCCTACGTGCTAGCTGTGTGACTTTGTGCAAATTACTTAAATCTCTATGCCTAGGTTTCTTCATTTGTAAAATGGGGTTAGTGGTGCTACCCTTGCTTGAGTTGTGGTGATAATTGCATAAGTTAATACATGTAACGGAGAAGGCAATGGCACCCCACTCCAGCGCTCTTGCCTGAAAAATCCCATGGACAGACCCTGGTGCGCTGCAATCCATGGGGTCGCTAAGAGTTGGACACGACTGAGCAACTTCACTTTCACTTTTCACTTTCATGCACTGGAGAAGGAAATGGCAGCCCGCTCCAGTTTTCTTGCCTGGAGAATCCCAGGGACAGCGGAGCCTAATGGGCTGCCATCTATGGGGTCACATAGAGTTGGACACGACTGAAGCGACTTAGCAATACATGTAAAGTGCTCAGAATAGTGCCTAACATACAGTATGCTACTGCATACTTAACTCTAAATGTTTTCTGTTATTTCTGTTTATTGGATGATATACATAGGTTATTTTTTCAGGGGTACTTCACTTTATAATTTAAATACAGCAGAATTTACATTTATGCTTCAACTATTACTGAGTATTTTGTTCAAAACACTAAGATAAGTGCTGTTGGTATTGTTTAGTTGCTAAGTTGTGTCTGACTCTTTGGCGACCCCGTGGGCTGTATGTAGCACGCCAGGCTCCTCTGTCTATGGGATTTCCCAGGCAAGAATACTGGAATGGTTTGCCATTTCCTTCTCCAGAGAATCTTCCCAGCCCAGAGATCAAACCCACGTCTCCTGCATTGACAGGTGGGTTATTTACCACTGAGCCACCAGGGAAGCCCCAAGTGCTGTATACAAGTATAAATTAGGGGGATAGTTGTCTATATTGCAAAAGGAAGTAACAACGCAGTGCTTCAATTTAAGAATTCACTTTGACAGTACCCACTATTGTTTTCAACACAGCTTGAAGTACAGAAGACATATAATGCATCCTTCAAGGAATATTTTAAATATATTTTTATAATTCTAATATTCATGCATGGTCATTGCAGAAAATTTTAGAAAACACTGATAAGCAATGATAATTATTATAACTATATATATATATCTGTATAATAAAAACACACATCATGTGTTTTATAATTATAATAATAAAATATAATTGAAATCACCTACATTGTCACTACCAAGAGACAGCAATGTCTCACACTTAGGTTTAAATTATTTTGGTCTTTGTGTGTGTGGTGTATGTGTGTATATAGGTGTATGCAAAATTAGAATCATACTGCTTTTAAAAACTTAAAACATCATAAACTTCTTTCTGTGTTACTAAATATTCTTCTCTTTTTGTTATTATGAAATTTTTGAGAAATTTCAAAATAGTTTTGGACTTAAAGAAGAATGGTAAAAATCATGTAGAGCTACTTGAAGACTATGCAAATATCCTGTTTCTACTTAAATAATTACCCACTCTTTTTATCATACTTTGGTGGATATTGCCTGCAGCAATGATTACTGTGGTATTTTAATGGTGATTTTCTATTTCCCTCATGTACCCTTCTGCATTTATTTATTGGTATTATTCTCTGAGGAAGAGCTGTTCCTTCTCTCCCATATATTTATTTAATTTGTATCCCTGTGAACTCATGAACATTTATTTTGTTCTTTTTGCTATAATCTAATATTGTACTATTGCTTTTAATTTTGTTGTTCAAATTGTTTCAGCTTTATTATTGGGAGCTCTTTCATATTGGCTCCTGTGCATTTTTATACCACTTACTTTGAAACATGGCAGGTGTTCCAGGATCATCAACAACTCCAGTCCCTGCAATCAAAAGAGATCCCTGATCTCTTATATTGGAGGGTGATATTTAGAAACCAACACCACCAGGAGCTAGATATTTTCTTTGCTACCGAGGTGTCACTGTTTCTAATCCCTGTCAGGAGATAGAACCAGGAATACATCTGTGTGTTTAAGTATACACTAACTCATGCATTAGCACATATCTATATTTTGGTACCAATTTATAATATATATTTATACTTTCTCAAATTTAAAACATGAGTGCATATTGATACCTTTAAATCCAGTTGAGCACCACAGGAGTCACTATAGCCTTCCCTGTTTTCTTATAGGTTAACTTCCTTCTTTCTCCAATAGTGAAAAACCTGACTCTGATTATCTATAATATATTTAGTTGTTTGTTTAATACAACTATCCTAAATAAGTAGTGTCAGAATTCTTAGTCCATCCCCCTGTGAGAAACAACTGAAGCACAGTGTTTGTGTACATTAGCCTTACATAAAATCAAAACAGTTTATCTAAAGTTACTTAGGTTGGCTCCTTCAGTGTGCTTGTATGATCCATTTAAAATAAGTTAAATGCAATTGTCACAATCTGCACCCTATCTTGCCTCCCACATTCTGATAGTTTTTGGTTATTTTTTTTAAATATAGGCTGCCTTGGTGGCTCAGCTGGTAAAGAATCTGCCTGCAATGTGGGAGACCTGGGTTCGATCCCTGGGTTGAGAAGATCCCCTGGAGAAGGGAAAGGCTACCCACTCCAGTATTCTGGCCTGGAGAATTCCATGGACTATTCCCTTCAGTGTGCTTGTGCGATTCATTTATAATAAGTTAAATGCATTTGTCACAGTCTGCACCCTATCTTGTCTCCCCCATCATGATAGGTTTTTTAAAAAATGTATTTATGTAATAAAATTCACTTTTGTGGTGTACAGTTCTATCAGTTTGGGCAAATGCACAGAGTAGTATTAAGAACCATCATTTTATACACAATTCCATCATCCAAAAGTTTCTCCTGCTATTCCTATAGAGAGAACCTTCCCCCAACCCATGATCCATCAATTACTCATTGGTTTTCCTCCTTATGATTTTGCCCTTTCCAGAGTGCTGTGTGACTAGAATCAAACAATTCTGGGTCTGGCTTCTTTCACCTTGTAAAATGCAGCTAAGATTCATGCATGCTATTTTATAAATCTGTACCAATTTTATTGCTGAAAGAATTCTATTATATGGATGTATTAAATTTTATGGAACATCAAGGTTGTTTCCAGTTTTAAAGCAGCTGTGAATATTTACCTATCGGTTTTTGTATGAACATATTTTCTTTACTTTTGGATGCACGCCTCAGAGTGGGATTGCTGGGTCACATGGTTGGTATATGTTTATCTTTTTAAGAAACAGCTGAACTATTTCACAAGTGGATGCACCATTTTGCATTTTCACCATTTTTCATCCTTATCAGCACTTGATATTGCCAGGCTTTTTACATTTAAAATAGTCAAATAGATATATTGTAGTATCTTATTGTGGTTTTAATTTATATTTCCATAATGCTTAATGATATTGATCATTTGTCTTATGCTCATTTTTCATCTGAATATGTTCATTGGTAAAGTATATGTTCAGATCTTTCATCTGTTTTAAAAAATGGGTTGTTTTCTGATTTCACAATTTATGAATTCTTTATATATTCTAGACATTCTTTTTGCTATAATCTAATATTGTACTATTGCTTTTAATTTTGTTGTTCAAATTGTTTCACCTTTATTATTGGGAGCTCTTTCATATTGGCTCCTGTGCATTTTTATACCACTTACTTTGAAACATGGCAGGTGTTCCAGGATCATCAACAACTCCAGTCCCTGCAATCAAAAGACATCCCTGATCTCTTATATTGGAGGGTGATATTTAGAAACCAACACCACCAGGAGTCCTTTGTTAGATGTGCTGTTAAAATATTTTCTCCTAGTTTGTGACTTACCTTTTCATTGTCTTAATGAAAAAGCAAAAGTTTTTCTAGATAAATTTTTTTTTATTTTAATACAGTGCTGCTGCTGCTGCCGCTTCAGTCATGTCCGACTCTGTGTGACCCCATAAACGGCAGTTTATTAATTTTTTTCTTTCATAGATCATGGCTTTGTTATCATATCTAAAAACTCTTTGCCTAACTCAGGTTTGCTCGGTGGTGGCACTATTAACATTTTAGACTGGATAATTCTTTGCTGTGGTGGGCTGTCCTGTGCATTTTAGAATGTTTAACAGTACCCCTGGCATATACCCATTAGATACCTATAGAACCGCCCCCCCCCTTACCCCTGCCACCTACTCATGATGGTCATAAATGTTTTAGACATTGCAAAATGTCCCCTGGGTATAAAGATGACTTTTTTCAGAATCACTGGCCTAATCCAAGGCCATGTACCTCATGTGTTTTTTTCTTCCGTGTTTTCTTTGCGAAGACTTTTGGTTTTATGCTTTGTATTTTAGGTCTATGATCCGTTTTAAATTAATTTTCTGTGAGGTGTGAGATACAGGCTGAGGGTTTTTTTCTCTTTTCATATGGGGACATTTAGTTGTTCCAGTACCAAATGAAGAGACCACCTTCTCTAATGAATTGTAGTTGCATGACTCTCAAAACATAGTTGACTATATTTATGTGATTTTATTTCTGGTCTCTCTCTTCTGTTTCATTGATTTATATATCTATTCTTTCTCCATTACCACACCATGTTGATTACTGTAGCATCACAGTAACACTAAATTACATAGTGTGAAACCACCAACTTTGTTGGCAATTCTAGTTCCTTTGCCTTTTCATATAAACTTTAAAACCACCATGTTAATACCTATATACAAGCCTGCTGGATTGTTTTATTGGAATTACATTGAATCTATATGAGGAATTTGGGAGATTTAACATCTTAATAATACCAAATCTTCTAGTCCAAGAACATGATCTATTTTTCCATTTGTTTGGATCTTCTTATATACTTTTCTCAAGTATTTTGTTCTTTGCATCATACAGATCCCACATAATTTTTTTTGTTTTTTGGATTTTACCGAAGTTGGAGCTTCTTGGTGCAATTGTAAATGATATTTTTATTTTAATTTTGAATTTCAATCATTTAGTGCTAGTATACAGAAATACCATGGTTTTGTGTGCACTGACCTTGTATCATGAGACTTTGTGCTATGCTTAGTCGCTCAGTCATGTCTGACTCTGCGATCCCATGGACTGTAGCCCTTCAGATTCCTCTGTCCATGGGGATTCTCCAGACAAGAATATTGGTGTGGGTTGCCATGCCCTTCTCCAGGGGATTGTCCCAATCCATGGATCAAACCCAGGTCCCTCACATTGCAGGCAGATTCTTTACTGTCTGAGCCACCAGGGAACTCACTTATTTATTCTAATCGCCTTTGTGTAGATTCTTTAGAAATTTCTACATGGATATTTTGAGTTGGATAATTCTTTGTTGTGGGAGGCTATGAACAGAGATGATATGCCTTTTAATTCCATGTCTTGTCTTATTGTAATGGCTAGGTTTTCTACTATGATGTTCTATAGATGTAGTGAAAGTGGGTATCTTCTCTATTTTAGAGGTAAAATATTGAGTCTTATACCATTTAGTATGATGTTAGCAAAAGGCGTTTTGTAGATGTCTTTTATTAGGTTTTAGAAGTTCTCTTACTAGTTTGCTGAGAGCTTTAATCATGAATGGAGGTAGAATTTTGTCAAATACTGTTTTTGCATCTATTTTCTTCTTTAGTCTGTTAACACAGTGCCTTACATTGATTTTCAAATGTTAAGCCAGTCTTACATTCTTGTGAGCATGGTCATGATGTATTATCTTTTTTATATTCTCTGCATTAAATTTGCTAACATTTTGGTAAGAATTTTTTTCCATCCATGTTCATGAGGGATATCATTCTGTAGTTTTCTTCTCTCATGATGTTTTTGTTTGTCTTGATATTAGGGCAATGCTGGTGTCATTTCTATTTTCTGAAAAAGGTCTTGTTGAATTTATATTATCTCTTTCTTAAATGTTTGATAGAATTCAACAATGAAACCATTTGGGCCTGGAGATTTCTTTTTTAAAGATTTTTAAAGTACAAATTAATTTCTTTAATAGATCTAGGACTGCTGGTTTATCTAGTTTCTTCTTGAGTGAGCTTTAGTAACTTGTATCTTTCCTGGATTCCATTACATTTAAGTTGTCAAATTTCTGGGCATAGAGTTGTTCATAATATACCCTTATAATCTTGTTAATGTTTGTAGGGTCTGTAATGATATCCCTTCTTTTGTACCTGATATTGGTAATTTATATATTTTTCTCTTTTTCCTTGGTCAGTCCGGCCAGAGGTTTATCAGAAGAACCAGCTTTGGGGTTCATCAATGTTTCTTTATTGTTTTCTGTTTTTAACTTCATTGATTTGTTTTAATTTTTATTATTTTCTTTCCCTGGTTTATGTGTAACTTAAGTGTATCTTGCTCTTGTTTTTCTAGGTTATAAAGGCAGGAGCTTAGATTGTTGATGTGAGACCCTTTTTCTCTTCTAAAAGTACTTAATGCCTAAATTTCTCTCTAATACTACTTCAGCTGCACTGCACACATTTTGATATGTTGCATTTTTATTTTCTTTCAGTCAAAACACTTTTTTAACTTCTCTTGAGGTTTTCTCTTTGTTCCATAGATTATTAGAAGAAGACTCGGTTCTAGTATTTGAGTACTTTATGATATTGATTTGTAGTTTAATTCCATTATGGTCTGAGAATATACTTTGAATGGTGTCTATATTTTAAAGGTTATTTTATTTCACAGAATATGGTACATATTGGTGAATGTTCCATGTGTAGTTGAAAAGAAAGTGTATTCTGCTGTTGTTGGGCAGAGTGTTCTATACATGCCAGTTTGGTCTGGTTGTTAATAGTGTCCTTTAGGGCTTCTATTTCCATGTTAATTAGCTATTTGCCTCTATTGATTGTGCTGTGCTGTGCTGAGTTGCTTAAGTCATATTCGACTCTTTGTGACTATATGGACTGTAGCCCACAAGTCTTCTCTGTCCATGGGATTTTCCAGGCAAGAATACTGGAGTGGGTTGCCATTTCCAGGGGATCTTCCTGAACCCAGGGATTGAACCTGTGTCTCTTATGTCACCTGCATTGACAGGTCAATTCTTTACCAGTAGCACCACCTGGGAAGCAGCCAAGTAATCTTCTATTGATTGAGAGCATTCCTGGTAGCTCAGCTGGTAAAGAATCCACCAGCAATGTAGGAGACCCCAGTTTGAGCCAAGTAATCTTCTGTTGATTACTAAGAGGTAATTGTACATTTCTCCTTTCAGGTCCATCTCTTTTGCTTCATGTCTATGAAGTTGTGCTATTAGGTATATTCACAAGTTGATTGGTTACATTTTCTTGGAAAACTAAATCTTTTATCATTATGTAGTATATACCTCTTTCTCCCTGATATTATCTTGTTTTGGTTTTCTTTGATAACAGCTGCTCCAGCCTTTTTTTTTTTTTTTTTTTTTGATTAGTGCTTGCATGACATATTTTCCTTCATTTATCCTTTTACTTTTAACCAAGCTGTCTTTAATGTGAGTTCACTTGTTCCCTCTGCACTTTTTCTTTTCCTGCTTTCTCTTGTGTTAATTGAGAATGTTTAATTATTCTATTTCATCTCCCCTGTTATTTATTACTCTTTCCTCTTTAAAAAAATTGTTTTTAGTAGTCTCTCAAGTGGTTTCACTATACATCTTTAATTAATCTGGTCTGCCTCCAAATATTATACTCTTTTATGGAGCTGGCAGCAATACCGTCTCAATTCCTCCCTTCTATCCTTTGTGTTATTATTTTCATACCTTTCACTTTTACATGCACTGTCAACACAGAACACATTGCTACTATCATTGCTTCCAACACTGAATAGTTATCTTTTAGAGCAATCAAAGATAAGAAAAGAAATGAATTTTATTTTACTTCATTTATTTATCCCATTTCCACGATCTTCATTTCTCTGTATTGATCCAAGCTTCAGTCTAATATTCTTTTTGCATGAAGAGCTTCCTTTAACATTTCTTATAACACGAGTTTCCTAGTAATAAGTTTCTTCAGTTTTGTAAGCCAGAAAAAGTATTTTTCTTTTGTGAAAGGTATTTTTGCTGGATAGAGGATTCTGGGTTGACAGGGGTTTTCTTTCTTTTTTTTTTCTTTTAGTACTTTAAAAATGTCACTTCACTGTCTTCTGGCTTGCATTATTTCTGAGAAGAATTCTGTTGCAACTCTTCTTTGTTCCTCTGTATGTTTCTTTTTCTGTGGCTTCCTTTAATGTTTTTTCTTTGTCAATGGTTTTCAGCAGTTTGAATCTTATGATATACCTAGGTATGTATGTGTGTTATATCATCCTACTTTTATGCCCTCTGAGCTTCTTAGATCTGTGGTTTAACATAAAATTTAAATAAATCTTGGTCATTATTTCTTCAAATGTATCTTGGGTCCCCCTCTCTTCTATTCCTAGGATTCTAATTATGCATATATTAGAATATTTAATATTGTCCTATAACTCTTGGGTATTATGCTTTATCTTTCATCCCACTCTTTTTTCTATTTGTGTTTCATTCTTGGTAATTTATATTGACCTATCTTCAAGTGTACTGATTCATGCCCCATCTGTCTCTGTCTATTAGTGAAACTGTCTAAGGCATTTTTTAGCTCTATTATTGTGTTTTTCATTTCCAGCATTTTGATGTAATTTGATTCTTTCTCATACTTTCTTTCTCACTGCTTATATTAACCATCTGATCTTGCATGTTGTCTACCTTTTTCATTAGGGCCATTAACATATTTAAAATTCCCTGTCAGATAGTCCTAACATCTGTGTCAGAATTGTTTCTGGTTCCAGTGTTTGCTTAGTTTCTTTGGAGTCTATTTTTTCTTGCCTTTTCATATGCCTTTTAATTTTCTGTTGAAGCTAATCATCTTGTATAGCTTAGTAGAGACTGGAAAAAGTGGTTTATAAGCCTTAATATGAAAGTACCTTTCCTTCTGTTAGACCTTTGATGAGATGACTTGAAGCTTTCTAGGTTTGGATTGCTGTGCTTTTCTTCAGTATATCACAGCCTTCAAATTTTTCATAGACCTACCTTGTGCTTAGGTTGGAAGTTAATTTACCAGAACAATGTCTGTTTGATTCTGAATTTTAGCTGTTCCCTTTGCATTGTTTCTCAGCAAGAGTTTCTTGGTCTACTCTTATTTTTCTTCCATTTCTCTCTCAGTAGTATTCTACTGTTGTTATTTAAGTAATTTGTTGTTGCTAGCTTGTGGTGGGGGAGCTATGGTGCAGGAATCTATCCTCTGTGTCCTGAATAAGCCTCAGTCTTAGGCATGCATCATATGAGATATGGCATTTCAGTTCTCTTCCCCTATCCTGGCTGTGTTTGTAGGCTCCGTGTGTAATCCTGTACTGTGCTGTGCTTTGTTGCTCAGTCATGTCCAACTCTTTGAAACCCCATGGACTTTAGCCCACCAGGCTCCTCTGTCCATGGGATCCTCCAGACAAGAATACTGGAGTGGGTTGCCATGCCCATCCTCCAGGGAATCTTCCTAACCTAGGGATCAAATCCAGGTTTCCTGCATTGCAGGCAGATTCTTTACTGTCTGAGCCACCAGGGAAGCCCAATACTGGAGTTGATAGCCTATCCCTTCTCCAGGGGGATCTTCCTGACCCAGGAATCAAACTGATATCTCCTGCATTGCATGCAGATTCTTTACCAGTTGAGCTACCAGGGAAGCTCTATTATGTGTGTTAGTCACTCAGTCGTTTCCAACTCTTTGCAACCCCGTGGATGGTAGCCCGCCAGGCTCCTCTGTCCATGAAGTTCTCCAGGCAAGAATACTGGAGTGGGTTGCCATGCCCTCCTCCAGGGGATCTTCCCAACCCAGAGATCAAACCCTGGTCTCCCACATTGCAGGCAGATTCTTTACTGTCTGAGCCATATCCCTCCCTTATTTTTTGCTTCTGCTCCTTTCACCCATTTGCAGTGAGTTTTCTCCAATGCCTTAAAGGTAGCAGTGCTTGATGCACTTTCCTTCTAAAGATTAAGGGTTTTTTTTTTTCTCTATAGGAAGTAGGAGAGATAGATCCAACCAGTATTTCTTGCCCCTCCCACAAAATGACTCTAGAACTCTCCTAGCTCTACAACATGATGGATCCAACTTAGGGCTCTTTCCAGTCTTTTCTGTGAGCAATTGTAGGGGTTGTGGAGAAAGAGCCTGAAAGAAGTATAAATTTCCCCAAATTCTGTGGCCCTCGGTTTCACACTTGCCTGTCAGCCTGTCAACAAAGGTCTGTCTAGTCAAGGCTGTGGTTTTTCCAGTGGTCATGTATGGATGTGAGCTGGACTATAAAGAAAGCTGAGTGCAAAAGAACGGATGCTTTTGAACTGTGGTGTTGGAGAAGACTCTTGAGAGTCCCTTGGACTGCAAGGAGATCCAACCACTCCATCCTAAAGGAGATCAGTCCTGGGTGTTCATTGGAAGGACTGATGCTGAAGCTGAAACTCCAATACTTTGGCCATCTGATGCGAAGAGCTGACTCATTTGAAAAGACCCTGATGTTGGGAAAGATTGAGGGCAGGAGGAGAAGGGGATGAAAGAGGATGAGATGGTTGGATGGCATCACTGACTCAATGACAAGGGTTTGGGTAGACTCCGGGAGTTGGTGATGGACAGGGCAGCCTGGTGTGCTGCAGTTCATGGGGTCGCAAAGAGTCGGACACGACTGAGCAACTGAACTGAACTGAACTGTCAGCCTGTATTCTGTCTTCACCAACTTATCAGCTATTTCATTTAAACTCATTTACTGGTATTTGAGGGCTTCCCAGATAGCTTAGTTGGGAAAGAATCCGCCTGCATTGCGGGAGACCTGGGTTTGATCCCTCGGTTGGGAAGATCCCCTGGAGAAGGGAAAGGCTACCCATTCCAGTATTCTGGCCTGTAGAATTCCATGGACTGTATAGTCCATGGGGTCACAAAGAGTTGGGCACGAATGAGTGGCTTTCACTTTCACTGGTATCTGAGTGAGCCACTAGGAAAGCCCTAGTGATAGGGAGACCCTGGTGTTCTTACTGTATATGGTGACTGACTCACAATGATAGGCTCTAAGAAGAGTTGAGCTCTGCAGATAGCCTCATGTTTGCAGAATTCTTTAGGAATTTCAAGTGCTGTCACCAAGTTGGTTTTAAATTACACATTGTAATCATGCATTTCAGTCATAAATTTATTGAGAAATACTCATCATTGACTTCCCTGGTGGTACAGATGGTAAAGAATCTACCTGCAACGCAGGAGGCCCACATTGGATCTCTGGGTCAGGAAGATCCCCTGGAGAAGGGAATGGCAACCCACTCCAGTATTCTTGCCTGGAGAATTCCATGGACAGAGGAGCCTGGGAGGTTACAGTCCATGGGATCACAAAGAGTCAGACATGTCTGAGTGACTTAACACATACACTGGTATCTGATGACATCTACCCCAAGTGAATACTTTGCATTCCCTTTCTCTCTACAGACCTTGTCCCTTCCTTAGGTTTTAGACCTGTTGTTTGCTTTGCAACTTCAACTCTTTTATAAGTTAACATAGAAAAGTTATGATTTTGAAGTTAATGCCCTCATTTTAAGAGTGGTGCTCCTTTTAGCTCTTTTCATTCTTTCCTTCCATTTTAATAGCCAAACTAGATTCCATTAAATGAATATATAATCCACTTTTTAAAACCAATCCCAGTCCTTTATATTGTACTTTTAGGCAATTTTCCATTTTTTTGCTATTATAAATAAGGTTGTGTCACCCTTGTAGATAAATCTATCTTTGATTATTTACTTTCTATTCATTTACAACCTAGAGAGAGAACAAGCAGGCATATCAGGAACAATTAAGTAATGAGGTAAGGTACCATAAAATGAATGCCCAAAATAGCATTCTAGAATTCAATAATAATAAGGAGTCATAATGAAATTATAATGGTGCCTCACATCTGTGAAGAACTTAATATCCTTCACGCTTATTAACCTTTTGATTTTAACCATAATGCCCCATTTTCCTTATTAGGAAAATAAGACTGTTAAGTAATGGAGCTGGGACTTGACTCAGTATCTCAGGGAATATCTTCATAAAAGAGGAGATGGGCCTGAGCTGAATCTTGAAAGATAGGTAGCTTAACAATAGGCAAAGACAGGAGAATACGTATCCTGATGAGAAGGCAATGATGATGTGGGGACACAACTATGTATAACTTATACATATCTGTACAATCTACAGAAGCACAGACTGAGACCGAAAAAGGCTTGGACTATTGAATTCTGTCATTGATGTGTTTCTTGTTCTCATTTTAGAATAAATGATACCCATATCAGATTATCTAGGTGGTTAGTACAATGGGATTGACCTCAGAGTAGGAAGCCTCCAGCTCAGCTGTTCTCTGCGTTTGACTGATTTAATCCATGTGTTCCACCCAAACCAGGAAGGGAGCCAGCCTCTCCTTCACCCAACCAAGTAGAGTTCAGTGTTTGGGTAGAAAGGAAGATGCATTCCAGCTGTCCCCAAAATGAAGAAAAGCAGAAGATGGTTCCCCCAACCCCCTTCTTCAGTGAAATAAACCTGACCTTCTGATAGGAGAGTCTGTCTTGAATCAGAAATGGTTTAACTAAATCACAACAGGAAGCAGCTCCAGTTACAGCCCAGCTTGCTCTAGGTCCTGATGAATGAAGATAGCATGCCACCTGGCTTCATGAAACTCTGGGTGTAGCAGGTAGTTGCCCTAAGGGGCCTATACAAAGACTTTGCCTCTGGAATTTCTGCTATCAGAACTACCTGAAGGAGGAATATTTGCCAAAGTTAGAGGCAATAACCCAATAGTTGAGAACCCTGTCTCTAAATGTAGTTAATTTCTATTTAATTAGCCAGTAACTACATTTAAAATAAACAACAGTTGGTAATCAAAACCAGGAGGACAGAGGATGAGCCATTGTGTGACAGGATAGAATTACTAGGCCAAAACAAAGTTGGAAGAAAGTGAGAGACATGCTGTTTCAGAGAAAACAAGGTTGAGAGAGGAGGGACTGTCAAAAAGCAGCTCATAAAGATTTGTATCAGCTTTTCCTTGTGTTTGTTAGCCATCAGTAAAACTGATTTTAATCACCAAGTGGTCTTTAATTATAAAGCATCTGTTCCTTTATTAAATAAAAATTAAAAGCACATGTAAAGGACAGTTAAACTGTCAAATGGGATGAGAGTTTGGCACATCCTGGTACCTCCTTGGTGACAGAGGTACAGCTTGGGACTGGTTTCCAGGAAACCCCTCAGCTCCCAGGGCTCTTGCTGACACCCTGGCTGCTGGTAGTATGCGTTTGTAGGCAAAGGGGCTGCTCCCTTGGGGAAGATATGTGGAATTTCCCAGAGCTGGGGTGAGGTCCCTCTCTCTACCAATTCATCCCCTGCATTTGTAATCCCTGCCTTTTCTGTACCACTGAAGATGTCTTCATGTGTCTTATGAAGACATCCTTTCCTCCATGCTATTTTCACTGGGGGAGAGAGAAGGAGAGAGAATGAAGAAGGGAAGGGGAAGGGACTGGGAGAAGAGATGAGAGCAGCTCTGGGGCCCCAGAGTGTGAGCAAGTTTCAGTTGAGCTGTTCTTTTAGGCAAACATTTTCTAATTAAACTTTAAACCCAAACCCTTGTTTCACCTCTCTCCAAAATGCAGGATGTGTCTCCCTTCTGGTTAGCATGAAATGATTTCTTCTCTTTCCTTCATTAGAAACTGGAATTGATCTTCTTTAAAGATAAAAATTACATTTCTGCTTAATTCCTATTTGATTCATTTGGAACCAGTGCATTTTCATCAGAGCGACTAAAAAGCCCTGTGAGAATCAGCTCAGAAGAAGGGATGTACAGAGGGTCACGATAAGTAGCACTTCTCATCAGACCTGTTGCCCAGGGATGTTAAAGTGCTTTTTAAAATGGGGACTAATAAGGCTACTCAGCTTTTACTGTTTTCTAAGAGCCTCAGCTAAATTAATCATGGCACAGAATAACCCTTCCTGTAAGGTAAAATAATGATTCCTGGTATTTTGAAAGCAGTCGCTGATCCACAAAGAGGGAGGTAACGTCTCCCTGAACCAAGATTAAAACTCCACTCCCTTCCTGTCATCAAAGGCCAGCTTGTTTGTATCCGAGCGGGGCCTTGGGAGAGCCAGGCGCTGGGTCGGAGCAGCCGCAGCCGCAGGAATGGGAGGCCAAGCAAGACTGAGGCTGTGGAAATGCAGGCTCGGGGTGGGGGCTGTTGAGGCTTTGTTTACTAATTACATATTCTCCCTGAAAGTGGTCAGGCATCAGCGGGGCTTCCAGCTCAGGGACTCAACCCAGCCCAATCCTATCTAGGAGGGGCTGGCTGCGCCCACTGGCCCAGGCCACCCACACTGGCACTCCGTGCACATGGAGTCCAGCTCCCCTCCCGCATTAGCTACAGCGTGGATTCCTGGTCACATCTGCACAGCCAGAGTGAAAGCCTGTAATTTCCATAGAATCCAGTTCTTTTGAGTCAGAGCTGCAGATGAATGTTTGTTTTATTTTTCTTTTCAAGGTGATTACACATCCTTTGGTTGTGGGGAAGCCTGGGCTATCACAGAGAGAAGAAGCTGAGTGAATTATTTAAAAAGTATGCAGCAAAGGCCTGTGAATCTCCGGGGAGGTGGGATGGCATCTCTCCCTCATCTGGGGGCAGAAAGCAGAAAGGACCCCAGAAGGCTTGTTGGACACCAGTTTAATTCAGAAAATAGAGCAGCACTTCACCTCGTATGTGCTGGGTGGGGAATTGTAAAAGAGGACACAGTCAAAATAGTCATTAAGGCCAAACCAGAGTCAGCCCAAAGCCAGGCCTGCATTCCCAGGAACCTGCTGGGCCATGGTATTTGCATACATCAGTCCCCAGTCTCCATTGTCTCCCACAGGAAGAACTTGTTCTATTCCATTAAGAATGCCTGAATATTTTATTGGCTAAAAACTAGGGGCCTGGGCTGGATGGTAAACAAGTTTGGAGTGCTGTTTTTGAATTGTGTTTATGTTTTATACATGGAACAGTTTTAAGTATTTTTTTGTTAAATTCAAAACACTCCAGAAATTCTGCAGCTTGAGGGGACAACCACTGCAAAAGTTCCAGGGCAACATTTGGACACTTTCAAGGTTACTTCAGGGACTTGAATGGTGAGAAACAAGAAGGGACAACTTTTATTAAGAAAAACATTTTAGTAGCTGAATACAGAAATCAAAACCAAGAGCAGGCGTTCCAAATTCATATTGTGAAACGCCTACAAAAAGATTCTTCTGTCAGCTTTCACAGTGTGGAGAGTTCATCTTTTCATCTCATCAAGTGAAAATATGCCCCAATTCCCGAGTAGGTATTCAGTTCAAACAAGGGAACAGGGGAGGTGTTCTCATTTGGCAAACACTCTGCGGACTCCAGTCAAAGATCCCTGTGGTCTAGGCTAGTGAGAGAAAGGGGTGCCCTCTGCCTGGCTGTGGCTAGGCAGGGATCAGCTTTCACAGATGCAGGCAGGAGAACAAAGAGCAGGCTTCATCTGCCCGCACCCCACAGGCCCATGTGCAGGGGGAGCGCCATTCCAGTGCCCATCACATGGGCTCCGTGGCATAAAAGCCTTTTAATAATTCTGATTTTGAATATCAAATTGAAATGAAAAGTGCATTTAGGAAGGATGGGCTGTAACCACACTGAAATGCATGTTCTATGCAAACAGGTTGAGCAGGCGCTGGGTGCTGAGCTGTGGTTCTCAATTTGGCTGCACATTGCCCCACCTGCTCTAAAATGTACTAATGCTGCCTCCCTATCACCATCCTACGCCCTCCCCAAAAGTATGATTTATTGTAACTGACCTCAGATGTGGCCAGGGGCATCATGATTTTTTAAAGCTCTCCAAGTGACTCTAGGAAGCAAACTTGAGAATAGCTATAGAGTGATTTAAGACAGCATTTAAGGCCGCTCCATCATCTAGCCCCAGCCAGGCTTTTTGACCTTATCTTTCTCCACCCCCATCTCAGCCTGTACATGAGACACAAAGAGACCTTCTCACTATGCCTGAATGTACTTTGTTCATTTATATTTTCATGCTTTTATGCATCCACATTGTCTCACTCTGGTCACCAAAGAAAGGCCAGTTAAAAGTCTTCTGTGCAGCCTTCCCTACCTGTCACCTCATCTTCACCAGTGAGTCACTTCTTGCCCCTCAATCACAGTTCATAGCTTTTCTCACATTATATTAACAACATCTGCTTATCGATCTGCCCGTTCTCTCTCCCCAGCTGGAATGTGGACTCTGCTTTCGGCAATGAGCACCCGATATGGCAGGGTAGGGGTTTCTATGAATGTTTATTGAATGAAAGAATGAGTGAATGAATGCTAATCTTGATATTGTTGATGTTCCATCACTTTGATCCCAATTCTCTGACCACGGTCCCCTGGGAGACCAAGTTAGTAATTTGGAGGTGGCAGCCTGTAATCTTTGATAATCAAAGTAGGGTTCATACACTAGAGCTTGGCTATATTATCTGAGCACTTGTTATAAATGTAAAATTTGCATTTTAATGAGATCTCAAGGTAATTCATATGTACAGCACAGTTTGAGGTATATTTTTTAACAAGTTCCCAGGTGGCTTCTATGTAGCCAGTCTGCCAACCAGTATTGGGACCCACCATCTTAGAATTTTATTTACTGCATGTAGTGAACCCTGTGTAATTGCCTACTGCTGCCGTTGTTTAGTCCCTAAGTCGTGTCCGACTCTTCTTGAGCCCATGATCTATAGCCTGCCAGGCTCCTCTGTACATGGGATTTCCCAGGCAAGAATACTGGAGTGGGTTGCCATTTCCTTCTCCAGGGAATCTTCCTGACACAACAATTCAACCCTGTCCCTTCTGCACTGGCAGGTGGATTCTTTAACACTGAGTCACCTGGAAAGCCCTGATTGCCTACTAGTTGCTTCTGCTCTCCCTTTCCCTTCCTTGCAAAGCCCTGATTTTGTTCAGTTATCAGGCCTTCACCTGTCAAGCCAGTGCCTCAGGAAGCTTGATCCCACCTCCAGCCCAATAAGAGGACCTGATTGGTCAAAGGCATGGCCTATCCGTCTGGCCAGGGATCAGTTCAGGAATGGACGTGAGACCAGATTCAGGAATGAATATGAGGGTAAGTAACCTAAGGGCAATACAGAAAGTTTTCTCTTTCCTAAAAGAAAGGCACATATGGGAGAAAAAAATCTCTCTTCTTCAGGAAATTCTTCTCTTTCCTGCATGTGATCCCTTGAACTGCTGCTACCACCTTGCCACCTGCCTAAGGAGGAAGGTCAATGCTGAGGAATCGGAGCAAAGAGATAGGAAGAACATGAGTCTATGGCATTGTTGTGCCTTGCTGTCTCTGGACTTCTTTTATGGAAGGTAAATTTTTTTGTTGGTGTTTTTTGTTTGTTTGCTTATATTTTTAACCGTTTAAACCATTTCCAATCCTTGCAACCCAAAGCAGTCATTGATATACTGAATATCTTACTAAATTCATTCAATCAATAAATATTTGATTTATTGTGAAGCATTATGTTTAGTACCTTAAAGTGTTATCCCCAACCCTCAAGCAATCTATTACTCCCATCTTATAGATGAGGAAACTGAAACGTAAAGCAGTAAAATGATTCATTAGATCAAATAGCTATCAAATGGTAAAGACAGAATCTTAACCTAGGTCTCAGTCCAGAGCACATGTTTTGTCCGCTCTCCCATGCTTCCTAGTTTGAGTAGCTTTATTGCATGAGGTTTAAGAAGATCAATAGTTCTCAATTTTTTAAACTTAAGACCCTTTTACATTCTTAAAAATGATTTAGAATCATGAAGATTTTTCACTTATTTAGTTTTTAACTACTGATACTTAACACACTGAAAATTAAAATGGAAATTTTTAAGGTATTTATTTAATTCATTCAAGAATAGTATTAATTAACTCATCCAATACTCACTTCAGTAATACAGTTTTTTTGAGAAATAATTATATTTTCCAAAACAAAATGAGGTAATGAGAAGAGTGACATTGTTTTACACTTTTGCAAATCTCTTTAAACCTGGCTTAAGAGCAGACAGCTGGATTCTATCTACTTCCACATTTAGTCTGTATTGTTTTAGTTAAAGTATACAGAGAAAATCTGACTTTGCACAGATGTGTCATTGGAAAAGAGAGGAGTATTTCATGAGCTCTTTCAGATAATTGTATACTCTTTGATACTACACCAGAACTGTACAAGTGGTAGTTTCTTAAAGGTTAGTTGCAATGTGGAACTTAAAAATGAAAGAGTGATTTTCTCATCTCTGTTGCATTAAAATCCAGTGATCCACTTTGTAGTTTGCAGTGATCTTTTACCCATGCCTAATTTTGTAACACCAGGCATTGGTCACTTGGAAAATGTTGATTCACTGAATTATGCAGATCTTCAAAATGTAAGATATTCATTGGCTGATACAAGTTTTCAAAAATTCTGATTTTTTTTTGAAGGCTCAGTTTTACCACTGGCAACAAAATACTGTCAGTTATTTTCTTGAAAGTAACAGGCTTGCTTGTTTATTTTTGAAAAAAAAAATATGCTAAATGCCCAAGTTTGAATAACTGTAATTTGTTTCTGTTTTTCTTTCAAGTAAAATTAATGGTTCTTGAGAAAGACAGCTAGTTTAGCTTGTAACTCAATTACGCAAGTGCTTTTCCTTGAGACAAACATTGTACTTCAGTTTGTAGCAGATGTTCTTTATGCTTATTTTCCATTTCTTCACATAAAATATTAAAAAAAAAATATGCTTAAAGGTCTAGATTTAATATAATAATGTTAATGGCTTTGTCAAAGACATTCTTTTTCTAAATTTTATTTATTTATTATGGTTTTGTCTGTGCTGGGTCTCCGTTGTTATGCGTGAGCTTTCTCTTGTTATGTTGAGTGGGGCCTCCTCTCTAGTTCAGTGCTCAGGCTTCTCTGTGCAGTGGGTTCTCTGTGGAGCACAGGCTCTGCAGCCTGCGGGCTCAACAGTTGCAGCACGCAGGCTTAGTTGCTCTGTGGCATTTGGAACTTCCTGGACCAAAGGTCAAAAAACCGTGTCCCTGGCATTGGCAGGTGGATCCTTAACCACTGGACCACTAGGGAAGTCCTGTCAAAGACGTTCTTCAATGAAAGAGATGGGGCTTTTTTGGTACTTTGAGTGTGTGACAGTGAATGCAATAACTAATAGTATTGTTTGGTACCACTGCCTGGACTTGAGCTAAGGCACCAGAGGTTTTCACCACCTTGACTTGTGTATCATCCATGCAAATGTCAACACAGTGAAAAAGATAAATGGCATCTTAGTATTATCCTGAAACTAGTTTTGACCTCATGGGCCACCTGAGACGGCTTTGGACTCCCCATGTGGCCACAGACCACACTTGGAGAACACCTGCTGCTGCTGCTGCTAAGTCGCTTCAGTCGTGTCCAACTCTGTGTGACCCCATGGACTGCAGCCTACCAGGCTCCTCTGTCCATGGGATTTTCCAGGCGAGAATACTGGAGTGGGTTGCCATTGCCTTCTCTAGGAGAACACCTACAGCGGGTAATAATTTCATGAGCAACAACTCTTAGGAAAATTTCTGGATACAAAGTGATTATTGCAAGGGTCTGGAAGAGACTGAGTTCTATGTCACATCACGGTCTGGCCCTGCATCTGGGGCAACTTCACTACTGACCCAGTAGCTTCCATCACACAGGGTCATTAACAGAGGAGTCTTAGGAGTGTCCAGGTGCTGAGGTGTTTGTGCCAGAGGGCACAGGAAATTGGCTTACCCAGTCCCTGTGCTGCTAGTCACAGATGCACTTACAACACTGCAAATCCACAACCAGCTTCTTTGTTTCCCTATTCGGCCCATAAGGCAATTTAACGTGTATTATGCTTAGACATGAACTATTTAATGTGATCTGATTTCTGTTTATAATTCTTAAAATACTTCTATTTGTCAGATTGTCTAAGCCTTACTCTTGGGATAAAATTTCTTTTGTACTGAATAACTATTAAATAATGGAGGTTTTGTGTCATTCTGAGGGGCATCAAGACTCTCTCTCAAGCAGCCTCTTTCCCCTGTAGCTTGCCAGAAGCAGGCATCTTGGCAACACAAAACACCAAGTCTGAGGGCATCTCACTGAGCCAGACCCTATTTCCAGGAAAGAAAACCCATGTTCTTGAGCCAGAACTAATTCTCTAATGGCTGGGATTTTCCTGTCTCTTGCTAGAGATGGAAGAATGACAATGGTTTACTTGAATCCCTACAGTCAGAAAAGCCACCCAGAAATTCCAGCCTGCCAGACATTTCCACACCAGGGATACTATCCCTTGACTTGTGAATACACTGAGGAATTTGCCCTGGCACCATGTGAAGGGTTAAAGAAAGATCCTATTCCTTACAAGCAGCTATGCCTAGGGCTGACTCAAACTGGGGAAAAGGCCAGTCATGCCACTGTCCTGCTATATTTACTGAACAGATTTCTTAAAGTGCAGCAACAAGACAGACAACCAAAAAATTTGACCTGAATTTGTTTGGTAGAATGATAGTTTCTGCCTTGCTGTTGCACTGCTGTAAAAAAAAAAAATAGTAATAATAAATGTGATCTGAATATGGCAGCGAAGGAAGCTTACACAAATGGCTCTGAGCTTTAGCAAGCTTTTTAAAAAATATTTGAGCTAAAATATTCTTTCCTTCAGGATCACCTGGCCTTTTGTTCCCCTTGGAAAAGACAGCTGCATTATACATTCCTACTGTCACTTCTGTGCTGGGAACACAAGAGCTGTAGTGATTTCCTGGACTCTATATCTCTAAATCTTCCCAGGGAATTCACCTAACCTCCATGCATCAGGTCCAACCACACCTTGGAAGGGAGGGAAGAGAAAGCAGGAGTTATAAAACATACTTGGGACAACAATTTCCCAGATCTGGATCAAGTTAGTTTTATCTGTATGACATGCCTGGCCTCTGAATGCTTTTGAGCTTGAGAACAAATATTATTCTGGGTGATCTGCCTTTTACCTCCTTATACCCTACTGCCCTTTTCACAGTGAGCTTTAAAAAGACATATCTATTTATTTTTCTTCTTTAAAAATTGAAGTGTATCCTTATTAGAGAAATGCAAATCAAAACCACAATGAGGTACCACTTCACACCAGTCAGAATGTCTGCGATCCAAAAATCTGCAAGCAATAAATGCTGGAGAGGGTGTGGAGAAAAGGGAACCCTCCTACACTGTTGGTGGGAATGCAAACTAGTACAACCACTATGGAAAACAGTGTGGAGATTCCTTAAAAAATTGCAAATAGAACTGCCATATGACCCAGCAATCCCACTGCTGGGCATACACACCGAGGAAACCAGAATTGAAAGAGACACATGTACCCCAATGTTCATTGCAGCACTGTTTATAATAGCCAGGACATGGAAACAACCTAGATGTCCATCAGCAGATGAATGGATAAGAAAGCGGTGGTACATATACACAATGGAGTATTACTCAGCCATTAAAAAGAATACATTTGAATCAGTTCTGATGAGATGGATGAAACTGGAGCCGATTATACAGAGTGAAGTAAGCCAGAAAGAAAAACACCAGTACAGTATACTAACACATATATATGGAATTTAGAAAGATGGCAATGATGACCCTGTATGCAAGACAGCAAAAAAGACACAGATGTGTATAGTGGACTTTTGGACTCAGAGGGAGAGGGAGAGGGTGGGATGATTTGGGAGAATGGCATTGAAACATGTATACTATCATGTAAGAATCGAATCACCAGTCTATGTCCGATGCAGGATACAGCATGCTTGGGGCTGGTGCATGGGGATGACCCAGAGGGATGTTGTGGGGAGGGAGGTGGGAGGGGGGTTCATGTTTGGGATCGCATGTACACCCGTGGTGGATTCATGTCAATGTATGGCAAAACCAATACAGTATTGTAAAGTAAAATAAAGTAAAAAAAAAAAAAATTGAAGTGTAGTTGGTATACAATGTTGTATTAGTTTCAGGTATACAGCAAAGTGATTCAGTTTGGTATATATTCTTTTTCAGATTCTTTTCCCTTACAGGTTATTACAAGGTACTGAATAGTTCCCTGTGTGATACAGTAGGCCCTTGGTGGTTCCTGTCTACTTTATCTATTTTATGTTTCAGTTCAATTCAGTTCAGTCACTCAGTCATGTCCGACTCTTTGTGACCCCATGGACTGCAGCATGCCAGGCTTCCCTGTCCATCACCAACTCCTGGAGCTTGCTCAAACTCATGTCCATTGAGTCAGTGATCCCACCCAACCATCTCATCCTCTGCTGTCCCCTTCTCCTCCCACCTTCAATCTTTCCCAGCATCAGAGTCTTTTCAAATGAGTCAGTTCTTCACATCAGGTGGCCAGAGTATTGGAGTTTCAGCTTCAGCATCAGTCCTTCCAATGAATATTCAGGACTGATTTTCTTTAGGATGGACTGGTTGGATCTCCTTGCAGTCCAAGGGACTCTCAAGAGTCTTCTCCAACACCACAGTTCAACAGCATCAGTTCTTCAGTGCTCAGCTTTCTTTAAAAACATGAACATTTTATGTTTAGGGGCTTTTTAGGTGGCTCAATGGTAAAGAATCTGCCTGCCAATACAGGAGATGTGAGTTCAATCCCTGGGTCGGAAGACCTCCTGGAGAAGGAAATGACAGCCTACTCCAGTATTCTTGCCTAGGAAATCCCAGGTACTGAGAAGCCTGGCAGACTACAGTCCTTGGGGTTACAAGGAGTCAGACATGACTTAGCGAGAGCAAGTATTTTATATTTAGTGTGTATACAGCGAGCTTTTGCTTAATATTTTAACTCATTATTTTGTTGGCAGTTCTTCCTTTCCTCACAGCCAGCCCTCCAAGCACAGTCTTGATATATTATTTCTGTGCTGTACTAAAAAGGACAAATGAACCAATAAGCTGGGGGACTCTGTATTCTAGGTCTGTCCTAAATGATCATAGATATTGGAAAACTCACATCCCTGTCTTGGGCATCATCTATAAACTGGGGATTTGGAGAAGGCAGAATTTCTAGTGGTTCGTAAATCTGGGGACCAGAAATACACTTTTTGCAAAGCCTCCTTTTCAAGCACCTCCTTCTATTGGTCATTTTAAGACAGCAGAATCTCCCCTGTGCTAAAACAAGCTTTGGGGACCACTGGACTTGATGGGCTCTAGATTCTTTTCAACCCTAACATTTTTTTTCTGTCTCTCTCCAAGTGCTGAATGTTCCCCCTCACCCTGCACTAACTTGTGCTTAAATTGCCAGAGTGCCTTTGCCTTCCAAGTGGTCCATATGGCTTCACGTGCTTGTGCTCAGTTGCCCCAGACTCTTTGCGACCCTATGGACCGTAGCCCACCAGGTTCCCCTGTCTATGGGGTTTTCCAGGGAGAATATTGGAGTGGGTTGCCATTCCTCCTCCAGGGGATCTTCCCTACCCAGGAATCAAACCTGCCTCTCCTGTGTCTTCTGCATTCCAAGCAGATTCTTTACCACTGAGCCATCAGGGAAGCCCTCCCATGGTTTTAGGTAACTCCCTATTTCTCCAGGCTGTAGTCTTGATCTTCCACAGCCTAAATTAAGAGATGAGCAATTTGGTGATTTTTAGTACCTTTTTAATTTAAAAGAGTGAAAGGGAGACTCCTGGAAGTCAAGATTGGGTCAAAGTATATTCCCAGGTTGGGTCAAAGGACAGTAACTAGGCAAATAAGTGAGGCAAAACCCCACATTCCACAGGTCCCAGTACCTAGCAGCCACACAAAAAGGTTTCTGGAAAGAAAAGATTCCTACTGGTTTCCAGGGGAGCAGACAGCCTAGGAGAGCTGCTTGGAGCTGCTTACCCAGCTCTACCCCCTCCCCCCATCCCCTGCAAGGCACCTAGGACTTAGCTTCCCACTGCTGTGACCTAGAATGACCAGCTCGCACCCACATTGCTGGCCTGAATCTGAGAACCTGGGGTGCACAAACACTTAATCCCTGGAGGTGTTGTACTGGTGCCTGTGTGACCAGGGTCAAAATGCAGTCTCCTAAATCCCCTGATCCTGTTATAGGGCACACACTACAGATTAAAGAAAAGAAGTAAAATAAATAAATAAACAAAAACAAACTGGAAGGGAGAGAGAAAGGGAGAAAGCCAGTTGGCTATGCATCTGTAGAAAAAGTGGGAAAATCTGGGTGGCTTTACGGGAAACAAAGACAACCAAAGAGGAAAAGAATGCAGGCATACAGAGATGCACTGTTAATGATACACATGAAAAAAACAACATAAAAGATGATCTATTCATATAGAAGGTAAGCATTGAGAAGGGGAGTAACTTGACATGATTATTCCCTTTCATGTTTACTCCAGGAGACTAGTAAGGCCTCTCATTTAAAACAAAAGCACTGGAAGTATGATTTGCCAACAAGATCAATGCTAAAACAATATATTAAAAATTGGAACAAAAATCTGACCATATTTACTTACACATTTCCTTAGGCAGTTATAAAAAAACTATCAGGACACTTTCAGTTAATATACTTATCAATCTGAACCTACTACAGGAGAATGTAAAATAAAGTGATAACATTGGTCAAGTTGTTGCAGGAAGGGGGACCCCTTCCAGGGCCCAAAATTGGGCTCTTGTCTAACATTCAGAAATGAATTGTCCAAGGAGACACATGTGCTGACAAAGCAAGAGATTTTATTGGGAAAGGGCGCCCGGGCGGAGAGCAGGAGGGTAAGGGAACCCAGGAGAACAGCTCTGTCACCTGGCTTGCAGTCTCGGGTTTTATGGTGATGGGATTAGTTTCCAGGTTGTCCTTAGCCAATCATTTTGACTCAGAGTGCTTCCTGGTGGTGCATCCCTTGTTCAGCCAAGATGGATACCAGAGAGAAGGATTCTGGGAGGTGGTCGGACAGGTGGTGTCTCCTTTTGACCTTTTCTGAACTCTTCTGGTTGGTAGAGGCTTATTAGTTCCCTGTTCCTTACCAGGACCTCCTGTCATAAAACAACTCATGCAAATGGTTACTATGGTGCCTGGCCAGGGTGGGCAGTTTCAATCAGTGTGCTTCTCCTAATAAAGGGCTTGATATTAAGAACTAAAGGAAAATATCTTGGCCAGTCAGAAAGTCAACAGTGGCATAACTGCTTAAATATTTGGGACTGCATAATGATTTAAAATCTTAGGTCAGTCAATAGTTATATAACTTTAGAGAAATTTTCCTAAATTTCCTTGCCTCGGTATTCTCGTAAATAAAATAAAATAATACTATGTTGTCTCTGTTGTGAGAAAATGAATGATGTAAAATGCCACCATAATTCTAATGAAAATGTAACCTCGTGCAGTGAATTAAACACTCTCATCTTTTAAGAACCAATGGAATATTGTTTTTAGAAATAAAATAAAGTCTTCTGAAAGTTAGCCAAACCACAAAGAAAAAACAGTTGAAAGAGAAAAAAAATGGCTGACCCAGCTTTCGGCTGTATATCCTCTTTTTAATAAAGAGACAAGGCAATCATGCTTTATATCTTTTACTGAGAATTCATTTGGAATGACTTCCCTATATATTCTAATTAAGTTTCAGAACCCAGTGAGTTTAAAGAAACTACATTTCCTTTACAGGGTATGTTGCTTATACCTGTCACAGGAATATTTGGCCTATTTAAATGCCGCAGGTGTGTGAGAACAGATGGTATTGGGAAATGGGACATATTCAGGCAGAGAAAAGACTGCCAAAATCCGGCTGGAGATGAATGCTTTAAGAGCAATGGTGTTTTTTCCTTTCTCTTACTCAAGTGTGCATGGGGAGCAGGTACTCTGTTGGAGCCAAGTCCTGGAGCCTTAATTTGATTTTTCTTTCTTCCTTTTCTGTTCCGGAGTGTGAGAAGAGCCAAATACTTAGAAATATAGGCTAGTTCAGAAAACCACCTTGAAATCTATGAAGCAAACCTCCCCAAGAATGGTGGATATGGAGTGAGTTGTCCCTTTATGCATAGAAAGAAAAGCAGAGGAGTGTTTCCTCCTGGATAGGGTGGGGACAGGGTTCATGTGTTTGGGACATGATGGTGGTTTGGTCAAGGGGAGACAGGTTGATGCTGACGCCCATCCTGAGCCATCATTCCCAGCCTCCTGGCCTTCAGATGTCTGTGCACATGAGCTCAATGTGCAGGTCACTGAGAATGTCCATAGCTGGGGAGTCTGCCTGATAAGAAGTGCAAGAAGCCCTGCCACAGACCAAGTGATGCTAGAGCCATGTCCACCCCAAGAAGTCCTGTAAACTGACCAGCTCCATCTTGCCCAGACTCCAACTCTGCCCCCAAACCTCTCCTTCAGGGTTTGCTTAGCCAGGGAGATCAGCAGCCACTGGTTCCCAGGTCACCCTGTGCCCTGCAAATGGCACATTGATCCCAAAGGTTTCTCTTACCTAGGCTAGAACTTCTCTCACTACACACATGTGAGTCAGCAGAGACGAGCAAAGAGCTTAACCTTCTGACCTTGGCCAGTGCAATGAGAATCCTTCTGCCTGGCCTTGCAAGGGGCAGGGCAGCCCCTGCCCACCGTGAGGACACCAGGACAGCTAGTTGCTGCCTGGTGCTGGGGTCTCTGTCCACCTTCTGAATGTCCAGGCCAGCCTCTGTCTGCAACCCTTCTGCCAGCAGCTCACCCAAGACCATCCAGCAACTCACAAGATCCCTACACATCCACACTTTCTGCTCAAGACCACCTAAACCAAACCAAATCAGGAGTGGGGAGGGCCAGGTAAGGGTGTTCCTATTGCTCGGAACTGGCATTTAGAGTCCCATCTGAGAAAAGAGGTGCCAAATGCCTCACATTCAAAAGGGAATTAGTAGAAACCAGAAGCCATACTCTCCCCACCCCCACCCCACCAACCCCTACCCCTTACCTCCCTTGGCTTTCTAAGGGGCAACAGATTAGGCTTTCGTAATCAACTAATCAACACCCATCAGATCACTTTCCTGTTTCTTTTACATGGTAAAGAGTGGTGAGGGTGGGGGGTGGTGGGAGGAGGGTTGGGGGTTGGAGGTAAGTTCAAAGTAGGAAGTGATTCCCTTCTGTGCCCCACTGTCCACCCCTGCTCAGGCAAGAGAAATGGGGAGAGGGTGAAAGAAGGGAGAGTGCATCTCCTTCCCCAGGTGGACATCTGCTTGGGCTGTGAACTTGCAGATCTCTCTCTTTGCCTGCATGAACCGGAGATGGTGGCAAGGAGTCTGTACCCAGAGAAATCACTGGTCTCAAGCTGCCTCACCAGGATCCATTCCAGAGGGCTGCCCTCTCATAAAGGAACCCAGCAGCACACAACCCAGTTGTGTAGTCAGCCACTAGGCAGAGCTGGGAAGTGGCAGAGGCAGCCTCACTGAGCTGGATCTCTCAGATCAGGGAACCGTGTGGTCCCTTCTTCCCTACACCTTCTCATCTCAACAGGCTTGACCTTAAAATTAACAGAAGCTCAGTCACGTCTGACTCTTTGTGACCCCATGGATTATTACAGCACGCTAGGCTTCCCTGTCTATCACCAACTCCTGGAGCTTGCTCAAACTCATGTCCATTGCGTCGGTGATGCCATCCAACCATCTCATCCTCTGTTGTCCCCTTCTCCTCCAGAAGCAGGCTGGCATAGAACTAGATTATGAGAAGGTGGTTGTCTTTTTCTTTTAATGGACTGAAAGTGACCAGAGAGTAATGGGATCTACCCAAGATGTGCTAAGGGAAAAGCTTTTTGTTTTTTATTTGTAAGTTTGTTTTGTTTGTTTCAGAGTAAATCAAATTTAGAGGTAGTGATTGGAAAAATTAAAACCACTTCATGTTTAGACCCCACTGGGTTGAGACTGCTCAGTGAGCAATTATGCAGTCATAAGCACTGAGGGGGCCATGAAAGTGTGGCCGAGAAAAACGTCTAGATGTGTTCCCACTCTGAGATGCCAAAAGTAGGGAATCCATTTGAAAGTGGGCCACACCCATCATTGAGATTCAGTTGTGTGGGGGTACATCTGGAGGACAGTGGGATTAGTCAGTCTTGGGCTCCTGTCTGAGTCCTGAGGGGAAGGTGGGAGGAGATTCTGAAAGTAAAACTCAAAGGAACGACTTCCATTAAAATTGGGATGACACTGGTTTTAAAGCATTTCCTTAAAGTCATATTGATCTCAGTGCAAACTTTCTGCTGAAGATGAAAAGTGTTTTGATTCACAACCACTGCATCTAAAGCTGCACTGTCTAATACAGAAGCCACTCATCATATAATGTTTAAATATAATTTAACTTTAGATTTAGTTAATATAACTCAGCAGACTCTTTAACTATAATTAAAAATTCTACTCATATCACACTAGTCATATTTCAAGTGATCAGTGATCTCATGGGCCTAGTGTATACTGTATTGGATGGTGAAGATACAGAACATTTTTATCTTGACAAAAAATTCTATTAGGCTGGTCTGCTTTAAATAAAGTTATTTATTCAACAATGGAAGAGAAAATGGCCAAGCCAGATCTCTGAGATATCATATGATATATACAAAATTACACATTCCAAACTTTATGGACAAGTCAAAGGTTAAAGTGACACAGAGAGAGGACAAGAAGTAGCCTCATTATTGCAAGGGACATGGTGAGCCCTGAGCTCACACAAGTCCAGGAGGCCTAAGTTCTGTGGAAACTCAAGGGTTACCATGGACGAGGCCTCAGGGCCAATCACTAAAGAGGCGCTGACACCTGGGGAGGTGATGCCCAGCAGAGGTGGTGCTTGAGGAAGGAGAGGACACATGGTAGGAGGGACTCCACTGTGATAATCATTTCCCTTCTGGCAACTCTCAGAAACTAAGTGAGACTTTGAGGGATAAGAGCCTGGGAACCTGTGTTAAAGTATCCTGTTTTTCTCATCAGGGCAGGACGTGAGAAGTAGAAGATGAGGTCTGATAGTTGCATAATGTTGTATTACTCCACATTACTCTAAAATTTAGCAACTACACACAACAATAATTATTTCTTGTCTCTCGTAGTTTCCCACAGTGGATCAGGAATTTGGGATCAAGCCGGTAAGCTCAGGATCCCTTACAAGATTGCAGTCAAGATGTCAGCTGGGCTGCAGTCATCTGAAGGCTTACATGGGGTGGGAAGGTGCACTTCCAAGGTGGCGCATGTCATCTGAAGGCTTAAGTGGGGCTGGAAGGTGCACTTCCAAGGTGGTGCATACACGTGTCTGGCTAACTGGTGCCAGTTCTTTGTAGCGCGCCTGAGTGCTCTTCATGTGGACCTCTTCACATGAGCTTTCTGAGTGGTCCCCCCAACACTGTGACTGGCTTCCCCGAGAATGAGAGCCTCAAATAGCCAAGGCAGAAGCTGCAAGGCAGTTTTTGGACCTAGGCTTGGAAATCATACACCATTGCTTCTGCTGCTTTCTCTAGTCACACAGACCAGCTCTAATTCAGTGTAGGGATGGACTGCACAGGATATGATTTCTAGGAAATAAAGTTCACTGAGGGTCATCTTGGAGGCTGGCTACCATGAGGCCATACAGAACCAAGAACTGCACATTATCAGGATGTATAATCAAAAATCCCTCAGTTGCAAGTGACAAAAATCTAACTCAAATAGTTCCAAGGTGGGGAAAAAAATGCTAAGAGAGAATCTGTCTATAGCACACGTAACTGTAAAGTCTTGCTGTGGCTGGATAAAGGTGCTAAAATGATGTCTACAAGTTCTGTCTCATTCTCAGATCAGCTTTCCTCTTATGGTAGTAAGATGACCACCTTGCTCCAGGCTTCCATCTCCAGTTTAAAAGAGAGAAACTTCCTCCTTCCTGTTAGCACCAACAAAAATCCTAGCAGGCCTTCTATTGGCTAAAATATTTATCTTGGAACCAATCACGGGATCCCTTTCAGATATGGGGCTCTCGTTGGCCAGACCCAAGTTACATACCCATCCCTGGACTGGAGTGCTGTTATTAAAGGAAGGTAACAGTGCTGAGCTGGCAAAATCCATCACAGTCACTACATCTGTACGTATCTGGCTTTATAACAGACGATTACATCACATTACACTCATCCCCTTATGATGAAGACTGGCAATGCCAAGCTACCAACCAGAAAGACATCATTGTTTTTCATTACCCCCTGTTATAAAGCCGGAGGTAGACATCCTTCTGTGAAATTTGTTTTGCACAGTCATGAGTAGAGACTTCTCCTGGGTTAACAAGCATTAGTCAGTCAGTCAGTTCAGTTGCTCAGTCATGTCCGACTCTTTGTGACCCTGTGGACTGTAGCACGCCAGGCTTCCCTGTCCATCACCAACTCCTGGAGCTTGCTCAAACCCATTTCCATCGAGTAGGTGATGCCATCCAACAATCTCATCCTCTGTCGTCCCCTTCTTCTCCTGCCTTCAATCTTGCCCAGCATCAGGGTCTTTTCCAATGAGTCACTTCTTCATATCAGATGGCCAAAGTACTAGAATTTCAGCTTCAGCATCAGTCCTTCCAATTAATGTTCAGGACTGATTTTCTTAAGGATTGATTCATTTGATCTCCTTGCAAGAGTCCAGGGGACACTCAAGAGTCTTCTCCAATACCACAGTTCAAAAGCATCAATTCTTCAGTGCTTAGCTCTTTTTATAGTCCAACTCTCACATCCATACATGACTACTGGAAAAACCATAGCGTTGACTATATCTCTAAATCTAGGTGGTCCATGGAGGAGCCATGGCTTTGGTTTCTGTTGATCATAATACATCACTTTTGTGTGCTCTGGTGTGCCTCTTTGCCAGGAGATGGAAAGAGAGAAACTTCCCAGAAAGACCTTTAAAATGTATGATTAAGACTACTTTATTCAAAAGAAATATATGCTTGTATATGTAGGGAATAATAAATACAGTAACAGCTCATTCATCTAGACCCTGGAGAACTGATTTATAATATATTCAACCCTTCAAATCACAGACTATATTTCTGTGTGGAATAAAGCTTTTATAGACCATATAAAGCACTCACACAACTATACATTTAACCACTCATTTGGATATTTATTGACTCTAATTGAGCATGTAAATGTATAATTCTGGACATGTTTGATTTTTCTAGTTTTGCAGCCCACAACAGACTTAACAGGTGTGACGAAGTGCTGTAGAACATCTCAGTGTGCCAGTCCAGGAGATATTTGATGGTTGTGGTTGCTAGGACTATGGTGGTATCCTCATTCTTGCTGCTATTTATTTAACACTGGCAATGGGTAAGGTGCTGTACCTACCACTTTTATAATTCATGTCTCATTCAGTCATGACAATATCCCTGTTAAGTCAGGGCTATTGTTTTCTCCACTTTATAGGTGGGAAAATTGAAGTTTAAGGGTGACGTCAAGTTATTATGAAAAGGTAGAAGATTCACTTGCAAGATCTATGGTATTTTCTGACCAGGCTTGATAAAATGACCTTGGGATGCCCTCTGAGTCTGAGATTCTCTCTTCTTGGAATATGGGCTTCTAAGTTCATAGAACTTTACAAGTGGGTCTGAGGAGGTTGTTTAATGGAACTGCCAATGTCCCTGTTGGATGCCTTTAAGTCCCCCATCGGGGCCCATGAGGGGAAGCTGGGACAGTGGCTGACCATGCAGTCTCTCCTCAGAGAGATTATTTGAAATGGACCCATATCTCTGTGGTTTGTCTAATTCCTACGGGTACATTTTTCTGGTCAACCCATGAACACGAGATCCACTGCTACTTTGGCTGTGTGTAGCCTCAGCCACCGGCATCCCCCACGTCTCAAGATAACATGGACACATTCAAAGAATTCTTTCTTTAAAGAAGGTCATCTTTGGAATTGAGGTTGGATGCAGGAATTCCTGAGGCTCCTGCTCTAATTTGCTCCCCTGCTCTTGGTTCAGCTGGTTGAGCAAAGAAGCCATCAGCTTGAATGTTTTCTTAGCCTTGGCCAATAAGCACATGGGGGGAAATCCAGTGTTGGTTTTCTTCTCTCCCAGTAGCAAATTATGAGGCCCTCTGGATCCCTCACAGTGGGGATGGATGTGGTAGTGGGAGGGGGAAATGTTTGTCAAGACTGTCAGGAGTCACTGAGATGATGTGGTTTTCATAGATAGGGTATGTGGATATGTGTGTGTATCTGTGTGTATGTGTGTGTGTGTGTAAATGTGTGTCTTCACAACCCAGTGCCATCCCCCGAGACCTGAAATGAAGCTGGAATCATCCATGCCTCTGAATACCAGTATCTCCAAAGAGCTCAGGAATGTCATGGTTTCCTGCTACTCAGACCTGTGATGTGAAATGCTTCAGCTTCTGACCCTTGGCAGTTCTAATGCACCCATTGTTCTTTTTGGCCTGGAACTGACCCTTACATCCATTCAGCAAACACTCGCTGAGCTGGGCAGGGAAGAGGCATCAAGAAAGAAAATCCAGATATCAAAGTTTGGCCTTTAAAAAATAGAATTAATTACTGGATTCAAATTCCCCACAAAAACTGTGGATTCAAATTCTCCACAAAAACTGAGGGCACAATGTTCCCTTTCAAAGATGGTTCTTTTATTTTTAGACTTTACAATATATAAAGATCAAATATACACCCATAAGGGTGTGGTGCTGACTGCTGCTTAGGGGAAAACACAAAGGAGAGGACATGGGATTTCCCCATTTTCCTTTTTTTGTAACATTTTATCACCTCTTAGTGACTCCCCTGCCCCAGATGTCCCTGCTTTTAGGACATTCTCTGCCAATGGGGGAAAAAATGAAGCTGCATAATAAATTAACTCAAAGGGAAAAAATTAGGAATGTGTTGAAACATTTTATGGCACCCAAAAGCAATACATTTTTAAAAAGACAATATCTAAAGAGGAGATAGGGCTTCCCAGGTGGCTCAGTGGTAAAGAATCTGCCTGCAATGCAGGAGACCTAGGTTCAGTCCTTGGGTCAGAAAGATCTCCTGGAGAAGGGAATGGCAACCCACTCTAGTATTCCTGCCTGGAAAATTCCATGAACAGAGGAGCCTGGCAGGCTATAGTCCATGAGATCGCAAGAGTCAGACACAACTTAGAGACTAAACAACAGCAACAGCCAAGAGGAGACACTTTGGAGAAACAAGTTTCCCTTTTTTTTTGTTTGTTTGTTTGTTTGTTTTTGGCAAGGGGGAATCCAAGAGCCTCAAATCAAGGAGAATGGGAGAATTTCCTAAATTCTCTTCCCAGGAGAATCACTTCATCGACTACGTTAAAGCCTTCGACTGGGTGAATCACAACAAGCTGTGGAAAATTCTTAAAGAGATGGGAATACCAGACTACATTACCTGCCTTCTGAGAAAACTGTATGCAGGTCAAGGAGCAACAGTTACGACTGAACATGGAACAACGAACTGATTCAAAATTGGGAAGGTAGAAGTCAAGGCTGTTTATTATCACTCTGCTTATTTAATTTACATGCAAAGTACATCATGTGAAATGCCAGCCTGGATGAGTTACAAGCTGGAATCAAGCTTGCTGGGAGACATATGCAGATGATACCACTGGAATGGCAGAAAGTGAAGAGGAACTAAAGAGCCTCTCCACAGGGTAAAAGAGGAGAGCGGAAAAAGCTGGCTTAAATATCAGCATTCAAAAAACTAAGATCATGGCATTTAGTCACATCACTTCATGGCAAATAGATGGGGAAAAAATGGAAGCAGTGACAGATTTTATTTTCTTGGGCTCCCAAATCACTGCAGATGGTGACTGCATCTGTGGAAGTAAAAGACGCTTGCTCTTTGGAAGAAAAGCTGTGACAAATCGAGACCGCATATTAAAAAGCAGAGACATCACTTTGCCAACAAAAGTCCATCTAGTCAAAACTATGGTTTTTCCAGTAGTCATGTACCAATGTGAGAGTTGAACCATAAAGAAGGCTGAATGCCAAAGAATTTATGCTTTCGAATTGTGGTGCTGGAGAAGAATCTTGAGGGTCCCTTGGACTGCAAGATCAAACCAGTCAATCCTAAAGGATATTAGTCCTGAATATTCATTGGAAGGACTGATGCTGAAGCTGAAACTCTAATACTTCGGCCACCTGATATGAAGAACTGACTCATAAGAAAAGACCCTGATGCTGGAAAAGATTGAAGGCAGGAGGAGAAGGGGATGAAAGAGGACAAGATGTTTGGATGGCATCACTGACTCAATGGACATGAGTCTGAGCAAGCTCCAAGAGGAGATAGTGAAGAACAAGGAAGCCTGTCATGCTTCAATCCATGGGGTCACAAAGAGTCGGACACAACTGAGCGACTGGACTGAACTGAACTGAACAATTCTCGAGTGAGATTTTGTACGTCGGTTGTCTTTGTTATCATTTCAAATGGGTGTTCAGAGTCTATTTAAAAAATTTATTTAACTTCTTTCAAACACATTTAAAAGGGTAGAAAATAGTATAATAACTCTCCCTATGAGTATTACCTGGCTTCTGTAAGGATCAACATATTGCCTTGCCTTTCTGTAATTCTGTTCAGTTTTTTCAATGATAAGAAATGTTATACTTCCTGTGGTAACCTATGCTTGGTATTTTTAAAACATTCTGACAGCTGATGCTACCTTCTAAGGAAGACAAAAAAAGCAAGATAGAAAAACCTAGTGTTAAGTCAGCCACCTAATGACAGATAAGCACAGTGACTCTCTTTTTGACTGTACAGAATTCATCATCTCGACTGCCCCCTGAGTCTACGAGATATGTCCGCAGACAAGCTCACTGCCTGCACCATAGTCAACAGTCGGTAGCATTAAGCTCCACCTGAGACAGATGTGTTTCCAAAATGCACAGAGGGATTTGCTGGCCTGAGCATAGCAAAAGTGTGATAACTGAAAAAAAAAAAACATAAAGTGGGATCATGCCCACCCATCCCTCCAGCTAGATTGCATGTTTTGTGCAGAAAACTATGTCAGGGTAGCTCCTCCTCAGGGTAAAGAAAGAAAGAGCTATGGCCTGAAGAAGCCGTGGGCCTGGTATGCTGGGAGGGTCTGCTCTTCCAGGGTGTGAAGCTGGTCATGACAGACCCAGGGATGTGCGTACTTTGTTTAGCAAGGTGCTCAAGGTTTGGCACTTGTCAGTAGTTTCTATGGCTCAGCATTCTTGAATCGACAGTCTGATGCACTAATACCCGCCCATGAGAACTCACAGCTCCTAATGTTTTTTTATTCAAAAGTTAACCATTGAATGGAAAACAGACCAGCCAAAAAGACTCTACCCCAAACAAACAAAATACAAATAGAAAAACAAACAGCGCTGTTCAGAGCTCAGCTCTGTTGACTGTTCAGAGCAGAAATCGGAATTAGGCATCATCTAGTTCTTTCAGAGAGTCCAGGGCAGAAGACAACTCCTGGAGTGTCAGCCGTGGTCTGAAGTCACCAGAATCTGGAACCCATGAAGAAAGGGTGCAAGGATTCAAGGTAAAGGCAGCCGTGTGTTTGGTTTGGTTGTTTTGTTCTGGCCCTGCTCACCTCAGGAACACGTGAGGTCAGACACCTGGCCCTAAGAAGGCTGCAAAGCATCTGATCCTACTGCACGTCTGCCTGGTCTCCTAGAAGGAAGGGCTTTCCTGCAGCGGAAGCTGGCTTACTGTGAAGCTTACCAGAGCTCACGTTCCCAAGGGGTCACTAGCCTGCCTGCCCGACTCCCTCCCATAAACAATGCCTTTGACTACAAAGTGGTGAAACTTATCTTGGGAGCCAGACTTGGAAGTATATCTTGTTGCTGTTTGGTTGCACTGGGTAGGTGACACACTTGGAACACCTCAGAGGACAGAGGGGTCAAAAAGGTGTCACTTTTTACCTAAAGCACTAAAACCTGTTAATCATGGTTAAGAACAGGGAGGGGAAAGAAGGGAGGACAGGAAGGAGAAGAGGAGGGAAGGACAGGAAGTTCCTTTTAAATTGTGGGAGAGTCGTGGGGAGACGGTCCCTTAGTGATGCCACATCTTGCCCTGATAATCTTCAAGCTCGTTATGTCCTTTTTTTTTAAACTGAGGTATAGTTAGTGTATAATATTATATAAGTTACAGGTGTATAACATATCGAGTCACAATTTTTAAAGGGTATACTTCATTTAGTTATCATAAAGTATTGGCTATATTTCCTGTGCTGTACAATAAATCCTTGTAGTTTATTTTTTTATGCTGCTTCAAATTACGTTTTATTCAAAGTTAGGACACCAGTTCAAAACAATGCAGAAATAAAAAGGACCATTTTCTTTTTTTGAGAGGGGATAATATTTTATAGTTATTATAAAATATTGGCTATATTCCCTGTGTTGTACAATATATCCCCATAGCTTATTTATTTTATGCACAATAGTTTGTATATCTTAATCCCCTATCCCTATCTTGTTCCTCCCCTCTTCCTTCTCCCCACTGATAACCACCAGTTTGGTCTCTATATCTGAGTCTGTTTC
Organism: Capricornis sumatraensis; assembly: GCF_032405125.1. Taxonomy (NCBI): domain Eukaryota; kingdom Metazoa; phylum Chordata; class Mammalia; order Artiodactyla; family Bovidae; genus Capricornis; species Capricornis sumatraensis. Next base: position 216,993,960 of record NC_091069.1, read on the forward strand.
TTTTTTGTTATATTCACTAGTTTGCTTTATTTTTTATGTTCCATATGTAAGTAATATCATACAGTATTTGTTCTTCTCTAACTGATTTCACTTAGCATAATATCTTCCAAGTCCATCCATGTTGTTTTAAGTGGCAAATTTTCATTCTTTTTATGATTGAATAGTATTCTGTTGTATATGTAGGTCACATCTTTATCCATTTACCTATTGATAGACACTGAGGTTGCTTCCATATCTTGGCAAATGTAAGTAATGCTGCTATGAACATTGAGGTTCATGTATCTTTTCAAATTAGTGTTTTCGTTTTCTTTGGATATATACCCATGAGTAGAATACTTGGGTCATACAGTACTTCAATTTTTAGCTTCTTTTTTTTTTTTTGAGAAACCTCTATACTATTTTCAAAAGTGACTGTACCAGTCCACTTTCCCATCAGTAGTATACAAGGGTTCCCTTTTCTCTACATCCTCACCAACATTTGTTATTTGTATTCTTTCGTTGATGGCCACTCTGATAGGAGTAAGGTGATAGCACATTGTGGTTTTTATGTCTTAATTTCATGTGAAGTTTACCTTTGCATTTTTCATTACTATTACAGCAAAATGGCTTTCTCTCACACTTTCTGTTTTTAAAGTTGCTTTATTCATCTTATCACAACTTTCGTTATTTCCCCAAGTGAAGAAAAACATTGGACCAAGTGGGAGATAGCAATTTAACCATTAACTGCCACCCATCCCCCATCTCCGTCAGCAATCACAGGACCAAACACAATGCGTCTTCCACGCCCTGCTTAACATAGCAGACAGACATCACCAGACATCACCATATCACAGAATTTGTTGGGGCTAATTCAGGTAAGTGCAACTTCCACCTGAAGTATCTGGACAAATGCCCATAGCCACTGGCTACCCATGGCTTCTTGGAAAATAAATGCCTACCAGGGGTAACATTTTGTTTTTCCTGTGTGTAAGAAACTCAGCAGTTCTGGGAACTATTTGCCCACATTTAGTAGGTCATTCCTCCCTTGAAGGGATTTGAATAAGGAGCCAGAGGAAAGGGCTCTTTCTTTCACAAAGCCTGCCCGAATGTCTCTCTCCTGGGCCACCTGGCCCTCCTCAGCCCTGTGCTTTTGTTCAGCTGGTGTTGACATAGGTTAATTACACGGTCCTGTGTTTACACGTGAATCTTCTAAAAGGCAGGCAGCAAGTGAGCTGCTTGAAGGCAAGTTGTAAATCTCATTTATTTGTCCTTCCATCTTTCAAATCTCCGACTGGTGGGAAAAATTCACACACATCCCTAGGATGCAGGTAAACAGCATCATCCCCTCTGTGTCAGTGAAGAAACGGGGATATGGTGGAACTTTCTGATTCAGGGTCCCTGTATGGTCAGGCCATTCAAGATGGCTATCCTCTTGTCCTCTGTATCCCCAGCTCGACCAGGTCCTGCTTCTCTCACATGACTACCCAATTCTCTTAATTATAGGGCATAAGTAGTCCCTGGTAACTGAGCCCACCTGATATTAATTCCCGCAGAAGATCTCGCCAGAGTAACAAAGATGGCGGCCGCATCCTGCTCACTGTCGTCTGCCGCACTAGGCGGGGTGTCTCTCCAGGACTCTGAGTAAGGCTCCCCCTGTCTGATAGACCACTGGCATCTCTGTCTGTGTTCTGGGCTCTTTCTTCAGTCTCTGGGCTGGATGACTACGAGGCTTACAGCCATGCAGGGTGCAGCCCAACGGCTGCACAACAAGCACTGTCAGCCACAGACCGAGCAGCACTCACGGGGTGAGGCTCCTGGGCCTCTGCTCACACCCTGGGCAGCTTCGCCTCTCAACAGCATGTACTCCCAGGGTGGCTCAAAATTTGACAAAGGGAAGAAACATGAGGCAATGCACATTTTAAAAATGCAGCACTGATTGTGTGCTCAGAAGCTCAGCTTGTCAAAGCCTCTAGCTCTGTATTGGAATTATTGAGGGCCAGGCTTTTGGTGGAATATATAAACTGGAAGTTTTACAAAGGCAGGGAATGTTGATATTTTCTTGGCCGTTGTATGGCCAGTGCCTAGACCTGCTCCTGACTCATGGTAGGGGCTCAGTAAATATTAGATGAAGGATGAGGAATCTGGGCTGTGTGTTAGCCTCAATGCTGACAGTTGGGCCTTGGCTGGCTTGTGCCTCTGTGAGTCTTGTACCTCCTAGAGTGGTGGTATTAGGAGTATGGCCTTCGGGTGGGGCCCTCATGTTTTTGTCTCTTTCTTCTCTTTCTGGCACAGTAAGAACATGACCATTCACAAATCAGGAAGAATCTTCACCAGAGTCGGGCCAAACTGGCACTCTGATCTTGACTTCCAGCCCCCAGAATGGTGAGAAAATAAATTTGTTTAAGTCAAGGGTCCCTAACCTCCAGAATCTAATGCTGATGATCTGAGGTAGACCTGATGCAACAATTATAGAAATAAAGTGCACAATGAATGTAATGCTCTTGAATCATCCCCCATCGCCAGTCCATGGAAAGATTGTCTTCCATGAAACAGGTCCCTGGTGCCCAAAACGTGGAGGACCGTTGGTTTAGGCCACTGAGCATCCTGTATTGGTGGCCCCAGCTGACCAAGGTAATAACTGCATATGGGCTTTTCTCATACAAACTTGATGCAGGGTTAGACTATAGTCATGGCTGCCCTGGAAACCCATCCACAGGTTCTTGACAGAACAGTTCTGAAGAGGATTTAAAACTACAGAGAAAGCTTCGTCCTTAATCTTGTGCCCTCACCTCTGCACAACTGAGTGGAGGCACCGGGTCTTATTTGGTGTTCATTCAAAGGGGAGGACTTAAGCTGGGCTTGGCGAAATGAGCCTTTCTACGGGGCAGCTTTCTTAATTAGAGGGCATTTGGTTTCAGAAAGATTCAGTGGATCATATGAGTGGGAATCATAACCTCACTCCTCACTCCACATGCCAGGAAGTGTGTCTCTCTCTCCACCTTTTCCCCTTAGGCAATTTAAGTCACTTGTGGGAAAATTCTTACTTTCTGGACAGAAAATCTAAGGCAGGCAGACAGATGTTTGACAACCTGTACAGAAATATATTGGATAATCTTAAGTGGGACAGGATTTTAGCGTTACCTTTTTCCAAAAGCGTGTATATTTCTTAAACATAAATATAACCTTCATTTTTCTTTGAAGGATATTTTACAAAAGGTCTGAAAAATATATGAAAAGGAATTATCTAGAATCCTTCAGATCAACTTGGGTCCCTACATCTTTTTTAAAAAAATTAATTTTGACTGTTGGGTCTTTGTTGCTGTGCGGGCTTTCTCTAGTTGCAGTGGGCAGAGGCAACTCTTAGCTGCGGTGCACAGGCGGCTTCTCTCATTGCAGAGCACGGACTCTAGAGCGTGCGGAATTTAATAGTTGTGGTGCATGGGCTTAGTTGCTCCACGGCATGTAGGATCTTCGCAGATCTGGGATTAAACCCATGTCCCCTGCATTGGCTGGTGAATTCTTTACCACTGAGTCACCAGGGAAACCCCTGTGAAAGGCTGCCAGGAATGAATTCCCTGGAGGTGGTATGTCTGGTAGGGAGGAAGTAGAGAGCTGACAACTGAGGCTGTCTTTGGACAGATGGCCCTGCAATGGCTGCTTTCTCCAGGGTCTTCAGATATGGAGAATCAGGCCCAGGGGGTGACTTCAGGACTACTCTTTGGGGGTGCGTGGGGGACTTGCAGCTGGAGGTAGGGGTCAGCTGGGAGACTTATTCTAGAAGCTGTGCTTTCGTAACACTTTAAGCTTGAGAAAACACTCACTGTCTGTTTAAAGAATTGGCAAAGGTGACTAACGAGGATTAAAGGGTCTAAACCCCAGAAGCCTCCCCCTTGACTTGGCACTGGCTCCTAAAAGCCTACATGCAATTGCTATATAAGGAACTGAGTTAGCAGGCTTCTCTAAGAATTCTGAAAAATGTACTTCCTTTAGCAATGAAGATGAACCTACTTCCTGCATTAAGACTGAGAAGTCTTTTCCAATGGGAAAATTCACATGGCATTGCCCTATATCTCCCAGAATATATAACGTCCAGAAAGCTCAAATGACATTTTCATGTGTTCCTGGTGCCAAGCCAGTTAATGGGCGGCAAGAAATGTTCATACCAACAGTCATTACTATAGTTTCCCACACAGCTGAATCTAATTAATTAGGCCTAGCTGAGGCTGCCAGCCACGCCCGGGACCCAGAGCATAACCCTTAGAGGATTTAGAAACACCCCTTCGACAAACACTCATTTATTACCACCTGTATTCAGTGAATCACCTCCATAACAGATACCGCCAGACAGAACTTCCTCAAAACAGGGTACTTTATGAACTGAAAGTCCAAAACTGCTGCTTTATTTTTCGTTACGATCTCTCTAGGCTCTTAATAGAGCAATGGTGCTTGACATTCTTTACGCCACTTTACAAATGTTTGAAAAGTGTTTTGACACTTTGACACATAGTTTGCTTAAAATGAAGGATAGTGTGATTTATTTTTGTTCAGGGCCAAATCAAAGAATTGGATGGTTTCTACCAGCCCAATTTGTTTTCTCTCTGAGGCCTGTAAAATAGTCTCAGAATGGGTTAAAAACTCCTCTAAGCAGCACCCACCTCTCTTGCTTGAGGGCTCCGGAACGTTATCCCAGCGCATATGTGCATCCTTTGTACCAGAGGTACCTTTGAAGCCAGGGCTTCATTCAACACATGCACATTGAGTGCCAGTTCTGTGCCAGATTCTGTTCAAAGTACTGGGTCATTGTGCTTCCTGCCCTCCTAAGGCTTACCTTCTAGTAGGCGGTGGCAAGGTAGAGGGAGATAAAAAAGAAAGCAAGGTAATTCTCTGATAGTTACAAATGATGGTGATACACAAAGGATAATGCAGGGATTCCCAGCCTCAGGGACTGAATGCCTGATGATCTGAGGTGGAGCTGATAACAATAATAGTAGAAATAAAAGTATACAGTAAATGAAATGCACTTGAATCATCCTGAAACTATCCCTCCCAACCCTGGTCTTTGGAAAAATTGTCTTCCATGAAACCAGTCCCTGGTGTCAAAAAGGTTGGGGACCAAGGGAATGGGCTAGAGTGTGCCTGAGGATGTGTGTGTTGGGTGCTCAGGGAAGTTTTGGAGGGAATAACATTTGAGTGAAGACGTGAATGACAATATTATGTCAGTTGTATCATGTTCTGATACTCTTTGTATTTAAAGCAATTCCACAAATACAAACTCAAATAGAGCAGAGATTAGGAAAGCATTGTTCTTTCATACTTTTTTCTTTTTTGAGTTGAGGGAGGTAGGCAAGGCGTGCTGGTAAATGGTTCAGTCTCTAAGGTCAAAATTGCAATATCCACTAAAATTAAAAATGCATTATTTGAAATTCCCTGATGGTCCAGTGGTTAGGACTTGGCACTTTCACTGCCAGGGCCTGGGTTCAATCCCTTCAGGAGGAACTAAGATCCTGCAAGCTGTAATATGAGGCTTAAAAAAAAAGAATTATCCTTAGACCCAACAACCCTACTTGTAGAAATTTATTCTGTAGACACAGTGGCATATATGCAGGAAGATGTGTGTGTGTGTGTGTACATATGGATGTTTATCACAGTATAGTTTATAATAGCAAAAGACTGAACAGCCCGAATGTTCATCACTAGGGGATTGGCTAAATTATGAAACATTCATATGAGAGAACACTTTATTGTCATTGAAAAGAGTGAGGTTGAGCTCCAAGATAAATTTTAAGGCAGAGAAAAACATTCAAGAATTATGTTTACTATGCTGTAATCTTTTAAAAAAATATAGACACATTATCTTTGGAAGGGTATACAAGGAACTCATAAAATTCTGCCTCAGCAGGGGTTAGAGGAGAATTAGGGAAATGCTATATATTCTTTTGTAACTTCAGCATTTTTCACCTTGTGTATGTCTTAGCTATTTGATAAACATGTTGAAAATAGAGCATTGCAGTATAATTATATATAATCTTCATACAAAGATCTTTTCATGTGTACTCACACATTACAGTTCTGGCTGGAAAGAATTTTAAATGTTAAAAGGGGAAAAGCTCTTAACATCAGTGTGTAATCGTCTTCTTGGCTAGCTCGATGTGTGGGCATTTCTCAATCAGGCTTGGATATGGCTTCAGTGAGAGTGAGTTTAGGACATATTGTAAGAAAGGCATTTTCTCTTAGAATGGGCCTCCTTTTTTGGAAGACAGTGTACTCATTTCTAATCCATTTGAAGATTTGAACAACTGAGCTGACCAGTGTTCAGAAGAAGAACTGAAAAAAGATTTTTCTTGAAAAATACCTTCTAATGCATATGCAGTATTATAATCTTCTAAGTTATAAGAGGCCTGGGTTTCTAAGAATGAACTTGTTCCAGCAGGAATATTTTTCTTAGCTCTCACAGCTATTTCATGTTCTGGTCCATTTATAATTATGGCCTGATAAGAGTCTTAAGCTACTAGTAAAAGTTTTAAGAAATATGATGGAAATCAAATGTTTTCAGATGTCTCTGTTCAGAGCATAGTCTGTATGGTTTCCTACATCACTGTGCCAGGGAGGACAGCAAGTACTGCTTATAACCTCTATTCTTCATGGTAATAAAATCTGCCCCATGTTAAATAAATCATATATGCATATAAAAGTTTTATTGAAAAAATTTGCCATCATAATCTGCAATAGCCATGGAAATGACATTCAGTATCTATTTTAAAAATGCATTAAATATGTATCTAGTAGAAGTGTGAGGAATTAATTTGCTTGTAGGTGGAATTTCCATCAGCTGCAAGGTGGCTGTGAGAATCCAAGCCAAGGCAGAGCCTGGGGAATTAGCACAATGGCCTGAGGTTTGAGTCCCAGTGGGGCTGCAGAAAGGAGAAATGGCTCATTAGGAAAAAAAAAAAACTATGGTAACACTCCAGGGAACAGCTGCATGTGAAGCTGAGTCAGAGCACAGCCTGATCAAGGAGGGGCAGAAGGAACAGAAAGGGTTCACCTTCAACACGTGGCAGCAGCTTTGAATGCTCCATTCAAGAAGAGAATGCCACCCATTCTTGGCAGAGGTTCCCCACTCTGGGAAGCTGGCACAGCACTGATGAAAGGTGTGTTGGAACTTTGGGCTCCCGGGCCATTGGCTTGCACTGCCACCTGAGCCCCAGAGGAGGAGGCCAGAGTAACTATCCCTGAAGGCCTTTCCAGGTGGTAGTCTGTTATCTATTAAAAAGCGGGTCACTGGTGAGGACTGGGCCCACTCCAGATCAGGGTACCCTGTCCTCATGATCAGGTTTCAGGGCAGGCTTTGGTGGCCCTTGCAAACACACATTTTCTGGTATTCTTGGAGGAGGAAAGGAAAGAGTTATGGTGTGGGCACTGGCTAGTGGATGTGGAGAGAGAGAAACCTGAGAAAGAATAATTCAGGTAAAACTCTAGAAATCAAGACTAAGATTGGTTGACTCCAAGAGGAGCTGCTCATACAGGCAGTAAATGTTTGCAAGTCCTGTGGAGATCAGGGAGAGTGAATAATCTGGGTTTCGACTTGTATTTCCCACCTTCTGTTTTTGAGATTCCTCTTTAGAGTCACAACCCTGAGTCACATGACTTCATGAAGCATATTATGTCACTAAGGTCAAGGTCTTCAGTATTAATGACAGACTTATTTCTTCATCTGTCTTAGAATCATTGAAGGTTGAGTAGAGACCTGACTCAGTCATTTGGCAGATAAGGAAACTGAAGACTATAATGGCTGGGTAACTTGGATGAAGTTATCAGAAAAGCTGGGACTAGAGTTTAGCTTTCCTCCTCCAAGCTGAGTCCTTTGCTACTTGTAAAGTAACATTAATTTCCTACTTTTACATTCTACCCACACCTCTGTTCACTCCATTTCAAACTGGTCCATTTCCCTATCCCAAAGAGAATGAATATGTTGATTCAGCAGGAGATTTTAGAGAACTGAGCTGAGAAAGCACACAAACCTATAGATAAGGCTCACTAAGAGTAGCATGACTGGAAGAGTCTTAATTGACAAATAATGTCCAGGCTTAACAACACTTGAGATATATAAAATGACACCAGCTCAAACATATGAAATACAGAAGACAGCGTTAGCCTTTATTTTCAGGGGAAGCCACACCTTGATTAAGGACCACACGTCATCAGCTGGCTGGTGTTTTGACACGGTCTGGGACTCTGCCCTTAATCATTATAGATGATATTCATGCGGTGCCAAGTGAAAAGGGATTTGGCATTTTCCAGTTCAGTAAATCTAAACAAACCGCATAATTTGGGATGAAGTAGGTTGTGTTTTACCAGAATTTTCCAGTTCTGCAATCCGTGTTGATCAAATCAACTAAATCATTGCCGCTTTAACTATCTGTGAAAAAAACCTGGTTTACGCTTACCTTGCATCTCTTCTTGCACATCTCCTGATGATGGTGAAATATCCCTTTCTCCTGAGTCACTGGAATTTCTTCCCTCCCTCCCTCAGTGAAGCGGTGCTGAGATGCACAGTGACACTTTGGAGACATAAACTGCCTGATATTTTTATGTGTCTTATTTTGAAAGGGAAAGTGTTAGTGTCATGGAATTCTCCAGGCAAGAATACTGGAGTGGGTAGCTATTTCCTTCTCCAAGGGATCTTCCCAACCCAGGGATCAAACCTAGGTCTCCTACATTGGCAGGCGGGTTCTTTTATCATCTGAACCACCAGAGAAGTCTTGTTTTAGCTAATCTTACATTAACCTTATTCCTTAAGAAAGAGTTGAAAATTTTGTGGCTCTTCTTCTGTTACCTCTGTATTTACTCACTCAACAAATATTATTTATTGACTGTTCATGACACTTGGTTTCTTAAAAAAAAAAAAAGTTACTGATGATACAAAGATACCATCCCGGAGCTCCCAGTCTAGTGGTAGAGACATACCTTTAATTAAATTACAACAAAAGAGTGTGGTAAAAGCACAACAGCCTTTGTCTGGATAGTGATGAGAAAGTCTGTCCAAAGCCCAAGCCCTATTTTGTCTCTTCTTCCACTGGTTCATCTGTAGTCCTCGACCTTCGTCCTTCAAGGAAGGCACTACATAGCCTCCCCACTCCACCCACCGTCTGAAAGATGGCCGGTGTTAGAGGCAGTAAACACCCGCTCCTTCATTTCACCTCCCCTTTTATCTCAGTGACCTGCTTTCACAGGCAGATGTGCTATAGTTCTGAATGAAGATCTCAAAAGTGGGGTGTAAAAAATGATCAACAGAGATGAAAGACAAAAATTTGGAACATCTATTTACATTCATTTTAATCTAAAACTGTTTAAGAAAAATCTTGTTTCCCCAGCTTTGAACTTTGTCATAGGCTAATGGACAGAGAGGCCTGGCATGCTGTGGTTCATGGGGTCTCAAAGAGTTGGACACAACTGAGCGACTGAACTGAACTCAGGCCTGTCTATTGGATGGGTACACATCGTGTATGGTAGGTGTGGTACCCTCATGAAAAAGAGAGAGGTTCCCAGAGCAGATGGAGACACTAGCATTCTTTTCCCTATTGGAGTAACATATGGCAGGTTATCTCTGCTTGGTTGAGTGGATTTAAGGATTAGATCACCCTAAGTCTTGTGTTGGCAAACTATAGCCACAACCAAATCCCAGCTGATACCTGTTTTTGTAAATAAAGTTTTATTTCCACAGCCATGCTCCTTGGTTTACTATCATCTTTTTAGTATTATCAACAGCTGAACTGAGTAGTTGCAAGAGACTATATGATCTGGAAAACCTAATATATTATATTTCTATCAAAGCTCTTATAGAAAACATTTGCCAAACCCTGTCTAAATAATTTTATTTTTGTAAAATTTTACAAGTTGGGTATGGAGAATTGTGACCATGAAAATCTTAGTCTCATATGTAGGTTCACTGGTTATCTTCTGACAAAAATGCTTGAAAGAACAGTAGCATTAAAAATGAGTTATAAACTTTTATTTTATGAAAACACTAATGTTTCAAAGTTGCTGACTTTTCTTCTGATGATAAACAGCTGACACTAGTGACCTAGAAGATATTTTTGAGAAAACACAAAGCAAGCAATTTTGTCTTTTCAAGTGAAATTGTCTTTTCACTTTTAAACATTGCACAAAAATATTTTTCACAAGACATCTACTTTGGATAAAACATTTTGAAAAAGAATATTTTGATGTGTTTCCATTTCATGTAATTCTGTTTCTAAAAAAATATATATATCACATAAAAATGTTCTCATGTACCTTCTTAGAAACATTTGGAAGTGAAAATTTCCATTTAAAAGTCATCTAAATGAAGAGTTTCGATGGAATTTAAAGCTATATGCTAAAAATACAAAAATACAACACCTTTTTATTAGTTTGCAAGAATGACTGACATCTAGAAGTATGAATATTTATTAGCTGAATTTCAACAGAAAATTTTGTCTAAGGAGGTTAAAAATGAAAAAAATAGGTATTAAGATTTACTAAGCTTAGTCAGTGATGGACATCTTCCATTTGAGTATTTTCATGATATATTTTTTCCAGCTACTACTATTATTTTTAGTAAGAACAAAACTATTTTTGTACATTTAATAAATTTAAAAACACTACAGTTCTTGTCTTTAAAACATTAAAAGCTATTTATATTACAGTTGATTTATAATATTGTGTTAGTGTCATGTGTACAGCAAAGTGATGATTCTGTTATACATGTATGTATATCCATTCTTTTTCAGATTCTTTTCCCATATAGGTTATTACAGAATATTGAGTAGAATTCCCTGTGTTACATAGTAGGTCCTTATTGGTGATCTATTTTATTTATAGTAGTATGTATATATTAATCTCAAATTCCTAGTTTGTCCCTCTTCTCACCTTTCTCCTTTGGTAACCAATCATAACTTTGTTTTCAGTATCTATAAGTCTGTTTCTGTTTTGTAAATAAGTTCATTTATATCATTTTTTAAAACTCCACATATAAGTGGTATCATAGTATTTGTCTTCCTCTTTCTGATTTATATCACTTAGTATGAAAATCTCTAGGTCCATCAATGTTGCTACAAATGGCATTGTTTCATTCTTTTCTAAGGCTAAGGAATATTCCATTGTATATGTGTACCACATTTTCTTAATGTATTTCTCTGTTGATGGACATATGAGTTGCTTCCATGTCCTGGCTATTCTAAATAGTGCTGCAATCAGCATTGGGGTGCATGTATCTTTTTAAATTATGATTTTATCCAAATATATGCCTAGGAGTGGGATTGCTGGATCATGTGGTTTAGTCACTAAGTCATATCCGACTCCACAACCCCATGGACTGCAGCACACCAGGCTTCCCTGTCCTTCACCGTCTCCCGGAGCTTGCTCAAACTCCTGTGCATTGAGTTGGTGATGCCATCCAAACATCTCATCCTCTGTCACCCCCTGCTCCTCTTCCCCTCAATCTTTCCCAGCATCAGGATCTTTTCCAGTAAGTCAACTCTTCCAATCAGGTGGCCAAACTATTGGAGCCTCAGCTTTAGCATCAGTCCTTCCAATGAATATTCAAAGTAGATTTCCTTTAAGATTGACCAGTTTGATCTCCATGTGGTCCAAGAGACCCTCAAGAGTCTTCTCCAGGACCACAATTTGAAGGCATCAATTTGTAGGCCCTGAGACTTCTTTATAGTCTGACTCTCACGTCTGTACATGACTACTGAAAAAACCATAGCTTTGACTATATGAACCTTTGTTGACAAAATGGTGTCTCTGCCTTTTAATATGCTGTCTAGGTTTGTGATACTTTTCCAAGGCACAAGCGTATTTTAATTTCATGGCTGCAGTCATCATCTGCAGTGATTAGGGAGCCCAAGAAAATAAAACCTGTCACTGCTTCCGCTTATTCCCCATCTATTTGCCTTGGAGTAATGGGACAGATAGATGAGGAAACAATGGAAATAGTGACAGACTTTATTTTCTTAGGCTCCAAAATCACTGTAGAGGGTGACTGTAGCCATGAAATTAAAGGATGCTTGCTTCTTGGAAGAAAAGCAATAACAAACCAGGACAGCATATTAAAAAGCAGAGGCATGACTGCCTATAAAGGTCCATCTAGTGAGAGCTATGGTTTTTCCAGTAGTCATGTATGGATGTGAGAGCTGGACCGTAAAGAAAGTTGAGCGCCAAAGAATTGATGCTTTTGAACTGTGGTGTTGGAGAAGACTCTTGAGAGTCCCTTGGACTGCAAGGAGATCCAACTAGTCCATTCTAAAGGAGATCAGTCCAGGGTGTTCATTGGAAGGACTGAAGTTCAAGCTGAAGCTCCAGTAGTTAGGCCACCTGGTGTGAAGAGCCGACTCATTGGAAAATACCCTGATGCTGAGAAAGGAGGAAAAGGGGATGACAGAGGATGAGATGGTTGGATGGCATCACCAACTCAATGAACATGAGTTTGAGCAAATACTGGGAGATGAAGGACAGGGAAGCCTGGGGTGCTGCAGTCCGTGAGGTCACAAAGAGTCGGACATGACCGAGTGACTGGACAACAGCAACAATGGGACCTAGATTTTTGCATGTCTAGTTTTAAGCCAGCATTTTCACTCTCCTCCTTCATCTTCATCAAGAGGCTCTTTAGTTCCTCTTTGCTTTCTGCCATTAAAATGGTGGTATCTGCATATCTGAGGTTATTGACATTTCTCCTGGTAAACTAGATTCCAGTTTGTGATTTATCCAACCCAGCATTTCACATGCTGTATTATGCATATAAGTTAAATAGGGTGACAATATACAGCCTTGACGTACTTCTTTCCCAATTTTGAACCAGTCCATTGTTCCATGTCCAGTTCTAACTGTTGCTTCATGTCCTACATACAAGTTTCTCAGGAGGCAGGTAAGGTGATCAGGTATTCCCCTTCCCTTGAAGAATTTTCCACAGTTTGTTTTGATCCACACAGTCAAAGGAGTTAGTGTAGTCAGTGAAGGAGAAGTAGATATTCTTCTGGAATCCCTTGCTTTCTCCATGACAAAACAGATGTTGGCAATTAGATCTCTGGTTCCTCTGCCTTTTCTAAATCCAGCTTGAACATCTGGAAGTTCTCAGTTCACATACTGTTGAAGCCGAGCTTGAAGGATTTTGAGCATTACCTTGCTAGCATGTGAAATGAGCCCAATTGTGTATTCGTTTGAACATTGGCATTACCTTTCTTTGGAACCGGAATAAAAACTGACCCTTTCCAGTCCGGTGGCCCCTGCTGAGTTTTCCAAATCTGCTAGCATATTGAGTTCAGCACTTTAACAGCATCATCTTTTAGGATTTGAAATAGCTCAGAGGGAATTCCACTGCCTCCCCTAGCTTTGTTGGTAGTGATGCTTCCTAAGGCCTGCTTGACTTCACTCCAGGAGGTCTGGCTCTAGGTGAGTGACCACACCACCATAGTTATCTGGGGCGTTAAGGCCTTTTTTATACAGTTCTTCTGTGTATTGTTGCCATCTCTTCTTAATCTCTTCTGCTTCTGTTAGGTTCTTGCCGTTTCTGTCCTTTGTTGTGCCCATCCTTGTATGAAATGTTCCCTTTATATCTCCAATTTTTTAGTCTTTCCCATTTTGTCATTTTCCTATATTTCTTCACATTGTTCACTTAAAAAGGCTTATCTCTCCTTGCTATTCTCTGGAACTTTGCATTCAGTTGGGTATATCTTTCCCTTTCTCTTTTGCTTTTCACTTGTCTTCTTTTCACAGCTATTTGTCAGTCTTCCTCAGACAACCATTTTGCCTTCTTGCATTTTTTTCTTTTGGATGGTTTTGGTCATCACTTCCTGTACAGTGTTACAAACATCTGTCCATAGTTCTTCAGCACTCTACCAGATCTAATCCCTTGAATCTATTTGTCACCTCCACTGTATAATAATAAGGGATTTGTTTTAGGTCATACTTGAATAGTCTAGTGGTTTCCCCTACTTTCTTCAATTTAAGGCTGAATTTTGCAGTAAGGAATTTATGATCTGAGCCACAGTCAGTGCCAGGTCCTGTTTTGGCTGACAGTATAGAACTTCTCCATCTTTGGCTGCAAGGAATATAATCAATCTGATTTCAGTATTGACTATCTGGTGATGTCCAACAACTCTACAGTTATCTCTTGTGCTATTGGAAGAGTATGTTTGCTATGACCAGTGTCTTCTCTTGGCAGAACTCTGTTAGCCTTTGCCCTGCTTCATTTTGTACTCCAAGGCCAAACTTGCCTGTTACTCCAGGTATCTCTTGACTTCCTATTTTTGCATCCCAATCCCCTATGATGAAAAGGACATCTTTTTCTGGTGTAGTTCTAGAAGATCTTGTAGGTCTTCATAGAACCGCTCAACTTCAGCTTCTTCAGCATTAATGATTGGGGCGTAGACATGGATTACTATGATACTGAATGGTTTGCCTTGGAAATAAACCAAGATCATTGTTTCACTTTTGAGATTGCACCCAAATACTGCATTTTGAACTTTTTTTGTTGACTATGAGGACTATTCCATTTCTTCTAAAGGATTCTTACCCACAGTAGTAGATATAATGGTCATCTGAATTAAATTTACCCTTTCCTATCCATTTTAGTTCACTGCTAAAAGGTTGATGTCCACTCTTTTTGCCATCTCCTGCTTGACTACGTCCAATTTACCCAGGTGGCGCTAATGGTAAAGAACTCTCCTCTCAATGCAGGTGGTGTAAGAGATGCAGCTTTGACCCCTGGTTTGGAAGATGCCCTGGAGAGGTGCATGGCAACCCACTCCAGTATTCTTGCCTGGAGAATCTCATGGACATAGGAGACTGGCAGGCTACAGTCCATGGGGCCGCAAAGAGGCGGACACAAATGAAGCGACTTAGCACACAGAGTGGACCTAACATTCAAGGTTCCTATGCAATATTGTTCTTTACAGCATCAGATTTTACTTTTACCACCAGACACATTCACAACTGAGCGTCATTTCCACTTTGGCCCAACCTCTTTATTCTTTCTGGAGCTATTTCTCTGACACCTACTGAACTGACAGGCTCGTCGTCCGTGTCGTATCTTTTTGCATTTCCATGCTGTTCATGCGGTTCTCAAGGCAAGATTACTGGAGTCATTACCTTCTCCAGTGGACCACGTTTTGTCAGAACTCTTCACCGTGACCTGTCCATCTCAGGTGGCCCCGCACGGTATGGCTCCCAGCATCACTGAGTTACACAGGCTGTGATCCATGTGGTCATTTTGGTTAGCTTTCTGTGATTGTGGTTTTCATTCTGGAGGCTGTGGGAATGCAGTTCTCGCTTCTTCTGTCTCCCCTCTGATGAATGGGGATAGAAACTTGTGCAAGCTGGATCATGTGGTAGGTTTTTTTTTTTTCAAGAAATCTCCGTATTCCTCATAATGGTTGTGCCAACTTATATTCCCATCAACAGTGTAAGAAGGTTCCCTTTTCTCCACACCCTCTCTAGCATTTATTATTAATAGATTTTTTTATGATGGCCATTCTGACTGGTGTGAGGTGGTATCTCATTTATAGTTTTGATCTGTGTTCCTCTAATAATGAGTAACTTTTCATGTATTTTTTGACTATCTGTATGTCTTCTTTAAAGAAATATCTATATAGATCTGCCCATTTTTTGGTTGGGTTGTTTGCTTTTTTTGGTATTGAGCTTCATGAGCTGTTTATATATTTTGGAGATCAAGCCCTTTTTGGTCATTTCATTTGCAAATATTTTATCCCTTTTTGTGGGTTGCCTTTTGCTTATGGTTTCCTTTGCTGTGCAAGACCTGTAAAGTTAATTAGGTCCACCTTGTTTTTTAAAATTTTTATTCCTCTAGGAGGTGGCTCACAAAAGATTTTGCTGCAATTTATATCAAAGAATGTTCTGCATATGTGTTCCTCTAAACATTTTATAGTATCCAGCCTTATATTTAGGTCTTTAATCCATTTTGCATTTTTCTGTATGGTATTAGAGAATGTTCTAGTTTCATTCTTTTACATGTAGCTGTCCAGTTTTCCCATTACCAGTTATTGAAGAGACTCTTTTCTCCATTATATATTCTTGTCTTCTTTGTTGCAGATTCATTGACCATATATGTGTGCACTTGTTTCTGGGCTTTCTGTCCTGTTCCATTGATCTCTATTTCTGCTTTTTGTACCAGTACCAAATTGTTTTGATTGATGTGACTTTGTAATATAGTCTTAAGCCAGGGCACCAGATTCCTCCAGCTTTGTTTTTCTTTCTCAGGATTGCTTTTGTGTTTCCATACAAAAATTTTTTTTAATTTAAATTTATTTTTAATTGGAGGATAATAGCTTTACAATTTTGTGTTGGTTTCTACTCTACAGCAACATGCATCAGCTATCAGTTCAGTTCAGTCTCTCAGTCATGTCCGACTCTTTGCGACCCCATGAATTGGAGCACACCAGGCTTCTCTGTCCATCATCAACTCCTGGAGTTCACTCAAACTCACCTCCATCAAGTCGGTGATGCCATCCAGCCATCTCATCCTCTGTCGTCCCCTTTTCCTCCTGCCCCCAATCCCTCCCAGCATCAGAGTCTTTTCTAATGAGTCAACTCTTCACATGAGGTGGCCAAAGTACTGGAGTTTCAGCTTTAGCATCATTCCTTCCAAAGAACACCCAGGGCTGATCTCCTTTAGAATGGATCTCCTTGCAGTCCAAGGGATTCTCAAGAGTCTTCTCCAGCACCACAGTTCAAAAGCATCAATTCTTTGGCGCTCAGCTTTCTTCACAGTCCAACTCTCACATCCATACATGACTACTGGAAAAACCATAGCCTTGACTAGAGGACCTTTGTTGGCAAAGTAATGTCTCTGCTTTTGAATATGCTGTCTAGGTTGGTCATAATTTTCTTCCAAGGAGTAAGCGTCTTTAAATTTCATGGCTGCAGTCACCATCTGCAGTGATTTGGGAGCCCCAAAATATAAAGTCTGACACTGTTTCCATTGTTTCCCCATCTATTTCCCATAAAGTGGTGGGACCAGATGCCATGATCCTTGTTTTCTGAATGTTGAGCTTTAAGCCAACTTTTTCACTCTCCTCTTTCATTTTCATCAAGAGGCTTTTTAGTTCCTCTTCACTTTCTGCCATAAGGGTGGTGTTATCTGCATATCTGAGGTTATGCAATCTTGATTCCAACTTGTGCTTCTTCCAGCCCAGCATTTCTCATGATATACTCTGCATATAAGTTAAATAAGCAGGGTGACAATATACAGCCTTGACGTACTCCTTTTCCTATTTGGAACCAGTCTGTTGTTCCGTGTCCAGTTCTAACTGTTGCTTCCCGACCTGCAAATAGGTTTCCCAAGAGGCAGGTCAGGTGGTCTGATATTCCCATCTCTTTCATAATTTTCCACAGTTTATTGTGATCCACACAGTCTATAAGTATACATATATCCTTTCCCTCGTGAGCCTCCCTCCCTCACCCCCGTATTCCACCCCTTTACGTCCTCACAGAGCACCGAGTGGGCTCCCTGAATTGTGCAGCAGCTTCTCGTTAGCTATCTGTTTTACGCATGGTAATGTATATATGTCAATGCCACTCTGTCAAGTCGTCCCACTTTCTCCTTCCCCTGCTGTGTCCACAAGTCTGTTCCCCATGTCAGCTTTTCCACTGCTGCCTTGTAAATAAGTTCATTAGTAGCCTTTTTCTAGATTCCACAGATATGTGTTAGCATGCAATATTTGTTTTTCTCTTGCCAACTTAACGCCACTCTGTGTAACAGGCTCTAGGATCATCTACCTCACCACAGCTGACTCAAATTCATTCCTTTTAATGGCTGAGTAATATTCCATTATACGTATATACAACATCTTCTCTATCCATTCATCTGTCAATGGACATCTTGGTTGACTCCATGTCTTGATGATTGTAAATAGTGCTGCGATGAACACTGGGGTGAAAAAATGAACACTGGGGTACATGTGTCATTTTGAATTATGGTTTTCTCAGAGTATATGCCCAGTACTGGGATTGCTGGGTCATATGGTAATTTTGTTCCTAGTTTTTTAGGGAATCTCTCTACTGTCTTCCATGGTGCCTGTGTCAACTTACATTCCCACCAATAGTGCAAGAGGGTTCCTTTTTCTCCACATTCTCTTCAGCATTTATCGTTTTTAGATTTTTTTATGATGAGCATTCTGACCAGTGTGAGGTGATATCTCATTGTAGTTTCGATTTGCATTTATCTAATAATGAGTGATATTGAGTATCTTTTCATGTGCTTTTTGGCCATCTGTATGTCTTCTTTGGAGCAATGTCTATTTAGGTCTTCTACCAATTTTTTTGTTTGGGTTGTTTTTCTGATATGGAGCTGCATGAGCTGCTTGTATATTTTGGAGATTAATCCTTTGTCAGCTGCTTCATTTGCAAATATTTTCTCCCATTCTGGGGACTTTTTGTTTTGTTTATGGTTTCCAAGGTTGTGTAAAAGCTTTTAAGTTAATTAAGTCCCACTTGTTTATTTTTTAGTTTTCATTAGTCTAGGAGGTGGATCAGAAAAATATTGCTGCAATTTATAGAGTGTTCTGCCTGTTTCCCTCTAAGACCCTTATAGTATCCAGCCTTACATTTAGGACTTTAATCCATTTTGAATTTATTTTTGTGTATGTTAGATGTTGCGTGTGTGCTAGGTTGCTTCAGTCGTGTCTGACTCTTTTCAATGCCATGGACTGTAGCCCACCAGGCTCCTCTGTCTGTGGAATTCTCCAGACAAGAATACTGGAGTGGGTTGCCACTTCTTCCTCCAGGGATCTTCTCAATCCAGGGACTGAACCTGCGTCTCTTTTGTCTCCTGCATTGGCAGGCAGGTTCTTTCCCCTAGCACCACCTGAGAAGCTAGAGAATGTTCTAATTTCATTATTTTACATGTAGCTGTTCAGTTTTTCCAGCATACTTATTGAGGAGGCTGTCTTTTCTCCAACTGTATATTCTTGCCTCCTTTGTCTTAGATTAATTGACTATAGGTGCATGCATTTATTTCTAGACTTTCTATTCTGTTCCATTGATCTATACTTCCGTTTTTGTACAAGTACCAAACTGCTTTGATTACTGTGGCTTTGTAGGATAGTCTGAAGCCAGGGAACCAGATTCCTCCAGCTCTGTTTTTTCCTTTCTTAGGATTGCTTTGATTCTTTGGGATCTTTTGTGTTTCCATGCAAATTAAAAAAAAAAAAATCTTTTTTCTAGTTCTGTGAAAAATGCTATTGGTAATTTGATAGGAATTGCATTGAATCTGTAGATTGTCTTGGTAGTATAGCTGTTTTCACAATATTGATTCTTCCAATCTAAGAACATGATGTATCCATCTGTTTGTGTTATCTTCTATTTCTTTCATCAACATTCTTATTTTCAGGGTATAGGACTTTTGCTTCCGTAGGTAGATTTATTCCTAGATATTTTATTGTTTTTTAAGCAGTGGCAAATGGGATTGTTTCCTTCCTTTTCCTCTCTAATCTTTCACTGATAGTGTATAGAAATGCAAAAGATTTCTGTGTATTAATGTTGTATCCTGCAAGGATTTTCTATGTATAGTGTCATGGTTATCAGCAAACAGTTACAGTTTTACTTCTTCTTTTCCAATTTGGATTCCTTTTATATCTTTTTCTTTGATTACTGTGGCTAGTAAACATACCAAAACTATGGTTAAGAATGAAAAAATTACTATAATGATTTAGTAAGCTTTGTCAGTGATGGACATCTTCCATTTAGATATAGTCATGATATACTTTTACCAGCTATTAATATTATTATTTTTTTAGCGAGAGCAACAATATGTATGTACATTTAATAAATATAAAAACACTACATTTCTTGTTTTTAAAACATAAAAAAATTATTTACTTCATCTTTCTCTATTTTCATATTTATTTTATAGTGCATATAATTTATTAGTGGAGAAGGTATATACATATATGTATATAATTTATGAATAAATAAATATACATAGATTATAGTGCATGCCCCTAAGTTTTTAATTATGGGAATGTATCATCACAATAATTGGAGACCAGTGATTTTCAAGTATGAGTTTGGAATTTAGCAGACAGGTTTAAATAGGACTCTGCCACTCACGGGCTGCATTCCCGTGATCTAAATAATCTATTATAGGTCTTGTTTTCTCACTGTAAATTGAGATAAGGCCCACAAAGCATTTAATAGAGTGTACCATGTAGTAAATGTTCAATAAATATCATGAATGTTCGGTAAACATCAGTAGACATTATCATTGTGCCTGAGTATTTGCAAGTTCTCCGGTCTTCCAGGATCACCCTTTTCTTTAATATCACAATAAATAACTCAGTTCCTCCCACCTTACTTATTTATGAGAAGACCAGCATATGCCCCTGAATTTCGGTAGGAGGTGCTTAAATTCTTTTGGTGGTTACACTTCTCTGGTGGCTGCCTGATGTCTCTATCCCAGCTCAATTGTCCATCACCTGTAGTCTTTCATCCTATTCCTTCTCTACATGACTTTCAAGAGTGGACATAATCTCCTTTCCAGCATTCCTTGAGACTCAAGATTATTCTAAGATTTTCCTTAAGATTTGTGGATAACAAAAGGTAAATACAGTTTGCTGTTGTTGTTGTTCAGTTGCTGAGTTGTGTCTGACTCTTTGTGACTCCATGGACTGCAGCACGCCAGGCTTCCCTGTCCTTCACTATCTCTGAGTTTGCTCAGATTCATTGTCCATTGATTCAGTGATGCTATCTAAATATCTCATCCTCTGCCACCCTCTTCTCTATTTGCCTTCAGTTCTTTCCAGCATCAGAGTCTTTTTCAATGAATTGGCTCTTCAAATCAAGTTGCGAAAGTATTGGAGCTTCAGCTTCAGCATCAGTCCTTCTAATAAATATTCAGGGTTGATTTCCTTTAGGATTGACTGGTTTGATCTCCTTGCAGTCCAAAGTTCTTTCAAGAATCTTGTGCAGCACCACAATTCAAAAAAATACAGTTTACCCTGTATTTACCTTGTGTTACTAAGGGAATCAACTTAAAATCTTGATATCACACAATGTCCTTCTGAAGTTCATGGACTGCTGTCCACTGTTGGGAATCTCTTATTGATTCTGTGTGTCTTTGGGCCTGGTCTGTCTCCCTGTTGTTAGCACTAAGAACTTTTGAGAACTTTCTGCCTTCTTAGCTCTTCCTTGAATCATTGCCCCAGTTTCTCAGACCACTACAGGCTACTGTGTCATGCCAATGCCTTAGGCATAGCTGCATTCTGAGCTTTAAACTCCTCCAGGGTGCTATTCACACCGATGTGTGAGTAACACTTCCTGGAGTTACACAGTAAGGCAGCCCTGACCCTTTTCACCATGAGTGGAGGTGGTGAAAAAGCTTCACCTTCAAAATCAAGACTCTTATAACATATCTTCCTAAAATTAAAAAAATAAATAAAAATTGCCATAGGTCTCTCTTTTTTACTAAACAATTAAAAGCAGTGTTTGAATCTACTGTTTTTCTTTTCTGACTTCAAAGTTATCAGATTGAATTCTGAGGCAGGGATCAAGGTCAGAATTTTTTTTACTTTCCTTGTGAGTCTTTATAATGGAGCTGGACACTATATAATTTATTACCCCTACTTTCTTTCTAAATCAAGTACTAGATGTCTGTTTTTGCCCCCTCTTTCAACCACCACCACTACGAATAGCAACAAAGCTATCATCACTATCATCCCCACCATGACCTACATGACCTCCTTGGCCAAGAGCATCACTCTCTCCACTGCCACCATCACTGTCACTTTCTCCACCACCAACACCATGTCAGCATCAACACGAAGGACTGCCATCACCTCCCCCATGATCATCATCACTACCACCATAGCCGTCACTACCAACTTGACTTTTCTGAGATCCTGTGGCAATTCTATGAAAAGCCATCGGGGCTCTCTGGAGGTCTTACTTTTATCTATAGGTATGTCTGTGAGTTTCCAGCATTTATTTTGTTTTGTTTTTGTTTCTTTTTTGCTCATCAGATACCCTTTTCTTCCATTTCTGGAGAGAAGACCAGAATAAAACCAATGTCCCAGTCTTGATGTCTTATAGATCAGACATTGAGGCCTCTTCAGACTTGGCGCTGATCCTGAGCCTTATCAAACATATGGTCAGTTCTATAATATAGTTTCTACCCTTTCCATCTTGTTGTCTCCCATCATCTCCAGAGAACTTCCCTGGGCTATTTCTTGGCTCCAGGAAACCCCACCACCATCTAGACAACTCTAATTTTTTTTTAAAAAGGGGGATGAGTTATTATAAGTGACCTCTTGCCTTTAGGGACTTCTTTAGGTGCTTGGCCATCCTATGACCAAAAATCCGAAGTCAGAAAAGTTTTCCATCCCCTTGGTACCATAGTAAGGGACTGACCACCTGCCATTAGTGGATCCAGTTAGTTTCTCATCTATTCATGGTCTAATGGGAGGTTCCTCATAGAACATCAACAACTGGGTTTCCTTTCAACTGGGGTGTCTATCAGTGCAATGATGGACACCTTCCAATGGTGGCCTCATGATCCGCTGCCCCCAAAGTGGAAAACAGGCCTTTATAAGTAATGTTGGCCATGAGAACATAGCCTTCTTAAAGGTTTTCAGTCTTCTTTTTGAGTTGAACATGGTCTAATATAGAATAGAGAGGGGAAAAAATATTAATAAGTAATAATGCATTCCCTGTAATTAGGAGCACAGCTACAGTAGGAGTTAGAAACAAAAATTTGATACAGTACCTGGACATCTCAAGTAAGAAATAAAATTAACTTTGGTTCAATTACACTGAGTGAAAAGTGCTATACAGCATAGGTGACCTGAGGCTAGGATAAGGTTTTATTGGATCATAGCTATTCTCATTCACTTACACATCATCTGTGGCTGTTTTTGTGCTACAATGGCAGGGTTCAATAGCTGTGAGATTCTGTGTGATCCACCAAGTCTAAAATATTTATTCTCAGGCTCTTTATACAAAAAAATTTGGCAACCCTTGCTCTAAGTAATGAATATTTTTTCTTCTTAGAAATGGTTTTTCTTTGTGTCATAGACGTGAAGGCTTAACTTTATTTAAGGCATTAGATATAGAGAGTAGTTGAAGCAGGGCTTCTATATATCCTGCTAGATCCAGGGTGTTTGGTCCTAAAACTATTGATAGAGTAGCCTCTGCCTTTCAACCTTTAGTCCAATTTACTGTATTGGAGATTAGAGTCAAGACCTTGGCTGATAATAATCTCTTTGCTTAGTTCCTTTGGGCAAATACTTTCTCAGAGACCTTGTGGGAAGGTGAAGTGATAGATCCAAAGCAGAACAGGTCACACTCTTAATGGGGTATTCCTGAGTTTCTCAGTCAGATACTACCTGTTAGTACCTTAATTGGGTTGGGAAGATCCCCTGGAGGAGGGTATGGCAACCTAGTCCAGTATTCTTGCCTGGAGAATCCTATGGACAGAAGAACCTGCCAGGCTAAAGTCCACAGGGTCGCAAAGAGTTAGACATGACTGAAATAACTTAGCATACATACATGATATTGTTTGTGTGCATGAATGGAGAAAGCTAACTGAGTTAGTTTGCTGGTAATATGGCAATTTAAGTTTGTCATCTCCAAGTAGTTTTATCTCACTGCCACAAATTCAAGGCCTATGGTGTCAGCACATCCTGAGGTTCAGTTCAGTTCAGTCGCTCAGTTGTGTCCAACTCTTTGCAACCCCATGGACTGCAGCATGCCAGGCTTCCCTGTCCATTACCAGCTCCCGAAGCTTACTCAAACTCATGTCCATCGAGTCAGTGATGCCATCCAACCATCTCATCCTCTTTTGTCCCCTTCTACTCCCACCTTCAGTCTTTCCCAGCATCAGGGTCTTTTCAGATGAGTCAGTTCTTCACATCAGGTGGCAGTTTCGGCTTCAACATCAGTCCTTTCAATGAATATTCAGGACTAATTTCCTTTAGGATGAACTGGTTGGATCGCCATGCAGTTCAGGGGACCCTCAAGAGTCTTCTCCAACACCACAGTTCAAAAGCATCAGTTCTTTGGTGCTCAGCTTTCTTTATAGTCCAACTCTCACATCCATACCTGACTATTGGAAAAAACATAGCTTTGACTAGACGGACCTTTGTCAATAAAGGAATATCTCTACTTTTAAATATGCTGTCTAGGTTTGTCATAGCTTTTCTTCCAAGGAGCAAGTGTCTTTTAATTTCATGGCTGCAGTCACCATCTGCAGTGATTTTGGAGCCCCAAAAAATAGTCTGTCACTGTTTCCATTTTTTTCCCCATCTATTTTCCATGAAGTGATGGGACCAGCTGCCATAATCTTTGTGTTTTGAATGTTGAGTTTTAAGGCAACTTTTTCACTCTCCTCTTTCACTTTCATCAGCGGCTCTTTAGTTCTTTGCTTTCTGCCATAAGGGTGGTGTCATCGGCATATCTGAGGTTATTGATATTTCTCCCAGCAATCTTGACTCCAGCTTGTGCTTCATCCAGCCCAGCATTTCACATGATGTACTTTGCCTATAAGTTAAATAAGCAGGGTGACAATATACAGCCTTGATGTACTCCTTTCCTGGTTTGGAACCAGTCTGTTGTTCCATGTCCAGTTCTAACTGTTGCTTCTTGACCTGCATACAGATTTCTCAGGAGGCAGGTCAGGTGGTCTGGTATTCCCATCTCTAAGAATTTTCCAGTTTATTGTGATCCACACAGTCAAAGGCTTTGGCATAGTCAATAAAGCAGAAGTAGATGTTTTTCTGGAACTCGTGCTTTTTCAGTGATCCAATAGATGTTGGCAATTTGATCTGTCATTCCTCTGCCTTTTCTAAATCCAGCTTGAACATCTGGAATTTCATGGTTCATGTATTGTTGAAGCTTGGTTTGGAGAGTTTTGCGCATTACTTTGCTAGCATGTGAGATGAGTGCAATTGTGCGGTAGTTTGAGCATTCTTTGGCATTGCCTTTCTTTGGGATTTCCAGTCCTGTGGCCCCTGCTGAGCTTTCCAGATTTGCTGGCATATTGAGTGCAGCACTTTCACAGCATCATTTTTAAGGGTTTGAAGTAGCTCAACTGGAATTCCATCACATCCACTAGCTTTGTTTGTAGTAATGTTTCCTACGGCCCACTTGACTTCACACTCTAGGATTTCTGGCTCTAGGTGAGTAATCACACCATCGTGATTATCTGGGTTGTGAAGCTCTTTTTTGTACAGTTCTGTGTATTCTTGCCACCTCTTCTTAATGTCTTCAGCTTCTGTTAGATCCATACTGTTTCTGTCCTTTATTGAGCCCATCTTTGCATGAAATATTCCCTTGGTATCTCTAATTTTATTGAAGAGATCTCTAGTCTTTCTTATCTCTCCTTGCTATTCTTTGGAATTCTGCATTCAAATGGGTATATTTTCCTATTTTCCTTTGCCTTTTGCTTCTCTTCTTTTCTCAGCTATTTGTAAAGCTTCCTCAGACAATCACTTTGCCTTTTTGCATTTCTTTTTCTTGGGGATGGTTTTGCTCACCACCTCCTACACAATGTTGCAAACCTCCATCCATAGTTCTTCAGGCACTCTATCAGATCTAATCCCTTGAATCAATTTGTCACTTCCACTGTATAAAGGATTTGATTTAGGTGATACCTGAATGGTTTAGTGGTTTTCTCTTCTTTCTTCAATTTAAGTCTGAATTTTTCAATAAGAACTTCTTCATCTTCGGCTGCAAAAGATAAAATCAATGTGATTTCAGTACTGACCATCTGGTGATGTCCATGTGTAGAGTCTTCTCTTGTGTTGTTGGAAGAGGGTGTTTGTCATGACCAGTGCATTCTTTTGGCAAAACTCTGTTAGCCTTTCCCCTGCTTCATTTTCGTACTCCAAGGCCCAGCTTGCCTGTTACTCCACGTATCTCTTGACTTCCTACTTTTGCATTCCAATCCCCTATGATGAAAAGGACATCTTTTTCTGGTGTTAGTTCTAGAAGGTCTTGTAGGTAGGTCTTCATAGAACCATTCAGCTTCTTCAGCATTAGTGGTTGGGGCTTTACATTCTATATCTCAGTCCACAAGCAAACACTAAGATTGTGTAACTTTCTTAGACAGGCTTGTGACTAAGCCACTGCTCTCTGTGACAGTAATTCATTGCAAAATTGAGTAACAATGATTCATAAAATCTGCATTCCCACTCCTATCTAGCACTGACTTATATATGCCTACAAGTTAATTATAAATGAGACTACAAACTTTTTTTTTTTTTTTAGAAAATGCATTCATATGGGTAGAAATTTACATTTAGAAGAAATTCAGCTGCATTTATGAGTGGTTGAAACTAAAGCTAGTAGTTACTGCATTCAGTTGGCTTAGATCATTGAGAATAATTCTCATTCGATTTACGGTTGCTACTCTGAAGTAGAATAGTTTATTGCACTCAGCTTAGAAATTATGATTTAAACCCATAACAAAGATATTTTGAAATGCAAACCTTCAAGTAGGACCTTTGTCAGAAAAGTGTGGGTTAAGCCCCAAATCCATCACTGCTGCTCAAAAAAAATTTATAAACTGGTGGCTGCATAAGGAATTCATATTAGCTTGGAAGAGTCCCACAGTCTCATATAGTTGGATAGCATCTTTAGTGTACTCTTGCCACTCAGACCTGTTAAAATACTGTACTTAATGTGCTGTGAAACACTGAAGTGCAGTTGATGTATGTAGACAGAAGGCCCAACCAATGACAATTTGGCACCTAAAACTTATGAGAGGCTTCTGAACACTGTGTTGAGCCTCTGAGCTGATTTGATTAAGGCTAAATTTTAGGGTTAGATATAATTAAGGAGATAAAGTTATAAAACTTGAATTTAGAAATAGTCCAGCCCAGTTGTTTACAGCCTATTGGCTGTAAACTTTAGCAGCATGTAGGAATTATTCTAAGGAGTCCATTAATACTCATGAGCCCTAAATCTTGTTGAGAAATTAAGTATATCCTACACATAAAATGTAGATATGGTTGTCATGTTAATATGAATTTGCTCTAAAAGATCACTGGATTCATAGGAGCTTTTGGTCATTTTCATCTTATTAATTAGGTACTTAAGCACAATTAGGACTTCCCTAGTGGCTCAGACAGTAAAGCGTCTCCCTACAATGCCTACAATACCTGGGTCAGGAAGATCTCTTGGAGAAAGAAATGGCAACCCACTCCAGTACTCTTGATTGGAAGATCCCATGGATGGAGGAACCTACAATCCATGGGGTCGCAGAGTCGGACACAACTGAGCAACTTCACTTTAAGTACAATTAAGCCCTTAAAATTCTAACATCATCAAAGTGGGTGGCTATCTGTTCTGGTTTGGAGAATTTAGCAGTATTCTAACATACAAATCTCCCACATATATGTAAGATTGGCTTCCCTGGTGGCTCAGAGGTTAAAGCATCTGCCTGCCGTGCAGGAGAGCCGGGTTCGATCCCTAGGTCGGGAAGATCCCCTGGAGAAGGAAATGGCAACCCACTCCAGTACTCTTGCCTGGGAAATCCCATGGATGGAGGAGCCTGATGGGCTATAGTCCATGGGGTCGCAAAGAGTTGGACACGACTGAGCGACTTCACTTCAAAGCCTTAAAAGAGCTGCCATCTGAGAGTTCTAGTCAGGCATTAGTCACCCAAAATATATGCTGAAGAGTAAGTAGAGCAATAAAAGACCAGCTAATAATGGTGATGAAACTCTTCAATAGCATCTTCTTTCTGCCTATGATGATGATAGCTTGTAAGGTAAGCAAGCTAAGGAAAAGTAGTCTTATTTCTTTATTTTGCCTGCAATAAGAGTACCTAAGTCAATAAACTAAATGAGTCTTTTTAAAACCTGTCACTATCATTGCTAAGGAAAATGCTTCTGGCTTTTAATACTGAAGTATAGTTGATTTACAATGTTGTGTTTTCTGCTGTACAGCAAAGTGGCTTATATACATTTAGACATTCTTTTTAAACTATTCTTTTCCATTATGGTTTATCCCAGGAGATTGGAAAGTTTCCTGTACCATACAGTAGGACCTTGTTGATATATGTACATCCTATATATGCTAGTTTGCATCTACTAACCCCAAACTCTCCGTCCATCCCTCTTCCTTCTCCCCTCCTCTTTGGCAACGACACATCTATTTTCTGTCTATGAGTCATATGGCACCAATGAGTTTTTCATTTGTACCATATTTTAGATTCAACATTAAATGATATCATATGGTATTTTTGACTTACTTAATATGATAAATGCTGGTGCATCGATATTGCTGCAAATGGGTATTTCATTCTCTTTTATGGCTGAGTAGTAGTCCATTGTGCATGTATACACACACACCACATCACCTTTATCCATTCATCTGTCAGTGGACATTTAGGTTGTTTCCATGCTCTGGCTATTGTGAATAGTGCTGCTATGAACATAGGGGTGCCATGTTTCTTTCTGAATTGGTTTTGTCTGGATATGTGCCCAGGAGTGGGATTGCTGGATCATATGCTAATTCTAATTTTGGTTTTCTGAGGAACCTCCGTACTGCTTCTGGCTTTTAATTTGTATATAAATATTATTGGTTTGTATAGCATAAAAACTGGATTGTAAAGTCTCAAAGAATGTTCTTATCATTTGTAGTCAGGAAGAAAACCTACAAAGATGAGAAAACTGACTACACAAAACCACTTACCTTCCTTAATTAATGGAAACCCCTCTGATTTAAAATGACCATACGGGACTGTTTGGGCATTATGTTTAAAAGCCATTTTCAGACCTAGTATCATAAAAATTTTTTTCTCAAAGATCAATATTTCAGGCCCTAATGATTATTTTTGTATCTAAACCGTTTACTGAAGGTGGTTTATAGCAAAAAGGTGGATTGGGCTTTAGAATTTATAAATACAAAGGGCCCAGTATTTATTAACCTTACACATGTAAACTTTCTCGTCCACAGAATTGTATGACACTGGAATATTAGTTTGCAGACTCTTCCTAAAAATCTTAACCCCAGTTCCAGCTTTCTAAAATGGTATAAATTACAGTGGTGCCAGGAAGGAGATAGATTGGCTGAATCCCTTTCAGTGTTTTAAATCCATGGAACGATTACAAAATTTGGTCTGCCTCCACAGGTCTTTGATTAGTTAAAACATACAATACTATACATGAATTTAAAAATCACATTGGAGAGAAGGTACATCAAAGAGGCTTATGTTTACCAGTCAGGTCACTTTAGGTTAGCTGAAAGCAGCTAAGGCATTGAGGGGGTTCCCTGGTGGCTCAGTGGTAAAGACTCCACCTGCCAGTGCAGGAGACCCACTCAGGTGTTTGATCCTTGAGTATGGAAGATTCCCCTGGAGATGGAAATGGAAACGTGCTCCAGTATTCTTGTCTAGAGAATTCCATGGACAGAGGAACCAGGTGGGCAGTTAATGAGGCTGTAAGAGTGGGACACAACTGAGCGGCCAAACAGCAGCAGCAAGGTGCTTGAGAGCGGATGAAATTTTTACACTTCCTTTTTATATTTCCTTCAACACATGCTGAAGGGGACAACCTGGTAATATATATATATTTTCTTACTATTGCTGTTTGCTAATATAAGACTTATCCCTTTCCTTCAAGCACTTATCTGCAAAATATTTACTATTCTCTTGTGATTTAAGTCAATTGCCAGATAATGCACTTTTTTGCTGATTTCTCAGAGCACAAGTGTTTAGGCAGCAATCTCTGGTTAGGTCTGTTCACTCAGTCATTCAATCACACATTCATTCACGCAACTGACCAGCATTTACAGATCGTGATGCGGCTGTCTTAAAGAGAACCAAAACAACAAAGTTTTTTAAAGAATTACCAGAACTTTTATTTTTGCTTTAGTTTTATTAAAAAAATAAATATGTCATAAAGCTTTTTTTTCTTTTAGGGAGAAAAAAAGGAACAAGTTTCATAAAACCAAATAAGCAACAGTAAGATGTCTTAACTTGAAAAAGATTGGGAATTACTGGTTTACAAGTTACAACTGAATAAAAGGACAACTATACCAGCCTCAGCTGGCTATTTCATGCCAATGGCAGCAAACAAAAAGATCAACAAGGGCAAAATAAATAACTGTGTGGAAGCCCTGGTAAGTGCTTAAACAGGCCAAGTCACTGAGACATCAGGATAGATAGATCTTGCTTTGAATAACACAGAAGTTCCTGAAGAGTTGTGTATAAATGAAATAACTGCAAACATTCTAGGAGAGCTTGGAATCTGACAGAATTCCATAGTGAATTCTTTTGTGAACAACCACTTCCACTTTTGTATATCCAGGTCTGTTTGCTTTGCTTAAGGCAAAGTACACCGAGCAGCTACCTCTCAGCTCAGGCAGAGGCCTGGTCTCCTAACACTGCTCCTGCTGGGTCAGTGGCACAATTTCCAAGTCTGTGTTTCGGTGAAGTAGTGTAAGATACAGAGTTGACCAGGGAACCCAGCTACACCTGGCAAAGCAGGCAGAGGGGTGGGGGTCCACTTTTAATATTTCCATGTCAACAAATACTTTTTTGAGATCTCCTTTGTGCAAAGTACAGTAATAAACTCTAACCAATTCAGTTACAGATGTATTAATTCTTTCTCTAAAACCTTCAGTCAGGGCCTACGTCTGGAACCCTAAAAGTAATACTTTTAATTCTTAAGACTGGCTTTAACCAAATCAGGTGCCCAACTCCTTCAAACTGGGGTGGACGATAACGAGAGACTGAGTTTTCTAAGGCTGAAGTTTAACAGAAGAACCATATTTTATATAACTAGTTAATGAAAAATTTTGCTGGTGACAAATTTTTCAAATGGTTCTTTTTTTTTTCCTCTTATTTTCTCTAAACAGAACTGAGTTCTCAGGCAAACTCTGCAGAACAGTTAAAGTCATTGATTTAACTCTGTGGTAGGGTGACATATTTCAGTCCTACTGATAGAAACAGAAATTTCTTTCCACCCACCAGAATGCCATAAACTCATCCTACACCACAGCAGCAGTGCTTTGGACAGAGTAAATATGGTAGTACTAGTTCCAGTCAGTTTTAATCTTTGTAAATAAACTGGATCCTCACATTTGCTCACAGCCTCCATTTGGCCAAACTTCTACCAGGCTTAAGCCACATTTAGTTAGGCTGTTCCGTTTCTTTATTAAAAATGCTTCTAATAACATTGCTGCCTATAATGTACAGGTGTGAATGAAAAGAGTATGCAATCCGTAGTCTTTTCCACACTGAGTACACTAACAACAATTAGTAAATAATTAAAGAATAAGTGGTCATTTTAAAACATGTGTTTTTCTTAAAAAAAATTTTTTTTTCACTTTCTAGCACTTAAAAAAATGGTCTTAAAACTGCCCTATTTCCAGTGCTGTTCCCTACTCTGCCCACCCATCCAAAACCTGCTACAAACGCTGGATTGAGTTTATACAAATAATTTAGCAGTACCAAGATTTTTCAGATGGAAACAGTGTTACTGACTTCTTCATATTGGATAACAAAATAAGGGTAACTCTGGTCATCATTAAAAATGACAAAAATCTGAGGCTCAAAGAAATTATCGACACAAGAGTCATACAGGTCACTGGTGACGCTGCCGGGGTTGACGGGAGGGGGCCTTCTCATGCCGTGACTGCCCATCGTGTATCTGCCAGTTAGCACTTTAGCCAGAAACATGAAATGGACTCCTTTGGAGGACTTCTTAGAAAAGTTATGAGAGTAGCTTGCCTTCTTTGCAAAGTAACTGCCCTGTCCAAACATTGTAGCATGCTTTCCACAGACTCGCGGATCAAAGTTGTGCTTGCAGATCCCATCTACCACATCCTGGGATGTTCCATGAAATAAATGTCTCTCGTTTATTATTCTGTCACGGCCAAACATTTTCCGGTTCATATATTCCTTTTTCCTAATGCAAAAAGTGGACAGGGAATTCAGAAGAAGGAAGGTATAGATCAGTTTAATAGGCATGATATTCTCTTTATGGTTTCAACGGGGAGGAAATGTTAACATTGGCTTCAAGGGCAAAAATATCAAAGAGCATACTGCAAGTTTAAACTTCTCTTTTGCACAGCAGACAAAAGCCCTTTCCCTCTTTGCTCCACCAAACATTTGTTCACTTGTTCTTTTCAAATCTAGCTCTCACAGCTTACCTTCTCAGGGTGACTTCCTTACCTAATTCCACCAACCTAAAGTCTCTCAATTCTGAGGTTCCTCAAATCTACATGCAAGCTCCCCCCTACCGAATTACATTAATTTGTGGCTGACCTGAAATACAGCACCATCAAGTGATCAGTAACAAGGCCTCTGGTGCTAGCCTGCCTGGGTTCAAATTCCAGCACCATATCTTATTAGCTGTATGACCTGTGGCAAGTTATCAAACTTTTCTGTGACTTACTTTTCTTTCTGTAAAATGCAGACTGTAATAATCCTACTTGGAAGGTCTGTTATGAGAATTATGAATTAATATAAGAAAAAATATGACATTAGTTCTATACAAATCTTTACTATTATGTTCTGCATTTATCATTAACTACATCAAGAAAACCTCTTTTGAACTTTTCATACTGCTGACTCACCTTTTATATTTTTCCCAAAGAAACTGATTTTGGACTCTCAATATTTGCAAAATTCTATATTTAAACTCAGGCACAGTCTTATGAAAAAGATTATAGATAATTCGGTAACTTTTGTCCTCTGCAGAAACAGGCACTTGGATGAAGTCCTGAGAAGGATGCATATAAACCCAAGTTTCAGGGTAAAAGTTTGCTGAGGTGACCCCATCTGGGCAGATGATCTGCGATGAGGAGGTTGCTTCAAGAGGTGGCGGAGCCTGTGTGGGAACACCACCAAGTGTCCTGGAAGGGAGAGGGAGGAATGTCCATGTAAAACCTCAGCATAAGTCCAACTCACATTACACTGCTCTAACATTATCATCTGAATAACTTAAATGCATATTTAAAAAACAACTGGCTGATACTCCAATATAAAATAGTTTTAAAAATTATAGAAAATGCTATCAATTAAAGGAAAGAAAAAAAATCTTAGAATGAACACTGTACAGATAATCTATTATTAGCTCCCCCCAGCTTCCTTATGGAGAAAACTCTGGAATGTACTCCTGCAAGGCAAGCAAGCAAGCAAGCACCAATTTATAAATATCTTTTCTTTCTGAGTCCTGGATTCCTCTTTTGCCTATATAGTTACACTCCATTTCAAGGTAACAATTTGTATGTGTTCCTCAAACTTTGTTGTACTAAGCAGAAAACATATCACTACTAAAGGCTACTTAGATGGGGAAGCATAGTGAATGGAGACAGTAAGGCAGGTGGATAAGAGGGAGCTTACAGGGAGATAACAGAAAATATTAAAAAAAAAAGCTTATACTTTTAGTTTTTGTATAAAAACAGATCATGGAGTAGGCATCAAAAGAAAGCTAACATTTGGCATTTGCTTGTTTTAAATATCACATTTAACAACAAAACCATCAATAGAATTCAAATGTTATAGCTTTAGATGTGCTTAAGATAGAGCTAACTACCTTAAGCCCTAGACACTAGAATATCCTTGAATTTTAAATTCAGGTCTGTTACTCTAAAGGATGAGTTTAGACAAGCAGTTACTTATTCCTGCCTGATTAAATGATTTAAATCCTATTTCTTGGCCATTTTCAAAATAGAGCAAAAGGAAACAAGCAGAGATAAAGGGAATCCTAACCCTGACGCTCAGATTCAGGGCACAGAAGGTCTGCCAGTTATCTTCTGGAGCATTTTCACAAAGACCTGACAGATTCCTCCAGAGCCTTCCTTGTCTGGTACATTTTTCTGAAAAGAGGCCCCACTGCTTTAATCAAATTCTGACAGGTACGTAACTCCTTAAAAAGCTGTCACTATTCTAGAGGAATGGCAGGACACAGACTGTAATCTCCTTATTTTTAGCTGTTCCCTCTATTCCTGCTCTGTGAAGAGTCTAACTTCTAACCCACCAGGTTTCCCAGTATTGCTAGGGGTTGATGTTACCAACAGAAGTTTCTGGGTTGAAGGAGGAAGGTAAGATTCTCCCAACCACTCTGCCCAAAATAGGTTATAGGTGGTCACAGCTGTACTGAAAACCTGGCACTGACACCAGAAGAGACGGTTCCTCTCCCTTCTGCCATTCCTGCCAGGAAATCAGTGCACAAAACGGAAGCTTCACATTCAGCTCATAGGTATTCCAATGACACACTGCAAGCTTCCCACAGACCTAGCCTTC
Source organism: Capricornis sumatraensis (assembly GCF_032405125.1). Taxonomy (NCBI): domain Eukaryota; kingdom Metazoa; phylum Chordata; class Mammalia; order Artiodactyla; family Bovidae; genus Capricornis; species Capricornis sumatraensis. Next base: position 217,028,182 of record NC_091069.1, read on the forward strand.
TCTAAGGAGCCAGAGTCAGTCAAAGGCTACGGAGCATATACTCAAGGACCTCTGAAGAATGAATTCTCCTAATCTAAGGTCACCGTTTATCACTCTCCTTCCCTCCCCTGGCCATTCTGAATGACATTTCCTAACTTTAGAGATGAAGTAAAAATTAATTTTATCCTTTTGGGGAGGGGTCCCCAACCTCCCAGAGCTAATGCCTGATGATCTGAGGTGAAGCTGCTATAATAATCATAAAAATAAGGTGTACAATAAATGTAACATGCTTGAATCACCCAGAAACCTTCCTCTGACCCCTAGTCTGTGGAAAAACTGTCTTCCATGGAACCCATCCCTGGTGCCAGGAAGGCTGAGGATCGCTGCTTTCTGGGTCTCAGGTCTTATCAAGACCATGAGGTGACTGCACAGGACAGATGTCCTGTCAACTGAAATGGACTTCCAAACTTTGAACACTGGTATTTGTGTGTTTAGCTCAAATATTCTAAGCATATTCAAGAATAAGATTTTTACTCAGTTCAGTCGCTCAGTCATGTCTGACTCTCTGCAACACCATGAATCACAGCACACCAGGCCTCCCTGTCCTTCACTGACTCCCGGAGTTCACTCAAACTCATGCCCATCGAGTCGGTGATGACATCCAGACACCTCATCCTCTGTCATCCCTTCTCCTCCTGCCCTCAATCCCTCCCAGCATCAGGGTCTTTTCCAATGAGTCAACTCTTCGCATGAGGTGGCCAAAGTATTGGAGTTTCAGCTTCACATCAGTCCTTCCAATGAACACCCAGGACTGATCTCCTTTAGGATGGAGTGGTTGGATCTCCTTGCAGTCCACGGGACTCTCAAGAGTCTTCTCCAACGCCACAGTTCAAAAGCATCAATTCTTCGGCGCTCAGCTTTCTTCACAGTCCAACTCTCACATCCATACATGACCACTGGAAAAACCATAGCCTTGACTAGACAGACCTTTGTTGGCAAAATAGTATTTCTGCTTTTACTAGCCCTATTAAAAACCAGCAAGCACATGGAAAAAAATTTAACTATGAGAAACACTAGCTAAACTTGATTGTGGTAATATTTCTGCAATATATATAAAGTCATTACGCTGTGCACTTTCAACTTATACAGTGTTTTATGTCAATAATGTTAATACAACTGGAAGGGGGAAAAGGCAGGGAAACCCTTTAAAAAGAGCCAACTTTGCAGGAAACTCATGAGTTAAGCTTGTACCCCGCCCCCCCCCCCCCAACCTCCCTACTCGAGCATTCCCAATTCTTAGGTATCTCTGATCCCCTGATAGTTACAGCCTTTTTGACACCTATGATTTTCCTGGACCCTCTGCACTTACTAACACTTCAAAACAAAACTTTCTTCCTGACTAAGATCAGGGTCTCTCCAGAAATCCATTTCTGAAATCTGTTTTTGGAATTGGTCTTCCTCTTTCTCCCCTCTAGGCCAGCCCTGGACTCTAGGGCAGACAGGAACTCAATGGCTGCATGCACCATCACACCCTGGTGAACCTGCTGCTACTCTATTCTTTTCTCGCTGAAATGTCTGCATAATCTCTTTGATTTGCTAAGCTCTTACTTTTTACCTGATGATTACTGTTCCAGATAAGAAGACTAAAATAGGAAATTTTGAAAAAGAAAAGAGTGACTTTCTTTGTTCTCTTGTAAGCCAACATTATAAATAGGAAGGCCGTATTTGTGGCATTAACTCTACTACTGCTCATACTATTTTTACAGTTCATACTTCTACAAAACAAGTCTAAGATTAAAAAAAGGTGAAGGGAAGGGTATTCCGTAATTGCTAGTCTTAGGATCGAAACAAATCAATTTTCACTCTTCCGTAAAACTCTCCCAACAATGCAGCATTCAATGAGTGTTCTTCCTCCCACTCAGAAGCTGCATCGTGCTTGATTGGCCCAGCATGCCAAGCTGCGGGTCTCACTGATGAGCTCTACTGTCTCACCAGGAGGACAGTATCTTGCTAGCTACTGGACGCTGACACTGTCTCCAGCTGTGCTAGTGCAATTACAGAATGGCATTTTTCTTAGTTTCTAATAAAAAACCAAACCACAGGGTAAAATTTTCACACCTAGACTAAAAAGAAAGCACATATTTACCTCAAGTTTAGAAACACATATTTCTAAAATCTGCCTTACTGACAAACTGCTTTTAGGCACTGAGCATTTCAAGGATTTTTGTTTATATTTTGTTTTTAATGTTCCCTTTGCAATCTAAGAATTAGAATCATTAAGACTACCATAATGATATGCGGAAAACACACTTTGGACTTGAAATAAACTACCAGCAAGAATGTAAGATGCCAACCACTATTACCCTAGATCTCCCCAGTTCACAAAACCAAGTAAACCCAGTTGTATTTTAAAAATCAAGCTCTAAATATGATCTATCTGACTAGAGTAGATAATGATTTCCCTAGAGACACTACCTTTCAGCGATGGCCTTGCTAATGGCAATGTGCCCCAGCTTTTGCCATCTATGGAGATATGCCAGTAGGCTCTCTAGAGAAAAGCAAAATGGCACTGGGGAAACTGGAAGGAGAGCTCACCTTTAATTCAGAACGATGAGTTCAGTCTCAAACCTAGAAGTATGACAGGTACTTTCAATGGGTGTTACAGGAACATGGGCCTTACTGAGCAAATGAGAATGCAAATTGCTTGAAAAGGTGAATTCTCTCCATGCAAATTCACTGAAGGGAGACGAATGGAGAACACTACCTTGAGGGACAATCTCTACTTGCCAAGGCAGTGTACCTGGCCTAGAAAACAGTCCCATAACATGGAAGGGTATCTCAATCTTCCATGAAAGAGGCAAATGCAAACTCTGACTTAATCTAGATAGAACTACTTTTAGTTGTGGAAAAATGTTTACTTTGCTTTCTAGTCCAAAAAAATGCAAGAGGATGCTCATTCTTTTAGTGCTGGGTTAATTATAGCTCATCTGAACTCTATTTTTGGAAGAATTAAACTAAAAGAATAACTCAATTTTACATTTTAGAGACAATCAAGTTAGTCTTTTAAAGTCTTTTTGGCATTAAAAGTTATACATTTACATAAAATGGTGAGAATTTCTGCTGGACACTTACTGTAAATATGGAAGCAGTATAAAACACGAACGGAAAAGGGGTCTCCTTTTTATTTCTCTTCTGAAGAATGAGTTGTGGAGAATGTAGTGGTTGTTCCACATCATAAATCGGACTTCTTTCAAACCTCGAGAGTTGGCTTCTTCAATCAATCGAATAACAGACTATGGAGGAGAAAACAGAAGGCAAAGAAAAAACAGAGCGAGTTAAAAAAGCAATAAAAAGTCACTGTAAGATAGGAAAAATGTTAATGTAACAAAAGGTAAAAACAGTTAACTTTGCTGTTAACATCAGAAGAGTGCCAAAAAGTACAGTGAATCAAATTATTTCCTGTTATAGGCAAGAATTTTATTTTTTTCTAAGATGCAGAACAGAAAGATGCTTCCATGGATCTCCCACCTTATGAAACATGTGAAGGGTTAGTCTATCCTAATTAGAGGCCTTACAAATGTCCTGGAGATTTTGTTTCTATTCCTTATGAGAGTTTCAGAAGAGGATTAAAGATGGTAGTATATACTGCTCACATAAATCAATTAAGTTCCAAACCCAAGAAACCTCTCAAGAGGAAAAACACAAAGACAGTCCAACACATTGGACTATCCAAATATACTTTAAACAGCTTCTTATTCTTTTCAGAAGATACTAGATCCTATTGACTACTTAAGAATAAGAAATTTTAACTCAATATTATGTTTTATACTAATTAATATACTAGGTTGTTTTCTTTTGCTGTTTCCTTAAAAGAAAATCTAAGGTAGATAAGTCAGTTCTCCCTTTTTGTAATGCTGGAAATGAATTTAATCAATTAAAGAAGTCAGATCTTTGGAATGTGAAATTAATCTTTAAATCCATTTCAGGGCAATTAATTGTGACTCAGAATTCTCATTCAGAGGAAAAGTAAAGTACCATCATTTTAAAACCTCACTGTGTAATGGATGAACTATTCTTACCATCTCAGACTACAGATACATGTGCACTTGTTATAGAATTTTAAATGACTGATTTGCTTGACCACATGGTTCAATAAACATTTTCAAGTACTTCTTCCAGGGGCTTAAGGGCAATTATTTTCCCCAGTCTTCTAAAATGCTAATAGTGTAACACATGATCCAATCACCAGGAGCCAGATATAGCCAAACGTTACACTAGTGCTCATCTCATTAAAATTACTCCAAAGTTGGCACTGAGTCTGAATACTTATCACAGTAAATACTTGGTCCCTATTTTAATAGGATACTGGGAAAAGCATTTTCTCTCTGATAACCATGGTATTTCATTTATGGGCTCCAGGAAATTAATGGTAAAAAAAATACATTTCCAGAAAAATCAAGACAGAAAAGTATTACTCATTGTCAATTGTCAACAAGACTCAATTTTATATCCATAAGCTCTTTGGTTTGTGGTTCTGTCTAGTCATCGTCAGAAAGGAACAGTGAAAGACAAAAAAATTTAAATGCACTTTTTGGAAAGAGATTCTGTAAATACCTCAGGATACTCCCTCCATCCAAAGTGGTCCCTACAGAAGAATTTCCAGACTGTGTGGTAAATAGAGTTGGCATTGCTAGAGGGTGGTGTGGACAGCCTTCGTAGTTGGTCAAATTCAGCTGTTTCATACACATTCATGGCATTCAAATCTGCCCAAAATTCTTGTCCTCTAAAAAGACCCAAGAAAAGATGAACTGTTAATAGCAGTACATTTGCAAAACAGAAATACCTAAACATCTCATATGACATTACAAATATCTAGTACAGTATATTGTAGAATTTTCAAAGCTTGTTTTGTTTGGAGTAAAAAGATATCATTGTGAGCGGTTTCCCCATTTCTTTCATGTCTTTTCTTAACAACACCAAAACGTCCAAGCCATGGAGCAGGGATTGATTCTCTCCTACAGCATCACTGGCCTGAACCAATCAACATAGTCCTGCTCTTCCCACCACAGTAGGATGAGCCAAACCTGGTCTCAACCAATCAGGGAGTCAGCTCTAGGACAAAGCTGACATGGAAAACAGAAACAAAAGAAACTTCTCTTGAAGCCTGTCTTTTTTTCAGAGGCATCAGTTCACTTAAGCCAACGTAGGAATACACAATACTGCCTGATGAAAGATAGGAAAAATAAAATGACCTCAAATGAGGCAAGTACTGCTAATCTACCTAACATCATCTTTTATTCTGTGGGTGGGGAAAAAAAAAGGTTGACAAAATATGATGAGAAAAAAAGTCTGGGACAAAATATGATGAGAAAAATCGTCTGCATTATCGTCACGTTCAGCTATGAGAAGTCTTGTCATGTTCTACGGTCTGCTGCTGCCGCATCCATACTTTACTGGGGGGGGGGGGTCCCAATGTATAGATCAGAATCACCTAAATTTATAAAGGGTGGTACAAAAAACTTGTGTTTCTTTTTTAATGGACTTCATCTAGTGTTTGACTCATCTGAACCATTAATGGCAAAATGTTCGTTTTTCTTGTTGTGTATATTTCAACATTTCCCTAAGAAAACATAACATCACAGCTATAAGCAGAGTGACTAAGTTTTTAAATGCATTGTTTCATTCTTTCCAGCACAAGTTTCTAAATGAATGTCTTTAACACACATCCAGATACTCCAGATCCAGTGGCACACAAAACTGGCTCATATGAAATCAAGGTGTTTGGACAGATATTCCCAATAACTGACATGTTTTCTTGTCATAAATTAGGATTTTGAAAAGGGTATGAATTTTGACCTATGGGTTTTGTTGGTTACTGTGAAACTCCAGACTCTGCTCTTAGAACACTTGTTCCAAGGACTGTTAAATAGGTACTCTGCACAAAAAAACATTCTGTGGTCAAGTCTGAAGAAGTTGTCTATACAGAGTTAAACAATTTACCTACTGCAGCTACTCCTCTGTCCCTTAATATGTGAAGGTAGATACTGAAGTATCAATGCCATGATGAGGGCTACAAAGTACTCTTCCAAACCTATGACAACACTCTCCTTTTTACCATGAACACCTATTAACACCTCTCACTGAACACTCCTGGCAAATGTGAGGGAAAGAAAACATTTCCTACCCTCCACCCCAATGTTCATAATTTGTGAATTAGCTTCTCTTTGGGAAAAAAACAAAAACCAAAAAACTCAAAGTCATATACGAACTGATGCGGCCATGGAGCACATAACTTGTAAAAAGCAGTTATGTTCCTTTAAAAATTCCTAAAGAGCTTCCCCAAACCCTAATTTCTTACTTAATTTCAAGTGAGGATTAGAATGCCTAATTTCATCCTAACTAGCAGGATGCAGTCTTAAAAAGAACATATAATTTTAAGTGTGAAATGGGAAGATAATAAAATGCAGTTTATATCACATTTGAATACTACTTTGTTTAAAATTATTTATGGTAAATAGGAATACATAATCCAGAATTTAAAAACAATGTTTCTGGGAAATTCTACAAAAAAGAAAAATATTGAAAACTGGAACTCCTATACTGAAACTTCACATCAAGTTGCTTTAAACAATCTTCCCTTAATTTTAGGAGAATCTGATGTTATCGAGTGGAGAGATATTAACCTCTTTCTTCCTCTTAAGTTCACTTCCAGTTTCTAAACAGATTTTCCTGCTTTATTTCCCAGTAACTGTTTCCAATTATGAGTCAACAAATCCTCAGTATTTTCTTTATGGAGTTCTCAGTAGTGCAGTTAATATGTTAACATACATTATACTATAAACAGCCAATGCTTTTTGCTGTTAAAGTATCAGATTTTATTCTGGACATCTCTCTAGCAATTTCTGTTTACGCCTATGTTATTAAGACTTCATAGATAATGATTTGCATGAGAAAGACATCTGAAACTGCAGCCTTTGCTACATTCTCTGAGCACTTCAGTCTTTTGGGCATTATGAAATTTCTACGACAAATCCTAATTTACTACAATCAACTATTCTGTGGATTGATGTATCAAAGTACTGTTTTAGCTCTATTTGAGTTTCAATATGATTTTCTAGACTTGACAGAGACAAAATAACAAATCTGAAAAACATTAAATTATAAGATTAATTTTACCACCTGCTCTCCCTTAAACAGGGAATGCTTAAAAAATCCAAAGCCAAGAGTTTTTATTCTCTTCAATCTGCAACAGTGTAAAATTCATCCAACATGAAAGCCAAATGTTCAACATTCACCACTCTTATCAAACCATTGTTTTGTATTATCAGAAACCGGTTATGAGTCGTGTGTATGGAAATGGCGAGGGTGGGCTGTTTTAGGCGATACACAAAGAATCAAACAGATGTAGTCCCTGGCTTCAAGAGAGAAAAAACTAACAAAATCTAAAACCAAAGAAGCAGTACATCTGCCTATCTAACACAAGTACATTCTGGGAATGAGAGGACAAAGAAAAAGCATGCAGCATTATGGGAGCAGAGGTGGCTACTGCTCCAGGAATGGATAAAGGTAAAGAAAAGTAAGACGCTTTACAGTATCAATCTTTCTGTAAGAGAAAGAATTTTAGGAACAGTTTAATAGGAAATAGGGATTCCTCGGTAGTTCAGACAGTAAAGAATCTGCCTACAATGTAGGAAACCTGGGTTCAATCCCTAAGTTGGGAAGATCCCCTGGAGACAGGAATGGCAATCCACTCCAGTATTCTTGCCTGAAGAATCCCAAGGACAGAGGAGCCCAGCGGGCTACAGGCCACAGGATCACAGTCAGACATGACTAAATAACCTAACACTTCACTTCAACAGGAAATAATGACCAGAAAGTGAAGGTTATATGGAAGAAAAAAAGTTCTTCAAGTGTTTTGCTTGAAGGGTAGGGACAGGCAATATCAGGGCCAGAGTTGGAAAAGAAAACCTGAGAGGGATACGTAAGAGATGAGAAAATGTGAACAGCATACTACATGGCACAGTGTGAGATGTCAGGCCATGAGCTAAGGAGGCAAGTCTAGGGTCTCAGAGCCTTCAATATAGGTTGGAATTTAGACTGTTGAGCAGATGGGGGTAAAAGGTCAAAGTGGTCAATACAGGATGTGTATTAACTGAGCAACAGAGACAGTTATAGAGATGGGGTTGGAGAGAGGAGACAGAGCTTTCTAAAAGCAGGGTGCAGCCATCCTGGCAGATGGGGACCCTGCCTGACCTAAAGACAGCCTGCCTGCGGGACGGCCAGAGAAGAGCAGGAGAGGGCCGCCGCACAGTACGCTCTAGAGCCGGTGAGACGCACCACATGCCTGCATCGAGCCATCTGGATCCACCCAAAATAACTTTATCACAATGAATTAGAAAAAAAAAAACTGTGAACCTATGGCTGATTTTCTCTTTAATGGGAAGGAGGCTGGACTGAAGAAATATCAACAATTCTGGGTCAACATGCTTCACCAAACACACCAGCACACACACCAATGTAAGAATTAATTTTGCAAAATTAATTAAAAATTCTGAAGAGAACACCCATTTTCATAATTTAGATGCTTACTAACAATCTCTCTTCCCACTCAACGACTATCTTGACATACCAACATTTCCAGCATATTATCAATGCACAGTGTACCAATAGCTACACCATCATTTGTTCTAGAATGTGTATGTCAGACACTAAAAAGTAAAAAGGGCTTGCCACATAAATGACGGAATGTAATGTAATGGAAACCAAAACTGTTAAAGAAATAGTTGCTCAATAAACCAGAAATTAGGACAGAATCCCTTCACTGGATAAATAGTTCTTGGGATTATGTGTATGCATTTGGGAGCTCAAGAGAATATAACCATTTTAGGCAATTTCTCTATTTACAAATTGTTCAAAACCAAGAAAGAAACGTGACAACAAACAAAAGTAATCCTAAGTAGACACAATGACTAAGTGCTGGGCTATGGCCAGGATAAGATGAAAAAGGTAAAATGCCCAAAAGTCAGTGGGGAAAGAGACAAGCAAACTCTGTGGCACTGTGTAAAGTGTGGCACAAAGGTGGTCTGGGAACAATCCAGAGGCAGAAGGCCTAACTGCTGGGAAAAGGGTCACGGAAGGTGGTCAAGGGAGGTGTCCCAGAGTAGGTGAAACAAGACCAAGTCTGGCCAGCCACCAGGCAGACCATGAGAGGTAGGACACCACATGCAGAGTGACTGACACGTGCAGAAGCCAACCAAGCGCAGCTCAAGCGAGCCAGAGCAAGCAGCACAAGCAGTTCATGTGGGGGGCCAGGGTGTGTGTGCGTGAGCGGGACGGTAACAGGTAAGCCTGAACTGAACAGGCTGGCTGGGGCCAGATAATGAAGAGCTTTGTGTGCTGGGTTAAGAGGTCAGGACTTGATTCTGTGGGCTACAGGAATCACCGGTGGATTTCAACAAGGGTCAGATTCGCCTTTTATAAAAGTCACTCTAACAGCAGTGGTAGGGAGGGCTGATTTGCTTATTTTGGTAGAGGGAGGTAGGGGAAGGGTGGAGATAGACACTTATTTGCTAAATATTTATTAGCATGTTTATTATAAATATTTTTACATTATGCTTAGCCATCTATAGCTACTAGAACTGCAAATGAGACAAATTATGGCAGAGAACTGAGGAGGCAACAATGGGGATGATTTGAGAGTATTTAAGAGTTAGACTGTTCCAGTTGATCTGTTTCAAATCCTGAAAGATGCTGTGGTGAAAGTGCTGCACTCAATATGCCAGCAAATATGGAAAACTCAGCAGTGGCCACAGGACTGGAAAAAGTCAGTTTTCATTCCAATCCCAAAGAAAGGCAATGCCAAAGAATGCTCAAACTACCACACAATTGCACTCATCTCACACGCTAGTAAAGTAATGCTCAAAATTCTCCAAGCCAGGCTTCAGTTAATACGTGAACCGTGAACTTTGGGATGTTCAAACTGGTTTCAGAAAACGCAGAGGAACCAGAGATCAAATTGCCAACATCCGCTGGATCATGGAAAAAGCAAGAGAGTTCCAGAAAAAAACATCTATTTCTGCTTTATTGACTATGCCTTTAACTGTGTGGATCATAATAAACTGTGGAAAATTCTGAAAGAGATGGGAATACCAGACCACCTGACTGGCCTCTTGAGAAACCTATATGCAGGTCAGATAGCAACAGTTAGAACTGGACATGGAACAACAGACTGGTTCCAAATAGGAAAAGGAGTATGTCAAGGCTGTATATTGTCACCCTGCTTATTTAACTTATATGCAGAGTACATCATGAGAAACGCTGGGCTGGAAGAAACACAAGCTGGAATCAAGATTGCCGGGAGAAATATCAGTAACCTCAGATAGGCAGATGACATCACCCTTATGGCAGAAAGTGAAGAAGAACTAAAAAGCCTCTTAATGAAAGTGAAAGAGGAGAGTGAAAAAGTTGGCTTAAAGCTCAACATTCAGAAAACGAAGATCATGGCATCTGGTCCCATCACTTCATGGGAAATAGATGGGGAAACAGTGTCAGACTTCATTTTGGGGGGCCCCAAAATCACTGCAGATGGTGACTGCAGCCATGAAATTAATAGACGCTTACTCCTTGGAAGGAAAGTTATGACCAACCTAGATAACATATTCAAAAGCAGAGACATTACTTTGCCAACAAAGGTCCATCTAGTCAAGGCTATGGTTTTTCCAGTAGTCATGTATGGGTGTGAGAGTTGGACTGTGAAGAAAGCTGAGTGCCAAAGAATTGATGCTTTTGAACTGTGGTGTTAGAGAAGACTCTTGAGAGTCCCTTGAACTGCTAGGAGATCCAACCACTCCATTCTGAAGGAGATCAGTCCTGGGTGTTCTTTGGAAGGAATGATGCTAAAGCTGAAACTCCAGTACTTTGGCCACCTCATGCGAAGAGTTGACTCACTGGAAAAGACTCTGATGCTGGGAGGGGATTGGGGGCAGGAGGAGAAGGGGACGACAGAGGATGAGATGGCTGGATGGCATTACTGACTCGATGGACGTGAGTCTGAGTGAACTCCGAGAGTTGGTGATGGACAGCGAGGCCTGGCGTGCTGCAATTCACGGGGTTGCAAAGAGTTGGACACGACTGAGCAACTGAACTCAACTGAAGAGTTAGACTAACTGCACGGAGGGGCTGAATGGAGTGGAAGGAGTCCAGGATGTGTCCCATGTTTCTGACCTGGTGACTGGATTAATGGTATCATTACATGAGACTAGAATCACTGAAGATGGAACACATTTAAGTGGGAAGATGATGCAAATAAGATACAGAACTCAGACTTTAGCAAATGTCAGTTAAGTGAGTTTTCTGGACCTTACTCTGTACAGTTTTAACTAGATAAGTTAGACTTCGGAACCTTGGCTTCCTGCCTATAAAAGTTAACTGGTTTCTATAAGGATAAACCTGTGACCTCAAACTAATCAACACCCACCCTAACCAGCTGGATTAATCAGACACAATTATTTATTACTATGATATAAAGGGAAAATGTCACCCCCAGCTGAAGGTCACGATGAGAGAAGGATAAAGATCAGAGTTATTTAGGCTCTTCTGCTACAGACTTGAGACAAGCATGACAGATGGGGTATGTTTGCTGCTGCTAAAGAAATTCCACAGGCACACGAAATATAGCTGGCTTTTGATACCTGGCTTTGATGTTTCCAGGAACTCATTTAGCAGTGCTGGAATATCTGGCAGCTTATAGATTCCTTCAAATATGTTACAAGGTGATGAGAATCAAAGCCATGGCATATATAATACCAAAATACGCTGTGAAAGCAGTGTAGTTATTAAACTTCAGAGGACTAGGTACTCTTTCTGCTTTAGAAGCATAATAACTGTCATTTATTCTGTCACTAATTAAGATTTTTGCTAACACTGACTTGAATACATAGCAGGAAGTTATTTGGGGAGGCAATAAAAATTATCTATCTTTATATGTTGCCTACATACAAAGCAACATCTTTCACTGTTTACGAGGTTAAATTTCTCTACTTAACTTCTACAGTATGACTTTGGGTCCAGGTAACAACTGGGTTTTCCCCCTTGGTATCCAGAAGTAGTTATCAATACAGATGTACCTACAAATCAGAACTCAGAGTTTTGTTTTGTTTTTATTTTAACGTTACTTTGCGTATGACCCTCAGTAGTTACAAGCAAGCTAAGAATCAAATGTTGACTCGCAATTAAATCTGCCTACCTCTAAGGAGACCCTGACTTATTCAAGGCAGGATTGCTGAGACTTAGAGCACCCTGTAAAACAATTAACATTAAACCGGGATGATATATTTACCTCAAAAGATTTGGGGATAGGTAAAAATATTTCCCACTTTAAGATTCAACAGGGCTTCGAGTGTCCGGGGATCAACTTTCTTAGAGCAAACTTCCGGCTGTGTGTGCAGCTCTCTTGGTCCCTCCTAGGACATCTTGGAAACAGGTGAGTGAGACAGCAGTAAGTTAATGAGGGGATTTATCCACACAGTGGATAATCTGTATGCTAAACCACATGCTTGATTTACAAATTGTCAGACACCTAATCTGTGGTGTTAAAGTGATTCTAGAAGTGAACACAGTGAAGTAAAAATGAGAGGATAAGAAACAGGACGAAAAAGGCAGGCAGGTAGGCTGTCTATATGAAAGGATACCTTGTTTTTTAAGTTTTTATAATTCTATATTATCCAAAAGCATGTGGGGAACTAAACAAACACATAACAGTTTATTCTCGAAGAACTCTGTACCAGGACATGGCCCAGACCTGAGTACACCTAAGTGTTTCCTACTGCTGCTGCTGCTGCTAAGTCGCTTCAGTCGTGTCCGACTCTGTGCGGCCCCATAGACGGCAGCCCACCAGGCTCCCTTGTCCCGGGGATTCTCCAGGCAAGGACACTGGAGTGGGTTGCCATTTCCTTCTCCAATGCATGAAAGTGAAAAATGAAAGTGAAGTCGCTCAGTCGTGTCAGACTCTTAGCGACCCCAAGGACTGCAGCCTACCAGGCTCCTCCGTCCATGGGGTTTTCCAGGCAAGAGTACTGGAGTGGGGTGCCATACCCCTAACAAATCATAAGCCCTCTCTACCTCAGGCAACCCCTGAAAGCAAATTACAATAGCTGCCTGAAGAAAAGAACCTACTAAAATACTGTTATGTTGGGCTTTTTCTTAAATTACAAAACTATCAGTTCAAAGCCAAATAATTCAAGAGAACTTTTTAATAATATGTGGATAAGCCTAAAATCTTTCATAAATAAAAATTGTATTCTGAGATCAGAAGATCTTGCAGCTATCTATTTATGGAGGCATGGGCCTAAATTTCACACCCTGAAGACATCAAAAATGTCATACAGCCTTAACTTTTATCCCAGTTCAGTCACATGTCCTGAGACTCTCAGAAGGTAACTTAAGTGAGACATCTCAATCACGGTCTGAAGAGGAAGTGAAACAATTTCTATAAGAACAGCTGGGATAAGAAACATATAGCAGATTAAAAAGAAATGTATTATGTCTTAGACTACCTTAAATTATGTAGTTATCACTTTTAATGAAGATTAGTAAATATCCCCTTGTCAAGTGAAGTATTTTTAAAACAAGAGGTTTCTAATCTCAAAGTAGAAAATAAAAAATGTCTGCCATGTACTCAACTGATTAAGTTCTGTGGTTATGAAATCTGACAATACTTAAAGTAGGCTGAATTTTATTTACTTATAAAACTTTTCCACATAATTATAAAATCAATTGTATGCAAACTGCTTAAAAATAATTATTTTCAAATAACATCAATTTAGAACTTGTTTACTCATAAATGAAATACTAATTATAAATAATCATAAAATTTATCTCCTAGTAGCCCCTAGACTAGGTACAATCTATTAGCTTATTTCTGAGTTGACTTTTAAATTTATAAATAACTCCTTTAGAGAAAGGTTTTTATTTAAAATTTTGCATGTAGCTGATTCACTTTGTTGTGTAGCAGAAATTAACACAATACTGTAAAACATTTAAACTCCAATAAAAAAATAAAATTTTGCCTTTCCCATTTAGTACAAACTAATTGATAAATGACCAAATTAAAAATTATTTTTTAGTAACAAATTAATTGTGGAACACTTTACATAAGTGGCATTATTTACTGATGAGTGGCAGCATTTGGACGATCGTTACATCAGAAAGCAAAGTTCTTCTGTTTTACATTCTCTGCCCTCCATTCAAAGATGTCTTTCTTTTATTACCTTGGAAGGCAAACCTAGTATTTCCTCTGTGCTTATTTTTATTCTTGCAATGCCTGGAAATGAAAGAGCGAAGCCAGGTGACAGTCAGAAACCAAAGACCAACCGCAGCAGGAAATTATTTAGAGTAGTTTGTGCCATTTGCCCTCCCTACGCCCAGATCAGCTGCAGGAACTGTGAAGAACACAAGGTGCAGGCAAGATTCTGAAAGTTCACTGCAAGCAAAGTTCACTCTTGGACCCTAACCCTGCCATTCTTCACTGACTATTCAGTGCTGGTAAAAACATAGAGCAAAGAAAATCACACAAACTTTATGGCTATATGTCAAATGAGAAGGCAACAGTTTAAGAAGCTCTTAATCCAAAAAAGGGAAAAAATTAATGAAGAGAAATTCCTGTAAATGTGGCCTAAACTATTTTCCAATCATTGTGAGAAGTGCTAGGTTTCAACATAAGACTATTCACAAATCCTTCCTTATGCTCAGAGGCAACAGCACCAAAACAAATGATATCTATTTGCATACAGAATACAAATTTCCCAAACTCTTTCTCAGACAACTTAGTCACGAGGGATTTTAATGCACTCCTTACACATTTTGTGGTACACACATTCACAAATCACTGATTTCTGTAGAACATGAAGCAGAACAGTTGCTCTAGCATTCTCACTCTCATAACACGCTTATCCCTTCATTGTGATGACCATGCAAAGGTTCTTTACTGGCCAAGTGGGTGTTACCAGTAAGTAAACAGCACCGAGCAGAGAAAGATCGAGGAGACAGACATATTTTGTTGTGTGGTCACAGCAAACAGAAGTGCTTAGTTAACTCCCTTCTGTGCTTGTCTTAGCAACACCAATTGGCTAGGTCAGCAAGGAAACCTGGAGTTTTCATAATCAGAAGTTTACTAATATAATCAACTTTCTAAAATGAGCTCCTGCTCACAGAATTAGTCACATTTATTTAGCACAACACTACTATTTTTTGCACAAATCAAATATAAATCAAATTACCAAGCTCAGTAAGTGGAATTTATTTTTACATAAAATCCTTCATTTTTGAAGATCTCAAAATGTATCTCAGAAACTATCCCTTATAATTTCAAATCCTCCTATTAACAAGGAATTAATCTACATTAGAAATTTGAGGCTTTCAGCTAATGTGTTGGGGATTGGGCTGGATTATGTTTAACACTTACAGGGATTTTAAATAGAGGCGAGTCTGTGCAGTATGATCCCTGGTCCCTAGAAAGCACTGCCATAAATAATCTATAAATATAAAAATAACATTCTGTTCTGCTACGGGAGTCCCTTCATGTCTAAAAACATGACTTGTTTGCTCCTAGAAATGGTGAACTTTAATTAGAAATATTTTATTCTGTACAGTTTCTGCTGATGGTGTTGCAAAGTGCAGTTCACCTCAGGATCTTAAGCTGTTACCTACGGATTTCAAGCCCAGAGTGAAAACACAAAATGGCTCAACTCTCAGCACTCTGCTATCTTCCAAAGATTAAAACATCATTCATATTCACTTCCTTTTAGCTTAATATTCTCAGATTTATTTAAAAGAGAAACTCTACTGCTTTTACAAAGAGAGTTTCTTGTAAAACTTACCAATGTCCAATCTGAACCAGCCTTACAAAAAATTTTTCCAGAATAACCAAGAATCATCTTGTAACTCAAAAATAAGCTTTCCTTTCACAAGAAGCCAACTGCAACTAACAGGATACTGGTAATGATCAAAGGGTACTGACCTAGGTTAAGAGGATCTCAGGTCCTAGTTTTAAATGTGAAAAAAAATTATTTTTTTTGACAAAGTATGCAGAATCTGGTGGTCTCAAATCAGGGGATAAGATACAAGAGGCCACAGGCAAACAGTCACAATCTTAAATGGCTGCATTTTATTCAAATTCCCTAAGTAGGCAAGGTTTGTAAGGGTTACCTACTGTTTCACACCCTTTAGAAATAGTCCCCAAACCCAATATGAAACTAAGAGTCACTAAGATCAAAGATGCACCCAGAAGAAATTTATGAATTTACCTTTGCTTTATGGTAGAATGCAAAGCTAGAATCTAGAAATTCTAGTCTAACAATAGGGAGTAGTTTTACAGGAACAGAGTAATCACTCAAAAGTTGCATTTTCTGCACGGTCATATATGCAGAATGAAGTTTTAAATGTTGAATGGAACTATTATTTTTTCTATTCATAATAAAAAGTAAAAGCTTTAGAGTCAACAAGAAAATGTATAATGTATCACGCAATTATTTTTAGGAACTATCAGATAACCTTGTAAGTTATTTCCTCCAACTGTCTGATTTAAAAGTTAAACATCTTTGCTCTCTACAAGATTCATTTTCATGACCATGAATATATCAGGAACAGACTGACCCCAACCTGAAGCCAGGTGACAGCTGCTTCAAAAAGTCTAATCTGCTTACTGACAAAACCAGAAAGGGAATAAATGAATGATTGCTATTGATTCTCATGAAGGCGCTACACAGACCCAGTAACTTCCCTGGATTAGTATAGACAGAAGCCAATTAGCTTTATTTCATATGTAAATAGCATCATAAAGAGGTACAGAAAATAATTCACTGGATTGCTTTCTCCTGAAGCACAAGGCACACATTTTGAAAGTCACTTCAAACACAGTTCTTGCTTATGGAGCTCTCTCTTTCTCTTCGGCAGGAATTTTTTAAATAAATTCAAACTCATCCAGCTGTGTATATTCAAGAAATACCAAAAAGTCACAAGGCATAGTAAGTTTCAGCTGTTCTCCTCTCTCTGTGTTATCAATAACACATAATGAGTTAGTTCATACATCATCACAGCTGTGCAGGCCAGAGCTAACTTGGCTAATTTAACTATTCCAGTAGAGTTCAGTCAGGAGCTTGGTCTACTTTAGATAATCCACTCTGCAAGTCATATAGAAAACAACAGCATGTGCTCTTCATTATCACTAATAAGCAATTCTTCTTTCACACAGTTCCTGTGACGTCTTCTAATGGTACTGTCCCTTGGACAGTTTTTTAAAAAACAGAAACAAACTTCTAAGAGCAATGGCAATCAAAATCACTCAAAACTAATGAACTACAGCTATGACAACACTCTAGGCTTAAGCCCCCAAACTTCTTTTATCAATGTTTTAATTCTAAAGAGGAGAAAAGAACACTATCTTCTGACAAAAATTAACCATGGAGTCAGTGTTTGCAACTTTCTTCTTCATCCTTCCCTTTTTCAGGAAATTCAGAGTTACAAATAATCACTGGTCATATTTTCAACTATAGGTTACCTCCAAAATAAGGTCAGCACAGTGCCTCTTCCTTATGGGTGATAATAACTAGGAGATTATTCTGGCACACTTTAAAATGAATGTAATGTGAAAACTAATGGTGATCTCAGTTGCTGAAGGGAGATTTGCACATCCTCCACAACGGTATTCTGCACAGTTCGTAAGACCCTTTTAAAACTGCTTAGTCCTGCCATTTAGTTATCATTTTCTACTAAGGATGAATGCCTAAACTGGTCAAAGACTATGTTTTCTTAATGGAAAACACAACATGTTTTCGATGTTGTTTTCTTAACTGTGTATTTGGATTTGGAAATTCTCCAAAGCTCATCCTGTGTGCAAAAGAAGCCTAGGCAACTAAATATAGGGAGTTCATACATACAACTAGTTTTCAGTTGATGTTGCAGATGTACAAAAGCAGTGAGAAAGCAAAGTGGAATAATATAATTTGGAGTGAAGGCAAAATTGGAAAAGAACAGTTAAAATAATTTCATTATAATGAACCAAATAAGCACTTTTATTATTGAAATCCCATTTTCATACGTGTTTTTAGTAGCTAAGCATCCTAACTAATAGTTGGAAGGTACCTGTGAACTTATCTAGCTCAACTTTCCTTCCATTCACTCTTAAGAATAAAATGAACACTGCACATCTCATTTGAGTTAAGTCAGATGTTAAATCCATTTGCAAAAACCAAAGAATTTCATCTACACAGTTTGAAACTATGAACTCTTATCTTTCCTAGAGACGCAGAACTATGAACTTTCCCCAAGTTCCACACAATGAACTATTATGGGTATAGTATATAAGAATGATTTACCAAGTCATAAAAACTGCTGAAAACAAGTGGGATAAACAACTGCCATTCATTATTCCTGAATCCAGAGACTGCCAGGTTCGACTTGGGCATATACACAGCTGAACACACACTTCCTGGTTATGTGCAGTCTGCACAGATAGACCAGCTTTACAGGCCTGACCACAGAGATTAATAGCTTTAGCCAAATAATGTGGTAACCATGTGAACCTGGGCTGCTCCAGCTTGTTTGTGAATCTCTCAGCAAGGCTCAACATGCCGTTATCTGCATCTTGTTGCCAGGAAACACAACATCGCTTTGGAATACAAGGAAAACCAGGTTGCAGTGACCACAGGTCAACTTCCCAAAAACCCATTTTTGACACTTAGCTATCTACAATCTTACAACATTTCTTACTGTAGTCCAAGGCGAACTTCACTTTACTAATAATTAACAATATTTTTGGCTATTTTTATCAGGGCAGGACCACTTAACCACCAGTTAACAATACAGTGCCAGCAACAGTAACTATAATGATAATTCTCTCAAACTTTTCCTCTTAAGTGTCAAACACTTACTTCCTTTAAACTGGGTTGGAAATCAAGCACTCACTGTAACCACTTTATAACTGATCCAACAATGAATGCATATGGGCTTTCCTCTATGTCTATTTTTCAGTAAAGAAAGTCTACCAAAGGATAAAATACTCAATACGCTGCTGTCCTAAGAATTCCTGGATTTTCTGGGATCAAAATACCTGTCTTGTCTTGCTCATGGTAAGAGAACATAATGTGTTGGACAATAATCCTGCTAGTTTCTTCCCAACCAATTCAAACAGACAGAAACTTAATGTACCAAGATGCTCAAGTACTCAGCAGACTGGAAATCTGCTTCATAAGAGTGAAGTGGGAGGCCACTGTTATGTACAGTTTTGCAATCTGGAGATGGAAGGATTAGAGTGGCTTTGAGAGTATATAAAATTAATTACCCTTGACATACCAATTAGAATTGCTAGCTCATAGGCAACAGAGATTTTGGACAATACCTTATTAAAAAGAATTTTAAGGCAAAATGGAAAACATTTTTCTCTCTTTCAATGCTGGCTTAAAAAAATAAGTCAAAAGTAGTTACAGGATCTAAGAATTCTGCTACCCAAGCAGGATGGGATCTTGAGTGCATTATATTATCAAGAGAATACATTTATGATCAGGAAAACTGTATTCTTGATATAAGCTTTACTTTTATCCCAAGAGGTCTTCTACATAACAATGCCTCTAAACTTGGGCTTTATATTGCTTCTCATCTTGCTCCACAGGTAGCTTTTGAAACACAAGATGCAAAATTCCACTCTCATGTAATTAAATTGCTAAAAAGACAGACGGGTCTGTGTACTGAAATATTCAAAGAAAACCACTTACCTAATACTAAATGGGAGCAAGAGAAGTTAAACAAAGGCCAGGTTACTGTGATGCCAACAATGCTCTGGCACTGTTAGAACACAGAAGGTTAACATCAAAACTAACAGAACTGGACAACATGGAAATGGTTCACTACCACCATTTGCCTTCAGACTCTCCAGACACTTGGGTCATATAATTTATCAGTGAATAAAACTGACTCAAAACTGAACTTTTGAGTTAGGATAGTCAGCCTATTGTAAAGTCCCTTTATACTACAGGAGAAACAACTTAAGAATACAAAGATCAGTGCTTATTATACAACCGTTTTTGCACTAGCAACTTTATATGTAGCAACTATTATTTCTCTATTTTCAAGTTCATTAAATAACGCAGATGTGGAAATTTCAGTTCCCCTATCAGTGAATAATGCTTGGATATCCATACTAAAAGAACCAATTTATTTATTGAGTTGGCCAGAAAGGTCATTTGGGTTTTTCTATACAATCTTTTTTCCAAATGAACTTCCTGGTCAACCCAATATAGGTCTTGCCCACAAAAACATGAGGATAACTGCTTTTATGTAAATGACAAAAAATATGTCCATTAGCATAGATTTTCCTTCACTCACTGTTAAAAGACTCTTTCAGGTTTAAAAAAATACTGAGTTGTGGAACAATTTATCTGTAAGATAAATAGAATAATAAAATTAATGATAGAAAGCTTTAAGGAAACTAAAAAAGAAACTTAACATGTTTGGGCACAATTCAGAAGTTTGGGAGGGTCTCAGAGTCATTCACAGAAAAATTTTCTGAACTATCCAAAATGAAAAGAGGGTCATGAAAATCTCCAACTACCACTACTTTCTTTTAAAAATATAGCAACTTCTCAGTATGCAAAACTTTAAAATTAGATAAATTAAGCATTCATAAGATTCACCATAGATTTTCTTTCAAAAGCAAGCTCTCCTGTGTGATTAAAATAGTATTTGATTCACAATATTCAATGTATATGCAACTTCTCAGTCACACACATATTGCACAGAGTGACATCTGAATTGTTCAAATCATAAAACCTTCATTGTCTGGTTAGATAAATAGCCTGCATTCAACTGCCATGAAAAATCAGGATAGCACACAGCCAAAAGAACAAAAGTAAAAAAGAGGATAAAACCTGTTAGGTTACTACTGAAAGAAACCACCCTACTAAGCCTTTAGCCTTTTTACCTTCTCTCTAGGACTTCACAAGAGCTTTAGAGTAGTTATGAATACATACCCATACTTCATTCTCATTCTATCATTTTCTGGGTTACAGTAAAATCTTTCCAAGTGTTCCTGGGAGTCATTGGATACACTCTGCCACTTTTGCGTAGTTGTCCTCTTGATCTGCCAGTGATATGGCAAGATCGTGTGGTGCTTCAAACAATCCCTGCCATAAATACAAGTGCCTTGCAAAAAGTCCATGCAAATTTCAATTCCATTCTCTTGGTGAGTGTGGTACTGTAGCTGGTTCACCAGCTCAAACACAAGGTCAAGGGAGGCCTCCTCACTTTTGTCCTGAAAGAGCTCGGTACTCAACTTGTCACTGGTGTCCAAAATGTACTGGATTGTAAAACTGTTATCTTGGAAAACCCCTGGAACATAATCCATGACTTTGTCTATGCAGTCAGGACTAGCAGGAACATCACTTGAAACTGGGTGCAAAAGGTCAGTCTGGAAGTGCCCTGCTGTAGAATCTGCCACTGTCCCACTGATGGTTTCTGGTGGAAAGCTATGATCCTGGATTGGAACCACCTGCTCCGGAGCATCAGTGGGAGGATGGGCTTCTGGCATCTGGGCCCCAACATTTGTCCCATCAGGAATCAGGACAGACATACTGTTTTCAGTAGGTGGACACGATGTATTGATTTCCAAGGGTTTCTTCACCATAGGTTCATGTAAGCTGCTCTCTTCTGCACTCTGGTTTCTAGATCTAAAAACCCCATCAAGTGAGCCAGATTCTAACAAAGTGTTTAATATTGGCCTCAAAGACCTCAAGGTTCCGGTTCCCAACCTCTTCTGATCTTTTTTCTTAAAACAAGTCTTCAATGGAGTGATCTTCTCAGAGAGTCTCACTGGGCATGAAAATTCATCAGGAGAAGGAGGCTGCACTACACAGTCTGGCTCAGGTTCGGTGGTTTCCACTTCCATGATGCAGATTAGCTCCAATTGCTCCTCAGTCTAAAAATCCTACCAGGAAAGGAAAGAAGATCATTTACAAGCTGACAACAACGGAATCCTTTTCATTCATCAATATGTTTTGTTTTAGTCTCTAAGTTCCTGAAATCCTTCCTCCTAAACTATATTTCATCTTTATATGTCACTTTTTAATTTTGTTGAGAATCAAGGCTCCAAAGGAGCCAAGGTTATTCAAAAGCCCACAAACAGGTAAAGATGAAAGAGAGAGAGACAGCATCTTCCACTAGGCTCCATTTATTTGTGGACTTAACAGATAATGATTTGTAATTCTGCTGGGATATGAATTTTTACAGTTTAAGTCTAGGATGGAGTGGAGAGAGGGGTAGAAATATGTGCCTCTATGACAGTGGGGAAACCACATCTCTATTGCTTTGTGGTTCTCTTCACAGCTATTTATGTATCTCCTGTCTCATGAGGTGACAAAAACTGTAAAAAAAAAAACCAAAAACTGTCAAATGCAGGAAAAACTGCAAATTAACTGTGAGTGAATTTGCAGTATGAGGCTATACAGAGGAAGCAGGCTCTCAACTGAAATATTATATGGGAGAAAACCAGGAACCTGTTGAAGCATGTCTAGATGCAGAAAGTTCCAATATATTCCCTAAGAATGTTAAGGGTCTACTTTTGCAATCCCCAAAACATTACCACTACTAGTGGAAGAATACCAGGGTTTATTTAGGAACAGAAGCTATATCAGCAACAACCACTGCACACTGTTTTAGAAACCAAAAGCAACTTCCTAATACAGAAAGGGGCCTCCCTGTCTTCAGAAAAACTACATATGTGAATTAAAAAAAAAAAAAATGAAGGCACAGAAAAATAACACAAGAAAACAAAATACACCAAATTTCAGATTCCTAATGAACTACTCGGGGACTTAAAAAGTGCTTTCTTTGAAGAATCAGACCTATTGAAAAAAACTAGAACTTAAAAAGCAAAGAAAACTTTGTAAAATGATGAATGGTGTCTCCTCCACAATCTAGCATTCATTAACTAATTCTGAAAATATTTACTGAGCATTATGCCAGGTGGAAAAGGGGTGGTGATGAGCAATTAATCCTCTTCTCCCTTATCCAATAGACTGAAAGAAATCTTTGATGCAAGGGCTCATGACTTCACCAAGTAAGCATCCAGGGTACAGTGCCTAGCACAATGCACACAGTGGGTGCTCCATAATATTTTCTAGCTGAATTATTGAAGAAAAAGCACCAATTAAATGGCAAGTTCCGTGAGCCTTTATGGGTCAAGAAAAGCAACAAATGAAAAAAATTGAGTTCCCAGAAAAAAAGAATAAAATATTTAATTGGAGGGATTTATAAGTCTACATTTGTAAAAAGTGCATAATAAATCAAACTCAGAAAAATTAAAAACAGTATATAACAAGGCGTTAATGTACAGGGCAAGTACAAAAAAAAAAAAGGTAGAAAAAGGAGAGTTCAGTGTGAGCTGGCATTGTTAGGGAAAGCTTCACGAAGGAGGGACTTGACATAAGACATAAATCAACTGGAAAGCAGCCAAGCCAGGCGTTATTATTCATCATTTGGTGCTCTTGCCTTAAGGCACAATTGGCACAGATTGTGGTATTCCCTCTCCACACCAAACTGGCCTGTGTCTTCCCCCACGCACGCACGCACGCACGCACACACACACACACACACACACAATAACCACTCCTATCACACCCAATCAAGGCAAAACAGGCACGAAATCCAGTTCATTTATACGAGGGCACACACACGCCACAACTTTTCCTATTTTTGCCCTCTGTCAAACTCAGAAATAAAACCGAGAAAGAGGCAGAGAACTGGAGGAGTGGCTGGAGTGAGGAAGTCACTAGAACCTAGTTCCTCAATTAGTTTGCATAACAGAAAAAAAAAAAGATTGGAAGGACACTTCCTCTAGTCCCTCCGCCAGCGACCTACAGCTTCATCATTCACCTCACGATGCCCCCGGGTGATGCCCCAGTTCTCAGGCACTCTGCACCCCACCACCGTCGGGGAAACCGCCCCGCTCCCAACTCAGGACTCCGTCTGGGCGTAGAACGACGCTCGGATCTCGGCCGGGGGTCCGGGGGACGCCTCCTGCCGGCCGCGGCGGTTTGCGCAGCTCGGCGCCCGGGACTGCACGAACTCTGCCCGATTTGCGGCCAGATCCCTGGTGTTCCCGAGTAGCCCACCCCCTCCTGCTCCTATAACCCCGGGCCGGCCTCCTCCCACCCACCCAGCGACCCCCCGCCCCGGCTGCCCTCCCCCTTCCAGAAGCCACTCGCGGCGCCTCAATTTCTTTCTTTCCTCGACTGACCTTCCCGAAAAGATTGTCCTGCGAGGCTCGAGGGCTCGGAGGACCGACCTGAGCAGAGCGAAGGAAACGCAGAGGGCGTTTCTCGGGCTGGCGGGGAGGAAGGCGAGGACTTAAAAGTTAATCTGAAAACAGCCTGCAAACTTCTGGGCTGCAGCCGTAACGCGGGTCTGCCGGAAGGCTCCCCTCAGCAGCCGTGCTCTCCCCCGCGATGTGCGCCTCAGAACGCCAGGGGTCTGCCCGGCAGGGGCGACCGCATAGACGCGCCCCCGAGCCTCTCTCACACAGTGGAAATGGGAAGCCGCCGGCGCCCTCGACTAAACCCAGTGTCTCACTCCAATTTATACACCTGCCAGAGACCCGAAGTGACTAAAAGTGTAAATCAATGCCATCCTGATATTGACTGGATCCAAGTGAATTCGGTACAAAAAGGTAGTCTAAACACCAATCACCCCAGATCTGTAAATGCAGGCAGCAAGGCCGGCACCCCCTTCCGCGACCACCATCCCAGCGAGGGTCCCTCACCGGCGCCTCAGAACCGAGTCCTTTACCTGAAACGGGCTGTCTGAGAGAACGGACCACAGGAGCTGAGCCGGGCGACGCCGGTTCGCAGGCAGCGTTCGCGCCAGAGGGTGGGCGCGGAGGGTGGGCTCCGGCGTCTAGGGGTCATAGGCTGGAGAAGCGGCGAGCGGCACTCGGGCCATTCTGCCGCGGGGAGCGCAGAAAGCCGCGACTGCACTCCCGAACCAGCTCGCTCGCCTGTCACCTCGAGCTCTGCTTTAAAGTGGCTTCCGGTCGCCTCCTCTCAGCAGCCCTGTCGCGGAGGCGGAGCCTGAGCAGCAGGGGGGTGGGGTGGGGTGAGGGGACTGGGAGCTCAGTGGGTGCCGGGAAGGCGGCCCGCCCCACGTGCGCGTGCGCGCTCACTCGCGAGGAGGCGCGCGAGAGGTGTGCGTGCGGGGCCGCGTGCTCTCTGGAGGAGGCGTGTCCTTTCGCCGCCTGCTGTGTCCTGGAGGGTCCGCGCCTACACGCGTCTAGGGTCGAGCAGCTGTGAGGAGGGGAGGTGCACGCCGCGTGGGAGGGGCGAGCTCCACCTGCCTGCGGACAGATGGAGGGTCACTTTGTTCGGAGGAAACCCGAGGGAGGATGTGAAACAGAACAACCTGTTTTTGTGCGGTTGGCTTTGTTTATTTGCCTCCTCACCAGAGGCCTCCTGCCGCTGAAGCCGCCGACCCCGAGACGAGGTGATCGGCTGCTATGGCTGCTGCGGCCAGACGGGGTCGCCCGCCCCGTTCCGGACGGGCGGGCCCGAACCGCACCGGGGCGAGCGCTTGCCAGACCTGGTTGCAGGCATTCCTGTTTCACGGGAAACATTCGCGGCATTGCAGAAGGGAAACTTAGTTTTGGGGTGTTGAGGTATAAGCACGTTTATGTGTGTTTTAAAGGATACAGACACCATGATGACTTGTCTTTTCATTCAACAAATATTTTTTCGAGTGCGGATTGCATGCTGAGGGCTAAGTGGAGGTTTAGACTACAGCAGTTCTGATCAGCCCAGACACCTTCCCTGTCCTCATGGAGCTTTTGTAGCACCATGTACTCGCCTTTAAAATATTTGCCGTATATCCCAAATTTGCCATATTTTCTGGATTGTAAAACATCCTGGATGGTGAATCAATCTATTGAATATTTCTTCAGCGGTGGAGGAAGAAGCACTATTCATATAATCACTATATATGGAAAAAGTTGGGCTTCCCTTGTGGCTCAGCTGGTAAAGAATCCGCCTACAATGCAGGAGACCTGGGTTCAATCCCTGGGTTGGGAAGATCACGTGGAGAAGGGAAAGGCTACCCACTCCAGTATTCTGGCCTGGAGAATTCCATGGACTGTATAGTTCATGCGATCACAAAGAGTTGGACACGACTGAGCGACTTTCACTTCACTATGGAGAAAGTAGGCCCGGGTCAAAATCAAGGAAAATTAATCACGACTGTATCCCCATCAGCTGGTAGAAAAAGAACACAGCTCCCAAAGAGTTGCTCTCCTGTGACCTGAAATCTAAAGTGACTTAATTCCGTAGCTTGGAGGCATTATGGGCTGAAAAAGTCAGTATTAATATAACTTTATCAAGCTTGTTAAAAAATAAGAAGGGATAATAATAAATACTATGGTTCCAAGCCTTTCTTAAATTGTTATAAACCAAACTGAGTGACACATCAGCAAAGAAGAGACTAAGGGTAGTATCTGGGTTTCCTAGGTGGCTCAATGGCAAAGAATCTGCCTGCCAATATAGGAGACACGAGTTCAGTCGCTGGGTAAGGAAGATCTCC
Organism: Capricornis sumatraensis; assembly: GCF_032405125.1. Classification (NCBI taxonomy): domain Eukaryota; kingdom Metazoa; phylum Chordata; class Mammalia; order Artiodactyla; family Bovidae; genus Capricornis; species Capricornis sumatraensis. Next base: position 217,054,768 of record NC_091069.1, read on the forward strand.
TGGAGAAGGAAGTGGCAACACACTCCAGTATTCTTGCCTGGGAAGTCCCAGGGACAGAGGAGCCTGGCAGGCTACAGTCCATGGGGTCATAGAGTCAGACACAACACAGTGACAACAATATGCTCCCCCAGCAGGCCTATTTCATATGCATCAAGGCAGGGTCTTTAAGGTGAGAATGTTATGGACAGAATTCAGAAACTACTAAGTAAAAGACAAGAATTTCCAAGCTTTAAAGATTGTACTGAGGGACTTCCCAGGTGGTCCAGTGATTTAAAATCTGCCTGCCAATGCAGGGGACGGAGAAGGAAATGGCAACCCACTCCAGTGTTCTTGCCTGGAGAATCCCAGGGACAGAGGAGCCTGGTGGGCTGCCGTCTGTGGGGTCGCACAGAGTTGGGCACGACTGAAGCGACTTAGCAGCAGCAGCAATACAGGGGACACAGATTAGATCCCTGGTGTGGAAAGATCCCACATGCAAGGGGGCAACTAAGCCTATGTGCCACATCTACTGAACCTGGGCTCTCGAGCCCCTGAGCTGCAACCAGGGGACTGCAAACCACAGATACTGAAGCCAGCACAGTTAGAGCCCCTGTGCTCCACAAGAAATGTCAGTGTAGTGACAAGCCTGCACACCACAATGAAGAGTAGCCCCCGTTCACTGCAACTCGACGAAGCCTGTGTGCAGCAACAAAGATTCAGCGCAGCCAAAAATGAATAAAAAATTTTTTAATTGTATTGAGACAAATCTTGATCTGTGCCTGCTCATACATGGAGTTTCCTAGAATCAAGTATTTGAGTTTAAATCTGCCAGTTTACTGTTTGCTTTCTGTTTGTCTCATCTGTTTTATGTTTTTTCCTTTCATGCCTTTTCGAGTATTTTAAATTCTATTGTCTCTCAACAATTAGGTTACTTGTTATACATATACGTTCTTTATTCTTTTAGTAGTGTTTCAGTTACTTATTGCTGTGAACAAATGACCCCAAAACTTATGACTTAAAACAACAACTCTTATTTACCTATGATTCTGGAGTCTCTGGCTGAAGAATCCAGTCAGGGCATAGGGCAGATGGCTCATCTCTGCTCCACCATATCTGGAGTCTCAGTTGGGGTGGCTCAGATGGCTGGGGCCTGGTTCAGGGAGGGTCATGTGTCTGTTCTGGCTCTTGGCTGACTTCCCTGGCTTTTTTTCCTACAAGAATCCTTCATGTGACTAACTTGGGCTTCCTCACAACATGGAAACTTCTCGGGTTTCCAAGAGGGAACATTTCAAGGGGACAAGTCTCAATGCACAAGCCTTTGGTTGAATCATGCTTAGTAATATACTATGAGCCAAAACAAATAACACAGCCAAGCTCAGAGTCTACGTGGGAGGGAACAGCAGAGGCTGGGAATATTGGGAGACACTTAGAATAAAAGCAGATCACCTTAATCCAATCAAAGATTAATAATCAAAAGTTACTCCCAGGGTGTAGCCCTTTGGAATTCCAGCTTGTTTTTTACCCACCACTCCCTACTTACTCCTTTTGCTGCAGCGGAGAACTCTAACTAGCTCTCAACCTCTCCACTACTGTTTTCAGAGTGTCAGCTGGCTCAAAGGGGAAAATGGCACCAAAATCTGGACTCACCAATCTTGGGTCTAGGCCCTTGTACTGCTAAAATTTTACTGCTCCGAAAATGTATCTCCCCCACAATGTCTGCCTCAGATGTGATCCCAGGAATTTAATGCAGTAATAAGATCTTCTTGAAGAACAGAACCAGGAGCTGACAGATTAACTAACTGGCATGGATTCTTTGCTCTAGCCAACAGGATTTGAGATGCTCTATGGACCAGTGACCACTGTGTTTCTGTCTTCCTTTTTCTGAATAGGAGTTTTAAAAACTTTATGTTCCTTATCAGTTCAGTCGCTCAGTCATGTCCAACTCTGCGACCCCATGAACTGCAGCATGCCAGGCCTCCCTGTCCATCACCAACTCCCAGAGTTTACCCAAACTCATGTCCATTGAGTCGGTGATGCCATCTAACCATCTCATCCTCTGTCATCCCCTTCTCCTCCTGCCTTTAGTCTTTCCCAGCATCAGGGAATTTTCAAATGAGTCAGCTCTTCATATCAGGTGGCCAAAATATTAGAGTATCAGCTTCAACATCAGTCCTTTCAATGAACATCCAGGACTGATCTCCTTTAGAATGGACTGGTTGGATCTCCTTGCAGTCCAAGGGACTCTCAAGAGTCTTCTCCAACACCACAGTTCAAAAGCATCAATTCTTCGGTGCTCAGCTTTCTTTATAGTCCAACTCTCACATCCATACATGACTACTGGAAAAACCATAGTCTTGACTAGACAGACCTTTGATGACAAAGTAATGTCTCTGCTTTTTAATATGCTGTCTAGATTGGTCATAACTTTTCTTCCAAGGAGTAAGCATCTTTTAATTTCATGGCTGCAGTCACCATCTGCATTGATTCTGGAGCCCCCCAAAATAAAGTAAGCCACTGTTTCCCCATCTATTTGCCATGAAGTGATGGGACCGGATGCCATGATCTTAGTTTTCTGAATGTTGAGCTTTAAGCAAATTCTTCCACTCTCACCATTACTTAATTACTTATATCATTACATTGCAAATAACTTTTTTAAAAAACTGATGCTAGTACATGAAGATACACATTGCTACTGCAGAGTATCCCACATCATTGGGATTTCTGAATCTTGGACTCTAAGCTCATTGTGGAAACCTTGGGATTTCTTTTTTCTCTTAGGGAGGGGTTGAGTATTCCTTATATGAGAAGAAAGGAAAGACATTGCTTGTTACCTCTTTTTTAATAGAAATATTCTGATACTTTTTTTTTTTTGAGAAGGGCTAGCAATATGCCTAGCCTCAAAATGCATTCCCTAGATCCTGTACACGTGTAGGTGGCCATGAGATATGGTCCTAGACGTAGAGTGATGATTTCTAAAAGAAAGATTTTTTTTCCTAATATAAAGATACCCCAATTCTTTACTTCCTTTTTTTTCCTTCCTGATAGAATACTAACATGAAGATAGAACTGGAACCTCATGACAAAAATGAGGGCGAACATGATGTGGAAAATAAGAAGATGGTATCTACAAGCTAAGGACCCTGGAGCAGAATTATATGAGGAGCTGGGTCATTCATGGCATCTTAAAGCTGCTACAGTAGTCCTAGAGTGGCTACCCCTGGACTCATTGTTATATCTGAAAAATAAACCCCCAATTTGGTTAAACTGTTTTCTGTTACATGTAGCTAAACATATTCTTGGCTAAAGCAGAAACTGCCACAAGTTATCTTCTAACTAAGTCTTCCTGCTTGCAGGCTCTACCAATTAGACAGCAGCATGACCTAGAATGTCAGAAACATAAGAACTGTCACAAAGCAATATTTCTACTCCTATAGCATTTCCTGCCAATTCCAGATATGCCAAATTATGTACATGTTATATAGTACATATATTATATAACATTTTATGATACATGTTTATTAAAGGAAAAGAAAGCAGAGAGCAGACATAAGACTACCCATAGGTGAAACTTCCCAAGTCCCATTTTAACATTTTGCTATAGCTGTTGTTGTTTAGCCACTAAATCATATCTGACTCTTTGCAACCCCATGGACTGCAGCCCGCCAGGCTCCTCTGTCCATGGGATTTCCCAGGCAAGAGTATTGGAATTGGTTGCCATTTCCTTCTCCAGGGGATAGTCCCAACCCAAGGATCAAACCCTCATCTCCTGCATTGGCAGGCAAATACTTTACCACTGAGCTACCAGGGAAGCCCTGGTATAGCCCTGCTATAGTTATTCTGTCTTATTTTATTCAAAGGTTTTTTATTATAACATTATAGTATATTCATATTTTACCTAACATTATATTATAAGCAGTTTTCCACATGGAAACAAATAGCTGTTTAACTTTCCAAGTAACTAAGTTTTACTTAACTGGTTTCTTGTCACTGAACTTAACTTAAAAAACTTCTTAACTTTTCACTTAAAAAAAAAATGATTTATTCACTGAGTACTACATTCAAGTCACTAGATTAAATATTAGAAGTACATGTACGTGAAGAAGTGCCTATTTGAATGCTCTTCAAAACTACAAGACACAAACATACATGCAATATATATGGCAGATGCATGTGCATACTTTCTATATGTGGCCCTAAGTCATCTGTTTTTAAATATGCTTATAGGATTGAAATATTCCAATTTCTTTTCAATGGCAACCCACTCTAGTATTCTTCCCTGGAAAATTCCATGAACAGAGGAGCCTGGCAGGCTACAGCCCATGGGGTCACAAAGAGTCAGACACGACTAAGCAAGCACACATGTACTCCTTTTATTGCTAATTCCCATGATTCTTTTCTGCTGGATTTACTTTAGTATGACTGCTAGGTTCAGTATAGTACTTCCAATGAACAATTTATTCATGTAAAAGCTGAGATTACTTGAAACTTCAAGTGACTGAAGATCTCCTGTTTTCATTTTTACTAACAGAATGTGTGCTGTAAAGTATTAATATCTCTTTCTTGCTTTCTGTTTTCACAATTATTAGTAATAGTTAATTCCCCAACAACCTTCTGGTGGAAAGACAATCATTTCTGGTTACCAGTCCAAGAAGGAAACAGTGACTAGCATGACTCAGAAAGCACAATGAAGACCTGAGATTTTAAAACAGAGGGCTTGGCTCTCAGCAATTTCGTTCTGAGAACACAGCCAATTTGCATAAATGGCAGGTTGACAATTCCTTATCTTTGAGTGCTAAGTCCAAGCTGTAATTTTTTCTGGCTGTGTATATAAGGACAGCTTATTCTCTAACTCAAAGTACATGTATGTGATATATTCAAAGTGGGAGAAAAGTCATACTATTTTTATGCAACTGAATTACTGATGTTTTAAAACATGAAACCTATTGGTGAAAACCCTATCTTGATGTTGTTACTAATGGGCCACTCTTGGAATTTATCTGAAGGAAGATTTCCTATTTTCCGGAGAGGCAGTTCTCTACTCTTGGATCCTAGAATAAGAAAAGATTCTGGCTGAAATTTATTTACCTCAAGTGGATCTTAAATATAGTGTTGGTGGGAGAAGATTGGAAAATGCTACTAGACAATATGTCACAGCAACTAAAAGTAGAGAATTTCATCAGCAGGAATGAAGGGTGAATTAATGTAAAGCTCAGAGGTAAGATGGCTTAGAGCTTAACATGAACATGTTTTGATAAATGTAAACTTAAGATTCATATTTTCAAAAAGTGATAGAATGTTCACTTTGCAGACCATTTCCAAGTTTTAAAAATATTTCTCATTTATAATCTCCTTTTATCTTGAAACTCACATCTTTTCTCCACCTCTGATGAGGCAACAAGATACTTTTGTCTGGGAAAAAGTGAAGGCTTATTGGAAAATGATACAGAGAAAATAGAATGAATTCTAAAATGCTTATGCCAGATCACAATCTATTGTGTTTATCCAAATTTTATTTGTAAAGTGCCTAATATTCTATTGACCTGTTCTTTTTTTAAAAAATAATTTTATTCATTTATGACTATGCTGGGTCTTGTTGCTGCTCTCAGGCTTTTCTCTAGTTGTGGCAAGCAGGGGCTACTCCAGTTGAGGTGTGTGGGCTTATTGCAGTGACTTCCCCTGTTGCAAAGCACAGGCTCTGGACCACGCAGGCTTCAACAGTTGCAGCACGTGGGCTCAGTAGTTGTGATTCCCAGGCTCTAGAGCACAGGTTCAATGGTTGTGGTGCACAGGCTTAGTTGCTTACTGGACTGTTCTTATCTTCACAGAATCCATGACAGCCAGGTGTAATCTTTAATCCCCTTCATTTTAGACCTGTTGGTTAATTCATGCAGCACACAATCAAAGTTTAATCTAACTGGTTTTCATCTGTATTAAATGTTTCCTTCAGAGAAGTCCCACATTTTTACCAGGCCATTCATTCAGTTTATTCAATTCACTTCTATTGGGTGTGTACATACCAAGTACTAGTTACGCAATAATGACTAAGATAAGTCCTACTTTCTGTTGGTTGTTTGTGAACTGACCACCCAGATCACCTGGAAAAGTCAGCTACAGATTGCCTAGCCCCACCCTAGACCTCTTGAAATAGAAATGTCAAAAGGCAGAGGATTCTGCACTTTCAAGATGTTCCAGACACTGCTGCTTTAAGAGTTCAGAGTTTAAAACACTCTGGGGTTGGAGGAAGGGAGAATGTCAGGGGGGTGGAGAGGGGTGGACTTGGGGAGGTACATATGCTAGGAGGGAAGGGAGACTTGGCGGGTATGGCCAAAAAGTAAAACAAATAAATACAGTATAGTGTGGTGGGTGCTTTAATAGAGTTATACATGCAAAGTGCTAAGAATATATAGTGAGGAAGAATTAAGCTGAACTACATATCGTCGGAGAATTACTAAGATTTCTAGAATTATTGTATCTAGTATTATTGATATTATTTCTTAGCATGTTAAGCAACTCAGTTGTTTATACTTGAAGTACACCTAAATTTAATAGGGAAAAAGTTTATATTTTTAAAAAGTGAATTCCCAAGTAATAAAGATTCCCAAGTAATCTTGAAAATTGTATGCAGGTACCATCTGAGTTAAAAGCGTTTCTCCAGCAGCAGCAGCATCAACTGAGTTAAAAGCATTTCTACTGTGTGAATTTATCCTAGCGATATAATTAGGGTGTATGCACAGGTTTGATAACAAAGTTATTCCCTGTAGTGAATAAATTGTGACCAAGTGTTCATTTTCATCAAGTCCCAGAATCAGTTCTCCATGGACAACCTCCCTTTTCCCACTTATATATTGTCATAAGACATTCTGGGCTATAAATAAGTTTCCATTTCTTTTCATGCCCTGCAAAGCCCTTACTCTGTCTATACTAAACGTTTTCCAGTGACAAAAACAGAATTTAGGAATTTAATTCATCATTAGCCCTGGCCAGTCACACTGGGCAGGATCATGTACAGAGCATAAATTTTTATGCTAATATCCAAGTTCAGTGTGTTGATTTTGATAGACTGGACATGCTAGCCATTCACTGAAAAGAGATGGCTCTAAAGTCCACCTGCCTTTCATCCCTGATTCCTCTAGGCATATAGCACCTAGAGCATAGGTTTTCAACTTGGCCTGAGAATCACTTCAGCTACTTATTATATATGTGTGTATGTGTACACATACTCCTATGTATATACATATCTGTTTATATATATAAAGAATATATATATATATATATATATATATATATATTCTTTACATAAGACCAATCAAACAAGAATCTCTCAGCTGGGACTTGTGCATTGAACATAGACCGTCTTAGCTTCTCCTGTCTAATTCACAGAAGAGCATTTAACATTCAGTTCAGTCCAGTCACTCAGTCGTGTTCGACTCTTTGAGACCCCATGGACTGCAGCACACCAGGCTTCCCTGTCCATCACCAACTCCCAGAGCTTGCTCAAACTCATGTCCATCGAGTTGGGTCTTTTTTAATGAGTCAGTTCTTCGCATCAGGTGGCCAGAGTATTGGGGTTTCAGCTTCAGCATCACTCCTTCCAATGAATATTCAGGATTGATTTTCTGTAAGATTGACTGGTTGGATCTCCTTGCAGTCCAAGGGACTCTCAAGAATCTTCTCCAACATCACAGTTCGAAAGGATCAATTCTTCGGTGCTCAGCTTTTTTTTATAGTCCAACTCTCATATCCATACATGACTAATGGAAAAGCCATAGCTTTGACTAGATGAACCTTTGTTAGCTAAGTAATGTCTCTGCTTTTTAACATGCTGTCTAGGTTGGTCATGACTTTTCTTCCAAGGAGCAAGTGTCTTTTAATTTCATGGCTACAGTCACCATCTATAGTGATTTTGGAGCCAAAAAAGATAAAGTATCTCACTATTTCCACTGTTTCCCCATCTATTTGCCATGAAGTGATGGGACCAGATGTCATGATCTTAGTTTTTTGAATGTTGAGTTTAAAGCAAACTTTTTCACTGTCTTCTTTCAGTTTCATCAAGAGGCTCTTTTGTTCTTTGCTTTTTGCCATAAGGGTGGTGTCATCTCCATATCTGAGGTTACTGATGTTTCTCCTGGCAACCTTGATTTGAGGTTGTGCTTCATCCAGCCTGGCATTTCACAGGATGTACTCTGTATATAAGTTAAATAAGCAGGGTGACAATATACAGCCTTGCCATACTCCTTTCCCAATTTGGAACCAGTCTATTGTTTCATGTCTGGTTCTAAGTGTTGCTTCTTGACCTGCATACAGATTTCTCAGGAGGCAGATAAGATGATCTGGTATTCCCATCTCTTTAAGAATTTTCCACAATTTGTTGTGATCCACACAGTCAAAGGCTTTGGTATAGCCAATAAAGCAGATGTTTTTCTGGAACTCTCTTGCTTTTTCTATGATCCAACAAATTCAACATTTAACATTAGCATGTACTTAATGACCTATTCCCTCATTCATTCAACACATTTACTGAATATTTGTGCTGTAAGCATTTCTAAGTGCTAGGGATACTACAGAATAGAAAAAACCCTCAATTCCTATCAATATTCTAATAGGAGGAGACAGACAGATGGTATCAGGTAGTGATGAGTGCTATAAAAATAAGACAAGGTAACAGTTTGGAAGCTCCCCTGGAAAAGGGAATGGCTACCCACTCCAGTATTCTTGCCTGGAGAATTCCATGGATAGAGGAACCTGGTGGGCTATAGCTCACAGGGCCAAAAAGAGTCAGACATGACTGAGTGACTAACACTTTCACATTTTTTTTTTCAAGGGTAGACAAGCCACATAATGCATCCAACAAGCACACATTGAGAGTAATTATTTATAGTTATGTTAAGAGAATGCAAATGAAACCAGGACTGTCCTGGATAAAGATATACAGTCACTCTGGGTAAGATGTTAAAAAACATAGTTTGAGTAAGTAATGAGGGCCTTTTAAAAAATGATGTGCCATTCAGAAAGGCATTTCCTTCAAAAGAAACTTCTAAGCAGAAGCCTGGGGAAGATACAGTCGCTAGCCATGAGGATATTAGGGGAAGAGCATTTCAGGTAGGTGGAATAGCATCTGAGGTAGAGGCAAGCTTGGCATGTTAGGAAAAAAAAAATCTATAAATCTAAGCTAATTTACAAGTCTTATTATCTAACTTTGTTAATGAAGATCCCATTGGGGGAAGCTATGAAATTAATTTGAGTCTAAAGAAAAAGAAACAACTGACATTTGTATGGGTTCTATGGGTTTAGAGGAAGAAAAATAGCCAAGTCAAGTGAAGTATATTACAATATGAAAAACACATTTATAAAAAAAAATTGAGGGACTTCCCTAGTAGTCCAGTGGCTAAGACTCAACATTTCCAATGCAGGGGTCCTTGGGTTTGATTCCTGGTCAGGGAACTAGATACCACATGCCACAACTAAGGGTTCAAATGCCACAACTAAAGATCCTGTATGCCGCAACTAAGACCCAGTGCAGCAGCCAAATAAATAAATATTTTTTAAAAATTGACACAGGTGCATACCAGTTTCTAGCAATGTAAGCCAAAGTCTGGTTTTAAAACAAAAACCTATAGTAGCAATTAGAGTTCCCATTATTTATTGACTTCTTGCCTACAAACTTTTAAAAAGCAGCTGTCTTTTATTTTCAAATGCAAAGCAGATGGAAATTTACCAGGGAAATCTATATTAAACAAAATAAAATATTTGCAACATTATTAACTGAATTCTTTTGACTCTATCACCTACCTGAGACTCTGACTTTTATTTTTCACTTTCTAAAGACTTCACTTAATTGGAAATCAAGGCTCTGAATTGGTTATTTCTCCATCAGTGTGTTTACACTGAAACAAAGGAAACCTCTTGGTTTCAGAGTTATGTAAAGTCATCAAAAAACATCAAAATGTTTCTTTGGTTAAAAAGAATCTTCTACAGACATGAAATCAATGTGACCGTAAGAGAAAAGGAAACCGAAACTGTTTATCAGGCTTCAAAGTTAAAAGCCAGGAAATTGTAACAACATCAAAAAATCCTATATGTGGACCCGTTGGTAAAAAAAAAATAAGTGGGCTAATTGCATATGTAAGTGACCTAGAAAAAGAGTGTTGATTGACAATTAATTTTATTCATTCTTCTATTTTGTTGAATGCCTGCCACAAATAGTTGCTGGGTGTGTAATGGTGAGCAGAACAGACATGATTCCTGCCTTCATATAGGATATGGAAGATGACAGATATTACTTGAATAATCACTCAAATCAATCTAAAATTACAAACTTTACTAAATGCTTTGAAGAACAGCAGGGTGTCATCACTGAGAACTACCTAGGCTGGGGGAGCCAGGGAAGGCTTCATTGATGAATAAACATTTGACTGAGCTCTGAAGATTAAGGAAGCACTAACTAGCTCAGAGTGAGTTGGGTGGGAGAAATGAACAGAGGTCAGGAGATGGGAACCGCAAGTGCAAAGCCAAAATTGTGAAGGTGTGGCATGCAAAGAGAGCAAGTATGTCTAGAAAGTAGAAAGTGAGAAGGAGAGTGGCTAGAGATGTTGTGGGGATATAGACCTTCAGGCTTGATTAAGAATTCGGCAGAAATATAGGCAGTCACTTCAGTGTTTAAATTAGAAAAATGATGTGACCATAGTTTATTTTTAAAGGTCAGCTCTGGGGTCAGGAGAACTTCCACTTCCAGTAATAGATTAGGTAATTCAGGCTAGCCCTCTTACCCAGACAACCCACAAAGTTGGAAAAAAAATTTTTCTTTAATTATTCCAAGAGCTAACATAAAGAATTACTGTAATTAGACCTGAGAAGAAGACTCAGAGGTGAGCAGAACATTTCAAGCCACTTTTCCCAAAGAGGTGGTTGAGAAGCTGAAGAGAACTTTTGACAGCCTAGCAGGGATCGAGGTATAAAAACTGAAGTTCAGGAAAGGTCAAGAGGAGAGACGTCAGGTTTGGGGTTGGGACCCAAAGGACTACATGGGGAGTGAGGGTAAACCAGAAATAGACCAGCCCTCCTAGCTTCAAATCCTCTCAGGTTCTGCAATTGGATTAAAATGATCTAGGATTGCTAGTGGCCTTAACCTCTTGCCAGAAGCAAACATAAATCCTCCTTGGAGAAAGATAATATTATTGTAGGCCTCAAACTATTTTTACAATTATCTAAATGCAATATCTGGCACTCAATTAAAAGCAACCAGATAAGCATTCCAAACTAATGGGATATGTCAAAGGACACAGAAGCCAGATTTAAAGGTTCTCCTACTGGCCAAAACAGGGCAATTTGAATTCTAAAAATAATGATGGCAATTCATTATAATATATTGAATGAAAAAGAATCTATGAGTCAATCAAAATACTCAAAAAAAAAAAAAAAAAAAAAGAAGAAAGAAAGAAAAAAAGGCAGGGAGTGGAAGCAGGGTACAGAGGAGGATGGAAAGCTCTTCTTTACAGAAGGGTTCCAGGTAATAAATGTAGATGGATCGACAAGATTAGAAAATAATCATTTCATAACAACTAATAATTGACAAGGAAAGATCATCAATGGATGTTAACACTACTGGGTGAAAGGTTGGAAAATAAAACATTCACATAGTCTCCAAGTATCTCCTTGTACATTGATAAAAAGAAAAAGTGAAAGTGTTAGTTGCTCAGCTGTGTCCAACTCTTTTTGACTACATGGACTGTAGCCCACTAGGCTCCTCTGTCCATGGAATTCTCCAGACAGAAATACTGGAGTGGATTGCCATTCCCTTCTCTAGGGGACCTTTCTGACCTAGGGATCAAACTTCGGTCTCCTGCGTTGCAGGCAGATTCTTTACTGTCTGAGCCACCAGAGAAGCCCAAACATTACTCATTAATAACTAAAGGAAAGATGGGATTTCCCTGATGGTCCTGTGGTTAAGAATCTGCCTTGCAATGCAGAAGACTTGGGTTCTACACTTGGGTTCCCTTGTTGGGAAACTAAGATTCCTCATGCCTCGGAGCAGCACACTCCACAACTATAGAGTCCATAAAGTGAAGTCGATCAGTCGTGTCCGACTCTTTGTGACCTGTGGACTGTAGCCCATCAAGCTCCTCCATCCATGGGATTCTCCAGGCAAGAATACTGGAGTGGGTTGCCATTTCATACAAGGCAACAAAAGATCCCAGATGATGTAACTAAGATCTGATGTAGCCAAATAAATGTTTTTTTAAAAAATAAGTAAAGAAGTAATCTGACCATTAAAGAAATCACACACTAGCTTAACCCAATGGTCAAACTTAAATGACTGCTAACAGACATTATAAACCTTCTGATATGATGAACAAAAGAAGACAAACCATCATCTATGTAGTATTCTTGTCAAATATATTGACCTTTGATTATAGCATAAGGCATGTGTTTGGAGCTTTAGATGAATGAGACCTTAAGATAAAACTTTGTCTTCTCTGAATTCAAGTTAATAAGTAGTTCATGAGGTAAGCCATCCATGAAACTTATAAGAATTATTTTCTTTGCCAAGGGTAAAACAGCAATATCACAAAGATCTGCAAATGCCCACCTGATCATCCAAGACTCTAGCTCTCTCCTATATGAACTTACCAATAAAAAGTGTTAACACTCTGAAAGCAGTGCTTTAATGAAGACAGAGTTTGATATGGAAATCTCAAGTTTACCTACTGAGCTATATGGCAATTTAACTGAACAAAAAATTAGAGATTCTGTTATGCCTTGGCAACTGGCTGGGCACTGAACATATTTCTCCAAAGGAAAACTCTCCTCTGGGAGATGTGACTTTTTAAAACTACTGGTAGTCATTTCAAGTTTAGTGAAAGAGTTTTCAGTCTTTTCTGGAGAGTGCACTTTGACTGGAATGTGCAGGCATTTGAGCACCCAAGGGGTTAAAAGAGGACCTGCTCTAGAAACAATAGAATGAAGGAAGTGCATGATGGAATTTCAGTCCTTCTTAAGAATGTGTGGGAGGGTTGAGGGAGCTAGTTGTAGGATAGTTTGGTTTTGTTTTTTGGAGAGAAGAGGATTGGTTAATTACTTGGTTAAGGAGAAAGAAAGGAATATAAAGAAAAGAAGGACATTACAGAAATGTCAGCATACCTTCCCATAGCTACCAGGGGCCTGGTTGGGAAGTGGGAGTAGGGTAGGTGGAGGAAAAAATTTCTAGAACATAAATGTCTTAATCTAAGCATGAGAGAATAATCACACAAATAGTGGGACACTCTGCAAAACTCAGTAAAGAATAGCAGTGTTATGAGAGGAAAAGAAAACAAAAGCAGCAGAACTATTCTAGGTTAAAGGAAACTAAAGGCCATGTCTGAGCTTTATATAGACATTAGATATTAAAAAATGCTGCAAAAACTATTATTCAGACAGTTGGGAAAATTTGAATACATAATGAATATATGTTATTAATGTCAAACTTCTTGAGAGTAGTAAGAGAGGTATTGTGATTATGTAGAAGAATGTCCTTGTTCTTAAGAGACAGAGATACATGTTGAAATATTTACAAGATGAAGCATCATGACATCAAATGGTTTAGGCAAAAAAAAAAAAAAAAAAGTATGCATATATGCAGTCCTCATTTTGCCTGGTAGTGCAAAACTCAAAAATGACCACATTAAAAAAAAAAAAAGACTGGTGGCATAGTGGATAAAAATCCACCGGCCAATGCAAGGGGAAATGGGTGTGATCCCTGGTCCTGGGTTATTCCACATGCCAAAGAGCAACTAAGCCCATGTGCCATAACTACTGAAGGCCACATATCCTAGAACCTGTGCTCTGCCACAAAAGCAGCCACTGCAGTGAGAAGCCCTCACACTGCAATGAAGAGTAGCCTTTGCTCACTGCAACTAGAGAAAGCCTACACAGTGCAACCAAAAATAAATAATTTTTTTTTAATGACTGTGTAAAGTGAAACTGTGCAAAAGTATTTTTAATGATCAGTGGGGGAAATGATCACTGTTCTATGACCTTTAAACAGTTATATCAAAACACTATAAACTCTTATGTTCAGTTATAAATGTAGGAAAAGGAAAAGAAGGAAATGGCAACCAACTCCAGTACTCTTGCCTGGAAAATCCCATGGACAGAGGAATCTGGTAGCTACAATCCATGGGGTCACAAAGAGTCGACATGACTGAGCGACTTCACTTTCACTTTCAATTTTTGTTTAGTATGCTATCATTCAGTTGCTAAGTCATCTCTGACTCTGCAACCCCATGAACTGCAGCACACCAGGCTCCTCTGTCCACTACTATCTCCTGGAGTTTGTTCAAATTCATATCCACTGAGCTGGTGATGATATCTAACCATCTTATCCTCTGCTGCCCCTTTCTCCTATTGCCTTCAATCTTTCCTAGCATCAGGGTCTTTTCCAATGAGATGGCTCTTTGCATCAGTTGGCCAAAGTTATTGGAGCTTCAGCTTCAGCATCAGTCCTTCCAATTAATATTTAAGGTTGATTTCCTTTAGGATTGACTGTTTGATCTTGCAGTCCAAGAGATTCTCAAGAGTCTTCTCCAACACCACAGTTCAAAAGCATCAATTCTTTGGCACTCAGTCTTCTTTATGGACCAACTCTCATTATCCATATGACTACTGGAAAAACCATAGCTTTCACTGTACACACCTTTGTTGGCAAAGTGATGTTTCTACTTTTTAATATGCCGTCTACGTTTGTCACAGCTTTCCTTTCAAGGGGCAAGCATCTTTTAATTTCATGGCTGCAGTCACCATCCACAGTGATTTGAGAGCCCAAGAAAATAAAATCTGTCACTGCTTCCACTTTTTCCCCTTCGATCTGCCATGAAGTGGTACTGTAATTTAAAACACTAGAAATATTGAGGATTAAAGTATTTCATTTCTTCATAAAAAACTGAAGAGTAGTTTGAACAGTTCTTCTGATCATGTAACTATATAGAATCTTCTCTATGCCTTTCAAATTGTCATACTCCTAAGTTTGAGTCAGTTTGCCGCCTTTCATCTCTTTCACTTACAATATTGTGAAATATTTCCAAACGCTCCTATAATGTGAAGTGTTTGATACTGTCACTTCCCTGGGACATCTTCATCCTTTTCATCACAACCACTTTCCTCATTAATCTTCACTAAGAAGATAGATAGATTTGCCTTCACTAAGTTCCTCTGGCTGCATTTCCAGAGCATATCTAATGGTAGCAGTGTCAATATTCCCAGTTAAGTCTTGCATAACTCCATTTATGTTTGATTTGAATTTCACTTTCAGCATTATTACTTTTCATTTCTTTCTTGCATTTTCATCTTTTTTGGTCAATACCCTTTTTATAAAATGTCATGTGAATTTATCACTGAGAGGCAAGGAGGAAATACAATTGTATGCTGTGCTATCTCTGCATAAACTGAGTAACAGATGTGTAGTGACCATTCGAACAGATTTGAAAGACGTGTCATGAATGGCCACTGTCACAGGTCATTACAAGCATCTGTTAATTATGTAGCTATTTGAAGACTGAAGCGCTGGCAGTGAAGTTTGTACTTTACACAATTACAGTTAGTATACCATGGTAATTGAAATTCGAATCATGTCATTGTGTAACTGCCTTTCTCTGTGTGTGTACACCTATTTATGTGTGTGAATCTCAATAAAAGATATATAGGTACCCATTGCACTATTTTGGCAGCTTTCTGTAATTTCAAATTTGTCATAATAAAAATTGGAGCAAGATGGGAAAAGAAGCAGGTCGTGGAGGAAACAACAAAATAAGAAAATGTAGAGAAACAATAGGCAACAAAAACAGACCAACAGGGAATCCAGAGAATAGAAAACCCTGTGGAATTAGACTGCTTCAGTTTGAATCCCACTTTACCCATCAGCTGTATGATCTTGGACAAGTTATGTACTCTCTGAATTGATTTCCTCTTAAAAAAAAAAGGAGTTAAAAAGGCTACCTACTTCACATGGTAATATGATGACTAAATAAGTTGTATATGGACTTCCCAGTTGGTCCAGTGGTTAAGAATCTGCCTGCCAATGCAGGGGACACAGGTTTGACCCATGGTCTGGGAAGAATCCACATGCCTTGGATCAGCTGCGCCTGTGCACCCTAGAGCATAGGCATGGCAACAAGAGATGCCACCGCATTGAGAAGCCAGCACACAGCAAGTAGAGAAAGCCCAAACTGAAGTGAAACGAAAGTCATTCAGTCGTGTCCAACTCTTTGTGACCCTATGGACTCTAGCCTACCAGGTTCCTCCGTCCATGGAATTCTCCAGGCAAGAGTACTGGAGTGGGTTGCCATTTCCAGAGAAAGCCCAAGCACAGTCGTAAAGACCCAGTGCAGCCAAAAATAAAGAAATACATAAATTTTTAAAAATAAATAAATAGGTTACATATATAAAGTACTTAGCACAATGGTGATACACAGTAATTACTTTATAAGTGTAAGCTATTGCAGGTTTGTTAATCTAGAGGAGACTTTAATATATTCAGATACCATAGAAATCCAGATTGAAGAAGCGATAATGGATATGGTTCCTAAGAAAGTGAGAGGGAATGAGATCTGAAGAAGAGACAGAGGCATTGGTCTTGGACCAAAGTATGAATACCTCTATTTTAACAGGAGGGACAGAGAATACCGTGGGTGCCCATGTAAGTTGGGTGGTAAATATGCTAGGGAGAAGGTGTTACAGTATGATGACTTCTGTTTTCTCTAAGAAATAAAAGATAGATAAGATATTTTCTGAGTAAGCAGCAAGGCAGGAGTTTAGAGATTGAGGAGAGTGGAGAAGATCTGAAATGGCCCTTGCAGAGAGTAAGAGAGCCCGTTGGCCAAGAAATATAACAGCATTGTTGGCAGTGAGGGCCCAGAGCTCAGTTCAGTTTAGTTGCTCAGTTGTGTCCTACTCTTCACAACCCCATGGACCACAGCACGCCAGGTGTCCCTGTCCATCACCAACTCCCGGAGTTAAGGAGACAAGGGAATTACTGAAAGTATGAACCATGAAATCTAACCTGGGATGCAGGGAGGCAGGACACGTCCTGTGGTGAAAGTGAAGGGAAGCATGGATTAAGGAAAGGTCCCCTTAAGATCAAGGAATGGTCCCAGTGAAAATTGTTTAACAAACAAACTAGCCATTTCCTAAATTAGGGAGCAGTGCTGTATGTAAACAGGATGTTCAGTAGGAGCTCTTTCTGTTTTCCTTTTGGCTGAAGCCCTAAAGATTGAGAAGAAAACAATAGGTGCTATAATGAGGGGCTATATCACCAATGCAGAGCTTGTAAAGGGGGGTCAAACTAGTTTTGTGACCTTAAATCCACTCAACTGGAGTATGTATAAGCACAGGGGTTGAAAAATTGGGAGACATTTTCTTTTAAGAATTGGAATACCTTGACTTTTTCTTCTCCCCTCTCCTAGGTGAAGGGAATGGTTCTCCTCTCTTCTCAAACCAAGTGAGAGAGATAATTTTAGAAAGCACCCGAAGAGCTTCCAACATGCCTCCTTCAGTTTGAAGAGTATAAGGACTGGTAAGAGAAGCTCTGGCCAAATGGGAGGTGGTGGGGGCCGCTGAGCTGCACTGGAAGGCCATCTCCCGGGCCAGAGGCGGGGAGTATTGCTCCTGGACCAGATGTGGGCCTGTGGGAAGAGGCGGTCTGGAGCTATCTCAGATTTCAAGATGGGCTAGAGGGAGTGGCCACCAGATGGCCTGAGGCTGAGGAAGGAATGTAGGAAGCCAGTAGGAGGCAAGAGACATTGCTTTCACACTTCAGTGCGATACCGCTGAGGAGGTACACTGTGTGGCTGTGGGAGGGGCTGGCTTGAAAGGCCTGGACTAGAAGGTCACTGAGGGTGAAGAGGTCAAGATACGAAAAGTCTGGTGTTAGCTGAGTCTTCTGTGTGGATGATGACGCATCCACGATGTTGGCAGAGATTGGGGTAGAAAGACTGCAAGCCATATACACCCAAGGCCAGAGGTTCTCAGACTGGAGGGCACCATTTAGAAGATACAGAGGTAGGCTCATTGAAATGAGATAGAGACTGGATATCTGTTTATTTTTAGCAAGTTCCCAGGTGATCTGGAATATCCAGCAGAGTCTGACAACCACTGCCCAAAATTTAGTGCAAAGGACAGAAGAGTGTTCAGTACATAACAGTTTCTACCAGAAGAAAGTAAGAGAGGGCAATTTACCCAAATAACAGAGGCCTTAGAAGCAATTTTTTGTTAAAAAAGGGTAGGGAAGTAGTGGTCTGTAAACATTAGCCTTCCAATGTATTACCCATAACTATCAATCACTTTTCTTTCTTCCTCCCTTCCCTCTCCCTATCTTCCTTCCTGTGAACATGAGCATTATGGGATGAATTATGTCTCCTCAAAAAAAAAAAAAAAAGATAGGTTGAAATCTTTATCCCTAGTAAGTTAGGCTGTGAACTTAATTGGAAATAGGGCCACAAAAATTTGGAAATAGATATAATTAGTTAAGATGAGATCATACTGGAGAAGGGTGGGCCCTAATTCAATATAATAGTGTCCTTGAAAGACACAGCCACAGGCAAACACAGAAGCACATAGTGATGAAGGCAGAGACTAGTTCAGTTCAGTTCAGTTCAGTTCAGTTACGCAGCTATAAACCAGTAAATGCCAAAGGTCACTAGCCAACCACTGGAAGCCAGAAAAAAGCAAAGAAGACTTCCTCTGCAGGTTTCAGAAGAGAGCAGGGTCCTGCTGACATCTTGATTTGGGGCTCCTAGCCTTCAAAACTGGGAGACAATACATCTCTGTTGTTTTAAGCCACCCATTTGTGGTACTTTGTTATGATCGCCCTAGGACACTACTACAATAATGAATACAATGAGACAGTCCTTTCTTGATGCACCATAAATCATCTATCTCTATTACATTCTGCCCATTTTGTGTCCCATTGAACTTCCCTTGTAGCTCTGAGTCAAGAATCTGCCCGTGATTCAAGAAACCCAGGTTCAATTCCTGTGTTGGGAGATCCCCTGGAGAAGGAAATGGCAACCCACTGCAGTATTCTTGCCTGGGAAATCCCATGGACAGAGGAGCCTGGCAGGCTATAGTCTACAGGATTGCAAAAGCAGGACATGACTGAGTGACACCACCATCACCACCACCACAGTCTCTCTCAGGACACTGAGAGCTCAAGTGTAAGTCAAAGGATGTCCTAAGAACAAGAAAAAGTTCACTACTTGACATGCTTAAGCTGAAATACAATACACTTTGTGTTCTTGATGAAACAGTCAGCCTCCACACTGGCTTCTGCACTTAGTATTGACAAATGAGTCATTTCATGTAAGATGGGTAGCTTATTTGAGTAGGTGGATGTTAAAGTTATTTTGAAAAAAGGAAAAGAAGCCTGTAAAATAAACCTGTATGCAATTCTCACAAGAAAGAGGTCCCATGAGGAATCTTAAAACACAGTCTAAACCAAAGTGTTGAGAAAAGTTCTCAGCAATCATACATAATGGGCTCCACTTCCAAAAATCCTCCCACTTCCTCTAATTTTCATAGCTATTCTCTCCTTCGCAACACTGAAAGAAAGTCTTGGGCCATTGAACGGCTTGAGAGGCCACACTTACTGACTAAAAAAAAGAGGAAGAGCCTGATTTATTTAGCAAAGACTACAGAAACCAAGCAGAAGTAAGGGTACCACTCAGAGCAGGAACAGAGAGAGACAGCATATCTCATTCAGCTATCTCCAACCTCCCACGATCATGCCTCTGACATGTCAGATCAATATGTATCTTGTGGCCCAGAAATGCTACTTCTAGAAATTTCACTTATTAAAAGAAAAAAAAAAGAAGAAGGGTCACAGAAAGGACTAGGGTGGCTTATGGAGAGAGGAAAGAGCCAGTGGTTACTAGGTGAGTTCATCGATAGTCTCCCAAGACTTAGGTCTAGAAGAGAAATAAGATCCTAAGTCTCCTATTTTACATCAGGACCTTGAACATGGACTGTATAAGGGGACAGGGTATGTTAAAAGGGCATCTGGGCCAGAGATGCCTGCTGCCCAGCTTTGGCTGCACATACATGGTTCCAAAGTTCCCTCTCAAGTCATAATTTAGCCTTATCTATGATATTTTCACTTAGATGTTCCACAGTTACCCGAAGCTCTCCACACCTAAAAACTTAGTTCATCTCCACCCCATATCCCTTCCCCTAATCAGTCTCTTCCTCTTGAATTTCCTTTTTATGTGCTCTCTGAATCTCCCCCAAGAGTTATCTGCTTATACTGTCTCAAATTGCTCAGCTCTGTCATGCTCTCCAAATGAACTGGTTAAGGCCTCCAGTGACCTTGGTGTTGGCCAATCTAATAGTCACTTTATTCTCCTTACACTTCTCAGTGGCTTTTGAGCTGCACACTTCTCAGCTGACCATTTCTTCTCTTGACCTCTGGTACATTGCACCTCCTGCTTTCCTTTCTATTTCCTTTCTCCATTCCTTCTCTACCTTCTTACCCTCTCCTCTTCAATCCCTAAAATACAGAGTCCCACTAACATATCATTAAATACTGTTAATATACACTGATCGACCATATATCCAGTAGGCTCTAGATAGTACAAATAATTACTTACTTGACATTTCTCTCTCAATCTCTCTCAGGCATCTCAAACACAACATCAGCTCAGTTCAGTCACTCAGTCGTGTCCGACTCTTTGTGACCCCATGAACTGCAGCACACCAGGCCTCCCTGTCCATCACCAACTCCCGGAGTTTACCCAAACTCATGTCCATTGAGTCGGTGATACCATCCAACCATCTCATCCTCTGTCATCCCCTTCTCCTCCTGCCCTCAATCTTTCCCATCATCAGGGTCTTTTCAAATGAGTCAACTCTTCGCATCAGGTGGCGAAAGTATTGGAGTTTCAGCTTCAACATCAGTTCTTCCAATGAACACCCAGGACCGATCTTTAGGATGGACTGGTTGGATCTTCTTGCCCAACACAGCCTCAGTCACACTCCTGATTCTCTTTCAACTTCTTCCAGTTCAACCTGTCCTCCTCCAGTCTTCCCAACCCAGTCAATGGTATATTCAGTTTCACATAATTGTGCCAGCTGGAAGCCTCTCCCTCTCCCTGGTCCCCTACGTCTAATCCATATGTAAACTCTATGGTTTCTACCTTCACAAAAAATCTTAAATGAATTTCTCTATATTTCTCTTCTACCACTTTGGTCTAAGCTAACACCCAGCCTTGAGACTGACTTCTCTGACACATCTCTTACCACCTTCACCCCAACCTGCATCTCTTCACCCAGTTAGAAAGTGAAATTTTAAGAACTTCTTACTACAATCTACAAGGCCACACATGATGTGGCTTTTCGCTAGCCCCTCCAGGCTTATCTCATTCCCTTCTCTCCTTCACCCACAGAGCTTAAACCTCCTGTCCTTTCAGTTCCTGGGACCAGCCCAGCTCTTTCCTGCCTCAGGGCTTTTGTATAAACTGTTCCCTTTTCCTTGAACACTTTCAGCCTACTCCTTTTATGTGTATTCAGTTCAGTTCAGTCGCTCAGTCCTGTCCGACTTTTTGAGACCCCATGAATCGCAGCACACCAGGCCTCCCTGTCCATCACCAACTCCCGGAGTTCACTCAGACTCATGTCCATCGAGTCAGTGATGCCATCCAGCCATCTCATCCTCTGTCGTCCCCTTCTCCTCCTGCCCCCAATCCCTCCCAGCATCAGAGTCTTTTCCAATAAGCCAACTCTTCGCATGAGGTGGCCAAAGTACTGGAGTTTCAGCTTTAGCATCATTCCTTCCAAAGAAATTCCAGGGTTGATCTCCTTCAGAATGGACTGGTTGGATCTCCTTGCAGTCCAAGGGACTCTCAAGAGTCTTCTCCAACACCACAGTTCAAAAGCATCAATTCTTCGGTGCTCAGCCTTCTTCACAGTCCAACTCTCACATCCATACATGACCACAGGAAAAACCATAGCCTTGACTAGACGGACCTTGCTAGTTGAAACTAATTTGACCATTAAAACTGTTTTTATTCTGTATTTGTAATTTTAATTATTTTAGACACCAGGACATGAATTCTTAAGTAATTTCCATCAAGAGGAGGAAGAGGATGTGCTGCTGCTGCTGCTGCTAAGTCGCTTCATTCGTGTTCGACTCTGTGAAACCCCATAGACGGCAGCCCACCAGGCTCCCCTGTCCCTGGGATTCTCCAGGCAAGAACAGTGGAGTGGGTTGCCATTTCCTTCTCCAATGCAGGAAAGTGTAGTCGCTCAGTGGTGTCCCACTCTTAGCGACCCCATGGACTGCAGCCCACCAGGCTCCTCTGTCCATGGGATTTTCCAGGCCAGAGTACTGGAGTGGGGTGCCATTGCCTTCTCCAGGAAGAGGATGTAAGTATCCATAAAGTAAACATTTCTCTATCCATTTGCTTTAGAAGTGTCTAAATAAACTAAATGATATTTTCAAGCTGTCATTTTGACATTTCCTAAAAAATGACCACTTCAACAAAATCACTGTAATGGCACCCCAATCCAGTACTCTTGCCTGGAAAATGCCACAGATGGAGGAGCTTGGTGGGCTGCAGTCCATGGGGTTGCTAAGAGTTGGACACGACTGAGCGACTTCACTTTCACTTTTCACTTTCATGCATTGGAGAAGGAAATGGCAACCCACTCCACTGTTCTTGCCCGGAGAATCCCAGGGACAGGGGAGCCTGGTGGGCTGCCGTCTATGGGGTCGCACAGAGTTGGACACGACTGAAGTGACTTAGCAGCAGCAGCATAGAGGTGTTCAAGGGATGCAAGCAAATCATGTTAAAAAAGTTCTAAAGAAGAAGAATGCTAATCATAAAATCATTGAATAACTTAACACTAGAACTCAAGATTTCAATCCATAATTTTGCCAACAGGTTTTTGCTAATTCTGTTATATTCTTATAGCTTTTGTGTGAGAAGCAAGCTGTAGTTTAGTTGGTGGAAATTTTATGTTACTAGACAAATGCTTGATAGATCAAGATTTTTGGTTCTTAATGCACCCTGTGATGGACCCAATCTCCACCTGTTTTTCTTCGAGATGTTCACAAACATCCCCATCTTCAGACCTTAAAGGCCTTTACAGTAAACATTTTCCTCCCTATTTTAACCACAGACAAAACAACTGTAGTGACTCTTCTGAGGTTATTTGTAGCCTTTGCAAAGCTAAAATCCAAAGCTGTGGGTTCTTTTTCATTAGGTATTTAAGAGTTTTTCTTTTATTGTGGTAAGGTCCATAACAAAATATGCCATTTTAACCATGAAATTCAGAGGCACATTAACTACACTCATAATATTGTACAACCGTCACCAGTATTTATTTCCAAAACTTTTTCATTACTCTAAACAGGAGCTCTGTATCACTAAGTATATTTTATGTAATACGTTGATTAAGTGCTTATTCATTAAATAAATAGTTCATCCACAAAAAAACATTTATTAAGTACCCACTATGCTTATCATCCCATGGTTGATACTGGAGATGAATAAGGAGCAACGGAAGAAAAACAAACCAACAGAGGGAGTAAAAATATTTCATTTTTGAAATATTTGTGTCTTTCTATGGATAGTCATGTGACCAAGAAACAATATTATATTTGCTGTCTGATCTAAGCACATTCTGTATATTCATTCATTTAATTCCTATAACAATTCTGTGAGGTAGGTACTAGTAATATCATGTTGATGGTACAGATGATGACATGGAGGCTAAGGGAGATTAAATAACTTAACCAAGTTTACATCACTAATAAAGAGTTGGAGCTAGGTTTCCAGTCTAGGCTAACGAGTTCACCATGTGTGCCCTTAAAGAAAAGTTAGATAGTTCTAACTTTTCGAAAAATAAGTATTGAGATATAATTTCCTTAAAATGTGCCTAATTTAAGTTATAGTTTAATAAGTTTAAACAAGTGTGCACAATCATGCCACAATCATAGTCAAGAAACAGCACATTTTCATCACCCTAAAATGTTCCCTTGTACTCTTTTGTAGTCCATTTTTCCTAGATCCACAACCCCTAGTTTTAGGCAGCTACTAGTGTGCTTTCTGTAACTAGATTAGATTTCTTCTTCCTCTACTTTCATATAAATAGGATCATACAGCTTGTACTTACTCTTTTATGTCTAGTTTCTTTTGCTCAGCATACTATTTGAGATCATTGATACTGTTGCATGCATTACTAATTCCTTTCAATAACTGAGTAATATTCCACTGTATAGATATTTTATAATTTATCATTTCATCCATTGATAGACATTTGGTTTATTTGCAGCTGTGACACTATGAATAAACCTGCTAAAAACATTCATATATAGATATATACACCCTTTCGTTTGTCTTGGGTAAATACTTATGAATGACATAGGTGGATTGTATGGTAAGTATATACTTAACTTTTTTAAGAATCTGCCCAATTATTTTTCAGAGCTGTTGTAGCATTTTCTGTTTCCATCCACCAGCAATGTATGACAAGCTCTAGGTGCTCAATATCCTTGCCAACAGTTGGTATTTTGGGTCTTTTTAATTTTAGCCTTCAAAATGAATAAGTTGTGGTGACTCATTGTGGTTTTACTTTGCACTTCCCTGAAGACTAAGGATATGAACCATCTTTTCATGGGTTTACTGGACATTCATATATCTTCTTTTGTAAAGTTCAAATAATTTGCCTCTTGTTTTATTGGATTGTTTTATCTCCATACTGGACATGGACTAACAGACTGGTTCCAAATAGAAAAAGGAGTACATCAAGGCTATATATTGTCACCCTGCTTTTTTAATTTATATGCAGAGCACATCATGAGAAATGCTGGGCTGGAGGAAGCACAAGCTGGAATCAAGATTGCCAGGAGAAATATCAATAACCTCAGATATGCAGATGACACTACCCTTATGGCAGAAAGTGAAGAGGAACTAAAAACCTCTTGATGAAAGTGAAAGAGGAAAGAGAAAAAGTTGGCTTAAATCTCAACATTCAGGAAACTAAGATCATGGCACCTGGTCCCATCACTTCATGGGAAATAGATGCGGAAACAGTGGAATCAATGGATGACTTTATTTTTCTGGGCTCCAAAATCACTGCAGATGGGGACTACAGCAGCGAAATTAAAAGATGCTTACACCTTGGAAGGAAAGTTATGACCAACCTAGACAGCATATTAAAAAGCAGAGACATTACTTTGCTACAAAGGTCCATCTAGTCAAGGCTATGGTTTTTCCAGTAGTCATGTATGGATATGAGAGTTGGACTATAAAGAAAGCTGAGTGCCGAAGAATTGATGCTTTTGAACTGTGGTGTTGGAGAAGACCCTTGGACTGCAAGGAGATCCAACCAGTCCATCCTAAAGGAGATCAGTCCTGGGTGTTCATTGGAAGGACTGATGTTGAAGCTGAAACTCCTATACTTTGGCCACCTGATGTGAAGAGCTGACTCATTTGAAAAGACCCTGAAAGACTGAAGGCAGGAGGAGAAGGGGACGACAGAGGATGAGACGGTTAGATGGCATCACTGACTCGATGGACATGGGTTTGGGTAGACCCCGGGAGTTGGTGATGGACAGGGAGGCCTGGCATGCTGTGGTTCATGGGGTCGCAAAGAGTTGTACACAACTGAGCGACTGAACTGAACTAAATCTTCATACTACTGAGCTATACACGTACTTCATATATTCTGGGTACTAGTCTTTGATTTAATGTGTATTTTGCAAATATTTTTTTCCAGTTTGTGGCTTTTCTGCTTTTGTTTAAGAGCAGAGGTTCAATTTTTTCCTCCCTTATCTTTGTTTTAAGAAATCTTTGCCTATCTTCTGAAGAAAGCTTCAGAAGACTTTCTCCCCATGTTTTCTCATCCAATCTTTTACAATTAAGTATGGTGTTAATGGCAGACTTTTGTAGATTTTTTTTTTAGCTCAGGTGTAAGAAGTTCCTTTCTACTCCTGATTTGCTGAGAGATTGTCATAAATGAATCATTTATCAAATGATTTTTTTGTATCTATTAAGATGATCATATTATCCTTTATTTTGTTAATATGGAAAAGTGAAAGTGTTAGCTGCTCAGTCATGTCCAACTTTTTGTGACCCATGGACTGTAGCCCACCAGGCTCCTCTGTCCATGGAATTCTCCAGGCAAGAATACTGGAGTGGGTTGCCATTCTCTTTTCCAGGGGATCTTCCTTAGGGATCAAACCTGGGTTCTCCGGCATTGCAGGCAGATTCTTTACCATCTGAGCTACCAAGGAAGTCCAATTTAACAATTACCATATTAATAATAAATATTGATCAATTTTTGAATTTCAAATCAATCTTGTTTTCCTGAGATAAATCTTACTGGATCATGACAGGGTCTCCTTTTAATCTTGCTGGATTCAATTTGCTAATATTTTGCTAAGGATCCTTACATATACATTCATGAGGGATACTGGTCAGTGCTCTTATAATATTTTTAACAAGGTCTCAGAAATGCTGGCTTCTTAAAATGAGTTGGGAAATTTGCTCTCCTTCTCTGTTTTGTGAGGGAGTTTAGGTAGAATTGATACTATTTTTCTTTAAATGTTTGGTGAAATTTACCAGTGGAGTAATAGCATCTATTGCTAGGCCCAGATTTGGGCCTGACTTTTATTTATTGATCGAGTGAGGCAGCGTGTGGGATTTTAGTTACCCCACCAGGGATTGAACCTGGGCAGCAGCAGTGAAAGCAGAGTCCTTATCACTGGACCACCAGGGAATTCCCAGGCCAAATTTTAATATTTTAAATACATAGTAGGAATTCAATTTCTTTAATGAAGCTAAGCAGGTTTCCCATTTCTTCTTGAATCATTGTTGACTGAGTCTTTTAAGGGATCTTTTTCATTTCATGTAAGTTGCCAAATTTATTAACAAAGCTGTTCATATTACTTTATTAAGCTTTTGATATTTATATAATCTATAATAATGTCCCCTCTTTGGTTTCTAACATTCTTCTTTCTTCTCTATTGGTTTTATTAATCTTTATAAAAAATTAGCTTTGGGTTTAATTATTCTACCAATTTCTGGTCTTATTGTCTTTCCTTCTGCTTACTTTGGTTAAAGTTTTCTTTTTTGTAGCTTAAGTTGAAAGTATTACTGATTTTATACCTTTCTACTTTTCTAATAGAAGTCTTTAAAGGTAGAGATCTCCCGCTAAGTACTGCTTTTGCTGTGTCCACAAATTTTGATATGTTGTGCTTTCATTTTAATTCTGTTCAAGATGTTTTCTAATCATCTTGTTTTTTCTTTGATGCATAGGTTTATGTGTAGCATAATTCCAAATATTTAGGGATTTTCCAGATGTGTTACTGATTTCTAATTAATTTACCTTGTAGTCAGAGAATATCTTCTGAATGATTTGAACTGAGACTTGTTAAATGGGCTTGAATATGGTCTTTCTTGATGATTATTCTGTGTGCACTTGAGAAGGATGTGTATTCTGCTACTGTTGGGTGGAATAGCCTATAAATGTCAATTAGATCAAGTTGATTGCTGTTCAAATAGTCTATATCCTTTTCTGTCTACTTGTTCAATAGATTATTGAGATAGTAGTATTGAAATCTGACCATAACTGTGGATTTGTCTACTTTTCTTTACATTTCTGTTAATTTTCACTTCATGTATTTTGAAGTTCTGTTACTAGGTGACATCAAGGACACTAGCTGTACAGAACTCAAATGTCTTCCAGGACTATGTGAACACTGGAATTGGCTTACAGCTTCCCAGACATTATATGAGCTCTTAAAATAAGCTGGATACTGTGTCCATCAGTGAACACAGGCTAGGTTATGTTCTAATAACAGGCAACCCCCAAAGCTCAGTGGCTTATAGCTTACAACCTGGTTTTCTTTCTTACTCATGCTGCATGTCCACTGCATGCTGGGTTGTCACTATTCTACATTTTCTTTACTTTGAGACAAAGTTTCACAATAGTTGCTGTCTAGAACATTGTTGGTTGTTATGGCAGAGAGAAAAGGGAACATGGCAAACAGTGGCTCTTAACTTTCTGTCTCAAAATGTCATAACTCACCTTCATTCATATTTTATTGGCTAAATTGGCCCTCATGGCCAAGACTAATATCATTAGAATTGAGAAATCTCCTCCAGGAAGGAGCACTGAATCTTTATGAACAATAAAATAGCCCACCATAACTATATTATGCATTCAAACACATTCTCCTTTAATTTTCACAACAGCCTTCCAGAAATAGGTACTATTATTATCTCCATTTTACAGATGAGGAAACTAAGGCTCAGAGAGGAAACTGGCAAGAGTCAAACAAGAATCAAGGGCAGGGCCTGGCCCCAGTTTGTTCCATCCCATTGTAATAGTGCTATCCTGCCAAAAGAGAAAAGGAGTGGGAGGAGTGGGAGGAGTATGGGAAAGAATGTAGCAAAGAGATGCTGAAGGAGACACCAAAAATAACTGCAAACAACTTCCTAAGGAACTCCAATCCAGGGATCAAAATGGGGTAAGGGGAAGAGAATGGGGAAGGCCAGAGACAAGAAAACTCCTCTCACCTCAGTTCTTTTCAGTCCACCTTTCACTGGATGTCCATACCATTCTATATATCCCTATCTCACCAACCCTGGAAAGCCCAGCTCCTGCCTCTCCACATTTCAAAGGCCCTGATCCTATTACCTGCACTGAGATTCCTTGAAATCTCAATCTATTTTAATTGATTATTCTGTTTATGTGGTACACTCCTCCCCCAAAATGAGTTACCACATGAATTCAGAATTCACCAGATATTTCCATTATTTATAGCTGGCATATTGTAAAAAAATCCCAACATTTGACATTTTTGTATCATTGTCTCTCAAAGCATGTATGTTAGGGATTTGCTCCTGCCCTTTGAGCCAAAAAAATAATGTCCAATGCTTTCTTTAGCACTTGTATGAGAATTGGAGGTGGACATAGTTCAATAGCACAACTTTAGAATTACATTAAAGAGAAAAAATAAACTGGAAAATATTGTTGGCATATATTAAAAAGGCTTAAAACCTACATTCTAGAGGATATTCATACAAAAATATCAGGTCCTTATTACAGTAAATGAGTTGGGGAAAGAAATACTACATTCAAAAGGAAATATTAATAACTGATAAATATAATGAAACAAATTCAATTTCACTAATGTAAAAGAAATGCAAATTAAAACAACAGTGAGAACCATTTTACGCTTATTAAAGGGGTAGACAACTCTTTAAATGTCACTACTTGGTCATGGGATTTTTTTGTTTTCTTTTTCCCTTCAGAGTTAGTGATGCTCCTTGTTGAGAATCATGTAATAACATATAACGTGTTCATATGGGTTAAAGTTCATAATATTTAAGCCTACATTTTCCTGAAATGGACCATGACCTTGTCCCAGCATTCTAGTAGCGGAACAGCAACCATTTGATAAACCTCTGATGGAGAACCATCCATCTCTGATGGAAAAGTGGGAGTCCATGAGTAGGGGCTCTCAGAGCCCCTTGGTCAAAGGGTAAAATCAAAACCGATTCACATCCAGTCATTTGACCTTTTATCCTATTTCTTGGAATGTATTCTGAAGAAACAACCCATAAGGAAAAAAATCCAAATGAACAACGATTAGCTGCTACATTAATTATTATTAAAAAAGATTGCAAAATAGATGTTCAACAGCAAGGGAATAATTTAAAATATGGCATAGTAATTAAACTTTAAATTAGAAAGACTACACAGAACATGGAACATGCCTCTGAGATGGTATGAACTGAAAATGGGAGAATGAACTCACGGCAGTTTTTTACAAGGGCTGCATGGGAGCAGGTTCAAATGAAAAGTCAGCTGTGCTGAGGTGACTGGATTCTGAGCAAAAGTTCTCTCAAACTTATTTAGATTTATTGTGTCATACAGAGAGAATATTTATGTAATAAGAAATCTATTTTTAGAGAAAAGGGGAAACAGGACACTATGAACCTTTCTACTCTGCTTCTCATTGGAGGCTCCAGGATTTCATTAAAATGCAAAACTCGAAATCATCCTCATTTCTGGCTGGTTCTGATAAATACATTATAAACTTACTCTGCATTTGAATTGGTCATCCTCACGAGAAGGTTTGTGTGTTGATAAATAGCTCTATTAATCCAATTAGCTCAGAAGACTGTAAGGGAACGCACACCCACTATAGTGTCCACTTGTTAAGGTTTTTAAATTACAGGGTGTGATATGGAGTGTTTGTAAAATCAGAAAGCATGGAAGAAACTTATGTTTTAAAGCTGAGTATTTACATTTTACATAATGTTCAATATGTTTTTGTTTTCAACTACATTTCAGATGAAGAATCGCTCTCTTTTAAAGTAGTATATTTAATTGTTAACATGAGAAAACATAAAATTTTATCTGCGTTTCCAGACTTCTGGATATGCCTGTAATGTTTCATTGCACTTTTCAGATTAACAATTGGGACTACTACATTACAGTTTAGAATGCTTCACCTGAAAAGGGGTTCGGAGGTTGAAGAAAAATATTCAGTGTATTACTTGGAAATGTAACTAAAATACTGTTTACAAACCAATGTACCTGACATTTTGAGCACCTTGTGGTATCTTATCCTTAGAACTGCATCTCATCAATGGCAGAAATAGAAAAGCAAGACACAGTCTCCCAAACTAGGGGGCTGGGAGCATGGAGGCAGGAGGGCAGGGGGATGACGACTGTGGGGGAGGTGGGAGGAGAGAGGAGGAGACAGAGGTGGTAAGTGTCTGTGGCAATCTTGACTGAGAAAGTTAGGTTCGAAAAGAAGACTTGAGGGGGCTTCCCTGGCAGTCCAGTGGTTAGGACATTGCGCTTCCAATACAGGGGAGAACTGGGATCCCATGTGCCAACACGGTCCAAAAAAGAAAGAAAAGAAAACTTAAAATGAGTTATGGGCTCACTCATCAATGGGAATGAAATTGAATGGAGAGAACAGGGGAAAGGAAAACAATGTGCCCTCCATACTTCTGGGAACAGCTTTCTCAGTGTCCCACCGTGAGGCAGAGATAAAGTTGCAAGATGGGTGAAGCTCTAACTACTTCTCTCTCCTCAGTAGCTTTCCTAGCCCTCACAGATGACATTGAGAAGTGTATGTATTTATTTGTGTGTGTGTGTGTGTGTGTGTGTGTTTGGAGTGGGGGGTGGAAGCAGAGGCAATGGTATGAGGAAGGAGAAAAAAAATTCTGAGTAGATAATGAGGCTGTTGAGTGTGGGAGCCCAGAGCAGGAACTATTCTGGGGCTTGAGAGAACAGGAAGGCATGTGTATAAGTAAGTGTGTGTGTGTCTTTTTAGATCCTTTCATTCAGGAGGCATCTCCCTGGAGACTAAGGAGATGCTAGGAGTCCCCTGGGGTACTGTCAGCTCCATTTACTGAATGTGTGGAGAAGGAGTGAAATACGAGGTAAAGGAAATGTCTCCAGCCAGCTGCCAGGGAAAGGCAGGGCAGGGAGAAAGGAGTGGGGAGCTGAGAGGGACCTCCGACTGAAGAGGCTTCCGCATGTGGTTCCCTGCTTACCCTCCCAAACTCACTGCACTAGTTCAGGAAGGAAAACTGTACTTTCCCGTGATGCTCTCTGGCCCCAGGACAGCTGGACGTATGCTCCCCACACTCATGCTTTCCCCTTCCTTACTTCTGGCCAAACTCCAAGGCCCCCAGCTTCAAAGAAGGGCCATTCCTGGGACAAGTCCAGGGAGTATGGCTAGAAAGCCAACACCTTCCCTTCAGGGGCTTCACAAACTCTATGTCCTGTCAAACATTCTCCCCCACCACCACACCCCACCCTTCTGTCTGTTCTGCCTCCTTGCCAACGCCTGACTCCCAGACCAGGAGCCACTAGGGGCAAAGGAAGTTTGTGGGGCTGATACGTCACACCATACATTTGCAACAGCCTTCTTGGCCACTCTTTTTCATTGCAAATGTAAAGTAATCCATCTGCAGTGTTGCTTCTGTGGTCCTATTTATATCTCTGTTTCCGGGGAAAGTGTGCTCCGTCTTGGGTGGAAAAAAAGACCCTGATAAACAAACGTTTGGAACACAGATTCTTTAAAGAATGTTGTCTCAGGACTTCCCTGGGTCTAGTGGCTAAGGTTCCCCGCTCCTAAAGTACGGGACCAGGGTTCCATCTCTGGTCTCGGAACTAGATCTCACTTACCGCAACTAAAGACTCCACGTGCCGCAGCTAAGACCAGGTGCAGCCAAACAAATAAATGTTAAAAAAAAAAAAAAATGTTGTTTCAAGCCTCTGAAAATGGCACTTATTTACTACAAGAAGCATTGCATGTGTACATTACGCCAGACTGGGACATAGTGTGTCTGTGCTTTTACAAACTGGGTTGTTGCTACTGGTGGGATGGCTTTAGGTTGTACACAGGCGTGGCAGCAAATGCCATTGATTTGCACAGTGAGAAAGTTATTACCACTTGAATTCTCTTTCATTCTGATTACACCAAGGAGGAGGCCTCAGTTGGGAACTAATAGATCCTTAACACTGTTCCAACACTTGTTTATCGCTGCTGCTGCTGCTAAGTCACGTCAGTCGTGTTTATCACTAGTATTACTATTTTCACAGGTGTAGGCTCAGAGCTTTTGGCTGGTTTGTTGGTACAGAGGGCAGAATTCTAATGGTGTCTCTGCAGCTGGATTGAGCCAGCAGGTATGGTTTGCACTGTACAGAAAAAAAAAAAAATTAAGCCAAAATTTAAAAGCTCAGGAAACTTTGCCTCAAAATTCAGATTTCTAGCTTCTGTTGAATCATCAGAACATTGGGCACCAGCAGGTCCCAGATTTCCTCTTGGCAGCAGCTGGTTCCCTCTCCCCTTTAAACAGCACACATACTCTCCAGTTTGCCCAGTCTCCACCACTCCCTACTGTAGTGTGGGTGTTACTCATCTCCATTACCTTCCCAGCTCCTCTAAGCATTTGGGGCCTATTTTAGAAATTTTATGACTGAAAAGTTAGGTTATAGTTGAATTTGAGTTCCAAGACGAGGTATTTGGTCTTCATTATATAGGAAATGAGCTTCCCAGGAGGCACGGTGGTAAAGAATCCACTTGCCAATGCAGGTAAAGCAAGACTCGGGTTTGATCCTTGGGTCAGGAAGATCCCCTGGAGAAGGAAATGGCAACCCACTCCAGTATTCTTGCCTGGAGAATTCCATGGACAGAGGAGCCTGGCAGGCTATAGACCATGGGGTCGCTAAGAGTCAGATATGAGAGCTATTAATTTCTTAGCAGGGCAGCCAAGGCTTAAAGCAACTCTTTCAAAAATTATTCTT
Source organism: Capricornis sumatraensis (assembly GCF_032405125.1). Classification (NCBI taxonomy): domain Eukaryota; kingdom Metazoa; phylum Chordata; class Mammalia; order Artiodactyla; family Bovidae; genus Capricornis; species Capricornis sumatraensis. Next base: position 217,088,050 of record NC_091069.1, read on the forward strand.
TTATTTGAAGCTGGGAACAAGGGGAAGAGACTAGGGAGGGTGGGGGTGCTGGTGGAGAGGTGACTTCAAACCTCCTTGCCTGGGGAGATGTGAGCTGAGGCCTTTGACTGGACTGAGGTGCTAGGAGCTGGTCTAGGCAGTGAAAGGAGTGGGCCTGGCCTACATGGCTTCTAGGCTTTCATTTAAGAGGAGAGTTAGGAGCCTTGGGCAGTGCAGGAAGCTACAGCTGGACTGGAAATGCAGTGAGGTGAGGCTGATGGCTCAGAACCTGAAGCGATTCCTTGAAGCACAGATATAAAAGGAGGGGCCCTTAAATAGGGACCTATGAGCCAGAAAGGAACCACCAAAGAGGTCAAACTGGTTCTAGTCAGGAGACCACACGAGGGTGGGTGCTACGTGAATGGAAATAGCTAAAGAGACCTAAGAGGCATCTCAAAGGAAGATTCAATAGAACTGATGACTCATAGGAAAGAAGGTCTGAAGGAGGAATGCAAAAAAGGACTCTAAGACTAACTAAATTGGGAGCCAAGGAAATAGTAATGCTAGTAACACACATTGCATAAAAAAGTGAAGAGGAGGAGGAAGAAAAGTTTTAAATGAAATATGAGGCACCATCATGTCTAGTAGGCACTGGAAGGACTGGAATGTATAGAGATCTAGGCTGAAAGTAAACAGTAAGCCATCATCTGCAAAGAGATAAGAGATGAAGATGGAGGAAAGGCAGAGGGAAAGGGAGGGGGGTAAGGGTGAATCTGGGGGTGTATTTACTGAGGGAGCCTGGGAAATTATCAAGAGTGGTGTGAGATGGAAGAGGAGAAACCTTTAGCTCCATGCTGGTCCAGGGCATGGCCAGGTGCTCAGTTAAGTCAAAACCTTCAAGGACCAAAGGAAATGAGAGCCGAGAAACAGCAGCAAATCCAAAGGAAAGTATTTTCTAGAGAGATCTCCACATTCATTCATTTGACAAATATTTGAGAACCTGGCCCTTATCCAGGCCCTGAACCAACTAAGATGGGCAAAACAGAAAGCCACCCTCAGGGGGCTCACATCCTGCTGGTGCAGATGGACAGCACAGACACGTCATCACCAGTACAAAGATCCATGAAGCGGGTCAATAGATAAGACAGTGACAGGGCATCTCCAGGAGGTTGCTCTGAGGAGGTGGCATTCTGATAAAACCATAAAGCAAGGGAGAACATCCAAGGCTGAGGGGACAGCAAGGGCCAGGCTGGAGTCTGGTGCACGTTTGGTGGGTGTGCAAGTGGCAAGGGGGCCAGAGCAGTATCCTTGGAGGGTTGAAAGAATACAGCGACATAGTATTGCTTCACTCTGAAAAGGACTGCTCTGGAAGTCTATCTGTGGCTCAAAGGGCAGGTCCAGGGAGAGTACAAGAGGGCACGGAGGTGGTCAGAAGGTCCCAGCAGTGTGGAAGTGAGAGGCAGTGGTTTGGAGCTGGAGGGTGGAGCCATGTGAGATGGAGATCTGGAAGGAGTTATGGGAGGGGAAGGGCATAGAGGGAGGAGAGAGACTGTTGCATGCTCGTAAAATCATCTACAAGCAGGGCTGTTCAGAAGTTCTGCAGACACAAGGAAGACAGGATACTCTGGCCTGCAGCTGGTTGGGTTTTTTGGTTTTGCAGGTCTCTGTGGAATGTCTATAGGTGTCAGGGGAAGGCGAACTTGGCGATGTGGAAAGTCAGTTCCTTTGGGGAGGAAACTTGATTTTGTGTTTCTTATGTCAGATAGGAAAACGCCGACCTCTCCAGACCTCAACCGTAGGTCTAGAACAGAGAGTGGCTCACCTCAGACTAACCAGAGTTTTCTAAACAACACCTCGTGAAATCTCCTCTGCAGCCCGACTCCAGTTTCCTGGACTCTGGGTACCACTGTGAGGTGGCCCTGTGCCCCATCCTGAGGGCCACCACTCTCCAGTCGTCTCCACATAGGCAGCTTGGTCTGTCTGACTCTCCAGTCTGCAGGCTGGTCGCTAATTCAATGCTCTCAAACCACTGCTTGGATCACATCAGGTTTTTTCTCAAAAACCTTCAATTTAGCAAGTTGAAATAAATGCCGCTTCTGAATGGCCCTAGCCTATATCTGTGCCCCACTGGTCTCCTATTTAGACCAGGATCCAGCCAAAATGTCATTGCTTGTTTTTCTCCAGGTGTGTGTGCACACACACACACACACAGACACACACACACACGGGCTTCCCGGTGGCTCAGTGATAAAAAATCTGCCTGGCAGTGCAGTAGACTAGGGCTCTATCTCTGGGTTGAGAAGATCCCCTGGAGCTGGAAATGACAACCCACTCCAGTATTCTTGCCTGGACAATCCCATGGACAGAGGAGCTCGGCGAGTTATAGTCCATGGGGTTACAAAAGAATTGGACACAACTGAGCGGCTAAACACACATTCACTCACTCACACTCTCACACACACCCCCACACACCACCTTTTCTTACCACCATGCTTTTGCTCCTGTTCTTCCCCCGATATTGATACTCTCCCCATGCTTTTCTGCCTGTAGAAGACCTACTTACCATTCCAGCCCCACCTCTAATACCACACTTTCTCTGTCAAATCTTTTGAAGGTGACCACCCTCAAGATCATTTTACAACTCACACAATTCTTATGGCGCTTGCCAGATCCTTTGTGTTGGGGTTATCTGTGTGCTCGACTCAGCCTCTCCTCTTTCCCCACGTAAGTCTGGTGGCTTAAGGACAAATGATGCCTCTTCTTCATGTTTGTCTCCTCTGAGGTTGGTAGCACAAGGCCTTGAAAACAGTTAATAAATACTGACTTGGTTGCTTTTCAGATGAGACAAACAATAATTCTCAGAGAACTAAGAGTGGGAGGAAGGAGGCTTATGAGCAAACACTCACCAGTGCTGGAATGTGTGGCAGGGGAATGAGGAGGGGTGGCCAATGTGGTGGTTGCAGGCATAGGGGACAGCTAGTCCCAGGTGCCTGCGGTGAAGGAGGCACAGGCCTGGAGTCAGGACCACAAGGGCACCCTCCCACATGTGGCCCTGCTCTCTCGACTAGCCACCCAGGGGTCCCTAGACAGGAGAGAGTCTGGGCACTCTCACTGGAGAAGGCTGGCTCTCCCACTCTAGGCTCCTGCAGTGGGCTAGGACTGTTGCTTAGTTGTTCAGTCCCGTCCAGCTCTCTGCGATGCCATGGGCTGTAGTCTACCAGGCTCCTCTGTCCATGGAATTCTCCAGGCAAGAATACTGGAATGGGTTGCTATTCCCTTCTCCAGGGGAAATTCCCGACCCAGGGATGGAACTTGGGTCTCCCGCTTTGCAGCCAGATTCTTTACTGACTGAGCCACCAGGGAACCCTTCCACTTCTGGCTAAAAAGGCCTCAGTCTTGCAGACCTGTACAGACTCCCCTCTCCTTGTTTATTCTGGTTTTCTGTTTTTCACCTTGAAATTATCCCAAATCTGGGCCTTGCACCTAACCATCAAAATAATTTGGTACAAAAGAAGACCAATCCCCCCAAACAGCTATTTCTGCTTTTAGAGTGGGAAACACCCTCTACTATTAGTACTGAATTCAGTATCTTCCCCACCCCCAACTAGGCTGCAATGCAAAATCAGCCACACACATTTCCTGGGCCCCACCTGTGGAAATCCTGATTCAGTAGGTTGCGGTGGAGGCCCAGAATCAGAATTTTAACACACCTCTGGGGCAGTTCTCACACAGCCCTGGGAATGCTGACCTGACCTCTTCTTGTCACTAACAGCACTTCCTCAACACCTCATAAGGTACCTTATTTTACTTGATCTTCCAAGAACCTGGGGGGCTGTTGTTCTCACAGGCTCAGCCCCAGTTCTCAGAGGAAGGCAAGCTGCTCTGGGACAGGTGAGTGACTTATCTAAGTTCTCACTGTCAATGAACGGATCGAACCTGCACTCGGATTTCTTGAGCCTCAGTCCTGCCATTTTTAACTGAAAAACAAGGGTCCGGCACCCAAGCATGAGGTGGATAGGGCTGGGTAGGAAGGACATTCCAAATCAAAGTCCACATAGTTCTGACCCCTTGTTGCTTGAGGTCACCTGAAAGAAATGAATAGTGTATAAAAAATGCATTAACTTACCACAATGTTCACAATCTTTATCATGACAATTTAACCTTTTATACACATTTTTCACCTTGAAACTGTTCCAATACACAAACTCAGAAAGAATAGAATGATAAGTTCCTATTTACCCCAAATCCAGATTCAACAATCATGATTCTGCCCTAGTTGCTCTTTCAAGCCCCTTTTATTATTTCTCTTTCTTCATTCTCTGCTGAAGTTCTTAAATATTTAAAAAACATATCCCAGACCTCATGTCATTTCTTTCCTTTGTATGCCTGGCTGCATCTCATCAGAACATCCAGGCTTTGTGTTGGGAGTGTGACTTTGCAGACAGAGCCGGCTGGGCCCGCTGTATCAGCAGCACAGGCTTCAGGGAACACCACAGATACACCCGGGTGCTGGCAGGGCGGGCTGAGTCTGGCACCACATGTGGGTTCTCAATCATCCCAGCGAGCAAACACATTCTGGGCTCACTCCAAACCCTCTGACACATTCGAGTGTTGACTTAATCCAGTCTCAGTTTGCCAGTGGCTGCTGAGTGCTACCTTGCCCGCTTCAAGACTGTCAGAACAGGAAACTGGGAAGTAGCCTCAAGACAGCCGTTACTCAACTCCTGTTCACAGGTAGAATTGTAACTAATCCCTTTCCGCAGCGAGAGAGAGGACATCTAATCCTGCTGCCATAAATCTCAGACAATCACACCGAGAGAACTCAGCTGGAGTCTCTAGTGTACATCAGGCAGGGAAGTACAGTCATTATTTTTAGCAACTACTTGTTAAATATTTGCCAGGTCGGTACTGGGGTGCCTACCAGCCACACTAAGATGACAGGTAATCTAAGGCCACCTCTGCAGCAGGCAGGCGGATGTGACAGAGGGCCCTTTTATAGTTCACTTGGTTAGGGCTCTCCGGCTACAAGCCACCAGCTGTTGCCATCAGTACAACACCTATGAAATCAAAAGCGAGAGTCATGAAACGTGGACTGAAACACATCCATCTTAGCTTCAGTCCGGAGGCTCTGTCTCAACCAAAGTCACGTGTGACTTCCCTTCCTGCGCCCAGTCGGCGTCCCTCCCTCCCTGTTCACCCTCAGAAGACATCCTTAGGAAGCTGCCGAGTGTCAGGCCACTCAAATGCCTCACCGTGCATTCTGCTGACGCACCATCCAAGCAGGCAGCGCACAGGAACCACAGCTTTGGGTTGAGTTACCCACACTTCTATTTCTGGGAGACCGCAGCATATATGTGTCCTAAAACGCTTTTGGGAAACCAGGAATAGCCAAGCTTGACACATATTTTTACAAACACCTACTAGTTTCCACTTTTAATTCTAGTCACCGATACTTGAGTGCTTTGTAGCCAGAGGAGGACCTCAGTCCTTGACTCTGCCTCCACCACGCCTATCCAACACCCATTGACTCACTTACTTAAATTCTTCTCTCACAAGATCACGTTTCTGTTTTCATGTGGGTGAACAGGGGCGGAGACAATCAGCTCTATAGTTATTTTTCAGCTCAGAATGGAACGGGTGTCACCTGACACTGAGATGCAGACCCCAAACTGAAATTAAACTGTGGCGTAACTTACGTAAATAAACGTATGTGTCTTTATGATGCTGGAACCATCACTGCTGCAAAATTAGATAATTCAGTTGATTTAGCTGATGGTTTTGTATAAAGGATTATTTGGGGTTACCTCTTAAAAACAGGCAGCACCTGTTAACGTATCTAATCTGAATCAGAGTAGACAATAGGGTGAGAACAAATGAGGTGCCTAGGGCACAAAATTTAAGGGGGCACTCACTCTCAGGGGCAACCACTCTGGGAGTGAGTGCCTCTTTAAAATTCACCCCTGGACTCTTTGCCTCACCGTAGTCTCAGCCACCATGTGGGGACTGGGGCCAGCAAGGAGCAGAAGTTAACTTGTTAAGTTGTAGAGTTTCCCAGTACAAATCTGGGCGATTCCAATTCAAAACACCAGGGTGAGCTTCAGGAATCATTTAAAATAAGTTCTTTTGTGTAATGCTGATATGTAGCTAGAAATGTTTAGAATTAAATAGAAGGCAACAATCCTTTAAATTTAGGTGACAGTCCTTTAAATTTAGCATTAGCTCCAAGTATCAATATTGGATCCAATTCTGAGTTTTCTCCAAGTAGATAGTACTGGGAGATCTGATTCTCTATCAGTTAGGATAGTGTTCTGCTGCAACCACTGTAAAATCCTCCTGTGGCTTAAATAAGTAGTGATTTATATTTCCCATAACTACAAGTATGGAAGTGGGTTACTGCTGGTATTGGTTAGCAATGTACTATAACCAGGAGCAAGATCTATGAGATTCTCTTGGGCATTCCTTGGGTTTGCTTGCCTTGCAGCCCCCCAAATGGCAGCTATAGTGCCAGGGGCCTCCTACCTTCAAGATGGTGAGGAAGGATGAAGAAGACACATACTGCCAGCCTTGTCAGTCCTCCAGCATCAAGAAAGTAAGAGCTTTCCCAGAAGCCACCTCTTCCCAGACCTCTACTAGGTCTCATTGGCCAAAACTGGGTCACATGGCCATATGTTGTGAGGCTGGGAAATTAGGGACCAAGTTCATGGTAACTGGCTTAGACTAGTGTTTGTCAAACTTCAGCAAGCACTGGAGTCACCTGGAGGACTTAAAACACCACTCATCGCATCCCCCGCCCTGTCCCCCATCCCTACCCCGCACCTCGCCTGAGATTCTGATTCAGTCAGCCTGGGTTAGGACTTGAGGATTTTATTAAAGTTCCCAAGTGATACTGGTACTGCTGATCTTAGGGAAATGCTTTGAGAACCACTGACTTGTCACCAACGGCTCCCAACCCTGGTAATGCATTAGAAACACCTGGAGAACATTTTTAAAGGTAAATTAAGGTTCCCTGTCTTCCCTGGTGGCTCAGACGGTAAAGCGTCTGTCTACAATGCGGGAGACCTGGGTTCGATCCCTGGGTCAGGAAGATTCCCTGGAGAAGGCAATGGCAACCCACTCCAGTACTCTTGCCTGGAAAATCCCACGGATGGAGGAGCTTGGTGCAGGCTACTGTCCATGGGGTTGCAAAGAGTCAGGCACGACTGAGCGACTTCACAAGGTTCCCCAGTCCCACCTCTAACTGTTCTAATTTGTTGGCGGGGTCCAGGCATTCCTAATGTCAAAGCTCTACAGATGATTTTAATGGTACTTAGGGATGGAAATCACTGTTCCCTGATTATGACTGCTAATCTGGCGCTGCTATTTGAAGTTCTATTAGCAAGGAGGAAGGAGAGAACAGGCCAGTAGCAGGTTCAGACAGGGGTTCAAAAACTTGTCCACAATTTCAAATCATTTGGAAATCTTTTCAAAATTCCAGAGTTCAGGACATACCCAGACAATTAAATAACAATCTCTAGATGTGGGACACAGGCACCATGAGAACCTCATGTTTGAGAGAAGATTACCATGAAGATGATGACATTTGAAAACAGTGTAACAGATAGGTATGAAGAAAGGTTATTCAGATTGGAAAAGAGAAACCTGAAGATTTACATAATTATAGCTTCCAAGTGTGTGAGAAAATTTCACAAAGGATGCTGTTACCCATCCTGAACTGAAGACCAGCAAGGAGGAAATAGGATTAACCTCATCACAGCCCTTGGCTTCGATGCAAAGAAAAATTTCCTAGCTGCAAATTATTACAATGAAATGTGGTGCAGGGAGAATGGGGTTGTGCAATCTTGTCACTTAAGAGCTGTAAAAATAGTATAGATTCTCATCCGCTTGGAATGTTTCAGTGTCATTTTTTCTGAAGGTGAAGAGGTGGATGAAATGACCTGTCTAGATTTCTTCTTTGAAAATTTTCCATTTTATTCTTCTTCTCCTCCTTTCACATCTCAACTTAGAAGACAGGCCTCCACATTAACAATTCAAAGAAACATAACCTTTGCCCACCTATCGGCTTGAATGGATAAAATGTCTGACAGCTAATAATAGGCTGAGATGCCACTGGCCCAGACTGTTTGGATCTCTAAAATGCTATTTTGAGTTTCTAGATGACAAACATACTGCCAAATAGAGAGGGTCATCTGAATTTGATTTGAATGAGTTCTTGTGTTTGAAATATAAATGCTCAAGGATGATACTCCATCATGTCTGAGCCTTGCCATACATACACACACACACACACACGACCAGAATTGCTATTTTCATGCCACACAGAAATACTATATGTGTTCAAATATAGCTACCATTAAAATATGTTTTCCTCTATATATTAAAATGTCACAGGCTATTGTCGGGAGGACATGCCCTTGCGGGACTGGTAATGGATTCACCTTGATCATGAAAAGCACATTAGTCACTCAGTTGTGTCCAGCTCTTCCACTCCCTGGGCTGTAGCCTGCCAAGACCCTCTGTCCATGGAATTCTCCGGGCAAGAATACTGGAGTGGGTTGCCATTCCCTTTCCAGGGTATCTTTCTGGCTCAGGGATCGAACCTGGGTCTCCTGCATTGCAGGCAGATTCTTTACCACCTGAGCCACCAGGGAAGCCCTGATAATACCTAACTGTGCTACCAGTAATATGTTTCAGTCCAACTGCTGGGGCCTCAATTCAGAGGGAGAAATAGAATGAAACAATTCAACATGCAGTGGATCTTAGGTTAAAGGTCAAAAATTTAGAGTCTTGTTCCCAAACTTTGCTGCATGTTAGAATCACCACAGAGAGCTATTTATGTAGAAGCCAAGCATCACTAGTCTTTGAGATCCCCAGGTGATTCCCATGTGCAGCAAAGTCTGACAAATACTGCCTTAGCCACCTTCATTATGGGGTCTAAATGTCTCATAGAAAGAATTTCTCTTAGGTCTCAGGTCAAGAGTAGAGGTGGAATTAGGACAAATTTTCTCCTTGTTGGGTATGACAGAGATTAATCATCCCAAATATTTACTCTTCCTAGTTCCTCTATAATAAAAGAGTTCTAATAGTTCTCTGACTACACGACCACTCAAAATAAAGCCCCCCTTGTGGCAGAGTGTGGCTTTACATCTAAATTCTGGCCAATTATATTAATATAATTAACTTCCACTTAGTATTCCTGGACAATCCATAAAAGAAATGCATGTATTCCTCTCCTCTTCTACCTTTTTGCCAGCTGGAATGTAAACATAGTAGATGGAGCTCCAGTTGGACAATGACATGACTTTGGGGAAATGGAAGCCACACAAAGCAAAGAAACAAGGTAAATGAAGCCTGGTTCCCAATATGGCAGAGCTTGATACCCACCCTAGACTGACCAGCTATCTCTGAACTTCTTAATGGATAAGAAGAATAAACTTCTCACTTGTTCATGGCACTGTTTCTATTCATTGCTGCTGCTGCTGCTAAGTTGCTTCAGTTGTGTCCGACTCTGTGAGACCCCCATAGACGGCAGCCCACCAGGCTCCCCCGTCCCTGGGATTCTCCAGGCAAGAACACTGGAGTGGGTTGCCATTTCCTTCTCCAATGCGTGAAAGTGAAGTCATTCAGTCGTGTCCGACTCTTAGCAACCTCATGGACTGCAGCCTACCAGGCTCCATCGTCCATGGGATTTTCCAGGCAAGAGCACTGGAGTGGGTTGCCATTGCCTTCTCTGTCTATTCATTGCAGCTACACTCAATTCTAACAGAGTCAGTGATTCCCAAATTTGGGGTTATATCAGAAACACTTGTAAGGCTAATGAAGCATATTGACAATGGTGATTCTATTACCTAAGTTTGAGAACTATTCAGGTATCACTGGGAGGTACAGACAGGAAGTATGAGTGTGCTTTCTCAGTCATGTCTGGACTCTTTGCAACCCCAAAGACTATAGCCCACCAGTGTCCTCTGTCCATGGGATTCTCCAGGCAAGAATCTTGGAGTGGGTTGCCATTTCCTCCTCCAGGGTATCTTCCCAACTCAGGGATCAAACCTGTGACCTGAAGCTCCTTCATTGCAGGCAGATTCTTTACTGCTGACCCACCAGGGAAGCCTTAGAGAGAAGGTACAGTGAAGGTAAAAATTTGAAAAGTAATGAGTGGTTACATTCATTTTGGAGAAGCAAACCTGCAGAATAAAATATTTAGCAGGATAGTGTGATGATTAAATATCTCATTTCAGGGGGTAAATATACCTAGACTTAAATCCTGGACTTGCCACTCACTGGCCGCAAAGTCAAGCCAAGTTAACTTTTCTAAGCCAATGAGCCAGAAATGGTAGCTATTGCTGGTGGTATTGAGAGAATTAAATGAAATAATCTAAGATGGTGCTTAGTATAGTAAATGTCAATTAGTAAAGGTTCATTAAGTGTTGGCTGTGGAAGAAAATGAGAGTTGAATTCATGATCTGACTTTGAGTTACATTTTAATCCCTGACTGTTGGTTCCACTCTCCAATGCGGTAGCTACTAACAACATTTGTCACCACATTTATTAGAGGATGGCTACGATTAAAAAGGACAATAATGGTGTTGCCTTGAATGTGGAAAAATTGAAAGCTGTATACATTGCTAATAGGAATATAAAATGATGCAACCACTTGGGAAAACAGTTTGGTACTTCCTTGAAATGTTAAACACAGACTTATCCCATGACCCAGTAATTCTAGGTATAAACCAAGAGAAAAAAAAAAAAGTCCACACAAACTAGTACAGAAGTATTCACAGTACCATTATTCACAATAGTCAAAAAGTGGAAAAACCCAGATGTCCATCCACTGATGAATGGGCAAATGAAATATTACCTGCAATGGAATATTATTTGGCACTAAACAGGAAGAAAGTACTGCTATATACTAAAGTACAGATGGACTTGAAAACATTATTCTAAGTGAAATCAGCAGTCATGAAACCTCATATACTATATAATTCCATTTACATGAAATACCCAGAATAGACAAATTCATGGAGATAGAAAGTAGGTTAGTGGGTGCTGAGGGCTGGGGGTGGGGGTAATAAGAATGACTGATAATAGGTATGGGGTTTCCTTTGGGGCAACAAAATATTCTCAAATTAGGCAGTGGTGATGGTTACATAAGACTATGATTGTACTAAAGACCACTGGATTGTAACCCTTGAGAAATCTGTATGCAGGTCAGGAAGCAACAGTTAGAAATGGACATGGAACAACAGACTGGTTCCAAATAGGAAAAGGAGTACGTCAAGGCTGTATATTGTCACCCTGCTTATTTAACTTCTATGCAGAGTACATCATGAGAAATGCTGGACTGGAAGAAGCACAAGCTGGAATCAAGATTGCCGGGAAAAAGATTAATAACCTCAGATATGCAGATGACACCACCCTTATGGCAGAAAGTGAAGAGGAACTAAAAAGCCTCTTGATGAAAGTGAAAGAGGAGAGTGAAAGAATTGGCTTAAAGCTCAACATTCAGAAAATGAAAATCATGGAATCTGGTCCCATCACTTCATGGGAAATAGATGGGGAAACAGTGGAAACAGTGTCAGACTTTATTTTGGGGGGCTCCAAAATCACTGCAGATGGTGATTGCAGCCATGAAATTAAAAGATGCTTACTCCTTGGAAGAAAAGTTATGACCAACCTAGATAGCATATTCAAAAGCAGAGACATTACTTTGTCGACTAAGGTCCGTCTAGTCAAGACTATGGTTTTTCCTGTGGTCATGTATGGATGTGAGAGTTGGACTGTGAAGAAAGCTGAGTGCCGAAGAATTGATGCTTTTGAACTGTGGTGTTAGAGAAGACTCTTGAGAGTCCCTTGGACTGCAAGGAGATCCAACCAGTCCATTCTGAAGGAGAATAGCCCTGGGATTTCTTTGAAGGGAATGATGCTGAAGCTGAAGCTCCAGTACTTTGGCCAACTCATGCGAAGAGTTGACTCATTGGAAAAGACTCTGATGCTGGGAGGGATTGGGGGCAGGAGGAGAAGGGGATCACAGAGGATGAGATGACTGGATGGCATCACTGACTCGATGGACATGAGTCTGAGTGAACTCCGGGAGTTGGTGATGGACAGGGAGGCCTGGCATGCTGCGATTCATGGGGTCGCAAAGAGTCGGACATGACTGAGCGACTGAACTGAACTGAACTGAATGGTTGAATATGATGGTACGTGAATAATAATGCTGTTAAGAACAAAGAACACAAGCAAAGGCTCTACACATGGACATCATCAGATGGTCAACACCAAAATCAGATTGATTATATTCTGTGTAGCCAAAGATAGAGAAGCTCTATACAGTTAGCAAAAACAAGACCGGGAGTTGACTGTGGCTCAGATCATGAACTCCTTACTGCCGAATTCAGACTTAAATTGAAGAAAGCAGGGAAAACCACTAGACCATTCAGGTATGACCTAAAACAAATCCCTTATGACTATACAGTGGAAGTAAGAAATAGATTCAAGGGATTAGATCTGATAGATAGAGTGCCTGAAGAACTATGGACAGAGGTTCGTGACATTGTACAGGAAACAGGCATCAAGACTATCCTCAAGAAAAAGAAAGGCAAAAAGCAAAATGGCTGTCTGACAAGGCCTTACAAATAGCTGTGAAAAGAATAGAAGCAAAAAGCAAAGGAGAAAAGGAAAGATATACCCATTTGAATACAGAGTTCCAAAGAATAGCAAGGAGAGATACAAAAGCCTTCCTCAGAGATCAATGCAAAGAAATAAAGGAAAACAACAGAATGGGAAAGACTAGAGATCTCTTCAAGAAAATTAGAGATACCAAGGGAATGTTTCATGCAAAGATGGGGTCGATAAAGGACAGAAATTGTATGGACCTAAAAGAAGAAGAAGATATTAAGAAGAGATGGCAAGAATACACAGAAGAACTATACAAAAAATATCTTCACAACCCAGATAATCCCGATGGTGTGATCACTCACCTAGAGCCAGACATCCTGGAATGTGAAGTCAAATGGGCCTTAGAAAGCATCACTACAAACAAAGCTAGTGGAGGTGATGGAATTCCAGTTGAGCTATTTCAAATCCTGAAAGATGATGCTGTGAAAGTGCTGCACTCAATATGCCAGCAAATCTGGAAAACTCAGCAGTGGCCACAGGACTGGAAAAGGTCAGTTTTCATTCCAATCCCAAAGAAAGGCATTGCCAAAGAATGCTCAAACTACCACACAATTGCACTCATCTCACCTGCTAATAAAGTAATGCTCAAAATTCTCCAAGCCAGGCTTCAGCAAGACATGAACCATGAAATTCCAGATGTTCAAGCTGGTTTTAGAAAAGGCAGAGAACCAGAGATCAAATTGCCAACATCCGCTGGATCATGGAAAAAGCAACAGAGTTCCAGAAAAACATCTATTTCTGCTTTATTGACTATGCCAAAGCCTTTGACTGTGTGGATCACAATAAACTGTGGAAAATTCTGAAAGAGATGGGAATACCAGACCACCTGACCTGCCTCCTGAGAAATCTGTATGCCAGTCAGATAGCAACAGTTAGAACTGGACATGGAATCAGGAAAGGAGTATATCAAGACTGTATATTGTCACCCTGCTTATTTAACTTATATGCAGCATGAGAAATGCTGGGCTGGATGAAGCACAAGCTGGAACCAAGACTTCTGGGAGAAATACCAATAACCTCAGATATGCAGATGACACCACCCTTATGGCAGAAAGTGAAGAAAAACTAAAGAGCCTCTTGATGAAAATGAAAGAGGAGAGTGAAAAAGTTGGCTTAAAGCTCAACATTCAGAAAACGAAGATCATGGCATCTGGTCTCATCACTTCATGGGAAATAGATGGGGAAACAGTGGAAACAGTGACAGAGACTTTATGTTTTGGGACTCCAAAATCACTGCAGATGGTGACTGCAGCCATGAAATTAAAAGATGCTTGTTCCTTGGAAAAAAAGCTGTGACCAACCTAGAAAGCATATTAAAAAGCGGAGACATTACTTTGTCAACAAAGGTCCGTCTAGTCAAAGCTATGGTTTTTCCAGTAGTCATGTATGGATGTGAGAGTTGGACTGTAAAAAAAGCTGAGCGCTTTTGAACAGTGGTGTTGGAGAAGACTCTCAAGAGTCCCTTGGACAGCAAAGAGATCAAACCAGTCCATCCTAAAGGAAATCATTCCTGAATATTCATTGGAAGGACTGATGCTGAAACTGAAACTCCAATACTTTGGCCACCTAGTGCAAAGAACTGACTCACTGGAAAAGATCCTGATGCTGGGAAAGATTGAAGGAAGGAGAAGGGGACAACAAAGGATGATATGGTTTGATGGCATCACTGACTCAATGAACATGAGTTTGAGTAAACTGCAGGAGTTGTTGATGGACAGTAAGGCCCGGCGTGCTGTAGTCATGGGGTTGTGAAGAGTTGGACATAACTAAGCAACTGAAGCAAACTGAACAGAACTGAACTAAGAACAAACCGTAACATGCCCCCCTCCCAAATATTTTTTAAAACTATCTTTGTTGGAAGATAGGGAAATTCGTCAAGACACACATGTATAATGGAAAGAACTTTGGCCAAGTGTCAAGATCTAGATGTTAGATCTGCAGTTTAGCAACAGCAAGGCTTAGGGCAAGTCTCTTAACTTCTGTCTTCATTTATTACAGGATGAGGGTTCCATCTCTAATATTTGCTGGCAATGATATCTTTCCTGTTGACCTGATAGACCAGCTGTTGCATCAGTTTCTCAAGGGGCTTCATGATCCAATCCACAGGTGAGCTGCTGCTACTGGCTTCAGCCCTGAATTCTCTTTAAGGGAAAAAATCTGATGAAATACCTGCAGGGGAGTCAGAGTTTGGCAGGCCAGTGAAACATCCCTTCGTCAGTAGGAATTGCTTAGTGTGTTCTCTGCAATTCCTTCGCAGGAGGAATCCCACAAAGAGAGAGAGGATTGAGTTCTCAGGTTTGTTTTGTTTAATTTTTATTTTATATTGGGGTATGGGCTTCCCAGGTGGCACTAGTGGTAAAGAATCCACCTGCCAATGCAGAAGATGCAAGAGTTGTTTACAGTGTTGTGACTCCATTTTGATGGAAGAATTTGGTTCAGGTTATGCAGACCAAGGCAGGTATAAGGGAGAGAAAGTATTCATCAAGTTATTTCTGCTCAAATTATTCCTCCTTATACTATATCAAGAACAAAACAAACAAAACAAGAAATCTTGCCAATTATAGACTCATCTCAAAAATAATAATGTAAGTACTGGGACTTCCCTGGCAGATCAGTGATTAAGACTCCATATTCCCACTGCAGGGGGCTTGGGTTTGAGCCCTGGTTGGGGAACTAATATCCCACAGGCTGTGTGCCTGTGGCCAAGAAAAAAAAAAGAATAATATAAAAATATAAGGGGAAGGGACATTTATTCCAATCATCTCATCTCACACGTGGAGATCAATTACTGGGGAGGTTAAATGACTTGCTCATGGTCCCGTTAGCTGTAGCCTGGGACTAGAACTCTTAACTGTAAACTCCAATTCTGACGCCTTTTTTCTTCGACCTAATATAATACATCTTCTTAGCTGAATTTCACAGAGTGGGAGAGGAAAATTGAGCCTCACACACATCTTAGTTTTATTTAATTAAACAATAAGGGCAATTAAATTACAAGGGACTGTTGAAGGAATTAAATCTCAACTTTTATCTGAATTACCTCAATCAAATTTGAGGCCAGAGCTTCCAGACTTTGTTGTTGAAAAGTTAGCATGCATCTTGCCTCAAAATTTGGTCCTCTTCCCTCTCTAGGCTCACTTTGTTGGTGGTGTTATGCTGCTTCACTACTTTAAATATTCTTCTCTCTTCTTCACAGCCTATCACAACTCCACCAGGAAATCCTCTTGACTTGCCCGTCAAAGTATATCGAAGTATATTGACTTCAAAGTTAACTTCTTTGACATCACTGTTGCCATATTGGTCCAAGCCACCATCATCTTTCTCCCCTGGATTTCTGCCATGGATTCTCAACCATTCACTTGCCTCTGCTCCACGTACTGGGTGAAACAATGCTTCGCAGGGTAAATCGGGTCATGTCACAACTCTGCTCAATGCCCCCAATGCCTTCTCACGAAAGCCAAAGTCCTTACTGCTGCTGCTGCTGCTAAGTCGCTTCAGTCGTGTCCAATTCTGTGCGACCCCACAGACGGCAGCCCACCAGGCTCCGCCGTCCCTGGGATTCTCCAGGCAAGAACACTGGAGTGGGTTGCCATTTCCTTCTCCAATGCATGAAAGTGAAAAGTGAAAGTGAAGTCGCTCAGTCATGTCCAACTCTTAGTGACCCCATGGACTGCAGCCTACCAGGCTCCTCTGTCCATGGGATTTTACAGGTAAGAATACTGGAGTGGGGTGCCATTACCTTCTCCGAAAGTCCTTACAGTGGCCACCAAAGCCCTACATGATCTATCCGCCTCCTCCCACCTCTTTGGCTTATTCCGCTCTTGCTGCAGGGGTCTCCTTGCTATTCCTGGAGAAGGCAGGTGGACTCACCTCACAGGCTTTGGTCTGTTTCTTCTCCTGGAAAGACTGTTCTGCAAGATAAATACTGAAATGCATACAACTTTGTGACCTTTGTTTAAAAATTACAAATAAAAATTAGATCCAAGTTCTTGAAGGGGCAGCCCTGCAATTAGGCATCTGAAATTTCAGCTTCACAGTAAATCCATTTTTTTCTCCGATGTCTGCTTGACTGACTCACTCCTCTCCTTCAAAATTTTGTTCTAATCTTACTTTCTCACTGAGGCTGGCCACGACTTCACTGTGATGTATTCCTCCACTGTCAACTTCTTTTTCCCCACAGCATTTACTATTGTTCAATATACTATATAATTAACTTATTTATTATACTTATTGCTGCCCCCCACCTCAATAGAATGTAAGTTTCAGGACCCCCAGCCCCTAGAACAGTCTTGGCATAGAGTAAGTACAGAAAAAATAAATTTCTGTTTCTCTAATGCTATTTTAAAAGCTACTGAAACTCCTAGACCTGGCATATTCTAGGTACTCAGTCATCATATTGAAGAATAATTTTAAAAAGCTGTCATTAAATAAAAAAAGCTATCATTGGATAAACAACAAGGTCCTACCGCATAGCACAAGGAACTTGATTCAATATCCTGTGATAAGCCATAATGAAAAAAAATATTTAAAAATAATGTATATATGTAATAACTAAATCATTTTGCTATACAGCAGAAATGAACACATTTTAAGTCAACTCTACTTTAATTTTTTTTTTTTAATTTCTTCATTTGACTGGACCAGGTCTTAGTTGCAGCATGTGGGATCTAGTTCCCTGACCAGGGATTGAACTTGGGGCCCCTGAATTGGGAGCCTGGAGTCTTAGCCACTGGACCACCAGGAAAGTCCCTACTTTAATTTTTTTAAAAAGCAACAATAACAACAAAAGAGTATCATTGCTTCTATTCATCCAGTACCTAGCATGTGCCAATCTTTTTTTTTTACATTCTCCTAATAGCCTTACTATTATTATTGCATTTTACAGATGGGAGAACCAAGTTTAAATACATTGCCCAGGGTCACACAACTCAGAAATAACCAACTGGAATTAAACCCAGGTCTTATTCCAAAGCCTGTGAATTTTCCCTTTTGCTGGTAACAAGTGACATTAATAATTCAGTTCCTTTCTGGCATGGCTGAACAAGGCAATAGAAAAACTGCCTGAGTTTGAGATTAATGCACAACTCCAGTGAGTACTTGCTTTGAGATCCTGGTTAAGTCTTCTTAACCTCTGAGTTTCAGTTTTCTCCTCTGTAAAATGGGTCTCACAAAGCCTACTTTGAAGGATAGTTAAGAGAAGTAAAGGCTTGTATTGAGGCTTTAATCAGCATTAGTAAATATTCCCCTCAAAGGATTTGAAAGAGTTTATAATTAAACAGACATTCATAACAGCCTTTGGAGGAGCGTGCGAGCCAGTTGCCATGGGGAAGTCAGTGGCAGGGCCTTTCCAGAGCCCAGCACACAGGGCTGGGCTGAGAGAGCACTGCAGGAGTGGGGCAGGGAACCCCAGCATTGCAAACCACAAGGCAATGAAAGAGCCTCTTTTCTGAAGTTACATTTTGTGCTTGCCTCCTACAAGCTGGCTTGCTCACATCTTTCCGTAAGACCCTGGAGTAGGTCTTTTTTTAACACTTCAGTGAACAAGTGTCACAGGATGTCTGAAGTTTCCTGGAATTGAGTCATCCCGTACAATTTCAATATTTGAAGTGCTAAATGAAAGAAAAGCTCCAAACTCTTGTTATATTTCTGCCAAGCTGCTTTGGGAATAATGGGTGAGGAGAGCCAGTCTGGCAGTGTGAGGTGTGGGGGAGGCTGAGCCAAAGGCTGGGAGGGCCCCTAGGTGAGGAGGAGCTGGCTAGTATCCCCGAGACTCCAGCTAATTAACTCAGCTGAGAGCCCCGGGCTTGCCTCATGCACCCCAGAGGGGCCCACATCTTACACGGACTCTGGCATAGGGCAGCACTGATTTACATTACTTATTTTCTTCTAGAGATGTTTTAAATATTCCTTAAATTAACAATTTGATCTTATGAAAGATAAATTCGCATCTGTAAAATATTATAAAAGAGAAATTGAAAAACCTACAACCCTAATGTGGCAACAACTGAAAAATATGTATTTTATAAAGAATGGGTCCATGTACCTAATATATGTCACATTCTTGATTTTCTAACTCGTAAGGCAGGGTTCTGATATTGAGGAAGGTGGGGCAATAGGATAAAGTCTGGCTATGAGTAATCGAGTCCTAAAAAATAAGATTTGATTCAGGTCATACGTGAATGGTCTAGTGGTTTTCCCTACTTTCTTCAATTTAAGTCTGAATTTGGCAATAAGGAGTTCATGATCTGAGCCACAGTCAGCTCCTGGTCTTGTTTTTGTTGACTGTATAGAGCTTCTCCATCTTTGGCTGCAAAGAATATAATCAATCTGATTTCAGTGTTGACCATCTGGTGATGTCCATGTGTAAAGTCTTCTCTTGTGTTGTTGGAAGAGGGTGTTTGCTATGACCAGTGCATTTTCTTGGCAAAACTTTATTGGCCTTACAAATAGCTGTGAAAAGAAGAGAAGTGAAAAGCAAAGGAGAAAAGGAAAGATATAAGCTTCTGAATGCAGAGTTCCAAAGAATAGCAAGGAGAGATAAGAAAGCCTTCCTCAGAGATCAATGCAAAGAAACAGAGGAAAACAACAGAATGGGAAAGACTAGAGATCTCTTCAAGAAAATTAGAGAAACCAAGGGAACATTTCATGCAAAGATGGGCTTGATAAAGGACAGAAATGGTCTGGACCTAACAGAAGCAGAAGATATTAAGAAGAGGTGGCAAGAATATACAGAAGAACTATACAAAAAAGATCTTCATGACCCAGATAATCACGATGGTGCGATCACTCACCTAGAGCCAGACATCCTGGAATGTGAAGTCAAGTGGGCCTTAGAAAGCATCACTACAAACAAAGCTAGTGGAGGTGATGGAATTCCAGTTGAGCTATTTCAAATCCTGAAAGATGATGCTGTGAAAGTGCTGCACTCAATATGCCAGCAAATCCGGGAAACTCAGCAGTGGCCACAGGACTGGAAAAGGTCAGTTTTCATTCCAATCCCAAAGAAAGACAATGCCAAAGAATGCTCAAACTACCGCACAATTGTACTCATCTCACCCGCTAATAAAGTAATGCTCAAAATTCTCCAAGCCAGGCTTCAGCAATACATGAACCGTGAAATTCCAGATGTTCAAGCTGGTTTTAGAAAAGGCAGAGGAACCAGAGATTAAATTGCCAACATCCGCTGGATCATGGAAAAAGCAACAGAGTTCCAGAAAAACATCTATTTCTGCTTTATTGACTATGCCAAAGCCTTTGACTGTGTGGATCACAATAAACTGTGGAAAATTCTGAGAGAGATGGGAATACCAGACCACCTGACCTGCCTCTTGAGAAATCTGTATGCAGGTCAGGAAGCAACAGTTAGAACTGGACATGGAACAACAGACGTATTCCTTTCCAAATAGGAAAAGGAGTAAGTCAAGGCTGTATATTGTCACCCTGCTTATTTAACTTATATGCAGAGTACATCATGAGAAACGCTGGACTGGAAGAAACACAAGCTGGAATCAAGATTGCCGGGAGAAATATCAATAACCTCAGATATGCAGATGACACTACCCTTATGGCAGAAAGTGAAGAGAAACTGAAGAGCCTCTTGATGAAAGCGAAACAGGAGAGTGAAAAAGTTGGCTTAAAGCTCAACATTCAGAAAACAAAGATCATGGCATCTGGTCCCATCACTTCATGGGAAATAGATGGGGAAACAGTGGAAACAGTGTCAGACTTTATTTTGGGGGGCTCCAAAATCACTGCAGATGGTGATTGCAGCCATGAAATTAAAAGACGCTTACTCCTTGGAAGAAAAGTTATGACCAACCTAGATAGCATATTCAAAAGCAGAGACATTACTTTGCCAACAAAGTCTATGTAGTCAAGGTTATGGTTTTTCCTGTGGTCATGTATGGATGTGAGAGTTGGACTGTGAAGAAGGCTGAGCGCCAAAGAATTGATGCTTTTGAACTGTGGTGTTAGAGAAGACTCTTGAGAGTCCCTTGGACTGCAAGGAGATCCAACCAGTCCATCTTGAAGGAGATCAGCCCTGGGATTTCTTTGGACGGAATGATGCTAAAGCTGAAACTCCAGTACTTTGGCCACCTCATGCAAAGAGTTGACTCACTGGAAAAGACTCTGATGCTGGGAGGGATTGGGGGCAGGAGGAGAAGGGGACGACAGAGGATGAGATGGCTGGATGGCATCACGAACCTGATGGATGTGAGTCTGAGTGAACTCCGGGAGTTGTTGATGGACAGGTAGGCCTGGCGTGCTGCGATTCATGGGGTCGCAAAGAGTCGGACACGACTGAGCAACTGAACTGAACTGAACTGAACTGAACTGAACTGAAAAGAGCTTAAACAAGATAGAAACTTACTTTCTTTGCATTTAAAATAAATCTAGGACTTCCCTGGTGGTCCAGTCTTTAAGAATCTGCTTACCAGTGCAGGGAACTCATGATCTAGTCCAGGAAGATCCCACGTACCACAGTGAGAAAACCACGAAGCCCACTTGCTGCAACTAGAGAAAGCCTGCACAAGCAATGAAGACACCACACAGCTACAAGGAAATAAATAAATAAATAATTTTTTAAAGAAATTAAAGAAATCTATAGAAAGTCACTCTAGGAGTTGTATGTTGTTTTGTGGTCACCAGGGACCAGAACTCCTTCCAACTTAGTATGTCTGTCATTCTTGTATTGTGTTACTCGATGGCTGCTGGAGCTCCTTATTTGAAGCAATAGAAAGGGAAACTGAAGGGTCTACCGATACTTTCTACAGTTGCACCTTTTTTCTGCTCCCATCTGATTGGCCAGAACTTAGTTACATGGTCACACCCAGCTGCAAGGGAAGCTGACAAATGTAATCTGTTAGCTGGATGTAAGGTGACCCAGTGGTAGAGACTCTGCCTGCCAATGCAGGAGATGCAAGAGACACTTGGATCCCTGAGTCAGGAAGATCCCCTGGAGTAGGAATTGGCAACCTACTCCGGTATTCTTGCCTGGAAAATTCCCTGGACAGAGGAACCTGGTGGGCTACAGTTCACGGGGTCGCGAAAGAGTCAGACATGACTGAGTGCACTCATGCATGCGTGGTGACCAGAGAAAAAGTAAGTTTTGTTATAAGGAAGAGGGGAACAATATTGAGAGGCTATCTGCAATCTTCTTCCACTTCCTTTCTAACTCTAAGTTGTGGTGAATAACTGAATACTTCTGGTGTTTGAATATTAGGTAAGGATGGCTACATAAATTATCACATTTAACCCTCATATAGTTAATAAAAATGCCACAGGATGGGAGTCAACAGACATTTAAAATTAAGAAACAAAGTAGGGCACAATAACAATACAAGATATAGGTTTGAATTCTGATTCTTTTTCAACTGAGTAATCTCAGCTGACCTACAGTGGTAGTGAGTAAAACCCCAGAAAAGTATGTAAAATTTTTAAAACCCTTAGCTAGTGATATTTTTGTGTGAATTGTTTAGTAGCAAGTTTTTTTTTAAAAAAAATCCTTGGGCTGTTTTATATATATGATTTTTTAAAAGATATTTGATATGCTTAGGAGAAGGTGATGATTCAATTTTAAGTCTGACCTATTAATGAATTGTTTAAACTCTCAAAAAGATTTTGTTTGTGAGATTTATAAGTCTGTACTGTGAAATATTTGAGGTGTTGGAGAGAATAAAATGTAGCAAAGTCATATTTGAAGTGTCTAAAGGAATCTGGCTAATCATGTAGGACGTATCGTCCATTTAAGAAATTTTCATTTATTAAATTTATGAATGAATTATATGAATAATTTCTTGTGTGTCTTTTCAGAAACATTCCATACTGGTGTTGGAGAAGACTCTTGAGAGTCCCAAAGACTGCAAGGAGATCCAACCAGTACATTCTAAAGGAGATCAGCCCTGGGTGTTCTTTGGAAAGAATGATGCTAAAGCTGAAACTCCAGTACTTTGGCCACCTCATGCGAAGAGTTGACTCATTGGAAAAGACTCTGATGCTGGGAGGGATTGGGGGCAGGAGGAGAAGGGGACCACAGAGGATGAGATGGGTGGATGGCATCACTGACTTAATGGACGTGAGTTTGAGTGAACTCTGGGAGTTGTTGATGGACAGGGAGGCCTGGCGTGCTGCAATTCATGGGGTCGCAAAGAGTCGGACACGACTGAGCGACTGGACTGAACTGAACTGAACTGAACTCATTCATAACCATGTGTGCATACTTCCCAGTTTAAACTCTTCACTGTATACTCTCATATTATTTGAGTATTTTTTATCAAGTGAGTATATTACTTTTTCAAAAACAGAGTTTTTCCCCGATTATTATTAGGTAGGAAAGGAGTTTTTAAATTCTGCTTTTGGTTCACAAGACTGTTATGGAGATTCTCTTAGCACATGTGGAATCACAATTCTCTAAACTGCTCGCTGGCAGAAAAACAGGTGCTGTGATGGACAAGACTGTGCGTTCAAGATAGTTTATCTGTGGTTATTTGTCTTGCTCTCTCTGGAACCCAGCTCTCAGCACACAACTGAGGCAGTAATGGAGGCTCGGATACCTCTGGTTGGCTTCAGGATTCCAGAGCTTTCTGAGGCGAGTTCCTCAGTATTGTGTTGTAACCACAGACGTACAATAACCTTGGAAATCATGAAGCCCTGTAACTAGGCTTGAAGACTAGGGAGCAGACAAATCCCTGTTGAAGAATTAGTGGGAAAATTCTTTCAGTGATTAAGAAAGTTCAAGAAAATGACTGTCATGAGAGAATCTTGTAAGAATTGTTGCCTGGATACTAGCAATAACCAGTAAAGCCAGTGTTTTCCACACTGTGGACAGTGTACTACCTTGATCACTTTGGGTTATATTCAAGTACAACTCTGCTATTATTTACTTATTTGTCTTACAATAAGTTAATTTTTATTTATATTTAAATTAAATGTATTAAGCTATTGTCCACAAAGTAGCTAAAGTGTTATTTTTTTAATGTCAGTCAGATCACATCACCTCTCTGCTCAAAATCTTCCAATAGCCTTGATTGCTTTACAGCATTCGTTGTCTATAGGGATCTATGCATCTTGTGCCTCCCAGTACCCTCTCGTCTCATCTTCATGTTCCATCCCAGCACTTAGCTTCACCCACAGTGGCCTCCTTGCTTCTTCCTCAAGACATCAAGCTCATTTCCGACACACAGTCTTCACACTTCAAGGTGGCTCTGCCTGGAATGCTCCTCTAGATATCTCCCTGTTTCACAACGTTGATACATTCTGGTCACAAACAGTTCTTTCTCAGAAATGGTGATCGCCAAATGGCACTTGCTTGTCATTATATGACCTTTACCCTGCTTTATTTTCCTTCTTAGCATTTATTATCACCAAAAATATTATACAAAAATACAATTGTTCATTTATTTATCACCCATCTCCCCTGACTAGAATGTAAGCACCAAGAAATCAAGGGTCTTAACTGTTTAGTCCGCTATTGAATTCCCAGAACCTACAATGGGGCCTAAAACAGAACAAGGGCTTAGTAGGCAATCGTTGAATGGATGGACGGGTAGAAAAATGGAAGTTTGATATCTGAGGAAAGTGAAGTTGCTCAGCTGTGTCCGACTCTTTGAGACCCCATGGACTGTAGCCTATCAGGCTCCTCTGTTCATGGGATTTTCCAGGCAAGAGTGCTGGAATGGATTGCCATTTCCTTGCAGAACCTATCAAGGAGGATTTACAAATAAATGGATGAATGGATTAGTCAATAGAGGTTATAGAGAAATCTGACCAGTCTTTTTTTAAGTGAATATAGATACTTGTCACTATCATACAACTAAATATGGATTTAAAATATGGATCATTTAGAGAAAATATACTTTTTAAAATCTCTAAAAATATAGTTGAATTTTCTTCTGATTTCTCATTGGGAAAGAACTTTATAATCTAAAAACCAGTAGAAGAATAATAAATGAAAAGGTCACTATATGTGAATTCAAAACTTAATTTCTTTAGGACATATATTGCATTAAGCATTATTTATTTGTTTTTACATTCATTTCTCATGGAAATGCAAATTAAAATCACAATAACATACAACTACAGATCTATTACAATGACTAAAAAGCGATACTCCAAAACAAAACAAAATCCCCAAAGCAGGGAATTCCCTGGTGATCCAGTGGCTAGGACATTATGCTCTGACTGCCAAGGGCCTGGGTTCAATCTCTGCTTCAGGGAACTAAGATTCTGTAAGCTATGTGGCACAGCAAAAAAACAAAAACTACAAACAAAACTGGCAATACTGAGGACAAATGAAGATATGGAGCAAAGGAAATTTTCCTGCAATCTTGATAGGAATACAAAATAGCACAGCCATTCTGGAAAACAGTTTGGGGGTTTTCTTATAAAGTTAAACATTCACTCACCCTATAGCCTGGTGATCCCACTTTGAAGTATTTACCCGAGAGAAATGAAAATTTGTGTTCAAACACTTACAAGTGAATGTTTATAGTGGCTCTACTTGTTATTGACAAAATCTGGAAATAATGCAAATGTCCTTCAACTAGTATTTGGAGAAACAAAACATGGAATTCCATACATGTTGCTCAGCAGTAAAAAAGGAACAAACAACTGACACACACAATAACATGGATGCATATCTCAAATGCCTTATATTAACTGAAAGAAGCCAGACTAAAAGGCTGTTCAGTTTAATTCCGTTACTCAGTCGTGTCCAACTCTTTGAGACCCCATGGACTGCAGCACACTAGGCTTCCCTGTCCATCACCACCTCCTGAAGCTTGCTCAAACTCATGTCCATCGAATTGGAGATACCATCCAACCATCTCATCCTCTGTCGTCCCCTTCTCCTTCTGCCTTCAGTCTTTCCCAGAATCAGGGTCTTTTCCAATGAGTCAGTTCTTTGCATCATTGGTCAAAGTACTGGAGCTTCAGTTTTAGCATCAGTCCTTCCAATGAATATTCAGGACTGATTTCCTTTAGGATTGACTGGTTTCATCTCCTTGCAATTCAAGGGACTCTCAAGAGTCTTCTTCAACACCACAGTTCAAAAGCATCAGTTCTTCAGTGCTCAACTTTCTTTACGGTCCAACTCTCACATCCATACATGACTACTGGAAAAAGCATAGCTTTGACTAGACAGACCTTTGTTGGCAAAGTAATGACTCTGCTTTTGAATATGCTGTCTAGGCTGGTCAGAGCTTTTCTTCCAAGGAACAAGTGTCTTTTAATTTCATGGCTGCAGTCTCCATCTGCAGGGATTTTGGAGCCCAAGAAAATAAAGTCTGTCACTGCTTCCATTGTTTCCCCATCTGTTTGCCATGAAGTAATGGGACCAGATGCCATGGTATTAGTGTTTTGAATGTTAAGTTTTAAGCCAGCCTTTTCACTCTCCTCTTTTACTTTCATCAAGAGGCTCTTCAATTCCTCTTCACTTTCTGCCATAAGGGTAGTGTCATCTGCATATCTGAGGTTATTGATATTTGTCCTGTCAATCTTGATTCCAGCTTGTGCTTCATCCAGCCAGGCATTTTGCATGATGTACTCTGCATAGAAGTTAAATAAGCAGGGTAACAGTATACAGCCTTGACGTATTCCTTTCCCAATTTGGAACCAGTCTGTTGTTTCATGTCCGGTTCTAACTGGTATATTCTGTATGATTTCTTTATACAACATTCTGGAAAAGGCAAAACTATAGAGACAGAAAACATGAGTGGTTGCCATGGGTTAGAGGCTGGAGAAGTGTGGAGATGGGTTCACTACAAAAGGACATGGGGATTGCAGGGAAGGAATGGAGAAGCAGATGTAGACAATGGGCTTGTGGACACAGCAGGGGAAGGAGAGGGTGGGAAGAACTGAAAAGGAGCATTGACATATATTCACTGTCATGTGTGAAACAGCTAGCTAGTGAGAAGCTGCTATGCAACACATGGAGCCCAGCCTGGCCGTCTGTGAGGACCCAGAGTGATGGGAAGGAGGGGTAGGGGAGGCTCAAGAGGAAAAGGATATACAGATAATTATGACTGATTCGCATTTTTGTACCGCAGAGACCAACACAACACTGTAAAGCAATTTTCCTCCAATTAAAAATTTTTTAAAAAATTTAAAAAAATGGTGGGGACATTTTTTGGAGGTGATAGAAATATTCTATAAACTGAGTGTGCTTCTGGTTACCCAACCTCATGTGTTTGTAAAAATTCATAAAAGTTTACACTAACAAGGGGGAACTTTACAATATGTAAAGTATACCATAATAAACCTGATATTTTTTTTTAAAGGAAACATAGAATGTAAGCAAACTGGAAAATGCTTTTTAAAAAGTGTTACAAGAGCTTCCCTGGTGGCTCAGTGGTAAAGAATCCGCCCGCTAATGCAGGAGACCCAGGTTCGATCCCTGGTCTGGGAGAACCCCACATACCAAGGAGTCTGGCCCATTCGCCAGACTACTGAGCCTGGGCCCTAGAGACTGGAGTCACAGCTACCGAGCCCACGTGCTGCAACTACTGAAGTGTCTGCACCCCAGAGCTCATGCTTTAAACAAGAGAAGCCACTGCGATGAGAAGCCCATGCACCGCAGCTACAGAAGCCCGCAAAGCAAAGACCCAGCACAATAAAAATAAATAAATAAAAAAATTTTAAGTATGAAAAAGTAAGTATATTGTTAATAAAATTGATGAGAAACACTAGTTGCTAAATAACAAAAGAAAAAAAATGTCCATTCTAACTAGTAATGCACTAATTGAAATTAAGGCACATTGAAATACCATTTCCCACATTTATTCTCTTCCTCCATTGCTTTTTTTAAAGTTTAATACAGAATGTGGGCAACGGTGTGGAGGGATACATATGCTCACACAATTCTGGTGAGAGTGTAAATTGATTCAAATCTTCTTGGGAAGTAGTCTGGCAGATCAACATCAAGAGATTAAGAAGTGTTCACAATTTTCATTACAGTAATTTTACTTCTGAGAATCTGCCCTAAGGAAATAAACCAAGGTGTGAGAATATTTTTATGTATAAAGATGATTGGGACAAATTATTTACAGCAGCAAAAAGTTTGGAAAAATTTAAGTGTCTACATTAATATAATGGTCAAAAAATTGTATAAAAATTATATATTTATTTATTCACATGAAGAAATAGAATAAGGTAGCCATTGAAAATGATGTTTAAGAAGAATTAATAACAGAAAAAGTACTTTTGAAATAATGTAAAGAATGTAGAATAGGGCTTCCCTAGTGGCACAGTGAATGGGAATCTGCCTGCCAGTACAGGAAGATCCCACATGCTGTGGAGCAAATAAGCCCCTGCACTCCAACTTCTGAGCCTGTTCTCTAGAGCCCAGGAGCTGCAACTACTGAAATCCACACACCCTAGAGCCTGTGCTCCACAAGAGAAGCCACTGCAAAGAGAAGCCTGTGTACCTCAAGAAACAGTAGCCCTTTCTTGCTGCAGCTGGAGAAAAGCTCATGCAGCAAAAAAGACCCAGTCCAGCCAAAAATAAATAAATAAATAAAACTATTTTTTTAAGACATAAAGAATTTTTCAAAAAAAGAATGTAGAATAGCATAAAAAGTATAATCTTAATTGTGTAAAAGTATAACATATTAAAAAGCAGAGACATTACTTTGCCAACAAAGGTCCATCTAGTCAAGGCTATGGTTTTTCCAGTGGTCATGTATGGATGTGAGAGTTGGACTGTGAAGAAGGCTGAGAGCCGAAGAATTGATGCTTTTGAACTGTGGTGTTGGAGAAGACTCTTGAGAGTCCCCTGGACTGCAAGGAGATCCAACCAGTACATTCTAAAGGAGATCAGTCCTGGGATTTCTTTGGAGGGAATGATGCTGAAGCTGAAGCTCCAGTACTTTGGCCAACTCATGTGAAGAGTTGACTCATTGGAAAAGACTCTGATGCTGGGAGGGATTGAGGGCAGGAGGAGAAGGGGACGACAGAGGATGAGATGACTGGATGGCATCACTGACTCGATGGACATGAGTTTGAGTAAACTCCGGGAGTTGGTGATGGACAGGGAGGCCTGGTGTGCTGCGATTCATGAGGTCGCAGAGTCAGACACGACTGAGAGACTGAAGTGAACTGATCCATACATAATAGAGTTAGCAAAAGTTAATTTGCTAACATGTTGATCTTAGTTATCTGGAGTAGCTGGTTTTATTTTCCTTCTTACTGGCTTCTGATATTTGTTTAAAATACCCAAAAAATGTTTTTGTGAAGAAACATTCTAAGGTTAAGTGGACTCAGCAGACATCCCAAACTTGGATTCCAGATGACTGGTGTCACTGTTTCACAGAAGCTTGAAAATCTACTATATTTGTAGGTTTTGCTTCTAAAAACCATAAACCATAACATTCCGAAATAAAATACAATAATATTTGGGCTATATTAGAAGTTTTCTTAGAAATTAAATTATGGCCCATTTACACTTCTGCAGTTGGGTTTCAAATTTTTATTTTATTTTTGGTTGCACCTTGATGCTTGTAGGATCTTTGTTCCCTGACTAGGGATTGAACTCAGTCCCTGGGCAGTGAGAGCTTGGTGTCCTAAACATTGGACTGCTGGGGAATTCCCAGAGTTCAAAATTTTGAATGTGAGATTTAAAACTCTCTAAGCTTTGACTGTCCGAATATGGTAGCCGCTAGTCACACATGGCACTTGAACTGTGGCCAGAATTAACTGGGAGGTTCTGAAAGTGTAAAATACATAGCACATTTTGAAGACTTTAGATGAAAAGAAGAATATGAAATATATTGTTAATAATTTTTTATATTGATACACATTGAAATGCCACATTGTATATATAGGTTAAATGAAACGTACTATTAAAATTAATTTTACCTGTTTCATTTTACTTTTTCAATGTGGTTACCAGAAAATGTTAACTATATAGCTTGAATTACATTTCTATTGGGAAGAGCAGTTTTAAAATCTGTTCTCAGTCTAGCCTTTGAATCTCATTTCCTCGCCTATGTTTGCACAGGAATAAACAATGTAGACCCCTCTTTCTTTCCCATAAGGTAAACTGCTATTTTATTGGGCACTTTTTGCTGCTGTTTACTCAGGCTTCAGTGACTTTCTTCATTTTAATTCACATCTAAATCCTGTTCATCCTTAGGCACAACTTAAATGTTGCCATATTAATGAGGCTTTCTGCATTAAATTGGGATCCTATTCAGCTGTAAACAATGGAATCCAGCTAGATACCTCTATCAGCTAGGTGTTTTTCTTTCTTCTGTATCCAGAGGTTGGCCATCCAGGATTGATTGGTGCAGTAGCTCCATGATACCACCAACCTATAGGAGCCTTCTGCTTTTCATTCTACCATAACCTTGGCATAGGGCTTTTCTATTCATGATCACTTTATAGTCACAAGATGGCTGCTCCACCTCCAGCCATAAATCTGCATTCCAGGTAGGAAGAAATGTAACAAGGAAAAGTAACAAGAAGGAGGGAGGCATCTATAATAGGAAAGTAGACTTTTCAAAACATCTTCAGTAGACTTTGACTTGTTTCTCATTGGCCTTGTGTTGTGTCAAACAAAACCCCAGTCTGCAAGAGAGCAAGGAATTTTAGTTCTTTTGATTTTTGCTGTCATTGCTGCTCTTGCTGTTGGCTTTAGTTTTGATTTTTTTCTTTCTTTCTTTTCTTTTCTTTTTTTTTTTTGGCTGTACAGATTGCTACAAGGACATATCAGTAGAGAAAAGGCAATTCTAGTAGTGCCTGCCCACATCTTTGATTTTAGTGGTCAAAATTTATTTCCCTGGGTGGTGCTGGATACACACTGAAATTTTTGTCTATTTTTGTTTCCCCCTTCCTGAGGGATTTTGTTTCTCCCATAAACAGTTTTCCTTCAGGCAAAGAATGCAATCGTTTATCACATTTTTGATTTTCTTAATTACCTTCGCATTCCAGTCTTGCCTCTGGGGCCTTTTTATTCATTGTGCACAATGCCTAGAGCCTCAGAGCTTTTCAGGGGCCTGAATATTTTAAACCTGAAAAAAATGTATCGACTTCTAAATTCACAAAGAAATGGTGATATCAAAACTCATTAAATATTTAGTTAAGTGCCTCTGAAATATAAAGTTATACTCAAACATTAATTGTTAAATTTAGTATTCACAAAAATGTTATTATATTTGAAATATATTTGCAGATTACGGGCTCACTTTCCTGAGTATGCATACTGATTACATAGAAATCATAGCCAACCAGAAATTAAACAATTTACTCCGAGCTTTAGAGGACATTACAGTAGTCTCCTCACATCTTTTCCAGCCAGATGATAACTCCAAGCCTTTTGCAGGACGTAATTCTGAGTGAGTGATTGAGTTGGGAATGGAGAGCTCTAAGCCATTCATGCCAATGAAATACGAGTAGAACAGTACTGGCCTTCTCTCCCTGCTTCTTCCAGGTGTGAATAAGTAAGGGTTTTGCCCCTGTTGCTGCTGGCAACCATCTATCTGGCCACCATAAAGAGACCTAGGCCTAGGACAAAGCTCACTCTTGTGGTGGGCGGAACAAAGAAAGAAGAAATGAGCTAGGCCCTTGAAAACATGATGACTCCACTAAATCAATAGCTCTGAAGTCTCTATCCTTCTGGACTTCCAGGGGGTGTTTGCTGGTAAAGCTCGGTGTTCTCTGTGATGCCAATCTCCTTAAAAATAAATGACATATTTAAGGTTTAGGAACCATGCAGATCTCAGAACATCATCATCTAGTTTCTAATCTGAAGGACACGGAGGCTCATGGATTCAAGTCATTTTCTCATAGTTTGCTGTATTCGTTTGCTAGGGCTGCCATAATAAACCACCACAGACTGGGTGGCATACACAGCAGAAGTTTATCACAGTTCTAGAGGCTGGAAGTTCAATGAAGGTGCGGGCAAGTTTGGTCTGTTTTGAAGCCAGCCTCTCTCCCTGTCTTGCAGACAGCCAGCTTGTTGCGTGTCCTCGTATGGCCTTTCTTCTGCTCACACCCCACTAGGGTCTCTCTGCGTGTCCACAGAGGGGGGCCCACCAAAGAGCTTCACTTAACGTCCTCTTCAATGTTCCTATATCCAAATACAGTCACATTCTGAGTCACTAGGGGTGAATAGGTGCGTGAGGGCAAATGATTCAGTCTCCAATGGTTACACTGTACTTTCTTTCCTCAATGGCAGAGGTCGGACTAGGACCCCTGCTCCCTAACTCCCAGGTGTGCTTTCTTACCACAGTGAAAGGAATGTCCAGTTTTTGTGTATGAAACATTTTAGGAGGAATCAAAGTAGCATTTAGAAAGGCATGGAGGTGCAGTTGAGCAGCAAAAAAAAACTGGAAGGAATGTGGAGGCTCCAAAAATCCAGTCTGATCTGCCAGTTCTAGAACCCAGTTATACAGAGGAACATTTTCATACCTTCCAGTAATAGAGGGTTGTTTGGCATATTCATCGACTTGGAATACTACGCAGCCTTAAAGTAGGTATACATGAAGGAGTCCTTGGGCCTAGAAAAGAAAACAATGGTCTCAAAGGCCCTTGCTGAATCATCTAACTTCAGGGAAAACGAAACCAAACTTTTAAGTCCCGGCCTGATGCTCTGGGCCAGTTGCATCTACCTGTGACTGTTCATCCCCTGCCCCAAACCTCCCGCCCCCTGTTCAACTACAAATGCCATCTCAACTAAAGATTACCCAAAACGTCCTGCCTGACTGTTTCCCTTATCGTTTCCACAAACCTCCCTTTAAATATGAAGCCTCCATGATCCCTCTCATGCTCAGCCTGGTCGTTAGGCCGACTGTTGCCCCTCCTTGCCTGAATAAAAGTAACCTACCTCCGTTGAGGTTGTCTTTCCTTTTTCTCTGCCTCGGCCCAAACTATACCTTACAATACATATTTCTAAACATGAAAAGAGAAGCGTGATTAGATTTCCTAAAATTTATAAAGATCAGGACTCACCCTGGAGGTCCAGTGGTTAAGATTCCAAGCTTCCACTGCAGAGGGTATGGGTTTGATCACTGGTTGGAGAACTAAGAGCCTATATGCCATGAGGTACAGCCAAAAAAACAAAACAAAAAAAACCCCAGCCTTATAAAGATCACACAACTATATGATCTGTTCTGGTCTTAAAATATACATATATGTATATGTGTAATTACTGGCACTATTCACATTAGTGTAGTATTGGATACCTGGATTATGGAAAGCAGTTTTCTCTTTGATTTTTTTTTTTTACTGAAAAAACCTTTAATAAATCTGTATATTAACAACTATAAAAGGTCTCTGTATCTACCAGTCAAATGTGGGGACCTCCCTGGTGGCTCAGAGGTTAAAGCGTCTGCCTCTAATACGGGAGACCTGGGTTCGATCCCTGGGTTGGGAAGATCCCCTGGAGAAGGAAATGGCAACCCACTCCAGTATCCTTGCCTGGAGAATCCCATGGATGGAGAAGCCTGGTGGGCTACAGTCTATGGGGTCGCAAAGAGTCGGACACGACTGAGCGACTTAACTTAAGCTGGCAGCAGTGAGCCACAAAGCAGATAAACTTTGGCACAAAAAACTGCACACCAGCAGCTGCTGTAAGAGCTCTCTCTCCATTTGACACAGAAGTCTTATTTCAAGAGAAATTATTTCTGCTTTTTCTTAGGAATTTGGCACCCTGCCTTCCCTCTCTAAAAGGAGGGAAAGGTCATTTATTTTCCACTTCCACCTTTTCCAGTTGCTCTGGGGAGCAGAGCCCACCCTCCTGTCATCCATTTTGGAGGCAGCTGTATGAGCAAGGAGAGCCCAGCCCTGGAACTGACTCATGCATGGTGCATAGCTAAGACAACCACGAACGGAGCCTGCAGAACTACTCAGCGTGCACACACCAGCCTGGTTGGCTTCCTCTTCCATATGCCAGTGAAATGTTAGACCCCAGCAGCCAGTCATTTGGGTTGTTGGGAAATCTCCCTTCTTGTCTGCTCTCTACCCTGAGCACGAACCCTTGCCTCTGGCACTAGCCTGATAGTTATCACATGATCAGCACATGAGCATCACAGTATACTGAGCATTTCACCCATGCCATCCTTTCTGGAGAAGGAGCAGTGAAGGGGCGGGGAGCAGCTGAATTTTAGGCACCTGACAGGAACAGGCATTCAGAGAAGGGCCCCGTGCTTGGCTTAGAATTGTTTCAAGACCATTTTCCGCTAACTTTTGCCTCCTGGTGTTTTCCTCTTGGCAAGCTGGGGCTAGAAAGTGAATCATTACATACCCAGTGTGGTGAAGAGTGGTACCTGCATGGATCTGAGGTTTTATCAGCTCTCCTGATCCCTCTCTGAGTCTTTGCCCTGAGTCACCAGCACCAACCAGGGGAGAGGTGGCGAGGTGCCAGGAGATGACCCGCCTAAGAATGAGTGTGACTTGGAAACTAGACAGGAAAGCTGCTGGCTGTTATGCATTTTTTACCCATTGCTTTAGGATAAGCAGGAGACCTCAAAAGTAAAAACATGTGGCTATTTTTTTTTTCTAGGACCTTGGGAAACCCCATGATAAAATAGAGTAAGCAATAAAAACTTTCTCTGGAGCACTAATAAGCTTAATGTTAATTGCGTTAGTATTCCTGGAGGAAGATGCTGTTTGATTTTCAGTGTTGCCATTTTTGCTTACAGAGAAGTGAGATAAATGGAGGCAGTGGCACAGATTAAGTAAATTCTTGTGTGGGAAAAGTCTGAGTTCTCATATGCTTTGAGTTATTTAGTCTCTTGATTATATCAACTAATGCATAACATCTTGTATTCATAAGTGGACAATGTTATAATTTATTTCTATTAGCAACTAGGAATTATAATATAGATGCCAGATTAGTAGTATAGAAAATAAGCACAGATTTGCCCTAAGGAAAATTTACTTTTTTTTAGTCAACAGCATGGTGAGTTGAGAAAGATTGCTTGAAATGTAATCAAGTGAGTGGAAGCCATTGCCATATGATTCTAATGGATATGGAATCTTTATAGGAAAATAACTGTCATCATCTACAGTGAACACTTTTTAAATTTCCAGTCTCCTAACTAGGGTGAGGAACTTCACGGAAGGAAGATCATGTAATCAACACAAATTTGTTGAATGACAGTTCTGTTCAGGATACTCGCTGAGCACCTCCTACTCACCCAATCACTGAAGGAGGGATGTTGTTGTTCAGTCACTAAGTTGTGTCCAACTCTTTGCCACCCCATGGACCGCAGCATGCCAGGCTCCCCTGTCCTTCACTATCTCCTGGAGTTTGCTCAGACTCAAGTCCATTGAGTCAGTGATGCTATCTAACCATCTCATCCTCTGCTATCCCCTTCTCCTTTGCCTTCAATCTCTCTCAGCATCAGGGTCTTTTCCAATGAGTTGATTCTTCACATCAGGTGGCCAAAGTATTGGTGCTTCAGCTTCATCATCAGTCCTTTCAATGAATATTCAGGGTTGATTTCCTTTAGGATCGAATGGTTTGACCTCCTTGCTGTCCAAGGGGCTCTCAAGAATCTTCTTGTGCAACACAATTCAAAAGCATCAGTTCTTAAGCACTCACCCTTCTTTATGGTCCAACTCTCACATCCATACGTGACTACTAGAAAAATCATAGCTTTGACTATACAGACCTTTATTGGCAAAGTGATGTCTCTGCTTTTTAATACACTGTCTAGGTTGGTCATAGTACAAGATGGCCAAACATAACATACCTGACACTGGACAGATGAGATGGACAGCAGGTTATTAGTCACATATAGTCTGTGGAAGGACATCACACACCATGTAGGTTCATTTAGAAGTTGAGTAAGCCAGCAGGGGCAGTGGGAGGCAGGCTTTGTATTAACCAGAGGGTAGAGTGACCCCTTGGAGAAGACAATGGCACCCCACTCCAGTACTTTTGCCTGGAAAATCCAATGGCTGGAGGAGCATGGTTGGCTTCAGTCCATGGGGTCGCTAAGAGTCAGACACGACTGAGTGACTTCACTTTCATTTTTCACTTTCATACATTGGAGAAGGAAATGGCAGCCCACTCCAGTGTTCTTGCTTGAAGAATCCCAGGAATGGGGGAGCCTGGTGGACTGCCGTCTATGGGGTCACACAGAGTCGGACACGACTGAAGTGACTTAGCAGTAGCAGAAGAATGACCCCTGGAGAAGGCAATGGCACCCCACTCCAGTACTCTTGCCTGGAAAATCCCATGGACAGAGGAGCCTCGTAGGCTGCAGTCCGTGGGGTCACTAAGAGTCAGACGTGACTGAACGACTTCACTTTCACTTTTCACTTTCATGCATTGGAGAAGGAAATGGCAACCCACTCCAGTGTTCTTGCCTGGAGAATCCCAGGGACAGTGGAGCCTGATGGGCTGCTGTCTATGGGGTCGCACAGAGACAGACATGACTGAAGCGACTTAGCAGTAGCAGCAGAGTGACCCCTGGTTCCTGTGGGAGGATGTGATTGGCTTGTTTGAATAGCTTCATGGCTAACAGGGAAATAATATCCGTTAGGTTGAGGACCAGAAAGGACGAAGCTGGTCAGACAAGTAGAGAACTAGCCAAGTGGGGTGCCTTTCCTACCTGGTTGGGTGGGGGGGTCGTATCTGTCAAAAGCAGGGGAACTTATGGTTTGGCCTCTAGGGCCCCAGGGGGCTCAGAGATGTCAAGGCAGCATTTGAAATTTTAGATCTTCTGCTATAGATACAAACGAAGAATAAGACATGGTTCCTGACTGCAAAGAGCTTGAATTCTCCGGGCTGGAGCAGGAGTGGGGAATGCGGGTGTGTGAGTGTCAAACTGTTGTAAATGGTTCTGACTGTAAGCACAGGAGGACTTCTGAGCAAATCTAGGAAATATGGTACAGTAACTGGGGCGGGTAGGCTTTGTTGAAAACATGGAGCTTGGGGACTTTCCTGGTGGTTTAGTGGTTAAGATTTCTGACTCCCAGTGCAGAGGGCCTGGGTTTGATCCCTGGTCAGGGAACTAGATCCCACATGCTGCAACTAAGACCTGGCACAGCCAAATAAATAAATAAAAATATTTTTTTAAAAGCATGGAATTTGTCTAGAACTTCATGGTAAAATGCATGGTTCAGTTCAGTTCAGTTCAGTCGCTCAGTTGTGTCCGACTCTTTGCAACCCCATGAATCACAGCATGCCAAGCCTCCCTGTCCACTTAATATCCTATCATTTTGCCTTTTCATACTGTTCATGGGGTTCTCAAGGCAAGAATACTGAAGTGGTTTGCATTCCCTTCTCCAGTGGACCACATTCTGTCAGACCTCTCCACCGTGACCCGCCCGTCTTGGGTTGCCCCACGGGCATGGCTTAGTCTCATTGAGTTAGACAAGGCTGTGGTCCTAGTGTGATTAGATTGGCTAGTTTTCTGTGAGTATGGTTTCAGTGTTTCTGCTCTCTGATGCCCTCTTGCAACACCTACCATCTTACTTGGTTTTCTCTTACCTTGGGCGTGGGGTATCTCTTCACGGCTGCTCCAGCAAAGCACAGCCACTGCTCCTTACCTTGGATGAGGGGTATCTCCTTACCACCACCCTTCCTGACCTTCAACGTGGGATGAGAGGGAGCCAAACCAGGGGGCATTTCAGAGGAATGAGAAAGAACATTCTTGCTTATGTTGGGAGAACATCTGAGTCACACATGTGACATATACTTATTGAGGAACTGCTCAGGGGACAGACAGCCCAGAGGATAGAGTAAAAAAGAAGTTCTAACAACAATGTGGGCCTTGCCTATTGGGCTGTCTGGTCTGAGTTGGGTGTGAGCCATGGGGCAGTGGAGTCCAGAAAGTCAAGAGTCTGCCACTCCCTGAGGGTCTTGAATGTAGACTTTGGATACACACTCCAAAGAGGTAAAAAAACCCCAGAAATTCAGCAATGGGCAAAAAAAAAAAAAAAAAAAAAGGTGTTCAATAGACAACTGTTGCAAATACTTCAAATATGCCAGATTTTCTCTTTTTTTTTTGAAGGGGCCATGCCGAGCAGCATGAGGGATCTTAGTTCCCTGACCAGGGATCAAACTGTGCCGCCTGCATTGGAAGGGTGGAATCTTAACCACTGGATAGCCAGGGAAGTCTCAAAATATGCCACAACTTCAGTACCCTTTTCAGCATTTTATACCAGTACTCTGAAGAACATGGAAGTAGGCATTGTGTCCCTTGAATTCAGAAGGCCCTGCCAGCGAGACCACTCCTGGTGACCACATCTTGCTGAGGCCCAGCTGGCTCTTCAGGACCCATCTCTGCACTCCCTCCTCTTGGGCCGTGCTGGGCATTCCCACCTCAGAGTCCCTGGAGAACTCTGGGCCTGTTCTCTCTTGTGGAGCAGTGGGTACTTAATGCTCCAGCCAACTGAGCTACCCAGTCTGTACAGACTGCACTGAGACAGAAGCCTCTAAATTACTGAACAGAGCACTGTGTTCTTCCCAGGACAGGGCAGTCATTTTCAGCTGTCCAGTACGAGTGTGTACCCTCTAAGATATTTATCAGAGACTCGTTTCTCCTCCTGTACTTGGCAACCAAGCACATAGATGCATACTAACATGTCCTCGGGTTTGCTCTAATTTTATATCCTAAACATCCCCTGAGAGAAAAGAGAGAGGGGTGTTCTTTAGCCCCAAGAAATTCAAAGGGTCTTAACTTCCTCTTCCTGAATAAATATGTGCTATGTAATTATTTATCTGTGATACTCCAAATAGCTGGGAAGATAGAAAGAGAAAGAAACCTTGCAACATCTTTAAAATAAACAATGACAACAACAGAAAAGTTAAAACATGAGAGAAAGAAGAAAAAAACCTTTCCTGGATACAATTATCCCAACTGGCAGCAATGAAGTCTAAAAGCTATAATATAAAATAGCTCAAACGCTCGTGGCAAGAAATGAACTTGTCCCAGCATAAATGACTGCAGAGATGAGCCCAAGGAGTTCCAGCACAACCAAAATAATGGTTTGTTTTGAGGGGTGGGAAGGTGGGGAGGAATTTGTGCAAACATCACATTAGCTGTTCTGAGAACTGTTTGCAGATTTTTAAGACAACTGTAACTACTTTCACAGTGACCCTATGGGTGATGATGTTCTCAGATCTGGACATCAGGAAATCTTTAAGTATGTACTAGATCAGTCAGAAGGAAGCCACAGTGACCCTAAACACGATTATGAGTTCAGTTGACACCTTAGTAGGAAAACAAAATATCAAAGTCTGTTAAAGACTCACTAAAGCATATAATGTCCCGGAACAGGGAATCATTGTACTGCACATTCTTGCAGGAGGTGTAACATTTCAGATGTGTTCTTTCAGATGAGATTATTTGGGAAACGAGTGTATAAGAATCATAAGACTGAGATAAATGCCCACTTTAATCTTGAAGAAATGCTGATTTCATCTTTAAACTGTGGTTTTCTTTGGAAGCCTGAGTTGTTTTTGAACCACAATACATGCTTCAAATCGATCAGAGGGGCTTTCACGTGAATCTTAGGGAGATAGAAATGTGAGATTAAAGGATACTAGACTCTGGAGTCATGTGGTAATTGCTAAAACGCTAATTGAGGCCCTGGGTCTATTAGTGCTGCATTTCTGTCCCTGACTGACCTGGTGAGTTTCTGAGCCACTCCTCTAGATGCAGGAAGTACTATGGTTTCTGTCTACTCTCACACTCATAAAACTGTATCATCCGGGGACTTTCCTGGACTAGTGGCTAAGACTTCAAATTCCCAATGCAGGGGGCCCAGGTTTGATCCCTGGTCAGGGAACCAGATCCCACACGCCACACCTAAAGATCTCTAAGACCAGGCACAGTCAAATAATACATTTTAAAAATGTATTTGCTTATCTGAAATCTAAGATAGCTACACAAAAGAGGAAAGAGTAATCACACAAAGAAATGCACATGACTTCGTTTTGAGAGTGCCAGAAGGTTCATTTGTAAAGCATATGTGCACACACACACATATACAAATTCTTTTTTTTTTTAATTAGAGTATTACATTTGTGAAATGCATTTGTTTTAAATCCAAACCTTTTATTTATTTAATGGCCTATAAGTGGTTACTTTAGTGTATCTGATGAAAATTACAGACTATACCTGGAAAAGCTTCCATCAGAAAAGAGCCCAGATTACCGACATAGCATTATCCCCAATGTATATGTATTTAAAGCACATAAACAGATGAATGTCAGTTTTTGTTAAAAATATTTATTTAAACAAGTAGAAAGAGCTCTAAACAAAGGACCTGCAGTTATGATTCAGATACATTAAAAACTCATCTATGTTCAATTCAGTTACTCAAAATGCTTATCTTTAAGTCAGTAGTATTTCATTTTAATATGGAAAATGTCTTAAATTTTGACAGCATGCCTGAGTGAGAATGTGCAAATGATCTACAATCCCCATGGAGATGACCTGGTGACCCCTGCATTTTATTTAGGTCAGAGTGGCCAGCAGGGCCAGCTCCTTCCTCTATGCAAATACTGCAAAGAGAAGAAGACAAAACTAGACAGGAGCTGGTAGAGGGGAAGGAGGGGAAGCCGGGCAAGACTGGGAGCCAGGAAGGCCTGCCTGGGGGAGCTGAAGGGCTTTTAGGACCTGTGGTGGTACATGCAGCCACAGACAAACTGTTTTAACGCTGCCCTGGGACCTGGGGAAGGTGGGGGAGGGAGGGCATCCACATGGCTGCAGTCTCCTCCCCTAACTGCATGGGTGGGCGTTTGTAGCACCCAAGGTATGCACTTAGTCTAAGAGGGTAGAGATACTAACTCAAGTTTTCTCAGATGAGGACTATTTATGTTATCTCATCTCCTGGCTTTCTGCTTGGCCCCTTCTCCAGGCATCCTCTCTGCACAATGGTGAGATTTCAATCCTCCCATCTAATCATGTGGCTCCTGCCAGAGACCATGAACTGACTGCATGGCAAACCCCTTAGCTTGACATTTGAGCCCTGTTGTGAGCTAGTCCCTGCCTTTGGCTCTGTCTGCAGAACTCTTCATGCATTTGCAGCTGCCCAATCTTCTACAAATGTACTTTTCATTTCCTTCTATTTAATTTTTTAAAATATTTATTTATTTGGCTGCACCAGGTCTTAGTTGAGGCAGGCCGGATCTAGTTCCCTGACTAGGGATTGAACCCTGGTTCTCTGCATTGGAAGCTCAGAGTCTTAGCCACTGGACTACCAGGGAAGTCCCACATTTCCTTTTATTTTTTTTATTGAAGTACAATTTGTGTATGGGCTTCCCAAGTGGCTCAGTGATAAAGAATCCACCTGCCAGTGTAGGATACACAGGTTGGATCCCTGGTCCAGGAAGATTCTCTGGAGGAAGAAATGGCAACCCACTTCAGTATTCTTGCCTGGGAAAACCCCATGTACAGAGGAGCCTGGTGGGCTACAGTTCAAGGGGTCACAAAGAGTCTGTCTTGACTTAGCAACTGGACAACAAAATAACTTGCATAAAGTTTACTCATTACAAGTGTACAGCCTTAGGAATATTTACACCTGTCTGTATCCATAGGTAACCACACCCAGATCAAGATGTACAATTTTCTCCCCACTTGAAGTTTCCCTTGTCCGCTTATCTGCCTATATACACTCTATCCATCACCTCAGGTTTTGCCTGTTTCTAAACTTAATATGAAAAAAATGATACAATGTGTATTCGTTTTTGCTTGTCTTCTTTCAGCGGAACTGCTTGGGAAATTCAACCGTGTTGTACATATATTTAGCTCATTTTCCCCCTAGTATTACATGGTATGCATAGATCATAATTTCTTCCTTCTTTTATTGCTTCTTCGTATTTCTCTGTTGGCACTTAGCATAGTGGAAGGTTTGAAGGAAAAGAGTCACAAAAGCCTAGGCACTGCCTTGGCGGTGGTTTCCTGAAGCCTCAGGGGGATTCAGTCCTGGTGAAGAGTCTGACTTGAGCTGAGGCAGAGGGACCCAGAGCATCCATGTCCTAGGGATTCAAAGAGTCAGCACCCATTCATTTATTCAAAGTGAGAAATATGACTGTCATATAGTCAGGTAAAGACATTTCATGTATTTTTTAAATGGTTCTGTAATATTTATGTAGCCTTTCTTCCAAGAAACTATGAATATATTTAAATAATGAGTTGCCACAACATCCTGGGAAATAGACTGTTGGAATTTACAAATGAAGAATCTGGGACAGATGGAATTAACTAAGGCTACCCAGGGCAAACTGAGGGGAAAATA
Source organism: Capricornis sumatraensis (assembly GCF_032405125.1). Taxonomy (NCBI): domain Eukaryota; kingdom Metazoa; phylum Chordata; class Mammalia; order Artiodactyla; family Bovidae; genus Capricornis; species Capricornis sumatraensis. The sequence continues at coordinate 217,129,897 of NC_091069.1, forward strand.
ACGAGGAAAAAACACATCAGCTTTAACCATACCTCTCTGCTTTGTTTTTCCTTAATCTCAGGAGGAGGGCCTGCAAGTGGTTTAAGCTTCAGTCTCTGGCCAGAGGTGGTGGGTTCAAATTTCTGCTCTGTTCCAACTTCCATGACCTTGGGCAAATCACACTACTTCTCAGTTGCATCACTGGAAGGATGGGATGATATCAGGAGTTCAGGGAACCTGCAGACAGAGGCAGAGTGATATGAACAATGCTGGATGGAATGTAGCAAGCAATTTTAAAATGTTAAAAATGCCAGCTATGATGATTATCTTGGTTTCCATAAATTGTCACTTTCCTCATTCTCAGAAAATTAGATCACATTTAGGCATTACTAACTACTAAGGCCTCAGCTTGAAGTCATGATGATCGAATCATCATTTTTAAATTCCTAAGGGAGAGGTATTTCTAGAGAAGACTCAGTACTGGCAATACTCAACAGATTCTTTTGATGGCAGCTAGAAGGAGATTGGGCTTCCCTGGTGGTTCAGTGGTGAAAAATCCACCTGCCAATGCAGGAGATTCGAGTTTGATCCCTGGGTTGGGAAAATCCCCTGGGGAAGGGAATGGCAACCCACTCCAGTATTCTCACCTGGAAAATCCCATGGACAGAGGAACTGGCAAGCTACAGTCCATGGGATTGCAAAGAGTCGGGCACAACTGAGCAACTAAACAACAACAAAAAGGAGATTAGGGGAAAAAGACCCAACATTAGTCAAAGCATCTGAAGAGATAAAAATTTTGTAAACAAATATCCCAAGGTGACTACAATGTTTTAAATAAATATATTGTGTTAGAGAAACTGATTTGTATATCTGTTCTATTTTTGCTTTTTTGAATACTGTTCTAGAAAGGCAGGGAATCTGAAGCATTATTAAGCTGAGGCCTTTTCTGGGATGTTGCTAAGCAAAGTTCACAATCCAGGGCTACTAATTAAAATTAATTCTGCTTATTGTGCATAAATTAGGTCCTAATGAGGTGAGAAACTGCAGTAAAAGTAATGAAAGAATGAAAATACATCCTCTGAATAAAAACAAAACCAGGGAGGCTTTATATTCTCAATTCTATCTTGCTTCTCTGCAGCCTGCATTTGGATTAAAAAAACAAAACAAACAAACAAACAAACAAAAAAACCAGCTCTGAGAGCAGGGAGATGGAAAATCAAAAAAAAAATCTTTCGTGTAATTAGCTTATACAATTCCAGGTAGGGCAAATAGAACTCCTATGAATGGCAGAGAGCAAAGTCTTTGCAGGCGGTGAAAGCGAAGCCACTCTGGGACTTTTAGTTCAAGACCAGTCCCAAAGTAAAAGATAAGCGCATGCGAAAGGATCTGATTCCAAGCCAGAATGATATGAATGTGTCAAAAGAACCCAATTTCGTTGTGATCATGTACACACATCGTCCGTCCAAAGGTTTAGTTCAGTTCAGTTCAGTCACTCAGTCGTGTCCGATTCTTTGTGACTCCATGAATCGCAGCACGCCAGGCCTCCCTGTCCATCACGAACTCCCGGAGTTCACTCAGACTCACGTCCATCGAGTCAGTGATGCCATCCAGCCATCTCATCCTCTGTCATCCCCTTCTCCTCTTGCCCCCAATCCCTCCCAGCATCAAAGTCTTTTCCAATGAGTCAACTCTTCACGTGAGGTGGCCAAAGTACTGGAGTTTCAGCTTTAGCATCATTTCTTCCAAAGAAATCCCAGGGCTGATCTCCTTCAAAATGGACTGATTGGATCTCCTTGCAGTCCAAGGGACTCTCAAGAGTCTTCTCCAACACCACAGTTTAAAAGCATCAATTCTTCGGTGCTCACCCTTCTTCACAATCCAACTCTCACGTCTATACATGACCACAGGAAAAATCATAGCCTTGACTAGACAGACCTTAGTCGCCAAAGTAATGTCTCTGCTTTTGAATAAGCTATTTAGGTTGGTCATAACTTTTCTTCCAAGGAGTAAGCGTCTTTTAATTTCACGGCTACAGTCACCATCTGCAGTGATTTTAGAGCCCCCAAAAATAAAGTCTGACACTGTTTCCACTGTTTCCCCATCTAGTTCCCATGAAGTGGTGGGATTAGATGCCATGAACTTCATTTTCTGAATGTTGAGCTTTAAGCCAACTTTTTCACTCTCCTCTTTCACTTTCATCAAGAGGCTCTTTAGTTCCTCTTCACTTTCTGCCATAAGGGTGGTGTCATCTGCATATCTGAGGTGATTGATATTTCTCCCGGCAATCTTGATTCCAGCTTGTGTTTCTTCCAGTCCAGCATTTCTCATGATGTATTCTGCATATAAGTTAAATAAGCAGGGTGACAATATACAGCCTTGACGTACTCCTTTTCCTATTTGGAACCAGTCTGTTGTTCCATGTCCAGTTCTAACTGTTGCTTCCTGACCTGCATACAGATTTCTCAAGAGGCAGGTCAGGTGGTCTGGTATTCCCATCTCTCTCAGAATTTTCCACCGTTTATTGTGATCCACACAGTCAAAGGCTTTGGCATAGTCAATAAAGCAGAAATAGATGTTTTTCTGGAACTCTCTTGCATTTTCCATGATCTAGCGGATGTTGGAAATTTGATCTCTGGTTCGTCTGCCTTTCCTTACTCCTAAATAATAACTTGTATTGATGAATACAAGTTAAATACAAGTGGTTCCACACTTTTAATGAAAATTATTTTTGAGTAGGCAGCAAGAGTAACAAAGAAAGAAATATTGAGTGAGAGAGAGAGGCAGGAAGTCAATATCTCCATGTACAGAATTTCCAAAAACATGAAAATCCCAATGGGACTTTCTGGAAAAGGCAAATTCCAGGTTGCCTATTCTGGGTACATGTGTGCTAAGTTGCTTCAGTTGTGTCCCACTCTTTGCGACCCTATGAACTGTAGCCTGGGTTCCTCTGTCTGTGGGATTGGTCAGGCAAGAATACTGGAGTGGGTTGCCATTACCTTCTCCAGGGGATCTTCCTAACCCAGGAAGTGAACCCGAGTCTCTTACATCTCCAGCATTGGCAGGTGGATTCTTCACCCCTAGCACCAGCTGGGAAGCCCCTCAATTCGTGGTAAGATTTGTGTTAAATACAATGTGTGGGTGGGGCATTGAGTTTCCTGGAACTGGAGATTACAATGTGGTGACCCTTAACTGAAATCTGTCTGCAAAACCATTTTTGATGATCTACACTGATTTTAGAAATATTTTTGAAATCCAGCTGTCACAAAAGAAGATGTCACATTCTTTTTTTTTTTTTTTTTAATAAAATTGCAAGTTCTGGATTCTCTCACAAGCTCTGAGGTTCTGGCAACACTGGGCCAGTGTTCTTGCCTACCAACAGCTGGCAGTAGCTGTGTGGCGTCTCCCACTCGTCTGTTAGCTGCCAGGCCCTGCAGGCTTTTGAGGTTTCATCCTTATCAAGGGTATTTATGTCAGTAGAGGTGTCTTAGGGGTGAAGAACAGTAGGACCTTTGGAAAATCTTTTTCGAGCCAAAATACATCTGTTTGAAAGCAAACAGATGGGAGTATTGTGGGATCTCTTGGGGGACCCTAATAGACAGGTCTTTGCTCTACCTAGAAGATGGCACCAGTCCCTTCTCAGATCACTCTCAGGGTATAAAGATTTGAATAACAACCTTCAGATTGAATTTCTCAGGAGAGTTTCCTTTGTCATCGAGTCACCAGTTTAGCAAAATGCATGGCAGAAATTGTGCCTAATAAATATTAATTGAATGAATAAAAGTTCAGATGACTGTAATGTTCTCCACTCTCTAAATTGAGCATGAGAAGGTATTTGCTTTTTTTTTTTCTTAAAAAAAAAGATAGTAGTTCAGGTCTCTGGGTGTCATCTCTCCCCCACCATACAGGAAAATCTCCATTTCTTCTATGGACCTTTATGATCCTCAGGAAGTTCACCTCCTACTAACCAGCAAACCAGACACCAGCAAACTGGACCACCTCTAGAGTCCCTTCCAGCTTTTAAAATGAGCCTGACAAGAAATGAGCCAAGAGTATACCAACTGATGACCCGCTGTGCTACAGGGAGGAACACGGGGCATTTGTCACTTGCTTATCTGGGCAATACAGCATTGAAATCAGGACACACCCGGCTTCCACAAACTCAATGAATAATTCTTGTGTCAACCAGCTGCTTTCATTTTGTTAAAAGGAAACTGGTTTTCAGTGTTCCAATGTACTTGGCCGGATTTTCCACAGGATAATGATGAGCAAATGCTGGTTGTTTATAAACCTTGCTTATAAACCAGGAAGTACAAACTCAGAAAGCCTACAGAGCCAGGCAGGTAGTGGACATGAATGAACATTGCTGATACGATCAAAAGGGACAGCCACTCTCCCTCACTACAAGTTGCCGTTCTTAAGCTGCTAAATCATATCCGACTCTTTTGCACCCCCGCGGACGGTAATCCACCAGGCTCCTCAGTCCATGGGATTCTCCAGGCAAGAATACTGGAGTAGGTTACCATTTCTTTCTCCAGGGGATCTTCCTGACCCAGAAACTGAACCCACATCTCCTGCACTGACAGATTCTTTCCCTCTGAGCCACCAGGGAAAGTACCTGAAGCTAACGTAGGAATTTGGGTCCAGTGTTGCTAGGTATTCTGATTTTTTTAAGTAAAGCCATGTATCTGACTTATACAGACCCAAATTAAACAAAGCAACAAAAACAGACCAACCTGAGCAGGCCTTCGGTTTGGTTCAGTCAGTTCAGTCGCTCAGTCGTGTCTGACTCGTTGTGAACCCATGAATCTCAGCACGCCAGGCCTCCCTGTCCATCACCAACTCCCAGAGTTTACTCAGATTCACGTCCATCAAGTCAATGATGCCATCCAACCATCTCATCCTCTGTCGTCCCCTTCTCCTCCTGCCCCCAATCCCTCCCAGCATCAAAGTCTTTTCCAATGAGTCAACTCTTTGCATGAGGTGGCCAAAGTACTGGAGTTTCAGCTTTAGCATCATCCCCTTCAAAGAAAGCCCAGGGCTGATCTCCTTCAGAATGGACTGGTTGGATCTCCTTGCAGTCCAAGGGACTCTCAAGAGTCTTCTCCAACACCACAGTTCAAAAGCATCAATTCTTCGGCACTCAGCTTTCTTCACAGTCCAACTCTCACATCCATACATGACCACAGGAAAAATCATAGCCTTGACTAGACAGACCTTAGTCGCCAAAGTAATGTCTCTGCTTTTGAATATGCTATCTAGGTTGGTCATAACTTTTCTTCCAAGGAGTAAGCGTCTTTTAATTTCATGGCTGCAATCACCATCTGCAGTGATTTTGGAGCCCCCAAAAATAAAGTCTGACACTGTTTCCACTGTTTCCCCATCTATTTCCCATGAAGTGGTGGGACCAGATGCCATGATCTTCGTTTTCTGAATGTTGAGCTTTAAGCCAACTTTTTCACTCTCCTCTTTCACTTTCATCAAGAGGCTCTTTAGTTCCTCTTCACTTTCTGCCATAAGGGTGGTGTCATCTGCATATCTGAGGTGATTGATATTTCTCCCAGCAATCTTGATTCCAGCTTGTGTTTCTTCCAGTCCAGCATTTCTCATGATGTACTCTGCATAGAAGTTAAATAAGCAGGGTGACAATATACAGCCTTGACGTACTCCTTTTCCTATTTGGAACCAGTCTGTTGTTCCATGTCCTGTTCTAACTGTTGCTTCCTGACCTGCATACAGGTTTCTCAAGAGGCAGGTCAGGTGGTCTGGTATTCCCATCTCTCTCAGAATTTTCCACCGTTTATTGTGATCCACACAGTCAAAGGCTTTGGCATAGTCAATAAAGCAGAAATAGATGTTTTTCTGGAACTCTCTTGCTTTTTCCATGATCTAGCGGATGTTGGAAATTTGATCTCTGGTTCCTCTGCCTTTTTGAAAACCAGCTTGAACATCAGGAAGTTCACGGTTCACGTATTGCTGAAGCCTGGCTTGGAGAATTTTGAGCATTACTTTACTAGCATGTGAGATGAGTGCAATTGTGCGGTAGTTTGAGTATTCTTTGGCATTGCCTTTCTTTGGGATTGGAATGAAAACTGACCTTTTCCAGTCCCGTGGCCACTGCTGAGTTTTCCAAATTTGCTGGCATATTGAGTGCAGCACTTTCACAGCATCATCTTTCAGGATTTGAAATAGCTCAACTGGAATTCCATCACCTCCACTATCTTGAGTCCTAAACCCTCAGGTTTTTGAAGTCTGCTGTTTAGGCAGGTAGCAGGTAACTTCCTGGGTGAAGGCTTTCAGGAAAAGGAAGCCATCTAAGGCACCTTGGTGGCCTGTGCAGAGCAATAGAAAAATCTCCTCTCCTCCCCCATCCTCAGCTACAAAGGGCCCTAGGACCCTCTGAAAAGAAACCTAAGTTTTATTTTTTCTTACATTTTTTTCTTAATGAGGCACTTTGGAACCTTTACAGAAAAGAACCATACAAATGCGAAGTAGTTAACTCACAAAGCACCCATGTGGGAATGCTTTAGTAGTATCAGCCAGAGACAAGAACACAGCTCCTCTGCCAGCAGCTGAAACTGTGGTGCACATGAACGTCTGTGTCTGTACGTGTATGTGTGTGTGTGTTTACAATAGGTGATTAACGCTGAATGTTTATTGTAAGAATGCTTTTTTCTTTTTACATTCCCAAATCTGGTTTTAGCCGTTTTCCTCCTTCACCAAATAACCCTGGGACGGAAATGCATCCCTTGCCCAGATCGGTTTTGTTTCAAATGTGGGGAAGGAAATAGGCAAACTTTTCAGACTTTGATCCCTGGACCAATTACTTTCTGACTCACAATGAGGCCAGAGAGAGGACATGTGAAAAGAACAGATGCTGAGAATCTGCACTGTCCCAGGCCTCAGCAGTGGAGTGGGCTCCTCTAGCTAGGTTTTACAGTAATGATGAAAATAAAATACTACCATCACTTCCATTCTGGCTGTGTGTCTCATTTTGTGCAGAAAAGAAAAAAAATTGTGACCAACTGCCAATTTTTATTTTTAAAGTTTCATTTGTAAAGTGGAGATATTAATCACTACCTTGTAGGATTTTTGTGAGCATTGATAAGTTTAACATCTATAAAACACCTAGAAGAGTACCCAGTGTATAGTAGAAATGAAAAGATGGTGGGTGCTATTACTGCTGTTACTTTATAGTTTTTTGTATGCTTTGTGACCTTGCTGCTCTGCGTGTAGCCTGGGATCCCCAGGGTCCATATCCTCTGGGTGCTTGTTAGAGACGCGGGATCTCAGTTCCTCCTGCAGACCTCCTGGCTTAGTCTGTTTGGGCTGGTGTATCAGATTACCCCAGACAGGGTGGTTAAAATGCCAAGTACGTATTTCTCACAGTTCTGGAGGGAGCAAGTCAGAGAGCAGGGTGCCAGCTTGGTCAGGTTCCAGATGCATGCCCACTTCCCTGTTTACAGAGAGTGGTCTCCTTGCTGGGACCTCACATGGTGGGAAGAGAATGAGCTGGCTTTCTGGGCTCTTCTTATCAAAGCACTAATCCCATGAGGGCCCCACCCTCATCACCTAATGACCTCTTACAAGGCTTCACCTCCAAATACCATCACCCTGGGTATACGATTTCAACATATGAGCTCTAGGAGATGCAGACATTCAGTCCATAACACCTATTTGAATCAAAAGCTGAATTTTAGCAAGACTGCAGGTGAGCCATGTTCCAGTCAAGCTGGAGAAAGCTTAGCTTTATGAAATATTGCTGTAGTTTGGTCACTAAGTCAAGTCCGACTCTTTTGCCACCCCATGGGCTGTAGCCCACCAGGTTCCTCTGCCCATGGGACTTCCCAAGCCAAGAGTATTGGAGTGGGTTGCCATTTCCATCTCCATCTCCAGGGGATCTTCCCAACCCAGGTTGGGAAGATTAAACCCAAATCTTCTACATTGGCAGGAAGATTCTTTGCACTTTTTATATTTTAAATATCCTTAAATAATGTCCTGAAATTTGAATTCTTTCGTACCACCTACACAATGTTTGCTATATCCGTGTTCCATCTGCACCATTATTTATTATACTTAATACATATTTTGAATAGTCCTAATTTTTTAAAAAAGATTTTAACTTGTTCCTGAATAGTAATATAAAAGATTCAAAGCCTAGTAATATTTATTTCTAATATACTTTGAGATAAATAATTAGCTATTAAGTTTAAAAAAAAATAATCCTCATGTACTAGTAAAAGCCTGAGTGTGTCCAGGGTACACACACCATCTTTCAAGCAACATTTCCCCTGGGCAGAGGGTATCACTGTTTATAAGAAAGCTGTGCTCAGTGATTTAATAAAGTGAAAGCTTTTTTTGCCCCACAGATCTGAATAATCACTCCCTGGTTTTTCTATTTTGTCCGTTCAAACTGAGGCTGCATAATATGACAGAAAAGATTTTACCAGTTTGATAGACCACTTTCTAGTATGTATCTGGGTCACATTCCTTTCTCTCTTCTTTCTTAACTTCCATCAGTATCTATTCAGTAGCCACTACATGCCAGGCCTAGTGCTTGGCATGAAAGACACAACTGAGGAACAGAGTTCCTTCTCGAGGGCCCTGCCGTCTGGTAGGTTGTGATGAGTGTAGTAGAAAGTGACAAAGGTTTTGGTAGAGTAATGCTCAGGACATCATGGAGGCACAAGCAGAGCACCTGACCCACCCATGGGGTCTAAGCAAAGTTTCCTGGCAAGAAGTAGAGTCTTAGCTCAGACACGAAAGACTTGCCAAGGTGTAGAGGGGAGGACAGGCTTAAAAGGGGACACTCCATGGGCAGAGCTGCAGACCAAGAAACAACAAAGCAAATCTCCCAGAGTCTCAGTTTCTTCATTTGTGATGTGAAACAGGAAGAAAGATAGTTATCTCATTAGACCACTTAGAATGAAGGCACTAAGGTATGTGTTCATCTGTGAGAATTATGTGTCAGCACTTTCAGGGATCTGTGTACAGAGAAGGAGGCAGTACCAAATCATAGTTATCATTCCACAGCAGTTATACACCCAAGAGAAATGAAAATCTGTGTCTACGTAAAAATTTGCCCACAAGTATTTATAGCATCATTGTTCACATTAGCTGAAAAGTGGAAACAACCCTAATGCCCATCAACTAATGAGTGGGTAAATAAAATATGATATATCTATACAATGCAACATTGTTTGGCAATAAAAAGAAATGAAGTATTGATACCTGATACAGAATGTATGAACCTGAAAACATCATGCTGAGTGAAAGAAGCCAGAAATAAAAGGACACATAATATACAACTCCAGTTACATGTCCAGGATAGGCAATTCTGGACCATAGGTGTATTCAATAGATTCTTATAAATCTAGAAAGACAGAGTAGACTGACTGGTGGTTGCCTGTGGCTGGAAGAAGGATGAGTGTGGCAAGTGCCTGCTAATGGGTACTGAGTTTCTTTTGGGGGTGTAGAAATGTTAAGATCAATTGTGGTGATGGTCATACAACTCTCTGAACATACCAAAAACCACTGAATTGTACACCTTTTTTTTCTTTTCTTTTGGCTACACCATACAGCATGCGGGATCTTAAGTTCTCCAATCAGGGATTGAACACGTGGCCGCTGAAGTAGAAGCATGGAGTCTTAACCACGGGACCACCAGGGAAGACCCTGAACTGTACACTTTAAATATTTAAATTGTAGTATGTGAATGATCTTAAGCTATTATTTTAATTACTAACACTCTCATAGCATAATCTAGACAGAGTTCTAAGTGTTGCATACTGTTTATGTTAACTATTTGTTACCTTATCCAGTGAGTTAGGGACCATGATGGTCCCCAGAGGTGACTGTCCCACAGCCAGTAAGTGGAAGAGCTGCAATATGAACCCAGGATGACTGGCTCTGGCAGATATACACTTCCACTCTGCACTGTCCCAGCTTGGGAACCATCAAAAGATTTCGTTTTAGACCTAAACCTCTGAGTTCTGATCTTGGCCCTGTTGCTTACCAGCCAAGCGATCCTGGACAAGTGACTGAAGTTAGTTTTCGCATATGTTAAATGGAGATGATAATATTGCATACCTCACAGGGCTGGTATTTAGTACAAGGACTATCTGTAGCAAGCCATGATTAACTGCGAGGTCCTTCTTCTATGCAGTATTGTCACTGGTTTAAGAACCAAAATGCAGCCCACAAATTAAAGCAGCAGGCAGCCTAACACTGTGGAGACTTGGAGAGTTGGCTTATTATTTCTGCAAGTACAGAATTTTCCACATAGAAATGGCCTGGTAAACTAGAGGTCTGGCATTCTACCTTTTACATAACGTAACTTAAAATTAAAGGTTTAAATGACAATAAAAATTCTTGCCACATGCATGAAGCATTTGAACTGTTAAGGATTTGCTTTTTATTGCATGAAAACAAACAGAAGTGTGGGAAGGAAAGAAATGTGTCACTTCCCCAGCACTGACCTGCAAGGGCAAGGTGACCTTACAGGAGAAGAAAAATGACAGTAATTTCCAAACTAATCTAATTTTAAATTTCTGGACTTTTCATTTCATCTTGTGGAGACGTACTTATTCTTGGAAGGAAAAATAAAAACTCCAACAACATTAGCAACAAATGAAGTTATATAAGTGTTGCTGGCAAATGTACACTGCCCAACGCTACAGAGCTCATTTGCAAAGCCGGGAAGCAAATCAAAGTCCACCGTGGTTCTCTCAGTGCCCAGGATGTTTCTTTGAGCACAGTTTGTGACCAGAATTTTTTTTTTTTATTCAGGAGGTGGCACAGTTTGCTGTGGTGTGATTCAGTCTCCTCTTTTATCTCCTATAACTTTCCTTCTAACACTCAAGGGACCAGCTTCCCCCGCAGATTTCCACCCTGGGGAAAATGGACCAGCTGTGCAGGTCATCTTTGACTCCTCCTTTACTCTTCCATGTCTGCTCTATGGGTCATTTGGCAGGCCTCCTCCAAAATACATCATGAATCTTTTCACTTCTAACTCCTTTGCCACTACTAATCTAAGCTACCTACACCTCCTACTTGGGCTAGGTAATTATCTTCTAATGTTCTGCCTCCACTGCACTCCCTAGAATCACTCCTCCACAGAAAAACCAGAAAGGAATTTTATTTAATTATATTTATTTTGGGGGCCTCACTGGGTGGCTTGTGGGATCTTAGTTCCCCCACCAGAGATTGAACCTGTGCCCTTGGCAATGAAAACATCAAGTCCTACACTGGAAGTCCTAAGAGAGGTATTTTAAAAGTGCATTGGGTCAACGTCCTGCTTTAAATGTATCAAAACTCAGAATCCAAATTGACAGTTGGAACATGAAAAGGTGTTCAATGTCATTAATCATCAGGGGAAGTAAAATTAAACCTACAGTGAGAGACTAATACGCACCTGCCAGAATGACTCGAATTTTAAAAATTAAAAAGACTGACAGTACCAAATATTGCTGAGGATGTAGTGGATGTGGAGGAACTAGGACTCTAGACACTGCTAGTGGAAGGAAAAATTGTTCGGTGATATCTAAGAAAGCTAAATATATGCTTACCTGATGACCTGGCAATTCCCCTCCTAGGTGTGTATGTATAGGTATATGTGTATGGGTGTGTACATATCCAGGATTAATGAGTACCTATGGCCCCTAAAAGATGTTCAAGATTATTTATAACAGGGGATTCTCTGGCAGTTCAGTGGTTAGGGCTCAGTGCTTTCACTGCAGGGGTCTGGGTGTGATCCCTGGTCGGGAAACTAAGATCCTACAAGCCCACATGATGCAGCAAAAAAAAAAAAAAAAAAAGAAAAAAAATTCTATCAGCTTTATCTCTAATAGATATCATCTCTAATAAAAGTCAGCAACAAGCTAAATGTTTATCAACAGTACAATAGATCAGCTATGATGTATTAATATAACAACGTGCAACAAGTAATATTAAAGTGTAGACTCCTGGCTCATGCAACTCTCTCAGATGATTCTCTCAGAGAGAGTCATCCATAAATGGAGAGTCTCCATGAATGGAGACTGACAAAGATTTGGGACTTCTCTGATGGTCCAATGGTTAGGTCTCTGCACTTCCACCTTAAGGGACACAGGTTCCAAAGGATTGTGCATACCATGGAGTGTGACCAAAAAAAAAAAAAAATTTTGTACTATATAATTTGATTGATAAGTTAAAAAATAGGAAAAACTGGGACTTCCCTGGAGATCCTGTGGCTAAGATTCAGTGCTACCAATGCAGGGGGTCTAAATTTGATCGATCCCTGGTCAGGGAACTAGATCCCACTTGACACAGCTGAAGATCCCACATGCCATAACTAAGACCCAACACAGACAAATAGATTAAAGAAAAAGTAGAAAGCTGAGCTGCAGTGATAGAAGGACAGTTGGCGGTTACTCGGTCTTTAGCTTTGCTGGGGACTGGGCTGGAGGGACGGTTAGACAGAGAAGTGGCGTGAAGCCAGCATCTGAGGTCTGGAAATGTTCTATATCTTGAGCTGGGTGGCTGTTTCATGGGTTGTGCGTGTTGTCATCAAGTGTACACATTTCGTGCACCTTACAACATATATTTTACTTCAATTTGAAAGAGTCAATAGCACCCAATGCACTTACAATGGAAGCTACCCGCAACGTCACAGGCTAGCTCCTGCCCTCTCTCCTCACCTCATCCTTCATGCCTCTTGTTCTTCATGCTTCTCCACACCTGCTTTCCCATTTCCCCTCAAACATGCTGCTTTCTACCTGTTACTCCATTTTATTTTCTTCAAAGTCTCTATAAGTAAGTGAGTAAGTAAGTAAAGTCGCTCAGCCGTGTCCGACTCTTTGTGACCCCATGGACTGTAGCCTACCAGGCTCCTCCCTCCATGGGATTCTTCAGGCAAGAGTACTGGAGTGGGTTGCCATTCCCTTCTCCAGGGGATCTTCCCAACCCAGGGATCGAACCTGGGTCTCCCACATTCCAGGCAGACGCTTTAACCTCTGAGCCACCAGGGAAGCCTGGTAAAGTCTCTATAGCATTTGAAATTATTTTATTTGACTACTTATACTCTGCCTTCCTCTCCTGGCAGATCCGCTACATGATGGTGGGGTCATTGTCTGTTTTACTAAAGCTTTAGCACCAGTGCCTACAATACGGTGATTATGGGACTCAGGTATTTGTGGTCTGCATCATGACATGGTCCTCAAATATCTGTAGAAAGTTACATTTCTGAGTGTTCACAGTATCTTGCTATTCTTAATATTTCAGATAGAAGATAGCTATTGTGGCCATTTTGCAAGTATCCTATATGACTAATGTATTCATTCCTTTACTCTATAAATATTAATGAAATGCTCACTACAAGCAAAGTTGACTTAGTTAGTATCATGTGCTGATACAATGAGGGACAAGAGAGGGAGAATAAAAAATACAGAAGACAGAGTTGGAATTGAGCGATTATGTCTTAAAGTTGGAAGAATGTCACTGCTTCATGTGAGACTGAAAAGGACAAGTGGGTGGCGATATAGATGAATTTATTGGTAAGGATGTAGAAAATTTTGAGAGTTCTTACTTAATGGCTTCTATTTCCTCTGAAGTTGGAAGCAACGTCATGTGCTGAAATAGAGAAGGGTAGGAGGGAGCTTAAGACACTGCAGCGGTTTTACATTCTTCCTGCTCAGGGCACATGTTCTTCAGTGTATCAGCACCTGCCCTGCCTCTCCCAGGGTGAAGGCTGCAGGATGGTGCTGTGGCAAAGTAGGCAGGGAGGGAGCTCTGGGTCTTCATACAGTATAGCTGAAATGGAAAGTCAACAATGGAGGTGAAAGGCTGTGAGCCAGGAGGAAGGGGGAGATCCATTCAATGGCTTTTGTAACATCTAGATCAAGATGGCAGAATGATCACACGGAGAAACTTCTTTCTTCTTCCAAGCACAGATAAAAACATTTTGAGAAATATAGACAATGATAAAAAACAACAACAATATGGGGCTTTGGGGAAAGTGGTTAAGTCAGGAGGAAAGTTACATTGTTCTAAATGTCTTGTCCAGGAGGAGGTTGGAGACATGGATTAGTTATTGACTTTGTTCAGTTCAGTTCAGTTCAGTTCAGTCGCTCAGTCGTGTCTGACTCTTTGCAACCCCATGAATCCCAGCACGCCAGTCCTCCCTGTCCATCACCAACTCCCGGAGTTCACTCAGATTCACATCCATCAAGTCCGTGATGCCATCCAGCCATCTCATCCTCGGTCGTCCCTGTCTCCTCCTGCCCCCAGTCCCTCCCAGCATCAGAGTCTTTTCCAATGAGTCAACTCTTCGCATGAGGTGGCCAAAGTACTGGAGTTTCAGCTTTAGCAGCATTCCCTCCAAAGAAATCCCAGGGCTGATCTCCTTCAGAATGGACTGGTTGGATCTCCTTGCAGTCCAAGGGACTCTCAAGAGTCTTCAACACCACAGTTCAAAAGCATCAATTCTTCAGCACTCAGCTTTCTTCACAGACCAACTCTCACATCCATACATGACCACAGGAAAAACCATAGCCTTGACTAGATGGACCTTTGTTGGCAAAGTAATGTCTCTGCTTGTTGCTGCTGCTGCTGCTAAGTTGCTTCAGTCCTGTCCGACTCTGTGCGACCCCATAGACGGCAGCTCACCAGACTCCCCCGTCCCTGGGATTCTCCAGGCAAGAACACTGGAGTGGGTTGCCATTTCCTTCTCCAATGCGTGAAAGTGAAAAATGAAAGTGAAGTCACTGAGTCATGTCCAACTCTCAGCGACCCCATGGACTGCAGCCTACCAGGCTTCTCCGTCCATGGGATTTTCTAGGCAAGAGTACTGGAGTGCGGTGCCATTGTCTTCTCCGGTCTCTGCTTGTTAGAGAAATATAAATTTAAGTTTGTTAAAACCACTAAGCAATTAGAAATAGGATGTCTAACATCCACACTTGTTGAAGAAAAAGAAAAGGAATTAGGAAAACTGGACAATCCAAAAGAACAGAAGGGAAAAAAGAACAGTCTTTAATGAATTCCCTGGTGGTCCAGTGGTTAAGAATTAGCCTGCCAGTGCAGGGGACATGGGTTCAATCACTGGTCTCGGAAGATTCCACATGCTGCGGGGCAACTAAGCCCAGGTACCACAACTACTGAGTCCGCACTCTGCAACTACTGAAGCTTGCATGCCTAGAGCCTGTGCTCCACAATGAGAAAACCCACTGCAATGAGAAGCCCACACACTGCAATGAAGACCCAGCACAGCAAAAAAGAAATAAATGGATTAAAAAAAAAGAAATGGTCTTTATAAAATAGAAACTATAAATGTCAAAGATAAGTTGATTACTAATCACAATGAAAAATATTTTAACTCACCTATAAAAAGATGGGACTCTTAGACTGGCTTTTAAAACAAATCCAGTTATTCCTATGACTTACATACCTCAAAAAAGAATTACACAGAAAGATTTCAAATAAAGGAATGGGAAAAAGATACATCAGGAAATCAGTACCCCAAAGAAGGCTGCCTTAGCAATACTAATATCAGATAAAGTGTATATTAAAGTATTTCTGCGAACAAAGATTTCATACAGATTATGAAACTATTCACCAAGATAGTATAAAAACCATAAATCTGTATGTCCTTAACAACACAGTTTTTATGGAAGATACTGAAAACTGGCTCATTCAATACTACTTCAACCCTCTGCTTATTGTGGTAAAGAACACATTTCCCAGCTTCCCTTCTCTCTGTGACCAGGCTTCTGCCAATCAGAAATTTGGAAGGTGAAAGAAAATACTTAGTGGTCACAGTGTCCTTCAGGCAGGAAGGGTGTTGGAGGGGTTTGGTTCTTCTGTGTTGTTGGAAGGGTTCACAAATCCTGGCTTTACCATTGGCGGGGCCAAGTGTCAGGCAGTGACTGGCTGTGGCGTTTCTATAGGATGCTGGATATTTTTCCTGGCCGTGCTACTCACAGGCTGGGTAACACCCAAGCTTGGTTCCCCAGCCTGGCTGAAATTCTGCAAGCTACCTTGTACCCTGTAATAAATCCCTTTCTGCTTAAACTGGCTGGATGTGATCCATATATTATCCTAGGGTAGCTTCCCTGGTGGCTCAGTGATAAAGAATCCGTCTGCAATAAAGAAGATGTGAATTCTGTCCCTGGGTTGGGAAGATTCCCAGGAGGAAGAAATGACAGTCCACTCCAGTATTCCTGCCCAGAAAATCTCATGGACAGAGAAGCCTGGCAGAGGACAGTTGGGAGTCAGTCACCACTGAGCACACGTGCTATGCTAGAGTCTTCCCAGGTGGTGTAGTGGCAAAGAATCAGCCTGCCAGTGCATGAGAGGCAGGAGACACAGGTTCGATCCCTGGGTCAGGAAGATCCCCTGGAGAAGGAAGTGGCAACCCACTCCAGTATTCTTGCCTGGAAAATTCCATGGACAAAGGACCCTGGTGGGCTATAGTCTATGATGCATGCATGCTGTGCTGGATCTAAGCCCAAGCATTACCAGCACTTATGGGCTTCTAACTTTGTTGGGAGAAGTATGGCATTCTGGTAGATTTCCTAGAGCAGGTGACAGCTGTAGTGAGAAGAAGTGTGAGCT
Source organism: Capricornis sumatraensis (assembly GCF_032405125.1). Lineage (NCBI taxonomy): Eukaryota > Metazoa > Chordata > Mammalia > Artiodactyla > Bovidae > Capricornis > Capricornis sumatraensis. Next base: position 217,146,460 of record NC_091069.1, read on the forward strand.
GGAATTCACCACTGTGAATGGAGACGGAGAGCAGTAGGAGAGCTCAAATGGAGAAGGAACAGCAAGTGCAAAGTGGAGCCCAGGAGATGTAGCACTCTAGTTCGTTCAAGGTTCTTAATTCAGGATAAGGAGTATGGAGTGAGAAAAAAAAGAAGAAAGAACAGGGTGGCCAGGTCAGGGGAAAGTCACAAACGACCCTGCATGCACATGTGAAGACTGCAACAAAGTTCAGACTAGCTCAGTTGTAGGTTCTGGTAATCATTACCTTCCTGCTACCTGTCCCCCACCCTGTTGTCCCCCAGGAGAAAGCCCATGTGTGGTAGAAGAGAATTTAGTTAAATAGGAAAAAGTAACAGTGAGAAATGAGAGGGGAGAAGGAGAAAGAAGTGTGGGGGTTGAGGGAGAAAAAGACAGGAAGGGACAGAGACAAGACAGAGAGACAGACAGACAGAGAATTCTGGCAAAGACAAATCTTAGGAGTCTGCCTGCCAATGCTGGGTACACAGGTTCAAACCCTGGCCTGGAAAGCTTCTACACGCCACAGGGCAGCTGAGCCCATGCGTGTCCTGAAGCCTGTGATCTGTGATCTGTGAGAAGCCCTCACACAGCAATGAAGACCCAGTGCAGCCCCCAAAATAAAAAAAAAAACAAAACAGGACAAATCTTAGGATTCAGGCTCTGGCCTCTTCACAGCTGCCCTAGTTCCTATACCCATTCTGTGATCCAATCAAACACTGACAAATATACCAACTTACAATCAAGTTGCTTATAAGATTCATTTATATATTTTAATAAACATTTCCCCCCCCTTCCTCTTATTTTTCTCTTCATTTTTGTTCATTTTGGTTATTATGTAAATTCAATGGGAAATTATGTATTTTTATGTAATAAAATATAGGTAATTTCCAACATGTTAAACACTTAGGAAGAATAACTGTAGCTATAATGATCTTAATCAGCTTAATGAGGACTTGATATTAGGAAAACTACAGAAAGTCAAGCAAATGTGCTAAATGAAGATTTGAAAGAAAGAGCAGCTGACCAGGTAGAAAGACTGAATTTTATGCAACTGTCAATTAAAAAAATATATATTTGTGTGGTCATACCATAAGTATAGGTATACGTTGCATCCTGCAGCAGGCAGGATCTAGTTCCTTGACCAGGGATTGAACCCAGGCCTCCTGCATTGGGAACATAGAGTCTTAGCCACTGGACCACCAGGGAAGTCCCACAGTTGTTACTTCTTAAACTTACAGTTTTGGTTGCAGTGTGTGGAGGGCGTGGCTGTTAGAGGGCTTCTTCCCTACTCCTTGGTTTACTGTGAGCCGACATTTTCCTGGTCTCTAGTTCCAAACTGTATAAAGCTATAATTTGTTGTGATAAAGGTACCATGGAAGTTGCTGTGTGTTGGTCGCTCAGTTGTGTCCGACTCTTTGTGACCCCTTGAACTGTTGCCCGCCAGGCTCTTCTGTCCATGGAATTCTCAAGGCAAGAATACTGGAGTGGGTAGCTATTCCTTTCTCCAGGGGATCTTCCTGACCCAGGGATCGAACCTGGGTCTCTCACATTGGAGGCAGATTCTTTGTCACTGAGCCACCAAGGAAACCCAAAGGATATGTTGCCTCCCTGTCAGGAATTGAACCCTGGTCTCCCGCATGACAGGTGGGGATACTCACCACTACACTAACGAGGATGGCAAAACATAGGCAGCTTCCACTGAGACTTGAGCTCAGATCGCTGGATTCAGAGTCCAGAGTGCGAACCATTATACCATGGAACTTCACACATCATGGAAGAGCATTATTTAATAAGTGATAGTAGAACAACTGGTTACATACTAAGGAAAGATGTCAATGTAGATCCTTATTTTACATCTAAGACCATACCAAATCCAATATGGATGAAAGAGAGCAGAAAGTGCCAATCACATTAAAAAGACTAAAGGAAAAACATGACTTCGTATTAAGTATCAGTGAAGTGCAAAGGAATTTGGGAGTACTTTCTAAGCTTAAAAGTATTAGAAGAAATGGTTTAAAAGAAGAGATTAAATTCACTTGACCACAGTGATTATAAACTTTCATACTATCTGACTCCTCCAACTAATATATCCTTAACTTAGGAAAAATCTTGCATCCATATGAAAGACAACATATTACAGTTGACCCCTCCTCCTCATACATGTTGTTCAAGGGCCAACTATATTATACAAAATGCTCATGCAAATAAAGCAAAATCAGTAGAAATACAATTTCTGAGCACCTAGCCCTGGTCAAGTCTATGCTGGAGAGTTTGAAAACATTCAGTTAAGGTGGACATCCCTACTTGGTCCAGGAAGAACCTGAGGGTCAGAGGTGTGAAGGTTTTTGCCTATGTCACTCGCCTCAGGAGCCATAAGTTGTTTTTGACCTGTCAGTCTTCTGATCCATCCGAGCTCCTCCCAGTCAGGCTTACATTCACACCTTGATTTATTTCAAGATCATGGCCCAGGCCCAGGAGATGGAGAGTCTCAGGTATTGAAGGTGTGGTCCCATTCATTCCTCTTGCCAAGGGATCAGGTTTAGGAATGGACAAGTGCTAGATTCTGGCAATTAAGTTGAGAGGGAGAAATCTTCTAAGAAGCATGTGGGAAATAATTTCTTACTTATAATAGATAGTGCCTTTGTCTTTTTCACTCTACCATTTTGTATTCCTATCAGGATTATCTGAAAATTTAATCTGTTGTTCCATACCTTTGCTGGGCCTTGGTATTGCCAATTTATTGTTTGTTTTTTTTGTTTCTTGTATTTTAGCAAATCTAATAGATGTTGGTGATGGACAGGGAGGCCTGGAGTGCTGTGATTCATGGGGTCGCAAAGAGTCGGACACGACTGAGCGACTGAACTGAACTGAACTGAATAGATGTGTAGTGATATTTTGTTGTGATTTTAATTTGTATTTCTCTGAATACTGCAAAAACAAACAAACAATGCTCAATGCAATAAATATCCTAAAGAATAATTTTTGTGAATTTAAATGTATTGATCTTTTTACTAATTTCCTTTTTTTCTTTAAAATTACAAAATTCTTCCCCAAAGAGAAATCAGAAGAAAATTCAGCTACATTTTAAGGGTTGTGAATGGATGTGGTACCTAGAGATGCTATAGACATCTCATGATCATTAAAGGTGGGGCAGAGCCAAGTCTTTGCAGAGGAAAAGGTCAATCCTAATCATACTCGCCCTACCACCCCAACCAGAGGCTCTATTTGCGAGTCCATCACAGGGGAGATAGTACATTTCCTTCTTATTTAGTACCATTGAGCTTGGGTCTTCCATTGCTTATCAAACGCCTTGTAACTTTTGGCAAGATATTACATCAGTGCATAAGTAAAGCATCAAAGTGTCATCACAGGGAAACATCTATTCCTTAGCCTTCCTCCCAAAATATTTTCAGCTGCATATTACATTTGGGATATCTGTTGGGGGCTTGGGCTGGTGGCACACTCAGTGAGTGGAAGCACTGAGATTTGAAACCATACATACAATTCTAAATGAGAATATATATAGCCTATTAACACAGAGAAAAAAAGGTTTAACCTTATAAGGAAGCAAAGAAAAGTAGATTAAACAAGAATGAGACTCCATTTTTTAAAACTGTTACATGATTCAAAAAAGATTTAATGGTAAGTATTGTCATACTTATCTGGCATTTAAGAAGGTAAATTTATCACATCTCAAAAATAGCAGCAGCAACAACCATTTATTGAGTACTTACTACATAACATATTATACAAAACAAGCAAACTTGATTTAACCCTTAAAACAAGCTAATAAAATAGATATTATTATTTTCAGTTTAAAAATAAGGCTTAGGACTTTCCTGGTGGTACAGTGGTTGAGAATCTGCCTGCCAATGCAGGGTACATGGGTTCAATCCCCGGTCCGGGAAGATTTCACATGAAGCAGAACAACTAGGCCAGTTCCCCACAATTACTGAGCCTGTGCTCTAGAGCCTGGGAGCCACAGCTACTGAGCCGGTGTGCTGCAACTACTGAGCCTGTGTGCCTAAAGCCTCTGCTCTGCACCAAGAGAAGCTACCTCAATGAGAAGCCTGAACATCGCAACTAGAGAGTAGCCCCTGCTGTCGTAACTAGTGAAAACCCACAAAGTAGGGAAGACTGAGCACAACCAAAACTAAAATTAAAAAAAAAAATAAAGATAAGGTTTAGAGAGACCTCCTGGCCCTGCTGAGTTCTCACATCACAAAAGGTTGTTCTTTGCAGCCCCATCACTTTACAAAGTGAACAAACATGTGCCAAGGGGACTAGTGAAATAGGGACACCAAAAAAGAGGGGAAATGAAGAGTTTGAAGTCTGACATTCAAAAAAAGAAAACCGTTAAGTAGTCATCACAGGGAAACATCTATTCCTTAGCCTTCCTTCCAGCATATTTCCAGCTGAATATTGCATTTATTTTGAGTTACGTATTGGGGGTTTGGGCTGGCTGCACATTCACCATTGGCAAGGCCCTTTAATGGTCTCATTCCAGCCCATGATGTCAAGATTCAACCCATAACTGACTCTAAAGCTTGTGCTTACAATAAAGACTACTGGGAACTCTGAAAGCAATTTAGCAAATTAAATCAATAGCCTCAAGAACATCTGTATTTCTTAATCTGTTAAATTAAATATTGTGTTTTGACACACACACACAAAATATTGTGAAAAATTGTAAAAGCATTAAGAATAGATGTGATAGAGTTTTTAATAATAATAAAAACTAGAAATTAATACAAATGTTTAACCATAGGGGACTTGCTAATTACGTAATATAACTATTACAAATAATCTTTATGAGGATTTAAAAGTGGGAACTGATTGTATTATATCAAGTGTAGGAAAAAAACAACGCATAAGAGTATTTATAAAATTATTCAGAACTGTCACAAAGAAAATTTTAAAGGAGCAGAAAAAAGATGGAGAAGAAACACACTTAAAAATGTTAACAGAGACTAGATCCCTGTATAACGGATTTTTCTCTGATTTCTTGTATTTTCTGTAATGAGAATGTTCTCCGAGGAGTACTACTTTTAGAGCAGAAATAATCCTAATAATCTTTATTTTCAAAAAGGTGCAAAGGGGGCTTCTCTGATGGCCCACTGTTTAAGAATCTGCCTTGCAATGCAAGGGACACTGGTTCGATCCCTGGTCTGGGAAGATATCACATGCTGCAGAGCAACTAAGCCCACGCACCACACCTCCTGAGCCTACATGCCCCAGCCACTGGGCCCAAGTACCCTAGAGCCTGTGCTCTGCCACAAGGGAAGCCTCTGCCGTGAGAAGCCCAGGCACCGCAACTGGAGAAAGCCTGGGTGCAGCAGCAAAGACCCACCACAGCCAAACAATCAATAAATCAGTCTTTTTTCTAAAAAAAAGGTTGCAAATGTTTTTATTTAGATAGTAAAAATTACTGAGGGGTGGAAAGGATTCACATGAAGACACTGTAATTGTGATTTCTCAGTGCTCAGGGGAAAGGCTGGGAGGGGACGCCCATAGCTGTCCTTACTCACAGTTTTTCAGAACTTGATGTCAAATATTTTGCCCCACTGTCAGCTCATGTTATTCAAAATCTGGTTCAGAAATCACGGCCATAGGAGACTTATTCAAAACTTATATACATACAAAGTGCCTAGGTAGATTACCTAGGTTTCTAAATCACTAATCCCAGAAATATCTAGGGAGGTACAGGACTCTGAAGCTTGAGTAGGAAACAAAAATACTATCCAAAATGGACAAAGCTTGTTACTATAATTTATTAACAGGCACTCCTTTCTGGAAACACTCTCTTGTGTCTATATCACCCAACGACCCCTCATAGTTGTCCTCCCATCGTCTCTGGCTGGCTCTTCTCTTGCCTCTGATGCTCTTCACTTTGTACTCCTCCAAAATCTACCCGCTCACCTCGTCTGTCCCAGGCACTCCGCTCCTCTCTCTATATCTTGCCTGGACAATCTCATCTACTCTACCAGCTCCTGCTGCCCTCCGAATAGTAGTCACCTTCCAGTAGCCCCTAAAGCTCATATTAATAACTTAGAAATAGGTTTCATATAAACATTTTCATTAACCTTTATTTTTGAATTACAGATTGCTCTCAGAAACAGTTATTAAAGTACAGTGTATAAAACAATATGTTACATCTGAATGACTGTTTCCACCCAGTAATTCACTGATTGTCTGATCGCTGATGTTTCAGAATGAGGGTGACTAGCACATTGCTTTCAATGTGCTTCCTCTGAAGTTAGTTCACCGTAATGGTAGCCATTGTCAAGTCAACACAGTACTTTAAAAAATCCACTTGAGAAAGCCTTCTGTTGAAGAAGGCACTTAGGGTACAGCCATGCCATGGCACACCTGCTGGCCACGCCTAGTGAGGGACCAGAGGGACACCTGCTAAGTAAAATGGCTATTCCTGGAATGAATTTGTGTATAAATGGAAAATATGATAACCCCCAAATCGTCCTTCCTAAGCAAATTCCACCTTTCCTTGTAAATGGTTTACATCGGTTCTGAGTCTCATTGCTTTGCATTGTCTGAGAATCAGGCATTTGTGCTTTCATCCCATCAAAAGACTGATGATAAGGTTCATCAGCCACTTCCCCTTCCTTGTTCCCTCCCTCAGAGGTTGCCTTGAACTCCTCTTTTTCTTTTCTGTTTGCCTGCACCTCAAAGCATGTGGGACCTAACTCCTTTGCAGTGGAAGTGCAGAGTCTTTTCTAGACCGCCAGAGAATTCTACCCTGCCACCCCTACCCCAGACTCTTTAAGGTGATTCTCTCACAACTGCATAAGCTCAGCTCAGTGTTGTCCTGTCCTGCACACCCTGCCTTTGTTGTGCTTGTTCAGTTGGTAGCAAATCATTTCAGCTCAACAAATATTTTGGGTGTCAACTATGTATGAAGAGCTATGGCAGGTACTGTAGAGCGTGAGACAAATGGAACAAGAATCTTCTAAAGTAAATCAATTCTGACCCCTTCCTGTAGTTTGAAGGCCTGAAGTAGCTGTCAGCCACTATCCTCAGCTCAATGGCTTTGTGGCTGGTGCTCAGGGTCAAAACCAGTTGGGGGCTGCTGCTGCTGCTAAGTCGCTTCAGTTGTGTCTGACTCTGTGCGACCCCACAGACGGCAGCCCACCAGGCTCCCCCGTCCCTGGGATTCTCCAGGCAAGAACACTGGAGTGGGCTGCCATTTCCTTCTCCAATGCCAGAAAGTGAAAAGTGAAAGTGAAGTTGCTCAGTCGTGTTCGACCCTCAGCGACCCCATGGACTGCAGCCCACCAGGCTCCCCCGTCCCTGGGATTCTCCAGGCAGGAGCACTGGAGTGGGCTAGTGCTGCTTATTTTCTTCTCTATAGCAATCTTCATTGCAAACCTCAACTTAGGACAAACTTAGGTGTGAAAAAAAACAAATTCTGAATTAGATATTTCAAATGCTCCCCAGCTATTCTGTCCTCTGGAGAAGGAAATGGCAACTCACTCTAGTATTCTTGCCTAGCGAATCCCACGGACAGAGGAGCCTGGCAGGCTCTAGTCCATGGGGTCACAAGAGTCGGACACGACTTAGTGACTAAACCACCACCACCATTCTGTCCTCATTTTGTACTGTGTGTTAGTCTCTCAGTCGTGTCCGACTCTGCTATGCACTCAGCCAGGCTTCTCTGCTCATGAATTTCTCTAAGCCAGCATACTGGCATGGGTGGCCTTTTTCTTCCCTAGGGGATCTTCCTGACCCAGTGATCAAACCTGGGTCTCCCACACCTTGGACAGATTCTTTACCATCTGAGCCACCTCTTGGGGTATAGCCAATTAACAATGTTGTGATAGTTTCAGATGAACAATAGAGGGACTCAGTCATACATACACATGGACCCACTCTCCCCTAAACTCCCCTCCAATCCAGGCTGCCATGTAACATTGCAGAGTTCCATGTGTGATTTAGGCAGTCTGAGATCCCTATGGAAATCATCCTCTATGCATTGGTCGTCTTATTCCTATTTCTGATATAAATGATAAAGGAAAAAAACCATCAGAAACGGAAGGATGGGTCGTGTCTTCAGAATCTTGTAGCTTTTTATCTATCAGTGCAAGATATTACCGTGAAGACTTGCCTAGAGAAATTGTGGAAATATCCAGACATAAAGTCCAAACTCTTGATATTATACCAAGGTCTGAAGGAAACGTAATGGCTTTCAGTATCTTTGAATATGCTTATTTTGCAAGACCAGATAGTATATTTGAAGACCAGATGGTTTACACAGTAAGATATCGTTGTGGTCAGCAGCTGGCCATTGAAGGCCCCGTGGATGCAGATTTGGTTAGCACTGTCTCAGAATCTGCTACAGTTGCTGCTCTTGGTTATGCAGCAAAGTGTGGGCTTCCATACGTGGAGGTGCTATGTAAAAACCGGTATGTAGGAAGAACATTCATTCAGCCAAACATGAGGTTAAGACAACTTGGTGTTGCGAAAAAATTTGGAGTACTGTCAGACAACTTTAAAGGAAAAAGAATTGTTCTTGTAGATGATTCAATTGTGAGAGGCAATACCATCTCAAGTTGACCCATAATCAAGTTACTCAAAGAATCTGGTGCAAAAGAGGTACATATTCGTGTAACTTCACCACCAATTAGATATCCATGCTTCATGGGAATAAACAGACCAACGAAAGAAGAGCTTATTGCCAATAAACCAGAATTTGAGCATATTTCAGAGTATCTAGGAGCAAACAGTGTTGTATAACTGTCAGTAGAAGGACTGGTTTCATCTGTACAAGAAGGAATAACACTGGAAAAACAGAGCGTGAAAAAGCAAGACATTATGGTTCAAGAAAATGGGAATAGTCTGGAATGTTTTGAAAACAATGGTCATTGTACAAAGGAAGATATTATGATTCAAGAAAATGAGAATGGTCTGAAATGTTTTGAAAAGAATGATCATTGTACAGCTTGTCTGACTGGAAAATACCCTGTGGAATTGGAATGGTAGCTGCTAGGGGCAGACATCATATTTCAGGACACAAAAGTCGGTGAAGAAGTTGTAGTGGTTACTCCTTCATTTACTGTTACTCAGTTGGTACAGTGTGAAACGCCACATGCTTGTAAGTTCTGAGATATTTTTTTTCTGAAAAGGATACCAAATTGCTATGATTTATTCAGTAATCCTGGATAAATACTTTGGTATTATGTAGGGACTTGGATGATCCTTTCAGTTTTATTCAGTACTGTTATTTTTTAGAGATCATGTACATTTCAGATCATCAGCAGTAATGTAGCAGATAGGTGAATTTCTGTTTTAGAGAGGATTGCCAGATATTATACTCTCACAGGTTCGTAGGAAATTTTGTGGAATGTTTAAGAGTTACTGAAATTCATTTATGGAATATTTTCATGGAGAAGGAAATGGCAACCCACTCCAGTGTTCTTGCCTGGAGAATCCCAGGGACGGGGGAGCCTGGTGGGCTGCCGTCTATGGGGTCGCACAGAGTCGGACACGATTGAAGTGACTTAGCTTAGCTTATGTGCTAAACAGTAGGCCCTTGTTGATTATCCATTTTAAATATGGCAGTGTGCACAAGTCGATCCCAAACTCCCTAACTATCCCTTCTTCCCATCCTTGCCCCTGATAATCATAAGCTCATTCTTAAACTCTGTGAGTCTCTCTCTGTTTTGTATGTAAGTCCGTTTATATCAGGTCTTTTTAGATTCCACATGTAAAGGATCTGACTTCAAATTTTAAATATCCTTCTTTCTTAGATCAAATACTCTGTCCACTCTCCTTTTCCATCTAGCAGCCTCCTCAGGCTTGATGACTTAAATATCTCTATAAACCATTACTTTCACTGGACAATTGGCTTTCTGTGGAACTAAGTGAAAAGGATTGAGACACCACCAAGATCATAACCAGCCTATTGTTGCTTCCTCTTTTATAGCAATTTACACAGCTTGATGATCACTGTTATTATTCTTCATTTTTATCAAATACTGACACTGGTTTTAGCCTTTAGACCTCTTTTTCCCCTTCCAAATTGCAAACAAAACAGAGCAGACATTATTCTGTATTCATTACAAAGAGCCTTGCTTTTTCCTCTGTGAATTTCATACTTAATGCCCTGTGAGAGGCCCTTATTAATAATACGTGCACAGAGCCCTTGCCTTGCGTTGGAGAGCGCAGAGGTTTGTGGGGAGCAGAGGTGGCCTGATCCGAGCTGTGAAGGCCCCCTACCCCATCGCAGCAGCGCCATCTGCAGAGTGTGGCTGGACTGTCTCCAAGAACTCCCTGCCTCCTTTAGAACTTCTATGGCCCTGCTTTTGGAAAGCATACTCATTCCGTATGCAAAAGCTTGGATACATATGCACACCAACAGCCTGTATGCATGCAAAATGTGCAGATGGGCAAAGGAAAATAAAGCCAGGGGTTTGGCTCAAAGACAAATTATTAACCTTGGGAATTCCTAAAAGCCACGTAGGAGCCTTATGGAAAAACACCCTCTCTTAGAATCAGTAATTGGAACTTAAGATTTCAGAAACTGTAGTTTAAGAGAAAGTGTAAGAAAAACAGATCATGCAGCTCTTTTTTTTTTTGCATTGTTCTCTTTGAACACAAACACCTTAAAATTCACAAAATTTCAGTCAGGGGAAAGGTCACCGAAGCCGATCTTTTTTCCACAGCTACTGACACACACAAATCACACATCCTTAGCTTATATGGTGCAAGAGAATCAGACAATAAGTTTCCTTAAACAAACTAACAGCTGCATGGTTCTTTTTAGGAAGGGAAAGTGGGTGGAACTGGGGCTAAGTACTATACAGTAACTTCAAATACATTTTCAAATATTTAATGTGCCCATCACATTTAAAAAGACACAATAGACCTTGCAACAGGTATAACAAAGCTTCGTATTGTTTATTTCAGACTAGTTTATAGAATTAAAATGCTCAGATTTTCAGACCATACTTAGGTCTAAGGGTTTCAGAATTACCTAGCATCTTTTTTTTCTTCCCTTTCCTTTTTAAATTGAGATATAATTGATATATAACACTGTATTAATTATAGGTAATTTATGTACATATTGGAAAATGATGACCACAGTAAATTTAGTTAACATCCATCACCCCACATAGTAACTATTTGTTTTCTTGTGATAAGAAATTTTAAGATCTACTTTCTTAGCAACTTTCAAATATACAGTATTCTTAACCACTAGAGTCAGAATTTCTAAATGAAGGTACGTGCATTTTACTCTATTCTTTCCAGAAGAATTCACTTGGGATCAACTCAGCAGACCTACTTCTGGGTAATGTTCTAGACTGAAACAGGGAGGCTCCACCTGCCCCACAAGCCTTCTTCAGCTGGTCCCCTCAAGCCACCTATGAATAGTCAAGCAATCCTTTTACAAACTGAGAACCTTACACATACCTATCATTTTTCTGTTTATTGTTGTTCAGTCTCGTCTGACTCTGTGAGCCTATCAGCTGCAGCAAGCCAGGCTTCCCTGTCCTTTACCATCTCTCAGAGTTTGGTTAGACTCATGCCCATTGAGTCAATGATGCCATCCAACAATCTCATTCTAAAGGAAATCAACCCTGATTCATTGGAAGGACCGGGGCTAAAGCTGAAGCTCCAATACTTCGGCCACCTGATGTGAAGAGCAGACTCGTTGGAAAAGACCCTAATGCTGGGAAAGATTGAGGACAGGAGGAGAAGGGGATGACAGAGGATGAGATGAGATGTCTATTACGATGATTCCTTTTCTTCTCTAGACTCTAAGATCCTGGTGGGTAAAGACTGTATTTCTCTGAGTCCCTAGCCAGTGGAAGTCAGCCGTTAAGCAATTACTATAGGTCTTAAGGGTTATGCTAGGGCAAGGGTCACATGTTCTCAAAGCACAAAGCAGGGAGTCAAACCTAGTCTAGGCATCAGAAAAGGCCTCCTAGAGGAGTAATATTTTAAATGAAAGCTGAATTAAAATGACTCAGGAGAAAGCACAAACTGGAATTGAATGAGTGGATGAGAGCTTTCTAAGCGCAGGTAATGCCCACATTACTTGGTAACTGGATATAAGTTGGCAGGAAACAATGAAGAAAGAACATATTCAGAAGTATGGGGTGAGATGAAGTGTTTGATGTTGGCATTGAATTTGAGGTTGCTCCTGAGCGCACTGTGTGGAGCTGTGTAGGGGGCAGTGGGAGATAGCATAGGGGTGTTCAAGAAATCTGGGTGGGCTTCTTGGGAGTTCTTAACACTGGCTGGCAAGAAAAGCCAAGAGAGAGGATGAGATTGCCCAACAAGAGTGGTAGAGAAAAGGTGAAGGAGAGACCTGAGGGAAAAAAGCCCAGGAAACTGGAAGGCAAGAGGGATAAGGAGAAAGATAGGAGATGGCAGCATGGGACCAAGGGAAGGGAATGCTTCAAGGAGGAAGGGATGGTCAACAGGCCAAGGCTGCTGCTCAGAGAGTGGGATTTGGCAATGAGAGCTTCTTCAGTGACCTTGATGGCTTAGCAGGCCAAAACGGGCAGAGGTGAGGTCACACGGTAGAGGCATAAGTGAGGGTTCAGGGAAAGGAGGCAGCAAGTCAAGGTTGACAGTGAGTGAGGACAGATGGGGGTAGCTGGAAGGATAGGTAGGTTGGATCAGTGTTCCTTAATGACCTGGGGAGCTTTCAAAATAACTTCTGACACTGAGCCCCACCCCTGCCAATTCTGACTTAATTGTTCCGAGGTACAGCTTGGCCACAGTAAAGATTTTAAAGCTCCGCAGGTGATTTTCATCAGTAACTAGCGCTGAGAGCAATTGGACTAGAAAAAATAATTTCTTTTAAAGATAGGAGTGAGTTCAGCAAGTGAAATGCTAAAGGATGGAGCCGCAGAGCAGCAGCAGCTGAAAATACAGAGGCAGAGGTGGTGGTGACTGATGTGGAAGATCCTGGGAGGGAGGTGAGGATGGAGTCAGCAAGGCAGAGGCTGTGACTTAAACAGAAAGCAATTCTTTAGTACTCAGCCATTAAAAAGAATGAAATAATGCCATTTGCAGCGACACAGATGGACCTAGAGATTGTCACACTGAGTGAAATAAGTCAGAGAAGGAGAAATATCATATGACATCCCTTATACTTGGAATCAAAAAAGAAATGATACAAATGAACTTATTGACAACACAGAAACAGACTCACAGACTTAGAGAAGGGAGGGGAGTTTGGGGGCAAAATGCACGTGTGTGGGTTTAGTTGCTCAGTCGTGTCTGATGCTTTGCAACCCCATGGACTGTAGCCCACCAGGCTCTTCTGTCCATGGAATTTTCCAAGCAAGAATATTGGAGTGGGTTTCCATTTTCTACTCCAGGGGATCTTCTCGACCCAGGGATCGAACCCACATCTCCTGCATTGGCAGGCAGATTCTGTACCACTGAGCCACCCAGGGAGAAAGGATACATATATTTGTATGGCTGAGGCCCTTTGCTCTTCACCTGAAACTATTACAACATTGTTAATCGGCTATACTCTGATATAAAATAAAGTTTTTAAAAAATTAAATAAATAAAGCTAAGCTAGGGAGATTTTTTTTTAAAAAAAAGGAAAGGAAGCAATTCCTTTGTGACGGCAGGAACAGAGAGAGACGGAAAAATGTGGACGGAGTCAGGGTAGAAGTGGCAGGATGGCAGCCTCTGATGAAGGCTGTGCTCTCTGAATCAATTAAGAGAAGAAAACAAGGCGGGGTGGGGGGATGGGGGGATTAGAATTTGGAGGAAAATAGGACTAGGCAAGGTTGGGTGCCTGGTTTACGTTAGCGACCCTGAACTTGTAGTGTCAGCAGTACGTGAAGCGGATGGTTTTCAGCAGAACATTAAGAAATGTGCAAACAGTACTTCCCTAAGCATGAGGTTTACATTCTTCATACTCTGTTGTTGGGAGGATTCAAAGTTAAACAGCTAAGACCATAGGAAGCACTAGGGTGGGGGTGATTTGCAAGTTAACCAACGAAATCCCTTGTAAATAGTTACACTTTCTGAATCCAAAACAAATGAACTAACGAACAAAAATCTTCTACTGTTATAAAAACATGGTAATAATAAAGAGAAAATCGGGGCTTCCCTGGTGGCTCAGTGGTAAACAATTCGCCTGCCAATGCAGGAGACTCGGGTTTGATCTCTGATCCGAGAAGAACCCACATGCCTTAAGCAACTAAGCCTGTGCGCCACAACTACTACGCCCATGCTTTGCAACAAGAGAAGCCACCTCAGTGAGAAGCTGGTGCACCACAACAGGTAAGTAGCCCCCACTTGTTGCAACTAGAGAGACACCTGCACAGCAACGAAGACCCAGAATAGATAAATAAATAAATCTTATATAATAATCAGAGAAAATCAACAGCATTCTACATATTTTAATTAACTAAAAAGTAAACCCTCTACATTTTTACCATTGTTTGCTTCTTACAAACACTAGCATCTCCCTTCCCTATATTTGCAGTGAATTGTTTACAACTGTCCACAAATCTCACCATTTCCCACATTCAGTCTAATCCAATGCTTTCCGGTTTTATAACTGAGTAACTTGGTATTTGTGGAGTTACAATCTGAACATTTTGAAGTTGTGAAAAAAAGTAAGTCATAGTGAATCCACGAATACCTTAATTTTCCATGATACTGCTCCGGTTGGTGAGTAGGATAACCAAGTGTCCAGTTTTGCAAGGGACTGAGGGGTTTTCGGGGATGCAAGGCTGTCAGTGCAGAACCTAGAGCGTCCAGACAAACCTACAGGGTTGATCACTTGACACTTTCCCCTACAACCAGCCCTCACTCGCTTGTTGGTGACACATACTTGCTCACACGTGGCCTGAGAGACCAGCAGAGAAAAAGTCTGCAAGCCAGGTTCCCGGCCGGAAGCTGGTGTGGTGAAATGGACACTCTGCCCTACCTTTTGCTCCATCCAACATTTACTGCAGTACAGGGGAGCAGCCACACACAGAAACTCCTAAAACCCCTGCCCTCCTTTGCCACCACATTCTTTGATGAGGTTGTTCTGGTCTACCTTGACTCAGAGATGCCTTTTTCTATCTTGAGGTTATTGTTCTAAGAAGGCCTCCTTCCCTTCCCAAACCACAGTTCTTTTCTCCTTTCATCCTCAGATAAGATAAACTAAGCCAAACACATACTTTAATTATCAGGCCAAAGCACTTCTTGATAAAAGAATTTTAAACATCTCAATACAAAACCAGTGCTTTGCCCTTTAGAAAGGGAGGGCACTGACTGACCTCCTCGGCCCTTTCACAATAGAAACCAGGTCTTTATCAGGAAGAACCTGCTTTCTTCATTCCGGGATGTGCTTTGCTTAGAGCCAATTTTAAAATAACCCGCAGATGAAAGTCATATTCTTGAGGGAGAACGGGAAAACAGTTTGTATCATAGAATGAAGAAAAGAGGTTTTTCTCTATTAAATCCTTCATCCGTGTTTGTTGATCTGATGAATAAATGAAGACAAAGCAGATTTATTTAATCCTGGAAAAGTTTCTCCTTGCCTTCACTGTAACTTAGCAAGTATGTATTTTGCAACACAAGGTGTTAAAGTTCTGGAACCAGGCTATGGAGTGCATGAGGGCAAGTAAAACAAAGTCCTTGCAATGATAGTCAGTTGTGATCAATTTGGAGCCTGTAGTAAGGTGAGGAAAGAAAAGTGCAGAACAGAGGAGACCATTTTACTTTAAAATACCTTTTCCACAATCACATGGTGAGGCAACTCCATTATAAAATAGGAAAGTGTCAAACATTGGGTGGAGGATCAGAGAGGAAAAAAGTATAGTGAATAAATTCTTATCGACCCTGTATAAAACACAGAGAGAGCCTCTAAGGAGGATATGGTGGTTCAGATTTTGGTTGGTTTGTAAAGTTTTTTTCCTGGTTTCTTGTAGCCCAGCATCGTTGAAGAGTCACAGTCAAAAGAATTGTGAATCTGTCTTTGGCAGCCTGAAAGATGAACTCATATATTTGTTGTGGGTATTTTTAAAGAACCAGACCAAATACCTTACAGAAAGCATCCCAGAAATCCTCCCCAGCTACAGTTTTTTCTCCAAAGTTCTGGAGTCATTGTTGTTGTCCAGTCGCTCGGTAGTGTCCGACTCTTTGTGACCCCAAGGAATGTAGCTCACCAGGCTCCTCTGTCCATGGGATTGTCCAGGCAAGAATACTGGAGGGGGTAGCCATTCTCTTCTACAGGGGATCTTCCCCACCCAGGGATCGAACCCAGGTGTCCTGCATTGCAGGCGGATTCTTTGCTGTTTGAGCCACCAGGGAAACCGTCTGGATTCATGGCCGCCCCTAAAAATAAAATTACTGCTACTCACTCTGGTCCATGAAGCGGTCCTTCTTCACTTCCATGCTCCTCTCCCAGTTGTGGGCTTCCCTTGTGGCTCAGCTGGTAAAGAATCTCTGCCTGCAATATGGGAGACCTGGATTCGATCCCTGGGTTTGGAAGATCCCCCGAGAAGGGAAAGGCTACCTGCTCTAGTATTCTGGCCTGGAGAATTCCAGGGACTATAGAGTCCCTGGGGTTGCAAAGAATTGGACACGACTGAGCGACTTTCACTCCCAGTTGTAGGTGCCCCTCAGGATTCCCGCCCCTAACCGCCAGCTCTGCTAGGCTGCTGTAGGATGCTGGAGAAATCTCTACTCATCCCCTACCCTGTTCCTCCTCACTTTCCTCATAGCAGAGTCTGCAGAATCCTTTGGGAAATGATGTTCCCTCTCTCTGACTGTTTTGTTGGGGGGAAAAAAAGAACAAAACTCTCGGTGGCATGTTTCTGGCAAATAAGATTCTCCAGTTCGTTCTACCTGCATTCCTGGTGGAGATCATTCTGTCTGGGAAGGCTTGAGTGGCTGGGAGCAGATAGGCTCAACTCAGAGTAAAAGTGAAATGAGATCAGTGGTCGAGTGTAGCTTGTTTTTCTGTGGGTCAGTCTATGAGGGACAGTTGAAAACTCCCAAATGTGTTCAGGTTAAGATTTGATCTTGTGGAATGGCGACCTAAACAAATCTTGATTTTTTTCCCTGTGAGGCCAGAGTTGTAGCCTCCATGTTCAAGTGAGTTCTCCTGGTCTTCCCATCATCTGCATTCTGATTGTCTTGGGTCACATAGAATGCCCTCATGTCACTTCTCCTTCAACACTGATATGTGACCCTAGGCCTGTCTGTGCAACGGTACTCATTAGGGTGTTCACACACTTTAGCCCTGTGTCTCTACTTCTAGAACTCTATGCCAAAGAAATAAACAGAGATGCAGACACATATTTATACCAAATACGGGTTTACTTGCAATAGTGAAAAAATAGGTATGACCTAAGACCCAGCGGCCGCAACTGGGACCCTTTGGTCCCTGGTCTCCTCCGGACGTGGACAACTGTCCAGAGTGCCCCAACTAGGTGAGGAACAAGAGACTTTACTGATCTCTCTCCCCTTCCCTCTCTCTTTCCTCTCCTTAACCCTTCCTATCCATCCCTGTTTTTCTAGTCCCCCGGTCCTGGACGCAGAAATCTGGTCAAAGGACCCTCAGCCTGAGCTGGGGATTGGCAACTGATCACCTCCTCTTGGCAGAGAACTCAAATTCTGGTTCTGGTCTGGTCTGATTTCTGGTAGGGCCGAGTTCCAGTCCTCCCTTCTCTGGAGGCACAGGGAAAAGTCCCATAACGCCTGGGTATCTGTAGGTGGCAGGAGACGTCTGTAAGGCCACACCTTTCGCCCCCCATCTCCCGCCTCTTCCCCCTTCTTCTTTCAACCTGTCTTCCTTTCCTCCCTTGAAATCTTCGATGTTAGTACTTGGATTCTTGTATTTAAGGGCTTCCCTGGTGGTGCAGAGGTTAAAGCGTCTGCCTGCAATGTGGGAGACCTGGGTTTGATCCCTGGGTCGGGAAGATCCTCTGGAGAAGGAAATGGCAACCCAGTCCAGTATTCTTGCCTGGAGAATCCCATGGACGGAGAAGCTTGGTGGGCTACAGTCCATGGTTCGCAAAGAGTTGGACACTACTGAGCGACTTTACTTTCACTTTCTAAATGTTCCCAAACCAAGAAATGGCTACTTTTTTGGATAATAAATATTGGAGAAGGCAATAGCACCCCACTCCAGTACTCTTGCCTGGAAAATCCCATGGACGGAGGAGCCTGGTGGGCTGCAGTCCATGGGGTCGCGAAGAGTTGGACACGACTGAGCAACTTCACTTTCACTTTTCACTTTTATGCACTAGAGAAGGAAATGGCAACCCACTCCAGTATTCTTACCTGGAGAATCCCGGGGACGAGGAAGCCTGGTGGGCCGCCATCTATGGGGTCGCACAGAGTCGGACACGACTGATGTGACTTAGCAGCAATAGCAGCATGATGAAATATACATCTATCAGAATTCTGATATCAAAGACTATTTAATAAAAAAGTGTTTCTAATTTAATTTTAACTAAAAATCATGAATGAAAATTCTATTTTAAATATGACATCAATTTTGTATATGTATATTTGCATGTGCATGTGTGTATACACACAACACAAACATAATTTGGTTGCCCCTAGGTAATAGAAACATAGGTATTATCTTTCTGCATTTTATCATGAACATGTTTATTTTACAGTCATAAGTAAATAAATATTCTTGTAAAGTAAATGAAAAAAGAAAATAGTTCTTAGCAGAGTAACTGATGAGAAAGGAAGCTGGGAACTTACTTGGTGGTCCAGTGGTTAAGAATCTGCCTGCCAATGCAGGGAACACAGGTTCAGTCCCTGATCTGGGACGATTCCACAGGCTACGGAGCAACTAAGCCCAGGTGCCACAGCTACTGAAGCCTACGTGCCTAGAGCCTGTACTCTGCAACAAGAGAAGCCACCACAAGGAGAAGTCTGAGCACCACAACTAGAGGGTAGCCCCAAACTAGAAAGTATCCCTTCCTTTCTGCAACTAGAAAAAAATCCCACACGCATCAATGAAGACCCAGCGCAGCCAAAAATGAATGAAATAGATGAAAATTTAAAAAAAGAAAAAGAAAGCTGGAACAACATAAATGGTTAACAATATGGGAATGGGCAAATAAATGGGAGTGCGTTGGTGTGTCTCACCTCCCTGAGGGCCACACCTCCTGCTCCTGACTGTGTGGAGGGCACCTGGTCAGTCAGACCTGAGTCACCCCCAGCCTCCTCCTCTCTGTCCTCTCCTGTTCCTGCCACCTGTGATGATATGACTGTTGACCTCTTATCAACTTGGACACGACTCTGCTGGCCTTCCTTTCTTGTTTACAGAAGCCCACACCTCCTACTGCGTGGTTCAGTAGAACTGGCCATCCTGCATCCCACTAGGTGGGGTTCCCAGACCTCAGCTTTGCCAATGGCTGCTCCATCCCCCGACCCAGTGATTCATTCAGCTGAGGCACCCACCAGCTCCACTGATCATTTTCTTCAGAAGCCTTCAGGAAAACCACTGTCATCTCCTCTGGGACCAAGAGCTGTAATGATATAAGCCAGAGACCAGCTGGCTTTACATGACCAGCTTTCCTGCAGGAAAATGTATTGTCCATATTGGAGACAATGATACCAATGCAGGTGATATGAGATGAGAAATAAGTTCTAAAGACATTGTTTGAGCCTCTGAATTCAGCAATGACAGAACTTCTTTTCATTTTCATCAGTTAATAAACTTCTCCTCTTTCTCCCTCCCGTCCTCTTTCTCTTTTCTCTATTATTCACATGCTCCTGTTGTTGATTTTTTCTTAAGCTTGTTTGAGAAAGGGCTCTGTCACTTGTAACCAAAGGAGTTCTGACTCAGTTAGCCTGCCTTGGACTTTGCAACCTGGCTTTTGGAAGTAACTATTTGGCTTTCTTGCATGCCAAGCAAGTCCGGGCTTTTTCTAGAGAAACTCTTGACTTAGAGGGCATGACCTTAGATAATCCTTTTTCCTGTATTTGTGGACAATTTCTGTCTTGTTGGCTGGAAATTTCTTTCCTCCCTACCAGTAAGAGACTGAGATCAGGCATGTATCATTAATTTTTTATAGGCACTAAAAATTTTGAGAGCATTTTTAATGACATGGGAAAATACTTGTGATATATGACCTCAATTAGTTAAGTATGTAATAATAGCTAGTCACCGAAAACTACTAGAAGGAAATTTATCAAAATATTAACAGTGATTATAGCTAAGAGATAAGATTATGGGTGATTTATATATTACATTTTCTAAGTTTATAAATGGACATGCAATTATTTTGTGATTAGAAAAATAAAAAAGTTATTAAAATAAATACATAAATTGTAGTGCACTTATCCAAAGGACAATTTTGTAGTCATTGGAAAGAATGTTTTGAAGATATTTCAGTGACACTGAAAAATGCTCATAATAGAACAATGGGAAAGGTAGACAAAACTATATATATCACTGATCTCAATTATGTTAATTATAGATGTGCAAATAGATGCATAGGAAAGGACTAAAGAAATTGCTTCAAAACATGAATAGAAGTTACCTCTAAGCTATGAAATCAGGGTTCAGTTTGGGTTTCTTCTTTAACATGTGTTTGTGTTTTCCAGCTTTCAGAATCAGAATTCTTTTATAATAAAACAGTAAAGTGTTACTCTGGTGGAGAATAGGCTTGAGAAGGCAACTGTCCCCCTCTCCCACCCATTTAATGTAGGATGCTTCTCACCTGTTCTCCTTTCTCCAGGTCAGGGGCTGAAGTCCTGTCTGCTTCTGTTGAAGGAACAGGTGAGTTGGGATCAATTTCTTTTCTGGATGGCCTTATACTCTTTCACCAGAGATGACTGTCTTCTTGAAGCCAAGTTTCTCCTGGTTTATCTTCCGGTTTAGCTATACAACACACTTATATTTACATATGCTGTGTTGTGCTGAGTCGTTCGGTCCTGTCTGACTCTTTGTGACCCCATTGATAGTAGCCTGCCAGGCTCCTCTGTCTATGGGTACTCTCCAGGCAAGAATACTGGAGTGGATTGCCATGCCCTCCTCCAGGGAATCTTCGCATCCCAGGGATAGAGCCAAGGTCTCCCGCATAGAAAGTAGATTCTTTGCTGTCTGAGTCACCAGGGAAGCCCATACAACTATAGCAGAATTTCTGGGAAAGGGAGGAGTTAAAGCAGGAAATGTAGCAAAAGAAAAAGGAAGATTTGTGCAACATTTTGAATGCAAGTGAAATACTTTACGTACATTTTTGTCATTTAATCCCTTCGTAATCCCTCTGGAAAAAGCATCATCATTTCCTCTGATTAATAGATTAACAAAGCAAAGTCTTAGAGAGAAATATGAAATAACTTCTCTACTTTCACACAACCAATAAGTGGTGAAAGTGAGATTTGAACCAAGGCAATCTAGGGCCTGTGCTGTTAACCAGTATGTATAGGATATATCGAGGTAAT
The DNA here is from genome assembly GCF_032405125.1 of Capricornis sumatraensis. NCBI lineage: Eukaryota > Metazoa > Chordata > Mammalia > Artiodactyla > Bovidae > Capricornis > Capricornis sumatraensis. The sequence goes on from NC_091069.1 coordinate 217,167,877, forward strand.
GTACACTGTGATTTTTGCATAAACTAATGCCTTCTTAGCTGAAAATCTGTGAAACCCTTGCAAAAAGTGGTAAGGGAAAAGTTTCAGTTCCTTGTTTCAGTTCCTTTCTTGGTTTATTATCTGATTCTGCACTGTTTCTTGATACTCGTCTGTATAAGATTCATAACTGATACAACAAAATGAAGACCTCTTTGGATCAAGGAGGGCTTCCCTGGGGGCTCAGATGGTAAGGAATCTGCCTGCCATGCAGGAGACCTGGGTTTGATCCCTGGGTCAGGAAGAGCCACTAGGGAAGGGAACAGCTACCCACTCCAGTATTCTTACCAGGAGAAGTCCATGGACAGAGGAGCCTGGAGGGCTACAGTCCACTGGGTCACAAAAAGTCGGATAGGACTGAACGACAAACACCTTCATTTTCTCTTGGACCAAGGATTTTTAAAATAATTGTAAAAAAAAAAAGCTCAACTCTCTGTAACTGATTGGAGCTCAGGCTTTAAAAAGACACCGTGTTCAGTAGTTGCGCATGAAGTTTTAGATACTTCTGCTCCTGCATAGATCTGTGAAGGAAAAGATGAGGAAGGCTATTCTCACATGTACTTACGGTAAAAGTGTGAGCTCATTTTCTGGTCTCCTTCACTTGTTCTGTGTTGCTAGGATATGAAGCATTTTAAAGATCAGCCTAGTTTTTGTTGATTAGGCACCAACACTGAGTTTAAGACTTAACTGGGGGCTTCCCTGGTGGCTCAGCTCAGTTCAGTTCAGTGGCTCAGTCATGTCCGACCCGTGACCCCATGGACTGCAGCACACCAGGCTTCTCTGTCCATCACCAACTCCCGAAACTTGCTCAAACTCATGTCCATCAAGTTGGTGATGCCATCCAACCATCTCATCCTCTGTCATCCCCTTCTCCTCCTGCCCTCATTCTTTCCCAGCATCAGGGTCTTTTCCAGTGGGTCAGTTCTTCAGATCAAGTGGCCAAAGTATTGGAATTTCAGCTTCAGCATCAATTCTTCCAATGAATATTCAGGACTGATTTCCTTTAGGATGGACTGGTTGTATCTCCTTGCAGTCCAAGGGACTCTCAAGAGTCTCCTCCAACACCACAATTCAAAAGCATCAATTCGTTCACACTCAACTTTCTTTATAGTCCAACTCTCACATCCATACATGACTGTAAAAGCCAAAGCTTTGACGAGACAAACCTTTGTTGGCAAAGTAATATCTCTGCTTTTTAATATGCTATCTAGCTTGGTCATAGCTTTTCTTCCAAGGAGCAAGCATCTTTTAATTTCATGGCTGCACTTATCATCTGCAGTGATTTTGGAGCCCCCAAAGGTAAAGTTTTTCACTGTTTCCATTGTTTCCCCATCTATTTGCCATGAAGTGATAGGACCAGATGCCATGATCTTAGTTTTCTGAATGTTGAATTTTAAGCAAACTTTTTCCCTCTCCTCTTTTACTTTCATGAAAAGCCTCTTTAGTTCTTCTTTGCTTTCTGCCATAAGGGTAGTGTAATCTGAATATCTGACATTATTGATATTTCTCCTGGCAATCTTGATTCCAGCTTGTGCTTCAACCAGTCCAGCATTTCTCATGATGTACACTGCCTATAAGTTAAATAAGCAGGGTGACAATATACAGCCTTGATATATTCCTTTCGCAATTTGGAACCAGTCTGTTGTTCCATGTCCAGTTCTAACTGTTGCTTCTTGACCTGCATACTGATTTCTCAGGAGGCAGGTCAGGTGGTCTGGGATTCCCATCTCTTTAAGAATTTTACACAGTTTGTTGTGATGCACACAGTTGAAGGCTTTGGTGTAGTCAATAGAGCAGAAGTAGATGTTTTTCTGGAACTCTATGGCTTTTTTGATGACCCAGCAGATATTGGCAATTTGACCTCTGATTCCTCTGCCTTTTCTAGGTCCAGCTTAAACATCTGAAAGTTCATGGTTCATGTACTGTTGAAGCCTGACTTGGAGAGTTTTGAGCATTACTTTACTAGTGTGGAGATGAGTACAACTGTGTGGTAGTTTGAGCATTCTTTGGCATTGCCTTTCTTTGGGATTAGAATGAAAACTGACCCTTTCCAGTCCTGTGGCCATGGCTGAGTTTTCCAGATTTGCTGGCATATTAAGTACAGCACTTTCACAGCATCATCTTTTAGGATTTGAAATAGTTCAACTGGAATTGTATCACTTCCTCTAGCTTTGTTGGTAGTGATGCTTTCTAAGGCCCACTTGACTTCATATTCCAGGATGTCTGGCTCTAGGTGAGTGATCACACCGTCGTGATTATCTTGGTCATGAAGATCTTTTTTGTATAGTTCTTCTGTGTATTCTTGCCACCTCTTCTTAATATCTTCTGCTTCTGTTATGTCCATACCATTTCTGTCCTTTATCGAGCCCATCTTTGCATGAAATATTCCCTTGGTATCTCTAATTTTCTTGAAAAGATCTCTAGTCTTTCCCATTCTATTGTTTTCCTCTATATCTTTGCATTGATCGCCGAGGAAGGCTTTCTTATCTCTCCTTGCTATTCTGTGGAACTCTGCATTCAAATGGGTGTATGTTTCCTTTGCTCATTTGCCTGTAGCCTTTCTTCTTTTCTCAGCTATTTGTAATGCCTCCTCAGACAACTGTTTTGCCTTTTTGCATTTCTTTTTCTTGGGGTTGATCTTGATCACTGCCTCCTGAACAATGTCACAAACCTCTGTTCATAGATCTTCAGGCACTCTGTCTATCAGATCTAATCCCTTGAATCTATTTGTCGCTTCCAGTGTATAATCACAAGGGATTTGATTTAGATCATACCTGAATGGTCTAGTGGTTTTCCCTACTTTCTTCAGTTTAAGTCTGAATTTCGCAATAAAGAGTTCATGATCTGAGCCACAGTCAGCTCCTGGTCTTTTTTTTTGCTGACTGTATAGAGCTTCTCCATCTTCGGCTGCAAAGAATATAATCAACCTAAATTTGGTAATTCAGACATCTAATGACATCCATGTATAGAGTCTTCTCTTGTGTTTTTGAAAGAGGGTGTTTCCTAAAACTCTATTAACCTTTGACCTGCTTTGTTTTGTACTGCAAGTCCACATTTGCGTGTTACCCCAGCTATCTCTTGATTTCCTACTTTTACATTCCAGTCCCCTATAATGAAAAGGACATCTTTTTTGGGTGTTAGTTCTAGAAGTTTCTTGTAGGTCTTCATAGAACTGTTCAACTTCAGCTTCTTTAGCATTACTGGATGGGGCATAGACTTGGATTACTATGATATTGAATGGTTTGCCTTGGAAATGAACAGAGATCATTCCGTCGCTTTTGAGATTGCATCCAAGTACTGCATTTTACTGAAGAGGAGCTAAAAAGCCTCTTAATGAAAGTGAAAGAGGAGAGCAAAAAAGTTGGGTTAAAACTCAACATTCAGAAAACGAAGATCATGGCATCTGGTCCCATCACTTCATGGGAAATAGATGGGGAAACAGTGGAAACAGTGTCAGACTTTATTTTTGGGGGCTCCAAAATCACTGCAGATGGTGATTGCAGCCATGAAATTAAAAGACGCTTACTCCTTGGAAGAAAAGTTATGACCAACCTAGATAGTATATTCAAAAGCAGAGACATTACTTTGCCGACTAAGGTCCGTCTAGTCAAGGCTATGGTTTTTCCTGTGGTCGTGTAAGGATGTGTGAGTTGGACTGTGAAGAAGGCTGAGCGCCGAAGAATTGATGCTTTTAAATTGTGGTGTTGGAGAAGACTCTTGAGAGTCCCTTGGACTGCAAGGAGATCCAATCAGTCCATTCTGAAGGAGATCAACCCTGGGATTTCTTTGGAAGGAATGATGCTAAAGCTGACACTCCAGTACTTTGGCCACCTCATACGAAGAGTTGACACATTGGAAAAGACTTTGATGCTGGGAGGGATTGGGGGCAGGAGGAGAAGGGGACAACTGAGGATGAGAGGGCTGGATGGCATCACAGACTTGATAGACGTGAGTCTGAGTGAACTCCGGGAGATGGTGATGGACAGGGAGGCCTGGCATGCTGCGATTCATGGGGTCGCAAAGAGTCGGACATGACTGAGCGACTGAACGGAACTGAACTGCATTTTAGACTCTTTTGTTGAGTATGATGGCTACTCCATTTCTTCTAAGGGATTCTTGCCCACAGTAGTAGATATAATGGTCATCTGAGTTGAATTCACCCATTCCAGTACATTTTAGTTCACTGGTTCCTGAAATGTCGATGTTCACTCTGGCCATCTCATGTTTGACCACTTCCAGTTTGCCTTGACTCCAAAAAAGAATGAAGAGACAGAACCAAAGCAAAAACAACACCGAGTTCTGGATGTGACTGGTGATGGAAGTAAAGTCTGATGCTGTAAAGAGCAATATTGCACAGGAACCCTGGTGGCTCAGTGGTAAAGAATCCAGCTGCTAGTGCAGAAGACACAGGTTCAGTCCCTGGCCGAAGAAGAGCCTACATGCCACACAGCAACTAAGCCTGTGTACCACAACTACTAATCCCCATGTGCTAGAGCCTGGGGGCCACAGCTACTGACCCTGTGTGCTGCAACTACTGAAGTCTGCTTGACCTAAAGCCTGTGGCCTGCCCAAAGAGAAGCCATTGCAATGAGAAGCCCGCACACTGCAATGAACAGTAGCTGCAGCTCGCCACAACTAAAGAAAAGCCTGCACGGCAATGAACACCCAGCACAGCCATAAATAAATAAACAAATAAAAATTAAAAGACTTATCTGGAGAAGTGACCTCCCTTTGGCCAAAATTATTGCCAAGGTGGTTCTATTTTTTGAAGCCTCTGATCTGAGCCACTGTGGCTTTACCTGTTCATTCACTCATATCTGCCTGAGTGGGAAACCTGCTCAAGAAGCAGGGAGCGGCAGGGGAGTCAGGGCAGCTGACTTGAGACCAGAGAAGAGAAACTTTAGAGAAGATGAGATGCCCAACAATATTAAAAGCTGAAGACAGGTGAAGTGGTGAAAAGTTGAGGAAAAATAGTCGGCTTTGGAAATTTGAGGTGGTTACTGAAGCAGATATGAGAGGCAGAAGTATAATTCAGGTTGCAGTGCAGTTAGGAATGAGTAGGAAGTGAGAGAGTAAGTGAATCTGAGCAGATTCTTCTTTCTTTGGCAGTGAAGAGCAGGTGGGAAGTTTAAGCATGTGGAAGAGTTGAGAAAAAGTGTGTGTGTGTGTGTGTGTGTGTGTGTGTGTGTGCAGGAAATGAGAAAGCTGAGCAGGTTATAAGTGAAATAGGAAGCAACACATTCAGAGAGAGGAAGGGTGGAAGAAGAATAATTACCATTACTGAGCTACTCTGTTCCAGCTAGGACTTCATATTGTTTCATTTAATGCACACAGCAATCTTGGGAGGAAAGTCAGGATCAGAGAAGGTAAATAATTTGCCCAAGATCAAACAGCTATTATTCTGGCAGATTAAACACACAGACCTATAAGCTCTATGCGTGGAAGAGGTGGAAAAGGAGAAAGAGTATTTAGTAAAGAAAGGTCTTAGAGGAGGTGGTTGGAATTTAACATGGGTTAATAAGACTGAGGGACATAATTACCCCAGAGGCAAAGAAAGATGGAATCAGAAAATACTGTAAAAGAGACTACAACTTAATTTCATTTTATTTCCTCGATAAAAATAGTCTATGTAGCTGGCATAGGTGTCCAGCTAGGTTTCTAGGAGACCATCTATGATTCCATTAGGCCTAGAGTGATAGCTGCTAAGTCACTTCAGTCGTGTCCAACTCTGTGTGACCCCATAGATGGCAGCCCACCAGACTCCCCCATCCCTGGGATTCTCCAGGCAAGAACACTGGAGTGGGGTGCCATTGCCTTCTCTGTAGAGTGATAGAAACATATGTAAATATATGGGATTTTAGTTCCCTGACTAGGAATAGGATCTGAGCCCTTGGGAGTGAGAGCACAGTCCTAACCACTGGACCACCAGTGAATTCCAATATATCTTTTTTTTTTTTTTTAATCCCCTGTTTGTGTGTGGTTTTGATCATCCCTCAAATTATTTTGGATAGTACACTGTGCCCTTGCACTACTGTGCACTCAGACAGCTATTCCTTTTACCTGGAATTTCCCTCCTCATCTATTTATGAGTATGGAGCCAGACACTACTAGAAAACCAAATGAAATAAATACTGACATCAATGAGTTCCATTCAAGAATTTGGTCTTATGAGTTTTATCTGTTAGGTTGCTGCTCAGAGAAGGCAATGGCACCCTACTCCAGTACTCTTGCCTGGAAAATCCCATGGACGGAGGAGCCTGGTGGGTTGCAGTCCAAGGGGTCGCTAAGAGTCGGGCACAACTGAGCGACTTCACTTTCACTTTTCATTTTCATACATTGGAGAAGGAAATGGCAATCCACTCCAGTATTCTTGGCCTGGAGAATCCCAGGGACTGAGGAGCCTGGTGGGCTGCCGTCTATGGGGTCGCACAGAATCGGACACGACTGAAGCGACTTGACTGGGCGTGTGAACTAGAAGAATTTTTAAATAAAGACTACTAAAAAATGAGCAACAAATTACAGCTGATCTTTGCATCATCTAGGCCATTGCCACTGAAATTTGTGACCTACTTTATCTTATATTCTGTTCCCATAGAGCTTAGGTTAAATGTGTAACTGAAGAAAATTGATTTCCAGTGCAAATCTTAATTTTTATTGTGCCCTGTAGTGCTGCAAGGATGATGCATGTGTGATAAGTCTCACATTTAGAAGATTCTAGGGGGAATTTTGACAGTTAAAGTATTATGGCCTCTATCAGTGGATATTAAGATAATATATTTTCTGAAGATGTGTATCCTTTTCTTAAAAAAGCAAGGGACTTTATAAATATCCTTAGGCACAAAAGAAACAGGATTTTCTGTCTTCTTCAGAAATAGTCTCCAATTTACAGAGGTCAATCAGTATGTCCTAAAAAGGAAAAACAATATTTATCTTGAAAAATATAAGCTTCAAACACAAGAATAAATTCTTGCCCCTCAAATGTTTTAATGCCTCATTTGGTTTCAAAATCAATTCTGAAGTAAAGTGCAAATTTAGAATTCTCAAGACTTTATCTTTATACATTAAAAAACAAACAAACAAAAAAAAACCAGCTGGTAAACATCTGTCAGTGGAAGAGTATGTGTTTGGTTAGGTAGGTGGAAGAAGGGGCCTGACCAAGTCTAAGGGTTAACATTCTCCAGCATTCTCTGCAAAAGGGCACGTTTGTTTCTGAATGGTAAAGCTTTTTCCATTGTATCTGTGATATTGTGATTTTAATGAGAAATATATATTTGGTCTTTGAGCATTGTTCCTGCACACAGTTCCGAAAATGCATGGGATTTCCTAAGTGTTGAGAATAATAAGGGTGCCTTTTGTTATGTTAATGAGATTACTTTTTGAGAAGCCCCTTGGTAACCTAAGGATGAGGGCTGGTTGCCAGGGGAAGCAATCCTGCTTAGAGGCCTGGATCTGCCCCCTCCATCTCCAGGAAGGGAAAAGGAGCTGGCAGTTGAATCAATCACCAATCACCAATTGGCCAACTGCCAATATATATGGGAGCCTCCTTAAACACCCAAAAGATGGGTTCGAAAAGCTTCCAGGCAGGTGAACCAGAATGCTCTCACATGCCGGGCCCCAAGTCCATGGGCAAAGAAACTCCTGTTCTCAGGATTTAGACTTCTGTGTCTCTTCAGTTCATAGCCTTTAGCATCTTTTAAAAATCAATAATCTAGTGAGCAAGCTGTTTTCCAGAGGTCTGTGAGCCGCTCTAGCAAATTAATCAAATCCTGAGGTGGCAGGGGCAAGGTAGGAACCTCTAATTTATAGCCAGTTAGTGAAGAAGGCAGTGGCACCCCACTCCAGTACTCTTGCCTGGAAAATCCTATGGACGGAGGAGCCTGGTGGGCTACAGTCCATGGGGTCGCTAAGAGTCGGAGACGACTGAGCGACTTCACTTTGACTTTTCACTTTCATGCATTGGAGAAGGAAATGGCAACCCACTCCAGTATTCTTGCCTGGAGAATCCCAGGGACGGCGGAGCCTGGTGGGCTGCCATTTATGGGGTCGCACAGAGTGGTACACGACTGAAGCGACTTAGTAGTAGTAGTAGTAGTAGTAGTAGTAGTGAGAAGCACATAGCTCAGTTGATAAAGTATCTGCCTGTAATGCAGGAGACCCCAGTTCCAGTCCTGGGTCAGAAAGATTTGCTGGAGAAGGGATAGGCGACCCACACCAGTATTCTTGGGCTTCCCTTGTGGCTCAGCTGGTAAAGAATCCGCCTGCAATGAGGGAGACCTGGGTTTGATCCCTGGGTTGGGAAGATCCCCTGGAGAAGGGAAAGGCCACCCACTCCAGTATTCTGGCCTGGAGAATTCCATGGACTGTATGGTCCATGGGGTCGCAAAGAGTCGGACACGACTGAGCGACTTTCACTTTCAGTCAGAAGCACAGGTGATGACCTGGAGTTGCTATTGGTATCTGAAGTGGGGGCAGTCTTGTGGGACCAAGCCCTTAACATATAGAATCTGACACTATTTCCTTGTATACAGTGTCAGAATTGAGTTAAATCTGAGGGATATCTGGTCAATATCTCAGGGAATTGTAATTGTTCAGTAGTGTGGAAAAAAACTGTAACATCTTGTTTTCTTTTTAAGTCGCTTTAGTCGAGTCCAACTCTTTGCCCATGACTCTTTTTTTAAAAAAATGTTATTTATTTAATTTAATTTTATTATTTTTAAAGTTTTTTTTTAACTTAAATTTTTATTTTTACTTTATTTTACTTTATAATACTGTATTGGTTTTACCATACATTGACTCTTTGCTCCATGGACTGTAGCCCACCAGGCTCCTCCACCCATGCAATTCTCCAGGCAAGGAGACTGGAGTAGGTTGCCATGCCCTTCTCCAGGGTATCTTTCTGGCTCAGGGATGGAACCTGGGTCTCCCACGTTTCGAGCAGATTCTTTACCATCCGAGCCACCAGGGAAGCCTTGGTATATGTTTAAGTCTCTATAAATCTGGAAGTTTATAGTGCATATTAAACCCCAAATGTGTTGTCTTTGACCTACATCAGACTGGTTGTTGTTTCTGTCTAATCTGTCTCAGTTTGCATATCTTTTGGTAAAGTGAGCTTTTCAGTTATATTGGTCCTGAAACAGGAGGGAAGGGGGCAAGGCATAGCATTTAAAAGAATGACATAGCTGTTGTTATTTAGTCAATAAGTCATGACTGACTCTTTTTTGAGCCCATGGAGTGGACATGACATAAACTGATTAAAACCAAACATTGGATTGGCCAATAAGTTCATTCAGTGTCTTGTAAGGGAAAATCCCAAACAAACTTTTTGACCAACCCAGTAGGTCCAAGGTGGCAGATGAATCGACTTCCATTAGACCTTCAGCCTCAGTATATGCTTACTGTGGGCATCCCAGGTGGCACTAGTGGTAAAGAACCTGCCTGCCAATGCAGGAGATATAAGAGACACGGGTTCCGTCCCTGGGTCAGGAAGATTCCCCTGGAGGAGTGCATGGCAACCCACTCCAGTATGCTCATTGTAATACATTCGCATAAGCTAAGCGACATACCAAACAGCGCCATGACAGTCTTAAGGCTGACTATAAAAATCAAAAGGTGAGCACTGTAGGCTTCCCTGGTGGCTCAGTGGTAAGAATCCGCCTGCCAATGCAGGAGACATGGGTTCATCCCTGGTCCAAGAAGATCCCACCTGCCACAGAGCAGCTAGGCCTGTGCACCACAACCACTGAGCCTGAGCTATAGAGCCCAGGAGCTGCAACGATTCAGCCCATATACGACAACTACTGAAGCACCATGCTCTGCAACAAGAGAAGCCACTGCAATGAGAAGTCCATGCACTGAACTAGAGAAAAGCCCCGGAAGCATCGAAGACCCAGAACAACCAAAAACAAACAAATAAAATTTAAAAAGCCCATTTAAAAAAAAGTGGGTAGTGGCCTAATTTTTTGAAATCCCACCCCTGGAATATTCCTTCCATTCATCAGCCTATGAAATTACCCACCCCTATAAAAATTGACAACTCTGTATCCTTGTCCTTTTAGCCTTCCCAGATGGCCCCACATTCTATCTGTTGAATGTATTTCTCTCTAAATAAATCCACTTCTTACCTAACACTTTGTCTCTCACTGAATTCCTTCTGTGATGAGACATCAATAGCCTGAGCTTCAGTAAATCCTGAGACCAGGTGTGTGATGTCAGTTGAAAGACCATGAGTTCAAGTCCCAGTCTGTGTTACATGGTGTCAATCCCTCCACTTCTTATGTCTTATACATGGCACAATTCATTCATTGCAGTTATAAAAGGGAAAAAAATTCCTATTTCCTTCTACTCAGCTCCCCAAATTTCTGACACCAAAAGTGTGGGTTTTTACACACTAAGCTTTTCTCTGATTTTCAATGGACACTGACTGGATGTCCTGTAATTTAACTGAATTCTGATACCAACTGCTTGGAGTTAGTGCAAACCTCATAGGTTAAGGCCTTAGTCCCACAAGAACGTCACCCCACCCTCCAGATGCCAATCTCAGGTCCCAGGTAGCTGCCTGTGCTTCTGACCAAATGAGTACAAATTGAGGGTTCTCACAATTCTCTTCTCAGATTTGATCATTTGTGAGAACATATCAGAGAACTCAAGAAAGTGCTTTACTTGATTACTGGTTTATGACAAAGTTTACAACCCAGGAGCAGCCAAATGGAAGAGATTCATGGGGGCAAAGTATGTGGGAAGTTGCATGGAGATACCTTGCCCTCTTTGGGCACCCTGCCCTCCCAGAACCAACCCAGAGGCTCTCCGAACCCCATCGTTTAAGGGTTTTATGCAGGTTCATTAAACAGGCATGACTGATTCAATCATTGGCCACTGGAGATGAGATCAGTTTCCAGCCCCTCATCTTTTCTCTTACCTAGAGTAGTGGCAGGTGGAGTAGGGTGGGGTGGTGTTCAAAGTTCCAACCCTCAAGTGGTTAGTTCCTCTGGCAACCATTTTCCCAGAGCCAGCTCATTAGTACAAACTCAGATAGGATGAAAGGGGCAGGGCTTATTAAGAAAAACCAGAGATGCTTTTCTCATCCCTATTACTCAGATAGTGCCAAGGATTTTAGGAGCTAGATTTCTTATTATGTCACAGGTTAATTCCTGGCATTTGATTTTGTTACTTTTGCCTTAAACAATTTGGGGTGGGTGTGGGGAGTGATACATAAACTGATAGATTACATTGAGCAAAATTATTTGTTTATATTTTCACTTGCTTATCAAATCTGTTTATATTAGTTTACTGTACTTCACATCTGTTTTCTTTTCATTTTTGGAGTTTTATGGCTTTATCACAGGTGATGGGGGTCTCTTTCAGGCTTTCAGAGTGAAATGAGAAAGCCTTGAGGCCCTTTGGGCATTTTTCTTAACACCTCTTCTTTAATTTATGGGTACTGGTGAGTTATGGTTTGTGCTTTCCACCTCTTCTCAGTCTGTGCCTTTTCTGTACACCTCTGTTAATTGGGCATCTTTCTGGGATTTTAGGTTAAAACTCACTGAGACAGAATCCAGGTTTGCTCACTGAGGTTTCTCTATGGATAAGATACAGGCTCCTATCTGTCCAAGGATGTGCTGGCCAGAGCTGCTGTTGTGACATGACTCTGGAGGATAACTGGCAGAAAAGAAACTACCCTTGGCTACTTGTTCAAAATAGGACTTTTGGGGATGAGAACTTAGTAGCTGAGATGCCATTGGTACAGAGGATCAGTCATCAGTTCAGTTGCTCAGTCATGTCCGACTCTTTGCAACCCCATGGACTGCAGCACACCAGTCCTCCCTGTCCATCACCAACTCCCGGAGTTTACTCAAACTCATGTCCATTGAATCGGTGATGCCATCTAACTATCTCATCCTTTATCATCCTCTTCTCCTCCTGCCCTCAATCTTTCCCAGCATCAGGGTCTTTTCCAATGAGTCAATTCTTTGCATCAGGTGGCCAAAGTATTGCAGATTCAGTTTCAGCATCAGTCCTTCCAATGAATATTCAGGACTGATTTCCTTCAGAATGGACTGGTTGGATCTCCTTGCTGTCCAAGGGACTCTCAAAAGTCTCCTCCAACACCACAGTTCAAAAGCATCAGTTCTTCGGTGCTCAGCTTTCCTTATAGTCCAACTCTCACATCCATACATGACTACTGGAAAAACCAAAGCTTTGACTAGATGGACCTTTGTTGGAAAAATAATGTCTCTGCTTTTTAATATGCTGTCTAGCTTGGTCATAGCTTTTCTTCCAAAGAGCAAGCGTCTTTTAATTTCATGGCTGCAGTCACCATCTGCAGTGATTTTGGAGCACAAAAATATAAAGTCTGTCACTGTTTCCATTGTTTCCCCATCTATTTGCCATGAAGTAATGGAACTGGATGCCATGATCTTCGTTTTTTTAATGTTGAATTTTAAGCCAACTTTTTCACTCTCCTCTTTTTCTGGCACAGAGGATGCCAGAACTCAACTGTAGTTAAGAGCATGTATCCTGGAATCATATTGCCTGTGGTTCATAGTTTGATTCTACCACTTACTTATTGCTTAGGTAAGTTACTGTACTAATCTGTGCTTCAGTCTCATCTGACAAATGAGTATAATAATAACATACATCTCATAGTGTTGCTGTAAGGATTCAATTAAATGATGTATGTGAAGGGTCTAGAATAGAGCTGGAAAGACTCAATACGTTTTGGTTATTATAATTATCATGACTGCTATTTGGATACTTCCAAAGGTCTAGCCTAGTGCCTTTCACATGGTAGCTTTTTAATAAATATTTGCTGTATGAATTCATGAAGCAATGAATTAGTCACACAGCAGTGCCTGAAATATGTAGTTTGGCTGAGTAAATTGTACCTCAGGTGAGACTTTAAAATATTGTATTTAGAGATTAATATAAATACTTCATCTTTTCTTTCAAAAACTATTTCTGTAATGAGATTTGCATGTCAAATGGGCTTTTTAACAGAAAGTTACCCCACCCCATAGCCCCTAAAGTAGTACTAGATGATCCATTTGTTAACCTCCGTGAGATCCCAGTGTAAAGCTAGCAGTGGTTTTCTTTATTGGCTAAGCAACTTGCAGTGTCTGCCACAGAAAGATATATTAATTTTTAACTTGCCAAATTTTCTTCCATAAAGCAAATAGCAGTGGATGAGAGAAACTTGTTATCCATATCCCTGCCAGCAATAAATATTACTGCTTTAATTTTTTTCTTTTTTTTTTTCATCCTGTTAATGTGAAGTGATATAATGGAAATTTTAAGCTTGAAATTCACAGATTAGAAACGGGCTGGTAGGGAATCAAGTCCATCAATCTGGCTCCTTCATAGAGCTGAACGTTATTGAAACAGGCGAAATACACTGCAGATCTTTGTTTGGACAGAATCTACTACCCACCCTTTGATTTTTTAGCAGATGGTTAGCACTGCTTGTCCAATGTGCCATGGCCATATATGTCATCTATAGATGATCCTTAGAACTTGAAATTCTTCCAAAGGTACTAGAAAGTATTCAGAATAAAAAGACACTGCTTCAGTACTTCAAGTGTGCTCTTACATCTTCATGATTATCAACGAAAAAGCCTTCTGTCATTAGCATCATTGTTTATCACAGTTCTTTAACTTACCCCCACAATTTCAAATTGCTACTATTTTAGATTCTCTTCATCTTCTTTTTTTTTAAAAAAAATATTATTTATTTATTTATGACTGTGCTGGGTCTTCATTGCTGGGTGCGGCTTTCTCTAGTTGGAGGGCGATGGCTTCCCATTGCGGTGACTTCTCCTGCTGCAGAGCACAGGCTCTAGGGCGTGTGCACTCACTAACTGCAGCTTGTAGGCTCCAGAAGTGGGCTTATTAGTTGTGGCACATGGGCTCAGTTGTCCCGAGGCAGGGGGGATCGTCCCAGACCAGGGATGCAACTGGTGTTCCTTCCACTGCAAAGTTGGATTCTTAACCACTGGACCATCAGGGAAGCCCCTTTCTTCTGTTTAAATTTATTACCTTTAGTTTTTCTTCTGGGTTTACAAAATGCATTGGTTTTTATCTACTTGCCATTCTAAACTTTTATCTTTTTTGTTTAAATATTTTTGTTAGGTGCAATTCTTTTTAACCTCATCATTATTGTTTCTTACTTTCTTCCTCTTTTGGTTTTAACTAGCTTGTTGATTTTTGTCCCTTTTGATCTTATAAGTTTTCTGATTTTATCTGTTATCTTCTTTTTATTTCCTTGGTTTATAAATAGCAAGCAAGAAATCTAGTTAAAGAGACAGATCCAAAAGGTTATGCTGATAATTTGATCACAGATAGAGAGGGAAAGGAAGGAATCAGTATTGCAACCTAACAATTTAGCAAATGGGTGAGAAAGGATGTGATTTACTAAGGTAGGAAAAACAGAGAAGAATATTTCAGAAGCAAAAATATAGAAGTTTCTTCACTATCACTATTGACTGATTTGATCTCCTTGCTGTCCAACACCACAGTTCAAAAGCATCAATTCTTCAGTGCTCAGTTTTCTACTGGAAAAATCATGGCTTTGATTAGCCAGATCTTTGTCAGTTAAGTAATGTCTCTGCTTTTCAATATGCTATCTAGGTTGGTCATAGCTTTTCTTCAAAGGAGCAAGTGTCTTTTAATTTCATGGCTGCAGTCACCATCTGCAGTGATTTTGGAGCCCAAGAAAATAAAGTCTGTTACTGTTTCCATTGTTTCCCCGTATTTGCCATGAACTGATGCTTTTGAACTGTGGTGTTGGAGAAGACTCTTGAGAGTCCCTTGGACTGTAAGGAGATCCAACCAGCTCATCCTAAAGGAAATCAGTCCTGAATATTCATTGGAAGGACTGATGCTGAAGCTGAAACTCCAATACTTTGGCCACCTGATGCAAAGAAGTGACTCACTGGAAAAGACCCTGATGCTGGGAAAGATGGAAGTTGGGAGGAGAAGGGGACAACAGAGGATGAGATGGCTGGATGGCATCACCGACTCAATGGACATGAGTTTGACTAAATTCCAAGAGTTGGTGATGGACAGGGAGGATTGGCGTGCTGCAGTCCATGGGGTCCCAAGGAGTTGGACTCGACTGAATAACTGAACTGAACTGAACTGAACTTATGGCACCAGATGCCACAATCTTCGTTTTTTGAATGTTGAGTTTTAAGCCAGCTTTTTCACTCTCCTCTTTCACTTTCATCAAGTGGCTCTTTAGTTCCTCTTTGCTTCTGCCATAAGGGTGGGGTCATCTGCAAATCTGAGGTTATTAATATTTGTCCTAACAATCTTGACTCCAGCTGTGCTTCATCCAGTCCAGCATTTCACATGAAATTAAATGAGAAAGGTGACAATATACAGCCTTGATGTACTCCTTTCTCAATTTGGAACCAGTCTGTTGTTCCATGTCCTGTTCTAACTGTTGCTTCTTGACCTGCATACAGATTTCTTAGGAGGCAGTAAGGTGATATAGTATTCCTATCTCTGTAAGAATTTTGCAGTTTGTTGTGATCCACACAGTCGAATATGAACGCAAAGTCAAGTGGGCCTTAGGAAGCATCACTACCAACAAAACTAGTGGAGGTGATGGAATTCCAGTTGAGCTATTTCAAATCCTAAAAGATGATGCTGTGAAAGTGCCACATTCAATATGCCAGCAAATTTGGAAAACTCAACAGTGGCCACAGGACTGGAAAGGTCAGTTTTCATTCTAATCCCAAAGAAGGGCAATGCCAAAGAATGCTCAAACTACCGCACAATTGCACTCATCTCACATGCTAGCAAAATAATGTTTGAAATTCTCCAAGCCAGGCTTCAACTGTACATGAACCGTGAACTTCCAGATGTTCAAGGTGGATTTAGAAAAGGCAGAGGAATCAGAGATCAAATTGCCAACATCCATTGGATCATCGAAAAAGCCAGAGTTCCAGAAAAACATCTAATTCTGCATTATTGACTATGCCAAAGCCTTTGACTGTGTGGATCACAACAAACTGTGGAAAATTCTTAAAGAGATGGGTATCCCAGACGACCTGACCGCCTCCTGAGAAATCTGTATGCAGGTTAAGAAGCAACAGTTAGAACTGGACATGGAACAATAGACCATTTCCAAACTGGGAAAGGAGAACATTAAGGGTGTATGTTGTGTATGCTTATTTAACTTATAGGCAGTGTACATCATGAGAAATGCTGGACTGGATGAAGCACGAGCTGGAATCAAGATTGCAGGGAGAAATATCAATAACCTCACATATGCAGATGACACCACCCTTATGGCAGATAGCGAAGATCTAAAGAGCCTCTTGATGAAAGTGAAAGAGGAGGGTGAAAAAGTTTGCTTAAAACTCAACATTCAAAAAACTAAGATCATGCCATCTGGTCCCATCACTTCATGGCAAATGGATGGGGAAACAATGGAACAGTGGCTGATTTTATTTTTTTGTGCTCCAAAATCACTGCAGATAGTGACCACAGCCATGAAATTAAAAGACCCTTGCTCTTTGGAAGAAAAGCTAAGACCAACATAAACAGCATATTAAAAAGCAGAGACATTACATTTCCAACAAAGGTCCATCTAGTCAAAGCTTTGGTTTTTCCAGTAGTCATGTATGGATGTGAGACTTGGACTATAAAGAAAGCTGAGCACCAAAGAATTGATGCTTTTGAACTGTGGTGTTGGAGAAGACTCTTGAGAGTCCCTTGGACAGCAAGGAGATCCAACCATTCCATTCTGAAGGAAATCAGTCCTGAATATTCATTGGAAGGACTGATGCTGAAGCTGAAACTCCAATACTTTGGCCACCTGAATAGAAGAGCAGACTCATTGGAAAAGACCCTGATGCTGGGAAAGATTGAAGGCGGGAGGAGAAGTGGATAACAGAGGATGAGATGGTTGGATGGCATCACCGACTCAATGGACATGAGTTGAGTAAGCTCCAGGAGTTGGTGATGGACAGGGAAGCCTGGCGTACTGCAGTCCATGGGGTCACAAAGAGTTGGACATGATAAATGACCGAACTGAACTGAACACAGTCAAAGGCTTTAGTAGAGTCAACGAAGTAGTTGATGTTTTTCTGAAATTTTCTTGCTTTTTCTATGAGCCAACGGATGTTGGCAATTTGATCTCTGGTTCCTCTGCCTTTTCTAAATCCCACTTGAAAAATCTGGAAGTTCTCCGTTCAGGTACTGTTTAAATCTAGTTTGGAGAATTTTGAGCATTACTTTGCTGGCATGTGAAATAAGCGCAATCGTACAGTAGTTTGAACATTCTTTGGCATTGTCTTTTCTTTGAGATTGGAATGAAAACTGACCTTTTCCAATTATGTGGCCACAGCGGAGTTTTCCAAATTTCCTGGCATTTCCAGTGCGGCACTTTATTTAACAGCATCATTTTTTAGGCTTTGAAATAGCTCAGCTGGACTTCCATCACCTCCACTAGCTTTGTTGGTAGTCATGCTTCCTAAGGCGCACTTGACTTCACATTCCAGCATGTCTGGCTCTAGGTGAGTGATCACACCATCATGGTTATCTGGGTCATTAAGAGCTCTTTTGTATAGTTCTGTGTATTCTTGTTATCTCTTAATAGCTTCTGCTTCTGGGTACCCACAGAGCCAGTTAAACCATACGTTCCATGAATGAATGACCATAAGACGAAGAGCTTCATGTTTTGGAATTTCCAGGGCTTGGAAAGCAGGAGTCTATCAGCATCTTTGAAATAGAATGTTAATAAAGTTTTGTTAATAGCGCCCACTAAACTACAAGTCCCGGCTTCCTCCTAGAAAGTGACGAATCACGTGGCCGGCTAGGAATCCGGAAGTCTGGCCCGCTTGTCTAATCACGCCGGAGAAACCTACAAAGTGGCGCCAGACTGGCCAATCCTGCGGATGTTTGTTCCAAGCCCAGGCCGGGTCCCGCCTCCTCGCGCTGCGCTGACTGGTCGTTAGCGGATACGGTGGCTGTAGAGGCGGTGACCGCGGCTTTTCCCCCGCTCTGCGCCCGGTGCCGTGCCCGTCTCGCGGCTCCGATTCCACCATGGCTCCCAAAGGCGGGCCCAAGCAGCAGTCCGAGGAGGACCTACTCCTGCAGGATTTCAGCCGCAACCTCTCGGCCAAGTCCTCGGCGCTTTTCTTCGGGAACGCCTTCATCGTGTCCGCCATCCCCATATGTGAGCGCTTGGAGCGAGACGGGCTGGGCTGGGCTGGGCTGGGCTGGGCTGGGCGGGGACGTGGCAAGGCCGTGCAGAGGGCGAGGCGTGCGCCGGAGCCTGTGCTGTCCCCCAGGTCCCCCTGGACTCGGGGGCTGCACGCAGCCTCTGTTGGCCTCCGTGATCTGTCCGGGGTCGTGGTGGGTGGCATCCCAGGAAAGTCATTATAGCACGTTGGAAAAGTAGGCTAGCTCATTCCCGGGCCTCAGGTCTGCGGATTGTGAGTTACTGGTTCTGGGATGGCGGCCTCAAATCTGTATTTCAACCAACACCCGGCTTAAGATCTTGTGATGCTAACAGACATATCGCCTGTTCTCCCCCAGCCCCCTCGCCCCGTATAACTATCGTTTGCTGTTACGGGATCTTAAACTTTTTACTTGCTTTCGAGAAACTCATGAATTAGGTTAGAGACATTAACACTCGCACCGAATTGTAAATGTAGCTTTAGAACCGGTTCACACAGAACATTATTTTCCGAAAGAAGTTGAACCCGTGCCAAGGCCCCAAGCTCTACTGTGTTTAAACTTTTTAATAATTCTGTTAGAGCAATTCTAGAATTCTTACTTGAATGGAAAAACTTTACAGCCTTGGCCAAGGTTGTTTTTAGAGTTTAGGGATTCCAAATGTCAATTTCCTCTCCCCTACATTTTTGCACTGTTGTTGGGCAAATCCAGATATATTTTCTCTCCTGACTTTATAAAACCTAGCGTGCAGTTAACATGGTTCACTGACCGCACTGTGCGTTGCCTTGATTTCAGAGAACAGCCACGTCAGCGTGTGAAATCTGGTTTGGGACTACACGTGGAGTCTCGGAATGACTTGTAGTTAGTGTGATAGTACCCTTAAGAATGAAATTTGAAGTCTGAATCGTGATTTTGTTGAGCTAGAGTTCTCATTCTAGAAGCAGCAGAAATCTCATCATGGACTAGTTATAGGAAGATTACGGTTTTCAAGTATTCTGAACTAGAAACACTTGAGACTTAACTTTTTCCTGGATATCACACTTAGGAAGTTCTTCTTACACTGTATTGGATTCCCTAATCCGGGCTGTATTTTACCAGGTTTAGCTATAATCACTAATAACTCAGCAGGTTTTTGTAACTGGGTGGTAATGTTTTCTTTCTGTATTCCCCACCCCCTTTTATCTTAATTCAGGGTTATATTGGCGAATATGGCATATGGATCTTATTCAGTCTGCTGTTCTGTACAGTGTGATGACCCTAGTAAGCACTTACTTGGTGGCCTTTGCTTACAAAAATGTGAAATTTGTTCTCAAGCACAAGTAAGTATATTTCTCAAGTGAAAGTAAATATTGTTGCATTTTTATATACTAGGGTGACTTCTGAAAGACCGTTTGTGTGTGTGTGTTTTGGTAAGCATTAATTTGAGATATAGTTTTATGTATATTTGGGGGGAGATATGTGTATCTATATTTGGATTCATTTGAGATACATGTGTATGTATATACACATATATGTTTATATTTGGGGGGAGATAGATGTGTATGTATGTTTGGATTAATTGGAAATATATGTGTATGTATATTTGGGGGGTATGTATATATGATTGCAAAATATGTAATTATAAATAATGGTATGAAGGAAGAGCGACTAACTGAAAAGCAGAGACAGTCTGCTAACAGTGCTATGGAAGTGGGTGTTGAGGTTGGAATTAGAACACTTGAGTACTAGCCTTAATCATGGGGCTCAGAAAAGCAAACCCACCAAGTAAATTAACATTTTAAAAGTCAAATGGAATTCTGGAAAGAATTGTTCTGGACTCTCCATGTAGAATTTTTGGATGTGAAAGAAGTGGTCCTTTTTTCTTTTACTCAGCCTTGACATTTTTAATGCTAATTAGGCTACCATATTTCCTCTGTTTCTTCCTTCATTTTGTCATGTCACTCTCCTAATAACTCTTCATGACATTCTCTTTTCTAAAAGTATTAAAACCAGATTCTTCCAGACCCTTGGAATGTGAATCCTCTGCCTCCTACCAATCAGGCCTCATCTTTTAGCATTGGGGCTTAGGGCTTCCGACTCAGCCTTTAAACACGACTCCTCTCCTCCCTCATTTAGAAACATCTCCCTTTCTTTCCATTCTTACATGTCTGTTATTTTAAGCCTTAGGAATCATTTCCAGAGAAGTCCTAACTGCCTTTATTGTTCCTGTGTCAAGCTTTCTGGTGATGAGGAGCAGAAACACCTTGAGGTGATTTCAGTTAACAGGGATTATTGTAAGCCTCCCCACTATTGTCCTGAATCCTTAGGAGTCTAGGTTGTGCCTGACAGTTGCTGGAACAGCTAAATCCAGGTCATCTCTGTTGTTTTCCTGCTTGGCAGCCCCTCATCACCAGCTGCCATTTCAGAATTCAGCCCATCTCGGCCTCTGCTTTCCTGGGCTGTCCTTCTCATGAGGCATGGCCGTCTGTGGATAGTGAAGTCCTCAGAGTGGGTGTTTTGCATGACCCATCCTTTGTGCTTCCCTTGGACCTTGGTCTCTTTGGGACCTAGTGTTCTTCACTTGTTCTACATATAATTTTTCACTCACCTTTTTGGAGTCAAAAATCATGCTCTTTCCCCTCAGTTTTACTTCCTGCTTCTTGAGGACAGCTTCCATGTCCTTTGTTTATTTCTCTTACACTAGTTAATGATACATTTTGTTTAGTTCAGTGAAATTTCAGTGATCTCTGCCTGTAATGTGGAAGACTTGGGTTCAGTCCCTGGGCAGGGAGGATTCCCTGGAGAAGGGAATGCTTACCTACTCCAGTGTTCTTAAATGGAGAATTTCACGGACAGAGGAGCCTGGTGAGCTACAGCATGGGGTTGCAACGAATTGGACAAAACTGAACGACTAACATTTACTGACTTAATAGGATCTCTGAGTGGAATTATTTTTTAGTCATCATAGTTTTGGTCTAATATTAAATATTGCTACTGACATAAAAACTACAGATTGGTAAGACTGTTAAGGCTTCAAGAGCCAGCAAGATGCTGAGTGTGGGTAGGTGTTGGTGATAGAGGGAATGGCTAGAGTCTATAGTCTGTATTCCAGTTCCCACTCTGCTTCTCTTAAGTGCAGACCCTTGGGCCTGCATTTTGTCTTTTGAGACTTCAGATTTCTGGGCTGTAAAATGGGAGTACTAATGGTACCTCTGGGGATGGTCAGGGTTAAATATGGTACATGCAACAAAGTGTAGGCCATGGTGTTTGGCACGTAATAAATGTTTGTGTGCAGTGTTGGAGAGGTTGGAGGTGAGAGAGCCCATAGGAATTTCTTTTAACATGGTATGATTTTTAAGATGTTTATGAAGACTTTTTTTTTTTTTTAATCTCAGTTGGCTGGGTGCTGGGCCCCTGGATTTGCCTCTGTCTTGTTTCAGAGCATTAAGCGCTGAGGGAGATTTGTTTGCTGAGAGCACTGAGATGGAGGGTAGGGCTGAGTTGTAATAAACCTACAGTGTAGTTGTTAATGTCTTTTTAGGCAAGTATAGAATTTTAGACATAGAAGAGAAATTAGTTATCTCGGTAAGTGTCTTCAGGACAGATGATTGACTATTTGTCTGAGAGATGCCTAGAGCCAGCTCTTTTGAAAATAGTTTATTCTTACGTCCTAGCATCCTGACAGTTGAGGTGCGTGCGTGCGTGCGTGCGTGCGTGTGTGTGTGTGTGTGTGTGTGTTTTCCCCCCTCTGCTCAGCTAAGAAAGGTTTTTGCTGTAAACTGTCCATTTCTTATCAATTGGCCTTTCTTAGAAAAAAGCAGTCTTATGTGAAGTTCAAGAAACATTTAATGAGTTCCTTGGATTTGCTGGAGATTAAGAGATGAGAATCTCTGCCTGCAGAACAGAATTTTACGTAGTACAATGAGTCAGGGATAGCAGGGCTTTATAATGTTCTATTTAGTGTCTTAAAGTAGCTCTTGAAACAGCTACCTGCTCCCTTAGCTGCTATTTTCTTTACATTTCAGAACCTGTTTCCTTTTACCTATTTTCTAACTGGTTTTCCTCCCTCCAGTGACCAATTTGTGGAAAAATACATTAGTCAAAGTTGACTAAAGATTTTGTTTTTAACAATGTCACTTCTAACTTGATTATTGAGTGAGAGATAGATAAAACCAACCCAGACTTGGGGCTTCTCAGGAGGTTCAATGGTAAAGAATCCTCCTGCCAATGCAGGAGGTGCAAGAAACGTGGGTTCGACCCCTGGGTCAGGAAGATCCTCTGGAGTAGAAAATGGCTTAATTTGTAGCCCAGAAGCCCATGTTGTTGAAGGTTGAAAGCTATTGCTGTTCATGATCTTGGGCTTTTCAGGAATCCATCCTGATTTTTCCCCAGTTTTCCTCGGTCCACGGACCAGAAGTTAATGTAGTGTAGTTATGGGGGATCGGAACATAGATTGAACGGATGTCTGTCTCTATGGTCTACATCTGTGGCTTGTTTAATACATCTCAGTATTGTGTTGAAAGTTTTCTTAGTGAGACTTTATAGGTAATTGCTGTATTTTGCTTGTGATCTATGTTTATGGGTAGTCAGTTTGTCCTATATTATGAAAAGTAAATCATCAAATTTAAATGTCTAATCTTTGGGGAGGCTTTTGTATTTCATCACAGGTTAAATTTTATCTTCTCTTTCACTAGCAACCCCATCTGATAAAATTTATCTCGTAGATTTTTTTTTTTAGGATTATGTCTTTTTTTTTTTCTTTATCTGACTCATCACTGAATATTCTTACCTGATTTCTCAAATGACACTTTCAGCATTTTCTGGCTGATTCCATATTATCTCTTGGTGCAGCTCTTAAACCAGTAGTTTATTTAACAAACTGCTATGGTCAGTCCTTCACCAGGTGGTAATATTTCTTTTTAGTGATATTCCTCTTTTGAATAGAGTTAAAAGCTTTACTTTAAGATTTTAGATTTCTCTAAGCTTAATTTTCTCTCCTGTTATATATTGGAATTGAAATCATGTGTCATTTACTAGTGCCTTAACAAATTTATTTGTGGAACAGTTAATTTATGAGTTAAAACAAAGTGGAGCTATAATGATTCATAACTAAATTGTGCTAATAGCATTTGACTTCTATTTCCATATTGAATACCTAACTTTGGAAAATTCTCCCTTTTAAGCAGAATTCAGAACACATCACTAATAAACCACATCTTGGAAGTTTCTTGAACTCCCTCTCTTTTGGCTAGTATAGTGTAATAAGCTTGGAACTTTCTGTCCAGCTTGTTTTCTTGAAATGTAAAGTATGGTACAGTTGCCAGTACAAGCTCGGAGTACAGAGTGTTTCTGAGAGGGAGCAGTGTTCACTCCTGGAGCATGTGGAGACTCTTTTTCTTTTCCTTTCAGAGTAGCACAGAAGAGGGAAGATGCTGTCTCCAAAGAAGTGACTCGGAAACTCTCTGAAGCTGATAATAGAAAGATGTCTCGGAAGGAAAAGGATGAAAGGTTTGACTCCCTAATTAAAGTGTTTGTGGTAACCAGAAAGGCGGGTATTTGTAGAAAATAAAGTTCTTTCTGTTTCTGCTTAAAGAACACGGGTATCAGAATTGTCTGAGAGAAACGTTGGTGTTGTACAAGTTGTGGTAATGAGGATAATTGACTTTTTGAGTGTTTATTACCACCAGATACTTTCCTCCAGAGAGCCCCACGAGGTAGGTACTGTTGTTTTCTCCACTTTACGCCTGAGGAATCTGAGGTACAGAAAGCTAGGGTATGTTGCTCCAAGGTCATGGGTTAGTGTGTGGTAAGGCCAGAGGAAGAGCACAGGCAGTCTGGCATGAGCTTGTACTCCACTGCTCTGCCGGATTTGGGAGCGTGCGGAGCTGTGTGCAGTGCTTGGCTTTGCCGCGCATTAGCTGTGTGACCTTCAGGTATCACCTAACCCCTGTGTCTGAAGGCTTTACATTGTGTTCCCTGTAAGCATTTTCAGGTGGTGGTATTTCTGCTCCTGAACTTCCCTGGGCACATCTGGTTGTTGGTCATCTGCATTGCTTGGGAAAAAGAAAAGAATTAGGTTTGTCTCCTGTTGCCCAATTCTTTGCCATATTTATGAGCGCCATCCCCAGTTTTTCCTGCCGGCTGCTGTTAGAAGTCTAACGAACAGGCTAAGGTCTGAATACAAGTCTCTGAAAGATTGAATAAACTTGGCGCTTAAGAGTTGCCAGATGGTTTAACAAAGTCATAAGTTGAGCCTGTTTTCATGGATCTTAAGTTTTAGTGTCCATAAGGTGCTTTGTAAAATAGAATTTTTATCCCACTTTGCTCCAGAAAGACTTTGTGGGGACTTAAAATATTAAATTGCATATAAAACAGAGCAGTACAATTTTAAAAGATCAGAAACCGATGATAAGTAAGAAGAGGTGGATAAATGAGGACCTCAGGGTTAGTTGCAGCAGTTGGCCACAGAACTTAGCTCTGAGCTTCCAAGTGTCAGAGGGCACGTCTGAGGTCATCCAGCTTTCATTGTTGGATGAGAATGTCCTTCTGAAGAGAAACTTTCCTGGCACTGAATCTTGGACAGACTTTATCAAATGGGTCCTTACGTAAGGGACACAGAGTAACTTAATGAACAGTGTCTTCTACAGTGGTTTTGGACAGGCACCAAAACATTATTGAAGTGATTATGTCCTATGAATCCTTCATAAAACTGAAGGAACACTATTAAAGTCCTCAGAGCAAATTCCTGTGTTTTAGGGAGCAGCCTTAAGGACTTCTGGCTCTGTGTAACTTTTTGATCACAAATTTTTGCATAGGGATAGATACTAGAGAATCTAGACCACTTTTTTAAACCTTTTTATTGAATTACAGTATTTATTAGAACAGTGGTTTCTAAATTGGAGTGCGCTTCATCATTACCCAAATTTCAAAGTGCTTTTTATAAGCTTGTACAATCTTAGAGGTTTTAGACGACTAATTATATCAGAGATGGCAAGTGGGTCTCTCTGCCCACTGCAGACTTCCTGATTTGGTCTGGTACTTGCTCTTCATCCTGGGATGTGTCTCAGAATCTTTCACAGCATGGAAGAAAGGTAGTCCTCACCAGCAGATCATTTGGAATTGGAAATGAAGCCTCTTTGCCATTGGCTGGATCAGATATTTCAGATTAGGGTGAAGTGGAGGTTTATTGATACTTAAAATTCAGAGCAGCAGAAAATTATAAAGATCTGTTCTTGCCATCAGTAGGGATTTGTGCTGTTTGTAATTGTGGCCTCTCACAAAGGCCACACTGGATACAGTTGTACCAAGGTCTGTAGTCAATTTTGATGCAGTACCTGGATCCACGACTCCCTTAAAGATCTAGTGTTTTTTTCTCTCAAAAGACTAGTTGTTTCCAAGAGATTAAAGAGAAAGCTTATCGGCATGTTTCTACCCAGATGGGTATCTCTCGAAGCTCCATCTAGTCATTTGGAATATCAATTATGTGCCACTTTGAACTGCTTTTCCATCTATGCAAGGATGGAAACTAGCAGAGGAAGATCAGATTCATTAATACTTGTCCCAGGATATGAGTGTTATTTCCCCTTGACTTACTGAATGGTCCGTTGTTAGTATTATCAGATTATAAGACTTGCTGAGTATGGTCTCAACTTCTCTCCTGTTTTAGGAAGTACTCCTTGGACAAAGGACTACTTGAGAAGTGCTCTCTCAAACTAGGTTTCCTACCAGTGAGGCCCTGGCAGAACCTCTGCTGATGAGGGGGATCGGGAGTCCTAACCTTCTTCAAAATAAACCAGGATATGGCTGGACTAGAAAAAGTTCTGAGAGCTGCCAGACAGTCCTGACTGGGTATACCCCCATGTAACTCATGGCCTTTGGGAGCTGGGACAACCCAGACAATTGAACCACTCTTTCATGAAAAACCTGTTGAAGTTAGTTCTGATTCAGGGTTTGGCAGGGAGTTCGGGAGAAGCGCTGTAGTAGAGATGGGATAATTTAATTGCCAACAGTAAAGTCATGCCTGTAGCCTATTTAAGGAGCCTGTCTTCACTGGGTCTTGTGCCAAAGTCTTAAAAACAGTGTTTTGTAGCATTAAACCATGTAGAGACTATGAACATTTCTGGACCGGGCTGGTGTTTTCTTTGATCATTGATAGAATGGAATATTGTATTAATTCCAAATCATGTATTTTTAAAATTTACATTTAAACCTCTCTGAAATCAGAAGCTGCTTTACAGTTGATAGCTGCATTTAATATAAGGTCCTTCACATCTCCCAAATTTTACAGTAGACTAAGATTTACTAAGTTGATGGTATCCACAGAATCAAGAAAACATGGTATATATATTAGAAACCACAAATTTCTTCCGTTGAAGACAAGGTGCTAATACCTTTCATTTAGCTCCTTTACAGCCAGGCTTGTTGACTTTGCATTACAACAGCTGGTGAATAAAACAATGACATTAGCCATTGTGCTAGCCTTAGCATTAGTTGGGGGTACCATCTGACCCCATAGTAATGTATTTTTCTGGAGGAGAAAGCATCAATGGCAGTGACTTTGAGCCTTTTAGATGACCCACAGTAAAAATATTTTACTATTTGACCAAATACTTTTACATACACACACATAAATGTTCCAGAGAACAAAGTTACTGCCCTATTGTATGTGATGCACTTGCCACTTTTCTGGTTTTTTTCCTATTCCTTTTTTTTTTTTAACGTGTTGGTCACAACCCACCCAGTAATTTTTCCTGAACAGTGGATCTACTCCGTTGATTTCATATCCCATTACTAGGTTAGAACCTACCTACTCGTTTAAAAATTGCATTACAGAGTTAATTAACTGAGCAGAATAAAGACCCCCTTATTCACAGGCACCCTGGAACTTCCTATTGCCCCTGTGAAACGGTAAAAGAAAAGTGGATTAAATAAAAAGTAATGGGTTTCACGGGAGTAAAAATTCCTAATGATCAAGCAGATTCTTAGTTCAAATTAAATAAAGATGGCTAAAGAGAGTCACAGACAAGTCTGTTTCTGTGACGTGACAGCTGGTTTTGTCCATGGGCTTGTCTTAAGGTGTAACATTGAAGGGTGAAATCTGTAGACTGTAGAGAGTTTCACGGAGAAGGCAATGGCAACCCACTCCAGTACTCTTGCCTGGAAAATCCCATGGACAGAGTAGCCTGTAAGGCTGCAGTCCATGGGGTCACTGAGGGTCGGACACGACTGAGCGACTTCACTTTCACTTTTCACTTTCCTGCATTGGAGAAGGAAATGGCAACCCACTCCAGTGTTCTTGCCTGGAGAATCCCAGGGACGGGGGAGCCTGGTGGGCTGCCATCTATGGGGTCGCCCAGAGTCAGACACGACTGAAGTGACTTAGCAGTAGCAGTAGAGAGTTTCAAGCCTGCAAACGGGCGAGAAAGCCCTTTCAGGCTGCTAATCAATAGTTTGTTTTTGATGAGTATCTAGAGAAAGATGCCTATTTTGGTTGCTGATAAAACCAAGCTAATTGTGATTAATCAGTTCCTTCCTCCAAAGCTTAAACTGCTGGGAAAAAAGGTAATATACCCAGCTACGTGAGCATCGATAACTGTTAATTCCCTGACCAGGGACTGAACCCAGGCCCTGGCATTGAAAGCACTGAATCCTGACTACTAGACCACCAGGGAATTTCTGAGCATCGATAAAATGAAATATCTTTTTTAGTAGAATAAAGGGGACAATGCTGACTGAATTTAATATTAACACATTCTGCCCAGAACACTTAAAGAAGAACTTAATCTTACAAATCTTACAATGAGCTAGAACCGTGTGGTATGTAACATTTTTAGTGCCTACTGAAAAACTAAATGACTTGTTTCTGTGTCCACAGAATCTTGTGGAAGAAGAATGAAGTTGCTGATTATGAAGCTACAACATTTTCCATCTTCTATAATAACACCCTATTTCTGGTCTTGGTCATTGTCGCTTCCTTCTTTATACTGAAGAACTTCAACCCCACAGTGTATCCTTTTAAAGGTTGATTATCCTTTTTAGAAGTCTAAAAACAGTTCATTTTGGTTTTTATTTGTCTGAGTGGTTTTTGGTAACAAAAACTGCAAAGAGAGTCAGTGCCTTAATAAGCACTGTGACCTTAGGCATGTTTCTGGATGTTTAAAATAAGGGCTTTTGATTTGAAGTTCTTTTAGTTTTATGATCAAGACTTCATGATAAATAATGAGTATTGCAAAGCAGTCTTAAATATATAATGATGTTGTGTACCTGCCTGGTTTAAAAAAAACAAACATGCTAAGGAGCCAAAGCAAACTTGCCTTCTTTGACAGCTCCTGGCATAAGCCCTGTATCTGCTGGTACTTTGGGGCTTTGGGCTTGGGTGGATAGCCAGTGGAGTTAAATTGGCACATTTTATAACAGCTTAATAGTGTTTCAGGTTGCTCTTAAATTGAGCTTTTGGGCAAGAATCAGTCTTCTCTTTTTAAGGTAATTTATTAAAAGTGTTATCCAGGAATGTGTAGCCAAATTTTCAACAGTAGGAGATTCTGATGTAATAAAATAGCAGATACTCTCCAACTTTTATCTTCTGGGAATACTGGAGTGATTTCCCCCAAACACTCTAGTCCTGAGACTGAGAGTAGCTGCAAACTTTGTGAACCTCCTTGCTTTCACAGGCCTGCTGTGGCCAAAACACTGATGGACAAGGAACACTTATTTTTCCTCTGCTGTTGATGCGGGGGCTGGTAAGGAAATCAAGCCTCCTCTTGCTCCCTGTGTTCTTTGATCAGCTCTTTTCCTGAAGGTTAAATGGAATTCAGATGTTTTCTTTGTGATCATGTGTTCTAGGTTTGTCTCAAGTGTTTTCTGTTGGAACGTATTTCCTGTGAATGTTCTTCATTCTTGGTAGTCTGCTCTCTGGTAAATTGTATTTGCAGACAATGGGGCTGCACATGATTGTCGTTAGACAGCCTGTCAGGAGGAAAACAGTACATTCCAAGGAGGTGGGTTCTTTCTGTTTTGTTGAAAACCAATTTGGGGTTGACTTTTCCTTAACATTGAATTCTTACAGGAACTACATTTTGTCCATAAGTGCTTCCTCAGGCCTCATCGCCCTCCTGTCTACTGGCTCCAAGTAGACTGCCTCAGCTTTGCCAGCCCCTCCTCCCCACCGCCCCGACTTTGTATCTATGGGTGGCCTGTGATGTGGAGAAATAGCAGGGTGGTCGGGGTGGAAGACACACAAGCTGTTTTTATAAGTCTGGAGTTTGAGGGTTTAAAAAACCCAACAAAATGTAATTCAGTATTTGTTTATTGGCTTTTTTTTTTTTGACAGATTGTTGAAATTAAATGAATTGAAAGGGAAACTCAGAGTACCAGGACATTTGTTAAAAGGCAAAAAGTGTTGCAATGTGTTATAATCACAAGAGGAGAAAATAACTTGTTTCCTTGATTTGTCAGAGGTCACAGTAACCTGGACTGAGCTGTTGTTATTTATAATAGTAGCAAGAAGTTAATAACTGGTTCTGTGTGTTCCAAGCACAATATTACAACTTTTTTTTTGTTTTGAGCCATAAATATCAGAGTGAATCGTCTCCCTCTGGGGGACTGCACAGAGCATCATGCTTGCAAGTCTCTGACTTTGTGATTTGAAATAACTCAGTTAAAACATGGTTTCTCCAACTGGGAGAAGAGAAGCTTGTGGAAAAGGGGTGTGTGTGTGTGTGTGTGTGTGTGTGTGTGTGTGTGTGTGTGTGTGTGTGTGTGTGTGTGTGTGTGTGTGTGTGTGTGTGTGTGTGTGTGTGTGTGTGAAGAGAAGCTTGTGGAAAAGGGGTGTGTGTGTGTGTGTGAAGAGAAGCTTGTGGAAAAGGGGTGTGTGTGTGTGTGTGTGTGTGTGTGTGTGTGAGAAGAGAAGCTTGTGGAAAAGGGGTGTGTGTGTGTGTGTGTGTGTGTGTGAAGAGAAGCTTGTGGAAAAGGGGTGTGTGTGTGTGTGTGTGTGTGTGAAGAGAAGCTTGTGGAAAAGGGGTGTGTGTGTGTGTGTGTGTGTGTGTGTGTGTGTGAAGAGAAGCTTGTGGAAAAGGGGTGTGTGTGTGTGTGTGTGTGTGTGTGTTTGTGTGTTTTCTAAGAATAAAGGCAGCCAAGGTAATAGCCTAAAAATAGTACCCAGGCATATGAGAGTTGTCCTTTGGGGTTAAAAGCACACACTGTTCAGCTCTGTAGCATTAGCCCTGGGTGGGTGTCCAGGGAGGTTAGCTCAACCCTCCCATGTTGGTTTGACCTGTTAAGAGAATGGAATCATTGTTTCCTTTTGACCAGGGTCTCACATCACTGGAGGAATGTTCAGTAAGAGAGTCTCTTTCCTGAATATTGACGTGTAGGAGACCAGTGATTTTTGTGATCTTAGTTCTGGAATTCTAAAAACTCTCCAAGGAATTACAGTGGTTTTGGTACTGCTCAGCATTTTTCCATGAGGACTTTCATACATTTGACCTTTTAGTCCACAAGTTCCCAAAATGAGTTGTAAACAAAATACTGATCTTTTCAGTCCTGGTGCGTCCAGCCAAGAGCAGACTCCTTCATTTTTTAGCCAGTGTGTTTATAGGTGATTGTTTTTGTGTTATTTGAAAAAGTTTGAACTTTTCTTGAACTTTCATCACTTAAAAGGTCATGGACTCACAGGTGATACTAGCTTTTGACCACATTCAGTACCTTTCTATAAGCAGTTTGTTCTTATTGTTGTTTAGGTGCCAAATTGTATCCAACTCTTTGTGACCTCAGGGACTGTAGCTCACCAGGCTCCTCTGTCCATGGATTTTCCAGGCAAGAATACTGGAGTGGGTTGCTGTTTCCTTCTCCAGGGGATCTTCCCGACCCAGGGATCGAACTTTACCATTTGGCTATCCCATTCTACAAGCAATACCTCAAAGGAAATATATTCCCAGTTTCTAATCTTAACTTTGTTTTCCACTTCTGAATTTAAGGTAAATGTTGCATTCACTATCTATAGAAAGATATTCACCAGGAGTTATCTTCCCTTTCCATCTGCTGGGAAGTTTTGGGAGGTCACCTAAGAACCTGGAAGGAAAATGAGCTAGGATTACATTTGCCTAGTGACCCAGATCATCATTGTTTTCTGCTGAGGATTATAATTCATCATGGCTTCTAGAAGTTTGCAGTCTTTTACTTTTCTCTGGTGCATTGTTACCCGTGCCGTCACTGAATAATATGGAGTGGATGGGGGAAAAGTCAGAAGTAGCCTGCAAAGTGTTAATAAGAGTTAATATGAGAATTAATTATGTTTTAACTTTTTTTCCCTGTTGATTAATGAGTCAGTAGTTTGACTGGTGGCCTGCTGTTTATACCAAATGTATCTGCTTATTTGACAAAATCACTGTTTAACAAGCCACCAGTATTTACTACTTTGTTACCAAAGTTGGGCCAATTTTTTACCTGTAATTTTTAACATGCAGGTAAAAAAATTGCCACTAGATGGCAGTGCCTGTACAGATGGGAAAAACTTAGTGTTATAATACAGTATACCTGAGATGGGGTGCCGAAATAGGGCATCAGTGTTACATTCTTAGTAAAGTGTCTCTTGAATTAATAAACTGAGTAATTTGTAGGAAAGTGAGGAAGCAAAATTTGGTTTTGTTCCTGAATTGTTCCTAGGGCACTTTTTGTTTTTAATCATAGTAACAGTTGCTATACCGTTAGATAAACTCCTGTGTATCTGTTTCTGATGGTTCCACAGTTTCCATTAGGGACTCACCATGCAGTGCTTTACTGTTGGGAGCAGCAAAACCTTTCCCCCAGCCCTCTCCACATCCTCTGGAAAGACTAGCACACAGAATTACGACATACTGGATCTGGCTTAGTTAGTAAAAATCAGCTGTAGAATTTTTATCTTAAAAACACCCCATATCCAACACCAGGAGAATTAAAGAGGCTTTACTCTAATTGGGATTCAGAGTGATTTAATTCCAGTTTTGACACCCCTTGTGATAAGTGTGATAAGTGCTGGAACATTTTACATTTCCCTGTTTTTAGTTTCTTCATTTATTATAACTTAATAAGAACTTGGGTTGAAATAAGTCTTAGCCGGTAAAAATTTACTGCCTGACCTATTTGGTATATTATTCTAACTTGGCTAGAATAATTTGAAACAAGTTTGAAGTTAACAAATACAGAGGTTGGATTTATACTCAGATTTCTTGTGAAAGGTTGTGCTTTTGTTTTTTTTTGGCTGCACCACAAGCCTTGAAGGATCTTAGTTCACCAAGCACGGATCAAACCCAAGCCCTCTACATTGGAAGTGAGGAGTTTCAGCCACTGGACCGCCAGGGAAGTCCCCATAGCCAAGCTTTTTTAACTTAAAAAGTCACACACTGTTACTTTAAAGCTAAAAAAGAAAATCACCCCTGAAAGACCTCTAGACGGGAGCACAACATACTGGATTCTAGGCCTGGTTCTGCCATTAGCTTGCGTATGAGTTGGGGTCCTTTAATGTCATGAAGTCTGGGTTCCTCTTTTGCAAGGAAGGGGATGGCCCCAAGGATGGCGAAGGCCAGCCGAAGCCCGGACATCTCTCCGGTGACCCCTGGTGCACACTATGGATGAAGATGAAGTGGCAGTTCTTAAAGTGGGAAGCCAGACACAGGGCTTCTAGTTTTTATTTCCCTTGGCTGAAGTTTCGGTATGTGGCTGGCTGCCACCCAGGTTACCCTTTGGAATGGTATGTTCTCTGCCAAGGAAGTCTTTCCAGAAAAGAGAAGAAAATGACAGTGCATGTGGAAATTTTTCTTAAGGATAAAATTGTGAAATGTATTTATCTAGTATATTCACCATGGCAGATGATTTGAATATAAAACGAGATGTTCCCATGTTCAAGCAGTAATGTTTAATTTGCAGTTTTTTTTTTAAATAATTATGTATCTTTATTTTTGGCTGTGCTGGGTCTGCATTGCTGCGTGCAGGCTTTCTCTAGTTGCAGAGAGCAGTGGCTTCTCGTGGAGCATGGGCTGTAGAGTGCGAGGCCTCAACCGTGGTGCATGGGCTTAGCTGTTCTGCGTCATGGGGGATCTTAGTTCCTGGACCAGGGATTGAACCCATGTTCACTGCGTTGGCAGGCAGCTTCTTAATCACTGGAGCACCAGGGAAGTCCCTACAGGTTCTTTTAAATGAGTTTGAGAACCTTTAACCTTAGTACCGAATATTTCTAAAATCCAAGGAGAAATATCTTTAGTAGCTAATCACTTTCTACATTAAGAGAAGGAAAGTTGGGGTTACAATTTAAATCTTTTTGTAAAGCTGTTTCTGTTAGGTATCATTCAGTGAGGCTTACCTGCCAGCATTATTTTTATTTAGATTCTTACTGCCTGTTTTATAAAGATGGAGATGTATATATATATATATACATATATATGGCCTTCTAGTGATAGACCAGATAAAAACTAATTGTGAGATTAAATGCATGTATGCTTTTATTACTCAAAGCAAATAAATTGCAGTTCTAATTAGATGACTTCAGCTCATTTATGCATACAGTAATTCACTGGATTGATTGAACACACAATGAACAACTGAAAAATGATCCATTTCCATTATTAATCTGATACTTTTGGACAGAAAACCCCAAAATTTGCTGGTATTTCATACTAACATTTTAAGATTTAGAAAACTATGAAATACATATCTG
Organism: Capricornis sumatraensis; assembly: GCF_032405125.1. Classification (NCBI taxonomy): domain Eukaryota; kingdom Metazoa; phylum Chordata; class Mammalia; order Artiodactyla; family Bovidae; genus Capricornis; species Capricornis sumatraensis. The sequence goes on from NC_091069.1 coordinate 217,201,760, forward strand.
GAAATGATGGCAGAAAATAGCATTTTAAGCTGATAGTGTACTTCTGTAAGTCTCAGTGATTTCTACTTGGGTGGACCTGTTGGCCAGTAAATTAAATTAGAATTTTGTACATGCTCAGGTGTCCAAATAGAGATATAATGGACCTCCCCCCTTGACATACACCTTCAAACTGGAAGAAAGTTTTCTCCTTACAGGTACACACAGTATACTCAGGTTTTCTCTAGTGGTATATGTAGGTAGCCAATAGTGGCAGGGCTGGGTATACCTCAGCTGAGTGCCACAAGGCTAGGCCCCATTAATCCATGCAGAGAGGTTTCATGCATATAGTTTAATGCACATATAGTGATTATGGAGTCGGGAAGTTCTTTAACATTTGCTTTTCTTTGGGTGTGTTACTTTACCCAGCATATGTTGAGTAGTGACAGCATTTTCACAAAGCCCATGATTACTTTCATGTTAAAAACACCAAGCATTATGCTGTAAAATCCCAGTGCTAATTAAACAGCAAACATTTGCCCTTCTGGGTGTTTTTACAGGTTTACTTAACAAAAGTGAGCATGTGTATATTTGTTCTTAAAGCTCAAATATTTAAACTTGCAGAAGCTGTGCCTACAAGCAGTCAAAAAGAATAAAGCAGGTTTTAGTAAAATGTAGAAAAAAAATGAATACTTCATTGCAGGTACATTTTATTCAAAGCAAAGCTTCTGTAGTAGTGTAGTTCTCGCTTTCATAAATTAACCGAACTGTCTCTAGTTAAAGATGGGGGTCTTCATCCTCTTACCATCTCTCCGTGTAAATGAACGTATTATTATTAGAATTCTAACAGACGCTTTGGAGAAATTGCTATACAGGGCCATTTTGAGGCCAACGCTAAAAGGTAATGAAAGTAGATAGTTAATTTATGAAACAACGTGAATGTGAAAATAGAAAAAAAAAATTCAGTAAAATTGTTTCATCTGATTCTCTCAAGCAAGACTTCTGAGTGAACATAGCCTCCTCTTTCTGATGCAATCCACGCTGAATCTGTGGATTTTGTAATATATTCGTCCAACCTTTTTTAAGTTACTAAGTGCCTGAAGGGAATATGTCTTTTCCCTGCCATATACTTTGCCTAACCATGAGGTGTACAGAGCAATGTAAGAATAGGTGACTCCAGTCCAAGGTAAGAAAATAGAATGGATTTTCCTGTTTGTGAGTTTTTAGGTATGTTCATAATTTCAGGTGCACAGTGGTAGCGACAGCAGACACCTCAGAATCCAGGGACACTAGAGGTTGAGCAGTGGGCTGCTAAGTGATTCAAAACACTGGCTAGTAACACCATCCTGTACCTGTGTAGACCGCTGTTTCACCCATGCAGCTCTTTGGGGCCCATGCATTGCCTTAAGATCTATAGTCCTTTTTGCTGTAGGGCTTGTTGCGCAATATGTTATCAATCTCGTTTACCACGTGTGATGTCATCTTTGGGAGGACCTGAGAGCACAAGAACAAAGGATAAAGTCAGTACTTGGTACTTGAGTTTTGTCCTAAATGTTAAGTGACGTCATCTAGATTTGGATATGTTTACAAATCACCACTAAATGCTGCCTCCCCAGCAGACAGGAAGCTCCGTAAGGTCAGGGGCCTTGTCTGTCCACACTGCAGCTCTAGAGCCTGTAAGGGTGCTTGGCCCTTAGTAGGTGCTCGTAATTGTTGGTTGTCATAGAAATACAGAATACCTAGAGCAGCTCTGTCCAATAGAAATAAAATGAGAGCCATATATGTCATTTTAGATTTTCTAGTAGTCACAATAATAAAAGTGGAAAGAAGCAGGTGAAATTAATATACATTTTACTCCATTAGAGTTGAAATAGCATTTGAACTTGTAGTCAGTATAGAATGTAATTAAGATGTTTTACACGTTTTAAGTCTTTCAGACCCAGAATACATTTTACACTTAATTCCATTTAGATTAGCTGCCTTACACACAGTAGCCACGTGTGGCTGGAGGCTACAGCAGTGGACAGCATGGGTCTAGAGACTGAGATTCTAGCTGGTGGGCAGAACCCTGGTGAAGGATAGCCGCAGGTTAACTGGCATCCTAGGTTGATGGAAGAGCATGAAGTGAGAAGTCTGTGAATGGGCTGATAAAAGTGGGGAGAGAGTATGGGAGGCGTGGAGATGATGGGAAGAGGGAAGCTGTAAAGAATGGAAGGCCCTGAATGCCATTTTTTGGAGTTGGAACTTTATGCTGTAGGTGGTGGGGAACCTCTCAGGACTTCTCAACTGTGAATGACCCCATCAGACACCTGGACGTATTCTGAAGGATGAGTTGGAAGGAGATGGAAAGGGGATACAGATGTTAGAAATACTGTAATCGTAGCCAGACACTAAGAGCCTTAACTAGACAGTAGTGTGTGCGTACTCAGTCACGTTCGACTCGGTGACCCCATGGACTGTAGCCTACCAGGCTCCTCTGTCCATGGGATTTCCCAGGTGAGAATACTCGAGTGGGTTGCCATTTCCTACTCAACGGGATTTTCCCGACCCAGAGATGGAACCGCGTGTCTTGTGTCTGCTGCACTGGCAGGCAGATTCTTTACCACGGCATCACCTGGGAAGACAGTGGCGGGGGAGGAGAAAAGGAGTGACTCGAGAGAGGGTTTGGAGGCTGGTGGTGATCCCAAGACTGGGTGACTAGGAAGATACTGGTGTAGCTAACTGTAGAGAGACCACAGGAGGAGAAGTTAGGAGCATAAGAAATTTGGGGCGGGGGTGGATATACTGTGGTGAAGATGTCTGTAGGACCCCATGGAGAAGTGACTTGCAGGCAACCAGAAGTGCAGCTGTGGAGTTCAGTGGCAGTGAGAATTTGTGAGTTATTTGCACAGTCATGCTCACTGAAGCCCTGGGAAAGGATGAACTCATCTAGGGCCGGCTAGTGTTTATTGCACGAAGTGGGCCAAGGGCATGCATTGCACCACAAGACGAGACGAAGGCAGACTTTCTTGCAAGAATAGTCTGACCCTGTGTGGAGACCGTGGTGAAATACATTCACGGTGACCGACTGTGTGGTTTCAGCCTCACCCTCCGCTGCAGTCATGTTGGCCAGGGTGACCTTGTCTCCACTCAGTGCTCGCCTCGGGACCCTCAGGGCTTGGTTGGATGGCAGAGCTCTTTCCTCACTGCTCTGTAACATTTTCCTCTCTGAAGCTAAAGGAGAGTTTGGTTTCCCACCAGCTCTGGAGCCTCAGAGGATCTAAACTATTGTGCTGTTTAGAGTGAGACAACAGTGAAACTCAAATCTAGAAACTGGACTTGTCAGAAGTTTTGTGTCTAAAATATAGTGGGTTAGCCATGTGAGGAAAAGGATTCTTCATTTATTATACCAATAAGAGATCTAAACATCAGAAAAGTGAAATCATAAAGTACTTGAATAAAACATGAAATATATATATGTATACATATGGATGTATGTGTGTGTATATGCTTGTGTGTATGTGTGTGTATATATGTGTGTGTGTATATATCCATATACACACAAGACCTAAATATTCAAGAGAAGTCACACATTCAGCATTTTATGTGAAGTTGCCCCATTTTTTAATGTTGGCAACTATTTGAAAACATTTTCATCTACAGATCACACAAACATCCCACGAGCTAGCAGTTTTGCAGGCATAGTGTTATCGTGACTGCAGCAATTAGGTGAGGAAGGGTCTGGGTGGCACTGCAGGGCTGGCAGGTATTAGGGAAGTCCTCCCAGAACTGGGTCACTGTCGAGCCCGACCTGGGGGATGGAGCAGGATTTGGGAGTCTGGGGTGGTGGATACCGCAGGTGGAGGACCACTATTCTGGGGATTAGGACATCCTGGGGGAGGTAAGCGAGGGGGTGGGGGTGGGGGGAGATGAGCCCTGGATGGGAAGGCCCGACTGCTGAGAAGCCTGGACTTCTCTGAGTAGGTGGTGGGGAACCTCAGAGGGGCTTTAAGGCTGGAGGATGGGGACCTGTGCAGGAGGGCTGCCTGCAGCTGCGGCTTCTCTCCAGTCTGATCTGTTGAGGCCCTGATGGATAAATGCCCCTCCAGGTTATGCTCACCTTAGGCACATTCATTCCTTGGAGCAGCTGCCTTCCTTTGCCCATTACAAACTTCCTTCTATATAGCTCCAGACACTCCACTCTTATTCAGTCTCACCTACCACTGCTTGTAGCCCCCAGCCACCCAATCTACTCTCACTGTATGGAGGGGCCCAGTCACAGCTTGCCAAGGGCGGAATCTCTGGTGCTGGGCTCACGGGAGGTGGGGTAGGAAGGGAGAGGGGACAGTAAGCCCTCCAGGTAACAGCTCCCTGCTTGATAACACCCCCTTTCTCTTACCCTTAGAGCACGAAAGCCCCATCCTGCTAACACCCAGAGTTAGGGAGGAAATGCTTTGGGAAGATTACGGACTCAGTTCTTCTCTGAAATATATCTTTGGCTATCTGAAGAACTCCCACAAGCCAGGAGTTACCTCTTTATTTTTTCGTAGGTACCATCTCAAGCAGTACTAGCCTCCCCTTGGAATGACAGTGATCACTCCATTAGCATGATAGGAATCCTCAACTCCTCCCTCTTCTTGCCAAGCCATCCGCAAGCCATGTCTCACCAAAACCTATGGAATCCTTGCTAGTCCAGCCACCATCACCTGTCACCTGGATAACCCATCCTTGCCTTTCTTCATTTTGCATTTCACACAGCAGCCAAAGCAATCTTTAAAAATTCAAATAACAGTGTATCCCTTCTCTTGAAACCCTCCAAAGGATTTCCTATGAGTAGTACAAAACTCTGCCTGCTCTAGCGTTCTGTTTTGTGTGACCTGTTCCCTGCCTGTGGTCACCACCCTTTATGCTCACTGCACGTTGACCACATTAGCCTCAGGCTTGTGCTCCCTGGAGAAAAGCCAAGTGCCTTTCCATCCCAGGTTTCCCAGATGGCCTACTGGTAAAGAACCTGCCTGCCACTGCAGGAGATGCAGGCGACGCGGGTTCAATCCCTGGTTCAGGAAGATCCCCTGGAGGAGGGCATGGCAACCCACTCCAGTATTCTTGCCTGGAGAATCCCATGGACAGGGGAGCCTGGTGGGCCACAGTCCAAGGCATCACAGAAACGACTGAGTGCACGCACACACACACACTCTACAGTCCAAGGCGTCACAGTCAGAAATGACTGAGTTCACGCACACGCACACACACATACTCACTCCCCATCTCAGGGCCTCTACACTGCTCTTCCTTATGTCTGCTTTTTGCAGGGCTTTTCACATGCTGTGTCCTCCGCTTCCAGGTTTCAGAATATACATATTCCAAAGGGGCCTTTGGCAAGGACATTATCTCAAGTGGGCTCACTTGTTTCCCAGTTGGTCTCTATTAAAACACCGTCTTTCTTTCTTTATTTATCCCTTCTCACTTGAAATTATACGTCTATTATGTGCCTCTCCCACTGGAATGTCAGCTCCTTGCAGGTTGGGTGATACGTGTCTGCTTTTCTGTGGTGTGCCCAGTGCCAGCTACAGAGCAAGCTTGCTTAATTCACTTTCTCAGGCAGCCCGTGAGCTCTTGAGGGCAGTGACCTGTACTTAGAACGCTCTCTGCCTAACATGGTGCCAGACACAGAATAAGCACTCAATATGTATTGTTGATCAGTTGCTGTGTCGTGTCTGACTCTGCAACCCCATGAACTGCAGCACGCCAGGCCTCCCTGTCCTTCACTGTCTCTCAGACTTTGCTCAATATATTATTAGTGGAATTGAAATCACTGTATTGCATTTCAGTTCCTTTGTGTATAGACTGTTCCTCTGTTTCCTCCTCCTCATTGTGTAGCCTTTATCTGTTCCCAAAGCATAAGTGAAAATAAGAGAAGGTGGGGGTGGCTTTCATAAGAGGAGCATTCCCCAGGCAGAGACGGGGAACCCCACAATCCAGGAAGGGTTGTGGGGCGGGGGGTTTCTCAGAACCAGAGAGGCACGGGTGTTTACCCAGCTGCACAGCCCTAAGAAAGGGGATGATGGGTAGGAGGTTTTCACCTTGATCTCCAGCATATTCAGGGCTGTTTTTTCAAAAGAGTTTTAAAACCTTTTAAGTTTAGTTTGTCCCCATCTCCATCTGCTTCCTTCTGAGAGACGTAACAGGGCTAAGGGCTGGTTTCAGGGAAAGATGGACAGATGAGAAGCTGTTAAGACAGTTCTGTTACCCAGTGAGCAGACTACCCTAGCTGTTAGGGCAGGTGACGGCTGTGGCAAGAGTTGTGGATGTGCTCGTTTCTGCGGCCCCTGGCTGGGCTGAGCATGAGGCAGGCTCAGGACTGAAATGTGGCCTTTAGGGATGGGATGGTCACCACAGCCACCAACCCCACCCCTCTCCAAGACTCCCAGAACATCACTCTCTTCCCCTCCTGCTGCCCTCACAGGCTTCCTGGGTACTTCAGGCACCATCCAGGCTTGGCACTCCCTGCAGGGGAGAAAGTGGGGGTGGATGCTCCTGAAACCACTATTAGGGAGAGGTGATCCTGGAATTCTGAACCTATTTGTCTTCAGTGTGGCAAACATTCATTGATTCAATAGGCATTTCTAGAGTTGATTAAGGGCCATGGAGTCCTAGGAACTGGAAAATCAATGGAGAAGCAAGAAAGACACAGGTCTCTGACCTCAGGGGAGACTAGCAATTATACTACCTAAGTGCTGTGATGGAGAGAGGACTGTAGGATACTAGGAGAGCAGAAAAGAGGGGCTTGGCATACTGCAGACTGACAATAAATATTTGTAGGGAAAAAAAGTGAATACATGGCTGCTCCATTTCAAGCCAGTTATAGGGAAGGCTTTCATGCTTAGACCTGGGAACCCAGTTGCCAAGTGTAACACTGCTTGGGTCTTAAAACACACTGTCCACAGACACAAACCGTCCCAAGAAATAAGCGTGGAGGAGACTGTTAATAAGAAGAGGACATTCCTGGATCCACATACTGTGAAAGTTCTGTGGCTTCTTTTGCCTTTGTGCCCATTTCTCCTCTCCCCCCTTCCCTGTATCGGGGCTGTCATGCAACTCAGCCCTGAGGCAATGAAGGACAGAGGTGGGCGGGCGGCGTGTAGCCAGGACACTGCCGGGGACATCCTCAAAGGCAGCAGGAGACTCCCTGGAGCTGGGTGGCAGGGGCTGCAGTACTTGCCTGAATGGCACCGAGGTTTTCAATGAGCTGCTCAGGAGTGGATGATCCCAGGAGAACGGAACTCACACCCTCGTTTCTCAGGCACCACGCTGGAAGAGAGAGCACCGGGTCAGGAAGGCAAAGCACTTCTGACTGTTGATGAGTTTGCAAACACCATCTGCAGCTTCCTCTGTCTCAACCAAAACGTGTTAACTTTGTGGGAGGATGGAGGTGCACTCCGGGATTAAGAGCCTCAGCAGCGCCCCCTGTCGTGTGGAGGACTTGGTAGAATCCGTGCATGTGAACTGTGGCCTTAGGCCTCCTCTGCCCCACTGGGCATCCAGTCCAGGAACACAGCCCTGTTCCTGAAGACACCTGACACAGCTCATGGCTGGACGTCCGGATTCCTGTTCCCACTGTCTTTCCATCTCATTCATGCTGCCACTTTCCCCTCATCTGTTATGTGGAGTCCTTGTAGACTTTGGGTATCTGATCTGGATCCTTCGTTTCCACTGACCTGTCAGCCCTGTCTGGACTCCCTCTCTTCCCGACATGAGATTCGTGGAGATCGTCTCTCTTGCTAACCCTCTAACCCCTCACTCCGCCTTTACCTGTAGCAGCCTCTACCCTTAAACCCCTATTCAATCTTGGCCCTGTCGCCTTCAGCAGATGACCCAGCCTCCTACTTAGTGCAGAAACTTGAATCCCTCAGGTAGGATATCCCTTAATTCCCCATTAGCCTACGGACCCAAGTACACACACACACAGACACACACACACACACACACACACACCCCTCCAGTTTCAGAGGCTATGGGGTCATGTCTGTTCAAAGCCAAACTGTGCTGATCCCACTCCTTTTTCCTTTTCTTGGACTTGATTAGATTCGCTATTCTCTTCCTGTTTTGTTCTCATGGATTTTTGATTTCTTACTGTTCTCCTCTTTATCAAGAAAACATAATCAAATTTCTCTCATTCTAAAATAAGCCTCTGGACTTGCCTGGTGGTCCGGTGGTTAAGAATCCGCCTGCCAACACACGGGATGTGGGTTTGATCCCTGGTCTAGCTTCCTGTCTCCTCACTCCCTGCCTTGACATTTGTGTGTCAGCAGCACTATCTGTGAATCCTCTCCATCCCCAAATATCATGCTCTGTTTCTCCTCCAGCCCTTGGCTTAAGCGGTCCCCTTGGTCTGGAATGTGCCTTTGCCTCATTAATATCTACTTCATCATTTGGAATTCCTCATGGGCACAGCCTTCTCCCAAAGTCCTTCCCTGAGTCCCAGGCTGGGTTTGGCACCCCTACATGTTACCTCCCTCCTCCCACCGCTACAATGCCCTTCTCAGTTGGGCTTCCCAGGTAGCTCAAATGGTAAAGAATACGCCTGCAATGCAGGAGACACGGGTTTGATCCCTGGGTTGGGAAGATCCCCTGGAGAAGGGAATGGCAACCCACTCCAGTATTCTTGCCTGGAGAATTCCATGGACAGAAGAGACTGGCGGACTACACAGTCCATGGGGACACAGAGTCAGACATAACTGAGTGACTAACACATTTTATCATCACACTGTGTTAAAATTATCCATTACTTTCTTGACTTGTCCACCAGAGTGTGAGATGTGTGTTATTTGCAGCACCCAGCCCAGCACCTGCACAGAGTAGGTGCTTATTAGATGTTGGTTGAGTAAATGGGGGGCGTGAATAATTGATGGGCATCCCTTAAGAGCTCTCCTCCCTCTGTTTGCTCAGGCTGTGCTACCCACTGATGCTGTTAAGCTGTTACCATGCTCAGACCTTTTAAGGCAATCACTAAATCCTTCCACATGGGCAAAATAATGCCTGATGAAGGCAACAAGCCAAGTGATCCCAGGCTTTTTTTTTTTTTGGCTGCTTTATTTCCTGCTTTGCACTTAGAACTCTTTTTTGGCACTTGTGGAAGTTCTGAGCAGGGCACTGGGAAAATTATTGCCCATAAACTACTTGATGTCAGCAACAGCTGATTCCCCTGTGGGCAGCCAGGCGTAGGAGAAATCACTGGGCAGGGCTGGCCAACACCAGGGGTAACAGATGATTCTGGATAATCAGCATCTAATCAGGGGTCACCTACAGGCGCATCCAGAGTGCCTCTTTATGAACAGAGTGTGCATGCTGGCTCCTGTGCAGATGTGAGACGTGGGAACCAGCCCACAGTTGGGCTCAAGTAGCTTGTTTTCTGCCAGAGGATCTCCCCTTCCCCCACACTTCTACTAGATCAAATGTAAGATGCCTGGAAATAATTTCCCTCTTGGTTTGAGAGTTCTGTGGTTAAAAACAAAACTACTTGTTTACAAAGAAAAGAAAAAAAATGACAGGCAAGAAAGACACCTGGGGGCACAGACGGAGGAAAAGGAAAAAAAGTATGTTTTAACTTAGACTCTGTAAAGAGTCATGTACATCTGACATTTAGTGAAAGTCTAAATGTTGTAAAGATTTTCTCTTTAGAAAGACAGTATTCTTCTGTCTCTTTCAGAGCTCTATTCAATACTCACTTCCATGTTACCACCTAACAACCATATTTATGGCTATGGTTTAAGAACAGGTGTTTTTCTTTGTGCCTATACCTCTGACCATATATGATGGCTAAGAGTGGACACAGTTTTAGCACAGGGTGTCTAATTCTTTGCAAAACCATCATCATCTTCATTCTCATCTTCACTAGTTACTTACTGAGCCTACTCTGCTTTACATACATAATTTCCTTTTACTCAACACATTTGCAAGATATATACTATTATACCCATTTTGCAGATGATAAAACTGATACCAAGTTAAATAACTTGCTTATGGTCAATAGCTAATACCTGTTGCTGCATTCATTAAAGCTCTAGGGATGCTAACTAATCACATTAAATATAATCTGTATTTTAGAAGAGAGGGTTAAAGCAATAGTCATACATATACTCAGGTAAATGGTCTTCCCCCCCTAAAGCCTCCTTCCATTTCCATCTTTCTGTGACTACTGCCAACTATGATCCTCCTGCCTTCTAATATCAGAAGGGTCAAGCATTTAACAAATATTCTGTTATTTTATTTGCACAAAACTTATCTTGAGCTTTTTATCTCATTGGTTCACTGTATGTGATTTATCCCAATTCCTGCTAGTACTCCTTGTGAATTTTTTCTAGAATCTACACCCATTTTATTCTCTTCTCACAGCTACCACATGAATTTTTTTCAGCCTCTTCTCCATTTGTAAAGGGGTGATGCTGCTGCTAAGTCACTCCAGTCATGTCCAACTCTGTGCGACCCCATAGACGGCAGCCCACCAGGCTCCCCCATCCCTGGGATTCTCCAGGCAAGAACACTGGAGTGGGTTGCCATTTCCTTCTTCAAAGCATGAAAGTGAAAAGTGAAAGTGAAGTCGCTCAGTCGTATCCAGCTCTTAGCGACCCCATGGACTGCAGCCTACCAGGCTCCTCCATCCATGGGATTTTCCAGGCAAGAGTACTGGAGTGGGGTGCCACTGCCTTCTCCGGTAAAGGGGTGATAACAGTAGGTAGACTCCATTAACGTCTGTGATGGAGGACTAGGTCTAGGACCCGTATATACTTTGTGGGATTGTTCTGACAACTACCAAGATGAAGAGCATAAAGAGCTTATCGCAGAGCCTGGCAGATACTCCTCAGCAAGGGAACTGAAAACCTAGCTTTTCTGTTTAATCCACAGTCTCTCACCACTTGCGGCTATTGAACATCAGAAATGTGTTTAGCCTGAATTGACATGTTCTATAGGTACAAAATGCACTCTGGATTTTGCAGGAAAGTGTGTGAAATATTATTATAAAAAATATAATAAGCTTTTTATATTTATTACATGTTAAAATGATAATATTTTGGCCATATCGTATTAAATGTGGTCCATTTAAAAATTAATTTCATCTATTTCTCTTTTACTTTTTTAACATGGCTCCTGGAAATTTAAAAGTTAAACAAATGATGCACATTGTATTTCTCTGGGACTGTTCTGATGCAATGTGGTTTTCAGTTGTCACCAGTGACCGTAACCTTTCATTGACTCTATAGTGTCAGAAGAATCATCTTCACGGCCCTCAGAAGTTTTGAGACGCTGCTCCCCTAAGATAGGCTTTCCATGTGGCAGTGACTTGGCCTCAGTCACAGCTCTGCTCCTCAGCCTCTCACCAGCCCTGCCTTAGCTTCAATAGGGAAGGAAAATTGAGCCACAAGCAGTGGATGTCACCACATAGTTCAGGGATGCTCACCCTTGACACTGTGAGGATGTGTGCGTTTTCACTGACGCTCATGTTCTTGTTTAAACTGTCTTATAAGGGAAAGGAGAGGAAGTGAGAAAAGTGTTTCAGCATGTGGAACACTCGGAGGAACTCTACAAAACCTCATTTTCAATAGAATTAACCGGGAGTGTTTGCTTCAGAGATTGTCTGCCCCTACACTAGGTATTTTACCATGTGAGAGATGTGAATCAATAATAGAGAATGCTTTCACTCTTTGTGACCCAGCAGGGCCTCCCTCCCCAGTGACTCTCTCACCCACGGCGAGCTGAGGTAGCGTGCATCCCAGGCGCTCTGCGATCGGGGAAAGATCTTTCAGCTTGTTTTGCTGTTTTCTCCCTTCTTCACTCACAATTCTTTCCTTCAACCACTGGTAGCACTAGAGATAAGAAGAACATTTCAGTGTTAATATCTGGTAAGGGTTTGATGCAAAGACTGTCAACTCTGTTAAATATAAGAGCCTTGTGGTGAATCCCGGAGTCTTCTTGGCCCTGACCTTTCTGTTTGATACAAACAAGGACACCTATGTCTTCGTGCAAAGAAATGTTCCCCGTGGTCTCGCACCTTATTTATTGATTCAAGACAGATTGAGTTTGTCTAAAGCTCACCATTCAAATTCATTGACATGTACAAAAGTTGTTAAAATCCTGACATATAATCAATTATATCCTGTCTGGAAAAGATGGTTCTTATTGTGATAGCCCTTAGAATGTAGGTGGGTAGTTGAGGGGGAAGGTATTTACATTTCACCAAGGTCTATTATGTTTCTTTTTTTGTGCAGAAAATTGGATGCCAAGCTTTCTGCTCAAAGGAAGTCATTATGTTACATTCTTGCTGTAGCTGTCTTTCTCCCTCTTGCCTTCAATTTACTCCTAGTCTCTCCTGTATTCTTTTAATGCAGTTTTATCCTTAGCTTTCTCCACTCCTTTCTAGAAGCACATGTGAATAGTATAACTGATAGGTACCAGTACATTTTTAAAGTGGATAAAGTGGATAAAAACCTTCCCAAATGTGTATTACATTTTTGTATAATGTTTGAAACTTAAAAAGGCAAGGATGCTTATAAAGGTAAATGGGAAACTAATCTTTAAAACCTATAAGACGAGGCTGACTCTGAGGTAGCCTATAAAGTGTGCCTAATTTCCTAAATGTAAGGAAAGAAATCTTTTAGAACTTCTCAATGCCCTATTTTCCAGAAGGTTCTGCTCTTACTATGAAACACGGAGCAACAGACTCTTATGTACAAAACTAGCACTGCACAGCAACACCCAAAGGAAAAGAATATTTGTAAGAATGTTAGTCTGTTTTAGTGACAATAATAAGAACGGTCCCCTGTGTGGCAAAGTGGACTTCCTCCATTGTGTGTGTTGTGACATAGTTGCCACCACAGACCTTTTCCGTCTCAAAGGCAGCAGAAAGCTGGGCAGTCATCACCAAATCTCCACCCACGTGATTTCAGTAGGCTGCTGGCTTTCACGTATTTTTTTCATCATTACAAGACAGTATTTCCAAAGAAAAAGGCAACCGCATTGTTTTGTTGTGATTTCTGGAATGATTTTGCAGATATGAAATGAAGAAAGAACAAGCACACCCAGTTTTGTTCTCCTAGATCTCAGAGGCTTATGGTCTGGCTCCTTACGTGAAGTTTACTTAGCAAAATGGCCAAGAGTTTTCCCAGTCTCAGCTCCAAAGACCTCAGCTTCTTCCAAGAGCAAGCACAGCCTGGGGGCATCTTCTGGAGATGATGGCTGGTGCCAGCAGTGATGAGGTGGACAGTTAAGAGCAATCAACACTTCCCCGGCAGCATGCTGGGTACATCAGAAAGTCCCTGAACTTACTTTCTACTGTCCTCAAAGGGAAAAATATCAACCATCCTCATTTCAATCTCATAACATCTTTCTAGGGACCAGTATGTCTGTTATTCAAATGAAAAGAAAAAAAAAAAGCTTGAAAACCAATAGCCAAAAGCCTCTTGAGTTATTGCTTTTTACTACTAGGACAGTTCCTCAGGTTTCAGTATATACCACACACATAAAGAATAACTGACTGATTTATCAATCTTATGAAATTCCAGTTTTTTAAATCTTATTATCAGCAACACATTTTTATTCTTAGGATTGAGTTATAAGTTGGATGTGTGTGTTGAGTGTGTGTGCATGTGTGACTGTAATGTTTGCATTACATACACACTCCATAATGAGAGGAAGATTTCTGTTTTAAATTTAATTTCTTTTTTTTATTTTTGGCTGTGCTGGGTCTTTGTTGCTGTGTACAGGCTTCTCATTGTGGTGGCTTCTCTTATCGTGGAGCACGGGCTCTAGAATGTGGGACTTCAGTAGCTGTGGCATGTGGACTCAGTAATTTCAGCTCCTGGGCTCTGGAGCACAGGTTCAGTAGTTACAGCCCATGGGCTTAGTTGCCATGTGGCATGTGTGATCTTTCTGGACCAGGGATCGAACCTGTGTCTCCTGCAATGGCGGGCAGATTCTTTACCACTGAGCCACCATGGAAGCTCTGAGAGGAAGATTTCTAAAAATAACAAATACCAAACATTCATTTATTGAGTACTTTTCTCTCTACCCTCAACATAAATCTTGCTCTAATCACTGGGAAACATAAGCAGGTTAGGGTTTTGTAAAAGTAGATGCATAGTATTTACACTGCTTCCCTCATACCAAAGGAAACAAATGTGTTTTGGAAATATATAGTTTTAACGGTTTTACAAATGGGAAAATGTTTGCATAGGGAGGAGATGAAGCTTAACTAAAATTTCAATTACATATGGAAGTGAACCAGTGTTTTTGGTAAGAAGATTGACCAGAGGTGTGGTTATGTGCAATAAAAAACCCAGTTTGTGGACGGCAGGCAGTAGTCCATGAATCAAAAGATGAACTTTCGTCTCCCACTCCTATTATATTGCTTAATCCTATTCGTCCAGTGATTTGATTACATGCTGATTGTTCTTTCTAACTAAGTGGAAGGCAGGGATGGCTTCTTGTTCGTGTCAGCATCTCTGGTCTTGACACAGTGGTTGACACAGAGGAGGGGCTCAGCCAATATGGCGATGAGAAAAGGATCTGAGAAACCAGGATTCCACACAGTAACAATAGTTGTCTTCAATTTTTCAGATTGAACGCAGACACTTCCTCCTTAATGCAGTATGACTCGACTGGCAGCCCTATGTGTATCCACGGTGCTTGTGGATTCCACATAGTTTCATAATTCACCCCTTCTCAGGTCTGTCTCCAGTAAGTCCGAGTTACTCCTTAGGGTTGAGACTGTCTCATTCATTCTCCTCAGCACAGGGCTCAGCACTGACTAGACACTCAGTAAATATTTGCCAAAGGAACAACTGAATGAGCTTTCTTCTCAATAGATTACTGAGCTATTACTTTTATACAAAAGTCACAAAATTCTTTAAAATATCCTAAAGCCTGTTTCTTTGCCGTCTTGTAATGCTGTGGCCATTATCTCTGTGACTGACATTTTACAGGTAACCATAACAGGATGGGAACAGCCTGTGAGATACACCCCAAACACCCTGGTTGGCTGTCAGTTAATCCCAGCCTGGAACTTGGGCAGCAACTGTAAAGTCACGGACAGAATCAGTCACATTTCATTACTGGGCCTAATTTAGCATTCAAGATCATTGACTATTTCTAGGTAAACAATTGAAGTCTTTGGCTCAAAAGAGCAGCAAAGTCTTCATTATTGACGTAAAAATGTCTAGGTAAAATGCTGGTGGCTAAAATTTTTCCTTCTGAAATTGCACCATAATGTGAAAATATCCTTAGGTTCTTAATGTGAACACCTGGAGTTCTCGGGCTGTCCCTCTCCCCATTCCTTTGCTCCACCTATGTTTTCATGTTCCTCTTTCCCTTTGACAAAAAGGTATATATTTTTCTGTTTTTTCTATAATGTATTTTCCTAATAATAGGGAAGAACTGTCCATAAATCTTATTGCACTTTTCATTTGTATTTAAACTTTTTATTTAAAAGCTGCTCACTTGGTCTCTGATAGTTCAGTTGGTAAAGAATCCGCCTGCAATGCAGGAGACCCCGGTTCCATTCCTGGGTTGGGAAGATCCACTGGAGAAGGGATAGGCTACCCACTCCAGTATTCTTGGGCTTCCCTTGTGGCTCAGCTGGTAAAGAATCCGCCTGCAATGTGGGAGACCTGGGTTCGATCCCTGGGTTGGGAAGATCCCCTGGAGAAGGGAAAGGCTACCCACTCCAGTATTCTGGCCTGGAGAATCCCATATAGTCCATGGGGTTGCAAAGAGTCGGACACGACTGAGCAACTTTCCCTTCACTTCACTTCACTTCACCTGGTCTCTTGATCAGACATTGTTGATCCTTGGTTATGGCTTATTGTATTCATTCAAGAAACAATTGTTGAGTACCTATCATGTGCCAGGCTCTGTGGTGAGTTATGTGAGTAAGTTTCAGTTTCTATCCTAAAGGTATTCATGAATCATTGTCTGATAACTTGAGAAGTGTTTTGTAGTTGGGGTAACCCCTCAGTGATTTGCTCAGAAGCTATGTTTGTACTGCTTCTTTATGGGAAATATCCCACCATCAGTGCAAGCCATGAACTAGGCACAGCACCTTGTCCTTTGGGCCCCTGTCACTGGTCTACTAGGTTGCCATATGACCCAAGCTTGGCCAGTCTTCTCTGTACCGAAGCTGTTAAAGAAAATTCTCTTTTCTCTCAGGTTATATACCTTTAAGGATGTAAGCCTGGCAGTCGCTAGCTTTCTTGTTCCTGGGCTCATGAAGAAGACCCATTTGTAGTACCAGAAAATGACATGTGTGGAGAGAAACAGAGGAGATGGAGAATCCTGACAATGGGCAAATCTATGGATAGAGTCACCCCTGAGGCCACCCCATTCCATCTTTCCCAGGGAGTGTCTGTCTGTGTGTTCCCTTCTTTGATTAAATAAAGTTGAACTGCATTTTGTTGCTTGCAGTCAGAGGATTCCAAGACTCTGTAAGAAGTATTTGTGGAATGTTAGAGGAAGATACCAATAACTGAAGTTTTGCAAAGTAAGGACAGGCTTCACAGAGTGAAGACAACCAAGCTTTGTCTTTAGAGATGGCTTTCCACAGCCAGATAAAAAGAAGGGCATTTCTGGGAGGCAAAAATAAGTATAGCGCATTTGGGTGAAAAAATGAACTAATATGATTTGGGGAGAGACAAGAATGGAAAAATGGGCTCAATTAAGACTCCAAGAGTATTTCCTTGAACACTTTTCTGTGGGTTTTTAGGTTTTGTCATGTATTCAATATTGGGAAGTCATTAAGGATTTAGGGCAGGGTTATGATATAGTCAGATTAATCTTTTAGAAAGATATTTGGTCACATAATTAATATGGATAGTAGATAATTGGTGGGTAGTTGAAAAAGAGGGGTGAATCAGAGAGTCTAGATGGGAGGTTATTGTGGCAAACCAGGAAAGAAATGATGATGATCTAAACAAGGGTGGTGCAAGGGAAGGACCACTGAGGTCAGGATGTGGACTGGATAAGACTTAGGGAGGAGAGGCAGACTGAGATAATGCCTTGGCTTCAGACTGGGATGACCAAGGGATGGGTGGAGGCACTGTTCACTGAGGATTCTCGGCAGGTTTTGGGGAGTGTGGAAAGCCATGTGGCAGTGTCTAATAGACACGAAGAAGTAGTCGTGTTCAGCTCAGCAGTGAAGTCAGTGCCGATGACACTGATTTAGAAGTCTTTGAACAGTGGTGGGCCACGTGCAGCCTCCAAGAAAGCCACATGGGTAGTATTATTTCTAAAAGATAGGTATTTTTTTTAATACTCAGTTTATTTATCCTAACAGTTCAATGTTTACAACTGAAATAAAATATTAGCATCTTTATTTTATTGGTGTAACTTAAAATAGCCAGTGTGAAATACCAACCATTCTATTTTGGGGGAAGGTGAAAGTTGCCATCTTATTTATCTATTTGCCTAGCTCTTCTTTTTTTTTTTAAGAGAATCATATTATATTTGTGAACTGCGAATAACAAAACAAAACAGAGGTCCAAGGGGGCTAAAGTCCCAGCTGTAATTTACACACAAAGTGTATGGTGAAAGCAGTCACAATATACAAAAATGTGACAGGTTATCCAGATGTTTTAAAAAAACAGAGCCTGTCATAAGAATGTCCAATCTTTTCCTGTAGGTTTCTGAGGAGACCGTTGCTGCTGCTGCTGCTGCTAAGTCACTTCAGTCGTGTCCAACTCTGTGCGACCCCATAGACAGCAGCCCACCAGGCTCTGCCGCCCCTGGGATTCTCCAGGCAAGAACACTGGTATGGGTTGCCATTTCCTTCTCCAGTGCATAAAAGTGAAACGTGAAAGTGAAGTCACTCAGTCATGTCCGACTATTAGTGACCCCATGGTCTGCAGCCTACCAGGCTCCTCCATCCATGGAATTTGCCAGGCAAGAGTACTGGAGTGGGGTGCAATTTCCAATTGCCCTCCTGCTGATAAGAAGCAGCTTGCCAACAACACCCATATATTTCTTACCAAGCGAGTCTACTTGGGATTACGGATAACCCGAGAGCTCTCTATTACATTCACTGGTCTGAAAATAACTCATAACCCAACTGTTCTTCCAAGTCCTTTACCAGTTTCTCAAGCTTTCTATCAAAGGAAAGTTGGAATGTATTGCTTCTTGTTGTCAACAGGCATTTCAAAAAGAGGGTAATTAACCAAAATCAAGAGTTCTTTGGTCGAGTTAGTAACAGGCTTCTCCTTTGTTCTAAATCCCTTCATAATCCCTTTTTTCCCAATTTTTCCAGTATGGCCTGGATTTTACAAACCGCCTCTTTCCCGGCCTGCCAGGCGGAGTCCTGCCCCCCAGTTTCAATTGAATCCAGTTCCAGAAGTTCCTTGATTAGCATTTCTTCCAGAAGCCAGTAGGCTTTGTCTGTCTTTTTTCCTATGAACTCTTCTACTTCTTGCTCAAGATACTGGACCTTCTCCAGCACATATGTGATTTTTTTAATGCTTGGGGGAGTCCCTTCATCTGAAGATAAACACTCTTCAGCAAGATGATTACCCTGGTCTTGAGTGCTGGGATGTTCGTGGGTGGCATTACCGTAGAGATGAGGCTCGGCAGTATACTGGACCTGGGAATCCAAAAGCGCCGACCTGTCATCGTTCACTGATGAGGACTCCTATACTGATGGACACTGCAAGGAAAGCTGTGCTGGCTCATGCCTTGATCTGGTTGGCCGTAGGTGTAGGAGCAGTCCTTAGGCTGTGGGAGTGGCGGTGAAGGAGGTGGCTGAGGAGACCCCTGCTGGGCCACGATGAAGTGCTTTCGTTCGTGTAGAGACTCCCCGGTGATCCTGAGGGCACAGCTGAAGGCCAGAGGTATTGGGTTCCCATTCCATAAGCCCCCGGAGGCGCCCATGAGTCCTCCTGGGGTCGTATGGGTGGTCCTGGTTTTGGAACACTACGATTACCATCCCCATAAGGGTAATGGGGTACGTTCATTCCAGGGTTCTGTGGAGCAGGATATCCTGGAACCTGGCCCCCTAAGAGGGGGTGCTTCAGTCTGGCAGTCCTGCTGGGGTGCATCCAACGGGAGACTGGGGTTGGGCTGTTGCCAGCTGAACGGTAAGTGCTTGGAACCTCTGTGGAGTAATTGGTCTGAGCATACCCAGCTGTGAAATAGGCCCCAGGGTATGAGGCAGTATTTGTCCCCGGGCCAGTGGGGTATGGTGGGCTATATACCCCATTTGTATCAGAATTCACACTCTGGCTTTGCATTTCTGGTCTTACAGGCTGTGTACTTGGGTAAGGAGCCCCATGTCGGGCAGCAGAATTCCAACAGTTAGAACTGCAACTAGGACATGGTGGCTGCTCCCGGTGGCCTCCGCCAGCACAACCCGGCTCTGACCAGGCGCCTCCAGACTCGTAGTAACCATCGCCTCCTCCGCCTTCCCCCGGCCAGGTGGTCTCGGCTGGGCCGCCCCCGCGCCCCCGCCTGGAAATGGGAGGCTGGGGAGGCTCGGGGCGCGGCGGGTAGATGGGCGGAGGCAGGGCCACCAGCACATCTCCACCCCCAGGCCCGCAGTAGCGGCCATAAGACGGGCTGTCCTTGGGGCCGTAGCCCGAGCGCCTCAAGGCCGACATGCTTCACTTTTTTAAAAATTGTTTTTACTATTAGAATTCTCGCTCACTCTTAAGGTTGAGATATATATATAAACACACACACACACACACATATAACATTATTATTAGTGACATTAATTTTGCTTTAGTTACTCAAGTGGCTTTTCTAAGTGTACATATATTAGTCAAGAAAGCACTTAGGCTGATGAATTAAGAAGTGTGCTTTGTGACTGGCTTCCTTTTACCTTTGGAGACGCTTTAATGCTTATTGTTAAGGATGCTTCAATAAATGCTAAAAAGTCAACAGGAAATATTTTTTGAGTTGGTTTTGGGCTTAGCTACCTTCAAATATTCTGCAACTCCTTCCCCCCTCCCCCCTTTAGTTAGTGCATTTTAAGCAGGTTTTCAGCTATTTGTAAGCTTTTCTCAAACAGTGATGGAGATCAGTCAATCATATACTCCAAATACAGTGCTGCTACTTCTTCCTCATTTGAAAACATTAATTTGAAGGGAAACAAACATGCTTTTAGGGAGAGGAACTGAGAGCCAGGAGACCTGGGTTCTACTGCTAACTTTATTATGAGTTTATGCCCTTGGATTGTTATCTAATATCTTTGTTCTCAGTTTCTGCATCTGGAAAAGGTTTACCCTCGTATAAGGATAGTCTGAGAACAAACACTCCATGTATATGGAAGCACTTTGAGTTTTTCAGAAAGTCTGAAAGAATGTAAGAAAACTTACATCCTTAGCTACAACTGACTAAAAGCCATCTGTATCCATTTATCTTTGTGAGGATAAAAGGAGGTAAAAAACACACACTTATCCCAGTGCTTGGCAAGCAGTAGGTGCTCAGCTAAAATCACAATTTTCAATGCTTTTCTTGCCATCCTCCTTTTATCCCTTCTTTCCTAAAATGCTTTTAGTTTTTCTTTGCTAACTTACTCGAAACTTTTGATTTTTTCAGACAGAAGACCATATTTAATACTCTAGCATAATCAGTGTAATAATGCAAACTAGAAGCAGGACCATGTCACCATGTTTTAAGAAATATATATATTATCTTAGAGAACAAACACACTAATAGGTCACCTGTTAGAGCAGAAAGAAAAGTGATAGACCTAGAGCCTGGAGAAGGTCCTGACTGGGGAAGCACACAGTGGTTCCAGCCACACTGATTAAAGGGTTGGTGGTTCAGGCTTAACTTGAGTTGTCCTTGTGCTAACTTTGTGCTGATGGAAGCAAGAGGCGGTGTCAGACTTCTGCTTCCTTTTGGGGGCATTTGGCAAGTGTGAATTTTAAAAATGCCAATATTCTCTCTCCCTTGACATTACAGAGTAATTTGTGATTCTAATGTTATTACACATTCTCTCAAGTTTTTAAAAACAGACATGTTGTTATTAACAAGGAGAGATGTTTGGAGTAGTCTCCAATAAATTAATCATCAAGATGTTCTGAATGAAGGTTACTTTTATGTCAGTGATCCTGAATATCTTTACTCTTCAGAGAAGAATTTAAGCGGCCAAACTCAGCAGCCAGAGTTGATTTATGCGAACGCCAGCCCTAAGCCTCAGTGATGGATGCTTGGCTCTGTATCTGCCCCAAACCTTCCCTCCTTAACCCCCACCTTCACATATTAAGAAGTGTCAACCAACCTCAAACCTACTCAAGTACAACCAATTTGCCCTATATGGATTAAACCTCTACGGCTTAAATTTTGTTAAGGAAAGTAAAATGAGATCCTCTTATATAGAAGATGGATTTTACATTTCTGTCGATGTCAAAGGAGGAATGAAATGCCTTCTTTAATATAAGAATAAATAAGTGTAGGAAATTGAGTCCTACGAATCCAACCTGGTCACTGGGCATCTCTCCCGGTCCGCAGAGGAGGGGAGCTTTCTGCACTGATGCCTGACCAGAAGCAGGGCCCCCCAGAGGGCTGGGGGACTGCCAGGGGATGCCTGCCAGGCTGAGGCCACACTCGGCCTGAGCCAGGAAGCCCCAGGCTGCTGCTGCGCTCTTCTGTTCAGTTTCCTTTTCTCCCTCGTTCCCATGCCCAGACTCTTGCCTAGAGATGGAGGAAAATACCTTCAGCGAAGCCCTAGAACTTTCAGGCACCCCGTTTCCATATTTTCCTGAGATGATGCCACAAGCCAGTGGAGACCATGTCATTGCTCCAACTCCTATAGAAGGAAAAAAAAACCTTAACAAGTTGCTTCTGCAAACTGGGATCAAAAGTGAGTGAGTGGGTATTCAGAAAGGACCTGGTTAGTTATGGGGAAAACTGGCTAGATATATGAGTTAATATCAGCATATATCATTCCATTAAAGTTTAGGCATTTACAAACTGTGTGCTTCATTTTTATTAACATAAACCCATCAACTGTGCACTGTTGGTGATAGGGAGCAGGGCATATAATCAAGCCTGAAAATGTGGCTTATCCACAGTTTTCTGATGCCCCAAATTTATGTTTCTTTTTACACTCGGAGATAAGCACTTTTGCTTGCACAAAAATTCAGTGCTTCGCTTGTTCACACAGTGCCGCAGTAGTGCCTGGTCGAAGGAGGAGCACAGTGCCCGGTGCACAGAGAACACACAATGAACACACAGTGATAGCCATAACGACCACTGTTAGGTTGTCGAAATGTTCTTATCCTTTTTTTCTTACCCAGCATTTTCCCACTCACGTAAACCCCCATTTCTTATGAAAAAGTTATCTCTGGAACCTGTTTTGATAAATATGCCTGAAAATGTGGCTTAAGTTTTCTGATATCCGAAATTCTTGTGTACATGTTGTATATATATATTTCCCTCCTTTTGGCATCATGTGTACCTACATAAACTTGTGTCCCTGACTTGTCTACCATTCTTGAATTCCCCTTCTGACTCAGTTCTAGGCAGAGTAGGAGATACAGATGTATAAATCCATAATTTTGGGGAAACCCACTCAGAGATGCATTCTTGGCTAGAGCAACTACCCTATGAAAAACAGGTTTATTCATTATTTCTTCCTTTCATTCTACATGCATTTTTTTTTGAACACCTACTGAGAACAGCTTGTCTGCCAGCTCTGCTTGGCTTTCATGAATGATACTCCAGAGATTGCATACAGGTCCTTTTGATTTCTTCTAGTTTCTGGAATGCATAGTGCTGACAATCCCTACATTAATTAGGAACGTTTAGGAAAGCATTTCAGTCACACCCTTTTTTTTTTTTTTTCTGGATCCCTGATCCTCTTATTAAAGATAATGAGTCAATTTGATTGTGAAGATTACCTATTTTATGGTAGAGCTCTGGTAGCTGAACCTCTACTTTCTCTCTCTGGAAAAGGTGGTATTCAGCTTGTTCACAGACTGGCGGAATCATGTTGAACTGTCTTGCTACAGAGTAGGCTTCCTAAAGTGAAATAAAATTGAAACTGAATTTATTTCTGATGAGAAGTAAGTCTGTGTGCACGAAAAAAAATTCAGTGAAATGAATACAAACCAAGAAAATCTAGATTGTCAAATAATAAGCAAAGTTATGACCATCAATTTCAGTAAGAAATACCAAATCAGGAAATTATTTTTTGGGAGGTTTTGGAATGAGTAAAGTCCAGGGAAAGTTAGTCAAAGTGTGAATTATGAACTATTACAAAGAAAACATAGTTTAACTATTTCTAGGTTCCTAATGAAATAAAACTTAACTAATATATAAAAATGATCTATAATTAGCATGTTATGAACAGTACCATTATTTAATACATAACAAAAACCTGGAATATTGTGTCATATGTCTCATTAGCGGAGAAATGTACTCTCTTACTACCAAACTACACCAAAGAACATGCTAAAACATGATTCCCGTTAGAGACCTGCACCCTCCATGTTGTATTCTGAGCTAAGATCCATCCCCTGCCCCCATATCCATCTCTACAATGATGAAATTGATCATAGAATTCTAGTGCCATTGTGATTGTGAAGAAAGTTTGCAAAAGGTCTTACAACTTGTACATGATGTCTGACAAATAAAAATATGTACTCAATGGTCATTTAAAAATGGAAATGGAATTACCATGATCTCCATGGCACTCCAGCGAGAGGTTCCCCAGTACATGGCCATTCCTTGGTTTATCACATGTGTCATGGCGCGAACGATTTCTATGGAAAGGCAAAGAGATAGCATTACATATATTTTTCAAAGTTATATAGTCTTTTTTTTCTTTTCCTGCCCAAAGCTTATATGTTTAATGCAGTTATTTGTTGGATTAGTATAATTACCTTGACACTGGTGATAACATAATAGTCTAACATAAAATATTGATGGTTTGGAGGTGGATGATACTTTTGGGTTAATTGACTTTCCATTTTCAGTTTGCAGCAACAATATGAAATGATATTAAAAAAAGAATGGCCACCTTAAGTTCTTCCTTTACTTTTATTGCTTCAGCGTTGCTGGCTGGATAAAAGAACACATTATTCACCTCTTTCAGAACCTGGGTACCTTGCTCACTAAAGTGAGAAGTAAGAGAAAGCATTTGTTTTGACTTTGTAGAATGGAAGGTCACTGAGGATAGAAGTCCTGCCTTTGTATGTTGGATTTACAGAGCTAAGCCTCACGCAGGGTTGTTGTTTAATAGAGATGACTCAATAACAATGTGTTTGAAAGATAAACATGTTAAATGCTGAACAAACAGCTGAAGCCCCAGCGGCTCCCAGCCCACACTGGCACACCCTGTCCTTGACTACTTTGGACCAAACTTCATTCTAAGACACCCATGTCATGCATCTCACCTGGAGCTCCATGTGGCCCCACCCTGTTTGCTCATCAGCCTCTTTCAGCTTGACATCACATTTCCTAAATAGGAAAATGAATCTCTTCCCAGCGGGGTGGAGTTGAGCTAATCCTCTTGGAACGAGCCAATATTTTACAGAACCAGAGAGCATGGAGAGCCTCAAGTTCAATTGAGTGAAAGGTCACAGACATGGTTGGGTTTCTTCTACAAACCAGGTCAGCCAAACACCCAGGAAGCCAGGTCATTTCACACTTTCAAAGGGTTGTAGGTCACGGGCCTTTCTTACCCTACTGATAATACCTGGTAGGTCACATGTTCTTCAGCAGAATCCTTGTCTCAAACTTTAATTGAGTAGATGTGTTATTTTATTTCTCACCAGCAAGCACTGTCTTAATTGATCAGGGACAGGATTTGGAATGAGACAGTGAGGGTTAGGGTCCTAGCTTCCTTGCTTGTTTGACTTACATAAAGCATTTTAAATTGCCCTTGGTCTTTGTTTGGAAGATGGGAATGCTTTTACTCACCAGAGTCTACCCAACAGAGGCAGAATTTGGCATGTAAAGAAAATATTTTTCCTCCTTGGAGAAAGACTACTAAATATCAGTGTATTACTCAACAACCAAATCTATGAAGATAGTTCTTCCTTTACAAAGCAAACGAGGCACAAAAAGTTACAAGAAACATTTTTCTTGTCTTTAAATAGAAATGAATACGTGTGCTAACATTTCTGGAAATTCAAAGCCATTCCTTAAATATCTGCCCCTAAGTATTCTCTCTTTGGAACTCTCTATCATTGTACTACTTCCCTTTCCTTTCACATCCTGTTTCATTCAGAGCTGAGATATTCATTCAACCAACAGGATTTATGAGGAGTCTGCTGTACTGGGTGCTGGAGATATTGTGGCGAGTCAAACATGTTGGTAAACACTGACAGGTTAACAGGGAATAAATGAACCCAAGACGCTCCCCTGTCTCTAATCCATAATCAAATAAGATGAGCACAGCTATGGAGAACAGTGTGGAGATTCCTCAAAAAACTGGAAATAGAACTGCCTTATGACCCAGCAATCCCACTGCTGGGCATACACACCGAGGAAACCAGAACTGAAAAGAGACACATGTACCCTAATGTTCATTGCAGCACTGTTTATAATAGCCAGGACATGGAAGCAACCTAGATGTCCATCAGGAGACGAATGGATAAGAAAGCTGTGGTACATATACACAATGGAGTATTACTCAGCCATTAAAAAGAATACATTTGAATCAGTTCTAATGAGGTGGATGAAACTGGAGCCGATTACACAGAGTGAAGTAAGCCAGAAAGAAAAACACCAATACAGTATACTAACACATATATATGGAATTTAGAAAGATGGTAACGATAACCCTGTATGCAAGACAGCAAAAGAGACACAGATATATAGAACAGTCTTTTGGAATCTGTGGGAGAGGGAGAGGGTGGGATGATTTGGGAGAATGGCATTGAAACATGTATACTATCATGTAAGAAACAAATCGCCAGTCTAGGTGTAGGATGCAGGATACAGGATGCTTGGGGCTGGTGCACTGGGATGACCCAGAGGGATGGTATGGGGAGGGAGGTGGGAGTGGGGTTCAGGATGGGGAACACATGTACACCTGTGGCGGATTCATGTTGATGTATGGCAAAACCAATACAATATTGTAAAGTAAAAAAAAAAGAAAAAAAAGAGCACAGGACGTGGTCCAGTGGCTTGGCCATGTGGGAGTCACCGAGGTATTGACAACAGCAGGTAGGGTGGAGTGGAGGTTGTGACGCTTCCCATTCCTTCATTCCCTTATTTCATGTAATGTACTAACAGCGTAATATTTGCCAGGAACTGGGTTCATCTGTGAGTAAGACAGATACAAAGCTCCTGGACTCAGGGAGTTCAGAGTTGAGTGGGGAAGATGGAGATGTAAACAAGTAGGTAACCACAAAATGTAATGTGTTATGAAGAAAGCAAATAGGGGGCTGAGATCAGGAATGAGGAAGAAGACATATATACTTGGTCAAAGAAGAAGTACTGTTTAGGCATACAAAATAAAAAGGCACCAGTCAGGTGAAGAACAAGGGAAGAGCATTCTAGGCAGCATGTGTCAAGGCCCTGGGGCCAGACAGAGCTTGGTGAACCTCACAATCAGTAAGCCATGATGGAGGAAGCTGAGTCAGGAAGGAAGGCAGGGCTACAAGATGAAGCTGGCAGAGGGCACACCGTGTCTGTTATTCAGGGCTGGATGGGAAGTCACTAATATTTCTAAGTAAGGGAATGATGATGCAGTATATATTTCAGAACACTATCTGACCATGTTGTGAGGCGAGCGCTGGAGGAAGCAGGAAGATCATTAGGAGGTTTACTGTAGCATTCCTGGAAGGAGATAAGAGGCTTGAAATCGGGAGGTGGTAGCAAAGACAGACGTGAACGGATCAAAATCTGTTTTGTGGATAGAATCCCCAAGGACTGTATGTGGCAAGTGAGGAAAAGGAGGAATCAAGGAAGCTTGAGGGAGGAACAGGTTTGGGAGGAAGAGTCAGGGTCCTTCTTCAATTCAGTTCAGTTCAGTCGCTCAGCTGTGTCCGACTCTTTGCAACCCCATGAATCGCAGCACGCCAGGCCTCCCTGTCCATCACCAACTCCCTGAGTTCACTCAAACTCATGTCCATCGAGTCGGTGGTGCCATCCAGCCATCTAGGACATGCCAAAAATAGAGATGCCTGTGAGAGACAGAAGGGTGATGTCGAGTAGAGATAACTGGATAATGATATGTGAGCAACCTGGGCTGGAGGTGAGCTATTTGTTCATCAACAGTCTATTAATTATATTTAAATCCATGAGTGAATGAGACTATGTAAGGGAAGTCTGCCCAGAGAAAACAAAAGTTTCAAAGAGCCAAATCAGGAGTTGGGAAGGGTACACTGTGGGGTTTTGGGTCATTGGCAGCCAGAGGAGTAGGAAGGAAGCCAGAGGGGGACGTTTGGAATCAAGAATGGAGTGGGCTTGCGGGAGGACCTGTGCCCAAAGATTGGAACATGTGAGCATTTGAATCAGAAAGGCACAGAACAATGCAGGTCAATGAAGACCCTGAAAAGAGTGTTGTCAGTGTCCTTGGTGCATTTGGACCAAGGCCAGGCTGGAGCTGACTGAAGAATGGGCATGAGGAAGGGAAGGTATTAGAGACAACCTGGGTGGACTCAAGTTAGGAAATGAATGGAGCAGAGAAAGAGGGTAGCAGCTGAAGTGGGTATTTAGGATAAAGGAGATTTTTATTTTAAAACTGAAAGATGCAAGAGAAAGCCTATATGCCACTGAGAGTAATCTAGATAGAGGATTTACCTGAGGATGTGGGCTAGGAGACTGGGGAGAATGGAGAGGGAGAGACTGGACAGAGTGAGATGGAGGACAAAACCCCTGGAGTGGGAAGGACGCTTCAAGCAAGATGGTGCGACCCTGGGAGGTTTGGAGAAGTCATCAGGGGAAGACAGGGGAGAGTGTGTTTGACGAATGGTGGTGCTGGTGGTAAAGAACCTGCCTGTCGATGCAGGAAATGTAAGGGACATGGGTTTGATCTCTGGATCAGGAAGAGCCTCTGAAGGAGGGCATGGCAACCCACTCCAGTATTCTTGCCTGGAGAATCTCATGAACAGAGGAGCCATAGGGTTGCAAAGAGCTGGACACGACTGAGCAACTAAGCACAGCACAGCATAGCACACAATAAACTCTCAATCAAGTGAAAACGAGGTACGAAGTGAAGAAAAGGCGAGAAGGAACAGTTCTGAGTGTGGAAGAGCCTATGCAAGATGCCCCCATGCCCCAGGCACTTTAGCTGAGGGCGATTTCGTGGCTCCCCGATAAGGCTGGCTGCTGACTCTGCAGGGAAGGGCTGGTGGAATGCAGAGAGGACTCTGGGAGGAGGAGGCTGCTGCACAGAATGCGGGGAGGAATGCAGAGAATGGAGAGCCAGCAGATGGAGATCCATGTGGCCACAAAGTAAAATTTAGTTTAATGCATATTAAATTTGTTCATTTTTTTTTAAGTCAGAGAAAAATCCCCCAAGTTATTTAGCTCTCTAACAGGAAGTCACTGTAGTTCTCTAGCAGGAAGTCACTGTACTGATAGCCGAGGTGGGTTTTAACACGATTCTACTAAAGGACACTAGAGGGCAGCATTGTTAAGAAAAAAAAATCAAAGGGTGTCTAAAAGCTTTTACTTGACTACCACGGAAATGCATTTTTAAAGCATCCCAGTCGGAGCATCAGTTCTGAGTGGGGAAAATGACGTTAGGAAGCTCATCTAGTGCATTGCTTCCACCCGCCTCTGGGAAAGGACATGCAGACAAACAAACTGATTCAGTTTGGCAGTTCGCGACTGAATGTGGCTCCCGCTGCCCAGACTCCCCGCTTTTCCAGGAAGCTTCAGCACGAGTGGCTCTCAACTCTGACTGCACACGAAAGGACCTGGGGAGCTTGGAAAATCACACTATCCGGGCTCCACAGAAGGTCTATTATATCAGAATCTCTGGGGGTGAAGCCAGGCATCAAGATTTTAAAAACTCATCCCAGATGATTGCATGTGCAGCCCGGGTTAAGGGTCGCTGTGCTTGTCTGCTAGTCCTAAAGTGTGGCCCCTGGACCCCTAGCAGCAGCCCCTGGGAACCTGTCAGAAATGCAGGTCCTAGGGCCTCACCCCAGATGCTGTGCTGTGCTGTGTGCTTAGTCGCTCAGTCGAGTCCGACTCTTTGCAACCCCGTGGTCTGTAGCCCGCCAGGCTCCTCTGTCCATGGGATTCTCCAGGCAAGAGTACTGGAGTGGGTTACCTTGCCCTCCTCCAGGAGATCTTCCCAACTTGGGGATTGAACCCAGGTCTCCCGCATTGCGGGCAGATTCTTTACAGTCTGAGCCACCAGGGAGGCACCCCAGGTGCACTGAATTTCAAATTTTGGGCTTGGGTGGGGCCCAGCAGTCTGTGTTTAAAGCCACTCACAGACAATTCTAGTGCAAACTAAAGGTTAAGAAATGCCAACCCATTACAAATATTCTTGCCTGGAAAATCCCATGGACAGAGGAGCCTGGTGGGCTACAGTCCTCAGGGTCACAAAGAATTGGACACAACTGAAGCGACTTGGCACACACACAAAGGTTAAGAATTACTGATTTATACCATCCCCACCATCCTCACAGGTGACATGCATACATGTACATAACCATGTATACGTTGTAGTATGAATTAGAATCAAATCTGAATAATTTGAAGAAAACACAGAAATCCAGGTCCTAGCCTACTTCTCTGAGCCCAGGCCTTTGTATTATTTTCATTAGCTCTCAAATCTCAGTGTTTGAGAAACACTTCTAAACTATGGGAAAACTTGGTTAAATGTTTCCTGTGCACTGCTTTCCATGCTGCTGCTGCTAAGTCGCTTCAGTCGTGTCCGACTCTGTGCGACCCCAGAGACAGCAGCCCACCAGGCTCCCCCGTCCCTGGGATTCTCCAGGCAAGAACACTGGAGTGGGTTGCCATTTCCTTCTCCAATGCAAGAAAGTGAAAAGTGAAAGTGAAGTCGCTCAGTCGTGTCTGACTCAGCGACCCCATAGACTGCAGACTACCAGGCTCCTCCGTCCATGGGATTTTCCAGGCAAGAGTACTGCAGTGAGGTGCCATTGCCTTCTCCAGCTTTCCATGCTGAAACCATCATTACTATTTAGCCCACAGTTCACAGACAGCTCTCTGTCTCTTATTTCCTGGATCCTTGGCACAGAACTGACTATGAAAGCTACAGGTCGAGTTTGTTTCCCTGAATATCCCATTCTCCATCTGTGAAGTGAGGATGTATTGATCCTGTGGAATTCTTTCAAAGCTTGACATGAGATAATGTATGTAGACCAACTGGTGACTCTAAGACAATAACACAAACTGAGTAACAAGTAAGCAGGATGTGGGCCTGGTTGTTTCCTCTCAAATAAGCTCAGATTTTAACATTTTATATATTTTTTTAAGTTGTTATTCTTCATTCAGTAACAGGTCATCTCTGTTTAAAAATAGGTATTTTATGTGAAAGGACTATGTGAAACTACTTATTTTGAGTGAAAGAAACTTGCTGATAAATATGTTTACTTTTTTAATTGGCCCCCATGCCTGAGTAACTAAAACATGCAGAAAATATGTTCACGTTAAACCTTTTTCATGTGAAATTTTCCCTAGAACTTTGAAAGTTGTATGCAAGTTGTTACACTGCATAAACAACAAACCATAGGGACTAAAGATACAAATAGGCACAAATTAGTTTTTTGATCAAATAAAATATACTAAATCTGGCCATACAGACACATAATGATAAAAACAATAGAAACCTTAGAGATAATTCAGGGCAGCTTCTTCTTACTCTAGATGAGGAAACAGGCTAGGAGTTCATTGTTTTAAGGCATAATTGAAAGCGCAAATGTTACTAACAATTATAAATATTTCAGTTATGCTTACAAAATGCTGAGAGTAAATACACAAAATAATAATTGTAACATATAGAGGAACTGTATGTAATTTTATTATTTCCAAGTTGCCGGTAAATGTGTTATCATACTTTTATGATTTAAAAAATAGAAAAGAAAGAAGAGTCCCTAATAAGCAAAGCACCACTTTAAAAATACTAACATGCCATAAGTTAATTCACACATATTAGGTTTAACCAAACACAATTTCCAATTTTAGAGGCCAAAAATGGTTGCTCTCTTTCAAGGGGAGTGGACTGCAGTGGAGGCTGGGGCACTGGTAGAATGTAGGGACTCGGTTTCATCAGAGGAAAAAAAACAGTTTTTACCCCAGACCAGCTGTTTGTTTGTTGTTTATCAAACTTCAGTTGTTTATTTACTTATTCAACTTCAAAAGCTTGTGGTGGTGGTTTATACTCATGCTCTGTGACTTAGAGGTTTCCTCCTGGATCTCTGTCAATCATTTACCATCTTGGCTCAGCTGAGCATCAGCAGATAGAGGACCATCTTTTATCACTGGAATGGAAACCTGTATCCATAAGTGGAGTGATGCCATGTTTAGCCTTAAAGGTTTGCCTGCTGTCTGAGGACAGGCCTGGCTCCATCTGCCTTCCAGAGCACACAGGAGACTCTGGGTTCTGGGTTTTGTCTCATCACTGTCATGAAGTTGGACATGTTCTCCAACCTTGCTGAATCTCAGTTTCTTCAACACAAATGACCAGGCTGATATTAACTGAGCATATAATAACTTATATTAACTTATGTCCTTATAATAACTGTTTAGGTGGGTAATATTTTCATCTTTATTTTATTGATGACAAATCTGAGACTCAGAAAGATAATTGCTTGGGCAGGATCTCAGTAGGTAGTATGTAAGGCCACTTTTAGCTTTCAAGTTCTGTGATTAGTTATCCTGCAAGGCTTTGTGCATAGTACATTGTGGGAGAAGGTAGGCTGGGGACAAAAAAATAACAGGGCATTCACTTAATTGACTGCCTTGTATGTTTGTGAATGTGTGATGCCTTGTGTGTGGGTCTGTTCATCCCTTTGCATTTAATACATTGATGACTATAATTTATGATGTGTATGAATGACTTGACTATATAGAGCTTCTCCATCTTTGGCTGCAAAGAAGATAATCAATCTGATTTTGGTATTGACCATCTGGTGATGTTCACGTGTATAGTCTTATCTTGTTTTATTGGAAAAGGGTGTTTGCTATGACCAGTGTGTTCTCTTGGCAAAACTCTGTTAGCCTTTTCCCTGCTTCATTTTGTTCACCAAGGCCAAATTTGCCTGTTACTCCAGGTATCGCTTGACTTTCTACTTTTGCTTTCAGCCCCCTATGATGAAAAGGACATCTTTTTTGGGTGTTAGTTCTAGAAGGTCTTGTATCAGCTTCTTCAGCATTACTGGTTGGAGCATAGAGTCGAATTATGGTGATATTGAACGGTTTGCCTTAAAAACGAACAGAGATCTATACAGTCAGCAAAAACAAGACAGGGAGCTGACTGTGTCTCAGATCATGAACTGCTTACTGCCAAATTCAGACTTAAACTGAAGAAAGTAGGGAAAACCACTAGACTATTCAGGTATGACCTAAATCAAATCCCTTACGATTACATAGTGGAAATGACAAAAGATTCAAGGGATTAGATCTGATAGACAGAGTGCCTGAAGAACTATGGATGGAAGTTTGTGACATTTTACAGGAGGCAGTGATCAAGATCATCCCCAAGAAAAAGAATTGCAAAAAGGCAAAATGATTGTCTGAGGAGGGCTTACAAATGGCTGAGAAAAGAAGAAAAGCAAAGGCAAATGAGCAAAGGAAAGATATACCCATTTGAATCAAGGAAAGATAAGAAAGACTTCCTTAGCAATCAATACAAAGAAATAGAGGAAAACAATAGAATAGGAAAGACTAGAGATCTCTTCAAGAAAATTAGAGATACCAAGGGATATTTCATGCAAAAACGGGCACAATAAAGGGCAGAAATGGTATGGACCTAACAGAAGCAGAAGATATTAAGAAGAGGTGGCAAGAATACATAGCAGAACTATACAAAAAGGATCTTCATGACCCAGATAATCATGATGGTGTGATCACTCACCTAGAGCCAGACATCCTGGAGTGCAAAATCAAGTGGGCCTTAGGAAACATCATTATGAACAAAACTAGTGGAGGTGATGGAATTCCAGTTGAGCTATTTCAAATCCTGCAAGATGATGCTGTGAAAGTGCTACACTCAATAAGCCAGCAAATCTGGAAAACTCAGCAGTGGCCACAGGACTGGAAAAGGTCAGTTTTCATTCCAATCCCAAAGAAGGGCAATGCCAAAGAATGTTCAAACTATTGCACAACTGCACTCATCTCACACATTTGCAAAGTAATGCTCAAAATTCTCCAAGCCAGGCTTCAACAGTACATGAACCGTTACCTTCCAGATGTTCAAGCTGGATTTAGAAAAGGCAGAAGAACCAGAGATCAAATTGTCAACATCCGCAGGATGTTAGAAAAAGCAAGAGAATTTCAGAAAAACATTTACTTCTGCTTTATTGGCTATGCAAAAGCTTTTGACTGTGTAGATCACAACAAACTGTGGAAAATTCTTCAAGAAATGGGAATACCAGACCACCTGACCTGCTTCTTGACAAATCTGTATGCATGTCCAGTATGGAACAACAGACTAGTTCCAAATAGGAAAAGGTGTACATCAAGGCTGTATACTGTTACCCTGCTTATTTAACTTATATGCAGAGCACATCATGAGAAATACTGTGCTGGGTGAACACAGCTGGAATCAAGATTTCCAGGAGAAGTATCAATAACCTCAGATGTGCAGATGACACCAACATTATGGCTGAAAGCGAAGAACTAAAGAGCCCCTTGATGAAAGTGAAAGAAGAGAGTGAAAAAGTTGGCTTAAAGCTCAACATTCAGAAAACGAAGATCATGGCATCTGATCCCATCACTTCATGGAAAATAGATGGGAAAATGGTGGAAACAGTGGCAGACTTTATTTTTGAGGGCTCCAAAATCACTGCAGGTGGTGACTGCAGCCATGAAATTAAAAGACGCTTGCTCCTTGGAAGAATGCTGCTGCTGCTGCTAAGTTGCTTCAGTCGTGTCCGACTCTTGCGACCCCAAAGACGGCAGCCCACCAGGCTCCCCTGTCCCTGGGATTCTCTAGGCAAGAACACTGGAGTGGGTTGCCATTTCCTTCTCCAATGCATGAAAGTGAAAAGTCAAAGTCGCTCAGTCGTGTCCGACTCTTCGCGACCCCATGGACTGCAGCCCACCAGGCTTCTCCGTCCATGGGATTTTCCAGGCAAGAGTACTAGAGTGGGGTGCCATTGCCTTCTCTGCCTTGGAAGAATACTTATGACCAAACTAGACAGAATATTAAAAAGCAGAGACATTACTTTGCCGACAAAAATCTGTCTAGTCAAGGCTATGGTTTTTCCAGTAGTCATGTATGGATGTGAGAGTTGGACTGTAAAGAAAGCTAAGCGCCCAAGAATTGATGCTTTTGAACTGTGGTGTTGGAGAAGACTCTTGAGAGAGTCCCTTGGACTGCAAGGAGATCAAACCAGTCAATCCTAAAGGAAATCAATCCTGAATATTCATTGGAAGGGCTGATGTTGAAGCTGAAACTCCAATACTCTGGCCACCTGATGCAAAGAACTGATTCCTTGGAAAAGACCCTGATGCTGGGAAAGACTGAAGGCGGGAGGAGAAGGGGGTGACAGAGGATGAGATGGTTGGATGGGATCACTGACTCGATGAACGTGAGTTTGGGCAAGCTTTGGGAGTTGGTGATGGACAGGGAAGCCTGGCGTGCTGCAGTCCATGGGGTTGCAAAGTGTCGGACATGATTGAACAACTGAACTGAACTGAAGTATCCCTAAGTTCCGAAGTGAGGTACTAGGTCACCTGTGTAGGACTAGTTAAAAAAAAGGTGTGGCCATCCTTAGGCCATTCTCTACCTTAAAAGAATCAGTGAGTGGAGGTGGGGGTTGAGAGACACTTTATTTGGACTTATTTGAGTTCTGTGGCATTTTCTGACCTTCCTCTGTGATGCCACTCTCCCTCAGCCATCTTTTGCCTTGTCTCAAACTGAATAAGCTCCAAAACAGAAAAATCCCATTTGCAGAACTTGCAAATAAAGGCAGCTTCCTGCTGTAAGGACTGAATGCTGTGATTTTGTCCCCAACAGGCAGTCCTGGAGATTCTGCTCATTCCTTGTTCAGCTCCCCGATACAGAGGAGGAGACTGCCTGATGCTGAGTACTTCTAATATTACTTCTTCCTGCATCAGACATGTGTTCTTTAATCCTGGCAAAAAAGCAAACGTTCATTTTATATTTAGATAAGGACGGCCAAGTGACTTGCTTAAGGCAATGACTGTAGCTTTCTTATCTTTCAATACTTCTCTATCCTCATTATTTCTCTGTAATCCTCTTATCACTATGTTCAGTCTTTCCAGCTTCTCACCTGGAATCACTCCTGCCTGCTGACATGCCAAGAAATAATGGAGAATATGGATCATAAAATTGCACTTCCTCCTTCAACATAATTTAGCATGGTGCCTACTATTTCCTATTAAAACTGGGTGTTTTCAAACTTTTGGAATCTTTCTGTTTGGGTAATAACTAACTGGTGGTCATTAAAGAGGTGATTTCTGTCCTAATGAAAGGGAGGCAGCATTCACAAGGAGTAGAGAGGACAGTGCTTTCTTGCACAGATCAAATTATATAGGATTTGTGAACAGTGGAATGCATTCTAATTCATTTAAAAACATTTGAGAACTTCCCTGGTGATACAGTGGGTAAGAATTTGCCTCTCAATGTGGGGGACATGGGTTCAATCCCTGGTCCAGGAAGATTCCAAAGGCCTCAGAGCAATTAAGACTGCACCACAACTACTGAGCCTGTGTGCCCTAGAGCCTGCACTCTGCAACAAGAGAAGCGACCGCAAGAGAAGCCCGCATTCCACGACGAAGAGTAGCCTCCACTCGCCGCAATTAGAGAAAGCTCACAAGAGCACGCAAGACTCAGTGCAGCCAAAAATTAAATAAACAAATAAAATTATTTAAAAAAAGAAAACATTTGAAAGGAGAACAATTAAACTCATTGCCTTAAATTTTGTCTAGAGTGAGGCAACAAATAAACAGATTTAAAGAAACAAACAAAAAAATCTAAGTGAACTGAAACTTTGGGGTTTAATTTATTTCCTAGATACCTGACTTGTATCTTCATCTGTGAAGCTAAAAGTTATATGGCATTAGTGGATTATTTCCTGAGATTTCTTTTGACAATGTTACCAGTCAATCTTTAAAAAAGCATGTTTAATAGTTTGAATATGTATATTCTCCTCATGTGGAGATCTCTCTGATAAATTTAAAAAATTAAAATTTGGGAAAAGATCGCTTTTCTTCTAAAACATTAAAAGTTTTGCTCTTGTTAATTAAGCCCCACAAATTTTATCATAGAATTCGGCTGTCTTGATCCATTTGGACTGCTATAACATATATGTGTTTGTTATGTTCAGCTGTTCAGCTGTTCAGCTGTTTGACTCTTTGCAACCCCATGGACTATAGCCACTAGGCTCCTCTGTCCATGGAATTTTCCAGGCAAGTGTACTGGAGGAGGTTGCCATTTCCTATTCCAGGGAATCTTCCTCACCCAGGGATCTAGCCTGAGTCTTTTATGTCTCCCGCCATGACAGGTAGATTCTTTACCACTGAGCCACCTGGGAACCCCTATAACAAATATACTATACATACATATATATATACACACACACACACACACATATATATATACACACACACATATGACTAAATATCACAGATGGTTTAAACAGCAAACATTCATTTCTCACAGTCTGGAGCATGGGAAGTCTAAGGTCAAGGCGCTGGCAGATTTATTATCTGACAAGAGTTGTCTTCCTGGTTCATAGACAGCCACCTTCTCACTGCACTATCACATGGTGGAAGGGGTAAGGCAGCTCTCTGTGGTCTCTTTTATAAGGGCGCTAATCACTTTCATGAGGGCTGCACCCTCTTGGGCTAGTCACTTACTAAGGCCCTCTTAGTAGCATCACTTTGGGGATTAGGTTTCAACATATGGATTATGCAGGGACACAAACACTCTCGCTACAGCAACAGCCTAGAAAATCCTCAAAGCAAGGGTTATCAGCTGCTTATCTCTTCCACAGATGACATTCCCATGAACACCTGATTCTGAATAACCAGATTTTTTTTTCTAGTGAATGTACCAGGATGAGTGCTCTACAAAATGTATGCAGAAATAAATAAAGAACTTAATCTGCCATGTACATTTATTTGATAGAACCAATTTATTCTAATTTTAGAGTAACTAGGTAAAACAGTCCTTATATACTCGCATGGATGGAGGAGCCTGGTAGGCTATAGTCCATGGGGTCGCTAAGAGTCAGACACGACTGAGTGACTTCACTTTCACTTTTCACTTTCATGCATTGGAGAAGGAAATGGCAACCCACTCCAGTGTTCTTGCCTGGAGAATCCCAGGGATGGTGGAGCCCAATGGGCTGCCGTCTGTGGGGTCGCATAGAGTTGGACACGACTGAAGCGACTTAGCAGCAGCAGCAGGTAAAACAGTCCTTATATACTAGGAACATTTATGGTAGAAAATTCTGATATATGACTATAACATGTATCAGCACAAATAGAAAGACATGATAGAAATTATAGATACTTTCAATCAGCTATAATAAAAGATCTGAAAATTTGAGAATTATTAGCTTTTTACTTTGTGATCCTCTTGAGTTGGGGGTTGTAGTTCTTCTCACTGAGAAATGAGGATGTTTCAAACTTCCTTGTTTGAAACAATTAGGTTTCAGGGCTTTTTTTTTTTTTTTTTTTAATGGAAGAAGTTATTGAAAACTCAATAGAAAGTTCTTAAATTGTAAAATAAATTTATTGGCTCTTGTCACTGGAAACAAACTTAAGAATTGGTAGTTACAACAACCAAGTTGTTGAGAATCAACTTTTCTAACTCTCTGCTATCCCTGGGTTGGTTTCCCTCATGACATTAGGGTGGCTCTTGGTGGTATTTACGGCGTTGTGGTTTTTTTTATCCATACTCAGCAGGGCCCTTTTGCCTCAGTATTCCAGCATTCCTGAGATTCATTCTAATTAGGTTGCTTCAATCACATGAGCCAGTGACTCTAGTCGGGCTGATTGTGTTAACACAATCCAGAGCTCACCTCGGAACTGAGGTCCAGCCGAAAGAAAGGAAGCAGCCTTCCTCTGGGTCAGCTGGCGGCCTGGGAAGGGTCATCGCCCACCTGAAAATGTGGATACCTGAGGAATGATGTCTACTGGGCAGACATTCAACTATTTTCACTATGCTCAGAAAGGGTCTTGCTGGGGACACCACCAAGAAAGGGCCCAGGGAGAGTACAAATCTACTGAGTGCCTACTATGTGCTGGGCACTTTACCAACATTATTGCATTTGAAGTTTACTATAGCCCTGTGAGGTGGTGTCATTACACTTCCATTTTACATCTGAAGCAACTGAAGCTCAAAGAGAGATAAAAAAGTTGATGAAGCCAGATTTGTACATTTCCTCTAAAACTAGCCCCATGCTCCAACAAAATGAAGCAGAATATGTTTTCCCCTTCCTTTTCATCTATATTTGTATATTTTAAAACATGTGTTACAGTTCAAGAAGCTTTTGTTTTTTTATTATTTATTTATTTTGACCATACCACATGGCATGTGTGATCTTAGTTCCCAGACCAGGAATTGAACCTGTGCCCCCTGCATTGGAAGCAGAGTCTTAACCACTAGACCACATGGGAAGTCCTCTATATTTGTATATTTTATTCCCACCCTTTTGATTATGCTATTGGAAGCATGTAGAGGCTTAAAGTATCTCTGTCAACTGAGGAAAAAGCCTTTAGGCATATGAAAAGGAAATGCAAAACAAATGAATAGTTTTCTAAATGTTCACTGAGATACTAAAAAATAAATTTAACAAAAATCCACCCATTCTACATGGTACCTAATATTTCTGTATCCATTATCAGTGGTTATTTTTATACTTGGGAGCATCTGTCATTGCCTTGTAGATTACCTGACTCAAGTCTCAAATTTCTGATCTTTTAAACTGTGTGACTGTCAACCTCATTGGTCAGACAGTCAGATGTGGAAAGCTGACATTAGCTTCTTATTTTATTATCCTATCTGGAGCTTTTATTTATACAACTGTCTGTGTATCAGCTTCTTGGGACAGGCTTTAAACTTTACTTTAAAAGGAATTTTATCTTCTGGAGGAAAGAATAAAGCAAGCCAACTTGGCAGAGGATTGATAAGAGTAAAAATGTTTACCCTAATGAGATTTTCTACTGGCAAATCCAGTTTCATGCTGTAACAGGAGGCAATCTTTATTGCTTCTTTAAAAGTGTAGAGCTGGATTTACTTCCTGAGTCTACCATGGGAGACGTCTGGAAGGAGATGCTGTCTTAATCTTAATGATATTAAAACCTCTATGCCTACAGCAGATGCAACTCACTTGCAGCCCCAAATCCATTTTGGCTCTGTAGCGCTTATCTATATTTGTCAGGTATCTGGTAATTAAACAAAAGGCGACTTTTAAACTTGACACGGAGCAGAATGATTTTCTCAGCTTTTCAGTGAACTACCTGGTAGAGGAGCTACTCACTCTGTGAATATTTCCAAATGAGGCACCTGCTGTTTTCTATGTTCAAATGTAAGCCAGGCCCAGAAGCAGCTGGGCAACATTCACGGCAAGAGCCACTGGAGAGGAGGCTGGCTTGTCCCCAGGCACGCCCACTTTTCCTCCTTGTGCCTACTTCACTATTCTACATTTGTTTGTTTGTCTAGGACCCTTAATCTCTCTTTTTAGGTGGCCTTTCTTTCCCATTTCTGAGTTTCTCTACCTCCCACTCAAAGATGGCTGTTTCCCCTTATTTTCTTCACTAAAACTATTTCATAGATGGTGCTTCTTAAATATTCTGACCACATGACCCACTAAAGTGGGCACAGAAGCAAACACTATTAGAAGACCTTGGCTTTAGCACAGAAATTTATGCAAATCTCTATTCTATACCATAGTAAAACATTCACTTTAAAGCAACATGTTCTTATTTATAAATCTTTGACTTTATAAAACTTTATCATGGAAGGAAAAGGTCTCAAGTCTACTCTGGCTTTTGTCCACCTCCCCTCAGCCACCCAAAGCCACCTCATCCATGCCCAGCATACTTCCTGTGCCTCAGGGGAAAGGCATGCCTCCCTGTGAGGCAAAGAGCAAAGAGAGGGAGTCAGTGACTGAAAAGGTGGAATGAATTGTCCCTCTTGGGGACTGGTCTTTAGACACACAGCCCTAGTTTGACCTAATCCTTTATGCCCTGAACTTTTATATATTTCTATGCCATGTTTTATGAGGCTCCCT
This sequence comes from Capricornis sumatraensis, assembly GCF_032405125.1. Lineage (NCBI taxonomy): Eukaryota > Metazoa > Chordata > Mammalia > Artiodactyla > Bovidae > Capricornis > Capricornis sumatraensis. Next base: position 217,242,064 of record NC_091069.1, read on the forward strand.
CACATAGATATACAGATCTTCAGTCTTCTGGAGTAATAGTGATAATCGTTTACACTAATTTAGCACATATAATGTACTTGCCTTATTCTAAACACTTTATGTATAGTAACTCATTTTATTGGCACTACAGTCTTATAGTGTAGGTCTGTTGTTCTTATTATCTTGTTTTGCATGTGAAGAAACTGAGGCACAATAAGGAGAGTCGATTACTCAAGATTACCCAGCTAGTGTGTATTGGGGCCAGGATTTGAAAGTAAGCAGTCTGGCTCCTGTCTGCTTTTAACCACAAATGACACTTCAGCAAGTTAGAAATGACAGACTTGTGTCCAGCGAAGAGAACCCAGAGGCCCTGATAGAGCATGATGGTTACATTTAAGGAGTGAAATGTTGATTGCAGAGCTCTTTGGGGAACCGCAAGAATCTTTCTGTGTTTCCTGAGAGCAGCATGTTATATGGGGGCTGCCCAGTGCTTCTCTGGGACATGGCAAGACTCCCTGTTTGGCCTTCACTGCCATGCAGTGTTTATACATGAACCTCTTTCAATGCAGGAAAAGTTGAAGGACAGACTTGACAGAGAGAATTGCTGTCTGTGACATATGGCAGGAAAAGGTAAGTGCTAAATAGAGAAAGAGGCATCATGCTGTATGAGTGAAGAGGGAGAGCTATTAACCCCATCATGGCTTCCATGCCTTCTTCCGTTTTTTAAAGAAAGAGCGATGTTTTGCAAAAATATTTATTGTGCTTCTCAGTCAATTAAAAATACATTGGTTAATATATAAAACAAGTACCTGTACTACCAAGCTCATATATTATAAAATATATTTAATGGTAGCCACGTCTTGGCTTCAGTATACTATTCCCCACTGAAAGAAACCAAGACTCCTTAGAGAAATGTCTGATTACAGGGCTGGGGAAAGCATAGGTGAGCTTGGAACACCTTGTGCTGGGAAGCCAAAAAAGTCCTTAAAAAAAGATGGAGAGATGTCAAAAAGACACAAAAGACGTGTCAAAGATGCTTCAAATGGCCATATTTGGGATAATTGCAGCAACAAATTAATGATGGTAATGAATCATAAATTATAGAAAAAATCGTCCATGAGTTCATACTGATAAAAATAACTGAATAAAATTATTCAATAATTGAATAAGTAAATGAATGGAGGAGAAGGGGAAGCTCTGCCTTGCAGTAGAATGCCAAGTAAAAAATTTAGAACGTATGATGGAAACAGAAAAATCACCCTTTAGCCACCACCACAGTACTAGTTCAGACATCACTGAAGAATACTAAAATCAAGTAGGCAAAATTGTGATGAGAAGATATTTGCATAATTTCAAAGTGTCCCTCTCAAAGATACTCACTGGAGATATAAATGTAAACACACATACACACACACACACACACATACATCTAATATATACTAAAGGAAAAGGTACAAACTAGGAGAAACCTGGTTAGTATCACCTTAACCAAGAAAGTAAAGCATCATCAGGAATGGGAAAATGTGACAGTATGTACCCCCTGCTATACTACAGGGCATCATTTCTGTGGTACTCTTGCCAACAATGCCTAACCTGAATTTAATCACTAGTGGACATCTGAAAAACTCCAGTCATGGGACATTCTGAAAAATAAGTGGCTAGTAGTCTTCTAAAGTGTCAAAATTACAAACGACAGAGTGAGGAACCGATGCAGCTTAAAGGAGACCAAAGACACATTACAATGAATAGCAACATGTAAATTTTGAGTTGATTTGGACCAGAAAAGAATATTAGTGGGACGATTAGAGAAATATGAATATGATCCATAGATTAAATAATATTATTGTATCAATGTTAATTTCCAGATTTTGATACTTACACAATGGTTATATAGAGCTTCCCTGGTGGCTCGTATGGTAAAGAATCTGCCTGCAATGCAGGAGACCTGGGTTCAATCCCTGGGTTAGGAAGATCCCCTTGAGAAGGAAATAGCAACCCACTCCAGTATTCTTGCCTGGAAAATCCCATGGACACAGAAGCCTCTCGGGCTACAGTCCATGAGATCACAAAGAGTCAGGCATGACTAAATTATTAACACAGTTGTTATATAAAATGCTAACACTTAAAGACAGAACTGGACATGGAACAACAGACTGGTTCCAAATAGGAAAAGGGGTATGTCAAGGCTGTATACTGTCATCCTGCTTATTTAACTTATATACAGAGTACATCATGAGAAACGCTGAGCTAGATGAAGCACAAGCTGGAGTCAAGATTGCTGGGAGAAATATCAATAACTTCAGATATGCAGATGACACCACCCTTATAGCAGAAAGCAAAGAGCCTCTTGTTGAAAGTGAAAGAGGAGAGTGAAAAAGTTGGCTTAAAGGTCAACATTCAGAAAACTAAGATCATGGCATCCGGTCCCATCGTTTCATGGCAAATAGATGGGGAAACAGTGGAAACAGTGGCTGACTTTATTTTGGGGGGCTCCAAGATCACTGCAGATGGTGATTGAAGTCATGAAATTAAAAGATGCTTGCTCCTTGGAAGGAAAGTTATGACTAACCTAGACAGCATATTAAAAAGAAGAGACATTACTTTGCCAATAAAGGTCCATCTAGTTAAGGCTATGGTTTTTCCAGTGGTCATGTATAGATGTGAGAGTTGGACTATAAAGAAAGGTGAGTGCCGAAGAATTGATGCTTTTGAACTGTGGTGTTGCAGAAGACTCTTGAGAGTCCCTTGGACTGCATGGAGATCCAACCAGTCCATCCTAAAGATCAGTCCTGGGTGTTCATTGGAAGGACCAATGTTAAAGCTGAAACTCCAATACTTTGGCCACCTGATGCGAAGAGCTGACACATTAGAAAAGACCCTGATCCTGGGAAAGATTGAGGGCAGGAAGAGAAGGGGATGACAGAGGATGAGATGGTTGGATGGCATCACTGACTCAATTAACATGAGTTTGGGTAAACTCGAGGAGTTGGCTATGGACAGGGAGGCCTGGCATGCTATAGACTATGGGATTGCAAAGAGTTGTACACGACAGAGCAACTGAACTGAAACTGAAAACACTTATGGAATCTGAGTATGGGGTAGATAGGAATCTTCTATATATTTTTGCTGCTTTTTAATGTCTGAAATTAAACCAGTGGATAGCTTAAAAACAGAAAAGATAAAATATACACAATAAATAGAAACTTTAAAAATAATGATATATAAAATAAATGGAAATTATGTTTTCTTTTCATCTTACAATGGGTTATCCAACACAGCCTGCTTTGGAAGCCACCAAGGGAGGGAGTCTGGCACAGCTTGTTTAGGAAGTGCTGGGTGGGTCTCTGGTGCTGGCCTATTTCTGGAGGGATGTGATGAGAAACGGGTTGGCTTCTCATCATGGACTCTGGGTAGGAAAATTAGCACTGAATGTGTATTTCTAACCTCCCAGCACTGTGCCTGGACTTGACAGCCACAGTATCATAGTTAATATTGACAACTCAATACCACTGGCATTTTTATCTCACTTCTGTGTATGTGTATGGTTATTGTTTTAATCTCTAGCTTTATCAAAGTAACACACACAGAGTGTTTAAAGAGTCGATGCCAAAAGGCTCGTAAACAAAGCAGCATCCTTTCTACTGTGCCTGCACCCCAGAGGTGGAAACCACGTCCAGCATATATGTAGCTGTTTATTCTGATATTAATCTCTATGTTTCTCAACAATATGTACACATTACTCTCTTGGCCCAGCTTTGTAAAGACATTTTATCCACTGACTTCTTGTGGAGGTGAGAGTTTTAGCTCCTGCCATACACCTGTCTATCCTATCTTCCCAATATATTCACATCTCAGTTTAGGGTTCAGCTCATATTCTCTGTGTTCATTTCAATGCCTGATGCTTAATGTCCACTGCTGAGCAGAGTAGTTTACAATGATTACACTTCCTGTCTTCTATACCTTTTCATTTTCCTTTAGTTGACAATTACTTCATTACACTTCCTGTAGTTTGTGCAAGTATATGGCAACCCACTCCAGTATTCTTGCCTGGAGAATTTCATAGACAGAGGAGCCTGGTGGGCTATGGTCCATGGGGTCGCAGAGTTAGACATGACTGAGCAATTAACACTTTCTCTAAAGATACAGCTTTCTGTTTTGGTTAAGTCTGTGGGAAATTCAGTTCCCCGTTTTTCCTGGCAACATCCCATCTAAGGCCCCCATCATCCCATCACAGCCTGGGCTGGTGCGCTCTGTGCCTGCCGCATGTCGCCTCTGGCTATGTCATCCTGGAAATTCCCTTTTCCACTTGAATGGGTTGGATCCATGGCTTCCTCTTCGTTGCTCTCTTTCTCCTCTTTTATTTATTTAATTTTTTATGGTGGAGCCCATTTTCCAGTAGCTTTTGAGGAATTATGTTTGGGAGATAAGAAAGTCAAAAAGATATTATTTCCTCACTCCTGGTTGACAGTTTGCTTTCCATTTTTTTTTTCTTAGAACTTTGAAACCTTGTTGCATGATGTTCTGGATCTCAATTTTGCTGTTGAGAACCCCTAGACGATCCTTATTCTCAGTCCTTTTTGTGTACATGCTATGAATTCTCTGGAATATTTTAGGATGCTTTTCCTTATCTTTTCACTTGTGAAATTTCATTATAACATTACTTTGTATGGGACTTGATCTATTTATTGTCCTGGGTACTTGGTGGGCACTATTGATCTAGAGATTCATGTTCTTTAAATTTGGAAATTTTCTTTTTCTTTTTTTTTCCTTTTGATAACTACCTCTCCCCCATTTAGGGATTCCCTGGTGACTCAGATAGTAAAGAGTCTGCCTGCAAGGAGGGAGACCCAAGTTTGATTCCTGAGTTGGGAAGATCCCCTGGAGAAGGAGAGGGCAACCCACTCCAGTATTCTTGTCTGGAAAATTCCATGGCCAGAGGAGCCTTGTGGGCTATAGTAAACAGGGTGGCAAAGAGTCGGACATGACTCAGCGACTTCACTTTCACTTTCTTTTCCATTTCATCTATTTTCTCTCTAAAGGTCTTTTAGTTAAATAAATGTTAGACTTCCTGGATATAATCTTATTATTATTATTATTAGTTTTTGGCTACACAACTTGTGGGATCTTACTTCTCCAACCAGGGATTGAACCTAGGCCCTCTGCAGTGAAAGCCCAGAATCCTAACCACTGGACCACCAGGGAATTCCCAAGAATCTTAATTTTCTTATCTTTTCACTTCTATTATCCATTTTTTCCCCTACTGTCTGGAATATTTCCTCAAATTTAATATCCAACATCTTTATTGATTTTTTTAAAAAATTAGCTATTTTTAATATTTAAGATGTTTTCTACTTCTGTTGTTTTTGTTCTCTTTGATCCTGTTCTTGTTTCATTGATACAATATCTTCTCTTGTCTCACCAAGTATATTAATTATAGTTTCTTTGAACATTTTTATATCTCTCTGCATTACTGTTTTCTTTTCTTCTATTTACTTGAGCTCTTTTTTTTTTTTTTTTTTCTCCTTCAGATCAGCAGCTTTCTTTGAATGTCAGGTGATGCTTGGATTTCTGTTCACATTTAAGAGTAAAGCACTAAAATCGTGTGTGGATAGCATTTGTCACTATGGGAGCAATTAAGGCACCTGCCACTTTTTCCCAATGGAATTTTCTTCCACAAAAATGTCAAGATCTTTAAGATACTTTTTTCGGGGACGGTTAATTTTCTCCAGAGTAATATTCTATTATTTTCTGTTTGGGAAAGTGTATCTTGGTTGTTAGTGACCTGGAGGTAAATGAGAGGATGGGAGGTCTAGAGATCTCAAAATTTATAATTTTTTTTTTCAGCCTGGCTTCACCTTCCTCTGTGTCTGGTACCCCTCAGACTACAGCATCTCAGCTGTTTCTTGATGTAATGTATCTCTTGCCTCCTTCATTGGAGGGGAAACGCAGGACCCTGCCTCCTGACCTGGGGACCTAGAGCTCTAATGGTTCTATAAAGTTTTTTGAACAACTGCCTTGTTTCTAGTTCACGCCTAACTTTCACCTTATGTGGCATTTGTGCCTCTAATGCTTTAACCATTCTGAGGTTTTCTGAGGTTGTGCCGTACAAATTAACTTGCTTCTTACCTATAGGTACACTTTGAATAAATCTTTCCTCAGTTTTACTAAGCCATTTTCAATTCCTCCATCTCTATTCCATTTTCATAAATACTGGTCCAGGTTTCCAGTTGTCTGCTACTTTCATCAGAAAGAAAGTTTCTGTTTCTGCTCCTTGTATGTTATTTCAGTTCAGTTCAGTCGCTCAGTCATGTCCGACTCTTTGCGACCCCATGGACTGCAGCAAGCCAGGCCTCCCTGTCCATCACCAAACCCTGCAGTTTACTCAGACTCATGTCCATTGAGTCAGTGATGCCATCCAACCATCTCATCCTCTGTCATCCCCTTCTCCTCCTGCCCTCAGTCTTTCCCAGCATCAGGGTCTTTTCCAATGAGTCGGTTCTTCCCATCAGGTGGTCAAAGTATCAGAGTTTCAGCTTCAGCATCAGTCCTTCCAATGAACGTTCAAGATTGATTTCCTTTAGGATGGACTGGTTGGATCTCCAAAATCACTGCAGATGGTGACTGCAGCCATGAAATTAAAGACGCTTGCTCCTTCTAAGAAAAGCTATGACCAACCTACACAGCATATTAAAAAGCAGAGACATTACTTTACCAACAAAGGTCCATCTAGTCAAAGATATGGTTTTTTTCAGTAGTCATGTATAGATTCGAGAGTTGGAGTATAAACATTCTTTGGCATTGCCCTTCTTTGGGATTGGAATGAAAACTGACCTTTTCCAGTGCTGTGGTCACTGATGAGTTTTCCAGATTTGCTGGCATATTGAGTGCAGCACCGTCACAGCATCATCTTTAGGATTTGAAATAGCTCAACTGGAATTCCATCTCCTCCACTAGCTTCTTAAGGCCCACTTGACTTTGCACTCCAGGATGTCTGGCTCTAGGTGAGTAATCACACCATCGTGATTATCTGGGTCATGAAGATCTTTTTTGTATAGTTCTTCTGTGTATTCTTGCCATCTCTTCTTAATATCTTCTGCTTCTGTTAGGTCCATACCATTTCTGTCCTTTATCGAGACCATCTTTGCCTGAAATGTTCCCTTGGTATCTCTAATTTTCTTGAAGAGATCTCTAGTCTTTCCCATTCTATTGTTTTCCTCTATTTCTTTGCTCAGATCACTGAGGAAGGCTTTCTTATCTTTCCCTGATGATCTTTGGATCTCTGCATTCAAATGGGCATATCTTTCCTTTTCTCCTTTGCCTTTTGCTTCTCTTCCTTTCTCAGTTATTCGTAAGGCCTCCTCAGACAACTATTTTGCCTTTTTGTGTTTCTTTTTCTTAGGGATGGTCTTGATCACTGCCTCCTGTACAATGTCATAAACCTTCATCCATAGTTCTTTAGGCACTCTGTCTATCAGATCTAATTCCTTGAATCTTTTGTCATTTCCACTGTATAATCGTAAGGGATTTGATTTAGGTCACACCTGAATGGTCTAGTGGTTTTCCCTACTTTCTTCAATATAAGTCTCAATTTGGCAATAAGGAGTTCATGATCTGAGCCATAGTCAGCCCCTGGTCTTGTTTTTGCTGACTATATGGAGTCTCTCCATCTTTGGCTGCAAAGAATATAATCATTCTGATTTTGGTATTGACTATCTGGTGATGTCCATGTGTAGAGTCTTCTCTGTGTTGTTCGAAGACCAGTTGTTGTTTTTGTTATGAGCAGTGCAGTTTCTTGGCAAAACTTTGTTAGCCGTTGCTCTGCTTCGTTTTGTACTCCAAGGCCAAATTTACCTGTTACTCCATGTATCTCTTGACTTTCTACTTTTGCATTCCAGTCCCCTATAATGAAGTTAGTTAGTTAAGTCACTCAGTCGTGTCTGACTCTTTGCGACCCTATGGACTGTAGCCCACCAGGCTCCTCCATCCATGGGATTCTCCAGGCAAGAATACTGGAGTGGGTTGCCATTTCCTTCTCCAGGGGATCTTCCTGACCCAGGGATCGAACCCAGGTCTCCAGTATTAGAGGCAGACGCTTTAACCTCTGAGCCACCAGGGAAGCCCTATAATGAAGAGGCCATCTTTTTTGGGCGTTAGTGCTATTTATTGGGTGATTTTTTGCAAAGAGGCTTTTTTTTTGTAAAGAGGGCAGAAATATATTACTTGGTCTTCCTAAATCAAGAGGTTTCCTCACTGCTTTCCAGGTGAGGAAACCAAGACTCAGAGATTAGATGCCTTCCATTTCCTCATCCACTCCCTATTTCACCCAAACTGCTCTTTGTCAAAGTTATTGTTGATCTCCACACTATAGATACCAATGAACAATTTTCAGTTCTCACCTTACTTGACCTATCAGTAGCATCTGATACGATTTATTACTTTCTCCCCCTTGATATATTTTCTTTACCTTATCCTTGAGCAGCACACTCTTCTCCCCATGCCCACAACTTCCTAATTCTGGAATCTCCAGGTCTTAGTCCTTTGTCCTTTCTTTCTATATTCTTTTTCATATTTTTAAAATCTTTCTTTGTATTTTTACTCCCTGTGTGATTTTATCAGTTCTCAAAGCATTAATACCATCTACATGCAGATAACCTCCAAATCTGCATCTCCATCCCAAGGCTGTCTCCTGAGTTTCAGATTCAGTGTCCAACAGCCTACTCAACATCACCACTTAGATGTCTCATGAACATCTCAGCCTCAAGATGACTGAGCCCAGACTCCTGATCTTCCCCAACAAGCCACCATCACCTGTGGTACTCCCCATATCAGCGGATGGCAACTCCATTCTTCTGCTTACTCAGGTCAAAAACCTTGGCATCATTCTTCACTCCTTTCTTTCTGTTACACCCACATCTAGTTCACCAGGAACTTCTGACTCTGCATTCAGTACTTCTTCAAATTAGACCAGCTTTACACTTCCACAGCTAGCGCCGTTATCTGAGCCACCATCATCTCTCACCTGTGTGCCTAGGTGCTTATTTGTGACTCTTTGCAACCTCATGTGTCCATGGAATTTTCCAGGCAAGAATCCTGGAGTGGGTTGCCATTTCCTACTCCAAAGGATCTTCCCTACCCAGGGATCAAATCCATGTCTCCTGCCCTGGATCTCCTGCACTGGCAGGTGGAGTCTTTACCACTATGCCATGGGAAGCCCCGTCTCTCTTCTAGATTGTTACAATTATTTCCGAACGTATCTCCTTGCTCCTACATTTGCCCCTTTATAACTTACTTTAATTCCAGGCCAAAGAGATTCTTTAGAAATGTAAGTCAAATCACATCACTTCTTTTTCCAAAATTCAGTGAGTCCCCAAAGATCTGGCCCCTGTAATCTCTCTAAACTCAACTTTTCCTATACTCCTTCCTCACTCGGCAGCCACACTGGTGTGCTTGATGTTCCCCAAACACAGTGGGTTTCTCCCATCTTAGTGTCTCTATACTGTGTCTCTAGCCAGAAACACTGTCCTTACCTACCTTCAATTACTCACTTTACTCCTTTAAGTCTCTTCTCAGTGACCACTCCTGACTCCAAACATCCCCATTCATGCTACCCTGTTCTAATTTTTCTTTTTTCAATAACACTTAGCACTTTCTAATATTATATATGGAGTTCCCTGGTGGCTCAGATGGTAAAGAATCTGCCTGCAATGCAGGAGACCCAGCTTCAATCCCTGGTTTGGGAAGATCCCCTGGAGAAGGAAATGGCAACCTACTCCAGTATTCTTACCTGGAGGATTCCATGGATAGAGGAGCCTGGCTGGCTAAAGTCCAGGGGGTAGCAGAGTTGGACACAACCGAGCAACTAACACACACACACCCACACACACACACAAAAGTCTATATAAGTTCATTTTTATTGTTTTCCTGTTTATTTCCTATCTCTCCTGCTAGAATGAATGTGTCCCTCAAGGATGGGGATCTTTGTCTATTTTTTTCTCTTGTCTGTCCCATGCATCAAGGACAATGTCCAGTGCAGCAGGCACTCACAAATATTAGCTGAATATAAATAAAGAAATAAGACATGTTTTAGACCTGAGTATTTTTTTTATTATATCATGCTCTTCTCTGGGCCATCCTGAATATGGTACGATGACAATAAAATGTATTCTGTAGGTGTTCTGAGGAAGGAGTTTGCAAGATTGACACTGTGCCTGAGAAGGAAGTAGGAGAAATGGATGGGGGGAAATAAAATTTCATCCTTTTTTCCTTCCCAATTTTTCTTTTTGGTCCCCATATCTCCATTTTTTCCTTTCTGTTAAGTTTTGTGTGAATTCTCATGTCATTTTGTCTTTTTCTTCTTGTCTTACTAGGTAAAAACACTCATTTCTAGGGATAATTAGGTTCATTCTATCACCAAACATGCTTCCAGTTTCCATGCTAGTGATATATTTTCCTTTTTTGTCCAAGTGAAAGAGAATATTGATAATTCTAAACTTTCCTTTCCTTTCTATTGTTTCCCTGTACCCACACAGTCTATCTACTGGTCCTTAAAAAAACAACAAAAATGAATTTTATTGTATAAGTAAATTTTGAGTTGACTCCACTAGGATTTTAGAAAATTGTCTAAAGGGATCTCAGTTAGTTATTAGTATGGTAAGATTGGTTTCATTGAAGCTAGTCACACTGGTCATCTTTCAGAATTTAAAACAAATAAATAAAAATCTAATATAAAAATGCATTTAGAAAGGATAGATCAAGTTCAAACTGCAGAAGCTGAGGTTTTGTGCTTTATAATCTTTTTTAGTATTTGAATACTGACAAACACTCCCCAAAATAGTGACACTTTCAAAAGTCTTCAGATGCCTGGGCAGTGTTCATGAGGTACAAAGATATCTGTGTTCAATGTACACATTTTAAACAAGTGGTCAAGGGCCTTATTTTATAATTTGTGGTGACTTAAATCTTTAGCACGAAGATTTTCCTGAACTTCCAATTATACTGGACATGATATTTTCTTATAAAGCAAACAAATTTGTTTTCTGAAGCTAATAGAAAAGTTAATTTTTTTCATGTGTAATTTAAGTTAAGATCAACTTAAAATTAGGTATTTAAACATATATAACTAGTATGTGGAATGAGCATGACTCATGATAATGTAATTATGACCCTGTTTTATTTTTTAATCTCCTACTGCCCCTTTACATTCAGTGGGAACAATGAAACCTTGACCCTGATGAAAACTCAGGCTGTCTCACAGTTTTTCTGCCCACACTTGGGTAATGAACAGTCCTGACATCCTTTTAGATCATAAACACAGCCTTTAGAGATGTCAATCAAAATTACAAACTCAAATTCCTTTCCCTGTCCCAGCTGGGACCTGCTTAAACTAATAGCTGCAGCAGAGGGTAATGAGGGGGGGCATGGCTGGCTTCGCTATTTCTCTACTTTCTGCCTCTCCCGTAAACCCTTCTCCTACTGGCTCTGGGTGTCCAGCTCTAGCCCCCACTATTCTCCTGGAGGACAGACCCAAGATGACCCCCCCACAGGAAATATTCAAAGTTGCCCTCCTGGACACCTCCAGGGAGGGTACACTCTCTGGCTGTACCATAAAGTAGAGACTCAGCCCACTTCTCTATCTCTAGGTTTGCCAGGCGTGAGTCAGTTCCGAAGCCTCTTTACTCCCCGACCATGATGGTCATGCTCTCCACCCCCAACTCGGTATCATAGTGTAGTTTTTCCAGCTATACCCTTCCCACCAGATCCTCTCTTTCAACCTTTATTTTCCTGAAGCAAATTGAGGGGAGAGGCACAAAACTTAGAGTGAGGGGAAATTTCCTCTTTGTGGCAGAATGCCTCAGTCATGTCTGACTCCTTGTGAACCTTTGGACTGTAGCCTGCCAGGCTCCTCTCTCCGTGGGATTTCCCAGGCAAGAATACTGAAGTGGGTTGCCATTTTCCTCCTCCAGGCGATCTTCCTGAAAAGGGATCAAACCTGCATCTCCTGTGTCTCCTGCAATGCAGGCAGATTCTTTACCTACTGAGTCATCAGGGAAGCCCATAAATGGGGAAGGGTAATTGTAATAACTTTCTACTGTTAATTACTGCTGCAGGCAGAGATCGGCAGTGGATGCCAACTCCAGGTGGTGAGCAACAAAGCTATTCACACAGTCTCGAAGAATCACACCTCAACTTATTTATTCATTGCCAAGTCTTAAAGATACCATCATGGTGGAGAAAACTGAGACATCGTCTTAACCGAGTGATCAACTTCAACATGGCCAAGAATGGAAAGTGACCCCCCAGGGCCCCCTGAGAGACACACTGAGATGGACCCAGGATGATCTGTGTAATCTTGCCAAAGATGCTTGATCTTAATCTAATCATGATAAAACAATCAGACAAATCCAGACTGAAGAGACATTCTGGAAAACAACTGGCTTACATTTTTCTTAAAAAGGTCATTGTCATCAAAGAGAAAACAAGGTGGAGGAAACATTTTAGACTATAAAAGATTAAAAAGCCATGACAACTTAATGTAATGTGCGATTCTTAATCAAATCACAGACTCACCTCCCTCTCAAACAACAGCAACAAAATCCTTAAAGGAGAGTTTAGGAAATTTGAGTACTGTTTGTATAGGTCACAGCAGTGTACCAGTGTTAACATTCTTGAGTATGATGAGTGCATGATGCTTGTGTGGAAGAATGCCAAGTCTCAGGAGAGAGAAGAAAGGATTTATGGGTGAAAGGTCATACTGTGAGAGTACAAGAGAGAGCAAAATAGAGGTGAATATAGCACGGTTTGGTAAATCGAGGTGAAGACTAGGCTGTTTATTTTTTTCAACCTTCCTGCAGGTTTATGATTTTTTAAAATAAAATATCAGGGGAAGAAAAAAGTTGTGGAGTCAGCTCTTGTCTTTTTCCTTTGCAAGTACAGAAATGGAGATTTGACATCTCTCTTTGAAATTTTGTTGTGTCTCGATGTCTGGTTGAAACTTCAGGTGTGACATCTTATTACATGTACACACACACGTAACAGTGATAATCTCAAAATATTTGTACAGATGTTACAAATTACAATTAATCCAACATTTCCACTTATTCATCACAACAATCTTGGAAATAGCTAGACAAGGTACTTTTTTTTATTCTTCCCATTTTCCAAATGAAAAACTGAGCTGCAGAAACTCTGAGCAGCTCAAGCAAGTTCACACACCTAACACTAGTATCCTCAGCCTCTGACTGTAGATCCCGTATTATTTCACTACACGTATTCAACACCCAGCAGGGCTTTAAAACAAGCCATTGAGTCTCTCATTACTTCATTTTTACAGAAAGTAAGAGAGAGACTTAAGGGTATTTGTTTATTCCCATTGTCTGAGAATTCCAGATAAGCAATGACACAAGAGCTCATTCAGCTCACTGAATCCGCATGCTAGTAAACCCTGATCAAGACTCTGCTTTGACAGGCAGCTTAAACCCATAGCCCCACCTATCCGGGCTGAAGAGTTGGACAATGCTAGTCTCAGAGTCCTATACCCATGGGACTGCAGATCAGCTACAGCACCATGAGGAGCTTGTAGAGATGAATGCCCCTGAGACTGAGGCAACATCCCCTCAGAATGTGGAGGTGACTCTTGTCACAACTCCAGCAACTTTCAGGGAGATGACAGCTCACACAGAAGGAAGCTCACATGAGTCACAAACCCACAGCCCCAGAATACTAAGCAGTTCTCTTTCCACCTGATAGCTGGGGTGAGCAGAAGCCGTTTCCACTCTCTATTTTTTCTTAACTAAAAACAAAACCCGAAAGATCACCCTTTCTGAGCTTGGTGGAGACCACGTATTTGTGGTGAGGAGGTAGAATGGGCCTCCAGACACGTGGCCCACATTGTTTCTCCTTTTGTGTCTTACTAATGAGAGCAGTTGTATCTGTCTTCACTGTCAACTGAAGATGTGAGGAAAGGGGAAAAAGGGAAAGAGAATAGAGGAAGTAGGCAAACTGCATAGAATATCACCAGGATCCTCCTTTGCAACAGGAATTTATTAAATGTGGTTGGGAGTATCTGGCTTCCCAAGAAAGCACAAGATACACCCTTAAATGATTACAAATAATTATTGGGAATATAGTTTCCTTTAAAGCCAGCTTGTCACGTATTTTCTGCAGCCTTGGCAATCTTAACTTCTCAGTATCAGTGTGTTCTAAAACTCCTATTCTCTCTAAGGGATCTATTTGGAAAATGAAAACTTGTTAACCAGGGCTCTGCTCTTGATAGATGGATACCACAGTCATCCATGGTCCAAACTCTGGAAATTTTCCCAGTTGCCCTAGAAATTTACTCTGCAAATCTGAGACAGCATGCCAACAACTAAGGGTGGTGAACTCTATCATGTCTGTAATGTGCCTTTTCTGTGTTACTTAAGATTATTCAGTTCTGCTCAAGAAAGTAAGAAATGTAAAGAAGATAAATGATACTGGGTAGAGAAACAAGGAGCTTGTGAGACAGGTAAAATTAACATCATGTTTATAGTAAGACTAAGTGGATTAATAATCTCTGAGTCATGGGGGCCATGGACATAGGAGACAATGTGTGTACTGAGCATTGAGGAAAGGATGATATTCACAATGCATCCATTTGCTTATGGCATGAAACATGAAACAGTCAAGATACACTAAATATATGTGAACTGTGTGAGACTTAAAAGTATTTTTTGTATGTTTTTTATTGTTAAATGTATTCTTAAATCAGTCACCCACTGGTGATCCCATTCTGGCCTCAAAAATCCTCAAAAATGCAGAGTCCACAGCTGCACATCAAGCTAACTAGTGAGCTGCAGTTAATGGCCAGGTAGATTTGTGCTTGAGTCTTTCCAATAGAGCAAGTGTGCTATTGACCCAGGCACCTTCTGTCTGCTAGTGCAGAGATTCAAAAAACGTCAACTGAACAAATGAGTGGATCCTATTATTGAGTTTTTTCTAGAGACACTTTTGAAAATAAAACCACAGGCTCAAGATGACCTTTGACTGAATAAATTAACCCTGGAAAATCTATAATTGAATAATTTTAAAGGGCCTGGAGGATCTCAGAACAAAATTTCAAGGAGAAAAAATGAGCTAGAAGAAGATTCCATTGCTAACTGTGTACCGTGTTTCTACATGGCCTCACCACAGACCCTGGTTGATGTTGCATCGTGGCCGTCTTCATTTGATTTTCATTCCATTATAATTTTAGGGTCTTAGTCGTCTCCTATGCTCACCTTTGAGAAAGATCCAGAGAAAGGGGAGTTTTATGTGCATGTGTGTTGTATGGGGCATTCTAGAAATGGGGCTTACGTTTCTTTCCCCTACTGTGAGTGAGATGCTGTATCCACACTGTTAACTCCTTCAGAAATCACTATATGTGTTACCTGCATTTTCGGATGAAGAGACTGAGCTTCAGTGAGGGTAGTAACGTGTCCTAGGTATACATAGGTAGCAAAGCCAGAATTTAATGCTGTGTCCATCTGATGTCCCCCAGATCATTTTACAGAAATACTGTCCTAAAGAGAAAGAAGCTTACAATGGTAGAAACATGAGATTTTTCTAACACAACAACAACAACAAAAACACAGGCAAACACCAGACACTGGAAGAATATTGCAACCATTTCCAAATGTTATTTCTTAGAATGAATGAAATTAATTTTTTTTTAATGACATGACTTGGTATTCTGTAAAGGATAAAACATCAGATGAATAAGTCTAAAGTAGCAGTAAAACGTTTGGTGAATTCACAGTTAAAATGGAAATAAAACTGATTTAGTAAACTTGGAACACTTTTTTTTTTTTTTAAACCATGGGCTTGGTAGGGTTTGGCTCATCCTCTTGGATAGGAAAACCATTTTCTCCAAATTAATTTCTTGAAAATTCAGCTGTCCCAGCCTTTCAAGCCAGGAGGTTAAATTGATCTGATCAATACCAGAGGCCTCAGAGTATCCTGGCCAAGGTCATAAATGAAATGGGTTAGATAATTTTAAATCTGATATAGTAATCCTCAGGGGCAACTGAACTGCCCAAGAATCATCCCTCCATTCATTTCTGCTCATTTAGGCATCAAGCAGATTTCTGTAGAGAGATCTGGCATCTCATGCTGCCGTTAAGGCAGATGAGGAGAAATGGAATGTCGCAGTGTCCTGGGACTCTCTGCCAGCAATCTATCCTTAGTATCGCCCTGAAATATGCTGAACCAGATCAAGTACCAGAATATTCACAGATGTTCAGTTCAGTTCAGTTCAGTTCAGTCGCTCAGTCGTGTCGGACTATTTGCGACCCCATGAATTGTAGCACACCAGGCCTCCCTGTCCATCACCAACTCCTGGAATTCACTCAGACTCACGTCCATTGAGTCAGTGATGCTATCCAGCCATCTCATCCTCTGTCGTCCCCTACTCCTCCTGCCCCCAATCCCTCCGGCCCCCAATCACAGCGATATTAGGAAACCAAAATAGGTTTTCAAGGAGAAAAATGAAGATGTATCTATTTAACTTTAGTTTCATTCAGCTTTATTCATTCACTAAAACGACTTGTTCACTCATCCAGCTAATCATCCCTCCATGCACCCATCCATACAACAAATATTTATTGAGCACTTATTGTGTGTCTGGTGTTCTGCTAGACTTGAACTAGAGTTTAAAGACTTGTGTGGTGAAATAGTAGCCACTAGCCACATGTGGTTATTGAGTACTTGAAATGTGGCTGGCCCAAATTAAGATGTGCTGTAAGTGGGCATGGAACAACGGACTGGTTCAAAATCCAGAAAGGAGTATTTCAAGGCTGTATATTGTCACCCTTCTTATTTAACTTAAATGCAGAACACATCATGTGAAATGCTGGGCTGGATGAAGCACAAACTGGATTCAAGTTTGCTGGGAGAAATATCAATAACCTCGATATGCAGATGATACCACTTTAATGGAAGAAAGCGAAGATTAATTAAAGAGCCTCTTGATGAAGGTGAGAGAGTAGAAAAGTTGGCTTAAAACTCAACATTCAAAAAACGAAGATCATGGCATCTGGTCCCATCACTTCATGGCAAACAGATGGAGGAAAAATGGAAACAGTGACAGACTTTATTTTCTTGGGCTCCAAAATCAGTGCAGATGGTGACTGCAGCCATGAAATTAAAAGATGTTTGCTCCTTGAAAGAAAAGCTATGACCAACCTAGATGGCGTATTCAAAAGCAGAGACATTTCTTTGCCGACAAAGGTCTGTCTAGTCAAAGCTATGGTTTTTTCAATAGTCATATATGGATGTCAGAGTTGGACCATAAAGAAGGCTCAGAACTGAAGAATTGATGCTTTTGAACTGTGGTGTTGGAGAAGATTCTTGAGAGTCCCTTGGACCGCAAGGAAATCAAACCAGTCAATCCTAAAGGAAATCAACCCTAAACGTTCACTGGAAGGACTGATGCTGAAGCTCTAATACTCTGACCACCTGATGTGAGGAGCCGACTCATTGGAAAAGACCCTGATGCTGAGAAAGACTGAGGGCAGGAGGAGAAGGGGGTAACAGAGGATAAGACGGTTGGATGGCATCACTGACTCAATGGACACGAGTTTGAGCAAACTCTGAGAGATAGTGGAGGATAGAGAAGCCTGGCATGCTGCAATCCATGAGGTTGTGAAGAGTCAGGCATGACTTAGTGGTTGAACAACAAAATGAGTATGAACTACATAACAGATTTCAAAGACTTATTATGAAATAAAGGCAAAATATCCCCTCAAAATTTTATATTGATTATATGTTGAAATTTTTTAATATATTGGCTTAAATTAAAGTATATTTTATAATTAATCTCATGTTTCTTTTTACCTTTAAAATATAAGTAATAGAAAATTGAAAGTATATATATGGCTTTCAAAATATGTCTATGGAACAGCACTCTTATAGAATATTTGCAGATTTCTTCCTGCTATTATGCTTTTTGGGGGACACATATAGGGTGTTTTTCAGGGAAGACAGTAAAATATAAAGTCAGACGGTATGGTCCACGGTGGTTAGATAATACTTATAGGTCTGTATGTGTTTGCTCAGTTGCTCAGTCGTGCTGACTCTTCGAGACCCCATTGACTGTAGCCCAACAGACTCCTCTGTCTATGTAATTTTCCAGGCAAGAATCCTAGAGTGGCTTGCCATTTCCTACCTCAGAGGATCTTCCCAACCCAGGGATCAAACCTGCGTCTATTGTGTCTCTTTCATTGGCAGGTGAAATCTTTACCACTGTGCAACTTGAGAAGCCCCATTTCTAGCCTTGGTGAGGGGAGTCATTAAATTTTTGTTCTGAAAACTTTCCTTTAGATGCTAAAAATCCAGATCCAATGTTCTGGAACTGAAAAAGTACAGAAAATTTGGGATGCTGAAATGTTTGCCACTCTGGTATTTCCTGTGCTGTCATTGGAAGGATGTCCTAGTTTCCTGAATATCAATAGATTCCTGCTGGCACATGGGGACAGTAAAAAAAGATGGTATTGAAAGAAGCAAATTCTTATGGAATAGGTTGTTTGACATGATGATGTTATGGGAATTAAGCAATGCTAACTTTGATCTTGTCCCCCTTTTTTGAAATAAGACATCTGGGTTGTTTTATGTCTGTGTTGACCTACTAGCAGGAAAATAAATAAATAATTTGAACTGTAATTAGGTTGGGAATAACATCTAATGACTTAGGGAGTTTGTAAGATTAACTAGTTTTGGCAAAAAATTCTAAATAAATAAAAGTTAGAGGGCTCAATTCCAAGCATTTTTTTTAAAATAAAAGTTTAATTAAAATGTAATTTAATTTAAAACATCATAATATTCCCAGATCAATGAATTTAGTGGCTTTTCTTCTTTCAAAAAGCTATGTAAACTAAAATGGGTCCCTTCTTTTTTCTATTATTCACAAGTGGTGCATGGTTTATAAGTTCCTTTCATGACCATAACCATGCCCAGTCCCCTCATCCCTAGAGCAGTGAGAAGAGTATGGATGAGTAGCCTGGCCCTCGGGAAGGACTGAAAACCACACCAAAAACCTTCTCATGCAGGTCCTCAGGCACACAAGTGCTCTGTGTCTATCCATGTCCAACATGATTCATGATGGAATTAACTTTCTCTTGCCTAATGAGCTTAAGAGAAGATTGTGAAGTATACTTGGGGGATTTATGGGAGTGAGAGACTTAAAAATATGAGTATCATGACACTCAAGGACCTGTCAGTGACTACGGGGAAGAACACAGCAGCATAAAAAAGAAAAAAATGGGACATGGGGGTGATTTTTTTCTGGTATTGGAAAACATGATGCCATCAACACCAGATATTATAAGAGACAGATGGCATGGCAGATGCTCTGAAAAAGAAAAAAAGACTTACTACTAGGTGAACCAGAAAAAAATAAACAAGAAGGACAGAGGGAAAAGTACACAAGTTCCCCTCTGTTGTCAAAAACATCTTCCCGTAGCTGTAAAATGTCTAATTGCATTCCACAGGATTGCACATTACAAAGGCAGTCTCACCCCCTTTCTCCACTGATTGCACTTCTGGAGTTTATGGCCATTCTTTTGAGAAGACTCATTTTTGTCTACTGGATTTCTAAGGAAGGAAGGAAGGCAAAATCTAATTTGATCCATGATGCTAAAATATTATGAGAATGCTACTGCTAATTTTTCTCTGGCTCAGTTGCTTCCATCTGATATTGAGAACCTAGATGAAACTCACTAAGTTTATTCTAGAAATGTTCCCACTTAATATCCTTTCTAGTTGCAAACCAGGTGAATGGGGTTGGCATGTTAATAAATTTAAATCAAAGTTGTTTAAAATAAGTCTTAGAAAGCTGGTCTGTGTTCTCTTGTTGGTTCCCCAGAATTTAATATAGGTTCCTTGGCAAAATTATAAGTTAGGGTGTGTTATGGGTCTATGGACTTGACAAGGAATGGTTAAAACCAATAAAGATTATCTATAAATGCTAAGGGTTTACTGTGAAGCACACATATAGAGAATAGTGCCAACATATATAGATTTAATATACAAAAATTCAGCAATATGCACTTGGAAACCACTGTTCCATCACTTATATTAGACAGAAATGGATGCAACTGAGCCTAAAATTGCCAATGTGAGTTGCTAAAATAAGAAAAGTATGTGAATAATATTAAAGCCATTGCCAAAAGGAAAAAAAAAAAGAAACATGTCTGGGAAAGTATCTAGTGATGATTTTGTCACTGTATTTGGAGATGAAATTGAATAACTAAAGGCTATCGAGTAACACTGACTAACAAATAACTACTATAGCTACTATAGGGTTTTCAAGGGTAATTTTGATTATATGTAAATTTACTTTTCTGTATTGTTTTCAAAAACCCTAATAGGCTTCCTAAGGTAGACCCAATTGTACACATACAATTTTCACTAATACACATATACATATGATTTACAAAATCATTGCAAAAATGAAACTTAATAACAACATGGGGTTCAGACATAGCTTAGACATCTTTTTTTTTTTCCATTTTAGAGGAGAAAATGCACCCAAGATCACCTGGCAATCCTTGTCTATTCTATTCCTTATTTTCTTCTTTTTATTCAGTTTCTTCTCTCAGTTGCCCAGATCAGTCCTTTCCTTTGTTACAGTTAAGTAGGAAAGGCTAAATGTGGAGAATGAGTTTCTAGAGGCTAATATCAAACTAGCCCTTCCATCTGGCTCATCTTGGAACAAATAAGTATACTGTTTAAGGATACACACTTTCTACAAAGCTAGGGAGACATCACAGGGAAGCTATTTCAATCTGGAACGAGTCCCACATGGAGACTTGCCTACAGTGTGTCTCTGCTAAGTCCTCCCAGAGGAATAAGCCCTGGGTCTGATGCACCAGCCAGGAGTGGATCTCCCTTTGGTAGGGGTGGGGAGAGCAGGCTATATTCCAGCATAAAGTGGCTGGTTGCCACAGAGCTATGAAATGCCATGTTCCTTGACCCTATCAACAAGTGCAAATCTCTATTGGACACCCTTTGTTAGACTTCCAAACTTGGACAATAACTCATGATAAAACAGCTTCCTATTATGCTTGGTGGAATTTTCTGTAAGAAACTCAGAGAAAATATAAATATTTCCTGATTCCAGCAGAGGCTGGATAATGCTGCAGTTATACATTCTATCAGGCTGCAATCTGGTTTTTTTTTTTTTTTTAATGTTTTGAAGCTCCCTTCTAATAATGTCAACACATAATCTGTGTTTATACAAGAGACACCATTATCTTATTAGTATCACATAGTTTGTCTCCTAATTGAGAATATCCTCCTTCTGTAGGTATATAATGCAGATTATAATGTTTTCTGTTTCAGAGACTTGTACTTTATATCCCTCAGATTAAAGATAATGGTAGAATGGGCAGAATGAGCCACCCCCCCCACCCAAATGCAAAAAAATCCCAGATGTTCCTCTATCCTGTACATAGCATAATTGCAAAGGACATTTTTCCTAAGAAAATAGTTCACTAGGCACTTAAAATGGGAAGTAATTTCAGTCTTTAAGAGCTGCCACTAAATGGCATCTCACTTGACAATTGTGCTCGCACGACAGTGTCAGTGCTGTTTTAACGTGGCATTAGGAATACTGTGACATCATACTATCCTTGCAATATATACTTCTTACATAAATAAAATATTTATGATTCACTTTATCAAACACCTATTCTTTGCTTTGACAAAAATATGCATTTTATGTCATTTCCATGATAATTTCTTGAATTTCCAACAGTGATCTTGCTTTATAATAAACTTCTAATTTACTCAAATCAAAAAAGCAGACAACTCTAGCAAAAAATAAGATAAAGAAATATATATTTTAACCATTTAACTGTGGTTGAGAAAGAGATAAATGATAAGGAAAAAAAGTTTCCATAACTTTTTTTTTTCAGAAATTCAACCTACAGAAACATATATACTTCAATCATTTACAGCTTCCATAACTTCTATAACCCTCTAGCAAGAACAAACCTTTACAGAACCTGACTTATTACAAGACCCAGAACTACTTTTTGAATCATCAAAACTAAACTTACCTTTAGTGTAATTTTATGTTATGTTCTAATTCATTAAATATGTATAAATCCATGTCATACAGTAAGCCTCGAATAATCAAAGTATTACTTTTTCCTTTCTTTTTCCCAAATATCTTCATTCTCATTTACCTTAGGTATGTGAAAATTCATGTGAGCATAAATCTCAATTAACTAGAACCTTCCAAACTATATTCTTTCTCAATTGGTTCCATAAATAAACACAAATTGAAGAAAACCTGGTTTTAGGAACATTCTGAAAGCTTTCATGGGGAGATGCTTAAATTGTCTTCAAACAGTTGTAACAGAAAGGGGATAAAATACTGCAGCTCCTTGAGACTCAAAAACCAGACTGCAACGAAGAGTTTCATTTTGAAATAGTCACTCCTGTAAAGACTCTGCTCACAGTAGCACTTAGCACTTATCATTACAGATTGGAAACTAATCAGACCTAGAGTCATTACAAAATAAGAAGACCCTCAGAGAACTCCAAAATAATGATGGCTGGGTTATAAACTCCCCTTCCAATTATGTTTATTGTTTTAGTTGATGGAATCACAGAAGTGAAGCAAACCTGGAGAAAATGAGCACCATAATGGCAGGAGCCACACTCCCAGGGAGGGCTTTCCTGGTGGCTCAGATGGTAGAGTCTGCCTGCAAGGCAGGAGACCTGGGTTCTATCCCTGGGTTGGAAAGATCCCCTGGATAAGGGAATGGCAACCCACTCCAGTATTCTTGCCTAGAGAATTTCATGGAGAGAAGAGCCTGGTGAGCTACAGTCCGTGGGGTCACAAACAGTCAGACATAACTCAGCTACTAACACACACACACACTCCCAGTGCCTGCAGATGCTTAAAAATTAATTAAGATGCAGCATGCAGAGCACTAACTTTGCGGGTAAATATGAAACTGAAAGATCGACTGGAAAGGTTTTTATTTTTCACATTCAATCAAATAAGTTTGAATATATTTCATTTCCTACTGTGAGTGGAATAAGTCATCAAGCTAGAATCGATAACTCTGTTGCTGCTGCTAGGGTCTTTTATTAAATTTCTTCACTCACCTTCCATGGGGGTGTTACTGTCCGGTCGATTTGCAAAAACTACATCCACATACTCGAGCTGCAGCCTCTGGAGAGAGCCCTTCAGTCCTGGGAACAGAAGCAGGAAAAATCTCAGGAAGTCTAAACATGAGCACTATTAGAAATTGCTGAAGTTTGCTTTCCTTCAAGAATTTACTTTAAAAAAAGCGTTGGATTAGTTTCAAACAGACATTGAATACAGTGATGTGTTCATTGGCCCCTAGAACTCTTTAAAAATATATCAAGGATTGACATTGTCCCCAGCAAAGAAAAGCCTTAGAACTTTCTCAGCAGTACTGGTGCTTACTGGAAACCCACACTTGGTAATGACCTTTCACAGTGGCTCCTGTGTGGCTGAACCTAGAAGCAAAGTTTAGAACAAAGAGCAGCCTAGAAGTTTAACTTCTTTCTTTTTGAAAAATACAAGTTAATGTCACATTTTGAATTGCTTAATAGGCTTATAGTGTGATGGAGATATATTTATTGCACATCCAAAACATAAAAATTATCTAAATCACAAATAAATGATTGACAATCTCACCTTAATGTACACATGGGTTTTAACAGGAATAAAAGGGTTGGCAAATGAAGGTTTCACTCAACATTTTACTAACTGAAACAAAGTTTGGAGAACCTTAAATATAGCTGAGTCCTACCATTTCTATTATTCCCCCTTATTTTGAGAAGAAACAAAACCACTAGAAGCTGTAAAGATTTAAGGGGTAATATAAAGGAGAGAGTTAGAGTTTTAAAACAAGTCAAACCAATAATTTACGTCTCAACTCTAACCACTGAGTCACATTACTATGATTACTCAGAAAAAAAATTAATTTCAGTAAAATTAATACTTCCCTGAAATAGGATGTATTGTATACAATATTATGCAACCAAAAGGATGACAGTGTTCAAGAATTACTTTATCTCATTTCTAAGAGGCACAGCACTTCCTTATCGGCCTATTTAATTCCACAGGAAGACTGGAGGTTTTTCTTTTTATTATAGGCATAAAATTAATTGCATGTTAAATGAGGCTCTTATAAATTTAAATCTGGCTCATTTAAATTTGATTTTTCAAACTGGTTTATTGGCCAGCCACAATTACTTTTCTGACAGGAAAATGGAGTGCTTGAATCCAGTTCCGGAAATATTTTTTCATTCATTGAGAAAGGATTGATTGTCTGTGATGGTAGCTTGTTAAGAGAAGCTCTGGTGAAGAGATTAGGACAGACAGGTATTGTAAGGTAAGGTCTAATGCCTATCCTTAAAAACTGTGGTGACCTTCATGCTTGGGATATTACCAGCTATCTCAATAGGCATCTTGAAATTAAATTTACTTTAAAAAGCATTATGATATGAACCCCCTCTGGAAGCAGTTGAATGTGTGGAGGAAGTAAGGAGAGGAAAAGATAACCAAGCAAACAACCCACCATGCTTCTCTGTCCATGAGATTCTCCAGGCAAAAATACTGGAATGGGTTGCCATGCCCTCCTCCAGGGGATCTTCCAACCCAGGGATCGAACCCAGGTCTCTTATGTTTCCTGCATTGGCAGGCAGGTTCTTTACCACTAGTGCCACCTGGGAAGCCCAAATAACAGGGTATCCCAAGGTCTGAAAGGTTGGAAATCTGTACTCTAGCGCATGATCCTACTTGCTATCCCACAAAGTTATTTGACTTGTTTTGTGTGACTTGGTTCTCTAATCTGTAGTGAAGATAACAATACTTATAACTTTCAGAATCACCGCTCCAGAGAGCAAATAAAATCAGTTGGCAAGCACTTGGTAGGTGTAACAGTCTGTAGAAGCGAGGTAATCATAACAGTGGTGCTCACATCTGGAAAGGTTCAGGATAAGCGGTGCCAAAGACTAAATGCCAATTTTCACTGGACCTCCTTGTTTGAAAAGGAAGTCATTCGTGACAGTTCTGGCCCATGCCTGGCACTGGAAACAAAGTTCTCCTTTCTGATGATGGTCTTCTACATCTGTGTCTCTTCTTAACAGCTTGGCCAGGGCTAAGAGTAACTAGGAGAAAAAGCTATGACTGACTTGACCCTGTTGAAATGAGGTGTAATCAGTGATGATGTAAGTTTTTTTCTTCAGTGTCCTAATCATGTACTGAGTCTCAAATTGACTCTGAAACTGTGGCAGGCTTTGGGTGTTTAAAGATGCCTGGATGTAGTATTTATACTTACGGAGCAAACAGTACATATTGAGAGCATTTGTTGGTATAGGTCCATTGTTCAAGGTAATAGTGTATATCCATAAATAATGACATGGAACTTGATATAATGACAATATTCTCTGTATTCAGTCATTCCTCATTTCTCAGTTCTTTCTCTGGAAAGCCTTTTTTTTTTCTTATTTTTTAATATTTAGGCCAAGAGTCAAGAGTATTCATATAAGAATATAAGAAATGATGGGTTGCATCCTGTCAGTGATCCACTGAGTCCCTACTCTGACCTTGAACTGAAATAAAAAGAGGTTGTGTTCCCAAGAGGCACCATCCCCTCACTTTGGAAATCTTTGGATTTTACTCCACATGAGAAAGCAGAATGTTGGTGAGGGGGTAAGGAAATGAGAGTTAAGCCAGGAAAATGATGTTATCAGATTTGTGTTCTGAACTGACACCTGGCTGCTGAGAGTGACCTGTGAGGGGCCAGAGAGAAAGCAGGGAAGGAGACCAGGAGGTCACTGCAGCAGACCACGCGTGGACCAAGTTGGTGAGAAGTGTTCATGTTCAGGAAAGTTGTATAGGTAGTAATAAGAGGACTTTAGGTGTGCTGAAGACGGAGTGTGGAGCTGGAGGTATCAAGGAGGACTCTTAGATTTTTGGCCCGAGTATGATGTGACTGTTAGTAAATGAAGTCACAGGAGAAACATCAGTGGTGGGAGCCACGTTGTGTCTGAGCAGCACATCAGTCAACCCCACGGTGCTCTTGGCAGGTGGAGGGGCCAGTCTGGCGTTCAGAGGAGAGGTGCACGTGCAGGTGAGACACAGAGCTTGGGACTGGCTGCGTCTGAATGACCCTGCCAAAGTCTTTTAGCCCCTTTGGGCTTTAGTATTCTCATCTTTCCAAACACAAAATGGAGCTAGACGATCTTTCTATTTCTATCCTTCATGTGACTGCAAAACAAATCAGGTAGTCCTGCCTTTTTCTATTTGGATGCTTTAATCTTGTAGCTAAATTGTAGCAACATAAAGGCTTGCTAACAAGGGTCTTCTTGAGAGCCATTTAGAGTTTATCTCCAATAAACAAATAGTCATGTTCTATTTCCACTGAGCAAAAATTTGTTGAGCTTTGACTTGGGGCCAAGTATTGTTTTAAGTAGGTGTGTGAAAATGCATTAACCTTGGCTCCAGAGGGGCATCTAAACGGCTAATCATAACCTAAGTACATAAGTGTGCTCATGCACTGAATGTACTTGCTTGTTTATTTATTTTTGGCCATTCTGGGTCTTCATTGCTTCAGCCTTTCCCTGGTTGTGGCAAGCAGGTGCTATTGTCTAGTTGCAGTGTACAGGCTTCTCTTTGCAGCGGTTTCGCTTGTTGCCGAGTACGGGCTTCAGCGCATGGGCTGAGTAGTTGTGGTGCATGGGCTTAGTTGCCCCATGGCATGTGGAATCTTCCCAGACCAGGGATCAAACCCATGTTCCCCAAATTGGCAGGTGGATCCTTAGCCACTAGACGAGCAGGGAAGTCCAAGAAGGCACTTTTGACATTAGCCTGTCCCTTGGCAATAACACAGTATCTGTGGGAGTGAAAACAGGAGCAGGAAAAACGTTTCCTGCTCTCGGGGAAATGTTTAGAAGTTAACTGGAAATTCCTCAAAAGTCCACAGGAGGATAAATTATGTTATGTAAAGAAAATAGCTTTCAAGTGATTATAGTAAAAAGAAATCGAAGTTAATCTCCCCTTTAGGTTCTGAAGTTTAACAGGAACTGCATTGTTCATAAGGTGAAACAATTCAATTAAACCTATTTCACAGGCGTCTATAGAAATATGCTCATTTCAGACATTAAGCAGGTTGGCAGGGTTAGCAGTGGGTCATGTGTTTACTGTGGCAAGTTTAACTCTGCAGAAATAAGGCCGTGAGTAGTTTGGAAATTCTGCAAGGCTTCTATTCAAATATGCTGTGTCATCATCTTCTACGCCTATGGTGTTTTTGTTTTCCTGTCAGGCTTGGAAAAAGATGTTGCCTTAAATAATGTACACTGCTTCTCCATTTAATTTTCCTGCTTCTCATCAGACCTTCAGTCTTGATTTGACATATGCTTCTTAAAGAAGACTGTCCTGTGCTAGAATAAGTGGCTACACTTCCCATTATGACACATGCTTATTTGGGGTGGATGATTTGAATTTACCATGAACATGGTACATCAGAAAGGAAACCTGCAGTGAATCCATTTGTTAAGAAGTTTATTCTTTAATTGAAAATTATCAATTATCTCTTTTTTAAAAAGTTCAGATTGTAGGGCTTGACATTTGCCCTTCATTAAAAAGTCTTAAGTGGAGCTTTTTAATATATTTTTCCCCTCTTACTCCTAAAACAGTGACAATGGGTTTGTGTTTTGAATCACATAACAAAACTGTTGCTTACCTGAAAGGCAAATACAGACAGACACAGCTTTTGCTTGTAAAAGCAAATAAACACTTTACTTATGATTACAGTTTGACTTACCAAACTATTTCCATTCTTTCATGTTAGATACTAGAGCTTTGATCTGCTAAATTTTAACACTGGCACAAATTTGAGTTTAATGAATGTTTGTGGAATGAGTAAATTAATAAATAGACTTTCAGATCCTGAGTGGATCTGATCTTGTGATTCCAAATCAATATACTATAGAATATTCCAAATGAATGTAGAAGTATAGAATATATTCATCCCTTCCTTGTGAATCTAAGGAGAATGTTGTTTCTAACTGGATCTAAATCAAGGACTTAGGGCTGGTTGAAAAGATCTTTCGTAGATTTTTTTCAAACCTGCATTATACCCAAATTAAGCTAATTTTATACTCTAAAAAATAACTTAGGTAGCCAAGGTCATCCAGCACACAGGTGGCCTGAGCTCTACAAGAACTGGACTTCTGTCTCATTCTTCAAAAGTACTTCTCAAATTTAATGTGCATATGAAACTCCAATCTTGAATAAGGTCACCTTCATCGCAGGACAAGTCCCAGTGAACCCCAAGGATAACGATTTGTAAACCTCTTCAAAATTTATTTTGGGTCTAGAAATCTCACGTCCCTTCTGTTTTTTTCCTGTAAAATTCACTCAATTCCCTAATTTCAGTCTGCCTAGAAATATCCTTTGAGCTGACTCTCCTGCACTCGAGAGTATTTTCGTCTTTGGCTGACACTGTAAACTGCAAAATAAAACCAACAGTAAGAACATTATAATAATTAATCCCAATTCTTCTTCAATCTGAAAATTTGAAATTTTTTATTATTTTGAATCTGGGTCAGCTTGAATTTCAGTTGAACTGGTTTATCCATCCTGAGAGATTAGTTCCTTAAGAGAATTCCCAATTTATTTAAAGGGGGAGAAATTTTAAGGTATTTCTATTAAATTGTATGAGGCTTGAAGAAACATGACTTAAAAAGGAGAGAAAAAGAGTTCTGAAATTATTCATACACACTGGTACATATTAAAGCAATGGAGATTGAGTGAAAAGACAGAAGCACAACTTCTCTATTCTTTGTCTCATTGATTTTCCATTTCTTTGTTGATTGCTATTGTAAACCACTTTCTGAATCTCTTTTGGAATCAATTAGATCAGAAAAAAAAGAAAAACAAGAACTTTCTAGGCAGCACACTGCCACCGTATCTGTTCAGCTTGGTACACAAGCTGAAGACTTGGATTTTTCTTATTGACAATCTTTGTGGTATATGACATACATCATTGGGGCAAATACTAGAGCAGGAATGGTAACAGGTTGGGGAGGAAGGCTGGGTTTGACTGTACAATGTCAAACTGGACATGTGACCTGAGAAGGGATTTTGTTTGGGGGAGGAATTTGGAAGCTTTCTCAAGAGCTAGAAAGTGGTCATTCATCGTGGCAGTTTCAGAATGTTACTTACTTAGTGTCCTTATCCATAGAAGGAACACTAGTAGGTGCTTTATTAAGAATGATGATGGTGATGATGATGACAAAAATTACATTTACTAAGTGCTTATTATATGACTGACACTGTGCTCTATGTGAATAATCTAAGTTCAATCCCTAAATAGTAACCTTGTGAAGCAGGATATTTATAGACCATCTTATAGTCCAGGAGATGAGCCTAAGTGAGATTAAGTAACTTGTACAAAGTACCCCAGCTCATTAATGACAGAGTTGGAACTTGAACGAATGTTGATCTGATTTCAAAACCCAGATGCCTACAAATATACTAAAACCAGTTAGTGATCAATACATATATTTTTGTGCTTATAAGTAAATGTTTACAGGTAGATAGAGAAGTCGGAATAACTACAGGGAAAAGGAAGGAAGGATTGTGGAACTATGGAATGGGATGAGGTGAGCAAAGGGAGGAATTTATTTTTTTATTTTTAAAGTAGTGGGATTAGAGTACATCTCATCTTTTTAGGGTGATTTTAGTATTTCATAAGTGAGATTAGTTTTAAAAAAGGAGAAAAATCATTTGTCTCAATGATTAATTATGCATATAAGGGTATAAAAATCTTGAATTTTTATGAAATAGTTCATGAACTAGTGTAAAGATATTAGAAACATATGGCAGCCCCTTTAAACATATTTTTCATTGATATTGATACATACCACAACTTGATGAACTTTATGCTAAGTGAAAGAGGCCAGTCACAAAATATCACATATTATATAACCTCATTTATATGAAATGTCCAGAATTGGTAAATCCATGGAGACAAGAGTAGTTTGGTGGCTGCCTGGCCTGTGGGAGAGCGCAAGGAGGGGATAAGAAGTGACTGTAAGTAGGTATCAGGTTTCTTTGGGGGGATATGAAGGTGTTTTAAAATGAAAGTGTCAGGGGAGTATAATGTCCTCGGTTCTGTCTCCTCTCAACAAAAATTTGAGGCAACGGACATTAAAGCCCTTGGCGCATCACAGTTCTCGGATAGTGTTATAGCTCCCTCAGTTTTATTTAGAAACTAAAGGAAAATATGTCCTCGAGGTGTGGGGGCATGCCAACCCAAAAGATGCGAAGAGAGAGAAAGAGAGAGAACGTGCATGAGCGTGGGGGAGAGAGAGACCCCCGGCCCTCTCTCTCCTCTTCTTGTATGTTTCTCCTCCCCCGGGGCCTGCCCTATGTAAACTGGGCTCGCCAGGAGTGCGGTTTGTCCCACCTGAGGTCCTCACTCTGGCCCTCGACCTTCCTTTCTTCTATTTTCACGGGCTTTTCCCTTCCTTGTCTTGTAGCCACCACCATTCTGGACTCCTGTTTCCTATTCTAACTACCTAACAGCAGCATGTGATGACTGATGGGTAAACTTTTAAGGTACATAAATTATAGCTCAATAAAGCACTGTAAGAAACCTCATGGAAGTGCTTTATTAATAGCATAGTTGTAAAGAAGAATGCTAGAACATCCAGTCATTTTCTTTTGAGTTCTCATTCTCCCCTGTAATATTATTACTTCACCTCTCAGGAAGAAACATATGGTTGATTGTTGGTCTTCTCATAGAGACACTTTTTCCCCTTCCAGTGT
The DNA here is from genome assembly GCF_032405125.1 of Capricornis sumatraensis. Classification (NCBI taxonomy): domain Eukaryota; kingdom Metazoa; phylum Chordata; class Mammalia; order Artiodactyla; family Bovidae; genus Capricornis; species Capricornis sumatraensis. The sequence continues at coordinate 217,272,878 of NC_091069.1, forward strand.
GTTTTGAACTTATTTGGTAGATACTTTTCTTGAGCTGGCAACCCATAAATGAAAATAAAATGGAAGCAGCAGTGCTCACCTTCAATAATATGTTTTCTTGACAACCCTCTTTCTGTTTCAGCTCTGAGAAGAAAAAGAAGCAAATGACTTTGAGTGGGGTGTGCTTTTTTAAAAATTGCTGTTTCAAAAGTACAAAAGAATAATTATTCTTGACTGAATTGTTAATGCTATTCCTTTTTCTTGGCAAGTCTGTACCATGGCAGGTTGGGGAGAGAAGACTGGTAGGCAGTACATCAAGAGGCTTTGGAGACCTCCAGAGACGAATTAGCCATCACTGTCGTCATACCATGTAAATAACAAGTCAGCCATGTATGCCTGTCCATATATAATTTGACACTGGACAAACGGCTCAACCTTCCCACTGTGTTCTTAACCAATCCTAAACCAAACAAAAACAAAAAATATGACATCAGTTTGTGAGCTTACTATAAGATTGTTAGGCTACTAATAGCACTGACTTTTCTGAAAAAGGAAGTAACTTCGAAAGTGCCTTTTGCCTTTCAAAAGAAAATGAACAGCTATTTTCTTTTAAAATGTGATATACTGAGTCTTCTTTAAATTAGTTTTTCTTGCCTGGAGAATCCCAGGGACGGGGGAGCCTGGTGGGCTGCCGTCTATGGGGTTGCACAGAGTTGGACACGACTGAAATGACTTAGCAGCAGCAACAGGAAAAAAAACTAACTAGGACTTTTGCCTGCCAAGACCATTTTCAAACTCTAGACAGAAAGAAATGTGATCCTTGAGTTTTAAAGTACTGAAGAATTATTTCTTTAACATCAATACCTTTGGCAATCGCTTTTTACAACACAGTAGTCTATCATTCACTTTTGGTGATTTATATTAGATAATATTGCATGTAGTACTCCACTACATACTGGTTCTTGCAGATTATCATATTTCCTGTTTATTTCTAAATTATAGGCAAGGTTTTCAGTTCCACTGCAAAAGCACCAAGCAATGGCACCATGAATCAGAGTACACAAAATATAAACCTACATTTCTTATAGGTACCATTGGTTTTCTTTTTTAATAGACTATAATAGGAATAAAAATCCAAAATCCATGTTTCTATCTTCATATTCATCATAAACAAACTCAAAAACAACAATAAAATATGTGTGTGTTTTCATTAGAAGATTCCCCTTCAATTTTATCTTTAACCCTTATGAATTATAGGGAAGTAAATAAGGTTTTGTTTGTTTGTACTTGTCTTCTTTTTTTGTTGAGACTCCATGAAAATCTCTGAGATTTCCATGAAAAGTATATGAAATAGCCTGCTATTTTCTCACATGTTTGTCCAAGAGGCCAGTCTTCGAAGACCTGCTGAATAATGTAATCACCAGTTCAAACACCAGTAGGCCCATCAGAAGCCAATTCAACTTGTGAAATTTGTTCTGTATCCCACAACAGGGAGAGGACCACTCTTTCACTTAACCTGACAGAAAGTGATACAGTCAGCTTCCTGTTATTCTTCGATGAGATAGTCCTTTTGATCAGCATTTTCAGAGCCCTCTGCAGAAATGATCAGAGACTTACACGTGGGGCCAGGAAAGATATTTTTATCACTGCTTTCTGTAGAAGTCTGAGTTTTGGCAGATTTAAGTAGCTTTTCTTCTGTGATGCTATGTGCTTATTTTCTTTGCCTGAAATTTGAACTCTATTTTGGAAATGGTTCTAAGTATGAGGTTGATATTTGAAAATCTCCATGAATCACTTAGTAACAAGTGACCACATGCTTTGCACTAAACTACTTTGAGGGTAATTTGCTAAAAATTGAATCCTAGGCTAATTGTAATTTCCTTCAAGAGGGAAAAAAAAATCTTTCTTTCCAAACCAATTAACTTTAGTGTGTTAGATGTAAAATGGTTGCCTAAAATAATCAAAGCATGAACCACTAGTTGTTTCCTGTCAAGTAGAGAAAGAAAGACATTTGACTTACTTTCCACCCCAGTAGAGTTTGGTTGTTATGACCAGGCTGGACCTCCTATATGTTGAACAAACACAGAGAGAAATATTTAAAAAATTGATGGTTATACTATTAAGTCATATTATTATTATAGCACTAGAAGTAATTTACTGTACCTCACATTTTGAAACTGGTGAAAGGATAAATTTGTTCATTCATGTCATTGAAATGTAAGGGCAAAGGGAAGCTGATGACTGAGGACTTGAAGTCAGATCCTAGAGAAAGAGGTCTGAAGGGAAGGAAGCTTTACCTGGAAGACCCGGGAGAGGAAGGACTATGACAACACATAGGTGACTGGGTGGTAGCAAAGCCAAGGTGAGTGGTAGGCATGGAGAGTCAGGATGGAAAGTGAGAAGAGTAAGCAAAAAAAACTTAAAGGATGGACGGCTTTAGGAACTCAAATAGACAGCCACTAAATACTCACCAAGCACCTGACATAGTGTTGATTGATCATGAACTTTCCATACACCCCCTGCCAAAGACCATGGACCCTAGTGTCTCTGAATTATGACTCTTTCCAACACATTGGAAAGAGTCATACAACCAATTGCCTTCACAGGAAAGTACCAACTACACGGAAATAGAATAAATTTAATCAATAAATATGAATACAATTTCTTCCCATTCAACTTCTTATTAATTGAAAATGTTATTTTAGGAAAACAACCCTAAAACCCTTAACTCAAACTTCCACCACTTATTCCTAAGGGAATGAAAGGTGGAAATCTTGTCAGCAAATTCATTACCTCTTCAAAACCACACCCAAGGGCAGGAAATGAAATTGCACTATTGTGACTGGGGAATATGAAATATGTCTTGAGAACTATAGTCATATAATTTAAAATTGGGAGGTAGAGCTCAATACAATTTAATTTCTCCAGGTGTATAATTTAATTGAACTGGCTGAGGGAAAAAAAGGCATTTGAGATTCAAAGGTTAAGACCAAACTTTGAGAGTATTTGAAATAAGGTGTTTATTAATTCCGTCAGCTGTAGAGTCAATGCCTGAAGCCCTTACACATAAAAGACTAGTATGATTAATGATAACCAATGGGGAATGATGGTGACAACTCTGATAACTTGGCTGCAACAAGAAAAATTTGTAGAAAATGTCAGTAACCCCATCCCACTGAAGTCAATTCCCTGAAAAGTAATTCAAACCACTAACAGAAGGTCTACAGAGATATACATCTGGAAATTACATACCCCAAAAGGGCGATTGCACTTTCAAGTTAATCCATCAACCTTGTGATACCTAGTATAATAGCAATCTGCCACAGGGAAGTTGGGTCTCCTTCAGCAAGTGTTCTCAGAACTTCAACAAAAAGCTCTGGATGGAATCTTATTAAAAAATGAGTGCAGCCTTCTGGATTATTCAGAGCAGTTGGTGCTGCAAAAGCCATGCATTCTACCCTTAGACCACCACAGACTCATTTTTCCCAAAGTAGGCTTTCTGTAAAATGTTTGGCCTCCATGGGTGTGCATAGCAATATTTATGTTCAAATACAAGAGTAGACAACAACCCGATGAATTATCATGGACTTCAGGGGGGCCTCTAGAGCAGCTGTTCTGAGTGGATGAAGAATGATATTATGAGGATTTCACACTGATAAAGCACAGCTTTCAAGATTCTTTTGTTCACCTTATCTCACTTTATCAGCACAATGCTCCATGAACAGTTATGCCATCCATTTTACAGGTGGGTAAATCGAGGCACAGCAAAGACAAGTAACTTGCCCTGGACAAAACAGCTAGCAAGTGGTGGTCTTGGGACAAAAAGCCAAGCAGTTGAAACCTATGATGTTATGGTCTATCTTTTCAACAGCCTCAGGTGGGTGGCTGTGAACTGTTATGACCTGATGTCAATATCTGTATCTTGGGGATAGCCTGAGTGTTTATTTGCAAGATTGAAAAGCATTTTGGGAAAGATGCATGTTAATCTATTTTCTACAAAATGTATGTAAAAAGTTTTGCCAAGTATGATGAGTGATGACCAAGTGTTCTGTGGATGCAGAGGGGAGAGAGTTACTGCAGCGAAGCTTCCCCTGCATCCTCAGGTGTACTCTGGCAGCCTGCACCTTGCTGTGATTTCATTGGATATTACTGGACTCATCTCCAATAACAAGTGTCTGTTATAGGTTGAATTTTGTCCCCCACGAAAGATATGCTAAAGCCCTGTCCCCCAGTACCTCAGAATGTGAGCTTATTTGGAAACAGGGCCACTGCAAATGTAGTTAGTTAAATTAAGGTGAGGTCATGCTGGAGTAAAGTGGGCCCTTTATCCAATATGACTAATGTCTTTATAAGACACACAAACACAAAAAGGGAGAATATCATATAATGACAGAGGCAGCATTGAACAGTTGCAGCTATAGTTCACAAAATGCTAAAATGCAGCAACCACTAGAAGCTGGGAAGAGGTAAGGAAGGATTCAGAAGGAGAATGCTCCTACCCAACTATTAATTTTGTACTTTTGGATCCCAGAACAGAGGGAATACATTACTGTGGTTTTAAGCCACCCAGTTTGTGGCACATGGTTACAACAGTCCTATTTGAGCAGTGATGGATGGGTCGACATTCTGAGTGAAATGGTAACTCAGGCAAGGTGGAGGACTGGGTGGGGATGTGAATCTTTTTCCGTATTTAAGGTTGAATACAATTTTCTCTTCACACTCTTACAGTCCCTGGAGTGGGGAAAGAGAGGAAGGGAAAGGGAGAAAGTAGGTCACCAAAGTTCATTTGTTCATATTTCCAGGAACTTCCGAGTTTCCGTTTCCACTTATATTATAGAACTGTTATCTGTTATTTATTTGGCCATCAGCAGATCTTATACAAGAGCAGAAGTGAACTCCAACTCAACCAGTGGTCTTTGTTGGTCTTTGCCTGAGTCTGTACTCATGCTGGGAAAGAAGTGGCTACTGGGGCTGATTACTACTGGCTTTGCCACTACAAGGTGATAGGATGCCCTGTAACCCCTCAAGCACAGCAGATGAAGCACTTTCTTGAATGTCCGGATAATAGGGCTCCTGGCACACGGGAGAGATCCTGGCTAATTGTGCTCAGACAAGAAAGTTTTGGGATATTTATCCCAAGGGTTTCTTGGGTCATCATTTCTTTGCATCCAGAGTTGTTAATAAGATGAAGAATGCACATAAATACATGCATGGAGATAATTAGCATTCTGTGGCTGGCTTCCTTCACCAGATCAGCACACAGGGCAGTCAAAAACCACGAAATGCTACTTAATTTTATACACAATTATCTCATGAATATCCTCTGCTCAACCCATGGTAATTCATTGTGATCAACGACGAGTTAATTTTTGAAGCACAAGTAGTGAGCTCGCTAATATTTACTTTCAAAGCACTGTAAATTATTTCTTTACTAAGGACTGAATTTTCTGACAGTCTTTTTGGTCGCTTGTCATGCAACTTTATTTTCCCTTCTCTGGTACAAAATAGTAACAGTCTTTTTAAAAGGCTATTAAATGAGTATGGTGAACACATTACCTCCAGCCTTTCTTCTTGATGATGCTCCCCAGAATCACTTCAGCCCTGGAAGGGAAACAGATAATGTCTCAGGATATAGTATCCTGGAAACGCAAGAGTCAATCCAAACCACCAGATCCCTTCCTTGTTTGAACTGTCAGTGCCTACATGTCCCCAAAATAGAAGCCACTCTCGGTTGGTAGCACAGTTTCTGCTGTTTCTGCTTATGCCTGCAGAATCCTGCTCCCGGAGCATTCCAGAAGCACCTGCCAAATCCTGACACTCTGGCAGAGGAGAACGCCTGTGGTCCTGATACTAGGAAGCAGTGGAGTCATTTGGCAGTTTGGCGTTTTTGAACCACTGATACTATATGTAACTGTCTAGCTTGGTGGTATTCAAAGGGAGTTGAGGGTTTCTTTCTGATGGCCATGGTCTCTGATTGTGACCAGAGAGGATAGTGAGACCTCATGCTTTTCAGACAGAAAATACTGACTCCCAGGCGATCTTGCAGGGTTAAAGAACCCATGTGTGGCTTTAGATGTCCCAAAGCCATGGCTGCAGGTGCAGTGGCCTACAGAAAGAATATCCTGGGTTCAAGTGACAAGAGTTGTCAGAAGAGCAGGATATATGAAGTCATAGGGGACTGTCCTTCCTGCCAGTGACGCTGGTCGTGGAGAGTTAAGACCCTCTCTCCATCTTCTCCCCCTCTACCTACCCCAGCTGGGACCCAAGCTTCAGGATACTAAAACTTTCTTCTAGGTTCCTCCCAGTCAGACCAGCATTGTGAGAAGCAGGTGGGCTCTCAGAGGCTTCGTGAATGGAGACCTCAATGTAATCAGCACATTGTCCATTAGCATCCTATAGAGCAAGTCATCACTAATTGTGATTTGTCTTAGCTGAAAAGTCCTGTCTTTGTTGGAGTGTAGCTGCTAAGTCACTTCAGTCGTGTCCGACTCTGTGTGACTCCCATAGACGGCAGCCCACCAGGCTCCCCCATTCCTGGGATTCTCCGGGCAAGAGCAATGGAGTGGGTTGCCATTTCCTTCTCCAATGCATGAAAGTGAAAAGTGAAAGTGAAGTCGCTCAGTCGTGTCCGACTCTTAGCAACCCCATGGACTGCAGCCTTCCAGGCTCCTCTGTCCATGAGATTTTCCAGGCAAGAGTACTGGAGTGGGTTGCCATTGCCTGGCAATAAACCCTGAGATGGGGAGCACGAACCAAGGAGACACACACTGACATTACCTCAGGGTTCCTTCCCCCTGTCTCTCCTGCAACCTTGCACTTCACAGTGGGAACCTATCTCATTACACACTGACCAACAATCAATAATTAATCAGGACCGATTATCCTTCACAACAGGAATACAAACAGAACTCTAACAGACTTGTTAATCACTCCCTCTTTTTCAGCTTTAGCCCCATTTGGTAATAAGCAGGATTCAACAAAAGAAGAAAACGCTGAGATAAAGTAGGAAAACATCAAGGATGTGGGCTCTGAACCTGCCTGATAGTCCTTGAACACAGCCCTGCCCTTGAAAAGGAGGAAACCCAGGCTAGCAAAATGCACTTTTACCAGGCTAGCAAAATGCACTTTTACCAAGCAGTGATGAACTTGATTCAGCAGTTTGTTATTCTCATCCAGAAGGGGAGGAATTAAGCAGGTGATTATGCTCCTCAGTCCTGTTAGAGAATCGCAGAGCTGCTCCAGTAGCAGTTTAGATGTTTAGTTTCTTTTCTGCATCGGTGTTCATAGCAGGAGGCCAAGGCGGCCACTTCTGTTGAATGTGCTTATTGTGTGGGACCAGAGGGTGTGGACACTGAAGACACAGTACCGATGTGCTTTGACTTATCACTGAGCCCTGTCCTGGAGCTCTAAACCTGTTCTAGGGTCCAGAAGAAGGTTGTAGCCAGTTGTGACTTCTCCAGAAAAAGAAGTGAGGCCTCTTCGAAAGCCCTGTCTGTCCTCAGTGTAGAGCCTGAAATGCCCTCTTATAAAAGATATTTGGTTTCTTGGCATTTTTGGGAATCCCTCCTTTATTCTCTGCTTCCCTGCGGAGAGGATGTGCCTGTTCTCCTCAAGGTTGAGGAACTATGTGGGGTGGTTATAAAACGAAAGACTAGCTTTGGAAAAACCATGCTGGAATCTGCTCACTTATATTAATTACATTCAGCTAATATTTATGGGGCTCCACTGTGACCACTCTGGTCACAACCACTTCTGCCCCTCAAGAACTGACAGACTGCGGCAATCGCTTCCAGTCCTTTCTTCATACAGGGACCAGGGGTGGGAAGGTCTGGGTGGGCAGAGGGGTTCAGAGATGGTCAATAGCCCCAGTTCTGGTGGAGGTAGGTAAAGGAGGGAAGAAAAGCAATGGCATCAGCATGTGTGGGAAGGACAGACCCTTCTCACCAATGTGTCAGCAATGGTCTGGGGGGAGTCTCTTGGGCCCAGAACTGAGCCATGAGAGAGGCATCAGGCACTGACTTACTTTCCAGCGGCGTAGACCTCGGCTGTATCAAAGAGATTCACTCCGCTCTCATATGCGATTGTCATCAGCCGTTCAGCAACCTGCAAGAGGATGTGAAGGTCAGTCGGAAAAGCCAAATGCTTTACAAGCCTGGGAAGCAACTTGGACTCCTCTGGTGGTCTTTAAGAACATGGAAGTCTCACAGACCAGTTTTATTTTTCTCAGTTGTATTAAAGAAAGAAAGAAAAAAAGAAGATCCAACCCGCCTGAAGATGGTAAAATCACCCCTTCCCTCAGACCTATACTGGGCACTGAGGGATTTCCTTCAGTGCTGAGAATACCCAGCCACCAGGAGCACAGTGAGGCGGAGGGACTTGTGTTTCTCACTCTGCTTGGAACACCTGGTTTGACAACATTCTCTGTGGCACTGGAATCTCTCTGACCAAGACGGTCGTTTGTATCCCTGGTGACTTCATTTCTCGTCTTTCTCTTTTTCCCAAGCCAATAGGTTCTGGCAGTTGGGTAACTCTTGACCTGAAAGCTTGTGCCTTTTTTTTCCCCTGGAGGATTTACAGACTGTGCTGATGAACCAAAAGTTAGACAGAGCTGGGACTGCTGGAAAGCTCCTGTCAGCTCAGCACAGCCCCAGGCACGGTCACAGAGTGGCCACCAGCCACAGACACTACATGGAGAGGAAAGGCTGAGCGCTCCAGCTCCTCACAGGTCAGCTTGAGACTGCCAGGCTCCTCGCTCCTTCCTTCGTGCTGCTGAACACGAGTGGCAAGTGTGACAAAAGAGCATGGCGAGCAGCTATAAACTACACCTTGAGGGATGGTTCTAGAGGGACAGCAATAAACAATGCTGGAGAAAGGACATTTTTTCATTTTGTTAATAGACGTATTAGTCAACTGAAAAATTACACACCTCACAAATAATTGAAATTGATTTTTACATTATGTTTTTCATTGTGGGCTAAGGGTGCTTCATCAGTATTTCCAAGATAATCTCTTTTCCTATTTTTTCTTTTAAGTGACATACCAAGAAAACTGTCAGGCTAGCACAATGCAAATCCTTTAGAATAGCAGCGAAAATGTTATTGTGTGTGTACTTAGTCTTGTCCGAATCTTTGTGACGCCATGGACTGTAGCCCACCAGGCTCCTCTGTCCTTGGAATTTCCCAGGCAAGAATACTGGAGTGGGTTGCCATTGCTTCCTCCAGGGGATTTACCTGATCCAGAATTGAACCCATGTCTCCTGCATCTCCTGCACTGGCAGGCAGATTCTTTACCACTGAGCCACCTGGGAAGCCTATTATTACTGCTTCTAATTTGGCACCATTATGACGTTTTTCCTAAGTATAAATTAAAATTTAAGACAGTATAGCTTTTCATACCATAATTGCATACCATATATATACACACACAATATATGTAATATTGTATATATATACACACACACACATGTTGTTGTTTTTTTTTTTCAGCTGGGTAGTACAGGATGCGGGATCAAACCTGAGCCCCTGCAATTGAAGCATGGAGTCTTAACCACTAGGCTGCCAGGGAAGTCTCATGCCCTATACTGCAGAGATTATTGCCCTTGTATTGTATATCATCCCTGTGTTATGTCATATGTCATACTAATGGATTATTATTAGGAAATGTGTATAATAAATCTCATCTAGGGAGAAATTTTAAGATGTAGGATCCTGGATGGAGTGCTGAACTAAATGATAAGACATTTCCCAATCATGAGATCTGAAGATCTGAACATGGAATAAAGGAAATCATAGGACTAAGTCAGTTACTTTTCTAACTGAGATCTAGAATGCCTGCCACTATCTTACTACTTTGTATGGATGAAGTTGACATACAAAGGAACACAGGCTCAGGAGAAGCACTAGGAAATGCAACGGAGGCTCTGATTGAGTCAACCTGGAAGCTCGCTCCAACTCTGCATTTCTAATTTGAAAATAAAAATAGTTTTTTCCCTTATTTGTTTAGCCAGTTTGAATTGGATTTACTGTTACCTGCAATTGAAAGAAGCCTAACAGCATTCCTGCCAAGTGGCTATTCAATAAATGGCTGAACTCACACAGTAATGGGGACATCACCACCTCCCAAGGTGGCACTGATAATGATCTCACTCAGCATATTAAGGTTAGTACCGGCTTTGTGCCTCCACTGCCTCATGGAAATAGTTTAACTTGACCAGTTCAGCCGTGGGAGTGACTGTGGTCTGGCTGTGTTTCCTGTCTTCCTTGCTGGCAATGTCTCTGTTGGGCCCTGGGGAAGAGCCACAGCTGCTCTCCAGAAGGACAATAGCTATTTGTCTGGTCTGCATTGAGGTGAAAGTCTCTGCAGTCATTCACAACAGCTTTATTGTGTAGTTTTTAGAATCATAATTTTAAAATTATTTGTTTCAGAGGCTGGCCCTTCGTACTCTGACCTGGGCAAGCTGGGCTCATTGCAGCAGAGAGCAGACACTATCAAGGGCAGAGCAAAGATGAAGAGGGGAATAATATGCTTACAGTTGACTCCTCTGCTCTGAAAGGGAAGGTGTATTTGTCTTTTTCCGCTCCAAGTACCATACCAGCCAATAAGAGGTTATGCACATGCAAGATACAGTGGATTATTGACTTTAGACCTCCGTCCTTCCTTATCACTTATTTTGCATCTGATTGAAGTTTGCATCCACTTTGATGTCTGTGCACTTGCCCCTGTGCTGCCTCAGTTCTCCTTTCCTGAGATGGCCCTGGAGTGGATCTGGTGACGACCACCCTGGTCCTCCTTTAGAACTCAAGGAAATATTTCCCCAGCTCTTAGGAATGCTGTCATCAGAAAGCGGTTGGCTAACGTGAGTCACCTAGCCCAGGGACAGACCTGCCTGCCAGGGCAGCCTCTGTCCAATGACTGGTCATACAAGGGATATAAATACTCCTCTTGCCCCAACTTGGGACAACTCTGCAGGGCCATCTGAGCTTCAGAGATCTCCATGGGGTCAGCTGAGGTCACTGCTGAGACTGCATCACAGCCCAGCTTCCTAATAACTGTTCTGCAGGCTAATTTCCACCTCAAGTCTGCTTCCCAAGTACTCTTCACCGTAACAAGCCCTTCGTGATGACCAACCTATGCCCAATACTGGGAACAGGCATTCAGACAGATAAAAATAAGAAGATAAGACCCCTCCCTATTGATCTATTAAATAACAGGGTGACCTTGTGAGCTGTGGAAAAGACCCTTGATCTCCCTAAGTGTCTCCTTAGGAATGATAGTAAGAACTACCTTTAAAAGAGCTTGTCTTGTGTCAGGCACCAGGCTGAGCCCTTCATTAATCTTAGGGGCCATCATCTGCATTTTACTGATGTGGCAACTGTTGGTAAAAGTAAATGTTAACAAATCTAGTTAATGCAGAGTGAGTTGAAGCCCAGTGAGTATATCCACTTAGATGCACTATCCCTGACTCCTCAGTGGTATCAAGGAAGCCAAGGAAGGCTTGGAGGGGCCTGAGGGGTTTCTTCAGGGAAGCTGTAGGTACTCAACGCCTCCATAGCTCACTTATGCCATGAAAGTAATCATTAAAGGCAATGGTCAGAATTATCATTTTGATAAGAACCATTCTGAATGTGTAAATGAAAGTGTAAAGGAGTGCTGTAGTAAATACGATTGTTATAGGTCCCATTTATTTAGTGTCTGCAACCTACTAGCCAGAGGGCTATATAAATGTCTGACATGCATAACATGGTTAATATTTTCAACAGAACTTCCCATTTTGCATATGAAAAAATGAGGAACAGAGGTTGAATTAACTTGCCCAAGTCTGGGTGACCCAGTTTTCCTAAGACTGAGAAATACTAAAATGGGAACAGTGCAAACTGGGACCAGTTGGTCTAGGTGAAGCTAAAACACATATGCATACACATGCCAGCAATAAAATCTTTTCATAAAGTTACTAAACACTAATTCCAAAATTGATTGTCCTCTAATTATTGAGCTTGCTCATTTAGTAGATTGACAGCTTCAAGGGCTATTAATAGTCTAAATGTGAAAAATACAGGAAGCAAGATAAAGCGGAAAATAATCTCTGAGTCAATCTTAGTCATTTCCAGTGATTAAAATATTACCCTTTTAAAATACTAGAATCTCAGAAACTGTATTGTAAAATACAGTTTGCTCTGCATTTTCTATGATCAGCATAATTGAAGACAAAAGTAACTCACCTCATCTGAAATTTGACCTCCAAATGTCACCCATGTTCCTGAAAAAGAATAAATATTTGCATGTTATTCATAATCATTTTTCTAATATTGTGCATTAAGGAAAACACTTTTCTTACATCGAGGCTACTTCAGTAGGTTGCTCATGAAGGTACCTGGACAGGAAGTTCTGCCCATCCTCCTTCTATCACTAAGTTCTCCAGCAGGGATCTGCATCCCTTTGCTTGTCTTTTCTTCATTTAAAGGCCCAGTATATGCTAGTATTAGCCCTGTCTACTAAAAGCTTTTTCTTCTGACTTAGGACCATATATGTTGCTGTGTAAGAAGGCAGTGCCCCAAGCCTGCATCCACTGCACACTCATTTTCATTCCACTTGGCTAAGAAGTTAGCAGTTCTGAAAGGGAAGGGAAGACCTTTGGTCAAATTTTCCTTGCCTTTGCCTGCGGTGAGGGACTCTATTTTGTGTTCTCTATTCCCTTTCAAAAGGAACCCTCTCAGAGGTTCTTCCATCCCCACTTCCAAACTGCAAGGGGTAACAGTAAAGCTTTTTCCTCTCTTATGACCTGCCGCTCCAGAATGGAAATTCCCATTGGCTTTGGGGTGGGATAGAGGCAGTAGCTGCTGAGTGAGATTCAGGAAGGCAAGCAGGAGAGGCATAACCAGTTGCCCAAGATCTGCATTTGTAAAGCAAGAGAGAATCAGGCACTGAGTGGGCTATTGCCTCTCGGGTCTATAGTCACCTGACTCATTCATAATTCTCTCCTTGATCCTCTCTCTTTTTTTTTTTTTTTGAGCTCTAATTACCTGGCAGGCAAAGGCACTGCACTCACGTGCTCAGTATAGTGAGGTGATTGCCCTAGTTCCTCTGTTCCAAGATCTCACAACTGACAACTGCTGTCATTTAGTCACTAAGTCATTGTCTGACTCTTTGTGACCCTGTGGACTGCAGCCCACTGGGCTCCTCTGTCCATGGGGTTTTCCAGGCAAGAATACTGGAGTGGGTTACCCTTTCCTTCTCCAGGGGATCTTCCTGACTGAGGGCTCAAACTCACATCTCCTGCATTGGCAGGAGGATTCTTTACCACGGAGTCACCCGGCAAGCCCTCACAGTTGACAAATGATATGATGAAGGCAAATACAAGGCGGGAGGGGAAGGAGTGCTCTACTCTGACTGGAAAGAGGTGGCCCTCAAGAAAGACTTCTGAGAAGAGGTTGAGTCTCAAAGGAAGTAGATGAATGAAGAAGGGAGGAAAAGGAATTCCAGGCACAAGTAAGAGCGCAGGCGAGGGAAGTGAGTAGAACACTTGAGTGGGCTGATGAGCTGTGGCGTGGGCTTCTGCGCCAGGTGAGGGAACATGATGTGGAGAGGGAGGGGTGACAGGAGGTGACTGGGCGCAGTTCATATTTGGGGGCAACAAAGAAATGTTGTTGGAAACTTATGTTTTGCAATAATAGGATAGCTACCATTTATGGAACATCTTCCAAATGCCAATAGTACACTGAGAAACATGCATGCTTTCATCACTACGAATTTTAACAAACTTACAAGGTAATTTTATTATCCCAATTTCTAGATGATGACTCTAGCTAGCATCAACCAAACTAATAAGTGATATACTCAGGATTCGCCACATGTGCTGGGCTTCGAGGAGGATATCTTTCTCACCGCATTTTGCCACCTCATCAGTAAATTTCCAAAATTAATTATGGTATTTGGATTCATACCCCCATAGAAGCATGTTGATGTAACTGTACCTTTTTTCTTCTTAGTTCTTAGGGACTAAACAAAGGGAGGACATATATTATTTTACTGGTACTCTCTCCATCCCCAGAGGTTGTAAATGGGAGATTTACAGATTGCTCTCAGTTTGCAGACTTGTTGTGCCCAGCAAGAACAATGTTGTCCCACTTGGTATTTTAATAAAAGTTACCAACATTTTGATAATTTAGGAGATTAATCTGCTTAATCTTGGGAGATTTTTCTTTTAAATTTCTGATTTCTAGCTTCTCTTAATGACAGAGGATCAGTGTCCCCACATAGATGAAATGCCCTGAATCTGAGGGGAGATGCCCTCCCTGTTTATTCAAAGGTCATACACCTTTCTTTGTATTTTCAACACTGAGATCAAATGGCAGTTGTTATTTACTCCCATGTGTTTACTGCTATTTATTTATTGTAAAATTTAGAGAAAAGGGGACTTGTGTATCTCCTAAAAATCAGAGTTCAGTATTTCAAGAAGAAATAGGGGTGCACTTTTTTGGTAGATGTGAAGAATTTCCAACAAAATTCTTTGTTATAAACAAAGAATGTTTACAACAGAAAAATTACAACTTAAGGCACCATAATAAAATAAGCCATGACTGCTATTGTACAGAAAAGATGGGCATTTGGGAACTTGATGGACTGAAGAAATGGCAGTGTTTGTTTTGAATGAGAATAAAATAAAAGATCTGCTGTGAAGTGCAGTTCTCTATTAAGTGAAAAAATTGCCTGGGCAATGAAACTGTTTTACAGACAACACTTTTACAAAAGAGTTTCTTTTGAATGTAGCAGAAATTATGTCTCCAGAGCATAAACAAGCACTTGCAAATTTTCCTATAATCAGAAACATTGCTGCTCAGCATGTTGAAAATCTGGCTGAGAACTTTCAGGATAAGTTAAATTATTGGTCGCATTTTCTATTGCAGTAAATGAGCTCATATATATAAATAATAGCACACTATTGGAGAAGGCAATGGCACCCCACTCCAGTACTCTTGCCTGGAAAATCCCATGGACGGAGGAGCCTGGTAGGCTGCAGTCCATGGGCTCAGGAAGAGTTGGACACGACTGAGCAATTTCACTTTCACTTTTCACTTTCAAGCATTTGAGAAGGAAATGGCAACCCACTCCAGTGTTCTTGCCTGGAGAATCCCAGGGTCGGGGGAGCCTGGTGGGCTTCCATCTATGGGGTTGCACAGAGTTGGACACGACTGAAGCGACTTAGCAGCAGCAGTAGCAGCACACTATTAGCTATATTTATTTGTGATGCTTTGAGAATTTTGGAGGGGTTAAAGAATTTTTGAACAAGGAGTCTCTGCAAGGCAAAACGTCAAAATTACTTTGTGATGAGAAGGGTCTCAGACCATTGGATATAGAAAGCTGCTGCTGCTAAGTCACTTCAGTCATGTCCGGCTCTGTGCAACCCCATAGATGGCAGCCCACCAGGCTCCCCCATCCCTGGGATTCTCCAGGCAAGAACATTGGAGTGGGTTGCCATTTCCTTCTCCAATGCATGAAAGTGAAAAGCGAAAGTGAAGTCGCTCAGTCGTGTCCAACTCTTAGCGACCCCATGGACTGCAGCCTACCAGGCTCCTCCACCCATGGGATTTTCCAGGCAAGAGTACTGGAGTGTGGTGCCATTGCCTTCTCCGATATACAAGGCAGTGTTCCAAATTGTGTTACTACAGATCGGGCTCTCACAAAGGGCAGAGTTAAGCTTGGACTTGTCAAGCAACAGATCTGAGGTGGCAGTATTTTGAAGGGGCACTAAGCATAAGTCCATTAATTTCCTCATTTATCAGGAATGGCTTTGGGCTAAAAAGCTAAAAGGAAACAAGCCATGGATTTGGTAATTAATATCATGAATCAGCTATTCTTCTATATCTTGGAGAAGAATCAGGTCAGTGTTTGCTTAATGAATTTGCTGGCTTACTTGTGCTGTGATCTTGGAGAGCTTTTTTCCCCTAACTGTTCATATCATCAAAGGAAGCAGTCCCATATTCATTTAGCAGCAAAGATTGACTCAAAGTTCCAAGCTTCTTGCTGACATTATACGTCTTCGAAACCTTGTGGATAGTTTTCTATTGGGACATTCAGAATAATTTACACAAATACCTCATATGCTTTTCTCAGTTCTGACAACATAGTCTGGAAAATTCATTTATTAAAGAATAATTTGGTTCACTCTTTCAACATTGCAGTCAGTTCCCAGATATGAAAATGGTGACCTGAAATTTAATTTCCAAAATAGGGCCTTTGAATACTGGATTTCATGCTTTAAGAAAACAAACCAGCATTAATTAGCTTGTTGTTGCTCTGTCGCTAAGTTGTGTCCAACTCTTTCTGACCCCGTAGACTGCAGCATGCCAGGCTTCCTGGTCCTTCACTATCTCCTGGAGTTTGCTCAAATTCATGTGCATTGAGTCGGTGATGCCATCCAACCATCTCATCCTCTGTTGCCCCCTTCTTTGCCTTCAATCTTTCCCAGCATCAGAGTCTTTTCCAATGAGTCGGCTCTTTGCATCAGGTGGCCAAAGTGTTAGAGCTTCAGCTTCAGCATCAGTTCAGTTCAGTCATTCACTCGTGTCCGACTCTTTGCGACCCCATGAATCGCAGCATGCCAGGCCTCCCTGTCCATCATCAACTCCCGGAGTTCACTCAGACTCACGTCCATCGAGTCAGTGATGCCATCCAGCCATCTCATCTTCTGTCGTCCCCTTTTCCTCCTGCCCACAATCCCTCCCAGCATCAGTCTTTTCCAGTGAGTCAACTCTTTACATGAGGTGGCCAAAGTACTGGAGTTTCAGCTTTAGCATCATTCCTTCCAAAGAACACCCAGGGCTAATCTCCTTTAGAATGGACTGGTTGGACCTCCCTGCAGTCCAATGGACTCTCAAGAGTCTTCTCTGGGACCACAATTCGAAAGCATCAATTCTTCAGCTTATTCAGCTTCAGTCAGTTCAGTTCAATCACTCAGTCGTGTCCAACTCTTTGTGACCCCATGAATCGCAGCATGCCAGGCCTCCTTGTCCATCACCAACTCCCGGAGTTCACCCAAACTCTTGTGCATCAAGTCAGTGATGCCATGCAGCCATCTCATCCTCTATCATCCCCTTCTCCTCCTGCCCCCAATCCCTCCCAACATAAGGGTCTTTTCCAATGAGTCAACTCTTTTCATGAGGTGGCCAAAGTATTGGAGTTTCAGCCTCAGCATCAGTCCTTCCAATGAACACCCAGGACTGGTCTCCTTCAGAATGGACTGGTTGGATCTCCTTGCAGTCCAAGAGACTCTCAAGAGTCTTCTCCAACACCACAGTTCAAAAGCATCAATTCTTCGGCACTCAGCTTTCTTCACAGTCCAACTCTCACATCCATACATGACCACCGGAAAAACCATAACCTTGGCTAGATGGACCTTTGTTAGCAAAGTAGTGTCTCTGCTTTTTAATATGCTATCTAGGTTGGTCATAACTTTCCTTCCAAGGAGTAAGCGTCTTTTAATTTCATGGCTGCAATCACCATCTGCAGTGATTTTGGAGCCCAAAAAAATAAAGTCTGATACTCTTTCCACTGTTTCCCCATCTATTTCCCATGAAGTGATGGGACAAGATGCCATGATCTTCATTTTCTCAATGTTGAGCTTTAAGCCAACTTTTTCACTCTCTTCTTTCACTTTCATCAAGAGGCTTTTTAGTTCCTCTTCACTTTCTGCCATACCTTTCTTAATTTTTGATAGTACAAATGAAAGGCTATGAAGTTACCAAACTGTACTACAAAATGGTATTGAATACTATGGCAACACTGAAAGCTAGAATAGTATTTCCATCTTGGAGGATATAACCCTCCTTATAAGAACCTAGCCATGTTGGGAAAAGCTTATGTTTAGGAGCAGTTTTATTCCAAAATTAAGCCGAAAAAATATTACCAACACTAGTTTACATATTTAAGTCTTCATACCATACATTACAGTAAAAAGACCTGGCTGACATTTTGGTACAGAAGAAAAGACATCAGGTTTCTGATTCCATGTCAGAGCATTAATGAATTATATGATAACAATAATAATAAATGTTTTTCTTTTTCAGTTTTAGTTTAAATTTTTAAATATAAAATAAAATATAGGTATTATACACACACACACACACACACATATAGCCACACCATAATTTAGTAAAAATGAAGAGTCTGGTTCCATTTTGGGGATTCTGTCATTCTTCCATTCAGCTTATTTGATTTAAGTAGGCTACCTCCCTGACCTTTTAAACATTTGCTATTTATTTTTATAGTTATTTGTTTACAAACTTTAAATCTTTTACTGGAGCATAAGCTATTTGAGGTATAGGGCTTTATTTCATTTATCTTCTTACCTCCACAGTCTTAGAATAAAAGAGTCCTTGGAAAATGGTTGATAATTATCTGGTTAAATTGAATTGAATTGGCTTTTTGGCTATCATTAAAGTACTGGGATAGTTTCCCATGAAATAAACATGTATATTTTGATTTATAGAAACATGAAAAATGCTCATCAACAGTCTTCAGTTCTAACCCTTATGTGATTGATGTGTTTCTCTTCACCCCTATATCCTACATAGCTGTGCCCTCTCCTGGAGAAGGGTGGGGAAAGTCCTTGTCCCTGGCTGCAAGGCTCCTGGGGATTAGAGGGGCACAGTATAGGCAGGGTCCACCACCAACCACAAGGAAGAGCTGACACTTACAAATAGGATGTATTCCCCCAGGATGGAGAAGGACTGAGTGGCAGTTTTTCAGACAGGAAAATTCTACTTGTGTGATTTTATTTCTACTACCCCTCTTTGCAAGATCTAAGGTGGTTTATTACTTAATATAATTCTCAGAAAACTTCTGTGGCAGTTTCCTTGATCATTTTTCTGCCTCTAATGAGAACACACCTTCTTGAGACCTAGGATGGCATATGATTATTTCACTGTGACGTTTCAAATTAGTGAGATGCTATTTAGAAGATCATTTTACTTAACTGACACTTGTTTCTAACTTTTTCAAGCAGAGGGAGTATAAGGAGAACTTTGAACTGTTATTGTGTCTTCTGATGAAATTCCTTTGTGTACAAAGGAATATATGCTTTGAAAACCTCTATTCGAGGCCCTTGGCATACCTATCAGAGCATAGAAAATGATCAGTAAAATGTAAAAAGAAAATGAAAACTGGCTTTATACACATATGCACGCACGCACACACACACACACACACACACACACACCCCTCTGTCTTTGGTTACTTAATTACCTCGTTGGTGGTTTACTGGGCAATTGCTAAGCATAAGGAAACATGCTTATCATTTAAATGATCTCCTTGCTTATGTGAAGAAATATTTAGATATTCAGAAGTAGTAACATTTGGGTCTTTTTTCAAAAGCCACTTTCTTTGTGAACTTTATCTGGTCATCCATGTAGAATCTCAACACCCACCCACCCCCACCCCCACCCCCGACCCCCCACCCCCCGACAGTTTAACTGCCATATCTCTATAGGTAGGCTGCCTCCTTGGCCCTTTAACATCTCACATCACTCGGGTGCAATCATCATAACTGGCCAACTAACACTGGTACAGTACTAGTAACTAAACTACAGACCTTTAAATTTCATTGTCCTCTATTTCTGTTCCAGGATCCTATACAGGACACAACATTGCATTAAGTTTTCATGCCTTCTTAGTGTCCTCTGTTGTGTCTTTCCTTGTCTGTCTTTCATAATCTTGACATTGATCAAGTATTTGACAGAATGTCCCTCAATTTGGGTTTAGATCATCCGTTGGATCATAGAAAAAGCAAGAGAATTCCAGGAAAACATCTATTTCTGCTTCATTGATTACACTAAAGCCTTTGACTGTGTGGATCACAACAAACTGTGGGAAACACTTGAAGAGATGGGAATACCAGACCACCTTACCTGCCTCCTGAGAAATCTGTATGCAGGTCAAGAAGCAACAGTTCGGACCGGGAATGGAACAACTGACTGGTTCCAAATTGGGAAAGGAGAACATCAAAGCTGTATATTATCACCCTGCTTATTTAACTTATATGCAGAGTAAATCATGCAAAATGCCAGGCTAGATGAAGCACAAGCGGGAGTCAAGACAGCCAAGAAAAATATCAATAACCTCAGATATGCAGATGACACCATCTTTATGGCAGAGAGCGAAGAGGAGCTAAGGAGCCTCTTGATGAAAGTGAAAGAGGAGAGTGAAAAAAGCTGGCTTTAAGCTCAACATTCAAAAAAAATTGGAGATCATGGCATCCAGTCCCATCACTACATGCCAAATAGATGGGGAAACAGTGGAAACAGTAAAAGACTTTATTTTCTTGGGCTCCAAAATCACTGCAGATGGTAACTGCAGCCATGAGATTAAAAGACAACTGTTCCTTGGAAGAAAAGCTATGACCAACCTAGACACACCTAGAGCCAGACATGCTGGAATGTGAAGTCAAGAGGGCCTTAGAAAACATCACTATAAACAAAGCTAGTGCAGGTGATGGAATTCCAGTTGAGCTATTTCAGATCATGAAAGATGATGCTGTGAAAGTGCTGCACTCAATATGCCAGCAAATTTGGAAAACTCAGCAGTGGCCACAGGACTGGAAAAGGTCAGTTTTCATTCCAATCCCAAAGAAAGGCAATGCCAAAGAATGCTCAAACTACTACACAATTGCACTCATCTCACACGCTAGTAAAGTAATGCTCAAAATTCTCCAAGCCAGGCTTCAGCAATACGTAAACCGTGAACTCCCTGATGTTCCAGCTGGTTTTAGAAAAGGTAGAGGAACCAGAGATCAAATTGTCAACATCTGCTGGATCATCGAAAAAGCAAGAGAGTTCCAGAAAAACATCTATTTCTGCTTTATTGACTATGCCAAAGCCTTTGAGTGTGTGGCTCACAATAAACTGTGGAAAATTCTTTAAGAGATGGGAATACCAGACCACCTGACCTGCCTCTTGAGAAACCTATATGCAGGTCAGGAAGCAACAGTTAGAACTGGACATGGAACAACAGCCTGGTTCCAAATAGGAAAAGGAGTATGTCAAGGCTGTATATTGTCACCCTGCTTATTTAACTTCTATGCAGAGTACATCATGAGAAATGCTGGACTGGAAGAAACACAAGCTGGAATCAAGATTGCCGGGAGAAATATCAATAACCTCAGATATGCAGATGACACCACCCTTATGGCAGAAAGTGAAGAGCAACTAAAAAGCCTCTTGATGAAAGTGAAAGAGGAGAGTGAAAAAGTTGGCTTAAAGCTCAGCACTCAAAAAACGAAGATCATGGCATCTGGTCCTATCACTTCATGGGAAATAGATGGGGGGAAACAGTGGAAACAGTGTCAGACTTCATTTTTTGGGGTTCCAAAATCACTGCAGATGGTGATTGCAGCCATGAAATTAAAAGATGCTTACTCCTTGGAAGAAAAGTTATGACCAACCTAGATAGCATATTGAAAAGCAGGGACATTACTTTGCCAACAAAGGTCCATCTAGTCAAGGCTATGGTTTTTCCAGTGGTCATGTATGGATGTGAGAGTTGGACTGTGAAGAAAGCTGAGCGCTGAAGAATTGATGCTTTTGAGCTGTGGTGTTGGAGAAGACCCTTGAGAGTCCCTTGGACTGCAAGGAGATCCAACCAGTCCATCCTAAAGGAGATCAGCCCTGGGATTTCTTTGGAGGGAATGATGCTAAAGCTGAAACTCCAGTACTTTGGCCACCTCATGTGAAGAGTTGACTCATTGGAAAAGACTTTGATGCTGGGAGGGATTGGGGGCAGGAGGAGAAGCGGACAACAGAGGATGAGATGGCTAGATGGCATCATGGAATCAATGGACATGAGTCTGAGTGAACTCCGGGAGTTGGTGATGGACAGGCAGGCCTGGCATGCTACGATTCATGGGGTCGCAAAGAGTCGGACATGACTGAGTGACTGAACTGAACTCACTGAGACAGCATATTAAAAAGCAGAGACATTACTTTTCTGACAAAGGTCCATCTAGTCAAAGCTATGGTTTTTCCAGTAGCCATGTATGGATGTGAGTGTTGGATTGTAAGAAAGCTGAGCACCAAAGAATTGATGTTTTTGAACTGTGGTGTTGGAGAAGTCTTGAGAGTCCCTTGGACTGCAAGGATATCCAACCTGCCCATCCTAAAGGAAATCAACCCTGAATATTCATTGGAAGGACTGATGCTGAAGCTGAAGCTCCAATACTTTGGCCACCTGCTGTGAAGAACTGACTCATTGGAAAACTCCCTGATGCTGGGAAGATTAATGGCGGGAGGAGAAGGGGACGACAGAGGATGAGATGGTTGGATGGCATCACTGACTTGATGGACATGAGTTTAAGTAGGCTCTGAGAGTTGGTGATGGACAGGGAAGCCTGGCATGTTGCAGTCCATGGGGTCACAAAGAGTCACACATGACTGAGCAACTGAACGCAACTGAACTGAACTGAACTGAACTGAGGGTTGTAGATTTGGTGGCTTCTATTTTCTACACTGCAGTTTGACTTGCTTATGTTTTAGATATATTCAAGAAGGCAATATAAAAATGCAATTATAATATTTATTATATCACAATTAACTTTTATTCATTCTTTTATTCAACAAGTCCACTATTTGAGTCTACTCTGTGCCAGGCATTGTACTTAAATTATAAGGATACAACAGTGAGAATATTATTTCTCCCATAATGGAGCAGCAGATTTAAGAGGCAAGACAAAATAATGAGAAAAAACAAGCTAAATATATGGTATTTATTTATGAATGTTAATTTCATAAGTAAAATATGAAATGTGTAAGTTGATTGATGAGTGTTAAAGAGAGTCATGCTTATAAGGTGGGATATGGTAGCTAAATGTCAGGGGGTGGGTGTTGAGATTCTACATGGGGTGACCAGATAATTCTCACAAAGAAAGTGGCTTTTGAAAAAAGAACCAAAGAAAGTTAAGGAGCTAGTTAAGAAGCTACCTTGAGGAAGAACATTCCAGCAGGGGGGAACAATGTGGAGGGGGCTTACTTGGAATGTTCAAGGTCAATGAGGAGACCGATGGCCAGAGAAGAGAAGATGAGGTCTGTGGGGTCATGGGGAACAGATTGCATAGAGTGATCTTAATCATAAGAAGGACTTTGGAGAGGAATTTTGAATAGAGAAGAGACACAGTCTGATTCTATGAAAAGGAACCTGTGCTGTGGTGTTGAGAGCTCACCTCTGAGGTTGAGGCACCAGCACCAGTGAGGAGGCTATCATGATCAATCTAGGTGAGACGTGAAGGTGGTTTGGTCTGAGGTGCTGGAATTGAGGATGGTCAGAAGTACTTGAGTTTTTGATAGATTTTGAAGGAGAGGTGATAGGATTTGTTGATTAAAGGGATATAGGGTGTGAGAGAAGGTGAGACTTCAAGGACAACATTAAAGTCAGAACCAGGGGAGAATGCAGAGCCAATTCAATGCACTGCATTCTGGATTTAACAATTTTTAAGTCTGGCAAATAGAGCACACATTGATTCCAGGTTAATGCAGTGAAAGCTGACCAAATGGTTGAGAGGTATTTAATCTAGAGGTGTTTAGAGTTATTCATCTGTTACATCACTGAAGGATTTAAGGTTGGCAATGCAAACTGCAGCTCTCACTGAACTTAGACTACATGCTGCACAAAATTAATGTGTTCACTATCTCATTCGAATAGAATTATTTCCAGAGAGAGGTAGAACTGGGGGTGGGAGTGTGCCCCCAAATTTCATGGAAAGCAGGAAAGAGAATGTGAGTCCAAGCCAGGGCTGATTTGGAGGATGAGGTGATAAGCTGTTGGCCATCTCCTCTATCAGGGCCAGGGCATTTCCTGTGTGCATTTCCCCTCTGACCTATGGGCAGAGTCTTCTGAGAATGAGACCCTTACCCATGTCTTTAGATCCAAATTCTACTTATTCTTCAGGACCCAGAATTTCAGCTTCAGAGTCCAGCGCTTCTACACTTCCTTAACACCTCCTCTCCTCTAGTTCTCTGTTGCATTAACTCCGTGACCCCAGGAAAGTCCCAACCTCTGGATTTCAAGTTTCATCACACATCAAATTTGGGGCCTTAACCTTTCTTCATTACTATGATGTCTTGATTCTGTGTCTAGGCTTTGAAGGGAGAAGAACTCATTCCATTCAACTACTCTGAACAAAGCATTATAACCACACCAACCATATCACATTGTAACTACATGGTTTTTTTTTTTTTTTTTCACATATGACACCCTCACCAGATTGCATCTGTCCTGAGGGCAGGGACCAAGTTTAATCTTAGTATTTAATTCTAGCCACTGAAGTGAAGACTGACACATAGTAGGTACTTAGTCATTCACTGAATCAGTAAACAAACACTTCAAAAACTCAGGCATCCAGTCCTGAAAGAAATGTCTCGAACACGAGAACATGTGCAGCATGTTGGTTGTTTCCTTGATTCACTATCTTGGATCAGAGGTTTTCAAGCCTGGCTGCATATTTGAACATCCTGGGGGAACTTTCAATGGTTCTACTGACCTAGTCCCTCAACAGACCAGTTTCATCAGAATCTCTGGGAACAGGACCCCAGCATCAGAATTTTTAAAAGATCCTCAGATAATCCTAATTGCATCCAGGGTTGAAGACCATCATTCTATTTTAAAAAAAAATTTATTCATGTATAGTTAATTTACAATGCTATGTTAATTTCTGCTGTACAGCAAGGTGACTCAGTTATACACATAAATATTTTTTCATATTCTTTTCCATTATGGTTTATGGATATTGAATGTAGTTCCCTGTGCTATATATGAGGATCTTGTTACTTATCCATCCCATATATAATGGTTTGTATCTGCTAATCCCAAACTCCCAAACCTTCTCTCCCCCAACCCTCACTCCAACCACAAGTCTGGTCTCTATGTTTGTGAGTCTGTTTCTGTTTCATAGATATGTTCATTTGTGTCATATTTTAGATTCCACATATAAGTGAAATCATATAGTATTGGTCTTTCTCTTTTTAACTTACTTTGCTTAGTATGATCATCTCTAGGTTTATCAATGTGGCTATAAATGGTGTTATTTCATTATTTTAAATGGCTGTGTAATATTCCATCCCAATCCATTCCATTCCACATACACACACACACACACACACACATATAATATCACACTTTCTTTATCCATTCATCTGTTGATGGACATTTAGGTTGTTTTAATGTCTTGGTTATTGTAAACAATACTGCTATGAACATAGGGGTACATGTATCTTTTTGAATTATAGTTTTGTCTGGATATATGTCCAGGAGTGGGATTGCTGGATCATTTGGCATCTCTATTTTTAGTTTTTTGATGAACCTCCATACTGTTCTCCATAGTGGCTGCACCAATTTACATTCCCACCAACAGTGTAAGAGGGTTCCCTTTTCTCCACACCTTCTCCATCATTTACTATTTGAAGATTTTTAAATGATAGCCATTCAGACTAGTGTGAGCTGGTACCTCATTGTAGTTTTGATTTGCATTTCTCTGATAATTAGTGATGATGAGAATCTTATCACATGCCTATTGGCCACCTGTATGTCTTTGGAGAAATATCAATTTATGTCTTCAGCTCATTTTTCAATTGTTTTTTTTTTAATTGAATTATAGGAATTATTTATATGTTTTGGAAATTAAGCCCTTGTTGGTCATTTCATTTGCAAATATTTTCTCCCAGTCCAAAATGAAAATGTCTTTTATTTCGTTTATGGTTCTTTTATTTCATTTATGGTTTCCTTTGCTGTGCAAAAACTTTGCACAAAACCTAAGTTTGATTAGGTCCCATTTGTTTATTTTTGCCTTTATTTCTATTGCCTTGGGTGACTGACCTAAGAAAACATTGGTGCAATTTAAGTTAGAGAATGTCTTGCCTATGGTCTCTTCTAGGTTAATTTACTTGTCTAAAGTCCATAAATCAGTAATTGGTGGAGCTGGAGCCAGGATTTAACCAACTTCCCACTGTTAAGCACAATATGGTATGGAAAGAGTGCTGCTCTTTTAATAAGCTGGGTTAAGTGAGTTCATATTGATGGAAGATCCAAACAAACAGAAAGCAGACACCCTAGAAATCTGGCCTGAGAGAAAGTCTCAGAAAACGGGCCTGAGATGTACAGAGAGGTAACAGAGGTAAAGAATTGGCTTTCGCCTTTGGTGCCTTCTCAGAGGGCATGGAATACAGCTGTCTTCCTACTGGTGAGGCAGCGGAGTGAATGGCTAAGTAGCAAAGCAATGTTCTGAGCAACCCCGTTGTGGTCATGGTAGACAAACTGGATGAAGACCTATGTCTGGGCATGTGGGACACAGCTCACGGCCCTATCTTTTTCAAATGGTACAGACAAAGCATTCTTTGTTGTTCTGGTTTGCATCTGCCGATGTTCTCTACCAAGCCTGGCCTTTATTTTTGGATCCAAGCTGCAGCCTGGTCTCTCATTTTTGGCTTTCAGTGTATTGCTAATGAGCATCTGGCCTGGGATAACAGAAGTGATGACAGCCTAGCCTTTACATTTTTACTCTGGTTACCTTTTCTGGCAAGAGCCAATAACACTGTTCAAGGTCTGAGCAGGGAGGGGGGCGATGAAGGGCTGCTTTCACATCTGTACTTTATAAAAGAGCTTGAAATAGCAAGGCAACTAGGCAAGAAAGTGGTAATGTCTACACAGAACAAAAGTGGGCTCTCAAGGCAGAGGACACGTACTTTAAGAAGTATTCTCATTCACAGGCAGCTCTGCAAGATCTGAAGAACTCCACAGATGGACAGATGAGGAAGTGAAGGGGTAGAAAAATGACTTTCCACGGTTGGTTAGTGGTGGGGTATCCAAGGGCATGGTTTTCCCCAGCCTCATGCTCTCTTCTGGTAATGACTTCCCCATCTCCCCCGTGTGTCCTGTTCCAGCCAAATGGTATGGTCTAGTGTTTACTCTGAATGCTCTGAAACCAAACAATATCTTGCTCCATGAATCTTCCGACATTCCTCTCTGCCAAATGCTTCCTTACTGAACCATCCTTATGGTAAGCTTTACATCTATTTCTGCCCCTAAACTTCCTCTAATAGAAGAAGAACAGGCCACTCCCTTGGGCCATCTCCCTGCTTCCAGATTCTCCCAACTCCATCAGAGGACAGTTTAAATCTTGTCTTCCCATGAGACCTCATGCATAGAGCCATTCTGGACTGTAAGCTCTCAAACACTTAAGAACTTCAGAGCCAGGGCTGAGAGCTGAACCATAAGGAGCTGTAGTTGTCTGTCAATGAAGGAATTCTTGGGTGTATCCTTGGGAGTATAAGTGTACCATACAGAGTACACAGGGGCAGAGTGTACCAATGGACAAGGCAAAGGGGAGCCTAATCCTAGCTTAGGCATGGTTGGGATAGGGCTGGGTCTTCTAGAAAAGTCTGTGGACTTTTCTAATACGTGTCTGAAGGCTGGAGGTTTTGAGGGTTAAATGGCTAGGATTGACATTACATCCTTTATGATCCTTATAGAGAAGGCACAAATATTTGAGGTTTTCCTTCTTTCTTTGATTTAAAGTACTTTTCAGTGCCAAGGGATGCTGCTAGCTCCATTTTAAGATTTGTTTCAGAGCAAATCTGCCTGGAACCGTTTTGTTCAGTTTCTCCATTACTCTGACCAGTAAAGTTTAAAGACAAGGCAGTAACGATGGGAGCAGGATGAAGGATGGTGGAGCAAGAAGTTTAGAAGAGGCAGTTTTGTTCTATAAAGCAGGAGCTGCTGTACACATAGCATAGGAACGTAATTTCAGTGCCTTAAACTTTCCCCAGAAAACAATGACCCACTCCCCGCATTAAGATGTTAGAATTAATGATACATAATAATGTAAACCCATGGCTAAAGCTCCTTACATTTTCTCATGTGGATGTGACTCCCGAATGAATTGATTTAGCACCTTGAGCCTGTTAGGAAATTCTTAAATAAAATAAAACCAAAAGTTCTTTGATGAGTTTTTCTTCCTAGGGAGTTTTACTCTTCTGTCCACACTATTGAAATGAATATTACTTTTATAATAAGAAGCAAAAGTTATTTTAAAAAAACTCTTATTGCTTTATTGGGAAATCTATTCATAAACAAAGATTCTAACAAATCATAGCTCTTCCTATTTCCTGAACATGGAAAAGAGGCAGTGTTTATATTTAGTTAGTATATTGCCCAAGGTTCCTTGGTCAATTTCTCATATCTTTTTGTACTAATATTTACATGTTGAAAATTATTTCTTACAGCAAAGTTTCCAGGGTACTTATAATCAGCATACAGCATTAATGTGTCTTGTTCATTTGTTCTTTTGGAAGCACTTGTATAAGAAATGAGTGGTGCTGGGAAAACTGGACAGCTGGACATGTAAAAGGACAAAATTAGAACATATTCTCACACCATATACAAAAATAAACTCAAAATGGGCTAAAGACCTAAATGTAAGACCAGAAACCATAAAACTCCTAGAAGAAAACATAGGCAGAACACTCTTTGACATAAGTTGTAGCAATACTTTTTTGGTCTCTTCAGGCAAAGGAAACAAAAGCAGAAATAAACAAGGGAACCTAATTAAACTTAGAAGCATTTGCACAGCAAAGGAAACCATCAACAAAACGAAAAGACAACATACAGAATGGGAGAAAATATCCACAAATGATATGACAGATAAGGGGTTAATAGCCAAAATATATAAACAGTTTATACAACTCAATATAAAAAAAACCAAAAAACAAAAAACAAATAACCTGACTAAAAAATGGGCAGAAAACCCAAATAGATATTTTCCCAAAGAAGACATACAGATGGCCAATAGGCACATGAAAAGATGTTCAGCATCACTAATCATCAGGGAAATACAAATTGAAACCACAACGAGATATCACTTCATACCTCTCAGAATGACTGTGTGTGTATGCTTAGCCACTTGACTGAGTCTGACTCTTTGTGACCCCATGGACTGTAACCCACCAGGCTCCTCTGTCCATGCAGATTCTCCAGGCAAGGAATATTGGAGTGGGGTGCCATACCCTTCTCCCTAGTACATGGTTGGTGAAAATGTAAATTGGTATATCCACTGTGGAAAACAGAACATAGGTTCCTCAAAAAACTAAAAATAGAACTAACATATTATCCAGCAATTCCACTCCTGAGTATATACCCAAAGTAAATGAAAACAATAATTCAGAAAGATATATGCACCCCAATGTTATGAGCAGCATTATTTATAAGAGCCAAGATATGGAAGCAAAGTAATTGTTCATCAACAAATCAATGGACAAAGCTGTGGTATATATACGTGTGTGCACACACAAACACACACTGGGATACTATTCAGCCATAAAAAAGAATGAAATTTTGCCATTTGCAGCAACATGGATAGACTTGGAGGGCACTATGCTGAGTTAAATAAGTTAGACAGAGAAAGGCAAATACTGTATGCTATCACATATGCGGAACCTAAAAATAAGATAAACAAATGAATATAATAAACCAGAAACAGACTTACAGATATAGAGAATGAACTAGTGGTTACCAGTGGGGAGGGAGAAAAAGGGAGGAGAGCAAGAAAGGGGTAGGGGATTAAAGTACAAACCATTATGTATAAAATAAATAAGCTAAAGGATATATTTTATAGAGCAGGGAATATAGTCAATATTTTATAATGATTTTAAATGGAGTATAGTCTAGAAAACTATTGAATCACTATGCTATATACCTGAAACCAATATAATATAATAAATCAACTATAACTAAAGAAAGAAATGTACAGAATAGTAACACAGGTGAAATAACACAGTGTTGAAATAAAATTAGACACTACAGGACACTAGGGCTAAATGGTAATTTCTGTTTTTTTAGACAAATTGAAATAGTTTCAATGTTTTATTCTGAAGTAGGATCTATTATTAAGGTTGAAAGCATATATATACATATATTTTTTTTCTTTTTCTGTGAACTCCTAGCATGGGACCTGGAATACAGCAATACATATTTTTATTCTTGGCTTTATACATTGCCTTTCCATAGTAAGTTACTACGAATAAGAACTCTCTGGAAAAATGCTGCTGTCAAGGTTTGAAAGTCAAGGTGACCTCCTTTACACTTACTTTTATCTCTAAAAAGTTCATGGCAAATTTTTATCTTTGTGCAGGGATATATTTCTTTGATAGTTCAGTGAGTTATTCTCCCCCAAACAGTAATAATTTTGAGTTACTCTGGTGTAACTGTACATTTAAAAATGTGTGTTCATAGGACTATCAGGATATGTTAGGAAATAAATTTTAATTCCATAGTGAGGCAAAGAAACTCTCTTCATGAAAATAAGATAGGGATAATATACTGTGAAAAAGAATGAAAAAAATTTTTTAAAACAGTCCTTTCAAAATTCTCCCTCTTGTGTTGTAAGTTTCACGATGTTCATAGTATTAAGTATCACTAACAAAAACTCAAAGTTGGAATATAATACAAAGTGTTCACAAACTCTTTGACTAAGAAGTTTTTGAAATGTAGAGAAATTAAAACTGAGGAAATAAATAAGGGATAATTTAGCAAAAACCTAAAGATTTTTCAAAAACTTCTCAAACCTATTACATTCAAATTAACCCAGTTCCCATGCTTCCCTGTAGCTTTATGAATTTACATATAAAGATTAGCTTATTTTATCCATACTTGATGGTTTCCAGCTGTTAATGATTTCAGCTTTTTCTTTTTAATCTATAATGTCCTTTTCCTAATGAGAAAATGTATAGCCGTATCAAGAAGATGAAGTATTTTAGCATTTTTTGTGGAACTATGCATGAAAATTTTTATGCACTGACTCTCTATTTCTAACTATGCTACAGAGATCTTCCTTTTTCAGTAACTGTATGTAGAAATTTATCATGTTAAATAAGAAAATGCGCAAGCAATACTAAATCATGAAACCACGTTGGTATATCTTAAGTTTTAGGAGATCCCATTTAATCCAAACTCTACATAGAGTCCCTTACCTTTGAAAGGATATTCTGTACTATACTGAGGGTATAACAGTATACTGAGAGCATACTACTGAGAGTATAGTACTATCCTGAGAGTATACTATCTTGTGGTATGGAAGAAGCCCAGAAGAGCTCCTGGCAGTGTCACCTGGACACTGGTGCTCCCATCCAGGCTTTGGCATTGAGGAAATGGCAGTAATATAACCACACAGTCCCAGCTTTGCAGGTATGGAATGAAATTTCCTAACGTACTGTACAGAACACTATCTAGAGATTTAGGTAATCAGAAGCATCAAGGAATATAAAAATCACGTTTCTGCATCAACAATAGTTAATGAGAACAATCCAGTTCTCAAACACAGAGGACAGGCTACCCTGAGACATTTTCAAAACAATTAACATCTTAAGATAATCTTTGTATCCCTAGAAACTACATAAAGCCTGGTACATGAGGGGGATTTATTGTTTCATGAATGAATGAATTAAGAACAGCAGAGAAGTGATCATACTAGTAGTAATGTTTGATGAACTCTCTTACTGCCTGATGGTTTTCTTTTCATTTATTCATTGCTTGGAAATGAGTAAATCTGAATAAATGTATCTGTGGCCCTTACATGAGTCTGTGGCTTGGGTATCCATCAGCTACCACTTGGGTATACACAATGACAGAATATTCTGAAGGGTGGCTGGCACATTGGCCTGGGTCTCAGGAGTCATTATGGTAGAAGCACTTGCATTTTCCATCTTAAAGCAGTGCTGGTATTTATTTCTCCTTTTGCCAGCACCAGGAGTCCTGGTTTTAGGAAGCTAGGGTGGCTGTGTCCAGAAGAAACTCCTGGGGCAGCAAAGATAACCTCCTGAAGACTCTTCATCTTCGATCATTTTGTGATTACTCAAGAACTGTAGAGATCACCCACCATGAAGAATTAGAACTCTCTATTAACTAGGTAAGAAAAAGAGTACCTAACTGAGAAGAAGGTGGTACCATATGGTCTGGTGTGTCCAACCCCTCATGATTTCTGAAGGCTGGGTAGAGAGCTCAGCCTGCCCTCCACAAGGACAGGGAGTTTCTCTGTCCTGTTCGTCACTGCCTCTCCAATACCTCAGACAGGTTTGAGTGTGCAGATCAACTCTCTTGCACATCTTACTCAGTGCCTTCTAAAATTAATTCTTTTTTTAAAAAATATAAATTTATTTATTTTAATTGGAGGCTAATTACTTTACAATATTGTATTGGTTTTGCCATATATCAACATGAATCCACCACGGGTGTACATGTGTTCCCCATCCTACACCTCCCTCTCACCTCCCTCCCCATACCTTCCCTCTGGGTCATCCCAGTGCTCCAGCCCCAAGCATCCTGTATCCTGCATCGAACCTGGACTGGCAATTCATTTCTTATATGATATTATACATGTTTCAATGCCATTCTCCCAAATCATCCCACCCTTGCCCTCTCCCACAGAGTACAAAAGACTGTTCTATACATCTGTGTCTCTTTTGCTTTCTCACATACAAGGTTATCATTACCATCTTTCTAAATTCCATATATATGCATTAGTATACTGTATTGGTGTTTCTCTTTCTGGCTTACTTCACTCTGTATAATAGGTTCCAGTTTCATCCACCTCATTAGAACTGACTCAAATGTATTCTTTTCAATGGCTGAGTAATACTCCATTGGGAGAAGGCAATGGCAACCCACTCCAGTACTCTAGCCTGGAGAATCCCATGGACAGAGGAGCCTGGTAGGCTGCAGTCCATGGGATTGCTAAGAGTCGGACATGACTGATGAACTTCACTTTCACTTTTCGCTTTCATGCATTGGAGAAGGAAATGGCAACCCACTCCAGTGTTCTTGCCTGGAGAATCCCGGGGATGGGGAAGCCTGGTGGGCTGCTATCTATGGGGTCGCACAGAGTCGGACATGACTGAAGCGACTTAGCAGCAGCAACAGCAGCAATACTTCATTGTGTATATGTACCACAGCGTTCTTATCCATTCGTCTGCTTTTTAAATTTTTTTAAAAAAATCATGAAGGGTAGGCATTTTCATTTTCTTTCAGATACACATGAGGCTGAGTATGTCTGTGGCTAAATAGATTGACCTTTGAGACTTGACTCATCTCTAAAATAGATACTGATACCTACTCCAGTGTTGTTGTGAAAACAAAATAAGATGATGATGGAATACTTTTTCTATAACTTACATTGTGCCGGGCACTGTGCTACGTACTTTATAGACACAATCTCATTTGGAACTCACAACCACTCTGATTTGAGTTTATTTACTGGTGGTGGGGGTGCGAGGGAGGTGACAGCTGAGATTTAAGCCCAGGCAGACAAACTTCACAGTCTATGCTCTTAATGATTTCAATAGCATACATCAAGTGTCTAGAACAGGACTGCACATACAATAGGTGCTCACTAAACGTTACTTTCCTTCTTATCTTCTAAAGAGATACTATTTGAAGCAAAAGAAGTTCCATAGGAAGATAAATGACCTTTCCAGAGGTGGTAGTGAAAGCCAAAGTTAACACTGGACTGTATGAATTCTTAGTCTACCCATCTCAACAAATCTCAAAAACTTTACTATTTATTATATTATGGATCATTTGAAATGACACGTGGAGAGTGATGAGTAGACTAAAACGTTGAAAATGCTGTGAAATGCTGAATTTTAATAGACTAAAGCTAAATGAAACATAAACACCTTTCCTTTTTCGCTGGGCACCAAAAGCAGCATCCACTCTGCTCTCTGGTTGTGTGTCCTGTATGCTGCCTGGGAATCAAAATCTCTTAGGTGCTCAAAGTTTCCAAGGTGGACTTGGCCATCTGATGAGCAAGTAACTTGGGTGGGGAGCCAGGAAGCAGAGTTTGTCTATCCTCAACTCTGGCCCAGTTAGTAGGACCACCTGGGAGCTGATGCCATGCTCCCCCTGAAAATTCTAGTCTGGTTGATCTGAGGAAGGGCCTGGGCAGGTATTTTTAAAAGCTCTCAGGTGACTTTATAATGACAGCCAGAGTTGTGACCTGGTCATTGAAATGGACTCAATCCCTCTGCAAGCTCCCAGTTCGATGGGAAACCCAGAGTAGTAGGAAAAGAGACAGTAAGTACTGACCCTGCAGAGGGTAAAAAAAAATTCAATAAAGGAGGTAAAAGTTGGTCTTGACCCCGAACTGGAGATGATAATGCCTTGCAGAGTGTTCAGCCCTGACCACACAAATGGATTACAGATTATTCTTTCAAGATGCCCTCTTGGTGCTTTAACTTTCATTTTTATTAGCACTATTAACCTTCTACAAAAATCCCAGTGGAAGTAAATGACTGCAACAAAGATAGCTTAGTGGCAACAGAAAAGAGCATCAGCAGTCTTGTTTTCTGGGACAAGATTACAAGGGCCACCAATCCTGAAAGAATAAGGTGCCAGTGAGACACATCGGTTTGGTGAGTCAGGGCAGAATTTCTCCCACTAGTGCTATATAGAATGATTAATTCATTATGGGAAGTCAAAAGCTTAACTAAAGCCTAGTCAGAGATGGGCTATGAGATCATTATACTGTTCCTACAAATTTCATTATCTCTGGACAACTCTTGATTTTTCATGACTATGGCACCCATATCCAAAAGAAATACAAAGCTCATTCCAAAGAAAAGCATAAATGCATTTCCAATATTCTGTGTCCCTGTTCCCCTGTCTTATCAGAGTGAGTTGAGAGTCCACTGCCTTTTCCCTGTGTCTCCAGTAGGTCAACTGGAAGATCAACACAGAAGCCACCAAAGTGCCTGAATAGAGTGCCCAGACTTCTTAAAGTCACACTGGTATAGAAATTACAGACATTTAGCACACCCTGGATATTGTAAACTCTCAAGTATAAAACTCAGAAAATGTAGGCAATGACTATTAGAAGAAATGGTATATGGTTGATGAGGTGGAAATAGAAAACCACAAAGGTGCTATGAAATGCAGAACTGAACTCGCACACAAGAGAACTTGTGTAGAAGTGTGCCTCATTTGTATTCCAAATAAATGCATTAAAGGCCAGGTCATAAGCCTTCACATGCTACAAGCTCTCACTCCTGCAGATTTTGTTTGTTTAGTGACATCCCTACACACTCTGTCCTCAGACTCTTTACCTTCTTCCTGTCCATCTATTGTATCTTCAAGTTCTTCCTTAACCAGGGAGATTAGAATGGCTAGATGACATGTTTCATCATTTAGAAGATTCTTTTGCCCTATTCTCAGCTCCATTACTTCCCTATTCCTTTATTTCACCTGCCTGGCAAAAATTTACACCTAGATGAATCTGACTGTCCGGCTACTCATCACCTATAACCAAGATGCTGAGCTGTGCTGGCGAACATCACAAACTGCAGCCATGCATCGTAAATTCTTGGTCTATAGTAACTATACATAGAGCCCACCAATCCTCTGGCTCTTAGCTCTTAACCCCTGCCCATTTAGTTTTCAAACCTGCCCTATTTGTCTCAACCTCAGTCCTACCTCCTCTTCCTTTAATGTCACCAGATAAACCTACCTCCTGCTTCACAGAGAATATAAAAGAAATGAACTGTAAACCCTTCCACTTCTTGCTACCAAATTTGGCAAACTACCCATAGCATATGGGACTGGGGTCTTGCCCATTTTCCTGTGGGCTTCCAGCTGCTTCTGGTATTTGAATGGCCTACCTTCCTCACCCTCAGGTGGGTGTGCACTCCATAATGGCTTCCAAGTTAAGGGAACACAAACTAAGACAACACCCCTCCTTTCCTCCCTCTTCCTGTCCCTGTGGAAGAGGGTCCCTTCCTCTTCCCAAGGCTGTTTCTTGCAGGCGCATCCCTGGCTCCTTCTCAGGGCCCCCACTCCACTGATTACCATCTCTCATTGCTGCATCTTATCTTTGCTTGAATTCTACTTTATTTCATTAATTTACACCCACATTTCACTTCTTGTTTCTTCATATTTGTCTGATTTTTATTTTCCCATTTAAAATGTTTCTGTTTATCTCTGTTATTTTCCTTAAAGAAGGTATCTAGCAAAATTTTTTACCCAATCTTTGAAACTTAGTACCCTGACACCGATGATAGTTCTTTTCTTCAGATACTTTATTTTATACTTAAAAAAAAAAAACACTTCCTTATACATTTTCTTTACCAGTTTTTTGCTAATTTGGTCAAGCCTCATTTACTTCACAGCCCCCCTAGGTATTCTGCACAGGCTCTGTGTAGAAGCTCACAGTGTGATGAACTGGGCTCACAGTTAGTGGGCAATTAACTGACTGTTACATTTAATCTTCTGTAAAACTGAGAATATTTGAGTCATTTGCAGCTTGTCGCCTTGCCTCTATTCCCAAGCCTCTCTAACTTCCTGTCTGCAGTGTAACCACAGCGACCAGAATGGGCCTCTTACAATGCATCTGGCCAAACAACACCTTGAAATATTTCAGTGACTTCTCAACACAAAACAAATAAATTCCAAGCTTCATGGCATGGTTTCTGATATTCTTCATAATCTTCCCAAAGTCATCTCTCATCACTTTCTCTCCCATGTAGTTCTTTCTCCAGGCCACACTGGTTTAGACTTCAAGGCTTCTCTTCCTGAAATTTATTTATCAATTCATGTAGAAAATACCTGTTTTTCAGCCGCTAAGTTGTGCGCTACTCTTTGCAACCCCATGGACTGCAGCAAGCCAGGCTTCCCGATTCTTCACTATCTCTCAGACTTGAGCTCCATAATTTTTCAGGGTCAGGCCAGATGGTGGGGTCAAAGAGGCAAATATATAATAATAATGGTTTCTCTTTCCTGGAGCTCTTGGTCAGTGGGGAAGACAGAAAAATACCACATTCTGGTAAGAGAGGTTCTGGTGAGAACTAACAGGAAGCCTCTAGCTAGATGTGGATGGTCAGGAAAGCAATCATCAAGCCTAGATCTGAGAGAAGGGACGAGTGGATATTTTTTTTTTTTAAAGGAATGCCTGTGGCTTTTTTCTCTCTTATTCACCTGACAGGTTCCTATTCATCCTTCGACATCTAACTACCCCTATCAGCACCTTTTCCATTCCCCAGAAGAAGTCACTTCATCATAGGTGTCATTTCAGTGTCTTCTACCAGAGTGTAAGAGAGAGTCTTATGCCTCTCTTTCTCTTTCTACCTCTGTCATTGCTAGACTGCTTTTTTCCTTATCTTCTTTTTGACCTGGCTCTATTCTACCCTAACTCATCCTCTCATACTCAGTTCAGATATCTCTTTCTCCAGGGAGCCTTCCATGATCTCCTCTTAGGCAGCCCTCATATGAGTTAACATAGACCTTCATATTTCTCTCAGAGCACTGGTCACACTGTGATTCATTCATTCATTCCATAAATAAGTCTATATCAGCAACATAAATGAGTACTTTCTCTGATTTAAGCATGCATTCTGAACTGATAATCCAGCAGGAAATAAGTCAGACTAAAAAAGCCATCACCAGTAAGTATTAATTCATGGTGTCCTCTGGGGACACAGCCCAAGGAGCTCATCCTGCCTGGGAATCAGGTCGTTGCTCCTTCCAGACTCCCTGCAGTGTGAGGGCAGCCACTGGTGCTCGGGTGTATTTCTTACTTCCCCAGCATGGTGTCTGGCACCTCGCATGCAGTCCTTGGACACACAAATGAAGGACAGGAGTGCAGATCCCATGCTTTCCAGGGATGATGGAATCAGCTGCAGTTTCTGCCCTCTAAGAGTTCAAGCTGAGACATGGGTGGCATCTGAGGCAGCCCATCCACCAGCAGGACCCGGGCAGCCAGCCAGCCGTGCCAGAAAGGTGCTGGAAGGGAAGGCGACAGGAATGGTGTGACAGGTAACAAAGTCGGGCAGAGGATCACTTCCAAAAATGAGTTTCAGGGTCAATCTTGGCTCCTCTCTTCAGCCAGCAGCACTTCAAGTATCACTGCTGAGTGATATTTGAAGCAGGTCAGCTGAGTTGGGCTACAGTTTCTGCTCAGAACGGAGCAAAGGAAATGGTGGCTAGAGCAGAGGACAGAGAAATGGGAAGTGAGACAGAGTCAGAGACTAAGAAGAAACTTGTTTCCAGTAAAAATTGCAAGTAGATCCAAGCCAGGACTTTCATCTCCGGTTTCCTTCTCTTCAACCTGAAGAAATCCCCATGTTTAGACTGTCAGCTCTAATGTAGCTGCTGCTCATTACTTCAGGCATTTTCTGTAATTGAATGCTGGGGAGCCTCTTCCTCCTCTCGTTTTAATTAGTTGTCAGATGCAAAGTGAGCATTGATGGTATTTTCTGTTGCGCCCTCCTGGAGGTCCTCCTTTGCATATTGTCATCACTCAGGTATTAGGATGAAGTTTTTATTTGTAAATGAGGTCTCACTGATCCTTCAACATGATAGGGGAAGTATTAAAAAGGCAAAGCTACATATTGTATTTACCCTGCTGAGAAAAGTCTTGTCCATTAGGCAAACAGAGGTGGCAGAAGGTAACCCAGCAGAGCTGACCCAGCAGATTTTGAGCATACCTCAAGCTACAGAAAGGCTGGGAGAATTCTGATTTTCAACCTTGGCTACCAACAACATAGAAAAAGCTCAGATAAGCTAAAATAAGTGTGGGGAGGAATTTTAGGATCCAAAGGTCTCTTTTCTTAACAAGAGCAGAGGAACTCAGAACACGTTAAGCAAGAGCCCTTTAGATTTCCTTTAGGAATCTCATTCTGTGGTTGGAGGTGGATTTAAACCCTTCCCCTGCTTCAGGGGTGATTCTTGATTGCCCGCAGTTCTTCAATGACTGATTCAGAGATAGATACATAAGCTAGTCAGAGCCAGTGGGATATGACACTTGGAGTGTGTGCAGCCGTCTTGTCACTCTGAGGGCAGTGTGAGAATGGAACCAACCTTCGGCTTGCAGAGCTCACAGTCTGATCCCTGGATCAAGTCATTTGAGCTTGCTGTCCCTATGAGCCTAAAAATTTCTGGTTTTGGCTAAGCTGACGGTTTTGCTTTGCTTTGAGCTGGGTTTTCCGTTCATTTAAGAAGGCTCCTGACTAATTTACATGCAATAGTTCTAAAAAGAACTGAGATTTTATTCCTAACTTCATCCAGCTGAGGCCTCTAAGGCCTATATCCAAATCTCCACACATTTCCCCTCAGTGTGCTGACCCACAGCAGCCCACACCTCAGGCATTAATGCTGCCTTCCCTGTGGTCCTGCCTCGATGAATCCAGGCACACCAGAAGCACAGCCCCACCTGCACAAGAGGATGGCACCCCAACTGATTCCCTCATTTTTTAGCCTCACTATTAGAGTAGCTCAGTTGCATGTTTGACTGAAATTGAAAGGTTCATTTGGGTTCTTACACTGCAAAGAGTATAGGCGGGACTTCTCTTGCAGTCCAGTGGTTAAGACTCTGTCCTTCCAGTACAGGGTATGTGGGTTCTATCCCTAATTAGAGAACTAAGATCCCATATGCTGTGCAGCACTGCCAGAAAAAATTTTTTAAAAAGAGTATAGGTTCCATGTATATTCCTTAATATATGATAATTGTCTTTCTCTTTCTGATTTACTTCACTTTGTATAATAGGCTCTAGTTTCATCCTCCTCATTAGAACGGACTCAAATGTGTTCCTTTTTGTAGCTGAGCAATATTCCATTGTGTATATGTACCACAGCTTCCTTACCTGTTCATCAGGAAGGAGGGGACACATGTATGCCTATGGCTGATTCATGTTGATGTACAGCAAAAACCACCACAATATTGTAAAATCATTACCCTCCAATTAAAATTTTAAAAAAGTATAGGAAAATAATCTTACAAATGTACTCTTTATAAATGTAGACTGTACGGGAAAAACTCTGGGTGAATAATATGAACAGATGGGCACGTACACATCTGGGTTTCCTGAAGACAGGAGCTATAGCAGGACTTCATGAGCTCTCTAGGGCTGCGTGTATGGGAGGGAAAGTCATTCAGGGCATCCACACAAAAACAAAATGTTTTGCACTCAGCTGCCTTCTCACTTTGAAGACTTTTGATCACCTGGTCGTGGACCATGGATTCTGACCCCCATTCTGTCTGTGGAGCTTTGATGGATCTCTATCTGCCTACTCTGGAGAGTGATGCAAGGAGTTGTTTAAGCTCTGAAATTTTCTAGTTCTAAAGTAGAGTAAAGGCACGTTCCCCCAGCTGCCACCCTGGAGTCACAGGGAACTTGATTGTTGCTCATATCACGACTGTTAGAGCTGGCAGCGGCCTTACATGCCTGGCCCAGCTGCTCTCTTTTCAAGGAAGAGAGATGTGGAGATGGCAGTGACTATGGGCATGTGGAGACTGGAGGCAGGTGAAGTGGCGGCTGGTGGAGGGGCCAGGGGCAGGAAATGAGGGCTCTGTCATCTCTGTCACTGACCTTGAACAAAACATTTCCCCTCTTTCTGATTCTTTCTCATCTGTAAAGTGGGTGATGACTGCAAAAACTAATTCTCCCTCTCACAGCTGTGAAGCCATGCTTACAAATTGTCATCAGTTTCAACAAAGTGCCCGTACCTGAGTCTGGAGAAAACTTAGCCTCCCCTAGTATCTGATGGCTTTGCAATTACTTGTTTCATTTTTGGATCATAGGTTAACAAATGAGGGCTACTCATCCTTTTACAACGGCACTGAGGGAGATGAGGGTGTGTGTGTGTGTGTGTGCGTATGTGTGTGCATGTGTGTGAACTTAGGGTTGTGTAGACTCTTCTCCTTTCTCTTCTCCAGTTCCTCCCTGAACCTAACACTTACAGTATGTGGAACATCAGGCTGCCCATCTGTCACCCCAGCTGTGTCTCAGCTCCTGACACCCTCTATGAGGGAAGCAATAGCACATGAATGGCAGCCCCTGGTAATTCAGAAGGCAACCAACTTGTCAACAGTTCTGAAGAAGGATTTTATCTATCAAAGTAGAAAACCTAAAAGAAATATTCTAAAACACTTTAAAAAAATATAAATGCCTCATTTTTAATGTGTATGCACCATGGCATTTATTCAAGGTAGACATTTCAGGAGAAGTGACAAGCCTAAAATTCACTTGTTATATGTTTAATATTCATGCACCATTTAAATTCTGTGGGTATCATGGTCTTAAGATAGTTCACTCTGTGTTATGCAGAAAAATTGGTAAACTCTCTGACAGAAGAAATTGCCCTTTAAATTGGCTTCTCGTTTCTTGGAGGCACTTTATAAATACTTAATGTTGTTGCTGTTATGTTATTATAATTATATGAGAAGTGGCTAGTTTATATCGGCCTTAACAGCAAGAATGAAAATCATGAAAGGTGTCACAAAAATTATATCACCCATGTTAAACATTTCATCTCATGTTTTCCTAGTGGTCAAAATACTTAGTGCACTGAGAGCGTCCCTAAGGCAGAGGGAGACAGCCAGGAGCACATCCTGCACATAGCGACACATTAAGAAGAAGCCCACGTGGCTTGGGCTTACTATTCACTTTGGCTCTGGAAGGTTCCCTTAGTTAGGGCAGAGTACAAAGTAGATGGGCCCAGGTGTCAGGTGCTGAGTGGAAGGGGAGGTGAGCTCGACCTGCCTACTCCAGGAGCCTCCCCAGGACATAGGCTCCAGAGAGCCCCAAGGCCAGCCCTGGGCTGGGCAGCTTTTCCTCTTGGCGACTGCAGCAGGTGGAGAGGCCTTGGCCAGCTCCGAGGCCTGGGCCTGAGTACAGCCGCCAGCTAGGCAGATAGAAAGCGTAGCCACCGCCTGGTTCACCAGTCACCAGTCCACGTATATCACTATTGCCTTCTATCTGGTGAGGACAATGAGTTCCAATGCTACAACTGCCTCAGAATTGTCGGAACAGTCTTTTAAAAACACCTGTGCCTTGGGAGACTCTTATTCAAAAGGTCTGGGTGGAGATTGGTGATCTGCATTGTGAAAAACACCACAGGTAATTCTGCTGTGCAGCCAGAGTTGAGAAGACACACTTCCTGAGAGACTCAGTGTCTCCAAGATGTCAAATATTTTACCTTATGACTCTATCCGTTCAAGGATGAAGTGTGAAAGGGCTGTTTGAATAAACACAGAACAGGATGATCATGGAGTCAGTTTGCTCTGCCTTGGAATTAACTGCCTTGAGGTTTGTAGAAATGAAGACATAGGTGTTCCTTCTTTTTCTTCACTGTTTAGATCCAGGCCCAGCCCAGTCTGGCAGGAATGCCTAAAATGCCTTCTGACCAGTGAACAGCCCAGGAGGACTCCTTAGGGGATGATGGTATCCTGCATGAAGTTCCAAATGTGCTCAGCTGAAAACTGAGCAAGTGATCACATACCCCCTCATCTGTGCTCCTCCCATCTTCCCATAACCTTGATCACTTCCTAGAAATACCTATTTGCCTTGCCACAAGCACCTGTGTGATATTTTTACAAAACTAGCAAAATGCTTTTATTAGAGTTCTCCAGAGAAATAGAATCTTATAATTTCTTATAAAATTCCTTGCTATATATCTTTTTGTATGTAATATTTATATATTTTATATATAATTATAATATATAGTGGGTTTCCTTGGTGGCTCAGATGGTAAAGAATCTGTCTGCAATGCAGGACATCCAGGTTTGATCCCTGGGTTGGGAAGATCCCCTGGAGAAGAGAATGGCTACCCACCCCAGTATTCTTACGTGGTGAATTCCATGGACAGAGGATCCTGGTGAACTACAGTCCAGGGGGTCACAAAGATTTGGACAAGACTAAGTGAGACCAGTCCTAGGTGTTCATTGGAAGGACTGATGCTGAGGCTGAAACTCTAATACTTTGGCCACCTTATGGGAAGAGTAGACTCATTGGAAAAGACCATGATGCTGGGAGGGATTGCGGGCAGAAGGAGAAGGGGACAACAAGAGGATGAGATGGCTGGATGGCATCACCGACTCGATGCACATGAGTTTGGGTGAACTCCAGGAGCTGGTCATGGACAGGGAGGCCTGGTGTACCATGGTTCATGGGGTCGCAAAGAGTTGGACACAACTGAGCGACTGAATTGAACTGAAGTGACTAGCACACATAATATATAATAAAATACAGAAATATATTTTTATATATAGAAATTATATATGCACACACACATACGCACATATATATATACATATACACATAGAGAGAGATTGATTTATTATAAGGAATTGGGTCCCAGATGCAAAGGCTGGGAAGTCCCAAGATCTGTCATCTGCAGCTCAAGACCCATGATAACCCATGTATAGGTTCAGGACAAGTCTGAAGGCCTGAGGATCAAAACAGTTGATGGTGTAAATTCTAGTCCAAAAGCCGCAGGACCCAAGACAAGACAATGTTTCATTCTGAGTTCAAAGGCCAGAAAAATCTGATGTTTCAGCTTGAAGCAGTCAGGCTGGAGGAGTCCCCTCTTGTTCGAGGGGACTCAGCCTTTTTGTTGTATTTAAGTCTTCAGCTAACTGAAGGAGGGCCACCCATCTACATTAGGGAGGCAATCTGCTTTATGTAGTCTACAAATTCAAATATTCATCACATCCAAAATCATCCTCATGACACACCCAGAATAATGTTTGACCAATTCGGGTACCCTGTGGCCCAGGCAAGTTGACAAATAAAATTAGCCATCACACGCCTTTTCTCTTGTCAGCCTCTTAAATAGATAGAGGCATGTATATCTCAGAGTGAGTGACACAAGATGAAGTCTGCCCCTTTCCAGCACCTGTAGGAACAGCTGCCCACTGTGGGGTATGACCTCTTGTGGCATGAATCAGAAGGACTTCCTGCTCCTAAGGTGTGTGGGCAGATGCCCTTTCTATCTGCAGGAGTAAGAGCTCTGAGTACCAACCCAATCTGGACTCATGTCACTATGTATACAGTAGATCCCCTGGTCCCTGACATGTGTTGGGTTTCTCTCTATGCCCTCTCCCCACCTCCCAGCTCCGCTTGGCCTTCTTTGTTTCTGTGTTGATACGCTGCTGGAGAAAGCCAAAGAACTGGGCTGGCTGGACCCCAGCAATTCATCATTTCTGACTTTCTCTGGATCTTCACTATTACCCACTGTGCATTTTGTCATTCCTTAGCAATTGACCCACTTACCCAATCTTCTATTCAGTAACTACTTTTGAGCACCTACTACTTGCCAGATACCATGATCTGTTAACAGGGATGTAGAAAAAAAAAAACAAAAAAACAAAAACCAAACCAGAGGTGATCTCTGCTCTCAGGGAGCATACAGCCTGAGAGACTCCAAAAGGCAGGTGTCCTAAACCTGTCTAAATACCTCAGTCCTCTGTATTTGCAGGTGACTTCAGTGACAACCATGGGTTCACCCCTGTTAGAAGCTCCTGGGTCTTTACTGCTGGTTGGTGCTCTCTCCAGCATTCCCTGTGCCCTCTGGATAGCTGAAGCTGATGCTGGCAGGCTCTTGGGTCTCCTCTAGCCAATGGTGCTCCTGCTTCTCTTCTTCCTTTTTCTTACTGCTCCCTCCTACATTTCCTCCTGCTGAGTTTCAGCCTGTAAACCCACATGCCCAATCCGGAACTCTGTTCA
Organism: Capricornis sumatraensis; assembly: GCF_032405125.1. Lineage (NCBI taxonomy): Eukaryota > Metazoa > Chordata > Mammalia > Artiodactyla > Bovidae > Capricornis > Capricornis sumatraensis. Next base: position 217,317,370 of record NC_091069.1, read on the forward strand.
CGGAGACCTCTCATTCTGAACCCCAAGGTCACTAAGTCCTGTTTATTCTTCCTCCTAAAAAAAAAAAAAAAATCACCTTCTTCCTGTCCATCTTTATTAGCACTGCCTCATCATCTGCCCTCAGGCTCACCTCTTTCCCCCTCTAATCTAGCTTTCACATGTTTCCAGAAAACAATTCAAATACATCTTATCATGTCCTACTCCTGATTCAAGTTTTTCAATGGCTTTTACAAGCTGGAGCAGGGCTTTAGTACACTTTTTTTTTTGGAAGAAGGATGCTGTTTTTCCTTCAAAATGTAATATGAAGCACTAAAAAGAAATGAGCTATCAAACCATAAAAAGACATGGAAGAAACTTAAATGCATATTACTAAGTAAAAGATGCCAATATGAAAAGACTGCGTACTATAGGATGTGCATACTACATGAAACTCTGGAAAATGCAAAGCTATGGAAAAAGTAAGAGGGTCAGTGGATGCCAGGGGTTACAGGCCAGAAAGAAATAGGCAGAGCACAGAGGATTTTAAGGGCAGTAAACTACTCTGTATAATACTATGATAGTGAATATCTTTTATGATATTTGTCCAAACCCACAGAATGTAAAACACCAAAGTTATACATATAAGTGTAGTCTTTGGGAGATAACAGTATATCAAGGTAATAATACATTTACGATATATATGAATAATACATTCGGTATGTAACAATAATACATTCATTACAGTAAGACTGTAATGAATGTACTGCTTTGATGTGGGATGTTGATAGTGGGGGAAGCTATGTGTATATGATGTAAGGGGAAATTTCTGTACTTTCTGCTCAGTTTTGCTGTGAACCTACTCCTGTTCTAAAAAACAAAGTCATTTATAACATACTACATTAAAATGTTTTTAAAGTACTACATTTAAATTTACCTTTAAAATCTTATATTCGTATTCACATTTAGAAAAGTAGAGCTGCTTTGCTGAAGTGGTGGCAATGGAAGGAGGAGGGCAGGGAAATGCGTCTCCTGTCTGTACCTCATCTCCCAGATGTTCCCCGAGACCTTGGGGCTGTAGGACTTGGAGGAACCCCGGAGACCTGGAGGACTGGAGCTCAGTGCCTTAGTGAGGCAAATGATGGCCTTCCTCATCAGGCCTAGCTTTCTTTCCAGGCTCAGCCCTTGTGGTTCCCAATGCCGTGCCTTCCCAATGTTCTACACAGACACTAGTATTCCTCCAGTATCTCCCACTCCATGGGTCTCCCTCCAGGCCATTGCTCACACTGCTCCTTCTTTCATCCTTCCCCCCTTTTCTCTACTTGATGACCCCCTTTAAGTCTCAGCTCAAACAGCACCTCCCCTGTGGAACTGCTCCAGATTCCCCAGGAGACCTTCTTCATGCTTGGTTCATCCCGTACCCTCCATTATGTCATCCGTTCAATGCACTGTCTGTTTTTGCACGCCTGACTCCAATTACACTATGAGCAATTTAAGAGCAGTTTTCATCTTGATAGCCTTGCTGTTTTCATCTTGATAACCTCTGTAGCTAGCATGATACCTGGTTTCCTGAGTGTTTGCTGAAAATGAACAAGTGGAAGAATAATGAATACATAAATTCTCCGCTTTCTCTCTCAGAAGATGACCCCACTTCCCACCAGACTGAGATGATGCTCAATCACTCGTTGGTGGCTTTTCTACATTCCCATCAATTTCTTTGATTTTGGGTCAGTGTATTTACAAACCAATCTAGCCACAGTAGCTCACAGCTGGGTCTCCACTTGACTCCCACCCCCCATTCTTTTGTTGACAGAGCTGTGTTCCTTTAGATGTATCTTCAGCTCATCCTTGAGTTATTTCACCTTTCTGCTTCCATTTGCAGATGCTCTTGGTTTAGCAAAAGGAAGCTTGGCAGGAAGAGAAATTTCCAGCCTGTCCTTCTCCAATGTACTTCAGTAAAAGACATCTGTAGTCCTATATTTGCTCGGAATATTTAATACTTAATTTTCAAAGCCTCAGTTGAATGCATGTTATAACTGAGCTGATATCCCAAGTCCACAACAGTAAATCCAGCTGCACTTGGATTTGACAGCTGAGGTATGCAGAGTCTGAAAAATCATCTAGAGTTGGTGCATTATTCCTTCCTATGAATTTCTTTTTGCCTCCTATGTTTTACAGAAGTAGGTAGCTCAGAAAAGGTCTCAAAGAATATTTATTCAAGCCTGTTTACCTGTTTTTAATGAAGCCAGTCAATCCCATGAACTTCCTTGTTGCCTCCTACTTTTTCATGCCATGTCTTATCACAAGTGTTCAAGCTCTTAGAAAAAACCCCTAAAGCTCAAATCCGGACTTGCTCCTCAATCAGGTCTGTTTCAAAATTCACCAAAATACCTACAGCTCATACACAGTTTTAAAAAACTAGTCTGCCCCCTGGAGACTCACTTATATGTGGCACTTCATAGACATCTGAAATTTTTATAGTCTTAAGGGCTTTTGGTTGAGTTTTTTAGGTACTTTTGATGAAATATTTTCCATTATAGATACTGATTCTATGGGAAAGTTGTCTAAGATTGTTCACTATATTTCTTTTTTTTTTTTTTTACTTTTTATTTTGTGTTGGGGTATAGCTGATTAACTGGAGAAGGAAATGGCAACCCACTCCAGTGTTCTTGCCTGGAGAATCCCAGGGACGGCGGTGGGGGTGGGGTGGGGCGGGGGTGGGGGGGCGGTGGTGGGCTGCCATCTATGGGGTCGCACAGAGTCGGACACGACTGAAGTGACTTAGCATAGCTGATTAACAATGTTGTGATCATTTCAGGTGAACAGCAAAGGGACTCAGGTATACATACACATGTATCCAATCTCCCCTAAATGCCCCTCTCATGCAGGCTGCCACATAACATGAAACAGAGTTCCATGTGCTGTACTGGTTATCTATTTAAAATATATGTACATGTCCATCCCAAGCTCTCTAACTATCCTTCCCCCCCATCCTTCCTGCCTCTGGCAACCATAAATTCATTCTCTAAGTCTGGATTGTTCACATTTCTTAACCCATATTTTCTTAAATTGCTATAGTACTTAACTTCTTTCAGTAATAAGTAGTGAATAGCTATTTATCATTTGTTGCTGTTGTTGCTGTTATTGTTTAGTTGCTAAGTCATGTCCGTTAAGCAGTTTAAAAAAAACTAAGGTTAGAATACCCCTGGTAATGAATCTACAGGGTCTTTCTAATACAAGTAAACAGTAACAAAATAAGAACCATTAACTGAGCAAAAGTCAAATTGCCTTAGTCTTATGGTGAACAAAGACCACCTTCACTTCCCAAACCATATTATTAAGGAGAATCAGAAAAACTCAGGCATCATTAGCCTTCAATATTTTTGCTATACTGTGAAAGGGGGCAGAATCAGTTGCCACTACCTTTTATTCATTCACCACATTGCTTCATCCAGTCTCCACACTCACAAAGTTCAAGAAACCTTCCTCCCAATTCCTCCTCCCAACCTGCATTGCCTTTTTCATTCAAGGCAAGAATACTGAAGTGGTTTGCCATTCCCTTCTCCAGTGGACCACATTCTGTCAGAACTCTCTGCCATGACCCGTCCATCCTGGGTGGCCCCACACGGCATGGCTCATAGTTTCACTGAGCTAGACGAAGCTGTGGTCCATGTGATCAGTTTGGTTAGTTTTCTGTCACTGTGGTTTTCATTGTCTGCCCTCTGGTGGAGAAGGATAAGAGGCTTATGGAAGCTTCCTGATGGGAGAGACTGACTGAGGGGGAAACTGGGTCTTGTTCTGATGGGCGGGGCCATGCTCAGTAAATCTATAATCCAATTGTCTGTTGATGGGCGGGGCTGTGTTCCCCTCCTGTTGCTTGACCTGAGGTCCAACTATGGTGGAGGTAATGAAGATAATCTCCTTGGAAAAACGTTATGACCAACCTAGACAGCATATTAAAAAGCAGAGACATTACTTTACCAACAAAGGTCCGTCTAGTCAAAGCTATGGCTTTTCCAGTAGTCATGTATGGATGTGAGAGTTGAACTATAAAGAAAGCTGAGTGCCGAAAAATTGATGCTTTTGAACTGTGGTGTTGAAGAAGACTCTTGAGAGTCCCTTGGACTGCAAGGAGACCCAACCAGTCCATCCTAAAGAAAATCAGTCCTTAATGTTCATTGAAAGGACTGATGCTGAAGCTGAAACTCCAATACTTTGGCCACCTGATGTGAACAACTGACTCATTGGAAAAGACCCTGATGCTGGGAAAGATTGAAGGCAGGAGGAGAAGGAAACAACAGAGGATGAGATGGTTGGATAGCATCACCAATGCAATGGACATGAGTTTGAATAGGCTCCAGGAGTTGGTGATGGATAGGGAAGCCTGGCGTGCTGCAGTCCATGGGGTCGCAAAGAGTTGGACATGACTGAGCTACTGAACTGAACTGAATTAAACCCATTTTGAATCTCACATCATCAGTCCCCCCATGTTACAGTCACTTACTCATCCCTAGTCAGTCCCTCTCATAGGAAAAGTCTAGCTCTGGTTCACTCTCTCCCATATTAGTTTTGCAATACATTTTAGTGATTTCAGTGACCCCAAAGGTAATCAATCCTTCCCTACACCTTTATCTTTCAGCTTCTTGACCTCTTCTGGTCTACTTATCTTGCATTCAGCACAAGCTCAGTCACTCTCTCCCAAGGGACATGCTTTAGACTTTAACAAGAGCAGGACACCCCATAACCTCAATTTCAAGAATTTTAAGAATCTCTCTTTCTAACTACCACTTTCTTTCTTTCTTTTTTTTCACTAAGAGATTTAGTTGTATTTTTATTACTCTTTATTTATTTATTTTATTTATTATTATAATTATTATTATTTTGCAATATTGTATTGGTTTTGCCATACATTGACATGAATCTGCCACGGGTGTACATGTGTTCCCCATCCTGAACCCCTTCCCACCTCCCTCCCACCTCCCTTCCCATACCACTTTCTATTCCTCTGTTCTACTGTCTCTACTGATCTTACTCCAACAATCCCTTGGTCCTCTGGATGTACAATTCACTGATCCTTCCTACTTTTCACTGTCCTTCTGCCTCCTCCTTTTCCTGGCTTTAGTCCTCATTTTCCTACCTGCTCAGCTTCAACCCCAAAGTCCACCATTACAATCACCCCTTTGCATAAACCTTCAGCATCATTGCCTCTCTTTTTACCTTATGCCCTTGAAAAACTCCACCTGGACTTGCACGGCTGAACACGACTGGAAGAGAAACACCCAATCTTGGAGATGGTGTCTTTGAATTTATTAGCACAAATCTCAAGCAGATCCTTAATGCTGTCTAGCCACTTTGATGCATTCTCTTGGTGCATTCCTTCTTCTGCTGCTGCTGCTGCTAAGTCGCTTCAGTCATGTCCTACTCTGTGTGACCCCATAGACGGCAGCCCACCAGGCTCCTCTGTCCTTGGGGTTCTCCAGGCAAAAACAGTGGAGTGGGTTGCCATTTCCTTTTCTAATGCATGAAAGTGAAAGGTGAAAGTGAAGTCGCTCAGTCGTGTCTGACTGTGCGACCCCATGGACTACATACAGCCTTCCAGGCTCCTCCGTCCATGGGATTTTCCAGGCAAGAGCACTGGAGTCGGGTGCCATTGCCTTCTCCCATTCACTCTTCTACTCTCCTAGAAATTCTCTCTCTCCTCAAACTTTCAATACCACTCTTCCATCCTCGCTACCAGCTGATATGACCTTTCTGATTTCACTGAGAATACAGAAGCAGTAGGAAACAACTTCTACAAGATACTGCTCTGTCACCCTGTCAACCCACCTACCAGCCTCAAAGCCCATGGACTCTGCCTTCTTTCATGTTACTCTCCTCTTGTGTCTTCCAGAAACCATTCCAGGTACTTTTTTCTCTACTTATCTTAACCATTGTTTTCCCTTCTCAAAAAGAATTTCTCCATCTGCATATAAGTGTGCTGTCGTTTCTTCCATGTGTATGGCGCTCTCTCTGACCACACCTACCTGTCCAGCTTCCATTTCATTTCTCTGCTTCTCTTTATAGTAATAGTCATTAAAAGGGCCGCTGCCAGTCCTGCTCTTTATATGCTCTCTTGAACATATTCCAATCATGTGTCAGTGAACCCCTCACTCCTTCAAGATGGATCTTTTCAAAGTCATTAGTGACTTGCGTGTAGCCAAACTGAATGATCGATTCTTGACCCTCATCTTACTTGACTCATGAGCAGCATTGACAGAGTTTGTTTCTATCCCCCTTTGAAATGTTGGATTCTAGAAATCCCTATTCTCCTGGTTTTCCTCATCTGTTTTTTTGAAAAAAACAAAAAAAACAAACAAAAAAAACCACACAAAACAAAAACAAAAACCCACTGCTTGTTTCAATGTTCTTTGTTGGTTCTTCCTCATTTTCTCAACTTAATGGACTTCCCAGGTCACAGAACATGTTCTTCTGTTTTCTGTACTATTTATACTCACTCTTTTAACGTTCTTATCCAGTTTCATGGCTTATATAATATATACATGTTGATGACTCCTACGTCATCCTCATCCAGCTCAGATCTCACTTCTATACTCAAGATTCATATATCCTTTTGCCTATATACATATATGTCTTTTCTTGGATGTCTAATAGGTATTTCAAACTTACTATGTCCCAAATCAATCAGCTCTCTCCCCTCCTAAGTCTCTCTTCCTTCATTCTTCCACATCTCACTTAGTGGCAATTCCATCTTTTCTGTTGCCCAGGCAAAAAACCTTAGAGTCATCTTTGACTCTTCTCTTTTCTCTTGCAACCGAAATAGAATCCAACAGAAGATCTGCCAGTCTCAACTTTGAGAACCAGCTATAATCTGACCACCTCTGACTACGTCCTCAGCTACCATCCTGGTCTAGACTCTCTTAGGTTATAGAAACAGTTCTGATGATGCTGAACTGCCTCAACAGCAAAGTGGTCTTTCTCTTATCTGGGGGATGTCTAAAAGCTATACGACACCCCAAGCCTCACACTCAGATTTTATCATTTCAGATTTATTCTTATGATGTTAAAATCGCCATCTCTTCTTAGTTGTCTTTAAACATTTATCTTGTCCCTAAAGCATTTAAGGTACATTAGAAAAGTATATGTGTGAATGTGCGTGTGTGTGTGTGTGTTAGTTGCTCAGCTGTGTCCGACTCTTTGTGACCCCACGGGCTATAGCCCACCAAGCTCCTCAGTCCATGGAATTCTCCAGGCAAGAATAGTGGAGTATATAAATACATTAAAATAGAAAAACATGAGAAAATTAGGGAAAGGGAAGATAAGGATAGAAAAAAATTCATATGATGTCACAGGTGAATTGTGCATACACCCACATGCCATGAGGTTTTGCACCCTTGCAAGAAAGGGAATACTAACAGAGGAGTCTCTTCTTCTAAGACGTGCTTTAATATCAGACCTCTTTTTGCTTAACAGGCCCCTAGAAGACACCAAGACCACAGTGGCTCCTTGGACCTGAGTGGCAGAGGGCTGTGCGGGCATGAAAGGAGAAGGGTTGTATGCTCAGAAGTGAGGCAACATTGGTCAGGAGGACCCTTCTCTCTCAAGACTGGGTCCTGATGTACACCCCAATCATTCCCTGGTATTCCCTCCAATCTCCCACCTCCCAGCTCACCCCTACATGTTACCCTGAGTACTTACCAAGACCCAAGCAAGAAACTCTGAGTCCTGATTTTCCAAGATTCCTAAAATAAAAATAAAGCAATACATGGTCATCGTTTCCTCGGGTAGAATTTTAACTGAGTATTAAATCTCACTTAAAATTTTTTAAATTGAAATATAGTTGATTAACAGCATTGTGTTAATTTCAGGTATATAAACTTAATTTTTGATGACACTGTTCTTGACTAGAGCTGTGGTAGGGGCAGAGCTCCAGATGCAGGCCTGTGGTTTGGGGAAGAGTCTCTTTCATCCCTATTTGGATGCTAGAAAGTCCAAAATGTCCTTAGGCTCAGCACAACAAAGGGTCTCCACAAAACACAGCTTTTCAGGCCTATTGGTCTTATCAGTTTTCTTACAAATGTAATATCTTTCTTCTTGAGGGCAAGATTTGTAGATTATTTACCTATTAGTCATTCTTCATTCATCAATCAATCGTGACCCTTGGTGGACCCTTAATAAACATTTGTTGGCTGAGTAACAGATGAACTGACCTTTAAAACAAAGTAGTACTACAGATGGATAGGGAATATTAAAAGAACAAATACAAAATAATCCTTTAGGCTATTTAAACTAAATTAGATTACTTTTATTAAAAAACTACACAAAATTCCTACAAAAAGGTCAGACAGTCCTTAAATGATTCTTCCCTTCCTCAACATTTTTGCTTTTCATCCTTAAAAGTTGATCCAGGGAGAGGAAATATATTTTCATTCTCTAAGTAGAAAAAGAACTAGGTGCTCTAATCTTAACTGTAAGGTGTTTGTGGAGACCCAGACCCAGCCCATCTTCCTGTCATCTGCCCAAATGCCATCAGAGAAGAAATCGAATTCTCAGAGAAAGGATACCTCATAGAATTTTGTAGGGATCCAATGTGAAGAGATGAAGCTGACATTATTGAAACACGGTAGAAAGGTGTATTCCTTACTTTCTGATCAGATGCTTTTATGAGAATACAGCTTTTCTCCCTGCTTCTACCCAAACAAAACAGAACCAACTTTTCTAAAAAGTTTTCTACAGCTCAGTTCTTCCAAATTCTCTCTTGATTATCCCACAGTTTGGTTTCTTTAGAGCTAGTAATCAGTGCTCTTATTATTGCATCTATTTCTTTTCCCTGCCTGCTACTGTCTATAAAATTCCACCTAAGCAACACAGTTCCTTTCCTAGCTTGGTTCAAAGGACATTACAGTGCAAAGAGTTGAAAGAGCCAGATTTTCGTGACTTTGTTGCAACCAGCTAGGTGACCTTGGAGATATCACTTCCTTGGACTTTAATTTCTTCATAGTAAAATGGGGTAGCAATGTCTATACCATTCATCCAGCATCGCTGCTGTGGGACTGGAACATGATAATGTATGCTAATGTGTTCACAGTAAACAAATGCAAAAGCATAATTATTTTTGGTGCTTTCTGACTCTTCTTATGCTGTCACAGACATAGTGCTAAATTTTCCATATGAATTGGATATGTCCACCTGGCAGGAAACTGTTGCAAAAGGTGTGTGTGAAAAATATTTTGAACTGCTAAGTAGGAGAAAAATACTTGGACCACTCCCATGAAATTAATTTGCATAAAGAATTGTTCTTTTAGTAGTTTCGCAGAAAACCACAGGATGTACAGCCAGAAGATTTGCTTTGTGGTCTAAAAGTCTACTGATTTTAAAGGGTAGGAACCTAGAGTGAAAGCTATATGGTGGGGAGTATAAAAAAAGACTTAGACCAGGGCAAAAAAATCAAAGAAAATATATACGTGAATAACAGTCTTGCAGGTAGAGATATTTGACACTGATGAATTAGTGATTTATCGACAGATTACTATGTTCAAAGCAATGTGCAAGGTCATGAAGATACAGAGGAACAAGGCACAGTTCTCTACCCTTAAGGAGTTCTCTACCCTTTTCTGAGGGACACAGAAGAGCAACCGTGTCATCACAATAAAGTGGGGGACGTCCTCCCTGGAGGTTCTTGAGAGCACATGGAGGAGCTATCTCAGGTTTGCACTTGCATAACTATGTGGGTGTCATGGGGGAAAAGATCTAGGTAAGGAATTCCATGTAATTTTAATATCTTTCAGTGACTTACAGCACAATAGGGAACAGGAGCTTGGTGCAGAAAATTATGCAGAGGAAGAAATTTTTCTAACAGACTCAAATAGGGTGGGATTATGACACTGGGCATTTACTGAGCAGCATCTCAGCACCCAAGGTAGGGAGACCTGCTCTAAGTTCCCTTATGCCAGTGATTTAGGGAGACAGTGATCACTCTGATATGGGTTTGGAGGGCCAAACTTGAGAACCGCCAGCCAGTACAAACTGCAAATTAGCAAGTACTCAACCAGGCCCATGTTATTGCCACTGCTGTTTGAACACCCAGGCCAGCTTTCCTGGAATGAAAGCCTTAGAAGATTTTGCACTATAAGAAGAGGCCAATTACAAGAGAAGGAAATGGCAACCCACTCTAGTGTTCTTGTCTGGAGAATCCCAAGGATGGGGGAGCCTGGTGGGCTGCCGTCTATGGGGTCGCACAGAGTCGGACACGACTGAAGTGACTTAGCAGAATTGATACAGTGGTGATAGGTCTCACATTGAGCCTTGGTGTTTTTATTTTATTTAACTTTTTCACAGATTATTTTTTTTCTCTCTAGGTGGAAGGATTGGGCTTCCCTGTTGGTTCAGTGGTAAAGAATCTTCCTACCAATGGAGGAGACACAGGTTTGGTCCCTGGGTTGGAAAGATCCCTGGAGAAGGAAATGGCAACCCACTTCTGTATTCTTGCCTGGGAAATCCCACAGTCAGAGGAATCTGGCAGGCTACAGTTCATGGAGTCACAATAAAGTCAGACACAACTTAACAACTAAACAACAACAAGAACAAATGGAATGATTACCAAATTCAGTTAGCTGTTTTTTAAAGTGAGAGGTATTTTCTGTGCATAAGCCATACCTGGTCTCTAAGTCTATTGCCCTTAGTTTTTGCAGGGATAAGTCTCATTGTGAGGCTCCTACCCAGTAAAGCCACTCACTTAGCAGATGGAGAAGATAGGAGGAAATAACTTCCTCCAGTTCATGTGGATTTCCAACACAATTTCCGTGATTCCAAATGGCATATCTCCATCCAGCCCACGTTCCTGTCTGCACAATACTAAGCGGAGGTGGGGTGATTATTTAGCCACTTTGATCCATTTAAGCTCTGCTGGGTAATAGAAGCTCAAATACTTGACACATTTGATCTAATGAGTCCAAAATACATCATCCAAAAGCTTGTTTGTGTGGCTAGAGCACCAAATAATGGCCAACTTTACACATCACACTGGGCTGTGACGGGTGTCCTAGAACCTCCTCTGTCCAACTCAGTGGAATTTTCATGCTCACTTCATGACCTTGTGTGACATTGTGCATGGAAACAACCTAATGTGATTGCATTTTATCTCTTAATTCCTCAGCATTAGCACAGGTGAGGCTACCAAAAATTCTGGAAGCACATCAAATGTCCAAATAGATAGAATTTCTTTTCCATTTAATTCAAAGCAGTTGCACTGCACTAGTTTCCCTATTTTATCTGTGTCAGACATACCAGAAGAAAGTCTCACTGTGTTCATTTTTAGTATGTGCTCCTGTTCAACTCAAAATAAAAGCTCCTCTTTCCCAAGTGAACCTGAGCTGCTCAGCTGCTAATTTTAGAAATGAATGACATCAATATGGGGGCACGGGACACTTAGCTTTGTCAGTCAAATTTTGGAAATCCTAAACCTTAAGTCAAAGCTTTGGGAAAGTTACTGGAGAAGGGATATAGCTTCTTGAGAAGCCAAAGGTTGCATTTCTTCTTTCTAAAGACAGAATTGTCCTCTCGGTGGCTGAACTTGTTTTAGGACAATGGTTAGTCCCACGACAGATACAATAAATATAATTTCTAGTGTTGTTTTGTGGAGCATCCATCATGCTCTTTTTATTTTAAGACAATAATAGAATTGTAAGAACTGAAATCAAGTGTCACTGAGGCACAGTATCACATGCCATTTGATGTTTACAGGTCCTTTACAAATCAAAGATGCTAAAAGCAGATTAGCAGCCTAAATGTGTTGTTTTAAATTGCTTGCTTCCTCATACGTGTATCTTAGACCCTACTTACAGTAAACTGCTTGGAAGAAAGGAACAGTTGGCTAAAATAGGTATCTTGCATTTGACCAAGACAGATGCATGTTGCACAGGAGAAAAATCCCTTATTTAGAGCTGAAGGCACATGTAAAGGGCTCCAGTGGCCTTGTCAAACTGGCAGAGACAAATTTGGTTTGACCTGGTTTCCATGGGCTCAGATCATTACATCATCTGCTGTTTTAGTCTGGCTGAACATCTTTCTGATCCTTCTACATCACATTCTGCTGTGTGGGGGGCCTTACCTGGAAGCTACTAGTCAAACGTGGGGTGTGAAATGGAAAAAAAAAAAAAAAAGAAATGTACAGTTAACCTGTTTTGAAAAATACAGAGCAGAAGGTATGTTCATTTGTCAGCCAGCTGGTTTTTATAGTTTTATGAGAACATACATTTTTACAGCCATGAAGGGGACTACAAATGGTAATAACGTTTTCTTATGAGGGCACCGTTCATCACTGTTGACAGTGATTAATGATTCATTTGGAAACCACCAGGCATATAAATGGTTTAGCCATGCATTTTGATGACAGACTTTGATAAGTAACACAATGAAACTTTGTTTCATTCCTTCCTTTATCTAAGTAGCTGCAAAGTAGAATGGGATTCTTTCAAATTCTTTGATTGAAAGGTTCAAGCCATTTATCTGTTGTAAATTCCAACTAGATTCTTTTTCATTTTCGTTGGACATATAAAAATCACCTGTTGATCTGTGCATTCTAGAAAAGTCTACAGAAGTAGAGCAAAAAAGAGATTTCCCTATAGTTAGTTAATTAGTTCAACAGAACTGTGTATGACATTGGGCAGGTTACTTAAACTTTTTAGGCTTCTTTTCTCATTCATAAATGGGGATATTAATAGCTCCCTGCTTTTTCTTTCTTTAGGAGATTGAGAAAACATAAATGCAGCACCACTCACAGGAAACTTCAGTGTTCAAAAAAATGATATTTACTCTCTTCCTTTCTTATTTTCTAGGAAAAGTGGCATCTCAAACACTGAAGCTGGTGGGGTTCCAATTCAGGACTAAAGCTGTTAGAAGGTTGCTTCTGTGGCTTTCAAGACCTATTTCTGTGACCCTATCCTCTTACTTCATGGATTTGTGCTTAGACATTGCAAACATCCTAAATCTATTATATGTGAATTGTGAGTCATTTTGCTAGGACCATTAAGATAGTGGGAAACAGGGGCTAAAGATAGATAATGGAGGTGAAGGAGAAGGTGGTATTTTGTTGGGAAAGGCAGTATGGAGAATTCATGTGGGTCTGAGAAATTTAGAACCTTTCTTCTGTGACTGCCAGGAGGAGGGAAATGGAGTTGGAACACAAAGTTGTGCACAAGAGCAGAACTTGGATGATCTGCAGGGATGGAGATGGTGATAAGGGTTGCAAAATGCTCATCAAAATCTACTTATCACTTAAATAAAAGTTACTCACTGCTTTTTCTGTCCCAAGTATCTAAGGCATCAGAATAGCTGGAAATAATTCAGCTGAAGTCAAGAGAATCTGGAACCTTTTTATATAAGGGCATATCATTTGGGGTTCATGAACATGCATGAGAAAAATACATTTTTATTTTTCACCAACTTCTAACTGAAATTTAGCTCCTCCTTCAAGTATAAATGTTGGCAAGAAAGCACAGAAGTACCCACATTAACTGTTACTTTGCCATCAAAAGAAATTACAGGTATTTTTCTACCACATCACAGTTACCTCAGAGATTTCAAAAAATAATTTGCACTTGCTATTTATACCTATCACCTTTTGGAAATTTGGTACTCAGCCTACTCCTAGAGCTTGTTATTTAATATATTGAGAAAGACGTGCATGTCTTAGGTCACAAATTTGGATTTTAGATATTTTGAACTGTATATCTAGTTAATCAGATTCTTGTACATTTTATGTTGCATGTTTAAAAGCACTTTTTCTAAGGAGTCCGTAAACTTCACCAGACTGCCAGAGGGGTCCATACTTTAAGCATCTTGAATGTAGCTAAAAGAAATATGTCATTCTAAAAATGTCTCTTCGTGCATCCATCTGCCACAAAGCAACATGGGTTTACAAGCATCTTTTTCAAACTATTAGGGTAGGCAATCCTGAAGAGTTTTGAAAGTGAAATATGCCATATCCTACAGCTACTCTTTAAAATGTGTCTAATAAAGTTGATAGTGTTGGTGTTCAGTATTCCTTTGTTTAATTTTAGTAAGTTACAAACAATTTTTAGGCCCTTGCTGAATTTAATTCCAATTCAGGCTTGCTGCTTGTATTACCTCTACATGAGTATAAATCTTGACCCTAAGGTCTCCCATTACAGGGCTCTTCAAGAGCCTCATCCACCCGTCTATAGCTGGAGTCTGCTGGGCTTACCCACTAGGGCAGAGGAGACAGAAGAGGATTTGCCATCCCCAGGGCTCTGGGGTTTCAGCCTCATGCATGATATTTCTTTTGTAACAATTTACTTTAGTGTGATTCATTCATTCAATCGTATCGCATTTCATTCCATATTATATTTGTGTTTGTTTCAACATAAAATAATGTTTCCTTACTAATTCTTCAAGTAAGTTTGCTGTCTCAGAGATGTGCCATGTTGGTCCCAAAGCTTTACCAGGTGCCCCTTGGCACCTTCTGCTGCCCCAGTTTGAGAGATTTGGTTATAAACTATTATCAGTCATTTATACCTTACTGTGAAGAAGTTTCAGACTTTTTCTTATGTCAGCTTGGAGGGATTAGATGAAACAGTCAAGAAATAAGGCGCTCAAGTTCTGAGAGAATTGGAAGAGGGAATAAAAGTAGGGTGGCAGGGCTTAGGTTGTGCTAGTGGTAAAGAATCTGTCTGCCAATGCAAAAGACTTAAGTGCTGCAGGTTCAGTCCTTGGGTTGGGAAGATCCCCTGGAGAGGGGCATGGCAACCTACTCCAGTATTCTTTCCTGGAGAATCTCATGGACAGGGGAGCCTGGAGGGCTACGTCCATAGGGTTGCAAAGAATCAGACAAGACTGAAGTGCCTTAGCACGCACACATGGCAGGAAGATTAGGAACTGGCCCCACAGGGGAAAATAAACTTCGCTGCCTTCTAAATTTTGTCCAAAATCACATCTCTCTTAACAACCAAGTGATCACGCTTTCCTGTGTGAATATCACACATATACTTGGATTTTCAACATTAAGAAGAAAGAATCAAAAGCTTTCAAAGTTTTCTTCACCCTGGGGTGATGATTTGTTTTCAAAGAAGTTCCACAAGATGAAGCAAAGGTAAAGCCTTCTGTATCATCCACTTTGTAATGAGATTTGTGTTAGTTTCCACTGTAATGAGCTGTGTAGTTTTCAAAGGCAAAATAAACAAAAAAGCATCTAAGACAGATTTCATGCTCCAAATCTTCCTGATTCCATTTCTTACTTTCCCTTTAGAAAGTAAAATCAGCCATGTGACTGAGACTGAGGCATGAGCTTGACTGAGGGGTGGGGTGATATTTAAATACGCACTTAATCAAAAGCAAATGCTTCCAGTCATCATGCATGAGTTTGCCCTTCACTTTCTTTGACAGAGGAAGGTAAAACTAATGCCTGTCTTCTCTGCGGGCTCAGCCCTCTACACCTGCTTTCAGAGTGCCACACATCATGGTGCATGTTGTTGTGTGTTAGTTGCTCAGTCGTGTCTGATGCTTTGCGACCCATGGACTGTAGCCCACCAGGATCCTCAGTCCATGGGATTTTCCAGGCAAGAATACTAGAGTGGGTTGGCATTCCCTTCTCCAGGGGCTCTTCCAGATCCAGAGATTGAGCCCAGGTCTCCTGCACTGCAGGCAGATTCTTTACTGAGTGAGCCACCAGGAAAGCCCATATTATATGTAATATGAGTTTTTCCTTCCTGGAAGGAAGGCTGTTTCTCCTTCCAGACTGAGATCTGCAAGGAAGGAACTGTGTCTAAAGTATCTGCTTATTCCCAACATAGAGCAAAGTCCTGGACACGTAGCAGGTGTTTGATGATGCTGACAGGGATGCTCTTATACTGTTCTTTTGCTGTGGATAAAGACTGTTGTCACTCACTTGTTTCACTCTTGTTGGCTAGGGAGACTCTGTGGTTTACCACCAACTCACACCTCCACCGAAGACTCCTGGACAAAAGAGTCCGAAATACAGTACTTGGATGCAGTCTCAAAAACAATGGAATGATCTCTGTTCATTTCCAAGGCAAACCATTCAATATCACAGTAATCCAAGTCTATGCCCCGACCAGTAATGATGAAGAAGCTGAAGTTGAATGGTTCTATGAAGACCTATAAGACCTTCTAGAATTAACACTAAAAAAAAAAAAAAAAAAAAGATGTCCTTTTCATTATAGGGGACTGGAATGTAAAAATAGTAAGTCAAGAAATACCTGGAATAACAGGCAAATTTGGCCTTTGAGTACAAAACAAAGCAGGTTAAAGGATAACAGAGCTTTGCCAAGAGAATGCACTGGTCATAGAAACACCTTCTTCCAACAACACAAGAGAAGATTCTACATAAGGACATTACCAGATGGTCAACACCAAAATCAGATTGATTACATTCTTTGCTGCCAAAGATGGAGAAGCTCTATATAGTCACCAAAAACAAGACCAGGAACTGACTGTGGCTCAGATAATGAACTCCTTATTGCCAAATTCAGACTCAAAGAAAGTAGGGAAAACCACTAGATCATTCAGGTATGAGCTAAATCAAATCCCTTATGATGATACAGTAGAAATTACAAATAGATTCAAAGGATTAGACCTGATAGACAGAGTGCCTGAAGAACTATGCACAGAGGTTCAGGACACTGTACAGGAAGCAGTGATCAAGACCATCCCCAAGAAAAAGAAAAGCAAAAAGGCAAAATGGTTGTCTGAGGAGGCTTTAGAAATAGCTGAGAAACGAGAGCAAGAGGCAAAGGAGAAAAGGAAATATATACACCCATTTGAATGCAGAGTTCCAAACAATAACAAGGAGAGATAAGAAAGCCTTCTTCAGTGATCAATGCAAAGAAACCGAGGAAAACAATAGAATGGGAAAGATTAGAGATCTCTTCAAGAAAATTAGAGATACCAAGGGAACATTTCAGGCAAAGATGAGCACAATAAAGGACAGAAATGGTAGGGACCTAACAGAAACAGAAGATATTAAAAAGGGGTAGCAAGAATACACTGAAGAAATAAAGGTCTTCATGATGCAGATAACCACAATAGTGTGATCACTCACCTAGAGCCAGACATCCTGGAATGTGAAGTCAAGTGGGCCTTAGGAAGCATCACTAGGAACAAAGCTAGTGGAGGTGATAGAATTCCAACTGAGCTTTTTCAAATCGTAAAAGATGATGCTGTGACAGTGCTTCACTCAATATGCCAGCAAATCTGGAAAACTCAGCAGTGACCACAGGACTGGAAAAGGTCAGTTTTCATTCCAATCCCAAAGAAAGGCAATGCCAAAGAATGTTCAGACTACCACACAATTGCACTCATCTCACACGCTTGCAAAGTAATGCTCAAAATTCTCCAAGCCAGGCTTGAACAGTACATTAACTGTGAACTTCCAGATGTTCAAGCTGGATTTAGAAAAGGCAGAGGAACCAGAGATCAAATTGCCAACATCCACTGGATCATCAAAAAAGCCAGAGAGTTCCAGAAAAACATCTGCTTTACTGACTATACCAAAGCCTTTGACTGTATGCATCACAACAAACTGTGAAAAATTCTTTAAGAGATGGGAATACCAGACCACCTGACCTGCTTCCTGAGAAACCTGTATGCAGCTCAGGAAGCAACAGTTAGAACTGGATGTGGTAACAATAGACCGGTTCCAAATCAGGAAAGGAGTACATCAAGGCTGCTTATTTAACTTATATGCAGAGTACATCATGAGAAATGCTGGGATGGATGAAGCACAAGCTGGAATCAAGATTGCTGGGATAAATATCAATAACCTCAGATACACAGATGACACCACCCTTATGGCAGTAAGCGAAGAACTGAAGAGTGTCTTGATGAAAATGAAAGAGGAGAGTGAAAAAGTTGGCTTAAAACTCACCATTCAGAAAACTAAGATCATGGCATCTGGTCCCATCACTTCATGGCAAATAGATGGGGAAACAGTGGAAACAGTGTCAGACTTCATTTTCCTAGGCTCCAAAATCACTACAGATGGTGACTGCAGCCATGAAATTAAAAGATGCTTACTCCTTGGAAGGAAGGTTATGACCAACCTAGATAGCATATTAAAAAGCAGAGACAATACTTTGCCAACAAAGGTCCATCTAGTCAAGGCTATGGTTTTTCCAGTGGTCATGTATGGATGTGAGAGTTGGACTGTGAAGAAAGCTGAGCACCGAAGAATTGATGCTTTTGAACTGTGATGTTGGAGAAGACCCTTGAGAGTCCCTTGGACTGCGAGGAGATCAAACCAATCCATCCTAAAGGAGATCAGTCCTGAATGCTCATTGGAAGGACTGATGCTGAAGCTGAAACTCCAATACTTTGGCCACCTGATGGGAAGAACCGAATCATTTGGAAAGACCCTGATGCTGGGAAAGATTGAAGGCACGAGGAGAAGGCGACAACAGAGGATGAGATGGTTCGATGGCATTACTGACGCGATGGACATGAGTTTGAGGAGGCTCCAGGAGTTGGTGATGGACAGGGAAGCGTGCTGTCCTGCAGTCCTTGGGGTCACAAAGAGTTGGACACGACTGAGCAACTGAAATGAACTTAAATAACTCTGGAAAAGGATCTTTTGACTGGATACTGTAAAGGCTAAGAACAAAAAGAATTGAACACAAACACTATTATCTAGTTGGCAAATTTTTTTCTTACAGGAGTATGAGTGAGTAATTTTGAAACTAAGGTTGAATGCTAATGTTGACAAATAAGAAATGCAGTGAGTGAACACTAGACCCAGAAATTAAACAAAAAGAAAACAAAATTGAGGACCCCTTGAAGCCAACATCTCTTTATCATTTCATTTCATTTCTTATATAGACTCTCTCACATTGACAGAACATTGTGTTTTGTTTCTTCTTTCCTTTTTGTTTTTCTAATTTGGCAGATGTTTACTCAGCAGCTACCAAGATGCATCCAGAGCTTGCAAATGATTTTGAGGTTAATAACGCTCCTTCTCTCCAGCAGAATAATACATCAAAACTGATCTGTGAGATCAGTGAGATCTGAATGCAGTGAGAACTGAATGCCGTTGGCCTGTGACTTTATTTGGAGCCCTATTATAAACGGCTAATGATTGGTCAGGTTAGAGTGCTGAATTTAGTTTATTTTCATTCTTCAGCCTCTACACTGGTCTTTTTACCCAATATCTTAGTTTGCGATGTCTCAGAAGTAGGGAAATTACATCTCATTCTGTGGTGACGATGAAGTGGCGCTCACTGGAGGGCAGAAAACCGCATCTTCTCGTGGTGACTAGCAGAATACACACCCACAGCCTCAAGAACAGTTCTCCGAGATATGGAGCTCTCTCCACGCCAATCCTTTCTGATTGTATTTGACACAAAGGGAAAGCTCTTCCGATAGATTCATGCAAGGGAGCAAGGGAGAGAAGACCGCCCTTTTATGAAACAGCAAGGCATTGGAAGAATATATTCTTCAGGACCCTAAGATCTTTTGAAATTCTTTTGAAGTTTGAAAATGAAATCAAATTTCTCTCTTTGGGCTTGGGTAAATTTTTACTAAAATATACAATTTAAAAAAATTGACTCCAGGCATTTTAAAATAATTACCACAGGGGAACTATAAAATCCTGTGAAATAACCTTGCTTTATGCTTTTGTGAATCAGTTCATTGTAAGAAATTAGTTAATTTCAGTTGGTTAAAATCAGTAGTGGTACTTCATTCAAGTTGACTGATTTCACTAGTTCTAAGCAAGAATTAGATGGCAAGAATTCATAGGATAGGAGGCAGTATTGGCAATGCCATCAACAGGCAATATTGATGGCAGAATAATGGGGGATCTGACAATTCTTAGATATGGCCGCAAAGAAGTCAATTTCCAACTCTAGTGTCATCATTATATGATAAGAAAGAGAACCATGGCAGGAAATAGATGCTGTCCATACAGCAGCAGCCAAATAGCTGGTTGTTTTAGTAAAAACTCTGATGAAGACTAACTGTTGACAGTACGATGCCAAAGTGGATGATTCAGTAAAAGTTTTGAATCTATTTTGAATCTACTAGGCTGTTTAACATCTGTAACATATCTTTGACTTTTAAAATGTAGAAGTACAGGCAATCATGACCTATGTTTTGTTTGTTCTTCACTTTTTGAGTAAACAGAAGTACACTTTATTTTCCCTGAGGCTGAACTCAGCTTTTTGATAATAGCAACAATTTATAGAGCACCAACCATATGCCAGCATCATTCTAGGTGCTTTTACACACAATTCATGTATATAAAGGTATGCAGTCTTTCCAAGTAAGCACTCCTGTGCCCATTTCATCCATGAGGAAGTAGAAGCTGAGAGAGCTTAAGGGTCACACACACGTAGCACGCATGAGAGTCAGGAGCAGAGCTCTGCTGTTGAAGTCTGTGTTGCTTCCCCTGTCTCACTCTGCCTTCAGGGGGCCTGCCCATCTGAAATGACCCAACTGTTAGCAATTCCCTAGAGAGACAGGCAGTGATGGAGTCCCTGCCTGGGGCAGGCCATTTTGGGAGGCTTAGAGAAAAAAGAAAATGAGTTTCTGCAACTCTTTTGCTAGGCATCCACACCCGCTCCTGACACCTCCTCATGAGCTTTAGGCCCCCCAACCTCCCACCCCCGACTGAAGCTTTCCACAGTTTCTGTGATTGATGCCACGGCGGTGGCGGGAGTTGGTGAACTGCCACTCATCTCACTCCTCTGCCGATCAGCCTTCAGACCGAAACAACAGGAGAGGAGACTAGGCAAAAAAAAAAAAAAAAAAAGAGAGATGTACCACTCATACTCGTTCAAAATTCAACAGAACTGATTTCATCCTGTTCTTCGCTTTTTTGAAAAGAGAAAAAAATGAAGTCACTAGCATGCTTTGCTGATTGGAGATGGGATGACCAATGGGACCGAAACAGACCCCTTCACAACTTGTGGGGTGTGGAATTAAGGGCATGGAAAGGGGAATGAGAAGGAAAGTGGTGAAAGGCTGAAGTAGCCTTGCCTGAAAAAGACATTTGGATGAAGAATGGTTTTTAGTACAAGGCATCCAATGAACACGTTGGAGCTACTGTGGCCATAACTTTGAATAATTCACACTTTAAAGCTGATGCTATTCATACACTCAGGACGTGTTTATTGAGCACCTACTCTTAAGGCAGGTTCCAGGTTCCAGGACTGAGACAATGAACAAAACAAATCAAATTCCTGACCTCATGAGGCTTACACTTCAGTAAAGTGGCCAAATAAACAAGTAGGCACAGCAGTAAGTTCAATGACTGAGAGGTGCTTTGCAAACATAGACACTGGCTGATGGCAAAGGCAAGGCGGTCAGGGGCAGCCCCTCGGAGGAGGTGACACCTAAGCAGGGGCACACAAGATAAGAATGAGTTATGTCAGCCCCCAAGAAGGCCTTGGGGAAGAGAGCAGCCAGACAGAGAGATAAGCAAGGCCCTGAGGTGGGACAAGCCTGAGGAGCAGAAGGAGGTGAGTGTGGCGGAGGTCAGTGTGTGAGGTGGGAGCAATTCAAGATGAGGTTAGAGAAAGAGTTGGGAGCGAAGACTTACAAGGCTGCTGGCAACCAGCTTAACTCTCTATCCAGGCAGAGAAGATAGAAAAGGTCCCCAAGTTGCTACGGACTGTGTACTAAGAACTAATTTATTTAAACAGAGCTGTAAACAGAGAGGAGATGAATCTTTGCCGGAGAAGTTTTGGAAGAGAACTAAGACTTTGCGGATCAGATTAAGGAAGTTTCCTTTGGGGCCAGGTGGGTAATCCTAGATGGGTTACGGTTGCGGTATTGGGACCTAAGGTTACACAACTCTGGGGCCCCATTGTATTCTTATGTGCATAACCTCCCTTTCCCAACTGTATGGCTCAGTGGTCCTGTCTCAGGCTGATTGCCCTTTCTGTACCTTTTCTTTATTCTCTCTTGCCCCTTCTGGTCTCAAGTATCACCAGCTCCCAGGCTCTGTCTCTCTTCCCTTTATGAACTTCTGCTCTCAGGAAAGGCAGAACAACTTATTCTCACTAAGGTGTAGATGACTGACAAGAACAAAGTACTGCCTGGAGTGAGGAAGAGGAAATTAGCACCGTATGATTCTCAGGGATCAGGAAGAAGGGCTCTTTGCACATGCATTTGTTTGGAATGCTTTTCTCACAAGTCTCAAGACTCAGCTCCAGTGTCCCCTTCCCAATGCTTCCTGATGAGGTGCTATTCTTCCACTCAGCTGGCCTCTCACTTCTGCCCTTCTTTGTTACTTTGTGCATAGTCTTGTTGATCTGGCCCTCTACAAACTCATGGGCTTCTTGAGGACAGATATCATGTCTCATTTACCTGTTTCTCAGGCCCTGACACAATGCCAGGCTCATGTTGATCATCTGACCAAGGAGCTGGGCAGAGTTATAAGAGCTGTGTTTACTTTGATCACAGTAAGCTATGGTCTTCATGGGCCTGACTTTAATTAATGCTTGTTAGAAAAACTGTCTTTCTTGACAGTTCTACATTCATTACAATTTTGATTTCCTCAATATTACAAATACTACTGCCTAAATTCCTACCAATTTAAGATGCACTAGTTGACAAGTTTCCTCTTTTAAAATGCAAATACTCGCAAAGGGGTTAAGTCCTTTCATTCACACAAAAGACATTGGGTCTCTGCTCTACACAACACATTATCCCATCACTCACACCAAAATGCTAAGGAGTTAACAAGGAATTGCTTTTTTCCCCTGATGCAGTGTATCAAGAGTCCCAAGTCACAGCCTGCTAATTCTACTTTTAACAATCTACCTAAAAGAAAAATTCAAGGATTTGCAATTCATTTAATGTACAAAAAATTAGGATTGTAGTCATTTATTATGATTAAAGGAAGAAAAACATCCAATAATAGGAGGAGAATCAAATTAAGTTTCATCAGTATTATGGATTATTATGTAACTATTTAAAATTCATTAAACAGAATGCTTTACTTACAAAAGAAAATGCCTGGATTACCATGGTAAATGAGAAAAGAAGGATATAAAGTTTGTTGCAGTACGATCTATTATAATGCACAGAAGAAATCCTGTGAGGAAATTCACTAAAAATGTAAATCTTGGTAGTTCTTCTAAGTGGTAAGATATGGTTGACTTTTAGTTCCATATATTTATATTTTATAAATCTTTTGTATTTAGTATGTATTGCTCTTGAAGAAAAGGACATTTACTGCATTGGAAAACCAGAACCACGTCCCTCTCGTTGCTAAGATCAATCACAGAAAAGGGCTGGGATGACAGGGGATGGGGACAACCTTCTGGGGAAGATGAGCCTGCACCTGAGTGAGGAGCACATGGAGGGCCCAGCTGACAGTCTGGGGTGCTGCTCCTGCAGGTGGAATTGGGAAGAGCACATACCAGGAGATGGGAAGGCACAGACGCCTTCTGGGGTAGCTCCACCTTGCCTAGGTTTAGCCTGGATGGAACTGGGACTCCTCTAGGTTTGAACAAGAGGAACAAAGGCTCTGGTTCAGACTAGCTGCACAGCTGAACAAGACCCATCTTTCTGGGTATGTTTTCCCATAGCTATAATGAGCTTATAATCTCAGCCAGGATCACTTTCTTTTGGCATTTTGCAGGTTAACTTGGTGTAGTTTATCACCATCTAGCAATGTTAACTAACTATTAGCAGGAGCTGGACTTCTAGGCTGAACCCACAGGAACAAAACACCCACATACAGCTCCAGACCCCAGTGAGCTCTCTTAAGTTTTGCCTCTGAATCTTAAGCTCATCTCTCTAATGGCTGATACCTTCTTTTTCTCCTTCTCCCCAAATAGACACATTCAGCAGCAATCCATCAAATTGCTTTGCAGAAGTCATCTCTGACTACTCTTCCCATAATACCTGTAGCCCCCTCAAAAAAAAAAAAAAAAAGACTTCAAGTGAAACTGGAGACAAGGAGGTATAGTGTTGAGAAGCAGGAATCAGCAGCAAAGGCATGTGATTTTAAAGCTTGGCTCCACTCATCACTCACACCAGGATTCTGGGCCAGTCACTTAACCTCCCCAAGTTTCAGTGTCTCCGCCGGTGAAATATTCATAAACGCAGTGCCCACCTAACCTGCTCACAGGTGGTTCTGAGAGTCAATTGTGATAAAGGATGTGAAAGGGCTAGAGAGTTTTAGAGCTCTTTACTAATGTTAGGTATTGTCCTGATAATAACTAACGGGAGCGATCATTTCAGGAGCTGTTGCATAAGGTGGAGTGGTGGTGAAAAGGCAAGCTATCATTTGTGTGCTTTCACAGGGAGCAGCAATAACCTCATTGGACTCGTGGACAGACTTCGTAGTGAATCAAATCATTCACACTGTTAAGAACCCCACTGAAATGTTCTGTGTAGCCAATCATGCAGCAAAAAGAAAAATAACGATCAATAACTCTTCTGAATAGACGTGAAGACAAATATTTTGTGAAAAAGAAAGTTTGAATTCCCTCTTTGCTCATCAAGACCTACACTCAAATTCAGGTCAAGGAAAGAAATTAGGAAGTGAATTCACTTAAATTATCAAGGTAATGAGTACTCTACGTGTGTGTGTGTGTGTGTGTGTGTGTGTGTGTGTCTGTGTGTGTGTGTGTATGTGTGCGTGTGCACGTGCATTGAGGTTGGAAAGGAATAGAAGCAGAATTGAGGGGAAAAATAAGAAGAAAAAATAAAATGTCATGTTCTGACTAAACTAAGGTTCATTTGTGGAATTTCAAATTATTTTATAAATAGTTCTCAGTCTCCTATTTCATTAATTTATTCAACAAATATGTGTTAAGCATCCACTGTACGCAAGAGCTGACAAGGCAGTAAAAAAGATAAACACACCTTGCCCTCATGGCCTGTAAAGTCTAGTTGGGGAAATAAACATTACACAAATAATTATGTAATTACATTATCTGGTAGCTCAGTTGGTAAAGAATCTGCCTGCCAGTGCAGGAGATCTAGCTTTGATCGCTGGGTGGGGAAGATCCCCTGGAGAAGGAAATGGCAACCCACTTCAGTATTCTTGCCTGGAAAATCCCATGGACAGAGGAGCCTGGCAGGCTTCAGTCCATGGGGTCGCAGAGAACTGGACATGGCTTAGTGACTAAACCACCATTATGTTATTTTAGTGTTACAAAGGAGAAGCATCAGGTACAATGAGTACATCTCCCGTATCATCAAAGGCTTAGGAAAGCACGGCCTAAGGCATCTTTATTGTAACCTCCCCACCCCCAAGAAGCAGTAGTTATTGTGAAATCTAGAACCAAAAAGGAGTAAATTTTTTTTTTAACATTTAAGGTAGAGAACAAAGGCTCTCCATGTCAGTTCCTCCATCTGATTCTGGCTCTTTTACCTATTCTCTTTAAGACTTTATTTCCACATCTATAAAATGGATATTTCTGAGTTTTTATCTCTTAGGAAAACTGCAGAGACTTAAAAAATTATTCATGTACACAGCCTAGCTCAGTACCCACCATACGGAATGAACTCAGTAAGTGCTAACTGTTCTAGTTATTGTTGCTTTATTAGCTATCACCTAGTGGATATTAAGTTGTGAAACTTGCAAGGGATTTTTGATTGGCTTCTAGCAAGCTTAGAATCAAATTTGTGAACAGGACATCAGTTTTAAATTGTTAGAATTTGCATATTTAATCTCATTGGCTCTATTTTTGGCTCCACTTTGTTTTCCTTCACTAGACCAATACACAATATGAACGAATGGCTGGATGGAAGGACAGCATGATGGATGGATATATGAATAACCTCTCAACTAAATCAAGAAATAGTTCTTTCAGATAGACAAATAGTGCTCAGGAGTTGGACATTCTCTCTACAATGTCACAGAACAGAACTCTGACTCATACTAACTCATTCCTTGACTTTTATATCTATTCAGACATGAGTGAATATATTGCTTCCTGGAGTTAACTCTGAATGTATCTAAATGCTACAAAACAACCACCACTACCACCACCACCACCACAAGAATCAACTGAGTAACCAATTCATAAGGTATACTTAGAAAATGTTTTACAGGTCAAAATTCATCTGTGCTCCTACCGGCTAATGTTCATGTCTTTCTTTCTGTGGCTATAATACAAAAGAAGATGTCAAGATGATTTTATTACTGGGTTCAGCCAATGGCCACTTATGTTTCCAGACTCTTGGATACACACATACACAAGTAAACTTTCCTTTCAGAACTCCAGCATATACAACGATTTTACTGGAGGACTTCTTGCTATATCACTATGCACTGTTATTTAGGAAGAATAATAGAAACAAGAGGCAAAGAATCCTAAATCTGAAAGTGGGATATATGAATTTAAAATGGCAACCCACTCCAGTATTCCTGCCTGGAAAATCCCATGGGCTGAGGAGCCTGGTAGGCTACAGTCCATGGGGTCGCAAAGAGTTGGACACGACTGAGCGACTTCACTTTAACTAGAGAACATACATCTTGGTTAACCCAGGCCAGCCTCTGATTACACCTGTTTCTTGGTGCACAATTATTGTTGGGACAACCCATCCTGTTACTTTCCAAAGTGCACTACTTTGAATAATAAATTACATGGTCACCTACTGTAGTCCAGTTGCTAACTCTGACCTTGAGTCTCAGACTGGAAGGAAAATAGAGCCTCCTTCTGCTAGAGAGGGGAAGAGAGGAAAAGAAATATCAGAGGTGAGTGATGACTAGGCTCACACCTTCGCACTAACCGCCCACCCCCCCACCCCAATCTGGCTACTATGATAAGGCTCTCCAGAGTAAGAAGGGGTTAGAAATAGCCAGAGAGGTTCATGGGAATCTCTGATCAAGTGCATACTCCTTGGGCCCAGGGTGCCCAGGAGAATTCTGAGTCCTAGCAGGAAGCTTCACACTAATCTCAGGTGACCGACAGATCAGGACAGCACGGTGGCCTGGAAGCTTCCTATGCTTTCTCCTACTCATTGACACCATTTGGAGAAGAAGGAAGGAGAAGGGAACAGAGATTCCTAATGGAGAGTTTAACCCTTGAAATCAGAAGAGACAGAAGTATCTTTAAATGGAATATTTTAAATGCCCTCTTGTCTGCCTTAGCAAGAATGGGGACATTAGAGAAAAGGAAGACCAGTTGTAAGAATCAAAGAAATGTCTTTCTTCCTTCACATGTAAGTAGTTAGGGGCAAATATCATCCAATCTACACTTATGTCCTCAGATTTCAGCCCAGGGCCAGGGGCAGGACAGACACTCAACAAATGTTCATTGAATGGAGATTCTAACTTCAAATCATGTCAAAAAAAGACACAACAGCTCTGGACTATTCAAGTATAATCCTGCAGAAATATTAAAGTGCTTCCTTGAACTAATATTCATGACTATAGTTACCATAATAGGGAAAGAAAAAAACAACCAAGGAATTTAGAGGATCATTTTTGTGAACTACTGAGCCTTAAGCTGAGCTATGTCTCCCCATGGTATCATATTACAAGCTAGTCTCAAATATTACAATTTTTAACCTTCCTTTATGGCATTTTCTTTATAGGCTCTGCCAGAGGCAAGCTAGTAGATTATAGTCTCTATTGATCTTACTTAGATAAGGAAATCCCAGTATCCCAATCTCTACCAGTTAGACAAAATACATTTTGAATTATTACATATCATTGCCTCTTCTGTTCTGCAAAAGGAGAAAAAATATATATACTCTAGATTTATCATTAAAATAGCAGGTACTGGAGGAATGTGTATTAAATTATTGAGAATTTATTTATATGACTCTGGGCTGTTTGATAACAGAATTATTTCTTTCAGTGAACAAAAAGAATGTATCTCTTAGATTAACTGGTAAATATAACTATACTTAGACATATTAGATCCTGGTAGTACTTATTATTGGTCTCAAGTGTTATAGAACACTATGATTATTGCAAATCTTAACATGTTCCCACCCACAACACTTTTTCTTTTCTTTAAGTTAAACTGCAATTTGCTTTTCCAGTTTTCTAACTAGGGTAAAAATATAAAGTTGAAAAATCTTTGGGAGACTCTGCCCTTTTCTCTTATTAGTGCCTTGCTAAGCAGTCATTCTTTTACAAATGTAGAGAGAAGCATGTTCTGGCATGAGCTTTAAGTTTAATTTGGCTCACTTTGGGAAACTGGCTGTAAGCCTTTGTTGCTGTTCTGTAAAATATTAGGATTCCACTGGGGGGATGGAGCCTTGGTGTGGTAAATTGTTAGCTGAAAGGAAAGTGGATTCTAAGCCTTAGACCAAGAGAAAGGAAATCTGGACTCAGACCTTCCTGGCATCTTTTCTATGGATTAAATGAATGAACTTGGACATTGATGGGTCAAAGCAGCCTTATTTCATTGCCAAGACGCATTGACTAGCCAGCACCATTAACTTGGAATTCACTGCTTCTCTATAAAATTGGCAGGAAAAAAGACAATCAAGATCCAATTCAGTGACTCATTAAGTACATCTTCAATGTCGAGGGCTAGTCCAATCACAGAACATCAGATGTAGAGCTGCTGATGAAATCCAATTTGCAGCTGGCTCACCCCAGGATTTTTGCAGTTTGCACATACATGTATGCATAAAGCAGAACTAACATCTAAAAAGTGGCCAATATCTGTGGGAGGAAGAATTATCACTGAAGGACATTTTCTGAATAATGTTGCTATTTATATTCTATTTCAGTTTGAGGTTTTACAGAAAACCCTATAATTTGATTCAAGGTGTTTATAGAGAAGTGGTGGCTGAGTCTGAATTCCTCCGTGTCCAGACCTGGGGACTGGGCCATCTACAAGCAATGATTATATAAACCCCCAGGAAGGAAATTTCCTTACTGGGAAACCTTAAAATCATTAAGTACCTTTAGTGTAGTCACTCATGGAGGATTTATTGAGTAGCCACTGTGTCAGGTTCTGGGGGTACAGAGGCAAAAAGGATGATATGTAGGCCAGCATTAGTGTATGCCAATGGTAAGGTGCACAGCAGGGCTAACTGGGAGGTGGGGTAGGAGCAGAAAAGTGGGTGAGGACCACCAGCTTGGTGGCATTTGGATGAGGTTTCAGGAAGGAAGACTCTGAGTTAAGAATTGAGGAGAGAGGAGGTGTTCACAGGTAGAGAAGTGGAAGAAGGTGCCCAAAGCAGAGAAGCCAGTTTGAGTAGAGAGATGCACCTAAACAAGATGGTATGTTTGATGGATAAACAGTGGGGGTCTTGAAACAGGGCTAAACAAGTCAATGGCAACTAGAGTAAGACGGGCTGGAATGCCACCCTTAGTTAGTTTGAAATATAACCTGTAGGTGATATACAGCTATCAGAGTATTTAAGCAAAGATAACATATTATCCAATTTACACTGCAAAAAGACACTGACAGCAGTGTGGAGGATGGCTTGGAGGCGGCAGTGATTGGTGGGAGGGAGATCAATTAGGGGGTGATTTCGGTAGTCTACAGAAGAAAGTCTTAGAATATAAACAAGGCAGCTGTCTCTGATTGACAAGAGGTCTGTAAGGGATCTGGGGTACAGCAGCTGTTGTCTTTGCAAACTGCAGAGTTTTACAGGCTCTAAAAACATTGCATGTGTGTGTTTGATGAATGAAGGGAGACCAACTGAGGAATCATCCTCAGGAAATGTAGACATCTTTTTTTGCAATAACCTCAGACCTTTGCAATCTTTTCTCCTCCTCTCTATGTCAGTGATGGATAACTTCTTTTCTTTTCTTCCCTAGGAGTCATGGAAAGCAAATGGAAAACTAACATAGGGAAATCCTGCGAAGAATTAATTATAGATTTGTCTTGATTCTCAGGTGCTTAGAACCACAGAGGGGGTCCCCCTTCTGATGTAGGTGAATGAGGAGCACAGTGTTACCTCTGTGGGGTATGGAGATTAACAGACAGTGCTGGGATCTGAGGTCTTCCCAGGTGGCTCAATGGTAAGGATTCACCTGCCAAGCAGGAGATGCAGGTTTTACCCCTGAGTTAGGAAGATACCCTGGAGAAGGAAATGACAACCTGCTCTAGTATTCTTGCCTAGAAAATCCCATGGACAGAGGAGCCTGGCGGGCTAAGGTCTATAGGGTCGCAAAGAGTCAGACGTGACTTAGCAACTGAACAACAACTGGGATCTGAGCTGGAGAAATGGATGCCAAAAACCAGAGGGAAGAATGATGGTTGAAAAGGTGAGGCAGTGATGTGAGATTGCTTCTGAAGTGGATGACTGCAGACTGTTTTACGATTGAATGAATTTTATTTTTCTGCTTTTTGTGATGGAAAATTTTCCCGGCAATGAGACTTGCCTACCTCTTAAATTTTGCTTTCAGCTCTGCTTCTTCAAGGCTGATTCTACTCATCAAGAATGGCTTCTGGAACCACTGCAATGGTTGTGTTCAGGACCCTGTGCAGTATGAGTTTCCATCTCCGGCCAATTTGGGCATCACTTTGGGAAGTCATGGTCTCATGAGCTGTGTTGGCAGGACTCAAATAGGACATCAACATCTTCCCCTGGATGAGTCTGCCACATCCTGTCAATACCAGCTGCTTGGTGTGTAACTTATTTTCTCCAGTCCCCACTTTGTATTTGCAGGAAGACTGAAAACTCCCTGAAAGGAACAAGCCTGCCTTGGAGTTCTCAGCCTATAATAGGACCTCAGTACATGTTTGGTGAGAGAGCTATTGTGTGGGCTTCCTAAAAACCTGCAAGATGGCCCAGGTTCTACTGTCACACATGCCCCAACCAACCCCACCCCCTCTTTAACACACCAGCATCTGCACCCTGGAATGGAAAGCCAGACTGTTTCTGGAAAGAAGTTTTCCCACAATTTTTGTGGGCAGTCATTCCATACAGCACACTTAACATGACTGGACAGACTGTGGGATCCTCCAGTCTGAACCATAGCCTCCAGAGGCTTCTTGTATTTATTAGAAGGAAGGGGAAATGCAGGCTGCTGGTGCACCTTTTACATCCATCATGAAAAGCATGAGTGTAAGTTAAAAGAAATTAGTCACCTAGATGTTCCCCCAAATACCTGAGAATCAGTGTGTATGCAGGAGGGAGACGCTGAAGAAAAAGAGCATGGTAGGCAAGGAAAAGCCACTAGGAGTACCTGTCTGGGTCCTGGGTGGCCAGTGTGACTACTCCGTCCTCAAATAAACTGGACCCATTCCTCAGTGCTGGGGGCAGAGTCTCCAAAGGGATGAATATGCCCTACAAGACAGTTTACTGGGGTGTGGGGAGAAACAAGAACTCATACTTGCATCTGTAATCCCTTCTTTTTACAATGCCTACTTTAAAATATACTTTATAATTACTATAATATTGGCATAGTAATACATGAACATATTTAAAGAATAATTTCCCAAGTAAGATACACAATGAAGGCAGTGTGGAGATATCTGCTATGATACAAATAAGCCATCCATCAAAAGCCCTGTTTTCTAAGAGTTTACATTCTAGTTAGGAAGCTGAAAATACACATACACATAACGTACATTCAGTAGCTGTTGTTTCCCCAGACACACAAACACAGTGAGTGCAGTAATGGTTCTCAAAGATCATCAGACATAACAAAAAGAGTGAGCAGAATGGAGATGAAGGACAAAGAGCATACATTTTACCAGTAATAGGATGGGTCCCCGGGGGTTGATGTTATTATTCTTGTGTGTATGGGATTCTTAATACACCAAAGGAAAGGAGTTTTTAATGCCCTATAAAAGGAAATAGAAAGGAAGCAAAGACATCTTCACATAGGCTGTCGGGAGCCAAGCCATTCCAGTTCCCTAGGAGGCTGCGTATGTCATTACAAAGCAGAAGAGAAAGGCATGGAAAATTTTGATAATTCCGTTCTTCACAAAGGCAGCTTGACTTCGCATGTGAACTGTTCCAGAGATCCTTCTTCAAGTTAGTGTAAACTAAAAACATACAGGAAATTCAGAAGTTTTCAAAGAGATTCAGATCTACAGTAGGTCCCCAGTATTGGTAGTAATGTTCTTTTTACAGAGAATTTGTGCCATGCTCTTTACATACATTTCTTCATCTCAGTTCAGTTCAGTCGCTCAGTTGTGTCCGACTCTTTGCGACCCCATGAATCGCAGCACGCCAGGCCTCCCTGTCCATCACCAACTCCCAGAGTTCACTCAGATTCACATCCATTGAGTCAGTGATGCCATCCAGCCATCACATCCTCTGTTGTCCCCTTCTCCTGCCCCCAATCCCTCCCAGCATAAGAGTCTTTTCCAATGAGTCAACTCTTCGCATGAGGTGGCCAAACTACTGGAGTTTCAGCTTTAGCATCATTCCTTCCAAAGAAATCCCAGGGTTGATCTCCTTCAGAATGGACTGGTTGGATCTCCTTGCAGTCCAAGGGACTCTCAAGAGTCTTCTCCAACACCACACTTCAACAGCATCAATTCTTCGGCGCTCAGCCTTCTTCACAGACCAACTCTCACATCCATACATGACCACTGGCAAAACCATAGTCTTGACTAGATGGACCTTAGTCGGCAAAGTAATGTCTCTGCTTTTGAATACGCTATCTAGGTTGGTCATAACTTTTCTTCCATCTACGCCTTATTAATAACA
The DNA here is from genome assembly GCF_032405125.1 of Capricornis sumatraensis. Lineage (NCBI taxonomy): Eukaryota > Metazoa > Chordata > Mammalia > Artiodactyla > Bovidae > Capricornis > Capricornis sumatraensis. The sequence continues at coordinate 217,349,914 of NC_091069.1, forward strand.
ACTGAGAGTTGATAGCTCTCCCATTTTTCAGAGGACAACACTGAATCACAGAGAATTTTAGTGACTGATACAAGTGTTATGCTAGCAAGTGTTATGAAAACTCCACTCAACGTGCCTGACTCTGCCATGTCACATAACTCTTGAATGCTTTGTAAAAGGATTTCTGGCTTCTGATGACCTGGTAAGGTTTCTGGTAGCCAGAGTGGGTTACTTCTCTTGCGTAAGGCACAGTGGTGATACCTACTCCTTGGCCCAATATTTTCACATGTACACATCAATGTATTCTAGTAAATACTCCCGGGTCATCAGCCAGCAGTCTTCCCAAACGTTTTATAATTCTACCATATGTGTTTGATTGTGTCATTACGTTGCTTGTCCTAATTAAGATGAAAGGAATCTGAATTGGAATAACTGGTTCTGTGAGTGCCAGAGCCACCCAAATAGAATCCTTGTGAACGTCAGGCTTTCCAGCCCCAGTGCTGCTTGTGTAGACTTTCTGAGTGATTACACATCTGCTGTCCACCCCCATTTTTAGGATAATTAATTATCACTGAAAGTGTTGAAAAAAAATGAACGTTTCTGTCACATTTATGCCCAGACAGATAAGGCTTACTCAGAAAACTTAGGGTGGTGAAAATCATATATTTTATTAAATTGTGTGTTTTCCAGGAAGCTTTAGACTTCTCTATAGTGTTCTTTTGGTCCTAAAATTGGTGGGAGGGCTTAGAGTCACAGGAGGCAGAGAGGAACAAGTTGAAATATTGAGCATTCTGTTTGGTTGATTGGTTCTGTGTTGTGATTGAACTCTTTGGTAAATGAGGCTAATCAAAGCAAAACTTGGTGAGAATTCTTTGCCTCATTCTGGTAGAAAAGTTGCATTTTAAGTATAGGAGAATGAAAGTAGCTGCCATGTTCAATAATTATATTTTTAATTTTAATTTTACAGTTTTTGTGTTTTTTTAAAAAAAAATACAAAAGAGAGTTTCTGACTTATTTTTAGAATTTGCATAATTTAACAGGTTGAAATAGGTCCTTCTGAGTCAGCTTTACCTACCTGCACACAGCAAAGTTAGTGCTTCAAAAACCATCAAGGGCCAATAAATGCATTGGAATGACTAGAGCTCACTTCTGAGAAGAAAACAAACAAGCCCTTTCCAAATGGGGATCTTTCAAAGTCATCTAAAAACAAGGCTTACATAGCCAGATTGTTCCACCAGAACCTTCAGAGTTCACAGTACTATTTAAACTTATTTTTGTTAGTCCCTGACACATTGTCGTTGTCCTTAACCTTCAGAGTAATTACCATCTAGTTAGTTTGACTGTCCTTTGAAAGTACCAAACCTGGGCAGAGCTGAGGGGGCATTTCCCACACTGGCTGTAAGGTGTGAAGAAGGAGGGAAGGCGGCTGCCTTTCCTGAGTATTTGAGGCTTTTTATGGTCCTGAATAAAGGACCATACCCCCCTATCTCCTACTCTCATAGGGGTTCGTGCACACTATTGACAGTGTACATATTCAAATCTGGAAAGAGAATGCCTCCTCAAATGGAACATTCTGTTTGGGGGATGTTTACCTTAAATCCACAATCTATTGTTTTCTTAGGAGAAAAAGAAAACAATAAAAACGATAACACCAGCTTCCTTTTGAAAACAGTCTGCTGAGACTGATAATGGCCTTTACAAACCAAAACTCCTGGTGTTGAGGCTGCAAGTACTACATGGCTGAAAGTTTATTGATTAAGTACACACAGCGTTTGTCTTGATAAATGAAAATTGGACCATGCATGGTAAGCAATTATACTGGAAAGAACGATGACAGCATTCTTAGGATTAAAGAGTACGAGTTTGTTACTTCAATATTTTGAACAAAGAAGGCCAAGAAAACTAATTTAGAGAAGTTCTACTTTATATCTGAAAGTTACATGAAATAGAATGGCAAAATAGGAACAAGCGCTTGCATTTAAAATAGTCCAGAAATTTCTGTCTTTGATTATAAGAATATGTCCACTTTTGCAATGAACAGCTTTCAGTAACACTGGATGCCTGACATAGAATTATTACGTTCATTTATATCCTGAGACATTTCCAAGTTTCACAGAATGGAAAATAGGGAACTCCTACCGGATTCTTTCTTAGAGTTTCTTAGACTTGAGGTGAATAGAATAAAGCTGGTAAACAAAACTATGCAAAACTTGGAAATTAATTGGTAGTTACAAAAATTAGCATGGTAACTGTGCTTGGGGTGCTGGGTTTAGGGGTGGCACGGGAGCTAAACAGCTTGACATTATCAACCTGAGGCAAACATGTTGAATTCCTCTAAGAGATTTGGCCTCAAACATTCTTTCTTTCCAGCCTCACCATGTTCAGTAGTGGGAAGAAGCTAACTAACAGTGTGGGGGCACCTCTTCCCTTGCACAAGTCAGCTGAGGAGGAAGTTACTCTTCCCCTCTCCTCTGCCCAGAATTAGCACTGTGTGACATCCCCGAGGGCTAAAACACCTCTGAAGCTTTTCGTTCTTATCTTAGCCTAACTTCCCCCAGCACTTCTGGTCCCTGCCTTTGAAAATAGGCTTCACTTCTGCAGGCTCAGTTTTAAAATATGGCAGAATCAGCACTGTCTTATGCCAGGTCCCGAACTACTGCTGAGCCCCACTCTACAGGGGATTCCAGTAGAGGTGGTAAGGCTAAAAAAGACAGAGTGTTTGTTTCCAGGTTTTTCTTTTTTTTTTCCCTGAGCATAAGCCAAATCACGCCTCTGTGAAAGAGCCACTGTGTATCCATATAGAGCTTTCTTTTTGAACCCACTAGACTCATTATTCTGATTCAAAGTTGGCAGGGTAGGTCCTGCTCTTGCCTCATGGATATCTAATTGATACTCCAGGGGTTAACTGCCTTTGCAGCGAAGACATGGCAGGATAGAGGCTGACCTCAAACCCAAGTCATCTGATTTCTTGGCCGGTGTTCTTTCCTTAAGCCACTGTGCCGCTCTCATCAGGTGAAGAGGTTTTAAAGATAAGAAAAAGTCTTTCTCCTTAGCATCTTCCTCCTGGCACTGCTGCAGTAACCATTTTCAGCTTGGCAGTTTAACACAAGTTCCAATTTGCGCAAATGAATAGATTAATCACGTATTTCTTAACTAGACCGAGCTATTTTCTTTAGAACATCTTGTCTTCAACCCTCCCCAGAATGACTGTATGGAGGGAGACATAAGACCTCACTACTTATTCTGTCACTCACTGGCTGTTATTTTTTAATTCAAGAGCATTTATTGAGAAGGGGGTATGTACCCTCTGCTGTACCATGTGAGGTGGAGAGGCTTGATCCATCCACTGAAGCAGGCTGCCATAGGGGTTGACAGACATGAATGGTGACTTGGAAGAATAATTACAGAAAAGCAAAGTGGGAAGAAGCAAAATTTAAGTGTGCAGTGAGGTTACTGGGGCGGTGAGAAGGTAGTGGAGCCTGGATAAGTAAAAGGAGGGTCCGCAGAAGAGGTGGGGCCTGGCAATAAGGCGGGATTCGAACGGCCATGGGCTGGGGGCCAGGGAGACACTCCACCAGGCGTGGAAGTGGAGAGGAGCACACTCTCCACTGGGGCTGCTGAGGAAGAGAATGTGCAGAGGGGACAGACACAGCAGAGGGCGACCTACTCTGAAGTAACTGTGGAGCCCCGGTGGGAACCATCACTGGCCATCTCCAAGCTAGCAGTGGTAACGCTGGTGGAAAGATACTATAACGTTGTTCTACAGAATATTATTCACAGTACAAGCTTACGCTTTCACCATCATGCCAGCCTAAGAATAAGGCCACAACATGGCTTTAAATCAGTTAATTGGAAAACAGGTGATAAGAAGCCTAGATATCATCAAGACCTGTGAAATCCAATATGAAACAAACCAGCCATGTGTGGCTATCAACCTCTTGAAATATGATAAGTATATATCAAATTGATATAAATATGATAAATATATATCCAAAATTATAAATATATATCCAAAATGATAAATATATATCAAATTGCAAAGACTTAGTATAAAAAGGTATACACAGTATACCCTTAATAATGTTTATATTATTTACATGTTGAAATAATACTTTTGATATATTGAGTTATATAAAATATTCAATACAAATGTATAAATAAATAAATTTAGCCTCATTCACCCAGATAAATGCCACCTTCATCAGAGAGTGTCCTTGGGAATCTAAACACTAATCCCTATAATCCTGCCTCCTGCAAGCTGGTCCTTGAGCTCTTTGTGGGGGATCCTCTAACTCCTTTCCATGTTTTCCCAGCCTTAACATAAGACTCTGAATATTCCCAGTAGTGTTTTCTTGTCTTTAATAGCTGATGAAATTAATTAGAATAAAGTCTGTTTTTCCTGTCTCTTACCATTCAGTTCTCCTATATCATATACTGTAATATTCAACGAATGTTTGTTATGTACTGAGTATTGTTTTCTGCCTTTGATAAGTGACAGCTCATTTAAGCTGTAGAGGTAGAAACAATCATTGTCCCTATTTTACAGAAGCAAGAAGTAAGACCTAGAAGCTGAAGCAGCATGGCCAGGGAAGTGCTATCAGAGCCAGTATTCTCAGACAGGGTGTCACTCTCGTCACGAGGGTGCCTGATGGCCTCTCAGCTTGCCCCTGGTTCCTCTTTGCACTCTTTGTCCTCTCCCTGGAGTGACAATTCCTCCTCTTCTCTACTGTTAAACTTCTGCTCCTCCTTTAAAGCTTAGACTAGAATATAACCTATTAACTAGCTACTCAGGCAGAATCAGTATGCTGCCTGTCCTCTCTATGTAGATAACCTCACTTTATGTCTCTGTAATGGTGCCTGCATTTAACTCTAATGTTTCTGTCCTGATGCTTGTCTCTGCAGTAGACTGTGACTCTTGTTATTCAATTCTGTATTCTTAGTATCTTACACAGGACATCCAGTAGGAATTCAGGAATACTTTTTGAATTGATTTTCACAATGCAGCATGGATCAAGCCTGACCCTGAAGATGATGTTAATAAGGACAGCCAAAGAGTTTTTTGACAAACGTAGCATCTTTAGAACAGGTATGTGGACCACCAGGACCACCACAAGTTATTACTTCAAAAGACTTCACTTAGGTGTCCAGATTCTAGTTTGCTTTTTCATTTGAGGAAGGAATAACCAAACTATCTGGTAATAGTGGACAAAGTAGTTCAGAAAAGCTATCCAATTGAAGAAAATAAGAGAGCTGGTCAGAATAAAAACACGTAGGTTTGAAGACATCAGAACGGTCATAGGTCGAGTGGAGCATCACTGGACCAAGATCTAGAAGAAGCTGGAAGCCCAGAGCATTAAGCTTGGCTTCAGGGGCTTCCTTGCCCCTGGTTTCTTCTGCTGGTTACCAACGGAAAAGGCTGATGAGCTGAACAGCACTTTGGACATTCTGGGCCAGGATGACGATAGGGGGCTTGGTAAACTCCCTATGCTTTAGCCTGGAACCCCGAACAGCTGAACTCCCAGAAGTTAGAGTGAATTGGAAGTAGACTGGTCTTTGAAAGGACTACAGTCCAGTTTGCATCCTTTCAAGCTCTAAAATTGGATTAAAAAGATCTACTGCTTCCTGACACTTGAGAAGCACAGGAAAATTCAAGGCCTGGATGACTTTACTAGTGAATTCTATCAAATAATGCAGAGAGAAATAACATGCATCCTACACAAACTTTCAGAAATTAGAAAAAGAAGGAATATTCCTCCTTTATCTATGCAGCCAACATAACCTTGATATCCATACTGGATAAAGACATTATGAGAAAGGAAAATTACTGGTCAATCCCACTCACAGATGCCAAGACGCTAAGCAAAATATTAGCAAATTAAGCCTAGCAAAATATGGAAAAGATAATACATCATGACCCAGTTGAATTCATATCAGAAAGGTAAGGATAGCTTAACATTTGATAATATAAGAGAAAAATCCTACAATCATTCTAATAGGTACAAGAAAAATATTTGTTTATTATCAATACATAATTTAAAAATAACTTAGTAAACTAGGAATAGAAGAGAATTTTCCAAATTTGACAAAGAGCATCCTCTAGCAAATATCATACTTATTGGGAAATATTGAAAGCTTTCCCTTTGAGATCAGAAATAAGAAAATGATGCCTATTATTAAGATTATATTCAATATTGTACTGACTGAACCAGTACAGTACGCCTAGAAATAAAAGGCATAAGGATTAGAAATGAGTGAATGAATGATAACCACCAACCCAACAATAGAAGAAATTCTTTCTAAAAGGAGAGACTACATCATTTAGGTTTTAAAGTTCCGTTTTTGCAGTGGAACTCAAATTCTAACCAGATTTTTGTTCTCTAACCAGATTTTTAAAAATCATTCTGGGAGGAAATCAAGTCTTTCATCAAATACTTGCTTATTGAGTACCTGTCAGATACAACTCTGAGTCATGGGGATTCTACAATGAATAAGGCCAAGGGGTTTTTCATTCTGGTTGGAGAGATCAAAAGGAAACAATCAGATAAATAAATCATATAATTGCAAGTAATAATACAGTAATGTGACTGGGGTAAGGGCATGATGGTTGGAGAGAGGTTACTTCAGCCTGGTAAATGGGAAGTCCTCTCTGAGGAAGTGGATGTGAGCTTTGCCCTGAATGAGAATTCATGTTGAATAGCAAGAACACAGCAGTTCTTTTCTCTAAACTAATTAACCTATTAAATTAATGTGTGCTTAGTCACTCAGTCATATCCGACTCTGCGTTTCCATAAACTGTAGCCCGCCTGGCTCCTCTGTCCATGGGGATTCTCCAGGCAAAAATACTGGAGTGGGTTGCCATGCCCCCCTCCAGCGGATGTTCCCAACCTAGGGATCGAACTCAGGTCTCCTGCATTGCAGGTGGATTCTTTAGCATCTGAGCCACCAGGGAATTTAATGAATTTAGCTTAATAATTCACAGAGCCTTTAATAACCAAGCACCTACTGACAAGGTATTTTTATTTCTGGCAATCACAAAGATTCTCCTCTTTAATGGATGAGTATCAGAAAACTACAGAGGCTGAGATATTAGTTAATAATTATTACCTTTATGGAGCTGTTAGATCTTATCTTTGATAATTCTGTTAGAATCATCTCTACATGCAGTCCCCCACACCCACACACAGGTGTTAGGATGTGCCTTGAATCCTTGCCTTCAGCCAGGAATCTCTCCTTCAGCATCTTATAAGGATGTTTAATATAGGACCAAGCAATTTCAAAGACAGCCACCCAGGAGAGATGAATAAAGGGCTCATTTCCCTCATACTAGGGGCATTCTTTCAGCTTTCCTGAAGCAGCACAATTTGTTCCCAAAGAACCACACCTTTCTTTTCTCAGTTCTTCTAAATTTTCTGAAATGACAAAACAAAGAAATCCTAAAACAGAAAAGGAAGAAGTTCTATCTACATGCCAGAGGAACAAATGAAGATAACATTTATTGAGTGCCCCCATACCACATTAGGGCTTCCCTTGTGGCTCAAGATTAACAATCTGCCTCCAACGCGAAGACCTGGGTTTGATCCCTGGGTTGGGAAGGTCCCCTGGAGAAGGGAAACGCTACCCACTCCCAGAGAATTCCATGGACTGTATAGTCCATGTGGTCACAAAGATGTGGACAAAACTAAGTGATTTTCACTTTGAGATGGCTGGATGGCATCACGGACTCGATGGACGTGAGTCTGAGTGAACTCTGGAAGATGGTGATGGACAGGGAAGCCTGGCGTGCTGCAATACATGGGGTCGCAAAGAGTCGGACATGACTGAGCGACTGAACTGAACTGAACTGAATACCACATTAAGTTTATCTTTGATTTAGATATGATTATCCTTATTTTATAGATGAGGAAACAGGTTCAGAGAGGCAATAAGCAACTTGCCCAAAGTCACAGCAGTAGAAGAATACAGGACTGAGATTTCAATCTGGGTATTCAAAAATTCTAGCCAAATTCCAGCAGCTATTTCTTGCCACTCTACCAGATTGCCTTCTTGACCTTCAGAGTTTGCTGTCTCAGAATGGCTATTCCCATTTCCTGTAGTTCTTAAGATAAAATGAAAATATCCCTATTCAAGGCAGAGGATATCCTCCTTCTCCATGAATTTCAGGGACAGAAGCACACATCTAAACTGGAAGCCTGACCTAATGATACTCTCCAGCTTTAGACATACAGATTGCTCTTGTTCTAGACAAGGTTGCAACTAGGATGTGTGGGAAAGCATTTTTAATCACTGTAGACAGAGTCAACAGAGAAAAAATAGGATTTCTTAGCTGCTAAAGGGAAAGAATTCAATTATCCCTCTTAAAAAAGTCCAAACTAATCAAATATGCTTTTACTTTAAAATCTTTCGTTTTTTGGACATGTTGATCTGAAAGAGCAATTTATATGCTGCCTTAAAAAATCTGTAGAGTTGCTTTTTTTTTTTAAATCAAGGAATGCTTATACCACTAAAAATTAGCTTCTTCTGTACATAACTGACAACCCAGCATTTCTGATTATCCATTTCTGTGCACCTGCTAATTCTGCCACCAGGCTAGGCCCCAACCACACAGCCAGTGATAGCCTCTATCAGAGACTTCTGGTCTCAGCTAGAGCTGCACTCATGGGTTTGAAGAAAGCCCTTTCATTTCTGGACAGAAGCAATAAGCGAGTGTCCAGTTCTCCACTGTGTTATTATTGTTATTGTCTTTGCCTAAACTCCTATTTGGCAAGGGGCCACATAGTCTGTACCAGAGGATATATCTGTACAGAGCAGGGGTCAACCACATTTATCTATAAATATTTTCAGCTTTGCAGGCTGTATCATCTTTGTTGTAACTATTCAACTCTGCCACTGTAGTATGAGAACATCTATAGTCAATATGTAACTCAATGGATGTGGCCACATTCCAATAAAACTTTAATTACAAACAGGGGGCCAGATTCGGACCACAACTGTCCTTTGGCAAACCCTGGTGGAAAATAATTTCTCCAAGCACATAAACAGTGGTGCTCAGGGTGGCCTTCAAATCAGCAGCATAAGCATTACCTGGGAAATGGTTAGAAATGCAAAATTTCAAATTTTGACCTATATCAAAATCATCTGGTAGTCTTGCTAGATATAGAATGCTGGGCTCCAATCCCAGTATTTCTCATTTGGGAGGTCTGGCTTGGAGAATTTATTTTTCTCAGAAGTTCCCAGATGATACAGATGTTATAGGCAAGAGATTGCACTTGAGAACCACTGCAACTGATGTCGTCCTGTACGTAGGATCTGGGGAGAGGGGCATGTAGTCATAAGATGGTCATGGTAGCAGGGGCTGTAAGGGAAGGAATGGCTGGGAGATTCGGAACTTGCCTGTTCCTATAATGGACTCTTTGGTGAGTGAGGGTAGGATGGCCAAGGAGCCAAGGTCATGGCAAGATGAGAAGCTTCTAATTGTGGTACATATATATAATGGAATATTACTCCACTACTGAAAAACACATTTGAGTCAGTCCTAATGAGGTGGATGAACCTAGAACCTATTATACAAAATGAAGTAACAAAGAGAAAGACAAATATTGTATATTAATGTATGCACATGGAATCTAGAAAGATGGTACTGATGAACCTATTTGCAGGGCAGCAACAGAGACGCAGATATAGAGAACAGACTTGTGGGCACAGTGGAGGAAGGAGAGAGTGGGACAGATTGAGAGAACAGCATGGAAACATACTCATTACCATATGTAAAATAGGTAGTGAGTGAAAATTTTCTGTGTGACATAAGCAGCTCAGCCCAGTGCTATTGTGACAACCTAGAAGGGTGGGATGGGATAGGAGATGGGAGGAGGAAGGTTCAGGAGGGAGGGGACATATGTATACCTGTGGCTGATTCATGTTGATGTGTGGCAGAGGCCAACACAATATTGCAGAGCAACTGTGCCCCAATAGTTGTATTTTGTTCAATGCTTGTCAAAAAAAAAAAAAAAGGAACTTCCGGAGCTAGTGCAACCAGCAAGCTCTGCAGAGAGAAAAGCTTTGAGAAGGTTGAACTGTCCCCTCTCCAGACTAGCTTGCCTGACTGCAGTTGCCTGTGTCTGGGTACAGGAGAGAACAGGGGAACTTTCTGAGCCAACTGAATAGTGCTCAGGGGGAATTCACAAGGACCTAGCTCACTCCGAGTGGGCTGCAGCACAATCAGGCTCCTGGCACTTTGCTGCAGTATCAGTTCACATACCTTCAGATGTGATTTACTAGAATTGTCATTGTTGAACTGCAGGCTGCAGTGAAACATCTAGGGGGCCAGCAGAGGGACCCTGCCAGAACACCCATGTCAGATAATTCCCAGTCTCTCTCACCTGCCAAGTAGAGTGAAGATTCTTTGATCATCAAATGCCCCTGATGTGAGAGGACAGACTTGTCAAAGCCAGAGGCTTGTATACGATGACCTTGGATACTAAGCCCTTGATCCTTGTGAATTTGTCAAGGGATTTGCAGGCCAGCTGGTGAGCAGATGTTGCAGATGATGGGAGCAGCAAGAGGAGCTGCCCACAAGATTCCAGATATTCCTAGCATGCCCTAGGCTTCTACTGGGAAGAACGTGAAGGGCCGCCTAAGAGGGCAGACTGAAGAGAATCAGCTCAAAGTCACACAGCACTGGGAACCATAGTGTTGGGGTACTATTAGGATGTCTAAGGCATGATGTCAGAACCAGACTGGGAGAAGCAGTATGTCCTGGCCATGCTGCTCTTCACCCTGTGAAAGGGTTCTCACAGCCCCAGTACTGAACTTCTCTGTCCTCCCAACCTTCTAGGAACTCTGAACCAGTTCCCCTCCTGGTTTTTCTTAAAGACCTTGCTCAAGGATTACTTCGGAAGCAAAAATATTTTTAGATGCGATTGACTCCAGGTACAAGGTCCATCTTCTTGCCTTTTACTGGCTTGCAGGGAGGGTCCTGGCCCTGGTTACCATACCTGCCTTTCAGTCAGCATTTACCAGCTGATGGGCAATGCTCCCTTGGGCTTCATGACTGAACTGACTGGCCTTCCTGATGCACAGACAGCAGAGAGCATTCCTTTGGCCATAAATCACATATTCCTTGTCTACAAGACAAAAACTCAGTACAAATAGCCTCAAAGGTTTTTAAAATTAACAAATGGCCCTTGAATTTAGAGCAAGTTTTTTAAAAATACGATAACAATCTGAAGTGAATCTTCTTCACTATCTAATTTAGCCTCGACTTTATTTATTCCTCATTAAAAAAGAAAATCTCTAACTTCTTTCCATCTACAATGTTTCATATTAAGAAAAAAGTACTTATCTTGCATATATCTCCAAGATGTTGCCTATTCATTCACTACTTTTTTTCAGGATTCAGAGTTACTTGGTGTCTAAAACACTGATCACCCTTATGGCTTTCAGATTTTCCCTACCTCTTAAATGTATTTATATTGTTAATGATGATCATCTATATTTTTCTTCTTAAATTGGCAAATTTAGATCTATTTAGCAATATTCCTTTTTAAAGTATGAAAAATGAGAATCAATCTTAAAAACCACTGTAATCTCACGATAGGAAAATGACCGAGGGTCTAATATACAGCATATGATGGAATATACAGTCGTCAAGGGTCCTTTAAGATCATGTAAACACACCATGGACTGGATCAAAAGGCAGGAGTCTAAATTTTCAACTAAGAACATGGAGTCCTCTTGAATCCCCTGCCTTTCTCACTGCTTGGTCTGCATTCCATCTCCAGTCTATCTGTTTTCTAACTTTTAGGCTTGTCTCTTATCCTAGCTCTGTGCTCATTTCCTAGGATTTGATCACAGCATTCATCTTCCCCAGCTTGGCCTTGGGCAATCCCTAGATTTTTCCCCCTGGCTTTTCCTGCCCTGGGCTACTGCAGTATTCACTCAGATTCACCACCTTTGGTCACATGGGACCTCAGCCCTGCACCAATCACCCACATGCCCAGTACCCTGACTACATTAGAGGATTTCGATTTTAGGAAGAATTTGTAATTTCATGGAAATTATAGAGCAGCATGCTGACTCTTAAAAAACAACAAAAAAAGTCAGGCTCCTCAGATCCTCCAAGATCAGCAAAATGTGGAAAATTGATATGGAAGGGAAGCAGAGCTTTGTGTCCTGATTCTTGCTCACCAAGGTTCATCCTTCTTTGGGATCTCTCTCATCTGTTCTAAGTATGATGGTGGCCACTATACTTTAAGAGAGTCTTAAAGAAACTTGGTTCAATTTGGTAAAGGAGTTAGACGTTCTCACAGAATTGAGATGACTTTAACCAATACTCTGTGTCTAATCCATAGAGTCCAAATTGACATTGATATCAGCAGTGATAGTTGAATCATTTGAACTACCCACTGCTTGAAAGCTTGGAGGCAGTAGGAAGGATCATATCACCTCTTTAGGTTCCTTCTTAGAGGCCTAAAGAGGTGATGAAATCTTTAATAATTTTACAACCAGAAAAACTACCTTAAAAAAATTCAAATCCAATCTGCAGAAGGGTTGGGAAGATCCACTGGGGAAGGGATAGGCTACCCACTCCAGTATTCTCGCACTTCCCTTGTGACTCAGCTGGTAGAGAATCCGCCCGCAATGTGGGAGATCTGGGTTTGATCCCTGGATTGGGAAGATCCCTTGGAAAAGGGAAAGGCTACCCACTCCAGTATTCTGGCCTGAAGAATTCCATGGAGTCACAGAGTCAGACACGACTGAGCGACTTTCACTTCACTTCACTATATAGAAATCATTATTTATGAGAATGAATACATTTCTGAAAGATTCTAATATTCTGAAAAACTTCAGTTATTTACTCTGCTACTAAAATTCTTATATGAATTAAATTTCATGTGCTGGTCTTATCTGAAGTAATAGCTTGTAAAAATTTCCTTTACCGTAATCTGTTTTGCCTTTGTTTAGGTAGTTGTTCCATATCTGACTTTTGAATCTAACTTTGAATCAATATTTAAAACATGTTCTTTTGAGCACTTCCCTGTTGGTGCAATGGCTATGAATCCGACTGCCAGTGGAGAGGACACAAGTTCAATCCCTAGTCTGGGAAGATTCCACATGCCTTGGAGCAACTAAGCCTATATGTCACAACTACTGAGCCCCTGTGCCACAACTCCTGAAGCCCATACACTTACGAGCCCATGCTTTGCAAGAAGAAAAGCCACCAGAATGAGAAGTCCCTGCACCACAAGGAAGAGAAACCCCCACTTGCCACAACTAGAGAAAGCCTGCACACAGCAATGAAGAGCCAGTGCAGACCAAAAAAAAGAAAGACAGAAAGAAAGAAAAAATAAAAATGGATTAATTTTTAAAAACATGCTCTTTTGAAAAATGCATTAAAATAATCAATTTTTATTTTAGGCAATATCTACATCTTCAATTTAAAAGTTTTTCTTTTTCCTCCATTTAGTCAGATCTTTATTTTTTCTAAAGGAAAATGCAAACTTCTTCTTTTTCTGATAAGCTCCTCTTTCTAGAAACACAGACTTAAAGATCTCAAAGATGTTGGAATCCTAGTGTTCCGAGTGAATGATGTGGCCTGTCAGAGACAGATGAGATTCCCAGGATGGCTTCCTCTAAGAACCCATTCTTCAAACATTGGTGTCTCCCTCAAAGCCCATGACTTAGAAAGCTATGAAGGAGGCTGAATGACTCCTTGGAGTTAAAATGAAGGTGAGATCTGCTTCCACAAATGCTACCAAGGTTAATTCACCAGGAGGTTGGTGAGGAAAAAGCCCAGTCCAAACAATTTTTGGCTATTGGAAAAGTGTTGAAGTAGGGCAAGTACTGTTTGTTGCATTTCACAGTATTTGTTCCTATACCTTTGGGCCTTCTGGTTTCCCTGCCCCTCACAGGCCATGCTCAACTGCCAGCAGAATAAAACCTATGTGATCAATCCACTCATATATACAGGTTATCCTAGTCCAAGGGACAGTTGAATATAATACAAGTGCTCCAAGGAGGACTGAACTTAATCTAAAAGAATAAAGGGTAGAATTTTTTCAGAGTGAATGTCTGAAACAAAAAGCCTGTTTTTACATTTCACAAATTGTGTTTCCTAGGAACCCAGTGCCTCTGCCTCCCAGTGACTCTGGGTCTTCCCTGACTCGAGAATGCCTTCACTTTTCCTCCTTATCTTTCCACTCGTTGTGACTGACATCTCACACTCTCGCATTTCTTCCTAATTTTGTCTCCCTGGAAGCAGATAGTTCCCTTGCACTCTATTTCCCTTTGTGCATCATTCCAGGGGCAAACTGTTTCTACAACAACCTCTAGTCTGGGACTCAATACCTCTGAGAATTAAAAGGAGGAGAAGGGTAATAAAACTAGAGAAAATCTGGCCTCTCCTTGCATCCCTCTCTTTTCTATTGGGCTGCAGAGTAGAAGGACATCTGAGCAAATAGTTCACTTCTGAGTTATCTTCTTAAAGCTCAGTATAATCCCCTTAGTCACTTCATAACACCTTATACAAGCCAGAGGTGAAACAAACGGTGTATCAGCTTTAATCATTCAGGGTTTCAGTCATTTACCACAACTCCCCCTCAGTTCTTCAAAACCATTTTCAGCAAAAGGTCAGTGCATTGATTTAATTGCAGAATGAAAAGTATTTAACCATGTAACTAACTATTTAAGCAGACTCTTTAAGTAGTATATAGACCGGTCTCCAACATTTAATATTTTCTGAAGCAACTCTACTTTGGGGCTCATCTATCTTGAAAACAAACCATCCAAGTACTAAACACCCTACAAAAGACATCTTGGCTAGTTGTCAGAACAAGAAAATTCATAGCAGCCCTGTGGTGACAGACTGTGGCATCCCTGCCAGCGTCTGGGAACCTGGACGCCGTCAAGTGGCAGAGCCGCGAGGTTCAAAACCAGATCGGGGCGAAATCTCCCATTGGAAACCACCCATCACTGCCGTTGCCTATTAGGCTGGCACAAGACTCAAGCTGAGAATATTTTCTTCTTTTTGGCTGGCATATTGAAATCTGTAAACCTCTTTCTGTAGAACAGAAGCTGTTGAGGGTTTATTTTTTCCTGACTTGAGCTAGAGCACATGGAAAGATCTTGAAATCTAACTTTGCCAGCAACCAGAGATCAGAGTGGGTTGGAGGTGGGGTGGTGGGAGTTCACCTTTATAGTGATGTAACTGGAAAGAAACAATGAGGCCTGTATAGTGACCAGCTGTCCCAGTTTGCCCAGAAGTGAGGATTTCTCTGGACACAGGACTTCCAGTGCTAAAACCAGGACAGTTTTGGGAACACCAGGATAATGGTTTACCCTAAACGTGAGTTGTTAGCTGCCCAGTCATGTGTGACTCTTCGCAACCCCATGGACTGTAGCCCACCAGGCTCCTCTGCCCGTGGAATTCTCTAGACAAGAATAATGGAGTGGGTAGCCATTCCCTTCTCCAGGGAATCTTTCCAACCCAAGGACTGAACCCAGATCTCCTGCATTGTAGGCAGATTCTTTACCATCTGAGCCACCAGGGAAGCCCAAAAGTGGGTTGAGGTGACCCGAATTCCGATACTAAGGAGATTAGTCCTCAAACTCACAAAAGAGTTTCCAGGCAAGTCAATTTCAGAGGACTATCTTTACTCATGATGAATCTCTAACCCCCTCTCCCTATCCCAAGGCAGATCTATCCACCCATTCTAAAATTTCTAGTGCCAGGAAATGTTGAAATGGTAAATGCAGCAATTCTAGCTGCCCAGTTGGCCTTTGGCCCAGTAGTGATCTGAGTCTTGGGAATGTGTCCCCTTGCTCCTACCTAGAGTTGCTCTCTGAGAGTTCTGCTCTGCTCTAGATATTCCCCTTCATCAGCCATCACGCAGCAGAAATACTTCAGAAGGGCTTCACCAATCTGATGGCCAGTTAGCATCTTATCAGCAGTTAATACCTGCTTCCAGAACCAAAAACGTTTAGATATGGAAGGCAGCCAAAGGTCACCTAGCCAGAGGTTCTTAGCCAGCATCAGGCTAACTATACAAGAATCACTGCAGGATACATATCAGTTTATCTGAATCAGGTTATGCTGTGCTAAGCAGCAAGCTCCCCAACCAAGTAGCTTATCTTGACAAGAGTTACTTTTCCCTCAGGCTCTGTATCTATTGCAGGTAGCTCTGCTCCTTGTGGTAACTCAGAAACCCCAAAGTGGCTGATCCCAGTGCCAGAGGGAGAAGCCAATGGAGCACTATCTCACTCTGTCCATCCAGCGCTCAGCCAGGAGCAGACACTGGCCCTTTCCACTCACAACTCAGTGGCCAGAATCAGTCACACAGCCCCACACAACCACAGGAGGGCTAGGGAATGCAAACTCCTCCTGGTTCCCAGAAATGAGCTGGACAGGAAATAGCCAGTGAATAGCATTGAGAACCACAAAAAGCCTGTAAAATGCAGGTAGTGAATTCAGCTTCTGGAGCTTCTGATTCAGTGAGTCTGAGTGGAACCTGGAAACCAAGGTAGATTTAAAGACTCTCTAGGTTTTGGAAGGGGGCAGTCTGTTGAGAAACTTCAGATGAGATGATCTGCTTAGGTGAAGAGACAAATGAGGTCAGGCTTTTGGACTCTTGATCCCGTGTTCTTTCAAGCTACCCTGCTTCCTCAAAAGAGTTTGCATTTTATCTTTTTTTTTTTTTTTCAGCCAGAAGAGTAAGCTTTTCATGAAATATTGAGCATCTGTGTGAGACTAATGGGGCAGTTTTGGAAATCTTGGGAACTTCCTCACCTATCAGATGAGTGGATGGGCCTTCTCAATTTTACCCAGGCCCCACCTTTTCCAGAGGCAAGAGGATACTGGGGTGAGCAGGGAGGAATGAGGTAGAAGAGTTTTTTCGGTCCACTTCCCTGTGTGTGTCTGGTCGGCTGAAGCTGCTCCCCTTCCCCAAACCAGGTCCTTTCTTTACTTTGTGTTTCCGGCCTAGCTTGTAATTGCCTTCTCTCTCTATAAGCGCTGACTTAGTTAGATGAGACATTCCATATGTTTCCTTGAAAAGCCCAGGAAGGAGCCCTGCCACAAGCCTCTCCCTGCTTGTGTGTCTCTTTGGAGGGCACCACATAAGAAAGCCACCTGTGAGAACTGCACCCTCCCTACCCCCCAACACACACACACACCTTTAGCAGTGAGTGAATATGCTTGCTCTCTCCACAGGGATGTCTCATTCCCTTTTCTGACCCACCTTGTTATCTCCTCCAGGGCTGTTCTCTAAAACTGCCATATGCTTTCCATTCTTTAAATAACCACCCTAATACTGCCCCCTCTCTGCAAAGTTCCTTAGTCCCAAAACTCAGTATTAAATACTCATTTCTCAAGATACATGCACCCAATGTTCATAGCAACATTATTTAGAGCAGCCAAGACATGGAAGCTACCCAAGTACCCATCAATAGATGAATGGTAATCAAGTCTATGGTTTTTCCAGTGGTCATGTATGGATGTGAGAGTTGGACTGTGAAGAAAGCTGAGTGCCGAAGAGTTGATGCTTTTGAACTGTGGTGTTGGAGAAGACTCTTGAGAGTCCCCTGGACTGCAAGGAGATCCAATCAGTCCATTCTGAAGGAGATCAGCCCTGGGTGTTCTTTGGAAGGAATGATGCTGAAGCTGAAACTCCAGTACTTTGTCCACCTCATGCGAAGAGTTGACTCATTGGAAAAGACTTTGATGCTGGGAGGGATTGGGGGCAGGAGGAGAAGGGGATGACAGAGGATGAGATGGCTGGATGGCATCATCGGCTCAATGGACATTAATCTGAGTAGACTCTGGGAGTTGGTGATGGACAGGGAGGCCCTGGCGTGCTGCGATTCACGGGGTTACAAAGAGTCGGACACGACTGAGTGACTGAACTGAACTGAACTGAAAGAAGATGTGGTATATATAATGGAATACTCTTCAGCCATAAAAAGAATAATATGCTGCCATCTTCAGCAACATGGATGGATCTAGAGGATATCATAGTGAAGTAAGCCACATAGAAAAAGTCACATACTATATGATATCACTTATATGTGAAACCTGGAAAATAATACAAATGAATCTATATACAAAACAGAAATAGACTCAGAGACACAGAAAACTTACAGTTACCAAAGGGGAGATGGGCGGTGGGGAGGGACAGATCAGGATACACAATATTCTACATGAAACAGATAGCGACAAGGATTTGCTGTATAGCATAGGGAATTATACCCAGTATCTTTCAATAACCTATAATGAAATATAATTTGCAAAAAATCAAATCATTATGCTATATACCTGAAACTAACACAATGTATTATATTGCAAATCAATAAAAATACTTTCTCTAGAGTCTAATGGCTCTTTGTTTATGGTTTTCTTCTAAAACTGACTTTTTTCCATTCCCTTTTGTAAGTTCACCTGAAGGCCAATGTCTCCCTCAGCAGAGTGCCCTTCAAGAGCAGGGACTAGCTCTATTTTTTGTGCTTGTATTAATATCTCTAGCATCTTGCACGACTGTAATGTTTGACATTGAATACATCTTTCTGGAAGGAAGGAAGAAAGAAGGAAAAGAGGAAGGCTATTCCAACTTTCTCCCTAGATTCCAATCTAAGGTTGTATGTTATTCATTTTTGAACACATATCTCATCATCACTCAATCAATTTAGCAATGATTTCATATGGTAAATTTCTTAGGACTTTTTATTTAAATTTGGAGACTGAGATCTAATCCTGCTTTTCTATGAACTAACTGTGTTGTTTTGAGAGCTCAGACCTTAGTTTTCTCAAATCTAAATCAAAAGGATTCAAAATACCCTCCATGGCTTCTCAGATGAATCCTCAGTACCAAAAAGGAATGCATATTACTTCCAAAAATAAATAATGGCCAAGAACAGAATCCACGGTTCACAAGCCAAGCCAAGTCACTCTGAAGGAGAATGTTCGTGAGTGTTTCTCTATAATCCAAGGCAGCCAAGAAAACAAAGTTGCTCCATGTTGGTCACCTTGGCTTTTGTTCTCTTCCCTGGCAACGAAGGGTAGAGAGGAAGGTGCTGGAGGAGGACCAGTTGTGGTTAGAGACCTCAGCTGATGGGAAGGTGTCAGGAAGCAGAAACCACCTATCCAGTGGCTGATGTGCTTTCAGAGGCAATTCGCATATCTAGAAACACAAGCTATAGAAAGTGGAACTTGCAGGAAAGATTTGGAGCAACCATATCTTCTAGTCTTTCAGACTAAAACCTTAGCATGTCATGATCTGAATGTTTGTGCCCACTCAAACTCCAACCCCCAAATTCATATTTTGAAATCCTAATGCCCAAAGTGATGGTGTTTGGAGGTGGGGCCTTTGGGAGGTCATTAGGTCATGAAGGCTGTCATGACCTAATAAGACTGATATCTTTATTAAAAAAAGAGAGAGAGAAAGAACTCTAGAGAGTTTCCTTGCCTCCTTTCACCATGTGAGGACACAACGAACAGTCTGTGACTCAAAAGGGAACCATCACCTGATTATGCAGGCTGAGGATCTTAGACTTCAGCCTCCAGAACTAAGAGAAATTTTGTTTATAAGTCACCCAGGCTGTGGCATTTTGTTATAGCAGCTTGAATAGACTAAGACGGCATCAGTCCTCATTCCTCTCTTCGTCTCACACCCACATCCAACCCTTTGGGAATTAAATTCTGCCTTTTCTTCCTTCAAAATATGTCTGTGCCTGAGTCATTTCTCACCACCTCCATTGACACCACCTCTCTTCTAGATCATTGCGATTGCCTCGCAACAGTCTCTTTGCCTCTAACCTTTCTCTTACTCGGTGGCCAGAGGAATATTGTTAAAATACAAGTCAGAACTCACTGCTGCTGTGCTCAGAAACTTCTGGTGAATTCACATCTCCCACCATGCAAAACAGAGCCCTCCAGGACCTGGCCTCTTAGCTGCCTCTCTGACCGCCTCTGTAATCTCCCCTAGGTCCTTCTGTGGTCTCCACCCTAACCCTTCGTCCTTTTCCAGGACACATTCCTGCTCTGGACACTTGCCCAGATGATCACAGGGCTGACTTCCCCACCTCAGCTCACATGTCACTTTCCCATGGATGACTTCCCTAACCACTTTGTTAAAAAAAAAATACAGTTCTCACACGAATGCTCTCATCTACTTTCCCTCCTTTTATTTTTATGCACTTTACCTATATCTAACAATACACATTTCTCATCTTCTTTATAATCTGTTTCTTTCAACTAAAATGTAAACCCTTCAAGGGCAAGGAGTTTTGCTGGATTTTGCTTTTGCTTTATCCCCACTGTCCAGAGCAGATGTAACAGGGGCCCAGGAAATATTTGTCAAACGAATGAATAACTGGCTGGAGGTAGCTCATAGAACTGATGGGGGGAACTCTAGAACCCAGCTCAGAAGTGAACAAGAACCTGGACTCTCCCAGGAAGGAGTGCCACCTGCCTTCACAGTACTGCCATGGAATCCTCACAGAATAATTTTCAGAGGGGTTAAAGCAGATGAATCAGTAAGCCCTGCCCTGCTCACTGCCCCACGCCTTCCCAGCAGGTGGTTGGCTGGAAATCCCACAGGAAGCATGATTCCTGCAGTCAAGGACCTCCCACAGGTCTAGGGAGTTTCTGGGATGGCTCAATAGAAGCTGTTGCAGGTATTTCTCTCTCCTACGTCCTCCTCCTCTTGTCCTTGGTCAAGAATCCCGGCTTCATTTGGGGCTGGGTTGGCTTTGGGTCCTCCTGGTTCCTGAGCTCAGAGCCACCTTAAAGCAAGGGAGCTACCTGCCAGACACTGTGCTAGGCTCTAGGGATCCCAAAAGAGCCAGTCAAAGACCTTTCCCTCTAGGATTCTGCAGCCCTACTGGGGAGATGAGGCAAATGCCCATAGAAGGGAAAGCAGTGAAGAAGGACTCAATTTAAGTGTTAAATGGAGGATCCACCATTGGAATTCTGAGAAGGGACAAGGGAGCCCTGGAACATGGATGCCCAGAGAAGGGTCCAGAGTCAGGGAAGAGGGAGGGTTGAAACTGGCTTAGAAGGGTTAAGAAGAGACAGGCCAATTGAAGGATCAGGTTTACTGAAGACATTTAAATATCCATAGTTCAGTGCCCAAAATCTAGGGGCAAAATTCTGGGGTGAGGAGGGTCAGGGGACCACCTCCAGTTCAGGTCTGGAGGCACGCGTCTGCCTTCTTTCTGTGTGGACTATAAGGGTGGGGCAGCTCCCCAGAACAATGGCTTCTGTTCTTGCTTCCTCCCAATTTGTTCCAGGACCATGGAGGTGCCCTGGCTGGCAGACCCAAACACGCAGCATCTCCACTTCTGAGCTCTGCAGCATTCAGATTCTGGAGAGCTTGTAACCTTTATTTCTGCCCCCAGGTCTGTTCCTACAATTTTGTCCTGGCAGATCCATTTTCCTCATAATCAGCTTTGTTTCCTTTTCCATTCCTGAAATATGTTCTGAAGATAATGCCTTTCTGCATGGCCACAGGCACATTAATGCTCCTTGTTCAGAAAACCAGGCTGGCTAATTATCCACATTTACCAGCACCTTCCATAGCTCCTCCCTGAAGACTTTCCTGTAAATATTTACACTGACAATGTCCCTCGCCACCCAACATTGCTGAGAAAGAGGAACAGTTGAGGTAAGTTATAAAAATAGGGAGAAACACTGAGAATAAACCAGCTATTCTCAGCACTTTCCATGAGCTTAGCTGTTCTTCTGGAATCTTACTAGGCTTTCCCCCCCGCCCCCCATAGGCAGTGAACTTGAAAAGCTATTTCCCCTGATTAGTATGGCTTGTTTTTCTTTGTACCTCCCTAGCCCACTCCCATCACACTCACAGGCAGTTCCACCTCTGTATGAGACTTTTTTTTCCATCTTACAGTAGGCATTTCTTTCATTCAGGGTCAATTCATCTTGTCAACTTTTGTTCCCCCTCACTCCTGAGGAAAGGGGGAGAGGGAGATCAGGCTGGGAGGGTGGAATCCGTGGAGGTTGCTGCAAAGCCTGCACAGCACCATGAGTCAGGTCTCCCACTTCACACATGAAACAGAGGCCATTAGCCCAGACTTCCTTAGTGTCCTCTCCTCCAAAGTATCCTCATCTCCTGGTCACAAGCGGTAGCAGACACCTATTTTCTTGGGCTTTCGGTTTTTTAAAAATATTTATTTATTTTTCTGATCCAACAGCATGGTGGTTTTCCTTAAGAACTTCACCCTCAGATTACGTGTCTTAGGAGGGGTTCCACTCACTTCTAACTCAAGGCTCAGGCACATGACCCTGCCCAACCCACTCAGCTCTTCTATCCCCCTAACTGGGATCATTGGTCAGGAACAGGCATGTGATCCAAACTGAATTGAATCCAAATAAGAATTGGTTCTGATAATGTTATTTAGATGGAAGAGAAGGCCTCTTGACAGCCTCCATGCCCTAGAATGAAGCCAAACATTGAAATACAGAGCTAAGAAACAAAGGGAGATTAAGTCCTAATCCCCTGGATCCAGTTTCTCTTAAAACTAGATCCAACTTTAGACTTTTCAGTTATAGGGCCTATTAAGTTCTTATGTTTTGTTTAAGCAGGTGGCTTCATTCTGCACACCAGTGATTAATTTTGTTTTTGTTGTTATTTGCAACAAAACAAGAGATCTACCCCTATCTTGGGAGAAAGTTTCCTTACTTCTATCCACCAATGTGCTTGATCATATCTTGGGAGAAAGTTTCCTTACTTCTATCCACCAATGTGCTTGATCATATCTCCTTCTATTTCCTTGGGTCCTTATTCTATCGTTATCTCTTCTCTCATCTTCAATGCCTTATGTTTTCTTCAAACCTCTTACACTGTTACAAAATACAAAAAACTAAAAAAACACCTTCCCTCGGTTGTGTCCTGAGCTCTCCCATTGCCTTGACTACCGTAGGGCGTCCCCTTTCTTCCCAGCTAGCTTACTGAAGTCATCCATCTCAGACTCTCTCCTTATTTACCCCTCAATACTCATCAGCCAATAACTGTTCTAGGTTCTTCCCCAATATATCATTAAAACTGTGCTCATTAAGACCAGAGACGAGCTCCCACCAGTCCTTTCCTGTGATTGCCTTTCAGTCCTCACCTTCTTTAACTTCTCTAGAGGATGCTGTAGCGTCAACTTCATCTGCACTTTTCATCTTCTCCTTCCTGACTGTCCTCTGCGGTCTTTAACCTTTGTTTTCTAATCTTTGCTACCTTTCATCTTCTGCCCCCTGCTTCATGTTGGACTCTCGGGCTGGTCCTTATCTCTCCCCAATTCTCTCACTGCTCTCTCCTCTTGGGTGTGATTTCATCCACTCCAGTGCTTTCTGCTGGTGTTCACACGATGCCTGAGTTTCGTGTAGACATTTCTGATTGCCTGTGGATACCCTGCTAAACAAGTTACAGGTACCTCAAGCTCAGGGAGCCCCACACATAGTAGATGCTCAATAAAGAACTGTTAAAAGCATAAGTGAAAGCATCCTCAGTGTGTAAGATACTGAACACAGGGCACAAAGAACTTCTTGCCATTACGGCAAAATTACTTTGAACTTCGGTCCCTTTGCATGTGGTTTTCCCACTACTTCCTTTCCCTTCAAGCGCCTACTTTGCTGCCTCTTCTTCCTTCAGGTATCAATCCAAGCACTACTTCTTCTGGGGATCCTTTCCCGGATGACACATACCTGCACTTGTACTGCACACACAATCGTTTTCTTTTGCCTCTGGGATCCCATAATGCCTTATAATTCACTTAAGTAAGAGTTATAACACATTACATTGTCTTGAATTGCTTATTTATGTTTCAATTTGTGTCACTAGACAATGAATAAGTTCTGGTCTTATCTCTTCCCCTCACTGGCCATGGGACATTCACAAAGTCATTGAATGTGAATGTCAATGTACTCACTTAACAAACAGAGGGGAAAGCACCAGCCCAGCTTCCATCACAGAGTGGCTGGGAATGAGAGGCTGCATGTGGTAGGCCTTGAAAGCTCCACAAAAGAGACCTGTGGCTTCTGCAAGTAACAGAGAGTTAGGCAAACAGCATTTTATTTCCCATTCTGCTGTTCATCAGCCTTGTGAAACTAGAGGTAATTTTCATGGTTGAAGAAATCTGGGTTGTGGAATATGGTGGATAATGCATGTAATATTGCTTGGTAAAACGTGTCCAATGCAAGACATTGTTGGAGGGGGGGGAGGGAAAGTGATGGTCACACAGTTGTGTCCGACTCTTTGCAACCCCATGGACTGTAGACCACCAGACTCCTCAGTCCACGGAATTCTCCAGGCAAGCATACTGGAATGGGGTGCCATTCCCTTCTCCAGGGGATCTTCCCAACCCAGAGATATAACAGCAGTCTCCTGCATTGCAGGCAGATTCTTTACCACTGAGCCACCAGGGACAGGACATTGTTACTTTATTATTTTATCTTAACCTATTCTAAACACAAAAGTTAATTAAACTGTATCAGTGCAACCCAAAAAACAAAGGAAGC
Organism: Capricornis sumatraensis; assembly: GCF_032405125.1. Classification (NCBI taxonomy): domain Eukaryota; kingdom Metazoa; phylum Chordata; class Mammalia; order Artiodactyla; family Bovidae; genus Capricornis; species Capricornis sumatraensis. The sequence goes on from NC_091069.1 coordinate 217,374,401, forward strand.
ACAAGGGAGACTTACATGTTGAATATGCCCTTGTATATTTATATCACAGGAATGACATTGGTTTAACATTTTAAATTAACGTTGCCTATTGTGAGACCTCACTTTTATTGAGCGCTCACTCTGACCATCATGCTAAACACTCAATCTGCATGAAAAAAAATCTAACTTTTACAACAACTTGTTGAAGTAGGCATTGTTAATACTCCCACTTTATATACAAGGAAAGTGAAGTGTAAGAAAGCTGAGTGACTTGGCCAAGGCCAAACAGGTGTTAATAGTCAAGCCGGGTGTGGCCCCCACATCTGTGTCAGTGCGGCTGACATCCGCCACTCTCCACTGCATTCTGCCCCTCATCTCTTGTGGGAAAGGCAAAGGGCTTGGTTCCCAGGACCCAAGAGATACCAAAAGCTTGTGGCCAGTGGAGTCCTGCTTTACATTCTCTATCCAATGGACCATAAAGGCTGACGTTTCTGCTGTAATTTTCCCACATAAAGCTTTAGGACTGGAAGTATCTAGTGCTGGAACTAAACCTCCTTATTAGTCTACCTTCTAAAAAATGATGTTTGACAAATAAATACTTGCTGTTTACAAACTTTCATGAATAAATCAAGCTTCCTGAGACAAGTAAAATGTCCTCAGAATGATATTCAAACGCTGAAGTAACTCAGGAGTTCATGCCAACATAAGTGAGAACAGAAAACAGAAGTTAGCCTTTCACTCCTCTCCACCCCTTTATTTCTCTCTCTACTTTAAGAACAGGAAGGTTCTCAGAGATGGACTCATCCAACGGGCTTCTTTGAGAAACTGAAGCCCAAAGAGGTTAAGTGAGTTTCCTAAGGCCACACCACTTGTAGGCATCTGGTTACTGCCTATTGTTGAGTAATATTTAAGACTTAAGTCATTCAGTGTTCACACAGCTCAATAAGGAAGGTACCTCACCCTCATTTTATAGATGAAGATGCTGAAGTATAGAGAGGTTGGGTGACTTGCCCAGTGAAGGCAGAGCCAAGAGTCTACCCAAAGGTTGCTTCTTTCTCCTGGATCTTCAGGGACATACCCCTTTTCATATGGGAGAAATATAGCTGGGGAACCTGTTCCTTGTCTAGCCTGTACAGATCAGACAGAAACCTTTAAGAACCCTCCCCGATCAATATATGAGGTAAGGCCAATCTCTTTTGTTTCTTGCCTACCAAGGCCTATTCCAGCGGAGGCCAGAAAGGCCATTTGCTCCAGGCCTGCTGACCATGAAGGGCCTCATACTGAGCTCTTTAACATCCCTCTTACTGTGGCCATACGCACAGTCTCAGAGAGACATAAACAAGGTGAAAATAGATTATCTCTATCACACAGTCCAACAACAGAGCTTGTCTGTAAAACAGTGTTTCTTTTCTTAGACAGAAAATTTTTTTTGTTACTCTGTAACTGACAACTACATTTAATGTTAAAAGGGTGGATTTATAAGATATAAAGATTTAAAAGCACTTCAGCTTTTGTAACCTTCATTTTCCATTTCTTCTTTCTTTCACCCTTGAACTGCCAAAGTCTCCCTTAAACTGGAAAGGGTTTGCCTCTTACTGCCTGAAGCCTAAATTATTCTTCATGAAAAATAAAAATGAGATTAAGTCCTCGGTTTAAGGAAGGGTTGCAACAGGGTGATTAAATCTGCCTAGGTTTCAAATAACCTGGCTCTCAGGAAATTTCCAAGGCTTTTGTGACACTCTTCCCTCACCCAGATGTAATTGTTTTTCAGTAGATAAAGTTGCTTTGTAGATTTGCCTTGTTCTGCTGGGCTGAAATAACAAAAAGAGGCAGTTTCAGCTAATAACTTGCCCTGAAATCTTGTGTTTAGTCTAGAAGTTCAGGGCTGCCTGTGTTTTTCAAGTTAGGAGTTTGCTAACTGGTCAGTGCAGCCTTTTATAATTTTTATAATAAAAAATGTGTTACCCTTTCTAAGCTAATATGCACTCAGCCTACAAGCATTTATTAAACACTTATGATGTATCTGGCATGTGCTGCCCTCCAGGAGCTGAAGACTTGCGAGGAAGGTAAAACTTGAGAGAGAAGAATTGTATGTTGTATCCAATCCATAATCTCTCTTTTCATATTTTATTATTATAATAAATAACTGTAAGTCTCTTGTTTTCCAGAGAAAAGTGAAGTCCTCCAGGACAGAGACGCTGCAAGTAATTCAACTTAAACCCTGCTCCTCATCTTGCGTAGACAGTCAATGAACATTTGATTAATGAATGAAAAAATGAAACAATCACAGGATTTTATCAACACTTTGCTGCAGAAAAAAATCAGTTTGAAACCATTTTGAGTATTCTCTAAGAGGCAAAGATTTAAAAATTCACCATTCTTTTGTTTGCTTCATTGCCTTTTGGTTATTAATAATAGTTTTTGTAAGGAAAACGGATTTGGGCTCTGCTTTTGTTGCGTACAGGTAGAGTGATGGTTATAATTTGTTTCAATACCTGTTGGTTATACTGAGTATTTATTATAAGCAAAATACTGTGAAAGGTAAAGGGCAGATTTAATTGGGTTTTACTAACATTGATTAACAGAGCAATTAATTTAAATGCTGGTTCCCCTGGTTTCTTTTTCTCATGGGAAAAATCTATCCTGAATACTCTGTTTCAAATTGCATTTCTGTAATTTTCCAAAGTTATTGTAGACCCTAGTCTGAAGTATCCTATTTTTCTCCAAGTAGAATCACGTCTTAGGAAGTGAAACCACAGTGTCAGCAGGCAAGATGATCACCAGTGGAAGAAAGGGAGTACGGACCTGCTCAGGGTATTTGAGCAGAGAAACGGAATGGGGAGGGGCTGGGGGGAGGCAGAGGGAACTAACATTGGCTGAATGAACTTCTCTATTTGACTTAATGCTCTCAGTTATCCCATGGTGGGCACTGTGGACCCCACCTTTTTTTAGATGAGGAAACTGGAGCTCAACAGGTTAATCTTTCAAAGTCATAGACTGGTAAGGGGCAAGGCTGAGATTTGAGCCTGGTGTGCTACCTCCCAGGGTCATGATGCCTCTAACCAATTTCCTTAACTCCTTGAGGGGGACCGTGGGAGAGGCACATTCAGGGAGGGCTTTAATTCCTTAATCCCAGAGGTCAGAGACCAACTCTCAGCTTCTTTTGTCTCTGGTCTTCCTCCCTGTCCACTGACCTGTTTAGTCCTGTACAACAGTTCTTGTTAGATGGGTTTTGAAAGAACAGATATCATGCCAGAACCCTCATCCTTCTTAGCGTCCTGGGACATTAAAACATGTCCTTGGAGTGCTTAATCTTATAATCCTGGCACTGGGCTTTTGGTATTACTGATTATTGCTGTGTTAAAAAAAAAAAAGAAAGAGAGAGACAAATATTGTATGGTAGCTCTTATATGGAGAATTGGAAAAATAGTACAAAGGAACTTATTTACAAAACAGAAACAGACTCCATACACAGGAAACAAACTTATGGTTACCAAACGGGAAAGGGAGGGAGGGATAAATAAGGAATATGGGATTAACAGATACACACAATCATATATAAAATAGATAAACAAGATTTTACTATAAAGCCCAGGGAACTATATTCAGTAACGTGTAATAACCTACAATAGAAAAGAATCTGAAAAAGAATAGATAAATATATTTTTATATACATTTTACATGTATCCTATGTATATAACTGAATCACTTTGCTGCATACCTGAAACTAACACAATATTACAAATCAATATATTTCAAAAATAAAATGAAAACCATAAATCTAAACAGATACATTTTTAGGCAGAATAATACATTTCACAATAGTCTATAAATTATTTAACTTTACAACTCCATTCTTAACTTTTTAGAGTTTTATTGGCAAGACCTCCTCTTCTGGTCTTTGCTTCTCTCTGAGGTTGTTCTACAAGCCTCCCTCCCTGAATAGCTCCCACAGCCCAGTCCTGTGTGGATTAGTACTGGTCTCAGAAGAGGATGAGTGTAGGCAGTGATTCAGCTCAAAGTCAACTCCTCCTCCCTGCTAGTGCCAAAATGCAGCACTCACTGTCCTAACAGGAGCGAGAATTTTACCCCTAAACCGAGAAATTATAGTAAGAGGCACAAACTGCCCAAGGAAATTCACATTGAACTCATTCTACTCTCTCCGTTTATGAAAACTTTGTTTTGCATGAAATTCAATATATTTTCTTTCTTTCCGAAGTGGAAACAAAGATATTTAGTATATCTTTGACCTTTTAAACCTTGTCTGTAAAATGACTAAGTGTATAAGGTCAAAGACTCTCTGTGGATTCTATTTGGAACTGTTTCAAAGAAATCCTCCCTGTAAATCCAAGGGCTTCTCCTACAGTGAAATGTGAGTTTAAAGCATGCTCCTTCATATGGAGAGTCTGATGAAGGAGCTAAGTTAACATTTCCTTCCGTTTTTCCTTATTTAAGTCTTCCCTACCTCCATCTCTTTTTAAAAAGACATTTGAAACTTTACAGTGCAAACTGTGCACTTCGGTTCCACCTGGATTTGGAAAGAGTGAGCACATAGATATGCCCCAGCTATTCCACTCCTTTGCATCTTAGAGAAATGAATGCATTTGCCCAAAAAATACATGACAAGAATATTCACGGCAGGTGGATTTATTAAGAATAACTCAGTGTGAATAACTTTAATGTCCATCAACAATAAAATGGATAAGTAAACCATGGTATATTCAAATAATGGAATGCCACTCTGAAATGAAAAAGATGAAGCCACTGATAAACACAAGAGCATGGATGAATCTCAGACATGTAATATTATGAGAAAGAAGCCACACCCAGAAGGAATACATTCTGTTTGATTTCATTTAATGTAAACTTTCAGAACAGGGGAAACTAATCTATGGTAGAAGTCAGAATAGAGGTCCCCTCTGGGGAGGTGGTACTGACTGGAAAGAGGTATTAGGGAAGCTTCTGGGGAGATAGAAATATTGTTAGATCTTGATCTTCCCGCACTCCAGGAGTGTATACAGATGAAAAAATCTATCAAGTTGTGCATTGAATACTTGTGCACTTTACCACATATAAATTATACAGCAATAGAAATATTAAAGAAAGAAACAAAGAAAGAGCTGTAGCAGGAAAAAGCTAACCATCAACGCTTTACCAAGAAGTTTGGAGATGTAATAATTCCTGCATTTTCTTTGCTAAAGGGCAGATTGTGAATCGTTTTGAATACTGGGCATTGTCTCAGTAACTTTATTTTCCCTTTGAATTCTCAGTCCCACCTGGGAGGTGTGCAGAACAGGTATTTATCATCCCTAGGTTAATTAGCTTGAGGTGCAAATGGATGTCAGAGTGGGAACTGCATCTAGGACATGTTGTTGCCAAGCTGAGTTCCCTTCCGTTCTATTGAGCTGCTTTCTAAGGCAAACTTTATTTGCAAATAAAGATACAAAAGCCAAGGATGATGCTGTCTTCAAACAACAAAGAGTAGTAGAAGACAACAAAGGGTCTTCATCGGAAGACACTGGCCCTTCTAGGGGGGTTGACCAGGTCTGTTTATGTACAGATGGACTTACTGAGATTTCAGGGGCACAGGCACTGCTATCCCAGGGGTTGCCAGATAAAATAGATGATGCCTGGTTACATTTGAATTTCAGACAAATGATGGATAATTTTTTTATAAGTATGTCCAAAGTATTACATGTAGAATACTTATACTGAAAAATTATTGATGACTTATCTCAGCCCCAAAATTAACTAGGCAATGATGTTTTCATCTGCTAAATTTGGCAACTTACCTTGTTCCCATCCATCTTTTTTCAGGATACCCATAAGTCTGAGAGCCTTTCATTTTACAGTTAGAGCTTAGGTACAACTAACCAAGCACACATACCAAAAAAAAAATTTTTTTTTTAATTTTTGGTGAGGAAAGACTTGTTGAGCTCTGGGGTTCAGCATAGGGAAAGGGCAATTTTACCACCCAAATTTTTGTCTTGTTCATACTTTGCTAAAAGATCTTTAGACTTCAGAAAAAGGCATGGGAGATCTCCTAGTTTTGTAGATGAATTATGACAGAGTTCCTTCACATTTCTGGTTTATTTGTCTGTAGTGTTGGAAGCTGGGAGGTGGAGGGGTTAAACACCGGGCCTCGCGTATGCCTTCATGGTGCAGTGCTATAGCAATTTCCGTTTGGCAATTTATTAAGGAAAATGAAATGTCTCTTCAAAATCACCAACTAAAACAGCACCTGCTTTAATTTTAAAATTATTGATTTTTTTGAGGAGGGATTGATTTTTCATATTCTCCAAACAGCTTCTTTTATAAATAGCTGATTTTCGTTAAGGTGGTAGGATGCCTCTGAGATGCTACTTACTAGGGAGGGGAACTGTTAAGAGTACTAACCGTTCATGCAAAGGACTTTCGTGAACTACAGAAATCTCAGAAATTTTTCCATTTAAATTCAAGAATCTAATCAACCTGCCCAGATACCGAATTAGCCACAATGACACAACTATGACTTTCTGCTTCTCTTGCAGGTTTCTAGAAATACTCCAGGGATCAGGTCCTTTTCTTCGGCTAACTGTATGCTTATTTTCAGTAGTTAAATAATATTATTCTTGAGAGTCATATGGTTTAAATGTAAATGCAGCTAAGACATTGAAAGAAGGCACACACAACCTACAAGCTGCCTGAGAGGTCACAGTGAGGAAAGTGGTTTTCTATTTGAATGTTAATAAAACAAAATTAAGATGCAGAGATACCAGATCCTCCTTCTAACTAGGCAGTGATTCCAGATAATAGTGCTAAGTGTGGGCTTATATGGCAGTGCAACATTCTTTGCTGCTGACTCTGGAGTGTACCTCCTGTTAATTTAAGGAACAAGAGACTGGGAATTCTCAAATTCTGATTTGGAGTTCTCCCTCAAATATTTTCAAAGAGAAAATATTATGGCAGCTGAAACCTGGATGTTCCATTGGTATACATTCCATTCCAGTGGGAAGGACTATTATGCCCAACTTCATCAAACCCACAATCTCAGGAAGTCAAATTTCTGCTGTCCATTTTCTTATTCTTTAGTAGATGTCTATTGAGCACCTATTGACCAGCCCTCTTCGAGGTGGAGGGAACTTGAATGCGGCTGCCAGTATCCTTACTGTTAACCAGTTCATGTTTCAGCAGAGGAGACAAACCACAAACCAGTGACTAATCGTGATCCCACATTTTATCTCTCTACCATCCTCTAGCATTGTCCTTCTACATTTTCTATTTCTGCTCAGTTATTCAAAATCTACCCTCTTCTCATCCTGTCATTTATTTTAAAGATGACAGGAGAAGAGGAGGGAACATACATTCTCAAAAGAGAAACTGTACAATATGAATGTTTGCTATTTTCCATCCTCAGTATTCATGAAAATGCCATATTGCATACGTGTTCTTGAGGGCCAAGAACTTCTTTCATTAACTTCTATTTCAGAGGCCAACTATAAAACAAAATACAAAATGCTAAGTGTTCAACAGAGAGAAAGAAAAAAGCTTGGAAAAGGAGCATTTTGCCTTCCTGTCCCAGCCTTTCTGAACAGTGAACGCACTCTGCCAAGCTGGAATTGTGTTCACCCTTTGTGCTTTCTCAGTCTGCACACACAGTTTAATTTCTGCAATTTTTCAAAACTTGTTTGTCTGGGTCATGTCTGATCTGCATCCGTTTGGACTGTACAAGATTGTAAACTCTTGGAGGTTGGGACCTTGTCTATTTTAATTCACTCTGGGAATGGTAAGGCTCGGGCTAAATGCTTTGCAAGATCATGAGCAATCAGAAATTGAAATTCAAGATGAAAAGGCTCAGGCTCTTCCTGACTAAATAGCTTGGTTTGTCCTGGTTCACCAGCCATTCCCCAAATCACTGCAAACAGAAGAGTACGTGCCATGGCCCAGCAGGAGCCTAGACTCAAAGAAAAATGAAAAGGAAATATTTAGTACAAAAGTCACTATGACAATAATTATGAAAAAATATGGATGCATAATAGCAAACAGTGGGAAAGGGTACAAAGGGAGAATCTGGGGAGTTTTAAAGTGCCTTAATAATGATGCTGACATTCTGTCTGGCTAAGGGAAGTTTAATGGAAATTAGCACCTTCCTGCGGTCAGGAGAATGTTGAGCCTCTTACCCTCATTTGTCTCCTATTCTACTCTATACAGAGAATAGAAATCAACGGTTATTGATACTATTTATGTACTAGGTATCTTATACATGTTCTATCATTAAGCATCCCAGCCACCTATGAAGTAGTTACCCTTGTTACCACTAATTCCATTTTTCCCATTTAATAAATGGGAAACCAAGAGCTTTGGCAAACTGACTGGGGTCACCTGGTGATAACTTTAGAGGCAGAGTATGAACAGGCCCTGTTAGTCCACAGCTCTGCTTTTAACGCTTTCCTAGCCTACGAAGAAGTACATCAAAGCTGTATATTGTCATCCTGCTTATTTAACTTATGCAGAGTACATGAGAAATGTGGGCTGGGTGAAGAACAAGCTGGAATCAAGATTTCTGGGAGAAATATCAATAACCTGATACGCAGATGACACCACCCTTATAGCAGAAAGTGAATAAGAACTAGAGCCTCTTGATGAAAGTGAAAGGGAGGGTGAAAAAGTTAGCTTAAAACTCAACATTCAGAAAACTAAGATCATGGCATCCGTTTCCATCACTTCATGGCAAATAGATGGGGAAACAGTGGAAATGGTGGCTGACTTAATTTGGGGGGGGCTCCAAAATAACTGCAGATGGTGACTGCAGCTATGAAATTAAAAGACACTTGCTCCTTAGAAGAAAAGTTATGACTAACCTAGACAGCATATTAAAAAGCAGAGACATTACTTTACCAACAAAAGTCTATCTAGTCAAAGCTATGGTTTTCCCAGTGATCATGTATGGATGTGAGTGTTGGACTATAAGGGAAGCTGAGCACCGAAGAACTGATGTCGTTGAACTGTGGTGTTGGAGAAGACTCTTGAGAGTCCTTTGGATTGCAAGGAGATCCAACCAGTCAATCCTAAAGGAAATCTGTCCTGAATATTCACTGAAGGACTGTTGCTGAAGCTGAAACTCCAATACTTTGACCACATGATGCAAAGTACTGACTCATTGGAAAAGACCCTGATGCTGGGGAAGATTGAAGGCGGGAGGAGAAGGGGACGACAGAAGATGAGATGGTTGGATGGCATCGCCGATGTGATGGACATGAGTTTGAGCACTGGTAATGGTCAGGGAAGCCTGGCATGCTACAGTCCATGGGGTCGCAAAGAATTGGACATGACTGAGCAGCTGAAATGAACTGAACTGAACTATATTTGGGCAAGCTTCTGATCTCTGGAACAACAAACACTAGAAAAAACCTAAACTTCCTCTTCCTTTTCCCAGCTCAGGTCTAAGTAACTATTATATTTCATTTCAGGAGAAGAGAATCCACATCCTCACCAGCAACATATTGTGTTTGATATTTATCTTTGATTCTATTAATACCTCCTTCCTGGATGTCGTGTTTCTCATGATCTCTCCTTGGACACCCCGTCTCTGATAGTTAAGCACAAAGATACTTTTAATGAAACAGATTTTTGAGCAATGCTACTTTTCCCCACTCAGATGGCTATGTTTATTTGTGTCATAGCTTTAAACCCCCAGAGGCATCCATGATTCTGCACTGAGGAGCCTACTCTAGATTAATTCCTAATACATGCTGTCTTGAGCTGATGATCATTTGATATTCATCAAAGGATTTGGTTTCATGCTCAGCTGAGGTCTGAAGGGAGAACTGCTAACATGAAAAATGAACTGAGCTTAACTAGAACTAAGCATTCTACCCTGATGTTCAAATACACCTCATTTATCACACAAACATCTCAATTGCTTGGAAGAGGGTAAAAGACTGTGCAAGACTCTTAATTGTCCAACCCAGCCTGAGGCCAGAGGAATGGAACAGACTGCCTCTGATACTTCCTTCAGATTGATAATTCTGTACCATTTATGACATACTACCCAGGCATTGCTCTTAAAATTATAAGAATTGAGCAGGTAGTGGCAGAGAGTACTAAGTATTGTGTGAAACAAAGGAAAAAATAGCATTCAAATGTTAAGTATATAAGCAAAGCACCTAGCAATGGGCTTACAGCTTGTTTAGCGACTGAAATGGAAATGGAGTTGTAGGCTCTTGCTTTGGAGCATCCTAGTCCAAACCCATGCCTTGAAGGGCATGGGTTAATGTTGAGAGTTTGCACCATGTTATGTGGTTGCCTTGCAAAGGGGAGCAGCATATGCCACCCCTAAATGTGGCTCTTTGGCATATGGATTATTTTGAGCTGAAGGCAGTCAAGACCCAGCAGACTCAGGAAAAACTCTTCTCTCTTACCTATCTAAAAAAAAACTTAAGATAGGGGGCCTTGCCCAGAAAAAGATTTAGTACCGGAGATATTTTTTTACCTGAAAGACTTACCTGCATGACAGGACAAATGTTTGCTTTTCTTATCTTCCTGTGAATTACTCTCCTCCCCCTTGAAGCCCAGGCCCCTATCTATAACTTTCCTTAGTTCAGGATGGTATATGAGCCTTAATTGCTGGATTGTCCTTGGTCTCATATTTTTGTAAGCTCCTTTAAATACAACACTAAGTTTATTTTTCTCCTGTGATCCATCTTAAGTCAATTTTTATTGTTTGAACAGTCACAGAACCTAAAAGGGTAGGAGAAAAATTTTTCCTCCCCTATATTTGTAAACACCCATAACTGTAATGAAAATGACTGCTGAAGTGTAGAATTCACAAGTGTCTTTACACTTATTCCTGTAATTAGCACTACGCTTGATCAGATTTAATTGGATTATTTATAAATGAGTATAACAAAATGCTAAATGAAAACATTTTCAAGTAATAATATAATTGGTTTGGGGTGGACATACAATCAAAGAAGCAAAAACAAATGAACAAATAAATGATTACCAAAGTACTAAAACCTTCAAGGTTGAACTTGATAAGGTATAACCACTTGTCAAACTATGGGGCATTTGAATAAGTTTCTCAAGAGTTACCTATATTTGCCTGATTCACAGTAATGTTATAAATTTTACATGTGATCTGGGGTTGAATATTTTTTCTGAGATGACATAATGATTTCTCCAGTTAGTATAACTACCTGCATATCAGGCATCCAGGCATTCACACTGAAGCACCAGCGACACAAATTCACTGTCACTGCTCCTTCTATGGCTGCTCAGGAGGCAATATCCTGACTCCCTACTCATGACCAGTGAACTGTCTTATGAGAGCTGAGCTGGACTTCTCAAGGTGGATAGCTCCTATCCTAAGAGGGCTTCTTTAGGTCCCAATGAATTCACCATCAGAAGACATTACTATGAAGAAGTTGTTCACATTTATGAATGAGAATAAAATTCTAAACAGTATTTTTTCTAGTAACCAATGGATTCATAATTAAATGGAATGGTCTGGAGAATAAATATCCCTCCTTTATTCAATAATAATAAAGATAACTATAATGCCTACAAAAACAAGGAGAAGGGGACGACAGAGGATGAGATGGCTGGGTGGCACCACTGACTCGATGGACGTGAGTCTAAGTGAACTCCGGGAGTTGGTGATGGACAGGGAGGCCTGGCGTGCTGCGATTCATGGGGTCACAAAGGGTCAGACACGACTGAGCGACTGAACTGAGCTGAACTGAACTGAACCGCTGATTGAGTATTAGTTCTGTGCCCTGTACTTTTCTAAATACTTTACATGTATTAACTCAATCCTCATATTAACCTATGAAGTAGATACTATTATTATTTCTAATTTCAGATGAGGAAACTGAAGTACAGAGAGCATTTAATTAAGGTCATATAACTAACAAGCACTAAAACCCACACAATTTGTCCCCAGCAATCTTGCTCTTAATTTCAATGCCACAGCTGCTTCAAAAATAACAGGAGGAAGTTCCTTGGTGATCTAGTGGTTAGGATTTTGGGGTTTCACTGCTGCAGCCTGGGTTCAAACCCTGGTCAGGGAACTGAAATGCTGCAAGCTGTGCAGCCAAAAAAAAAAAAACCAAACCAAAATAAACAAAAAGTAGGAATACAAAGGTCTGATACTGCATCAGATGTTTGAAGAGCACAGGATGGATGTTCAGATTTTTCCTCTGCATTGAACTGTTCCTTCACTCCTCTTTCCTATCTACACAGTTGTTTCTGATTACAACAGCAATCACCCAACAATTTAGAAAACTAAGAAAGCACAGAAGAGCACAAACGTGGAAAATCACCCATAATCCCATCACTATACACTTTCCAGTGTTTGATAAGTAGACAGACATATGTAAATATAGATTTACATACAGATGCAGATATATAAACACAAGTACAGCTAGAGATAGATAGAAAGATAGATAGATTGATAGAGTCTCCAGAAGAACAGTATCTTTATCCACTTTATTTACTGTCATATTTAAACCTCCTGAACAATGCATGGCACAGGGTGGGGGCTCAAAGGCATTTGTTTAATGAATATAGATAAATAATTAACTTAGTTATTAAAAAAATTCATTCAGAGCCTTTTCTTTGCCAGACACCATTCTGAGTAGTGTGGCTACAGCAGTGATAGAGATCCCTGCCTTCACAGAGCTTATATGCTAGTAGAGACTGGTGGACAATGAGCAAATAAACAAATTACATATATGCTTGTGTGTGTAGGTATGCATACATATATGAACACACATAGACACATATATACACACCAAGTGTTAGTAATGTCAAGGGGTGGTAAATTTCATGAAGAAAAATGAAGCAGGGAGGGGGCACGAGGAGTATAGGGTAGGGGTGGGGTGGCTATGTGAAATAGGGAGCTGTGAAGACCTCACTGAGAGGATGACCTTTGAGAGATGAGATCTGAAAGTGGTGAGGGGGTAGCCACGTGATCGGCTGAGGAAAAGCAGGCAGGTAGACAGGCAGAAGGCTCTGGAGCACGAATGGACTTGTCTGTGTCAGGAACAGCTGGGAAGCCCATGTGGCAGGAGCAGAGTAAGCAGAGGCAGGAAGAAGGACGAGGGCCAGGAAGCAGTGAGGAGCTCGGAATGTTGATCAAGTCGGGCTTTAGTAGACCACTGTAAGGGCTTTGCTGGTAACTCTGAGTGGACGGAGAGCCACTGAAGGATTCTACACAGAACAGTAACATGAAATGTCTTGGCGTTTAAAAGTGTCCTTCTGACTTGTGGGTTACAAGTAGGTTGTGTAAGGGCAGCAGCATTAGGACCGGTTAGGAAGCCATGGCTGTAACCCAGGGGAGGGATGGGAGCTTGAGTCAAATGGTAGCAGTGGAGGAACTGAGGAATGGCTGGGATTTGGATATAGTTTGAGAGAAGAGTACATGAGATTTGCTGACAGATTAGATATAGGGCAGGATAGAAAAAGAAGAGCCAAGAATGAATCCCAAGTTTTGGCTTCTGCATCTGGAAGGATGGAGGTAGAAGAATGGAGGAAATAAATTGTCATTAATTGAGATGGACAATGTTGGAGGAAAGGCAGATTGGATAGAGGCTGGGGAGATCAAGAGTTTGGTTTTGGACGTGGAAAGTCTAAGATCCAAGCAGAGATGTCAAGTGGGCAGTTGCAGGTACAAATACAGAACCTAAGGGAGAAATTCAAGCTAATTACCATGATGTGAATATCTAATTACAAAACTTGAATTATCTTATGAATAATATGGTAATCTACTATTTTCATTTAACAATATACTATGACATTTTCTCACATGGTTAAATAAAACCATATATGTTTAAAATGAATATCAACCAAACACTTGAGGTTAAGAATAGCCCCAAAGAACCTCCTCATTTGTTATCTTCTTTAATCCTTACACAAACACCACAGTGTAGTTATTTTGATGTTCATTTACAGATCAGAAAACTGAAGCTTCAATGAAGTAAAATGACTTGCTCAAGGTCCCCACCAGTACATGCGGGTATAGGATACAAACTTATATTTTCCAAGGCTTTGCTTTTTCTACACCACATTTGCCTAAGGTAAAAATCCTAGTTTCACTTTTCTCAAACTATGACAAATCTATAGAATGTTTTGGGCTTCCCCTGTGGCTCAGTTGGTAAAGAATCTGCCAGGAATGTGGGAGACCTGGGTTCAATCCCTGGGTTGGGAAGATACCCTGGAGAAGGGAATGGCTGCCCACTCCAGTATTCTGGCCTGGAGTATTCCATGGACTGTACAGTCCATGGGGTCACAAAGAGTCGGACACAACTGAGTGACTTTCACTTTCACTTTCATAGAATGCTTATTGCAGCTAAATATCTGTTAAGTGTCTCAGGATGTTGCTCAAAAATAGATTCTATAATGACACACTTTATGTATTGCATAAGATGGAGATGTGCAATTTTAATCTGATTATTTGCAGATGGCATAAATTTGCAAACTGGTACACACACACCAGGGCCATAATTTCCTCAGTGTTACATAAGCAAATCATTTGTTGCTTTCTTGGTGTTCTTGTTCATTTTTGTCATTCTGGATCTCGGTTGAAGGTCACTGACCTTTCTAATCTCAAGGCAGTAACAGCCCATTGATCCAAGTTTATAAACTAGAGGAAATCATTGCTTATTCACAAGGCCTCACCTTTTGAAGTCCCTTTAAAAACCAATGTCACTGTGTTATGGGAGAGGAGGGACAAGTTGTAAGGTCATCACAAATTCTCTAAGAGACACAGAAGCTTGGCTTCTTATGTCTCTTCTGAGCCAGACCTAAAGCCTGTGATACTGAAGGGTGCTGGCAAGGAAGCTTAGGAGAGGAGAAATTAACAAAAAAAGGAAAAAGTCATGAGTTCATACAGAAAAGCAGATGAGTGACCACTGACAGAATTTTTATTTTCCTGCAGTATACAGAGATGCATTCATTTTTAATGCACACCAGCAGAACAACTCAATCCAATTTGAAAGAAGGTCTGTAGGTAATACACAATTTTCTTCAGAATGGAATTGGAATGGTGTTACTGCTAGGTACATTCATATGAAATAAGCCCAAGATCTATTTTTTGTCTTTGCCACATCATACAAGACATTTTCTCTTTTGAGTACATTTGTACTGCACTTACTCATATTTTGTGCAACAGTTCAGTTCAGTTCAGTTGCTCAGTCGTGTCCAACTCTTTGCGACCCCATGAATCACAGCACGCCACGCCTCCCTGTCCATCACCATCTCCCGGAGTTCACTCAGACTCACATCCATCGAGTCAGTGATGCCATCCAGCCATCTCACCCTCGGTCGTCCACTTCTCCTCCTGCCCCCAATCCCTCCCAGCATCAGAGTTTTTTCCAATGAGTCAACTCTTCGCATGAGGTGGCCTAAGTACTGGAGCTTCAGCTTTAGCATCATTCCTTCCAAAGAAATCCCGGGGTTGATCTCCTTCAGAATGGACTGGTTGGATCTCTTTGCAGTCGAAGGGACTCTCAAGAGACTTCTCCAACACCACACTTCAAAAGCATCAATTCTTCGGCACTCAGCCTTCTTCACAGTCCAACTCTCACATCCGTACATGACCACAGGAAAAACCATATCCTTGACTAGATGGACCTTAGTCAGCAAAGTAATGTCTCTGCTTTTGAATATACTATCTAGATTGGTCATAACTTTTCTTCCAAGGAGTAAGCGTCTTTTAATTTCATGGCTGCAGTCACCATCTGCAGTGATTTTGGAGCCCCCCAAAATAAAGTCTGATACTGTTTCCACTGTTTCCCCATCTATTGGTTATATATTTCTTTTCTGACAAACTTTGAAAGCATCTGTAGTCTGTAGTCTGTATTCTACAGCAATAATGATAAGCTCTCTTGTTTCTTAAGGACTTTCCCATTCATCAGATCTCCCGAGAAGCGCTTTAAATACTGACTCACTTTATTCTCATCGAAACCATGTTTTACTGATGGGAAAACTGAGCCATCTTTTCTCATGGAAGGCCACACAAGTGGAATGAGGTGGGGTGGAAGTCTGACCCAAAGTCTGGTTCAGGCTCTTTCTCCCAAAAAAGGGGAGGGAGATTGAGGATAATCAATTGTAGTCATTTCTACTGGTATATGCAGTAGTTTCTCACTTGTGGGAACACCTCTAGCCCTTCCCAAGGGACTTCCAAGAAAACTTCAGAGACCCAAATTGTTATAATCTGGTTTGCAGTGACAGACAGGCGATGAGAGGGAAGGTAATGGCAGAAGGGGAGAACACAGTGCGGTGGGCAGGGCCTCGGCTTCCTCTCTGCTCCTTCTCTGGCTTTTCTGCTATCCTGTGCAGGGCCCAGAGTTGCCTTTCTCCCTACTGCCTTCCCTCCCCTAACATGCAGATCTCACAGGAGAAATGGAGTTTGTCTGACTCTGGAAAGCTGTTAACTGCTAGAGAGACAGAAATGACCAATCAAAATTATGTCATGACCTTTGGTTTGGGTTTTTTTTTTATTTATCATTGGTATTGATTTGATTTAAGTGAAGGGATAATATGGAATAATCAGGAAAAATTCTTAAGCCTCATTTTGCCAAAAGTTCTAATCCTTTAAAATAAATCAATTCACTGGGAGATTCATGACTGCTCAAAGGATGAAAAGATTCTTTGTTCCAAACCTGTGCTGTCTAATAGGTTGGCTTCTAGCCACATGTGGCTATTATTCACTTGAAATGTAACTAATGCAACTGAGAAATTAAATTTTTGTAATACTTAATTTCCCAATCCCTATCAAAATGCCAGTGGTATTTTTCACAGAACTAGAGCAAATAATTTTAAAATATATATTAAAACACAAAAGAACCAGAATAGCCAAAACAATCTTAAGAAAAAAGAACAAGTTGGAGGTATCAATATCCCTGGTTTCAAACTGTACTACAAAGTTACAGTCATAAAAACAGGATGGCACTGGCCCCAAAACACACACATATCAATGGAACAGAATAGACAGCCCAGAAATAAACTCACACTTACATGGGTAATTAATCTACAACAAAGGAGGCAAGAATATACAATGGAGAAAAGACAGCCTCTTCAATAAATGCTGCTGGGAAAGTCAGACAGCTACCCACAAAGAAATGAGATTGGACTACTTTTGCTCACCATCACAGAAATAAATTAAAAATAGATTCAGACCAGAAACCATAAAACTCCTGGAAGAAAACATAGGCAGTATGCTCTCTGACATTGGTCCTAGCAATATATATTTTTTAATCTGCCTCCTCAGGCAAGGGAAACAAAAGCAAAAATAAACAAATGGGGCTACATCCAATTAAGAAGTCTTTGTACAGCAAAGGAAACTACTCACAAAATGAAAAGGCTGTCTACTGAATGAGAGAAGATATTTGCAAAGAACTCATACAACTCAACATCAGAAAAACCAAAATTTTGATTAAAAAATGGGCAGAGGATCTGAAAAGACTTTTTTTTCAGAGAAGACAAACTTATGGCCAATGGGCACATGAAAATATGCTCAACATCACTAATCATAAGAGAAGTGCAAATCAAAACCTCACACCTATCAGAACAGCTATCATCAAAAAGAGAACAAATAACAAGTATCGGCAAGGATATGGAGAAAAAGCTCCCCTCATGAACTGTTGGTAGGAATGTAAGTTGGTGCAGATACTATAGAAAACAGTGTGGAGAGTCTTCCAAAAGTAAAAATAGAACGACCATATGATCCAGCAATTCCACTGCTAGGTATTTACCAAAAAAAGGAAAACACTAATTAGAAAAGGTATACATACTCTCGGAACTTCCCTAGTGGGTCCAATGGCTAAGACTCTATGCTCCCAATGTAGGGAGCCCAGGTTTGAACCCTGGTCAAAGAACTAGCTCCCACTTGCCACAACCACGAGTTCGCCTGACTCAACTAAAATAGTCCATATGCCACAACAAAGATCAAAGATCCCATGTGTCAAAACTAAGACCCAGTACAGCAAACCAAATAAATATTAAAAAAGAAAAGATATATTCATTATAGCACTATTTACAATAGCCAAGATATGGAAGCAACCTAAATGCTCATCAATAGATGAATGGATAAAAAAGATATACATATAGCATATCTTTTATATGGCTGAGATATGGGTATATATGTATACATACATATATATATACATACACACACATATATACACAAGTTGCTCACTCACTCACTCAGTCATGTCCAACTCTTTGCAACCCCATGGACTGTAGCCTGCCAGGTTCCATGGATGTTCATGGAATTTTCCAGGCAAGAATACTGGAATGGGTTGCCATTTCCTTCTCCAGGGGATCTTCCCAACCCAGGGAAGATCCTGCATTGTCCTGCATTGGCAGACAAGTTCTTAACACTGAGCCATCTGTATATACATATACAAACACACATATGTTGTTGTTTAGTCACTAAATAATGTTTGACTCTTTTGTGACCCCATGGACTGTAACCCGCCAGGCTCCTCTGTCTATGGGATTTCCCTGGCAAGAATACTGAAGAGAGTTTTCACTTCCTTCTCTAGGGATCTATTGGAGAAGGCAATGACACCCCACTCCAGTACTCTTGCCTGGAAAATCCCATGGATGGAGGAGCCTGGTAGGCTGCAGTCCATGAGGTTGCTAAGAGTCAGACACGACTGAGCGACTTCACTTTCACTTTTTACTTTCATGCATTGGAGAAGGAAATGGCAACCCACTCCAGTGTTCTTGCCTGGAGAATCCCACGGATGGGGGAGTGTGGTGGACTGCCATCTATGGGGTCACACAGAATCAGACACAACTGAAGTGACTTAGCAGCAGCAGCAGCAGCAGGGATCTATACATGTCTGTCTCTCTCTCTCTCTTTATATATATATATATTCAAGCTTAGTTAACAGAATCCAGAGTCTTCAGAACAATGGTATATGTGCGAGCATAGGTATGTGAGAGAGAGAGAGGGAGAGAGAGAGAGCGGAAGTGAAAGAAGTAGGGAGTGGTAAGTACATGCTCATTAAAACATTCATATTGGATGACTTTGGCCATAGGCACTTTCATTACTTCCACTTCAGCATTTCAAATAAAACACCCACCATATCACAGCACACCAGAGATATTTTACCATCTGAGTAGACAGTTCAAGAAACTCCCCATTACTGTAAATTGGGAAAACAGAGCCAACAAGATAAAAATTTATCTTGGGAGCTACTTCTGACACCACAAAACCTCTCCTCTGACATGGTCCTGTCTCTGTGGGGTTTCATCATTGCTGGAAAATCCAGAGAAATGTTGCTCTTTGAGACCTTCTTCTTCTACAACAGTAAAAGACATTTCTGCAGAAATTTGTGCAGACAGTAAGGGAATTTACTGAGAACCCTAGTGTGTATCTTGTGGGGTCAGTGATTATAAATCCCCATGTTAATCACAGATTTAACTTGTGCTGCTTTTTATTGTATTACTTGCATGGAAAGCTCAGGGAAAGGAAGCTTGGAGAGTTGCTTACTTTCTAAATTTGAAAAATAAGAGCGTCCTGGGTTTATAAAAGGCAGTGAATGAAGATGAGAAATCTTGGGTTTAATTAGTGCCTGATTGTGATGCCAGTCCCTTTGTGACTCTCCTGTACCCTCAGAAACTTGGCCAGGAGATCCCTGCTGTGGTCAAAGAAATAATATAAACAACCTTAAGTGAGTTCTGGAAGCAAACATCATATTTGAAAAATGAAGGCAGAATTTTAATTACTTTTTGTGGTTACTACCTTAGCTTTACTTAACATGTCTCTTGTGAAAATTTGTTTTGCAAAATGAAGTTTTCATGCTCATGTTTGCCCTCTCTAGAAGTGATATATTAAGACAGTTTTCCATGTTTTTCTTCTTCGGTGATCTCTAACTTGGGTCATTTTCTGTATTGTGAAACCCCAAGCAGTTTAGAATAATGAAATAATATCTGAGATTCTGAGGGGTCAAAATCAAACCCCCAAAAGGTAAAAGTAGGTGAATATCAGAAAACTTGTACATTATATGTAATGCTCCAAAACTGAATTTTGACCATAGAGACAAATTTACTCCTTGATGAAATCAACAAGATTCTAAGTTTTGAATTATAGAGTAAGTATGTTTTTATTCTATTTTTGTACTAAAAAAGCCCTCCTCTAGCAGAGTACATCATGAGAAACGCTGGGCTGAAAGAAGCACAACCTGGAATCAAGATTGCTGGGAGGAACATCAACAACCTCAGATATGCAGATGACACCACTCTTATGGCAGAAAGTGAAGAGGAACTAAAAAGCCTCTTGATGAAAGTGAAAGTGAAAGTGGAGAGTGAAAAATTTGGCTTAAAGCTCAACGTTCAGAAAACTAAGATCATGGCATCTGGTCCCATCACTTCATGGGAAATAGATGGGGAAACAGTGGGAACTGTCAGACTTTATTTTGGGGGGCTCCCAAATCACTGCAGATGGTGACTGCAGCCGTGAAATTAAAAGACGCTTACTCCTTGGAAGAAAAGTTATGACCAACCTAGATAGCATATTGAAAATCAGAGACATTACTTTGCCAACAAAGGTCTGTCTAGTCAGGGCTATGGTTTTTCCAGTGGTCATGTATGGATGTGAGAGTTGGACTGTGAAGAAAGCTGAGCACCCAAGAATTGATGCTTTTGAACTGTGGTATTGGAGAAGACTCTTGAGAGTCCCTTGGACTGCAAGGAGATCCAACCAGTCCATTCTGAAGGAGATCAGCCCTGGGATTTCTTTGGAAGGAATGATGCTAAAGCTGAAATTCCAGTACTTTGGCCACCTCACGTGAAGAGTTGACTCATTGGAAAAGACTCTGATGCTGGGAGGGATTGGGGGCAGGAGGAGAAGGGGACGACCAAGGATGAGAGGGCTGGATGGCATCACTGACTCGATGGACGTGAGTCTGAGTGAACTCCGGGAGTTGGTGATGGACAGGGAGGCCTGGCGTGCTGCGATTCATGGGGTCACAAAGAGTCGGACACGACTACGATTGAGTGACTGAACTGAACTGAACTGATGAATTTGCTACCGTACTTCAAATAACAAGAAACTTTACGGTTGATCAACATATGTAGAGCTAATTATTTTGTAAGAAGGCAAGTGGAGCACTGACCATGAGTGAGGATGCCAGGCACTGTGGGACATCTTCTTTATCTCCTTACCTCTTAGAGAGCTTTCCAGGGCCACTGCATTAATGCTTGTGAATCTGAGTTAGAATCTAAGGACATGGGTCTCATTTCAATGCTGGCAACATATAAATTAAAAATAGTAGATTCTTTGGTTATGTGTCACATATTCTGTATAAAATATTTGTTTTTTTCCAATCTGCATTTGTTTCTTTAAAACTGATAGCCCAAATGTGAACACTCTCTTAAAAATCTTAAACAAATTGCACCACAGAATCCATTTATATGATACATTATAAATGTTTTAGAACGAAACACGTGTCCCTATAAATCAGATCTAACAGATGCTGAAATATCAATCTATTCCATTTCAAGTGCCTTATTCCTAGGCAGCCAATTAGGAATAACTTCAATCTTTCATTTTACACTGTAAACGAATAATATCTGGGTTTGTAGGCTAGATTGTTGGATGGAAATCTTTCATTTGGGTATTCTGTGTGAGCTAGTCTTCTTAAGGTAGCAGGTTTTGCTGGTTGGCAGTCTGAATACAAAATATATTGAGTCAAAATAGATCACAAGCTATAGAGACTTAGTTTTTCTGGAACTAAATAAGGACAGCTATTGAACTGAACATTTAATATTCAGTTGACCATCCTCTTCTTGCCACA
Organism: Capricornis sumatraensis; assembly: GCF_032405125.1. NCBI lineage: Eukaryota > Metazoa > Chordata > Mammalia > Artiodactyla > Bovidae > Capricornis > Capricornis sumatraensis. The sequence continues at coordinate 217,396,168 of NC_091069.1, forward strand.
TTGGCACTGGTTTTTTGGGGGGGGAATGGGTGGGAGGAATGCTTAGTCAAACAGGATTGGTGAGGTTATCTCAGCTCTCCTAAGAAACAGAAACTGAGATGTTACTTTTGGCAAGGTTGGGAAACAGGAATAATAAAACATCTTCATTCTACCTTTGGGGCTTTATTTTAATGCTCCTTAAGTTTCCTCACTTAAGCCTTTCTCATTGCATTAAGAAAAGGGTAATTAATGTTTTTAACTCACTGTGTTTGGGTCAGGTGATTTGAGGCTCAAATGTTTTTAAAGACCTTATGGCAACACCTTCATGGTAGATAGCCTGCAACATCCCCCAACAACCCTTTCCCTCCAGTATTTACACCCTCACGTAATCCCCTCCCTTAGGGTGTGGGCTGGACTCAGTGACTAGCTTCTAACAAATCAAGTACAACGAGTGATGGAATGCCATCTTCAAGACTGCCTTGCCCAAAGACCCTGGCTTCCTTCTACCATCTCTTGCTTGCTCTCTCTCGCTCTCTTACTTGCTGTCTCTGAGGAAAGCCAGCCTCTATGTCATGAGCCATTCCACAGAGAGGACCACGTGGCAAGGAGTTGAGAGAAAGGCCTCCAACCAACAGCCAGCAGGTGGATCTTTCCCCAGCTAAGCCTTGAGATGACCGCTGCCCAGGCCAACCCCTGTCAGCTGGTGACAGGCCTGGAGCCAGAGGACCCAGCTAAGTCACACCTGGATTCCTGAGAAACTGTGAGATAATGTGTGGCTTTAAAGCCACTACATTTTGGAGTAATTCGTTACAGCAAAAAAAAAAAAAGAAAAGAAAAGAAAGAAAAGAAAAAAGAAACAACTAATACAACCTATTCACTTGTCTGTGAGCTCCTTGAGACCAGAGTCTGGGTCTGGTTTACCCTTGTATGTCTGGTTACCAGCACATTGCCCGGCACATAACAGAAGCTCAACAAATGTTTGAGACATGGAAAAAGAAAAAGAGGGAGAAAATGACAGGGAGAGGGAGAGAGGAGGGGGAAAAGGTAGGTATCTGTGAAAGAATGGAAACTCAGGCTGACAGAAAGCTGAGAATTAATAGCCCACTGCCTGTGACAGATTTTACCTCTACTTCTAATTAATTTTATATTTGGTAAATGGCTTAACTATTGCTCCTAGCAGAGTTTTCCCCTTGGGCGTGTGCTGAAATCATGTCAGGAGCTTTTGTCAAACATATGAGCTCAGAATGCCAGACCCATTTTTCTAGACTGGCCACCACTCCTGGTGAGAGGCCCCATCAGCAACAAGGAGTCCACAGTCAGGCTTGATACCAGTAGCCAATCCCAGCCCCAGAGTGGTGAGGAACTGGTAGGGAATCCCTGAGGGGAAGCTTGTCAGAGAACAGGACAGACAGCAGGAAAGGGCCAGCTGGCTTCTGGGGGGCACTGAAGCCTTACTCTTCCCAGGATCAGCCAAAGCCTTTCTCCTTAGGCCAGGGGGAGGGTGGAGGGGGGATTTCTTTTCATGCTGCTCACCTGCAGCCTGGGCAGCCAGGAACATCAGCGAACAGTGAAGAGATCCAGTGAGCAGGACCCCAGGGCAGAATCCGACTGCAAGGCTTTGGCAAAGAGGAGACTGCCAGCCACTAAAAGGATTATCCTACCATCTAGTGAGGTACCTGCCATTAAAGGACTAGACACATAGAAAGGGCCAAACCAGGGTGAGGAATAGGGGTAGGTAAACTGTGTTGACATGATACTGTGACATATTCATTGACTTGTCGGTCCCCTACGTTTCCTGCAATCTCGACCACCTCTCCCCTCCACGACATTCCATTTAAGAAGATGGAGTAGTAATTTTCATCGTCTCTGAGTGATTGTGACGCCACAGAACAAGGATGTTCACTCCCAGAAGAGAAGAGAAAGAACTCTGGGTATAAATAACAGCTTTGGAAGAGTCTGATCCTCCAAAACTGTGGACAAGTCTCTGAAGAGGGAAGAAAGAGAACTAGACATTGATGTCAATCCTGGAGAGGAAATCTCAGGAGAGGCAGAGAGATACTCTATATAGATTGAGGGATTCTGAGTCTTTGGGCAGAAGTATGGACAGGGGAGGCAGCAACGTCCCCCAGCTCAAGCCCTGGGTCTCACTGTGGACTCTAGCTGAAACTGGTGGGAAGCCTGGGCAGATGAGCCTGGGCCAGCCTTCTCAGGGCTCCTCTAGTTGTGAGGAGGGGAGCTGCAGAACGTGCCCTGGGCCTTGGTGAGTAGCCCAAGCCAGAGCATCCTCTCTGGTGGGACCTACCAGGATGGAGACTCAAGGCTGAATGGGACACTCTGGCACCAGGAGTGTCCCCTGAAACAGAGGCACAGACTCAGAGGAAGGGCAGGAAAAGACCCTGAATTACCTGAGATTGTTTCACACACCCACCGGGACGAGGGACAAAATACATAAAAATTAATCCCAGGTGTTAGTGGTAAAGTACCGGCCTGCCAATGCAGGAGATGTAAGAGGCTAGGATTCGATCCCTAGGTCGAGAAGATCCCCTGGAGGAGGGCATGGCAACCCACTCCAGTATTCTTGCCTGGAGAACCCCATGGACAGAGGAGTCTGGCGGGCTTCAGTCCACATGGTCGCAGAGTCGGATACGACTGAGCGACGGAGCACGTGTGCAAAGAGCTGTGAAGAATGTTACAGGTTTCCCACAGCTCACCTGGTGCGTGAGACTCTTACTCATGTTGGCAGCTTCTACTTGTCAGGAGGGCAGATAAGAGGGTTTATGGAGCAAGGAAAGCTTTTGCCATAACCCATTTACCCCAGGCCCCTCCATCTGCACACATGCTGGGAGGAATTCTCGGTGTGAGACCAGAAGTTTATACTACCAGTTAAACCCTAAGAGAAGATTAAAAAGTAAAAGGAAACTAGGGGTCCAGTGAACAATAGTGCTAAATTAGAGATAAACTGGGGTTTCATTAACATGGGGGACAGGGACACTGGAAGACAGTGGGACAGAGAGCCTGCCTCTTCCCAGGAAGCCCACGCTCTCTGTGATGTAAGACTCTCCTTTGTTATCCCAGAGCTGTCTGCTTAGCCCTGACTCTTCTGTTCAGGAGAATTCTATTTGCACTCTTCCTTCCCTTCCCCAACGCATACGGCACAAGATCCGCTCAGCATTGCCAACTTGGAGAATAACAAAAGCATTTCTGCGTCTGCTGAGATTCCTCAAAAAATTTCAGAGACTTTTCTTATGAGAACTTCCCGACTAGTTCAGGTTTTCATTTCCTTTCCATACTGGATGAATTTTTAAAAATATGTTGCTCCCCACCTCATCATCTTTTAGTCTGTTTGTCTGATTCCGTTCACCAACCATGCCTCCTTGGCACCCTGTGCATACCTCTTGAAGAGTCTTTAACACCTGGTGTTCCTACTGCTGCGTCCTTGCTCTCCTGCTCCCCCGGGGGCAGAGGGCAGAGGCTGTGCCTGGCAACACCTCCCCTAGCACCTAGCCCCATGCCAGAGACCTGGGGGCCGGGTACTGGGGATTCTCAGCCAGATTTCATTGAATACTGAAGTTGAACTTGTGATACAGGGTCTCTTGTACTACATACACAATGCTTTCCTGGAAATTTGAGGGAATCAAAACATGTATTTTCGTGGACTTCTGTTTTAACTTCTAAAGTGCTTTGTTTTTATTTATTGCTCATCTTTAGGGGGCAATGGCTATGAAACAAGGTGGACTTCTAGTTTCCCTCATTCAACCCCTCTGTCAAGTAAAATGCTCTATGAACAAAAATTTTAAGGTATTAAGAACACTCTAAAGACCTACTTATAGCACAGGGGACGACTCAGTACTCTGTAATGGCCTATATGGGAAAAGAATCTAAAAAAGAGTGGATATATGGATAGGTATAACTGATTCACTTTGTTGTATGCCTGAAACTAACACAACACTGCAAATAAAAGTTTTTTTTTTTTTTAAAAGAACACTTTTGTCCTGAGAATCATTTTTCCTCATGAAGAAAATCACCTCCTTTAACTAATCTGTTTGATCAATCAGCTTATTTAATTTATTTAAAACAAAAAAAATACACTTGTACTCGTATGTGTTCAGCACTGAGGTGAAGTTTAATTACCTTGGTACAATTACTGTCCATATTTGTTGGATCATGGAGAAAACAATGGAATTCCAGAAAAACATCTACTTCTGCTTCATTGACTATGCTAAAGCCTTTGACTGTGTGGATCACAACAAATTATAGAAAATTCTTAAAGAGATAGGGGTACCATACCACCTTACCCGTCTCCTGAGAAATCGGTATGCAGGACAAGAAGCAACAGTTAGAACTGGACACGGAACAATGAACTGGTTCCAAATTGGGAAAGGAGTACAACAGGCTGTATATTGACACCCTGTTTATTTAACTAATATGCAGACTGCATCATGCAAAACACTGGGCTGAATGAATCACAAGCTGCAGTCAAGATTGCCAGGAGAAATAACAACCTCAGATATGCAGATGATACCACTTTAATGGGAGAAAGTGAGGAGGAACTAAAGAGTCTCTTGATGAGGGTGAAAGAAGAAAGTGAAAAAAGCTGGCTTGAAACTTTGAAAATATTCATAAAACTAAGATCATGGCTTCCAGTCCCATCACTTAATGGCAAATAGATAAGGGAAAAGTGGAAACAGTGGCAGATTTTATTTTCTTGGGCTCCAAAATCATTGCAGATGGTGACTGCAGCCATGAAATTAAAACAGATGCTTCTTGGAAGGAAAGCTATAACAAACCTCAACAGCATATTAAAAAGCAGAGACATTACTTTGCCGACAAAGGTCCTGTATAGTCAAAGCGATGGTATTTCCAGTAGTTATGTACAGATGTGAGGGTTGGACCATAAGGAAGGCTAAGCAGGGAAAAACTGGTGCTTTACAACTGGGATGCTGGAGAAGACACTTGAGAGTCCTTTGGACAGCAAAGAGATCAAACCAGTCAATCCTAAAGGAATTCAACCCTGGATATTCATTGGAAGGACTGATGCTGAAGCTGAAGCTCCAGTACTTTAGCTATCTGATGTGAAGAGCCAACTCATTGGAAAAGACCCTGATGCTGGGAAAGATTGAAGGCAAAAGGAAAAGGGAGTGGCAGAAGATGAAATGGTTAGATAGCATTACCAGCTCAACTGATACAAATTTGAGCAAACTGTGGGAGACAGTGATGGACAGAGGAGCCTGAAGTCCTGCAGTTCATGAGATTGTAGAGTCAGACACAACTTAGTGCCTGAGCAACACAAGGGTTTCCAAAATAAAATGACAGAAGACAGATAATAAGGTGAAAATAATAAAATTACAAATGTTGTACATGTAAAATAGGACATTTAGCTCTGCATTTTTAAAGTAGTTTGAAAAAGAGATGAAAAAAAACTCCAAATGCTCCCTGTCTTAACAAAAGAAGAAAATTCAGAAATTGTCCAACAGCAATAGGGCTAAGCATGTATAAAAAATTACAGGGAAACAAGGAAGTTAGAGAGAGGAGACAAGAACTCAGTAGGAAATAAAAACTGAAGAAGAAATACAAAGCAAGAAGTTAGAGAATTTGAGGTAATTGGGTGAAGGTCACCAACAATTGCCTCAATGCTACTGGTTATCTTTTCTTCACGCAATGGCACCCCACTCCAGTACTCTTGCCTGGAGAATCCCATGGACAGAGGAGCCTGGTAGGCTGCAGTCCATGGGGTCGCAAAGAGTCCAACACGACTGAGCGACTTCACTTTCACTTTTCACTTTCTTGCATTGGAGAAGGAAATGGCAACCCACTGCAGTGTTCTTGCCTGGAGAATCCCAGGGACGGGGGAGCCTGGTGGGCTGCCGCCTATGGGGTTGCACAGAGTCGGTCACGACTGAAGCGACTTAGCAGCAGCAGCAGCATCTTTTCTTCATTAGAAGGTACTCATGAAACAAAGTAACAAACAAAAAGGGAACTTGGAGCTCTTGTGGAATTTTAATGGGAATATTAGCGGATTGGTGGTCCAATATGGTGCTGGGAATAATGGGTGATAGGAATAATGGTTTCTGTTGTGGTCCCACCACTGGTTGGAACATGGCAGAAAGGTACTGCTTTGAAATTTCTCTACTTTTGCTTTTCCTCCACTGTTCCCAAATAACCTCGATAAGGACAAATAAAACAGTGCTTCTGGAACTGAACACCATTTCTATTAGTCAATGTGGTAAAATGAAGGGTTTTAAGAGTTTGAGAACTGCAAAAGCAAGCACAACTTACTTAACCTCCCTGTGTCTTAGTTTTATCATCTGACATGAGTCAGAGGCCTGACTTGGTCCAGAAGAGAGTTTTGGAAGATCCAGTGGGTATGGAAGGACTCTGTAAAAACCAATTTTTAAGCTGAGATTTTGAAAATGAAGGGACTCATTAAGAATAAGTCCCATGAAAGGAAGTTTCCTCCCTTCACACACAAGAGACCCCATCCTCGGTGCATGGCTTTGAGGGAATCATATCAATTCCCATGGGTTCAATAACAATATTGAATTTGTGCTGAGGACTCCCAAAGTTATTTCTTCAGATCAAAGCATTTCTCTGAGTTCAGACACAAGTAGTAACTGTCTTAAAGTTTCACATATTATGCAGATACCTCAAACTTACATGTCCAAAATGGAAGCCTTAAATTTTTCCCCCAAACCTATTCCTCAACACAGTAAATAACTCCACCATCCTCCCATGACTCAGATTAGAAAGCAGAAAGAAGTCTTGTTTCTTAATCTCTCATGCCAACTCACAGCAAGAAATGTTAGTTCTGTCCTCAACATATGTCTCAACTCTGACCTCTGCCCTAAATCTCTGCTGCAACTGCCCTGATCTAATCACTGGTATCTCTTGCCTGAACTGCTACACAGCTCTTTGTTTCCTCTCCCACACCCCTGTAAGCCATTCTCCCAAGCCAAGTTCTTTCCCAGCTTATGGCCTTTGCATATGCTATTCCCACTCTCAGGATGTTCTTCCACCCACTCTTGCCTGTCTCCTCATTTTTAGACTTCAGTCTAAATGTCACAGCTTCAAAGAGCCCATCCTGATCACTCTATCTAAAATAAGTCTCCATCATGTTTTATATCTCAACTCCTGGTTTGTTTTCTTTTATAGCCCTTATTATCCCCTGGATTCCTTTATTTGTGTATTTGTTTTTGTTTCTTGTGACTTGAGGACAGGGGCCCTGTGTGTCCTGTTCTTTTCTTTCTCCGCAGTGACTAGAACAATGTCTGGTCCTTGGTAGATAGATGGCCCATACTTATTTCCTAAATAAAAATGAATGAAGAATGGGTCAGAATCCTCCTAATTGATCCCTCCCTCTGTTCCTGGTTTCATTGACTCTGCCCTGTCAGATTTACACTGCACTTATTTTGAGAAATTCCAGTGGAAATTTCACAGAAGTGCCAACTTACTTTAAAGTATACAAAAATGTGAATCTTGAAAAAATTTAAAGGTCACAACTTTAAAGAGCTAAATAAAATAATGTTTAAAAGGAAAATACCACTCAGAAATGATGGACATGCTCTCTCAATTACCTATTATATGAGTTTACGAAAGAATTAAGGCTGGACGTTTCCAGATTCCTAAGTGCTATTTTGCCTAATCTCTTCACAGAGACAATAAAGTACTATAATAGATGCATTTCTGTAGATGTGGGCATAATGTGATAACTGACAGATGAGTTTCTTACGATGTGAAATCAAGCAAGCCCAAGTCTATTGATTCTCTAGCTCCTTCTGGTGAATCAGGTTCTCATTGATGACAAATCCATGAAAGACAAAAGTTCTCAGAGGGCTTCAGGCCCAGAGAAATGACCTTCACCCCTCAACAGCATGTGCCGCTGCCCCAACCCACCTGTCAGGGCTGATTCCTAGAGACTGAAAACTGCACTTTCAGCTGTGTTAGATGTGACCAGTGATCTCCTTTCTCCTGGGATTATCTCAGCCCCGTGTTCCCTGTTTTTCTTAATTCTAGAGTTTCCTTTGTCACATTTCGAATTTTGGATCACGCTTTTCACCCGGTACTTGAGGGTAAACTTCTTTTACTTCTTCTTAGTCATTTTTAACTCATTAAAATTTGTGTTACTACTTTTTTAACCTTACGGATGTGTGCATGCATGCTAAGTCACTTCAGTCATGTCCAACTCTTTGCAACCCTGTGGACTGTAGTTTGTCAGGCTCCTCTATCCATGGACTTTCCCAGGCAAGAATACTGGAGTGAGTTGTCATGCCCTCCTCCAGGGGATCTTCTCAACCCACATATTAAACCCACATCTCTTATGTTTCCTGCATTGGCAGGTGGGTTCTTTACCATTAGTGCCACCTGAGAAGTCCTACCTTATGGATAAAATATTAATAAAAACATGTTTCCTATTTCAGGATTGTTTTTCATCTTTATGTTACTTATGTCACAGAGACTCTTAAAAAATAATAATATCATTTAAATTCTACTCTCCCTTGCTCTTTTAAAAATATCTCAGTAAGAGGGTTGGGCTTCCCTGATGGCTCAATGACAAAGAATCTGCCTCCAATTTGAGACCCCGGTTCAATCCCTGGGTCAGGAAGATCCCCTGGAGAAGGAAATGGCAAGCCACTCCAACATTCTTGCCTGGAGAATCCCGTGGACAGAGGAGCCTGGTGGGCTACAGTCCATGGGGTCACAAAGAGTGGAACACGACTAAGTGGCTAATACACACACACACAGTAAAAGGGTTGGGTTTATACTAACACTCTGATCACTCTATTCATAAGTTTTAAAATAGTAGCAAACTGCCAAGAAAAGAATCAGGTGGGCAAGATGTCTGAAAAACATCTGCTGAATTAATGTAAGGGCTAAAATTGAAAAAAAAAAAACATGTTTTCACAATATTAATCAACTTCATTTTTCCTGCTGCTGCTGCTGCTGCTAAGTCGCTTCAGTCGTGTCCGACTCTGTGCGACCCCATAGACGGCGGCCCACCAGGGCTCCCCCGTCCCTGAGATTCTCCAGGCAAGAACACTGGAGTGGGTTGCCATTTCCTAGAGTCCTTCATATTCAGCTACTTAATTTTTGATGATTATCACAGCTAGCATTGGACAGTCATTTATTATGAATAAGACAAGTTATATATGTTAACTTTATTTAATCATTACACAAACCCTGAGGCTTACTATACTGTTTTTTAGGAAAGAAAACTGATACTAGTAAGATTTCTCCGATTATATAGCATTTTAGAGACAGAATCATGTTTTTAGCTGAAATCATGGTCAACTACAAATTTTGAGCCTTTTGCCACCAGGTAACAAAATCCTTGGGGCTTCCCAGGTGGCTCAGTGGTAAAGAATCCACCTACCAATGCAGGAGATCTAAGAGACATGGGTTCGATCCCTGGGTCAGGAAGATACCCTGGAGTAGAAACGGCAACCTACTCTAGTACTCTTGCCTGAGAAAGCCCCTGCACAGAGGAGCCTGGAGGGCTACAGTCCGTGGGGTCACAAAGAGTTGGACACGACTGAGACAGACTGAACTTGAGCACCACACTCCTTAGGAGCTCTTCCTTGCTTGCTTTGAGATGATGCTCCTGCTGACCTATTTTTTAATGGACTTTATACTGTGACCATAATGTGTTATGGACTGCATGTACATCAGCATTTCATACAGGACAAGTTACATGATTTCCTCTGAGCTTCTTTCCTACCAGTTCAAAAATAATGAAACGCAGAGCTTAAACTGTGGTTGACTTGCTTTATTCCCCTTCAGGTGTCTGCTATAAGAGCTTTTTGCTAATAACTACTCTAGACCATATAATTAGCTATATGAACATGGAAAATTTATGTATCAGACCATGACAGACAGAAATACCTGCTGGTATTTCAGGTAGTGTAAATGCTTAATGCTCATTTAATTCAACCTTGCTCTTGTTCCTTCAGAACAGTGAGACGGCTCCAAAAATTAGGCTTAGCAAAATTGGATTTGTTTTAATTCAGTTAGGCTATGGTGGGGCACTGTTCAGTAGCACAGCATGAGACATCCTCATTGATTTATTTCCCTTTCTCTTTTCTTTTTTCTTCCCCCTTCCCTTTGCTTCTTTCATATAGTGGCTGGAATTGATCATTATTCTTCTCTCTGTGTCTAGTTCAAATTAGGGTTGGTTGAGACTATTCTCAAAAGGAACTTTCACATCAAGTAAAAAAGAATTCCTGCCTCAAGTTTTCCCCAAGTGTCCCAACCACCACAGTTTCAGTTACCATCTTGTCCCACCATCTGCACTCACCATCCAGCAACTTGATGGCTAAAATCTGTTCCAGCATCAGGGCCAGTTTATCAACTCTGCTTCTAATAGAGTTTGTTCCAGCAAAATATAATAATTCAAACAATTTTTCACATTAATATTACCTTGAGACTAGGAATCTCAAGTGGTACATTCTTGAGGAAAAATATTTTTATTTTGTAGGCTACAATATAATGTGTTAGCTATGGAGATACAAATCCATAAGTCTTTTTAAATCAAAGTTTCATAATCTCAAATTCCAAGGTTCTTGAACTTCAGTGAACTTGAGTTTTCTTTGTGTTAACACTACACTTGAACAAATAGGTTATTTCTTTATTTTCAATTATATGATAAAGTTAGAAAAATAAGGACCAAAACTTTAAAAAGTAACCAAATTAAAATGCAACTTTATAACTGGTACATTTATTTTTAAAACATCAATCCATTTCTTTTGCCTCCCCCCCAAAAATTATTAATGTAATGATTTGTTTTTCCCCTTCATCACTAGGAAAAGGAGAATTACACAGCCTCCTGAATCTTATCCACTGCTTGCTGAACACAGCATGCAATTAAAGTACAAATGGATAAAAACAAATTATGCTACTTATTTGTTTATACTTCTCATTCCAGACAAGATTTTAGACAGCTTGTTATTTGTTATGATGGAGAATGCCTAGGAACAATTTGATTTTAGTTTCTTCAGCCTGTTTAGAATGTGTGCTCTGGGAAGGAGGGCCCATCCTCCTAGTTACCATGCGTATGCTAGCAGGTACCCAAGAGGAAGATTTTCATCAGAGAGGATGGAGAATGTTTGAAGATGACCAGAAATACTGGGTGGGAGAAACAAAAATTTAGAACAAAAATAAATCATTTTGTTTAATATTAGCTGTGTGAACTTTTAAATTTATTCTTAAATGACCCATGGCACATTCCCACCCTTCACTAACTGACACTGTATGTTTCTGCTTCCTTTCTGGGCAGGTATTAGACATGTTATATTGGGTTCAGATATGGTTGTCCTTTTGACTCAGTGGCATAATCACCTACCCTTCTGGTGGAGAGTGAGGCCCTCTTTAAAAATAGAGGGTTTTATTATCAATCATTAAAGAAAGAGGCCAGGCCTCAAAGCCTGGAGAACTAACCTTGACGGGAGGGATCAGGGACACCCCTCATTCTGGATCGCCCCCTCAGGGCCTAGAGTGACAGGATAGCAGAGGGCTAGATGGGACAGAGGGCTCTTGGAGCCTCAGATCATAAACTTACAAACAGATCCTATTTACCTGTATGCTATTCTCTTAGTTTATTTCTTCTTTATTTTAATCTCTTAGCTAGTATTTCTCAAAGTATGATCCATAGACCAGATCAGAATCATCCAGAATCATTTGAGAAGCTACCAGAGCAGAATCTTTGGGATCAGAATTTAATGACCTGATGTTTAAAGGGCCATCCAATTTGGCATTCAGTGTCCTGGTCTTTTGTCGAGCTTCCTGGGTAGCTCAAACAGTAACGAATCTGCCCGTTATGTGGGAGACCTGGATTCGACTCCTAGGTAGGGAAGATCCCCTGGAGGAGGGCATGGCAATCCATTCCAGTATTCTTGCCTGGAGAATTCCATGGACAGAGGAGCCTGGCAGGCTACTGTCCAGGAGGCTGCAAAGTGTCAGACACGACTGAGCAAGTCTTTTAGGCTGGTTTAAATATTCTCATTTTCTCAGCTGTGCCTCTGAGTCAATTGTAGGTATACCTGTGGTTACATATGTGGCAAGAATGTTACAAGGGAACACCTAGCATCTAAAGACCCACAGGCAAGGGATGGATGGTTGACGGCAGCTGATGATAGTTTCTAGAAGGAGAAAGTGGCTCTTGGCAACAGAGGATAAAACAGAGCAGAGGAGAATTAGGGCTGGGAAGCAGAGCAATTGTTTTCTAGAAGGCAAACTTCCCTCCCTTTCCAACCTTGGAGGACTGAACTTGATTTTTTTTTTTTTTTTTAAGGAAAATGGTCATTTTCTTTACAATCCTAATATTGCTTGTGGTTCAAATAAATTACCCCTTTGAGAAGCTAACCCTGATAAACTCAAGTGGCAATGATACAGATCTCTCTAATAAAAAGAAGCTTTGGGTGGGTGTCTCTGGCCAAGATGAGCTTCAGTGAAAGAACCAATAGGATGAAGTAGCTTTGTTCCAAAGAAAGGGTTTGTTCAGGCCATTCTGGGAAGAGAAGTCTGACTCACTGACTGTCTAGATCAGATGGGTTCAAGGCACTGCTGCAATGTTACCAAATTATCGAGTAGGAAAGCAATAGGGTAGTATTACTATCTCAGCCAGGGTACTAAGTGCTAAAAAACAACAACAACAACAAAACACTTCAAGAAGAAGCTGAACATGTGAAAGCAAATCTTCACACTCCAAGAAGAGGCAGTATACATTTTCCACTTGGAAGTTTCTTGTTTTCCTTGACTTCTTGATATTTCTGAATTTATATATTTAAGTAAATTAGCCATTATGGAGTTACTATAAATAAGTAGCCTTTTTGTGTACGCTTACTAAATTTTCTAATTCTAAAGATGCTGGCACCTAAACCATGTTGCTTTTGATATGGTCAGAAGCAGCTTTGAAGTTAATCAGCCAAGGGGAGACAAGGAGGGAAGTTCTCAGTAGAGAGAGAACCAGGTAGGGCCTTTCCAACAAGCCCCATGCCCTCCCACAAGCTGAGAACACTGAGAGGGCCCTGATCTGGGAGGTCAGTTCATTGAACGAAGCTTCTCTGCACCTCTCCACTGACCCCAGGTGTCTGGCACTGACTTCATGAGATCATCAAACTCCCACATGGCTTCTTGCATGCTTACAGCCATCATGTAGGGAATCCCTGGCCAGAAACTGATCTGCTCTAAGATCTACACTCAGAGTGGAACAGCAGCATCAGCATCACATGAGAGCTGAATGCAGAACCTGGGGCCTCACATCAGACCTACCGAATCAGAACCTGCATCTTAACAGGAATCCTTGGGTGAATCCTGGGCATGTTAAAATTTAAGAAACATTGGCCAAAGGCACAGAGAAGATGTTTCAAAACTGTGGCAGTTAGAGAGCTCATATTTGGAGCCCTAAGATCTAAGGTCACAGCCTGGAAGGTAGAGATTGAAGAAGGGGGTGGGCTGAGGGAGGCTGACACAATTCTTTGTAACAATGAGGGGTCTGTGCAGATTATGTTGCCTATAAGAGAGGTTTTTTTTTTTTTCCCTAAACATGCATGTAAACTGCACCAATTCTAATAATTAATGATTTGCCTGGGAGAAGTCTCTGTGTCTGATTCCATCACTCCCATCTTTGTGATCAAGAGCTCTCCTTGTATACCTCCAGGTGGTTAGAACATCTTAAGGAGAACTGAGCCTGGAAACTGAGACCCCTGGACTTCATTCCTGAAGTTCCCCCACCCCCAACCCCCAGTATCAGCCAATCCCAGTGTTGCTCCCACCCTGGTTGTTCATCAGAAACCCCAGGGAGCTCTCAAAAACTCCAATGCCCATACCCCACTTCAGGCCACTTAAATGGGAATTGCTAGGAATGAGACTCTGGGCAGAGGTATTTTTAAAAAGCTCTTGTGTGTGCAGGTCAGGCTAACTCCCTTCAGAACTGAAAAGTGAACAGTGCGTCACAGACACCACGAGGGTAATGGAGGTGGTATTCAGACACACTCTTTGGACACCCTCAGGGGATGGAGGCCCACAGTATCAGCAGAATACTGCAGAGACAGGAACTGGGAGACAGGGGAGGGCAGGTAGACTGGGGCCCGTCCATAGGGAGAGCCTGTGTGAAGAGATGAACGTCTTCCAGTGCTTCCCTTTCAATTAAGAGGACAGGAGATGCAGCTTAAGTCAACTTTTCAAACTGAACATTTTCATTCCTTTGCTAAGTCGCGTCAGTCGTGTCCAACTCTGTGCGACCCATAGACGGCAGCCCACCAGGCTCCCCCGTCCCTGGGATTCTCCAGGCAAGAACACTGCAGTGGGTTGCCACTTCCTTCTCCAATGCAAGAAAAGTGAAAGTGAAGTCACTCAGTCGCTCAGACTCTTTGCGACCCCATGGACTACAGCCTACCAGGCTCCTCCGTCCATGGGATTTTTCCAGGCAAGAGTACTGGAGTGGGGTGCCATTGCCTTCTCCTTCATTCCTTTGAGGTCTCCTCAAACCAGCAGTATAGTCTCCCTTTAGCATCACCTGTAGGACTGGTGATGTAGAAGGAAAAGGAAATAAAGACATAAAAGGAAGTTTGGCTTCCTCCACAGTCATACCTTATTAGAGATTCATGTATTTGCTGGGAAGAGGGTATTACTGAAGGGACCTCACCAGGCATTTGGATGGTACCCCTGGAGGAGCTGAGCTTGGCCCAAGCTCAACTGGGATCATAGGCTATGTGGGGAGAAGAAGCAGCTGCCAGGGTGTGGCTCTGATATAGCATAAGCCTTTCCCGGTATACACTAGGTAATGTTTTTCAAGTTGACAGCTGTGACCCATTAGTTTGCCATAAAATCTATCTTAAAGGTCACACACAGTATTTTTAAGATGGATAAAATGGCATGGAATGGAATAGAATAGAAAATGTCAAAGCTCAGAGTCCTCATATGTAAGCATAATTATTGTTTTGTGAATCATTGATTTATGTTCATGTATATGTATGTGTGCATTGGTTTACAGTAGAGACCGTATTTCTTTCCATGGTAATAGTCGAAGAATTTGAATGACACTGAATCAAATTTCTTTTCAACAAAATAAAAAACAAATTTTATTGGGCACAGTGGGAAGATAAGCCACTCAGTCTGACAAAGCTTAGGGACTGACTGGGCTGTGAGAGCCACAGGCGTAAGAGGAGTAGAAGCTATGCCAGCATGTGTACTGATGCTCCGTGGCAGGCGGCAGGCGTTAATTGCCGTATGAATTCAGAGTAAGACAATTCAGACGCTGAGAGCCGAGTCTACCTCCTCCCCTTAGCTTTTTCTTGGTACTCCCCACAAACTTGGTATGAATCTGAAGGGTTTATGGGATTAAAAAGAACTCCACCCATGGTCTAGATCTTTTTTGTTTTATAAGGTTTCTTCATTGAGAATCAACAATTTTCTACCAGATTTCAACCCTATAAATTATCCATAAAAATAGGTATATTCAGAGAAGGCAATGGCACCCCACTCCAGTACTCTTGCCTGGAAAATCCCATGGTTGGAGGAGCCTGGTGTGCTGCAGTCTATGAGGTCGCTAAGAGTCGGACGCGACTGAGCAACTTCACTTTCACTTTTCACTTTCATGCATTGGAGAAGGAAATAGCAACCCACTCCAGTGTTCTTGCCTGGAGAATCCCAGGGACGGGGAGCCTGGTGGGCTGCCGTCTATGGGGCCACAGAGAGTCGGACATGACTGAAGCGACTTAGCAGTAGCAGCATAGGTATGGTGCCCTAAGAAAAACTAACATGTATATGTTAATATATGTCTATATAGAGAATGATTTTACATTACAAAGGAAGTTTTCATATTCCTTGTACAGTCTAGGTTATAAGTGCATTTCAAATGATTAAATTTACAATAAAAATATGCTTACATGTAAAACTATCCTACAATCTCCAGATGCATATTGTATAAAGAGAGGAAGATCTCTTTTCATTGATAATTATTTGATAAGATTTCTCTACTACTCACCTTAATTTTGGGCAGTGGGTAGAAGTGAGGAGGGGTGTTAGGAGAGTCTAATACTTTCAGTAAAAAACGACAACAATAAGGAAAGTGAGATTCTGCTATTACATGTCAGGAAGAAGCAACGGTATCTTGGCAGCAAGACGATCAATAGAAAATAGCAATAAAGGTCTCGGCAGGCACACAAATTATAAAACCTATTTCCTCTCCTCACACTCACTGACTTGGTCTATCAGTTGAGATCATCGCAGGCCCATTGAAGATGCAGCTGGTGACTCTGCCTGCGAGACTCCTGCACTGGCTATTTCCGATAGCCTTGTCTGAGGGGGCAGGGTGGGCGTTCCGGCTGGAAGCCCGAGGGAGGTACCTGGAACTCTCAAGAAAGGAGCTGCCCATGGGGGATGGTGGGTTGTGGTGGTTCTCAAAGCCCCCCTTGCTCTGAAAGAGATGTCATGGGGGGTTGGTGATAAACAGTTTTTCCTCCCTTTCAGAAGAAATCCTGAGTCACTGCTACCAACTCTAGGGATTTTAATTTTTTAGCTTATCCGGAGTCAGTTTCCATTGGATTTTTTCTTTTACTTAAGCTGAATATTAGTCAAGATGAACTTTTTCCACTGGGCCCTAGTGACGGATATTTCAGAGCTGCACTGATACCCAGACAACAATGTATGCAGGATTCTTCTGTGGCTCCCTCAGAAATGCCTCCATTCTAAAATTAAGAAATATTGCCTCCCCCCAGTTACCTCTGATACAAACCTTAGTAACATACAATATTTAACTTCAGAAATTGTTTATACATTCACAGTCATACTTGATGTTAATGATAAGCTTGAGAGAAGCTGAGCAGATGTTGTTATCCACCATCACAGATGAGAGAATGGAGACACAGAAGCCTGAGAGGAGATTCCCTCATCTGACTAGGCAGCAGAAAGACAGGGAATGGACCAGCATCCCCTCTCCCTAGGACCACACAGAGGGAGGACAAGTAGCCACATGACCAGAGTCAGGCTCATTATCCCAATGCCTGTGAGCTCTCTACCCTCCACTGGGTCCTGTAGGTCCCAAGGGCAAGAGGGCAAGAGAAGGCACCCAGCCTGGGGCAAGTCTGCAGCTGCTACCGGGACACTCCACAGCATACGCCTGCTGCTCACCTGGAAAAAGGTCAGTAGATGGACATGGGTGTTACTGTAACTGAAATGGGCTGGTATTTTGGCGAACTGAAGCAGGCAGAGTTGTGAGCAGGCGCCACAGTAACTCATGCACTGTGCTCACAGATCTGAAGTTCCAGTCATGGCCCTGCCACTTATTACCTGTGAGACTTTGGGCAGCTCATTTCACCTGTCTAAGCCCCAAATCTTATTTTATAAAATGAGGAATTTGCACATGGTAGTCACTTAAATAATTGGGGGGAGAGTGTTGTTACCATTTTCTTGGGTCCTAACTGGGGCATACCACATTTGGAATAAACTCTCTTGCTCTAAATTTTATTATGAGAAGTAAAAAAGGTAGTCTTTATGTTCCAGAATGTCAAAAGAGAATGATTATGGAACAAAACATTATTAAATACTTGCTAAAATAGACATACCATGCTTCTACTGGAATATATCGAGGCCCACATCCTAGGGCAAAACATCACAATCATTTGGTATAGACTAGCCCCTCTGGTCATTCATATCCCTGTCCCTCAAGCCTAGGCCAGGTTTCTGTCTTCCTCTTCCAACCTGAGCTGCCTCCCCACCCCATGCTACACCTCCTCCTAGGGATAATTTTCCCATTCTGGGAATTTCTCTATCTATATTTTGATTATGTCTTCTCAAAGGTGTGTGTTAGAAGCATTGGTGTGTTGTTGGTGGTGTGGTGGTATCACGGTCAGGAGTGCTTGGAGTGCCTGATCCTGCCCTATGGCATACTGCCTGCCCATCCCCACGACCCCGTGAGGGACCAAGGGAGATGCAAGCACAGGACAAGGACACATTTAAGATGAGCGATGAGTAAAGTGTTCACCCTGCCACCAGCTGGGGATCCGCTGCCAATCCCAGAGCAGATTCATGGGAAGAGGATAGAGATCTAAAGGGTCTGTTTTTCCCTCCTTAAGTTTAAACCCGAAATTTGCCACATGCTAAAAAGCTTAATGAAGTGAAAGGAAGTGGTAATGTCCACAAAAGTATAAAATGACTGCCTTCTCAAAAGTGAAATTGGGCCATCACTTTCTAACCTAAAAGGGAAAAGAGAGTTCCACGCTCCTATGCAAAACCTTTGAACAAGCAGAATCCTGCCCACCAGCAACTCAGCAGACTTGACCTACTTCGGGTGTCCTGGAACTTGATCAATCAGATTTGTGACCCCCTCCCTTAGGGGCAGGCAGTGAGGGAGGGCACGGAGAGGGCTCTCCCGTCATCTCTGGAGGCCAGCGGCAGTGACATGCACGGCTGGCGCCTCAGTGCTGGTGTATACCCTCTCTTCCTAGCCAGATGATGAGCTTCCTAAGGATGAGGTGTGCTGTTAGCTCATACTGCATGTTTGGAACAGAAAAATAGGCAATAAAACTGGTATTTATCAAACATATGCCATGTAGCTATGCCAGGCTCTGAACTCTCACCGTATTTAACTCTCACAACCATCGTTGAGATAGGTGTTGCCCTTGCCCCTCCACACACGAGGTTGGATAGCTTACCTAAGGTTGCTGCTGCTGCTACTGCTGCTAAGTCGCTTCAGTCGTGTCTGACTCTGTGCAATCCCATAGACGGCAGCCCACCAGGCTCCCCCATCCCTGGGATTCTCGTGACAAATACCAAGTGGGGAGGGGAGGGCTTGAGTCCAGATTTGTCTAACTCCAAGTCCATGCTCTTTATGCTCACCATGCTGTCCTGGAAGCTCCCAGAATAGAGGGACGTGTACCGACACCCATGCATGCACCACATGTGCGTGTCATGGGACAGGTACAATGGCCAGAGGGCTCACACATCACTGGATGTGCAATGGCTGCACGCAGTGGAGAAAGCAGTGTCTACTGGTGCTGCTGCTAGGCTCCTTCGGGAGGATAGAGGAGAGAAAGAAGGAAAAGGAAACAGAAGGAAGGATGAAGGAATAAGAAAAAAGGACTGAGGGGATAAAACACAAAGACAGGAAAAAAAGAAGAAAGTGGGGCCAAAAAAAAAAAAAAAGAAAGCAAGTCAAATGTATTACTCAGCTCTCTGACTCCAATAATAAATGCTCTCACTTCTCTTGGAATATTAGCTCTGAAGCAATCTACCCCCTACTCTTCAAAACAGCAAATTCCTTTCCCCACAATCTCCCAACTTCAGGGTCCCCAGATGATGATTTATTTCCAACTTATCTCACTTATATATAAAATAAAACTTTATTTCTAGAGGAGCAGTTGTGATGTCTTCAGGGAGAAGTAAAGAATTTGAATAATTTCTGTGCATTAAATGCTATGTGAATCATGTTAAAATTAGTGAGATTGGAAGCAAAGGCAAAAAAGTGAGACAATAATGGTGACAGTAATAGTAGTAATTGAAGACACTTTGGTTTGTAGTTGTCTTCCAGTTCTGTTACACTGCAATAGCATTCCCACTGGCACTTGCACCCACCCCATCGTTATACAGCCAGTGGCTATAAACAGACACTCTAGTCGAATCTGCATTTATCATGAAAGCTTTTAGTTTTGAAGTTGTGGTCCTCAGATATCTCATATGAAACTTGCTTACAGCCCTGAGTATGAGTGAGTTGTGCCGGATCCACTCATTGAACGCCACAGCTGTTCCCACAAGCTGGACGGCCCAGTGGGCATTCTCCTGTCCTGCCCACTCCTTATTTTCCCTTCTCATGGTTAAGACTTGTTCAAAGGAGAGAAAAATCTCCCAGAGAAAAGGACTGATGAGCTCTCTTATAATGTCCATAAATCATGCCCTGGTTTATCTCTGGAAATTTACCAGGGTCACATATGTACAAAGAAAGTATTTTAATTTTTCATCACTATAAACATCAGCAACCAAATTTTAATCTGTGCCATCCTGAACACGTAAAATGTACAGATCATCAGAATCAAGCTCCAAATTCTCTTCAGGTTGCTGTCCAGAGTTTTAGTCTGTAGATGAGCTTAAAAGAAACCTGGTTGTTGCGCCCCATCAATCATGAAACTAATACAATAACAATCAAGATTTTAGCACTGTGGTTAGCTGTTTTGCTACCCTTAAATATATTCTCAGTTACAAAAATTAAATTAGACATAATTATAGTTTCTTGGGTTGTATCCAATGTCTCTGGTATTTTATTTCCAAGTAGATAACCACAAATCAGTTTCATAAAAATGACATCTCATAGTAAAATATAAGATACACAGTGTTAACCAAAGGGATTAAAGCTATTATTTTCAGATATGTGTGAAGCACACACACACACACACACACACACACACACAAACCCCATAAAACTTCAAAACGGCTTTATAGCATCCCACCTAAAAAAGGCCTTTGTGCTCTTTTTGTACCTAGGCAAAATTTTGATTCATTAGCTAGTGCTTTATAACAGGTTCACATTATAAAATACCAAACAACAGATGAAGTGCTGACAGAGAAAATAGAAATGGAAGCTCTTCCTTGAGGTATCTTGGCATCAGTTGAAAATCATGTTTGAAAATCCTAACTCAATCATTCTTTACCTGGAGACCCAGAAAATGTCTGGATATTGATAGATTAGTGTTTTATTTTTAATAAATAATTTGGAGGACATACTATGTACTAGGAAGGGTGCTGGTGTTAAATAGAGCTGTAGCTTCAAATGCAAATAGTTTAAGGGAAAATCAGACATAGATATGAGTAATTGAGTCCCATGCAAGGACAATAGAGATGTCGTATGCAGGTGTTGTAATCTATGTGTGTATGAAGTAAAATGGGGACTAAAAGCCACCCTCCTTGGGTGAAGGTGGGAACAAAAGCAAAGTGATGAAGGATGGTAAGGAGGAGAGGAGCACGAATTTGCAGAGAGAAGGAAGAGAAGGCAGGAACAGGGCCTATAGGAATAAGGCAGAGTTTCCCAGAAGAAAGAAGAATAAGGGAAAGAGCATTCTGGGATGGAGGAATAGCAAGGGACAAGTCAGGAGGTATGGAAGGGAGGTATGGGAAAGAATGGAGTGCTGGTGAATCTAGACGCACCTGGAGGGAAGCACCCGACTGCAGAAGTGAGCGCATGGAGAGCTGTCCGTCAAGAGCCACTGGGGTTTCAGTCTTCATGCAGGGAAATAATGAGAGATGTTTTTTTCTGAGAGGTAGAATCTAGCAATTAAGTAGCAGGTTCTAGCAAAAATTTGGAGGGCAGGGCAAGGCTGGAGTCAGGGAAATAATCAAGAGGAAACTGTCTGATCTGAGCACTGAGATAGTCTGGTAGCTGAGGGAATCCAGGTGGAATTCCAGGTTCAGGCTTAGACTTTCACAATAAGGTGCACGTTTTCCACAGCAAGTACTGATGGGTGTGGTGGGGACGGTCCCAGATTCCAAGAAAGTGTAGGTGCAGAGGTTGAGATGTGTTAGAGGCCATATTGGCAATCTAGGGGTCATGATTTCTGACTAGGCTTGACTTCAACTTATACAAGAGAAAAGACAAAGTTAAATGAAAAAAATAAAAATTAAAGCTTAAACTAACATTTATTAGACAGCTTTTAGAGGCTTGGAACAGTGCCAGTCAACATCATACACCCTTAACCCTCATAGTAGCTACCATGTATAGGAACCGGTGTCCTCACTTTCACAGATGCAGAAACTGAGATTCAAATAAAATCACTTGCACAAAGCTTCACAATTCACAAGGGAAAGCAGATCTTTGCTCCCGGGTCTGTATGCTTCTGAATCTATGCTGCAAGCAGGAGGCAAAGGAAAGAGAAGGCTTTTTCATGGCCATTGGTGTTGAGGAGCCCACAGTGTCATTCTGTCAACACATCATTCATTTGTAAAAAGCTTGGAGCCAGGAAGACGTATCCTCCAGTCACTGAAGGCTACTTATTGATAGTGTAGCTAGGCTCCACATCTCTACTTCCCTGACTCTGTGCTGCCACAATTGGAGATGTTCATTTCTTTCAAAACAGAGGAAAATACTTGCTACACCAAAATTAATTTCAGAGGAATAAAAGACTTAAATGTAAAAAAAAAAGAAAGACCATTTAGAGGAAAATTTGGGACTTAAAACTGTCCCAACAAAATTGGGAAAGGAGTAAGTCAAGGCTGTATATTGTCACCCTGCTTATTTAATTTATATGCAGAGTATATCATGCAAAATGCCAGGCTGAATGAAGCACAAGCTGGAATCAAGATTGCCAGGAGAAATATTAACAACCTCAGATGTGCAATGATGGCAGAAAGTGAAGGGGAACTAAAGAGCTTCTTGATGAAAATGAAAGAAGAGAGTGAAAAAGCTGGCTTAAAACTCAACATTCAAAAAACCAAGATCATGGCATCTGGTCCTACAACTTCGTGGCAAATAGATGGGGAAAAAGCAGAAACAGTGGCAGATTTTATTTTCTTGGGCCAAAATCACTGTAGACATTGTCACTGCAGTGGCAAAATTACGATGCTTGCTCCTCGGAAGAAAAACTACGATAAACCTAGACAGCGTATTAAAAAGCAGAGACATCACTTTGCTGACAAAGGTCCATATAGTCAAAGCTATGATTTTTCCAGTAGTCATTTATGGATGTGAGAATTGAACCATAAGGAAGGCTGAGCATAGAAGAATTGATGCTTTTGAAGTGTGGTGTTGGAGAAGACTCGAGAGTCCCTTAGACTGCAAGGAGGTCCAGCCAGTCCAAACTAAAGGAAATCAGTCTTGATATTCATTGGAAAGACTGATGCTGTAGCTGAAACTCCAAATGCAAAGAACTGACTAACTTGAAAAGACCCTGATGCTGGGAAAGATTGAAGGCCGGGGGAGAAGGGGATAACAGAGGATGAGATGGTTGGATGGCATCGCCAACTCGATGGACATGAGTTTGAGCAAGCCCTGGGAGTTGGTGATGAACAGGGAAGCCTGGCATGCTGCAGTCCATGGGGTCACAAAGAGTTGGACATGATTGAGCAATTGATCAAATACAAAAAGATAATTTTCTTAATAAATAATAAGAGCTCTAACACACTAATATGAAAAGACCAATAACCAACTGAAAAATGAACACTCTGAGAGAAAGTTAGAGAAAATGGAAACACAAGTGAATTTAAATATCAAAAGACAAAAATTTAAACTTCATTGAGATACTACTTTTACCTATCATTGATAGAGATCAAAAAGTTTGATACTATTGTTCATTATGAGAAACAGACATTCTCAAACATCATCTATAGGAGGAGATTATGAAGCTTTCTTATTCCAGAGTGATTTGGCAATACGCATAGTAAATTTAAATGGACTTTCCATTTGCTCATGAAATTCTACTTCTAGAAATTTCTCCTATGATTATTCTTACACCTCTACATAAAAATGCTTGTATCAGTGCAGTGATTATGCTTGTATGCAGAAAAGAACTAGGGGCAATTTAAATATTTATTGATAGAAACCCTGCTAAGTCAGTTATAATATAGCTACACAAAGAATACTCCATTAATACTAAAATGAATGAGGAAGATACATACTGATGCAACCTGATTTCCAAGATATATTGGTAAAGGAAAGAAGAAAGATGATGAACAATGTATATAATATAATCACCATATTTTAAGGACAAAGGTATACATATATCTGTGTGTGCATATTCATTAACTATTAAAATGCATGGAAAACAGGTAAGAGTTGAAGGTGGAGGAACTAAGGACAGATAAGGGAGGGAGATTTACTTATCACTCTGTACCCTTTTTAAATATTTGAAATTTTTTTTACCATGTGCATTTATTTCCTCTTTCAAAAGAAGAGGATGAGGGCAATAAAGAAGGTCAAAGGGAATGAGCAATGATGCACAAGGATAGGAGTGCGGGAACCCTACCCAACCAGATTTCAGTCCTGCTCCCTGATGAGCGTCAAGGCTCTTTATGACTTCACACAGTAAGGCCAATCCTACAGAGGGAAGCTAAGGGACCAAGAGAACGATAAATAATATTTTACAGTTAAGCTTCCTACCAAACTTGGTTGTGAAAATTTAGAAAAGAACAACTAATCATAAAATCCAGGGTGAAACTAGTCTTTCCAGAGGAAGTCACAAATCATAGGGACCACTGTGTTGTGTTTTTTTTTTTTAACCTAAGGATAAATCAGTTTTCATAAATATCAAACATAATTCATTATTACTTTACAATTTTACCAAATGGGTTTGTGTCACAATAGTCAACCTTTTCAGGAAAAAAAAAATATATATATATCAGGCCTCTTGGTCTGACCATGGTCTTGTTCTGATCATGGTCTGAGCTCTGGATGGAAGTCACTGCATTCCCATTTCAGTTCAGTTGCTCAGTCGTGTCTGACTCTTTACAACCCCATGGACTGCAGCACACCAGGCTTCCCTGTCCATCACCAACACCTGGAGCTTGCTCAAATTCATGTCCGTCAAGTCAGTGATGCCATACAACCATCTCATTCTCTGTCGTCCCCTTCTCCTCCTGCCCTCAATCTTTCTCAGCATTAGGGTCTTTTCCAATGAGTCAGTTCTTCACATCAGGTGGTCAAAGTATTGGAGTTTCAGCTTCAGCATCAGTCCTTCCAATGAAAATTCAGGACTGATTTCCTTTAGGATGGACTGATTGGATCTCCTTGCAGTCCAAGAGACTCTCAAGAATCTTCTCCAACACCACGGTTCAGAACATCAGTTCTTCAGTGCTCAGCTTTCTCTATGGTCCAGCTCTTACATCCATACATGACTACTGGAAAAACCATAGCTTTGACTAGACAGACCTTTGTTAGCAAAGTAATGTCTCTGCTTTTTAATATGCTGTCTAGGTTCTTCTAAGGAGCAAGTGTCTTTTAATTTCATGGCTGCAGTCACCATCTGCAGTGATTTTGGAGCCCAAGAAAATAAAGTCTGTCACTGTTTCCATTGTTTCCCTTCTATTTGCCATGAAGTGATGGGACCAGATGCCATGATCTTTGTTTTTTGCATGTTGAGTTTTAAGCTAACTTTTTCACTCTCCTCTTTCATTTTCCTCAAGAGGCTCTTTAGTTCCTCTTCACTTTCTGCCATAAGTGTGGTATCATCTGCATATCTGAGGCTATTGATATTTCTCCCAGAAATCTTGATTCCAGCCTGTGCTTCATCCAGCCTGGCATTTTGCATGATGTTCTCTACATATAAGTTAAATAAGCAGGGTGACAATATACAGCCTTGATGTACTCCTTTCCCGATTTGGATCCAGTCTGTTGTTCTATGTCCAGTTCTAACTGCTGCTTCTTAACCTGAATGCAGATTTCTCAAGAAGCAGGCAAGGTGTTCTGGTATCCCCATCTCTTTAAGAATTTTCCAGTTTATTGTGATCCACATAGTCAAAGGCTTTGGCATAGTCAATAAAACAGAAATAGATATTTTTTTGGAATTCTCTTGCTTTTTCGATGATCCAACAGATGTTGGCAATTTGGTCTCTGGTTTCTCTACCTTTTCTAAATCCAGCTTGAACATCTGGAAGTTCTCAGTTCACGTATTGTTGAAGCCTAGCTTAGAGAATTTTGAGCATTACTTTGCTAACATGTGAGATGACTGCAATTGTGTGGTAGTTTGAGCATTCTTTGGCATTGCCTTTCTTTGGGACTGGAATGAAAACTGCCCTTTTCCAGTCCTGTGGCCACTGCTGAGTTTTCCATATTTGCTTGCAAATTTGCATTCTCAGGGAGGGCAGAAATTTCCTGGGTATTGAAGCCCCATTAGGCAGGTAAAGACAGGTTGCAGAAACCCAGGGACACAGAAAGGTTTTTGTGCCCAGGAGCCCCATAGACTGCGGCTCAGTTACAATCCCCCCTTTTCTTTGATACTCCTCATTCTTGAGAAAAACAAGCATTGGACAAGAAAAGCAATATTGTTTTGGATAGAAACATTAATCATAAACTCAACAGAGGAACTTTGTTTTAGTGGGACTCAGTTCCAATCATCTACCAAAAGGCAGGACATCCTCCATAGAAAAGTTATGCTTAAGCAGAAATAAAATGTTAGTGGCTCAGTTATGCCTGGCTCTTTGTGACCCCATGGACTGTACCCCACCAGCTTCCTCTGTCCCTGTAATTTTCAGGGCAAGAATACTGGAGTGGGTTGCCATTTCCTTCTCCAGGGGATCTTCCTGACCCAGGGATCCAACCCACGTCCCCTGTGTCTCCTACACTGGCAGGCAGATAGATTCTTTACCATCTGAGCCGCAAGGGAAGCCTATGATGGAATTTGTTGTTCAGTCACCCAGTTTTATCCAACTCTTTGTGACCCCATGGTCTGCAGCAAACTAGGCCTCCTTGTTTGCTCACCATTTCCCCATTTGCCCAAGTTCATGTCCATTGCATTGGTGAAGCCATCCAGCCATCTCATCCTCTGATACCCTCTTCTTGTTCGCCCTCAGTCTTTCCCAGCATCAGAGACTTTTTCAATTAGTTGGCTGTTTGCATCAGTTCAGTTCAGTTCAGTGGCTCAGACCTGTCTGACTCTTTTCGACCCCATGAAACACAGCATGCCAGGTCTCCCTGTCCATCACCAACTCCCGGGGTTAACCCAAACCCATGTCCATTGAGTTGGTGATGCCATCCAACTATCTTATCCTCTGTCGTCCCCTTCTCCTCCTGCCCTCAATCTTTCCCAGCATCAGGGTCTTTTCCAATGAGTCAGCTCTTCGCATCAGGTGGCCAAAGTACTGGAGTTTCAGCTTCAACATCAGTCCTTCCAATGAACATCCAGAACTGATCTCCTGTTGGATCTCCTTGCAGTCCAAGGGACTCTCAAGAGTCTTCTCCAACACCACAGTTCAAAAGCATCAATTCTTCGGTGCTCAGCTTTCCTTATAGTCCAATTCTCACATCCATACAGCATCAGATGACCAAAATACCGGAGCTTCCGCTTCAACATCAGTCCTTCCAACGAGTATTCAGGGTTGACTTCCCTTAAGATAGACTGGTTTGATTTCCTTGCTGTCCAAGGGGCTTTCAGGAGTCTTCTCCAGCACCACAGTTCAAAGGCATCGATTCTTTGGCATTATGCCTTCTTTATGGTCCCACTCTCACATTCATAGAAATACTGGCTGGAATTAACCCGCACACTAGAGGGCGCACTATCCCATTACAGACCATTCCAAGTAAACGAAAAAGACAGGTACGCGTGTTCGTCCCTCAGTCAGTCATGTCCGACTCTGTGACTCCATTTACTGTAGCCCAGCAGGATCTTCTGTCCATGGGATTCTCCAGGCAAGAATACTGGAGTGGATAATCATTCTCTTCTCCAGGGAATCTTCCCGACCCACGGATCAAACCCAGGTCTCCTGCAATGCAGGCAGATTCTTTACCGTCTGAGCCACCAGGGGTGGCATATAAGTAAATAAAGTACAACTGAGCTGGTTAAAGGATCAGAGTATAAAGGATCCAGTTTATAAAAAGAAACTGGATGACTAAACTTGGAGAAGGCAATGGCACCCCACTCCAGTACTCTTGCCTGGAGAATCCCATGGACGGAGGAGCTTGGTAGGCTGCAGACCATGGGGTCTCGAAGAGTTGGGCACAACTGAGTGACTTCACTTTGACTTTTCACTTTCATGCATTGGAGAAGGAAACGGCAACCCACTCCAGTGTTCTTGCCTGGAGAATCCCAGGGACAGAGGAGCCTAGTGGGCTGCCGTCTATGGGGTTGCACAGAGTCGGACATGACTGAAGTGACTTAGCAGCAGCAGCAAACTTAGTGAAGACTCTTTGGTAAAGGAGTGGGATCCTGTGTGAAAGCAAGAAAAACTTGGCATTAAATGACTTATGTCTGACCTTTCTGTGCTCAGTTGCCTCAGTTGTGTCTGACTCTTTGAGACCCTATGGACTGTAGCCCGCCAGGCTCCTCTATCCAGGGGATTCTCCAGGCAAGAATGCCGGAATGTGTTACCATATCTTCCTCCTGGATCGTCCCAACCCAGGAATCAAACTCATGTCTCCTGTGTCTCCTGCACTGCAGGCAGATTCTTTATTGCTGAGCCACTAGGAAAGCCCCGACACTTTTACTCACATAAAAAGTTTCATCAGTATTTCATATTTTAAAATACCCATTCAAATAAAAGCACATCAAGAATCTCTAAGAAACCAGACATACAAAGCCAAGAAATAACCTTTTTAAAAACAACTTATTGTAATTAAAAATTCATAATATTCATGGTTTATTATTTTAAATAAAATTTGTTAAGAGATGTAATTGATTAAGATTAGGCTGAGTTAGAGTAATGTTTACATGTGGCCACTTAGATTAAGGCTGTAGGGAAGTCATACTGTGTCCAGGCCTTAGGTCTCTGAGCTCAGCAACATTTTGACAGGAATAGGGAGAATTTCCAGATCCTTGCTCACCTCTACCTAGCTGTAGACTACACCCCTCCTTTTTTGGGCCCCACAGCAAGGTTTGTGAGATCTTTCTCTGACCAGGGATCAAGCCCAGGCCCACAGCAATAAAGATAAGTGGGGTTAAGTGTTCAGAATAGACTCTCAGGTTTTAAGAATTGGTTAAAAAACATTTATTTGCAAAGCCAAATCAATCACTTCAAGGCTTCAAGGAACTGATTTCCAGTACCCAGGTGCTGACCCTGGATGAGAAGCCCATCGCCAGCAGTGCACTGAGGCTAAAGCCACATTCATGCCTGCAAGAGTATCTTCCTGGACTGCAGTGATGGCTATGCTCACAATGAGGGAGAGGTTTAGTCTCCTTGCCTTTTTCTTTAAAAACAGCTTTAATAAGAGATGAGGGGCACACTCCAAAAAAGGAGGCCCAAACAAAAACCTAGAAGCTGGAATACCAGGCATTTTGCCACAAAGTCTGGAAGACCTCAAAGCCTGTTATATGTCCTGAGAGAAGATGTTAGTGAGCTGAGGTTTACCAAAAGCCTGAAGGACCACTAAAAAGGCTCAAGGGCCACAGGAATACTCATTCACTCCACAGAGTTTTCTTGTGTTGGGCATTGTCCTCAGGAGTCATGAAAAATTGGTCACTGCTTGGGGAAGCTAATGTCCCATGGCTGGTGACAACTAGAGGAAAATTCCTCAGCTTTCCTTTTGAGCCCATCTTTCTCTTTGAAGGACAATGTTCTCAAGGTGAAAATGCCAAAAGAAATGGCTCAAAGGAGAACTGAGACCCAGCATTGGGGACAAGAACAAAACAGCCCTGGGACCATGTAAATGCTCTGTTTGAAAGACTTCAATGAGCTTAGAGATCGAGACTCCAGAACTGGCCAACAGTCTAAGAGAAATCATAGTGAGCAGAAGTATCTGAAGAACAAAGATAAGCAAATTCTGCCCTGATTTTTTAAAATGAAAAACTTTTAAAAGGAAAAAGTGGGCCCTGGAAATGTTACATTGGTAAGTCGAATGCTGATTCCTGGACCAGTGATGTGTACCTAGCAGAGAAAAAGGTGATAACTCATAATTAGCCACCAGCGTGGATAAGCTATACAAAGCTAGTCTTATTTTCTTACTTTTCATTGTTTTACTATGAAAATGTGGCAGATGGGATAGGGATATAGTTTGCAAGAAAGCAAGTTTCAAAATTTTTATGTAACTATCTCAGGGTCTCATTTTCTGAAAACTTAACCTAACTATATTGAGGGAAAGTCAATTAAATGTTATGATTTCAAAGTCATTTTGCAATTAAAACCCAATCTTATTCAAGATTCCTCTCACTATTCACCTCCTTTCCCCTGGGATTATTTATAAGCTCTGGCTTTATGCAAATGCCTATGTTGAATGAGGAAAAGCATTTACTTCTACATCTTAATCTAGCCTGGTCTGGACTCCTTTGAAATGAGAATTGACTGAAGGTAATCAAAGGACAGTTGCCTCCATGTCCACATCTGCTAAGGGTCTCTGATCTGGTCCTCATCCACGCCACCCTCTTCTCTGTTGTTCTCTGTTCTCTGCAAAAGTGGAATGACTTTCTCCTCCCCCCCCCTAGTGTTTCTCAGTCTTACCTGGGGCACTGGGAGAGCTTAGGTACTCTTCCATTCTCCCTTGGGACTACAGAAAGCTCTGTGTGGTTGCATTAGAATCCCCAGTCCGAGAGACCCCTCCTAGCCCTGTCTACTCAACTACCTGCACCATCCCTATCTCATGCTTCTGGTGCATAAGGCCAGTCTGCAAGGCAGCTGCCTCCTGAAGCCCCAGCTCAGCAGTAGGTCCCAGGTTCCCTCTACTCTTGGATCCCTAAAGGTGGAGTTCCCTGATCTCCATCCTCTTCTTGACCTATGGCTGGCTGTAGGCATGGGCCCTGCTCTCCCCACCACAGCACCAGCAGCTGACTCTCTTGCTTGCTTTCCACTTTCTCTTTCCTCTTTCCAGCTCAGAGTATCCTGATTTCATATCCATATAAGAGGGATAGAGAGAAGAAAATGTGGTAGAATGGGGACTATTACAATGTGAAGTGAAGTGAAGTGAAGTGAAGTGAAGTGAAGTGAAGTGAAGTTGCTCAGTCGTGTCCGACTCTTTGCGACCCTATAGACTGTAGCCTATCAGGCTCCTCTGTCCATGGGATTTTCCAGGCAATAGTACTGGAGTGGATGGCCATTTCCTTCTCCAGGGGATCTTCCCAACCCAGGGCTCGAACCCGGGTCTCCCACATTGTAGACAGACACTTTACCATCTACCCCCTGCCTTTTGACTTTTTCATCTTTAAAGTTAAGAGTTTCATGGTTTTTGTTCCTGGTTCCACAACTCCCTGTATGTACTGACAAGTTTAGGTTGGCTGGCTGCGATCAAGGTACACACCACCAAATAGAAAGCAGCAAAAGTAAATTTGTAAAATTTCATCATAACTTTGCACCTAGAAAACAACTCACTAAAGAAAATTTGGATAATACAGAAAGGTAAATTAATTTCCCATTTAGATACTAGGTGTTTAGATGAACCAGATTTGAAGATTATAAAAATGATATAAATATCAAATACCTTCATTCTGATAAGATAAAAACTCACCAGATAGACTGTGGAGTCAAGTGGTTTTATAGCTGACTAAACAATTTGCTTGAAGCTTATTGAATTATAGATCAATTTCTCCCTGGGAGAAATTCTTTAATCTACTATACTGCATTCTGTTCAACAAATCTATTAATGACTTTGCTGAGAACAGAAGATGTGATTATCAAATTTGTAGATGGCCCTCAGCTAGGAAGGACAGACAGACTGACTGCACCAATGGACTGAGACTAATTTAATGAAACATCTCAAGAATAATTGTATCTTGAAGTCATATTTAATACAATAACGTCATAACTACAGGATAGTGGTGACCCAGTTAAATAACAAAGGAGAACCAAGTTCATATCCTAGAAGACTTTACCATGATAGTACTATGTGCCAGGAATAAGACACAACAGTGGGAAAATCTAATGGGCTGGGGGCTCTGATAATAGAAGATCCGCTTCCATAAGAAGTGTATATTTCATTAGAGCCTATTCTAGAAAACTACATCTTCCCTCAATCCAAACTCCAAGTGTTATGGTTTCCCCTCAAAAACATTCCATAGCTCCTCATTGCCTCCAGAGAAAAGCTCAAGCTCCCTTTATAGTATGCCATCCCCTCAGGACCTATTTCAACTCTCCAGTTTCATTGCCCATTGTTCTGGCTTCCTACCTGCTTCCCATTCCAAACACCCAAGTCCCTCCTTATGTTTTTTTTTTGTGTGTGTGCCTTTGTTTCTTTTGTGCCTTGCCTAAAATTTCACCCTGACTATAAGGTATGGGAAAGTGTGGGTGGGAAAGGATGTCTCTTTTGGGTCAGAATTAGTGGTAGTGGGGAGGTGCAGGGAACAGAATCCCACGGAGTGAGGAACTAGGCAGTCTGAGAGCACAGATGAAAAGTAGCAAAGATGGGGGTTGTGCACATTTGGGGACTCCCAAATGCTGGGAGGGAGCCAAAGGGAAACATGAAAGCTACGGTACAGAGTCAAGGAGCTGAAGCTAAAGAGGTAAGTAAGAATGAGAGGAGCCAGCTCCCTGTGATGTTTGCCTTCTCTGTTACCTTAATCGTTTCCCAAAACTTTCAAAATCTTTATCTCTTTAGTCTCTTTTGATTTCAAGACAGAGGTGATATTCTCTTCCTTGTGCAATTCTGTACCTCAAATATTTCTCTATTAGATTGCATATGGCCCAGGTTTTCAATTATCTGTTACATTTTCAACTCTCATATTAGACTGAACACTTGCTTGATGGTGGGGCTGTGAATTACCTATGTAATCCCAGGGTCTAGCCCATAGTACTGTATCAGTAACATAGTATCTGACACATAGTATGCACTATATAAACATATACACACACCTGTGTATTTATCTGTATGTATGTACACATGCACACATATATATATGTACATGCTGCTGCTAAGTTGCTTCAGTCATGTCCGACTCTGTGCGACCCCATAGATGGCAGCCCATCAGGCTCCCACATCCCTGGGATTCTCCAGGCAAGAACACTGGAGTGGGTTGCCATTTACTTCTCCAATGCATGAAAGTGAAAAGTGGAAGTGAAGTCGCTCAGTTGTGTTCGACTCTTAGCGACCCCATGGACTGCAGCCTACCAGGCTCCTCTGCCCATGGGATTTTCCATGCAAGAGTACTGGAGTGGCGTGCCACTGCCTTCTCTGATATATGTACATAATATATATTTTATAAATTAATGGTGACTCTACCTTGTTAAATCATATTTCTCAAGTATAATGCCAATATTAGCATGCAGAAATCAGGGCAGCCCGCTCTATCTCATTACGAGGGAATTATCCTTTTAAAAAATTCATTATTGAGTAGAAAATGCGTTCCAACCCATGTTCTAAATTAGTCATACCTATTCAAAGGCAAGGCATTAGGATCATATGGCTTCACCATGTGCGTTCCTGACTGCTTAGGGCCTCTGTAAGTGTTCTGCTTAGAAGGAAATAAAATACCTGATATTAACATAAAACCCTTCCACTGTCCTTCAAATCTTGCATATGTGAGTGGGCTAAATCCCTACCATAGAAACATGGAATTTTATTATTGTTCTTATATTTGACTTTAGCAGATTTTTTAATATGCTTAAGCAGGTGAGTAAGCTTTGAAAAGAATGATGCCTTACTTAGACACATAGAGGTTCATGGGCCAGCATTCCTGTCAACTGTTTCTTATCTGCTTTTCAAAGTGTAGAATCTGAGCTACAACATTATACTCTTTCTACTCTCAGTGCTAATAAGCTTTAGTCGTTCATTTGTTCTAAAATGTGTATTGAGCACTCACTATGTTAGACACTATTCAAGGTACTGGGAATACAGCAAACAACATCCTGCCTTCAGGGGCCTTATGTTCTAGTGGGGAGGGTAGACAAGCACATAATCCTATAAATATACAATAGGAAGATCCCCTGGAGGAGGGCATGGCAACCCACTCCAGCATTCTTGCCTGGAGAATCCCATGGACAAAGGAACATGGCAGGCTACAGTCCACAGGGTCGCAGAGTTGAAAGACTGAAGCAACTGAGCATGTATGCATATACTGGGTAGTGATAAATGCTGTAATGAAAAATAAATGGGGTAAAAGAAAAGAGAAAGACAGCAATAGCCACTTTAGATAATGTATCCAGACAAGACCTCAAGGAGGAAGCAATATATGAGCACAGAACTGAATGAAGTGGGAAAAGGAGTTATACTCATTGCTGGGACACAAGCATCCCAAGGAGAGGAAATAGCAAGCACAAAAGCCCTGAGGCAGGAGCATGCTTGCAGTATTTGAGGACTGGAAGTAAAGTTATGACCAACCTAGATAGCATATTCAAAAGCAGAGACATTACTTTGCCAACAAAGGTCCGTCTAGTCAAGGCTATGGTTTGTCCAGTGATCATGTATGGATGTGAGAGTTGGACAGTGAAGCAAGCTGAGTGCCAAAGAATTGATGCTTTTGAACTGTGGTGTTGGAGAAGACCTCTGAGAGTCCCGTGGACTGCAAGGAGATCCAACCAGTCCATCCTAAAGGAGATCAGTCCTGGGTGTTCATTGGAAGGACTGATGCTGAAGCTGAAACTCCAATACTTTGTCCACCTCATGCGAAAAGCTGACTCACTGGAAAAGACCCTGATGCTGGGAGGGATTGGGGGCAGGAGAAGAAGAGGACGACAGAAGATGAGATGGCTGGATGGCATCACCGACTCGATGGACATGAGTTTGGGTAAACTCCGAGAGTTGGTGATGGACAGGGAGGCCTTTCGTGCTGTGACTCATGGGGTCACAAAGAGTCAGACATGACTGAGCAACTGGACTCAACTGAACTGAACTGAAGACTATGACAGGATTGTGAATGGGGAAATCAGCGATAAAAGCTAAGGTTGGAAAAGATGCCAGAGGCCAGACCTTGTGAAGTCAGAGCAGAATTTTGGATTTTATTATCCGTGTGATGGGAAGTCATTAGAGTTGAGGAGCCTTGTAACATGATGTAATTTGTATTTTAAAAGGGTCACCCTAGCTGCAGCAGAAGGGAGTACAGTATAAAGTCAGATGCTTGTAAATGATAAGGAACGTAGTAGGACTGATGGGCCCAACAGGCACCAGCTTCTTTACTTCACATTGTTTATAGTAGAAAGAGCCTCTGTCAGCAAGTCTCCCTTCCCAAGTTTCTGCCCTCTGGGAGGACTGCCCCGTGAGCAGCCCCATGATGGCCAGTCCTCATCTGCTGGTGTCAGCAGATAGGGCAAGTCCCATCTGTCTTCTCATCCTTTGCATCCTGGTCTGGGATTTCCTTGAGGGGCTGACACTTCTGTTATATTGGCTTGAATCAACAGAAACCCCTATGTTTCCAGCACAGAGCTTTTCTGTTATTACAATTTATGAGAACCTTAGTTGCTTGAGGTTTTCTTACCTAGCAACTCAGTTTATTAAACCCAACCCCAAGATGACATGTGTCAGACCTGCTGGCTCACTGCACTGTGGAAGAAGAGGGACAGAAAGGCTATGCCTGTGGACCCCAGGGCCTTGTCTTCCAGCTTCTCTTTCACACACAACCAGCTTTATGATGTCTCAACAAGATCTGCCTACTATAAGGTTAGGGTGCAAGGACTCTGGGCCATGGATCAGTACTTGGTGGGGCTCTTCCCAATCCATTCTCAGTGTGGTTTACAATGATGAAACAACCAATTCCACTTCCTATAATGGATAAATAAGTTTCTATCAAAATGATCCTCCTGAGGATAACAATAATAAATTCTGGTTGTTATTGTTGTTCAGTTACCCAGTCATGTCCGACTCTTTGCAACCCCATGGACTGCAGCACATCAGGCTTCTCTGTCCCTCACCATCTCCTGAAGTTTGTCCAAGTTCATGTGCATTGCATCAGTGATGCCATCCAGCCATCTCGTCCTCTGATGCCCTCTTCTCCTGACCTCAACCTTTCCTAGCATCAAGGACTTTTCCAAAGAGTCAGCTGTTTGCATCAGATGACCAAAATACTGGTCATCTGGATAAGTATTAAAAAAGCCCAACTACCTGAAGGCATCGAGGAACAATCAAGAGAAGGTACACTGTGGAGCATGTTGGGAGAAATAACCTGCCATAAACCCAGAATGCCCCTGCATGTTCTTAATCTGCCTGCGATGCAGGAGACCCAGGTTGAGTCCCTGGGTTGGGAAGATCCCCTGGAGGAGGGCATGGCAACCCACTCTAGCATTCTTGCTAGAGAATCCCATGGACAGAGGAGCCTGCAGGGCTACAGTCCATGGAGTCACACAGAGTGGGACATGACTGAAGCGACTAAGCAGCAGCAGCAGCTAGGAGGGAAGGCCCAGACTGTTCATAACCTGGGCCATTACTCAGGGATGAATTTGCAGGGAGAAATCTTGAAGGACTATATATGGTCTCCCTGAGGAACAAAGAGTGGGCGTGTTAACTGCTGAATATAGAAGAGGTAGGTTCTCCAGTCTCAGTATTACATCCTTATAATGCAACCCACTGTGTATGCAGGCCTCCATCTGGGCCCATGAAACCATTCATGAAGGACTTGAGAGCAAGAGAAATCAGTGCCAACATGCTGATACTCACGATGCTTGCTGTGCCCTTGTCCCTGACCCATGAAATATTCACGGGCTGATTTACTGGCTGATATGAACATAAAATCAAATCACACTTTGACAGAGGGAAGTAGACACTTGAAAGAAGGGAATCACAGCCAATCAATTTCTCATTTTCATGACTTCTGGTCTGAAAGCAGGTCTCAGTCTATGTTACATGGAGTAGCTAAGACTCTGATAGAAATCCTGCAGTTTTTGTGGCTTAAACAATCAAAGGGTGGAGTTTGGCACAACCAGAGCCACTGGAAAGTGAAAGAGGAATCATAGAAATCAGAGAGTCAGATGGAGGAATTATAAATTCTGTGTATTAATTCTGCCCAAATGTCTGCTGACTCTGAACCATGCATTTGCAAAGCAGATTCCAAATGGCCCAAGAGAGACTATAATTTCAGAAATAAGATTGCAGCAGCTGCCCAACAGCAGAGTTTGCACTTCAGTCAAGTTAACTGACTGCTCTAAAACCACAACAAAAACTCTTTGGAGAAATCTAATAACATTCAGTCTTTACAACACATTTACAATGTCTAGAACATAATCAAAAATTATTTAACATACAAAGAAACAAAAAATATAAATCATGTTCAAGAGAAAAACAACCAACAGAGAAAGATCCTAAGATAACCTAGATGTTGGAATTAGCAGACAAAAAGTTTAAAGTAGCAATTATAACTCTGTTCAAGGGTGGAAAGGGAAATATTGTCATAAGAAGAAACAAATCATTTCAGATGATAAATAGAAGCTACATAATTTTAAAAGATACAAATTTCAGAATTAAATAATACAATGAGATATGTATTGTATTCCATACAATATGAGAGCTATGTATCACATACAATATGTGACAAAACAATTACTAGAACAGCTTAACATAAGAATGGAAATAACAGAGGAAAAATTCAATAAACTAAACTCTAACTGGAGCTAGATGAATAAAAGATATACAATTAAAATAGAGAAAAAAAGGTTTTAAGAAATAATCAGACCTTCAAAGACTTGGGAGATAATATTCAAAAGTCTAACAATATGTTAATTGAATGTGAAAGAGAATATACTTTAAAAAGTAATGACTAAAAATTTCCTCAATTTGATGAAGACATTAGCTTACTGACTCAAGAAGGTCAGCAAACCCTACATAGGATAAATACAAAGAAAATTATCTCTAAACACGAAAGATATAGAAAAAACTTGAATGCAACCAAAGACACATGACACCTAATTGACAGAGTAACAGTGATTCCAGTCAACTAATTTCTCAATAGAAAACATGAAGCCAGAAGTCAACAGAACATCTTCAAACTACTAGGGAAATTTTCAACTCATAGAGTTCTACAGGATATGCTACAAAACAAACACAAAATAAAAATATTTTTCAGATAAAATAAAACCAAGAAAATGTATCACCAGCAGACCTTTACTATCAGAAATGCTAAAGGAGTTTCTTAAAGTAGCAAAAAAAAATAATACCAGACAGAAAATCTTTAGGAAGAATGAAGCGTGTTGGAAATAATAAATATGTGGGTAAATACAAAAGATGACTTTCTCTCAGTTTCTTTAAAGTACACTTGACTCTATAAATTAAAAATTATAACACTATCTTGAGAGTTTAAAAAGTACATAATCTAAAGGGTATGCAGTAGCTGCAAATGAGTCTATATGCTTGCACTTTCTATATTCTAAATACAGTTTTAAAACATTAACTCTAAGTAAATTGTAAAAAATTAAGGGTGTATATTATATTCCTTAGAGCAAACACTTAAAATAATGCAAGGTGGTAGAGCCAAAAAGATAATAAGCAAACTTAAATGCAATTTTTTTTACCAATGCAATTTTAAAATGCCATAAGATGGTCATGCGAGGAGTTGACTCATTGGAAAAGACTCTGATGCTGGGAAGGATTGGGGGCAGGAGGAGAAGGGGATGACAGAGGATGAGATGGCTGGATGGCATCACAGACTCGATGAACGTGAGTCTGAGTGAACTCTGGGAGATGGTGATGGACAGGGAGGCCTGGCGTGCTGCGATTCATGGGGTCGCAAAGAGTCGGACACGACTGAGCGACTGAACTGAACTGAACTGAAGATGGTATAAAAAGATCAAAACATCAGAAAAAGAGAAGACAAACAGAAAACATAAATCCAACAGTATCAACAATTACATTAAATGCTAATAGACCAGACACTCTAACTAAAAGGCAGAGGTTGTTAAAATAGACAAAAAAGCAAGTTCCAAATATATGTTCTCTTCAAGAGATGCACTTCATATATAAAGGTAAACTGAAAGTAAGTAGATGGATAAACTTATATTATGCCAACAATAAGAAAAAGAATGTTGGGGTGGTTACATTAATATATATATATATATGATATATATATAATATATATATAATGATAAAAATGTTAATTAATCAGACAAACATAACAACTATATACATTATAATAATAAGGTTCCAAAATACGTGAAACAACAATTGAAAATTAAAGAGAGAAATAATTCCACTTTCCGCAACTTGATAGAACAACTAAGCCAAAAAAAAAAAATCATTAAATACATCATAGTCTACATTGAAAGCCACCAACTAGAAAACCCAACCTACACAGTTGTCACTGGCAGTGTTCTGGGGGCAATTTTGAAATTTCACATATGGAAATAAGACTTCAGAATAAATTAGACATGTCCATCATGGCACCAATTATATCTCTAGTTCCCCTTAATGGAAAACATCCCACTCCTGACCTTGCTCTAGAAGCACTGAGGAAGTACTGTTTTCAACATCAAGGGAATCCTTCTTCCTGCTATTATCATCCTTATACACGGAGAGCTGCTGGGACTAGAACTGGTGAGTACCTTCCTACAGGCACTGAAAGGGCTATATATACTTGCCAGTGTTCTGACATATGGTATCAAGGATTCTTCCTGAACAGAGATGATGACCATAAACTGGACCTAGCTAATGCCTTCTTGCAGAAATTCTAGCTAGGAGATACTGAGAAAATGAAGTTATTAGCAGGTAGTATGAAAAGGTGCACAGAAATGTCATGGCAGAGAAAGTTATGAGTTATATGCAGATCCAGTGTGACAGGTGAAAAAACACAGGAAAGAAGAAACGAATAAGCAAGTCTATAGAAAGCAGCAGACAGCAGAGAGTAGCTGAATGTGACTGAGGAAGAAGCACCCACCCTCCATAGCTGGATGATGCAAGAACTCCTGCTTCAGGGGTTTCTAGAGCTGCCTAGCACCGACTTCAAGGGAGAGTTGGCTGTTCTACGGTTATTTTCTGAGAAGTCCATGAAACTCTTATCATTCAAGGTCCATTACATTGTGAGTCTACTAATAGTAAACCCCATCTTCTTTAAGGCAAAGCAAAGGGGCCTTCGTGCAATTAAAAGATCTAATTAGGCCAAAGTTATTAGCAAAATCCAGGCTCTACTCAGTGCTTACCAACTTTAGTAGCTGGTACCAGAATTTCAATTTAGTGATAACACTAATTTACAGATTCAAAAAGGTCAGCAAACCTCAAGCAAGAAAAATACAAAAAAGAAAACACACAAAAAACAAAAACCACAGCCATCCCTAATTACATCATAGTCAAACTGCTAAAAACCAAAGACAGAGAAAAACTTGAAAGCAACCAATGACACATGACACAGCTTAGGCTTTCATGTTATGCTGAAAATTTGTTTTCTTAATGCAGAAACATCACCATTAAAAAAATAAAATATGCATTTCTTAATATATAAAGTTCATTTTTTAAAAAGTGGAACACATATTCAAAGGAAAGCAAGAAAAGCCATTTTCTTTATTTAGTTCCTAAATCTTTCTGAAATGCATTAAATAATAGTACCTACTTCATCCTGGCTCTGAGTCACATTTATTTGGAAAGAGACTGTAAGAGACATATGTTTCTCAATAAAGTATAACAATAAAAATAGTGGCATGAATATCATAGTTTATAAATGGTAATGGACACTAACTAGAATTAGACCCATGACTTGCAATAGAGGAATTTTGGCTGCACTGAAGAGTTTAACAGCTTGGGCAACGGAGTTGCCCAATTCAGACAAAACTGAATTCGGCTCTCAGCTTTTATACTTCTTTACCTAAGAGATAGCAGAATAGTTTCTCTGAGCCTGTTTCCTCATTTGTAAGGCAGGGATAATAGTAGTCTCTATCTCGTATGATTTTTGTGAGAACTAAATGAGACAATATGTGTAAAGTGCTTCACACCACACGCAGCACATAACGAATCCTCAATAAATGAACATTCTTCTTTGTACTATTAGGCACACCCAGCAAAGGAAGATCAGAGCCATGATTTTTGGAACTGCAACCTGATAAGCCCTTGCTTGGAGGAAGAAAGAGAGGGGAGAAATGAAGACACTGGAAGAGCGTGAAGAAAGCTTAAGTATGGCTGCAGAGAAGTCAATATGAAAACAAGCTTCTCTGGGTTCACACTCTCAAAGGCAGGATTCCAGAAGGGTGTTAGGAATTCCTAAGCCTCTTGGGGCAAGGACTACACTTGTCTTTATATGCTTGGAACATGGTAGAGAGCCTAGCCCAATAAATGCTGGTTGAATGAATGAATGATGTGATGATTAAGAGCCATTGCAAAAATGGCAATACTGTGAGGGTCTGGAAGAAAATATCAAAGCCACCAAAGCCCCAGAAAGCACGGGTGACTTCTGATCACTGGCCCCCACTTGGTACCAATTCTTGAACTTGAAAACTTCAACTGCCAGGTGAGTGCATGGCATCACATTATCATCATTGGCACAAAGTAGGTATTCAGTAATATCTACTGAATGCATGACTACATGAATAAAAAATCACATCCTCTGAAAAACCTGTTCATCAAAATCACAAAAATGTCACTGATTCATGGGAAACATATGGGCAACATTTTCCTGGAGATGGATGGAAATTACAGAACAAGGTCTTAACGAAATCACTCTGTACTTATCTATTACGCTTCCTAATTAAAGTGCATTGCAGTATAGGCCAATTTATAAAATATAGCTTGGCCCACGAAAGACATAAGAGAGCCAAACTGTTGCCAAGGACAGGATGAACTTGAATTATTTAAATGAAAATACTTGTCTATCCATTCACCTCAAAAAAGCGCTGACACAGTAGCATCTCGATTATGGTTTCTATTTTTCTATTAATTCTGACTCATATTTATGATCAGACCCTGACAGTACACCCAATTCCTCATGCTTTTTCATAAAACATGTTTTGCATGAAAATAATTGAAAGTTAAAAAAATGCAAAAATTGTTCCAGTCCTTGACAATTATTCTATGTGATGTTCCTTGACTTTAAGAAGTAGTAACAGTGCATAAGAGAAGGAATTAAAAAGAAAGCACTGTAAATGTTTTAAATGTTGTAAAATCATGAGAATTTTGTTTCTCTGCAATACCTAATATGAAGCCATTTACATAGAGATTCTTTTTTTGTTGTTGTTCTATATTCTTAAAGCAGCATGTGGTAGGAAAAAGGCAGCCTTGGGCTAGAAATACAAATTCCTGTTATTATTAAGTATGGAAAGATTGGAACCAAGAAAAGTCAAGTTCTGCCCAGGCTATAATAACAGGAACCCAATACGGAGTTGCCACATGCAATGTTTCTAATGCACTTCTCTCAGTATTTCACAATAAGCCATTACCATGGCAACTTAACCTCCACCACACAAAAGCAACACCTCAAATTCTTTCTTCAGAATGACACAGATCTCAAACAGAATCAAAGGATTTGTTTGAAAAATACTTCTCTAGTGCTATTTTCAATAGCCAAAAGATAATATTTTTAGGAAGCAGGTGGTCAATGTATAATATAAGCAAAATGAAGAACCAAGTACGTGAATGATTATTATACACTTTTGCAGGTTTAAGTGGCTTGATGGACATGAATTTGAGCAAACTCCGGGAGACAGTGGAGGGCAGGAGCCTGGCATACTGAAGTACATGGGGTCGTAAAGAGTTGGACATAACAACTGCACAGCCAGCAAAGTGGCTTGAAGTTCTACTGTAATGATGTAAATTAGTACAAATCTGTGTATACTGATTACAGGAACAACTTAATGAAGGTGATTGCCATTCCTTCCCCCACCCCTTCCCCAAATACCAATGGAACAGAAGTGTTTCAGTTTTATGCTGCTTTCAAAGGCACACACAACCCACTCCAGTCATTAGTCCTTAATATCAGCCATCTTATCCAAAGACTCCTTCTGGCAACCAGTCATTTATATACACACAGCAATGTGGATGGAAAAAAAAAAAACTCATTTCCTGTGTGAGTTTCAAATGATGAAAAATTGAGACGAATTTAGGAGTCAAACAATGGAGGGTAAATCCATCAGAGGGTTGTCTTGATTAGGACATTAAGCAGAGATCAAAGAGAAGGCGGGACTGGTTGGTGTGGATCCACCCTGTTGGAAAAATCACTTAAAATGTGGGCCACCTCTTGGCACATCTGTAGCATCATCTTTTAGAAAAAAGGAAGGCTTCTATCTCGTAATCCAAGTAGCTTCCTTTCTAGCATAACATGTCCTCAGACATGTCAACTTAAAAGACCTGAGGCCTGGCATGAGCTAAAAAAGCAGGCTTAGTAAGTGAGAGATGGGAACTCAGAGGCCCTTTGAGCACTCTGGTAATTCCTCTGTTCCTTGATGTTGTGTTTCTAGTAGAAATTCTCTTGAAAACCTGCTAAATATTAAAGTGCTCTTCAGAGATGAATGAAGATGTAAGAATGAGAGCTTGTGTGAAGCTTTTAAGATAATTCTGAGGCCCTAAGTTTTTCAGCATCCTGTTTACTCTGTACATGTTTCAAGTTCAGTCACATCAAACATCCATTTAACATACTCAAATTCAACAAAAGGCACTGGATCAGAAAAGGGACAGGAGGAAAAACAATTCAAGCCATTCTGCCAGTGATTTCCTTCCTCTAAGGACTGTTCTGGAATGGGCAGAAGGTGGGAGGGTCTGCGATTCCTCAACTGAACCCTATTTCTCCTGGCTGACACAGAGTGACGACCTCACGGGCTTAAGCCATCCTGAAGTTCATAGTCCTAAACACAAGCTGACCGCTTCACCTGGTATTCAACAGCATTGGAGAAAAAAGGAGGCTGAGAAGTGGTATGTTGGCTTTCAACGTGAAGGGTTCCTAAAGGATTTTCAAGGGTAGCTTTAACTATACCTTGTCATTTTCTTACCCTTTGACTTTGGAACATACCTGGCATGTAAAATGCATCTACACTATTTTTAATTCTAGGATATGTCAGAGGACCTTGACTTTCTGGAACCAGACTTTCTGGTTCCTTTCAAATGCAGATATTACTACCTGAGATTTGAAGTGAACTTTAAAATATATCCAGCTTATAAATAGATCGAAGCTCAAAAGTTTGTTTGCAAGCTGGCTGTTTGGAACTCAGAATGCATTCTGTTATAAAAACAATGTTATAAATGGTGCAAAAGGTATGTGGGTTCCAAGAATAGACCGCATGCATCTTTGTACTGAGATTCATGTATTTGCCAAAGAAAAATAGAAGGAAAAGGAGTATGGGGAAGGAAATATAATCCAGTGGCTAAAAGTGCTCAAACTAGGCTGTATGAGTTCAAAGGCAATCGCCCACTAACATTTGGTCTTAACCAACTGCCTCAGTTTGCTCACCTATAAAATGGCACTAATAGACTATTTCTCTCAGAGGCATGAGTGAGGATACAGTCAGCCAAATAATGCACATCACACGTTAAAAAGCTCTGTGTTTGCTCCTACAATCATTTCTCTGGGTGTGAACTGCTTGCACACTGCAACATTTCTACTACCGGTATTTCTTTAAAACCAGCCATTCTTGAAAAGGGGAAACTCAGGAACCTTAACCAAACCAATATTTGATTGAATTTGAAAGGTGGAAAGGAGAAGGGAAGGGAGCTGGGAGAAGCTCCCCTCAGGTGTGGATGCTCCTACACCTGCTTCTTTCCTTCACCGATCACTGTGCTGCCCCTGTTCTGCTCCCTTCCAATCTGGGGTGTCTGCAACCAGGGGGCAGACAAGGATGTGAGGTGAAGGAGGGGAGGAGAATTCCTCCAGGCTTCCCAAAGTCCCCTGGACAGTCTTCCTGGGAGGTATCTTAATAGAACAAACCCAGAGATGTGAGGGCAAGGGAGAGCTTTCCCAGCTGCCTCCTGGGGCTTCTCCTGGGCCCTGCCTCCCTGGGTCCTCACTCCTTTTCACCACACTGGCCCACTCACTAGCCTCCCGCTTCTATATCTTCTCGTAGTTTCCCAAAGGTCCTCCATGGAAAATGGCAGACGATTGTGGA
The DNA here is from genome assembly GCF_032405125.1 of Capricornis sumatraensis. Classification (NCBI taxonomy): domain Eukaryota; kingdom Metazoa; phylum Chordata; class Mammalia; order Artiodactyla; family Bovidae; genus Capricornis; species Capricornis sumatraensis. Next base: position 217,440,619 of record NC_091069.1, read on the forward strand.
TTATACACAAGAGGACACACCCAGAATCTTGCGTGGACCTTCATCACTTTCTCAATCTCAGCAAACATATCCTCAACCAAAAACATATTTGGGGAAAGATAATTATATTTCCTGACCCTTTACAGTGCATTTAGTTCAGTCAGTTCAGTCGCTCAGTCGTGTCCGACTCGTTGCGACCCCATGAATCGCAGCACGCCAGGCCTCCCTGTCCATCACCAACTCCCGGAGTTCACTCAGACTCACGTCCATCCCAATTGCTTGCACTGTTCAGCCACTTATTCCCTTAACTCAGTAAATCTTTCGTGTTTAGCTTCTGAGAATACCTTCTGGAACTTCAATGGTGTGTTATCTGTAATATGATATTTAAACTTTTTTAAAAGTTCAGCTCAAGTATAACTGCATTCTAACTTTGTATGTGAAGTCAAATCATAATAAAACTGTTGCTATAAAGTTTTTAACCTTAAAAAGTTTATCTCCACATCCTATGGAAACATACATACTACCATATATAAAGTGCATAGCCATTGGGAATTTGCTGGATGACTTAGGAAACTCAAACTGGTGTTCTGTGACAACCTAGAGGGGTGGGATGGGGAAGGAGGTGGAAGGGAGGCTCAAGAGGGAGGGGACATATATATACTTACGGCTGATTCATGTTGATATATGGCAGAAACCAACACAATATTGTAAAGCAATTATACTTCAATTAAAAATAAATAAAATATTTTAAAAGTTTTTAACATTTACTTTTTTTTTATTTAAGGAAAATAGTGGCAGCCTTATGTATCTTCAGCTGGGACACAGCAACTCAGCCTATGGTTTCCAGAGTATGGATTCCTGGTCCTGTCTGGGCACAGCCCTGCTGATGGTCTGGGGGTTAATCAGAATCTGAAGAAAGGGCAGATGGTGTCTCTGAATACAATTTTTCATTTTCTGGAGTGAACGCAGCTCAACTCTTGCCCAGAATGAGTATACTGGTCATGTGTATGTTTAAAGATGGTCATGGAGCTGTGGGGGGAGGCTCTATAATCAGCATTAAAACTGGACTTCATCAAAGCAGACTGCATACTTATTTATTTATTTACTTGGAAATCCAGAGCATTAACAATTAACCCAGATTTCTAAGCTTTTTTTTTTTTTCTTCCATCTGCCCAAAGTACTGGAGCCACCAATACAGTCTCCAAGGAGATCCTAACCAGTCAAGCCTAAAGGAAATCAATGCTGAATGTTAGAAGGATTAGATGCTGATGAATTATTAGAAGGATTAGAAGGCTGATGATGAAGCTGAAGCTCCAAATGTCAGGACATTTGGAATTACTTGCAGAAGAATAAAAGAGCGTAAGAGAGAATATACAATAGGAAATGTTGACAACAAGTTGAAGATTTTCCTTTTACTAAGAAATAAATTTAGGTATGTCAGTGCTTTTCAAGGGGTGCCTTTTTCCCATGGTTCTTGAGCTGTGTTAAGCAATGTCTTTTAACAGTGGCTCTGCCCCATGCATTCCTAACATGTGGTAAAATTGTTCCTTTTTGCCCTTTTAAATTAAGGTGTGGGCACATGACTTGCCAGGCCAATGTCATGTGAGCAGAGATGCCAGGAATCACTTCTGGGCAGAAGCTTTAAAAGCCAGTGAGCCAGTGTACCATTCGCCATACTCTCCTTATGAGTCTGCCAGAGCTATGGACAATGTCCCAGAGGTGGCTGCTTGTTGATGTGGATCATAGAGAAGGGACAATGAAGAGCATCCCCAGCTATGAGGCGAGGGAGCGAGAAATAAACCTTGTGCTTGAAGCCACTGAGATTTGAGGGCTGGGTGCTCCAGCAGCAAAACCTGGACTTTAGGTTCTCATAGATAAAGAGTAGGAGAGGAGAGTCTTTTTCCCTGCTGGGCTGGCTGTGCAGGAATCCCTGGAGGGGCCCCTCCTGGGTCTTTCTATATAACTTCATTGACCTCCTTGCAATTATCTTTTAATTTCAAAGCTCTCATTTATATAATTTAACATCTTATAAAGGCAAATAACTTTATTTTTTGATCTTTCATTGGTACTGTTGCTTTGAAGAAGTATTGAGGTATGATATAAATCCTAAAAGATGATGCTGTGAAATTGCTGCACTCAACATGCCAGCAAATTTGGAAAACTCAGCAGTGGCCACAGGACTGGAAAAGGGCAGTTTTCATTCCAATCCCAAAGAAAGGCAATGCCAAAGAATGTGCTAACTACCTCACAATTGCACGCATTTCTCATGCTAGCAAAGTAATGCTCAAAATTCTCCAAACCAGGCTTCAACAGTATGTGAACTGAGAAATTCCAGATGTTCAAGCTGGTTTTAGAAAAGGCAGAGGAACCAGAGATCAAATTGCCAACACCCACTGGATAATAGAAAAAGCAAGAGAATTCCAGAAAAACATCTACTTCTGCTTCATTGACTACACTAAAGCCTTTGACTGTATGGATCACAATAAGCTGTGGAAAATTCTTAAAGAGACGGGAATACCAGACCACCTGACCTGCCTCCTAAGAAACTGTATGCAGGTCAGGAAGCAACAGTTAGAACTGGACATGGAACAACAGACTGGTTCCAAACTGAGAAAGGAGTACGTCAAGGCTGTGTACTGTCATCTCACTTATTTAATTTATATGCAGAGTACATCATGCAAAATGCCCCACTGGATGAAGCATAAGCCAGAATCAAGATTTCAGGGAGAAATATCAATAACCTCAGATATGCAGATGACACCACCCTTATGGCAGAAAGTGAAGAGGAACTAAAGAGCTTCTTGATGAAGGTGATGGAAGAGAGTGAAAAAGCTGGTTTAAAACTCAACATTGGATCCAGTCCAATCACTTCATGGCAAATAGATAGGGAAACAATGGAAACAGTGACAGACTATTTTCATGGGGCTCCAAAATCACTGCAGATGGTGATTGCAGCCTTGAAATTAAAAGACGCTTGCTCCTTGGGAGATAAGCTAAGACAAACCTAGACAGTGTATTAAAAAGTAGAGACATTATTTTGTCAACAAAAATCCATCTAGTCAAAGCTATGGTTTTTCCAGTAGTCATGTATGGATTTGAGAGTTAGACCATAAAGAAGGTGCCAAAGAATTGATGCTTTTGAACTCTGGTGTCAGAGAAGACTTTCGAGAGTCCCTTGGACAGCAAGGAGACCCAACCAGTCCATCCTCAAGGAAATCAGTCCTGAATATTCATTGGAAGGACTGATACTGAATCTGAAGCTCTAATACTTTGGCCACCTGATGCAAAGAGCTGACTCCTAAGAAAAGACTCTGATGCTGGGAAAGATTGAAGGCAGGAGGAGAAGGGGATGATAGAGGATGAGATGGTTGGATAACATCACCGACTCAATGGATATCAGTTTGAGCAAACTCTGGGAGATGGTGAAGGACAGGAAAGCCTGGTATGCTGCCATCCACAGGGTCACAAAGAGTTGGACATAACTTAGCGACTGAACAACAAATTGAGATGTGAAGGAGGAAAAAAACTCTAGATGGGTAATGAGAAGGTGAAAGCTGTTTTGCTGGTTTACTGGCTCTACCATTAACCATCTGTGTGACTCCTGGACAAAGAATAAATGTTTTGAGGCTTCGGTTTCCTTGTCTACGGCATAAGCATATTGAATCAGGCCCCAGGTAGCAAAGTAGCATCCAGTGATGATTTTTACATAGCCCTGAGATAGGTTTTGTTCACTCCACATAGGCATGGCTCTTCTCCATCTTAATCAGACAAGTGCAACATTAAAAATCTATTTGTTAAAAAATTCAAAATAGTTCACATAAAATCCAGCTTGCTGATTGTTTGCTTGCTTTTCTATGTGCATCATATTCAACAGATATTTACTGAGTGCTTGCTGAATGCCATACATTCTTCGAAGCACTGGATATACAGTTACACACAGTACAAGCAAAAAATCCATGGCCTCCTAGGGTTGACATTCTAGAGGATTTCCAGTTTATCCTGAAAATCTGGAAGATCTTGGAACATGGGGCCCATATTTCAACATAGTAAGAATTCTTGAGAAGCTGGGTAGTAACTGTACCTTTAGACTAGGCATTGAGTCCCACCTCTGTGGGTATGCGAATGCCCAGCCAGGCCCTCCCTTTAACTTCGGGCCCTTGTAGGCTTCTGTGTTTGTGATGCTTGGACTAAGTGATGTCTAATGGTCCTTTATTCCTAACAGCCTAAAAGTACACACAACATAAAATGACAACTAAGTATATTCAAGTGTATTATGGAGCATCTTCATCTTACTACTGTTACTAATTTTAACACTGAGATGTGGATATATGTCTTTAAAAAAAGATATGGCCTCTGTCCTCTCTCCCGGCTAGCCCCACTATCTTTCACTTGATTGTCCAATTCTACAAAGACAGAAATATACCCAGCACATGCCAAGTCTCCTTGGCTTCAGTCTTGTTCCTTTTCTCTCTGCTGCTGCTGCCCTCCTGGAAGGCTTTTCATTATGGAAATGCAAGTTAGTTTTGTAAATAACCAGGGGTGCACATACCTTAGGTATCTTAAATATTTGACTACCTGTCTAAAATTTTAGTTCAGTAGTTAGATGGAAATTAGCATATGTCTTTAACAAGATTCTGGAACATCCTGTTTGCTCTTACTAACTGCATCACTGTTCTCCTTCATAGCAAATGCAAGAATACATGTGGATGCTGAGGAATGGTTTGTGTTTCAGCCTCATTGGGAACAGGCTTTGTAAAAAAAAAAGTATGTAGGCTGGTAGATCCTAGAAAATTATTTGCAAGGTTATTAAAGTCATCTATCCTATAGCTTTTCTCTTTCTTTCTTTCTTGTTCTTTTGCTCTTTATTTTTTCTCTCTTCCTGAGGGGTTGTAGATGAATCATCTTTTAAAGTCATTTCCTTATTAAGTAGCAGGGTTAATGGTATCAAGAATAGGGAAGAAGTAAGTCAGAACACCAAAGCTATTACCACACATATTAATGGATATATATACACACATATATATACCCACAGTACACACACACACACACACATTCCATTACTCAAGTGAAAGACAATTAAAAGATCATTTTTCTCTGCAAAAATTTTCATCTAATGGCTGAGACATAGTAAGCCAAGTTTCTACCAGAGCAAAATTTTATAACCAAGTTACAAAAGCTTGAAAATAGCAAGACACAATGGAAACCTTGACACATTCTTAATTATACTGTCACCAGACACAATGTTAAAATGTACATATAAATATTCCCTTTTAATGCTATGAATTAGTCCTGTAGATGTGTCTAGAATTACATTTCTAATGTCTGACATACCTATCCCACCTCTAAGCAGAATAATTATTGCAAGTTCCAGATTAAAGTGAGTTCCTTTCAGTTAAGTTTCTATAAATATCACCCTGAAGCTGAAAAACACTACCAAATATTAATGGTAATAAAAAAAATAATTTGAACAACTAACATTTACTGAGAACTTGTTAAGTTCTAGGCCCTGTGCTAAACGTGGTACCTGCCTTATGTTATATAATCATCACAACTACCCTAAGACATGGTTCTTTTGCAGTTTATTCTCCACTTGCCCCTTTGGGTCCATTTTCCACCTTTTATTATCCCATTCTGAGCCCTGAGTGCCAACCTTTACAGATGTCATCAAGTGCCCGTGCCTTCTGGCTTATATCAGGTTCCCAGAGTAGGATGAAAGTGAAGTCTGGGTATTTATGCTTCCATCTCTGTCTCTTGGGGTCCTGAGCTAGCTTTCTCTCTGTCACCTCAGCTCCTGGTCATAGGCCCTTTCTGAAAGCCACCACACTCTCTTAAGCTTCCAGTAATTGCTCCCCTCCTTGTCACTTCAGATATGGGAGTTACTTTACTTTACCCACGATGTTTTACCATCTTTGTTGAGTGCTCTCACTTTTACCTATACTCTTGTCTAGTCCCTCATTAAACTCCCTCAGTTACTCTGAGTATGCTATTAATTTCCTGGACTCTGAATAATACAGGACGACCATTTCCCTTTTTTAGGTTGAAAAAAAAATTGAGTCTTTGACATGTTATATGATTTGTACAAGATTGCTCAGGTGGTGAATTCTAGAGTCAAGATCTGAACGGAGGTGTCAGCCTGAGCTCGTACCCAATACTGTACAAGGTCTGTAACAGGATGCCCATTGTGCTGGTTTTCTGCAAAGTGTTAAGAAAGGCATCTAGACTTCCAGTCTAGGAAGAGGAGCTGACTTTAGTTTACTACTATTGAGCTGGGCCATCTTGGTTTTCTAAAGCCACCTTGGTTTTATCATCTATAAAATGGGGGAAAGAGATGGTAAATAGACTTACTGTGGTGATCATTTGCTACAGATACAAATAGCAAATCATTATGGTATACACCTGAAACCTACATATAGACAGTGCAATGATTCAACCCGAAATTTTTTGACAATTTTTCTGACATTCAGTAGAAATGTATTTCAAATTTTGAATGTTGGTCTTTTCCTGAGCTAGTGATATGTGGTACAATACTCTCTCTCAGGATGCTAAGTGGCAGCAATGAGCCACATCTTCCAGTCAGCCATGATATCATGGGGTAAGCAACTGATACACTTACAACCATTCTGTACACAGACAACCATTCTGTTTTTCACTTTCAGTGAATTACATGAAATATTCAAGACTTTACTATAAAATGGTCTTTGTGTTAGGTGACTTCTGTCCCACTGTAGATTCATGTAAGTGTTCTGAGCATGTTTAAGGCAAGGTTGAGCTATGATGTTCAGTAGATTATGTGTATTAAAGGCAGTTTTGAGTTACTTACAATGACTTTATCATGATATGTGTTCATTGCAAGTTGAGGAAAATCTGCAATGTTATACATCAATTATACCTCAAGGAAAATTAATACATAAGTAAATTAAAATGGAGGAAATAGACTTATTCCAATTATTGCTCAGGATTCTCTTAAGAATAAAAGTAAGGTAATAGATGTGAAAAGTCATTAAAAGGATGTGAGTGCTATGTAAATGCTAAGTTATTTTTCCTCGGGTAAAACAATTTGTATGGGCTTCCCTGGTGGTTCAGTGGTATAGAATCTGCCCACCAATGCAAGTGACGTGAGTTTGATCCCTGGATCAGGAAGATCCTCTGGAGAAGGAAATGGCAATCTACTCCAGTATTCTTGCCTGGGAAATCCCATGGACAGAGAGGGCCAGCGGGCTACATTCCATGAGGTTGGACACAACTTAGTGACTAAACAACAATAAGAAAACAATTTGTAACAGTATTAAATGTAGCTCTCTTTATAAATACTTAAGTATATGTATGTATGCATGCTCACATATGTGGAATGTGCCATATTCATTCTGTGGGTTAAAACATTGCTGTTCTTCCATAGCACAAACCCTCTGTTAGGGAATCTACGACTATCTGTCAACAGTTCTTGTATAAAAACTTGTATAAGTCCTTTCTATTAGGATCCCACATTTATATTCAATCATTTTAAAAAGTAAGAAAATTTCACTTACCATTGATAATTCTCTGTGTAACAATATATACCCATAACTTTAAGGAATATGATGATATAGACAGGAAGATATATTTCATAAAATGGCTTTACCCCCACATGAACAGTAATGAGGAACTTTTTTCTTAAATTGAGCCCATTTATGCTATAGTTGAGATAAAAAATCACTGCAGATGGTGATTGCAGCCATGAAATTAAAAGACACTTACTCCTTGGAAGGAAAGTTATGACCAACCTAGATAGCATATTCAAAAGCAGAGATATTACTTTGCCAACAAAGGTCCGTCTAGTCAAGGCTATGGTTTTTCCTGTGGTCATGTATGGATGTGAAAGTTGGACTGTGAAGAAAGCTGAGTGCCGAAGAATTGATGCTTTTGAACTGTGGTGTTGGAGAAGACTCTTGGGAGTCCCTTGGACTGCAAGGAGATCCAACCAGTCCATTCTGAAGGAGATCAGCCCTGGGATTTCTTTGGAAGGAATGATGCTAAAGCTGAAACTCCAATACTTTGGCCACCTCATGTGAAGAGTTGACTCATTGGAAAAGACCCTGATACTGGGAGGGATTGGGGGCAGGAGGAGAAGGGGACGACAGAGGATGAGATGGCTGGATGACATCACCGACTTGATGGATGTGAGTTTGGATGCACTCCGGGAGTTGGTGATGGGCAGGGAGGCCTGGCGTGCTGCGATTCATGGGGTCGCAAAGAGTCGGACATGACTGAGTGACTGAACTGAGATACAAAATCCATAATAATCATGGTTGAGATAAAAAATAAACATAGGCTTCTGTAAGGAATAGTGAAAAGATGGATTCTACTCCTTTACATATGCTGGGAAGTGGATAGATACTTAACAATATTCTGGGACACTGGCTTGGGATGAATCATTGTTCAATCTATAAAGGCTCAGATCATGAGGAATTCCAGGACACCTCAGAAAACAGGGTGCTCCCTACTGTGGAAGTGGTGACCAGGTGGGATCCCAGAGAACTCAGCAATTTGCCTGATGTTCATTGTCAAGTAGAGGCAAAGTCAGAGCTCCTGTGTGTATCCTGGTCACCAGCCTACTTTGCTTACAAATCCATTGACAGTGACCTCCTCCCCCATTGTTGGCTGGTCACAGCATCAGGAGGTAAAAATCGGCACTCTGTACCACAGAGATAAGCCCCACCTTCTTTGACCTCTTTCTGGCTCATTCTCTGATAATGGGAATATCACTTAAGTGTTTGATGACTCAACTTTCTTATCAACAAATTATGTACCAGCTTTCAGCCTCTTGCTCTCAAGATTACTAAAGAATATTTTAGAGGCCTAAGAAAATGTTGCCTCAGAAAGATGAAGGACAATTAATTCTTTGTTTCTTGAGCTGGAGTTATCTATGCACTTGTCACAGGCTCCTAGTCCATGATCAGCTTTTAATTAGACAACTTATCCCGGAAGCTCTTGCTCACACAGCTTTCTAGCTGGGCAGACATGCTGAAGCAATAAAGCAAAATAGTTACGAGGCTGACCTCTGGAGTCAGGCAGGTGGAATGACCTTGGACTGATTTCTTCTCTAGGCTTCAGTTTACTCACCTACCAAATGAAGATAAAAACACCAGCCTCACAGAGTTTTAGAGAGACTTCCCTGGTGGCTCAGACAGTAAAGCATCTGCCTACAATGTGGGAGACCTGGGTTCAATCCCTGGGTCAGGAAGATCCTCTGGAGAAGGAAATGGCACCCCCACTCTAGTACTCTTGCCTGGAAAATCCCATGGACGGAGAAGCCTGGTGGGCTACAGTCCATGGGGTTGCAAAGAGTCAGACATGACTGAGCGAGACTGAGTGACTTCACTTTCAGAGTTTTATTATTTTATTTTTTCACAGAGTTTTAAATAGAAGAAAGGTAACAACTTAGCAATGTGTCTACACATAAGAATGCAATGAATGGCAACTCCCACCGGTACATTTTTGACATAGCACTTAATGCATTATATAAATTTACTTAATTTCTGCCTTTTCATACCCACTCTGTCCCTCCAGTGCTTTGAACTGTGCCTAGTATACAGCAGGTATTCAATAAATACTGGATGAGTGAATCAAGGAAAAGTATAAGATAGGGTTTCTCCTCTTCAGGAATTTACTATCAAGTTGACAGATAAGATATTTACCATACTTGGCAGAAAAGTAAGTGGTATGTGAGTTATATACACAGAGGCAAAAGAGAGAACTCCCTTCTGACCAGATAGGAAAGAAAGGATAAGTGGAGAAGGGGGGCTTGGAGCTTAAATTATTCCTCTCCCCCAGTGCTCAAAAAGAATGTCACTTCACACTCTGGTCACTCAAACACTGACAATGATTCCCCTCCATTTCCCTGGGTTTAGCTTGATAGGTAGCTATATTAGTTTCCTATTGCTGCTATAACAAATTATACCACAAACGTGTTTTCCAACGCACATTATTCCCCTGCAGTTCTGGAGGTCAGTCCCAAGTCAGTTTTACTGAGTCAAAGTTTGGATGCAGACAGGGCTGATTCTTTCAGAGACCCTAGGAGAGAACATATTTCCTTGCCTTTTCCAGCTTCTATAGCTTTTTCATTCCTTGGCTCTTGGCCCCATCTTTTATCTCCAAAGCCAGTGGCATAACATCCTCAAATCTCTCATTGCTTCTGTCATCACACCGCCTCCTGCCTGACTCTTCTGTAGTCAAACTCCCCTTTGCTGCCCTCTTGTAAGGATACTTGTGATTACATTTAAGACTCATTTGGATAATCCAGGATAATCTTCCCATCTCAAGATCTTCAACTTAATCACATTTGCAAATTCTTTTTGCCACAGAAGGTAATATTCACAGGTTCCAGGGATTAGGACTTTAATATCTTTGAAGGCCATTATCCAGCCTTCCACTGTAGCCAATAAGATAAGGAGGAAGGAAGTTCCTATCAAACAATGTGGGTGTGTCCCAGTCCATCTTAATAATGAATCCAGCAAATGCCAGTGAGTCGATAAGACACATACCCAAGTCACACTGTGTCTCCTGTTACTTAGAATTCATTTAAATTCTTCCACTGAATTTCATTTGAATGTATGGATTTAAGCTAATGTTGTTTGCTACTGGTGCCATGGAAGGGTAAGACAGACAATATTTCCTAAGAAATAGAAACATGAAGCAAAAAAAAGATCCAATTGGAGATACTGGGTGAGAGGTTAAGGAGACTCGGGAGTAGAATGCTCAAAAAGTGAGAGAAGGCTTCAGGGCTCATTCTGGCTGGACTCAGGCTTGTGGTCATTTCTGACCAAAAAAAAAAAAAAAAAAAGTCAGCTGCTGACATTCCTCCTTCCTTGAGAGGAATTTCCACCAACATGGGAAGAGGGCCAAATGAGCAGTCAACTGGCACCCACTGAGCTTGCAATAATAATTCCATTACTTCACAGAGTACGGGCCATTCAAATACACATAGAACTATGCTCATTATACCCTGGAGGAGGAAATGGCAACCCACTCCAGTATTCTTGCCTGGAAAATTCCATGGACAGAGGAGTCCAGCAGACTACAGTTCATAAGGTCACAAAGAGTCAAACACAATTGAGCGACTAAGCATGCATGCTCATTATAGTGAGGTATTTGACATTTCCACAACTAGGTTTTGTACCCATATGCTGGGAAATTTTGATTGGTTTTAGCATATTAAAAGTCTCCCTCTTTGTAGTACTCTCAATACTTTATTCAACATTGTATAAAACCTCTGGAACTGGTCTTCTTCAGGGTGAAGACATAGCCCCATTTTCTTTTTAAGTTCAACAGCCATAGCTCCTACCAGAGGTGATAGTCTATATAAATGTGGTCACAATACCTGCCACCTACTTGACTCAGAGAAGTTATTCACACTGCCAGCTATTGTATAAAACCAGCTTAACACTGTTCCCCTGGAGAAGGAAATGGCAACCCACTCCAGTATTCTTGCCTGAAAAATTCCATGGACGGAGGAGCCTGGTGGACTAGTCCATAGGGTCACAAAGAGTCAGATACAACTGAGCGACTGAGCACACGCGCGCATACACACCCCTTAATCCGGCTTATCACACTGTGCATGTCACTAGGCTCTGCCAGCTCACAGCATCATGTTTCCATGGAGACTAATATAGAGAGCAGTGTAAAATTATAGATAACAGGAGAAAAGTAAGTAACATAAATCAAATGCATGCTGCACATCTGGGGTGCTCCAAAGCTGATCACTGCACATGTGAGGACAGGGAGTCTTGATTTCCATATGGATACCTATCAACAGTCTACAGAGCTCCAAGCCCCCACCTCTCTAATCAATTAGTTCTTTACCTCCTAAAAGCAGGGACTCATACACAACTGCAATATTTGTAGTCAACAAATGGGGTTAGATAAAGGTTCAGTGTAACCAGGCAGGGTCACACTTCTGAGTCCCTCTGCCCCACATACAGTGGGTGGAATAGCTTCCTAAGAGCACCTTTCCCTCTTTCTTTCACAGACGAGTCATCTTCCTTAGGCACTCTTCCTATTACATCACTCAGTGATAAAGGACATGCAGTGACTACCTGCCAGCTTTCTGGTTGAGCCCCAATTCCTCACCTGGGAACTTGAGGTACCTCTGGTCCAGGTGTGTAGCCTTGTCCTGAGGTTGAACTCCATCCAAGCGGGGCTCCTCACTCACCCCACATGGTTCACCTGTTCTCCCAGCTTCACTCATCAACTACTCACCCTTCAATAGGGGACTCAAGCCTCACCATCTTCTTGAAGACTTCTTGCTACCTCTCTGGTCAAAATGACCTCTCCCTTCCCTGCCCTCCCACCACAGACTCTTACTTCATTGGATTATAAATAATTTCCCCAGTCACTGCTTCCAACTCTACTCCTTGACCTGCCCTACCTCCTTTACCCGGTGATGTTTTTCACGAGGCTGTGCTGGCTCAATTCCATATCTTTCTAGGCAATTTTCTTAAAACACTTCCTAGACTCAGCCCTGCTCCTTTTAAAATGCCTACCTCATATTTAATTCACGTCTCTCTTCCCTTCTCATCTCTGACTCTACCCTAGTCCAAATACTGTGGGCACATGAGAGGGGAGGATGACAGGGGCCTTCTGCCCTTGGATACGTCTCCCCTCCCCTTCCTGCATGTTTCTCCTGGTGCTGGTCTAGGAGAACAAGGGAAAAGAGAGAGAGGTGTCTCCCTGCTTCTCTGCTTGTGGAGAGTTCCTGTCCTCTCCACATCCAAGGCCTAATTGTGCCCCACACACTCTTAGGCCCCTTCATGCCCTTGCCCCAGGTTGCACCAGCCAGCTCTCCCCCTGATGTTTCCTCCACACCTTGGCAGTTGTCAGTGGCTTCATAACTATCAGGATAGCATCCCTCATTGCCCCTGATTTTGAGGATGGTGGATGGTTTCGCAGGTTGGTAAGTGATTCTCCTGGAGTCTTCCTCTTGGCTTTGGGATGGAAGGCAAAATATCCCTTTCCCTTGCAGGCAGTTAGTGGAAGGAGGAAGACCACTGCACTACTTCACGAAGAGACCTCTCATTCTTTCCCTAGTCAGCCTCTCTATATTAGTTTGGCTGAGTGAGTGGTAGAGATGGTCCCAGGGCTGGTTTTGCTGGAATCCCACTCCTCAGCAAGCATAACAGGACGTGGTAGACCACTAATACTCAGCAGCTGTCTGTACAGGACTAATCTCAAACTGAACAATGGAAAATTGCACTTGGCACCTAGCTTTCTCTTTAGTTTCTAGAATTGTGAAGCCCCAATCTACTGCCCCTTCATTATCTGGCATGTGACACTTGATAGATCAGGTTGGTCACAAGACAGCAAGAAGACTGGGGGCATCCAGCCTTCTCAAGGCTCCTCCTTCTGTGAGGTCAACTAACTCCTCTTTCTTTGATGCTGACCACAGACACTGGGTGAGCTGGAATCTGTGTTTAATAACATTCAACTTGATTTACTATTATAATTATACTGAGTAATCCATTTTACATTACTGCTAGTCTCAATTCATTTAAGCAGGTGAGTGTTGTCTTCCCAATGAGGTGAAAGCTCAGTCATGTTTGACTCTTTGTAACCCCATGGACTGTAGTCCACGCGATTCTCCAGGCCAGAATACTGGAGTGGGTAGCCATTCCCTTCTCCAGGGGATCTTCTGAACCCAGGTATCAAACAGAGGTCTCCCCTATTGCAGGCAGATTCTTTACCAGCTGAGCCACCTGAGATGGTCCTTAAAGAACAAGCAGTGTTCTGTATTTCCTTTGCTTTATCCAGAGATACTACCAGATGGGAACTGGCTATAAAGACGTATTGACTTGAACGAGAAACAACAGGAGCTACGTCCCCAGCAGGCTGTGCTGTGGCATCTGTGATGGCTATCGACTGCCATGTAGAGGCAGAGGGAGCGGCTGCCTCACGCTGACCTCCCAGGCTTTGTATACTTGACATTCAAGATTAAGTCTAGTCATCCAAAACTCAAACTATCCAGAATTAAAATCCAGACTTCTGGCATCAGGGAAATAAAATATACGTATGATTGGATGCTTTCCTTTTATATTTTTATAAACATATTTTATTGTTTGCTACTTCATGAAGTACCAGAGAGAAACAGGCAAGGTGAGAAAATAATGCTCACTAGCATTCTTAAAGAAATACTGGTTTTCCAGTTTTGAAATTTGAGGAAAGGGGGTGGTTTTCTTTCCTCTTTGGAAGGGGAAAAATAAGGAATGGATCCCTAACTAAAAGGGAAAAATAACTTCAGTGCAAATCTGAAAGCTAGTATTAATGACTCCTCAAGATATATGTATGCTCCAATTGTTTATGTTGATACCCTGTCTTTCTTAAATTCAAACATTACATCAATTGAAAATGTATGGACCATATGATAACAGCTATTCAGAACAAATATAACCATAACAAGCTTTGTTTTGGTTCCAAGAGGCTTCTTAACACTGACAAGATGGAGTTAAAATTTTGAAATGTTAAGATCAGTGCTGTGCTATGCTCTTTATCTAACCCTGTTAACAACAAACTGTGGAAAATTCTTAAAAATATGAGAATACCAGACCATCTGACCTGCCTCCTGAGAAATCTGTATGCAGCTCAAGAAGCAACAGTTAGAACCGGACATGGAACAACACACTGGTTCCGTCCGAATCAGGAAAGGAGTACATGAAGGCTGTATGTTGTCATCCTGCTTATTTAACTTACATGCAGAGTACATCATGAGAAATGCCGGACTGAATGAAGCACAAGCTGGAATCAAGATTGCCAGGAGAAATATCAATAACCTCAGACATGCAGATGACACCACCCTTATGGCAGAAAGTGAAGAGGAACTAAAAAGGCTCTTGATGAAGGTGAAAGAGGAGAATGAAACAGTTGGCTTAACGCTCAACATTCAGAAAACGAAGATCATGGCATCCGGTCCCATCACTTCATGGCAAATAGATGGAGAAACAGTGGAAACAGTGACAGACTTTACTTTGGGGGGCTCCAAAATCACAGTAGATGGTGACTGCAGCCATGAAATTAAAAGACCCTTGCTCTTTAGAAGAAAAGTTATGACAAACGTAGGCAGCATATTAAAAAGCAGAGACATTACTTTGCTGACACTTGTCCGTCTAGTCAAAGCTATGGGTTTTCCAGTAGTCATGTACGGATGTGAGAGTTGGACTATAAAGAAAGATGAGCACTGAAGAATTGATGCTTTTGAACTGTGGTGTTGGAGAAGACTCTTGAGAGTGCCTTGGACAGCAAGGAATTTCCAACCAGTCCATCCTAAAGGAAATCAGTCCTGAATATTCACTGGAAGGACTGATGCTAAAGCTGAAACTCCAATACTTTGGCCACCTGATACAAAGAACTGACTCATTTGAAAAGACCCTGATGCTGTGAAAAATTGAAGGCAGGAGGAGAAGGGGATGACAGAGGATGAGATGGTTGGATGGCACCACTGACTCAATGGACATGAGTTTGAGTAAACCCCTGGAGTTGGTGATGGACAGGGAGGCCTGGTGTGCTGCAGTCCATGGGGTCACAGAGAGTTGGACATGATTGAGTGAATGAACTGAACTGTACTGAACAACCTATAAAATAGGTACTGTCATCCTCCAGACTGATAAAAAGCTAATCCAGCATCAAAGACAGTGTAAGTGGCACAGCTGAATTTAAACTTGAGTCTAAGTATTACAGTGAACAGGGAGGATGTCCCCATTTATCACCACAGGCTGGCTTACCCGAGATCTGACTACTTCCATCCCTTTCTCCCCAGTTCAGGCCACCTTCATCCTCCTAAAGATGACTGCAGCATCCTCCTTAGTGGTCTTTTGACTTGCACTTGTACCTTACAGTCTATTATCCACCAAGATACCCAAGCAATCTTTACAAAGCCTATAACAAATCTGACACACTTCTGCTCGAAATCTTGCAATGGCTCCATCTCACCCAGAATTAAAGCCAAGGTTCTAACCATGGCCCACGAGACCCTCCAGATTTGTCTCCTGGCTGCTCCTCTCTTTCCCTGGCCCATTCCAACCTCAATGGATTCTCAGCTGTTCCCAGACCCAGCAAGGGCTCAAGGCCTTTGCACTTGTTATTTCCTCTGTCTGCATTAGTCTTCCCACAGATACTTAAAAGGCTTGTTTGCTCACCTTCCAGTTCATCATCAAAAGTCATCAAAAAACATTCCTGTCCACCTTCTTTATTTTTTAATACAACTTTCAAAGGTTACTTTCCATTTACAGTTATACAAAATATTGGTTATAACCCTTATGTTGTCAATATACCCTTGAGCCTACCTTACACCCAATAGTTTGTACCACCCAATTCCCACTCCTATATTATCTCTCCCCAACCTCCCCACCAGTAACCACTAGCTTGTTCTCTGTATCTGTGAGTCTGCTTCTGTTTTGTCACATTCACTAGTTTGATGTATTTTTCAGATTTCACATATGTGATATCATACGGTATTTGTCTTTCTCATCTTATTTCACTTAGCATAATGCCCTTCAAGTCCATCCACGTTGCTGCAAATGGCAAAATTTCACCCTTTTTGACACCAAGTAGTATTATATTGTATGTACATATCACATCTTCTTTATCCATTCATCTGTTAATGGACACTAAGTTTGTTTCCATGTCTTGGCTGTTATGGAATAGCGCTACTATGAACATAGGGGTGCATGTATCTTTTCAAATTAGTATTTTTGGTTTTTCCAAATATATACACAGGTGTGGAATTGCTGGGTCATACAGTAATTCTATTTTTAGTTTTTTGAGAAAAATCCATCCTGTTTTCCATAGTGGCTGCATCAATTTATATAGCCACCAACAGTGTACAAGAGTTCTGTTTTCTCCACATCCTCACCAACATTTGTCATTTGTAGACCTTTTGATTATCTGTCCACCCTCTTTAAATAGCACCCTCCAGGAGCCAATGCCTCTTGCCATGCTTATCTTCAAATAGCAGGTCTTTAGCTCCTGATATGCTAAATATTTACTTTGTTTCTCTTTCTCCTTGTTTTAAAATTTAAGCTTTTAAAAGACAAAGACTCCATTTTGCTTACCTGCTTATCCTCAACACCCAGAGCACAGAGCAGGTGTTCAGGGAGTTTTTGTTGAATGAATCCATTCTTTTGAAATCCTATTGGCCTTAATAGTTAAGGATCCGCATATATGGGCATGATGCTCTTCTAGGAACTATTTATTCTGCATAATACTTACTCCTTTCTGTGCTTAGTCGTGTCCAACTCTGCAACTCTGTGAACTGTAGCCCCTCAGGTTCCTCTGTCCATGGGATTTTTCAGGCAAGAATACTGGAATGGGTTGCCATTTCCTCCTCTAAGGGATCTTCCCAGCCCAGGGACTGAGCCTGCCTTCTCTGTATCTCCTGCATTACAGGAGGATTCTTTACCCATTGAGCCATCAGGGAAGCTCCACTTACTCTTTTGTGGATAATCACAACTACATATGCAAAAGCTCTCATGTCAACAGTTTAATACCGAGATTTGCCCTCTAACTCCTACTATTTCATGGTTAGAACACTGCATGGTATTTTAATAATAATGTGGTCGGTCACAGCCTCCCTGAGATGGTATCACTCTGCCTTATCTCTGGGCCTGAGTTCTCCTCCCTTGGAGTGGTGGTAATAGCACCAGGACAACTTCAGAGCCCTTAGTTTTCTCTTTTAACTTGGCTCTGCACCATCAAACTCAACTTTCAATTTAATAAAATTCTCTCTTGACCTAAGCAGAAGTAGAAACCACTTAACCATTCTTTTGAGAAATAAGTGTGCTGGTAGGAGGAACTTTTTAACTATATAAATAATTTCTACTCTTGAGAAGGTAGAACAGAAAGAAATAGAAATGAAAACATTTCCAAACAAAAAATTTCCATATTTCCATAAAAAATAACTTCTGCCATTCTTAAAACAAATCTGTATATACTTGGCCCTTTGTATCTGTAGGTTCCACATCTACAGATTTAACCAACCACAGATCAAAAATATTCTTTAAAAAAATTCCAGAAAGGTCCAAAAGGCTTAACTTAATTTGCCATATGCTGGTAACTGTTTGCATAGCATTTACATTATATTAGGTATTATGTGTAATCTAGAGATGATTATAAGTATATCGAAAGCAGTGTGAGGTTACATGCATGCATGTACTAGGCCATTTTGTATAAGGGACTTGAGCATCTTGGGATTTTGTTATCCATGGGGTTACTGGGCCTCATCTTCTGTAGATACTAAGCGACACTGTAGTCTCTGTAGGATGAAGCCTGGGCATTAATGTCTCTAGCAGGAAGCATTTGTCCTCTTCCTTGTCCTTCTTACTTTGGTTGGCTGGTTTCCCACCTTGAAATGATGTCTGGATTGTCTTCCTGTACAACTCGTCCACTTTTCAAAATGCACACAAAGCAACTACGAGTTTCAGGCCACAAACGTAGATGTTCAAGAAATATAGTGTGCTAAAGTTTTTCTATAATTTCACTTAATTTCAACTCAGGGAGCTTCTCCTGCCAAGCTGACAGGAAATTTAACTTTTAGACAACACTAGCTCCCTTTTTCGGAGAAGGCAGTGGCACCCCACTCCAGTACTCTTGCCTGGAGAATCCCATGGATGGAGGAGCCTGGTAGGCTGCAGTCCATGGGGTCGCGAAGAGTCAGACACGACTGAGCGACTTCACTTTCACTTTTCACTTTCATGCATTGGAGAAGGAAATGGCAACCCACTCCAGTGTTCTTGCCTGGAGAATCCCAGGGATGGCGGAGCCTGGTGGGCTCTCGTCTATGGGGTCACACAGAGTCGGACACAACTGAAGCGACTTAGCAGCAGCAGCTCTCTTTTTCAGAGAAGGCAATGGCACCCCACTTCAGTACTCTTGCTTAGAGAATTCCATGGATGAAGGAGCCTGGTAGGCTGCAGTCCATGGGGTCACTAAGAGTCGGACACGACTGAGCAACTTCACTTTGATTTTTCACTTTCATGCATTGGAGAAGGAAATGGCAACCCACTCCAGTATTCTTGCCTAGAGAATCCCAGGAATGGGGGAGCCTGGTGGGCTGCCATCTATGGGGTTGCACAGAGTTGGACACGACTGAAGCAACTTAGCAGCAGCAGCAGCAGCTCTCTTTTTGCTCCCTCTGTACTACTGAAGTCAGGTCAAGGTCCCAATCTTACCCTCCCAAGGTATTAAGGAATCCCTCCCATTATTGGTCATCTGTCCATTGTTATCCTAGAGACAGCCTTTGTCCCAGAACATATGGTCCTTGACTCTGCTACCTTCAAGCCACACCGGTAACTTCATAGATGTGGGGAGAAGCTGAGCCCTTGCCTGAGGACCCAGTCTCTCTGATACCATAGGGCCCTTTCCTCTGAGGTCCTATCATGTTCTTTAGATGCTATCAGGGAGGAAGACTCATGGGGCCAAAGACCTTTCACTGAACCTCTCATCCATCAGAATCTCGGCTTAATCTGGCAAGTGCCTTTGCTCTAAAACCTGAGTCTCTTCAACAGGCTTAGATTTTGGGAAACAAAATCACACTTTCTGCAAATAAGAAAGCATGAACCACTTATCTGAATGGAGAAAAGAAAGTAGAAAGATGCAGAGAGAAGCCACATATGTTAATATCTTTCAGTAGATAATGAAATGCCCCACTGCAACCAAACCAGAGGATCCCTTCTCTGTTCCTGCATCTTAGAAGACAACATTGTAGCTCACTCTGGCTGGAATGAGTGGATCTGGACTCAGGGCTTCAGGAGGACCTGTTACCTGAACCCCTGAGGAATTCAGGCTCTCCAGCTGCTGTATCCCTTGATAAAAGGCCAGAGTGATTGGATGTGTCATGGCAAAATCTAACCAGCTCAAAATGCACATCATGATGTGTTCAAAATTCAACTCACTGAAGGGGTTTGAAACAGTTATCATAATTAATCAATATGAACCTGTGACTATCAATATAAATAATTTGCCTACAAAGTCTGGTATTTTGCATTCAGGTATTCTTTTTATGCTTTAATCTATTTACTACCACAAAGATTTTAGTATTATAAATATCTTGCTTTCATTATCCCCTTCTTTGTAAAGGATCAAGTGATAACTTGGTCACCATTTTATGCAGACCCACATTCGTAGCAGAAAGCCAAAAAAGCAAAGACTCAAATGGTCTCCACACAGCCCTCCTCCCAGGATCCCGCACATGGACGCACTTTTCTCTTTTGGAGCAACGCAGTGCATGGCCAGTAGATCTTTCTCAAGGGATGTACGTGTTTTAGAACAAATGATTACAAGTACCTTAATCCCTGTCTCTACTCTGTCATTTTAGTTTTCTTTTTTCATGTTTTAATCCATGCCATTTAGGGAACCACCTTACGTTCCTTTCTGGCACAAGGCTGGGTGTAAGTAGATATAATAGAAACAGTGGGGGACAGCAAGGATAGGTCAGGCTCTTCAGTAGCTAAGCTCAAACACAGACAGGATTCCTGCCTTCAAAGGAGAGAAGAACTCATCATGGATGTGAAGAGGACAAGTCTGATAGAATAAAGCCTGCACAGGAAGCCAAGACTTTTACATTGCAATACAATCCCACAGAAACCTTAGAAACTGATGAAAACTGGCTCATTAATGCATCCTATTATCCATCCAATGAACTTTATTGATCACCTACAAAATGCCAGATACTGGGCTGAGACTGGGGCTAATTAAAATATGAATATTTCAAAGCAAAAAAAAAGATTAAAGAAAGATCTATTGTGATGATATCAACATGTGCTCATAGAGCTTCATTCATTCTTGTCAACTTTCTTTTTGATATTATTGAGAATTTTAACAGATAACAGTTGGTACTTTACATTCACATGTAACCTTCCAAAGCAATCCCATAAAGGATTACCAGGTCCATTTTACAGATACTGGAGTACAGAGAAATTAAGAAATTTGCTAGTAAAGACAAAGCTATGTACAATTCCACTCCTAGCATATATCTGGACAAAACTATAATTCAAAAGGATACATGTACCCAATATTCACAGCAGCAACATTTAAAATAGCTAAGACATGGAAACAACCTAAATGTCCATCAAAAGATGAATGAATAAAGATGTGGTGGATACGCATGCACACACCCATAATGGTATACTGTTGTTGTTTGTTGTTGTTGACTTACGAAGTCATATCTAACTTTTTTGTGATCCCATAAACTGTACCCCTTAAGGCTCCTCTGTCCATGGGATTTCCCAAGCAAGAATACTGGAGTGGGTTGCCATTGCCTTTTCCAGGGGATCTTCCTGACCCAGAGAT
Organism: Capricornis sumatraensis; assembly: GCF_032405125.1. Lineage (NCBI taxonomy): Eukaryota > Metazoa > Chordata > Mammalia > Artiodactyla > Bovidae > Capricornis > Capricornis sumatraensis. The sequence continues at coordinate 217,461,907 of NC_091069.1, forward strand.
CGAACTCGTTGTCTCCTGCATGGCAGGTGGGTTCTTTACCACTGAGCCACCAAGTAAATAAGCTCTTAATGGAATATTATTCAGCCATAAAAAGAATGAAATACTGTCATCTGCAGCTACATGATGGACCTACAGATTATCATACTAAGCAAAGTAAGAAAAAAAAAGACAGACCACATGATATCACTTATATGTGGAATCTAATGACACAAATGAATAGATCTATGAAACAAAAGCACATTCACAGACACAGAAAACAGACTTGTGGGTGCCAAGGAGGAGGAGGGCAGGGGAAGGTTGGTTTGGGAGTTTGGGACCAGCAGATGCAAACTATTATATATAGAATGAATAAACAAAAGGTCCTATTGTATGGCACAGAGAACTATATTCGATATAGTTGAATATACATCAGCCAACTGAATATATAAAAACCTGTCATAAATCAGTGGAAAAGAATATATATATATATATATACAAAACTTAATATGTGTGTGTGTGTGTATATATATATATAAAACACTGAATCTCTTTGCTGTACACCAGAATCTAATATAACATGGAAAATCATCTATACTTCAATTAAAAAAAAAAAGACAAAGCTGGGTAAATGAGTGTTGCAATACTGGGAGCTATTGGGCATGCTCCTGCAGAGCCTATTTACTGCTAGTACTCCACGTTTTGCGTTTGCACCTTAAATACACACACATACACCTTGCTGTACTAAATATGTATAATGAATACTTGCCAAAAATTCACCTTTAAAATACTTGTTACCTTCTTGAGCTATATATAAATGTACCTACTAAGACCTGAAGATGTCCTTATTTCCACTGGAGGAAAACTTCGAATAGTTTGAACTGCCAAAAATAAATATAATGGCTGCTAAACTTTCCATCAGCCTATAGATTCTGAACCAGCCCTGAGCCCATATGTTCTTTGTACCACTATGCTGCTCCAGTTCAACCTCTGCCCTGATTTTCTGGTCAGAGTAATAATGACGGATACCATGTACCTGGACCATTCCGTGGCTCATGCCAACAAGGGAAGATAGAACCTCGTCCAGAAATGCCACTTGCACATGTTGGATTCCTTTTAGTCCTGAGTCACAACTGGCATAAACAAATGCTGGGCCACCATAAGAAAACATTGGCCAGAAACTGTCTGAACTTAGAATTGAAATGGAAAGCTCAATATTTGGGATTGTACAAGATGTCATTAGGTTCTGTTTTTATGTCTCAGTTTCTATAACTGAAAATGGACATAACACCACTTGCTAACCCCTTTCAGAATTTTGCTCAAGGATAAAAATAGCACTAATTAAGCTCTTTCAACTCCTTGGTTTAAATGTTTATGTGAGGCAATCACATAAAGTCAGATTTTGGTGGAACAGAATGTTACTCAGACATTTTGGATAATTAGTATTTGTCTTTTGTCAAACCCTGCCCCCAAGGTATTTCCATCTCAAAGTAGGTATGCTGCTGCTGCTGCTAAGTTGCTTCATTCGTGTCCGACTCTGTGCGACCCCATAGATGGCAGCCCACCAGGCTTCCCTGTCCCTGGGATTCTCCAGGCAAGAACACTGGAGTGGGTTGCCATTTCCTTCTCCAATGCATGAAACTGAAAAGTGAAAGTGAAGTCGCTCAGTCATGTCTGACTCTTAGCGACCCCATGGACTGCAGCCTACCAGGCTCCTCCGTCCATGGCATTTTCCAGGCAAGAGTACTGGAGTGGGTCGCCAGTGCCTTCTCCGAAAGTAGGTATACATCAGGTTAATATTCTAAGCAAGAGTAACAAGCAAGAAAAATTACAAACTAACATTTTGTGAAAGTCTTTATTTCTAAAACTAATCATTATTAAAAGTCAAATACTTTGATCAATGACATTGTCATATGATACCACTTTCCTGCTAAGAAATAAGATTGAAATACACATTAAATTCATCACATTTGGTTCATTAGTGGCCATCAATGATCTATAATCAAACAAGTTTATTAGCTGAATAGACTTGCAGACTTCAACCTGTTCATTTTTTTTCTGTTGTTGACATTAACCAATGTTGTTATTGTTGTGTTTACATTAGGAAAATATCTTCTCTGAGTTAGAAAATAGACCCTGCTGGCAATAATTCTGGGGGTATCAAGGATAGGTCTGGTTCTCCCCCATCCTGCCCTCAATGTACTATTAAGGGGGTTGGTGTTCACTGATGACTATAAATACACTGTCACATTCATGTAAAGATGGTCAACTGAATTGAAAATGCAGGTGTTGTTACATAGCCCTGTGAGTGTTCTACAACAACACTTTCCTATTCCTACTGTAGAATTACTTCCTCCACCATTGCATTCTAACCCATTCTTTGCAACTCAGCTCTATAGTTCAGAGTGGTAGCACAGTCCGCAATCAACAAGGTCTCAAAGAGCTCATTTCCTCACTTCCCTCTCACTTAAGTATTGTGTCCTTTAAAGGCTCCAGGAAACAAAAGCTGGTCATGATTGAGGTAATTATAACCCAAGGGTGAGTTTTAACTCTTGACTCTTCCGATTTCTGAATTCCAAATGAATCTTTTCTAACTCACACTGATCTACAGCCACTAACATTTCTCCCTAAATCTGATATAATCTGGTACTTATTGCTTGAAGGCCCAGAGAAGGTATGCAAAATTAAATGATTTGGCATCAAAAGTGTAATTCTTCAAAATCCAATATTCTAGGCAGTGATAGAGGAGCCAAGGGTCTTGGAAAAGAATGAAGAAAACTAAGGAACAACCAACTACTTCTTATTGGTATGTTAGACCAACCACCACAGAGGAAAAATGGATGAGTTAAAACATTTGAAAATTTGGGGCTTTCCCTGGTGGTCCAGTGGTTAAGAATCCACCTGCCATTCATTACATGGGTTCAATCCCTGGTCCAAGAAGATCCCACATGCCTAGGGACAACTAAGCCTGGCATACAGCCCGTGCTGTGTAACAGGAGAAACCACCACAAGGAGAAAATTATGCACTGCAACTAGAGAGTAGCCCCCACTCGCCGCAGCTAGAGAAAGCCTGTGCAGCAATGACGACCCAGCATAGTAAAAATAATAAAGAAATAAAACACTTGCTAAAAATTTTGAAAATTTGTATCAGAATATGTACAAATTTTATGAATAAGAATAAAAATATCTTTGTCATTAAAATAAAATGCCTGACCAACCTAATGAGATCAAGAAAATATTTAATAGAAGAGTTCAGAGAAAGAAATTCATATCCTTGCAAGAAACTCCTACTTTCCTGTCCCCAGCACCACCATTAATTGACAACACTAAGGAGGAAGGGACAGTATGAGTTTTCTGGAACACTGGAGTGGGTTGCCATTTCCTTTTCCAAAGCATGAAACTGAAAAGTTAAAGTGAAGTCACTCAGTCGTGTCCGATTCTTAGCGACCCCATGGACTGCAGCCTACCAGGCTCCTCCGTCCATGGGATTCTCCAGGCAAGAGTACTGGAGTGGGGTGCCATTGCCTTCTCCGAAGGTTAAGTTATATTACATTATATTATATGCACTGAGCCTCACAGATACATCATATCAGGATGAAAGATGTGCTGCCATGGCTCCCACACCCCAGGTAACTCGGAAGAAGTGAGACTCCCGAGCTGACGGACTGCAGTCACGAAATGCGGAAGCAGTTATATATATTTCTGGAGTCATGAAAATTTTAATTACAGCTTGATTTTACGGCTATCCATTGACTTTTCATTACTGTCCACTTACCAATTTTTACTTAGGTCTTGGAATTAAAACAACAACAACAACGGAATATTTCTAGCGGATGTTGCATTAAGGGGCCTAAGAAACAGAACAAATTTCAAGCAATAGCTGCCATTATGGTAATTACCCAGGTCAAGATAAAACTGTTTAAACTTTTTCACACTGAAGCTACACACTGTAAATATGAATTTTTATTCTCATTCAAACCTAAGCTGTAGCCTTAGACAGAGAAAAATCCACATCGCCCTGCATATTGCATGACCTCATTATTACTTTTGCTGTCTTGCCTCACCTGAGTGAGTCTCAGATGCTAGAGAAAGTAATGAGGATGTAATGCTTGATGCTTTGGTTTCTTTTACTTGGCCCTCTTCTGCATAACATATTTGCATGATACATGTGGTTCAGTTCAGTTCAGTTCAGTCGCTCAGTCGTGTCCAACTCTTTGCGACCCCATGAATCGCAGCACGCCAGGCCTCCCTGCCCATTACCAACTCCCAGAGTTCACTCAGAGTCGCATCCATCGAGTCAGTGATGCCATCCAGCCATCTCATCCTCGGTCGTCCCCTTCTCCTCCTGCCCCCAATCCCTCCCAGCATCAGAGTCTTTTCCAATGAGTCAACTTTTCACATGAGGTGGCCGAAGTACTGGAGTTTCAGCTTTAGCATCATTCCTTCCAAAGAAATCCCAGGGTTGATCTCCTTCAGAATGGACTGGTTGGATCTCCTTGCAGTCCAAGGGACTCTCAAGAGTCTTCTCCAACACCACAGTCCAAAAGCATCAATTCTTCGGTGCTCAGCCTTCTTCACAGTCCAACTCTCACATCCATACATGACCACTGGAGAAACCATAGCCTTGACTGGACGGACCTTAGTCGGCAAAGTAATATCTCTGCTTTTGAATATACTATCTAGGTTGCTTATCACTTTTCTTCCAAGGAGTAAGCGTCTTTTAATTTCATGGCTGCAGTCACCATCTGCAGTGGTTTTGGAGCCCAAAAAGATAAAGTCTGGCACTGTTTCCACTGTTTCCCCATCTATTATATCCCATGGAGTGATGGGACCGGATGCCATGATCTTCGTTTTCTGAATGTTGAGCTTTAAGCCAACTCTTTCACTCTCCTCTTTTGCTTTTATCAAGAGGCTTTTTAGCTCCTCTTCACTTTCTGCCATACGGGTGGTGTCATCTGCCTATCTGAGGTTATTGATATTTCTCCCGGCAATCTTGATTTCAGCTTGTGTTTCTTCCAGTCCAGCTTTCTCATGATGTACTCTGCATAGAAGTTAGATAAGCAGGGTGACAATATACAGCCTTGACGTACTCCTTTTCCTGTTTGGAACCAGTCTGTTGTTCCATGACCAGTTCTAACTGTTGCTTCCTGGCCTGCATACAGATTTCTCAAGAGGCAGGTCAGGTGGTTTGGTATTCCCATCTCTTTCAGAATTTTCCACAGTTTATTGTGATCCACACAGTCAAAGGCTTTGGCATAGTCAATAAAGCAGAAATAGATGTTTTTCTGGAACTCTCTTGCTTTTTCCATGATCCAGCAGATGTTGGCAATTTGATCTCTGGTTCCTCTGCCTTTTCTAAAACCAGCTTGAACATCAGGAAGTTCACAGTTCATGTATTGCTGAAGCCTGGCTTGGAGAATTTTGAGCATTACTTTACTAGCTTGCGAGATGAGTGCAATTGTGCGGTAGTTTGAGCATTCTTTGGCATTGCCTTTCTTTGGGATTGGAATGAAAACTGACCTTTTCCAGTCCTGTGGCCACTGCTGAGTTTTCCAAATTTGCTGGCATATTGAGTGCAGCACTTTCACAGCATTATCTTTCAGGATCTGAAATAGCTCAACTGGGATTCCATCACCTCCACTAGCTTTGTTCATAGTGATGCTTTCTAAGGCCCACTTGACTTCACATTCTAGGATGTCTGGCTCTAGATGAGTGATCACACCATCGTGATTTTCTGGGTCGTGAAGATCCTTTTTGTACAGTTCTTCTGTGTATTCTTGCCACCTCTTCTTAATATCTTCTGCTTCTGTTAGGTCCATACCATTTCTGTCCTTTATCAAGCCCACCTTTGCATGAAATGTTCCCTTGGTATCTCTAATTTTCTTGAAGAGATCTCTAGTCTTTCCCATTCTGTTCTTTTCCTCTATTTCTTTGCATTGATCACTGAAGAAGGCTTTCTTATCTCTTCTTGCTATTCTTTGAAACTCTGCATTCAGATGCTTATATCTTTCCTTTTCTCCTTTGCTTTTCGCCTCTCTTCTTTTCGCAGCTATTTGTAAGGCTTCCCCAGACAGCCATTTTGCTTTTTTGCATTTCTTTTCCATGGGAATGGTCTTGATCCCTGCTCCTGTACAGTGTCACGAACCTCCATCCATAGTTCATCAGGCACTCTATCTATCAGATCTAGGCCCTTAAATCTATTTCTCACTTCCACTGTATAATCATAAGGGATTTGATTGAGGTCATACCTGAATGGTCTAGTGGTTTTCCCTGTTTTCTTCAATTTAAGTCTGAATTTGGTAATAAGGAGTTCATGATCTGAGCCTAGAACTGTTTAATGGCCACCAAAAGATGTTCACAGCCTAATCACTGGGAACTTGTGAATAATGTTAACTTATGCGGTAAAGGGGACTTTACACGTGTGATTAAGTTAAAGATTATGAGATGGGATGATTATCCTGGATTATCTGGCTGGAACCAATGTTGTCTCAGCAGTGCTTATAAGAGGGAAGCAGGAGGATCAAAGTGAGAAAGAGGAGATGTGCAATCTCTCCATAAGTTGGAGAGAGGTGCTTAGAAGACAGAGGAAGGTGCCATGAGCTAAGAAAGGCAAGTGGCCTCAGGAAGCTGGAAAAGGTGAGGAAATAATTTCTATCCTGTGGCCTCCAGAAGGAACAGAACCCTGCTGACAACTTGATTTTAGACTTCTGGCTTCCAGAACTGTGAAAGAACGCATTTGTGTTGTTTTAAGGCACTAACTTCATGGCAGTTTATTGCAGGAGCAATCGGAAATTACTACAGTATAAGACGCCCAGCTTTGCTTCCTAAAGATACTTGCCATGTCTCCTTCTAAATTACTTCCTGTTTTGCAATAGGACCTCAGAAAGTCCTGATGAAGAGCTTAGGAAACATCTGGTGGAGTCTGGAACCCTCAGGCAAACATACACTTGCTTCTCTGGTTAAGGAATGATTCTGTGTTTTTATGGACTAAGATACCCTTCCTGATTTCTAAAAGATTGCTTTTGGGAAAACTGTATTTGAGTATAACTGAAATCTTGAACTTCTTTAGAAATGAAAGGTAACCCATTATTGAGTGAGAAGCTGTATGCTAGACCATGAATTTCCCAACTCCCACTTTCTATCTGAGGCTCCTTGAACAGTTTGCTTATTTTCTCTTCATCATAATGGAACAACTATGTTTTCCATTAAGATGAAAACCTTCTGTGATCAGATGAAGATATCTTCTGAGCATTTCCATTCTTTTCAATAAGTGCAAAAACTCCGTAATGCAGAAGTGCTTGTTCATATAGACGTAGAAAATGGAAAAGGAGTGAGTCAAAAAGTCTGTTTTCATCAAATGCCTCAGAGGAATTCTTTGCTGGCTTTTGTTGAGAGAATAGCATTCATTAAACCCATATTATTTACGCAGTTGATTTTTATAACAAGCTTGTTGCTGTGGTGTCAGGCCAAAGACACTAACAACAAAACCCCATAACACAAAAACCAAGTTTAATGTGGAAATTAATTTCAAAGAAATGGAAAAGAGGGTGCCTTAATAGCATATGTTCTTCAGGGAAAAGCTCACTTTTCTTATATAAGAGCTCTGTCAAAGCAGATGGGCCTTCCAATAGATAACAAACTCATCATGGAGAACACTATGCTTGGAATTTCCTGCGGTTAAGTCCCTTCAGGGACACTGTCTTGGAAGATGTTAATTACCAATACAGAAAACTTTTTCTGCTAATAAAACTAGTTATGCACAGTTGCTTTTACATTAAAACCTGCTAGATTAAAAGACTCTCTATAAGAGCATATCAAAAGGCAAATTAATCATATTGCAAGCTGTTAGTTTTTCTATCTAGAAAGTCAAATGCTATTGAAAGTTACATGTCAGAATTAACCTTTTTCATATTTCTATAATCCAAGAGATTTCAACTGTCGCCATTAAAACCTTTAGAGCATATTATCTCATCAGAGTTGCTACATATCAGCAGAGGGATCCTCCATTATTCAAATAAATGGGTCAAAACATTTTAAAATGTTTCAGACCAATTTTTTAAAAGATTGGCTCAGAATGGTAAAATTTATTGTTTTCTTCTAAAACAGTAAGCATAACAATGGAACGCAGACAAGGGGACAGAGCATGTTTCTGTTATTAGGTAACCTTATGATTCTGTACTAAAAAGTCTAGATCTATACTTGGAATTGTATCCAGCTCTGGATGGATAGAGGTTTTAGATGAGAATCATAATTGCAGCTGGGAATCAGAAAATGAAGTATAGGAGGAGGAACCATCCTAGAAATTAGAAGGCTGTCATAGTAATGGTTTTCAAGTACCAGAGGACTTATGAAGCAGATAATTACAGCTATCTCAAGACCCGGGTTCAATCCCTAGATTAGGAAGATGCCCTGGAGAAGGGAATGGCTACCTACTCAAGAATTCTTCCCTGGAGAATTTCATAGACAGAGAAGCCTGGTGGGCTACAGTCCACGGGGTTGCAAAGAGTCAGACACGACTGAGTAACTAACACTTTCATTTTCCTTTCAATTGAGGACAAACCAAGAAGCTTCCAATGCAGCTTGAAAGGAGCTGAGTTGATCACAAGGAGGAATTGTCTCATGGTGAAGTATCTTTTTGACTTGGATCATTTAGCAGCAGAATAGTCAGGCCAGGAGATCAGGTGCTGGGACCAGAATGGGAAAGACTGTCCCTCCCCAGATATCAACAGGAGGTTAGGAGCCTCCAGCACATCATGGTGCTCCCCATCTTGCCTCATTGCTGTGCCCTTGCTTTCTTGCCTCTCAATTTTCTATTATCATTTTCAGCCTGACTTTGACTATTAGGGTCCAGATGACAGATAAGAATTCTAAGAGCCCTCACTTTATTGCTTCCTCTGAGGATTTCAGAGCTTACTGAATGATTCTAATTCATAGAAAAGTGAGCCAAAAAAAATTTTTTTTCATGACTGCTGTGAAAGGAGATTACACAATATTTCTTCAGGGGCCTTTACAAGTAGTTGCTGCACAGTGCAAATTGGAAAAACAGGACAGATTTCTCATGAGAGCTGGACCAGATGGCCTGTGTGAGGACTCTCAGAGTCCTCCCTAGTTGTTGATTCCAAGAAGAAAAAAAAAAAAATCACTGCTGGGCTTCTGTTTTGGTTTCCAATCTGAGTAACTGAAAATCAACCTGCAAGGAGGGTTTTTTAATGTATTTTGATTCTGAGTCTCAGGAGCAAGTTTTCAAAGTAATCTCTCAAAGCATGGAGGAGAGTGAAGTAGGTTCAGTGTTGAATGCCCTAAGGAGCATTTCATATCCAGGATTGACATGTATTCCTGTCCTATCACCTGTGCCCAAGGGTTTGTAGATTTCTTTCTGAGACACCAGTTATTTAGAAACTGTGATACCAAGCACACTGTCATCTGAAAGTTAATTTATGTTCAGCTTCAGAATTAGTATAAGTAGAGAGCTGCCACGGGGGCACTTTGGGGTCCTCACTACTCTGCAGGAGATGAAGGAAGCTGCTCTGGCTCTTCGAATGCACAGCAGGGCTTTCCTTCTTCTAGAGATAAAAGCTTGAACTGCAGACTACGCACACGTATAGAAATTGTCTCTTCTAGAAGTGTTTCATGCTCTGTGCTTCTTTCCTGTGTTAAAAAATGGGGCATGATCAAGGAGCTACCATGTAGAAGCTAACAGAGCATAAGGAATCCTGCTCTTGGAGCCAGGACCTGAGTTTGACCTTGACCCTTTCATCAGCTCCTTGAATAACTGTGATCAAGGAACTGGTCATTCTGCATAAAATGATATGACTGAACTAGATGGAATCTGAAGTTTCCTCAGTGCCAACAACCACTGCTAATTCATTTATTTCTGTGATTACATAGGATTAAAAATTCTCAATATTGAAGTGGAAATTTGAAAGACTTTTTTTGGCCTTTATCCTTCCATCTCTATCACTCTTATCTTCTAATTCTGAAAAGAATGGAAAACTGGTCATAGAAATATTTTTAAGCACACAACATGATTAAAATTGCAGCATCACATTATTTTTTATTATTTCTGATGACTCCCAAAATGGCTTTGAAATTCTTATAAGGAAATGGATGAATCAATACATGTGAATTCAGTTCTTCTCATAAAATGGTATTCTCTTTTTTTTCAAAACAAAAGTTGTGAAACATACTCAAAGAAACCAGGAGTCCTATACTTTGATCAATTCACTGGACCCAAGTCTCATCTGTTCATGAATTCATATAGTAATGACAAACTATGCATTTGATGAAATGAATTCAAAAAATCAAAGTGAAACTTATGAATCTGATTTTCCTTTTCAATGTAATGGAATTTTTTCTCCTCCTCTCAGAACATTTCTCAAATTACCACAAGTGCAAATGTTTACAGAAATTTTTTAAAAAAGAATTTCTATAATGAGTGCAACGTCCAAAGAGGGTCATTGAATGGATTTAGGATTAAGGGCTCCAAATGTAGTAAGTCAACTGAAGATCTCAGCTAGAAGACAAGTTCTTTCTGGAAATACCTTGGGTAGATTCCTTTACTTGTGCATGTGTCTACACACATACACGCACAGATTGTGCATATATACATTTCCAGAGCTACAGACCTGGAACTATGTTTGCCTACCAGTCGCAGGAGGCTCCCTCCCCTCCTACCATTTTCTCACCATCCCATGGATGCCAGACTTCTGGCTGATGCCTTGCAGAGGTGGAATAAACTCTATGAGACTGAATCAGCAACCAACTTTCAGGAAGGTTTCTCCACCTCCCCCATTTTCATCATTTTGCTTTGAGGAAGAGAGGAAAGCCCACATCCACGCGTATAAGTGAAAATGACAATTGTATTCTTTACCCGCTCTCCCCGAAAACGGCATTTTAAATATCCAAGCTGCTCTCTTCTCTGGACTAAAATCAAATATTTCTATTTGAAACACAGTCACAGAGCTGGCACTTCTCCCCTTCCTCCTCTTCAGCCCACCTATTTCCTCCCACTTTTCCCCATACGGAAGCTCACAAGCATACACACACACTCACACACATTCAGTGCCTTTTACGTAATCAGCTGACAAGATTGATCTTTCACTTCAATTGCTTTGATTCAAAATCTGCCCACCATTCGTGGGAGGTAAAGAACTGTGGATGAGATGTGTGCTTTAATAAAGAGGCTAGAGGAGGAAGGGCCTGAGAAAGGCATCTGGTCCGAGCCGTTTTTATGTAGTCTTATTTTTATAGGAAAATAGAAAATGCCTTGGAATTCACCATAAATTTTCTTGTTTCAAACTTACAACTCTTAGATTTTTTTTTTTTTTGGAACAGCTGCCAGATTAATTTCTTTTTAATAGAACTCTGCCAGACACCTTGTTCAAAACTCTGAAATGATTCTTCATTGCTGATGTTCCCCTTACATCCAACTCCTCTTTGCCTCTACAGGATGCCCTCTCACCGCTTCCCTGTATGAACTCTCTGCCCTACTCCATTATTTCTCAGGACTCCATGCACAGCCTTTGGGACAGGCTGCTCCTCTGCTGCAGTCTATCAGATCTCATCCTCCTTTCTGCTCATCTTGGTATTTCTCCTTTCTCAACATCAAGCTTCCCTGATCTTTCTCAAGAAACCTCTCCCTAACTCCTACAGCCCCTGATGAATGATGGCTCCTCAAACTATAGCAACAATTATTCTTTGTATCACTTAACATATGCAGCCTTTTCATGCAGGTATCTAGCCACTGGGCCTCCCAGGTGATGTAGTGGTAAAGAATCTGCCTGCCAATGCAAGAGACACAGGTCTAATCCTTGGGTTGGGAAGATCCCCTGGAGGAGGAAATGCAACCCACTCCAGTATCCTTGCCTGGGAAATCCCAAGGACAGAGGAGCCTGGCAGGCTACAATCCATGGGGTCACAGAGAATTGGACATGACTGAGTACACACACCACACCACCATACTAGACTGGAAATACTCAAGAGAGGATCCTTACTCTGTATCCCCAGCATTTTATACAGTATCCTGCATGTGTAGTCATTCATTTTCCAGACATTTATTGAGCAGTTATTATGTGCCAGGTTAGACTCTGGGGTTATAGAGATGAGCCAGAGTCAAACCTCAAGCTGTTTACAGACTAATGGGGAAGATACAGATGCAAATGGGTAATAGCAACACTACGTGATCAATAATTTCCATAACAGAAATAAGAATCAGATACAGTGGATGCACTAAAGAACAAGTACTTAATGCTGTATGGGGTGAAGCCAGGAAAGGTTTCACAAAGAAGGTTAGGCTAGAGTTGGGTCTTAGAGGATGCATAGTAGCTTGCCTAACTGTTCAAAGGAGGTAGGAGAATTCCAGGGTAGAAGGACCAGCATGGAAAACGACACAGAGGCATAAAAAAACCAAGAAGGTCCAGGGTACTATAAGGAATTCTCTCTCAAGCAGGTACTTCTGATTAAAAAAAAAAAGTTGTCAGAGATAAGAACAGAGTAGTGATTGTAAAGCATGCTGAATGCCAGACCATGAAGGATCTCAGGTACCATGCTAGGTAGCTGGGATTTTATCCCCTGAGCTACAGAATGGCAATGAAGAAACTTGGGAATAATTCTCTAATCTGAAGTTATCTAATGATGACAACAACCCAATTATCCTTCACTGAATGAATGGTTAAAAAAATTGTGAAACATCCTTACCATGAGCTACTACTCAGTCAGAAGAAGGAATGAACTATTGATACACACAATCTGGATGAGTCTCAAAAGAGTTATGCAGAATGGAAAAAGCCAATGCCAAAATATTACGGACTGCATGATCCCATTTATATAATGTTCTTGAAACAACAAATTATAGAGGATCAGCGACTAGTGGGTGCTAAGGATTAGGGACTGCGAAGAGGACATGGATGTGACTGTAAAGGGGTAGTATGAGGGGGCCTTGTGGTGATGAAGCAGTTCTAATGCTTCACTGTGGTGGCAGTTACACAAACTTCTACATGTGGCTAATTGCACAGACATAGAAATACATACACATGAATACATGATAACCAGTAAAATCTGAACAAATTCTGTGGATTGCAGTAATGTCAATCTACTAGTTTTGATGCGGTGCTATAGTTATACAAGATGTTCTCAGTGGAGAAAAATCATTTAGTTACATAAAAATTCCCTCTATTTTTTTGTGAATTTCTGTGATCTATAATTATTTCAATTAAAAAATTTAATAATGACCAAAAAAAAGGTAAAGCGGATTGACTCCAAAAAAGGAGAAGTTTTATAGTGGAATTAAAGATTATTGCTCAGGCAATTTCCTTCTTGTAAATAATTCTCTTAAGAATTTCAAAGCCTGTTTTATGCAACTATATAACACCAAGTTATATTGATATAAATGTATATGTTACAAATAATACTTTTTTCATGAAATTGGGTTCATTGACATTCAACTTGTTCTGGAACTAAAGTAAAAATTTTGGAATAGAGAAGTAGCTTATCAGCACAAATGTGCTCAAATATGAATAACAAAAGCTCTGAGATCACATTCGTCACTAGTAGCTGGATCATTCTAAAAAAAAAAAAAAAAAAAAGCTTAAAAAAAACCCGAACCAATCAATCAAACAAAAGCAACCAAAAAAAGCTGGCTTATTTTCTGTTCTGAGTGATTTGCCTTTCTTAGGATAAAAGGTTCATGTATGTATCTACCTCTATGTGATACCCATCACATATATATATATCATGTAGACATCTATCATGTATACCTGCACAGTGTATATCAAACTCTAACAGTGTGATGAACTCTAATATTAAAAATATATGCAAAACTAAGATAAAGGACCTCTCATGTATTAATAAGGCACAAGTATAAAAACTATAAGAAATACAATAGTCCTGTATTATCTACACACAAGATAGTTCCCAAGATAAATGTTAGATGGAATTTTGTTCTCTTGAACTTACAGTGACATTTGAATAGCAGATTGCTCTGGTGGATTTCTTTTTCTCACCATCAGCCTTGAAACAATAGTTAATTTTATGCAAGATTCTTGCACAATGCTGATGTGAAGGTAAAAGTGGCTTTGGATATTCTTACAAAATTCAGATGCCTCATACAAGTATATATTGATTCTTTCTAAAATCTCAAGTTCACGAGTTCCTGATTAATGTCAGGTTGGCAACGTCAGGATGGAAATTATAAGCGGTGAGTTTTGCCTTTAAAGTCATAACGTATTAAATGAGTAGAAAGCATTCTACTCAGGGTTGTAAGTAGGTCCTCAATGGCCAGGTAGCCCCCTACAGCAAGGTTGGAACCTGAAAGAAGTCCCTGGGATGGCAAATAGATGGCAGATATGGGCACAATGACTTGTTCCCCAAGATGTAACCATAACAGAGACAGTAACCTCAAAATGGAGAAATAGATTGGTTGAAGTCTGACTATGAACCCCCCAAATATGGCCTTCATAAAAACATCTTATAGTAGAAAATTATTATGTATTTGTGAGTTTGCTTATCCATGGTCTGTTTTCCTAAGAATGCAAACCCCAAACCTTATCTGGTTTCTATACATTTGTGTACCCATTTCTAATTGGGTTCTTGCCACAGAACAGGTGCTCAGTAAATATTTGTTGATTAAATGGATATCTCTTCATTCCATAACATTTTTTTTTACAATTACTGAGTGGTAGACACTTTAAAAATTCTGACCAATGCTATGAACCCTCTCCTCAAAAATATACACAGAAAGACAATATTTTTACTTTCTATAGGATTCATGGATCCCAGTTAAGTTGTGCCGATGGAAATCCTTTTCAAGGATGAGAATGTTATTATAAACACAATTAGCCACTGATTTTCCATTCTAGTTCCTTCAGGCATTCTTCTTGATTGTTTACCCAAGCCAATTACCTCCCCAAGTCTATGGCTTTATTTTTTTAATTTTTTGCTACATTATTAGTAATAAATAGTCTTTGCTAGCACAATATATTTTAGTGACATCAATGTCAAAAAATATAACTAATAAACTATTTCTATCATTTTTATAAAGTATATTATAGTCTCTTTCCCTCCCACTTCTGTCTTTCTCTTCTTTCTTTCTCCAACCCTAAGAAAGTCTTAGTGTACATTTGGCATAATCTCCTGATTTCTTTCCTAAAAGGTCACTCTAAGTAGAATTTGAAAGACAAAGGAGTTAAGTCACACTCACACACAAAGCCACCTGCCTGTCATAGATGGAACAATTCAGAATAAGAGGGGGAGTGGAAACCAGGTAATGTCCAGTCACCATAAACAACAAATACTTCAAGTTATCCTGAAGACTGCAGATGGCTAGCTTTTTGTCAGTAAAGAGCTATCCTTAGTTGCTAGTAATGAAAGATGCCCAAGTGAATCTTATACACTGAGCTTTGGTGTGTATTATCAGTCAAACTGAGCTGAGCTATATTACCAGAAAAACCATAATGGAAATCTCCTGCTTTCGTAAGATGAAACTCTTCCAATACACTAATTCACAAGCAACTATGAAACTCTGCCACAAGAAATGAAGGGTGTTACTCTTTATCCCTTCTGGCTTACAAAAAGAGAGCTCAAGGTGCTGCTGAAGGCCACAGTTCAAATTACCTCTGCAGTCAGCTTTAACCCTGAGTGTCCCATTCCCAGAGACCCTGCCCAAGAAGGCAGCAACTCCTCTCCATCTCCATCAGAGCAGCTGAAGTGCACACGGAGTGCATTGTGGCCATGGGGCAGAGGCTGGGTGTGTGCCACAGAAGCAGCAATAGAAAATGCCAGTGCACTCAAGACTGCAGTCTTAGTTATCAGCCTGTTATGGGGCCCCATTCTCCACCCTGGAAATATCAAGAAAAGCAGAGGTCCTCACACCAGTGATACTTCAAGGAGTTGCCTGGAGTTAGGTTGCTTGCACTGTACTGCAGTTGGGGCAAAGCGCTTTAGCTATAAATTTTTAGTCAGTCTACCCCCATCAGATTCAAGGCTTTATTTCTTAATGACTCAAAAATATACCAAAACAACAGGGCTTGCTGTTTTTTTCAATGAGATTCCCTGTTAACTCTGCAAAGAAACTTTTTTCAAGGACAACTTTTATAGAAATTGGTTTGAATGCTTATTTCAGTATCCCCACAAGGAAAACCTAGTCTTAAGTGTTCACGGGCATTATTTTAATTGCCTTAAGTTCCTTTCATCCTAAAACCTGGTTCCTAACAAAGATGAGGGAAAGTTAAATATAAATAATGGACAAAGTTGTGTCTACAAACTAGAAAGCCTTTGGAAAACGCATCATAAGCTCTTCTGTACATCTGCAAAGACTTTCAGAGACAAAAAGCACAGGAGTTTTAAAGAAATAAAGTCAGAACGATTCAGCACAAAACAAATACAATGAGGAGGCAAGAGTCACAGAATTGAATAATGAAAATTTCTACTTTTCAAATTTCAGTCATTCCCTATTAAAGAGAGCATCAACTATTACCAGGAAGATTTCCAGCTCTGGAAAGCAGCATAGAGGGATGGGGAGCTTAAAAATTTATGAAGAAATCAGTAATATTACAATTGACTTTTTCTCTATATTTCATAAGGTCTGCACTGTATTTCAAGAATAATTTAGGTTTAAGTATGTCAATGTTCAAACTAAGTTACCAGTATAGGTGTTTCTTCCCTGTAACAGAACTTCCTTAAAAGACTGCCCAGCATTTGTCACCATGAGCTTTCAAAAGATAAGAATACAGTACTAGATGGAAAACTAATTTTAATCGTATAATCACAGAAACTACAGTCTGTATCATAAAATAGGACAGGCACATTTGCTATTGAAAAGCTACTGTAATCTCAATACCAGTTTTCAACTGCTGTGTTATTCTCTGAAGACGAAATTCATATAGCTCCTAAGGTGTTCATAACACTTTAGAATATACAAAATGGGCCACAGTTTTTAAATCCTATACATAATACACCACCACACAACCACCTTGGGTTTTCCACTTTCCTAAGGAAAGACACCTTTCCTATTTTAAAGACACCTGCAAATTCTAAATTAAGCAGCCCACCAATAAGTAAGTCACTTTTCAAAACCGCTGAATTGTCTCCACTACACCTGTAATAGAACACAGAACCCGGGGCAGAGGGAATCTTATCAGTACGTCCATACCTATATTTCATGCCAGTCTGCTTTGCAGTGGACTCTTTGAGAGAGATGTGATGCTGAGGGGTGAAGGTCCCTAGGCTGCGAGCGATGATAGCAACCGTGCGGAATTTGGCCCGGGCTGCGTTCACCACATTGGGGGCGGTGGAGCTCTGCTTGCTCAGAAGTCTGTCCTCACCATTCCGACTCTTCAAATTATGCTCGGTGCAGGCTATGGAGACTTGCATTGCTTCCCCGGGCACCGCGCGGTCCCTCTCAGAATCCCAGAATACAGGCAGTCAGGAGAGATCGAGCAGTTGGGAGGGTCTGCTCGGCTTTTAACCCCTCCTTGCTCCCTCTTCCTCGGAATGCCGGCAGAGGAGTCCTCGCGGCTGACTTCAGAGTCCGGGAAAGTGGCAGGAGTGGCTGCGGTGCAGGACAGAGTCCCAGACACCAACAGAAGTAAACAGCCAGCCCTTAAGTTGTCACAGCAGCTGGAGCGCGGATCAGGCTCGCAAATCTTCCCAGGCAGTAATCTCGCTTGATTAAACAGCCAAATCCATGTAGTCGGGAGGCTTGGGCAGACGCCTGGAGCTAAGCATTCGTGCTGACTGCACGCAGCCCTGCCAGAAGCCCGTCCGCCGTGTCTGAATGCGGGCTCGCCTCTGGGCGATGGCTCAAATCCACGCAGGCATACCGCAAGATGCGCCGCTAGCACCCTCTGGACCACAGGCAGGATGTTCTACTGGCGTGTGGAGCATCCCAAGAAGCAGCTAATGGCAAGCCGCTCCCCAGGGACCGGTGCTCTCCATCCACTCAGGCTGTCAGCTCTCTCCCTGGCCCACTCCGGGAGGTCCTGGGAGCTCCTCAAGACCCCTCCCCACTCATTTTCAGGCAAAAGCCTGGGTCATTGAATCCGTACCCACACAGTTTGCTGCTGCATGGAGGAGCAGGAAGGTTCCTTTAAAGAGCTCCTTGCCTTTGTGTGCGAGGGGAAGGCAAGAATCACTTTCGCCAGACTCTTGCTGTAATAGAAGCTGGAGGGCTGCTTTCAAGAGGGACTCTGCCCAGACTCAGACCAAATTCTGCTGCAGCACAACAGTTGGAATGGGGGAAGGAAGGATGGGGATGCTTTTGCCAGAGAACATGCCAGTGAATTAACACGTGAATACTCTGTGACTGGTTTGTTACAACACAGCTTGAAATCCCTGTTATTAGCCTTACCAGCATTATTTCACATTTGCATGTTACTTACTTCTTAAGCAAATTAGTTTGAAGTTTACTGAAAAGACAGTGCAGACTTTTCAGGCAAGTAACCTAACTTGCTGCAAAATCTATTCTGGCTCACAAAGGAGGGTGAAGGATGGGAGAGGAGACAGTAATTCGGTACCACCCAGAAGGGGGCTGCACTAGCTAAGCAGAAGGTCCAAGTCATCATCCAGAAAGGTCCAGGGCATGTGACTGGGACTATGTTCACTGCCTGCTGGTTATCTATGACCAGCTGGTGAGGACAAGCATTATCCCCAGGTCAAGGGTAGGCAGCAAGTCACCTCCTGTCTTCTCTGAATGTTTCTATGAGGCAGAAACATTGCCTGGTTCAGTGTCAGATTCAAAGCAACTCCTCAATAAATGTGATTGAACCAAACCAAGCAGCAGGGGGCTAATAATTTATCTCTTTGTTTGAAATGCATGGCAGTCAGAGCTTTTTTCAGATAGATATGCTTACAATAAAACTGTGGGGCTTCCCTGGTGTTCCAGTGGTTAAGAACCCGCCTGCCAATGCAGAGGACAAGCGTTAGATCTCTGATTCTGAAAGATCCCACATGCAGGGGAGCGAAAAGTCCTCGCACCAGAACTACTGAGCCTGTGTGCTGTGTAACACCTGAAGTCCGAGTGGTCTAAAGCCTGTGTCTGCAACAAGAAGACTTGCAATGAGAAGCCCATGTACTGCAACAAAGACCCAGTGCAGCCAAAAATAAATAAAATTTTTTAAATTAAAAATTTTAAAGTTTTAAAATTAAAACTGCGCCTTCTGCAAAATCAGCTCTCTAAAGGTGGTTCCCAACAGAAACTGCTGTCAAGAAGAAAGGAAGTGTTTAAATCAATGATATTTGTAAGCACCATCTCCATATTAGGTATTGGAAAGAAATGGGGAGAAAAAAAATGAAGCACTATCCTTCTCAAGGAACTGGCAACCTGGATGGGAAGAATAAAGCAATCACCCTTAAAGAGATTAATTAACAATGTTTGAAAGAGTGGTACGGACAGCAAGTACACTAGAGTTAAGCAGGAGAGTGATTACAGGAGGCTAGAGAAAGTTTTTCATTTTGATTTACCCTGTACATTTGTGGTGAATCCCTATTATGCACCTGATTGCTTGTTGCTGGGATACAAAGAGAGCCTAGATGCAGGCTAGACCTCCAGAAGCCCAGGCAGCCCTCACAGACTACAGAACTTTGCCTAGGACATGAATTTGATTAGCTGGAGAGGAGTTAGTCTGTCTTTCCAGAGACTGGCTGGGGTGAGGAGAACATACGCTCTGGCTGTGTCAATGTGACATATATATATGTATGTATATATATAGCAATTCTGACTACTTCTCCCCAAATTAAGTTGTATGAATGAAATTTTCAAGTAGAAAATACATACCTATTTTGAATTTCATTCCAGAGAAGAATCATAATGAATCAAACCATAACATTTTATAACCTGCATATAAGGTTTAAATGACAATGTGGAATCTCATCCTCTACCCTCCATGCTCTTTCCCCTCCTTATTTAACAAAATAAATATACTGCCTACCGTTTAGTGGTTGGGAAGTGACTTAACGAAGAGGTAAGTGTTGTGGAAAGGGACAAATGAACCTAGGCTGCCTTTTTTTACCCTCAGCTTGCAGGGAAGTAGTTCCTGAAGCAAAATTTTGTTCCCTGGAGTAAATAACAGTGAGCAGAGAGGAAGTAGATCATTAAAACTTTTATTGTTTTCACAGTAAGCTGGCTCATCGGGGATAATCAATGTGAATCAGGAAGAGTCAAAGTGAGAAGAGGAAGTAGTAGGAGGAATCAGAAAGAACAGCTCAGAAAAGGAGGGAGAGACAGTATAAAGCAGCCTGGGAAGCAAAACAGAGGAACATGCTGACCCCCAGGGCCTGAGGGGTCAGGAGCCAGTGGCTCCAGCTTGGGCACTGGCGAAGGGGGAAAAGGTATGGGAAGGCAGCTCAGGACTGAGGTAAGAGAGCTGCCAGTTCTTAGGGAGGAGGGACAGTGTTTTAGGGTGTGTGAGGTCTGGACACTGTTAACTGAGTGGCTTTCAGGTTTGCCAAGAACTAGCAGAGCAATGCCTGAAAAGCATAACCAAAACCAGAACAGGGACTAGGTTATCAGAATAAAACATGCAAGGCAGAGAGAGCTCTTATGAGTCACTTATTTATCCCCCAGAGGACAAAGCAAGGCGCCTTGTTCAGAGCAGGCCTTTGCTCCATAAATATTAATAATCGAGAAAAGATGATAAGGAAGCTAAGTGAGAAAGAAGGGAAGAAAGGAGCAAGAGAAGGGTATGGGAAAAATGCCAAAATCTTCTATAAACTTGAATCCTTAAAAAAAGGGAGAGAGAGAGAGAAAGAGAAAGCCCTGCATATTCTAGTTTTACACAGCCTGCTCACTTGAAAGGCACCAATAACTGCCCCACATTCACGTTTGCACCTCTTGTGTGTGGACACCTGTCCGCCTTTAGTACCTGCCTCAAAGAGAATCAAAGGACCAAGGCCAGGGGAATGCTCGCAGTGCAGGCCTCTTTCTGGTTGCCTGCAGAGAGCCTTCCCAGATCTAATGCTACAGGGGCTTTCTGGCAGCCGGCCAGCAGCCTGGTGACATACCCCTGGCTGTGCTCACCCTCCCCAGCATTAGCGGAACAGTTGGTCTCAGAGGCCCAGAAATTAGATAATGGTTGCCGGGAGAATGCTCTTTCCTCGTAAGTCTATGCTAATGGGTCACATGCTAATTAAGCTGGGAAAATTAGATTTCAAATGTGTACCTTTCCATGTCACACAATCAGATCACAGGATTCTCACTATTATTACTTCAGGTTCAAATAAGACACACAAATGGTGATGTAGATATATATGTTGGAGAAGGCAATGGCACCCCACTCCAGTACTCTTGCCTGGAAAATCCCATGCATGGAGGAGCCTGGTGGGCTGCAGTCCATGGGGTCGCGAAGAGTCGGACACGACTGAGCGACTTCACTTTCACTTTTCACTTTCATGCATCGGAGAAGGAAATGGCAACCCACTCCAGTGTTCTTGCCTGGAGAATCCCAGGGACAGGGAAGCCTGGTGGGCTGCCGTCTATGGGGTCGCACAGAGACGGACACAACTGAAGCAACTTAGCAGCAGCTATATATGTAGCTATAGATGTATCTATTGCTATGAGTCGAATTGGGTCCCCCCACCCAAACTCATATGTTAAAGTCCTAACCCCAAATAAGTACCTCAGAATGTGACTATATTAGAGATTGGTTCTTTAGAGAAGCAACTGAGGTAAAATGAGGTCATGGGGTGGGCTCTAATCCAATCTGACTGGTGTTCTTATAAGAAAAGGAGATCAAGACACACACAGAGAGATCATGTGAAGACACAGAGAGAAACAATCCACCTGCAAGTCAAATAGAGAGGCCTCAGAAATCTGCCCTGCTGATACTTTGATCTTGGACTTCTAGCCTCTAGAATTGTGAAAAAAATAGATTTCTGTTGTTTCAGTCACCCAATCTATGGTATTTTGTTATAGCAGTCCTAATAAGAGCCGGACATGACTGAGCAACTGAACTGAACTGAACAAACTAATACAGCTGTTAATATTGTTTTTATTTTAATTTTTATATTACCGGTCAAGAGAAACTATTGGAATTCTCTGAAGAAGTGCTCCTAAAAGTCATTAAAAGACCATGATGGATATCATTATCATGCCACTCCACAATTCTAAGCAAATATACAAATGAACTCCAAGGAAGAGCTCCAAATACAATCCATTTATTCCTTTCCACCAAGTCAAGAAGCCTCTGCATGGTGCCTCTTGATACAAAGAGGCAGTTTTCTTCAAGACACTTTTAGTACTTGTTCTTAATGATCTCCTTTTTTGGTGAACTCACCCTATTAAGACTTTGCTTTATTCTGGGCATCTGTAATCAATAACCTCAGAAATGTCATGAGGCAATGGAGAGAAGCCTGCGCTGGCAGGCCTAGCCCTGGTTGCAAACCCAGCTCTGTCACTTTGCCTGTGACTTTGGATGTCTTTATCACTTTCTATGCCTCTGTTCTTTCATCTGAAATAGAAGAGGGACATGTATCTACTTCCAAGACCCTTTCTTGTGCTATAAGATTCCATGAGGTTCTTTTACAGAGAGATGTGAAGGTTGCAAAATTACATAGAGTTAAATTATCACTTATTCTGCAATTTTGCCTGGGTCTTAGCTGGTCTGTATTCATTACCTGATATTTGGGATTCTATACTGTTTATGTCAAAGGGTCACTGGGTCATGGTGAGAGAACTGGTTGGGAAGAGACCACAGGCTGCTTAACTTGCATCCTATCTTCTCATGCTCATGCATAGAGTCTTTCTGGTATAGGATATGGGGTCAGTTGGAGCTGGGTGTGAATCCCAGCTCTGCTGTGCCCCTTCCTTCTCATATGTCACTGAGTGGGACTTTTAACCTCCCCATGTCTCTATTCTTATAGAAAACTAGGAGCCTGAACATGCCTCTTTGAGTGATTGTGGGAATGGCATGAAACAGTGCTTGAACCACAGCAGACATTTGATATCTCAGTATCCATCTCAATTTATTAATAGCAAGGTTATTGGGAAGACATTAATCTCCTCACAAACAAGCTTACCCAGAGACCCCAGCAATCACCAATATCAGTGACACTCACACAGCACTTCCTATGTCCCAGGAACTCTTAGGAACACTTCACATATATTAGTTTACTTAATCCTCACATAATCCCAAAGGGAGATGCCACGTTATCAACTCCAATCTACGGGTGACAAAATGGAAGACACAGAGAAGTTAAACAACTTGCCCAAGGTGACACAAGCTAAAAACTGAGATCTGGGATTTACCTCGGGGTACCTGCCTCCAGAGACTTGGCTGTTAATCACTGGGCGTACTATTCCGCACTGCAAGGACTTCCTGTGAGAAAGGATTTAAATAGTGCCATTTTATGACTATAATTTGAAGGAAGTCATAGTCTTATGAGTGAGGGAAAGAAACTCAATATTGAAAGTCTAAAAATTTCAGAACAGTTAACTCAGCCATGCCTGGTAGCTTTTGAGTATACTGTTTAATCAACCTTTTCAAATACTTCATAATACATTATTCTTACTAGGCAAGCAAAAAACTTTTTCCCAATTACCTGGCAAATTTTTGATTGATTCGATATCCCACAGATAAAGTCAGAGCCAAATGCCTTGTGTTCAGTCGGCTTAGAACTTATGCTTTATATCCCACTGGATACCACAGCCCACAGGAGCCAGGAAACATTTAAGTATGCAGCCAGGCAAAACTGGATTCATTCAAAACAGAGAAGAATCTGCTAATATCTGAAGAATCTTAAACATGCAAATGTACAGATGGCAAGCCACTTTATGTGCCTATTATTTGTGATTAAAAGAGGAATTGTTAGGATGTAAGTTTCCTATTTATCAGAAGTACTTAACATGTGGGTTTGAAGAACAAATTATTACATTCTGACAAGTTGAACCAGCCATGAAAATTAGCACAGGCCCACATTTGCATAGGCACAGGTTTTAGAATAATAAAGTAAAATTGAAAGGACAAACTGAAAACACTCAAGGCTATGCTAAATAGAAGAAACTTCCAGATGTCTACCCTTCTGCTTCCCTGGAAGAAAAGTTCAACAGAGAACCCCTACCAGGAACCCCAAGGACAGGCTCAATATAAGCATTCTCATACCCCCAGCCACAAGTTCAAAACCAAATATAATTAAAGGATAGTTAAGGTTTTCAGTGAACACAAACTATACCTTCAGCCATTGATAAATGTTTCCTTAATCTGAAACTTCTGACACAACAGATGTATCAGCAATATCTTTAATATTTATCACTTTATACATTCAAGGCAAGGTGCCATAGTGCTATAGAAAGAAGATGTGGAAGAAATTCACAATTCAGATTATTTTGCTCAGCCTTCTTCATGGAAAGTAATTTCTTATACGCTTTGTCTGGAACATGGATATATATCTGGGAGGAAATAGGGACAGAGGTCTGTTTATATTTTTTTAACAAATGTCATTAATTCTTCCCAAATTACAGCCATTAGTATAATTTCTCCCATTGCCTTATAATACAACAAACTGGCCGGAAATATTTGCCATGTCTTTATATAAAAGATTTTCCTAAAGAGCTTAACACAGAGAATTTGTTTTCAACGATAATTAGAATTATTATACTTCATCCAATTTAAGATACCATTAACCACAAGATACATCATTACTTTGTACACCACTAAAATAGAAATTGTGGCCAATTAATTATAACACAATGCTTTTTCATCCCTCAGATTTTCCATTTTAAATTTATCAAAAGAGTCTTTTTACACTTAGACTTTTCTGCCCAAAATCTCATTCCTGTACATACATACCTATAAAAGAAAATGTAAAGGGAATAAAGTATTTAAAGTGTCCCCAAAATGTGTTCACATTCAGAGTCTGATGCTTGCGGATGCTTAACTCAGAGTCATCAACGTCCACATCTTTCCATACAGTCATCCTTTGTGTTGGTATTGCAGGAACTTAAAAAAGAAAAAACAACATTCTCAACTATAGTCTCTGGGAGTTTATTCTGAGCTGTTGACATCTACTCTGAAAGTTGCAGCACACATTTATAGGTATGGACAACCACATCGTGATGGTCACATGAAAGTCGCTCAGTCATGTGTGACTCTTTGCGATCACATGGACTATACAGTCCAATGAATACTCCAGGCCAGAATACTGGAGTTGGGTAGCCTTTCCTTTTGCCAGGGGATCTTCTTAACCCAGGGATCAAACCCCAAACCCCAGTCACCCACATTACAGGTGGATTCTTTACCAGCTGAGCCACAAGGGAAGGTCAAGAATACTGGAGTGGGTAGCCTATCCCTTCTCCAGCATATCTTCCTGACCCAAGAATCAAACTGGGGTCTCCTGCATTGTAGGCAGATTCTTTACCAACTGAGCTAACACATAGCCAGGAACAACTAGAGACCAAATCACTATTTCAGCAAAAGAAAACTACGTGCTTCAAAGAATTGGTGATTTCTAAGATAGTGTATTATAAACTTCTACTTCATGGCAACTTAAATCTAAAATACTGTAGATGGAAAGGAGAGAAAAATTTTTGAGCACCCACTATCTGCCAGGTAATGTGCCAAAGCCTTCTACACTCATTATCTCATTCCAGAAGAAAGAAAGAAAAAAAGCTAGCCTTTATTAAAAGTTAATTGAGTTCTCAACTAAGTACTCTATAGGTGGATTTACATAAGCATTCATCATCACTCTTGCAAAACTGAGAAATGAGTCAAACTCCAAAAGGGCTTACCATATAAATCACCCATGCCTAGTGGGGCTGAAAAAATAACCAACCTAAAGGTCCTTCCAAAAATATGTAATGGGTAAAAATTCCCTTGCTTCAGTTCAAATTTGTTGGTCTTCTTAGGGTGAGAAAAGCCATTATTACACAAGTCACTCTACAGCATAGTATCTAATACATTTTTATAAAAAGATGTATTCCCTCACTTCTCTAGTCAGTTCATTTTCAAAGGGAAGGTGTTGTAAAAGAGCAGATCTAAGATCCTACGGGATTCTTTCTCATTTAAATCTTTCCCTGTGGCAGATCACAGGAAGTTCTTGTAGGAGACACTTCAAGCTTTCCTCACATTTAAATGAAATTCATTTTGGACTAAATAAACATCAAGTTCTCACTTTATGCGTCAACAAGGGCTGTACTGTCTGAAGTTTTAATAATTTACATGCATTACTCTTGTAAGCAAAATGAAATTTAAAATTTAAGCTATTTTATCTATTATAAGCTTATCACAAATTCAACTAAGAGGAAACAGGGAGACATGGAGACAAGAAGGGGAAAAAATGTCATGCATTTATCCAGACTTCCAGTTTTACTTTGTCATTATCTTCTTGGTTATTGGGTTTTTTCTTTTCCACGCATAGTTTGTAGTGGTTGTTACTGATGTTGCTGTCCTTGTTGTATAAAGTTAAATACTGTACAAGGTATGTATCACTTCAGTTCAGTTCAGTTCAGTTCAGTTCAGTTGCTCACTTGTGTCTGACTCTTTGCGACCCCATGAATCGCAGCACGCCAGGCCTCCCTGTCCATTACCAACTCCTGGAGTTCACTCAGACTCACGTCCATCGAGTCTGTGATGCCATCCAGCCATCTCATCCTCTGTCATCCCCTTCTCCTCCTGCCCCCAATCCCTCCCAGCATCAAAGTCTTTTCCAATGAGTCAACTCTTCACATGAGGTGGCCAAAGTACTGGAGTTTCAGCTTTAGCATCATTCCTTCCAAAGAACACCCAGGGCTGACCTCCTTCAGAATGGACTGGTTGGATCTCCTTGCAGTTCAAGGGATTCTCAAGAGTCTTCTCCAACACCACAGTTCAAAAGCATCAATTCTTCTGCACTCAGTCTAGTCAAGGATATGTATCACTTATTTAATACTATTTCCTGGCATTTGTTGTTCATTTGTGGGTTTTTTCTCCCATCTTTGGACATTATCTATCCTTAAGTTGCTTATTTGTCATCACTATGCATTGACCACCATATCAATGTACATTTTCCATTGTTTAGTTGACAAGTTCTATGAAGCAAAGAGGCAGAGGACTCAGCCCTTCCCCTCAGGGCTCCTCTTCCTGGCTGGGGCATGTGCAGACATTCAGTAATAATTACTGTCTACTATACGTGAGGACAAGTGGTATAGTCATAACACACTCTAGAGGAAGAGGGAAAGATCATTGGGAGTTGCAGTAGTTAGAAAAATCATGGTGTACATTAAGTACAGAGAAGCTCCCAGGCAAGGAAGGAGAGTAGGGGAGAGAGGAAGTACCCTTAGCAAAGATGAGGATGTGGATAAGCTTATCAGGAAATAACAAGTAATAATGTTAGATTTCTTTTCCATGGGGATGGTCTTGATCCCTGTCTCCTGTACAATGTCACGAACCTCATTCCATAGTTCATCAGGCACTCTATCTACCACAGCCTTACAATAGCTGTGAAAAGAACAGAAGTGAAAAGCAAAGGAGAAAAGGAAAGATATAAGCATCTGAATGCAGAGTTCCAAAGAATAGCAAGAAAAGATAAGAAAGCCTTCTTCAGCAATCAATGCAAAGAAATAGAGGAAAAGAACAGAATGAGAAAGACTAGAGATCTTCAAGAAAATTAGAGAAACCAAGGGAACATTTCATGCAAAGATGGGCTCGATAAAGGACAGAAATGGTATGGACCTAACAGAAGCAGGAGATATTAAGAAGAGGTGGCAAGAATACACAGAAGAACTATACAAAAAAGATCTTCATGACCCGGATAATTACGATGGTGTGATCACCCATCTAGAGCCAGACATCCTGGAATATGAAGGCAAGTGGGCTTTAGAAAGCATTGCTATGAACAAAGCTAGTGGAGGTGATGGAATTCCAGTAGAGCTGTTTCAAATCCTGAAAATGATGCTGTCAAAGCGCTGCACTCAATATGCCAGCAAATATGGAAAACTCAGCAGTGGCCACAGGACTGGAAAAGGTCAGTTTTCATTCCAATCCCAAAGAAAGGCAATGCCAAAGAATGCTCAAACTACTGCACAACTGCATTCATCTCACATGCTAGTAAAGTAATGCTTAAAATTCTCCAAGCCAGGCTTCAGCAATACGTGAACTGTGAACTCCCTGATGTTCAAGCTGGTTTTAGAAAAGGCAGAGGAACCAGAGATCAATTTGCCAACATCCACTGGATCATGGAAAAAGCAAGAGAGTTCCAGAAAAACATCCATTTCTGCTTTATTGACTATGTCAAAGCCTTTGACTGTGTGGATCACAATAAACTGTGGAAAATTCTGAGAGAGATGAGAATACCAGACCACCTGACCTGCCTCTTGAGAAATCTGTATGCAGGTCAGGAAGCAGCAGTTAGAACTGGACATGGAACAACAGACTGGTTCCAAATAGGAAAAGGAGTACGTCAAGGCTGAATATTGTCACCCTGCTTATTTAACTTCTATGCAGAGTACATCATGAGAAATGCTGGACTGGAAGAAACACAAGCTGGAATCAAGATTGCCGGGAGAAATATCAATAACCTCAGATAGGCAGATGATACCACTCTTATGGCAGAAAGTGAAGAGGAACTAAAAAGCCTCTTGATGAAAGTGAAAGAGGAGAGTGAAAAAGTTGGCTTAAAGCTCAACATTCAGAAAACGAAGATCATGTCATCTGGTCCCATCACTTCATGGGAAATAGATGGGGAAACAGTGGAAACAGTGTCCGATTTTATTTTGGGGGGCTCCCAAATCACTGCAGATGGTGACTGCAGCCATGAAATTAAAAGACGCTTACTCCTTGGAAGAAAAGTTATGACCAACCTAGATAGCATATTCAAAAGCAGAGATATTACTTTGCTGACTAAGGTCTGTCCAGTCAAGGCTATGGTTTTTCCAGTAGTCATGTATGGCTGTGAGAGTTGGAGTGTGAAGAAGGCTGAGTGCTGAAGAATTGATGCTTTTGAACTGTGGTGTTGGAGAAGACTCTTGAGAGTCCCTTGGACTGCAAGGAGATCCAACCAGTCCATTCTGAAGGAGATCAACCCTGGGATTTCTTTGGAAGGAATGATGCTAAAGCTGAAACTCCAGTACTTTGGCCACCTCATGCAAAGAGTTGACTCATTGTAAAAGACTCTGATGCTGGGAGGGATTGGGGGCAGGAGGAGAAGAGGATGACAGAGGATGAGATGGCTGGATGGCATCACTGACTCGATGGACGTGAATCTGAATGAACTCTGGGAGTTGGTGATGGACAGGGAGGCCTGGCGTGCTGCAATTCATGGGGTCGCAAAGAGTCGGACATGACTGAGCGACTGAACTGAACTGAATGTTAGATAGAATCTTGTTGAAAAAGAGATTTACAGAAGAAATTATGTAAAACAAATGTTCATAAATTTGTTGGAGTCTGTTGGGAAAAGCCTGGAATAAAAGTCTGGGTGAAGACTCCATACTCAGGGCAGTTGGGAGAGGTTGAAGGTAGAAAGTTCATCAGGGATTTTGATCCAGGGTGTAAAGAGTATTTTTGGAAGACCCATCTGGAAGCCAATAGGATGGCCTGGAGTTGTAAAAGATTCAGTACAGGAAGACCAGTAGGAGACCGCTGAATCAGCCAGCCATAAGGTAAAACTTGCTGATGGAAGAATGATACTTCCCACTGTTTGTTCTAATAGATGGGAAAATGTTCACAATGCAGCGTGAGCTGAAAAAAACAATTCACAAAATCATATGCACAGTATGAGCCTATTTTGACAGAAGCAAAAATTATCTATCTCTGCAGAGAAATAAAAATATATGCTCAAACACATTTCTTATATTGGATATATTTGATATACCCAAATATTATCAGTAGTTGCCTACTGATAATAGGTTAGGGATAATGATAATGGGTGGTGGAACTATGGGTGATTTTTATTTTCTTTATTTTAATAGTATATTATTTTCTGCTATGAGTACATATTACTTTTGTATTATGGATAAAAAATGTGGTACCCAGAGAAAAGAAATGATGCTTGAAGCATGAGGAGCCTGTAGGCATACTTATCAGGAAGGAAAGACCAATGACTTATTAATATTTTATTTCACAGCACCCAGTACTGTGGGATTGGAGAAGGAAATGGCAACCCACTCCAGTTTTCTTGCCTGGAGAATCCCCATGGACTGTGGAGCTGACAGGCCACAATCCATGGGGTCACAAAGAGTCAGACACGACTGAGTGACTTAAGCACAGTACTGTGGGATAAATGTCACTAAGCCAAGTCAGCTTAATTTTTAACACACAAGTTTCTAGGAGCAGATTATCTTGGATGTGACCATGAAGCTTTGCTGACTGTTTGTTTCTCTGTAGACCTGATATGGATTCCTGCTGGGGAGGCAGGCAAGAAGTGGTCTGATCCACTAAGGACAGCAAGAGTTAAACATGGACTATTACAGAGACTTTTGGTAAGACTGACTACAAATTTTCCCAACTAAGCCTGGCTGACCCTCCCGGGAACTGGGCTCTACTAAAAGGAAGGGAACCAATGCAAAAAATATGGGCTTCCGTTGTGGCTCAGCTGGTAAAGAATCCGCCTGCAATGTGGGAGACCTGGGTTCAATCCCTGGGTTGGGAAGATCCCCTGGAGAAGGGAAAGGCTACCCACTCCAGTATTCTGGCCTGGAGAATTCCATGGACTGTATAGTCCATGGGGTTGCAAAGAGTCAGACACGACTGATGCAAGTCCACAGTTAATCAAATTAAGGCAAGCTGAGCTCCTTAGAAGAAAAAGACATGTCTCAGTCATCGTATCATACAGCTATGCAGAGAGGTGCTTTACTAATTTCCCCTGACTGCATAGATGGACTTATACCAACCCCTGAAACAGTGCCAGAACCAGGTGGAAATCTGCTATATAGAAATCAAACCACTATGTTGAAACTTCTAAGACATCTTTAATAACTGTGGTTTGTCCCCAGTATTCTGTATTCACTCTTCTCCAAACATTTAACTTATTTTTCTACATACTTCCATTGTGATGAAACGAAATAGGGGAGGAATATAACACGGTATTTCTGTGGAGATGTTAGAAATATTGAGGGGACAGAGAAAGGGAAAAAAATGTAGCTAAAAATCAAATGTAGAGATCGATTTGGAAGAGAGACACAAAGCTTGAGTACAATCTGTTGACTGAATCCATAGGGAGGTGGTTGGTCAGGTTTGGGAAAAGGTTACTACGTTAATTTCCTAGGACTGTCATCAAAAATTATTACAAACTTGATGGCTTAAGACAAAAAATATTTATTCTCTTACAATTCTGGAGGTCAGAATTCTGAAATGAAGGTGTCAGTAGGGCTACACTCTAGGGGACAATTCAGTCTTGGCATCTTCCAGCATCCCTTGTGACTATATCCCTCCAGTGTCCGAATCCACTTTCAAATGGCCTTCTCCGTGTGTCTGTGTCTTTTCCTCTTCGGTCTCTCATAAGGACACTTGGCACTGAGTCTAGGGTTCATCTAAGTAATACAGGGTGATCTCAGTCCAAGATCTTTAACTTCATTACATCTATAAAGATTTTTTTTTTCCAAATAAGGTCATATTCATAGGTCTCAGGGATTAGGACATGGACAAATCTTTTGGGGGCTTCTGATTAAACTGTGGTCAGCTTGGGAAAGGCATGGGTTAAATGGGAGGAAGATAGGAAAAAGATGGCGAGAGAAGAAGGCAGTGGACCTACTTTCCAATCTGACAAGAGGGCAAAACTGAAAATACAACAAAACAGTCCAAGACTGTATGGGGATATAAACCCATTCAGAATATGGGTTTGAACAGCGCTTATCTGAGAGTGGTTTATATAATAAGGTGAGAAGAGAGAAACAAGAAAGTTTTCCTGGGTCAAAGAAGGAAGGTTGGTCTCCCCAGGCCCCACACAGAAGTTCTTTGCCCAGGAAGAACAGGACCAGCTTAGGCATAGAGATCACACAGAAAGAATCCATACGAAAAGGTCATCAGTCATCACATTCATGTTGAGAATGGAATGGCCCACTAAACAGAGGGCCTCTCTGGAAGAGGAACTGGCCTGAGAAAGGGGCAGGAGTGAAATAATGGTACATGGACTACTTGGGAGGTAGAAGCAGCAATAACACAAGTCAGAGGGGAAGGAACAAGTGAGATGGAAGCTGTGAGGCATACAAGCCTTGGAGGAACTAGCAGTGAGTATGTTAGTCACTCAGTCAAGTCCGACTCTTTGCGACCTGATGCTTGGGACCCACCAGGCTCCTGCATCTATGGGACTCTCCAGACAGGAATACTGGAGTGGGTTGCCATTCCCTTCTCCAGGGGATCTTCCCAACCCAGGGATCGAATCTGGGTCTCCCACATTGCAGGCAGACTTTACCATCTGAGTCACCAGAGAAGACTATGATAAAACCCTAAGAAATGGTTGGCTTGTTGATATCATTATTACCATATTCCTGATCAAGAGTAACCCCAAGGTTTATTGTTCATCTCTCTTTGGGGTAAAAATTTGAACTATCATGTTAGCAGAGATGTTAGACTCTAGTAGTCATATAGCATTATATGATCCAGGACTAGGGAATCTCAAATTTAACTGGAACTTGAATTCCAGACTCAGTTATAAGAAGAGACTTTCAGTCACATGACTCAGGATGAGACCAACGATCCAGGAATGACATTAAATCCATAAGGACTCAGCACTTCTCATTAAAAATGAAGCTGTGGAAACTGGACAATTCAAGACAGATACTCAGGAGACTGACTCAGCAGAATGGTTACTGAGGTCAAAGTAGACCAGTCTCTAAAATGGAAGGATAGTTCTGAAAATATTAAGCCATAATTTATTTACAGAGAATGAAAGGAATTTGGACATAATATTAAAAGATATAATATTGTATAAATCAATAATTTTAATACCACTTTGTTGTGATTATAAACTATAAATGTATATAATATACTAGATATTTTATACATTTAGTAGTATAATGTATATGTAACAGTACGAAAGGTGGGGAATGAATGGAACACGAATCTCTACTGAAGCAAAATTTCTATGTTTTAACAGAACGAAGTTCATTTTACTCTGGAGTAGACTGTGAAAAGTTAAAGTCCATATTGTAATCATTATAGCAATCAGTAAGAAATAACTTAAAAAATCATTTTTAAAAATCAACAAAGGAATTGAAACATTTATTTAACAGAAAGGAAGGCAAAAAACAAAAAAGTAAGCACTAGAAGAACAAAATGAATTTAATGAGGTCACAGAATGTAAGATCAATATACCAGAATCTATTCTATATCTACATACTTGCAATGAACAATTTAAGAAAACAAATTTATTTGCCAGATCAAAGAGAATAAAACACTTAAAAATAAATTTAGCAAAATAAATTCAAGTCATATACTGAATACTACAAATATTGCTGAGAAATTAAACATTTAACAATTAAACATTTAATGTTCATGTTCACACATTGAAATAGTCAATACTAAGGACAAGTTGTCAACATGGCAACTCTCCCCAAACTGAAATTCAATACAATCCCTATCAAGCTCAACAGATTTTTTTTATAGAAAATGACAAGCTTATTCTAAAATTTATGTGGAAATGCAAAACTCT
The DNA here is from genome assembly GCF_032405125.1 of Capricornis sumatraensis. Classification (NCBI taxonomy): domain Eukaryota; kingdom Metazoa; phylum Chordata; class Mammalia; order Artiodactyla; family Bovidae; genus Capricornis; species Capricornis sumatraensis. Next base: position 217,495,432 of record NC_091069.1, read on the forward strand.
TAAATAGCCAAAATATTTTGAGTAAGAAGAACCAGAGGACTTACATTCTCTGATTTCAAAACTTACTATAAAGCTATAGTAATCAAGAGAGTGGTGTTGGTGAAGGATATGCATATAGATTAATGGAAAAGAACTCAGAGTTCACAAATAAGTTTTTACATTTATAGCCAATTGGTTTTTAGCAATTGTGTCCATACAATTCAATTGGGAAAGTATAGTCTTTTCAAAGAATGGTGCTAGTACGATTGGATATTCACATGCAAAAAAACAAAAAAGAACTCAGACACTTTCCCAACATCCTATACAGAACTCAACTGCAAATGGATCATAGACCTAAATTTGAGAGGTAAAACTAAATTATCTGTAAGGAAACAGGAGAAATCTCTGTGACCTTGGGTTTAACAAGGATATGACACCAAAAGCATAAAAAGGAAAAAATATAAATAGGACTTCCAAAAATTAAGAATCATTTTACTTAAGAACATATCATTAAGTAATGTAAAGACAAGCCATAGATTGGTTTAAAATTTTGCAAATCAACTGTTTGTAAAGGATTTGTATCTAGAAAAATAACACAAATAACTAATTAAAAAGATTTACAACCCAATCTTTTAAAATGGGTGAAAGATTTTAATGAACATGGTACCAAATGAAATACAGTAGGCATATGAATGGCTAACAAGCACATGAAAAGAAGTCAGCCTCATTAGTATCTAAGAAAGTGCACACACACACACATACACACACGCACAACTCAACATACTCCTACACGACAACTAAAATGGCTATATTTTTTAAGCCATATAATACCAAGAGTTAGTGATTATGTGGACAAACTGGAATGCTCTAGTGAGAACGTCAAATAGTACAGCCGGTATGAAAAACAGTTTGGTAGTCTCCTAAAAAGTTAACCACAAATTTACCATATAACGAAGGAATTCTACTTCCAGGTATGAAAACATGGCCGTATAAAGATGTGTACATGAATGTTCATAACAGCACTATTCATAATTAAAACTAGAAAATTATGCAAATGTCCATCAAACAGTAAATGGATAAACAAAACGTGTCATTTTAATGTAATTCTGGAGTGAAGTGAAGTGAACACTCAGTCGTGTTCAACTCTTTGAGACCCCATGGACAGTAGCCTGCCAGGCTTCTCTGTCCATGAAATTCTCCAGGCAAGAATACTGAAGTGAGTTGCCATTCCCTTTTCCAGGGGATCTTTCTAACCCAGGGATTCAACCTGGGTCTCCTGTATTGCAGGCAGATTCTTTACCAATTGGGCCACCAGGGAAGCCCTAATGTAATTCTAATCAGTAGTTAAAAGAACGGACTACTGATACATGCAACAATCTGAATCATCCTCAAAACATTAAGCTAAGTGAGAGAAGCTAGACAAAAAGTCTACATATTATATAATCTTATTTTTATGACAGGCCTAGAAAGTCACATTTACAGACAAAACAGATCAGTGGTCGCCTGGGACTGGGAGCAGAAACAGGAATTAACTACAAATAGGCATAAGACGCTTACCCCTTGGAAGCAAAGTTATGACCAACCTAGACAGCATATTAAAAAGCAGAGACATTACTTTGCCAACAAAGGTCCATCTAGTCAAAGCTATAGTTTTTCCAGTAGTCATGTATGGATGTGAGAGTTGGACTATAAAGCAAGCTGAGTGCCAAAGAATTGATGCTTTTGAACTGTAGAGTTGGAGAAGACTCTTGAGAGCCCCTTGTACTGCAAGGAGATCCAACCAGTCCATCCTAAAGGAAATCAGTCCTGAGTGTTCATTGGGAGGACTGATGCTGAAGCTAAACCTCCAATACTTTGGCCACCTGATGCGAAGAGCTGACTCATTTGAGTTGGTTGGCCCTGATGCTGGGAGGGATTAGAGGCAGGAGAAGGGGATGACAGAGGATGAGATGGTTGGATGGCATCACCAACTCAATGGGTAAACTCCTGGAGTTGGTGATGGACAGGGAGGCCTGGCACGCTGTGGTCCACGGGGTCGCGAAGAGTCAGACACGACTGACATGAACTGAACTGAACTGACTGAGGCACAAAAATTTTTTTCAGATTATAGGAATATTTCAAAGCTGAAATTTGATTATGAATTTTATACATTCACTGAAATTATTGGATAAAATAACTTATTTGGGTGAATTTTATGGTATAGAAATTATATATCAATTAAGCTGCATTATTTTTTAACAAAAAACCAAGCAAGACTTTGTTGAGAGAGAAAATGTCTTTTTTAAAGCCCCAGACTTCCCTTTCTATATTAGAAAACTGGAGAAAAATTACAAGTCATCACATAGAATTTATCATAAACTACCAGGGTTCTGGGAAGTCTCTGAGAAGTTTCCAACAGGATCAGGAAGAACAGTAAGTTTAACTGTTGCGGGGTCCCCAGAAGAGTCTGTGCTTCCTGCATCATAGGGCTGAGACATTAGAAACCCCACTAAAGTTGAGGGAGAATCCATGGCATCTCAAAGTTCCTTACTGAGGATGACCCTGGGTTTGGCATGGGGTCGCTAAGAGTTGGGAACGACTGAGGGACTTCACTTTCACTTTTCACTTTCACGCATTGGAAAAGGAAATGGCAGCCCACTCCAGCGTTCTTGCCTGGAGAATCCCATGGATGGGGGAGCCTGGTGGGCTGCCGTCTGTGGGGTCGCACAGAGTCGGACATGACTGAAGCAACTTAGCAGCAGCAGCAGCAGGAATGGAAGAGCAGCAATGGGGGAGGGTAGCGCCAGAGGCAGCTTCACAGTCACCCATATTGTTGATGCCAACAAGGCAGTCGAGGATCACCAGGGCCTCTGGGGCACACAGAAGATCACAGAGCACAGAACTGGAAACTGAGGCAGTGCAAGGTTTGCAAAGATACAAGACCGAGAGAGAACTCTGGAATACACAGGCATCAGGTGAGCAAGGGACAACTCAGAAGAGAGCAGCCAGAACCTGGAGAATGGCATCAAGACCAGCTCTGATGGGGTACTGGAACTCTGAACTAGCTAAATGTTTAACCAAAGCTTTTATTTAAATAGAAAGTGGATGGATTGCCTTAAGTTTACAGGCTTCTTCTGCCCTTAGCAGAATGAGGGGCTTTAGAACAAGCAGAGGGCGGTCAGTAAAAAAAAAACTCCTTTCTGACCATGGATGGACATTTGCAGGATATGAAATGTTCCCAGTTAGCTGTTACCTTGAGCTTTATCAGCTGTCCTGCCAGGAAAAGAACATTTCATGTACCACAGTGGCCAACTCTTCTGGGTTTAAGGGGACCTTACTTTATCAGATTAGGAAGTCTCCTTGACTATCTTGAGCATCACTCAGGTCTTCTAAAGTGGAGTCTGAGCAGACAGACAAGGTGCCCAGCAATAATGGCTGGGGCACTAGCTTCTGGTCACTGAAAGCTTCCCACTTTGAGCCTCAGGCAAACCCTCTAGCTGCAGGAGGCTCTGCCATGGTTTGCTTTGGCAACAAGCACACTGAATCACTAGATCCCAGGAGTGTTCTTTGGTTTATACCCCAGGTGTTTTAGATTCATTTACAAATCAATTAAGCCATTTGGAACTCTTTAAGTGACATTTTGAAGTGAGGTATCATTAAACAAAAACCAATTGGAAGCAGAGTCATTCCGTTTCCTTGCTAGTCAGACTGGATTGTCTGTATAAACGGCTATTGTGTTCCACATCCAGAGGGGGATTTGCCATTCCTCGGCTAACACTGTTATTCAGGCCCAGCATCACTCAGTCAAGAGCACAGCACATTATTTAGAGAAATATGGTTGTTTGTTAGCAAAGCTTTCATTTTGGGGAAGGGGAGAGAAGATATTTGGATTCTTAATGTTTTTGGTTTGGGGCTTTTTTTTTTTTAAATTGAGTAGGAGTGAGTTATTTAATGTTACTTGTAGGTAAATGAGAAAATACCCTCCTTCCAGCAAATGATTGCTTGATTTTACTATCCCTGTAATCATTCTTAATTGTTAAACTGTCTTCTGAATTCAAAAGGCTGTCATGTGGAGGAGGAAGGACATTTGGTAGTGTTGTTATGTAGGGCAGAAACAGGACCAAGGAGAACTGGCAACCGGCAGGCTGGGGCACAGGGTAAAGGTCTGATAATGTGGGTTGTTCCGCAGCACATCAGGCTGCCCACCTGGAGATCTGGTAGGCTTGATGTCACGGCAAGCACTTCCGTTGTGGCCACAAGACCAGTTGTCAGCACATGATAGAGAAAAAAAAGAGGGTCTGCTTCTCACAATGGTAGCTGTGATCCATGGGTTAGTTCAGGCAGTAAGAAACTGAAACCAGCTTTGATTACCTCAGTTTTTAGTTTTAGCAAGTACAACATCCCTCTTCTTTTCTTTTGATAATAGCATCCTATATATCAAGTGGGACAGACTCCACTCCCAAGCTCCTGGTGTGGTCACGGGATCCAGCCCAGATAGTGAAAGAGCGTCATCACATTACAGTGATTAACTCAAGATAACCATGTGACCCTGCAGTTCAACAATGCTCAGACCTTGGACTTTTATTGGAAGAGAGAAACCCTCTTTCTTTTGAACTTGTAGCTAATCAAGCCTAAAGTCATCTAGGGTTGTTCCAAGGAAAGGACTGCTGGAGCATACCTGGAAGGTCAGTAGGGAGACCACATTCTCTAGAGGCCCATCTCCTGGTGGCCTTCTTCAGGAGATGGTGTCTGCTCTTTTCTACTCTGGTGCTTTATCTACCATGTTATGGTGACTCCGCTACTTGGTCTCTGCTCCAATAGCTGCTGGGACTACAGACTGACTAATTGTAAACATCCTATTCAAATTCCCCAAGAAAAAGAACCTGACTGCACCAGCTAGTCACCACCCATGTGATGTGCCAGCCACCATGGAAAGCTGTCTTTATGTCAGGCATCGTTATGGACTGAATTTTTGTGCCCCCACCTCCAGGTTCATATGCTGAAACTCTAACCACCAAGATATTTGAAGGTGGAGCCTTTGGGAGGTAATTAGGTTCAGAGGAGGTCATGAGGGTGCCCATGATAGGATTAGTGTCCTTATGTTAGTCAGTTCAGTTCAGTCGCTCAGTTGCGTCTGACTCTTTGTGACCCTATGAATCGCAGCACGCCAGGCCTCCCTGTCCATCACCAACTCCCGGAGTTCACTCAGACTCACATCCATCGAGTCCGTGATGCCATCCAGCCATCTCATCCTCTGTCATTCCCTTCTCCTCCTGCCCCCAATCCCTCCCAGCAGCAGTGTCTTTTCCAATGAGTCAACTCTTCACATGAGGTGGCCAAAGTACTGGAGTTTCAGCTTTAGCATCATTCCTTCCAAAGAACACCTAGGGCTGATCTCCTTCAGAATGGACTGGTTGAATCTCCTTGCAGTCCAAGGGACTCTCAAGAGTCTTCTCCAACACCACAGTTCAAAAGCATCAATTCTTCGGCACTCAGCTTTCTTTATAGTCCAACTCTCACATCCATACATGACCACAGGAAAAACCATAGCCTTGACTAGATGGACCTTAGTCGGCAAAGTAATATCTCTGCTTTTGAATATGCTATCTAGGTTGGTCATAACTTTTCTTCCAAGGAGTAAGCGTCTTTTAATTTCATGGCTGCAGTCACCATCTGCAGTGATTTTGGAGCCCCCAAAAATAAAATCGGACACTGTTTCCACTGTTTCCCCATCTACTTCCCATGAAGTGATGAGACTGGATGCCATGATCTTCATTTTCTGAATGTTGAGCTTTAAGCCAACTTTTTCACTCTCCTCTTTCACTTTCATCAAGAGGCTTTTTAGCTCCTCTTCACTTTCTGCCATGAAGGTGGTGTCATCTGCCTATCTGAGGTTATTGATATTTCTCCCAGCAATCTTGATTTCAGCTTGTGTTTCTTCCAGTCCAGCGTTTCTCATGATGTACTCTGCATATAAGTTAAATAAGCAGGGTAACAATATACAGCCTTGACGTACTCCTTTTCTTATTTGGAACCAGTCTGTTGTTCCATGTCCAGTTCTAACTGTTGCTTCCTGACATGGATACAGGTTTCTCAAGAGGCAGGTCAGATGGTCGGGTATTCCCATCTCTCTCAGTATTTTCCACAGTTTATTGTGATCCACACAGTCAAAGGCTTTGGCATAGTCAATAAAGCAGAAATAGATATTTTTCTGGAACTCTCTTGCTTTTTCCATAATCCAGCGGATGTTGGCAATTTGATCTCTGGTTCCTCTGCCTTTTCTAAAACCAGCTTGAACATCAGGAAGTTCACGGTTCACGTATTGCCGAAGCCTGGATTGGAGAATTTTGAGCATTACTTTACTAGATGTTAGGCAGTAAGAATAGTAAACAGGAGTCCAGAATGGCGGTGGCTAAAGACGAGGAAGGGAAAAGTTCGCAAAAATAGAACAAAGGAAGGTCTGAGGGCTGGAGTGACAACCTCAGGTAGGACAAACAGCACTCCTGGTTAGCCCAATTTACATAGGGCAAGCCCAGAGGGGAGGAAAAAACATATGAAAAGAAGGGCCAAAGAGCCGGGGCTCCCCTCTGTTTTCTTTGCATTTTTGGGTCAGTATGCCCTCCTGCCTCGAGGATGTATTTTCCTGCTATTTTCTAAATAAAATTGAGCTGTAACACTGATCTATCTAAGAGCTATAACACGGTCTGTCCAAGACCCAAGAGCTCTAACATGGTCTGTCTGAGAGCTATGACACGCTGAGGGCTCTAACGTCCAACGCTTTAAATTTTTGTTGAGAAGAGACAGAACCGAGGAGAGCACACTCACCTGACGCTTATAAGAGGAAGACACTAGAGCTTCAAACTTCTTTTTTATGTAACAATATTATAGATGTGGAAGCATTACAGCTTTAGGATCCCTCCTTAGACAATTACCAAGGTTCCTTCCAATTTTAGGTTTCTACAATTCCTTTTTCCTTTTTAATTCTCTTTTAGTTGTTCTGTTTGGGTTTTTGAAGGAAGTTGCCAAACAGAGAATCTCATGTATTCTGCTCCTTCTGTCATCTACTACCCAATACCTGTCCCGCTGAAGGCTTAGGCATCAGCGTTTAACAAGAGGAAGGAGATTCAAACACAAAACCAAATCAGGAATAGCCAGGCTTGTCTAATATGACATGGCGATTCAGTCAGGTCCTCGAAGGAAGAGGATGGTACTCCACAGGTCATCTGAGGAGAGTACTTCAAAGATTACTGACAAGATGTAAAGGGAGTGGCCCTCAAAGGGAGTATATCTGTAAACCATAGTGCTTCAGGCTTAGTAGCAGTTGAGTCTATTACCACCCCTAGGGCAGAAGGGACGATTGAAAGGAATGGTTAATGGAATCTAAAAAAGAAGGGGGCTGAGTGATGGCTACCTGGCAGAATTTGTGACCCTTACTTAGGATAGAGAAATACAGCTGGCCCACAGGGAAGCTTAAGGAATAAATATTCCTTGCTCCCAATCTCCTGCCAATTGGCTGAACCCGGCTGGAAGCCAGTGGTCACAAGAGCATGAAGCAGCTTTTTTGGAGTACAAAGCAGAGTAGAAAAGAGCAGGGCATGGCTCTGGAGCAGTAAACACATAGGGGAAAAAATGTTTTTCAGCTACATTTTCCTTCAAGTAGGCAAAAATATCCCAACACATCATAGCCCACTGATAAGTCTTTACTGCAATAGGCCAATCCAGTCCTGACCAGACAATAAGCATCTACTTCTGTTGGTGGAGCCAGTTTGCCCTGCCTGAAGGTACCATGAAGTGAGAATCTACCCCCTCCACTAAGTGAACATTGACCCTGGACAGGGAGGACAGTCTTGAGTGATCTGTTTAAAGTGGCTATAAAGGCTTGGTTCCTGATCCTTCAGGCAATTCCCAAGAGACAGTTGAATAGACTACTTCTATTCTTTCATTCAAATGCCTAATTTTAATCAAAATGTGGAGAAATATTACGTTTGAAAAGCAGGAAGTGAAAAACATTATAGAAAATAAAGGTCAGGTTCCTGGGAGCATTGCTTTGCACTTAAGATTAAAATAAGAATACAATTGGGGCGGAAAACATAATGCTTTCCATTTTTTTAAATTTTAAATTAATCCCTTAAAACCTAAAGACACAAAAAATTCACTGAAATTATTCAAACTCAACAGTCAAACTAAGGCTGCTTTTTGTCTGCCCTTTTCTAGGGAGAATCTAATATGGGAGAGAAGTCTCCCATCACTCTCCCATTTAAATATTTGCCAAACATCTACTACATGCTGAGCACTGTTCTAGGTGGTAGGAACAGAAGGAATATTCCGATAAAAACAAGATCCTTCTTTCCTTTAAGCAGTTTAAATTCTAACAAGATAGACATGAAAACAGCTAACCACAATACAGGGCAGAATGGAATACATGCTAAAATATGCTCAGGTAATTTGGGGGCAGGGTGCCAAGCAGAGCTTTCATTCTGACTGTGGGAAATCAGAGATGAAGGAGGTGATGCTAGATTTGGACTTTGAAAAATGAGCAGGATATTGTTAGAGGACACAGGAGCCTACTATTAGATAAGATAACGGCACCTCAAGTCAAGGTCAAGTGTGTGCAAAGACACGGAAGCATGATGGAGTCCAGAAGGGGCAGGATGGCACAGATAGACAGGATGATGAAAAAGGATGTTAGAGGGATATGGAGTGGGATAGAGGTTTGGGGTCAAATTAGAGAACTTAAATACCAGCTCACTTAGCTCTATTTATGAGGTAATAGGGACTCCTGTAGTGCCATGTCTGGTCAGGACGAATGTTACATGTGTTTTTTGTGGTTTTATTTTGAGCATCACTGTCTATAGCTGCTGTATCTTACTGCCTTGTGTCTGCGCCCGATTTGTTTCTGTGATGGTAAAATCTATAGTGCATTCATACCTAATATCCCACATTAAATCCCTTCAACAAATGATATTAATGGCTTCAAACTGTAAATAAAATTTGGCTCACAGCACCCTCATGGATAATGGAAATAGTTCAATACCAACCAGGCGAAGGAGCTAGAATGAAAGTGGTTTGCTGGAACAAAGTAGCCTATAAATAGTCATACTGGGGCAGATAGGCCACCGTTGCTAAAAGCCCTTCCAACTAATCGGCTGAATGTTCCATAATTCAGTGTGCATACAGAGAGGGGGCCCACACAGTCAACTCGGCAAGGGAAAGAGAGGGAGCCTGCTAATTAATCTCCTAGTTCTGCCATTGTAACTCACAGCAGTTTCCTTTCTACCAGGGCAATTGGTATTAAAAATGAAAAGAAAAAATCAGTCTGCTTCCTTTATAGGCTGTATTACTTAACCCCAAAGGCCAAATCAGAAAATGCTACAGATTTTGATGTTCCAGAAAACTGGAGGATAGAAAGGAGCTTGAGTGAAATTAGAATGACCATTACAAAGTTACCTCTCTCACTGAGTTGGAAAGGAATCCAAAGGCCCAGTTCAGCTCTTAGCAATAATGCTTCATCTGCTTTAAGGCCATTAAGAAAACAGAGCCACTGAAAGGTCACATTTTCAGCAGTGAGCCTTTGTAACTAAATATCAAATACTGGGACGCCCTTGTGAGGAGTCCACACTGAGACTTCATATAAGCCTGGGAAGAACAGCAAACAGTCCTTGATGAGAAATGGTTGAGCTCTGCAAACACTGATCTTGGCCTGAGAAATGGCCACTGAGTAGCTTTGAAGACAACTCTGGGGACCCTCTTTGCCTTAGGATGGGAGAGCCAATTGATGTCCAAATAACCATTCTCCACCACCCCCAGCAAAGCACACTTGGGAGACAGAGCATTTAGCAAGGGATCTGTATGGAGTGAATAGCCCCATCCCTGTAGTCAGTGACTGACCCTGAGGTGATATCAGTGTGTCCAGTTCTGGGTTGACTAAGGTATGATCTTGCTACAAATAGGCAGCAGAATAAGGTCTAACTGGGTCAGAATATTCCAAATAAATTCTTCACAGAAATTACATTTAGTCCCTCCATGTTTTTTATTTGTAACATTTAATGTTTTTCAAAGTAGTAATGACAAATATTTGTCAAACCTCTTTATAAACAACTCTTGATACATAAAAACCTGAAGTTTAACTGGCTGGACATGTAAATGTCCAGAAGCAGAGAAAAGGGGAAAATATATCTTCCCTTACTGAGGAAGCCCCAGTTTCCCCTTCCATCTCATTTACAGGGACTGCATCACAGGCCCCCACCCAAACTAATCACACAGCCAGGGACACAAGCTGCCATATTTGCCTTAGACCAGTGGTTCTCAAACTTGAGTGGGTGTTTGAATCATCTAGAAGGCTTGTGGAAACCCACTGCTGGTCTCCTTCCCCAGAATTTCTGGTTTAGTAGATTTGGAGTAGGCCCTAAGAACTTGCATTTAACTTTTAATTTTATTTTGGAGTATAGTTGATTAACAATATTGTGTTAGTTTCAGTTGCACAACAAAGTGATTCAGTTATGTATATACATGCATCTATTCTTTTTCAAATTCATTTCTCAATTAAATTGTTACATAATAATGAGCAGAGTTCCCTGTGCTATACAGTAGGTCCTTGTTAGTTATCCATTTTATTTTTTCTTTATTTTTAATTGGAGGATAATTTCTTTATCATGTGCATTGGTTTCCGCCATTCAACAACATGAATCAGCTATAAGTATACACACATCCCCTAGAACTTGCATTTCTAACAAGTTCTCAGATCATTGTTGATGCTGCAGGTCCACACGTGGAGAACACAGCTTAGACAAATCAAGGTTCTTCCTTAAGCTTCTCCTTAAACATATTGCTGCTTGGAGGAAAAAGAACAAAATCAGGGCTCCCTTAGCAAGGAAAAGAGAGGGTGTGCAGCTGTTAAATGGAAACCATCTTGAGGCTCCTAGGTTGGAAGCCACTAAAACCTAAACTTTTTCACAAAAAGCCAATCTTTTGTGGTTGATGTTGAGTCTGGCTTCTTGCTCTCCTGATTAATAACACCCAACTTGGCTGCTCCCAACAGGCCCAAGGCTAGAACTTAGGCATAGCTGACTGATGCCAAAGATGGCCAATGGCCCATCAGCACAAGATGCAGCCCAGAGGACCCCATAGGAAGTAACACATTTAATGATGCACAGCTGCAAGTAGCACCAGCTCTGCATCTCATTCTGGTTCAATGTCTTGGGGGAACAATTTCCATTTTCTGAGATAATGTGACAAAAAACCAAAACAGTCAATTCATGATCTTGAACCTCTTTAAACTGAAATAAGATAGATTTTACAAATACAAGCCTAGCACGGCAACCTGCATTCTATGTACCTTCTTTGTATATATAATAAAACCCAAGTAGTTAATTATGGCTATGCTATGAGCTGGGCCAAATACTATGTTCCATCGGTGCTCTGAGAACACAAACCATTCAATAATCTGTTAATTTGGTCTTTTCTCGACTATTCCTCACAAGATAAGCTTTGCTCCCTGCACAATTTTGATTCTCATTAGTCTAGGGTTTACACTGTGTTAAGAAGGATTGTCATTTAACCAAATTCAAACATGGAGTCATTGGTGGGTGTTCTTTCTTGTTCAGAAAACCTAGTAGACAGGACAAGAAAGATTATAAAACATTGTGTGTTGGGAAACTCTTGATCCTCTTCTGCCATAAATTCCCATCCAAGCTTCCACACTAAGACAGGAGTCTCCCCTGAGTATTCTTGGGATTACAATGGAAAGCTCTACAAGCAATGCATCATGGCACTTAGCTTTTCACAGGCACTTTATCACCAGGGCCCTGGGTATTTTCCCCATATATTTGAAGTGAGCCAAGAGGTACTTTTAATCTATTTGCCAATTCTGGAGGATGGTTGTTCTAAAGACAGCCTCAGCAAAATACTGAAGACAGAGAAAATATATTGTATACTACACTAATACTGTCTTTCAACCAAAGGATATCAGCTTCTTGAAACAGAGTGTTGTCAAAGACAAATCCATTAGCTGTACCTTTCTCATGTAGATTTAAGCAAAATTTGAAATCCCAAAAGAATAAACAATGAAAGAATAAAAGTTGGTTTATCAACTGTACACAGTATTGCTCTACTTCCTGCCCAGCAGGAAAACAGGAAGAAAAATATACTGATGAGAGGTAAAAGAAAAGACACCACTTTCAGTCCAGTGATTTAGTTTTGGTATGAATAACATTAAGCATTGTGCCAGGGGACAGATCCACATCATATTGTTCTCTGCCTGGGCACATGACTCCAGCATAGATGATGCTGAGACAACACCCCAGGCAAGTGTCCTTGACTGTTTGGCTCAATGATGCTCTCCATTAGAGGGAGCCTGGTGCTTCTCATCTGCCATGTTCAGTATGTAAGACCTGTTCATTTCCTGGGAGTCGTCAGTTCAGTTCAGTTCAGTTCAGTCGTGTCTGACTCTTTGCGACCCCATGTATCGCAGCACGCCAGGCCTCCCTGTCCATCACCAACTCCCGGAGTTCACTCAAACTCATGTCCATCGAGTCAGTGATGCCATCCAGCCATCTCATCCCCTGTCGTCCCCTTCTCCTCCTGCCCCCAATCCCTCCCAGCAGCAGGGTCTTTTCCAATGAGTCAACTCTTCGCATGAGGTGGCCAAAGTACTGGAGTTTCAGCTTTAGCATCATTCCTTCCAAAAAACATCCAGGACTGATCTCCTTCAGAATGGACTGGTTGGATCTCCTTGCAGTCCAAGGGACTCTCAAGAGTCTTCTCCAACACCACAGTTCAAAAGCATCAATTCTTTGGCACTCAGCTTTGGCATTCTCTTGGCACTCAGCTTTCTTCACAGTCCAACTCTCACATCCATACATGACTACTGGAACATCAGAGCCCCCGCAAAAAGACCCAACTCACTAGCAATGTGGAAACTAGAATTGTCACTGGAGGAGACCAGGGAAGACATTCTTGGACAGTCAAGATCAAAAGTCACACTTCCTTCCAAAGAAGGCTAGGTGAAAAATATAAGTTCTTGGTCTCCAACGCAGATTTGACTAACAAGGATTTTGACAGACTCTCAGCAGGGTTTTTTTATCTACAATATAATTAGATCTGCCAAACTTTATAAATCTTTACAGACAGGTTTGAAATATAGTTTGAAGCCTAAATTTTAATTTCATCAGGTATCTACTCTCCAGGAGCACATCTATGGAAATTTTAGGCTCCTTCTTGATGTTTAACTATACAATTAAATTTTAAAACACATGACTAAATATTTTTCATCAGTATAAATCCATTCACCAACTGGGTGGGAATTCTCTACTACATCATCCTCTGAGGCCACCCACTAACAGAAAAGGATACCCCTCCCAGGCCCAGAACCAGGAATGTGGCCAGATGGGCAAAAACAATCAGCTCTCCTGCAAATGCTGACAGCTACTCTATCCAGGGGCAAACACGTTTCTATATTTCTGCCAATATGATAATATATACCCAAATATTCAATGCAATTGCTATACTTTTAGAAAAGACTTCCTTCCTTCCTTCCTTCATTCCTTCCCTCCACCACCTTCCTTCCATCCCTCCTACCTTCCTCCCTCTTCCAAGGCACATAAGGGTATAGCAGAACATATCACGATATTCAGATACGGCAAATCATAAATTCAAATTAGAGGGCTTGCCACCACCCTGCCCACTCCCTTCCATGAACTTCATTTTATAGCACCTAAATTTGATCACTTATAGCTGGAAAGAAGAAATTACCAACATAAGCAAATACAATCAGAGAAAATATTCAAACATGTATCATATTTCATTAAGAATAGCATATTCAGATACATCCATAAGGAAAAGGCTGAGTAATATTTATTTCGAGCAACCCCATTTTAGAGCAGACAACTGTTCCTTCGTGTACACCTGCCCAAGTAGGAGGTATGAGCTTAAGGATTGGGACCGGGTTTGAAGTGAGAGACAAGCCTCAGCTTTGAGCAGGTCAGAAGCCTGCATGATGCTGATAAGAGTTCAAACAAGGCAGTGGTTATAAGTGGGTTCTGAAAAGAGAGCTCAGAACCAGGCAGACTCTAGCCGAGAGTCAGCTACTGTACCAACAAAAAAAGAGTACAGAGTGCCAGGAAACCAAACAGGTCACACCAAGAGAGAACAGAGAAAGGTGAGCCAGAAAACAGGGAGGCATAGACAGTGTCCAGAGTGGCCTCCACAGTCTCTATGGATTATGTTGTTTTTCCCCCAAGGATGCTCCCACCTGTCTGTTTCAATACCAGAAGTTCTAACAGTTTAACACCTCTGATTTACAAATGGATTGCACCTTGTGGACCCTATGACTCAGAATTAGTTGTTTCCCATTTTCTTCTGGTCACCAAGAAGCTTAAAGCTTAGTTTGTTGCCCACGTGCAAGTACAGATAACTTTTTGTCATATGTTTCTCTGTACTAACTTTAGCCCTGATATTACTTTGGTGTTAACATGACTATCCTTTCACTTCACCCAGAATCTATCATATATTTCTGCTAATTACCTTAAATATTGGCAATAAGGACCATTAGGCAATTAAGCATACTTCCTTTTATATGAGTGATCTGTATAGCAAGACTTCAGTCCATTCTTTGAAGCTCAGAACACATTTTATCATTGAAATTACTTAGAGAGCCTATCTCACACAAGCCTATTTAAACTTATGCTGTAAGCAGACTCAAGCATTCTCTTTGCTGGCTGTGTCTCCAAGCATCAGTTTTTCACCTGGTGCATAGTAAGTTATTTATTAGTAATCCAAACTCTTCAATGAGCTGGATATCTAATTTCAGTTTCTATTTTTCATAAAGATCCCTCTCTGGGTACCTTCCAACTTCTAAGTTATGCATCAAAGAATGATGCAAGATAAAGTAAACTCAACAAAAAACTGTGCAGGTAAAAGAAAACATTAAAATAAACAGAACTCCCCGATACATTCACAAAACTACTTGTATCAGTTACTAGCAAGTCCTTAATGGAACATTCTAGTTAAGTTACAGAGGCACTGTCTTGAATATGGTTCAGGTATTGAGAGAGGTCTGACTGTGACATTTGTCACCCATTCATCCTCAGAGTGTGTTTTGACTAACTAGCTGGGAGGGCAGAAATTCTCTTCTTATATCATACCCTGACGCCACCCATTCATGGGAGAGAGTCCTCCTCCAGGTGTAGACCCAAGAGTGTGTCCAGATAGTCAAAACCATCAGCTCTCCTGGGAATGCTGACAGCTACTCTATCCAGGGGTGAAAAAGACAATGGCTTCTCACCAATGGGTAAGCACCCCTCATCCACATGCCAAATCACACACTTGGGGATACTTTGCAGAGTGGGTGCATGAAAACTTTGTTGAATGAATAAATGATATTAGCTGGAACTACAGGATCTGGGAACAAAGGGCAACAGGAGGAGGAGGGAAAGAAAGAGGAGAAGAAAAATTATGAAATTATTTTCCTGAACAAAAGCTGGCTTTGGACAAATTATAGGATTTGAGACAAAAACTGATTTGGATCATGATTTCAGCACTTATAAATTTTTTAAACTTGCTTTTCTTCTTGTTAAAAAGGAGAGCTATCCCTGATGCTATCTAGGGCCAACCACTCCCTGCCTGGTACACAAATCCTTCCATTCCTTCCTTCTCAAAGTTTTTGATCTTGCCTCTCTCCTAAAATTGTCTGTTTCTTCCTCCAAACCAGATCACTCCTGATACCATTCACAAATGCTATAAAAACTTTAATTAAAAAAAAAAAAAGATCTCCCTAATCCAAAATTCCTCCAGCCACCATGCTATTCACTCACACACAATAGAAATCCTCTAAAAGTTACTAATTGCTTGGATCAAATCTTCCCCTGGCTGCCTAAATATAGCTTTTGTCAAGGTCATGGGTTTCATCTTACTAAATCCAGTGGTCAGTTTTCAGCTTACCTTGCTGAAGCTAATTCCCCCAAAGGTGTGTGCTCCCCATTCCACAGCATGGAGTTGTGATGAGAGATGCCTAACGAACTAGAAATTACCTTTCTAAACAACTCTTACCAGCCCCACAGTCATGTGTGACCATTAAACTAGTTTTTGACAATGGAAAGAGATTAGATCATAAAAGATCTTACAGAGCATGGTAAAGAGTTTGGATTTTATTCTGCAGCTGGTAGGCAATCATTGGATTATTTTAAGCAAGGCCTTCCTTCTACTTAAACCTGCAAAGCTCACTTCTGGGAGAGTCCTCAGTGTTTACTCTTACTCATTCCCTCTTGCCATTGATCTTTGAGTAGCCAGCTACTTCTAACCTTTACAGGTCTCTGGTCAAAGCCATCCCCACTAACTTACCTATTCAAATAGAGGGTGCCTTACACCCTCCTCACTCTAACATATGTTTCCCCATAGGACTTATCATTGCTGACATTACACATTCCATTCACTTATTCTCAGACTTCAAAGTACATCAGAATCATCTGGGCACTTGCTAAAAATGCATATTTATGTCCCAAATCCCCAGAAATTGGGAGATCTGAAAGGTGCCCAGCAATCTGCACGTAACCAGATGACTCTGAGCCACAGATAGTTACCTCAGAGAGGTATATGGACTCCTAGCCCAGTCAAAGAAGTACTGCCCTCCATACTTGGCCCCTGGCATGAAAATGATACATTTTCAAAGAGAATGAATTTCTGCTAAGGGAGAACTTTTATTATATGGGACTATACCTGGCTTAACTAGAAGAAAAGAACCATCTGGCTGGGCAGCTTGTTTCTCTAGAACATTTCTGAATTATTCCAACTGCACAAACCCTGTTCCTAAAGCCCTAAAGTTATTGTATAACTTTGAGTATATTACTTTACCCCTGTGGCCCTCCACTGTCACTTCTATAAAATAAGATTATATTGAACTAGGTGTTATCTCTGATTCTCTCAACCCCAGGAGTCTTAACCACAGATTTTATAGTGCTTATACCCTTAAGCAATAATCTGCAATAAGAGATCAACACTGAGCAACAGAGAGGTTTGTTACAAAGAGGGAATGTCATTATAGACCCCCAGAATTATATAACAACTTCCCATGGCACTAAATAGCTAGTTGAAGTACTTTTGTTAGCTGAGTATTGCACAACTGCTAAGGAGTTCTGAACATCTGATCATAAACATTTCTGTGCTGGAAATGCTAAGAACCAGGACAGGCACAACTGCACCAAAAAGGATAAAGAAGGGAGCCCCTCCCTAAGCAAAAAATAATTAAAATAGAAATGCTACATTGCAATTAGTAAACTTCACAAATGCTCAAAATTCTAACTGCAAAACACAGAGGATTAGAGTGTTATTATTCCATTGATTACAACCTGTCAAATAGTACAATTTTCTTAAGGCATTCAAGGGAAAGACATTAAGGGGAAAAAAGAGTTTCCCCAAGATGACAGCATCAAGACAATATGGATAGG
Source organism: Capricornis sumatraensis (assembly GCF_032405125.1). Taxonomy (NCBI): domain Eukaryota; kingdom Metazoa; phylum Chordata; class Mammalia; order Artiodactyla; family Bovidae; genus Capricornis; species Capricornis sumatraensis. The sequence continues at coordinate 217,512,828 of NC_091069.1, forward strand.
GGAAGTAAAAGAACTGAGAAATGGCAGTAATGACCAAATTATTTGCTGTGCCAAGTACTGAGCTAGGCATCGAAGATATAAAGATGGTTAGAAAATAGCGTCTGTCCTCAAGGCCCTGAAACCATAAGCACAATAGCAATATAGTTCAGCAGTGACACAGAGGAGGCTGTGCTCCACTCTGCTGGAGAAGGGCCAGAGGAGGCTTCCCACAGGAGATGATGCTTGAACTTGGACTTGAAAGATGAATAAGGAGTTTGCCTAGGAGTAGAAGGAAAAAGTGCCTACCTGATACAGAAATAATACAGGAAGATATTAATTGTGTTATTGTGTTAGTACTTTTCTCTTTGCCATAGAATTCAGCCTGAATATGAATTGGTTTTGTGAGTTAACTTTGACCAACAGAATGCCACAGAAGTGACAGTGTGTCAGCTCCAAGCCTAGCTCTCATGAAGCTTTGCACACTTTCATCACCAACTTAGACACTTGCAATCACCATGTGAACAAGCCTGAGCTAACTTTCAGGAAGATGAGCAGCCACATGGAAGAGAGCTCTCCTAGATCAGCCAGCCCGAGCCAGTCTGCCAACTGACCACAGATGCATGTCCAAGTGAAGCCAAGATCTTGAACACAAGATCACTAGTTTTTCTCCTGGTCAACCATAGACTCATGAACAATAATAAATGATTGTTGTTTAAAGCTAGTAAACTTTGAAATGGTTTCTCATGCATCTGTAGTTAATTGAAAAAGCTCCTTGCAACTTGAATTTACAATTTCATTAGACAAGGCTAAGAAAAAGAAGAAGAATAAGAGTCCTAACAGTGTAGTAATCAGTCTCTTGGAGTTTCCATTAATTCTTTTAAACTATCATGGTTTCAAGTCCTTCAATAAGGCAATACTCATCCCATAGATTGGCATTACAGACAAGCTGAAACAAAAGACTATAGGGTAGAAAGGAAAAATCTTTTCTTGTTATCATTCTGTTAACCAATGCCCTCCCCTGCTTGTTTCTAATTAAACTCAGTAAAACAAAACCACAGAAGCAACTTCCCAGAAGAGGCCAATAAGAAAACAGGAAAAGTACCATAGTATTCCTCTTTCTTACCAAATACATTCAGATGCAATATACACAAATAATTAAACATAAAATGTTGGGTTTCTTCTACTGCCTATGTTAACTTTTAGTTTAGAAGTTACCTGGTTTTGATGGTCTCAAGTAGACTCAACTCCTACTTCCTGACTTTGAGTATTAGTACACACTGGAAGTTTTCCATGATTATATCAAATTGAGTCCAAGTGGCCCACTGAGACAATTTAATCATCTGAGTGCCCAACTACTAAGAGTGACTTTAGGGGATTCAGGTAGAACTACATGTCCAAGGATAAATCCCCAAGACCTCTCTGTTCCTACATCCTCTGCATTCTTTCTCCATGCAAAAATCAGAAAATTTTTTTTTCCTCTAGAAGAAAATGTGAAATTAAAAAAATACTATAAGCTCCTTCTTATCCAAACTTAATTAATATAACTCATCATTTATGATTCAGCATGGACAAGACACCTACACCAGATAAAATACATCATGATTCTAAGAAGTCTGTTTATTCAGTTTTGGGTTATAAAAATTTTCTCTGAGTAGATGAAAAATGGCAGTATATGTACAACCCAGTAAGCTAAACAAAGAGCTTTGTTAGCTGACCTGTCAGTCTGTGGGCAAGGTTGTAAAGAAGATAAAATTTGTTGACAGTTTCAGAATACTCCATTGCTTTCTGTCATTCAGTTCAGTTTCTACTGTTTCTACTGTTTCCCCATCTATTTGCCATGAAGTGATGGGACCAGATGCCATGATCTTAGTTTTCTGAATGTTGAGCTTTAAGCCAACTTTTTCACTCTCCTCTTTCACTTTCATCAAGAGGCTCTTTAGTTCTTCTTCATTTTCTGCCATAAGGGTAGTGTCATATGCATATTTGAGGTTATTGATATTTCTTCTGGCAATCTTGATTCCAGCTTGTGCTTCTTCCTGCCCAGCGTTTCTCATGATGGACTCTACATATAAGTTAAATCAGCAGGTTGACAATAACAGCCTTGACATACTCCTTTTCCTATTTGGAACCAGTCTGTTGTTCCATGTCCAGTTCTAACTGTTGCTTCCTGACCTGCATACAGATTTCTCAAGAGGCAGGTCAGATGGTCTGGTATTCCCATCTCTTGAAGAATTTTCCACAGTTTATTGTGATTCACAGAGTCAAAGGCTTTGGCATAGTCAATAACGCAGAAATGGATGTTTTTCTGGAACTCTCTTGCTGTTTCGATGATCCAGCGGATGATGGCAATTTGCTTTATGGTTCCTCTGCCTTTTCTAAAACCACCTTGAATATCTGGAAGTTCACAGTTCATGCACTGTTGAAGCCTGGCTTGGAGAATCTTGAGCATTACTTTGCTGGCGTAAGAGATGAGTCCAATTGTGCAGTAGTTTGAGCATTCTTTGGCATTGCCTTTGTTAGGGATTGGAATGAAAACTGACCTTTTCCAGTCCTGTGGCCACTGCTGAGTTTTCCAGATTTGCTGGCATATGGACTGCAGCATTTTCACAGCATCATCTTTTAGGATTTGGAATAGCTCAACTGGAATTCCATCACCTCCACTACCTTTGTTCGTAGTGATACTTCCTAAGGCCCATTTATTTCACATACCAAGATGTCTGGCTCTAGGTGAGTGATCACACCGTCGTGATTATCTTGGTCATGAAGATCTTTTTTGTATAGTTCTTCTGTGTATTCTTGCCACCTCTTCTTAATATCTTCTGCTTCTGTTAGGTCCATACCATTTCTGTCCTTTATCGAGTCCATCTTTGCATGAAATGTTCCCTTGGTATCTCTAATTTTCTTGAAGAGATCTCTAGTCTTTCCCATTCTATTGTTTTCTTGTATTTCTTTGCATTGATCACTGAAGAAGGCTTTTTTATCTCTCCTTGCTATTCTTTGGAATTCTACATTCAAATGGTATATATTTCCTTTTCTCCTTTGCTTCTGGCTTCTCTTCTTTTCACAGCTATTTGTAAGGCCTCCTCAGACAGCCATTTTGCTTTTTTGCATTTCTTTTTCTTGGGGATGATCTTGCTCCCTGTCTCCTGTACAATGTCACTAACTTCCGTCCATAGTTCAACAGGCACTCTGTCTATCAGATCTAGTCACTTAAATCTATTTCTCACTTCCACTGTATAATCGTTAGGGATTTGATTTAAGTCATACTTGAATGGTTTAGTGGTTTTCCCTACTTTCTTCAATTTAAGTCTGAATTTGGCAATAAGGAGTTCATGATCTGGGCCACAGTCAGCTCCCAGTTTTGTTTTTGCTGACTGTATAGAGCTTCTCCATCTTTGGCTGCAAAGAATATAATCAATCTGATTTCAGTGTTGACCATCTGGTGACGTCCATGTATAGAGTCTTCTCTTGTGTTGTTGGAAGAGGATGTTTGCCATGACCAGTGCGTTCTCTTGGCAGAATTCTGTTAGCCTTTGCCCTGCTTCATTCTGTACTTCAAGGCCAAATCTGTCTGTTACTCCAGGTGTTTCTTGACTTCCTACTTTTGCATTCCAGTCTCCTATAATGATAAGGGCATCTTTTTTGGGTGTTAGTTCTAGAAGGTCTTGTAGGTCTTCATAGAACCATTTCACTTCAGCTTCCTCAGCATTACTGATCAGGACATAGACTTGGATTACCGTGCTATTGAATGGTTTGCCTTGGAAATGAACAGAGATCATTCTGTTGTTTCTGAGACTACAGCCAAGTCTGAATTTTGGACTCTTTTGTTGACCCTGATGGCTACTCCATTTCTTCTAAGGGATTCCTGCCCACAATAGTAGATATAATGGACATCTGAGTTAAATTCACCCATTCCAGTCCATTTTAGTTAGCTGATTCCTAGAATGTTGACATTCGCTTCTGCCATCTCCTGTTTGATCACTTTCAATTTGCCTTGTTTCACAGACCTGACATTCCAGGTTCCTATGCATAATTGCTCTTTACAGCATCGGACCTTGCTTCCATCACCAGTCACATCCACAACTGGGTGTTGTTTTTGCTTTGGCTTTATCTCCTCAGTCTTTCTTGAATCATTTCTCCACTGATCTCCAGTAGCATATTGGGCACCTACCGGCCTGGGGAGTTCCTCTTTCAGTGTCCTATTGTTTTGCCTTTTCATACTGCTCATGGGGTTCTCAAGGCAAGAATACTGAAGTGGTTTGCCATTCCCTTCTCCAGTGGACCACATTTTGTCAGAACTCTCCACCATGACCTGTCCATCTTAGGTGGCCCTACACAGCATGGGTCGTAGTTTCACTGAGTTAGACAAGGCTGGATCCATGTGATTAGATTGGTTAGTTTTCTGTGATGGTGGTTATCAGTCTGTCTGTCTTCTGATGGAGAGAGGGTACCCCATGTGCAAGGGCAAAGGAGAAGCCCCAGCAAGATGGTAGGAGGGGCAAATCCTCATTTAGAATCAAACCCTGCTCCTTCCAGGGATGCTTAAAGGGCTCAAACAAACCTTGTACACACCAGAACCCAGATACCCCACAGAGATTGAGAGAAAACTGTATTTGAGTGTCTCCTGTGGAGGTACGGGTTGGCAGTGGTCCGCTGCAGGGACAGGGGCTCTGAGTGTGGGTACGGCAGAAGTCTTCTTGGAAGAGGTCACCATTAACCCCACTGTAGAGCTGCCAGAACTTACATGGGACTGGGAAATAGACCCTTGGAGGGAACAATAGAACCTTGTGCACCAGGACCCAGGAGAAAGGAACAGTGACCCCATAGGAGACTTGCCTGCAGATGTCCAGGAGTCTCTGGCAAAGGCATGGGTTGGCGGTGGTCTGCTGCAGGGTTGGGAGCACGGACCATGGCAGTACATGCCTGGGATCTTTTGAGAGAGGTTACCATTATCTTCATTACCTCCACCATAGTCTGAGCTATTTCAAATCCTGAAAGATGATGCTGTGAAAGTGCTGCACTCAATATGCCAGCAAATATGGAAAACTCAGCAGTGGCCACTGGACTGGAAAACGTCAGTTTTCATTCCAATCCCAAAGAAAGGCAATGCCAAAGAATGCTCAAACTACCGCACAATTGCACTCATCTCACATGCTAGTAAAGAAATGCTCAAAATTCTCCAAGCCAGGCTTCAGCAATACGTGAACCGTGAACTCCCTGATGTTCAAGCTGGTTTCAGAAAATGCAGAGGAAGCAGAGATCAAATTGCCAAGATCCGCTGGATCATGGAAAAAGCAAGAGAGTTCCAGAAAAACATCTATTTCTGCTTTATTGACTATGCCAAAGCCTTTGACTGTGTGGATCACAATAAACTGTGGAAAATTCTGAAAGAGATGGGAATACCAGACCACCTGACTTGCCTCTTGAGAAACCTATATGCAGGTCAGGAAGCAACAGTTAGAACTGGACATGGAACAACAGACTGGTTCCAAATAGGAAAAGGAATATGTCAAGGCTGTATATTGTCACCCTGCTTATCTAACTTATATGCAGAGTACATCATGAGAAACGCTGGGCAGGAAGATGCACAAGCTGGAATCAAGATTGCCAGGAAAAATATCAATAACCTCAGATAGGCAGATGACACCACCCTTATGGCAGAAAGTGAAGAGGAACTAAAAAGCCTCTTGATGAAAGTGAAAGAGGAGAGTGAAAAAGTTGGCTTAACGCTCAACATTCAGAAAATGAAGATCACGGCATCTGGTCCTATCACTTCATGGGAAATAGATGGGGAAACAGTGGAAACTGTGTCAGACTTTATTTTTGGGGGCTCTAAAATCACTGCAGATGGTGACTGTAGCCATGAAATTAAAAGATGCTTACTCCTTGGAAAGAAAGTTATGACCAACCTAGATAGCCTATTCAAAAGCGGAGAAATTACTTTGCCAACAAATGTCCGTCTAGTCAAGGCCTTGGTTTTTTCCAGTAGTCATGTATGGATGTGAGAGTTGGACTGTGAAGAAAGCTGAGCGCCGAAAAATTGATGCTTTTGAACTGTGGTGTTGGAGAAGACTCTTGAGAGTCCCTTGGACTGCAAGGAGATTCAACCAGTCCATTCTAAAGGAGATCAGCCCTGGGTGTTCTTTGGAAGGAATGATGCTAAAGCTGAAACTCCAGTACTTTGGCCACCTCATGCAAAGAGTTGACTCATTGGAAAAGACTCTGATGCTGGGAGCGTTTCGGGGCAGGAGGAATAGGGGACGACAGAGGATGAGATGGCTGGATGTCATCACCAACTCGATGGGCAGGAGTCTGAGTTAACTCCAGGAGTTGGTGATGGACAGGGAGGCCTGGCATGCTGCAATTCATCCGGTCGCAACGAGTCGGACAGGACAGAGACTGAACTGAACTGAACTGAAATTGCAGGGAGGAAACACAGCTCCACCCATAAACAGATAATTGGGTTAAAGATTCACTGAGCATGGCCCCGCCCATCAGAACAAGACCCAGTATCCCCCTCAGTCAGTCTATCCCATCAGGAAGCTTCCATAAGCCTCTTATCCTTCTCCAACAGAGGGCAGACAGACTGAAAACCACCATCACAGAAAACTAACCAATCTAATCTGTCATTCAACTTTCATATAAATATAGCACATAGAACACAGCATCTTATTTTGTTCCTTCTAAAACTCCATTAAACGATAGTCAGGAGGCTTTTTTCTCTCAAAAAAAAAAGAAATAGAAAACACATATTATAAAATTGCATAGAACTAAACACATACACTGCTGCAGTCCATGGGGTCCAGAGGGTTCCAAAGAGTCAGACACGACTGAGCGACTGAACTGAACTAACTGAAACACACACACAAGGAGGACATGGTGACCCACTCAGTATTCTTGCCTGGAGAATCCTAATGGACAGAGGAGCCTGGTGGGCTACAGTCCATGGGTCGGCTACAGTCCAAAGAGTCGGACACGACTGAGTGACTAAGCACAGCACACAGCACAGCAAACACACACACACACACACACACACACGTACATGTAAAACTGATGAAATCTGAATAAGATCAGTGGGTTATATTTATGTCAATTTCCTGATTCTGATATTATATTAGGCAAGATATTAGGAAAGCTCAGTGAAGGGTATATGGGATTTCTCAGAAGTCTTTTATTTCTCAAATTGACATATAATTTTATGTACAACATTGAATTACTTCTTATAATTACATGTAAATCTAGAATTATCTCAAAATAATAAATCTAATTAAAAAATAAACCTGCAAAATTAGGAAGAAAAAGAGTGGGTAACATCAGTAAAATTTTGGAAGCAGTCAGTCGATGGATATGAGATAACTGTCTCTGCGGACTCCAGAAACCAATTCCAAGACAGCAGTAGGAAAGTTGAGAAGCAACTTTATTTAACCACAATCTTCAAAAGGTTTGGGAACTGGTAACAAAAAGCCCCCTGGAAATGCAGCCCCCTGAAGAGCGAGTGAAGGCTAATGAAAGCAGGATCTGATAGACTCTTGTAGAAGCAGTTAGGTCCCTAGAACCCCTCCCCCTCCGCTGCGCCCCCTCCCCTGTTCTTCCTCCTATACACTGCCAGAGACTGTTCTGGAGACAGTAAGGCAAAAAAACCTCTGTACTGGGGACTCTGGTAGCAGACAAGTGAGGTAAACAGAGAAGCAAAGTCAATGAATGGATATGACCAATGAAAACCCCTCTACCATTTTTACCTTCTTGACTCCTTGACCCTTGACAGCCAAGAATTTACTCTCCAGGCCAGAAACTAAAAAAATAATTTGAGTGGAATCTGACTAGCCCAAGAGAAAACACATGGAGATATTGAATATAGAAGTATACCAATCAAGGTTCAGTCCAGAAATCAGAGCCACTGTAAGTATTAAGGGACCATGGATTTTTTTCTTAGGAATTAGAGTTTGCACAAACATGGGAGGAGCTGGGGAAATGGAAGTCTGGAGGAGGGGAATCAGAAGACCAGGGAAAATACTACCCACTGTGGTAGAATAAAATAGTAATTCCCAAAGACATCCATAGTGTACCGACCGCGCCCCCCCCCCCACCCCGCCTGGAACATGTTCCCTTACATGGCAATAGAAACTTCATAGGTGTGATTAATCTAGGGATTCTGAGTTTGGAGATTATCCTGGATTATCCAGATGGGCCCAGTATTATCACAGAAATCCTTATAAGAGGGAGGCAGGAGGATCAAAATGAGAAAAAGGAGATTTGAAGACAGACCAGAAGTTGTAGTGATGGGTTTTGAAGATGAAGGAGTCAGGAGCCAGGGAATGTATTAATAGTTGGCCTCTAGAAGCTGAAAAAGGCAAGGAAATGGATTTCTCCCCTGAAGCCTTCAGAAGAAAAACCTTAATTTTAGAATTCTGACTCCAGAATTATGAGGATAAATGTTTGTTGTTTTATTTTATTTATTTATTTATTTAGCCAAGTTATGTCAAGATCCTTTATTCCTTTTTGTTAAAACCAGTTACAACACTAAGCTTCTGGCCCACCCTGCTGATACACAAGCCACAAACGCTTGCTCAGCAGTTGAAGCCTTTAGTAGCATGTTTGAAAAGTGAATAAAAATCCATATAAAACAAACATTCAAATAGTTTCCATAGGAACACAGATAAGTGTGACCCCATCTCCCAGTCTTCCACATTGGTGCACCTGTGCCAACCCTACTCACATAGGCATCTCAGAACTAGCAGTAATTAAGTTAAATGGCCCCCCCAAACCCTTAAATCAAGCTAAACTCGCAGTTAACAGCTACAAGAGTGGTATCTACACGTTAATACGCGTGGAAGCGCAGGCTGCCGAGTGCCGCTTCATGCCGCTCTCCCAGGCACAGGACACGGGCAGGGGACTGACGTCCGGCTCCTCCACTCCGGGTGGGAAGTCCTGGGCCCGGATCTGCTGCATCAGTTGCCACGATGGCCCTGACATCACATAGTAGATGGTGGGTCTCTGGAATTCATTGAAGGTAGAAGCAGCAGCAACAGTGTAAGCACCCATGTTCTCAAAGAGCATCCAGTCGCCCACATGCATCTCAGGTAGGTTACAGCGCTCAACAATGCGGTCCAGGCTGTCACAGGTCGGTCCCCAGATGCTGGATGAATAATACTTCTCATCTGGTTTGGGTCTCTTCTGCAGAAGAGGCTTCACGTGCACGTCCGTGGTCGTAAAGAATGCAGTTGAAGGAGCCATATACTCCATCGTTCACGTAATACATGAACGTCCGTTCACTAGACTCCTCTTCATCATCAGAGCCTGTCTGTTCCTTTAATACAAGTTTTTTGGCAATATTAACTGCAAGCGTGAAAGCTGATGCAACATAGTATCTGCCCGGCTCAGCTATGATTCTCACTCCAGAGTCTGATGGAAAATACTTGTCCAGTGCTGGGTTGATTACACTGGTGATCTCTTCAAATTTAAGCTTTACATCCTCAGATCCAGGAAAGCCACCACCAATATCAATCAGATACATGTTGAAACCAACCTCAGCGCCCATGTCAAAGACACAGCGGGCATCAGAGATGGCCTGCACAAAGGTCTCAGGATCAGTACAGCCACTTCCTACGTGGAAGCTGACACCAATGACATCAATATCTAGCTCTTTCGCCCGTTCCAAAAGCAGCCTGCTGGTTTTGAGCGTGGCACCAAATTTGACACTGAGGCGACAGACTGCTTTGGAATCATCAGTGGCGATCTGCAAAACCAACTTGGCCTTTGGATGTGCCCTGGCAACTTTCATCAGCTCAACTTCACTATCAAAAGTCATCATCTGGACTCCGTTATTGGCAGCATACTTAATCTGAGACACTTGTTTACATGGATTTGCATAGATAATTCTCTCTGGGGGCACCCCGAGACTCTGCACCAATTATATTTCAGTCTTGCTGGCACAGTCAAATCCTGTCCCAATGGCAGCAAGTGTCTTCACTATGGTTCTGCTATCATTGCATTTGACTGCATAAAAGGGGGTGACCCAAGGAAGAGCTTTCAACCATCTCAGATGTTTCTTCAGAATGTCTCCAGGTCCACAACATAGAAGGCATCCTTATCATCAGAAGAAGAAACTTCATTAATTTTTTGGTCCAGAATGTCCTTGGCAGTAAAGCCTTCATCCAAGAAATGGCAGTCAAACTCTTCATTACTAAAGCTGTTCATGGTCTCTTGATGTCTTTTTGAGGCACAACAAAGTAGAAAACGTAAGAGATGGAATTTAAAGGGATTATGCCAACTTTTCACAAAGGCAATTCTCCAGGCATTCCAAGTACACCGAAGACGCGTGTGCTCTCTGTACAGCAGTGGAAATGTTCGATAAACACACAATCTGCTGTCCACCTCAGAGCGCAGGGGCGCGGTGGGCCAACCCAATGGAGACAATGCGCCGCCGCCGAGCGCTGAAGGACCTGCCAGCCGCCCCGCCGCCCGCGTCAGCCGCTCGCCCGGCCGCCTGCCGCGTCGCTCCCTCCCGCGGAGGACTGCCTGCCCGAGGTGGCGCCGGAGCGCTGGCAGGGGGGCGGCGGCAGCGGAGGCTGAGGGGGAACTGACCTGTTTGTTGTTTTAAACCAGTATTTTTGATATAACTTGTTACAGTAGACATAGACAACAAATACACTCACAACATCTTGAAGCAAGGGTGTAGATGAAACTTACAGGAAATTTTGAGAAAGAGTACATGTTTGATCATCCAAGTGGAATGGTGCATGTATGACCCATGACAGGTCTGTAGAAGCTATGGCCTCTATGAGCACTGTGGTCAAGTGCTTGATGGATTGAGGTTACTCTCAGTTAGCAGGTTCAGTAGGCATGAGGAGAGACTGGAGACCATGCATTATATCCATATATCATTGTCTCTGATCACTGTGACATCTGAGAGTAACAGCTCCTACTTCATCTCCACTTTCCCAATCTTACACAAGTTTGCCTCTTTGCTCAAGCTAATCACACAGGAAAAGGGGATCCGGAGAAGGTAATTCCCAATCTTAAATAGGAGCAGTAATGCCAACATGACAAAATACAGTCAAGCTCTAGATTTCCTTAAAAAGGGCTCAGATAGCTCAACCCTCAGCAAAGCTCAAAGTCAACAAGCCCCAACCCTATGCTCAGAGCTTTCAATCACAATTTTAGTTTCTCACGTCCCTGGTGGCTCAGATGGTAAAGAATCTGCCTACAATCCAGGTTTGAATATTTCCTGGAGAAGTGAATGGCAACCCACTACAGTATTCTTGCCTGGAGAATTCCATGGACAAAGGAGTCTGGTGGGCTACAGTCCATAGGGTTCCAAAGAATCGGACATGACTGAGCAGCTAAAAATTTTGCTTTCTTTTTATATACAAGCAAACAATCTAAGATTATCAAACTGGGAAATGACAGAATGATCTCTGTTCATTTCCAAGGCAAATCATTCATTATCACAGTAATCTAAGTCTATACCCCAACCAGTAATGCTGAAGAGGCTGAAGTTGAAAGGTTCCATGAAGACATATAAGACCTTCTAGAACTAACAGCAAAAAAAGATATTCTTTTCATCATACAGGACTGGAATGCAAAAGTAAGAAGTCAAGAGATACCTAGAGTAACAGGCAAATTTGGCCTTAGAATACAAAATGAAGCAGGGTAAAGACTTACAGAGTTTTCTGAAGAGAATGCACTGGTCAAAGCAAACACCCTCTTCCAACAACACAAGAGAAGACTCTACACATGGATATCACCAGATGCTCAATACCAAAATCAGACTGATCATATTCTTTGCAGCCAAAGATGGAGAAGCTCTATACAGTCAGCAAAAATAAGACTGGGAGCTGACTGTGGCCCAGATCAAAAACTCCTTATTGCAAAATTCAGACTTAAATAGAAGAAAGTAGGGAAAACCACTAGATCATTCAGGTATGACCTAAATCAAATCCCTTATGATTGATTATACTGTGTAAGTGACAAACAGATTCAAGGGATTATATCTGACAGAATGCCTGAAGAACTATGGACAGAGGTTCGTGACATTGCACAGGAGGCAGTGATCAAGACCATCCCCAAGAAAAAGAAATACAAAAAAGCAAAATGGCTCTCTGAGGAGGCCTTACAAATAACTGTGAAAAGAAGAGAAGCCAAAAGCAAAGAAGAAAAGGAAAGATCTACCCATTTGAATATAAAGTTCCAAAGAATAGCAAGGAGAGATATGAAAGCCTTCCTCAGCAATCAGTGCAAAGAAATAGAGGAAAACAACAGAATGGGAAAGACTAGAGATCTCTTCAAGAAAATTAGAGATACCAAGGGAACATTTCATGCAAAGATGGGCTCAATAAAGGACAGAAACGATAGGGACCTAACAGAAGCAGAAGATATTAAGAAGTGGCAAGAATACACAGAAGAACTATACAAAAAAGATCTTCACGATCCAGATAATCACGATGGTGTGATCACTCACCTAGAGCCAGACATCCTGGAATGTGAAGTCAAGTGGGCTTTAGGAAACATCACTGCGAACAAAGCTAGTGGAGGTGATGGAATTCCAGTTGAGCTATTTCAGATCCTAAAAGATGATGCTGTGAAAGTGCTGCACTCAATATGCCAGCAAATTTGGAAAACTCAGCAGTGGCCACAGGACTGGAAAAGGTCAGTTTTCATTCCAATCCCAAAGAAAGGCAATGCCAAACAATATTCAAACTATCGCACAATTGCACTCATCTCACATGCTAACAAAGAAATGCTTAAAATTCTCCAAGCCAGGCTTCAACAGTATATGAACGATGAACTTCCAGATGTTCAAGCTGGATTTAGTAAAAGCCGAGGAGCCAGAGATCAAATTGCCGATATCCATTGGATCACAGAAGAAGCAAGAGAGATCCAGCAAAACATCTACTTCTGCTTTATTGACAATACTAAAGCCTTCCACAACAAACTGTGGAAAATTCTTCAAGAGATGGGAATAACAGACCACGTTAACTGCCTCCTGAGAAACCTGTATGCAGGTCAAGATGCAACAGTTAGAACTGGACATGGACAACAGACTGGTTCCATATTGAGAAAGGAGTACATCAAGGCTGTATACTGTCACTCTGCTTATTTAACTTATATGCAGAGTACATCAAGAGAAATGCCAGGCTGGATGAAGCACAAGCTGGAATCAAGATTGTAGGGAGAAAATATCAAAACCTCAGATACGCAGATGACACCACCCGTATGGCACAAAGTGAGGAAGAACTAAAGAGCCTCTTTATGAAAGTGAAAGAGGAGAGTGAAAAAGTTGACTTAAAATGCAACATTCAAAAAGTGAAGATCATGGCATTTGGTCCCATCACTTAATAACAAATAGATGGGGAAACAATGGAAACAGTGACAGACTTTTTTTTTTTGGCTCCAAAATCACTGCAGATGGTGACTGCAGCCATGAAATTAAGACGCTTGCTCCTTGGAAGAAAAGCTGTGACCAACCTAGACAGAATATTAAAAAACAGACTTTACTTTGCTGACAAAGGTCTGTCTAATCAAAGCTATGGTTTTTCTCGTAGTCATATAAGGATGTGAGAATTGGACTATAAAGAAAGCTGAGCATCGAAGAATTGATACTTTTGAACTCTGGTGTTGGAGAAGACTCTTGATAGTCCCTTGGACTGCAAAGAGATCTAATTAATCAATCCTCAAGGAAATCAGTCCTGAATATTCATTGGAAGGACTGATGCTGAAGCTGGAACTCCAATACCTTGGCCACCTGATTCAAAGAACTGATTCACTGGAAAAGATCTTGATGCTGGGAAAGACTGAAGGCAGGAGGAGAAGGGGACAACAGAGGATGCAATGGCTGGATGGCATCACTGACTTGATGGCATTGAGTTTGAGCAAGATCTGGAAAGTTGGTGATGGACAGGGAGGCCTGGCGTACTGCAATCCGTGGGGTCGCAAAGAGCTGGATACAACTGAGAGACTGAACTGTCTGTATGCTCATCCCATGAATGGGGTTTGCCTTCTGACCTGGACTCCTTTCTTTCTTTTCAAAATTCATTTTTAGATATTTTTATTTTACTTTGACAATTGTAAAGTGCACACATTTTAAGTTCCAGATGACAAATCTTTACATACCATGTAACTACCACCCATACTGCTCTACCAAGAAGTAAACCAAGAAAGAGAAATACACTTGGACCAGTAAAAGGAAGGAATCAAATTGGCACCACTGTCAAGTCACATAATTATCATTTGTTTTTAGTGGTTGGAATAATTAGAAGTAATCTCTTGGCAAGCTTGATGATTGTAATACAATATTGTTGTCTATACTCACTAAAAAAAAAAAAAAGAAAGAAATAGTGCTATCATGAACCTCCAATAAATGTCTTTGGTATATGTATGTAGGCCCACAGACATGGCCAAACTATTGATGTATGCATGCATGCATGCTAAGTCGCTTCAGCAGTGTCCAACTCTGTGCGACCTCATAGACGGCAGCCCACCAGGCCCCTTGTCCACAGGATTCTCTAGGCAAGAATACTGGAGTGGGTTGCCATTTCCTTCACAAACTATTGATAGTGGCATGAAAAACAGATAAAGCTAATCCATGATAATAAAAGCCTAATTAGTAATTGCCTGTCTAGATGTGTGGGTAATGACTAAGAGGGAGCAGAAGATGAAATTCTGGGGTATTGGTGATCTTTTCTATCTTAACTGGGTGGTAGTTACATGGTATGTAAAGATTTGTCATCTGGAACTTAAAATGTGTGCACTTTACAATTGTCAAAGTAAAATAAAAATATCTAAAAATGAATTTTGAAAAGAAAGAAAGGAGTCCAGGTCAGAAGGCAAACCCCATTCATGGGATGAGCATACAGACAATACCAGGATATCAACTGTGCAAAAGACTCTAAGAGCATGGAATCCATTGGGGACATTTGAAGCCACCAGGAGTGTCTTGAGGCTGCGACGGCGCAGGAACAGCCGAGAGGACCTACCCAAGTCCGAGGTCAGGGGCAGTGGCCGAGAGGATCTACCACGCGTCCGAGGCCAGGGGCAGGCGGGAGAAGCCACCTCACGCCCGAGGCCAGGGGCAGTATCCCTGAGGAGCCACCCCGCGCTGGAGGCCAGGGACGGCGGCCGGGAGGAGCAACCCGAGGAGCGGTGGCTGCACAGGCGCAGGAGGGCCTAGAGGAGCTATCCCACGTTGAAGGTCAGGAATGGCAGTGGTAAGGAGATACCCCTCGTCCAAGGTCAGGAGCAGCGGCTGTGCTTTGCTGGAGCAGCCGTGAAGAGACACCCCACGCCCAAGGTAAGTGAAACTCAAGTAAGATGGTAGGTGTTGCAAGAGGTCATCAGAGGGCAGACACACTGAAACCATACTCACAGAAAACTAGTCAATCTAATCACACTAGGACCACAGCCTTGTCTAACTCAATTAAACCAAGCCACGCCCGTGGGGCAACCCAAGATGGGCAGGTCATGGTGGAGAGGTCTGACAGAGTGTGGTCCACTGGAGAAGGGAATAGCAAACCACTTCAGTATTCTTGCCTTGAGAACCCCATGAACAGTATGAAAAGGCAAAATGATAGGATACTGAAAGAGGAACTCCCCAGGTCAGTAGGTGCCCAGTATGCTACTGGAGATCAGTGGAGAAATAACTCCAGAAAGAATGAAGGGATGGAGCCAAAGCAAAAACAATACCCAGCTGTGGATGTGACTGATGATAGAAGCAAGGTCTGATGCTGGGAGGGATTGGGGGCAGGAGGAGAAGGGGACGACAGAGGATGAGATGGCTGGATGGCATCACTGACTCAATGGACGTGAGTCTGAGTGAACTCTGGGAGTTGGTGATGGACAGGGAGGCCTGGTGTGCTGCGATTCATGGGGTCGCAGAGTCAGACATGATTGAGCAACTGAACTGAACTGAACTGGAGTGTCTCAAAAAAAACTGGAGTTGACAGATTACTTGATGTGATTAACTTTGTAAAATCTCATGTTGAGAAGCTGTTGGAAGTCATGGTGAAAATTTGCAATAGGCATCAAGAAAATTAAGCAAATTTTAAAGAGCAATTCTTAATTTCAGGGTAAAAGTATAAAGATATAATCATAGTGGACAACATGGTTGGTGTTCTTAGCCAACTTTTAACTACCAGCATTTGCACACAGCAGGCTGGAAGTGTTGAGGAACTAACAATCCTTGGGAATAGCCCTCCACAGACTTCTGACAGGAGTTACTCTATCAACACCCCAGCTTCCTCACCCTCCAGGTAGGATGCCATGAGTAGTGTGTTCCACACCATTTCCCAGAGTGTCCCTCCCTGGGACTGAAGTTCCTATTACCCACAGTGGTGACCACTTGACAACGCACACTTTATGACTGTCTCTACTTCCTCTGATCACTTTCCTGCTTCCCTGTTGGTGCTTCCTGTGCCTCTCAAAGAATCTTTTACTGGAATCCTTGCCCCCAGGGTCTGCTCTGGGAAACCCAAGATGCTACAAATTTCAGGGAATAAAACTTGCAGGTATACTAATGCTAACACAATATATATTTAACCAAAATTTATAACATAATTATATGAGGAGAATAGGGGAGAAGAGGGCATGGTAATATAAGAGAGTTAAGTCCTCATCTAACGTATTAGAAGCTCAATAGATTGTTTCTAATTGATGAATCAAAAGAGAGCAATATTCACATATTATTTAAGAGCATGGAAATCTATAAAGGCCAGAAGGAACAACTTAAAGAGTCAAAAGTGGGTGTTTCCTGGAAGAAGGAGTCAGGAGAATAGAGAGGTTGAAACAAGAAATTGCCATATTTTGATACATAAACCCTTTATTATCATTTGACTTTTAATAGTACTATTATTTTAATAGCATTACTACTAGCATGTACTATTTTGATATCATTTAGTTGTGAGATAAAAAAAGGAGGGATGGGAGGAAAAAGGAGAGAAGAGAAATGAAGTTCAAAAAGGGGAAGGATAAAGGAGGCTGGCTCTCTTAGAAACATCAAAGTATTTTATGGCTGAAGCTGCCTTTCCCCAGCTGGACAGTTACTCCTTAACCCCAGGGCTTGTGTTAAATCCAAAGTTAGGCAAATATATTTTAGAGAACCATGAAGTCATAAAACATGTCTATTGCAGGAAATATTTTAGACAAATACATCTGCTATTACTCACTAAAGTTACAAATGACCCCATTAATGTATGAGTGTTTTTCATTCTCTTCTCCACACAACATGCTTTTTTGTCTGCAGCTCCTGGAGCCTAAAAAGTATCTCTGGCTCATGAAGCTTTGTTTTTTCCCCATCCCTTCAAAGGCATTATTATTCCCTTTCTAAATAAATACCCAAAATGAGGGGACAGACCTAAGTCCTTGTTGGTTTGGAAGGCAGAGGATACACAGATGATTGAAGCAGAGTCTTTGTTTTTATGGAAATTATGTCCCATGGGGGAGGCTGAATAAATGAGGAAATGAAAAAACAAGATACTTACTGATTATGATACATGCTATAAAAGAAAATAACAGAGGGATGTGATTGAGAATAAGTGCACGAAAGACTCACTTAGACCAGGTGCTGAGCAAGCTTTCTTTGAGAATGGTGAATGCCTAGAGAAGAACATTCCAAAGGTCCACCAGAAAGCCAAGGTTAGAACAGGCCTTTCAACAAGTATAAGGTCTCCACCACCTCAGAGGAGTAGTGGTTAGGGAAGGAAACCTAGGTGAGTGGAGTGGAAAGTAGCTCGGGATGAAAGACAGGGACAAGGTTAACCCACTTTACAATTTCACTAAGGGCTGATTGCTAAGCAGCTCCTGATCATAACAGCAACAAGATGCATTTCCTTAATAGTCACTTAGAAGTATAAACTACTACCTTTGAGTTGATCTTTTCATTTTTATATTACACTTGAAAGGAAAGGCAATAAAAAGAAGCCTTTTCCCAACAACCACAAAACACCCAGGAAAGAAGGAGAATGGCTACCTATTTGTGTATAAATCCCTTAGGTATTTCACATGCAATCCAGTGTGCACCCTGACTACTAGAGAAACTGAATAATAGATAAAATCTTCCAAGTTAATTACACTTCTCACACAAAAATTCAATTAAAATACTTAATTCAATTTAAAATACTTGCTTCCCAATTATTTTATCTCTGAAATGGGAGTAATGACCCTGTTCTTCCCACCTCCCCCCGCACACACACACAAAGTATTAAAATTAAGGGACCTATAATTAAATTTTCTATCTGCCTCAAGTCAAGGTCTTATGCGATGTGAAAGGAAAGTATTACTGTAGACATTTTTCACAGTAACTTCATTGTCAGCTAGCTAGTTTATAGCCCGGGCATTCATGCATAATTTTATATCTCAACATATTGTTCATTTTTCATAATTTTAAATCACAGAGAAGGAGGTGCCAGTGAGCCGAAGCGAAGACACAAAAAGCAATACTATTTGGAAAAATTACCCATGTTTTTCTGGAGTCAACTACTGGAAACTGATGAGTAACCATAAATTTTCAGTCTAAACAATTAATCTGAAAGAGACAAAACTATAACTAAAAATGAGGTTATGAATCTAAATTTCTAAGGTAATTTTAGAGTCATTTGAATTGTACAAAACCCTCAATCAGGGTCTGAGACAAACTTTTCTAAGTTTTGCTATTTGCCATTTGTTAGGGTCCAAGAACGGAGAAGGCAATGGCACCCCACTCCAGTACTCTTGCCTGGAAAATCCCATGGATGGAGGAGACTGGTGGGCTGCAGTCCATGGGGTCACTAAGAGTCGGACACGACTGAGCGACTTCACTTTCACTTTTCACTTTCACGCATTGGAGAAGGAAATGGCAACCCACTCCATTATTCTTGCCTGGAGAATCCCAGGGACGGGGGAGCTTGGTGGGCTGCCATCTCTGGGGTCGCACAGAGTCGGACCCGACTGAAGCAACTTAGCAGCAGCAGCAGAGCCCAAGAAAATTCCATGGATAGAGGAGCCACGTGGGCTATACTGTCCATGGGGGTCGCAAAGAGTCAGCCACAACTGAGCCACCAAGCATGCATGCATGCACACACACACACACACACACACACACACACACACACACACACACACCAGCAGTACTTTTAAGACCCCTCTGGGTCTATTACAAGTGATAGATTTTCCTCAGTCAGTCATTTCCTCACTTACTCTACAAACACCTCTTAAACCCCTACTCTGGATTTGCACCAGGAAATTGGGATACGGTGAACCACAGGACAGAATGATGGTACTCACACTGTAGTGAGGAAGACAGGAAACAAATATAAACCATGCAGACAGTGACATAGGAGGTAATGTGATGGAATGACTGGAAAATGGGGTGCAGCCTTAGACTGGGTAATCAGAAGGGCCTCTCAGAAGTGACATTTGATCTGAGACACTGAATGATGAGAAGAAAACTTAAGAAAGGGTAGGTGAAGTATTGTTGGCAGACCTAGGTGCAAGAAATCCCAGTCTCTAAAATCATTGTTTTCACATGTTCCATAACAATATGTAGTTTGTGGTGTGTGTGTGTGTGTTTGTCTATGTATTAAATGTCTGAAAGGCTTTTCTTAAAAATATTAATAGTTGTTTTTTGGGGTAGAGAACTTTTATTCTCTTCTTCACATTTCTTGTAATTTCTAATTATCTACAATTCAGATTAATTACTTATGTAATAAAAAGCAACTATTTTGGAAACTTTCATTTTTCTTCTTAAAAACAATAAAATGTAAATTCAGAGAGAAAATGACCATTTTATCAATTTAATAAATCTTACTTTGACTTTTAAAATTCAAAATCTGGGATAATTCTGGCCACAATGAACTGAACTTTGCTTTGCCATCATACATGAAAATAAATGACTGGAAATAATCCAAAGACAGTGACTAGTCCAAAGTAAAGCTAAAACTAATAACCTGTTTCAAGCTGCTCTTTGCTAGGCTATTCTTTCAAACACCATTTGTTGTTGTTGCTGTGCTTAGTTGCTCAGTTGTGTTCAACTCTTTGAGACCCCATGAAGTGTAGCTCACCAGGTTCCTCTTCCATGGAATACTTCCTCTGTCCAGGCAAGAATACTGCAGTGGGTTGCCATGCTCTCCCTCCAGGGGATCATCCCAGCCCAGGGATTAAACCCAGGGCTCCTACTTTGCAGGCTGATTCTTTACCGTCTAAACCACCAGGGAAACCCAGGGAAGCTCTTTTTTAGGCTATCTATTCAAACACCATTTGTAGTGAGAATAAATGGTTGTCTACATGCCTCCCTTACAAAAAGCCCAGCCCAGCCTCTGTGCCAGGTTATCATTTACACTTAAGAACAATGCCACTGCAGTTCCTAAAGAATGTTCTTTTAGCTCAGCCTTTCACCAGGTCCTAATTCCATCTTTGCCCCAGTTAGGGAACTGGCCAGAAGTTTTGCTGTGCTTAGTAAATATATCATGTTGGGAACAGCTAAGATGTCATATACATCTTATTATAGAAGCTAGAATCCTACAATCATAGACACATATAACTCTGGGAAACAAACAATTCCAGTTTCAGTGGCCAGATACAGTAGTGACAGGGCTCTGGAGCGGCCACATAGCAGGGCAGGTGGTGGCAGCAGCGAGGTAGTGGCAGCACCCTTGAACAAACAAGGATGCTGGGAGCTGAGGTAAGATCATAGGAAGTCTTAAATTGCTTCCACAGGTAAGAGGCAGCACAAAGCGTCAGGCGTGATGTGATCAGGAAATGTATCATTTGCAGGCTCATTTGCATTTTGATCAACCTGGCAGTTCCCAGGGCACCTCGAAAGGGCTGTTATGGCCCCTCCACACACCGGAAGGCTGGAAGGTTGCACACCATTGGGCACAGACTGGTGATCCCCAAACCTGCCTCAGTTCAGTTCAGTCGCTCAGTCGTGTCCGACTCTTTGCGACCCCATGAATCGCAGCATGCCAGGCCTCCCTGTTGATCACCAACTCCTGGAGTTCACTCAGATTCACGTCCATCAAGTCAGTGATGCCATCCAGCTATCTCATCCTCTGTCGTCCCCTTCTCCTCCTGCCCCCAATCCCTCCCAGCATCAGAGTCTTTTCCAATGAGTCAACTCTTCTCATGAGGTGGCCAAAGTACTGGAGTTTCAGCTTTAGCATCATTCCTTCCAAAGAAATCCCAAGGCTCATCTCCTTCAGAATGGACTGGATGGATCTCCTTGCAGTCCAAGGGACTCTCAAGAGTCTTCTCCAACACCACTGTTCAAAAGCATCAATTCTTCGGCGCTCAGCTTTCTTCACAGTCCAACTCTTACATCCATACACAGGAAAAACCATAGCCTTGACTAGATGGACCTTTGTTGGCAAAGTAATGTCTCTGCTTTTGAATATGCTCTCTAGGTTGGTCACAACTTTTCTTCCAAGAAGTAAGCGTCTTTTAATTTCATGGCTGCAATCACCTGCCTCAGACTTGTAGTAATCTGAGGTATTCCTGAAAAGATGGGATTTTTGGACTCAACTCCCAGAGACCACAATTTAGCAGGTCTGGGTTGGAGTTTCCTAATCTATGTTCTTCCAAATCTCCTGCAGGTGACACAACTGGGTTTGGGAGACTGAGCTTTAAGCAAAAGCTGGCAGGCCCTCAGTTAGCAATGTAAGTTTGAGATGCATCTTGAGGTAAAACTTCGCAGGAGTGGAACAGCAGCCAGTGCCCTAAGGTGCTGCGCTCTTACTGTGTAAGAAAGTTTTCTAGCACAAAGGATCTTTTTCATATGAACTGGAAAAGGGCTTGGCATAAGGAACACTTGACATTTCCAGCCTGGATAATCATCAGAATCACTTGAGAAGTGCTGTTGATTTTGTTACTGGTATTGTTCTGAAATGGGTATTATTGTTTTAACACAGTCTCGGGCCCCGCCCCATAGTCTGATGCAGTGTGCCTGGGATGGAGTTCACAAATCTGCACTGTAACCATCCTGAGAGAGTGGCTTAGGAACCACTGCTCTAGACTAGCAGTCCTGAAACTTTAGCATGTCTACCTCACTGGCCCTAATCAAATAAGCAACACTAAAGATTCTGGCCCCTGGCCCCACCTCCAAAGATTCTGATTCAGTAGATAGGATCCAGAAATTTCTATTTTTGACAAACAATTATCTGGCAGAGAATCCAAATACCACCTTTTCTGAAACCCTGATTCTGAACAACTACCCTTCCAATCTCCTCTGCCTCACCCAACCAGGCTAACAGTGATCTGTATTTTGCAGAAATTTGTCATTCAAAAGCAGAGAAGTAAAAGATTTCACATTATTCACATTATTCTTTAGACACCTACACACAGTTGATACCTCATTGCTTTCCACAGGCTCCAGGCAGGCTTGTCATGCATAACAAACACAGGGGCCAGCTTTATAGGCCACCAGCCACAAGGATTGGCCTATACTGGGTAAGGCTGCTGTCCAGGGCAGTTGCCTGTGGAGTGAGCTGAGACAGAAAGAGCAGTTAATAAATGGAAAGGAAGGCCGAAGCAAGGCCACCTTGTCAGGTAGCACTTATTAGAGCAACATGAGACAATAGACAGGATATGAAGATTAAGCTGAGGATTTGTGAACAGGACACAAAATATAAGCTGGGATAAGGAGCTATAGTTGTGAACTGGATGCGAACATAGCAAGCCTGCAAGGCATTCGGTGTGCTGATGTGAGGGCTAAGTGACATGCCGGTAGAGCAGCCTGAGTAAAAGAAGCTATATGCAAACCTGAACTCGAGCAGAGACACAGCTGCGGTCTATGAGTTCAGCAGCTGTGCTTTCCCAGCAAATGGGACTTTCAAGAGTCATGACTTGAATCCTGCACCCATGGCTACTGGGTTAGAGCCCTCGGCCAGCAAGCCTAGTTATCTGAGAACAGACATATCAGAACATAAGCTGGAAGTTCTGGCTCTTTGCTGACATGGTAATATTCACAGGAAGAAAGAGATCAGAGACAGTAATAGCTTTGAGAAGCTATTTTCCATTATATTTTAGCCAACAACTCTGGTACATACTGGCAGCTCCTAAGAGTTTGGATATCATGAGTCTTCTCTCTGGGAGAAACACTGACTGTTTAAATCTAACTCCTCCTTCTCCACACTTACACCCAGTTAGCTAAATGTGACTGAAACAAAATTCACAGCCGTATTGACTAGTCCTGCTGTAACTTCATGACTCAGACCCGAAGGGGCCTTTTGCGTGTCCAGAGACAATGCTCTGCTTCCCTAGTCTTTCCACTCTTCCCACCTTCCCACTCTTCCCTCTTCAAACCTTCAAGACACCCCCACCCCATCCCCGGTCTCAGCCACAGACTTCACTTCTATTTCATGGAAAAACAGAAGGTGTGAAATACTCCCATCACCAGTCTCCTTATTCCCTGCATAGGTTTCTCCTCCTTGTTACCGTAGATGACCTGTTCTCTCCTAATTAACCATTCCTCCCCCACTTATACTCTGCACCCCGTCTCCTTGGGTTCTGATGGAAATCACTCCAGCAGTCATCCCTTTTTTCTCCTACAGGGCCAACTTTCCCTTCTCTACTGGCTCTTTCCCATAAGTAGACACGCATAGACCCAACCATGCTCTCCTCCATCTAATATACTCCTCATCTGACTTTGAGAGCACCCTGCACTCCTGGTTTTCCTCTTGCCTCACTAGCTACTCCTTCTTACTCATCTTTGCTGCTTCTTGCCCTCTTCCAATCCCAGGCCCCATGCTTGGAATAATTCCCTTCTCTGTCCACATTATCAGTCTCAGAATTATCAATATCATCTATGAGTTGACACCTCCCTAATTTCTATCTCTAGGCCAGTTTACTCCCCTAAATTCCAAAATTAATACCCAACAGTGCACTTGACATCTCTGTGTGGATGTCTAGTGGTAATTTCTGATATTACAAGTCCAAACTGAACTCTCTGTCTTCCCCTCAGCTTCACTTCCCCCGCAGTCTTCCTTTCTCAGGAAGACACATGCGTCCCTTCTAGCATCTCAGACCTGATATCTTAGAGTCATCTTCAAGGCCTCTCCTTAGTTCATCCCTCACATCCATTCAATCACAAATCCTCCCAACTCTCTTTCTTCAAAAGAGATCCAGAGTCTGAGCACCCCTTGACACCTCTACTGTGCTTCACCAGCCCAAGCCACCTCGTTCCTCACCTGGATTAAGAAGGAGCTTCCCAACTGTGGTCCTTCTTTTGCCATCACCAATCCTGACTTGATTCTCCGCCCTGTATCCTGGAAACTCCTCAACATATGCCTTCCCGGCTCACGTGAAAGAAAGCAGAAGTCCTTATGATGGCCTGCAAGGCTCTGTACAACTTCACCTGTATCACTCCTCTGTTGCTTCTTACGACCTACCTCCTTCCAGCCTGACCTGCCTCCTTCTGCTCCTTCTGTTTGCCAGTCACACCCCTGCACGGGGCTCTGGACTTGCTCTCCCGTCCGCTCAGATCTCTGTGTGGCTGCCTCCTTGTCTCCTTCAGGCCTTTATTCCAGTGGCATCTTCTCAAACAGACTTTCCCTGACAGTTTACAACTGCAGCCCCTTCATCTTCTATATCCTCCCCCGTTTCATTTTCCTCCTTAGCGCTTATCACTATCTAATGTGTTCTATGTTTAAATTAATAGTACTGTTTTCTGTACTCATTTGCCACTCATGTAAGTTCCATGGGGCAAAAATACTTATGTGTTTTGTTCATTCCTGTCCATGCTCTAAACTGTGCCTAAAAAAAGTGCCTGACAGGTTTAGTGTGGAACTATTATTTTCTGAAATGAATATAGCAATTGAACATTGAGATTTCAGTCTCTTAAAGAGATGGCTCTCCAAGGTATAATAACTCATGAGACTCATGTAATAGCTCAAGGAAGGAAGGTCAGAAAGGAAATAAGCCAGAAAAAAAAGGAAAAATCAAATGAAAACTTTTTCTCTGCAGTCTTTGTGTTTTTCTGAAAATCAAATACTTTTATAGTGTGATTTTATTTTTAGAATAGTGACTAAAGGTATTTCAATATTTATGTATTACTACCTGTCCTTCATTCTCCCCAAATGGTCTATAAAACTTTGGAAATCGCTAGAGTTTATTTTAAAAATTCACAGCTCTTGATTAGAATTCTTGTACATTTGGGAAAAACGTTACAGTCTCACTTTGAAATGCAAAATCAACCTTGCATTTCTGACTCCTGGGGCATTCACAAAGGCAGAAAAAATAATTCTATGCCTCCTTCCCATGTGGGCTTGTTTGTTGTTCTGTTTATACAATGTCTTGGCCATGACCTTGCTCTCTTAGCCAAGCTTGAGGTATAAGAGTAATGTGGGAACTGTTAAGAAATGTGTTTGTTCTTGTAGACTAAGAAACAAAGAACTCATTGGCCTCCTTACACAAAAGCATCTGGATAAGAGAGGAAGCAAGAGCCAGTCTGAAGTATAACGTCCTTGGACTTTGAGATCCAAAGAAAGGTAAAATAATATTTACCAGAACTCAGAATAGTTTTATCTATTTTTAGGTTGGTTTGCATATGTTGGCTACCCATGTAAATCATATCTACATTTCCATTTAACCACTAGGATGGGGACAGGAGGTGGCAGTGAGAGTTTGAATGAAAGGAGAGTCTAGGAAACAAGTTATCTAATTGCATAGTTACAGGTAACTCTTATTTACTATTAACTTCTAAGTAAGATTATTGATAGATTTCTACATGCTATAATCTAGAATTTATAACAAACTATAAACTATAAATCATTTCCTTTCTTCCTTACCTTCTTTATTTTTATATTGGTAGGTAGCATTACTAAATAGTTATGATCTAACATTGGAATATCTAGCACTTTCTTCCTCTCCTTTTTTCCCCCTTCTTCAGCAAGTGGCTTTTCATTCACACTTTCATCTTCTATCCTAGGGACAAGTTCTTCTGGGTGGGGCGGGGTTGGGGTGGGGGTGGGGAACCATTTTCCTCAGGAAGGAATATATCATTTGTAGGTATGAGCATTTTAGTCATAAGTTTCCCAGACTTCAGCAGGAGATTTACTCCTGACATCCTTAGAACAGAATTTTTAATATGTAATTTCTTTATAAGTAGGTAATTCTATAAAACAGTCAATGAAAACACAATAAACAGTGACTTAAGTGATTTGCTGAACTGAACTTAAAAGAGTTTATGAAGATTGTCATGGTAATAAGACAAAGTGGTATGGAAAATAGTTTTGAGTGATGAAGGGAAGTGTGGTGGTTGTTGTTTAAGGTGATGGTCTATAAAATTGTCTCCATATCACTATCTGTGTCCATAAAATAAGTCAATTAAGGGATCAAATAATTATTACCAAATTACCTACTTTGAATGTCAAATGAATACAGCAACTTCAGTTCATTTTTTAACAATGTTGGTTATTTGTTGGGCTAAATTAACAAGCTCTGTTGCTTTTAAATAAATAAAACAAATAAAGTCAAGTCAAATGATATTAAAAATTGCTGTGAGAATGAGAAAAGCATATTTAAGAATTTTAAGACTCATATGGGTGATTCTTAAGTTAGAAAAAATGCCTTTAGATTTTGTGACTTGTTAGATTCATTCCTAGATTAAAGCCCATACCTTACTGCAATGCACAGCATTACCTGAGGGGAAAACAACAAAAAGCAACATTTACTTAGAGCAGCATTTGGGAATATGTCAGCACCACATTCAGCACTTTTACTCTTCTGCCACTTAAGTACCTATAAGCTACCATCATGAAAACAAACAGCCCAGAGATAAAACCATATAAAAATTGCTTTCTCACTCTACAGTAATCTTTGGAGCCCAGGTCTACAAAAAACTCTGAGCAACACTGAAATTACTATTTGTCTCTAATATGTAGTGCCTTTATCTCCCAGTTTTCTCCATCTTGGTAGATAACACTTTCATGCACTCAGTTGATCAAGCAACAATTGTAGCACTCCGCCCATGTTACTCCCTCTCCCTCATTTCTCACCATTAGCAAGTCCTTTGTTTGTACACACTAAGCATGCTTTACAGCCATGCATTTCTTTCTGTCTCTCCTGCCCCTACCTGGCCCCATCTTTGTCTCTTCTTGTACAGAGTGCAGCAATCTTGCTTGTTCTTCTCCAGTCCATTCTCCAACAAATCAGAGAAATAATATTTTAAAACATAAGTCAGCTCATGTCACATCCATGCCTTGAAGGCTTCACATAGGAGCATACAGATAAAAACGGGGGCTTAAACATACATATTGACTTTTATTCCCTTCTGAAACCTCACTAAATCTATAGCAAAGCGATTTTTCAAAAAGACATAAACCTACAATGATAGGGAAAAGAGAAAAGGAAATCCCATTAATAAAATTTTGGAGGCTGAAAGCAATGAAAAGTGTAAGAACTGATTGCAGTTCTGAGAAAGATGCCTCCTGAGTTGGCTCTATGTGGGCCAAGACACACCTTCTTTACACTGCAGAATTTCAAATGGTTCCTAAAATGGTGACCCTAGGCACCTCAGGGAGTGGGATGAATGGGGGCATAAAACAGGGAACATAATTCAAAACTGTGTAAAAAGTCCCTCCCAGACTCTGCAACTGGGTGGCTGTTTTCTCTCCTGCCTGATCCTAGCAGACCAGAAGTTTATCTCCAGAAAAGATGAAATATGGGACTCCTGGACAGGGAGCATCATGCTCCCTTGAGGGCAATGAAGGGAGTAAGAAGGCCTGCGTGATTTATGCTTAGACATCCTAGACTACTTTCCCCCACCCTCACTCTCCACAAATTGACTGGAAAAACTTACTGGAAAACTGTAAAAACAAAAAACAAAACAAAAACAACTTACTGGAAAACTGAATCTGGAAAAACTTCAACTTCAAAATGATGAACATCCAGGATTCTCCTACAAAAAAATCTCAGCCAGATCACCCTTGGAGTGATCTGCTTAGAGTTTATAAGCCCCACCCACATGTTCAGATAATCAGCTTTTAGGCCATCACTCTTCAGTGTGAGCAGACAACACAAGCTTACCATCTACTTAGTGAAAAGATTCTAATAAGACAGAAACCAATTTTTAAAGACTAGGGCTGCAGGGAGACTATTTGTGAGAAACAGAGAACTACACAGAGAGAAAAAGAAAACTTACCAAACAACAACAACACTAACAGCTCTAGAGATTTAAGAGAAAATGATGAGAAAGAAGGATGGAATCTTTTTTTTTTTTAAGGACACTCAAAAAACGAAAAAATGGGCTCTGGAAATGAAAAACAGGATAGGAGCAAAGAAAAACTGAATAGAAAATCTTGAAGGTAAAATTGAGGGTATCTTCTAGAAAGATAAAAACACAAATAGATGCTAAATAGGAAAAAAAATAAAATAAAAACATTAGATAAACAGTCCAGGAGGCCTCACATTTCAATTACAGTACTTCTAAACAGAAAAGAAAAGGGAAAACTAACAGGAGGAAATCAACAATGAAATAATCAAGAAAATTTTCCAGGAAAAAAAAAGATATGAGTGCTCAGATTCAAAGGTCCAACAAAGTGAGTGACATCATGTACAAAAACAGTATCATACCGTGGTACATTTGATATGAATTTCAGTTTACTAGGGCCAAAGAGTAGGTCTTAAAGGCTTCCAGAGAGAAAACAAAAACAAAAACAAAAACCGACCACAGTAGCTCTGGACAGCTCAACACCAGCACCAGAAGGTAGAGGCAAAGACTGGAAGGAGGCAATGCCTTCAAAATTCTTGGTGATGATTTCTGATCTAGAAAGCCTTACAACCAAATTACCAAACAAGGGTAAAGAGAATAAAGATATAGTTTCGATAAGTCTACCTTCAATGAACCCTTTTCCAAGGAGCTATTAGAAACATGTTCCAGTAAAATGAGGGATAAAACCAACAAAAAGAAAAGATGTTCAATTGATGAAACCATTCCAACTGGGGAGTGAGAGAGCGAGGTGAAGGATGAGAGATGGCCACAGGCACAGAGGCCAACCTCAGATGGCACAGCTTGGAAGAGTCCAGGAGAGCCTTCTCCAAGAACATGAAACTGATAGCATGCCTGATGTGAATGGCTCTTATGAGAGGATATATCAACAACTGGAGGACAAACAACAATAATTTGAGATTGAATATGGGATACTAACATGGGAAATAGTTCAAAAACAAGATAACTATTATTTCAAGGAAAAGCAAAAAGTTGTGCATAAAAAAAAGTCATCCCATGTGATTATAAGTAATCACAGTTTAGCTATGAATAGTGTATGTGGGGTCATAATAATATGAATATTGAATATTACTCTAATCAAACTGAAGATAAGTCTGTATCAGGAAAATTGGAAAGGTACATCTATGTCCAGGGCAAGAGGAGGAAAGAAAGCTAAAATACCACAAACCATAAACACAAGGAGGTCCCAACATATCTATCTGCTGCTGCTGCTGCTAAGTCGCGTCAGTCGTGTCTGACTCTGTGCGACCCCATGGACGGCAGCCCACTAGGCTCCTCAGTCCCTGGGATTCTCCAGGCAAGAACACTGGAGTGGGTTGCCATTTCCTTCTCCAAGGCATGAAAGTGAAAAGTGAAAGTGAAGTCGCTCAGTCGTGTCCGACTTTTAGCGACCCCATGGACTATAGCTTACCAGGCTCTTCCGTCCATGGGATTCTCCAGGCAAGAGTACTGTAGTGGGTTGCCATTGCCTTCTCCGAATATATCTATCTAAGAGGAAAAAAGTTTTCCCCAAGGGAAGGGGAAACATAGGACAAAGAGAGAGGTGGAGACTGCTGTTTCTCCCAGAAGACCCACAAAACTAGTTGAATCTCTAAAGTATATGCACACAGTTTTAACCAGCCTTTTTGTTAAAGTCAATAAATCTTTTTTTTTCCCCAGAAATATACATCCTGAAGATTGCCCAATTACGAAATTCTCACAAACAAACATATACTCTGTCTACTATCTAGATCAAGAAAGGACTTCCTTGGCTTCCTTTTCTGAAGGGCCACTCCCCACAATTATTGTTTATCTCATCATCCCACCTATTCACTTTTTAGCCCCAATCATTGCTGATATATCTATTTATTTATTATTTGGATGCTGACTTCTCTGTTGTCTGTCTCTTCCTCTCATATGTAAGCTCTACAAGTCAAACTCTTTGTCTTTATTTATCAATATTTACCCATTGCCACTGTGTATGACATGTACAGTGCATTGACACATACCAATCTCTTAGCAAATGTTGTTAAATGAAGAAATAAATGAACACAAGGTTCTAAATATGACTAAATCTTAAACTAGAAGGGACCGCTTGTAGCTTGCGCTTAATTTCAAATTTTGTAAATGAGGAAACTAGGTATCAGAGGAATGAATATCATCGATGACTTGCTCAAGAGAACACACCCAGTCAGTGGCAGAGTGAGAACTTAGACACAGGTCTGTTGGCTGTCAGGCCAGTGCTTTTCCATGACACGAGCCCTACTCAAGAGTGTCCACTCCCAGACAGATTAACTCATCATTATTATAATATTCTGCAAGGTCTGCCAAGACAAAATGAAGTGCCCACACTCAGATTTTGATAAGTTATAAAAACCTTTCATCCCCTTTCCCTCACTCTAGGTTCCTTTTTCTATGTCTACTACCATTGGCAAAAAAATTTGTTATGAATTCCATGTTAGTGTGCAAAGCCTGCTGGTGCCTTCTAGGAATTGTTCTGGCTTATGCCGTATAAACCCACCCGTGTTCAAGACAATGCCTGAAACATAAGTCCTCAATAAATATGCAGCAAATGTTGATTGAAATGTTTTCCTAGATCACACCAACTATCACATTTTTGGACATAGTGGAGGTAATCTGTGCTTTTAAGAAAAAAATCACTGTTAAAATCATAAATTGTAGGGTTGGCACTACCTGCCTCCCAAAGAAGGACCTCTGGGCACAGCCAATATGAAGCCACACCCAACTGAAGAGAAAGCTTTACCACCATCAAAATTGGATGGTCTTTGCTACATTTCTGCTTGCATCCATTTTCTCTGTTTTCTGTACTCTCCCTAGTCACCCCTTTATGTTAGATCTTTAATGCCTTCCTGCTTTCTTCACCTCATTGTCCTGTCAAATTAACAAATGATCTTACATCATTTTATTCTTCCACTGATTACACTTCAGGATGAGTAAGTGCTGTTCTTTCCATTCATGCAGCCAACATAATCGTGATATGTCTTTTATTTCCAACCATAGAACGAAAAATTGTCTTGCTCCTTGTTAAACAGGGTTTCAAACCTCTCAAAGAGACTGCGTCCAGCACTGAGCCTCCCAAGACTTCCTTCCACAGAGGAGTGGGAGAGCGCTGTGGGGGTACAGCCAGGGCCCTCTCCCCAAACTCTCTGCTAACGTAGCACCATCTCAGCATAGTCCCAACTGCCTGCAGGGGTTCAAGCATGCAGCAGAACTCATGAGTGGACTTCCCAAGAAGCCTGACATAAGGAATTGACTGGCCTATAAGGGGGACTATGGGCACAGATAGAAAACTCACTCTATTGAAAAGAGACATGGTGGTAGTCAGAAGTGGAGGGAAATTCTGATGACCACACAGTAGCTGTCACTGAAGTTTGTCTCTGGCCCAGAGACATTTCACATTGACTCCAGCTTGGGTCTAGGGAGAGAAAGCTGGGAATTCAACCTGAAAGAGCTATTTCCCTAAAAACTCTGTAAGCCACTGGAGGCCCTCGAGCAGAGGGCGACGCAAAGAAGGCTCTCACACCTCCTGGCCTAGCACATAACCACTGGTTTCTGGTGGGACACATCAAAATCCAGAATAGGCAGGCTGGAGAGGAGAAGGAAGAAACAGCAGATGCTACGTGGAAGCCAATCAGGCTTGTTTATGACCACAGAGGAGACACATTCCAGGGTCTTCCAGAAACACTTGAGGAGAACATCACAGTCAGGAGGAGGCAAAACCATCCAATGCTTCTGTCATGTTCAAAGAGCACGATAGGGTTGGGGACAAGCGATATATGACTTTCTGGGACTCACAAGGTTTTAGCTGCACTGGTTTCTTTTCTCTCATCTGTGTCCCCCAAAGACTGTGCACATCCTGAGGGCAGGCTCAGAGTCTGGCCTCCATCAAGACATGAGGAATAAGCAAAGGAAGGAATAGAGTAGTGGGACCAAACCTCTTTGATTCAGGAAATTGTTGAGAAGAACCTTATGGGAGAGGTATTTCTGAGTCTAGTTTCATTTTACACAATAAGAAGGTAAGGTTAAAACTGTCCTACCAGTTCCCTGCCCCTCTTCCATGTCTCCAGGAGGCCACTTCCAAATGTGCAGCTGCTTCCCACACCAGTTGTTGACATGGTGTCTCTTTCAGACTTTGAACTATTGATATGACAGAAGGGCTGGGGGAGGGTGGGAGAGAGCCACGTCAGAGCAGAAAAGTTCTGTTCAAGGACATCCCTCCTTAAGCACAGCTTGCTGGAAAAGCTCTGAATAGGGATGGAACCCTGGAAACATGGTGCTGGTACTTGGGGTGAGAACCAACCACTGTGCCTGTAATGGGGGTCCTGGGCCCTTTACATAAAAAGAAGAATTGTTTGTATCAGAATGACCAAGGTTCATGCGCAAGAATTTCGTGGTTTTTTTTTTAACTGCACGACCAGTAGCAAATCTTTTAACTTCTCTGATTTCTATTTTCCTCTCTTCCTAAAACTGATTGATAATGCCCATCTTACCTACATCACCTATTGTCAAATCCAACATGAATCATATGCTAGGTTGCATGTAAAAAAATGTATATAGATACTTCCCACCCTGGGCAAGAACATCATCAGAAAAGACAATTCTGACTGAAATCAGAAAGTTTTTTCTATCCTTTCAGAAATGTCACACTTTACTGGATCCTCATATGGATGTATCCTGAGCACTTTTTTTTTTCTCTAAGTCAAACTTTTAGAGCCAATTAAATGCCTTTGAGAACAATGTCCTTTGCCATTTTCCTTGAAATTAGTTATATTCTTACAAATGACCAGTCATTTCAGCACTAAATCAAAAGAGGTTCATGTTTAAAAGAATAAAAAGACCTTTCTCCTTGCATAAGCTACTCACCAGTGGATTAATGGCCTAATACTATTCATACAAAGACCTAATGGAAAATTTTTTTAACACTGTAACCAAGCAATATTCAGATTTTGAAAACCATTAAAAATTATAGAATAGAATAACCCAAAAGTACTTGATCATCCCTGTGGCATTTTTTATCTATAGCTGGAATTCATTGTTTATGTACTTTTATTTCTATGCAGTCCTTGCCAGCTTCAGGCTCTGGGCTTTTCTCTTTTAATAAATGTTTATCCCTTATGTCTGTGTTACATAGTCCACCATGGTTTGACTTGCCCCAAAGTCAAAATACTCTTTTGATCATTGTGCACAGAATTAATCAAGACTGACAGGACCATTAATGGTGCTTATGTAAGAGAGAGGAAGAACCCCAAGTAGTTAGGGCTTGGCTGTGGGTGTTTTCTGAATCTGAGAGGAAAAGATCACCCCCAAAACATGCAAGGCTGATCACAAGCTTTGGGAAATTACACCATTCCACCACTGAGCCCCCAGAGACCCTATTCCAGGCCAGTGGAGGTAAATAACCCCCTGACAATTGCATATCTGATGGGACATTAGTACAAGTCTGTTTCAGAGCCACAATAACAGGGACCTGTCATCCCCTTGAGGGAGGAACAGGTGTATTACATGATGAACTCCCTTTTCATATCAATAATAAATATCAAAGCAGCTCCAAGATTTGTGTATTTTTAAATGATAAGAAAATCAGTTCTACTCATTACATCCCTGGCACCCAACTGAAAGAACGGTTGCTGGTTTTCTTTGCTCACATCAAGCTATGGTGGAAATTCAATGACTTTTAAAAAGAAAATATCTTTTCAAGATGAATGGACTCTTCAGTACAAGTCTTTTTTACTCAAGTCTGCAGAAAGTCATCTTTAAAATGAAGAAAATGGAATTCTTTGCATATTTTACTCTAGCTCCTGATTATGTATCTCAAAACATAATGTGATAGGCAGCTTTAAACCATACAAACTTTTGTAGTTCTTTTTTTTTTTTAGTATACTTGGGATAGAGGAGCCAAGGTAATTTACGTCATTCAAATCAACAGCATGACCTGTGGGTTACAACTTGTACAAATTCATCAAAACAAGGACTAAATTCTCATTATGCTTGCTGACTCTGAGCAATATCTTTGTACTTTCTCTTAACATAGTAATCCTTATGGAATCTGTTTGACTCCCAGGAATGCTGCTGCCTCAACCTTGGGTTTGAATTGCTATTTTCATGCCTTTGGCAGATGTCACAGGCCTTGACAGTCTTGTTCTATCTCTACAGCTTGTGTTGCTATTGTCAACAAAATGGTTATGATTATACTCTTCTAGTTCCATTCTGGATGAAAAGAAAATAAGCCCCTGGACATATAAGCATTTGATTCCCCAGGTTTGCCATGCAAAACCTAAAATCACTTCATGTTAGGGAAGTTGATGAAAGAACTAAGGCTTTGAAAACAAGTCCAGGCTTAACCCCCTACCTTCTAGCTAGGTGACCCCCAGCAATTTTCTCAATTTCTCTGAAAGACAGTTTCCATATCTGTTAAAAGAGGCTAACAACACCTAACTAGCTCACAGGTGGTTGTTGTTTTTGTTTAGCTGCTCAGTCGTGTCCAACACTTTTCGACCCCATAGACTGTAGCCCACCAGGCTCCTCCATCCATGGGATTCTCCAGGCAAGAATATTGGAGCGGGTTGCATTTCCTTCTCCAAGCTCAGAGGTTGAGAGGATTAAAAGAAGTCTGGGGACTTCCCTAATGATCTAGTGGTTAAGAATCCACCTTGCAACCGATGGGCCCTGTGGGTTTGATACCTGGTCAGGGAACTAAGATCCCACATGCCTTTAAGCAACTAAGCCCACAGGCTACAACTGCTGAACCTACATTCCACAACTGGAGAGTCCGTGCACTGCTACAAAAGACCTGAATAATCAAATAAATAGATAAATTTTTTTTTTAAGCCTGGCACCACATTGGCCTTTTCAAATGATCCTTTCTCCCATTCCAGTCTTTCTCCACATGGAGAGATTACTCTGCCACATTGATGAACAGGATTATTAACAGATAATCTTCCTGGACAGCAGTTTAATCATCTGTTAATGATTCCACTTTTCCCTACAAAACTCAAGAACTAGATACACAAAAACACATAATTTAAATCCACCATATCACCAGTGCCTAGAACTGTTCATGAAACATTTATATACTTAGAAAGTAGTTTGTGGATGAAGAAACGTAAGCATAAGCCCCAGGACACCCACGGTTGCTTTGAAACATGGTGTGTCTATGCTATGCTGCCTCTCCATGGCAGTCCACATCAGCCAGCAATTCTTACCATCAGCCCCTTCTTTAATCTCCATTCCTTATTCACTTCTTTTCCAGTAGATATCAGAAATTTATGATTTCGTCAACAACAAATCAGTACCCTTGATCTCCATGAAGTGGCTGGAGTTGCCATCCTGAGTTAATCTAGTTCTAGTCTAAAATAAATAAAATTTTACTTCATTGCCTAATTGGCTAAACTAAGATATTAAAAATATTCACTGAACACCAACAATACTTCTGAGGGCCTTTGAACAAGGCCAGGAAATCCCAACTGTTTAAGCAACAGCTTGTCCAGAATCAGAAACAAAAGGCCAAAATGTGTAACATTGAACTATATAAAACTGCTATCTTTGCAGGTCAAAATGGTGAAATGTCAGCGATTTAACAGAGTTCAATCTAGTACCTCACAAAGCACCAGCAGCAACCCGAGAGCTTTGCTGTCCCATGGAAGGAGCGTGATCACATCACTTTTCACCTTGACAGTTCTCACACGGCCGCCCTTCCTCTATAAACCCCTCCGCCAGCACCGAAGGTCGTTCTCATGCAGCAGCCCAGCCTCTCTCTGAAACCCTTCTTCCCTCCTCCCTGGAAACCTGTGCAGCTGGTTCTGGAGTATCAGCCCTCAGGCCCCCCCTCACCGCAGGGCTTTCGATCAGCTGTCGCGTGGATGTGGAGAGTCTCCTGCGCTCACTAATTTCTCCCCGAAGCGGCTGAAGAAAGGGGCAGCTGCTCCAGATTGCCAGGTGGCAACTCTAATGAGCCAGGGGACTAAAGTCTGAGGTTTATCTTGGGTGCTGCAAGAGAGGCAGGTCTCCACACTCGCCCACCAGAATCTTACAGAAGTTTATACAGTGGTCCTCACGGAGGTCAGTCCCAAACACAGTCCAGGTGGTCTCAAGGACAAGTACTCCCTCAAGGCTGCACGGTTGAAATGACTCTCACTGTGGAAATGGCGGGTGGAATGTACATTCCATGGACGCGGGAAGGGGTTAGGAGCCTCTGCTTGCCGGGGTGCAGCTTCTGGGTCAAGTCGGAGGTCCTCCTCCAGCCATCTCCGCTACCTGCCAGATGCTTGCTCATCTTTCAAAATGCAACAGGAAAGATAGCACCTCTCCGAAACTTTACCGGGCGCCTTCCGTCACACCCCAACTCCTGTCGGAATTTACTTCTGTCACCTCCGTGCTCCCGTAACCTCTGCAGTAGCATTTAATATAAAAAGGTCTTGTGTCATGTGGCCGGCTAGGTTTTGAGCTGGTAGGGAAAGGGGCAAGGCACAACCACCCTTAAAGAATAACAGAGCTCTACAGGAAAACTGGATATGAGGGAAATCTGGTTAGAACCTGTTAGATCCAAGATGGCGGAAGGTTCAACTTCCAGCAGACCTTGGGCCTCATTATGCACTCCTAATATATCAGTATGGGAATAAGCAGTGGCTCAGACGGTAAAGCGTCTGTCTACAATGCTGGAGACCTGGGTTCCATCCCTGGGTCAGGAAGATTCCCTGGAGAAGGAAATGGCAACCCACTCCAGTACTCTTGCCTGGAAAATCTCATGGATGGAGGAGCTTGGTGCAGGCAACTGTCCATGGGGTCGCAAAGAGTCAGGCATGACTGAGCAATTTCACTTTCAATATATTAGTATATGCAAAAGGCCACATCCACAAGGGCCATGACTGTTCCCAGGACCACCATGAAAGGCCAAAAAGTGGACAGGGCTCTAATTCCTGGAAATTGCTGCTCCTTTTCCAAAATCGGTAGGCTATTCCTCCCACTCATTAGCCTATAAAATTACCCATTCCATAAAAACTAACCACCTGTATTTCGGGCACTCTCACCTTATGAGAGGTGACATTCTGTCTATGGAATGTGTATCCCTTCTGCCAGCCCCTCTACTAAGCGACTTTCACACACACACAGGGCTCCTCTCTCCACGAAGAACAGCATTCTGTTTATAGAATGTGCATCTCTCTAAGTAAACTTGCTTTTACTGTACTGTTGCTCACTCTTGAATTATTTCCTGTTCCAAGTTAACAACCCTCACTTGGTGGCTGGTTCCATGGACTTGCCTGAGACCTGGGGCATGACCATCCTCTCATGTCTCATATCCTGCCACAGCTTTACTTTCTTTAAGTCCCATCAGTGAAGAAACTCAATTTATTCACCTTGTGTTCCTTATATAGAGCACAGTACTTGGCACATAGCAGGTGGTCATTTAATGTTGATTGAATTGGGTACTGACTGGGCCTCAGACCAACTTGCCACTACTGATGACTTATGCAATATCAAGACAAGGGCATAGGTTTTGTTTAACCCCCACCTCTTCCATTTAATATCTGAGCTACATTCTATAAGTTACCCAATTACTGTAGCATCCCTGTTCCTTTCTCAAACATAGGCTAACTGCCCTTACTTCTGAGTTGTTATAAAGATTAAAGGAGATAGTGTAGGAGGCATGGTTAGTGTACTACTTGTCATAGAGTAAGCACTCAGACATGAGAACAAGTATGATTTTATTACTCTTATAATAATTATGGTTGTCTCTTACATAATTAGCTGATGGGAAATAGGTTTAAAAAAGGAGTAACAGCAAACAGAGGCAGATAGAGGAACAGACATTTCCAGGGAAGCCTACCTTCTTTGTAAGACTGGAGTTTTGAGAACCTGCTAATGGTGCATGACAGCCTGATGTGTCTGCACCAAACACACAGATCCCACTCTAGCCGGTGACAAGAATGAATGTTTCAACCTTTATTTCTCACATCCACTGGGAAGATGCACCTGAATCTGAACTTTTGAGAAATTAGAGTTTGGCTTGAATCGAGCTGTGAGTGCTTGTTAAATCATTCCATCCTGCTGCCGTTCAAGAATAATGCAGGGCTATTTACTGAGTCAATACAGTCTGTGGTTGGGCCAAAATCATTTACCTGGATTGGATGCCCTGCTTTGAGGTCACTTGAGCAGGTTACCTCTTGCTTTGAGTTGACAAAATCTCTCCTTCCAAGGATGAGGACAATAATAGGATATTTGGGGACTTTGATCTTTAATGAAGCTTCATTTTTTATCTTGGGTAGGGACAGATCAGGAACGTGGCTTACTGTATGTTATCAGATTTCTCAAAACAAAGGCAAATCATATGAGTGGCAAGAGTTTCCCTAAGCAGTGCCAGCCTGCAAAGAGGAAAGCGGGACATGTCCCCCAGAGGCTGTGAAGATGTGTGGGCATGTAGCAGCCTTGGTGGGATCTTCCAACTGATTAGACTGAGAAGACTCTCAGTACTTTATTTGGGTAACTAAGAGAAAACAGGCATAGGACTGCAGAAGGACAGCTCCCAATCCTTCACCCCATACTTGTCCATGTATGCTAAGTTGCTTCAATTTTGTCCCACTCTTTGCAACCCTAAGGACCATAGCCTGACAGCTTCCTCTGTCCATGAGTTCTCCCAGCAAGAATACTGGAGCAGATTGCCAAACCCTCCTCCAAGGGATTTCCCTGACCTAGGGACCAAAACTGAGCCTCTTAGTGTCTCCTGCGTTAGCAGGCAAGTTCTTTACCACTAGCGCCACTACGCCATACTCAGCCCATCATAAATCCAACTGATTTTAGTTGCCAAGTAGCTTTGAAATCTGGCCCTGAGCTCCCTTCTTTCCCTCTTGCCTCATTAAATCCATTCTCAAAACAGTAATTTTAAAGCGTCCCTCTCCATTTCTTCAGAGTCTTCCATGGCTCCCCACTGCCCTGCTGATACAGTCACAACTCTACATTGTCCAGAATACCCTGCGTCTGGCCCTTGTCTGCCTCTGCAGTGATACTTCTTACATCCTTCCCTCTGGCCCTCTCCTTGTGACTCACACTTTCAGAGCCTTGCCCTTCCCCAGACTCCCTCCATCCCAGGCCTGAGCCCTTGCTGGTCCTTCCTCTTGGAGTGTTCACCTCCCCTCTGTGCTTACCTTGCAAATCTCAGCCAAATTTGGTCAAACCACTTTGCAATGCACTCTGTGAGTAACAAGATTGTATCACCCCCTTTGCCACCTAGCAGAGGGTGCACATCGACAACCAGTTATCTTACTCTGCATCCCAGTGCATCCACCAACTAAATGGTCACTTCCATGAGTGCCCCATCAGTCTGCGGCTCTCTCTAAAGCTTGGCCTAGTGCCAGTGCATAGCAGTGTGTGGATCCTCAGTCGCTCAGTGCCCGACTCCTTGTGATCCTATGAACTATAGCCCACCAGGCTTCTCTGTTCATGGAATTTTCCAGGCAAGAATACCAGAGTGGGTTGCCGTTTCCTACTCTAGGGGACCTTCCTGACCAAGGGATCGAACCGGCGTCTTCCTGCATTGGCAGGTGAATTCTTGACCACAGCGCCACCTGGTGCATAATGGACATCATAATTAGCTGTTGATTGTTGATGATTGAATGAGCAGTATTTTATTTTTTATTCATAAAAAATATCTTTTAAAATATCTTTTTCAAGTCTCCTAAGGAGGTCAATAGAATGAAATGATCCCCGGGAAAGATTGGAAAATTTTTCTCTGCTCATTCGAGTGGTCCAGATGAAGAATTTACTGCCTCTTCCACGGCACTGTGGCAGCCTCTATTCTCTGCATCACTCCCTCTTTTATATCCACATGTGTGGGTAAATAACCACCATTATTTGTAGCCAGAAAGATAGTTGACTCTCTTCAAAAACTAACATGGTTGGGGATAAAGCATGGTGGTACAGTGGGGATAACTGCCTTCCTCACAAGGTTTTGAGTCATAAAGTTCTCTTACAACGTGTGCTTTCATCCTGGCAGGGTAGGGGGAAGCCCTTCCCCTGAATCCCTGGAACCTTGGGGACAAAGCTCTCTGTGCAGCTACATTTATCAGTATCACCATCTCTGGCCTGATTTCCCTTCCCGTTTTTTTTTTTTTTTTCTGTCTGTACCACAGAGCATGAGGAATCTTCTTTCACCATCCAGGGATCAAACCCAGGCCTCCTACAGTGGAAGCTCAGCGTCTAGCCACTGGACCACTAGGAAGTCCTAGAGTTCATTATCTTTTTAAATTTTCATTTAATTTACTAATTTATGGCAGTGCTGGGTCTTGGTTGCTGCTCAGGCTTTTCTCTAGTCAGGCAGAGCAGGGGCTACTCTGCAGCTGTGGTGTGCGTGCTTACTGTGGTGGCTTCTCTAGTTGCAGAGTGGTCTCTGGGGTGCACTGGGCTTCGGTAGTTGCAGTTCCTGGGCTCTACAGTGCAGGCTCAGTAGTTGTGGAGCATAGGCTTTGTTGCTCCATGGCATGTGGGATCTTCCCAGATCAGGGATGGAACCCACGTTTTCTGCATTGGCAGGTGGATTCCTCACCACTGAGCCACAGGGGAGCCCTCTCTCCCTATTTTGATCCGAGAGCGCAGCCTCTTGCTCTGATTCTAGCCCCAGCCACTCATCTTCCTGTAACCATCTCTTGCCAAACCTGCTGCATCTCCACTGCTACTCCATGGGCAGCCTGCCGCATGCTTGGACACCATCTGGGACTGTCACACGGATACAAATGTATTCCTGAGTTTCCTGGAGTCATTCATTTCCTTTGAGTAATTACCATAGAATTATGAGAAGCATCAAAGCAAGCAAGTCTGTCAGCCGTGGGTTAAATAAACTGATACGTTTCCATTACTGCATCACCTCTTTCCATCTTCACTGGAGCAGAGCATAACATGATAGCAATGAGCAAACTCTCCCTTTGAACATCTTTTCCACAACAGTGCTTAACTGATCACCCTGTATGTGTGCATTAGCATAGCACCTGAGGTTATGAAGCTGAGGGAGTTATTTCAGGACTGAGTCCATTCCATTAGTCCTGAAGGGCATCTTTCTGCACCTTCTGATGATATCCAGAAGAACTAACCACTGATTGTCCAGACATCCAACTCACTGCAGTGACCGTGTGTCTAAATGCAATGCATCCCTCCAAACTCCAAGTATTATTCGCTGCAGATAATTACCCAACAAATCAGAAAATACTACTTTGCTGGAAAGCATCAAGCAGTAAGCAAGCCTTGAAGACAGTTTCTCATCAGTAATTCATTTTGTGACTCTTTCCCTCATTCTCCCCTGTGATTTGTAGTCCTCTACAAATAAAAATTAAGGAGTTAAACAGCACAGCTTCAGGTGCTATAATTTGATTACTGTCCCAGACTCTTCTACACTTTCCTCCTCAGGACCCTGCTGCAACCCCTTTCTTCACTGTCCACACTCACACTGAGGACCATCTCAGATCTTCCCTCATAGGACATCAAATATAGCCTGATAGCTCAGATTTCATTATCTCTCACAAAGGAATTTTTCTTTTCTTTTTCTTAATCTTTGAAATCTCTACTTTGCATTTGTTCAACCCTACTTCCTGGACCAAACCTCGTGGAAAATCATACTTGGAGGCACCCTCCCACTCGTTTCTCTACCCCCATGTCCTCTTTGAACAGGTGAAAAATAAAGGGAACTTGAAAACGGAAGGGAAGTTTCCAGAAGGGCAGCATGTAGCCAAGGGAGAATGAAAAGCAGTTCCAGAGGCAGGCACCTGCTGAGGCCAGTCCAGAGCTTACTGAAAGGGACGCTGTGGGGAGTCGAGAAAGCAGAGGGTCTGGGATCAGAAGACAGGACTTTCAGTCTCAGTGCTGCTGCTTATTGCTGCAATTTTAGGATCGTCTCTGAATTCGGTTTGGTGATGGGGAGAATGCCATTTCACCTTCCTGCATTGGAGAAGGAAATGGCAACCCACTCCAGTGTTCTTGCCTGGGAAATCCCAGGAACGGGGGAGCCTGGTGGGCTGCTGTCTATGGTGTTGCACAGATTCGGACACGACTGAAGCGACTTAGCAGCAGCAGCAGCAGAGTGCCATTTTAGTTAGCATGGCTGCTCCTAGCATGATGCTTGCCACATAATGTGATCAGTAAGTGTCTTTTGAATGAGCAGATAAATAAATGATATGAATGTTTTGCAAATGATGGGCAGTAGAGCCTCCTGTTTCCCTAATGCAGGCTGGACAAATAACATCCATCTCCTCTAGCCCTCTGACCTCCAGAAAAAACAGACAGAACCTAGGGGGAATTGCTTAATTTTTTGTACTGCAAATGCAACCCTGCTCCCTGCATAGAAGGGGGAGTAGAGGGAGAATCATAATCAAGGATGGTATAAAAACCAAGGATGAAATCTCTGCACGTTCAAATCTGGCCTGAATTCTGTTTTTGATCCAAACGTCCAGAAAAAGTGAAATGCATACAAAGTTAAGTGGAGGGGCAACTGGCTTCCTAGAGCAGGACCATGGTCTAAAACAAAGCAAAAGAAAGTAGAGGCATTCCTGGTCAGTGAGCTGCCCTCCTAAGCAGCCCTCTGCTTGCTGTTGAGGGCTCAGCCTGTGCCTCATTGTCTCGCAAGTCCATAATCCAATATGATTTGACAGTTGCTCAGTGAGTGCCTGTAATGAGTCCAGACCATTGTGGATGCCCTGTGGGGGAAAGGGGAAATCAGCAGTCTACTGATGGCTTAGTAGTTTTAAAGAAATAACAGCAAAGAAATGTGTTTCACATTCTTCCAAAAATTTTCTCTAATGTAGAAAAAGAGTTGACTTGTGGGAAATTAGCTGATTTGGATTTCCATCACCTGCCTAAGCCACAACTTCTCTTTCTTTCTGCCACTCTTGAAGAAGCTTTACTATGCAATGAATGGCATGAGCAAGATGCTGGGGGTGTTTCACCTTGACAAGAGAA
The DNA here is from genome assembly GCF_032405125.1 of Capricornis sumatraensis. Lineage (NCBI taxonomy): Eukaryota > Metazoa > Chordata > Mammalia > Artiodactyla > Bovidae > Capricornis > Capricornis sumatraensis. The sequence goes on from NC_091069.1 coordinate 217,555,933, forward strand.
TAAACTCTTTGAAACTAATTTCACAGGCTTGCTCACACGCCAATATTAGCATCCATGTCAGCCCCCAACACAACATGTCTTGTTATGGAAATTTCCAGACATTTTGTGATTTGGTATGTAATGTTTATATACTCATATTTCAGAAAGCCTCTGTGTCAGCATGAACAGACACGTATGCAGTCTGTATTTTGTCTAAAATATCAAAAACCATAACATCTATCAGGAAATATTTGCACAACCTGTTTTATCTTCAAAGGGTCTGCTCTTATATTAAGGTTTATTGACATGGATGGTGGCTTATTAATTTAATATGAATATTTATATATGAAATAGCCCCTCAGGAATATTCCCCAAAAGAAAGCATTTGCCACCTTTCTGAATAAATCCTAAACAAGATAACCATTAACAGAAGCGCAATATACTTCTCTGTTACAGTACCTATGCACATGTATATCACAATCCAACTCCAATTCATCTTCCACATTCCTTCCAGAAGGCTTCCTTGGCTATTGCCTGTCTTTCCATAAAGTGAAATTGTGTCTCCTCTGTGGACTATTAATACTGTGTACACTCTGATTAGGACACATCAGCTCTAAATGTCACTGTATATAAATTTACTTCTCCATTAACTATTTCTCTTTTTTTAAGTTTTTACAAATAAATACATTTTAAAAAACACAGAAACTATTCCTCTTTTAGTACTGAATACATGAATAAGAGTGGATAGTTATCCACAGGTAAGACATGGCTGGGAGAATACTTGCATTACTGTTACCGTGTATTCTTGAAAACTATACATCTGAAAAAATATTCGAGAGCTGAGATTTCTTGTTAGGTCTCATTAGTTGTCACATGCAATTGGAATGAGTGAATTTAAGTTCAGTTCAGTTCAGTCTCTTCGTTGTGTCCAACTCTTTGCGACTCCATGGACTACAGCACACCAGGCTTCCCGGTTCATCACCAGCTCCCGGAGCTTGCTCAAACTCATGGCCATTGAGGCACTGATGTCATCCAACCATGTCATCCTCTGTTGTCCCCTTCTGCTGCTACCTTCAATCTTTCCCAGCATCAGGGTCTTTTCCATTGAGTCAGTTCTTCACATCAGGTGGCCAAAGTATTGGAGCTTCAGCTTCAGCATCAGTCCCTCCAAAGATTATTCAGAATTGATTTCCTTAAGGATTGACTGGATTGATCTTGCAATCCAAGGGACTATCAACTGTGTTCTCCAACACCACAGTTCAAAAGCATCAATTCTTCTGCGCTCACCTTCCTTTATGTTTCAACTCTCACATTCATAGATGACTACTGGAAAAACCATAGCTTTGACTAGATGGGCATTTGTTGGCAAAGTAATAGCTGTGCTTTTTAATGCACTCTCTAGGTTTATCATAGCTTTTCTTCCAAGGAGCAAGTGTCTTTTAATTTCATGGCTGCAGCCATGCTCTGCAGAGATTTTGGAGCCCAAGAAAATAGTCTGTCACTATTTCCATTGTTTCCCCATGTATTTGCCTTGAAGTTATGGGATCGGATGCCATGACCTTCATTTTTTGAATGCTGAGTTTTAAGCCAGCCTTTTCACTTGCCTCTATCACCTTCATCAAGAGGCTCTTTGATTCCTCTTCAGTTTCTGCCATAAAGGTGGTGTCATCTGCATATCTGAGGTTATTGATATTTCTCCAGCAATCTTGATTGCAGTTTGTGCTTCATCCAGTCCAGCATTTCTCATGATACTCTGCATATAAGTTAAATAAACAGGATAACAAGATACAGCCTTGATGTCCTCCTCTCCTAGTTTGGAACCAGTCCATTGTTCCATGTCTGGTTCTAACTGTTGCTTCTTGACCTGTATACAGATTTCTCAGGAGGCAGGCCAGGTGGTCTGGTATTCCCATCTCTTTAAGAATATTCCACCATTTGTTGTGATCCACACAGTCAAAGGCTTTGGCACAGTCAATAAAGCAGATGTTTTCCTGGAACTCTCTTGCTTTCTCGATGATCCAACAGATGTTGGCAATTTGATCTCTGGTTCCTCGGCCTTTTCTAAATCCAGCTTGCACTTCTGGAAGTTCATGGTTCATGGACTGTTGAAGCCTGGCTTGGAGAATTTTGAGCATTGCTTTGCTAGCCTGTGAGATGAGTGCAATTGTGAGGTAGTTTGAGCATTCTTTGGAATTGCCCTTCTTTGGGATTGGAATCCAGTCCTGTGGCCACTGCTGAGTTTTCCATATTTGCTGGCATGTTGAGTGCAGTGCTTTCACAGTATCATCTTTTAGAATTTGAAATAGCTCATCTGGAATTCCATCACCTCCACTACCTTTGTTTGTAATGATGCTTCCTAAGGCCCACTTGACTTCACATTCCAGGATGTCTGGCTCTAGGTGAGTGATCATACCATCACAGTTATCTGGGTCATTAAGATGTTTCTTATATAGTTCTTCTGTGTATTCTTGCCACCACCTCTTAATATCTTCTGCTTCTGTTAGGTCCATACCATTTTTGTCCTTCATTGTGCCCATCTTTGCATGAAATGTTCCCTTGGTATCTCTAATTTTCTTGAAGGAATCTCTAGTCTTTCCTGTTCTGTTGTTTTCCTCTATTTCTTTGCATTGATCTCTGAGGAAGGTTTTCTTGTCTCTCCTTGCTATTCTTTGGAACTCTACATTCAGATGAGTATATGTTTCCTTTTCTCCTTTGCCTTTAGCTTCCCTTCTTTTCTCAGCTAATTGTGAAGCCTCCTCAGGAAATCATTTTGCCTTTTTGCTTTTCTTTTTCTTGGAGATGGTCTTGATCACCATCTCCTGTACAATGTCACCAACCTCCATCCATAGTTCTTCAGGCACTCTGTCTATCATTTCTAATCCCTTGAATCTGTTTGTCACTTCCACTGTATAATCGTAAGGGATTTGATTTAGGTCATACCTAAATGCTTTAGTGGTTTTCCATGCTTTCTTGAATTTAAGTCTGAATTTTACAATAAGGAGTTCATGATCTGAGCCACAGTCAGCTCCCAGTCTTGTTTTTGCTGACTCTATAGAGTTTCTCCATTTTCAGCTGCAAAGAATAAAATCAATCTGATTTTGGTATTGACCATGTGGTGATGTCCATATGTAGAGTCATCTCTTGTGTTATTGGAAGAGGGTGTTCCTATGACCAGTGCGTTCTCTTGGAAAAACTTTGTTAGCCTTTTCCCTGCTTCATTTTGTACTCAAAGGCCAAACTTGCGTGTTACTCCTGGTATCTCTTGACTTCCTACTTTTGCACTCCAGTATCCTATGATGAAAAGGACATCTGTTTTGGGTGTTAGTTCTAGGTCTTATAGGTCATCATAGAATCACTCAACTTCAGCTACTTCTGCATTACTGGTTGGGGCATAGACTTGGATTACTGTGATATTGGATGGTTTGCCTTGGAAGCAAACAGAGATCATTCTGTCATTTTTGAGATTTTATCCAAGGACTGCATTTCGGACTCTTTTGTTGACTATGAGGGTTACTCCCGTTTCTTCTAAGGGATTCTTGCTCACAGTTCAGTTCAGTTCAGTCACTCAGTTGTGTCCGATTCTTTGCGACCCCATGAATCGCAGCACGCCAGGCCTCCTTGTCCATCACCATCTCACGGAGTTCACTCAGACTCATGTCCATTGAGTCAGTGATGCCATCCAGCCATCTCATCCTCTGTCATCCCCTTCTCCTCCTGCCTCCAATCCCTCCCAGCATCAGAGTCTTTTCCAATGAGTAAACTCTTCGCATGAGGTGGCCAAAGTACTGGAGCTTCAGCTTCAGCATCATTCCTTCCAAAGAAATCCCAGGGCTGATCTCCTTCAGAATGGACTGGTTGGATCTCCTTTCAGTCCAAGGGACTCTCAAGAGTCTTCTCCAACACCACAGGTCAAAAGCATCAATTCTTTGGCGCTCAGCTTTCTTCACAGTTCAACTTTCACATCCATACATGACCACTGGAAAAACCAAGGCCTTGACTAGACAGACCTTTATTGGCAAAGTAATATCTCTGCTTTTGAATATACTATCTAGGTTGGTCATAGCTTTCCTTCCAAGGAGTAAGCGTCTTTTAAATTCATGGCTGCAATCACCATCTACAGTGATTTTGGAGCCCCCCCCAAAATAAAGTCTGACACTGTTTCCACTGTTTCCCCATCTATTTGCCATGAGGTAATGGGACCAGATGCCATGATCTTAGTTTTCTGAATGTTGAGCTTTAATGGCAATCTAAATTAAGTTCATCCATTCTGCTCTATTTTAGCTCACTGATTCCTAAATTGTCCATATTCACTCTTGCCTTCTCCTGTTTGACCGCTTCCATTTTGCTTTGATTCATGGACCTAACATTCCAGGTTCCTTTGCAGTATTGTTCTTATATCATTGGACTTTACTTCCATCACCAGTCACATCCACAACTGGCCATTGTTTTTGGTTTGGCTCTGTCTCTTTATTCTTTCTAGAGTAATTACTCCACCCAAATAGCATATTGGGTACCTATCAACCTGGCGAGTTCATCTTTCAGTGTCATATCTTTTTGCCTTTTCATACTGTTCATGGGGTTCTCAAGGAAAGAATACTGAAGTAGTTTTCCATTTCCTTCTCCAGTGGACCACATTTTGTCAGAATTCTCCACCAAGACCCGTCCATCTTGGGTGGCCCTACATAGCATGGGTCATAGTTTCACTGAGTTAGACAAGGCTGTGATCCATGTGATCAGTTTCATTAGTTTTCTGTGATTGCGGTTTTCTTTCTGTTTGCCCTCTGATGGATAAGGGTATGTGGAAAGGTGGCAGAGTAGGAGGATGTACACTCATCTCCTCCTGTGAGAACTTCAAAATTGCAACTCACTGCAGAACAACTATAGACAGGAGAATGTTGAATCTCACCAAAAAAAGATACACCAGGTCCAAGGGCAAAGAAGCCCCAACAAGATGATAGGAGGGGCAAAATTATTTTTAGAAACAAACCCCATACCCACCAGAGATCCTGGGAGGGCTCAAACAAAACCTTGTGTGCACCAGGACCCAGAGACCCCACAGAGACTGAGCCAGACCTGCCTTTGAGTGTTTTCATGTCTCCTGGGGAGGCACAGGCTCAGCAGTGTCCTGCCGGGGGTACAGGGTCTCTGGCTGCAGCAGACCTGGGACACTCGGCATGTGCCTTAAGCCTTCTTGGAGGAGGTCGCCATCAACCCCATCATAGAGCCGCCATGCAGACAACCCATAAACTGCAGAACAATTATATCAAATTCTCACACTGTTAAGAAAGTTATAGGACACACAACAGATTTCCCAACCTGGAGATCCGGCAAAGGGACTGAGAATCCCTAGGGAATCTGACTTTGGAGGCCAAAGGGATTTGATTATAGAACTTACACAGGACAGGGGAAACAGACTTTGGAGGGCCCAAACAAAACCTTGTGTGCACCAGGACCCAGGAGAAAGGAGCAGTGACCCCACAAGAGACTGACGCAGACTTGCCCGTGAGTGTCTAGGAGTCTCCAGTAGGGGTGTGGGTCAACAGTGGACTGCTGCAGGCTCAGGGGCACTGAATGCAGCCGTGTAGATGTAAGCCCTTTTGAAGGAGGTCGCCGTTACCGCCATTAGCCCACCATACTTTGTTCTCAGACCAAACAACCAGAAGGGAACACAGCCCCGCCCATCAACAGAAAATTGGATTAAAGATTTACTGAGCATGAAATGAGTGAACAAGGTTTCAATATAGGACTTTTGGCTTGCCTTGAGTATATAGCCTGTCCCTAAATAGTAAGACTGCTGGCCAATTAGTGCCCATGGTGGGAACAGGGCAGGTGGTCAGGATGCAGGCTCCTCGGACAGCTGACTTAGCCAGAATTAACATTTTGTTCTATTTGTGCTCACAGCATAGAAAACAGCTCATTGTCAGCATTGGCAAGTACTTTTCCCCTTCCTTAGGAACATAAATACTCATAACACACTCAAAGTACAACACGGGAACACCTCTCTCCTTCTCTGAGTTGTCAGAGATGTTCTTAGCCAAGCACATTAATGACTCAGAAGGGTCATTTGGCAACCTAAAAGTTCTTAACGAAACATGCTTTCTGCTCTCTCCAATCCATCCCCCTCATGGTCTCTAAAGATGTCTTTAATTCCACACTGCTACAGCTGTACTTCAGAGAAAGCCAAGCTGAGACAGAGATTCAGCCCTGTTCACAGAATGGGAAGCATGGCTGTGAAAAAGTGAGGACATCAGCAAGGGTCGGCATCTAGAGAGGAGCTCTAAACACTTCGCAGAGAACAAAACTGTTTCAAAGGTCAAGTCCAACCAGAAGCCACTCTAAGAAATAGGAAATCATGATAATCAATCCCCTTTCCAAAGAGGAGTGTAGGATGGGACAATCTCAATTCTGATCAAAGAACTGGACAAGAATTCAGGGACTTCCTTCATGGTCCAGTGGCTAAGACTCCACACTCCAATGCAGAGGGTGTGGGTTCGATCCTTGGTTGGGGAACTAGGATTCCACAAGTTGCACTCAGAGCAGCAAAAAGAGAATTCAGTGTGATATTTCCCAACTGATATTAGGTAAAAATCACTATATAATCAAACCTATATCAAAACCTATACTACACCTATACCAAGCCATCCTTACTCTGATATATAACTTTGGAGATAAAGGAGCAAATTCTAAGGCCAAAAGAAGCTAACTAGTTTGAGAATTTCTTTTTCTGTTTGTGGCTTTTTTTTTTAATTGGTGGAAATTGTTTTACAGTTTTATGTTGGTTTCTGCCATTCAACAATGCGAATCAGTGCTAGTTATATGTATCCCTTCCCTCTTCAGCCTACCTCCCCTCCCTGTGCCCCACTCCTCTAGGTCATTGCCCATTTTAATTTCAGTTCACTCAAACAAAACTGTTTGATCTGCTCTCATTCTCTTCTTGATAAGCAGAAATGGTTCTGGTTGACAAACCTTCCTAAAGTTAGCCTGAAGCATCCTGTGAATGGGACCCCTGGGGGTGTGCAATGGGAAGACTTGCTTGAATAAAACCACTTTTTTTTTGTCATTTTCATATAAGCACAGCTAACATAGACACTGTTCTTCTACCAGTTTTAAAAGATAGGTTTTTGTGTAGCTGTATCAGAGTACATTAGACTTGTTTCACATTTAATTTTTAAATTTCTGAAATAAATATGTATCACTTGGGGTCCCAACAGAAAACAGATGGCACACTTAAGTTAGTCAATTCAAACCAGGTTTATATGCACAGGTGTAGAAGAATTGTAAGAGACACTGTAGTAACCCTGGGAAAAGAACAGCAGAGAAGGGGGAGGAAATGCCACGATTGAAACCAAACAATTCTCACCAGTTGGGTTGGAGTGAGTCTTATACACAAGGCTGTCATGAGTTCATTGCCAAGGACTTACAGCTTTGGCAATGGTCAAGGGATATAGTCAGCCTAAGGTGGTCCCCTGCAGGGAAAGAGTCAATACCCAACCTCACTTTCCTCCCTCACAGCTGGGGCTTCCCCTTGGCTAAAGCAGATGGCAGGGGCTCCCGTGGAAGCCATAGAGGTCTGCCTCCTGGGGTGGAGAGTGAGCTAGAGAAACCGAGAGAATGAATGTGGAGAAGCAAACAAAAAATAACTGGCACAAATAGAAGTTTTATTTTTAAAAATTAAAATTTTAATATTTTCTTTTACCTAAAACAGCTGTAAGTTCACAGTTTAAACTTCTTAATTTCCATTTCCTCTAGGGACAGACAATATCAGGTTCCACAAACTTTAAAAAATATGCTTCTTGAAAAATCATGAAAAATTGAAATTCCAGAGGATTTTCCTTGTGTGAGTCTTTTGTTTTTATGGACACATTTTCCATTCTTTGGCCAAGAATAAGATATAAAAGGATTGACATCTAAAAATATCAGAGTGAAACTTTGCTGTTCACATAGCCAAGCATAAAATGCTTAGATTAATCTACAATTCTCCTTCTTTCACATTTCTTTTAACATTTGTTAAGCAACTACTATGCCCCAAGTGCACTGAGACCTGAAGATAAAAGTAAACAAATAAGCCTTACCTATGTTGTCTAAACCAAAAAAGATGGCAGGTAGGTACTTTTTGTTTTTGGCTCACAAACAAGGGATAGTTCAGAAGGTAGGTCTGGCTTTTGACTTCACAGCTGAACTCAACAACATTATATGTACCCTGACAACTTGGTTTCTGCCCTTCTTCCTTTCACCTTTGCCCAGACCTGAAAGCTTGGAAAAGAACCCAATAAATTCAGTATAGACTTATCTAAAATTTTATCAAGGAGGGAAAATATCTTCTTGAAAGTATGAACAGAAAACATCATGGAATATCTGTAGAATCACAGAAATCAAAAAGTAGACAATCTGAAAAATCAAAGAATTAAAGAAAATATTTTTCTATGAAAGAGACTTGCTAAAAAGATGTAAACCTTAGAAATCTTTACAATTTCAGTAATATTTTAAAAGACATTGTCCTTAATAAAAAAGAATCTGGATTAGAAAAAATACTTTCAGATAAAATTTAAAATTACTGAATTTAAGAACACATTGTCAGACTTCCCGTGTGGCTCAGTGGTAAAGAATCTGTCTGCTAATGCAGGAGACAGAGATTTGATTGCTGATCTGGGAAGATCCCACATGCTGCAGAGCAACTAAGCAAGTGCACCACAACTACCGAGCCTGTGCTCTACAGCCCAGGAGACGCAACTACTGAGCCAGAAAGCTGCAACTACTGAAGCCTGCGCACCCTAGCGCCCGTGCTCCATGCCAAGAGAAGCCGTGGCAATGAGAAGCCCACACACCGCAGAGTTGCACTGTTTGCCACAACCAGAGAAAAACCTGTGCAGCAACGAAGATCCAGCAGTCTAAACAAATAAATAAATAAAATTATTTTTTAAAACAAAGAATATATCATTGGCACCAACTAGGCTACTGAGTACTGCAGAAAATAAACCATAATTTGAAGACAGTGTCAGAAAACTCTCCCAAGAAAAAACTTCCATTTGTTAAGAATTCATGGGTTCTTAGCATTCTGCCAAGTATTATGAACATGCACTGACATATTTCATCTTCATAGCATTATTTTAAACAAGTACCATTATTATTCACGTTTTATAGTTGAGAGAAATGATCCATAGGAAGGTGAAATGGTCCAACAGCAAGCACACCATTAGTAATGCAGACTGGTTATGGATATTAAACTCAATGCTATTTTAATCTATAGCCTATGCTGTGGTTTCAGAAGTGAGCTTCTCTAGACCATCAAGAAATGGATAGCACTTCTATACTACCTAAGTTGCTCTAGACCTGAGTCAGCAAACCTTTTCTATAAAGGGCCAAAGAGCAAATATTTTCAGTTCTGTTGGCCATACAATCTCTGTCACAACTACTCAAATCTGCCACTCCAGTGGGAAAGCAGCCACAGATAGTACATTGGATTGTTATTTACATGAATGCTTGTAAATATCTCCCAAAAAAGCAACTGAGATTTGGCCTGTGGGCCACAGTTTGCCAATAACCTATTCTAGAGCATATAAAGGGGCTGAAAATATTCATTTTTTATGAAACTACCACAACACTAATCTCAAAATGGAAGAAAATGCAAAGATTCAAAATCATCTCATTTATGAATACAGAGACACAAAGTATACAGAGATACAAAGTATACAGAGATAAACAAAATCTTTGCAAATTGAAATGTAGCAAGTGAAAAATCATTACATAGTGGTCAAGTAAAGTTTATTTCAGCAGTATAAGGAGATTCAACTTTTAAAAAACCTGTTGTTGTAATTAATAGTACAAATTAACAAAAATAAATGAAACCTATGATTAGTTCTTCAGAAACATTTTTCAGAATTCAGCATCCAGGACGTCCAATGGTTGAGAATTCTCCTGCCAATGCAGGGGACACAGGTTCAGTCCCTGCTCTAGGAAGATCCCAGAAGCCACGATGCAGCTAAGCCCATCCACCACAACCGTTGAAGCGTGTGTGTTCTAGAGCCTATCTGTGCTCTGCAACAAGAGAAGCCACTCCAGCAGGAAGCTTGCACACCACAACTAGCAGATACTTCTGCTGTCTGCAACTAGAGAAGGACCATATGCAGCAATAAAGACCCAGCACAACCAAATAAATAAATAAAAACTTTTAAAAATTCAGCATTCATTTCTCATTTTAAAAATCTTGGTAGAGAAGGAATAACAGTATTATCTAAATATGATAAATGACATTTATGAAAAAAACTTGGCTTTGTAAAAAAGTCTTTCATACTAAAGACATGTTTATGAAAATCAAAAATAAGATAGCCTTCCTCAATACTTGTTTAACATTATTCTGAGAGTTCAAGTTGATGTAATGTGATTAGAAAAAAAAATATGTAGGGGACAAAATGACAATAATTTGTAGATGATAGAATTGTTATAAGAATGAAGTGAAAAAAACAAGTTAGAGGTTTCATTTTCTGATATGGCACATAAGGAGCATGGAAGTCATCACTCAGACCTAAGGAAAAGTAAAACGCTGAACAACTGAAAATCAACAACTTTTCTTACATTTCAGAGAACTGAGATCCCAGGGCAAACTGTTGTCCCCAAATTGCAGAGACAAATTGGCAAATTCAAAGAATCACATGTACTGGAACACAAACCCAGGAGCAGAAACCTCCATGGGAACCAGTGTCAGGATAGAAAACCAAAATCACACTTAATGAAGTGCTGGCAGCTTGATATAGAAAACTCTGAGAATTAAAAACTCAAGGAGGGGATACTCTTATGGGGACATCCATGATTTTGTTATTTTATCTCCAGGAGTCCTACCAAATTCTCAGAGTGAAGATCAGAGAAAAATTCCTTCCTGCTTCTATCAAGGGAGGGAAAGTATCCTTTCTGACATATGCCAGAGCATTCTATTCAACAAGATCTGTTCTCAACAGAAACTATTTTACCAGAGACTAACCTATATGGAGCAGCGGCTGCACTTTGCTGGAGCAGGCGTGGAGAGAAACCCCACGGCCAAGGTAAGAGAAACCCAAGTAAGATGGTAGGTGTTGCAAGAGGGCATCAGAGGGCAGACACACTGAAACCATACTCACAGAAAACTAGTCAATCTAATCACATTAGGACCACAGCCTTGTCTAACTCAATGAAACTAAGCCATGCCCCTGGGGCAACCCAATCGGGCGGGTCATGGTGGAGAGGTCTGACAGAATGTGGTCCTCTGGAGAAGGGAATGGCAAACCACTTCAGTATTCTTGCCTTGAGAACCCCATGAACAGTATGAAAAGGCGAAATAATAGGATACTGAAAGGGGAACTCCCCAGGTCAGTAGGTGCCCAACACACTACTGGAGATCAGGGAGAAATAACTCCAGAAAGAATGAAGGGATGGAGCCAAAGCAAAAACAATACCCAGCTGTGGATGTGACTGGTGATAGAAGCAAGGTCCGATGCTGTAAAGAGCAATATTGCATAGGAACCTGGAATGTCAGGTCCATGAATCAAGGCAAATTGGAAGTGGTCAAACAAGAGATGGCAAGAGTGAACGTCGACATCCTAGGAATCAGCGAACTAAAATGGACTGGAATGGGTGAATTTAACTCAGATGACCATTATATCTACTACTGTAGGCAGGAATCCCTCAGAAGAAATGGAGTAGCCATCATGGTCAACAAAAGAGTCCGAAATGCAGTACTTGGATACAATCTCAAAACGACAGAATGATCTCCATTCGTTTCCAAGGCAAACCATTCAATGTCAAAGTAATCCAAGTCTATGCCCCAACCAGTAACGCTGAAGAAACTGAAGTTGAATGGTTCTATGAAGACCTACAAGACCTTTTAGAACTAACACCCAAAAACGATGTCCTTTTCATTATAGGGGACTGGCATGCAAAAGTAGGAAGTCAATAAACACCTGGAGTAACAGGCAAATTTGGCCTTGGAATGCGGAATGAAGCAGGGCAAAGACTAATAGAGTTTTGCCAAGAAAATGCACTGGTCATAGCAAACACCCTCTTCCAACAACACAAGAGAAGACTCTACACATGGACATCACCAGATGGTCAACAATGAAATCAGATTGATTATATTCTTTGCAGCCAAAGATGGAGAAGCTCTATACAGTCAACAAAATCAAGACCAGGAGCTGACTGTGGCTCACATCATGAACTCCTTATTACCAAATCAGACTTAAATTGAAGAAAGTAGGGAAAACTGCTAGATCATTCACATATGACCTAAATCAAATCTCTTATGATTATACAGTGGAAGTGAGAAATAGATTTAAGGGCCTAGATCTGATAGATAGAGTGCCTGATGAACTATGGAATGAGGTTCGTGACATTGTACAGGAGACAGGGATCAAGACCATTCCCATGGAAAAGAAATGCAAAAAAGCAAAATGGCTGTCTGGGGAGGCCTTACAAATAGCTGTGAAAAGAAGAGAAGCAAAAAGCAAAGGAGAAAAGGAAAGATATAAGCATCTGAATGCAGAGTTCCAAAGAATAGCAAGAAGAGATAAGAAAGCCTTCTTCAGCTATCAATGCAAAGAAATAGAGGAAAAGAACAGAATGGGAAAGACTAGAGATCTCTTTAAGAAAATTAGAGATACCAAGGGAACATTTCATGCAGAGGTGGGCTTGATAAAGGACAGAAACGGTATGGACCTAACAGAAGCAGAAGATATTAAGAAGATGTGGCAAGAATACACAGAAGAACTGTACAAAAAAGATCTTCACAACCTGGATAATCACGATGGTGTGATCACTCATCTAGAGCCAGACATCCTGGAATGTGAAGTCAAGTAGGCCTTAGAAAGCATCACTACAAACAAAGCTAGTGGAGGTGATGGAATTCCAGTTGAGCTATTTCAAATTCTGAAAGATGATGCTGTGAAAGTGCTGCACTCAATATGCCAGCAAATTTGGAAAACTCAGCAGTGGCCACAGGACTGGAAAACGTCAGTTTTCATTCCAATCCCAAAGAAGGGTAATGCCAAAGAACGCTCAAACGACCGCACAATTGCACTCATCTCACATGCTAGTAAAGTAATGCTCAAAATTCTCCAAGCCAGGCTTCAGCAATATGTGAACCAAGACTTCCTGATGTTCAATCTGGTTTTAGAAAAGGCAGAGGAACCAGAGATCAAATTGTCAACATCCGCTGGATCATGGAAAAAGCAAGAGGTCCAGAAAAACATCTATTTCTGCTTTATTGACTATGTCAAAGCCTTTGACTGTGTGGATCACAATAAACTGTTGAAAATTCTGAGAGAGATGAGAATACCGGACCACCTGACCTGCCTCTTGAGAAATCTGTATGCAGATCAGGAAGCAATAGTTAGAACTGGACATGTAACAACAGACTGGTTCCAAATAAAAAAAGGAATACATCAAGGCTGTATATTGTCACCCTGCTTATTTAACTTCTGTGCAGAGTACATCATGAGAAATGCTGGACTGGAAGAAACACAAGCTGGAATCAAGATTGCCTGGAGAAATATCAATAACTTCAGATATGCAGATGACACCACCCTTATGGCAGAAAGTGAAGAGGAACTAAAAAGCCTCTTGATGAAAGTGAAAGAGGAGAGTGAAATAGTTGGCTTAAAGCTCAACATTCAGAAAACTAAGATCATGGCATCTGGTCCCATCACTTCATGTGAAATAGATGGGGAAACAGTGGAAACAGTGTCAGATTTTATTTTGGGGGGGCTCCAAAATCACTACAGATGGTGACTGCAGCCATGAAATTAAAAGATGCTTACTCCTTGGAAGAAAAGTTATGACCAACCCAGATAGCATATTCGAAAGCAGAGATATTACTTTGCCGACTAAGGTCCGTCTAGTCAAGGCTATGGTTTTTCCTGTGGTCATGTGTGGATGTGAGAGTTGGACTGTGAAGAAGGCTGAGCACTGAAGAATTGATGCTTTTGAACTGTGGTGTTGGAGAAGACTCTTGAGAGTCCCTTGGACTGCAAGGAGATCCAACCAGTCCATTCTGAAGGAGATCAGCCCTGGGATTTCTTTGGAAAGAATGATGCTAAAGCTGAAACTCCAGTACTTTGGCCACCTCATGCGAAGAGTTGACTCATTGGAAAAGACTCTGCTGCTGGGAGGGATTGGGGGTAGGAGGAGAAGGGGATGACAGAAGATGAGATGGCTAGATGGCATCACTGACTTGATGGACGTGAGTCTAAGTGAACTCGGGGGGTTGGTAATGGACGGAGGCCTGGCGTGCTGTGTTTCATGGGGTCACAAAGAGTCAGACATGACTGAGCGACTGAACTGAACTGAACTGAAGGTTTACATCTTTTTAGCAAGTCTCTTTCATAGAAAAATATTTTCTTTAATTCTTTGATTCTTCAGATTGTCTACTCTTAGATTTCTGTGATTCTACAGATATTCCATGATGTTTTCTGTTCATGATTTCAAGAAGATATTTTCCCTTCTTGATAGAATTTTAAATAAGTCTATCATGGCATCTGGTCCCATCACTTCATGGGAATATAGATGGGGAAACAGTGGAAACAGTATCAGACTTTATTTTGGGGGGCTCCAAAATCACTGCAGATGGTGATTGCAGCCATGAAATTAAAAGATGCTTACTCCTTGGAAGAAAAGTTATGACCAACCTAGATAGCATATTCAAAAGCAGAGACATTACTTTGCCAACAAAGTTCTGTCTAGTCAAGGCTATGGTTTTTCCAGCAGTCATGTATGGATGTGAGAGTTGGACTGTGAAGAAAGCTGAGTGCCAAGGAATTGAATCTTTTGAACTGTGGTGTTGGAGAGGACTCTTGAGAGTCCCTTGGACTGCAAGGAGATCCATCCAACCAGTCCATTCTAAAGATCAGTCCTGGGTGTTCATTGGAAGGACTGATGCTGAAGCTGAAACTCTATTACTTTGGCCACCTCATGTGAAGAATTGACTCATTGGAAAAGACTCTGATGCTGGGAGGGATTGGGGGCAGGAGGAGAGGGGACGACAGAGAATGAGATGGCTGGATGGCGTTACCGACTCGATGGACATGAGTTTGAGTGAACTCCGGGAGATGGTGATGGACAGGGAGGCCTGGTGTGCTGCGTTTCATGTGGTTGCAAAGAGTCAGACACGACTGAGCGACTGAACTGAACTGAACCTATATGGGGTTTTATTAGAGCATAACTGATTGGGAGAAAGAAAGATACACAACTCCAGCTTCTTCCAGGCACATAAGAGTAAAGAAAGTCATTCAGTAGAAAAGAACAACAACAAAGGAACCCGAGTTCCACATAAAGGAATGACAAGCATCAGAAGTGATAACTACACATGCAATTTACAGGTAAACATAAACATTTTTCTAACTATTTAAATCTTTTTAAAAGACAACTGACTGGTTAAAATAAAATAATAGTACTGTGTTGTGAGTTTTATAGTATAGGTTAAAGTAAAGTGTGTGAGAACAATTTACCAACACAGGGAGCTGAGTAACAAAAGCATGCTTTGTAACGTTTTGGTACTAAATGTGAAGTGGTATATTATCACATGAAGGTTTGACTGCAATAAATTAAAGATATATACTAAAAACCCTAAAGCAGCCATTAAAATAATAAAATGAAGAGTTATAGCTAATAAGCCAAGAAAGAAAGAAAAATGGAGTTATAAAAAATATTCATCCAAAAAGAATTAAAAGGGAACATAGAACAGAGGAGACAAATAGAAAACAAATACAGTGGTAATAGATGTAAATCTAACCATATCGATAATTCCATTTAATACAGATGGTGTAAGCAATTCAATTTAAAAGGGCAGAGATTGTCATATTGGATTTAAATAAAAAGCAAGACCCAGCTGTATTCTGCGTACAAGAGTCTTACTTTAAAATTTAAACACATAAATAAGTCAAATCTAAAAGAATTGAAGAAATATCCTATCATAATACTAATTTAAAGAAACCTGGACTGGCCACCTTATAACAAAGTAGATTTTAAAGCAAAGAATATTACTAAGGTCATAGAAGCTAATTTCAAATTGATAAAAGTGTCAATTAATCATGAGATATAACAAAACTAAATGAGAGCCTTTGAGAGCTTCCAGTAAGGCTGGTGGGTATTGAGGTGTGAGGATGGTGCAATGTGGGAAGCAAACGCTGAGTCGTGAGAAACATCTCACAGTTATGGAGTGTGCATGAGGACCATGCCCTGTGAGAACTGCGCTATGTGTGTGTTTGGTCAGCCATTCAGTAGTGTCCAACTCTTTGTGACCCCATAAACTATAGCTTGCCAGGCGCCTTGCACCATTGGATTTCCCAGGCAAAAATGTTGGAGTGGGTTGCCATTTCCCACTCCAGGGGATCTTTCGGACTCAGGAATTGAACCTGTGTCTCTTGCGTCTCCTGCATTGGCAGAGTGGATTCTTTACCACTGCACCATCTGGGAAGCCCATATATATACTTAATTACAGAACTTCATGCATGAAATGCATGAAACAAAAATTGATAAAATTGTTTAAAAAAAGACACATATCTGGAGAACTTGATACCTCCCTCTTATAATCAATAAAATAAAGAGGAAATCTGTAATGATATAAAAGATTTGAATGGCATTAACAACCAACTGAGGAGAGCTTCCCAATGGCTTAGCAGTAAAGAATCCTCCTGCAATTCAGAAGACATAGGAGATGCCTGTTCAATCCCTGGGTTAGGAAAATCCGTTAGAGGAGGAAATGGAAACCCATTCCAGTATTCTTGCTTGGAGAATCCCATGGACAGAGAAGCCTGGAAGGCTAAACAATCAACTTGTCATAATTGACATCTATAGAAAATTCTATCTAAGAACAACAGAACATACATTCTTTTCAAGTGCTTAGGGAACATTTACCAAGACAGATCATATTCCGGACTATAAAAAAAATCACAATAAACTTTTAAAAATTCAAGTTATATAAAATATGTTCTTTAATCCTCTTGGAATTATAAATTAATAACAGGGAGATCTCTGGAAAATCCTCAAAGATGTGTACAAGAACACAACAATAACTTAAAATTACCAAATATCCATTAAAAGGTGACTAAATAAACAAATAACAGTGTATCCATACCATGGAGTACTCGTCAGCAATGCAAAGAATGACTTTGTGCTACACACAACATAGATGAATCTCAGAACAATTTTTTTAAGTCAAAGAAGTCAGACCATTAAAAAAGTACATATTGTATGATTCTACTTATATAAACTTTTTGAAAAATTCAAACTAATCTAAAGTGACAGAGGCAGATTAACAATTGCCTGGTAATGAAAAAGGGGGACATGCCAAAGGAATGAAATTCTAACTGTAAAACTTCAGATAGCAGCCAGCTGGAGAGGAAGACATTTGGAGAATCGGTTTCTCTTCCTTCATATCAACTTCAGTCCCTTGTCTGGAAGGCTTGCATCAGTCAGCATATGGGGTTGTGACTTCAACTCTCCTTGGTCATGGAAATAGCATTAAATGAAGCAAGGAAGCACAGGTAATTCAGAGAAAATAAAAGTGAAAAAAAAGCAAATGTTATGAACAGCCAGTAGCTCTTTCTGTAGGTTTCTATCAGTGGAACAAAAGATTTTTGAAAGTGATTTTTAATCCATTTCTCTTAATCCATAATAATATAAGAGTCTGGGCACATTTCATCAGTCTCTGCCTGAGACCTTTTCTGACTGATAATAATTGTATTATCTGTCTCTAAACTGGATTCAGAAAAAAGAAAAAAAAAAAAAAGCATGGAGGTTACAGATAGGTTTTACAGACAGAAGCAACCAGTGTGAAGAACAAAGGTGAGAGAGGATTTAATAACGCAAGAAACATTCCCATGAAATCCTCTTCAAGTGAGCCTCAGATCCAGTGCAGCAACAGTGCTGTTGGTCTGCATGTCATTGAGATGGGAGTGCAGTTTCCTGGCAAGGATGAGGGACAAGGTTCCTTGATTACAGAGCACTATCATAAGGTGCTGACCTTTGAAAACCATGGAACACTTATAAGGCTGCTACCAGGACAGGGCGCAAACCCTCACTGGACCAGCTGTTGTCATGAGATCTTTTCTGCGTGTTCTCATCTGATGCTCTGAGTTTCCCTCCTCTGTGATCTAACCATTTGGTATTTGCTTATTTCTACAGGTGAATTACAAGTGAACTCATCTCTTTTTCAAATCTCTAGCAAGTGTAGAAATCCTCAAGTTATGAGACTCTGCTCCTGCATTCTGGAGGAGGCATGTCTTTGCATCATGTCTCTTCCATGTGTTTAAATTTTTCAACACATTTTCAAAATGCTTTTCTACTTCCTAGGCATCACCGTAGTCGGCCTTCACACAGCCCTGTAATGTAAGCAAGGCTAGTGTTACTGTTACCATTTGGTGATGAGGATTCAGGCTCAGGGAGGGTTAATGGTTTGCCCTTAGTCACAAAGGAAGCTGGCAGACACCCAATTGTTGGACAAATAACAGCGATTTACTCCCTTTAATTTGTGTTTGTACTTTCTGACTGACATATTTAGTAATAACCTAAATGATTCCTTTTTTTCTGCTTTTTGAAGCTGATATTTTTGTGCTGTCATGAGGAACACATTAACTTCTATAAATGAATAATATTAAATGTAAGGCTAAGCTTTTTATGTTTAACAAAGAATAAGGGCGAACAATCACAATCCATTGGTCCTAGCGATAAAGAAAGGCCAGGATGGCAACTGGTAACAGTTTGCAGCTACACTGGGGATGAATAAGCACTGGGAGAAGCTGAAGGAAGAGGGACTTTCAGATACTCTAGGAAGTTGCCTGGGGAAACATGCAAAAGCAAAACAGGGGAGGCGAAGCTGTGATCTTCACAGAATTCCCCAGGACTAAAGCTTTTGAATGATGAGTCAGTACAGCTCAGGTACTAATTATATTTGAACTTCTGTAGTATATTTGTACATATTTTCCTGAAATAAATAAGATTTTTAAATTATTATTATTTGGGGGAGATAATATTTTTGGTTTTTCTTTTAATTAATTTCTATTGGAGTATAGTTGCTTTACAATGTATTGTGTTAGTTTCTACTGTACAGCAAAGTGAATCAATGATACAAATATGTCTGTGTGTGTGTGCACACACATGTGCATGCTCAGTCATGTCCAATTCTTCGTGATCCATGGACTGTAGCTCACTAAGCTCCTCTGTCCATGGGATTTTCCAGGCAAGAATACTGGAGTGGGATGCCATTTGCTTCTCCAGGGGATATTCCCAACCCAGGGATTGAACTCTCATCTCTTGTGTTTTCTGCATTGGCAGGTGGACTATTCACCATTGGTGCTACATGAGAAGCCCCACAAATACATATATTCCATCTTTTTTTGGATTTCCTTCCCATTTAGGTCACCACAGAGCATTAAGTAGAATTCCCTGAGCTATATAGTAGGTTTTCATTTTATTTATTTTATACATAGTATCAGTAGTGGATATATGTCAATTCCAATCTCCCAACTCATCCCACTCCTCACTCCCCGCTTGGTGTCCATACGTTTGTTCTCTACATCTGTGTCTCTATTTCTGTTTTACAAATAAGGTCACCTATACATTTTTCTAGATTCCATATTTCTGCATTAATATATGATATTTTGTTTTTCTTTGTGACTTACTTCACTTTGTATGACAGTCTCTAGGTTCATCTAAATTATTTTTAATAATTCCTTTAAAGGTTTAACAGGCTTCCCAGGTGATGCTAATGGTAAAGAATCTGCCTGCCAAAGCAAGAGACACAGAAGATGTGGGTTCGATCCCTGGGTTGGGAAGATCCCCTGGAGAAGGGCATGGCAACCCACTCCAGTATTTCTGCCTGGAGAATCCCACGGACAGAGGAGCCTGGTAGGCTTGCAATCCACGGCGTTGCAGAGCCAGACACAGCTGAAGCGACTTAGCATATTACTTGATCAAACTCCCTATCTGTCAAAAAGGCTCCTTCAATCCAGTATTACTATCAGAATCTGGAACAGATTTGGTTAGGGATTCATTTTGTAAGAAACTTGACAGGGCCCCACTACCACCTATCCCAAGAAAGTGACCTTAACCACTAAGGATGCCCTCCATCCAAAAAGCTTCCTATATGGCCTGCACATTTTGGAGTCAGATGTTTTCTGACCTGTCCCTGGAAACTATAAAACACGTGCCATTGTGAATTTTTAACAATTACTAGCAATAGTAAGTTTTTCTTCCCCTGCATTTGATAACCCCATCCATTTAGCCACAGCTTCATATTATGAGTGCATCAGATGTTTAATTGGTGAGAGTAAGGGGGGAGATGAAGAAGAAGGGAAAGAAGAAGATTAGAAGGGAAGTTTCACAACTTATCAATACATGAGCACCAACCCCTCAACACCCTTTTAATAAAACACTGGGCTTGGTAATGTGCAGCCTGTACTGACCACAACAACAGGGTTCTGTCCTGTGTGGAGGGGCCCAGAGCTCCTGACCCACCATCTGCTATTCCTTCCAGCAGTGCCAGTGGACCACAGCTCACTCATACACCCTCTCTGGGATGAAGAAAAGAGATGTTGCCTGGATTTCAGGAGGGTGGTTCTCTTGGTGGAACAGGTTAACTGGACCACACAGAAATCCAGACAGCTCTTGACTCAGCCCCATGATCCTATCCGCTGAGCTCCAGTGACCGTGGCCAGGCCACAGTTCCTAGTTAGAAACTGAGGCTAAGAATGTCAGGGAAAGGGACAAGGTGATCATTCAGTAGGCACAAAAGTACTACCAACACTTTTGTAGACAAGAAAAGTGTATCCTGGGATTTGGGCTGGGAGGGATCTGTCCTGGGGGAGGGCAAGTTCCAGAGGCAAGGGCTCACTCAGCCAACCCCAGCCACACCTGGTAGAGGCCTTCATCTGCCAAGGCCTGGCCACTTTCTGATGTTCATGATGACTCATCCTCCCCTTGTGAACTGCAAGTTCTTTGGAGAGAAGTGGCCACAACTGTCTCTCTGATATTCTCCCAAATCACTCTGAAAATAATAAGATAAGTGCACCTACAGGAAAACAGTTTCTCTTCCAGGGCCTCAGAGTGCAGTAGAAGAGAAAAAATGCAAAATGATCATTGCAATTAAGGCATAATTAGTAATTGTTTTTTTTGTTAAATATATTTTAAAAAAGAAATTTTCACAACAGTGTGAAGCATCTTATTCCATGAATGAAAGTGAAAGTGAAAGTGAAGTCAGTCAGTCATGTCTGACTCTTTGCGACCCCATGGACTGTAGCCCACCAGGCTCTGTCCATGGTATTCTCCAGGCAAGAATATTGGAATGGGTTGCCATTTCCTTCTCCAGGGGATCTTCCCAACCCAGGGATAGAACCCAGGTCTCCCACATTGCAGGCAGACGCTTTAACCTCTGAGCCACCAGGGAAGCAACTTAGTAGAAGCATAAGGAAAGTCTGAAAGAATATGCACAAATTATTTAAAAATTTATAACTAGATTAAGAACTATTGTAAATTCTATGTTTCAGTATTATTTTCAATTTTATTTACCATGAGCATATATTTTTTAACAATGTAATATAAGAATGATTGTTTTAAATAAATTTAAGCCTTTAAAGAATATTCAATTGAATGGATAATTTTCTTGAAAAAACAAATTATAGAATAATATCTACAGTATAATATTGATTTTTAAAATATTTTTAAATGGTTATAATAAAAAATACTGAAAGGAAATTCACTGGCATTCTAAGAGTAAGCAGTTTGGGGATTAATGAATTGTAAATAATTATCATTTTTTGTTTTTCCAAATTTTCTAGAATTATGATTTATTTTTAAAAACAGTGAGATAAGCCCTAAAAAGTGGCTTCAATAAGGGGAATCAGGAAAAGACTTATCCAAGGAGGTAATCCCCATGAGGAGACTGAAGCATTCATAGAAATTTAGCCAGGACTGGGAGCAGCTCTCTCAAAGGAAAGAGTGTGAAAAGACATGGAACAAGAAAGAGAATGAATGGTGCACACAGGAAATGTCATATGGTTCAGCATGAGCTTGTGAAGTGGGAAAGAGTGAAACTGATGAGAAATTAAGTCATAAGGTGGGGCCCAGTGAAAGGGAATCTACGCTGTGCTAAAGTCTAGAGTTGAGAGGGAGGGATAGTTGGAGGAAAGTGGTCAAAAAGTTAAAACTCCCCGTTATAAGATAGACAGGTACCAGGAATGTAAATTCAATATGATGACTATAGTTAACACTGTTGTAGGATATATTTGATAGTTGCTAGAGAGAGTGGATAAGAGTTCTCATTAAAAGGAAGAAGATATTTTGTTGTCTTTTATCAATATGAGATGACCAGTTCAGTCCAGTTCAGTTCAGTCACTCAGTAGTGTCCAACTCTTTGTGATCCCATGGATTGCAGCACGCCAGGCTTCCCTGTCCATCACCAACTCCAGGAGTTCACTCAAACTTATGTCTATTGAGTCAGTGATGCCATCCAACCATCTCATCCTCTGTCATCCCCTTCTCCTCCCACCTTCAATCTTTCCCAGCATCAGTGTGTTTTCCAATGAGTCAGTTCTTCACATTAGGTGGCCAAAGTATTGGAGTTTCACCTTCAGCATCAGTCCTTCCTGAATGAACATTCAGGACTGATCTCCTTTAGAATGGACTGGCTGGGTCTCCTTGCAGTCCAAGGGACTCTCAAGAGTCTTCTCCAACACCACAGCTCAAAAGCATCAATTCTTCGGCACTCAGCTTTCTTCACAATCCAACTCTCACATCCATACATAACCACTGGAAAAACCATAGCCTTGACTAGACGGACCTTTGTTGACAAAGTAATGTCTCTGCTTTTTAATATGCTGTCTAGATTGGCCATAACTTTCCTTCCAAGGAGTAAGCATCTCTTAATTTCATGGCTGCAATCACCATCTTCAGTGATTTTGGAGCCCCCCAAAATAAAGTCTGACACTGTTTCTACTGTTTCCCCATCTATTTTCCATGAAGTGATGGGACCAGATGCCACGAACTTAGGTTTTTGAATGTTGAGCTTTAAGCCAACTATTTCACTTCTTAAACTTTCATCAAGAGGCTTTTTAGTTCCTCTTCACTTTCTGCCATAAGGGTGGTGCCATCTGCACATCTGAGGTTATTGATATTTCTCCTGGCAATCTTGATTCCAGCTTGTGCTTCATCCAGCCCAGCATTTCTCATGATGTACTCTGCATATAAGCTAAACAAGCAGGATGACCATATTCAGCCTTTCCCGATTTGGAACCAGTCTGTTGTTCCATGTCCAGTTCTAACTGTTGTTCTTGACCTGCATACAGAGGCAGCTCAGGTGGTCTGGTATTCCCACCTGTTGAAGAATTTTCCACAGTTTGTTGTGATCCACCCAGCAGGCAGTGGCCTGCTGCAGTGTTGGGGACACTGAGTGTAGCAGTGTGTGCATGGGACTTTTCGAAGGAGGTCGCCATTACCTTCATTATCTCCACTATAGTTTGGCCTCAGGTCAAACGACAGGGAGGGAACACAGTCTTGTCCTTCAACAGAAAATTGGATTAAAGATTTACTGAGCATGGCCCCACCCATCAGAACAAGACCATTTCCCCCTCAGTCAATCTCTCCCATCAGGAAGCTTTCATCGGCCTCTTATGAGATGATGGGTATTCACTAAACTTATGGTAATAATCATTCCATGTATGCTATAAATTAATTATAAAAATAATAGATGAAAAAATAAAATAAAAATTCATTATGCTATACATTTTAAACATATATAGTGTTTTATGTCCATTGATATACTGTTTATCTCAATAAAACTAGGGGTTGAAGGGAGAATGTAGACTTGAACCTAGAAGCCAAGGAAGCCACTGATGGATTTTAAATAGGGGATTTGACATGATTTGATTATTGTTTGAAATCATTGGCTTTACTGTGGATGATGGAGTAAAATGAGAGTAGATCAGGCTTTGCAGTGGTTAGAAGCAATGAGGATGAATCTGGACGTGCAAGATCATTAGGAAATAGAATAGATGGGACTCAATAACTTATTGAAGGCTTCACTGGTGGTCCAGTGGTTAAGAATCTATCTTGCATTTCAGGGAATACTGGTTCGAACTATGGTCTGGGAGGATCCCATGTGCTGTAGAGCAACTAAGTAAGTGTGTCATAACTACTGAGGCTGCATGTTGTAGCAACCAAAGCCAGCATGCAGAGTTATAACATTAATAATGTTGCTCATGGTAAACAATTTGAAAAACACCAAAAAAGTAAAAAGAAAGATTGCAAATTAGCAATAATTCCCCCCCAATCATTACTAACACTTTAGTGTCTAACTCTCTAATCTCTAGTTTTTGCTAGTAAAATTTTTTGTGCAATTTAATAATCTTTTATACTCCTATCTTTCCCCCAAACTCTAGATCCAGGTTTCCAAATTCTTTTCCATTGAATATCACACTTACATTCTAGATTTAGTTCCACATCTTTGGTCCCAAATAGAATTCCCCCACTTCTCCTCACTCTCCACCTTTCCTCTTGTCAGAGATAAGACCATTCCTTGACTCATCAAGAGTTGGAGCCACCTTTGACTCCTCCTTCCATGTCAAGTCCCACAACAAATTAGGCAACAAGCTCAGTGAGTTAAACTTTTGTGGTATTTCTCTGACTCAATTGTTCTTTGTGTACTCACTGCATGGACAAGCTGCCTCTCTCAGATGCTCAATTCTCCACAACTAGACTTCCGGATAAGCCTCCTAAGTGACCTCCTTGCTTCTTATCACTATTATTTTCTTACTGCTTGATTGATAGTCCCCAAGGACCACATTACCAAATTCCTCTCCTGATAGAGTATTTCAGTGGCTCATCATTTCCCATCAAAGTAAGCACCAACTTCCCACCCTGGCATTCAGGATTCCCTTAAATGTAATTTATTCCATCTAAATACTCTCACAAATATATTTCATATTTTTCCCTTCTAAACTCTGACTCTCCTTCTTTCGATAGTTTACCTACCCATCTGTTATAGGTTGAATTGTATCATCCCCAAATTCTTGTGTTGAAGTCCTAGCACTAAGAACTTTAGAATGTGACCATACTTGTAGATGGGGCTTTTAAGAAGGTAATAAAGGTAAATGAGGTTATATTGGTGGGCCCTAATCCAATATTATTAATGTCCTTAGAAGAAGAGATCTTGGTGCAGACCTAGGAATGACCCTGTGAGGACACATTAAGAAGATGATCTCTAAGCCAAGGAAGTGAAGTGAAATGAGTCCGTCGTGTCCGACTCTTTGCGACCCCATGGGCAATACAGTCCATGGAATTCTCCAGGCTAGACCCGGGTCTGATCCCTGCATTGGGAAGATCTGGAGAAGGAAACAACAACTCACCCCAGTAATCATGCCTGGAGAATCCCATGGACACAGGAGCCTGGAGGGCCACAGTCCATGGGGTTGCAAAGAGTCAGACACAACTGAGCGACTCAGCACACACATTATTATCATCATCCTCCTTTTATAGTTGAGAAAACTTAGGCTTAGAGTGATTGATTAATCTGTCAGAGGTCACTTAGCTAATAAATGGTGGAAAGCTGGGGTCCCAACCAGGTTTTCTAATCTTTTATTTCTGATTCAGTCCTCACAGCAACCCTATAAAGCAGTAATGGACATTTCCATCCTACAGGGAGGAAACAGAGTTGGAGAGTGAGCTACTCTGATAATGGTCACATAGCTAGTAAATAGTAAATGGCCAGATGTGTAACCAGGTTACTCTGATTCATAAACCAATGCTTGTTTTACTCTGCTACACTGACCAGCCATGAACTTATAGCATGTTACAGTGTAAAAAGGGAAGCACTTACCTATCTAGACTTTTAAAATAATAGACATTTATTTTGGTTTGCCTGATAACTTTCTTTCCTTGGATATTCAATGTCAGAGGAAAATGCTCAGTAGCTGCAGGTTTTCTAGAAAATGTTTGCTATTTTTGTTATTGCTTACATGATTCATCTCATTCGTTTTGGGGGGCAGGGGGAGATACAGAAATGCTTTAACTAAATTATTCTGCAATAAAATTCCCTTTAATACAATCCAGTAAGTGCTTTTTGAATAGTTACCACTTGCAAGAACTTGCATTAGGCATGATGATGCCTTAGAGAAGAATAACACATAGTCTGCTGTGCAGAACAAGGCAGAGTCTCAGATGCCATACAGAAGGACGAGTAAGCAAAGAAGCAGTAACAGAAGGTGATGCAAGTTCCAAGGAGAGGGAGAGCAGAAAATGCCACATTGGAGAATTTGAAAACAGATATGGACCTTGAAGGGTGGAATGTTAGTTTGTCGGGGCAGCCACAATAAAGCACCAGCAACAGAAAATAACAGCAAAATTGATTTTCTCACAGTCCTGGAGGCTAGAAGTCCAAGAGCAAGGAGTTGGCATGTTTGAATTCTTTGGAGTCCCCTTTCCTACTCACTCCAATATTCTTGGGCTTCCCTTGTGGCTCAGCTGGTAAAGAATCCACCTGCAATGTGGGAGACCTGGGTTCGATCCCTGGGTTTGGAAGATCCCCTGGAGAAGGGAAAGACTACCCACTCCAGTATTCTGGCCTGGAGAATTCCATGGACTGTATTGCAGGTGGATTCTTTACCGTCTGAGCTACCAAGAAAGCCCTGATGATAACATTTCCATGCTTATAAGGCTGATGACTTACTTGGCAGCCTGAAACATTCTATGTTCAGTCAAGTAATATATTAAGTCAACCTTAAAGTGTCTAATGCAGAGCCTATCATATAGTGAATATCCAATAAATAGTATTTTTATTACTTTTACTGGGAGGATTTACATCAAAAATACAATCATTATCATGAAGGGAAAGTAGTCTTCTATTATATGCAATTATAGCTTCTAAGGGAGGATTCTAGTATTTGAAACAATTTAATCTTCTCCCAAATGAAACTGGTTTTGAGCTAGAGCACTGACAAAGCAATATGTGATCTCATCACTTTTAATCTTTTCCACTGATAGCTTTGATGCCTGTGGTTACCACCCTCTTTTCACAGTCTTTCAACTCTATTTGATAGAGTTATTTCATGTAATGGTAGACAGAGAGATAAGGCTTTTGGTGAAACTGGCTCATTATATGACAAAATGGGTTGTTCCATTGGCCTAAAACACACACATATGACTGGGCTCTTCAGCAAGAAGTCACAAGAACATTCAGCTGTGAAAACTCCAGAACAGTCCAAACCAGTGAAAGGCAAAGGATTTTAAAATATTTATACATATCTTTGAAAGTATTTCTTCTCTAAACCATGACTTTTTCAGAATGTGGCTTATACATTTATTTATTGCCATGCCACATGGCATGTGGGATCTTAGTTCCCTGACTAGGGATTGAATCTGTGCTCCCTGTAGAGGAAGTGTGGAGTCTTAACCACTGGACCTCCAGGGAAGTCCTTTTGTAGGGTTCATATACCCCTTTCTGGAGTATGGAGGAAAAGCATAAATGGACAATATATTTTTTCCATAGTTAGTACTTACAGATGGGTTTTGGTATTAGCACAGGACTATAAACTCTCTCCTCAAATCTCTACTACATTGAAAACTCTGTGTCAGGCATGTAATAAGAGCTTAGTAAATATTCCTTGACTTTCAACTAATTACTAAATTAATATCTATTTCAATGATTTCAGTAAAATAAAACCTTAGACAATATTGATGATTCTCAACCAGAATGGGACAGCAGGAATTCATCACATTATCTACTTTAAAAAGTAATCAATGAGAAATAAATTTCTTTCATCCAAAAACATTTATTCTGTATCTATAATATGCCAAGTACACTGGCTTTCAAAAAATAAAGATATCTTAGATTCTCCATCCTCTCAAGATTAAACAGATAAATCCTCAGTTCAATGGGCTCTCAAGGAAAAGAGAATTTAGAAAGGTTCTGCTCCTTTCCCATCATTTGCCTTCACTGAACAATGGGACAAAGTTGTAAGAAAGGGAAAGCCCTGCTTCTGGTCTTCTCTGTCCTGCCACCCCTTTTCTTGTCCCCTAGTTCTTGGCAGAGCAGCCTCTCCACCTTATGAAGTGCAATTTCCAGAGCAAAATCTCAGAGTTGTATCTTAGAGGTCTTCTTGCCCCATGGTTCTCAAACTTTTGGGGCATATCAGCTCACTTGGGGATATCTTTCAAAACATCATTTTCCTGTCCCCCAGGCTCAGATATGTTCTGGATAGTGTGAGGGGTAAAATATGCCTGCAGTATTGTCCCTAGTTGAGAACCACTGGTAAAGTCCAAGATTTAAAATAGTCCTCAGGAATAGATGGATTTTGCCCAAGATTCCACAGTGGAACCTCAAAGCCAGGTCTGTTCACTACAAATACCAATCTTTCTCTAACCCTGGAATCCCAAGTTGAGCTCTGGGAAATCTGGTGACCCCCTAAAACTGTGAATATGTGTGAATATGTACATTTAACTGGAGATAGGGTCCATGGTACTTAACAAATTCTTAAAAAGATCCATCACCCCAAAATTTAAGAAACTTAAGTTCGAATTTTCATTGGCTATTTCCCAGGCAATTCTATAAAATGTCTGGGGAGAGTAATGCAGGCTCAGCCATGTTTGACTGGGGTTAAAACCCTCATATCATGTAATTTGAAGAATGCAATATGAGCCCATTCTATAGGAACTCCTCAGTGTACCCCTGGACTTTTGCCTGAATGCTCCTTTTTATATAGAAATATATGTAAGTATTTTGCCCTATTTGAATACAGATGCCCCTGGAGAAATAAAACAAGTCATTATCACACATGATCGAGACGAAGTCATCATACTGCTTCCAAAGTGCACATGGAGGAGCTGCAAGCAGCTGTGGAGGGTGGCAGGGAGGAGGCAATGGGACCGCAGAGAGGCCATCCCAGAGGAACAGGAGCAGCCTGACACAGAAAGGGGCATGAGAATAAAAGATAAGTGCCCTCAAAAGCTCAAAGTGTGCTTGTTTTCCTTTAATGACAGCCCTGCAGGATATAAATCTAAACCCACCACAAAAGATCAGAAACCTCATGAGCAA
The DNA here is from genome assembly GCF_032405125.1 of Capricornis sumatraensis. Lineage (NCBI taxonomy): Eukaryota > Metazoa > Chordata > Mammalia > Artiodactyla > Bovidae > Capricornis > Capricornis sumatraensis. The sequence goes on from NC_091069.1 coordinate 217,584,953, forward strand.
AGTGATCATTTATTTTTTTTTTATTTGGCTAGATTGTGTTTTAGTTGCAGCACACAGGATCTCCCTGGGGCATGTGGAATCTTTTTTAGTTGCAGCAAACTGATCGTTTGATTGAGACCTCTCTAAGCCCTGCGGCATCCTCCATCAAATAAATAAATAGGTAAGTGAAAAAATGAAAAAATCACATGACAGCCAGAGAAACATCATGTTGCCCCGAAGGATTCCACTAGCATCTGGCAGAGTTAGCTAGCAGCCGGCACATCTTCTAGAAATGAGAGTTCACTAAGGATAGGTCCTCACCAGCACCCTAAGCCACATGACCTCACACTGACTCTTTACATGCCAACATCTGTTGCTCCATGCCTTCTGCCCTCATTGGGCTTTGTGACCAAGAAAGCCAGTGGAAGCAATCACATTTGCTAAATAATTTGCATTTATTCCATTTGCATTTATTTCCATTTCTTACATTTGCTAATACTCCAGTCCTTTGGACCTTACTCACACCTGACACTTAAAAACAGTTAGCCATCTGTACGGGCTTCCCTAGTAGCTCAGTTGGTAAAGAATCTGCCTGCAATGCAGGAGATGCGGGTTTGTTCCCTGGGTTGGGAAGATACCCAGGAGAAGGAAATGGCAACACACTCCAGTATTCTTGCCTGGAGAATCCTATGGACAGAGGAGCCTGGCAGGCTACAGTCCATGGGGTCTCAAGAGTCAGACATGACTTAGCAACCAAACCACAACCGGCCATCTGCACATGACCTACAGAGGAATTTGACAGATAGGTTCCTGATTCCCTTGACTGTATGCTGATATTGTATGTTGATACTATGACTGTATGCTGAAGTAATCAGGCTATCAGAGAAGGGTCCATCCATTCTTACGATGCAGGTCACTGAAGGGAAAATTTTATTTTCTTGAGTGTCACAGAGCCTGCTGATGAGCTACCCCCCAACAGCTGTTCTCACAGGTGAAGAGCTCCTCCTGCTGAATTCTCGTCAAGGAACTAGCTGCAAAACATAGCTCCACCTTAAAAGCCCTGAGTGTAGTGCATTGTCAGAGACATAATGTTTCTAATTCTTACCTGGGAACAATCCATTAAAAATCAATTATTGATTGAAGAGGGCAAACATAAAAAATATCAAATATTTAGCCCCTAAAATTATTTTCAGTGAGACAAGAACACTCAGGCAATATCTATTTCCCAAATGAATAAGGTGTTCAGTTCTGTAGAGAAACCAGACTGATAGGAGGTGTGTGTGTGTGTGTGTATCAAGGAGGGGAGAAAAAGAGAAAAAGGGAGAATATATACATATATGTGTATATGTGTGTGTGTGCGTGTGTGTGTGTGTATATGAAGAGATTTATTATAAAGAAATTAGTTCATGTGATTTGGAAGCTAAGAAGTTCCACAATCATCTGAAAGCTGGGGCTCCAGGAGAACTGGGGCTAGAGATCTCGTCCAAGTCCAAAGGCCCAATGACCAGGAAAACCCATGGTGTAAGTCCTAGTCTGAAGACAGGAGAAGACCAATGTCTCAGTACAAGTAACCAAGCAGGAAGCTTTCTCTGCCATTTGAATGTATTCAAGCCCTCAGCTGTTTGAATGCTGCCCATTCACTTCAGGGAGGGCAATCTGCTTTACTGGATCTACCAATTCAAATGCTAATCTCTCCTGGAAACGCACTCACAGGCAAACCCAGAAACAATGATTAACCAAATATGTGGGCATTCTTTGGCCTCATCAAGATGACACATAAAATTAACCATCACTAACACTTTGTTGCACTTCTGGAACAGACTTTAGACTTCAGAATTAATGCTCTCATTTAGAGGTGGAGAAACTGAGGTCCTTAGAGGAGTTAAGAGACTTAAGAGTCTCACCGACAAATGATGGCATGCTGGAAATAAACCCAGATTGACTATGCCATCTTTTTTCTTACCACCACAGGATGATAATTGTTATTACCCATATAGTTCTTCACCCATTCCTGGTACAGTAATATTTTAGATTAAATTGTCTATAACTAGGAAGAGTCCTCCTTCCAGAGGATAAATTTTCCTTCCATTTTTCTATTTCTCTTCCCATTGCCTTACCATGTCCCTCATCATTCTTTCACCTCAGAGACACTTTAGCCAATGCATCAGCCATCTTGATAACAGTTCTGTTGCCTCCCACAGTGAAACCAGGGGTACGCTTATTAAGACATCATAGGTATGCTGTGAGAAAAGTGATGAGTCCAATTCTACTGGACAGATTTCATGGCAGGGTCTTGTAATGAAGTTCCCTCTCAGAAGTTGATGGCAGTGGGTTGAGACCTCCAACATTTAGACCTTCTTCCAGGTTTTTGATTCTCCTCAGAGAAGGTCTAGCTGTTTGCTAGGCAGCTCTTGCCAGGTGATTTTGTAAGCCCTACATGTCTTTCCCCAGCCCAAAACTTTACATCTAGAAGTGTTGATGAAGTCGTGTGGGGCTACAGAGACAGGTTGGAACCACTCTATCTTGAAAGGTACCAGATGCCCTCAGCTTTTTCTATGGATGTTATAACCCAGGCTCAGAGAGTCCTCTAGCCTCTGATATCACCCAGAGGACATTCCAGATCTTCCTTCAGTCCTTTAGACAGAGTCATCTCCTAGGTTTTGTGTGTTTGTTTGTTTGTATTTGTTCTCTTTTCTTTTGGCTGCACTGTATGGCATGTGAGCTCTTTTTCCCCAACAGGGGAGAAAACCCATGCCCCCTGCAGTGGAAGGATGATGTCCTAGTCTTATCTTCCTGTGTGACTTCACAATAACTGCATCAGTCTACCTAGAAAAGCCTCTATCTTCCCTCAGTAATCACTTGCCACTGACCACTGACCTAGATATCTGACCAACCACATCACCATTCTTAATTCTCTTCTAAAGAACGTCATTTGAAGTATACAATAGGGCAATGCTCTAAAATTCTATTATAAAACTTCACAGTCCCTCTGCCTATCACATCCTACCAGAGGGAACCAGACTGTGTTTGCTTGCAGCATCTAGTTTAATAGCTTCTGATGAATGCAGATACAAAAAAAATCACCAGGTTTATGCGTGAATCCTCTGGGCATCAAATGCTCATCTTTTTCCAAGTTTGAGGATTTTTCTAAAAATATCTTTGAATCCTGTGTGTGTGTGTGTGTGTACATATGTATTTTTTTTTTACTTCTATGTATCAGGCATATTGCCAAGAAATACAAAACCCTGTCTACTGTGTCCAGGTTGAGCTGAAATGCATTTTTAAAGTGTTGTGATAACATTTCAAATTCAAGAACCTCCTTGCCTGGCACACACTCACATTCTCAAATACATTCTACTCACACAAATCTACTGCAACTTGGTCCTATTGAATAAATACAAAGATTAGGGTCTGTGGTTTGTGAAGGAAGCGTACAAGATGGAATCCACCAATAGGTTGGGCTTTTCTGTCATCAATTCTAAAGGGAACTTTCAGAAACAGACTGTCCAGAAAGGACAATTACTTATGTACTTAAAGACTGTAGGCTCTGCACAGTTTAACCCTCTGCACAGTTTAGCCCTAGGGTGTATGGGGAAAATGCAGAACCCTTGAAATAAACAGAGCACTGGGGTACATACATATTGGACTCTTCCTTATGGTTGGTTTACTCAGAATGGAAAACTTCATGCAAACACAAAGAGCTGTCTTCAGGGAAGAGATATTTCACATTCTTGTCCTTTAATGGGTCTAATGAAATAAAATTGCATAAAGTAAGTATTGCCACTAAATGAAAAGTATAAATCTCTTTCTCTCTTGCTTTTCCTCAAGGAGACTCTTTCAAGCACTCTGCTTTATAGTCATGCTAATATCTCCATAGCCAAAGGACCACTGGGGAGAAATTTATATCTAAAATATAGTCATATGGATTAGGATTCCTCAGGAAAACTACTATTCAATGACAATTATAGGGGAGAAAAGCCAATATAGATCATTCTTACTCTTACAATGATGTCTGGAAAGGGCATCATATGTCAAAATGATGTCAGTGGAAATTGATTCAAGTGTTTGTATCTGATGCTCAGATTTAATAGAAATGGCCCAAAGCAACATATTTAACCAGCGATCAATTTTTATCCTTATGTAGATCACACAAAGGTAAGGACAACATAATTGGGTAAGTATAGAAACTCTGAGCTGATAGCCTGAAACAACCTTTGAATCATGACTCAGGAAGTATCCTCACAGGCATGTTTTGTTCAGTTCAATGTGGAATTCCTCTCTTTATCCCAATTTGGGAAACAAACTTAGCTGATCAGCAAACATAGTGTGCTCTGATCCAAGAGAATCAGGAAGCTGGGCCCTTGTGAACCCAGAGAGAAGCTACTCTCAGGATGAGCAACCTTCAGCAGTGGAGGGGAAAGGGTCCTCTGCAGAAATGAGGTTGATTAGGATACTGTGCTTAAAACAAATTTTGAACAGACACTGAAAGCAAAGGTCAATTTTTGTTGCTGTCCAGTGGCTCAGTCATATCTCACTCTTTGTGACCCTATGGACTGCAGCATGAGAGGCCAATAAGAAATAATCATACCTCTCATTTGGCAAGAGCAGCTCAAGAAGGGAAATTCAAAAGAACAAGAATAGAAAGTGCACTTCGACTAAGGAGTTTTGCCAGTTCCTTCCTGAAGAGAGACAAACCATCATCGTCTGCTGTATATAATGAGGCTTAAAATCACTGCGTATGGTTTCTATTATACAGAGTTGGTCCAACCATTTTTTAGCTAATTCTTTTTCCATCTCCCTAAGGTCCCCGTGCAACCTCTCTAGATGAAGACATGGGGGGCTGAATGAACCTTATTTGTCACTTGTCTGGTGCACTTGAAGAGATCTCTAGTCTTTCCCATTGTATTGTTTTCCTCTATTTCTTTGCATTGATCACCGAGGAAGGCTTTCTTATCTCTCTTTGCTTTTCTTTAGAACCCTGCATTCAAATGGGTGTATCTTTCTTTTTCTGCTATGCCTTTAGCTTCTCTTCTTTAGGCAGTTATTTGTAAGGCCTCCTAAGACAACCATTTTGCCTTTTTGCATTTCTTTTCTTGGGGATGGTCTTAATCACTGCCTCCTGTACAATGTCATGAACATCTGTCAATAGTTCTCCAGGCATTCTGTCTATCAGATCTAATTCTTTGAATCTATTTGTCACTTCTACTGTATAATTATAAGGGATTTGATTTAGGTCATGCCTGAATGTTCTAGTGGTTTTCCATGCTTTCTTCAATTTAAGTCTGAATTTTGCAATGAGGAGTTCATGATTTGAGCCACAGTCAGCTCCCAGTCTTGTTTTTGCTGACTTCATAGAGCTTCTCCATCTTTGGTTGCAAAGAAAATAATCAATCTGATCTTGGTATTGACCATCTGGTGATGTCCATGTGTAGACTCGTCTCTTGTGTTGTCGGAAGAGGGTGTTTGCTATGACCAGGGCATTCTCTTGGCATAACTCTGTTAGCTTTTGCCCTGCTTCATTTTGTCCTCCAAGCTAAATTTGCCTGTTACTCCAGGTGTTTCTTGACTTCCTACTTCTGCATTCCAGTCCCCAATGATGAAAAGGACATCTTTTTTTGGTGTTAGTTCTAGAAGGTCTTGTAGGTCATCAGAGAAACATTCACTTTTAGCTCCTTTGGTGTTAGTGGTTGGTGCATAGACCTGGATAACTGTGATATTGATGATTTGCCTTGGAAGTGAACAGAGATCATTTTTTTATTTTTTAGATTGTACACAAGGACTGCATTTCAGGCTCTTTTGTTGCCTATGAGTGCTACTCCATTTCTCCAAAGGGATTCTTGCCCACAGTAGTAGATATAATGATCATCTGAATTAAATTCTCCCATTCCAGTCCATTTTAGTGCACTGATTCCTAAAATGTCCATGTTTAGTCTTGCCACCTCATGTTTGACTACTTCTATTTTACCTTGATGCATCAATCTAATAACCTGAACTGGCAATCTATTTCACATATGATAATATACATGTTTCAATGCTATTCTCTCAAATCATCCCACCCTCACCTTCTCCCACAGAGTCCAAAAGTCTGTTCTTTACATCTGTGTCTCTTTTGCTGTCTCGCATATAGGGTCGTCGCTGCCATCTTTCTAAATTCCATATATATATGTTATTATACTGTATTGGTGTTTTTCTTTCTGACTTACTTCACTCTGTATAATAGGCTGCAGTTTCATCCACCTCATTAGAACTGATTCAATGTATTCTTTTTAATAGCTGGGTAAAATTCCATTGTGTATATGTCCCACAGCTTTCTTATCCATTTGTCTGCCTTTGGACATCTAGGTTGCTTCTGCGTCCTGGCTATTGTAAACAGTGCTACAATGAACATTGGGGTGCATGTATCTCTTTCAATTCTAGTTTCCTCGGTGTATATTCCCAGCAGTGGGATTGCTGGGTTGTATGGCAGTTCTATTTCCAGTTTTTTTGAGGAATCTCCACACTGTTCTCCACAGTGGCTGTACTAGTTTGCATTCCCACAAACATTGTAAGAGAGTTTCTTTTTCTCTTCATTCTCTCCAGCATTTATTGTTTGTAGACTTTTTGATAGCAGACATTCTGACCGGCATGAGATGGTACCTCATTGTGGTTTTGATTTGCATTTCTCTGATAATGAGTGATGTTGAGCATGTTTTCATGTGTTTTTTAGCCATCTGTATGTCTTCTTTGGAGAAATGTCTGTTTAGTTCTTTGGCCCATTTTTTTATTGGGTCGTTTATTTTTCTGGAATTGAGCTGCATGAGCTGCTTGTATATTTTTGAGGTTAATTCTTTGTCAGTTGCTTCATTTGCTATTATTTTCTCCCATTCTGAAGGCTGTCTTTTTTCTCCTTGCTTATAGGTTCCTTCGTTGTGCAAAAGCTTTTACTTTTAATTAGGTCCCATTTGTTTGTTTTTGCGTTTATTTCCTGTATTCTGGGAGGTGGGTCATAGAGGATCCTGCTGTGGTTTACGTCAGAGAGTGTTTTGCTTATGTTTTCCTCTATGAGTTTTATAGTTTCTGCTCTTACATTTAGATCTTTAATCCATTTTGAGTTTATTTTTGTGTATGGTGTTAGAAAGTGTTCTAGTTTCATTCTTTTACAAGTGGTTAACCAGTTTTCCCAGCACCACTTGTTAAAGAGATTGTCTTTTCTCCATTGTATATTCTTGCCTCCTTTGTCAAAGATAAGGTGTCCATACATGTGTGGATTTATCTCTGGGCTTTCTATTTTGTTCCATTGATCTATGTTTCTGTCTTTGTGCCAGTACCATACTGTCTTGATGACTGTGGCTTTGTAGTAGAGCCTGAAGTCAGGCAGGTTGATTCCTCCAGATTCATTCTTCTTTCTCAAGATTGCTTTGGCTATTTGAGGATTTTTGTATTTCCATACAAATTGTGAAATTATTTGTTCTAGTTCTGTGAAAAATACCATTGGTAGCTTGATAGGGATTGCATTGAATCTAAAGATTGCTTTGGGTAGTATATTCATTTTCACTATATTGATTCTTCTGATCCATGAACATGGTATATTTCTCCATCTATTTGGGTCATCTTTGATTTCTTTCATCAGTATTTTATAGTTTTCTATATATAGCTCTTTTGTTTATTTAGGTAGATTTATTCCTATGTATTTTATTCTTTTCGTTGCAATGGTGAGTGGAATTGCTTCCTTAATTTCTCATTCTGTTTTCTCATTGTTAGTGTATAGGAGTGCAAGGGATTTCTGTGTGTTAATTTTATATCCTGCAACTTTACTATATTCACTGATTAGCTCTAGTAATTTTCTGGTGGAGCCTTTAGGGTTTTCTATGTAGAGGATCATGTCATCTGCAAACAGTGGGAGTTTTGCTTCTTCTTTTCCAATCTGGATTCCTTTTATTTCTTTTTCTTCTCTAATTGCTGTGGCTAAAACTTCCAAAACTATGTTGAATAGTAGTGGTGAGAATGGGCATCCTTGTCTTATTCCTGCCTTTAGGGGAAATGCTTTGAATTTTTCACCATTGAGGACAGTGTTTGCTGTGGGTTTATTATATATAGCTTTTATTATGTTGAGATATGTTCCTTCTATGCCTGCTTTCTGGAGGGTTTTTATCATAAATGGATATTGAATTTTGTCAAAGGCTTTCTCTGCATCTATTGAGATAATCATATGGTTTTTATCTTTCAATTTATTAATGTGGTGTATCACATTGATTGATTTGCAAATATTGAAGAATCCTTGCATCCCTGGGATAAAGCCCACTTGGTCATGATGTATGATCTTTTTAATATGTTGTTGGATTCTATTTGCTAGAATTTGTTAAGGATTTTTGCATCTATGTTCATCAGTGATATTGGCTTGTAGTAATTTGTCTCTTTCTTAATGATACACAAATTAACAATACAACTTACAATTGACACTCTTTAATTTGATGATTTTTTGGTCATGTATCTGAGAGAACATGGCTTGTACAAAAATCTTGGACTTGTAAATATGGAAGAAAGCTTAGAGGGCATCTTGTTCAACCTCTCTTGTTTAATAGACATCAAAACTGAAAACCTAGGAGATCAAGGCTGAAATAATTCAGCTATTTTAATAGAAATGCTGAAACTAAAATACAGTTTTCTTGACTCTAGACTGAATACATCATACCACATTACTTGACATGATAAAAATTGCATAAATAATCCCAATCTGCACTGACATTTTTTTCATCTGGTCAAAAAACTATTTGGTTTTTAAAAGCCTGTTGTTTTTTATCAAAGGTATCAGAACTTACACATTTCAATGAGTTTTTCCTCAAAGTAAGCACCTTTGAAAATTAGACACTTTTATTCTATTGATATCATAGCACAAAACATCTCTGGGATTTGTTTGATGTCATCTTCAGAGAAAGTTTATCTATTAGAAAAGAAATCAGCCTTCTTACTTAGAACAGTAGTACTGTTACTTCCTAGAGGGCATTTCAGAAATTTGCAGAAGATTGTAACAACAGTGACGTTGCCACTACCTTTTAGTGGATATAAGTCAGGGACAAGTTTGTGCCTAATTTTTATTGAAAGCTCCCTACTTTTCCATGCCCTACTCCTTTGGTCTCTGTAAAAAGCCTCATATGCCACCAGCTGCAGATATCCCAGCCCAGGCTGATTTCCCAGCTTGTACTTCCACACCCTACAGCGAATATATCCACAGAAGAATCTGTGCATGCCCTCCAGGCAGGGAATTCTAGAATCCTGGGTATGCAGGAAAGATGGTCCAGAAAAGGGGGGCAGCTGGATGGTTGTATCCCTTGGATTCCAAGGACTCTTTGCTCTCTTGGGGTCAGAGTAGGGTCCTGGGCTGCCTAAGGCAGTACTGGTCATGCTTCCCTGCAGGCACAGTCCAGCACAACCAAGCAGGGCCTGTGTCCAGACAACTCCCAAATGTTCTGCCAACTAAATCACTACAAATATAAACTGGTTCATAAAACTCCTAAAAAGTCTTTATAAGATGTTAGTCAAAAATCCCAATCTTGTAGAAGGACTTTATTTGGGAGAAAGAAGCTTATTTGGAATAAAGCTTTGTCATAAAACTTATTGACCAGTTTATTTGCTGTACACACTGTCTGCTAATTTCAACTATTCAGTTGTCTGTACAATAGTGCAGTTAGCAAGAAGCAAACAAACTATTTGCAAACAGCTAATAGATGAAGATTTGAAAGCCTTTTAACAAATTTAAAACCACATAAGTAGTACTGGGAGAAGGCAATGGTAACCCACTCCAGTACTCTTGCCTGGAAAATCCCATGGATGGAGGAGCCTTGTAGGCTGAAGTCCATGGTGTTGCTAGGAGTCGGACACGACTGAGCGACTTCACTTTCACTTTTCACTTTCATGCACTGGAGAAGGAAATGGCAACCCACTCCAGTGTTCTTGCCTGGAGAATCCCAGGGATGGGGGAGCCTGGTGGGCTGCCATCTCTGGGGTCGCACAGAGTTGGACACAACTGAAGCGACTTAGCAGCAGCAGCAGCAGCAGCAAGTAGTACTGGGATCTCATTGAATTTCATTAATTAGGGTTGTTTTAAAATATCCCATATTATTGCCTACTTATATACACAAACTTAAAATTTTTTCTAGTGCAATGATAAAAATAACATATCAACATTATTTATTTTGGGGTTACCTACTACTTTGCAAACTTACTCTGTTACTTCCCCTCTAGTTCTACCACACGATTTCTTTTGAGGTCCTTATATCACATTCCTATTTGTTTTCAAATGTATCATCTGCTTCCCTTGCCTAAGGAAAGCTAAAACCTCCAGGGCCTTTGTCTGTACTGGAACCTGATGTGGCCTCCACAGACCACAGGACCACGTGGCAGGAACTCTTGAGCCACCTCATTTCTATTTCTCCTACATCATAACACTGAGAATGATTTGTGTACTACATGAAAAGGTATTAAGCCCAGCATGTTATTTGCCATATTACATGTTCTCATGACTCCTGTGATTTATCTTGGCACATTAGCTCTATTTCAAGTAAGCCATTTCCCTTTCTCTTATATATGTATCACTGAACATCTGAAAATGGGAAGAAATGAAAGAGGTAGGCTCCAGCCAGAAGCCAGGCCATCCCCACAATTCAGTTCCCAACATCCCAATATGCTTTCTTTTGCACATGAGCATGACCTAGAAAAATCCCTCACCGCCTTCCAGGAATCACTCTGTGATCTAGAGAGGAGGAAAGGCCTTGAGAGAATACAGTAAACAGTTTACCAATTTAACAAGATTTGAAATTTCAATTCAAAATATTTGAGTTCAGTTCAGATCAGTTTAGTCACTCAGTTGTGTCTGACTCTTTGTGACCCCATGAATCGCAGCATGCCAGGCCTCCCTGTCCATCACCAACTCCCAGAGTTTACTAAAACTCATGTCCATCAAGTCGGTGATGCCATCCAGCCAACTCATCTTCTGTCGTCCCCTTCTCCTCCTGCCCCCAGTCCCTCCCAGCGTCAGGGTCTTTTCCAATGAGTCAACTCTTCACATCAGGTGGCCAAAGTATTGGAGTTTCAGCTTCAGCATCAGTCCTTCCAATGAACACCCAGGGCTGATCCCTGGTTGGATCTCCTTGAAATCCAAGGGACTCTCAAGAGTCTTCTCCAACACCACAGTTCAAAAGCATCAATTCTTCAGCACTCAGCTTTCTTCACAGTCCAACTCTCACATTCATATGTTACCACTGGAAAAACCATAGCCTTTGACTAGACAGACCTTTCTTGGCAAAGTAATATGTCTGCTTTTGAATATACTGTCTAGGTTGGTCCTAACTTTCCTTCCAAGGAGTAAGCATCTTCTAATTTCATGGCTGCAATCACCATCTGCAGTGATTTTTGAGACCCCCAAAATAAACTCTAACACTGTTTCCACTGTTTCCCATCTATTTTCCATGAAGTGATGGGACCAGATGCCATGATCTTAGTTTTCTGAATGTTGAGCTTCAAGCCAACTTTTTCACTCTCCGCTTTCACTTTCATCAAGAGGCTTTTTAGTTCCTCTTCACTTTCTGCCATAAGGGTGGTGTCATCTCCATTGCTGAGGTTATTGATATTTCTTCAGACAATCTTGATTCCAGCTTGTGTTTCTTCCAGCCCAGCATTTCTCATGATGTATTCTGCATATAAGTTAAATAAGCAGGGTGACAATATACAGCCTTGATGTACTCCTTTTCCTATTTGGAACCAGCCTGTTGTTCCATATCCAGTTCTAACTGTTGCTTCCTGACCTGCATACAGGTTTCTCAAGAAGCAGGTCAGGTGGTCTGGTATTCCCATCTCTCTCAGAATTTTTCACAGTTTATTGTGATCCACATAGTCAAAGGCTTTGTCATAGTCAATAAAGCAGAAATAGATGTTTTTCTGGAACTCTCTTGCTTTTTCCATGATCCAGCTGATGTTGGCAATTTGATCTCTGGTTCCTCTGCCTTCGTTAAAACCAGCTTGAACATCTGCTTGTTTATGCTTCATGTATTGCTGAAGCCTGGCTTGGAGAATTTTGAGCATTACTTTACTAGCATGTGAGATGAGTGCAACTGGGCAGTAGTTTGAGCATTCTTTGGCTTTGTCTTTCTTTGGGATTAGAATGAAAACGGACCTTTTCCAGTCCTGTGGCCACTGCTGAGTTTTCCAAATTTGCTGGCATATTGAGTGCCACACTTTCACAGCATCATCTTTCAGGATTTGAAATAGCTCAACTGGAATTCTATCACCTCCACTAGCTTTGGTCATAGTGATGCTTTCTAAGGCCCACTTGACTTCATGTTCCAGGATGTCTGGCTCTAGATTAGTGATCACATCACCATGATTATCTGGGTCGTGAAGATCTTTTTTGTACAGTTCTTCTGTGTATTCTTGCCACCTCTTCTTAATATCTTCTGCTTCTGTTATGTCCATACCATTTCTGTCCTTTATCGAGCCCATCTTTCCATGAATTGTTCTCTTGGTATCTCTAATCTTCTTGAAGAGATTGCTAGTTTTCCCATTCTATTGTTTTCCTTTATTTCTTTGCATTGATCTCTGAAGAAGGCTTTCTTTTGTTTCCTTGTTATTCTTTGAAACTCTGCATTCAGATGCTTACATCTTTCCTTTTCTCCTTTGCTTTCACTTCTCTTCTTTTCACAGCTATTTGTAAGGCCTCTCCAGACAGCCATTTTGCTTTTTTTGCTTTTCTTTTCCATGGGATGGTCTTGATCCCTGTCTCCTGTACAATGTCATGAATCTCAGTCCATAGTTCATCAGGCACTCTATCTACCAGATCTAGTTCCTTAAATCTATTTCTCACTTCCCTGTATAATCATAAGGGATTTGATTTAGGTCATAACCTGAATGGTCTAGTGGTTTTCCCTACTTTCTTCAATGTAAGTCTGAATTTGGCAATAAGGAGTTCATGATCTGAGCCACAGTCAGCTCCTGGTCTTGTTTTTGCTGACTGTATAGAGCTTCTCCATCTTTGGGCAAAGAATATAATCAATCCGATTTCGGTGTTGACCATCTGGTGATGTCCATGTGTAGAGTCTTCTCTTGTGTTGTTGGAAGAGGGTGTTTGCTATGACCAGAGCATTCTCTTGGCAAAACTCTATTAGCTTTTGCCCTGCTTTATTCCGCATTCCAAGGCCAAATTTGCCTGTTACTCCAGGTGTTTATTGACTTCCTACTTTTGCATTCCAGTCCCCTATAATGAAAAGGACATCTTTTTTGGGTATTAGTTCTAAAAGGTCTTGTAGGTCTTCATAGAACCATTCAACTTCAGCTTCTTCAGCATTACTGGTTGGGGGATAGGCTTGGATTACTGTGATATTGAGTGGTTTGACTTAGAAATGAAGATCATTTTGGTTTTTTTGAGATTGCATCCAAATACTGCATTTTGGAAAGGATATTCAAAAGTGGGAACTGATCATCTCTGTTTGAAAACTAAAACAAATATAGATCAGAAGTACAAAGGGAAGCAAACCATAAATACAAACGTAATGTTACTCTGTAGCCAACTAAGCCAACCCTGCTCTTTTCCCCATGGGAGCCCAGGGTGCAATGGCCTCAAGCAGCAGCCTCCTCAGTGGTGTATGTTGCTGGTATAGCTTCCCTGAGTGACCTGAGAGTCAAGCTTCTCCAGTGAACGTGCATGTCTGATCTTGTGCTGTCCCAAATCTAGGCTTCAGACATGTATGTGGGATAACTTTGGAAAGCCCTAGGCACAGTGGCCAAGTTCTACTTTGGCCAAGTCATCATGTCCATCCACACCAAGCTGAAGAACAAGGAGCATGTGATTGAGACCCTGCTCAAGACCAAGTTCAAGTTTCCTGGCTGCCAGAGGATCCACATCTCCAACAAGTGAGGATTTACTAATTTTAATGCAAAAGAATTTGAGGACATGGTGGCAGAAAAAGGGCTCATCCCAGATGGTTGAGGAATCAAATACATTCCTAATAGTGGCTCCTGGACAAATGGTGGGCCTCACACTCATAAGAAACTTTGTACTATTCCCTTCTTACTCACACCAACATTAAGTCATACTTTCCTGTCCAAAAAACAAGTAATGTTAAAAACAAACATTTGAGCATACTCCAGGAGATAGTGAAGGACAGGAAAGCCTGGCATGCTGTAGTTCATGGGGTTGCAGAGAGTCAGACATGACTTAGTGACTGAAAAACAACAAAGATAAATATAAGTGAAAACGTGAAACATATTAAACATATTCCAAAACAGTTGCTCAGAAGAGGAAAGCTGGATGCAACATAGAAGATCTCTAGAGAAGTTCTCATGTTTTTAATAGAGTCAACTTCATGCTATATTTTGTTAGTTAGGAGCATGAACTCACAAGAAACACAAAGTCCTCCTGATTGTGGGGATTGCTCCCTCCTCAGTCCCCTCTATTCTGTTCACCTAAGCTCCAGCTCCCCTTTCTCTTGACTCTCCAAGCTGAGACCTTTGGTGCACTGACCACACACAGTATCACATGTGTGTGTCTACCAGTGACCAGCTAAACCATCAGTCTGTCTGTGACCACAGCCCAGCTTACAGTATAATACTGCAGTCACCCATCTGCTCTCCTCAGGATCTCTTTTCACATCAAAAGGGTTTTAGACCACATCAGGTCAGTGCAGTCGATCAGCCATGTCTGACTCTTTGTGACCCCATGGACTGCAGCACACGAGGCTTCCCTGTCTATCACCAACCCCAGAGCTTGCTCAAACTCATGTCCATCAAGTCAGTGTGTCATCCAAAAGTATAAACAGCAGCACAACTTTTCAATTCTTCCTACTTAAGCATTTGTAATCTATTTCTATTTCATATACAGGTATAATTCACTCTCCTTTTTATTGGACTAGCTACAGAAAGAAATGGAATTGTCTTAAAGAATCAGTGGCATAAAAAATAGGAAGTTTTAGTGGGAAAGGTGCTAGGAAAGGAGATCTGCTTCCTAGATCCAGCTTCCTCACTAAATATCTACTATGTGACCCAGATCATGCTAAACAGCATCTTCCTGGACTTAGGTAGAGCAAACAACCTAAGCAACAAAACCCAGCAGTAATGTTTTTCTCCCTTAAAAACATTCTAACTCCTTTATAGATCTTTTGTGTTACATTCACCTTTCTTCTTCTGGGCAAATGAATAACTCACATACTAGGTTCATGCTAGATGCCAGGAAAGTAAGATGGTTATGAACATGGTCCCATCCCATATATACTTTCAAATTTAGTGAGACAGGTGGCCATGTGTGCCAATAATTACACACAGAAGCAAGTGGAGAGGAATACAGGTGGAAAATGATCAATTCTTTTCAATAGAGTGGCCTCATTGGAGGCAGTGAAACCTTCCCTGCTCATGTACAGAATGATGTGAGGCTCAAATGGGACACTGTATGTGAATGAACTTTGAAAGTTGTATTACTCACTCTTCTTCTGAGGCACTCATCTTACGTTTCCTGTCTTTCTTATCTGGTCACATCTAAACTGTAGTGTTGGCTAAACTGTCAACAGACAAAGGGGAGGTAGGGCAAGCTATATTTCATATTTCACTACTTTTCCAGATTAATTCATCATATTTAGGTAATAGATTCTGAAAAGCAATCCTCCCCGCAGCCAGTGGGTTAAGAATCAGTTCAATCTGAGAGCGATAAGATGCAAGATGTTGCAGGCTAGATGCTCAGCATTGACTTTTGTACATTAGTATGCATCAAGCAACCCCTCAGGGGGAAGACAGGGAAACAAGCAATGAATCACCTTGTAGATCATAAGGTTGTATGTGCACTAAATGAATCTTTGTACTGTGGCATCTATGCAACGTTTGGCCTTGATTTATAATTCAGTACAAAGTTTGTCATTGCTGCAAAAGGGTAATGAAATAACAAGATAAAGTTGAGTTAAAAGTGCTTTCTCATCTAAATGTCTACACCCAGCAAAAAGTTATGGCTGGATTTGAACTGACAAGAATAAAGAAAAAAATCATATTTCTCTTTCCCTAATTCTAGGGTTCAGCTGGTGCCAGAAATCTGTTCACTGTGGTGATTTAATCACCAAGTTCAAATAATACTTCTCATTGGCTTGAAAAATAGCTGGACACAGGGAGTGGCATAAAGCAAAATGCTTTTGGTGAGGCGCATTCTGACATCTTCTCCATAACAGGGTTTTATTTTCAAATTACTGAGTCAACCTCAGGGCCATGTAGTTATTTGGTACTTAATGATCATTATTCTTATACTTTCACCACAAGGTTAACATCATGGCTAACCAGAGTCCCCATGACTTGGCTTGGCTCAAAATAGGGGGCTATATAAAAAAATTTTGATGACATAATTCATTTGAAAATCTGAAAGAAATCCATAAAAGCAAACCTTAAGTTTAAGTCTGAGAGTCTTGTCTTGAGTTGCTATTTTAATGCAGGGTTATTCCATTGTATGATGGAAATGTTCTGTATTTTCACTGTCCATCACAGTAGCCATTATCCTCATATGGGTATAAGCACTTAAATTTGGCTAATGCTACTTGAGGAACTGAATTTTAATTTAATGTTAAATTAACTATAACTGATACAGCCACTGCTAAGTTACTTCAGTCGTGTCCAACTCTGCAACCCCATGGACTGTAGACCACCAGGCTCCTCTGTCTATGGGATTCTCCAGGCAAGAATGCTGCACTGGATAGCCATTCCTTTCTTCCTGACCCAAGGATCAAACCTAGGTCTCCCACATTGCAGGCAGATTCTTTATCATCTGAGCCACAAGGGAAGCCACAGGTGACTGGTGACTACCATGTTGGATAGCATGTGAATTCTGTTCTTAAACACTATTGAATAACCCACATTTAAACTCAAGTATTAAGAGCAGTCTTCTAAACTACCTGATTTTTCTGCAGTGAGTTACTAACTTCAGAGTGCCTAAGTTTTGTGAATCCCATAACTGACTTTGTAGAATGCTTTTCCATATTTTTCTGATCTTATTTCTTAAAGCAGTGTCAATAGGGATTCTAGTTTCCTTTGATTTAAGTCTCAAGCAGCTAATCACATAAAAGAGATGAAGAGTTGTTTTACTCATTGGGAGCTAGCAGAGTAGGCAGACTCCCTGGCTGTTTCAAGGTCAAGCCATGTGGTTTTTTTGTTTTTTTAACCAAAGGATGCCATGATGCTGCCTAGCAAACAGCTTCACGTTGAGTCACCAATCTGAATGATCTGAAGGAATTTCACAGATACCACATATCTACGAGGGATGTTAGCAGCCACCCTACCAAGTAAAAGACTCCATGTCTTGATAACAGCTATGATTCTCTCCAATTTGACTCTGAATTGCTGCAGACTCAGCAGAACATTGGAGAAGGCAATGGCAACCCACTCCAGTACTCTTGCCTGGAAAATCCCACGGGTGGAGGATCCTGGTAGGCTGCAGTCCATGGGGTCGCTAAGAGTCGGACACGACAGAGCAACTTCACTTTCACTTTTCACTTTCATGCACTGGAGACGGAAATGGGAACCCTCTCCAGTGTTCTTGCCTGGAGAATCCCAGGGACAGGGGAGCCTGGTGGGCTTCCATCTATGGGGTTGCACAGAGTCAGACACAACTGAAACGACTTAGCAGTAGCAGCAGCAGCTGAACATACAATGAAAATAAGGCAACAGTCCTCACAAGATGGTCAGGAGAGAGATGACTGAAAGCAGCTGATGGGATGTTTTGAGACCTAGTTAGCCTTATTAGTGTCTAGCATAATAGTTTGCAGGTAGCAGGTCGTCAAAATTATTAACTGATTGTTTCATAATTGATAGACCTAAAATTGGAAGAAATGCCAGATGTACATATTACACAAAAATAAACAGATATAGCATTATTGCTACTATATGCTCTTTTTTGCTTTAAAGCATCCAGTATAAATATATCCTAAATACACAATCCTTTCAGTTCGGCTTCAAACAGTGTTTAAAAAATCATGTGATGGTTTCAAGTGATGAAAGCACTTCAGATGCGAGCTTTCCAAAGGCTTCTTTTATGTGCCCAATGATGAAAATCAGGTATCCCAAGCACACTGTTCTAATGTTTGTTCTAAGGTTAGTGAGTTCTTAGAATGCTTTCAAATCTAAATCAAAAATTCATGTATCACTAAGTAAATTGTTAGTAGTGTCTTTATAATACAAGTAGTCAAAGCACAATGACTTTTATAAATAAAAGTAGACATACCTTGACAATAATTCTTCACTCATTTTTATCTGGTCTCACATATATAGATATTACGTAGGTATTTAATTCAAAGATCAATCATTTTATGAAAAGTGTGAAGCTACAATGTTTTGTTTCTGTGGAATAGCCTTCAGAGATTATGCAAAGAAATCCATTTGTGAGAAGAATTAAAACATTTTTCAAAATGTATAGACGGCTAGATTCAAAAAGAACAAAAGTGAAATACTAGTTAGATCTAAAAACAACATGAAATGAAGGGGATAAAACCTCCCTCTAACTGGCACACCCGTGTTAGGAGTTTGGCAGTCAGATAACATTCTTTTTCTTGCTATCAGTAATCTGGGGAGGGTGGGGCAGGGGTGAGGGGTATCCTGTGTGTGTGTGCGAGACTAATGACTCCATATTTCAGTTTGATGATCAATAAGGGAGTTGTTAACAGTACTATGAGACAAGAAAGACAAGCAGGTAGTAAAAGGCCACAGGTTGATTTGGTTTGGTTTCTTACAGGAAGTAGAAGCTTGCAATTGGAGGTAACAGAGGTAGTAACAATTGATTCCAGAAATTTGATGTGAGCTCCCCAGTGCCAGACTGTGCTCACCAAGCCCTCAATTCCTGTTAAATAAGAGACATGGGCCAACCTTAGAGGGAAGTCTTGAGCTTCTTAAAAGTAATGTACTGAGGTTTATTCTCAGTTAACAAATAGTAGTGAAGAGATAATTGCCTTAAGAATGCAGTGGTTTAAGGAGCTGCTTTAAAGTCAGACAAAGGAGAAAAGATCTGCTGGTGCAGTGGTGCTCTGTGGTGCTTCTTATCCTGTGAATGAGGATGTAGATGAGTTAAGCGATTCTGTGAAAGCACTTTAGAGACAAGACAGCCATGAGCAGTAGCTGCAGCTGTGGAGCACTCCCTGTCTGCCTCCTTCCTGAGGCAGAGTGTGATGCCTCCTTGGGGGCCTAATTAGATCTGTGAGTGTTTTCCCTTCCAGACACGTGGAAATGAAAACCAGGATGCAGAGAATTAAACTATACCAGAATAGATCCCGCTCATGGCACCTCCCAAATCATTCAATCCTTGCCTTCTTCATTCCTTTCCATGCCCTTCCTTATGTCTTCAAGCCCTCTCACCTAGATTATTAAAATAGATTTCTATCAGTTTCCTGTACACAGTTCTTCCAAAAACACCTTTTAAGGATATCAATTTGATCTTGTTATTTCTTACCTAGTGATGCCTCAATAATTTTTCATGGCCAGCTCCTCCAATGATCTATTTCTTTCCTGCCTCTTACACTCTTCTTTGAGCTCTCTCTCCTTACCCAGAAGGTTTGCTGGGGCAAGGAGGAAGAGGAGAAGAAGCAAGATAAAGAAGAATAGATGCCTGCTCCTGAGTTCCTCTTATGTTATATGTTTTATAGTTGTAACATTATTTCATTTTCTCCATAACCCTATGGAATAGGTATCACTGTTTCCATTTTACTGATGAGAAAAGTGAATGGGAAGAAGGGATAAAATAGTGTAAGTCATTTACTTTATAAGAGTCAGTAATCAATCCACAGCTGTCTCCAGAACTTGCTTTACAACCATCACTTCTGGGTCTTCAAATATACTGTTCCCTCCATATCACATGTTCCCTCAACCTTCATCTTGAATCAACTATTATATTCTTATTCATCCTACAAAATCCTGTGCATGAAACAACTCTTCAAAGTTATTCTTGACTCCCAAGAGGTCATTCATCATTTTTTCACTCTAATCTAATACATTATAACTGTGTTTTAAACAGCAATGTTGCATTTGTCATGCCAGATTCTAATTGTCTGGTTGACATGACTGTCTCCCGTACCAGATTGCTCGCAGAGTTGCTTGAAGCCAGGAATCATGTTTTGCCCTTACTGTGTGCTCAGTGACTGGCATACGGCCCAGTATGGTGCTCAGTCAATCTTTGTTGATTTGAACAACTGTGTTGTGCAAAGAGTAAACTAGTAGATAAAAAGCCTTTAGTTAAATTCTTAACTAGAACCTAACAAACGATCTATGTGAGTATTAGCAGATTATTTAACTTCTTCATGCCTCAGAAAACTTATTTGTAAGATTACTGAAGGAATTTGGGGTGAGATACTAAATTATCTCCAACATCTCCTCAGATTCTAAAATCTGTGCACTTACTCTTTACATACAGTGTGTGTGGAAGGAAAACTACTGTAATCAGACACAAGATGAAACACAGCATTTGTAGAATTGCACTTGCTGAACAGTTGATGGAACTTAACTGTATTTATGAGGCAATTGGTGGGTGGGGTGGCTAACCATCTTATAAATAAACCACTTTATGAGTTTTTAATGTGTTCCTTATTAAAAATGCATTACTTTCCATACTAAATTAAATAGCATTTAAAGCCAATGTTTCTTTTCTTACCTTTATTTAAATGAGATTTCTGCTTGCTTGAGTTATATGATTAAGTAGCACAAGCTACTTGAGATGCAGACTAATAGAGGAAAATATCCCTTTAAGGATAAAAAGAGGATTTTAGAGCAAGAGGAGAACTAAGAAACAGATCCAAAGCTCAAGGAATGGAGACAGCTCACAGGTGGTTAAGAGTGGAGTAGCCTCATCCCCAGTTTCCAGATACCTGACTAACTGGAACCTTACTGCTATGATCTCTTTGCTATTCCAGCTTAGGATTCATTGGTTCCCTCTAAATATGATCAGTAGAGAATATGGTCAACACACACAGTCGATACTGCCTCACTATAATGGACTTACCTTTTCTCACATCAAGAGTAGTCTGTCTTTCCATCCTCCGTAAGGGGTTAAGCATGAAGCTACAGAAGTCAGGTAGCTTCTTCCATCACCCAGATCTGGGAAGTGGTCCAGAGTGGACAGGTCACCCAATTAAAAACAAGGTCAATGAAAAAATGGAACTTCTAGGAAAAGAAAGCTACTTTTTCCTTCTTTCCTTCTAGAAGTGAATGAGAGCTTTGTCATCCATCTTGAAGAGGAGAGAAGAACTTGAGGCTGCCACAGACCATCATACGGAGCTGACGTGGAGCCATAGCGAAAAAGAAAAACACGAATGCAAAGAAAGAGAAACTAGATCCTGTCCACAGTGTTTGTACCTTAAATCTACCTTGCCCTGAAGTTTTCCCTATCTCTAGACTTTTTAATTATGTGTGCCAGTTAGTTTTCTTTATTACTTAAGCCAGCTTGAGAGGTGTGTGTGTGTGTGTGTGTGTGTGTGTGTGTGTGTGTATACACACGCGCATATATTGCAAGTAATAGAAAAACTAACTGATAGAGATGGTCTATGCTATTCAAGGTTATCTACAGAATGGAAGAATTTTGGTAGAATGTATTTCAATGTCTTAACTACATAAAAGGCTTAAACTTTTTTCCAGGTTAAATTCAGAACAAGAATCTTTATCTGTAAACCTCACTACAGATTAGACTATTGAATCTCAGTATTTGTTTTAGATCCAAGGTAGCTCAAAAAAGAACTTCAAAAGCATATATCTTAAATTCTTAAAACCTAATTTTAATTGTAATTTTCCTTCCTTTTATAATGATAATGCAAAATTTTGGAAATGAAAAATAGAGGAAGGAGGGAAAATCACATACATTCTTATCACCTAAAATTTACAAATCCTAATAGTTGGTTGTTTTTCCTACTAATATTTTTACTATGATTTTTTTCCTTGATTGAGCCCGTTCAGATTGGTAAAAGTAATATCTATTTGTCTTGATTTAAAAAATGAGTCAGTCAGTCAGTTCAGTTGATCAGTTGTATCTGACTCTTTGCAACTCCATGGACTGCAGCACGCCAGGCTTCTCTGTCACCAACTTCTGGAGCTTGCTTAAACTCATGTCTGTTGAGTTGGTGATGCCATCCAACCATCTCATCCTCTTTCATCCCCTTCTCCTCCTGCCTTCAATCTTTCCCAGCATCAGGGTGTTTTCCAATGAGTCAGTTCTTTGCGTCAGGTAGCCAGAGTATTGGAGTTTCAGCTTCAACATCTGTCCTTCCAATGAACACTTAGGACTAATCTCCTTTAGGATGGACTGGTTTGATCTCCTTGCAGTCCAAAGGACTCTTAAGAGTCTTCTCCAACACCAGAGTTCAAAAGCATCAGTTCTTTGGTGCTCAGCTTTCTTTATAGTCCAATTCTCACATCCATTCATGACTACTGGAGAAACCATAGCTTTGACTAGACAGACCTTTGTTGGCAAAGTAATGTCTCTGCTTTTTAACATGCTGTCTAGGTTGGTCATAGCTTTTCTTCTAAAAAGCAAGTGTCTTTTAATTTCATGGCTGCAGTCACCATCTACAGTGATTTTGGAGCTCTAAAAAATAAAGTCTCTCACTGTTTCCATTGTTTCCCCATCTATTTCCATGAAGTGATGGGACAGAATGTCATGATCTTTGTTTTTGAATGTTGAGTTTTAAGCCAGGTTTTTCACTCTCCTCTTTCACTTTCATCAAGAGGCTTTTTAGTTCCTCTTCACTTTCTGCCATAAGGGTGGTATCATCTGCATATTGGAGGTTATTGATATTTCTCCTGGCAATCTTGATTCTGGCTTGTGCTTCATCCAGCCAGGTGTTTTGCATGATGTACTCTGCATGCAAGTTAAATAAGCATGGTGACAATACACAGCCTTGATGTACTCCTTTCCCAGTTTGGAACCAGTCCATTGTTCCATGTCTGGTTTTAATTGCTACTTCTTGACCAGTATACAGGTTTCTCAAGAGGCAGGTAAGATGGTCTGGTATTCCCATCTCTTGAAGAATTTTCCACAGTTTGTTGTGATCCACACAGTCAAAGGCTTTGGCATAGTCAATAAAGCAGAAGTAAATGGTTTTCTGGAACGCTTTTGCTTTTCCTATGATCCAACGGATGTTGGAGATTTGATATCTGGTTCCTCTGACTTTTCTAAATCCTGTTTGAACATTGGGAAGTTTTCAATTCATATGCTGTGAAGCCTGGCTTGGAGAATTTTGAGCATTACTTTGCTAGCATGTGCAATTGTGCACTGGCTCAGACAGTAAAGCGTCTGTCTACAATGCGGGAGAGCCGGGTTCAATCCCTGGGTTGGGAAGATCCCCTGGAGAAGGAAATGGCAATCCACTCCAGTGCTATTGCCTGGAAAATCCCATGGACAGAGGAGCCTGGTAGGCTACAGTCCATGGGGTCACAAAGAATTGGACACGACTGAGCGACTTCACTTGAACTTTCTTTGGCATTGCCTTTCTTTGGGATTGGACTGAAAATTGACATTTTCCAGTCCTGTGGCCACTACTGAATTTTCCAAATTTGCTGGCATATTGTTAATAAGTGAACTTCTGGTCAATATGAAACAGTTAATTGATGTGGAATATCCCCTCACACACACATACACACAAACACACTCCAAGAAAAAATATTTGCTGAATAAAGTGTAACAAAATAGGAGAGAACAAGATGACGGAGGAGTAGGTAGATGTGGAGTAGATCTCTCTCCCCAGATACATCAGGAATACGCCTTCAGACACAGAAGTGTATGCAGAACACTAGCTGAGAGCAGACAGGAGTACCTGACCAGCAGAAGAGAATACACAGACCCACACAAAACTCGGTAGGATGAAGGAACTAGGGGGAAAAACAGGAGTGTTTGTTAGTAGGGCTAGACCTGCCCTCGGTGTGTGGGGGACTGAAGCAGGGGTCCGATCCCCACAATGGGGCAACTGTCTGAGTCAAAAGGCTGAGAGTGAAACAGCTGATCTGTGGAAGCCTAAATGGAATGAGAATCAGACAGTCCTTGCTACAGCCATACATACCCCAGACAGGGATGCAGACCCCTGGAAGGTGCAGCAGCAGGGAGATGGAGATTAGGGTTTATGGAGCAGTCCCAGGGAGAGGGGCTGCTGTTAGCTGCTGAGAGATGGATCAAGGAGGTGTGAGGGAGGAGATTGTGGTGGGAAATGCCTGTGGAGGAAAGCCAGGAAATTCCTGTGGAGGAAAGCAGTAACAGGGAGATACTGCTGAGTCACTTGTAAAGGATGGAGCCATCACCATAGCCTCTCTCCCCCAACAAGCCAGCATTGGCAGCTGAACAATAGAGAGGCTGGCCCATCAAATGCCTGATGCACTGAACTACAGAGTAGGACCCCACCCAGGGCACTCCTTTAAGTGTCTGATGTGCTAGGCACATCAGGACCCCAGTCAGAGGGCCCCATCTATGTGCCTGATGTGCCGAACAACAGAGAAGGACCCTAGGCAAGAGAGCCCTCTAAGTGCCTGAATGGGCAGAGCTATGGAGAAAGACTGGCCAAAGAGGCCTTCTGATCACCAGCTACAAGAGGCTCAAGAAAAGACTTTGACAGGGCCATAACTCCTGTGGCCGAGGCATTCTATATCCCTGCACACTTGGCACCACCAGGGTCCCCGTAAGCCAAGCAGCTGCACCACCTTCACGCTCAACTCTCACTGGGGCAGAGCTGCCACAGGCAAGAAAAATCGTGTGTCTATGCATGCAGGGTCACTTCAGTCATGTCCGACTCTTTGTGACCCTGTAGACTGTGGCCTGCCAGGCTTCTCTGTCAGGGACGGGGGTTCTCCAGGCAAGAATACTGGAGTGTATTGGCCAATACTGGTTGCCATACCCTTCTAGAGCACTATATTTCCTGCTGCCCTAGCTGCCAACTCCCCTGAGTACCTGGTGCTGCCAGAACCCCTGCAACCCAAGCAGCTGCACCACCTCCACACCTGCCCCTCACAGGAGCAAACCCAAGTCCTCTAGGGCAGTCTCAGGAGCAAACCCCAGTGGATGACCCACATGCAGAGGTGAAAATAAAACCACAACTGAAACCCAGGAGCAGTGTGGCTAAGGAAGAACCAAACCTTCCCACCAGCTGTATAAGCTGCAGATTAAATCCACATGATCAACTAGGCAGACTCTGTGTCTATGGAGTACATTGAGAGCGCCCACAAAAGAAAATGCACGAGTTCTGATAGCTGTGGACATTGGAGGCAAGAATACAGAGTAGGACCAGATTAGAATCTGAGCTGCCCCCACTGC
The DNA here is from genome assembly GCF_032405125.1 of Capricornis sumatraensis. Classification (NCBI taxonomy): domain Eukaryota; kingdom Metazoa; phylum Chordata; class Mammalia; order Artiodactyla; family Bovidae; genus Capricornis; species Capricornis sumatraensis. Next base: position 217,610,193 of record NC_091069.1, read on the forward strand.
AGGTCCAGAGAGCTGCACAGTGTTGGAAGGCATCCTAAGGAGGTGTGGTGGACTATGACTCCCAGCGAGAGAAAGGACTCTGACAGTAGTGACTTAAGAAAAACATTCATTATTCTTATGTTTTGATTTGTTCTGTAGATCCTTTTGGATTTTTTCCTTTTTTCTTTCCCATCTCTCCCACCCCTGACCTGCTGTTGTAGTTGTCAGTTTTATTAGCACTATGAAATCTAATTAAGCTTTTGAGTTGTTTTTTCTTTTTTTCTCAGTCACATTTTTTATTGTTGTTATAAACCTCTGCCTTTACATTGAGCTTTTGCAGTTGTGGGGAGTTTCCCTTTTTCTTTTTTTCTTTCCTTTTATCTTTTTCTAATTTTAATTTTTAAATTTTTAACTCTATTATTATTTTTTCTACATTTATTCCTTTGTTTGCTTTTCCTACTGTTCTTTTCCCCTTGCAGTTAATCTTTAATATATATAAATCGGCTTTATCTACCTTTATTTACTTAGTATATCTATTCTTTCTTTTCTTTCTTCCCCCCTCAACATATTTGTTAGTTTCATTTTCATTGCTTTGTTCCCCAGTTGGCACCTTGTTTTAGTTTTGCTTTCCAGTTTGTGCTTTAGTTAGTTTTGTTCTGGTAGACATAATTTCTGGTTTCCTTTGTTCACTGGGTCAACCTATTGTACTTTATTTTTGTTGGACTGTTTTGATTTTGCTTATGGGTGTATACGCATAAGTGTATATTCAGTCACACTTTATTGTTGTTATAAACCTCTGCCTCTACATTGGGCTTTTGCAGTTCTGTGGAGTTTTCCTTTTTTTTCTTTTTTCTTTCTTCTTCCATTTTTTTCTTTTCTCTTTTTTATAAATTTAGTCTTTAATTTTTTAAACCTATTGTATTTTTTCTAAATTTATTCTTTTGTTTGCCTTTCCTACCATTCTTTTCCCCTTGCAGTTAATCTTTGATGTATATAAATCTTCATTTACCTCTCCTTAACTTCTCATATCTATTCTTTCTTTCCTTTCCTCTCAACATATTTGTTAGTTTTATTTTCATTGCTTTATTCCCCAATTGGCACCTTGCTCTAGTTTTGTTTTCCAGTTTGTGGTTTAGTTAGTTTTGTTCTGGTAGATGTAGTTTTTGGTTTCCTTTGTCTGCTGGGTCAATTCTATTGTACTTTATATTTCCTGGACTGTTTTGACTTTGCTCATGGGTGTATATGTATATATGTACATTCATTATTTTAACTATTATTTGCCTGATTTTGTAACTGCCATTTGTGCAGGATTCATCTTTGGTTTATTGATTTGGATATTTGTTTTAATCTCACTTAATGCCATAATGAATCACTTGTGGAATCTTCATTCCTGACCAGAGTTCAAACCCTGAGCCTTTGGAGTGGGAGCACTGAGTCCAAGACCCTAGACTACCAAGGAATTAACCCTAGAGAATATCAAATAGTGAGAACTCACACAAAGGAAACCACTTGAATACAAGACCCAGCATCACCCAGCCACCAGTAGCACCCTATCCAGGACGCCTCATCTAAACAACAGACAAAACAAAAATACAAACCCAATCATCAGCAGACAGGATTACCACCCCACTCAGCCTTGCCCGTCTGAGGAAAAACAAACAAACTAACACAAAATCAGCACAAGTCTCACCCTATACAGGGCTTACACAAACCACTGAACCAAAGGAGGGGAGAAACCAAAAGGAAGAAAGAATTCAACCTTGAAGCCTGGGAAAAGGAGACCTCAAACACAGTAAGTAAAAAAAAAAGAAAAGAAAGAAAAGGCAGAGAAATGCTACACAAATGAAGGAAAAACCTAGAAACACAGAAGTCCAAATAAATGAAGAGGAATTAGGCAAACTACCTGAAAAAGAATTCAGAATAATGATAGTAAAGATGACCAAAAACCTTGAAAACAAAATGGAGAAAACACAAGAATCATAAAAAGACCTAGAAGAATTAAAGAATAAACATACAGAGATAAACAACACAATTACTGAAATTAAAAATACTCTAGAGGGAATCAATAGCAGAATATCTGAAGCAGAGAATGAATCAGTGAGTTGGAAGTAAAATGGTGGAAATAACTTCTGAAGGGCAGAATAAAGTAAAAAGAATGAAAAGAACTGAGGATGGTCTCAAAGACCTCTGGGACAATATCAAATGTACCAACATTCAAATTATAGAGGTCCCAGAAGAAGAGAAAAAGAAAGGGTATGAGAAATTTTTTGAAGAAATTATAGTTGAAAATTTCCCCGACATGGAAAAGGAAATAGTCAATGAAGTCCAAGAGGCACAAAGAGTCCCATACAGGATAAACCCAAGGAGAAACATAAGACACATACTAATCAAACTAAAAAAAACTAAACACAAAGAAAGAATATTAAAAGCAGCAAGGGAGAAGCAGCAAGGGAGAAGCAACAAGTAACATACAAGGGAAACCCCATACACTTAAAAGCTGATCTTTTCAGCAGAAACTGCAGGACAGAAGGGACTGGCAGGACATATTTAAAGTACTGAAAAGGAAAAATCTACAACCAAGATTATTATATTCTGGCAAGGATCCCACTCAAAATTGATGGAGAAATAAAAAAACTTTTCAGAAAAGCAAAAGTTAAGAGAATTCAGTACCACAAAACCAGCTTTACAACAAATGTTAAAGGGACTTATACAGTCAAGAAATGTGAGAAGAAAAAAGATGTACAAAATCCACCCCAAACAATTAAGAAAAATGGCAATAGTAACATATATATCAATAATTACTTTAAATGTAAATGGATTAAATGCTCCAACCAAAAGACACAGACTAGCTGAATGGATACAAAAACAAGACCCATATATATGCTGTCTACAAGAAACCCACTTTAGACTTAAAAACACATATAGACTGAAAGTGAGAGGATGGAAAGATATATTCCATGCCAGTGGGAAGCAAAAGAAAGCTGGAGTAGCAATCCTCATCTCAGACAAAATGGACCTTAAAATAAAGAAGATTATAAGAGATAAGGAAGGACACTACATAATGATCAAGGGATCAATGAAGAGGAAGACATAACAATTGTAAATATCTATGTACCAAACATAAGAGCACCTCAATACATAAGACAAACACTAACAAACATAAAAGGAGAAATTGACAGTAACACAATAATAGTAAGACACTTTAACACCCCACTCACACCAATGGATAGATCATCAAAACAGAAAATTAATAAGGAAACACAAGTCCTAAATGATACATTAGATGAGATGGATCTCATTGATATCTTCAAGACATTCCATCCAAATGCAGAAGAATACACCTTCTTCTCAAGTGCACATGGAACATTCTCCAGGATAGACCACATATTGGGTCACAAATCAAACCTCAGTAAATTTAAGAAAATTGAAATCATATCAAGCATCTTCTCTGACCACAACACTATGAGACAAGATATCAATTACAAGAAAAAAACCATAAAAAATACAAACAAATGGAGATTTAAAAACATGTTTCTAAATATCCAACAAGTTATTGAAGAAATCAAAAGGGAAATAAAAAATTTTCTAGAAAAAAATGACAATGAAAACATGAGAATTCAAAACCTATGGGATGCAGCAAAAGCAGTTCTCAGAGGGAAGTTTGTAGCAATACAATCCTACCTCGAGAAACAAGAGAAAAATCGAACAGAGTCTGACTTCACACCTAAAGCAAATGGAAAAACAACAACAACAACAACAACAAAAAACTAGTAGAAGGAAAGAAATCATAAAGGTCTGAGCAGAAATAAATCAAAAAGAAATGAAAGAAACAATAGTAAAGATTAATAAAACTAAAAGCTAGTCCTTTGAGAAAATAAGCAAAATTGACAAACCTTTAGCCAGACTCATCAAGAAAAAAAGAGAGAAGAATCAAATCAACAAAATTAGAAATGAAAAAGGAGTGGTTACAAGAGACAATGCAGAAATACAAAAGATTATCAGAGACTATTATGAACAACAATATGGTGATAAAATGGATAACCTGGAAGAAATGGACAGATTCTTTAAAAAGTTCGATCTTCCAAGACTGAGCCAGCAAGAAATAGAAATTGTAAACAACCCAAATACAAGCACTGAAATTGAAGCTGTGGTCAAAAATCTCCCAGAAAACAAAAGCCCAGGACCAAATGGCTTCACAGGAGAATTCAATCAAACACTTACAGAAGAGCTAATGCCTATCCTTCTAAAACTCTTTCAAAAAATTGCAGAGGAAGGAACACTTCCAAACTCATTCTACGAGGCCACCATCACCCTGATACCAAAACTAGACAAAGACAACACAAGAATAGAAAACTACAGGCCAATATCACTGATGAACATAGATGCAAAAATCCTCAACAAAATTTTAGCAAACAGAATTCAGCAACACATCAAAAAGCTCATACACCATGACCAAGTTGGATTTATTCCAGGAATGCAAGGATTCTTCAATATACACAAATCAATTAATGTGATACACCATATTAACAAATTGAAAGATAAAAACCATATGATCATCTCAATAGATACAGGAAAAGCCTTTGAAAAAATTGAGTACCTATTTATGATTAAAATTCTTCAGAAAATGGGCATAGAAGGAACCTGCCTAAACATGTTGAAGGTCATATATGATAAGTGAAGTTGTTCAGTCGTGTCTGACTCTTTGCGACCCCACGGACTGTAGCCTACCAGGGTCCTCTGTCCATGGGATTTTCCAGGCAAGAATACTGGAGTGGATTGCCATTTCCTTCTCCAGGGGATCTTCCCAACCCAGGGATCGAATCCAGGTCTCTGGCATTGTGGGCAGACGCTTTACCATCTGAGCTACCAGGGAAGCATATATGATAAGCCTATAGCAAACATTATTCTCAATGGTGAAAAACTGAAAGCATTTCCCCTAAGATCAGGACCAAGACAAGGGTGTCCACTTTCACCCCTATTATTCAACATAGTTTTGGAGGTCCTAGCTACAGCAATCAGCGTGAAAAAGAAATAAAAGGAATCCATATCAGAAAAGAAGTAAAACTCTCATTCTCTGCAGATGACATAATACCGTACATAGAAAACCCTAAAGATAGTATCAGAAAATTACTGGAGCTAATCAGAGAATTTAGCAAAGTTGCAGGATACAAAATCAATACACAGAAATCACTTGCATTTCTGTATACTAACAATGAAAAATCAGAGAAATTAAGAAATCAATCCCATTCACCATTGCAACAAAAAGAATTAAATATCTAGGAATAAACTTACCTAAGGAGACAAAAGAACTGTACACAGAAAATTATAAGACACAGATAACATAAATCAAAGATGACATAAACAGATGGAGAGATATTCCATGTTCCTGGGTAGGAAGAAGCAATATTGTGAAAATGACAACACTACCAAATGCAGTCTACAGACTCAGTGTGATCACTTTCAAGTTACCAATGGCATTTTTCGCAGTACTATTCATATGGAAACACAAAAGACCCTGAATAGCCAAAGCAGTCTTAAGAAAGAAGAATGGAGCTGGAGGAATCAACCTTCCTGACTTCAGATTATACTACAAAGCTACAGTCATCAAGACAGTATGGTACTGGCACAAAAACAGAAATACAGACCAATGGAACAAGATAGAAAGCCGCCTTATTTTTGACAAAGAAGGCAAAAATATACATTGGGGCAAAGACAGCTGCTTCAATAAATGGTTCTGGGGAAACTTGACAGCTACATGTAAAGGAATGAAATTAGAACACTTCCTAACACCATACACAAGGATAAATTCAAGATTAAAGACCTAAATGCAAGACCAGAAACTATAAAACTCTTAGAGGAAAACATAAAGCAGAATACTCAAAGACATAAATCAAAGCAAGATCACCTCCTAGAGAACAAAAGTAAACAAGTGGGATCTGATTAAACTTAAAAGCTTTTGCACAGCAAAGGAAACTATAAGCACAGTGAAAAGACAACCCTCAGAATGGGAGAAAATAGTAGCAGATGAAACAAATGACAAAGGATTAATTTCCAAAATATACAAGCAGCTCATACAACTCAATGCCAGAAAAACAAACAACCCAATCAAAAAGTGGGGAAAAGACCTAAACAGACATTTCTCCAAAGAACACATACAGATAGCTAACAAACACATGAGAAGATGCTCAACATTGCTCATTATTAGAGAAATGCAAATCAAAACCAGAATAAGATATCACCTCACACTGGTCAGAATGGCTATCATCAAAAACTCTACAAAGAATAAATGCTGGAGAGGGTGTGGAGAAAAGGGAATGCTCTTGCCCTGTTGGTAAGAATGTAAATTGATATAGCCACTGTGGAAGATGGTATGGAGATTCCTTAAAAAACTAGGAATAAAACCACCATATGACCCAGCAATCCAACTCCTAGGCATATACTGTGAGGAAACCAAAATTGAGAAAGACATGTATCCTATTGTTCATCGCAGCACTATTTTACAATAGCTAGGACATGGAAGCAACCTAGATGTCCATTGACAGATGAATGGATAAAGAAGTTGTGGTACATATACACAATGGAATATTATTCAACCATAAAAAGGAATGCATTTGAGTCAGTTCTGATGAGGTGGATGAACCCAGCACCTATTATACAGAGTGAAGAGAGTCAGAAAGGAAAGATAAATACTGTATTCTAATGCAGCTATACAGAATCTAGAAAAACGGTACTGAAGAATTTATTTTCAGGGCAGCAATGGAGAAACAGACATAGAGAAGAGACTTACGGACATGGGGAGAGGGGAGGAGAGGGTGTGATGTATGGCAAGAGTAACATGGAAACTTACATTACTATATGTAAAATAGATAGCCAACAGGAATTTGCTGCATAGCTCAGGAAACTTGAACAGGGGCTCCGTATCAACCTCGAGGGGTAAGATGGGGGAGGAAGATGGGAGGGAGGTTCAAAGGGAGGGGATATCTGTATACCTATGCCTGATTCAAGTTGAGATTTGACAGAAAACAACAAAATTCTACAAAGCAATTTATCCTTCAATAAAAAAATTTTTTAATGTAACAAAATAAATTTAAATGCAAGCTTAAGGCCTAGAAATGGAAATCTCTAGATGTTAAAAGAAAGGGAGCATCAAAATCAGAAAAGCAGACAACATGTATGGGTACCATGTCTTCCTACCCTCATTTAGGAAGCAGAGAAGCTCTGTTTCATGAAGCAGACATAGGTAATCCCATGAGTATTATCTTTAACAATCCAGCTTTATAAACATAATTATTATTGGGAAATCCTTCTATGTTCTGGTTATAGGTTGGACCAGTTTAAGTTTTCAGCTATGATTTTGTATATTTTTCTCAGTGTTCATAGGTAGAAGGAAATTCAGTGATGCTGTTCAGTGGATGGGAATCAGAGTTGTGAATTAACTTTCTAATTTATCCTAAATGCATACATAGGTCTTTGTTTTCTTCTATCAAGCCTATCTCTGGGTATAAAACAAAATAAACAGCTCTCTCTGCTCTTGCTCAGGTTAACAGTGGCCTCATACTTGTGCTCCGTCATATTTGACTCTTTGCAGCCCTTTGGAATTTTGCCAGGTTCCTCTGTCCATAGGATTTTTCAGGCAAGAATGCTGGAGTGAGTTGCCACTCCCTCCACCAGGGATCTTCCCAAAGCAGGGATCGAATCCACATGTCCTGCATTGTGGGTGGATTCTTTACTGCTGAGTCTTCAGGGAAGCCCTAACAGTGGCCTCCATGTTCCTAAATCCTATGGTCTCTTCTTTGTTCTCATCTCACTTAACCTCTCACCAGTATTTAACACAGTTCATCTCTCCAGCTTCTTTCATTTGGCTCCTGATCCTGTCTCTCATTTTTCTCCTACTTTTCTGAGTGCTTACCCTCAGTGTCCTCCGCTGATTCCTCCTCATCTCTCCCGCCTCTAACACAGGGAGCAGGGGGCACAGTCTGAGTTTTTCCTTTTTTCTGTTAACACTTACTTACCAGTCTCATGGCTTGCCATTCTCAGGATAGACTGATGACTTCATGATGTATATCTTTAAGTTTCCAGGCCAGACCTCTCCTGTGAACCCCAGGCTCTTGTCTCTTGACATTTTATTTCCTGTAGTCTAATTAGGCATTTCAACCACCCATGTCCAAAAATCAAGCTCCTACTTTTTCTCCCACCAGATCTTTTCTTGCAGTCTTAACTCATCCCATTTAAGGGTAATTTGGCTATCCCAATAGCTCAGGTCAAGTAATTTAGGATCATCTTTTATTAGTCCTTTAATAATATGTTACATCCCATCTATTTGCAAATGCTCTTTACTCTTAAAGTCTACCCAAAATCAGATTACTTCTCACCATTTTTACCCTCATTCAAGCTATCATTACATCTTACCTGGACTATGATAGTAACTTCTTAACCAGTAACCCTGTTTCTATCTTTCAGTCTATTTTCCAATTTAGCTATTGGAATGATACAGTTACTCATTCTATCATGCTTCTGTTTTAAAAAAGAAAGTGAAAGTCACTCAGTTGTGTCCAGCTCTTTGCAACCCCATGGACTGTGTGGAAAGGCGAGAATACTGGAGTGGGTAGCTTTTCCCCTCTCCAGGGGATCTTCCCAACCCAGGGATCAAACCCAGGTCTCCTGAATTGCAGGCAGATTCTTTACCAGCTGAGCCACAATGGAAGCCCTAAAAACAAAGAAACTCTAGGCAATTCCCTGGTGATCCAGTGGATAAGTATCCACCTGCCGATGCAGTAGATATGGGTTCAATTCCTGCTCCAGGAAGGTTCCACACGCCATGGAGCAACTCAGCCCACATGCCACAATAATTGAGTCTAAACTCTAGAGTCCTTGAGCAGCAACTACCGAGCCTACATGCTGCAACTACTGAAGCCCAAGAGCCTCAAGCCTTCACAATAAGAGAAGGGATCACAATGAGAAACCCGCACACCACAATGAAGAGTAGGGTAGCTGCAACTAGAAAACGCCTGCACAAAGCAACAAAGACCCAGCACAGCCAAAGATAAAATAAGCAAATAAAAAGAAACCCTGTATTAAAATAAATCAAATCATATCACTCTCTTGATCAATACTCTCCAAAGTCTTCCTACTCACTCAGACTAGAAGTCAACATCTTGTAAACAGCCTACAAGGACCTGCATGATTTGACTTCTGTGCTGTAAAGTATTAACCTTGACCAAAAAAAGGTTTGACCCTTTGCCCTCAGCTCCTGAGAGGTAATCTCTAAGCCTTTGTAATGCTCTACCCACCAGAAGTGTGTTTACCCAGAGGACTTGAGCCATGCCTGAAGGTCTAAACTAAATGTGTTTTATAGCAACTCTGTGTGTCTGAAAACCCAGTGGATTATCTGCCAGTGAAAAATGAGGGTTTAGACCTTATACTCCTGCTTAATCATTCATTTATTCAGCAATATTTACCCTAGATACACTAGATGAGTTCTACACTAGATAGCAGGTGGCTCAGTGGTAAACAGCCTGCCTGCCAATGCAGGAGATATGGGTTTGATTCCTGGGTCAGGAAGATTCCCTGGAGAAGGGAATGGCTATGCACTCCAGTATCCTTACCTGGGAAATCTCATGGACAGAGGAGCTTGGCGGGCTATAGTCCATGGGGTTGCAATAAGTTGAGTTGGACACAACTTAGTAACTAAATAATAACAACAACACTAGACCCCAGATTCTGGGGATCCTGCAATCAACCCTACATACGGCATCCCTGTCCTCCTGGAGTTCACACTCGAGTGTGAGAGAAAATCAATACAGAAACAAACAAGTAAGAGTGGTAAGAGGGGGGAAAATGAAGAAAAAGAAAACTATATAGTGTTTTCTTTCGAACAAAACCTGAGATCATTCCATGTAAACCCAAGGTAACTAGATGAACAGACACTTCCGTAAGAACATCCAGAGAGTAGAAGGAATTCTGTGTTTCCAGTTCAGGACCATTTCATCTGATGCTCAAAAGACAAGCTGATCTTTTTTGATAACTGGTCTATATATGTTGTAATTTCAAATAAGTAGGGAAAATTTAAGCTATCAAAAATAACTTTGGGAACTTAAAAAATGTAAATTTAAGTTGCTATCTCATATGCTCAGTCAGTAAAGAATCTGCCTGCAGTACAGGATACCCAGGTTCAATCCCTGGGTTGAGAAGATCCCCTGGAGAAGGAAATGGCAACCTACTCCAGTATTCTTGCCTGGAAAATCCTATGGACAGAGGAGCCTGCCAGACTACAGTTCATGGGGTCTCAAGAGTTAGACATGACTTAGCAACTAAACCACCACCACCACCACAAGAAATTTCACCTGGGTTAGAGACTTTCACATGAAAAATGAAACCAGAAATATGCTAGAATCCATTGTGGAAAAACATATTATCTCATTTGGGGGAGACCTTTTAAAATAAGACATTCATTTCAGTTCAGTTTGGTTGCTCAGTTGTGTCCTACACTTTGCGACCCCATGGACTGCCCCACACCAGGCTTCCCTCATGCTGGGGAAGATTGAAGGCAGGAGAAGAAGGGGACGACAGAGAATGAAATGGTTGGACGGCATCACCAATGCGATGGACATGAGTTTGAGTAGGCTCCAGGAGCTGGTGATGGACAGGGAAGCCTCGAAGCAGTCTACGGGGTTTCAAAGTGTAGGACACAACTGAGCAACCAAACTGAACTGAACTGAATGTCTTATTTTAAAAGGTCTTCCCCAAATCAGATCATATGTTTTCCCACAATGCATTCTAGCATATTTATGACTTCATTTTTCATGTGTAAGTCTCAGGGATCGAACCTGGGTATCCTGCACTGCAGGCAGATTCTTTACTGATTCAGCGTATGAGATAGCAACTTAAATTTACATTTTTAAAATCCCCAAAGTCATTTTTAATAGCATAAATTTTCCCCACTGATTTGAAATTGCAACATATATAGACCAGTTATCAAAAAAAGATCAGCTTGTCTTTTGAGCATCCCAGGTAAGGATACTGGCATGCCTAGCCATTCCCTTCTCCAGGGAATCTTCCTGACCCAGGAATCAAACCCATATCTCCTGCATTGGCAGGCAGACTCTTTACCACTGAGCCACCTGCTATCTAGTATAGAACTCATCTAGTGTATCTAGGGTAAATATTGCTGAATAAATGAATGATTAAGCAGGAGTATAAGGTCTAAACCCTCATTTTTCACTGGCAGATAATCCACTGGGTTTTCAGACACACAGAGTTGCTATAAAACACATTTAGTTTAGACCATCAGGCATGGCTCAAGTCCTCTGTGTAGATAAACATACTCCTGGTGGGTAGAGCATTACAAAGGCTTAGAGATTACCTCTCAGGAGCTGAGGGCAAAGGGTCAAACCTTTTTTTGGTCAAGGTTAATACTTTACAGCACAGAAGTCAAATCACGCAGGTCCTTGTAGGCCATTTACAAGATGAAGGCCCAGGAGTCTTCTCCAACACCATAGTTCAAAAGCATCAATCCTTCAGAGCTCAGCTTTCCTTATGGTCCAACTCTCACAGTCATACATGACTACTGGAAAAAACTTAGCTTTGGCTAGACGGGCCTTTGTCAGCAAAATAATGTCTCTGCTTTTTAATATGCTGTCTAGATTGGTCATAACTTTTCTTCCAACATCTTCCAAGGAACAAGCGTCTTTTAATTTCATGGCTGCAGTCACCATCTGCAGCAATTTTGGAGCCCAAAAAAATAAAGTCTGTCACCATTCCCATTGTTTCCCCATCTATTTGAAGTGATGGGACTGAATGCTATGATCCTTGTTTTTTGAATGTTGAGTTTTAAATCACCTTTTTAACTCTCCTCTTTCATTTTCATCAATATTAAAGCCAAAAAACAATGAGGGTGGGGAAGAGGGGTAAGAGGGAAAATCGGGGTAAAGGAAGAAGATGGCTGATTTGATTAATTTTATTAAGAAGTTACAATGAGGATTAACCTTTTGGGAAATTATTCATAGAGATTCTGGTCTTTTCCAGTGAGCATCTCAAGAAGCAATCATGGTTCCTTTTAAGGTATAACCAAGACTTTCCTGGTGGCTCAGTGGTTAAGAATCCACCTGCCAGTGCAGGGGATATGAGTCTGATCCCTAATCCAGGAAGATTCCACATGCACAGGAGCTAAGCCTGTGAGTCGCAGCTACTGAAGTCCTCACATTCTAGAGCCTGGGTTCTGCAACAAGAGAAGACGCCACAATAGGAGCCGTGCACTGCAACTAGAGGGCAGCCCCAGCTTGCTGTAACCAGAGAAAGCCTGCAAGCAGCCACGAGGACCCAGTTCAGCCAAAAGTAAATAAACAAGTATTTTTTAAAATAAAAGCCATAACCAGCTTCTAAATGCATGTGTTGCCACTATATGCTGAGGTACAGAATGCTGTAAAATTTCAAAAGCAGGGTGAATCAGTGACCTCTTACAGACCCTCCAAATGCTAAAGCACGAGCTTAGATACTTAAATGAGCTGCACATTCTACACCCACACGCTATAATTGTCAGCGCTTCTATCTCATTCTGCCAAAGGGAACTCACGGAGGGAAAAATAGACTAAAGACAATTGGGTCAAAACTCCCTTAACTAAAAATATGCCACATGACCCACTGAGAAACAGTTTCCCTGGGGCCTCGCAGCTCCTCCCACCTCTCCCAGTGGGCTTACCAGGACCTATGGCCAGAATCCACACTCTCCTGCTCAACAGTTAGTTTGGAGGAGACCTCTTCCTTTCTCTGCTGCTTTAGTCTCTTGGGGGTGGTTCCCTGACCAAGCTTTATGGGTACCTGATTTGGAGGCTGGAGAGTTCCAGAGAACCACATACTTGGCCTTCCCTGCCCTTGCACTCTGCCTGTCAGTGCTCAAAGGGCCTCATCCAGGTCCTGGTAATTCTCAATAGCCCCCTACCATGTACACTCCCCAGTGGACATGCTAAGCAGATAAACACAGGTGACTAAATTTATGGAGGTCAATAAGGTCAGTATGTCTTCGAAATCCATCTCAGCTTTGAACCTCAATTTCAAGATGAAAATGTGGTGGCCTTGTTGGGGAGCCGTGGAAGTTGCAGTCCTTGATGCAGAATTGGTAGCAGTAGCCAGGAGGCCTTTAAGATAAGCTTAGCAACAGTGTCAGCACCACAGCGCCACCTCCCAGTCCAAAGCAAACATTGCAATTAGTCACCACCCTCTTTCCCACTAACATCCTCCCTGTGCTAAAAGCTAATTCCAGTTTGAACTATTCCAGATTGAAGGAAATGAATAAGCCATGACAACAAACTACAATATGTGATCCTGAACTAGATCCAATACTGGTGAAATAAAAAAAAAATGCTATAAAGGGCACTATTGTGTTGGCTGGCAAAATTAGAATACAGACAGTAGATCAGAAAAAAACTACATAATATGACTGAAGTTGGTAACTGTACTTGGGGGGCATATGAAAAAATATCCTTACTCTTAGGATGTACTGAGGGATAAAAGGGCCATGTATGTAACTTACTCTCAAAAGGCTTGCAAAAATAAATTGGAGGTGGAGGGGATGCAGAAAGCAAGCTGTAAGAATATGAGCAAATGGAGCAAAATGTTAACAATATATTAAAGTGCCTACAGATATTCTATATATTATTCTCCCAATTTTTCTGTTTGTTTGAAATTTTTTCAAATAAAATGGGATGCTTTTTTATAATCTGATTTTCAGACTAGATAGCTTGGCTAAAATTAGCTCCTCTACCACCTGAACTTCCACCATTAGAGGTTTGCTTCTTTGGATATGACATGTTTTACAGATACGCCAGGACTCCATCTTCAACTGGGACTGCTTTGCTTACATATGTTCTTTGATATCATGATTGTTTGAAACACACTGTCCTGGAATGAATCTTCATCTAAACATTGGCACACATCACAAAATATGTAACTGAAATTTTGAGGAGCATCAGTTGACAACTAGCTAAGGGCATTCAGAGGAATCACTGATAAGAGGCTAAAGTGTTAGGCGTGAAGGTGCCCCATGATAAGCAAAAATGAGCCCTGGATATAGAGGAGGAAGGGCATCATTATTCAACCACATTCTAATTTGGTATTGAGCCAGACCTGCAAGGTCATGGTTCTAAGAACATCGTGGGTTCTGAGCCAGATTTCCCCCAGGCAATCCTGACAACACTCTCCTTCCAGTTTCACTACATCTGCTCCATCTTAACTGTGCAACAAGTTGTCTGCACCTGAGATGGGTCAAAAGACAGCAACAGAACATTCTCTGAAGGAAAGACAATGAGGTGATATGTCTGCCTTTCTTTTTTTCACACCACCTGCAGAGGTCTGTGGGTGGTTCAGAATCCCATTCTTGGAAACTCCCAGATGTAGAAAATTTGCTCTATCAAGTATCTAGTAGATATTTGCTCTGTCGAATATCTAATGGGGTTAGGTTATGATAACATATCACTGCTACAACATCAGGGCTTCTCAGAATCCCAAGAATACATTGGTCATAACTTCTTACTATTTCCCATTGTGGTATCAAAGGAGATGCTTCTAAATTTTCACAATCAAGGGGACTATGCACATTCAACTTTAAGTTCTGGTCTAGGACTGTTTGGGAAAAGTTTAAAGATTTCTGTTTTTTGTGGTTCAGAGAATTGAATGAAGAGCTTCATTTTTTAATGAAATAGCACATCTTAGTGGCACTTGCAGGCACTGCAGAGAAATTTAGGAAGAGGTCTTGTTGTTTGGTTTCTGTTTTTTCCCTTGAGTAAAAACATATTATAGTCATTCCTTGGACAGGAAAACCAGCTCTCAAAATGGTTGTTTTTAATATAAAACAGTTATAAATAATTTCTATATGAGAAAAGGCAGGTTCACATAACCTAGTGTTGTTATTGAGCCCTGAATTTTCAGTGTTTCATTATGCATAAAGCAACTATCCCTCTGGGAAACCACAAGTGGAAATTTCAAGACAGAATGAAAATAATATTACAAATCCAAGGGGCATTCATCTCTCAGCCTTGCTTAAATTTTAAAGCATTTTCTATTTAAACTGACACTTAAAACATACTCGTTTTAGAACTTCTTTCCATTCAATAGGAAATAAACATTCAGCTGCATTTTGAAGAGACCCCCTTCACTAAGCCTTCTAAGTCTTTCACCAGCAGGCTCTTCACATTTCAAATAATCACATAGGCTCTGAACCTGGAACATCTCAGTGTCAGCATCATTCCTCCAGCAATGTCAATGCCAGGAGAGTTGCAGTCAGAGGACCCAAAGCAAATTAGCACAGGCCCTGAGACTGACCAAAATGAGGCCAGTCTAAAATAAATCATGTAGGCTTTTTTTAACATGGAAAATACAACCCCCTGCTCAGCTAGCATTTTTTTTCTAGGCTTTTGATTTTCACAATCTTGGCCATATGTACTTTTCAAGCAGATCTGAGTGTGCCAAGCGTTCCATGAAAAATGTAGGTCAGGGGAATATGTGGTGAAAGGGTGTTTGGAGGGTTGGGAGAGGCTAGGAGGAAGACAGTGAGTTCAGCTGGGTAACAAAAATAATTTTCGACTTCCACAGTGGAATGGAAATCACGAAAAGCAGGAAAGGCAAGAAGCGGGTAGTCTTTCCTGAGCGCTCACTATGTGCCCCTTTGCATGAACAGCACAGTCCTGGGAGGGATGCTTTGTGTGTATTTTCATTTCGTAGACAAAGAATCAGAGGATCAGACAAAGGGGTAGGGTGGAGGAGCTGGCCTGCAAATCCTCCAGCCAGGATACTACATTCCCATTATGACAGAATCCAGGGAAAGAGTTTACGGAGCAAAAACTAGCTCTTACTTATCTTTAGAATCTTCATTTGGAAATCAGTGAAAGCTATCAGTTAATTAATATCTTCAAACGCTTCACCCAACATTTTTGAGGAAAGTTGGTAGATGAGTGAAGTTTCACTCTAGCTTTCTTGCCCTCTTCTTCAGGCCTTCTCCCTTGCATCCCTTCACAGTTCCTGTAGCACTGGGCTGTGTCCCGACAACCAAGCTTGCCCCCAGTTCCTGTCTAGAACCTTCCTTCCTATCTTCTCTGCTTTCAGGTCAGTTGGCCAATGTCCTGTTTCCTTCTTGATCTGCTCCCTATTAGCTTATATTACACACCTCCATTTTAACAGGAGAAACAGAGCCTCTAGTTGAAGAAATTCTCAGGCAATGTGGCAGGTGGATGGGAGAGGTACTGGAAGGTACCAGTGGGAGTTCTAGCCCTATTCATTCCATTCTGTCTCAAATTATTTTTATTCCAGACATAAGGCTAGGCACTGGAAATCTACTGACTGATGAAAAATAATTTTTATCTTTTTATTACACCATTTGGAGAGTAATTTATTCCAATATTTCATGAGGCTATTTTCATTAAATAGGAGACAACATGAGAAGTAAAAAAAAAAAAATGCTTTCTCAATAGATCTTAACAATATGTTCCAATAGGAGAAGCAAAAAATATATATATATATACATATAAGCAAATGAGGAAAGCAGAGTAATGTGCTCAGAACTGTGCAAGATTTAATTACAGGTGGTTATTTTATGCTCCTCTCTCTTTTCTAAATACATCACCATATACTTTTCCTTTCAGCCTGTGAAAGATGACTAAATGATGGGTTCCTAGGAGTGGTTAAGAAGGAGGTGAAGCAAGGGAATTCTGTTTGTTAGGTTCTCACTTGGGCAGACAGTAAGCTAAGCACTGTTATGAACGTGAGTTCATTTAATTCTTACAACAGTGTCATGAGGTAAGTTGAATTAGGCTCATTTTACAGATAAGGAAACTGAGGCCCATCAAGGTTAAGTAACATTTTATCTAAGATACAGGAGAAGGCGATGGCACCCCACTCCAGTCCTCTTGCCTGGAAACTTCCATGGACAGAGGAGCCTGGTAGGCTGCAGTCCATGGGGTCTTGAAGAGTCAGACACGACTGAGCAACTTCACTTTCATGCATTGGAGAAGGAACTTGCAACACACTCCAGTGTTCTTGCCTGGAGAATCCCAGGAATGGGGATGGGGCTGTCTATGGGGTCGCACAGAGTTGGACACGACTGAAGTGACTTAGCAGCAGAGCACTATTAAAGGGGAAAAGGGTGTTCCTACTTGTCTCAGGGGTCTTTCTGTTTCCTAACTTCTGAATGCATATACCCCAAGAAGCAATACACCCAAGTACAAAGCATGAGAGGATTACAAAATAGTATAAGTGCTAGTCGTTTTCCTCAAGATGACAACAGCATACTTTTGAGACACACACCACACACACACAATCCAGACTATATGAATCAAAGACAAGTCATTCTGTGAGAAACTGGGGAGAGTCTGTGGGTTGGATTTACATTGGCTAAGGGGACATGTAAGAACATTCTAGGTGGGAAAAGTTATGATGAGTAAGATAAAAGTAATGATGAGTGAGACTCAACGTTTCATTATTTACAGTGAGTAAGATGAAAGTAACGATGAGTGCGACTCAGCATTTCAGGACAGGGATAGAGGGTTGGTGTGCAAAGAAGTAGGACTGAAGCAGATTACAGAGTAGAACAAGAAAAGTAGTGCTTGGCAAGCTGGACTAAAGCGGAATGGTGAATGTGACTGAACCGCAGCATCCCCGGGAGGCAGGGTGTACGGTGTGTGCGATGTATGTGGTGTGTGTGTGGCGGGGGCGGGGGGGGGAGGTGCGGGTAAGAAATGTGTGGGGAATATGGGGAAGGGATGAGGTGTGTGGATGTGTGTATGGGTGTGGGATGTGTGTGTACAATGTGTGTGGAATATGCGGTGTATGTATATGTGGGTATGTATATTCGTGAATGTGATGTGTGTGTGGTGTGTATATGGTGTGTGGGGGATTGTGTTGGGTATGTGTGGGATATGTGGGGGTTTTGAAATATGTGTGTCAGGGTGGTATAGGGAAGTGTTTGAGGTGTGTAGTGTGTGGGAAGTGTGGGGGGGTATGGGGGGTGTGTATATGGTGTGTGTATGTGGGCTGTGTGAGGTAAGTATGTATAGTGTGTGGAATATGGGGGGGTGTATGTGTGTGATATGGGGGCATATGTATGGTGGGAGTGCATTTGTGTGTATGTAGGAGAGTGTAGGGATATGTGTGGGGTGTGTATGGCATGTGGAATATGAGGGTATACGGGTGTGTATGTGGAGGCTATGAGTGGGGTATGTGTGTGGCGTTGGGGATGTGTGGGGGGTGTGTTGGCATGAGGTGAGATGGGGGTTGGAGGGGTGGGAATAAATATGGATTGTGGAAAAATCACTGGACTTGGACCAAAAGGCAAAGGTTCTAGTCCCGGCTATGTTGTTGACGAAATGCAACACTTTTGAGCCTCAATTTTCTTCAGCTATAAGACCAGAAATTGGAGCAAATTATCTCCAAGGTCTGTCCCACATCAGCAATTCCAAAACACCCCACCTATCATTTTGCCCTTTCCCACCTTCAACTCAAGGTTGTAGCAAATTTTGTCTTTGGTTGGCAAAAAGCATTCTTTTTTAATTTGAGAAAAAATTGTTTCATTCCATGAACCTGTCATTATAAAACAGCAAAATGTTTTATTATTAGTGCAGAACCTTTAGGTATAAAAAATTCCAGACTAATTGGAATGCTGTTAAACCAAGGCCATTTCTTCTACTGCACCCATTTGCTTTGGCTGAATATTACTTGGTATGATGCCCCTTATTAATATTAGGGGCCCCATGAGAAAGATCCTGAGGAATCTCAATGCTGTGTTTACTATAAGGATTTTTTTAAAGATGTTATTAATTACACCAAGGAGAAGAACTTTCTCTCTAATCTCCAGAAATGTTCCATCCCTGAACAGCTGGCTCCTATCCATCTCAAGGACTCCGCGATTGCTGTAAAGAGCTCCTTGGCCCTCTTCCCAGTGTGGTACTGCTGGAGAGCACAGAGCCAAATCCAGGTCCAAGTCCATAAGTAAAGTGTAATTGGGACACAGCCATGCCCACTCCTGTGCTTATTGTTGACGGCTTCTTCCCTGGTGGCTCAGATGGTTAAGAATCTGCCTGCAATGCAGGAGACCAGAGTTCTATCAGAAAGATCCCCGGGAGAAGGGAATAGCAACCCACTCCAGTATTCTTGACTGTAGCCCGCCAGGCTCCTCTGTCCATGGGGTTGCAAAGGGTTGGACACTACTGAGGAACTAACACTTTCACTCTTCACTTCCACCTACAAGGGCAGAGCTCAGTAGGTAGAACAAAGGTAGACGTGCCCATGAGCTTAAAATACTTACTCTCTGGCCTTCTACAGGAAAAGTATGTTGACCTCTGCATTAGAACTTCAGTTTACATCTGCTTGAGTCCCTCTTGGCTTATGTATTATAAAATTGCTTCAAACCTGGGTGCTTATAGCATATTTATTCAGTCTAGATTTTGTGTGTGTGCTTTGTCCATAAAACTACTTCTCTATGTACTTTTACCTTGACCCAAAGTGGGTAAAACCACTAGACCATTCAGGTATGACCTAAATCAAATCCTTTATGATTATACAGTGGAAGTGAGAAATAGATTTAAGGGACTGGATCTGATAGACAGAGTGCCTGATGAACTATGGATGGAGGTTCGTGACATTGTATAGGAGACAGGGTTCAAGACCATCATCAAGAAAAAGAAATGCAAAAAAGGAAAATGGCTATCTGAGGCGGCCTTACAAAGAGCTGTAAAAAGAAGAGAAGTGAAAGGCAAAAGAGAAAAGGAAAGATATACCCATTTGAGTGCAGAGTTCCAAAGAATAACAAGGAGAGATAAGAAATCCTTCCTCAGCAATCAATGCAAAGAAATAGAGGAAAGACTAGAGATGGGAAAGACTCTAGTGGAAAGAGAGTCTTGTTTCACTAGAAAGAGAAATGGGAAATGACTAGTGATCTCTTCAAGAAAATTAGAGACACCAAGGGAACATTTCATGCAAAGATGGGCTCAACAAAGGACAGAAAGGGTATGGACCTAACAGAAGCAGAAGATATTAAGAAGAGGTGGCAAGAATTCACAGAAGAACCATACAAAAAAGATCTTCATGACCCAAATAATCATGATGGTATGATCACTCACCTAGAGCCAGACATCCTGGAATGTGAAGTCAAATGGGCCTTAGGAAGCATCACTACAAACAAAGCTAGTGGAGGTGATGGAATTCCAGTTGAGCTATTTCAAATCCTGAAAGATGATGCGGTGAAAGTGCCATACTCAATAGGTCAGCAAATTTGGAAAACTCAGCAGTGGCCACAGAACTGGAAAAGGTCAGTTTTCATTCCAATCCCAAAGAAAGGCAATGCCAAAGAATGCTCAAACTGCCACACAATTGCACTCATCTCACACACTAGTAAAGTAATGCTCAAAATTCTCCAAGCCAGGCTTCAGCAATACGTGAACTGTGAACCAGCAGATGTTCAAGCTGGTTTTAGAAAAGACAAAGGAACCAGAGATCAAATTGCCAACACCTGCTGGATCATGGAAAAAGTAAGAGACTTCCAGAAAAACATCTATTTCTGCTTTATTGACTATGCCAAAGCCTTTGACTGTGTGGATCACAAAAAGCTGTGGAAAATTCTGAGCAAGATGGGAATACCAGACCACCTGACCTGCCTCTTGAGAAATCTGTATGCAGGTCAGGAAGCGACAGTTAGAACTGGGCATGGAACAACAGACTGGTTCCAAATAGGAAAAGGAGTACGTCAAGGCTGAATATTGTCATCCTGCTTATTTAACTTACATGCAGAGTACATCATGAGAAACTCTGGGCTGGAAGAAGCACAAGCTGGAATCAAGATTGCCAGGAGAAATATCAATAACCTCAGAAATGCAGATGACACCACCCTTATGGCAGAAAGTGAAGAGGAACTAAAAAGCCTCTTGATGAAAGTGAAAGAGGAGAGTGAAAAAGTTGGCTTAAAGCTCAATATTCAGAAAACGAAGATCATGGCATCCGGTCCCATCACTTCATGGCAAATAGATGGGGAAACAGTGGCTGACTTTATTATTCTGGTCTCCATAATCACTGCAGATGGTGATTGCAGTCATGAAATTAAAAGACACTCCTTGGAAGGAAAGTTTATGACCATCCTAGACAGCAAGTTAAAAAGCAGAGACATTACATTGTCAACAAAAGTCTGCCTGGTCAAAGCTATGGTTTTTTCAGTAGCTATGTATGGATGTGAGAGTTGGACTATAAAGGAAGCTGAGTGCTGAAGAATTGATGCTTTTGAACTGTGGTGTTGGAGAAGACTCTTGAGAGTCCCTTGGACTGCATGGAGAAACTCAGCAGTGGCCACAGAACTGGAAAAGGTCAGTTTTCATTCCAATCCCAAAGAAAGGCAATGCCAAAGAATGCTCAAACTGCCACACAATTGCACTCATCTCACACGCTAGTAAAGTAATGCTCAAAATTCTCCAAGCCAGGCTTCAGCAATACGTGAACTGTGAACCAGCAGATGTTCAAGCTGGTTTTAGAAAAGGCATCCTTTCCATCCTAAAGGAAATCAGTCCTGAATGTTCATTGGAAGGACTGATGCTGAAGCTGAAACTCCAATACTTTGGCCACCTGATACTAAGAACTGACTCATTTGAAAAGATCCTGATGCTGGGAAAAATTGAGGGCAGAAGGAGAAGGGGAAGGGGACAACAGAGGATGAGATAGTTGGATGGCTTCACCGACTCAATGGCCATGAGTTTGGGTAAACTCTGGGAGTTGGTGATGGACAGGGTGGCCTGGTGTGCTGCAGTTCATGTGGTTGCAAAGAGTTGGACACGACTGAGCTACTGAACTGAACTGAACTGAAGCTCAGGTTCACTGTCTGGCTCAGAGGTCAATGCTTTGTGTTAATACTAGAGATAGCCTCTGAGAAATTCCTGAAGGACCCTCTTGAGTGACTCTTTTATAGACCTTAATAAAATGAATTCACAAAAACTTCTATTTTGCGGAAAAATTCTAAGCCAACAGAAGGATCAGCACAGAAACTTGGCACTTTTTACCCCACATTCAAACAATTCCTCCCATTTCTTTTTGGTTGATACATGTGTTTGCATATTTACTGATTTTTTTTCCTCCCCTGGTCACCCTTAGTTAGAAATATAACCAAGTCTCCATGGAAACACAACATAATGCTCTCTCACAGATGATCGAGGGACCTGAGCAGCTGGTATTGGGCTGAAGGCTGCAATGGCATCTG
This sequence comes from Capricornis sumatraensis, assembly GCF_032405125.1. Taxonomy (NCBI): domain Eukaryota; kingdom Metazoa; phylum Chordata; class Mammalia; order Artiodactyla; family Bovidae; genus Capricornis; species Capricornis sumatraensis. The sequence goes on from NC_091069.1 coordinate 217,632,391, forward strand.
ACCAAATTAGGAAGAGAAAACAGCTTACCCAGCTCTTCCAGACCTTTCAGAATTCTAAGCTCAGCATGGAAACCTACACAGATTGTGAATTACTGCAGATTTTTAAAACTTCTCTTATTTTTAACAACTTTATTGATATATAATTTACATACATACAATTCACCCATTTGAAATGTACAACATAATGACTTCTAGCATATTCATAGAGCTGTTACTGCAGATCTTCCTTCTCTTTTTTTCTGAGAATACTCTATCTTATCCATCGTATGTTTCAGCTATAGGAGGCTTTCATCTCCTGACATGAGAATGACTGACAGGAGTCTACAGAATAAGCAGGAAGGGAACCTACTTTCAGTGAACACCTACTGTGTGCTAAGCACTGTGTGTCACAGCTGGCCCCTCGTCACACAGTTTGTAAAGCAGAAGCATTGGGATTTGAACTCTGGTCTGACCAGCTCCAAAGCCTATTATCTTTGCACTACACAGGAAACAACGCCCTTCAAAAAGAAGAAAATAGAAAAGACAGGTGGAATGAGGCATTTTAACATAACCATGGTCTTGGAGGGAGGTAGAAAACAAGATAAAGAAGAATATAAAAGTCTCCTCACCTAACCCTAACTATACTTACAAGAAGTTAAGGTCAAAAGCCAGGTTGGGAAGGAACCAAGAGATTCTGAATTCTCTTCCATTAAAATCTGTCCCTCATGCATAAACAGTTAGTGTGCCTTGAAAAAAGAACAGACAAACTACTATGGAAATTTGAAGAAAGACAGAGGAGGAGGAGGAGGATATGTATCAGGAAGATGTGGCAGAAAACAGCAGGTTCATAATTCAAAGCCTTGGCTATTTTCTGGGGCCAATTATCTACTTACCTGTACTTTTTTCTCCTCATATTCTCATCTAGGAACAACAATCTCCTAAGTCCCATTCCTTCCCTGAGTGTGGGCTAGTGGCACATAGGCTTGCCTAAGAGCCTGCCTCTGTGAGCAGGACCTGCCAGTCCTGCTCTCCAAGGCACCTTGAAGAGTCATCTCAGAACTGTACTCTCAAGTCGTGCAGAAGACAGGATCTCAGGTGTGCCTGGGGACCTGAGCTAGTGTGACTGCTCCCCTCAAGCAGGTGGGCTTTAAGCCCCCAACTTCAACTAAGACACTTTTGCTCTTATCTGTTTGAAGAAGGCATTCCTCTACTCCATAACTGCTTGAAAAAACACTGTCCTGGAACATATGTTCATCTGAACACAGACACACATCACAAAATACGTAACTGGTATTCAAACTAGGACTCTGAGCAAAAGGGGCATATACCCTCTGAAGATTTACACAAGAGATCATGGTGATACCACCCATCCTGGGACAAAGATGCAAAGACAGATTATGTTTTAAGCAATGAAACAGACCATCCTTCCCAGATCTCTACTCCACCACTGTTACCACTGAGGGTCAAGGAAAGAATGGAGAAGAGACTGAGAGAATGAGGAGAATCAAAGAAGGCAGCTCCTTCCAGTAAAGATAGATTCAGGGAAGATAGGTGAGGAATGACAGCGTCTCCTCGATCCCAGGCTGTGGGACCATGGATTCTTTTGGAAAAGCTGTTGGTTCTTCTCAGGCTCTACTTCGAAAGCATGTTGGGATGAGTTGTCCTATGTTAATATGCCCTATAAAACTTGAAGAGTTCATTCCTCTTCTGCAGGAGCCCTTTATTGCCTAAAGAGTCTGTGTGAAATACTTTGCTCTCCAGAGAGGAGCCATCTCAATGTAAATTGCTTTATTAATCAAATTAGCTGATATCTAGAGCAGTAATTACTGCATTAAAATAGACCTTTAGATTATAGAAAATAAAATCAGCTAGGGACATCTTGTCTATACAAAAGCAATCTTATTCTATGAACTAGAAGTTTTGACTTGAACTAAGACAACTGTTCTTTACAAATGGTAAGGGATTTGGTTTGGGGTTTTTTTGGAGCGGGGAGGGGGAGTTGTTTGTTTTCAGTACCCTTGTCCTGAATAGCTTTTGCTCAGCTTCCTTGATGTTTAAAACTCTAGGCATTTGTCAAGCAAATACTGATGCGGGTATAGCTGGGTTATTTAGCTAAGCACAGACATACTTATAGATGTTTGAACAATAATTGCTCTGAAAAAGAATGATACTTTCTATTTCAGAGCAATTGTAAAAGATTATACATTCAACCACATACTGGGAAAAAAATTCTCCCTTTTGTTAATCTTTCACAGAATAAATGGATGGTACTAGAGGGTTAGAGAACAACCAGTAATTTATGTTGGGCTACACTGATAAAAAGTGCTGTCATTTTAAGAACTTGTTCAGTCTTATGAACTACTTTATTAGTTACTAGCATAACCATATGATTCAGGCTTAAAAGAAAATAACAGCCTTGAAGACAAGGCAGCATTAAAAAAAAAATTCTATTCTTAATTTATAAATTTCCTTAAGAAGAATAGAGCTCCCATTCATCATTATGACCTGCAAAACCACATACTGTTGCTTCAGTATCAAGCCAAAGACATTTCTAATGGCACAAGGATGGGAACTTCCACAGGTGAGTCTGATTATATGTAATCTTTGAAGCAAAGAGATAGTGGACAATTTAAAGCTTGAAAAAATAAGGCAGCCCAAGAAGAAGGCTCACTGCATTTATTTTTCTTTTCCTTTTTCTACATAATCTTTTTTTTTGCTATTTCAACCCTTCTTTCTTTAACAACAACAAACTTTGATTTCAATGCAGTGCCCTAGCTGGATAATATTGCAACCAACAAGTACCTGTAAGCCATGCCCGTCTCTGCCCTGATGGTTTCCTGAAGTGAAATTCCATGGACACGTAAAAACTTCTCCAGGTGTTTCCGTTCCACTGCTCCACTGGGCCTAACAGCCCAACAGGCTGCCTGAGGCGGAGGCTTGGTCACTGCCAGGTGCCGTCTGCATTTCAGAGCCGATTCACTGGATTTGGGCAGACCCAGCTTGGGGCTGGGGATGTCTGCACAAGCAGGTTTATACAGATGCATGCTTCATAAACTCAATGAGGCAAAGCTAATTTCACAATACTTCACTTTAAGACTGGCTGTATCTTGCTAGGATTCTCTTGGGTTATCTGGCTTTGATGTGTCCCTAAAAGGGATCAGTTTGTTTTCCTTAGATGTCCCTTATCGTTCATGTATGCGAGCAGGCTCCTGGCAGAACTGTGAGTTAAGTCCCTGCTGAAGCCCGTGCAAAAAGAAGCCTGACCAAAACCAATCATATTTCTCGTCCCTGTAAAGTTTGCAAAGTCGAACTTAAGCAACCGCTTATTGGCCCTGGGGAAAAAAAAAAATATGGGCACCCTTCCCCATGTCTTTCTATTTAGGTAAAAGGAAATATTTTGGTGGGATAGGGGCCAAATGTTCTGTTCTCATAAGGATCATAAGGCCTTGGGGATGATTCATGAGTATGTAATGAGACCTCTCTAAGTCATCAAACATACCATAGTCAAGTAATTTATTATACTATTCATTTGGGTGAAAGGCCCATTAACCTTTTTATTTTTCAGATGTTACAGTCAAATGATAGGAGATATCAGTAAGGTGACTGTAACAAGCAAGGGACCCATACAAATATGCCCAACCGATTTTTGACAAAGATGCAAGAGTAATGCAATAGAAGGGTAAACTTTCTGACAAACAGTGCTAGAGAAATCGGACATTTATAAACAAACAAACTAAATGAACCCTTGACTTAAACACCTCACATTTTTATAAAAATTAACTCAAAATGGATCACAGACTTAAATGTAAAATGTAAAACTATAAAACCTGTAGGTAAAAACTTGGAAGAAAATCTTCAGAAACTAGGGCTAAGAGAAGAATTCTTTAGACTTGATATAAAAAACACAATCAATAAAGGGAAAAAATTATAAATTGGATCTCATCAACTTTCTGTAAATGAATAAAACAAGTTACAGATTGAGAGGAAGTATTTGCAAATCATATATCCAACAAAGAACTTATATCTGAACATATAAAGAAATAAAAACTCCCACTCGCTGGGTAAGGGGTATATGAGATCTCTCTGGGTTGTTTCGTACAACTGCATGTGAATCGATAATTATTTCAAAATAAAGTTTTTTAAAAAGCAAAGAAAGACCTCGTATAAGGTCTTTCCACTTTGTGATTCCAGCTGTGACTCTCCTCCAACCATGACCTCTGGGCATGAATGGTTCATCCAGTTCACCACACTTCCTGTTTCTAACCATATCCTTGCTCACATGGCTTCTCCCTAAACCTTTCAAATGTTTCCTTAAAGCTCATCTTCTCGAGGAATTCTTTCCCAAGCTCCTAACCCCTAGTACACAATCATTTCTTGAAATTCCTCTTGAAATTCACTTCAAAAGCACTCGCTTGACAGCTCTAAACAGTTTCCCAAACATTTGCACACCCCTGATGATTTCTGCCATATCTTTGTACCACCTATACCAATGTTTATTTAGTGTTTGGGATTATTGATAACTTTCTATTTTAGCTAAACAAATTTACTTAGTGTTATGAATTGAATGTTTGTTTCCTTCCAAAAATTCCTATATTGAAATTAGTCTCCATTGTGATTGAGGTGAGGCCTTTGAGAGATGATTATATCATGAGAGTGGAGCCCTCATGATTAGGATTATTGCCCTTTTAAAAAGAGACCAGAGAGTTGGCTTCCTCTCTTTCTGCCATGTGAAGAGGCAGCAAAAGATGATTGTCCGTAAAAAAGGAAGAGGGCTTTCACCAGAACGTGACCATGCTCACACCCTGATCTCGGACTTTCCAACTTCCATAACCAGGCAAAATCAATATTTGTTGCTTAAACCGTAGTAATTTCTTATAGCAGCCCTGAGAGATTTAATAAGGCAACATTGTATTACTAGCATCATAAATAGAAAAACTTTATCACTTTCAATAAAATAGAGTCAACTTGGAAAAAATAAATACAATAAAAATGAAGAATAGTATTAAACTATAACTAGACATTATTGGTGTCCAAAGGCTTTCAATCAGACAGAGACTTATATTTTTGGTTTTTACTGAGAAGATTGATAGGTGTTAAAGAGGTGTTTTAGGTATTTTAGCACAGATCTGAGAGTTGGTTTTTTTTTCTTTTAATTTTCCCTTTTTTAAGGTAATCAGAAGAGGTGAAAGAAATTGAAATAGGAATATACCACCTTTACAGTGTGAATCAAGCTTATTTAATGCCCCTTCTGTGTACCAACTAAAATCATCTCTTTGTCCACCAATGGCAACTTGTACCTACTTTGGGAACACAGATTCATAATATATTGTCCCAGGACTTCCCTGATGGTGCAGTGGATAAGAATCCACTTGCTAACACAGGGGACACAGGTTCGGTCTCTGGTCTGGAAAGATTTCACATGCTGTAGAGCAACTAAGCCCCTGTGCCACAGCCACTGAGCTCATGCGCTAGAGCCTGAGAGCAGCAAATACTGAGCCTGTGTGCTGCAACTGCTGAAGCTCATGCACCCCAGCTGCCAAAGTCCTGAACCTCAAAAGAGAAGTAAAAGCTTCCAAGGAGAAAGCCAGAAAAGCTAGAAGAGCAGTCCAGCAGTGGTATGGACTTAAAGAGAAACTCGAATCCCCAAGTAAAGTCTGTATCTATTATTCAGTCACTTACACTAGCCACTGTTTAAGTCAGCCACGGAAGTGGTTCTTCCAGTGGAGTTCCCCCAAGGACGAAACAGAGTGAACCGGAAGAGCAGTCATGAACAGTGAAACAGGAGCCTGCCTCATTGTTTCCTTCTGCCCTCTGAATATGGATCCAGGCCCAAGAAGGGAGCGAGCGACAAGAAAGCCAGTATTTACCAGAAGCTGAAATTTCTCTTTACTAAGTTCTAAAAGTTGATCATTGTCATAAAAGGTCCCAGTTTGAAGACGGGGAGTAGAAACTATATTTATAAAGGAACTATGTGTCCTTTGGCTGTTGCTCAAATTCAAATAAATTTTAAATGATGTGTATAAGACTATAGGAAATGGTTCTGAGCAGCTGGGGTGGGAGCGAGGGTAAGGGGGGTGGGGTGGGGGAAGTTAATATCTGTCTTTCTTTCCATGGGATGATAATTATTATACATTGTTCAGAATCTTTATGCATTATACAAACCCAGGGTCAGCAGAGTGTGGGAAAAATGACATGGCTATCTGATGAGAGAGGTGCTTCCGGCCACATTCTGCTAATGGAATGCAAGAGGCCCTGGGGCTTATAAGTCACAAATAGAAGTTCATATAGCCCTGGATGGTGAGCAGGCTTAATCCACACCTGCTCAGCATTCGTAAATAACCATGTGACTTTGGGCAGGTCTTGACTTCTCTGTCCCCTTAGTTTTTATGGCCTCAGACTTAAGTAATCTCTAAGATTCTTCTAGATCTAATGTCTTGTGAGTCTTAAAAGCTACTTGAGCTAAACATTCTATAGAGATGAGGGCCTTTCCTGTGTTGACTCAGTGAATTATTAGCTAGCTCTCTAAGATTCCAGGCCCATGAAATTGCTACCATTATTCTTAGAATATGGCAATCATATTTATAGCCTAATTTTAATTTTTTCTTGGATAAAGAGGCAACTTGTTAAACACAATATCCTAGATATATGGATATCTCACAGTCATCTAAAAATTGTCTTGGCCTACAATTGAAAGATGAGACAGGAACTGGAGGGACCAGAAGAACGGAACTGTGTTTCCACAGCCAGGATGAAGAGTAGCTGCCCAGATGAATTTGGACAAGGGACACCAGACCACAGATGCGGGCAAGCCTGCCTTGCTATTCCAATTACTTATGGGAACTCTGTCCTTCTGCTCTGCAGGTGACGCTGTGACAGAGCAGTCACATGCCTGAAATGTCTGCTTCCAGCCCTTTGGGAACCATGTGACTAGTTTCTCTTCTTGTCGATGCCATCGTCTCTTCTCGTCACCTTTCCCAGAGCTACCTGGGGTCTAGTTGCATGTTGCATGTGACAAGACCACAACTGAATATGTATGGGTTGTATAAACTTAACACAATGAAGAAAATATCGCCTTTGCCCTTTACTGTGAGGAGCTCAGGCTACAAAGCTGTACACTATGAGCTACAATACAGGCAAGCAGTGAGGAGAAATGAAAACCCAGTCTTGGGGGTGGAGTAGAGGAAGTAACAGCATCAGGAAAGGGAAGGGTGGGAGGGGTGGAAGGAGTCCCTTCAGAAGTTTGCAATCAAGCATGAAGCCAAACCTTTTTTTTTTTTTAATATAATATATATACTGAGTCTTCATTGCTGCAAGTGGGCTTTCTCTAGTTGCAGAGGGCAAGGGCTAGTCTCCAGTTGCGCTGAATGGGCTTCTCTTGTTGCAGAGCGTGGGCCCTAGGGTGTGGGCTCAGTAGTTGTGGCACACACAGTATGTGCAGTCTTCCCAGAGCAGGGATCGAACCATGTCTGCTGCCCTGGCAGGCATTCTTAACCACTAGACCACCAAGGAAGTCTGAGGAAGCCTAATCTAGAAAGTATGTTTATCATTGATTGAACCTCTCCTAGACAATACATCTCACCTCCTTTTAGGCCAAAATTTCTTTAGGAATAGAATAAAACAATCCCAGCAGCACCGGGGAGGGGACACATGTTCAGCACATGAGGTTACACCATGGAAGTAATGGAGAGCCCCAGTTAAGGCAACCTTAGCTCCCGAAGACAATGCCTCTACCTCAACCTCAGTCCGTTTTCTCTTGTCCTTATCCCTGCTGCTTGAATATTATACACTCTTGCACTATGACATAAAAGCAACTCCTCCCCAATGTGTAATTATCATATTGCTAATATATGCATAGATATATACATTATAGCCTTGTTTTAGGAAAAACAGAAGCATGCATAAGACTGATCAGGTCTATGGTCTCTTTCTCAGCTGTAAAGGGCTGTGGCAGGGCTGGCCCTTGGGATTTCACTGACACCTGTATTTTATCCCACACTGACCCGCATCTACAATAAGAAAGCATCTTTGAGTTTTGGCATTTGCGGCAAAAGTTCTCCTCACTACTTTAGGTGTGTCTCTCTTGCCCATTCTGCAAAAGGGCTCAAAAAATGACAAAACGTGGTTTTATTCTAAGGTAAATGCAAAGGAAATGCCCAATGGGACTGCGATGTGAAAAGTACATTCTGTGGCCAGAAATGCCTTGAAAGATGGCCACTGGGGACACAGAATGTATTGGAGAAGAGGTAGGTGATGAGGAAGGTAGGTAGGTGGTGAGGTCTTAGTCCTTTTACAGGGGCTTTGCAGTCTCGTTTTAAGTATTGTTGAGAGACAGAAAATTTGAAATCAGGTTGATACTGTGATCACAGTTTCTCCTCCTCCCACCCCCTGCCTTATCCCATTCTGCACTGGCCTGACTTGGAGAACTTCCATGGAGGAGAGGTGGAGTATGGCGGAAAGAGCATTGTCTGTGAAAGCAGGAAAGACTTGAGTTGGATCCCTGCCCATACAGGCACTTTCTGAGTCCCATTTCTTCCTCTGAAAAATACACTTCACCATATTATAACGTAGGGTTGTTGTGAAGATTAAAGGAAATATGGTATTTGATGTCGCTGACACAGAATGAATGGTTATTTTTACAGCACCTGCTGCATTGCACAACTCCAGGGAATGGCCATTGACATTGCAGTCTGTGTGGATGCTGTCCCTTGTGTTGCATATATGCCACTGACCTCGACAGACAGAGCAAGCAACAATTTTCAGGAGACTTCAGTGCTATGGGTTACATGACTGCAAAATGGATGGGATGACTTTAAACATGACTTTCTCCTTCCTAAGGAAAAGTGAAAGATTATCTGGATAAAGTGCATTTGCTCTGCATCTGGTGAGAAATCCCTCCATCACTCCTTAAGCATCTCCTCAGAAAGCAGATTTGAAAGCTGCAAAGAACCCCTCACCTCTATAGCCACTGCCCTAGTGTGTTCTGCCAAGGGGCTCATCCATCTTCTACACATTATTCTTTCAGGGTCTTGAACTTGTCAAAGGCGAGGCTGGGAGGCTGGGACACAGAGTAGCATCCTAAGAGGTAAATCTCAGCTACAAAACAAGGCCTAAAAATGTATAGTTTCAGGGTTGCGATAACAATGTGCTAGTAAAAGGTTTTATTGCAATCATTCCATCTGAACCAATCTACCCTTTCGTTGTCTTCTCCTAGGCACTTGTGCATGAGTGCTCTAACTAAATTATGTCCAGCTGTGACTCCATGGACTGTAGCCTGCCAGGCTCCTCTGTCCATGCAATTTTCCAGGTAAGAATACTGGAGTAGGTTGCCATTTCCTCCTCCAGGAGATCTTGCCAACCCAGGGATCAAACCCACATCTCCTGCATTGGCAGGTAGATTCTTAGCACCACCTGGGAAGCCCCTGCAGGCACTTGCATGTGTGCTAAGTCACTTCAGTCCTGTCTGACTCTTTGTGACCCTATGGACCATAGCCGTCCAGGCTTCTCCTTGCCAGGATTCTCCAGGCAAGAATACTGGAGCGGGTTGCCATTTGCTCCTCCAGAGATCTTTCTGACCCAGGGATCAAACCTGCAGCTCTTATGTCTCCTGAATCAGCAAGCAGGTTCTTTACCACTAGAACCACCTGGGAAGCCCTAAGATTATTCAGGCACTTATCTTATCTAAGATTATCTAAAAAAACAAAAGTATGATTCTATTGGAACTGTAAGAAATCTTAGAAATCAGCTGGTTTGATTCTCTTGTCTTGCCAATAAGAAAAGAAACATCTAGGTAAATTGGCAACATTAAGAGTCAGTTACTGTAAGGACTGGAGTAAAGGATAAGTTTTCAGGAGCTTAGAGGTCAGAGGGACAGGGGTTTAAAGCCTTACCCAACAAGATGCTGCTCTGAGATATGAGTGCTGAGTTTTTAGTTTCTTCCTTGGAAAAGTGGGGAAAATAATACTACCTTTTCAGAGTTAAAATCACTAAACTAGTTTATGTATTATATTGCTTCTTGAAATATCATTTGCTATGTATTATACACCCCACATATCCTACATTGCTTCTTGAAATATCATTTCAAGGTTTCATAATTATAAATGTTTATCACTGACCAAAGTTCCAAGGCAATCCTGTTGAAAAACAATCCACTGAAAAAACCCTCTGTGTGCTTCTGCTGTGGAAGACAAATGAAGAGCTTCACTTTGCTTACTTTATGATAGAATGTTCTTTTCAGCTGGGAAATTTATCAAATCGGGAGTACAAGTATCCCGTCAACATTTTGAAAAATTGTGTCCTACGTGGTTTTGCCTTTCTAAAGTCTCTAAGGGTTATGCCAAGATAAACTTCAATGGGAGACCCTTCCAGCGCTTGGCATTTTCCCAAACACATTTCAGTGTTAATTCAAATAAAGCCACAACTGATTTTTTTAGAGGTCACCTTTTCAGAAAACTTGCTAGATAAGAACATCACCAAGAATCTGCAAATGAACACACAATATATCACAAAGGCCACATTTCAAACCTCCTAGGAGAGTACCTCAATTCATAAACCCACTCCTTCTTGATCATTATTCAAGAAAGACAGATTTTGTTATTTCCCATTCCTCAGCAGAGTAAAGATAGCAAATTAGATGAAAAGGGTCATTAGAGGCAGGGATCCTGACAGGAGCAAAGAAAATCTACAACAACATAAATATACAGAAAGACCAATGGAGGGGGAAAATACAGAAGCCAACATTTAAAAGCAAAATAGCAAAATGAGGCCTCTAATTTTCAAGGCAAATAGATCTATCGGCCTTAATAGTCCCTGAGGACATTTTAACATAGCACAATAGTTGACATTTATCAAGATAAACTAGACCTGTCAAATTGCTTCTTCAGGTTTAAAAAGTTAAAACCTTGACAGTTAAATTAGAAAGGTTCAGGTACTGGAGAAAATAACTTGAGTCAAAATTTTCATTCTCTGACGATGTTAAATGAGTAAGGCCTAACTGTGAATTATTTTCTGCATTTAGAAATATTATCTTGTCCATTCTCACAAATAACTTAGCGGCTTAGTTGGTTCCTAGCCTAAGGAAAAGTCAACTTTGTTTTTGAGCCATAGACTACACACCTCTTTCCTCTGCACCTTTCCCGCCTGCCCCTTTGCTGGTTCATATCCCCACAAAATCCTGCACATTCTTGTAAGAGTCCAGTTGAAATGATGTCTTATTCCCTGACATTTCTCTTTCCTATCTCCTCACCTCCTGGTAGAACTATTTCTTTATTTCCATAGCCCTTCATTCACACTTCAAACATCTTACAGTGGACCTGTCTTCTTGCCTGAGAAGACTTCAAGATTATTCAGGGAAAGAAGCCTGCCTCACATATCTCCATATCCCCAGAGTTGAACATAATAAATGATCAAAATTCTTGAATGCATTTCTATTTAATTTTCTAGTTTGATTCTATCAATATTACATATATGGTAATAGAAGAGTGTCTTGAATTCTGAATACTGACTTCATTGGAAATTCATTCAACTGAAATACTTTTAAAACACATTTACACTTAATATTTCTTGGCCATTTTTTAGATAAATGATCATCTGGAACCTAAAAATATTTCAAATAGACTCAAGCATTTAATATTGTTCAATAAGCAACTGCTCTTTGGATAGTCACATCATCTGAATTGCTAAGCCTGGAGACAGAAAGAGCTGATTTGTCTAACACACTGCACTTGTGGAATTGTTTATGCTGACTGTTACCTCCTGAATCCCAGAGGTTATTAAATAATTCAACAGCCCTTTTGGGCAGCTTGTTTCATACCTAATGTTCATTGCTGTAATCAAATTAAATATGAGGATTAAGCTACAAAATGCACTTTGGGCTTTAATTTTTTTAAGTGAAATATTTCAAATTTGTAATAAAAAAAGAGGCTCTTAAAAACAACCCAAATTTTCTTAACTAATTTTTCCTCAAATTGCTCACCCTTCCACACAAAACTGTGCACATATCTTGTGAAAGGATATTGAGACAGAGAACGAATGCCATTTTAAATGATATGCAGTTTTACGTAATGATATTACATTCCAAACCATGGTGCACCCTGCTGTTGGGAACAGAGTGACTGGCTTACCTGCAAGAAACCTGTAAGTGCATTACAGAAAAACATATGTAATGATTACATTGTTTGAAAGAACATACTCTCCTGGATGCTCCTTTTAAAAACACACACCTGGCCAGTCTGAAATAACAAACTGAATAAGTGAGCTCTCTTGGCTGTCAACAGGGCTCCCTGGCCTCTGGGCCTGATTCTGCCCCATGAGCTGTCAGCCAGAGCCCTTGGCTGCTACCATGGGAAGGGATGACCGGCTGCACTGCAGCAACCCCACCTCACAACCCCATGGCAGAGGAGCTGTAGGGAGGCTCCTGGCTTATTCAGCCATACATGATTCTTAGGGCAATTAAAAAAAAAAAACAAACTCAGGTTCAAAATGGGAGCTAAGCACTCATGAGTTGACATTTGCAAGGCTGTATTCCAAGCTGCCAAGCTGATATCACATCACTATCTACAGGTTTCTGAAGGGCCATCGACCTTCTCAGTAAAACAAGGAAGTGAGGTCCAAGCAGAGAAGCCAAAAGAGATTTACCCACTGTATGGCAAAGGCCAGGTCAGTGAGTCAGGCTTTGAATGAGAGGGAAAATGTTGAAAGGAAAGGAGTGCCTTAGCCCCTTCCTGTTACAGGAAGCAGCCAGACTCCACCTCAACACCTCCTTTACTCTGCACTGACCATGGCTCGGTGGCAGGGACTGGCCAGCTGTTCACCTTGCCTGTTTTTCTCTCTTCCTAGCCATACATTTGTCCTATGATTCCCAGCCTCCCTTGCGATTAGTTAGATATAATCATGTGACTGAATTCCAGTCAATGTCACTTTTACCTACAGCTGCCACTTAAAGTGATTCTACACACGATCCACCATACTCTTCTGTATTCTGGACCAATGTCAACACTCGGCTACCAGGCAGCTTAGTAAACAAAGCTGAAGAGGGCAAACTTTCATCAGCCTGGGCCTGGATCTGACCTAATTGAAACTTCCTATTCTTGATAACACTTACATGAGAAGGAAATAAAACTTTCTTATATCAGGTCAGTGAAGCTTCGGGATTTATTTAATAGCAGCTAGGTTTACCACCTGAATGCAGAGTTCCAAACATTAGCAAGGACATATAAGAAAGCCTTTCTCATGATCAATGCAAAGAAATCAGTTCAGTTCTTCAGTTCAGCCCCTCCGTTCTGTCTGACTCTGTGACCCCATGGACTTGCAGCACACCAGGCTTCTCTGTCCATCGCCAATTCCTGGAGCTTACTCAAACTCACATCCATTGAGTCAATGATGCCATCCACCCATCTCATCCTCTGTCATCCCCTTCTCCTGCCTTCAATCTTTCTCAGCATCAGGGTCTTTTCAAATGAGTCAGTTCTTCACATCAGGTTTCAGCTTCAATATCAGTCCTTCCAATGAACACCCAAGACAGATCACATTTAGGATAGACTGGTTTGATTTCTATGCAGTCCAAGGGACTCTCAAGAGTCTTCTTCAACATCACAGTTCAAAAAATCAATTCTTCTGTGCTCAGCTTTCTTTATAGTCCAACTCTCACATCCATACATGACTACTGGAAAAACCATAGCCTTGACTAGACAGACCTTTGTTGGCAAAGTAATGTCTCTGCTTTTTCATATGCTGTCTAGGTTGGTCATAACTGTTATTCCAAGGAGCAAACGTCTTTTAATTTCATGGCTGCAGTCACTATCTGCAGTGATTTTGTAGCCCAAAAAATAAAGTCTGTCACTGTTTCCACTGTTTCTTCATTTATTTACCATGAAGTGATGGGACCGGATCCGAGGATCTTAGTTTTTTGAATGTTGAGCTTTAAGCCAACATTTTCACTCTTCTCTTTCACTTTCATCAAGAGGCTCTTAGGTTCTTCTTCGCTTTCTGCCATCAGGGTGGTGTCATCTGCATATCTGAGGTTATTGATTTTTCTCAGAGCAATATTGCTTCCAGCATGTACTTCATCCAGTCCAGTGTTTCTCATGATGCACTCTGCATATAAGTTAAATAAGCAGGGTGACAATATACAGCCTTGATGTACTCTTTTTACTATTTGGAACCAGTCTGTTGTTCCATGTCCAGTTCTGTTACTTCTTGACCTGAATACAGGTTTCTCAAGAGGCAGGTCAGGTGGTCTGATATTCCCATCTTTTCAGAATTTTCCAGTTTATTGTGATCCAAACAGTCAAAGGCGTTGGCATAGTCAATAAAGCAGAAATAGATGTTTTTCTGGAACTCACTTGCTTTTTCAATGATCCAGCAGATGTTAGCAATTTGATTTCTGGTTCCTCTGCCTTTTCTAAAACCAGCTTGAACATCTGCTGGTTCACAGTTCACATGTTGTTGAGGCCTGGCTTGGAGAATTTTGAGCATTACTTTACTAGCATGTGAGATGAGTGCAATTGGGCAGTAGTTTGAGCATTCTTTGACATTGTCTTTCTTTGAGATTGGAATGAAAACTGACCTTTTCCAGTCCTGTGGCTACTGCTGAGTTTTCGAAATTTGCTGACATATTGAGTGCGGCACTTTCACAGCAGCATCTTTTAGGAGTTGAAACAGCTCAACTGGAATTCTATCACCTCCATTAGCTTAGATCATAGTGATGCTTCCTAAAGCACATTTGACTTCACATTCCAGGATGTCTGGCTTTAGCTGAGTGATCACAGCATCATGATTATCTGGATCATGAAGATCTTTGCACAGTTCGGTGCATTCTTTGTGTGCAAAGAAATAGAGGAAAACAATAGAATGGGAAAGACTAGAGATCTCTTCAAGAAAATTAGAGATACCAAGGGAACATTTCAAACAAAGATGGGCACAATGAAAGATACAAATGGTATGGACCTAACAGAAACATAAGATATTAAGAAGAGGTGGCAAGAATACAAACAACTATGCAAAAAAGATCTTCACAACCCAGATAGCCACAATGGTGTGATCACTCATGTAGAGCCAGACATCCTGGAATGTGAAGTCAAATGGGCCTTAGGAAGCATCACTACAAACAAAGCTAGTGGGGGTAATGGAATTCCAGTGGAGCTATTTCAACTCCTAAAAGATGCTGCTGTGAAAGTGCCACACTCAATATGCCAGCAAATTTGGAAAACTCAGCAGTGGCCACAGGACTGGAAAAGGTCAGTTTTCATTCCAATCCCAAAGAAAGGCAATGCCAGGAATGTTCAACCTACAGCACAATTGCATTCATCTCACACACTAGCAAAGTAATGCTCGAAATTCTCCAAACTAGGCTTCAACAGTATGTGAACCACGAACTTCCAGATGTTCAAGCTGTATTAGAAAAGGCAGAGGAATCAGAAATCAAATTGCCAACATCTGTTGGATCATTGGAAAAGCAAGAGAGTTTCAGGAAAATATCTAGTTCTGCCTTATTGACTATCCCAAAGCCTTTGACTGTGTGGACCACAACAAACTGTGGAAAATTCTTAAAGAGATGGGAATACCAGACCACCTTAACTGCCTCCTGAGAAACCTGCATACAGGTCAAGAAGCAACAGTTAGAACTGGACATGGAACAACAGACTGGTTCCAAATAGGAAAAGGAGTACATCAAGGCTGTATATTATCACCCTGTTTATTTAACTTATATGCAGAGTACATCAAGAGAAATGCCGGGCTGGAAGAAGCACAAGCTGGAATCAAGATTTCTGGGAGAAGTATCAATAACCTCAGATATGCAGATGACACCACCCTTATGGCAGAAAGCAAAGAACTAAAGAGCCTCTTGATGAAAGTGAAAGAGGAGAGTGAAAAAGTTGGCTTAAGACTCAACATTCAGAAAAGTAAAATCATGGCATCTGTTCCCATCACTTCATGGCAAATAGATGGGGAAACAGTGTAAACAATGACAGACTTTATTTTTGTGGGCTACAAAATCACTGCAGATGGTGACTGCAGTCATGAAATTAAAAGACACTTACTCCTTGGAAGGAAAGTTATGACCAACCTAGACAGCATATTAAAAAGCAGAGACATTACTTTGTCAACAAAGGTCCATCTAGTCAAAGCTATAGTTTTTCCAGTAGTCATGTATGAATGTGAGAGTTGGACTATAAAGAAAGCTGAGCACAGAAGAATTGATGTTTTGAACTGTGGTGCTGAAGAAGACTCTTGAGAGTCCCTTGGATTACCAGGAGATCCAACCAGTCCATCCTAAAGGAAATCAGTCCTGCATGTTCCTTGGAAGGACTGATGCTGAAGCTGAAACTCCAATACTTTGGCCACCTCATGCGAAGAGCTGACCCATCTGAAAAGACCCTGATGCTGGGAAAGATTGAAGGCAAGAGAAGAAGGGACAACAGAGGATGAGATGGTTGGATGGTTTCACCGACTCTTTGGACATGAGTTTGAGTGAACTCTGGGAGTTGGTGATTGACAGGGAGGCCTGGCGTGTTACAGTCCATAGGGTTGCAAAGAGTCGGACATGACTGAGCGACTGAACTGAACTGAACTGATAGCATTTCACATAGGTAGGGAAGCTGTTGATTAAAGGACATATTGTTTCAACTGTCATCTCCAAAGAAGTGTTAGCGAGGGCTTCTCAAAACTATGCCATTTCCTCCACCTGTAGAGCAAAAGCACATAACACAACAGTGAAAATGTTGTAGAACATTAACACACGCCATTTAGTGACCTTCATAATCTAAAACTGGAAGGACTTCGATAGCTGTTGCTGCATAACCTCTGCATCCTCTTAGAGTTGGTGTTAGATGGAGCTGGCCAAAGACTCTTGACTCAAACCTAAAATCTGAAATTAAGCTAAATTCATCTAATAGAGGATGACGCTTGGGCACCTCCAGGGCCTTTGTTCTTACATAGCTCTTTTGATGGAGAAAAGCTTGAAGAAATACTGAAATTCATAGTCCACTCTATTGCTCAGCCCTTTGCTCTCAACCAGAGTGACTGCCTCCCTATCTGAGCTGCTCCCTGACATCTCACAGTCCTCCTCAGGGCAACGGCAAGGACCTTACGTAGGGAGGGGATGCTGTGAATCCCACATCTCACTTTAAGTGAAAGGGTGAAATTACTAATGTGACATCTCAGAACCTTCTAAAATCAACCCAAATTCAGGGAGGAAATATTCAGTGGTTAAGAGGTATCATCTGTAGCCCATTATCCAGGTTCATGTGCTGTTTCTATTGCTTAGTTGAATCTAACCATGAGGAGGGTCTTTGCTAAGTTTCAGTTTTCTCCCATAAAGTGGAGATGATTTAAAAAAAAAATAGTCAAACCACAAATTATTAGAAAAGACTAAATTGAATAATATAACAAAAGTGTTGTGTATATAATAGATATTCAGCAAGCAGTTGCTGATATTATGAAAGGAATTCAGATGTTATAGTGTTTGCAATGTACCCAAGAAATCCTGGCCAGGGTCTGGGAGAGAAGTATGGCTGTAGCTATCCCTGTGTTTACTAGAAAGCAGATTAGAGGTAACCACGCAATGGCACCCCACTCCAGTACTCTTGCCTGGAAAATCCCATGGATGGAGGAGCCTGGTGGGCTGCAGTCCATGGGGTCATGGAGAGTCGGACACGACTGAGTGACTCCACTTTCACTTTTCCCTTTCATGCATTGGAGAAGGAAATGGCAACCCACTCCACTGTTCTTGCCTGGAGAATCCCAGGGATGGGGGAGCCTGGTGGGCTGCCGTCTATGGGGTCGCACAGAGTCGGGCACGACTGAAGTGACTTAGCAGTAGCAGCAGTACGCTCTCAAGCCATGTTCTAGACTGGATTAGAGCCACAGTCTCAGGACAGAAGATAATAAAAATAATAAAAAAGCAAACATATAGTAGTTATAGTTCATATATAAATAATCTATATATCATTTATATATAGATAGTGGTTTAAAGCATATCAAGGATTTTTACACATACTATTGGAGCTAACCTTTAAAATCCTAGAACATAGAAAATGCAGATGTTTTTATTTCCACCATACAGATGAACAAATTGAGGCTCAGAGATTGGACATAATTTGCTGAAATCTATACAGTCAGCAATAGAGACAGAATTTAAGCCCCAGGCCTCTCTATTCCAAAGACAATAGACTCATTCTCTCTGTGTGGAGAGAGGATTTGTCAGACAGACATTTGATCCTTGCTAATCAGAAACGATTTTAAATGAGGACATAAAAGAAAATCTTAGAAGAATGGTGTTCTCAGTGAAGCAGGGAGGGAAGCAGCATGTTAAGATCTTTCTCCTAGAGATGAGGAATTTTCCTAGGCTCAGAGAACACATGGAAGGAAGCCAGAGAAAGGAAGACTGTGGAGGTAAAATCATGGATGAAAGCTGATGTGACTCCAGAGGGGAGTGGTGATAATAGAATTTGCTGAAGAGCCCTTCCTTTGCACTTAACACCATGCTAAAACTTTGATAGATATCCAATTTAATCCTCCTAGTTCTATGAATGTGTAATATTGTTATTCCCATTTTACAGGTAAGGAGACTAAGTGAAAGTAAAGTCGCTCAGTCATGTCTGACTCTTTGCGACCCCACAGACTGTAGTCTACCAGGCTCCTCAGTCCATGGAATTTTCCAGGCAAGAGTACTGGAGTGGGTTGCCATTTCCTTCTCCAGGGGATCTTCCCAACCCAGGGATTGAACCCGGGTCTCCCACATTGCATGCAGACACTTTACCATCTGAGCCACCAGGGAAGCCCAAGGAGACTAAGATCCATGGTCACATAGCTAGTGACTGGTAGGTAGGGCACAGGGCAACCAAGCTTCAGATCTGGGTTGGTCTGACATCAGAGCTCATGTTGATCTGTCCCCAGTTTATGTAGCCCCAGAGGCTTGTAGATAAAGCAAGATGTACAATGTCTAACATTGGCTAATCCCAGGAGTGCACAAGAAGCTGAAGGGTGAAAGTAAAAAATTAACAAACCAAGTTATATAAAATACACCTAAGCAGAAAATGAAGATCGTGGCATCTGGTCCCATCACTCCATAGGAAACAGATGGACAAACAGTGGAAACAGTGTCAGACTTTACTTTTCTGGGCTCCAAAATCACTGTAGATGGTGATGGCAGCCATGAAATTAAACGATGCTTACTGCTTGGAAGAAAAGTTATGACCAACCTAGATAGCATATTCAAAAGCAGAGACATTACTTTGCCAACTAAGGTCCGTCTAGTCTAGGCTATGCTTTTTCCAGTAGTCATGTATGGATGTGAGAGTTGAACTGTGAAGAAGGCTGAGAGCCGAAGAATTGATGCTTTTGAACTGTGGTATTGGAGAAGACTCTTGAGAATCCCTTGGACTGCAAGGAGATCCCACCAGTCCATTCTGAAGGAGATCAACCCTGGGATTTCTTTGGAAGGAATGATGCTAAAGCTGAAACTCCAGTATTTTGGCCACCTCATGCGAAGAGTTGACTCATTGGAAAAGACTCTGATGCTGGGAGGGATTGGGGGCAGGAGAAGGGGACGACAGAGGATGAGATGGCTGGATGGCATCACTGACTCGAAGGACGTGAGTCTGAGTGAACTCTGGGAGTTGGTGATGGACAGGGAGGCCTGGCGTGCTGCGATTCATGGGGTCACAAAGAGTCGGACACGACTGAGTGACTGAACTGAACTGAAGCTGTATAAAATGAAACTAAGCTAAATTTTAAAATCATAGCATGATGTCATCTCACCCCAGGAGAAGTAGAATATTCAATATGGAGAGACAGAACTATAAAGACTAACCTTGGACATGGAGTAAAGGAGCAATGGCTTAGGGAGGTAACCTGACATTCAAAACAACAGGACAATGAGCTAGGAAGCAATCTTTCTGCATGCTTAGTCTCTTAGCTGTGTCCAAAATTCTTCTGTAATCCCATGGACTGTAGCCCGCCAGGTTCCTCTGTCTATGGGATTCTCCAGGCAAGAATACTGAGTGGGTTGCCATTTCTTCTTGCAGGGGGATCTTCCCAACCAAGGGATCAAACTCATGTCTCTAGTGGCTGAGAAGCTCCCAGGTGGCACTAGTGGTAAAAGAATCCACCTGCCAGTGCAGGAGACACAAGAGATGTGGGTTTGATCCCTGGGTTAGGAAGAACTTCCTGGAGGAGAAAATAGCAACCCACTCGCAGCTTAAGGGAGATGTATTCCACTCCAGTGTTCTTGACAGGAGAATCCCATGGACAGAGGAGCCTGACTGGCTACAGTCTATGAGGTTGCAAAGGAATCCGACATGACTAAAGCAACTGAGCACACAATCTTTCTAGCATGTGTCCAAAATCATAGCAAACTACCCAACAATGTCCTCATATTTTAATATCTCTGGAAAAATATTTCTATGTAATTTCTCATATAGATATTCTAAGAGTTAGAGACTTAAAGAACGTGTGCCTGCTCTAACAAATATATATATATATCATCTTTTTTTTTGAAAGAAATAAAAGAGCTTTCTCTTTAACAAAAAAATCTAATCAAGAATGTTTCCTAAGGAAGAAAAAATTGGTTTAAAAATTTAGAGTTATACCATTGTAGCCTATTTCTATTGCTCTATCATCCTTGATATCATTTTACTGGTGCTGTTCACTATGTTCTAGGTTGACAGAGGAGGAGGGAGGAAGGGACAGAGGGACCAAAACTGATCACATGTCCAATCTACAGCACCTGTCTTATATCATTTACCATAGTCTCCTGAACTAGGTGTTCTTATGCCCACTTGCAGACCCAGAGTACAGTCAGACTCCATAAAGGGGTTGTTGTCTGCCTCGTGAATAAAAACTGCTCTCCATTTCTATTCCATACATTCTTACATCTGTGTCTTTGCTCACACTCTTTACTCCACGTGGGTTGCTTCTCCTGGCCTCCATCTCTACTTGCTCACGTCCTGCACACCCTGCAGTTTCAGATCTAATCACTGTAGCTGCGAGCTCTCCTTCCTCTGCGCTTTGTTATGACCTTCATTTATGTAATACTTCTTATTTACATAGCCTCCCTGGTGGCTCAGACGGTAAAGCGTCTGCCTACAATGCAGGAGATCCGGGTTCAATCCCTGGGTCGGGAAGATCTCCTGGAGAAGGAAATGGCAACCCACTCCAGTATTCTTGCCTGGAAAATCCCATGGATGGAGGAGCCTGGTAGGCTACAGTCCATGGGGTCGCAAAGAGTTGAACACGACTGAGCGACTTCACTTCACTGCAGCTGCGAGCTCTCCTTCCTCTGCACTTTGTTATGACCTTCATTTGTCTAGTACTTCTTATTTACATACATGGCTCATCTCCCCTAAGCTGTACCTAGGTTGAGGGCAAGATTCTTAACTAATCCACCCTTGTGTCACCTACAGGGCTTTGCACAGAGAGGATGCTCAATCAGTAGCTGTTCAGCGTTTGTTCTCTGACTGCAGACTTGATCTTAAAAACCAGATCTTCCTACGTAAGCCCAAGCCATAGGGATTACCTGCTGCCAGGAACTGAATCCACCAAAACTCACCTGGGAGCTCTGTCCTCCCATGGGACCACATCTGATCCTCTGAAAATACATAGAAGTAAATAACTTCTAAGAAGGCAGAAAGTTTGGGCAGCAGAGACAAAATATTAGAAATGTAACTACTTGTCAGGTAATAAACATTTATTAAGATGGTAGAAATCACTATTGAAATGCTGTAGCTCAACAATCATTCATATGTTGTCTTGTCCTACTAAATGTCCAGTCAGTTCAAACGAATAGGTTAGCCCTGGTTTGGAATGTTAATTCTGATAGTATATGAAAGCTCTTTCTATTCTGTCGGTAAGTCACTTTTCCCTAGGAGGGTGATGATCATATGAATCCCTAGAAAGTCTCTGTAAGCACACACAATGGGCTCTCATAAATATTAATTGAGCACAACGGGATCCTCAGCTGTCAGGTGCTAGATGAAGTGCACATTTTTGCTAGATATTTTGAGTCACCCTAACTTTACTTATCTTCATAAGCCTAAATATACCAAGGACAACATGGGGTCTTGTCTTAACCCTTATTCCAAAGTGTGTGAAAGCAAAATACATTAGTTTTCACATCATTTCTACATTATCTCAAGAGTCCTTTATAATGCTGTTAGTCCTCTTTGCAGTTGAAGAAACTGAAATTCAGGAAAGTTAATTAACCTACCCAACTCTTTGTTAAACTTTAAAACTCAAGCTTTATAAACACTATGTAGTACAGAAAAAGCAATGAGATAACCACTCTAGAATATTACCACAGAAAATGGTGCTGGCACAAAGACAGAAATATAGATCAACAGAACAAAAAATAGAAAGCCCAGAGATAAATCCACGCACCTATGGACACCTTATCTTTGACAAAGGAGGCAAGGATATACAATGGATTAAAGACAATCTCTAACAACTGGTGCTGGGAAAATTGGTCAACCACTTGTAAAAGAATGAAACTAGAACACTTTCTAACACCATACACAAAAATAAACTCAAAATGGATTAAAGATCTAAACGTAAGAGCAGAAACTATAAAACTCCTAGAAGAGAACATAGGCAAAACACTCTCTGACATACATCACAGCAGGATCCTCTGTGACCCACCTCCCAGAATACTGGAAATAAAAGCAAAAATAAACAAATGGGACCTAATTAAACTTAAAAGCTTCTGCACAACAAAGGAAACTATAAGCAAGGTGAAAAGACAGCCTTCAGAATGGGAGAAAATAATAGCAAATGAAGCAACTGACAAACAACTAATCTCAAAAATATACAAGCAACTCCTACAGCTCAATTCCAGAAAAATAAACAACCCAATTAAAAAATGGGCCAAAGAACTAAATAGACATTTCTCCAAAGAAGACATACGGATGGCTAACAAACACATGAAAAGATGCTCAACATCACTCATTATCAGAGAAATGCAAATCAAAACCACAATGAGGTACCATTTCATGCCAGTCAGAATGGCTGCGATCCGAAAGTCTACAAGCAATAAATGCTGGAGAGGGTGTGGAGAAAAGGGAACCCTCCTACACTGTTGGTGGGAATGCAAACTAGTACAGCCACTGTGGAGAACAGTGTGGTGATTCCTTAAAAAACTGGAAATAGAACTGCCTTATGACCCAGCAATCCCACTGCTGGACATACACACCGAGGAAACCAGAATTGAAAGAGACACACATACCTCAATGTTCATCGCAGCACTGTTTCTAATAGCCAGCACATGGAAGCAACCTAGATGTCCATCAGCAGATGAATGGATAAGAAAGCTGTGGTTCATATACACAATGGAGTATTACTCAGCCATTAAAAAGAATACATTTGAATCAGTTCTAATGAGGTGGCTGAAATTAGAACCTATTATACAGAGTGAAGTAAGCCAGAAAGAAAAACACCAATACAGTATACTAACGGATATATATGGAATTTAGAAAGATGGTAATGATAACCCTGTATGCGAGACAGCAAAAGAGACACAGATGTATAGAACAGTCTTTTGGACTCTGTGGGAGAGGGAGAGGGTGGGATGATTTGGGAGAATGGCATTGAAACCTGTATAATATCATATATGAAACGAATCACCACCCCAGGTTCAATGCATGATACTGGATGCTTGCGGCTGGTGCACTGGGATGACCCAGAGGGATGGTACGGGGAGGAGGGAGAGAGGGGGGGTTCAGGATGGGGAACACGTGTATACCTGTGGTGGATACATGGTGATGTATGGGAAAACTAATACAATATTATAAAGTAATTGACCTCCAATTAAAATAAATAAAAAGAGAATGTACACTGAGAAAATATTTTCAAAAAGCAATTAAATTAAGAATAAATGTATATGTATGTATGTATAAATACTATTGTATATGTAATATTTACCCATTAATTGCACTTCTAGAAATAGACCCTAAGAAATAATCAGAGATATGATTTTTTAATCTCACATAAAGATGTTGGTTATAATATTACTTATGATAATGATAAATAGTAAAATAAGAATAGCTAAGCAATAATATAGCTATAATATGTAGTCCTTGGAAATTTTTAAGTGGTTTTTAAGGTAATAAAATAATCTGACGTACTATTAAGTAAAAAAACATATGATTTCAATTCAAAAATTTATGATTTCAATTCAAAAGGCTAGGGTAAAGCACAGCAAAATATTAGCAGTGATTGCCCTTTCTTTTTTATGTTTCTATTTTCAAAATTTTCTACCAAGTTCAGATGTTACTTTTGCAATCTGAAAAAAAAGTTATTTAAAAACAACAAATAAATTAACAATCACATTCACAGTTACACAAGAAATGAAAGTCAGCCCTTTATCTTCAACTCCAGCACTCTGGTCCCTGAACCACCCTTCCTCGTTCTGCAGAGTAATGAGCCATCATATAAAATACATTAGCATTACTGAGTCATCAGACAATTATGCAAAATAGTGAATCAGAATGAAGTAAATTATATTAGATTGTTTCATATGTAATCTTATGCAGACATAGCCCCAGAAAGGGAATCAGTGCCGCTTAACTCCAGACTAATGTGCGTGGTCTGCCATGACTCCTACAATTTTATTTCTTAGATATACCGAAACCACTGGACCCTCCTCTATCTGTAACACTTTCTTCCAATCATCTAACAATACCCTTTGTTTCAAATTAAAGTTACCACCAAATCTGGGCATAAGACAGTCCTCAAATTTCTCATGAACTACAATTAACCTGCTGTAAAATATTTTCATTCCATCTTCTCAGAAAAGAAACTGGAGTGAGAAACCGCTAGCAATTCCTTGTTGATGGCCATTAACCAATGACACAAAGAATTATTACCCATAGCAAACATATAATGTCTTCAAGGACTAAAGTATTTCATATTCTGTCCTGTAAGTAAAACTTTACAGTGGATACATTTGTTTATATTCTATATTAATCATGTTTATATTCTACATACAGGTCTCTAATGGAGATATCATTCTTGGGCCATACTGTTGGAAGAAAGGACAATTGGAAGTCCATAAAAATTCCTGTAAGTTCTTTACTGGCAACATCTATAAATGAAAGAAAACCAGGTCACTTGAAGAACTACATGTCCTATTGCTTACATTACAGTTTGAAAGGATTGTACATTACAGTTGATCATTGTCATCACTCCACTAATCTCAAGAACTCAACTGAAGTAGTTCTAACATTGGGATGTAAAATGGAAAGGAGCTGGCAATGAGAAAAATTGTCTTTTTTGAGTTATGTACACATTGAGATTTGCAATAAATCTAATTTATGAATGAGCTCAGTGCCACCTGCACACACTAATTTTCACTTGGAAACATCATGCTGTAAAACTAAAGGAGGAGGAGACATTTTTCACTTCTGATGATGTACGAGAGATAGGACTTTCACTGTTCTTTAACACAATCAGTAGGCAAGGGACTCAGGCTATTGTGAATCAGTGATTAATAATGTGTCCATTGTTACTATGGAAACCATACTTCTGGATCATCTCTCCTGAATATGGGACAAATTGCTATTGTTTGAGTAAAGCAGGAAAGAGTAGAGCTTGTTTTTCTTTTCCCAAGTTGCTGGCTCAAACTGATTGCTTTTAGTTGCTAAGTCATGTCTGACTCTTTTTCGACCCCATGGAATGTAACCCACCAGGCTCCTCTGTCCATGGACTTCTCCAGGCAAGAATACTGGACTGGGTTGCCATTTCCTTCTCCAGGTCAAACTGATTACCTTAATTTATGTTCCCCTCTGACCTGATAAACATTATTCCAATATCAGATAATACTGTAGGAATTGCATAGTCCTGTGTTAGACTCTTTTAAGGAAAGTTTCTGATCTAGAGTAAGTAAAACAATATGTTAAGAATGGCTCAGACGGTAAAGAATCCACCTGCAGTGCAGGAGACCTGGGTTTGATCCCTGGTTGGGAAGATCCCCTGGAGAAGGGATTGGCAACCCACTCCAGTATTCTTGCTTGGAGAATCCCACATGCACAGAGGAGCATGGCGGACTACAGTCCATGGGGTCGCAAAAGAGTCAGACACGACTGGGCAACTAAGCACAGCACGGCACAGTGTTAGACTCCTTTAAGGAAAGTTTCTGGTCTAGAGTAAGCAAAAGAATAGGAAAGGAAAACATTATCAAGCTTTTCACTTGCCACCTAAGTCTTTTTCCAGAAGTTCTTTAATAATGGCTTTAAAATTTAAGATTTATAGATATGAGATACACTGCCAACACTGACAAACTCTTTCATGCTTCCTTTGACTGAGATCATTCTTCTTGGCCCTTTCTCTATTTATTATCTCTATTGGGAAATTATTATATTCCAGATGTAAGTACACAAGCTTACAGGAGCTTCAGACAAATCACTTCAGTCATAAATAGTAAATGTGTTTCATAAAGCACTTATACACACTTTATCTTGTTCTAATTTTTAAATGCTGATTTTTAAATGGTGGCTTAGATTTGGCAGTAACTTTTATTCTTGCCTTGGAAAACTTTGAAAAATGGAAGTTCAGGCATTTTGTAGTCCAACAAATTTTTAATCTATGTGCATCAGTTAATTCAATCACTAAATATTTTCTTATAATGTCTTGTTAGAATTAGAAATATAAAGATGGGGCAGCTCAGAGCACACTGGGATGCTTTGATACACATAATACATTCTGGAATTTCTATGCTGCCACAGTCTCTGCAAAAAGTTTTTCCTGCTTTGACAATTTCATTGAAACTATTTTTCATTTCTAGTGAATTTTTATTGTCACTTAATAAAAAGTTGTCTTGGTCTTTACTTTCAGGATCGTTTTCCTTGAAAAATTATCTTTAATTCCTAAGAGATTTTTTTGTAGCAGTTACAGTGAATAAACATTCTTAAATTTCAGGATTCCAGACACTTTTACTCCACACATTTTGCCTTATAACATTGGGATTTGTGAAATTATTCCTCCCCTGCATTATTTGAAGCTGAGGCTGAGAAAAGGACAAAGAGAAAGTCTACAGGGATCTGTCTTACACTGACCTCCTTTTTTAAAAAAGTGCCTTTTTCTCCTGATGATGTCTGTCTTAGACAGGGGGCCCAGACCCCCAGGCTGGTGGTCAGTGTGTTCTACTCTATACTCCCATTGCATGCTGAGCTCTCAATCAACAAGTTCACACTATTCCACTATACACTTTTCAAACAGGCAAAACATATTTCCTTCCCTCATCCTCAAGTTCTTGAGGTGAGGGAAGTAGAGAAAAATTGCAAAGTTTTTGTTATTGTTTTGGAAGGAGGCATTTTAATGCAATTTTTGAACTCCTCTGAATGTCATTTAAGACCAATCTTAATGCCATACTCCTTCTCCCTCTCGGCTTTTGAGTGCTTACTGCCTCCTTACAAGGGGTGTTTTCTGAATAACAATCCAGGGAGCATTATTTGCCATTTTCACCAAGTTCCTGCTCTTTACAGTTAGACATTTGGAAATGTCAATCATCTGTACAAGACAGTTAGAGCTGTTACATCTCCAGCAGCATGGGAAAAGAAATCCAAGCATTCACTCAGGAGAGCACTTTCAAACAGGGTCTCATACAGCCGGTGCGGGGAGTGGGGAGTCTTACCTGTGAGGCATGCCGGTGGTGTAGGCAGTGGTGTGCTCGGTGGACAGCTCCCAGAGTTTTAGGTACCAGTTCATCTCCACTTCTCGCACCAGAGCCAGTTGCCGTGCCCTGAGTTGAGCTTGCCCCGATGGGCTGAGGCTGCTCTCTTTCCCATTTTCTGTGGCTTTCTTGGGAGATTTGTCTTTGCTCCCTATAGAAAACCCAGATGGTTTCCTTAACTTGGGATTCTCTTCTGAGATCTGACCCCCTGCTGCCCCGGTCCGGGCTGCCAGCATCCTGGAGTCTGAGTCTGTCTTTCAGAGAAAACTTGAAGTCACTGTTATCAAAGTAATTTGAATTGATTTTTCTGTTTCTGCCTCCCTCTTCTCTCCTGTTCTCCCCCATCCCCTTAACCTTATCTTGCCGCAAAGCTGTAATTGAGCCGAGTCTGCTGCAAGGGATGAAAGGGTATCTCTAACTTTCCTGAGGAAGAGCTAAGCCGGCCACTATCTGTGAGATCCTGGAACATGGAAATTTTCAAAACAACCCCCAGTGACTTTAATACTGAAGCTTTATGGTGCTGTTTCTTATGCAAAGTTTGGAGTTCTTCTTCACTTAACAATGATAACTTTGAACCTTAGATCATTAGAGTTTTGTAAATTATATTTGATCATCATATGAGTTATAAAAATATGAGGCTAATGGAGGCTCATTAGGCATTCTTAATTAGAGTCCCTTTAGAGTTTTTAAAGTTTCAATGTGAATTTCCTCAAATAAGTTTAACAATATCAAGGCAAGGGCAGGATTATCCCTTTTGTAATAATTAGCCTTAAAATAATATTTTCAATCTATTTTATAATCTCTAGGGAAAAGGAGGTTTTTGAATATCAATGAGCCACTTAACATATGTCAAATATTCTTTCATTTCTGCAGCCTATCATAACGGATTCATTAATCCTCTCAGTACTTGTGATGGGTAGAAGCATAAGAATCACCTTACAATTGAGGAGACCGAGATGAAGTTGGAATAAAAAAAATAAAAAACAGATAGGAGGTGGTGAGAGCCTATGTGTGCCTGGGTGTGGATGTGGTGGTGAATGCGCCGAGTACACATGAAAACTAATTCTGAAGATGAGAAGAAAATTCAGTTAATGACCCTTGTGCTTAAGACGCATGAGATTGACCCACATGCCGACCAACCAATCTGACCTCTGTCATAGCTCAGGGGACAATCATATCAGTGCCCAGTTAGGTGTCTGAAGTGAAGTGAAAGTTGTTCAGTTGTGTCTGACTCTTTGCAACACCACGGACTATACAGTCCATGGAATTCTCCAGGCCAGAATACTGGAATGGGTAGCCATTCCCTTCTCCAGGGGATCTTCCCAACCCAGGGATTGAACCCAGGTCTCCCACATTGTGGGTGGATTCTTTACCAGCTGAGCCACCAGAGAAGCCCAAGAATAGTGGAGAGGGTAGCTTATCCCTTCTCCAGGGGATCTTCCTGAACCAGAAATCAAACCAGGGTCACGTGCAATTGCAGGTGGATTCTTTACCAACTGAGCTATCGGAAGTCCACTTAGGTGTCTACCACAAAGTTATTTGATGACACCCAAGCCCCAAACTTCCCTGGGAGCTCAGCTGGTAAAGAATCCGCCTGCAATGCAGGAGACCCCGGGTTGATCCTGAGTCAGGAAGATCCCCTGGAGAAGGGATAAGCTACCTGCTCCAGTATTCTTGGGTTTCCCTGGTGGCTCAGATGGTAAAGAATCTGCCTGCAATGCAGGAGACCTGGGTTGGATCCCTGGGTTGGGAAGATCCCTGGAGGAGAGCATGGCAACCCACTCCAGTGTTCTTGCCTAGAGAATCCCCATGGACAGAAGAGCCTGGCAGGCTAAAGTCCATTGGATCACAAAGAGTTGAACGTGGCTGAGTGACTAAGCATAGAACACATACACAAGTTCCAAGCATCCAGGCCTAGTCGGCCTCAGGGTCTCATGTATGAACTGCCTCAATGTCAGTTACATGTAAAAAAACTCAGGAAAGTTAGTGAATTTCTCTGTCTATTGAAGATCATAAATTATAAATCATGGAGGTATATTTAGGTCTTATAGCCTCTGAGACTGGCAGTAGAGGAAGAGGGAGGCTCTTTTTAAAGAGTTAGCTCTACTGGAATGCTTGTTTGTGTCTCTGAGGATCTTGGTTGTCAGCCAATCAAAGCCAAGAATGAGAGAACAGCAAATCACACCATGTGCACTGTCCCATATTCAGGTGAAAGCGGTTTAGTATTAGTATCCAGGTAGTCTAGGCAATGGCACCCTACTCCAGTACTCTTGCCTGGAAAATCCCATGGATGGAGGAGCCTGGTGGGCTGCAGTCCATAGGGTCGCGAAGAGTCAGACACAACTGAGCGACTTCACTTTCACTTTTCACTTTCATGCATTGGAGAAGGAAATGGCAACCCACTCCAGTGCTCTTGCCTGGAGAATCCCAGGGATGGGGGAGCCTGGTGGGCTGCTGTCTATGGGGTCGCACAGAGTTGGACACAACTGAAGCGACTTAGCAGCAGCAGCAGCAGCAGTCTAGAATTAGAACCATGACCACCAAGCCATGAGCCACCTGAAACAGCTAATCAAAGGGCAACAAGACAGCAACCAAGCACCAGACCTGTCCCACCTGAGGCTGTGCAGAACTGTACCACCAGCAGCCTCTCCAGTTCCTCTCCCTGCCCTTCCATCCCTTCAGTCATTGGAAGAGCTCTGGTAACATGGTATCCATAGCCACAAATTCCTGAAAGTGTAGACTCTGGGGGACAGTCTCCCCAGACAGATATCACTGGGGATGTGTCAACAGTGGGCTCTGCAATGGAGCTGGGCAGGGGTAGGGTCTATGCTCATGCAGCCAAGGGGGTCTTCACACTTCCCTTGGCTTGCCTTTCTGGGGAGGCAGGGCTATTTAAGAGCTTCATTCTGGAGTCAGACTGCTTGGATTTGAATCCTAACTCCACCACTCACCTGCTCTGTGATCTTAGGCAAATTACTTAACCAATAGTGCTTTAGTTTTCACAGCTATTAAAAAAAACAGAGATAATTGCATATATATAGCAGTTTTTAATTACAGCCCTCAAATTCTTCAACATCCCTTCCATTGAGAGGTGGGGTCTGTTTCCCTTCCCTGAATCTTGGTGGGCTTCTGACTGCTTTTGTTACTGAAAGCAAGTCTGTGTGCCAGACACACAGGGAGGCTAAACCATACCAAAACGTCGGGATTTGGAGCAGAGAAAGATTTATTTCAGGGCCATGGGAGGAAAGGGGTGGCTCATGCATTTAAATGCCTCAAACTCCCCAAAAGCTTTCAGCAAAGCCATTTTATAAGAAAGGTGAGACAGGAGCACAGTTAGTTGTTGCAAACTTCTCTGTCAGATTCTTTATTCTTGAAGTCAGGTCACAATATTTCTGTAAACCTCCACCAGATAAACATTAGTCTCTGTTCTGACAAGAAAAGGGAAAGTCCTAAGGCTCCGATCTTGCCCTCTGAGGACCAGGCCCTGGCTAAGAGGAATGGGTCCCTTTACAGGCCAGTTACCCTGCTCAAGAGCATTCGCCCAGCACCCAGTCTGGGTCCTCCCTCCAGTGGACAGGCCGGGAGGCAGATATCAGCTGGTGGCACCCTCAAGGCCAGGACCCCAGACCCTGCCCAGCTTTCCTCACTGAGGGAGCCAGGCACCCAGGACCCAGCAGGTCCTCAGGTTCCTCAGGCTGCCCAAACGGGTGGTGGAGTAGGGGTGGGGAGAGAAGGCGGAAGGGAAGGGGTGAGGTCTCACAGGCTGTGACCCAAGGTGACTGCAACCACTATTAAGTGCTGGAGATGGAGGAGAGGTTCACCGCTGCCTCAAGGCCTGGGCCAGTGGGTGGCCACAGTGAGCCCTGCAGAATACAGCCCTCAGCCTGTTCCCAGGCCACCCATCTCATCCACCGACCAGAGTCCAGAGAATCCGGGGAGAAAAACACCATCTGCCTCTCACCTCACTCTGCACCCCCAGGACCACTGTCCAGTCAACCACTGGCAGAGCTTGACCTCTAACCCTGAGCTAAAGATTTCGGTAGCTAATGGTCTCACAAGTTAATGGTCTCTAGAGCTAAGTCTTGTGATAATAGCCACGAACCTGCCCCATCCCTATTATACTTTGATCAGTAAAAGGGATGCTATATGACTTCCACAGCTACATCAGAAAGGCTGTGTGGCTTTCACCTACCACTCTTGGAATGTTCATTCGGGAGGAAATTAGATATGATGTCAGGAATCCGATTACCTTGATAATGTTCTGGTGGAGAGTCCCATGTAGGTGCTGTCATCAGTAGCCAACGTCAACCACCAACTCTGGGAGCTACAGGGCTTGGTAAACCCTTGGGTAACTTGAGTCCCAGCCAACATCCAATCTGGATGGACAGAGGAGCCTGTCCACGCAGTCCATAGGGTCACAAAGAGTCAGACACTACTGAAGCGATTTAGCACATCATAGCACAAGTGAGAACAGTACACACAAGCCCTCACTGTGAGCTAAATAAAATCATTGCTTTATTGCCACTAATAAATTTTAGATTAATTATCCAGCAGAAATAGTAAACATCATTAAAAAGTTTATATCCTTATTATAAACCTTTAATAAAATATAAACTACTTAGAACAGGGTTTAGCATATATTAGCATTTAATAAGCATTAATATTTATTCTCCAGGTTAGATACTATTGCAGCACTAAATTTCAAACTTCTGATTATGGTTCCCTTTTAAATTTTTGAAAAACTAAGCATCAACTTAAATATTTTAAATATGCAACCTTTGTCATCTTAAATAGTCACAAAAGATCCCACATCCAGCATACTATAAGTATTGTTGTTTTTAAAATAACATTGTTACATCACTATCTTAAATGTACCCAATGGAACTTATATCCCACAGCTATTTGATATCTATCATCATCCATTTAAAAAATTCATGAGCATGCTCTTCTTTAGCAGTTGGAAATTTTACATTCTCCCTTTTTCTCTCTGAACTTGTTTTTCCAGTCTATTCCTTAGCCAGAATTTTAGCCTGATGTAAAGTACCTGTATGTTGGAAAATATTTTACAGATGTCCCTATCAAATAACTCTCTGCAACAAAAATATGGGCATAAAATGATAAATTTTTATTTTCTATGTCCACACGACTCTATTATAAAATGTCTTAGAGATTTGAGTTATTGCAACATTATTGGATATAATTGGTTAAAACTAGATTTTCTAAATTTTGATGTTAACATTTTTGTTTAACATAAAAAATAAAATTTTATTGAAAAAGTGTCTTTTAATGACAAGGATAGGGTTGGGATTTTTTTCTGAATTAGCCCATATTTCTTCACAAATTGCCAATTTAAGGACCAGCACCCAGAGACACGGAAAACAGTCCTTTCCGGCACCAATAATCTGGATTCTATCTAGGAGCAAACACTCTATGCACTGAGTATTTCTTAAGAGGTCAGTTTCTGTCACTCTCACTTTATGATATTAATAAACAGCACATGGGCTCTTTGCTCCACTAAAGCCTTGGATTTTTTTTTCTTTACCTGCTTGTTGCAAGGTTAGTTTCTTCTGTTAATTAGCTAACCATTTTTATTACCTGTTAAATACTTAGCACTGTGTAGTGAGTCACTTTGTATTCCTACAGCATTTATGCTGCTTTAACAGGCTACACATTTCTTTAGAATGTCATTGTTGAAGGAAAATGCAGTTTCTCTTGATAGATTTTAGAACAGTGCTACTTTTAAAGCATGCAGCAACCCTCCCTGAAAATGTTTAAGTGTTTGGCAAACAAACAAAACATATTGAAACCATTAGTGCAATGTGTGCTAAAAGCTATGCAATCTCTGCAATCACTAAGGAAATTAAAAAAAAAAAAAAAAACCACCCTTACTGTGGAGAAAAGGGAACCCTCTTACACTATTGGTAGAAATGTAAACTTGTGCAGTCACTATGGAAGACAGCATGGAGGTTCCCTAAAAAACTAAAAATAGAGCTACCATATGATCCAGTAATGCCACTCCTGGACATATATCTGGAGAAAACCATAATTCAAAGAGATACGTGCATCCCAGTGTTCACAGCAGCACGATTTACAATAGCCAAGACATGGAAACAACCTAAATGTCCATCAGCAGAATGGACAGAGTATCCAGTGGACTACTACTCAGCATAAAAAAGAACAAAACAATGCCACTTGCAGCAACATGGATAGACCTAGAGGTTATCATACTGAGTGAGGTAAGTCAGAAAGAAAAAGATAAATTATCATATGATACCACTCATACATGGAATCTAACATATGACACAAATGAATTTATTTATAAAACAGACTCACACAGACATAGAAAACAAACTTATGGTTACCAAAGGGAAAAGGGGTAGGAAGGCATAAATTAGGAGTTTGAGATCAGCAGATACAAACTACAGTGTATAAAATAGATAAACAATAAGGTCCTACTGTATAGCGCAGGGAACTATATTCAATATCTTCTAATAAAGTAACAGAATAGAAAAAGGATATATATGTACATACACAGAGATAAAACAGAATCACTTTGCTATACATCAGAAACTAAAAACATTGTAAATCAACTACTTAATTTTTTAAAAATGCTTAACAGAAAAAAAGAAAATAAAATACTCTCCTCTATGAGCATTTATAGCCTTTTACAGAATCTAGAGAATTAAAAATCATCTACACTTTCTCCATCTCCTCCCCTTTAAAGGAGAATAATGGTTTTAAAAAGGAAAAATAGAGTGTGCAAAAGAGGAGGTAATTATTTTCTTATTTTGTAAGGCAGACAAGATCTGATGGTAAGTGCTACTTAAATTCATGGTCTCCAACCTGAGACAGGCCCTATTCCTAGGCAGCAACTAGGATCAATGATATTTTGTGATTTTACAGACAACATTTGGGATCTCAGACCAACAGTAATCCTATTCCTACCATTGCCCTTTACTGCCATAATTTACTCAAATTTCTATCTTTAAAACTTGAAAGACCACTTGTTAATAGACTTAGAAAGCACTTCCAGTTCATAAAAGCTATTATGGGGTCCAATATCTAAATCTACTCCTCACTTGTTGGAGTTCCGAAAATGGTGATGATTTTGGTCAAGTTCCTGTTTAGGTCCGTTGCTTTGGTTCCCCTCCTAGGGGCTGACCCTAATTCACTCACTCACAATAAAAATAACACACCTGGACTCTTAGCATGTGGTCCAGTATGAGCTCAAATATTTCTTCAGCTCCACATTGGAAAAGTGACTGATAGCCCACATTTCTGATGTATCATCTCCACCCTTTGTAGGCTGTCACTGCCCTGTTACCTGGTAGGAAAAAATAATTCCGTTTGCCATCCACTCCTGATCCTCAGGAGTACCTGAGGTACTGTGTAAGAGTAAACTCAAATATAATATTTTGTAGAAGCCGCTCACCGGTATTTTCCAATGCGATGATCACACTGCCTCAAGTTAATGCTGCTGGTGCCGCTGCTAAGTCGCTTCAGTTATGGGAGCCTCACTAATAAAATCCACATGTATTATGAATGAGAACATGATTGACAAAAGGGAAATAAGACATGTATTTAAGGAAGTGGTTGTCTACTAAAAAGAGAGCCTGAGAGGTCACTTAAATCTGGAGAAGCAGAAATAGTTTAACAGGATTTCACATCAGACAGAGGTTGGTGGCCCAAGCTCTACTGCAGATGAGCTGTGTGACCTGGGAAAGTTGATTAACCTCTCTGAGTACCAGTGTCCCCATTGGCACAGTGAGGCAGTACAGATTATAATATTTCTATGAGGATTACAGATAATGAGTATAAAGTGTAGTGCTCAAAAAACTATAGATATTATTATGATAACATCTTATCATTTATTGTTACACTATTTACATTTTAGCACCTAGTGAAAAGTGAAAGTGTTAATTGCTCAGTTGTGTACGACAATTTGGGACCTTATGGACTGCATAGCCTGCCAGGCTCCTCTGTCCATGGGATTTCCCAGGCAAGAATACTGGAGTGGGTTGCCATTTACTCCTCCAGGGAATCTTCCCTACACAGGATCAAAACGGGGTCTTTTGAAATGCAGGCTGCATTGCAGGCAGATTCTTTACTGTCTGAGCTGCCAAGGAAGCCCTTTAACACCTAGAGTGTTTTGTTGTTGTTGTTGTTTAATGTGTCAGGGGATTCCTACATGCTTTGCCTGTAACAATGCGTATGGAAGAGTTCGGACCGATATTTTTTGGCCCAATATTTTTGGAGTCTAAAAGCTGGTTTATATGTAATTGCCCAGTGCTGGTGAAGTTTAAGGCATAACAGCAGGGAGCTTTTTATTCCATGATATCTGGACCTAATTTAAGACAGTCCTCATAGACTGGTTAATGGTGTGGGGCGGGGGGGACTAGAAACAGGTAACTTAAAATATCCAAGGTAACTTAAAAGGGGTCCAGTGCTGTGACTGGTGAGGACATGAATAGGAAAATGCAGAAGACCAGTAGGACAGCAGACTGAACATACCACCAGTGAGGTGGCAGGAGGGGACCCGCCCATCCACAGGGCTGCAGACACCCCAGAGCTGCTCTCTGCTTCTATCGTTCTAAAAAGGACCCTAGAAAAGGCTCTGGGACACTGGAATTTGCAGGTGCTATAAGGGATGGGGACTCATTGTCTTTGTTCATACTCACATTATCAGTACACAGACAGGTTTTTGATACTCGAAGTGTGGTCCAAAAGCCAACAGTGTGGCAGCACCTGAGAACTTACTAGAAATGCAGGATTACCCCAGACCTAGTGAATCAGGACCTGCGTTTTAATAAAATCCCCCAGGTAATTCATATGTGCATTGAGGTTTGTAAAGTAATAGTTCCCAAACATTGGGAGATTGTGTGTATGGAGGGCTGAGCAATGTGGAGAATGTATAATTTTTGAGCTGTACAGAAGAAACTGAGATGTAGTAAGCAAGATTTAGTAATTTTCTAAATTCATCGAAGCCTGTCTGATTCCCAAATCCCTGCTCTTTCATTATTGAGTAGGTGCTCTTTAAACATGAGTTAGATGCCTGGCAAAGAATATGAAAATGAAAGTGTCAGTTGCTCAGTCGTGTCCGACTCTTTGCAACCCCATGGACTATAGCCTGCCAGGCTCCTCAGTTCATGGAATTCTCCAAGCAAGAATACTAGAGAGGGTAGCCATTGCCTTCTCCAGGGGGTCTTCCCAACCCAGGGATCAAACCCAGGTCTCTAGCATTGCAGGAAGATTCTTTACCATCTGAGCCACCAGGGAAGCCCATTAAAGAATATAATTTCTATGCAAAATTCCTTCTGATAAATGGGGATTAGAAGGAATTAGATGGATTTACAGACTTTTCCCAGCTGGCTGGAGATAGAGGAGGGACATAGAACTCAAGCCAAGGCAAGTGATCTCCCATAAAGCACCACAGGATTCTCTATGCCTTGAGCCCTAGACTCACTCCTGGCCTTGATCTCCTCACTGGCCACAGACACTGCTTTCTGCTTCACAGAAACTGAGACATCCCTCCCCTTGTCCTGACACCACGTGCTGACTGCCACATCCTCTATGAAGCTCTGATGTGCCACGTTTACATTTTCCCATGGATTTCTTTTGTGAGTTATAACTGAAGAGTAAGTGTGGAATTCTGGCATTAACAATGTTCAACAAGGGCTTCCCTGGCGGCTCACTGGTTAAGAATTTGCCTGCCAAAGCAGGAGATATGGGTTTCATCCCTGGTCTGGGAAGATCCCAGATGCCAGGGAGTAACTAAGCCCATGTGCCACAACTACTAAACCTGCGCTCCAGAGCCCAGGAGCCACAACTGCTGAAGCCCGCACACCCTAGAGCCTGTGCTCGGCAACAAGACAAGCCACTGCAATGAGAAGCCCAAGCACTGCAGATAACAGGAGTCCCCACTCTCCACTCCCCACAACTAGAGAAAAGCCTGAGGCCATGAAGACTCAGTACAGTCAAAAATAAATAAAAACAATAAATCCTTTTTTTTTCAGAGAGAGTATGAAAGTTGTTTTCTAACACAGTAAAAAGACAATGTTTGACAAACTTTTCAGACTCATAACCCATTTTCTTTCTTAAACATAATTTTCTAAAACATAAAAGAAATAATCAAATCCCTACTAAAGATAGAAAGCTTGATTCAGTAAAGGATGGTATAATCCTCTAAACAGATATGCTGCCCATCTGGGGTTAGAGACATCCTGTGTCATCGCATAACATCGGAGATACGGATGTGGAGATTATAGACAGACTTCTTCAGAAGATGGCTGTGATGTGGAAGGGAGAATATGATGGTAGCTAAGAAGTAGGTGTTGAGAGGGGGTTTTAAAGATGGGACAGATTTGAGCAATCTGGTTTGTCAGAAGGAAGGGCGAATCCAGTGGGAGGGACAAGCTAAAGATCCTAGAAAGAATAGACAACCAACAGAACAAGGTCCCCAGGTAGATGGGTCATGGGATACAGAGCACAAGTGGGCATAGCGGCCTCAGGCAGGGGCTGGACCATCTGTTAATACAACAGGAGGAAAGGTGGGAGGAGGATGGATGCAGATGCAGGAGGGTTTCAGCATAATGGAAGGAAGTTGAGGAGGTTGCCTTCTGGTAGTCTGTTCTCTCTGCAATGTAAGAATGAAGGGATCACTTCCTTCCTGGGGATGGAGTCACTGGTGTGGCCATGTGTTTCAGGAGAGGATATGCTTGGGCATCTTCCAGCAGGTAACAGATGGCACACTCCAAAGAGTTTAAGTAAAAATAATTACTGAAGGGGAGAATCACATAGATGTGGGCTGGGTTAAGGGACCATATACGGGAG
This sequence comes from Capricornis sumatraensis, assembly GCF_032405125.1. NCBI lineage: Eukaryota > Metazoa > Chordata > Mammalia > Artiodactyla > Bovidae > Capricornis > Capricornis sumatraensis. The sequence continues at coordinate 217,670,858 of NC_091069.1, forward strand.
GATGACATACAGAGGAACTAGCAACGCTTGGCAGGGAGAAGGAAAGGCGCCTGCGAGTGTGGAGCCACAAACAGGCAATTACGCGACAGAGACAATGATCTGAGGGACTCGGCCCTTGCCAGGCCCATGGTGAGGGAGAGACGAAGCAGGGAAATAGAAAACCCAACCTCTTTGTCCTCATGCCCTCCAATTTTTCTGCCAGTGCCTCCTTGACCAATCTCAACAGGAGGCTAGAGGGCAAGCAGCCAGATGATGTCATCTGTGCAGGTCAGACAGTCAGGACACAGAAAAGATATGGTGGAGAATGGACCCACAAGAGAAGCAGCAAGTAAGCAGCCAGTGGAGGCTGTTTGAAATGACTACTATGAAGGATGGACGGATGCTGCCTAGGTATGGGGCTGCCCGAGGTTGATGGCCATGAATTTCAGTGGCACCTGTCAGTGCAGGCTTGGGCTTGTCCCTGGAGTGCTCAGCAGTCCATGGGTAAGCATGGAGAGACAGGATGGTCTGGTTGACCCAGAGCTGTGTTTTTTTTTTTTTTTTCCAGGCAAGTCAGATGGAAGTACAATGAGAGGTCATGGAAATTGCCACTGAAAAGATATGTGATGGATAACAAAGTGTGCATGCATGCTCAGTCACTCAGTCGTGTCCAACTCTTTGCAACCCCATGGACTGTAGCCCACCAGGCTCCTCTGTCCATTGGACTCTCTAGGCAAGAGTACTAGAGTGGGTTGCCATGCCCTCCTTCAGGGGATTTTCCCAACCCAAGGATCAAAGCCAAGTCTCTTGCATTGGCAAGCAGGTTCTTTACCACTAGTGCCACCTGGGAAGCCCAATGAAGTATAAGATCTATGAAAAAGACACTGAAAAGAAGAAGCTGCTGATAGGGAAAACAGGTTAAGCTCTTTAAGGCCAGACCCGGGGGTTCACTGCTGTTTCTCAGAGGTCTCTGAAGGATCAGTGTTGAGTGGACAGGAGGCTGAGATCAACACAGGATTCAGTTCTGCTCGCTTAAGTTCTGGACCTCCTGTCATGGGTATATCTTTGGGTAGTGATTATTAGTTTTTGCCTGTCATATCTTTTTTTGTTGGTAAAGTGAAAGTGAAAGTCGCTCAATCATGTCCAACTCTTTGCAGTCCCATGGACTATATAGTCCATGGAATTCTCCAGGCCAGAATACTGGAGTGGGTAGCCTTTCCCTTCTCCAGGTGATCTTCCCAATCCAGGGATTGAAATGGGGTCTCCCACATTGCAGGCAGATTCTCTACCAGCTGAGCCACAAGGGAAGCCCAAGAATACTGGAATGGGTAGCCTATCCCTTCTCCAGCAGATCTTCCTGACCCAGGAATTGAACCGGGGTCTCCTGCTTTGCAGGTAGATTCTTTACCAACTGAGCTATCAGGGAAGCTCATAACAACTGGTAAACAACTCCTCTATTGCATCTTAATATGCAACTCCTCTATGCCATGTAGATATCATTGGACTGTAAATCACAAGGCCCACATCATATAGTTGGCCGCGTCATCCAGGCCTTTGTATTTTGAGCACTGTGGTATGCCACTTACAAGCTACAATGAACAAAATCCAATCAAAGACCTTCCACAAGATTTAATATGTGGACACAGTGGGAAAGAGGGTCTGTTCTGTTGGATTATGAAGGTAAGTCTGCTAGGGTCCACCTTGGCTCTCAGGTAGATAAAGTCTATCAGAAGAAGGAGGAAAACTAAAAGGCCATTCTTCAAAGGGACAGACAAGAAGAGCTGATGATGTAGAGAGGAAAAGCTCTGACAGCATAATTTGAACTCCTCATCCAGTCATATATGGATCTATCCCTTGGACTTCCCACTTTCATGAGACAATAAAAACCATTTTGTGCTTTAGCTGGTTTTTACTGGATTTCAGCTGGTTTATATTGGGGTTTTACTGCTTTTCACCAAAAAGGTGCTGAGGAATATAACATGTTGGAAATGCCTAGCTTGGCTCTGGGATTGGTTGATCATTCAGAAAACCAAGCAGGGTTTGGATTCTTCTTGCCCTCAGAAGGGTTCAGGCTGGTACCCACCCATAGGCCCCTCTGTTCTGATTTCCTCAAGCCCAGCTCAAGGGTCATTCTGCACAAAGCCCACACAGGCCATCTAGCCACCTACGGTCATCCCACCTTTCACCTTGGAGCTGATTCAGTTCAGTGTTGGAGCAGCTTGTGGGTAAATGATAACAACATCAAAAATGACAGAATCATGGACTTTTCTGGTCCCATACAATATTAGTATGTGATAGGCTGGCCAAGTCCCTTAACTTTATAGATGTGTAAAATGATACCAAGGGGCCTAAGAGACTGAACTATGATTACCTAATTATACAGCAGTAGAGGTGACTTCACTTTCACTTTTCACTTTCCTGCATTGGAGAAGGAAATGGCAGCCCACTCCAGTGTTCTTGCCTGGAGAATCCCAGGGACGGCGGAGCCTGGTGGGCTGCCATCTATGGGGTCGCACAGAGTCGGACACGACTGAAGCGACTTAGCAGCAGCAGCAACAGAGGAGGTGAGGGAAAGAACCCCAAATTTATTGAGATGTACTGAGTGCTTACATGTCACACTGTGGGGTTTATATACATTTCTTTATCCTTCAAACCATCCTGCAACCTAGATTTATCACCATCATTTTCTAGAAAGAGACACTGAGGGTTACAGGTTTTAAGTAACTTGTCAGTGGCAAGGCTGGAATCCATGCCTCAGTCTCTCTGCCCCAAAGCTTCCCAGTCTTTTCAAACTCCATAGTGCCAGCTCCCTATTGCAAAGATAGAATGCAAATTTGAAGAGAGTTATAATATAGCTTAAATTTGAAAACTTCTCAAGTTGCTAAGACTGGCTGGAATATACAAGAAGCTGGTCTCTCCCATGATCTCTCCACCATGAAATATTTCTACTTGTGACCTTTAGGAAAAATCCTAGCACACACTGTGCTCTTAAACAGTGAATTGTGCTACAAAAGCACCAGGCTTCCAAATAGCTTCTTCTGTTATTATGATGGGATAGGAGGAAAGGAGAAAATAGAAGATTCCTTCACTGTCAAAATAAAATGTAGTTGACTACTGCCAAGGCAGTTATTCCTGGAATGTCTAATTATTAAACCAGAGGCTGTTATCGAAAAGTCAAGCATTTCGTTCTCTTCATTCCAGCAAGAAGCCCTTAGGAAGCTCAGTTCAGCAACAGAGGGGAAAAAAAATCCTTCTTCTGAGAACTGTGAAAATTCCAATTTTATTTGAAAGAAAATTCTGCCATCTCCTTGGCAAGAGCTGTATAACATGCATAGTAAATAAAATAGGCTGACTCAAAAGACCTCACTTTTCTTCCTGGAGCATGTAGGCCCCTCCTGGGCCTGGACCTGGGCCTGAGCCTGCCCCATCTCAGCACTGAAGGATGCGCCAGGCACTGGGCACACACCCGCAGGCTCTGACAACCCTCAATTCTTAACCCTTGCCATTTCTATCATTCCTTTATGCAGTTAACATTTATTAATTACTAATCACATGCTGTGCATTATGCTAAGTCCTTGACATGGATTCGCTCTCTCTCTCTGGCAGCACTGTGCAGCATTCAGGACCTTAGTTCCTCAACTAGGGATTGAACCTGTATCCCCTGCCGTGGAAGCACAGAGTCCTCACCACTTGGCCACCAGGGAAGTCTCCCAGCATTTTCTCATTTAAATGTCTCAACAACTCTAAAAAGTAGGAAGCACTAGTATTTCCATTTTGTAAATGAGGAAGTTGAGGCTGAAAAGGTTAAGTAACTTGCTTGAGAGAAAACCTGTGCTATGTGTCTCCTGGTGAATCAGTGCGAAGCCACGTCCTCAGGCTCCTAAGGACAGAAGAGAAGGGAAGGAAAGGAAGCCACACTTTCTAGCATTAACTTTGTGTCCAACACCAGGCTGGGGTACTTTACATTTCTTGTCTCCCTCTTCCTCTTGATAAGCCTGGTTTATGTAAACAACCCTATTTTGTTTTTTCTGTTTTTAATTAATTAGTTTCATTGGAGGCTGATTACTTTACAATATTGTGGTAGTTTCTGCCATACATCAACATGAATCAGCCACGGGTACACATATATTCCCCCCTATCCTGAAACCTCCTTCCCTACCTCATCCCTCTGGGTTGTGCCAGAGCACCAGCTTTGAGTGCCCTGCTTCATGCATTGAACTTGCACTGGTCCTCTATTTTACATATGGTCATATACACGTTTCAATGCTATTCTTTCAAGTCATCCCACCCTCGCCTTCTCCCATAGTTCAAAAGTCTGTTCTTTACATCTGTGTCTCTTTTGCTATCTTGCATGTAGAGTCACTATTACCATCTTTCTAAATTCCATATATATGTGTTAATATTCTGTACTGGTGTTTCTCTGACTTACTTCACTCTGTATAATAGGCTCCAGTTTCATCCACCTCATTAGAACTAACTCAAATGTGTTCTTTTTTATAGCTGAGTAATATTCCATTGTGTATATGTACCACAGCTTCCTTATCCATTCATCCACCAATGGACATCTAGGTTGCTTCCATGTCCTAGCTATTGTAAACAGTGCTTCAGTGAACATTGGGGTACATGTGTCTCTTTCAATTCTCATTTCCTTGGTGTATATGCCCAGCAGTAGGATTGCTGGGTCACATGGCAGTTCTATTTCCAGTTTTTTTAAGGAATTTCCACACTGTTCTCCATAATGGCTGTACTAGTTTGCAGTCCCACCAACAGTTTAAGAGGGATCCCTTTTCTCCATACCCTCTCCAGCATTTACTATTTATAGACATTTTGATGGCAGCCATTCTGAACAGCGTGAAATGGTACCTCATTGTGGTTTTGATTTGCATTCCTCTGATAATCAGTGATGTTGAGCATCTTTTCATGTGTTTATTAGCCATCTGTATGTCTTCTTTGGAGAAATGTCTGTTTAGTTCTTTGGCCCACTTTTTGACTGGGTCATTCATTTTCTCTGGTATTGAGCTGCTTGTATATTTTGGAGATTAATTCTTTGTCAGTTGTTCCATTTTCTATTATTTTCTCCAATTCTGAAGGCTGCCTTTTCACCTTGCTTATAGTTTCCTTCAAACAACCCTAATTTCTATATGAGCTAACTAGTTAGTGGATGACTGAGTGATGATTTGACACAGATCACCTATTTTAGAGACCCCTTTCTACATATTACTTGTATGTGTAGATGACTGAAGTCCTGACTCTTTGATACTTTAGCTGGAGGATCTTAAGCAAACCCCTGAACCCTAGTTTCCCACTTTCAAAAAAGGACTAATAATCCCTCCTTAAGTAAATAGAATGTCAACTAAGATAATGTATGGGAATCCTTACTCATTCTATTTTTACACACACACACACCTCTCTCCCCTATTTTATGCAGCACCACCTGGTTGACACCTCTCAGAGACCTCCCCACTCAGCAACACTCCTCAGTGGCTAAAATGTGTGAGGATTGTGCATGAACTCCAGGAGACCTCCATATCATCAGAACCCACATCTTGGTGGACCTGTCCCTCACCTGTTATTGGGTTAGCCAAAAAGATCATTCAGGTTTTTCCATAGTATCTTACAGAAATAGCATCTAATTTAGTAAATGTTAACTGTTAAAGATATCCTGCTGTTTTCAGTCATGAGGACTAAAATGTCTTTGCAAAGTCCTAAATCCCTTAAGGGATCCTTTGGCCTGGGGTCACCTTTGGGTGACTTCGGTCTCTATTACTTCAGAAATCCTGACCACAAACTCAGGGGTTTTGTGTTCTTTTGTTTAAAGAATTCCCTTCTTTAAAATCCAAACTCCCAAAGCAACGCCACCTTTCAAATATCCATTATCATTTTCCTTTGAAGATCTACCTATTCCAGCAAACACTGACTAGATTTTTTGAACCCCTACTTTTGCCAAAAATTGGAGAAAATATATAAAAGAAGGCACATTCATACCAACCCCCCATAGCATTTAGCCACAGTAAGAATCAGTCCAGAGCTGCAGAGTCACCCTTCTGGTCCTTTAGTCAAGTACACATGGCCTGTCATGTACTATATTCACGTGAGCCACACAGATGGGAAACCCATTGCTCTGACTGGGCAGTGACCAAGAGTGCAGGTCTGTCAGGAAGGTCAGTCAGGTCATTTCACAAGGTGATACCTGAGTCAGTATCATTGTGTGTGTCTAGTATTTGGATGAGGAAATTTAGACCTGCATTTCTCTTGAGCTAGGTATTTTACCAATACCACAGAACGTGAGTCAAAGTTCTCAAAAGATTAAAAGGAACGAATACAGTTCACTCACAACACAGTTTCTTGCTAGTTCAGTGGTTTCTGACCAGAAGCATCAGCATCATCTGGAAACTTGTTAGAAATTCACATTCTCAGGCCTCAGAACCAGCATGTCAGCACCATTCTGACAAATCACCTCAAGAGAAATGTTCTGCTAGCCAAGAGAAGCCATCTGCTCACCAGGATGCTTTTCTAGAACCAGGACCCTGCCACAGAACTCTAGAACAATCCTGCAGTCATGAGTCCTGAAGCTCCTGAACATCTGGTCAACCCTACACACAGGACTATAGAGTCAGAGCGCACCCTGAAGGAGAGAGAAATGGAGACCAGGGCCTATACTGGATCCAGCCCAGGCTTGAGCACCCCTGCTCAATGGCACTAAGGGCCTTGGCTAGAACTAAGCCCTGGAGAGGCACTCAGAAAAATGTGAGGAAGATATTTCAAAGCACAGGAGCTCTGGAGTCTATGGGGGCCAGTGAGAGGAGCAGTGGAAGGCATGGGGAGCCTCACTTGCCAGGGTCTAAGGACAATAATGCTGTTGGCTTCTGTCTGCACAGCTTGTCCCAACTGTTGATTAGAACTGGCTACTACTGCTCCTGGGCCAGTCTTTGGTGCTTCCACAGGGCCCAGCATAGCATCTTTCATGTAAGAAGAGCTCGGGAAATTTTGCTAATTGCTCTATATGTAAATCTTACGGTTGCTTTTAACTAAGGACAAAGCACGCTATTTGCAGTTTAAGCCAACACCCCCAGGGACTGTGGGAAGTTTGTCTGAGTCACACAGCAATCACAGCAAGTCAGTAGCACACCTGAGACCAGGAGATTACTAGTCAGGTCTTTATGACTCTAAATATCTGCTCTTTCCACTATTCCATGTTGCTTTGGGGCCATTAGAAGTTTCAGAACCCAGAAGTTGAGAAGGTTTGGTTAGGTGGAACCCAAATAAGGTTTGGGAAGAATCAAAAAGGTCTCTGTGAGAATCTGTGAAATAAAGGGCCCACAACCAAACTATGGCCTCAATGGTAGGTCCCCTCTCTCCTCCTCTAAACTATCCCTCATTTAGACTGCATTGGTTTAAAACAAATTATTTGACACTTCTACAGAAAGTGGAATCTAATTCCCCTTCTCTGTATATGGTCCGGCATTCGTGACTCGTTTCTAATAACTTTAATATAGCAAAAGAGATGCCTGCTGTCTTCCAAGGAAGGTTGGAAAAGCCTGATTCCCTTCTAGCTTTTGCTCTCATGCTCTTTCTCTCTCCATACCTCGGGAGTCCTCCACCAACACACAAAGAACATCTAGGCCACCTTGAAGCCACCTTATGGAGAGATCACCCCAAAATAGTGAGAGATGGCATGGAGCTCCAGATGTTCCAGACCCCATCTGTTTTCATGTGTCTTCCACCAGACGTGCCAGTGGTGAGTTTTAGATAATTTCATGCCTCTGCCAAAGCTGACATCAAATAGGTCAGAGACAAGCTGCCCCGCCAAGACCTGGCTAGATTATAGATTCAAAGGCAAAATGTTGTTGTTTTAAGCCACTAAGTTTTGAACTGGTTTGTTTACATAGCATTACATAACTAGAACATAACCCAAATCAAAGGAAGTGAATAACACCCTTGGAAAGGTAGAGGGAAACTGCAAATGTTGGCACTCACAGGAGTGGTTTTCAGCATCTATAAATGACATATTTTTGCTTCTTTATCCAGTAAAGGATATGGACAAGTGTACAAAGAAGTCAGTAAAATAAGGGAAGTATTCAGTGCCTATTACAGTTGCCCAGGAAATCTGAATATTTTATTCTAAATAAGATTTCCACGTCCAGATCAAAATTATTATGAAATCAATTCATCATTTGTTTTGCAAGGACTTCTCTTTTGCTGGTATTTTATAGATTTTCAGGTTGGAGGAAAAATTTTATTTTGTAGTCTATTTATGGGCATCCATATTGCTGCTTTTTGCTTGCTCTACTTAGAAAATTCATTGATTTTACACTCTAGGGTATTCTCTGGCATTCCCAGGGCCCAATCTGTTCTCTCTCATGTGGCTTCTGCTCTCTACTCTACCTTGTCCTGCTGATGACTCTTTTTGAGTCACCGGCTCTCGATTTTGGTCCACCTCACCAGGGCCTCGAATCATTCAACCACTCTGCCCTGTAAGTCCTGTCACAGTCTTGTACCCATTCAAGCCTTCCGGCCCCTGCCCTGGTGCAGTGCCCTGGGCATCTGTATTTTTCTACTATCATCTCCCTCCTCTCCCCAACTCACTTCATTTCTTTCGTAGGTGGTGGTGGTTTGGTGGTTTAGTCGCTAAGTCATGTCCTGCTCTTGCAACCCCATGGACTGTAGCCTGCCAGGCTCTTCTGTCCATGGGATTCTCCAGGCAAGAATACTGGAGTGGGTTGCCATTTCCTTCTCCAGGGAATCTTCCTGACCCAGGGATTAAACCCAGGTCTTCTGCATTGCAGGCAGATTCTTTACCAACTGAGCTATGAGTGAAGCCCTCTTTTATAGGTAATTACTGTTATTCCTAACTAGTCTTCTTGTTTCCAAAATCTCTTATCTGAAATCCTGGCAGTGTGTTGCTATCTGATATATCTTTTTAAAACAACAATCTCATAAAGTCACCAGTGCCTCCTGAGTCAAGCCCAAGCACATGGCAACACAATGCCTTTCATGATCTGGCCACTGTCCTCTAAATCTCATCACACACTCTCATCTCTCCACAGCATTTTTCCCAACAATACAGCCTGCATATGGTTTCCTAAGTACACCACTTTGCTTTAGGCTTCTTTGTGTTTAAAAATACTGCTCGCTCTCTCTCTCTTCTCTTCCCTACCCTTTTCACTACACAACAAAAAAAGGAACTCCTGTTTATCTTTAAAGACATATCTCAGCTCTCCCCTCTTCTAGGCTGCCTTCTCTGAACCCCCACTGAAGAGTTACTATCTCCGCTCCCTTGAATGTGCTTCTACGGCTCCACATAACATGTGAAGGAATCTAGGTATTTGTACATCAGCCTCCCCTAAAGACCTTAGGCATCTTGAGAGCTCCTGTCCTGTTTGTCACTGTGCCCCAGAGCCTAGCACAGAGCCATCTGCAAAATAGAGTTCAATAAATGTTTTTTCAATTAAGTAAAAGAGAATAAAATGAACAAACATTCAGTGGTGGATTACCTAAATAATAAACCAAGTGTTCTTAAAGAAAAAAAAAGGCTTCTAGAAGCTAGCCAGGCAACCTAAACGTACAAAGTTTATACCACAGTAAAGAAGCTGAAGCTGGATCAGCAGTACTGGGGGAAGTGACTAAACTGATTCACTCAGAGATTAGGAGATGGGGCCAACTGAACATAAACCATTCTGTTATGTTAACAGCTCATGCAAATTCTGGTTGGAGTTAAGCCTTACAAACTATAAGAGCCAGAACGGCTTTTCTACCTTGTCCTTACCTCTGGTCTGATCTTTTCTTAGATTAATAGCTGAGTTTAGACTTCAAACCTTAATAAAAATAGAAAGAAGTTGATTGGATCCAAAGAAGAAAAATAAAAATTACTACAGGTTAGTAAATGAAGGATAAGAAAACATTAAAGATGTTCAAGAACCAATTTTACTTGTAGGAATTAAACCTAATAAATTAACTAAGAATTTTTACAGAATGTTTACTATAATAAAGTCTGTAAGAAAAAAAAAATTTTAATGGTGAAAAAAATTGAAAACAACCTAAGTGGATGAAAATAGGAGATCAGATATTTAAACATCAATATATTTGATAACCAGGATATGGAAGTATAAACATGGAATTATGTTCAGAACTATGATTATTGAAACAATTACATTACAGTATATATATATGCTGCTGCTGCCGCTAAGTCACTTCAGTCGTGTCTGACTCTGTGTGACCCCACAGACAGCAGCCCACCAGGCTCCCCCGTCCCTGGGATTCTCCAGGCAAGAACACTGGAGTGGGTTGCCATTTCCTTCTCCAATGCAGGAAAGTGAAAAGTGAAAGTGAAGTCGCTCAGTTGTGTCTGACTCTTCGCGACCCCATGGACTGCAGCCCACCAGGCTCCTCCATCCATGGGATTTTCCCAGCTAGAGTAGTGGAGTAGGGTGTCATTGCCTTCTCTGGTATATATATATATATATATATATATGTATATATATGTATAATTCAGTTTTATACATTTACATATGTATAAACTATGTATGGAAAGAAGTCTGAAAGAAAATACAGCAAGATGTTGGCAGTAATTATCTCTGAGTTTGAATTATAGATTTTATAAATTTTGCTCATTTGTATTTTCTGTGGTTTCTAAAATCACCATATATTACTATATAACTTTTTAGTTAATATAAAATAATGGTAGAAATTGGTATGATTTATAACCAGCTATAATCAGGAAACCTTTATTAAATTTACTTCCCAGAAGCATAAAATAAACATATGGGCAAATGAGACAAGGCCAAAGGTAACTCTGCAGATGGTGACTGCAGCCATGAAATTAAAAGACAATAGCTCCTTGGAGGAAAGGCTATGGCCAACCTAGACACATATTAAAAAGCAGAGACATTACCTTGCTGATCAAGGTCCAGCTAGTCAAGGCTATGGTTTTTCCAGTAGTCATGTATGGATGTGAGAGTTGGACTGTGACAAAAGCTGAGTGCCAAAGAACTGATGCTTTTGAATTGCGGTGCTGGAGAAGACTCGAGAGCCCCTTGGACTGCAAGATCAAACCAGTCAATCCTAAAGGAAATCAGTCCTGAATATTCATCTAAAGGACTGATGCTAAAGCTGAAGCTCCAATACTTTGGCTACCTGATGCAAAGAACTGAGTCCTTGGAAAAGACTCTGATGCTGGGAAAGGTTGAAGGTAGGAAGAGAAGGGGATGACAGAGGATAAGATGGCAAGGATAAGAGGATAAGGTTGGATGTCATCACCGGCTCAATGGACATGAGTTTGAGTAAGTTTCAGGAGGTGGTGATGGCCAGGGAAGCCTGGTGTGCTGCTGTCCATGGGGTCTCAAAGAGTTGAACACGACTAAGCAACTGAACGGAAAGATGAGTTGGGATGAAGACATGAAGATTCTACAGTATGACGCTAAAGAGCTTGATCTTTATTCTAAAAACAATATGAAGCACTGAATCTGTTTTGTTCAGAAGAGTGACCTGAACACAATTGTTTAGAAAAATATTTCATGGGTAGAGTTAGGCTTGGTGGCTAATTGTATTAGATGGAAAGAGGGGAAAGCAGAATCCAGTATTTCCAGCTATAAGGTTTGAAGTTTAAACATGGGGCAGACAGTGATGGCTTTAACAAGTGTAGAGAAAGAGAAGGAGGAATCTGGAGATGCGGAAAGAAGGTCAGGAATGAGCGGGACTTGAGTCGTGCTCTCTCAGGCAAGAAACTGCCACTCTCCACTGTTAGAAACTTGATGTGGATTCTTGTCAGAGGAAAGAGGGAGGGAGGCGCAGGAATGAGAGCGCGAGGCCCTTTTCGTCGGCTCCTTCGCCCGGACGGAAAAAGCCGAGCGAACGCAGCCCGAACGCTCTATTAAAATGGCGGCGGCGGCGGCGGTGGCCGCGGCGTCTGGTCGGTGAAGTGGCTCTGCTGCTTCGCTCCCCACCCGCCCCCTCCCTCCCTCTCCCCTCCCCCCGTCCTCCCCCCCCCCTTCCCCGCCGCCGGCGCCTCCGCGCCCCTCCGGCCTGCGCACCTCCCCTCGCCCCCCTCCACTCCCCCGCCCGGCCCCCTCCCCCATTCTCCAGCTCCCCGCCGCCGCCCGTCCTCGTCGCCTCCCCGCCCCGCCGGCCGGCCGGCCCCCTCCTCCGCCTCTCTCCCCTCCCCCGCGCCGATCGGGATCAGTCGGACTGCAGCTCAGAAAGGAACATACTCTCAAAATATTTGCTTATATCAATTCCTGAACACAGAGGCAATGTCTGTGCTGCTTCAAAGAGTATAAGCATTTGGAGATTTTTAACCAAGTAGTGTGTGCACTTATTAACTTAGTGATTGCCCAAGTTCAAGTGCTCCGAGATCAGCTTTGTAAACATTGTACTACTATCAACATAGATTCCACATGGCAAGATGAGAGTAATCAAGCGGAAGAACCACAGAATATAGAAAGAGAATGTAATGAAGGAAGTACAGAAAGACAAAAATCAATAGAAAAAAAATCAAACTCTACAAGAATTTGTAATCTGACTGAGGAAGAATCTTCAAAGAACTCTGATCCTTTTAGTTTGTGGAGTACAGATGAGAAGGAAAAACTCTTACTGTGTGTGGCAAAAATTTTTCAGATTCAGTTTCCCTTATATACTGCTTACAAGCATAATACTCATCCTACTATAGAGGATATATCAACCCAAGAAAGCAACATTTTAGGGGCATTCTGTGATATGAATGATGTAGAAGTACCATTGCATTTGCTTTGTTATGTATGTTTGTTTTGTGGAAAAAACGGCCTTTCCCTTATGAAGGACTGCTTTGAATATGGAACTCCTGAAACTACCATTTCTGATAGCACATGCGTTTATTACAGTTGTGTCTAATGTAAGTATTGTTTGAAATTATTGATTTTAATTGATTATTGATTTTAATCTTGGGAACAAAGCCTTTTATATTAATAACATGCATTTATATGTCCAGAAAAAGGTTTTGAGTGATTTGTTATGTATAATACTCTTTTTTTTTTTTTCTGGATTATACTTTGAAAAAGTTGAGTATAGAAATCTTTTTCTTTTTTTCAGTCTTCACTAAAGTAAATTAAAATTTGTATCAGTGGTTATGACTCAGTGCTTTCACTGCATGGCCTGGGTTTAATTCCTGGTCGGAGAAGTAAGATTTCACAAGCTGTGTGGCATCCCCAGAAAAAATTAATGAATTTAAGTAAAATTATAAATTTATCTACCTCTTTTGTTTGAAAGATAACATGGATAGCTTTGCACAGTCTGATTTTTAGCTTTCCTTGTCTAGAATTTTGTACTGGTAAATTTTTGACTATTTAGGGTTTTTGGTTTCTTAAATAATGGTTAGCCTAGCCCAGGGCTTTATTACAGTGTGTTTGACTTCCCTCTGTATTACAGGTGAAAAGCTAACATTTCTTTTGCATTTGTAAAGAAGATAATTCTTCAGTCAGATACTGTGAAGCACAATATGTGGGGAAACAAATATTTTTTGTTGTCTGTATATTAAAATTTAACCTGAAAAAAAAAAAAAAAAGAAAGAAAGAAGGAAGGTTCCTTTGCATAACAGAAAGAGACTCACAGACTTAGATGATGAACTTACTGTTGAGGGGAGTGGGAGGAATGAGGGGAAGGGAGTTAGGGAGTTGGGATGGACATGCACAAACTGCTATGTTTAAAATAGGTAAACAAGGTCTACTGTATAGCACATGGAACTCTGCTCAATGTTATGTGCCAGTCTGAATGGGAGTGCAGTTTGGGGGAGACTGGATACACGAATTATCTGACTGAATCCCTTGCTGTTCACCTGAAACTATCACACATTATTAATTGGCTATACCACAATAAAAAATAAAAAGTTTAAAAGTAAGTAAATAAGGGGAAAGAGTGTTTTTTTAAGTGTTTGTGCATGTAAATTTGACACAGTTCTTCAGATTTCCTGGATCAGTATTAGATTTCAGGAGTCAGATTTAACAGAAAGCTAAGTCACAGTTCAGTTCAGTCACTCAGTCATGTCCGACTCTTTGTGACCCCATGAATCGCAGCACGCCAAGCCTCCCTGTCCATCACCGTCTCCCGGAGTTCACTCAGACTCACGTCGATCAAGTCAGTGATGCCATCCAGCCATCTCATCCTCTGTTGTCCCCTTCTCCTCCTGCCCTCAATCCCTCCCAGCATCAAAGTCTTTTCCAATGAGTCAACTCTTCTCATGAGGTGACCAAAGTACTGGAGTTTCAGCTTTAGCATCATTCCTCCCAAACAAATCCCAGGACTGATCTCATTCCGAATGTACTGGTTGGATCTCCTTGCTATCCAAGGGATTCTAAAGAGTCTTCTCCAACACCACAATTCAAAAGCATCAATTCTTCGGCACTCAGCTTTCTTCACAGTCCAACTCTCACATCCATACATGACCACAAAAAAACCATAGCCTTGACTAAATGGACCTTAGTTGGAAAAGTAATGTCTCTGCTTTTGAATATGCTATCTAGGTTGATCATAGCTTTCCTTCCTTGGAGTAAGTGTCTTTTAATTTCATGGCTGCAGTCACTGTCTGCAGTGATTTTGGAGCCCACAAAAATAAAGTCTGACACTGTTTCCACTGTTTCCCCATCTATTTCCCATGAAGTGATGGGACCAGATGCCATGATCTTCATTTTCTGAATGTTGAGCTTTAGGCCAACTTTTTCACTCTCCTCTTTCACTTTCATCGAGAGGCTTTTTAGTTCCTCTTCACTTTCTGCCATAAGGGTGGTGTCATCTGCCTATCTGAGGTTATTGATATTTCTCATGGCGACCTTGATTCCAGCTTGTGTTTCTTCCAGTCCAGTGTTTCTCATGATATACTCTGCATATAAGTTAAATAAGCAGGGTGACAATATACAACCTTGATGGACTCCAAGTTTGGAGAATGACTAAACTGAGTGTTGGAAGACATATCTACCAAGGAATCAGCAGAAGCTTTGTAAAACTAATTCTTTGCATCCTGAGTATCTAAAACTAAAAAGACATTCAGTTCAGTTCAGTTCAGTCGCTCAGTCGTGTCCTACTCTTTGGGACCCCATGAATTGCAGCACGCCAGGCCTCCCTGTCCATCACCAACTCCTGGAGTTCACTCAGACTCACATCCATCAAGTCAGTGATGCCATCCAGCCATCTCATCCTCGGTCGTCCCCTTCTCCTGCCCCCAATCCCTCCCAGCATCAGAGTCTTTTCCAATGAGTCAACTCTTCACATGAGGTGACCAAAGAACTGGAGCTTCAGCTTTAGCATCATTCCTTCCAAAGAAATCCCAGGGTTGATCTCCTTCAGAATGGACTGGTTGAATCTCCTTGCAGTCCAAGGGACTCTCAAGAGTCCTCTCCAACACCACAGTTCAAAAGCATCAGTTCTTCAGTGCTCAGCTTTCTTCCGCACAATTGCACTCATCTCACATGCTAGTAAAGTAATGCTCAAAATTCTCCAAGCCAGGCTTCAGCAATACGTGAACCGTGAACTCCCTGATGTTCAAGCTGGTTTTAGAAAAGGCAGAGGAACCAGAGATCAAATTGCCAACATCCGCTGGAGCATCGAAAAAGCAAGAGAGTTCCAGAAAAACATCTATTTCTGCTTTATTGACTATGCCAAATCCTTAGTGTGGATCACAATAAACTGTGGAAAATTCTGAAAGAGATGGAAATATCAGACCACCTAACCTGCCTGTTGAGAAATCTATATGCAGGTCAGGAAGCAACAGTTAGAACTGGACATGGAACAACAGACTGGTTCCAAATAGGAAAAGGAGTACGTTTAAGGCTGTATATTGTCACCCTGGTTATTTAACTTCTATGCAGAGTACATCATGGGAAATGCTGGACTGGAAGAAACACAAGCTGGAATCAAGATTGCCGGGAGATATATCAATAACCTCAGATATGCAGATGACACCACCCTTATGGCAGAAAGTGAAGAGGAACTAAAAAGCCTCTTGATGAAAGTGAAAGAGGAGAGCGAAAAAGTTGGCTTAAAGCTCAACATTCAGAAAATGAAGATCATGGCATCCGGTCCCATCACTTCATGGGAAATAGATGGGGAAACAGTGGAAACAGTATCAGACTTTATTTTTGTGGGCTCCAAAATCACTGCAGATGGTGACTGCAGCCATGAAATTAAAAGACACTTACTCCTTGGAAGAAAAGTTATGACCAACCTAGACAGTATATTCACCCGTGGTGGATTCAAGTCAATGTATGGCAAAACCAATACAGTATTGTAAGGTAAAATAAAGTCAAAATAAAAATTAAAAAAAAAAAAAAGCAGAGACATTACTTTGCTGACTAAGGTCCATTTAGTCAAGGTGATGGTTTTTACTGTGGTCATGTATGGATGTGAGAGTTGGACTGTGAAGAAGCCTGAGCACCGAAGAATTGATGCTTTTGAACTGTGGTGTTGGAGAAGACTCTTGAGAGTCCCTTGGACTGCAAGGAGATCCAACCAGTCCATTCTGAAGGAGATCAGCCCTGGGATTTCTTTGGAAGGAATGATGCTAAAGCTGAAACTCCAGTACTTTGGCCCTCATGTGAAGAGTTGACTCATTGGAAAAGACTCTGATCTGGGGAAGGACTGGGGGCAGGAGGAGAAGGGGACTACCGAGGATGAGATGGCTGGATGGCATCACTGACTCGATGGACGTGAGTCTGAGTGAACTCCAGGAGATGGTGATGGACAGGGAGGCCTGGTGTGCTGCGATTCATGGGGTCACATAGAGTCAGACATGACTGAGCACCTGAACCGAACTGAACTGAACAGCTTTCTTCACAGTCCAACTCTTACATCCATACATGACCACAGGAAAAACCATAGCCTTGACTAGACGGACCTTAGTCGGCAAAGTAATGTCTCTGCTTTTGTATATGCTATCTAGGTTGGTCGTAACTTTTCTTCCAAGGAGTAAGCGTCTTTTAATTTCATGGCTGCAGTCACCATCTGCAGTGATTTTGGAGCCCAGTATCACTGGTTAGTAAACTGTTTCCACTGTTTCCCTATCTATTTCCCATGAAGTGATGGGACCGGATGATATGATCTTCGTTTTCTGAATGTTGAGCTTTAAGCCAACTTTTTCACTCTCCTCTTTTGCTTTCATCAAGAGGCTTTTTAGTTCCTCTTCACTTTCTGCCATAAAGGTGGTGTAATCTTCATATCTGGGGTTATTGATATTTCTCCCAGCAATCTTGATTCCAGCTTGTGTTTCCTCCAGTCCAGCATTTCTCATGATGTACTCTGTATAGAAGTTAAGTAAGCAGGGTGACAATATACAGCCTTGACGTACTCCTTTCCCTATTTGGAACCAGTCTGTTGTTCCAAGTTCTAACTGATGCTTCCTGACCTGCATACAGGTTTGTCAATAGGCAGGGTCAGGTGGTCTGGTATTCCCATCTCTCTCAGAATTTTCCACAGTTTAATGTGATCCACACAGTCAAAGGCTTTGGCATAGTCAATACAGCAGAAATAGATGTTTTTTGGAACTCTCCTGCTTTCTCCATGATCCAGCAGATGTTGGCAATTTGACCTCTGGTCCCTCTGCCTTTTCTGAAACCAGCTTGAACATCTGGAAGTTCATGGTTCACATATTGCTGAAGCCTGGCTTGGAGAATTTTAAGCATTACTTTACAAGTGTGTGAGATAAGTGCAATTGTGCAGCAGTTTGAGCACTCTTTGGCATTGCCTTTCTTTGGGATTCGAATGAAACCTGACCTTTTCCAGTCCTGTGGCCACTGCTGAGTTTTCCAAATTTGCTTGCATATGAGTGCAGCACTTTCACAGATCATCTTTCAGGATTTGAAATAGCTCAACTGGAATTCCATCACCTCCACTAGCTTTGTTTGTAGTGATGCTTTCTAAGGCCCACTTGACTTCACATTCCAGGATGTCTGGCTCTAGGTGAGTGATCACACCATTGTGATTATCCAGGTTGTGAAGGTCTTTTTTGTACAGTTCTTCATGTATTCTTGCCACCTCTTCTTAATATCTTCTGCTTCTGTTAGGCCCATACCATTTCTGTCCTTTATCGAGCCCATCTTTGCATGAAATGTTCCCTTGGTATCTCTAATTTTCTTGAAGAGATCTCTAGTCTTTCCCATTCTGTTCTTTTCCTCTATTTCTTTGCATTGATCTCTGAAGAAGGCTTTCTTATCTCTTCTTGCTATTCTTTGGAACTCTGCATTCAGATGCTTATATCTTTCCTTTTTTCCTTTGCTTTTTGCTTCTCTTCTTTTCACAGTTATTTGTAAGGCCTCCCGGACAGCCATTTTGTTTTTTTTTGCATTTATTTTCCATGGGGATAGTCTTGATCCCTGTCTCCTGTACAATGTCATGAACCTCATTCCATAGTTCACCAGGCACTTTATCTATCAGATCTAGGCCCTTAAATCTATTTCTCACTTCCACTGTATAGTCATAAGGGATTTGATTTAGGTCATACCTGAATGGTCTAGTGGTTTTCCCTACTTTCTTCAATTTAAGTCTGAATTTTGCAGAAGGAGTTCATGATGTGAGCCACAGTCAGCTCCTGGTCTTGTTTTTGTTGAGTGTATATAGCTTCTCCATCTTTGGCTGCATAGAATATAATAAATCTGATTTCGGTGTTGACCATCTGGTGATGTCCTTGTATAGAGTCTTAACTGGTGTTGTTGGAAGAGGGTGTTTGGTATGAACAGTGAATTTTCTTGGCAAAAGTCTTAGTCTTTGCCCTGCTTCATTCTGCATTCCAAGGCCAAATTTGCCTGTTACTCCAGGTGTTTCTTGACTCCCTACTTTTGCATTCCAGTCCCCTATAATGAAAAGGACATCATTTTTGGGTGTTAGTTCTAAAAGGTCTTGTAGGTCTTCATAGAACTGTTCAACTTCAGCTTCTTCAGCGTTACTAGTTTGGGCATAGACTTGGATTACCATGATTTTTAATGGTTTGCCTTGGAGACGAACAGAGATCATTCTGTCATTTTTGAGATTGCATCCAAGTACTGCATTTTGGACTCTTTTGTTGACCCTGATGGCTACTCCATTTCTTCTGAGGGATTCCTGCCCGCAATAGTAGATATAATGACTATCTGAGTTAAATTCACCCATTCCAGTCCATTTTAGATTGCTGATTCCTAGAATGTTGATATTCACTCTTGCCATCTCCTGTTTGACCACTTCCAATTTGCCTTGATTCATGGACCTGACATTCCAGGTTCCTATGCAATATTGCTCTTTACAGCATCGGACCTTGCTTCTATCACCAGTCACATCCACAGCTTTTTGTCTGAAAAGACATTCAAAGATCACAAAACCTTGGGGGGGAAAGAGCAAAGGAAAAGAAAAGTATAATATTTTTAAAATCTGTTCATTGATATTATCATTCTTGACTAATTTATTCTTTGTTCTTTTCCTAAAAGCTTTCTTATTTTATCCCTTTAATGTATTCATAGTCATTTATAATTTCAGATAAGCTCTTTTGATTCATTCCAAACTGGATTTTAGTGGGAAAGAACGAAATGAATGCTGATGTGACTTCTCATTGATGCCATGCTCTCCACTCCAGCCTGGAAACTTGGTACAATGAAACATCAGTTTGTGCAACCACAAACCTCAAAGGGCATATCATTACTCAAAGGATGTAACATCAGCCTGGAACCTGAGTATTTATAAGAGAGAGAGATGTATGACTAGGAGAGCCAGTCCAAATATAAGGACTACAGGAAAGTTTTCTCTACACAGATGTAATGGCTTGGTATTCTGTTGGAAAGCCGATTTACATGGATACCCTGTGAGCAAATGACTTAGCCAACACTATCATGAGGGCTGGCTAATTTAAAACTTATTTAACTCTGATCCTCTTTAACTTTTCTGGGAAGAGAGAAGCCTACAGACAGACCCATACAGACATTTAAGCTTGGATTGTGAACAGCATCCAGCTCCCCTGAAATAAACCAAGCAGATGTTTGGGGAAAAGCGATATAGTCATCTGGATTCAAATAGAGGCATTTTCTTAAATGACAGCAGTGGGTCTTCCCAACATATGCCATCAAGGTGTCAGTCTGCAACTGAGATGTCAGAAAGAAGATCTGACAAGCGTTACCTTCAAATGATGCAGAGAACTGTCTTAAGGGTCATTATGAAATACATCCTAGAAAGTCTGCAGTGCTGAGCATATGAGTCAGAAGCTGCCTTTTTCTTGGGAAGCTACTTCTTTTTTCATTTTTAAAACCTTTTAATTGTGTAGGGTATAGCTGATAAAAAAAAATGCTATGATTGTTTCAGATGGACAGCAAAGGGACTTAGTCACATGTATGCATGTATCCATTCTCCCCTAAACTCTAGAAGCTAATTCTTAACTGACACAACCACAAGAGGACAGAAGGGTGGTACCTCACTGTGGAGTGAGATGCCAATGTTCTTCTGTGCTTCTCTTTTAAAAGTTTATTTCCACCTGTACAGAGGTTTAATTGACAAATTAATTTTATAGGTTTATTTATTGTGTTTAATTGCATTAATTGTATATGATTACTTATTTATGTTTATTAATTGTATATGTTTAATTTCTTTAATTGACAAAACATTGTATATGTTTAAGGTGTACAATATGTGTTTTGATATACATATACACTTTGAAATGATTACCGCAAACAAGCTAAATTATAAATCTATCACCTTACATAGTTACCATGTATGTGTACATGTGTGATGGCAACAATTTAAGATCTACTCTCATAGCACATTTCAAGTATACAGTGGGATACTGTTAACTGTAGTCACTATTCTATACATGAGATTACAGGAACTTATTCACCCTGCATGACTGAAACTTTATACCTTTTAACCAACATTGTCCCTATGCCCCCCACTCATCCTCTCACAACTACTATTCTAATTTCTGCTCCTGTGAGTTTGATTTCTTTACATTTCACTTAAAGTGATCTCATGCAGTACTTGCCTTTCTGGGTGCAAAAGCTTCTTAGCTAAATCAGATCTCTCTAAGTTTCTGAACAAAACTTCAACTCTCATTCTTATACTACATTTATTATTCTTCTCTATAGGTATGACCGGAGAAGGCAATGGCACCCCACGCCAGTACTCTTGCCTGGAAAATCCCATGGACAGAGGACCCTGATAGGCTGCAGTCCATGGGGTCGCTGAGGGTCGGACACGACTGAGCGACTTCACTTTCACTTTTCACTTTCATGCATTGGAGGAGGAAATGGCAACCCACTCCACTGTTCTTGCGTGGAGAATCCCAGGGACAGGGGGGCCTGGTTGGCTGCCATCTATGGGGTCGCACAGAGTCGGACCTGACTGAAGTGACTTAGCATAGCATAGGTATCACCTAAATCAAATACCTTATGATTATACAGTGGAAGTGAGAAATAGATTTAAGGGCCTAGATCTGATAGATAGAGTGCCTGATGAACTATGGAATAAGGTTCATGACATTGTATAGGAGACAGGGATCAAGACCATCCTCATGGAAAAGAAATGCAAAAAACCAAAATGGCTGTCTGGGGAGGCCTTACAAATAGCTGTGAAAAGAAGAGAAACGAAAAGCAAAGGAGAAAAGGAAAGATATAAGCATCTGAATGCAGAGTTCCAAGGAATAACAAGGAGACATAAGAAAGCCTTCCTCAGAGATCAATGCAAAAAATAGAGGAAAACAACAGAATGGGAAAGACTAGAGACCTCTTCAAGAAAAATAGAGATACCAAGGGAATATTTCATGCAAAGATGGGCTTGATAAAGGACAGAAATGGTCTGGACCTAACAGAAGCAGAAGATATTAAGAAGAGGTGGCAAGAATACATGAAGAACTATACAAAAAAGACCTTCACGACCTGGATAATCACAATGGTGTGATCACTCACCTAGAGCCAGACATCCTGGAATGTGAAGTCAAGTGGGCCATAGAAAGCATCACTACAAACAAAACTGGTGGAGGTGATGGAATTCCAGTTGAGCTATTTCAAATCCTGAATAATGATGATATGAAAGTGCTGCACTTAATTTGCCAGCTAATTTGGAAAACTCAGCAGTGGCCACAGGACTGGAAAAGGTCAGGTTTCATTCGAATCCTAAAGAAAGGCAATGCCAAAGAATGCTCAAACTACCACACAATTGCACTCATCTCACACACTAGTAAAGTAATGTCAATATTCTCCAAGCCAGGCTTCAGCAATACGTGAACTATGAACCAGCAGGTGTTCAAGCTGTTTTTATGAAAGGCAGAGGAACCAGAGATCAAATTTCCAACATCCACTGGATCATTAAAAAAGCAAGAAAGTTCCAGAAAAACGTCTATTTCTGCTTTATTGACTATGCCGAAGCCTTTGACTGTGTGGATCACAATAAACTGTGGAAAATTCTGAAAGAGATGGAAATACCAGACCACCTGACCTGCCTCTTGAGAAACCTATATGCAGGTCAGGAAGCAATAGTTAGAACTGGACATGGAACAACAGACTGTTTCAATTAGGAAAAGGAGTACGTTTAAGGCTGTATATTGTCACCCTGCTTATTTAACTTATATGCAGAGTACATCATGAGAAACGCTGGGCTGGAAGGAGCAATAACCTCAGATATGCAGATGACACCACCCTTATGGCAGAAAGTGAAGAGGAACTAAAAAGACTCTTGATGAAAGTGAAAGAAGAGAGTGAAAGTGTTGGCTTAAAGCTCAACATTCAGAAAACTGAAAAGATCATGGCATCTGGTCCCATCACCTCATGGGAAATAGATGGGGAAACAGTGGAAACAGTGACAGACTTTATTTTGGGGGGCCCCAAAATCACTGCAGATGGTAACTGCAGCCATGAAATTAAAAGACGCTTACTCCTTGGAAGACAAGTTATGACCAACCTAGATAGCATATTCAAAAGCAGAGACATTGCTTTGCCAACAAAGGTCCCTCTAATCAAGGCTATGGTTTTTCCAGTGGTCGTGTATGGATGTGAAAGTTGGACTGTGAAGAAAGCTGAGCGCCGAAGAATTGGTGCTTTTGAGTTGTGGTGTTGGAGAAGACTCTTGAGGATCCCTTGCAAGGAGATCCAACCAGTCCATTCTAAAGGAGATCAGTCCTGGGCATTCTTTGAAGGACTGATGCTAAAGCTGAAATTCCAATACTTTGGCCACCTCATGCAAAGAGTTGACTCATTGGAAAAGACTCTGATGCTGGGAGGGATTGGGGGCAGGAGGAGAAGGGGATGACAGAGGATGAGATGGCTGGATGGCATCACCGACTCGATGGACATAAGTTTGAGTGAACTCTAGGAGTTGGTGATGGACAGGGAGGCCGGGCGTGCTGCAATTTATGGGGTTGCAAAGAGTCAGAAACGACTGAGCGACTGAACTGAACTGAACTGAATTGATGGGTATAAGGAAGACTTTCTTGTGCCTGAGGGCACTAATGTCATAAAATGATAATATCAACACATGTAAATGCTTATCATTTACAAAACACTTTCACCAAAACTCTGTGGTTAAGTAGGGTACAGATTATTTTATCACTATTTTACAAATGAGAAAACTAAAGCTCAGAGCCCATTAGCCTGAAATCCCATTCAGCCAGGATTGGAATCCAGATCCTTTGATTTCAAATTCCCAGCTCTTTGCAATATGCCAGACTGTCCACCTTGCTCAGCAAGATCCTATCATAATATTGTACCTCTAAGTTATGTCCAACACCAGCTACTAGGATGTTCATGGCATAGACTGATGGCCTAAGGGCCTTAGACAGCTTATGTCAGCTGGGACAGCATCATGCATTTAAAACCTCACTCCCTTAACACAGCTGCTGCAGGGTTAGAATTTACAATTTGAATCTTTGGAGCTCACCTACAGACTGACATTCAAAGATAGGTGTCCTCGTTTGCTATATCCCGGGCTTTGGAGAGGACTTGACCTCCATTTTTATCTCCTGAGGGGGAATCTTAAGATAGCACTTTACAGTAGATCTATTCTTGCACGGGCTAGGTCTACTCTAGTTACAGGCTAACACAGGTAACAGCTTGCACAATAATTATTGTTCTAAATATCGCTATAAGCAATATAAAAATTATTGTTAGGCATACAGTGAGCACTCAGTAAAACTTAACAATGTTTACTGAGTGCTTACTATGTGCCAAGCATGCGTGTGTGCATGGTAAGTCACTTCCTTCATGTCAAACTCTAGGGACTGCAGCCCACCAGGCTCCTCTGTCTCTGGGATTCTCCAGGCAGGAATACTGAAGTGGGTTGCCATGCCCTCCTCCAGGGCATCTTCCCAACTCAGGGATCAAAACTGTGTCTCTTACATTTACCTGCATTGGCAGGTGAGTTCTTTACCAGCAGCACCACCTGAGAAGCCCGTGCCAACCACAGAGAAAAACATTTTACATGCAACATCTCAACAATCATGAGATATTGCAATTATCCTCATTTTGTAGATGAGAGACTGAGTCTGTAGGAGACTAGATAACTTTGCCAAGGTCACAGAGCCAGTAAACAGCAGAGTGAAAATTCAAAATTCTCCCCTCCTGTTTCACTCCAGACCATGAGATGCCATTATGGCATTTGTAATAGACTCTTTAGATCATGAATTTCTGATGGAGTAATCCTCCTTTAAGACACCTCAAAAGGCACAGAGTGTAATAACCCTACCCAGTGCTGCTCTGCTTTCTACAGACTGTATCTCTTTTCCACAAGCTACATCCCTGACTCCTGCTGGAAGTTTGCAATTTCAGTTTGCCTTCCATTCCACAGCCCCAGAGAAATCACTAAAGTTAATCCATTCCTCAGGCCCATCCCACTGAGCCTCTGTTGGCTACAGCATTTCAGAGGGCCTCCCTGTAACACACATGTTAGCTTACAGATTCCATTTGCAGAATGAAGATACTGAGATTTGTCCTCCTTAGGACACAAACTTAGGCCAGACCACATACTTCTATGCTTACCACCTTGGCTGGGTCTAAGATGCCACAGATTCCCACAACATACTTTAGGCATTCAAGGTCCAGGGATGCTTAAAGTACAGAAGCTAAACATAAGGTCTTGTAAGAGTTTATGCATAGACTCAGTTCAGTTTAGTCGCTCAGTCATGTCTGATTCTTTTAGACCCCACGTACTGCAGCATGCCAAGCTTCCCTCTCCATCACAAACTCCTGGAGCTTACTCAAACTCATGTCTATTGAGCCAATGATGCCATCCAACCATTTTATCTTCTGTCATCCCCTTCTCCTCCTGCCTTCAGTCTTCCCCAACATCAGGGTCTTTTCCAATGAGTCAGTTCTTTGCATCAGGTAGCCAAAGTATTGGAGTTTCAGCTTTAACATCAGTCCTTCCAATGAATATTCAGGACTGATTTCCTTTAGGATTGATTGGTTTGATCTCCCTGCATTCCAAGGGGCTCTCAAGAGTCTTCTCCAACACCACAGTTTAAAACCATCCATTCTTTGGTGCTCAGCTCTCATTGTGATGCAACTCTAAGATCCATACATGACTACTGGAAAAACCATAGCTTTGACTAGATGGACCTTTGTTGGCAAAGTAATGTCTTTGCTTTTTAATATGCTGTCTAGGTTGGCCATAGCTGTTCTTCCAAGGAGCAAGCATCTTTTAATTTCATGGCTGCAGTTACCATCTGCAGTGATTTTGGAGCCCAAGAAAATAAAGTCTGTCACTGTTTCCATTGTTTCCCCATCTATTGGCCATGAAGTGATGGGACTGGATGCCATGATCTTGGTTTTTTGACTGTTAAGTTTAAACCAGCTTTTTCACTCTTCTCTTTCACTTTCATCAAGAGGCTCTTTAGTTCTGCTTCTCTCTCTTCCATAAAGGTGATGTCATCTGCATATCTGAGGTTATTGATATTTCTCCCAGCAATCTTGATTCCAGCTTGTGCTTGTGCTTCATCCAGCCCAGCATTCCACATGCTGTACTCTGCATATAAGTTAAATAAGCATGGTGACAATATACAGCCACTTCAGTATTCTTGCCTTGAGAACCCCATGAATAGTATGGAAAGGAAAAAAGATATGACACTGAAAGATGAACTCTCCAGGCCAGTAGGTGCCCAATATGCTACTGGAGAAGAGTGGAGAAATAACTCCAGAAAGATGAGGAAACTGAGGCAAAGTGAAAACAACAGCCAGTTGTGGATGTGACTGGTGATGGAAGTAAAATCCAATGCTGTAAAGAGCAATATTGCATAGGAATCTGGAATGATAGGTCCATGAATCAAGAAAAATTAGAAGTGGTCAAACAGGAGATGGCAAGAGTGAACATCAACATTTTCAGAATCAGTGAACTAAAATGGACTGGAATGGGAGAATTTAATTCAGATGACCATTATATCTACTACTGTGGGCAAGAATCCCTTAGAAGAAATGTAGCCATCATAGTCAACACAAGAGTCCGAAATGCAGTTCTTGGGTGCAATCTCAAAAATAACAAAATGTTTTCTGTTCATTTCCACAGCAAACCATTCAATATTACAGTAATCCAAGTCTATGTCCCAACCACTAATGCCAAAGAAGCGGAAGTTGTACAGTTCTACGAAGAACCTACAAGACCTCCTAGAACTAATACCTGAAAAAGATGTCCTTTTCATCAAAGGGGCTGGAATGCAAAAGTAGGAAGTCAAGAGATACTTGGAGTAACAAGGCAAATTTGACTTGGAGTACAAAATGAAGCAGAGTAAAGGCTAAGAGAGTTTTGCCAAGAGAACGCACTGGTCATAGCAAACACCTTCCAACAACACAAGAGAAGACTCTACACATGGACATCACCAGATGGTCAATACCGAAATCAGATTGATTATATTCTTTGCAGCCAAAGATGGAGAAGCTCTATATAGTCAGCAAAAACAAGACCAGCAGCTGACTGTGGCTCAGATCATGAACTCCTTCTTGCAAAATTCAGATTTAAATTGAAGAAAGTAGGGAAAACCAGTAGAGCATTCAGGTATGACCTAAATCAAATCCCTTACAATTATACAGTGGAAGTGACAAATAGATTCAAGGGATTAAATCTGATAGACAGAGTGCCTGAAGAACTATGGATTGAGGTTTGTGAAACTGTACAGAAGGCAGGGATCAAGACCATCCCCAGGAAAACAGAATGCAAAAAGGCAAAATGGTTGTCTGAGGAGGCCTTACAGATAGCTGAGAAAAGAAAAGAAGCAAACAGCAAAGGAGAAAAGGTAAGATACACCTATTTGAAAGCATAGTTCCTAAGAATAGTAAGGAGAGATAAGAAAGCCTTCCTCAGTGATCAATGCAAAGAAATAAAGGAAAACAATAGAATGAGAAGGACTAGAGATCTCTTCAAGAAAATGAGAGATACCAAGGGAACATTTCATGCAAAGATGGGCACAATAAAGGATAGAAACTGTATGGACCTAACAGAAGCAGAAGATATTAAGAAGAAGTGGCACGAATACACAGAAGAACTGTACAAAAAAGATCTTCAAGACCAAGATAATCACGATGGTGTGATCACTCACCTAGGGCCAGACATCCTGAAATGTGAAGTCAAATGGGCCTTAGGAAGCATCACTATGAACAAAGCTAGTGGAGGTGATGGAATTCCAGATGAGCTATTTCAAATCCTAAAAGACGATGCTATAAAAGTGCTGCACTCAATTTGCCAGCAAACTTAGAAAACTCAGCAGTGGCCACAAGACTGGAAAAGGTCAGTTTTCATTCCAATTCCAAAGAAGGGCAATGCCAAAGAATGTTCAAACTTCCACACAATTGCACTCATCTCACACGCTAATGAAGTAATGCTCAAAATTCTCCAAACCAGGCTTCAACAGTATGTGAACTTTCAGATATTCAAGCTGCATTTAGAAAAAGCAGAGGAACCAGAGATCAAATTGCCAACATTCGTTGGATCATAGAAAAAGCAAGAGAATTACAGAAAAACATCTAGTTTTGCTTTATTGATTACACTAAAGCCTTTGACTTTAGTAGATCACAACAAACTGTGGAAAATTCTTAAAGAGATGGGAATATGTGATCACCTTACCTACCTCCTGAGAAATCTGTAGGCAGGTCAAGAAGCAACAGTTCGAACCAGACATGGAACAACAGACTGGTACCAAATTTGGAAAGGAATACGTCAAGGCTGTATGCATAAACTAACTAAAGTATGTAATAGGTCTTAGAACTCTCCCTCTATCTGTTCTGACATCTTCAACCACATACTGATCAGCCCTCCATTTGCTCTTGCTTCCATCCCCCGACCCCTCCCCTGCTCTGGTCTGTCTGCAGGAGGCTGACACCTAAAACTACATTTCTTAGGCTCCTTTACTGATTTTCACTGGGTTCAGCCAATTTGAACCTGGGGAGGCAGGCAGGGTGAGGGGAAGATATCAGAACAGAAGGAAGAGGGAAGCCAATATATTCCTCCCCCACTCTCTGCTTTGGGCAACCTCTCCAGCAGAGGTCTCATCTCCAGAATTCTAGCTCCTATCAAGATATTTCTACCCTCTGAATTCTCAGGTATCACCTAGCAAGCCCCAACCTTGTTTCTAGCTCCCACCAGGTAGCCATGCCTCCTGGACTATAGGACTTTTCCCATTTGTCACCTGAACTTCTTGCTATTCTGATTTCTGGGCTGTCTCACTGTCTCCTGGTTGGCCATACAACTTTTCCAAAAACTGCCTCCCCCTACTAAATTCCCTCTACTGAACTACCAGATAAGGATTCTATTTTCCTAGTTAGATGCTGACAGATATAACCTACCATCCCACTGGCCTGGAGATGGGATGACAGGAGAGTAAGGAAAAGTGAAGTTGCTCAGTCATGTCCGACTCTGCCTTCCCATGGACTGTAGGCTCCTCCGTCCATGGGATTTTCCAGGCAAGAGTACTGGAGTGGGTTGCCATTTCCTTCTCCAGGGCATCTTCCTGACCCAGGGATCAAACCCATGTCTCCTGCATTGTAGGCAGACACTTTTACCGTCTGAGCCACCAGGGGAGTCAGAGTAAGGAAAAGAAGGGCAGAGATGATGAGAAGCCCTCATGTGGGAAGGGTCTGGAAAGGCCATAGGAGGGAGACTGGTGCCATGGCGGGCCAGATAACTCAAACCTGGGGCCTCAAGCTCATTTTCTGCCCACTCCAGGCACTTGCACATCTTTTTCACACTAAGGATCTCAGTTAAGTGGCTGAGAGGTTCTAGATTCTCCACTGCACTGGGTAAACCACCAGTATTTGGCCTCATCCTCCATGCCCAAGCTCAAGTTTAGATGCATCCTGTGGTTTCCTCTTGTTGGGGAGGACATTTTTCCCTCCTCACTCCTAGATTCAGTGGCTGAGGACCCTGCTAGCTAAACCAATAAAAGACAGATTAACAAGATAAAAATGAATTTATTAATATGTGCAGTACACAGCGCACATATACCAGTGACTCAAAGAGGTGGTTAGAACTTGGACTTACAAAGCATCTCAACAAAGAACAACAAATTTAACAAGACGAAAGAAAAGTAGTTTAGGCTTTTAGGGCTAGCAAACTGTGGGAAAGTAGTGTACAGAGAAAAACTGGTGAAAGATAAGGGTTAATTTAATACAGTTTGTTAGACATAGTCCTTCCAGTGGCTGTTAAGAATCTAAAGTTGTCTTCAGTGACTAAAAGTTTATGCCTTAGAAATAGAAATAAAAGCAAAAATAAGCAAATGGGACCTACCCAAACTTGTAAGCTTTTGCACATCAAAGGGAACCATAAATAAAATTTTAAGAAAACCTATGGACTTGGAGAAAATATTTGCAAACAATGAAACTGACAAAGGCTCAATTTCCAAAATATACAAAGAGCTTATACAACTCAGTAGCAAACAACCAAACAACCCAATCAAAAACTGGACAGAAGATATTTCTCCAAAGAAGACATATGGATGACCAATAGGCATATGAAAAGATGTTCAATGTTGTTAATTATTAGAGAAATGCAAATCAAAATTGTTAATACAATGAGGTAGGTATCACTTCACACTGGTCAGAATGGCCATCATCAAAAAGTCTACCAATAATAAATGCTGGAGAGAGTGTGGAGAAAAGGGAACACTCCTACGCTGTTGGTGGAAATGTAAATTGGTGCAGCCACTATCAAAAATGGTACAGAGGTTCCTTAAAGACAAAATAGAATTACCACATGATTCACCAATCCCACTGCCAAGCATATAGTCAGAGAAAACTCTTGTTCTAAAAGATATATGCACTTCAATATTTACTGAAGCACTATTCACAATATCCAGGACATGAAAGCAACCTGTGTCTATCAACAGATAAATGGATAAAGATGTGGTGTGTATATATATATACACAAACAAGAGAATACTACTGAACCATCCTCAGGATGAACACTATCTGAACTGAGTACCATAGTGAAAAGCAAGATTCATCCCCGTGTCACCAAAGGCGTGTATAGCTACATGGGCTGGGCACTGCGCAATTCCAGAAGATGCCATTCACATAGTTTACGATGAATTGTACTTTCTGGAGTTGTGCTATGCAGCAGCCCTATATGTCACAGCCATCTATCTCCTGTCTGGTAGAGAGAATCTTGGGAAGAAGAGAGAAGAAAATTAGTGGCTTCCCTCGTAGCTCAGTTGGTAAAGAATCTGGCTGCAATGCAGGAGATCTGGGTTCGATTCCTGGGTTGGGAAGATCCCCTGGAGAAGGAAATGGCAACACATTCCAGTATTCTTGCCTGGAGAATCCCATGGACAGAGGAACCTGGCAGGCTACAGTCCACGGGGTCACAAGAGTCGGACACAACTGAGAGACTAGAGAGAGATGGGTCAGAAAACATTACTCAGTCTCAGCTAAATGGGATAGCAATTCCAGATGGCACGATGGCCTCCAAAATTAAAATAGAGCTTCAGAACTAAAAAATCTTATAACAAAAATTTATTTTACATTTCTGATTTTGTTGTCAGGACCCTATTGGACTACTTGAAAACTCTAGAGAAACTATATAGTACAGTGGAATGTGCTTGGAATTTCTCATGAGAAGATCCAGATTTGAGTCATAAGTCCTGAATCAGGTTTCCAGTGGCAAATTGGAGATGATCGTACTTATGCCTGCCTCTAAGTGTTGTGAAGTTTAACAAAGTGATGCAATGAACATACACGCATGGTTAAAGGGTAAAGCACAATACAAATGCTGCTCAATCTGACAAACAGCTGATGTCATTTGACAGTGTACTAAAGACTTGAGATTTTTTTTCAAAATGTCAAAGACATGTGTCTTCTAAAAGATATCCATTTTAACACTTGTGGAAATCCTCTCATCCATGTAATTTTAATTACTATTGTCCTTATTTTATATTATTTTATGCTTATAGGTTATAAATCTTCTCTTACTGATATAGATAAACAAAAATCTGATGGCTGGGATGTTAAGGAAAATGGCACTTTATAGAAGCCTTTTCAAAGTTTACCCCAAAGAAAGTACAATTCTGCCTTTATCCAAAGAGTATTTTTTCCCTAATGATAAAAGCAACATGTAACCATTTTGAAAGTTTTTTTTGGAGATAATAGCTGTCATAATGCCACCATCCTAAAATAACTGTTGTTAGCATATTTCACCCATTCTTTTCTCTGTTGAAAGTGTGAAAGTGAAACTTAGTCATTCAGTCCTGTCTGACTCTTAGCGACCCCATGGACTGTAGCCCAACAGGCTCCTCCGTCTGTGGGATTTTCCAGGCAAGAGTACTGGAGTGAGTTGCCACTCCCTTCTTCAGGGGATCTTCCTGACCCAGGGATCAAACCCGGGTCTCCTGCATTGCAGGCAGATTCTCTACCGTCTGAGCCACTAGAGAAGCCCTTTCTCTGTTATACACTATGTTTTATATTGTTGAGATTACACCATATACCCAGCTCTAGATTTTTTGCTATATTACACAGCAAAGTCATTAAAAAACTTAGAAATATTTTAATGGTTATATAACATTCCTGCAAAGGAATGTTTCATAATTTATGAACTATTATCTTATCAGCTATTTTAATGTTTCTTTTGTATTCACTATTTTTTTAGCTTCTAAATTCCTAGAAGTAGAATTATGAAATTGAAGCCTCAAATTTCAATTTTGAAATTTCAGTTTGCTGCCAGAAAGGACCTGATTTCAGTTTGCTACCAGAAAAAATATTTTATCAATTTTCATATCTTTTAGCAATATGAGGATGCATTTCTTGGAAGACCCTAACCTGAATTGGGTATGCTAATTTTTAATATGTTTACTGTTTGAATTTGCATATATTTGCTCTCTGGTTTTATTAGTCATTAGTATCTCATTGTCTAAGCTCTGCTCATTTTTGTTTATCATACCAGTATTTTCAATTGATTTGTATGAATTATTAACATAGAACGTTTATAAATCATTTCTCTCTCATATTTAGATAGAAAGCTTCCCAGCCTATTACTTTTTCCATTAATATTGTGTGCCTTTTTTTACATTAAGAAGTTTTATATAATTGAAACTATTGGCATTTTTCATGCAATTTCTTCTATTATTTTCTTTTTTCCTTTTTAAAATTACTTTTAAGTTTAGGAAAAAGCTATATTTTTTTTATCTCAAGCTCTGACATTTATATTCATCTGTATGTTTCCATTTCATTTTTCAATAATCACCTAAAATTCATCTTGGCTCACTGCACCTTTCAGAAGCTGTCCAGTCCTTCAATCCTATTGGTCCTTTAGATATCCTTCATTAATGAACTGTATCATCTCCACATCCCTTATAATATCTACTCAGTAAGGCTGTTCAGGGATGTGCTGAAGCTGACTCTCATCAGATGACCAAAGCCAGTTTGTGCACCTCCAGACTCAGTGACATCACACTGGTACCTTGAAATTGGCCATTGTGAGAATATTTGTATCTTGTGCGTACTTGCTAAGTCCCTTCAGTCGTATTTGACTCCTTGCGACCCTATGGACTGTAATTCACCAGGCTTCTCTGTCCATGGGATTCTCTAAGCAAGAATACTGGAGTGGGCTGCCACACCATCCTCCAGGAGACCTTCCTGACCCAGGAATCGAATCCATGTCTTTTACATCTCTTGCATTGGCAAGGGGGTTCTTTACCACTAGCACCACCTGGGAGGCCCAATTACATCACAGAAATCAGCAAATTCTACAAATCTGGACCTTTATCTTCAGATAGCCAGTTTACCAGCACATCACAGACTAGATCTTCTCTAAAAGGTCCCTCCAGGCCTGGGACTCTTTTTTGTGACTAACTACAATACAACTAGATTAAAAATCTAAAATGAATAAGACCATTATCTGGACACTAGTTTTACTGCATCAACACCCAAATAAATTGCAATTTGAAAATATTTAACCTAAGGAATCTTTTTCTACGGTCCCTTTTTCTCTTTCTCTCCTTGATAGATAGGATTCTTGGAGGTTACTAAAATAGAAATTATCTGCATTAAATCAGGTGGAAAAGAAAGATACAGTTTTGACCTAGAAGAATGTGACACTTTGGATTGTGAAGGGAGAATAAATAACATTTCCTCGTTTCAGTCTCTGTCCCAGGAGGTCTTGGGTTATTAAATATAACCACTTCAACAAATGGTACGTCGCCCTCTGAGAGAACTGGTTCTTGTTCTGCTACTCCTAGGACCCAACTGCACAAAGGCAATTAGCCAAGTAGCCTGCACCAGATTAAAGCCCTCTCCTGACTCCTTTGGAAAAGCCTAGTTAGGCCTCCATTAGCCTCATCCAGACAGCCTTACTCATCTGAACAGGACTCCAGGCAAAGGCAGGCCTGGGCTGCTTGTCTGTGTGGGGATCCAATCACAGCCACCGGGAGGCCTCTGTCGTGGTGGGCTCTCCGCCTTTTCAGTTTCAAGTATTCCTTACTCATAACAGCCTTCTCCAGTCCCAATTTCTTCAATCAGCTCCCCTTCATCCAGTCTCCTCTAGACTATGGAAGTTTGCAAAATTCAGCTGTAAAAGCACAGATTAGCAGAACCAGAAAGGGTTTCAGGGATATTTTCCTCCAACGTTCCCTTTACAGGTGGGGCCCAGAGAAAGATCAGCACTTGGCCCAAATGACAAGAAATCCCTGGCCAGTGGAGAACCATAACTCAGGAACTGCCAAGTCCCAGTCTGGGGTGTTTTCTACTGAAATTCTACCCTTCCATCTTTCACTGTCTCCCTTGGAAGTGAGAGAGAGTGGCACCTTTGGGGGAACGGAAATGGCATCTTTATTACCTGTATGCTATAGTGGTAACAAGTTTTAGCGGCTTCTCAGGAGGCACTGGTGGTAAAGAACCCTCCTGCCAATGCAGGAGGTATAAGAGATACAGGTTCAATCCCTGGGTCAGGAAGATCCCCTGGAGAAGGGAATGGCAATCCACTTCAGTATGTTTGTCTGAAGAATCCCATGGACAGAGCTGTCTGGATGGCTACAATCCATAGGATTGAAAAAAGTAACAAGTTTTGGAGATCATTAAATCCATGAGAATGTTGGGTACCCCTCAGGTGCTCAACTAATGGACAGACATATCAGTGAATTTAGGTCGTGATGCAACTATTCTTTTCAACTGATTGAGTCATTTAAAAAAAATCTTTCCCATACATCCCTCCCCCACAAAAACTGAATTTCAAAACCACAAAGAGAAGAAAATTTAACCAAGATATTTTAGTGCTTCCTTTTAGAAATAACTCAACGACAAATAAATAGAAAGCCTTATTTCATTCACCTAGTGGGAGAAGCCTCCCAATAGACCCTTCCATGATGCCAGTAAAAAGAAAACAGAATCCTCCATTTAATTTTTCATTGTGAAAAATAAAGCTTCTAAACGACACAGGCCTTCAGAAATCATCTTAGTTTCAAGGTAGCTAACTTAATTTTTAAAAGGACAAAGTATGTTATATTATTTTATGTTTTAGCAAAGTCTTCCTAGAGCAAAAACCATAAATTATAAGAATAGATATTCATGGGTGGCAATACAAATATTTCAGTGGAAGAAGAGTGGGTCTATCCTATTGATTATTTAGTACCTGAGTTATATTTAGATGATTCCCACTGTCTGCACTGGGCAAGCTAGTTCACTTTTATATCACATATGCATGCATGCTTAGTCATTCAGTCATGTCAAACTCTTTGTGACCCTTTGAACAAGGTCAACAGCCTGACCCTGTCAGGCTCTTAAGTCCAAGGGATTCTTCAGGCAAGATTACTGGAGTGGGTTGCGATGCCCTGCTCCAGGGGGGTCTTCCTGACCCAGGGATCAAACCCGAGTCTCTTGTGTCTGCTGCATTGCAGGCAGATTCTTTACCCACTGAGTCATTGGGGAAACCTGTATCACATATAGAAACACCTGATTACAGGGCTAGATGGTAGGTGCATCACAAGTCCCAGCAATTGGCGGCCTCCCCTTGCAGATGAAAGAAGTGAAACACAGGGAAATCCTGGGGCTACCTAAGGTCACAAAGCTAATTAGCCTCAGAGCCAGAAATAGAACCCACATCTCCTGACTCTCCGGAATGTATGCTGCTGATCACTCTCAGAGTTTATAAAGCATCGTTTATCTCAAATATCCATGAGTTTTCACTAGACACATGGACATCATAACAGTACTATTTCTCAAATCTTTGCTCCTTATAGATACACACCCTTAATGTATACATATGTAACATCAGAACACATATACTTTGCCAGTGAATCTCACCACTGGTCCACAAAAATATCAAAACTGTTGTAGGGAAGAGGGAAAAGA
The DNA here is from genome assembly GCF_032405125.1 of Capricornis sumatraensis. Taxonomy (NCBI): domain Eukaryota; kingdom Metazoa; phylum Chordata; class Mammalia; order Artiodactyla; family Bovidae; genus Capricornis; species Capricornis sumatraensis. The sequence goes on from NC_091069.1 coordinate 217,706,551, forward strand.
GCTCAGGTTTAAGACTCAAAAGGGACCAGAGTTCGAAGTTCAGTTCTGTTGTTTATAAGATTTGTAAAGTTGGATGAGTTATTTGATTTGCTTATGTCTTTGAGCCTCAATTTCCTTGTCTAAAAATGAAACAATTATTCCCTACATTAGTAAAAAGTAATGCAGAGTCCCTAAGATAGTATCTGAATTTGGAGGGGTGGAAAAGAGACTCTCTTTTGACATTTTAAATCTACCATATTCCCAGCCTGTCTAAAATTTTAAATTTATTCATTCATAAAGTATTTATTAGTTTCCTTCTATCAAACACTGCTCCAGATACTGGAGATACAAACAGTGAGCCAGATGAACAATTCCCTGTGTGGCAAAACCAGAAGGTACTGGTGTCTCTGAGAGGACACACAACGACCCTAGTTTTTCTTGTTTTAGAAAACCTGCAAACTGGACTCTGCTGCTACTGTGGAAATGACCTGCTGCCAGCACGGTAAAGAAGCATTGCTGGAATGACACAAAATCAGGTGAGCAGAAGGCAGCAAGTCCTTCGCCCTTCTGCCAACCTCCACGTTCCCTCTAGCGCCCCCTAATGACAGAGTCTAACAGAGCCAGCTAGCAACACAGAAATGCAGTTTGTATTCCCACGCCCATGTCACAAAGCAAAACCACAAGGATGAGTTTGAATCTTAAAGACAATATTTTAATAACTAAAATGAATAGGTCCTGAGAAAGCTAATTCTTTGTCTTTCTCTAATTATCAGGCAGCTTCCTGGATGGCTCAGACAGTGAAGGGTCTGCTTGCAATGCAGAAGACATAAGAGAGATGGGTTCAGTCCCTGAATCAGAAAGATCCCCTGGAGAAGGAAATGGACACCCACTCCAGTATTCTTGCCTAGAGAATTCCATGGACAGAGGAGCCTGGTGGGCTACAGTCCATGGGTCACAGAGAATAGGACATCACTGAGCAGCTAACACACACACACAATCTCAGGGCAAGATTAATGAGTCTCTGTCTCTTTATGCAAATTTGGGAAGAACAGTGCTTTCCAACTACTGCTTTGAATTCTATACCTTTAAATGGGAAACACCTGTATGGTTTCTTTTATTTTTATTTCCCAGGAAACATTTCACTATGAGTTTGTTTATTCTTAAGTTTTTTAATACTACAATATTGTCATCATGTGTGGGGAGAGGGGAGGAAAGTGAGGGATTCAGATAGTAAAAGAGGCCTGTGGGAAAAGAACTGGGAAAGAAATTTAGAAAATGACAGCTGAGAAGAATTTTGGGAGGAGAATCAAAGTCTCTATGGAGGGTTTTTCTTAGTTTTATCAGGAGATATGCAGAGAGTAGCCCAAACCATCTCCCTACAAAGTCTACAGTAAAATTTTGCATCATTTAAAAATGTTTTGTGGACTTGGGTTTTGTTACTATTATTATTAGAATACGTAAAGTAAACAATGGTATAGATGCAAAAAGGACAAAAGAACCCATTATAAGAATTAAATCTTCCTATCTCTCAACTGATAAAAAATGAATATGATGGCAGATGTATCATGTCAGGGCTCATCTTTAGAAAATAAAATTCATCTAATTAGCTCAAAATTCTTCAAGCCAGGCTTCAGCAATACGTGAACCGTGAACTTCCAGATGTTCAAACTGGTTTTAGAAAAGGCAGAGGAACCAGAGATCAAACTGCCAACATCCACTGGGATCATGGAAAAAGCAAGAGAGTTCCAGAAAAACATCTATTTTTACTTTATTGACTATGCAAAAGCCTTTGACTGTGTGGATCACAATAAACTGTGGAAAATCCTGAAAGAGGTGGGAATACCAGACCACCTGACCTGCCTCTTGAGAAATCTGTATGCAGGTCAGGAAGCAACAGTTAGAACTGGACATGGAACAACAGACTGGTTCCAAATAGGAAAAGGAGTACGTCAAGGCTGTATATTGTCACCCTGCTTATTTAACTTCTATGCAGAGTACATCATGAGAAATGCTGGACTGGAAGAAGCACAAGCTGGAATCAAGATTGCCGGGAGAAATATCAATAACCTCAGCAATGGAGATGACACCACCCTTATGGCAGAAAGTGAAGAGGAACTAAAAAGCCTCTTGATGAAAGTGAAAGAGGAGAGTGAAAGAGTTTGCCTTAAAGCTCAACATTCAGAAACTAAGATCATGGCATCTGGTCCCATCACTTCATGGGAAATAGATGGGGAAACAGTGGAAAGAGTGACTGACTTTATTTCGGGGGGCTCCAAAATCACTGCAGATGGTGACTGCAGCCATGAAATTAAAAAACGCTTACTCCTTGGAAGAAAAGTTATGACCAACCTAGACAGCATGTTAAAAAGCAGAGACATTACTTTGACGACAAAGGTCCGTCTAGTCAAGGCTATGGTTTTTCCAGTGGTCATGTATGGATGTGAGAGTTGGACAATAAAGAAAGCAGAGCACCGAAGAATTGATGCTTTTGAACTGTGGTGTTGGAGAAGACTCTTGAGAGTCCCTTGGACTGCAAGGAGATCCAACGAGTCCATCCTAAAGGAGATCAGTCCTGGGTGTTCATTACAGGGTCTGATGTTGAAGCTGAAACTCCAATACTTTGGCCACCTCATGCAAAGAGTTGACTCATTGGAAAAAACCCTAATACTGGGAGGGATTGGAGCCAGGAGGAGAAGGGGATGACAGAGAATGAGATGGCTGGATGGCATCACCGACTTGATGCACATGAGTTTGGGTGAACTCTGGGAGTTGGTGATGGACAGGGAGGCCTGGCATCCTGCGATTCATGGGGTTGCAAAGAGTCAGACATGACTGAGCGACTGAACTGAACTGAACTGAATTAGCACAAAGGAGAATCATTCTAGATATTAAGTACTGTACCAGAACCAACACGAAGCTGAACGAAACAAACCTGGTCTGAGTGTCCAGGACCATCTCCCAAAATCTTAATGCAGAATTAGGCCTCCAACAGAGCAGCTGCTTCTCACACAGTCAGGAAGTTACTGACTTCATCATGCCCCATATTTGCACCAAAGCAGGAGTTTAGAATGGCATCTCTGCTACATTTGCTGAAACAAAACCAAACGTATTCTCCCCTATGCTCACTAGCAGAGTGGCCAAGAGCAGCCTCCAAAAGATTGCAGATCACTTTGCCTTTTAAATATTAAAGCTCAAACAGAACTGCAGCTGCAAGAAAATCTATGCAGTGTAGCCTTGAGCCTTCTTGCTTTTGAAAGGGATTGGAATGGGCTTTGATTAAGCCTTTCCACAGGATCTGCCATGTAGAATTCCTGTACAAGAGCAAAACATGAAAGTCTCTAGAAGTAAAATCATATGGTACTAGCAAAACTCCAGAAAAAGAAGGTAAAGGGACAAAAATTAGAATCCAGAAAGACACACATTGACATATGAACATTTCATAAAATGTAAATAAGGCATTTCAAAGCAATGCAAGAACTATAAGATATTCAATTAAATAAATGTCGAAACAATTGGTTAACCATTTATACAACTACCTCAACCATTTATAAAACTACCTCTTTCACACACTGCACAGAAATTCCAGATAGATTAAAGAGCTAAATCTTATAAAGCAAAACTGTAAAAGTAGGTTAATAAATTATAAGACAATATCTGTATTTTCTTAGAGTGAAAAAGCCTTCTTAAGAAAGCTACAAACTCAAAAATCATAAAAGAAAAAAGCCTGATATATTTGACTCATAACATTTAAAACTTCTATATTCCAAACCCATTTTATTAAATTGAGATGAGCAATATCCTGGGAGAAAATAGTTGCAACATACACAAGATTAATAACCAGAATACGCAGAAGTACACAAATCGAAGACGCTAAACAAGCGAAGGGAAAATTTACAAAGGATATATGGAAGCAATTATCATAGGAAACACAGTCAGTAAATATACTAAAAGATATTCAATTTCACTAGTAAGCAGGGAAATACACATTTTTTAAATGATATACCATTTCCATTCACTAAGCTGACCATAATTTATAAGAATGAAAGATCAATATCAAGGATGTCTGCTCTTAAAACTTATTGAACACTGTACTGCAGGGCTTAGCCAGAGTGACACAGCCTAGGATAATAATAGTAATAATAGACTATTGGAAAGGAAGAAATAAAACTGTTTATAAAGAAAGTCCAAAGAACTTACAAAAATTCTAATTAAGTTCTAAATGGATTTAGCAAAGCTGTAAAATACAAAGTCAGAACACAAAAGTCAACTGTGTTTTTATAAATTAGCAATGAAAAATCTAAATTTTAACTACAGTTATCATTTCTAATACCATCCAAAATCACAAATACTTAGGGATAATATAGCAAAACATGTGCACAATTTGTATGGTAAAAGCCATTAAGCAGTGATGAAACAAATCACAAAAGACTTTAGTAAATGAGTAGATGCACTGTGTTCACAGATGAGAAAACTCAATGTGTTAAAAATATCAATTCTGCCCAGTATGATCTATCATTTTAATACAATTTCAACACAAATTCCGACTTTTTATAGAAACTGAGCAGCTGACTATAAAATTTATATAGAAAAGAAAGGATAGACTGTACACACTAATTTTGGAGAAACAAAGTTGGAGAATTCACACTACCTGATTTCAAGACATTCTATAAAACAATAAACAAGAGAATGTGGTATTGGCACAAGAAAAGACATAGCTTAACAGAACAGGATTTAAAAGTCTAGAAATAAACTTATACATGTATGGTCAATCGGTTTTTGACAAAGGAGCAAAGTAATGGAATGAAGAAAAGATAAGTTTTTTAGTAAATGGTACTAGAGTTATTGGTTCTCCACTTGCAAAAATAAGAACTGCAAACCTTACCATTCACTGCAAACAAAAATTAACACAAACGGATCATACATCTAAATGTGAAACCTACAACTATAGAACTTCTAGAAGAAAAGGTAGAAAAAATTACTTTCTTAGATATTACACAAAAAGTACAAGCTATTAAAAAAAAAAAACAATAAACTGGACTTCATTAAAACTAAACCATCACTCTTTGAAAGCCACTACTAAGAAGATGAAACGACAAACCACAGATTGGAAGAAAATATTGACAAAATACATAAGTGATAAAAGACTTGTAGACAAAATATATAAAAGATTCTTTCAGTTCAAAGTAAGAAACAACTTTTTAAATAGACACTTCACCAAAGAAGAAATACCAATGGCAGATAAGTACATAAAAACATATTCAATATAGTTTACAATTAGGGAAATATAAATTTTAAAAAATGAAACCCACTACACACGTACTAGAAAAGCTAAGATTTAAAAAGAGAAAGAGAATAAATAAATTAAAAAGAGAGAGAATCTGCTAATAACAAATGTCATGTCAGATGTGGAGTGATCAGAACTCTCGTACGTTGGTGGTGGTAAGGCTAAATGATATAGCCGCTTTGGAAAACATTTTAATATTTCTTTCAAAGTTAGCCATACACTTATAGTAGCAGCAATCTACCCCCTAGGTATTTACTTAAGAAAAATGAAAGTGTATGTCCACAGAAAGAAGTATACATAAATGTTCATAGTAAATTTGTTCATAATTGCCAAAAAAAACTAGAAGCAACCTAAATGTCTACGAGCTGGTAAATAAACAAATTATTGTATATTCATAATTCAAGATTAAATTAGTACTAATACAAAACATGAATGAATCTCAAAAGCACTATATTAAGTGAAAGAAGCCAGGTTTTTAAAATTACATACTATAATTTATATCACATTCTAGGAAAGGCAAAACAATAGCTGCAAGAGCCTGAGGGTTGGGGGAAAAGACTGACTAAAAAGAGGCTTGAAAGAACTGTTTGGGGTAATGAAAATGTTCTATATCTTGATTGTGGTTTTGGTTACTTGGCTGTATGGCTTTGGCAAAGCTCATCCACAGTAGACCTGAAAATGTGTGAGTTTTACTGTGTTTAAGTTAGATCTATAAACTTGACCTTTAAAAATTTGTATAAACAGTATAACATTTTTAACTTTATACTTTGATAAGAATTTTTTTGAACTATATCATTGTACTCTTTTTGTATTATTTCCCTTTCTCCTTATATTTGAATTTCTCCCAATTTAGCTGGAGGCTAAGGATTGTCTGAGCAGAAATACAAAATGAAATGAGTCAGTGTTAGGTAGAGGACTTATAAATATGATGTTTTAGTCTATATCAGACAGAGACGAAAAAAGGAAGGAGGGAGGAGAGTAAGGGGAGAAGGAAAAATGGAAGAAGGGATGGATAAGAGGAACAGGGACAAGAGATTCTTGAAAGCTAAGATTTATTGAGAATGAATTCCATTATCCTAAAGATTCCCTTAAGCTTCCCAAGTGGTGCAGGGGTAAACAATCTGCCTGCCAGTGCAGGAGACACAAGAGACACAGGTTCCATCCCTGAGTCGGGAAGATCCTCTGAAGCAGGAAAAGGCAACCCACGCCAGTATTCTTGCCTGGAAAATTCCATGGACAGAAGAGGCTGATGGGCTACGGTCCGTGGGGTCACCGAGTTGGACATGACCAAGCACACACACAACACGTATAGATTCCCTTATGAACCACTGAGCAATTTTCAAAATCCAAAGGCAAAACAAGTTCAGGAGTTAATACTCAGCTAAAGAGGAAGTAGACATGTGTCTGACTGAGAGAAGAAGAGCAGGAGGAGGAGAGAAGGAAAGGGCCTGACATTAGATGCTCTCAGGTCAACAGCATGGAGGACAGGGGTCGGAGGAGCCCCCAGGGAGATCTTGTTCCCTTGACAGATTCAGGAGCCCTGAGAGGGTCTCAGAGCAGCCCACATTCAGCAGAGCACAGCATCCTGAAGAGCCCAGGGAAGATGGCTGAAAGCAGCCAGTTTGACCAGCAAACTAAAATGATGCAGAGGGGGCGGAAGGGAGTTCCTGAACCCCCAGAAAATGTTCTGGGAAGGCACAAAACCCCTGACTAATGAGCATCAGCACTGGGATGCTTGAAGCAAATGCAATGAAAAGTGGACTTTTAACTTTGCACCTTATACTTCTGTATTGTTTGAATATTTTATTACAGTGAATATTTCTGTGTTATTACTTGAATAATTAAAACTAAATTTTAAAAGTCAATAAATACAGAAAACACAAATGATGAAATTAAAATCATATAAAATCCTGGCTTCCAAAAATAATCATTATTCTTATTTTGATGTGTGGAGTTCCAATATCATTTACAAATATACTTTTATATAAAACTACAATTATACTATAATATTTTCTAATCTATTTTTTCTTAACTGCGTGATATGAACATTTCCCCACATAATTGGAAAATGGTCATTATGAATGTCATTTTTCAGTACCAAGGTTTAATAAAATCTTGAATACTCTGTACTTTCTTCATATAAGGTACATCAATAAAGCAATCTTCCATTAAATAGGCCCCAAAATTAAATACTTGTATACTATTTCACTGTATTTACATAAATAATTTATGTAACTAAACTTCTTATTGTTTTAACTTAACGATGTGCAAGGGAGTTTGGTTACAGCAAATAAAAGCAATGCTGAAGATAAATCCTTTCATATATTGATGACTATTTCCCAGAGATAAATTTCAATAACTGAAATTATTGGGGTAAAACTAGGAAAACTCTTAGACTTCTTAATACTGTCAAGTTTCTTTCCAAAAAATTTGAACCAATTTTCACCTATTCATGTATGAAAAAGCCCATTTCTGCATTTTATACTAGAATTAACATTTTAATCTTCACAATGGGATTCAAGAAAATAATTTCTCATTGATGTTTTAGCTTTCATTTATTTATTAATGAAGTTAAGCATCTCCAGTTCAGTAGCTCAGTCATGTCCAACTCTTTGCAACCCCATGAACTACAGCACGGCAGGCCTTCCTGTCCATCACCAACTCCCAGATCCCACCCAGATTCATGTCCATTGAGTTGGTGAAGCCACCCAACCATCTCATCCTCTGTCGTCCCCTTCTCCTGCCCTCAATCCCTCCCAGCATCAGGGTCTTTTCAAATGAGTCAACTCTTTGCATCAGGTGGCCAAAGTACTGGAGTTTCAGCTTCAACATCAGACCTGCTAATGAACACCCAGGACTGATCTCCTTCAGAATGGACTTGTTGGATCTCCTTGCAGTCCAAGGGACTCTCAAGAATCTTCTCCAACACCACAGTTCAAAAGCATCAATTCTTCGGCGCTAAGCTTTCTTTATAGTCCAACTCTCACATCCATACATGACCACTGGAAAAACCATAGCCTGACTAGATGGACCTTTGTCGTCAAAGTAATGTCTCTGCTTTTTAACATGCTGTCTAGGTTGGTCATAACTTTCCTTCCAAGGAGTAAGCATCTTCTAATTTCATGGCAGCGATCATCATCTGCAGTAATTTTGGAGCCCCCCAAAATAAAGTCAGTCATCTTTCCACTATTTCCCCATCTATTTGCCATGAGGTGATGGGATCAGATGCCATGATCTTTGTTTTCTGAATGTTGAGCTTTTAGCCAACTTTTTCACTCTCCTCTTTCACTTTCATCAAGAGGCTCTTTAGTTCCTCTTCACCTTCTGCCATAACGGTGGTGTCATCTGCATATCTGAGGTTATTGATATTTCTCCAGGCAATCTTGATTCCAGCTTGTGCTTCTTCCAGCCCAGCGTTTCTCATGATGTGCTCTGCATATAAGTTAAATAAGCAGGGTGACAATATACAGCCTTGATGTACTCCTTTTCCTATTTGGAACCAGTCTGTTGTTCCATGTCCAGTTCTAACTGTTGCTTCCTGACCTGCATACAGGTTTTTCAAGAGGCACGTGGTTTTCTGATATTTACTAGTTGTCTATATTTCTTTTCTGGTAAATTTCCCTTCTATGGAGGATATGTCCTCTTCTCATTTCACTTTTGGAGTTGAAAGGATTTATCATTCAGGTGTACACAGAAGAGTTACATAATGAACAATGCAAAACTCTAGTTCTATGTATATTATCATATGTGAAATAGATAGCCAGTCCAGGTTCGATGCATGAGACAGGATGCTTAGGGCTGGTGCACTGGGATGACCCTGAGGGATGAAATGGGGAGGGAGGTGGGTGGGGAGGGTCAGGATGGGGAATACATGTACACCCATGGCTGATTCATGTGAATGTATGGCAGAAAACATCACAATATTGCGAAGTAATTAGCCTCCAATTAAAATTAAAAAAAAAAAAAACACCTCTGGTTTTGAGGAAAGTAAACGTTTCTTGTGTCAGCCCTATACAAAACATATTCTTAACATTCAGTTCAGTTCAGTTGCTCAGTCAGGTCAGACTCTTTGCGACGCTATGGACTGTAGGCCGTCAGTCTCCTCTGTCCGTGGGATTTCCCATGAAAGAATACTGGAGTGGGTTGCCATTTCCTTCTCCAGAGGATCTCCCTGACCCAGGGATCTAACTTGCTTCTCCTGCACTGGCAGGTAGATTCTTTACCAACTGAACCACCAGGGAAGCCCCTTAACACTGCTAGATACACACTCTTGGGACAGCCTTATAACACATGAGGAAATTTAGACAGAAAGGATATAAGTCTCAGGGGTGAAGTGACATGACCAAGGTATTTTTAATGTCCATAAACTGTCTCTTTTACTGACCAAACTTTTGGCATTCTTCAAATGACTGTGTGCTTCCATTTTGTTTCCCCGGCTAGAATGCAAATCCCCAACGTGAGGGCCGTGTCTTCATTCTCTCACAGACTCTCCTCCTGTCTTCATTTTCCTTCCCCTCACTGGCAAACAGATTTCACTGGGGGGCCACAGCAAGAAATGAGCAAGTGATTTTCCAGACCAACCAATGGAATCCTAACTCTTGTCAATAACTTCCCCAAAGGGCCCAATGAGCTACCTAGTCCAACCCTAGACTTTATATCCCTCTCTGCCAAGGAAATGCCATTGCCATGAATGGACAAACAGGGGCACAGTACTTCTCTTTTGCTAGCCCTTGTACTTCCTTTGTGAGCCCCAATAAGCCTACTTTTAGGGACATTTTTAAATCATAAATCCTAAGGCATCCTGAAGGATCAGCTATGCTCACCACTTTTCTCTGTATCTTGGTTACACTGACCCAAAACATTAGTCTCCAGTTCAGCAGGCATCTGATATGGTACAGTGATAGGAACAGTGAATTATTAAGGGATCAGACTTCTAAATCTGAGAAATACACCATGGCCCCATATTAGCCTGCTTTAAAAATGCAACATTAATGTGTTAAGGTCAAAGCTATGTATCCATTACTGGTCTTTTAATTACAAGAGGTTGTGGTTTGAAAACAAATTGATCTAACTTGTTCTTAGGGATATTTTACCACTTTTGAAATAGAAAATAAAGAATGCAAAAAAATCATGGAGATAATGCACTATTTTTATGTTTTCCACTCTTCAAGGCTTAGAAACTTTTTCAGTTTGTGTTGTGATGAGTAGCATCAAAACACAAGCAGGAAAAAGGGCTGACATTTTATGTAACCACCATTACAGTTCATGGTAAGCCATCCATAAATGATTCATCCTGCATTCTCTTGACTGCTGCAAAATTACCATATGTTTACCCATTAGTCCAGGGTAGCAGGCAACTACAGAAACTAAAAAGAACAAAATACTGGTATGGAACAATAGCTTTTCCTATATATACATTTTTATTGATAAACCATGAAAGTTATTTGATTGAGCCCCTTATCATGAGCCAGAGTTTGGTACGAACTCTCTTCCCTGCTGTATTGAGGAAGCTCAACTAGTCTAACATCCTTGGCATCTCCCCTGCTTACTCACCCCGAGGGGAAGTCTAGTGACAGTTGAGCTCAGATGCTGTATCTGTCATTGTCTTTGGGTATGAGTTGCTCACAGTATGTGAGAATTTTCCCTTGCATTCCCACAATCCAAGTCTTACCTGGCAAGTTCCTCACTGTGGGGAGGCCTGTCCTAATCCCAATTGCTTGTGACTAGAGGGGTAAGTCGACTTAATTCTTGGGATCAGATTTAGGAAACTCACTTGACTCTCACAGTAAGTTACATCCTCAACTTGGTGTTTATCCTAATAAGTAAATTTTGGCCTCAAATTTGCTATTGTTTGACATATTTTAACTTGTTCTAAACCCAAAAGGAATAGGAGAGTTTTTTGGTGCCTTTTCAATGCAACATATCATAATGTGGGAACTGAAAACTGAGAGGCCACAATATTCATGCAGGTAAGCTTTTCGTAGGGCCAGGACATGTGATGGTGAGCCTTGAACTTCAGTGAGTAGACATGGCACTTTAATCTTAGTGGTTTGTAGAGGTTTATATTAAACCAGTGTAACTGCCACTGGGCCACTGGATGGAAAACCCCAAGTCAGCAAATTGTTATATTGACCTTGATGGGTGACTATGGCTTGTGGTTGTTATCCATAGGCTAAAGGCTATTTCTCCAGAGGCAAGTGATCTCAGATTTCGTTATGATGTTTTACATACCTGTTAGTATGGCATTTATACAGAGCAGGGCTATGTTTGAGGAACGTCCAATATAACCACGTGCTAAGTTGCTTCAGTCATGTCCAACTATTTGTGACCCCATGGACTGTAGCCCATCAGGCTCCTGTGTCCTTGGGATTTTCCAGACAAGAATACTGGAGTGGATTGCCATTTCCTCTTCCAGGGGATCTTCCCGACCCAGGGATTGAACACGCATCTCTTCTGTCTCTTGCATTGGCAGGCAGGTTCTTTACCACTAGCACCACCCACAGTCGTGGAGTAAAATACAACCTGATGTCAGTACCACTTAGAAACTTTAAAAATGAACAAAAACTTATTAAGCGCAGTTCCTTCTGTATTTTGACTGTGGTGGTGGTGGTTTAGTCACTAAGTCGTATCTGACTCTTATAACCCGCCAGGCTCCTCTGTCCGTGGTGTTTCTCAGGCAAGAATACTGGAATGGGTTGCCATTTCCTTCTCCAGGGGATCTTCCTGACCCAGGGATTGAACCCAGGTTTCATGCACTGCATTCCTCCTCAGTCTTTACCAACTGAGCTACCAAGGAAGCCCATATTTTGACTACACTTACGAAAACACCAGCCTCCCAGTATAGCAGCCACCTGGTATTGATTGGTGGATATTCAGAGTGCATTTATCAAGCACCTATCAGGTGTCAGGCTCTCTCCCAGGCACAAGAAATATGAAGGTGAACACACAGAGCTCCCTGAGCCTATGGTGCTCCCTTTCAAAAGCCATCACAAAACAGGATAATAAGTGGTACAATCAAATTAGGCATAAAGTGCTACAAAGCATTGAGAAGATGCCTAACGTGAACTCAGTGGAGAGAGGCTGCTCAGGAAGCTTCCATGGAGAAACAGTATATTACCTGAGTCTCCAAAGATTGGGGGAAGAGAGTCAGCAACAGAGGAATAGAGAAGAAAGGAAAATTCAGGAAGAATTCAGAAAAGAAGCCACCTTTTCTCAGAGGAGATGAATTCAGAAATTGTAAATATTCTAGCCAGAGGAAAGGAGACCACAAAGGGTCAGGAAGAAAGAGTGTCCAGAGAGAAAGGTAAATGAGAAACAAGAACATCACGGTGAAGGATTTTAGCCAGGAAGTGATAAAACTAGACATACATCTTAGAGAGAGGACTCCTGCTGAAGAGAGAAGCAGGGTAACGGGACAGAGTACTGGGGCAAAGGGTGTCTGATGGATTGGGTGAATAAAGAAGAAAGAACTGATCTGAGAACCCTGCTAAGGATGGAGTTGACAGGAGTTAGTGGATAATTGTGCTGTATGTGGGGCCTGGAAGGAGGATGGAGGTGACAGCTGAAGGAAAAGGAAAGTTGCATCATGATTCCCATGTTTCCGATCTCAGAAGCTATGTGACTCCAAAGTGCCACTGACTAGAGTTTTAAATGCTCGGTCCATGGAGCTGGGACTACATAGACATGGGGGTAAACTAGCTAATAATTATACCAATAGCTAACAGTTCAATTCTCTGTGTTAAAAATAGGGTTGGGGTTAGGTTAGGGTTAGTTACTGGTATAACTAGAGGGTATGGTCTGAATGTTTGTGTCCCCCCCCCCCACCAAATTAAGATGTTGAAATCCTAACCCCTAAGGTGATGGTATACAGAAGTGGGGTTTTTGGCAGGTGACAGGTCATTAGGGTAGAGCCCTCATGAATGGGATTAGTGCCCTTATAAACAAGCCCCAGAGAGATCCCACCCATCAGGCAGAAGCAGGCCCTTACCGTACACCCAGTCTGTCACTGCCGAGACCTTGGATTCCCCAGGTTCCAGAACTGGAACATACCTGGTTCTTGTTTATAAGTCATCCAGCCTATGGTGTTTTGCTATTATAGCCTAAACAAAGTTAGACACCAGCTAACAGTCACTGAGTGTTCACTATGTGCCAGGGCTTGTGCTTAGAGAAGAAAGGCAACTTACCTAGGTTTAAACAGCAGGAATGGGTACTACTGATTGCAAGCCATATTATTATAATCTCTTTGTGTTTACTCAGTTTGCTCTGCTCTTTCCACCCAGTTTCGAGAGACTAAGGAACCAAAGTAACTTCTGCTGTCTTTATCTCTGCAATCAAAGGTCTACCTAAGCAAGTTAGCACTCTGTCAGTCTGCTGAGCACTGTGGGAAGACTGACATTTAAACTGAAATTGATAAAGCAAGGCCATAAAACCCCACCAGTAAGAATGTCATAAATAATTCATGCTTGGCCTTAGAAACCCTTATGCTTTACCTATAAATCAATATATACAGCCCCTGCAAAAAGCAGGGCATTATGAAGAGAAGCTTCAAAGAGAAGGGTAGAATTTAACTTTGATGTCTTTGTGAGGAGGAAAACAGGCATTTTCTGGTTAGACTGTAACTCTAAATTCTTTGCAGGTCATCAGATTTATAAGTGACTCAGAGAGATTTTCTTTTTGTTTCATACATCATTTGCACCAAGTGGTGGTTTCTGTATTGTTGCTGGTGGTGGTCCCTAAAGTGAAAGTGAAAGCCATTCAGTCATGTCCGACTCTTTGCAATCCCATGCACTATACAGTCCATGGAATTCTCCAGGCCAGAATACTGGAATGGGTAGCCTCTCCTTTCGCCAGGGGATCTTCCCAATCCAGGGATCAAACCCAGGTCTCCTGCACTGCAGGTGGATTCCTTACCAGCTGAACTACAAGGGAAGTCCCTAAGTCATACCCAATTCTTTCACAACCCCATAGGCTGTAACCTACTAGGCTCCTCTTTCCATGGAATTTCCCAGGCAAGAATACTGGTGTGGGTTTCAATTTCCTTCTTCATGGGATCTTCCCAACCCAGGGATTAAATCTGCATCTCCTGCATTACCAGGGTAATTCTTTACCACTAAGCGACTATGGAAGCCCACCATTTTTCAGAGAACAGAAACAGTATCTGCATCCCACATCCATTTTCATTCTCTTGGCACCACCCAGAACATGTGCTCTTGTCTAGCAGCACTTGTAAAAGTACTACTATACATAATAAAGATAGAAAGGAGAAAAGGTCTGTGTTTATCTGCAAAGATTTAAGCTTTAACATGGGAAAGAAGCAGGAAATCTTTCATTCAAAGTTTTAATTACTAAAGAGCTCTGGCAACCACTCCAAAAAGTCATTTTCTACCCAGGTGGCTTTATCAGCTTAAATGAGTCCCTTATTAAACAGAATTTCAAAAGGCAGTAAAAGCCACAAAATAATGGGATTGCTTTGGGAAGTGATGCTAGGCGTTTAAATGGTAGCTTTCTAATGTGTCTCCTTTTCTTTTGAACACACACTTCAAATGTGTAACTCTCAAATGTCTAAATTATATCAGGAAATCTGATGTGACAGTGTCTGATTAGCCACAAACTGCTGAGAGCCCTGCTCTTGGTTCAAGCCATCATGATCTCTCGCCTAGATGACAGTAATCACTTCTAAAATGGTCTCCCAGCTCTCAAGCTTATCCCCCTGCAGTCTTTTTCCCACAAAGTAGTCCACTTATTCTCATTTCTATACAGTATTTCCTGTGTTATGCCAGTACACCTCAATTTATTTATCCATTCTACTGTTGATGGGCATTTGGGTAGTTTCTTGCTTGAGTAGTCAAAATTACCCACTTCATCTTTTTGGTGAGAGTAAAGATATACCTTGGTTAGTATATTCCTGGGAGTAAGTTTTCTGGGTCTTAGGGTAGTTATATGTTCAGCTTTAGTAGATAGTACAAATAGTTTTCCAAAGTAGTAATTAACATTTCATTTTCATTTTCCTTTACCCCATTTGTTAGTTCATTCAGTCTTACACATACCTTCTGTCTTTCTCTTATATTTTTCTTTCAGTGTTTAATAATAAATATGTAAAAAATCTAATCTACTTTTGAAAAAGATTCTTCAGGATTAAGGATATTCAAAATAATGTGTTCCAAACTTCAAAAGCATATCCTTGAGGCACTCCAAGGTTCTGAGTGGCAGTGCATTGATGGGAATATGGGCAGTCACATCACACACCATTTTGCAACAAACACACTAAATAGTCCGGGAACATTTAGTGATATGATTAGCCATATGACAGTAATAGCTAATGAATAATTTGAGATTATCTTTGACATTGCTTCACTTGTTAGCAAAAATAACTGACTATAATCATTATCCCGAAGCATCTAAAACCTTTAGACCTAAGGCCAGCTCTATCATATGTCTCAATATGACAAAGTTCTAAATTAGTAAGGCTTACTTTGATCAATTGGACTGAACCCTTAATTGCTTTGCCCCTCTTGTCCTTGTTCTGATCAGTTTGGATCCTATTCCTAGTGTTTTCTCCTCAGTGGAAGTTTTGTCCTGGAGTTGCACTCTTGTTTAATATTTCAAGTATTCACAAGGCCTACACACCAGACTAGGCACCATCAGATCTTCCCATGGCCTATTTACATTCATCCATGATTTGGAGCCTGCAAAGCCTGCACTGAAGATAGCAGCATAAGATGAAAGAAATTTGGGTCCCGGTATGTGTCAGGATCCCAGCAGGAAGCCGCTGATACATTCAGAAGGAACAGAATTTAAAGAAAGACTGTTGATATGAGTGGGCAAACAAAGGGTGACGAAGCACCCAAGACTAGGACAATGGGGCGTTGTTCTTACACTCACGTCGAAAAGAAGGACACACAGCATCTCTTGCTAGCTGTAGTCATGGGAGAGGACGGGCCATGGTTGAAACAACAAAGACCCTGAGCTCTCCTCTCATTCTGCAGTCTCCCACTGGGGCTTCTCATCAGCGAAATCTACTTGGAAGCCATGGGGTGAGGGCGTTGGTGTGACCCAGTCTATAGGGGCACAGAGCAGAGAGGGGAAGACAGAGAATAGATCTGGTTATCCAGCAGCATCCCTGAGACATTGTCTGGAAGGTGCCCATCAAGGAGAGAAGTCTGACTAATAACCCGTACATTAAGCTTAGTGTATATTAAGTGTTAATCTGCTAAACCTCTAAGATTTAGGGATTGTTTGTTCCAGTAGTTAACCTACCTTAACTAATACGAATGATCTATTTTTATTCACACATTATGTCTTTTATATCTGAATTGTTTTCCAAAACTATCAGGCAAAATGGATAACAATCTTCTTACACTATAAGTGAGTCTTAACATAGATGTTTTTTATATAAATTATAAACAATTCTACCTTGAGATTACAAATAATTACTATCTTTAGATGTTCCAAACTATTGCTTTTTACAATGACAGCTCAAAAGGGAAGAAATTGTGAGGGAGGGTAAAATACTGTATTTACTCTTCAAAAATGAGATTAAAGAAGGAGAAAATACTGTGGGACAATTGCCAAAGGAATACTATAGAAAAATTCTTTTCAAGACTCTCCACTCCCATTTAAACTCACCTCCTTCCTTTCAGTCCTCTGTTCCCTCTCCCTTCCCAAATCCAAGTGCCTCTTGCTCTCCAAATGGGCCCTGCTATCCTGGAAACACACTGTGTTACCCCCAACAGGCCCTTTCTGCCTCCACCACTTCTCTGTGCTCAAGGCCTTAACTTACGTTGAAACACTGCCCCTGGACCTTGCAAGGTGAGTGGTTACCTATCTTAACAATTTCATTCATTCATACACTCATTTTTAAAAAAATGAAATCATTGGATACCAGTTAAGTAAAAGGTATATTCAAAAGATGTTAAGTCTACAAAGGGAGATGGATATACGGCATATATATATATATATATATATATATATGCTAAATCCCTTAATTTGAGATATCTGGTTTCCTTAATTAACAACAATCTTTTGACATTCAGACTACCTGCCCCTTGTTGCAAATTTATATATATCCTGACTCCTTCCCACAGCCTCTTTAGCGCAGTTTCTCAGGGTTGCTTGAGATGTCGCTTGAGTACTAAATGCTTTAGTACTCAGATGCTTGAGTACTAAAAAATTCCACCAAATAAAACACAACACTCCACTTTTAGGTTGTGACTATTTTCTTTAGTCGACCGTTGCAATAGAGATACAACAGAGAAGCAGATCACCATAGAGTAAGGCAGAAAGGGCCAGTGACATAGAAGAGGCATGGGAAAAGTCCTACAGGACTTGAGAGAAAAGGAAAGGAAAGTTGGTATGTATCCTGCATGCTCCAAGCACTAGGCTAAGTAGAATGCATATATTAGCTCACCTTTCTTTCATATGGCTAATTTCTTCTTGTCCTTTGGGAATTTTTTTTAAGGAATTTTTTAAAATGTCACCTTATCCAGGGAGCCTTTCTTGACCCTGACTCACGCACTGTTTCTGTTTATGCTCCCACAATCAGAGCTTTAACAAATGATTGGATAATTGTTAATTTATAATCTATCATCTCAAATGATGGTAAGTACCTGTACAATGGTTTGTCTTTGTACATTTTCAGTGTCTAACTCTGAATCCGGTGCACACCAAGCCTTGGGGGATGAATGGATGACTGAAGTACCATGAGAGCATTAGAGGAAAAGGGGAATTGTATAAGCAACATGAAATGAGGAAACTAGAAGGTAGGTTTTTCTAGGGATTGCAGGAGTCCAGTTGGATTGTGCTATAAGGATGTGGGCAGGAAGGTGGCAGGTGACAAAGACAGAAGAAGATAGAAAGATAGAAAACAGTTTGTAGGATCTTGAATGCCAGGCTAAGGCAGCTGGGCTCATGCGATAGAGTGGAGAGCCACTGGGAGCTGATAAGTCGGGAAATAATGAGACCAGAGCCATGTTATAAAGTGACTAATCCAGTTGTAATATCTTTCCTTTTTCAATAACATGTTCACTTTTCATCAAGAATTTTCTTTGCCTTAACCCAAAAGATTTGAGCAGATTTATAAAAGATTTATACTGTGGATTTGAGCAGCTCTGACAAACATTTTTTTTTTTTTCTAAAGTCGTCAAACCTGCACATGTCTAGGTCAGTCTTGAGTAGTGTTGGTTTGGATTTTTTTTTCAAGCAATTAGTCTTTATGCTATTCCCTAAGCTAGCAACCACATTATTTTGATGCAACTCTCTGAAATTAATTCTGAGCTGCTCCCTGAGGCCCAGCATGTGGTTACCAGCAAATGCTCACCCACAGCAGGGTGCATCGCTGGTGACTTCTACATGAGATTCTCTTATAAGGCAACATGTGCTGATAGAGAATCTGGTCATTCTTTTCATAAGAGATAATTTAAGTGATACATTCATTCAGAGATATTATCTTGGAATGTTATGAGAAATTTTTTAACACTTGATAGCAATTAATTACAAAAAAATCAATAATTAAAATTAGATCATCATCCTTTGACAATCACATATTATTCAGTTTATGTGCCTTAAGCCAGTTTCTATAACAACGCACGTGTACCAAAGCAACAAGTGATGACTTCAGACCTTTTAGACCTTTTAGATAAAAGTTGCATCTTAAAATTGTAAGGTTGTACAAGTAAACACTAAACAGGCAAGTTCAGTTGTTATTTTGTTTCTAATAATATTTATTTTCTCTAGTTTCCCAAACTCACTGCTGATCAGAAAAAATAAATGATTGCAAAGAACACAAGTTCAATAAGACAGTACTGCTGAGTTGTGTGATATTAAAGGAGATAATGGAGACTTTGATATTATCCAGATGGACTTCTGGAATCATCTTTTTAGATTCTGTATGTTCAGTAATCAACATCACAGAAAAATACATTACTCTAAGGTTGAAATATATTTTTATACAAAAAGTCACTAGACTTTAGCCACTTCTCAGCTTTTTTTTCAGTCATTTAGAATGAATCATTCAAAATACCCATTACATGTATAACTGAAAAAAAAAATCCGACTCATATTCTCATTTTCCTATTGTTTGATACCTTGACAAACTATTCTCCCCTTTTCAAAATCCACCCTTGGGTTGTGTGAACAGGCAAAGATAGCAACTTCTCCACTCTTCATGCTGTAATATAGCCTCTTCTCTAAGAATCCGAGAGCTGTGATGCAAAAAAGCACTGTAAAAGTTTTGATAGATGGATGAGTAAATAGATGCTATCCCAGAAAGTTTAGGATACCATTAGCCCTTCAACAAATAATCTCACTTTGATGGGCCTTGCAGCAAACTTTGTTTAAAATACAGGAAGCTCAACCCACTTCATCTGGTCCATTCTTTAAGAATCAATAAATTAATTCCGGACAGATTTATTCTGTGAAACTAGTCATCATGGTTTCATTTTCTGCTCCCGCAAGCCTGCGTGAATCTCTGCCCACTTTGGTTGACTGATATTCACAAGTATTTTTAACTTCTCTTGAAAAGACAGCTCTCTCTGATCCTCTTGGTTACCTAGAGTTAAGGAGGCACATGGGTATTTGGTATATCAGCATTTCTACAAATTCTGTTTTTCTATATACAATTCACATGCACACACACATATATATAGGTCCTTATAAAAGTTCATATCTGAAAGAAGGTTGAAAATATTTTTATATTTTTATAACATTCCAGTTAACTCCAGATAATCAGAGGGCAAATATCTATCACTTAATTTATCCTAAAAAATCTTTCATTCTAATACCTGCTCTAGTTAAACATTTGCTTTTCTACCATCCAGGTATTCACTACATAATCAACTTATTGATTGCTTTGCTGTCACTTAATTCCCTCAAATACTTTACTACTTATTATCCAGGAAAGTCTAGAGTAGGTTGCCCTCTCTCTGGGAGAAACTTGTCGATTCCCATTATGAATTTAAGAAGGAGCTGAGTTTTGTTCACATCTCAATTCCTTCAGTATTCTCTGTATGCCACAGAGTCCTTTGAAACATAAATTCTCTTACCAAATGCTCTACTCCAGGGGAAAGTTTATGAGCTATATGTAGTTCTGACCTCAGTGAGTGCAAAGCTATCTATTCCATAGAGGCATTAACAGGATATAGAACAAGATGTCTCTTTGGGTCCCCACGTGGTGATTTAGTCTAATGTAAATTTCTAGATCAGAAGTCCATGATGAAAAAAACATATTCAAGTCCCAAATATTTCCTTCTACCATGTTAGGTTACTTATGCCTATTATATTCTCTACGTATACTCCTTATGCCAAAGTATTATGAAATATTTTAATGAAGTAGTTACATTTCCATAATAACAGTTATTCTAATTCTTGTCAAATAGTATGAGATTTCATAAGTCATGCTTTGATTACACTACCAGAACCCAAATCCTCAGAGTTACCCAGAGCATTAGGTGGCTGCTATGGGAGCCACCTGAAAAGGGACTGTTGAGCCATGTCACCATTGCCACTCTGAGTGACACGCGCAACCCATGACTCTAGTCATCCAGGACAGTTGACACCGCAATATTGTCGACTTCGCTTCTCACAGAGGAGGCTGAAGTCAGCTGGATGCTCTTATGGAGAGCAGGGACACTTCCACCAACAATTTCATCCATGTTCCTCTTTGGCCTCAGCAAAATAATGAAGCACTTGGAAGCAAGTGTACAACCCAATAAACCATAGCTGGATGCCAAGATTGCAAATATTTCCACAGCTACTTTAAACTTCCCTTTGGTGCTCAAGTAAGCAGGGACAAAAGAGACCCAGATGACAAAAATGACCAGCATTCCAAAGGTGATACATTTTCCTTCATAGCAATTATCCTGCGGCAACTGGCGTGCCACAAAGGTTGTGAGAAAGCACAGTAAGGCCAAGAAGACATCCACCCCAAATATAGAGCACAAAAATTCTATAGAACATTCATTACATTCCAGAATAATCTTTATATTTTGAAGTTCTATGTTCTTGTACACCCTTGTTGGGTTCAATACTAAATAGGCTATCAGTTCAGTTCAGTTGCTCAGTCATGTCCGACTCTTTGGGACCCCATGAATCACAGCACGCCAGGCCTCCCTGTCCATCACCATCTCCCGGAGTTCACTCAGATTCACATCCATCAAGTCCATGATGCCATCCAGCCATCTCATCCTTGGTCGTCCCCTTCTCCTCCTGCCCCCAATCCCTCCCAGCATCAGAGTCTTTTCCAATGAGTCAACTCTTCGCATGAGGTGGCCAAAGTACTGGAGTTTCAGCTTTAGCATCATTCCTTGCAAAGAAATCCCAGGGTTGATCTCCTTCAGAATGGACTGGTTGGATCTCTTGCAGTCCAGGGGACTCTCAAGAGTCTTCTCCAACACCACAGTTCAAAAGCATCAATTCTTCAGTGCTCAGCCTTCTTCACAGTCCAAGTCTCACATCCATACATGACCACAGGAAAAACCATAGCCTTCACTAGTCGGACCTTGGTTGGCAAAGTAATGTCTCTGCTTTTGAATATGCTATCTAGGTTGGTCATAACTTTTCTTCCAAGGAGTAAGCCTCTTTTAATTTCATGGCTGCAGTCACCATCTGCAATGTTTTAGGAGCCCAAAAAGATAAAGTCTGACACTGTTTCCATTGTTTCCCCATCTATTTCCCATGAAGTGATGGGACCAGATGCCATGATCTTCGTTTTCTGAATGTTGAGCTTTAAGCCAACTTTTTCACTCTCCTCTTTCACTTTCATCAAGAGGCTTTTTAGCTCCTCTTCACTTTCTGCTATAAGGGTGGTATCATCTGCATATCTGAGGTTATTGATATTTCTCCCAGCAGTCTTGATTCCAGCTTGTGTTTCTTCCAATCCAGCGTTTCTCATGATGGACTCTGCATATAAGTTAAATAAGCAGGGTGACAATATACAGCCTTGATATACTCCTTTTCCTATTTGGAACCAGTCTGTTGTTCAATGTCCAGTTCTAACTGTTGCTTCCTGACCTGCATATAGATTTCTCAAGAGGCAGGTCAGGTCTGGTATTCCCATCTCGCTCAGAATTTTCCACAGTTTCTTGTGATTCACACAGTTAAAGGCTTTGGCATAGTTAATAAAGCAGAAATAGATGTTTTTCTGGAACTCTCTTGCTTTTTCCATGATCCAGAGGATGTTGGCAATTTGATCTCTGGTTCCTCTGCCTTTTCTAAAACCAGCTTGAACATCAGGGAGTTCATGGTTCACGTATTGCTGAAGCCTGGCTTGGAGAATTTTGAGCATTACTTTACTAGCATGTGAGATGAGTGCAATTGTGAGGTAGTTTGAGCATGCTTTTGCATTGCCTTTCTTTGGAATTGGAATGAAAACTTATATGCCAGTTCCAACTAGAACAGAGGTTAGCACAATGATTTTCCAATAAAGGGGGTGGATGGATATAAGTGGAGTTTTGGATTTGGAAATTCTGTAGGCTGAAAACAGTGAAATAGTCTTACCAAGAATGCAAGACAGGCAGAGAGAAAACCCCAGCACCAGACTGATCTGACGGGCCATGCAAGACCAGTTGTAGGGATTGCCAGTGAAGAGCACGGAAGACAGCAGTGTGATTACAAGAGAAACCCGAATAAGAAAGCTCAACTCCTGGCCATTAGCCATCACCAGCAGAGTATATCTATGTATCACATACACAGTTGTGACTGCCAAGACCACAAGTGCCCCAAAGACAGAGAGAATGACAAGCAGGAATCCAAGGGCCTCATCATAAGCAAGGAATTCCACTTCTTTCAGCACACGCTCACTCTTTTGTGCATTGGACCAGTAGTCTTCACCACATTGATCACATTCCCTTTGAACTAATGAACAAAGAACAGAGGACTGACTGCAAAGAAATCCAGTTGTCCCATGGGCTGTGAATTGCCCAGAAGAACCAAAGGCCTCATACAGGACTCACTGAGATTTTTTATAGAGAATATATATATCTTAAAAAAAAAAAAAAGCAGTGATAAAATGGTCTTAGAGTATGCAGTTAATAGTAAAGTTTGAGAATTCATTTCAATTTTGGAAATTCAGTCTCCCTCCTTGATTTCAGCTGTTTCTGCATGAATCTTTTTAAGTAAGATGCCTCTTTCTTTCTCCTCTAATTATCTAATTGAGAAGGGTGGTGTATCCCCTCACAAACCTAAGAACAATCCACAAATATGTGAGAACATTAAAGCTATTAAGGTAAAACGAGGTTTGTGACAGGGGTACAGTTGATTATTATAAACTATGAGTGTTTTCAGCCTTCCATTCAACATCTTCCTCATCTACTGAAGACAATTTGTCTTTGCCCACTCAGCCTTCCCCTCCTCACCCTCCAGATGCAGATTTGAGACAATAGTTAGAGGAAGGTTGGGAACTAGAAGAAAGGAAATCAAAATAGCAACAATACTAAGGTTGAAAACACCTGGGGGGCATTTAGCTGAGCAGAGGCTCTAAAGAAGAATATTGTTTAGTCATTTTGGTTGCGTCTAACTCTTTTTGCAGCCCCATGGACTGTAGCCTGCCAGCCTCCTCTGTCTGTGGGATTTCCCAGGCAAGAATATTGGAATTGGTTACCATTTCCTTCTCCAGGGAATCTTCCCAACCTGGGGATTGAACCCATGTCTCCTGCATTGACAGATGAGTTCTTTACCACTGAGCCACCTGGGAAGCCAAAGGAGAGTATTGCTGCATAAGAAAAAGCTGAGGTGAATCTGTGGTGGATTATGAAATGTCTCTCTTCCATTCTCTGAAAGATGCAGGTAAAGACTGGAATTTTCTCTCAATCCCTTCTGACTGTGAGACTGGATTTCTCTTGATGCAACTCTGCAGAGTCTGGGGTACGTGGAATCCCCTGAGATGCTCAGATAATGTGTTTTCTTTTCCATTTGGGGAAAATTTTCCATTTTAAAATTTCTCTTTTAAATAAACTGCTATTGAGGGACTTTTGGCAAAAGATAAGTTCAATTTGTTTTATTTTTAACAGAAGGTAGCAATAAAAATAAACCTGCTACAACATGCTTCATAAGGCTAAGCCTACCAAGCCCAACTAAAATTCTGGCCAAGAACAGAAATTCAGCAGGTTGTGATGAACAATTCATAGAGCAATAGATACAGAATTCACCTGTCCTACAAACTTTGAGTAATTATGGTCTTAAGCCAATTGCCTTTAGGGATGTACTTTTAGATCTGTTATTTCTAAATTAGAGATAAGTCTGTAAAACATAGAACTATAATTTACTTATTACTACTTATTCACTATTTTTCCATAACTAATGTTTAATCTACTTCAGAAATTGAAATACTTTTAAGTATTCATGAATGAATTAAAATTATTATAAAATTATTTTAAGGATTCATGAATGCATGAATCCATACATTCATTTTTAACATCTCCTTCTAAAATCTTTCCTCTCTGAAGTTCATGGATTCAGGTCTTCTTTCCAAATGCAGCAGATTTAGAACTAAAACCCAATGTATTTTTTTTCACACTGCACACAACATCCAATAGTTTGATGGATCATAATTTTTGTGATAAGTTGTTCACATCTCTTTATAAAGAAGGCTCCCAAGGCCCTCTTTGCCAAAATATATTTAATCTACTTGCATTTTAATGTCAGTGAAAAATGATCATCTCTACCTGGTTCCCGTGACACATATCCATCAGCATATGGGTTGCAGTCAAAGCAGCATATTGGTTCCCCGTGATGAATCCCCTTCCGGGTCCTAGGGTGACACACATCAGTACACATTGAATGGGGAAGCTAGCAAAGACAAATACAACACACTAACAAAGCCCTTTGTCTCTACCACTTGCCAAGCTATGAAAGTTTCTACCTGGATTTCTGTGGACATTTTGTGATTTCTTGGAAAACCTAGGATAACTGGGCAAGAAAAAAAGACAGGATTTCCCTGGTGACACAGTGGATAAGAATCCACTTGCCAGAGCAGGAAACAAGGGTTCAATCCCTGGCCTGGGAGGATTCCACATGCCGCAGAGCAACGAAGCCCAGGCACAACTACTGAACCTGAGCTCTAGAGTCTGTGAGCTGAAACCACCAAAGCCTGCACGCTGGGAGCCTGTGCTCTGCTACCAGAGAAGCCACCACAAGGAGAAGCCTGCACACTGCAACAAAGAGCAGCCCCTGCTCGCTGCAACTAGAGAAAGTCTGCACAAAAATGAATGAATACATAATTTTAAAAATAAAATGTTTTAAAAAAGAATAACAAAGAGAATAATGATCTGGAAAGCCTAGAGAAATTTTGCTAATAGTCCTGAAGTTGATTCTAGAATTAGGCTTCTAGAAAAGTCCAGTGGTTGCTTCTAGAAATTAGCAAAGCTAAACCTAAATCTTTCTAACTTTGAAGACTCCATGGGGTTCTGAGGAGAGGACAATTTGTCAAGCCTCTTTCTGCTTGAGAGGAGACGCCAAGAATCATTCTGAGTGCCTGAGAAAGACTTCTCAGCAAGGTAATCCCAACATAGCCTGAGTATCATTCAGTCAGTACAAAATAAAAATGAAAGACCTACTCCATGAGGAAAATTCCACAGCAAAAAGGAAAAATGGGCAAGGCACAGTACTGGGATATTTTCTCGTAAAAAAGAGTTTAGAAAACTCAGTGATAAACATAGTACATTGTACATGATTGTGTTCATTGAAGTCCATTATAAATGCAATGTTTGTAAATTTATATCTTAATGTAAATGAGGAGCTTCCCATTTAAAAAGGAGATAAGATGTATTTTTCCATTAAGCAAAGATTCATTTTGGAAAGTGAAAAGATTCATTTTGGAAATCAGAATTTTCCTATGTTGAGTTTTGCAAGATAAATCTGAGTTAGATAACAATGGAAAATATCAGAAATCTCTGAGCTCAGTTACAGTATATAAGATTATTTAAATATGTATTTTTAAACATAATAGATTGGTTTCTTATAAGTTGTGTGTGTGTGTGCACACAGAATGACTGTATCTCCTCTCTCCTAATCCAACGTTCTAAAAAACATTAGTGTTAGTCTGTCAGTCATGTCCGACTCTCTGTGACCCCATGGACCATAGCCCACCAGGCTCCTCCATCCATGGAATTGCCATTTCCTTCTCCAGGGCATCTTCCCAACCTAGGGATCAAATCTGGGGCTCCCACATTGCAGGCAGGCTCTTTACAGACTGAGTCACCAAAAAGAGCTCTCTATATATCTTTCTTTGAAAATCATCACAATAAGTTGATGACTTTTTGTTCTCTTTCTGAGAATCGTTTCCCTTCTCAACCTCATGATCTCACTTCCAACCCACTCGCCTCACTAATCTGGCACTCTTGACCAACTTCTCCCTGAAATGCAGGCTCTTTTGGCTTCCATTGTGTCCTCTTTGTTTATTTTGTTGGTTCTACTTCCTCTACCTACCTCATCGCTGTTGGCATTCTTTTGGCTTTGGTTCTTGCTCTTCTTATCTTTCAGTATAAAGCAGCTCATTCATTCTCTTCTCTTCAACCAGCACCTCTGCACATGAACTCCCAAATCTTGACTCTAACACCAGCTTTCCCCACCTAACCTCTAATTCCATATTCTAAACTTCCAACATGTCCCTACTTTGAAATTTCATCCTCACCTCAAATTCAACATGTCCAAAGCTATCCCCATTTACCCAATTCCTCCTCCCCAATTCCCCATTTCTGTCATTGACACCACCAGTCTCAGCCATCATCTCCAACCATATTTTTTACTACTTGCCCACATGAATCTTCACTCAGGCCCACCTGCTCACCAACTTCCAGACTCAGTTTATTATCATGAGTTAAGTCATGCCTACACCATCTATTAATTGTTGATGCAGGAGACTTTCAAGGTCATTTCATCAGCAAATCCAGTGGATCCTACTCTTGTCCCCTCTGGTCTAATTGAAACATGGCAGATAGAATAATTCTTTAAATTCTAAGTGGGATCATAACTCTCCTCTTTCAAAACTCTCCATGGCTCACCGTTTCACTCAGAGTAAAAGCCAAAGTCCTTCAACAGCCCCCAAGGCACTATGTGACCTGACACTCTTTCACCCCTCTTACTTCCTCTTTCACTGCTCTCAACTCCTCTTCCACTATCCTCTCTCTTTCCAGCCACACTGAACCCTTTCCTATTCTTCTAAAATGCCAAAGACACCCATAATTCAGGGTTTGCTGCTGCTGCTGCTGCTAAGTCGCTTCAGTCGTGTCCGACTCTGTGCGACCCCAGAGACGGCAGCCCACCAGGCTCCCCGTCCCTGGGATTCTCCAGGCAAGAACACTGGAGTGGGTTGCCATTTCCTTCTCCAACGCATGAAAGTGAGTCACTATCTCTTTTGTATGAAATGCTTTCCCCCTAGATTTAATGCATGGATTCACTTTCTTCTCAGTCTTTGTTCAAATGTCACCCCAGTGAGGGCTTCCTTGATCACACTCTGTGAAATTACACTCCCCTCCCAGCACTTTACCATAATCCCTACTATTTTTCTCTCCTTAACATTATCACCCATTAAAATACTATATCACTTCCTTATTTATCTTATACGTTGCTTCTTTCTTCCCACTGAAATGTTAGTCCCATTAAGTAAGAATTTGTTCTGCTTTGTACACTGACACACCCCCCAGCTCTTAGAACAGTGTGTAGCACATATAAGATTGTGCTCAATAAATACCTGTTCAGTTAATTAATGATTTGATTGTAAGTGTTGTGAGGGCAGTAGTCTTTTGGTCCTTTTGTAGTGCTTAACACAGAGGCAGACCCATAGTAGATGCTTAGTGAATTTGTATTGAATTACATTTGAACCAATTTCATTATACAAGTATAACCTTGGGAATTTCCTAACAGCCTACTGGTTAGGACTTTGTGCTTTCACTGCAGATGGTGCAGGTTCAGTCCCTGGTTGGGGAAGTAAAATCCCACAAGCTGCATCATGCAGCCAGGGAGAAGAAATAAATAAAATGTATTAATATATATAACTCTAATAAAGATAAGAAAAATCAAATTACTATGCTCTAGTGTTAAAGTAGAAATCTACTAGTACATTTCACTCCTTTTCCATCAGTTTTTAGTAGGACAAACATTCTATGAACTTTGTATATACAAGTAGCAGCATCTCTTTTTTCATGTAAAACATTATATTGAGCACCTGCTCTACAACTAGCACCAGGAATACCAAAGGGAACAGTCTGAGGCCCCATTCAGGGAGAGAGTTCTGGGCCGCAGAAGGTGGTTTATACTGTAGACCTAGAGTAACTCTGTCTTTCTGCAATGATGGAGTGTTATATATTGTATTGTCCAATATGGTAGCTTGTAGCCACACATGGCGGTTAAGCACTTGGAATGTAGTTAACGTGCTAAGAAACTAAAATTTTAATTTTATTTAATTGCAGTTAATTTTAAAAGCCACATGTGGCTAGGGATACCTGTATTGGACACAGAAGCTCTAATTCAAAGAAATAAAGTGCAGAAGAGCTATGGCCCCTATAGTGGCAAACACTTTTTACTTTTATCCTGCCATAATGTATTCAAGGACTTCACTGGTGACTCAGACACAAGAGTCTGCTTGCAGTGCAGGAAACTTAGGCTGGATCCCTGGATTGGGAAGATCCCCTGGAGAAGGGAATGGCTACCCACTCCAGTATTCTTGCTGGAGAATTCCATGGACACAGGAGCCTGGCAGGCTCCAGTCCATGGAGTGGCAGAGTTAGACACGACTGAGTGACCAACACTAACCATGTATTCAAGAGCTGCTTTAGGCCGGACTAGGTAAGAGGAGAAGTAGTATGTACGTATGTATAGTATGTATGTATGAGTCTATGTTTACTGATACTCATGGAAAACCAAGGACCAAAAAAAAAGGGGGAGAGAGAGAGAGATAAAAAAGATGCCCTCAATATCTGGCACAGCACAGGAGATCGGAAATCTTAATTTTCTTGTCACATATTTCTATATCCTTTCCCAGTATGATTCAGAAGACTATTTAGGGACCTCAGATCTCAGGCCAAAAGGGCCATACAAGAAGAGAGGACATACATGTACAAGAAACAGGATGTAGAAAGACAACCTCCCCCGAAAATAGTCTTGCAGCCACAAATAAAAAAACGCTGGCTGTCCTGAGACCCACTTACAACTCTCTCTCACTCCTGCTGGTTCCTCCAGCAGGTTCACATGGAAGATTAAATTGCCAATGCCCTTCTGCCACCCTATTGTTTTACTGAAACACTACAGGTAAACAGTAAACTAGAATATCAAAAGGCCTAACAGTTCTACAACTAACATTTCACTCAGGGTAAAAAGTTCAGCTGTTTGGTAAGTGATGAGGTTTCCCGTGAACTTCCCCCAGGGCTTCTCCAGGTATTATCTTTACGTTATGTAACCAGGGGACCCAGTCTCTCTTTTTAAAGCTTCTCTTTTAAAATGTTCAGAGCTGCAGTTCTGCATATCAAAGCCCTCCTGTTGCTATAGGAGGTGGAGGGATTAAAAGTTTTATAATTATTAATGTATTAATCACTCAGTCATGTAAAACCCTTTGCGACCCCATGGACTGGATCCTGCCAGGCTCCTCTGTCAGCCTACCATTCGGGTAATGGTAACTGTTAAATTATGACTCTCTCCACAGTCTCTGCAAAAGACCATACAGATTTTTTTTTAATGTAAATAAAACTACACATGACCCACAACTTCAGCTTCATAAAGAGCCTAAAAATGCTATGAATTTCAAAGTAATTAAATTGCAACAAGCACACCTCTAGGGCGCCCTCTTCATCCCTAGATGTACGGAAAATGAGGAAATTCTGGGAAAACTGCAGAAAAAAGTAAGAGGGAGAAGACAAACTAAGGTTAATAGAGAGTATACAAAATCATTCCTAGAAATAAAATGTCAGGTTATAGGGCAAGGTCTTGAAGGTGGGACTCAGAAGGATGGCTTCACCACTGTGGTGGGACCAGAAGGGATACAGAAGAAGTACATTTTCTGCAATGTGACAGGAAGAGTAAAAAGTAAGAAAGGAAAACTAAGAACTCTGTAGAAACAAAAGTGAACCATAAAATCAAAAGACACGTTAAGCCTTCCCTTTCCACAAAAAAAAAGTCATTCCTTAAATAAACTGCTCTTCACTCTACTAACAAAAGAAGACAGTCTTGAAATAGAGATTTGTGAGCCACCCAAACCCATCATCCTTATCCAAAAAATAAATCAAAAATATAATTGTGCCTCCATATTCATTTACTCTAGGAAGAAAGCAGAAAATGAAAACCAAACCATTATAGCAGAAGAGGATGTGGAGAGAAGGGAACCCTCCTACACCGTTGGTGGGAGTGTAAATTGCAGCCTGTAATGGAGAACAGGGGGGAGATTCCTAAAGAACTAAAAACAGAGCTACCATATGACCTAGCAATCCCACTCCTGGGTATATATCCAGAGA
This sequence comes from Capricornis sumatraensis, assembly GCF_032405125.1. Lineage (NCBI taxonomy): Eukaryota > Metazoa > Chordata > Mammalia > Artiodactyla > Bovidae > Capricornis > Capricornis sumatraensis. The sequence goes on from NC_091069.1 coordinate 217,737,247, forward strand.
AAACCATAATTTGAAATGATACAGGCACCCCAGTGTTCACTGCAGCACTATTTAAAATAGCCAGGACATAGACGCAACATAAATGTCCATCAACAGAGGAATGGTTAAAGGAAATATGGTGTGTATGTATCCCATTGTGAGTACACAATGGGATATTACTCAGTCATTAAAAGAGAACAAAATAATGCCATCTGTAGCAATATGAATGGGCCTAGAGATTGTCACACTGAGTGAAGTAAGTCAGACACAGAAAGATAAATATCATATTATATTGCTTACATATAGAATTTTTTTTAAAAAAGGGTACAAATGAACTTATTTACAAAATAGAAGTAGAGTCACCAATGTAAAAAACAAAGTTATGATTACCAGTGGGGGTAAGGGGAGAGTGGAATAAATTGGGAGATTGGGATAGACATGTACACACTACTATCTATAAAAGAGATAACTAATAAGGACCTACTGTATAGCACAAATAACTCTACTCAGTACTCTGTAATGACCTATATGGGAAAAGAATCTAAAAGAGAGAGAGTTGTATAACTGATTCACTTTTCTATGTGCCTGAAACTAATAGAACATTGTAAATCAACTACACTCCAATAAAAACTTTAAGAAAGCTAAAAATAGAGCTACCATATGATCCTGCACTCCCAATCCTGGGCGTATACCTGGAGAAAATCATAATTCAATAAGATACATTCATCTCAATGTTCATTGCAGAAAGAGAAAGACAAATACCACTGTATTATATCACTTACATGTGGAATCTAAAATATGACACAAATGAACATATCTATGGAACAGACAGATATAGAGAACAGATTTGTGACTGCCAAGGGGGGTGGGGGAGGGGGGAAAGATTGGGAGTTTGGGATTCGCAGATGCAAACTATTATATATAGAATGGATAAAAACAGGGTTCCACTTTATAGCACAGGAACTATATTCAACATCCTGTGAGAAGCAATAATGGAAAAGAAAAGTATTTATATATAAAACTAGTCACTTTATTGTACAGTAGAAACTAACATATTTTATTTTATTTTTAATTTTAATTTTTACTTTATTTTACTTTACAATACTGTATTGGTTTTGCCATACATTGACATGAATCCACCACGGGTGTACATGCGATCCCAAACATGAACACCCCTCCCACCTCCCTCCCCATAACATCTCTCTGGGTCATCCCCGTGCACCAGCCCCCAGCATGCTGTATCCTGCATTGGACATAGACTGGCGATTCGTTTCTTACATGATAGTATACATGTTTCAATGCCATTCTCCCAAATCATCCCACCCTCTCCCTCTCCCTCTGAGTCAAAAAGTCCGCTCTACACATCTGTGTCTCTTTTGCTGTCTGCATATAGGGTCATCATTGCCATCTTTCTAAATTCCATATATATGTGTTAGTATACTGTACTGGTGTTTTTCTTTCTGGTTTACTTCACTCTATATAATCGGCTCCAGTTTCATCCATCTCATTAGAACTGATTCAAATGTATTCTTTTTAATGGCTGAGTAATACTCCATTGTGTATATATGCCACAGCTTTCTTATCCATTCATCTGCTGATGGACATCTAGGTTGTTTCCATGTCCTGGCTATTATAAACAGTGCTACAATGAACATTGGGGTACATGTGTCTCTTTCCATTCTGGTTTCCTTGATGTGTATGCCCAGCAGTGGGATTGCTGGGTCATAAGGCAGTTCTATTTGCAATTTTTCAAGGAATCTCCACACTGTTCTCCATAGTGGCTGTACTAGTTTGCATTCCCACCAACAGTGTAAGAGGGTTCCCTTTTCTCCACACCCTCTCCAGCATTTATTGCAAACACAATATTTTAAATCAACTATACTTCAATAAAATAAATATTCCAGCAAATTAAAATTCCCCTCTAAAACACAGACACAACCATTAAGCAGAAGAATACTGTGATAGTTTAAATAAATACCTTAGCACTTCAATTAAATATTCTCAGAAAAACACTTGGAAATGTGTAAAAAATATCTCAAATCAGATATTTGAAAATTTAAAACATGAGTGGATTTGAGAATGGAAGAAATGAAAAAGGTTCACTTATCTCAGAAAAGAAACTAAAGAAAAGCCAAAACTATTTCAGACATTAAGATGAAAGTCACAAGGTGTTCAAAAAATACATATTTGAATAAAATGTTAATAAGGAGCACTGAATAAAGGCAGGAAAATAATAAAGAGAATAAGGATGAGGTAAAGAAAAAAACAAAAATTATCAGAGACAAAATGAATGAAAGCAAGAGGGACAAAGGAAGTCAAATATTTTGGAATACTTGAGGAAAAAGAACAAAATCATAGAATAGTCAATTCTAGGTTTCTGATATTCCATGCATCCACAGAAATGCAATTCTCTCTATATGTAAACAAAATAAGATATCAAAATAACTAACCTCTGATGATTCAGTGTTCCAAAATATTGTTGCATTCTTAATCAACACAAGTTCAAATTTAGAGTCTTTGAATATATATTCTCCAACCTTTACAAAGGCGACCTCTCCATTATCATCTAATTGCCAATTAAGAGTATCCAGTCACATCTCTATTATCATCAGTTTCTATTCTCATTCCATTATGGGTTGTAAACTGAAGTGTCTTCATATAGCACATTAGCTAGAAAAACAGGGAAAGGAACAACAGAGGGGGAAAAAAAGAAAACAATTTGTAAAACTTTTATTGCTTAGAAAACAGGCTTTATAAAGAAAATAATCTCAAAACTCGTATCTAATTCATGGGACTGAATTTTTTCCTTCTCTATACCTTTGCTGTCTAATACAACAGCTTCTAGCCACATGGGACAATTTAAACCTGAAAAGAGGCTGGCCAAATCAGAATGGGCTATAAGTCTAAAATACAAACTGGGTTGCAAACGTTAGGTCAAAGAAATGTAACTTCTCTCATTACTAATTTCAAGAAATTATTTTTACATTATGTTACCATGATCATGACCACAGGTTAAAATACTATTTGGGATTAAATAAGATATATTATGTTTAATTTCATCTGTTCCTTTTTATTTTTTAATTTGGTTACTAAAATTTTTTTAATTACCTGTGTGGGTTTTAAATTTCTGTTGGCCAGTACTAATCTATACCAAGGTAAAGTGATGTCTCATATTTCCTAATACCTACACACCTAGGGAAGAGAGACTATTCCCTCTTAGATTTTTTCACTGATAGGTACCAGTCTTCCCTGATACCACCATTCCCTTCCCTTTATATCAGAGCATAGATGAGGGAGTGGCTAACTAATCGCCTTAGAAAAATTCAAGGTGGTTTCCCAGGAAGTGGCCCTCTGATCTGGGTTTTAAAAAAATTAGTAGCAATTTGCCTGACAAACACTGGGATCAAGGAGATTCTAAGTCAAGGGAATAATATATGAGACAAGGCTGTGCCAAAGAGGCCATTGCCGAGAGTACAGAAGTAGATGGAGCTGAGTGTACACCTACAGAGTGATTTCATAGACATGAACAGGAGCTCCTATCAAAATAATACCTCTAGTACTCTTACTTCCTGCCAGCAACCTTAGCTGGGGTAAGAGCATGCGTCCTGTAGTATGAAGGTAGCCAGTCTGAGCTGAGATAAATCCTGTGCCCGTGGTTTTTGTCAGTACCACATGCTGGACTTAGGTTTTCCAACCAGAGGACTCAATGCAATCCCTACTCTGCACAAACCAGAAAGACATGCGATATAGCCGAAAGAGCCTGAATTATGGTATATGATGATTTGGAGTCATTTTCTGGCTCTGTCAAATGACATAAGCTTGAATAAGTCATATATCCTAACTAAGCACTAGTTTTCCAGTCCATAAAAGAAGGGAAATCATTCCTGCCCTACCTCTGTCATAGGGATTAAGGTAATATAGCTGAAAGGTGTTAGTAAGTCAGTATACCAAGGGAGTGTAGTGAAAGTCGCTCAGTCATGTCCGACTCTTTGCAACCCCATGAATTATACAGTCCATGGAATTCTCCAGGCCAGAATACTGGAGTGGGTAGCCGTTCCCTTCTCCAGGGGATCTTCCCAACCCAGGGATCAAACCCAGGTTTTCTGCATTGTAGGCAGATTCTTTATCAGCTGAGCCACCAGAGAAGGCCACACCAAGGGAAGTATTATGATAGTTGCCATACACTTGCCCTTTCATCTCTCCCTCTTATACTATATGCTCTCAATCAACATGACAGCTACTTCAGAGTTCTCAACAGGGTGACATTTTTGCCTGGTCCATTGAAGAGAGACTCGTTTTTCTTTTCCAATCTTCAGAAGAGTTAAGCAAGGAAATTTTCAAAGGCTGCCACCTTACCATCTTTCTATAGTTCTACCTGTTTATCCTCATTGGATGGCAGGACAGAGTTCCCTACCACCAGGCATGCAAAAGAATTTAGAAATGTCAAATAAACTACAAGAGTAAAAGGTATCATTTTGGTTTTAAATCAATCACAATATTTTACTTTGTGATGCATTTATAAAACTTTCTTAAATGTGCCCATTAACTTTCTCTACTGTGAGGTCTTGCTTTTCAGATTTAACTTACATTATTCAGGGAATGTATTCATGGACTAAACTATCAACATTCACCCTGACACTATGTGGTCCTTTGACCTGTCCTAAAAGCTTTTTTCTCTGTAATCCTAACACATATTTGTTGCTTTTTGAGAAAATTTAAATTGTAATATTGAAATCATCAAATAATGAAGAGTTGTTGTTTACCATATAAAAGGATCCATTTTATTTTAAGAAAGAAGTACTCAGAGAATTTAAGATCCATTTTATTTTAAGAAAGAAGTACTCAAAGAATTTAAGATGAAAAATAGCATAACATATAGCATAACTTAATTTCTATAACTTAACCTTTCAGTTCAGTTCAGTTCAGTTCAGTCGCTCAGTCGTGTCCGACTCTTTGCGACCCCATGCATCGCAGCATGCCAGGCCTCCCTGTTCATCACCAACTCCCAGAGTTCACTCAGACTCACGTCCATCGAGTCCGTGATACCATCCAGCCATCTCATCCTCTGTTGTCCCCTTCTCCTCCTGCCCCCAATCCCTCCCAGCATCAGAGTCTTTTCCAGTGAGTCAACTCTTTGCATGAGGTGACCAAAGTACTGGAGCCTCAGCTTTAGCATCATTCCTTCCAAAGAAATCCCAGGGTTGATCTCCTTCAGAATGGACTGGTTGGATCTCCTTGCAGTCCAAGGGACTCTCAAGAGTCTTCTCCAACACCACAGTTCAAAAGCATCAATTCTTCAGCGCTCAGCCTTCTTCACAGTCCAACTCTCACATCCATACATGACCACAGGAAAAACCATAGCCTTGACTTTTAGCATAAGTTAATTTTTCATTTTGAATTTACCACAATTTCCCCAATACTATGAACAACTTAGTTCTTACTCAGATCTTGATTTCTAATTCCATTCTAAATGTAAATAGGACTCAGGAGAAATGGCTACTACAAGACTGGGTAGAGAACTACAAGATGAACCTGCAATATCTTAGTGTTCCAGAAAGTAAATTAACCAGAAATTACAGTGACTTGCTTAAAAGAAATAGGAGCCAACTCAAAGTGACTGCCAATTGTCAAACCTGGGAAATTTTGAGCAACAGAATATATAATGATATTAATTTGTCATTAATAAGACATAGTGGCATCCTATATGAGACATAAAAAAGGATATGTATCACTTTTGCAGTAGTCTTGCCAAAAATGCATAACCTAAATGTAATCATGAGGAAATAAATTAGACGAATGTAAATTTAAAAACATTTTATGACCAGTATTTATGAAAACTCTTCTGTTCATTAAAACCAACAAGAAAGAATGGACTTTGGGAATGGTTTCAGAAAATGCAACACAGAGCTTGACACTCTCCATTTGTTCCTTAAAAATTTTTATTCCATATTTTCCGTAATCATCATCAGCTGCTATGGTGCCTATCCAGACCCAACCAAAATGTTGGATAAGTTGTGCCATGGCCTCCGACTGGATCTTATCACTGGCCACTGTGTGAAGATAAGATGGAAACTGGTATTTGTCACTAAGAAGTGAGCTGGTAGAGGCATAGCCCACCTAGGATTGAAAGTGTTCATGCAGTTATTAGAAAGTAATAGCCAAACCTCAAATTACATCATCTCTTAGTATTTGTATTAGAGAAGGAGGGAACTTAACAGTTCTCTCTTTATTCTCACGCCCTTTCAAAGATAAAAGGACTTTTGCTCCTCTCCTTGTCTCAAGCAGGGTGGGGACTGTTAGAGGGAGCATTTTGGGCCCCTTTTCCCACCTCTCCCCAAGGAAGTTTAGGGGCTAATTATTAAGATGATGACATCCAATGGGCTACTTTACCAACTCGGGGTCACACGACTGAAAGGAAGGTCTTCAGCCCTTTCATCTATGTTTTCTTGAGACTAGGTGTGTGATTCAAGTCATCCAGGCTCTTTCTCTGATCTAACTCCTCATCCGTACAGATGATGGAATAAGCAGGCTCACAGTCTGTTTGGCAGGTGCATTTCCCTCCCCCTCCCTCCTTCCCTCCACCCCTCTCCCTCCCTTTGTTCTCTCTCTTTCTCTCTCTCTCCATCATCACTGGTTTCCCTCTTTTTCTCTTCTTCTCTTTCCTGCTTTCTCTCTAACAAGATTTCTGGGTATGTAATTCCCAAGACTTAGATTGAGAAAGATGGTAAAGCTTCACTTCAAACTCAAGTTTAAGTCTTATTGTCCAACACACTTACTAGAAGCCCTCATTTTATAGCCACTTGCCTAGATAAATGAGGTATCTTTCTATTTTTGCCAGTGGTCCTTGTGTGACTTTCTCATCAGTGAGAATTTAAGAATGAAAGTAGAGTAGCCAGTGTCATGAATTTCTGACACTCTTATATACATTTCATACATACATACCTTCCCCTCAACCTCAGCAACTACGCAGTTAAGAAGATACGTCACATTCTCCCCATCCCATCCCATTGTCATCCCATGTTACTGCATCACCTCCAATAAGACCTCCTAAAATTACATAGCTCCATGATGACCAATTCTTTCCTAAGAAGTGACAGATTGTTCCTATTTTTCTCTTTATGCTTTGTCCTAATCTTAGGGAAAACCACTAGACCATTCAGGTATGACCTAAATCAAATCCCCTACGATTATACAAAGGAAGTGACAAATAGATTCAAGGGATGAGATTTGATAGACAGAGTGCCTGAAGAACTATGGACAGAGGTTCGTGACATTGTCCAGGAGGCAGGGATCAATATGTCACCCAAGAAAAAAATTGCAAAAAGGCAAAATGGTTGTCTGAGGAGGCCTTACAAATAGCAATGAAAAGAAGAGAAGCAAAAGGCAAAGGAGAAAAGGAAAGATACACCCATTTGAATGCAGAGTTCCACAGAATAGCAAGGAGAGATAAGTAAGCCTTCCTCAGTGATATATGCAAAGAAATAGAGGAAAAGAGTAGAATGAGAAAGACTAGAGATCTCTTCAAGAAAATTAGAGATACCAAGGGAACATTTCATGCAAAGATGGGCTCAATAAAGGACAGAAATGGTATGGGCCTAACAGAAGCAGAAGACTATTAAGAAGAGGTGGCAAGAATACACAGAACTATACAAAAAGATCTTCGTGACCCAGATAACCATGATGGTGTGATCGCTCACCTAGAGCCAGACATTCTGGAATGTGAAGTCCTGGGCCTTAGGAAGCATCACTACAAACAAAGCTAGTGGAAGTGACAGAATTCCAGTTGAGCTATTTCAAATCCTAAAAGATGATGCTGTGATGCACTCAATATGCCAGCAAATTTGGAAAACTCAGCAGTGGCCACAGGAATGGAAAAGGTCAGGTTTCATTCCAATCCCAAAGAAAGACAATGCCAAACAATGTTAAAACTACTGCACAAGTGCACTCATCTCACACACTAGTAACAGAGAAGGCAATGGCAACCCACTCTAGTATTCTTGCCTGGAAAATCCCATGGATGGAGGAGGCTGGTAGGCTGCAGTCCATGGGGTCGCTAAGAGTTGGACACGACTGAGCGACTTCACTTTCACTTTTCACTTTCATGCATTGGAGAAGAAATGGCAACCCATTCCAGTGTTCTTGCCTGGAGAATCCCCAGGATGGGGGACCCTGGTGGGCTGCCGTCTGTGGGGTCACACAGGGTCGGACACAACTGAAGCAACTTAGCAGCAGCAGCACACACTAGTAAAGTAATGCTCGAAATTCTCCAAGCCAGGCTTAAACATTATGTGAAACTTGAACTTCCAGATGTTCAAGCTGATTTTAGAAAAGGCAGAGGAACCAGAGATCAAATTGCCAACATCCGTTGGATCATCAAAAAAGCAAGAGAGTTCTAGAGAAACATCTACCTCTGCTTTATTGACTACGCCAAAGCCTTTGACTGTGTGGAGCACAACAAACTGTGGAAAATTCTTCAAGAGATGGGGATCCAGACCACCTGACCTGCCTCCTGAGATGTCTGTATGCGGGTCAAGAAGCAACAGTTAGAACTGGACATGGAACAACAGACTGGTTCCAAATTGGGAAAGGAGTACTTCAAGGTTGTATATTGTCACCCTGCTTATTTAACTTCTATGCAGAGTACATCATGAGAAATACTGGACTGGATGAAGCATAAACTAGAATCAAGATTGCTGGGAGAAATTTCAATAACTTCAGATCTGCAGATGACACCACACTTATGGCAGAAAGTGAAGAGCTAAAGAGCCTCTAGATGAAAGTGAAAGAGAAGAGTGAAAAAGTTGGCTTAAAGCTCAACATTCAGAAAACTAAGATCACTTCACAGCAAATAGATGGGGAAACAGTGGCTGACTTTAATTTTTTAGGCTCCAAAATCACTGCAGATAGTGACTGCAGCCATGATATTAGAAGATGCTTGCTCCTTGGAAGAAAAGTTATGACCAACTAGACAGCATATTAAAAAGCAGAGACATTACTTTGCCAATAAAGGTCCATCTTAGTTTTTCCAGTAGTCATGTATGGATGTGAGAGTTGGACTATAAAGAAAGCCGAGTGCTAAAGAATTGATGCTTTTAAACTGTGGTGTTGAAGAAGACTCTTGAGAGTCCCTTGGACTGCAAGGAGATCCAACCAGTCCATCCTAAAGGAAATCAGTCCTGAATATTCATTGGAAGGACTGATGCTGAATTTGAAACTCCAATACTTTGGCCACCTGATGCGAAGAGCTGACTCATTGGAAAAGACCCCTATGCTAGGAAAGATTAAAGGCAGGAGGAGAAGGGGATAACAGTGGATGAGATGGTTGGATGGTATCACCAACTCAATGGACATGAGTTTGAGCAAACTCCAGGAGATGGTGAATGTCAGGGACACCTGGCGTGCTACAGTCCATGGGGTTGCAAAGAGTTGGACATGACTGAGTGTCTGAACTGACTGACTGACTAAGCCTTACTCCATTTTGGCTAAAGTTTACATTCTTCTTTGCAACCTCACAAACACTTATATCATGGAAGCCATATGTAGGGAAGAATCTCATTTTGGAAGCGAAGACACTTAATTTCAAATTCCAGCTACATAATCATACTCTTTACTAAAGCCTTCTGAACCTAAGTTTCCCCATGAGTGAAATCAGGGTTATGACATCTATATCCTAAGGTTACTCAGTACATTAAATGAGACAATACATGTGAAAGTGTTTATTGTGTACAAGACTTCTTTTACCTTCTTTGCAGAATTACTACAAGATTTAAAGGAGAAGCTCTCTCTAGAGGTTTCTAGAAGGGGCATGGACCACAGTCGGGACTTGCTGGAAGGCAGAGCTCACATCAGTACAGTCTGTCTCAGCTGCATGAAACCCACATTGAAGATGTCACCTCTGTCACCTGACCTCTCTTCTTGGTTCTATTTCTCACTCTCATCCTGTTCCTCCCACATCTATATTTGCAGCTTTATTAGACACACTATGTAAATGCTACTTTTAAAAATTATTTTAACTTCTCCCATTACTTCAGTAACACAAATAAGCCTAATCAGCCTTCACATTACTAAGTCCTGACTTGATACTTTGGTGAACCACCCCTGAAAATAAACACAGAGCTTTAGTTATATTTTCGTAATTATCCATTCTTCCTAATATTAATAGCATCTATTCTTAGGCTGAAATATGTCACTGGCCCCTGAATTAAAAATAATCTATAAATTAGAATACCAACTTTTAAATACTTTTTAATACCAATACTCTCTTTCGTGAAATTCCCAAGTGCTTTTCAGTGTGTTAGTGTTTGAACAAAAAATGTCATGATGAAGTATTAATATGATTAATAAGTATTAATACAGGCCAGAACCAAAATGCGTTTCTTATACCATCTATCAATCAACCAAGTATTTCTCCATCACCTACTCTACTTCACCTAGGGCTTCAGAGAGTACTGCTTAGTGAGATGTCAACATAAAACTCACTGGGTCACAATCTCAGGATCAAAACTAAGGCAGGATCCTAAGGGATATAGAAGAGTCTGAAGTCACCAGTCATAGTTGCTGAGGGCAGACTGAATATCAGCATCACCACCAGCCTCTTTGTCTGCAACTTATCCCAGCCTCACCTGATCACCTTACTTACTCTTTGCTACAGTTGCACATAGCTTGTTTCTTTATAAAATTGTACCCAGAACAATATTCTGAAATACCTGAGGAAAGTAACACAACCCTAGAACTCTTGAAGCAGCAACCGACAAGGACGGTCCTCCTGCTCCACCAGTTCCTGCCAGCATTGCCCCAGTGCTGCTTCTAAACTTGGGTTTGTTTTCTTCCTGCCCTGTAAGGAATACCAATGCTGCTTCCACGGATTTGGAGACAGTGTAACAGGTATCAAAGACCCGATAGCCCAAAGTGATGTTGGGCAAAATATCTTTCCTCTCGTTAATCTCCTTGATGGTGTGGATCATGGTTTTCATCCAGTGGAATCCCTGGAAGTTGAACCTGAAAAGGAAACGTCTTTTGTTAGGCTCAGTCAATGAGTGGATCTGTGGAGGAGAAAGCAGCTTTTAGCTGGGATTGGTGCTGGAGCTTTTTGCCAAAACATTAGTGGGCACCTACCTTGTCTGAGCATGGTAATATTTCATGAAAAGATATTGCAAACGTAATGGGTTCAAGTATGAATCATATTCATCATTGATTGGCTTGAGCTAGGAAGCATCTTTTTGGACACTTGGTTATCTCTTTCCACAAAAATATTCTTCTATTCTCAATTCTCACCACCACACAGAACACCCAGTAATCCCTCAATACGTTTTTGCCCATTTATTGGAAGACCCTGGTACCATATGAGTCTATTTCCCTCCTCCTTATCTCCCTATAAGTTTCTCTGGGTTTTTTTCTGGATGTTAATTATAATAACAAAATTTTTGTAAATACATGAAAATACTTATGATAGACCTACATATAAGCAATACATAAAATTTATATATACTATATATGACTCCAAGAGATCACTTTTCCCATTGTGATTTGATTGTTAAAGTCTAGATTTTTTAACTGAGGATGTCTGTTCTCTATCATTCTCACATTTAACCATGAATGAAATGCCTCCTCCTTTCCATACCCTAGCCATAAAAAGGAAAATTATTTCTCTGGTAATCTATCACACCATCGTCTCCATTAAAAATAACTATTCTATTTCCAACTCTTTCTTTTTTCTCAGTTTTAACCAAACTTTAACCTATCTGAAAGCAAGAACCTCCAGAATGGTTTCTTTTAATGTCCTCTGTAGCTATAGTACCTCACTCCATATCTTCTACTCAGTAAATATTTTTAAATTAAACATCTAATAGCAAATAGCCTTGTTGGAAAATTAGATTTTTTTCCTCCATATCTCTTTAACTGAACTTCCTAGTTTAGTTTAGCTTTGCCTTTCATTCAATACATAGTTACTGGGTTCCACCGGTGCCAGATATGATAAATGCAATATTGACAAAGACACTTCAGTGTCTAGGCAAAGAAACAGGAAATAGCCAATCAATGCACAAAATGATAACCATACCAACAGGGATAGACATAGGGACCAGGAGGCAAAGAGGTGGGGGCCCCTAACTGGAGGACTTAACAGCCAAGCTGACGCTTGAAGGATGATATAAAAGCAGGGGGTGGATGCTGCAAGCAGAGGGAACAGTAAGTGTGAAGGCATGGTAACAAGAGGACATAGCATTTTAGGAATGGGAAGATCAGGACACTTGGCAGACAGGGTAGGAATAGGGATGGCACAGGAAGAGACTGGAGAACCAGCAGACTGAACAGGAAGGGCTTTATCACCCTAAGACCACTGGCTCCTGAATTTACACAGATGGCTATATAAACTGGCATGCACATTGTTGAAATAAATATACTAATATCTTTTCTAAGGTGAGAGAGTAAGACATTTCAAGAGCTAGAAAAATGTTCACCTGCTTTGAATAAAAAATTCTACCCCAGAGAATTTATCTGAAGAGATTGTTCTTCCCAAAGGGAAAAACTAGCTATGTTCCAAATTGTTAATTTTAGAATTATTTATGATATTTAAAAATTGGAAAGAATTAACGTGCCCAGCAATAATAAATTATGGTACCTTGACTTGAAGGGAACATTTTCCATCGTTAAAAATCTGTAGTTAGAGAAATTACACTGCAGTATGCATGTAATATTAGGTAAAACAGGCTGTGTGCAAAGTTGTTTCTATACTATAATTAAAACTATACATAAATTATGTGAATGTTTGGATAATTATCAATAGGAAAAAATTTAAATGAGTGCAGGGTAATTAATGAAAGGGTGGGATTTGGGATAATTTTTCTTTCATCAGTGATATCCATTATGATACTCACAGTATCATTATACAATGTATACCTTTTGTTCCCCAGAAAATTTCTCTAAATCCTAGCTTTGTTTAGATCAACCAAAACAAGAAATTAAAATACTCCTTTCTTCCTTCCATTTCATTGTCTTTATCTTCTCTGAACAATATTTCCAAAATAACAGAAAAGCCTTCCTCTTCTGTGCAGTTTAACTGATGGCCAACCAAAACTAGCATCCTGTTAAAATTGTGGGTTTCAGAGTAAGAATTCTCCAAACTCCAACTAGCATATCTAGATCAGATATAAGTAAACAATGATGCCAAAATGAAATTATTATCTGATTAGGCCCAGCCTGGCTCCTGAATATCACATATACAGGTCCTCCCATGAGGGCTTTCTCATTGGGAGGGAAAGTTGCATCTCATGGAGGAATATTAAGAGGCTTGGAGAATACTGGAATTGGGTACAGATATATAGAAACTGTTATTGATTATCAGTAAAAATTATATAGCTCTAATTTTTGAGAAAGTATACCCAAAAATGTAAATATGGAATTTAAATAGGATATTTTATAATATCCAATAATATTTTTAATAATATCCAATATATAGGTATGTTATGGCATAAAGATGAGCAATTTGGGTTTTAATCAACAGGCTGAGAGACAAGCAGAACCCCCACAATGAAGCCTTATATTTCTGATCTACATTCAGGACAAAGAACTAACTTTTTAGATACCCAAACCACGTGAAACAAGTTTCATACAAAATATGAAGAATCAGAATGTCATCAGACTTCTTAGCAGCAACACTGAAAGTCAGAAGATGCTGAAGTAACCCTTTTAAGAATCCTTAGGCTTTGAGTTAAAGTCAAGATGGAATAAGCACACACAACCTTCTCTCTCCCACTGATTTCAACTAAAATCCCTGAACTGAGGATATAAAGCAACAATCAGACTACTCGGAAAATTGAATAAGAACAGGTGGACTAGAGAGGGAAATCAAGATATCCCTGATACAGTGAATTATTTTTTAAATGGGACATACTTTCTTCTTACCGCTGTATCAATCACGGTGGAAATCTCAAATTATTTTTTAATGAGGGAGTAGATTTTTACTAAAAATATGTGTATTGGCTTTTCTATTTTATCTTGCTAAGAAAACAACCTTCAGAAGCTCCAAAGAAGGGTGACGAGCAAGTTAAGTGATTCCACTGATGAAATAACATGTCCTCTGCTATGACAAACTCTGGTTTTTATTTTATGCTGGTAAAGATTCAATCAGCGAAAAAGTCTTTGAAAAATAATGAACTGACTCTAAACAATGTAGCCATGAGTAGAACCACTTCTTTCCCATTTAAACATTTGCTTCACTGTAAGAATGGAAAAGAATTAGAAGACCCAGGAAAGAGATAAGTAGGGACTGATTATAATCCTTTCTTTTTGCCAACAACAAACAGTTTATCTATCCCTCTAGTGATATTTAAACATGTAGCATGAACTGTGACCTAAGGGAAGGAGTTATGATCAGTCAGTATTTAATTGTATAAGAAGTTGGCAAGGGACTTACTTCCCTGGTGGTCCAGTGGCTAAGATGCCGTGCTCCCAATACAGGGGGCCAGAGTTCAATCCCTGGTCAGGGGACTACATCCCACATGCCACAATTAGGATCTAGCACAGCCAAACAAATAAATAAATATTTTTTAAAAAAGAAGTTGTCAAAAATTTTACAAAATACATTTATAATACCATGCAACATCATGGAAGTGATTAAGATATGAGGTAAAATCCTCCCAATAAAACTGCCCGTACTATGAGCACAACTATGCAAAAATGATGGTTGCATCTATATAAAGTGTTGAGAAAGAATACAAAGAAATGAAAAAGAAAGAGCTGCTTTGTGATGGCAGTAGAACAGTGTGAATAGTTCATTTCCTTTCATCTCTGGCATTCTTTTCACATCAAAAGTATGTGTGTTTCACACCCAGAAATATAACCCATGTTTGCCTTTCTTACACGGGTTCTTAGCAAATTCAGATCATCAGTCATGGATCCCATTTGTTGACATGACAATTCTGGGATGAGGGGAACAGGGCAGTAGCCTTCCAGCTGGAGGACTCTTGCTATGAACACTAGCTCACAAATAAATCAGCCTTCTGGCACTGTGTATTCTCACTTCAGGAGACTTTAGTAACAATTTAAGCTGCAACACTGCACAATTCTACATCACTGCTTCGCAGACTCAGTGTGTGCATGAATCATCAGGAGGTCTTGTCAAAATGTGGAATCTGATTCAGCAGATGTGGGATGCAGCTTGAGATGTTATATTTCTAACAAGCTCTTAGGTGATGCTGATATTCCACAGACCATCCTCTCAGGAGCAGTGTTGTATATCATGCAAAATCTGTCTATTTTCTTTCTTGTTTCTAAGCAATCATGGTAAGTCTACCTTGGAGAAATGGAGGCAGAGAAACAGTAAGTACCTATCTTGAGTCAAATAAATAGTGTCAAGAGTCAGGGCTGGCATCATGGTTCCAGTTCCAGACTCTCACATTCTCACCTCTCCTTCACCCCACTTTCTACATCTGATGTAAAAAGAATACAAAAACAATGGCTTACCCTTCACATTTTGCAGATACTGGCTCCAAAATAGACTTATTTGCTGGGATGGTCCTGGAGCGAATAGGAAACAGTCCTCCGATAACAAGTGAATGGTTTTTGGCATCTACATATCCATGCAAATCAAACTTGCCCAGCAGGCGACAGGTCTGTTCTTCCTCCTCTTCTTTGCCTTCGATGCCCAATTTAGCCCATAAAAAAGCAAGCAATCCTAGAACCAGACATTTCTTTCCACTAACCATTGACTTTGGGAGAAATGACCACTGTCAAAAGTTTTAACGAGGTGCCTTGCTAAAGTATTCCCAGTGAGTGTGTGCGGGCCCCTCCCCAGTGGACTCAGTTTGCCACTGCTTGTGACTTCATTGTCGTGTCTCAATCAATCACAGAGCCTAGTTTGTGGACCTGCACTAGGAGCTGAGTAATTCTCTTGAAAGGAGCCTCATAAGAATCTCTCTTATGCTTAGCAATAATATATAATGACATAATAGTGGCTTTTGAGATTCAAAATAGAATCACTTTGTAGAAATTATCCCTTTCTTGTTTATCGGCCTCATTCATTCTCACTTCAGCCAGGTTTCTGGGAGCTGCCCTTGCTCCCAAAGTAAAAAAAAAGCATTCTGCTTCATTATGAAGTAAAAAAAAAACAGGAGACATCAGGCCACACTCTATCCTTAGGGATATAGAAAAAAATGAATGGAAAACCATGGAAGCGTTGGACTAGAAGACATCACTTTGAATCTGTATTCTGCCACTTGTGTTAGTTCACACTAACTTCTATGCCGCAAGTGCCTTATGAGTCACTAGGATGATAAGAAGTTACCCTAGAAAAATTCTGTAAAGCCTATTAAGAGTTCAAGGAATATTTTTTATGTACATCATTTTCTTTCATCTTCCCTTCAAGGTAAAGTGTTGCCCTCAGCTTACTTTGCTGACTTTGTCACTGGTTCAGGGACAAATCCCTGAGAGTTTCTGGGTTCTTGCCTGAGAATCCTCTCTCGTGACTTCTTGCTTGGCCCCTCTCAGAGATATCTTCCAATCTCTTTCTCTAGGTCAGTTCACCATAGATCTCATCTGCTTCTTTGTCCCTTCTCAAACATCTCCCCTGGGAGTATAAATTTATAAGAGTATTTTCAGGATTCAGTCCAGTCATATGTATCAGGAGCATAAAAAATGACTATACCCTTTGATCATGTGATTTTACTTCCAAGTATTTATTCCAAGGAAGCAATGCTACTGCTGCTGCTAAGTCGCTTCAGTCGTGTCTGACTCTGTGCGACCCCATAGATGGCAGCCCACCAGGCTCCCCTGTCCCTGGGATTCTCCAGGCCAGAACACTGGAGTGGGTTGCCATTTCCTTCTCCAATGAATGAAAGTGAAAAGTGAAAGTGGAGTTACTCAGTCGTGTCCGACTCTTCGCATCCCCGTGGACTGCAGCCTACCAGGCTCCTCTGTCCATGGGATTTTCCAGGCAAGAGTACTGGAGTGGGGTGCCATTGCCTTCTCCAAGGAAGCAATAGAGATGCACATAAACATGGTATATAAGAATATCAAGAACAAGGACTACCCTGGTGGTTCAGTGGTTAGGAATCTGCTTCCACTGAAGGGAAGTTCAATCCCTAGTCAGGGAACTAAGATCTGACGAGCTGTATGGTACAACAACAAAAACAAAAAGAATACTGAATACAGTTTATTTATGACAGTAAAAGAAAAAAAAAGAACAAATCAAAAAGTATATACAATAAAGAGTTTCTAAAATAAATTACAATCAATTCACATGATGGAAAACAAAGAAGTGATTCAAGTCATATTTTAGAAATATGTTTACTCACAACAGAAAATCTCAATATGCTTACCATGAAGGTAACAGATAACAAAGTACCATATACAATAGTACTCTAAACTTCTAAAATTTACCAACATATTACTGCTCGTTCACACACATATCTCCATTAGAAGCACTAGAAGAAACCACTGCAAACTAAGAGAAAAAGAAAAAAAGTAGGAAACAAATCCCTTTTCCTATTATTTTAATGATCCAAGGATTTTTATATTTCCATGTTCATTTCTGGCCCAGATTGACGCTCATCCAGTACTTTCAATTAGTTTTTGGTGGTAGATTGCAGCTGATTTTAATTTTCTTTATACTTTTCTATATTTTCCCACATGTTCTACAATATTCTTATATTTCACTTATAAATAGAAAAAATACTACTGTAAGAAATTCCCCCTTTTTACAACTCCTCCACACATGCACATTCCACTACAATACTTTCTACACACACTTGCACGTGTGCACACACACACACATTACTCCCCTAATATCATCATCACTATCACTCTCCTGGGTCCCACCAACCCATCCGCACAGAAGTCATCTCCTAAAGGATTTCCAGTACTCATCTGTTGGTTAAGTGTAATCTCGACCTGACCCTGAGGAACCCCTCAAGAGAGTCCCCATAATCACTTCACCTGTGAAACTGCAGGCCCACGCCACAGTACCCCAGAGCCGACTAGACCCTCACAGCAAGCTAGTGGATGGCATGCCCTTGGCCCCTGACTGACATCTGTTTGACAAATATATAACTAGTCTTAGTTTTCTAAAATGTTATGGGCTACACGTTCCACCCTCAGACTTCAAAATGATACTGAAATGAAAGAACTTAAAGAAAAGATTCCCTGGAAAATCTCTTCCAGTATAGACTTCAGAGTCTGGCTTCATATAAACACAGCGGCACTCTGGGTGACAAACTGCTTCTCACCAACAGCCTGAGAATCCTCTCATGGGCTGCAAAGGTTTAGTCTAGGCCTTTCACAAAACTGTTTGGAACTATTCCTCACTCATCTTTGCTCTTCTTTTTTACCAGAAGACAGCTGTTTCTAAGCAATTATCCCTCTTGTTGCCAAGGGCTACCCTTGTACAAAGATATATTTATTACCAAATCTGTGCCATCTTCATCCTCCAGGCAAAAGCTGCACTAGGCACCATTAAAATCATTTAAATTGATTGTTATATTAATAATAAAATTAGCATTTTATAGTACTTTATATTGTACAAATTGCTTCCACATGCATTATTCTTCCTCTAGGTCAGGAACTAGATTCAATGATGATGAGGCTTCTGATTTGTGTAGCAGCATCTGGTGGCCAGTGTTTTTATAGTTCCCAGGATGCTAGTATATTTTGCTTGGGCCACATGACTACATCCTCAAATGTAGCAGAATTCATCAAACATGATACAGAGAATAGAAAAAAAAAAAATCTGTGCTCTTAGAGTGGTTTTATTAACTGCAAAGGGATGGATGTCCAACGACTCACCTTGCCCTCATAACACCCCATGTGACTGGTTTTCTTTTGTTCACTTTACAAATGAGCTCACATGGCTAATACATGCTAACATGCAGATACCAAAGCCTGTGTCCTTTCTGAGGATTTGTAGTAGAGAGAAAGGACACAGACCAAGTCTGGGAGGATGGGTATTAGATCCAGCTCCTTCACTGTCCAGACCTCTCTCCATCTCTTTGGACTAACCAGCCTTTTTCAGAGTCTGTGGTTCTAAAGGAATCAGCAGTGTTCTGGTGTGGGATGAGAATTCTAAGCTTCGATGCAATGATAGCCTAATACATGCTGTCAGCAATAGCAAGCTGTTTTGTTAACTATCAAGGTGAAATTGTTTATTCAATAATACTTTGAACATAATTATCATTTCCACAGGACTCTGATTTCAAGAGCCCCTGATCAAGGCAGAAGACATCAGAATGTTGATGCAAACGGCCACAGGTATTTAGTCCCAGGTGTCACACCCAGGTTCTTAGATCCTAGTCTGTGCTCTGTATATTTACACAGCCCTCTCCCAGACTTGTTTGAGCCTTGCTCTTTTCCCAGGGCCCTGGCAAAGGTCAGGCTCCCTTCCAAGAACAATATCCTGCCCAGACTTGTCTCTGCCTTCAAGCAAAGGAAAACACCTGAGCCCCTAAAGATTATGAGAACTGTCTTAATAACAAAGGCTAAAAGAGTATTTAAAGGCTGTTTACAAGGCTTCCAGGAAAGGCTCAAATTCTGTATTAACTGCGGATAAACATTGCTGCAAGCCTCTCCAAAGCCCCAGCTTGATAGACACAGCAGCGAACTCACAGTAGATTTCAGTCTCATGGTCAGACTCAGCTTGTTAGATACTGCTCAGCTTTTATACTCCTCCCTGTCATTCTCTTACCTTAATAATCATTTCAAATCCGCATGCCATAGCATCAGATGAATGGATACACTAATCTATTCCATTTTCTTATTTCCCATGTGGAGCTGTCCTTCTAAACAGTCAAGAAATGAACCACAGGTAGTTGCATATGTTTAAATTGCTGTCTTTAGAATATACACTAGGGTTTGTTTTAAATGTATGTCTCCAACAGTTAAAAAATATTATCTCTATTGAATTTTGTGATATTATGACATTATGGCTTACCTGAAAGAAGGCTAAAAATGAATCAGCTTTCAGAGGTGTATCGTTATATGAGGTGCAGGTTATTGATTAGAGGCCATGAGGTGCATAAGAAGCAGGCTTTTGCTTTAACAACTCAGTACCTACCACTTGTTACAGAAGTGTCTCCCGTGTGTCTAAATAGAGAAAGCCTTCAATTATAGCCAAGGAGAGACACTCAGACACTGCACGCATACAAAGTTTTAAATGGCTGCCTTGCTGAATTAAGAAAGCCTCATGTTATTATTTCTTTTGCTCCTTTTATTTTCAAGGAAATAATCTGACAGCTTGATTAATTCTCTGCCTCTAAATCAGCTGATTCTTAACAAACAGAAACAAAAGCATCCTTTTCTCCTTGGCTGCATCACCTGTTATATAGCTATAGTGAGTTGTGGCTGTGACAAAAATGGTGAAGATGGTAAGCAACTGACTGGAGCTAGGAAACCATTATCATCACAGTTGTCTAGAGAATAAGCACCTATTTTTAGTCAAGCGTGAAACTGAAGAAAACCTGACCAGCTTTAACTCTTAGCTGAAAAATTTAGCATGCCTTCCTGCCCTCCACATTGGCGCTTTTCTAATCCATCTCTACACTGAAGGAAGTTGACCATGTCAACCTGCAGGCCACTAAAAATTTTTTTACAGCTCTATTGAGATTTATACACCATAAACACTGAGATTTATTTATACATCATAAAATTCATCTATGTAGAATGCAAAATTCAATAGTTTTTGCTGTAGTTACAGACTTGAGCAGCCATTATCACAATGCAATTATAGAACATTTCCATTATCCCAAAAGGAAACCTCATTTCCCAATCTTCCCTTACCCCAAGCTCTGCTGCTGCTAAGTTGCTTCAGTCGTGACTCTATAGGCAACCACATAAATCTACTTCCTGGCTCTATAGATTTGCCTATTCTGGACATTCTATTTAAATGGAATCTTAAATACGTGGCCTCTTCTGTCTGGCTTCTTTGACAAAACATAATGTCAGGAGGTTTATTTATGTTGTAGTATGTAATAGATTTCATTTTTTTAATATCATTATTAAGACATAATTTATACACATAAAATTCACCCATTTATAAAGTACGTTCAATAGGTTTTACTATCCTTACAGAGTTGTGTGATCATCAGCACAATCGAAATTTAGTACATTTTCATCACTCCAAAAAGAAACAGATACCTATTAGCAGTCACTCCCCATTCTCCCCCACCATCACCCCTGTCCCCAGACAACCATTAATTTTACTTTTCTGATGCTAAAAAGATGTCCTTATTCTGTACATTTATATAAATTGGATCATATAATATGTGATCATTTTCTAACTTCTTTCAGTTGGCATAATGTTTTCAAGGTTCATCCATGTTTTAGCATGCATCAGTATTTTATTCCTTTTCATTGTCATATAAATTTCCCTTTTATGGATATATCATATTTCATTTGTCCATTCATGAGCTGATGGAAATTTGGGTTGTTTCCATTCTTTCGGCTGTTATGAGCAGTACTGCTATAAACATTATCATACAAGTCTTTGTGTGGACATATGTTTATAATTCTCTTGGGTAAATATCTAGAACTGGAATTGCTGATATGCGAACTATATGCTTAACATTTTGAGAAAATGCCAAATTCTTTTCTAAAGTGGTTGTATCATTTATATTCTAATAATCTGCAATAGTTCAGATATCTCCACATCCTTGCCACTATTCATTATTACCAGTCCCTTTTATTATAGCCATTCTAGTGGAAATAAAGTGGTATCTCATTGTGGTTTTGATCTGCATGTCCCTACTAGTTAATGACTCAAAGAAAGCTCTGTGTTCTTCTAGATACTTTCAAATTTTAACTGTTACATGTAGACTTTTGATCTATTTTCAATTGATTTTTCTGTATAAGATAAGGCCTATGGCAGAAAGTGAAGAGGAACTAAAAGCCTCTTGCTGAAAGTGAAAGAGGAGAGCGAAAAAGTTGGCTTAAAGCTCAACATTCAGAAAACGAAGATCATGGCATCCGGTCCCATCACTTCATCGGAAATAGGTGGGGAAACAGTGGAAACAGTGTCAGACTTTATTTTGGGGGGCTCCAAAATCACTGCAGATGGTGACTGCAGCCATGAAATTAAAAGAGGCTTACTCCTTGGAAGAAAAGTTATGACCAACCTAGATAGCATATTCAAAAGCAGAGACATTACTTTGCCGACTAAGGTCCTTCTAGCCAAGGCTATGGTTTTTTCCTGTGGTCATGTGAGAGTTGGACTGTGAAGAAGGCTGAGTGCTGAAGAATTGATGCTTTTGAACTGTGGTGTTGGAGAAGACTCTTGAAAGTCCCTTGGACTGCAAGGAGATCCAACCAGTCTATTCTAAAGGAGATCAGCCCTGGGATTTCTTTGGAAGGAATGATGCTAAAGCTGAAGCTCCAGTACTTTGGCCACCTCATGCGAAGAGTTGACTCATTGGAAAAGACTCTGATGCTAGGAGGGATTGGGGGCAGGAGAAGAAGGGGACGACCAAGGATGAGATGGCTGGATGGCATCACTGACTCGATGGATGTGAGTCTGAGTGAACTTCAGGAGATGGTGATGGACAGGGAGGCCTGGCTTGCTGCGATTCATGGAGTCGCAAAGAGTCGGACACGACTGAGCGACTTAACTGAACTGAAGTTCATGTTACTTTTTTAAACTGTAAATAACTTTCTGTACCATTTGTTGGAAAGACTATTGTTTCCGCATTTAATCATCATGATCTCATGTCAAAAATCAGTTGCCTGTAAATATGAGGATTTTTATCCCCTTGGTCTATATGTCTACCTGTATGTCAAGGTTGTTTTATCTTCACTATTCTAGTGTCTTCACTATTGCAGTAAGAAATCAGGAAATGTAAGTCCTCTGACTTTTTCTTTTTCAAGATTTTTTTTTAACAATTCTGGGATCCTTTCCATATAAATTTTAGGGTCAGCTCATCAATTTCTATGGGGGTGAGGGGGCGCTGAAATTTTGATAAGGATTGTGTTAAATCGACAGATCAGCTGGGGAATGTTTCCATATTATCAATGTTAAGTCCATGTATCTGAGGACTTAAGTCATCTTTCCAGGGCACTGTATCTGCCATGAGATAAAAATCCATAAACAATAGGCTTCATCCAGCCCCTAGCTGATGAACCAGATCCCACTTTTGCAGCAACCACCTCAACTGTCAACTCAAAATATACCACCAGCCACATAAACAGGCCTTCAGTTCCTTAAACAGATAACATCCTCTTTTTACCTGCAGGTCCTTCCTCACTCTCATGTACACCACCTTTTCTGTGTTGTTAGGTACTTTCTCCCATTTGTCCCATCTCCTGATTCCTGTCTTTTCCTGCATATCTCAGCTTACTTTTCACTTCATCTGAGGCTTGCATCCTGAGATACACAGCCCTACCACTACAGTCTACTCACTCACTTTTCCTTATACCTGTATGGTGGACCTGAGACTACTTCATGGAAAGCAGGTTGATCAAAAAACATCTTGGATGAAATGGACACTAATGGACACTGATCCCTATTTTAGGCAGTACCAGAAATTTTGGCAGTTTTATAACTATTCATATGTTTTTAAACATTTTTATCACTTTTCATACAATTTTCAGGATTTTTTCCTAGTATTTTTTCCCAGACTACTCTACCAGCTTATACATTTTATACATTTTGAATGATTGCCTCTCAAAATGTACATGTCTCAATTTCTAGAACCTGGAAATAGGTTGTATTACATAGCAAGAGAGACTTTGCAGAAGTAATTAATTAATGTTTGCATTATCTATACAGGTCCAATAATGTAATCTTAAGTGTCTTCATATGGGGGGAAATACAGGGAGGTATATGCCAAAGAGAAGGCAAAGTGACAAAAGCAGAGATTGGAATGCTGGCAGTCTCTAGAAGCTGGTAAATGCAAAGAAATAGATTCTCCACTCAGAGCCTCTAAAAAGAACCAGCCCTGTTGACATATTGACTTTAGCCAAGTGAGACTGGTTTGAGATTTCTGATCTCCAGAACTGTAAGAGAACAACAGTGCTGTTTATTAAATGTGTGGTAATCTGTTGTAGCAGCAGTAGGTTACAGTAATGAGTTGGAAATAACCTAATATCCAACAGAAAGAACTGTTAGGAAACAACCTGAATGTCCGCAGGATAGAACTGGTTATATATAACTTCTGGTAATTTTCAAAAGATTAGGTGTGATTCGATCATTTTTAAAATATATTAAAAGTGCTCCAGGGACAGGGGAGCCTGGTGGGCTGCTGTCTCTAGGGTCGCACAGAGTCGGACATGACTGAAGTGACTTAGCAGCAGCAGCAGAAGGCTATCTATCAGGATATTAAAGTGTATAGAATAATGAGGGTTTTTTTTGTCTTGTTTTTTGTTTTGAGGTTTTTGTGGGGTTTTGGGTTTTTTTTTTCTTGGTGTCTTTGTGTGGATACAAACAAATAATGGGTATTTTTATGCTAATTTTTTAAATGCAAAGAGCCTAAGGCTTTATTATTTTTGTAATAATAAGGGAGAAAGGCAGTAAAATAAACCAGCAGTGAATGAAAAAAGAAAATAAAGGAAAAGATTTGGAAATTTTAAGAGCTTTACTGGATTTGATTTATTAATTTTTAATTTATATGCATATAGCTTTCCCATATTATTTGTTCAGCATTGTTTTCAAGAACTTTTCTATCTCATAAATTGGTTGAAAATGAATACTTCTACTCTCCAGTTCATATTTTTTATGGCTTTTGTATGTACTAGACTTATCATGTTAGAACCTCTGCTGCAGAAATGGGTATTTGTGCTATAAGATACAGTGCCTGTATAAATGATCATTTAGTTGATAAGAATCAACTAAATAATTTTAAAATGAAATAATATACAATAAAATAGAGTTATACAGCCTTGGCTTTTAGGAGAGTAATGAGGTAGTATTTGATAAAACCATACACACAGTTTTGCACGTCCTTAGATTATTTATCCACAACAGGATCTTCCAACTATTAGTTCAAAATGCACCCAAGTAATAACAACAGTAATAGCAATGGTAATAATATTAACAATAACAATAATAGTTTTATATTCCATAGTATATTTGTCTCATTGCTTACCAATTCTTACAAAAACTATATGCAACAAATACTATTTTTCTATTATTTCCGTTTTGTAAATAAGAACCTGGAGCTCAGAAAAGTTAAGCAATATTCCCAAGATCACAAAGGTCCTTGGTGGTGTCAATGAATTTTCTAGTCAGTGACCTGTGCAGGACACATAGCCCAGCTGCCTATCTGTCTTTAAAAACAAGAAGTGTTCATGTTGGTGTATGGCAAAATCAATACAATATTGTAAATTAATTATCCTCCAATTAATATAAATAAATTTATATTTTAAAAAAAAAACAAAAAATTAATAAATAAAAACAAGAAGTGGGAGGCCTTACCAGTCATTCCCCCACTCTACTGGGGATTTTCAATGAGAATGAAAATGTGGCCAGAAATTGCTCACTGATATCAGCTCAAGGCTCAAGAAATTTCTAGTACCTGAAGGGTCAGGCCAGTCAGTTTATTTTTAAGAGAAGTAGGTTACTGCTTAACTTGCCAGTGAAAGTGAAGTCGCTCAGTTGTGTCCGACTCTATGCGACTCTATGGACTGTAGCCTGCCAGGCTATGTGACTTTCCAGGCAAGAATACCGGAGTGGATTGCCATTTCCTTCTCCAGGGGAATCTTCCCAACTCAGGGATCGAACCTGGGTCCTCTGCATTGCAGGCAGACTCTTTACTGTCTGAGCCACCAGGGAATCCCGCAACTTGCCAGAGTGACTTCTAATATTTATGCCATACAGCAATATGACACAGCAGAATCAGAATTTATAATGATTAAAAGGTGCACTATTTTCCACAACTGTCCTCATCCTGCTCCAGCTTGCTCTGGCTCCATTTCTGCTGATGGTCATTGAGGTGGAGTTGGGATAATGTTGGGGAGGAACACTTGATTCTGCCAAATAAAGGTAATAATAGCATTTCTTTGCATTTTAAATGCTCTCTTAAGGTAAAGACCTAGTGCATTTCAGATTTAGACTCTTCATTATGATGGTTTCTTTCCTTTTAAGGGATCCCCTAACCAATTCTCCTTCCCTCTTAGTTCAAGAGAAGTTGATGACAAGGTGGGGAAGGACCTCTGGTCCATGTACCATCTTCTGGGTCTTTGCAGGCCTTACCCCATTTGGTCATTGTGTGGCTTTCATATTGGTATCCACCAACAAGGCTGCAGACCTCTAGTCATGCCTCCATTCACAAGGCCCTGCACTCTGTGCCTTTTTCCATGACTCCAGGTTGCTTGTAACCTATCAGTCCTCTCAGCTTCCAGATTCCTTTCCACTTCATACAGTCTCACATTACTTGTGACTTTCCATTGTGTGATGGCCACAGGGAAGAGAGGCACTGTGTCAGGCCCATCCATGGAAACATGTCTCCCTAACATTCACTTCTGAATTAAGCCCATGCAATGGTGCCACATTGAACAAGGTGCCATCACAAACAAAGGGCTTCCCTCCACAGTCCTCAATGCAGACACTCTCTGACAGCCCCAAACCTGTTTAGATGTTTGCTGCTAAGTTACCTCAGTCGTGTCCGACTCTGTGCAACCCCATAGACGGCAGCCCACCAGGCTCCCCTATCCCTGGGACTCTCCAGACAAGAACAGTGGAGTGGGCTGCCATTTCCTTCTCCAATGCATGAAAGTGAAAAGTGAAAGTGAAGTCACTCAGTCGTGTCCGACTCTAGCGACCCCATGGACTGCAGCCTACCAGGCTCCTCCGTCCATGGGATTTTCCAGACAGGAGTACTGGAGTGGGGTGCCATTAGATGTTTAGCCACACCCAATCCATGTTCAACCCTGAGAACATGAAGACCAAGAAACACTTATCTGGCCCTCCTTTATTTCTTCAGCCCCATTATTCCTCTAGTACCAGAAGGACTTTCTATTATTTTCCCTTCTAGAAACAACTCTCCTTAGGTCATAACTTCTTTCTTACCAATCACATGAGCTTCTTTCTACAGGTGGATATCTTTTCCCTTTCATGACATAAAAAGCCCCATGATCTGGCCCTGATAGTGGAAGGATGACAAAAAAAATTTTAATTACCAAGAGGCAAGAACATGAGGAATCTTTTTCCCCTCATTTCACCCAGAAAGCGGCTTGGTCCCCTTGGAGGACCCTTCTCTTACTGTTCATTGAATTGTGTCCCCTTCAAATTCACATGTTGAAGCCCTAATGCCCAATGTGATGCTATTTGAAGATGGGGCCTTTGCGAGGTAATTAGTGATAGATGAGGTCTTGAGAGTGGGGCCTCCATAAGAGAATGAGTGGCTTTTAAAGAAAAGACACCAGAGAACACACTCTCTTTTCTTTTCCACCATGTAAGGACACAGAGAAGAGGGCCTTCACTAGATCCGAGTCACACCAGTACCTAGAACAGAGACAAAGACCAAAAAAAAGAAAAAAGAAAAAAATTCATTCTTTTACAATAGTGCTGGTTAAGTATGAGGCTCTGTTTCCAGGATTCAGAAGCCTGGCTCTATCAGTTCCTAAATGTATAGCCTTTGGCAAGTTACTTAACTATTCTATATTTGTTTTCTCATATGTGAAAAAACAGAGACAATACTCAGCTTGTTATGAGGATGAAGCATGACTGTGACTCAACATAGGCATTGTCACACAATGAAATGCCTAGCTAACATTAGAAATTAACAGTGTGTCTTTGTCCCTTAGGTGTTAAAGTAGTCTTCACTCAGGTTATTAAGTTTCATATAAGAAATTCAACATAAAACACTATTCACATGTGAATAGCAGAAAAAGGACACTAAACAAACAAAGGACAATCATTGTTTTCATTTCCTACAACACCCATAAAATTCTGCCTTCAGTGTATTAGATCTCCTTGTAGAAGGCAATTGCTGAGATGCCTGACTAACCCTAGATGGCAATGTTGGATTGGCAGAATTCATTAAGACCTTGGAAAGTGGGTTCTGGCTTTCTGAGAAAGGACATAATTCAAATCAACCTGACAGAATCTTAGGTGAAGATGTCAGTTGTGTCACATACATACACATTAAAACCAACCCGAAGATATATCTAAAAAAGATATTTACACGTTTTAAATGATCTACTCAATACTATATGTTTTATTAGCATTGAAAATGTTTCTTTTTGTATTTTAATAAATGCTATCATCAGTACAGTTTTCTAAGTACAACTGTTAAGTGCTCAGTAATATCTGATTATTGTAGTTTAATTGTCTAAGTCATTTTGGAATGGACCAGAAACATTTTGAAACCTGGCTAAAACAATTTATCTGGTTGTTCAAATGCAGTTCAGCTAAATAAGCTAAAACACTTTCTTGGATCATAGTCATGCTCCCTAATTAAAGTTTATCTAATAACAAAATAGTGTCACATAACTGTCTTGAACCAAATGTAATTCTTTAGAAACTACCATTATGGAGAGATCTGAGGCAGAAATTTTATTTAATTTAGTGAGATACATATAATAACTTATATTGGTCTATGATAGTCCTTTGTTTATTGGTTTATTCATTCAAAATGTAGTTAAAAGAGATCTTCAAAATAAGCCAGATTTGTAATTCCAATAACCCAGAGCAGAAAGCATAATTTTTCCATTTTCCTCTAAACCTAGCAGTCTAAATAATAAATATGTTTTTAACTTAGCTAAGTATCCAAATGATATTTCTACAATGCCAGGAATATATTTTCTCTTAAGAACAAAAATTATTACCACCCTCGACACTCCAGAGTCTTATTTATCGTATTAATTTTCACCATCTATGAAGAAAGGCCTCAGTTAGCAAACTTCAGACTAGTCCCTATAGAATGAAGAATGTGTGGAGGCTTAAGCAAGAAGATACTATAGCATTTAGAACCAGAGGCAGAGCTGCTCCCCTGGAGGGTATCTGTCTTGGTAATTAACATAGTCTACTACTTTGGTCAGAGTATCAGTTCAGTTCAGTTGCTCAGTTGTGTCTGATTCTTTGTGACTCAATGGACTGCAGCAAGCCAGGCTTCCCTGTCCTTCACCAACTCACGGAGCTTGCTCAAACTCATGTCCATCAAGCCGGTGATGCCATCCAACCATTTCATCCTCTGTCGTCCCCTTTTCCTCCTGCCTTCAATCTTTTCCAGCATCAGGGTCTTTGCAAATGAGTCAGTTCTTCGCATCAAGTGGCCAAAGTATTGGAGTTTCAACTTCAGCATCAGTCCTTCCAAAGAATATTCAGGACTAATTTCCTTTAGGATTGACTGGTTGGATCTCCTTGCAGTCCAAGGGACTCTCAAGAGTCTTCTTCAACACCACAGTTCAAAAGCATCAATTGTTTGGTGCTCAGCTTTCTTTATAGTCCAACTCCTATATCCATACATGACTACTGAAAAAACCATAGTTTTGACTAGAAGGACTTTTGTTGGCAAAGTGATGTGTCTGTTTTTTAATATGCTGTCTAGGTTGGTCATAGCTTTTCTTCCAAGGAGCAAGTGTCTTTTAATTTCATGGCTGTAGTCACCATCTGCTGTGATTTTGGAGCCCAAAAATATAAAGTCTACAAAGTATACATTTGAGGGAATGCAAACAATATTCTAAGAAAAAAAGTCTTTTTTAATTTTGGGGGTAATTCTTTCAAAACAAAGGAGAGGACTTGAAAAATCTTTACTGCCACTCCTTGAGTTCTAGCAAATTCCTCTCCCCACTACTGGGACATGAGGACACTGTCCCATGTGCTCAGTTGCTCAGTCATGTCCAGCTCTTTGCAACCCTGATGGACTGTAGACCATCAGGCTCCTCTGTCCATGGATTCTCCAGGCAAGAATTCTGGAAAGATTAGCTAAATAAACTACTCCTCTTTCCTCCATGCCCAAACATCATTTCATTAGGGACAGTCAGACTGGGGAGACGATCAGGACTGGAGGCAGAACAAGACCTTGCATTCAAGTCCCAGCTCTGCTACTAATTAATTACTTCTCCAAGGGGAGAAGTGATTAAGAGCTCCCAGCTCCAGACTCCTTTAAGCACTCCATCAGTCCCCTTCTCTGACTGTCACATCTGGAGTTACCTTACTCCCTACCCGCCACTCCTCAACTTCACTAATGAAATTGAAGCTCACAAGCGCCACCTTGAGGCTTCAGATTAGCAGAACCACCTCCAGAAGCTGATCATTGAAGGAACCTGCAGTTACAACTGCCCCTGCTTGTGACACCGGAAACTTTGTGAGATGTAAAGTCAGCAGACATGCAGCAGGTTATTAAGAGTTCCTTCAAAATGTTGCTAAGCTCACTACCAAAGAGTAAGCATTCAAGTTCCAACTTCAGACACAAACTATGTCCAGAAACCTCTCCTTCCCCAGGATAACGGAGACAATGGCATGGGACTGGGCTTCATTTTCCTAGTAAGTGTCCCTTGGGGAGATTCCGTGTGGCCTTTCTTATTCTGCTTACCACTTTGGACAATCCTAATCATCAGAGATATTTTAATTGCAGCCAATGTGAAAAGGGAAAAGCATCAATCCTTGATTCCAGAAGGTTCTACATCCTCTACACAAATGTGACTACCACCATCTCTGCATATTCTGAGCACCTCATTCCAAAGGGTATGAAATAGAACCTAAGTCTTATTAGCTTCAAGGCCCTTGCTTTTGCCATGAAACCTGATGATGTAAGACCACTGGAGCTTTTAAATACTAACCTTTTCAAAAAGAGGCTCTTGATAGAGATCATATTTGAATGGACCTAGCATTCAAACTCTACAACCATGACCTGCACTTCAAAGAGCATGAGGACATGTAAATGTAAGGAAGGTTTTCAATTCCTTTAATACATAAAATGGCCAAGGAAATTACTTTTCAGAGTATACAGATTAAACGGAATCTTTTCAAGCAGATTTCTATTTAGATAATTATTTGCAAACACTAGAAATAACATGTTCTATGAGCGGTCACCAGATGGATCCAACATTTGCACAATTTTCAGATGAAAGTCCTGATGAATGCTAAGTTGCTGTAATGTTCATGTGAGTGTGTGTGTTTGAGCCTAATTTAAAACTCAAATCCTCCACTTCCTCCAAGAAGAAGGGTTGTTAGTTTATAGAAGGCTTTCTGGATATTAAGTATAAATGTTAAGTATAAACATGTTTCAATGAAAAAAATCTGTCTTTCATTTCCAGAATTGGTGGTAATGAGAGGGACAGAGTTAGTTAACATACTGTTTAGGTTTCTTCTCAGAGGCATTTTCCCTGGTGATTTTACACAGTCTACATCTCGTCTTCCTGACCAGCCTCTTAGTTCCTGAGGACAAGGCCTGGGCTTTCTACCTCCTTTATGTTCTTCTTAGGTGGCTACAGGAGAGGTTGACACTTAATGAGCTTCTACTATGTGTTGCTGCTGCTGCTGCTGCTAAGTCGCTTCAGTGGTGTCCGACTCTGTGCTACCCCATAGACAGCAGATCACCAGGCTCCCCCGTCCCTGGGATTCTCCAGGCAAGAACACTGGAGTGGGTTGCTATTTCCTTCTTTAGTCTGACTCTTCACGACCTCAAGAGCTGCAGCCTACCAGGCTCCTCCATCCATGGGATTTTCCAGGCAAGAGTACTGGAGCAGCATAGAAGTGTTTGTGCTTGGAGTTATTGAAAAACACTTCTATAATTTTAAGTAAAATGAGACACAGAAAGTTAAGACACGTACCCAAGATCACAAGGCTGGATGAGAGCAAATTTAATGCTTGAGCTACTATGTGACTCTGAGGTCTACCCACTATATTGTAATATACTATACTATTATATGCTATACCATAACATGCTATGCCCCACTCCAGCACAGTGTGAGAAGGAGCTGATGTTTACCTAAGAAGGCTGAGCGCCGAAGAAGTGATGCTTTTGAACTGTGGTGTTGGAGAAGACTCTTGAGAGTCCCTTGGACTACAAGGAGATCCCACCAGTTCATTCTGAAGGAGTTCAGCCCTGGGATTTCTTTGGAAGGAATGATGCTAAAGCTGAAACTCCAGTACTTTGGCCACCTCATGCGAAGAGTTGACTCATTGGAAAAGACTCTGATGCTGGGAGGGATTGGGGGCAGGAGAAGAAGGGGACGACCAAGGATGAGATGGCTGGATGGCATCACTGACTCGAAGGACATGAATCTGAGTGAACTCCGGGAGTTGGTGATGGAGAGGGAGGCCTGGTGTGCTGCGATTCATGGGGTCGCAAAGAGTTGGACACGACTGAGCGACTGAACTGAACTGAACAGTAAAGACTGGGGCTTCCTAGGCAGCACAGTGGTAAGGAATCCACCTGCCAAGGCAGGAAACACCAGAAACGTGAGTTCGATCCCTAAGTCAAAAAGATCCCCTGGAATAGGAAATGGTAACCCACTTCAATATTCTTTGCCTGGAAAACTCCATGGAAAGAAGAGCCTGGCAGGCTACAGTACATGGGATCACAAAAGAGTCAAACACAACTGAGCAACCTCGCACGCGCGTGTGTGCACACACACACACACCCCATTACTGCTGAATGAGAATTTAAGTCAGAGATAAAAGGCACCCCATTTTTTCAACTCTATTCAACAATTTGAAAAGCCATGTAGCAAATTAACAAGAGACTGAAACTTAATTTCAGCATTTACTCATTTAACAGAGGTATGATCAGAGAAGTCCAAAAGCACAATGCCAGCGCTCATCACCAAAGGAAGAAAACAACTTAACCATTTCCTGGTGAGGGCTACAGCCACATACTTGACACATGTGCTCAGAAAATAGTTGCTAAATGAAGGAAGGACTCAAAACTAAGGCACAAATCTTGCCCTGGTAAGTACTGTGAAATCACTTCAAATACTCCTAAACTAGAAACATTAACTTGAAGCATAAGCTTCTGAAGAAACTGATGTGTAAGATTCCGTTTTTTAAGTCATAAATTCTGGCATGGTGAGTGTGACATCTCTCTCTTTGGCTGGGGAAGCACACAGAGGAGACTTAAGCAGAAGTCAGCCAAGCTCAGCAGTTTTCTTAGGCCCCAGGGGACTCGGGCTACAGTGTTTTGTTACAAGTTGGCTGAATTTCTCAACTTTAAAGACTGAACTAATAAAAAGTATTTAGAAATCCAAATGACAAAAGAAAGTGAAAAAATCCAGTAAATCCAGGCTGCTGGGAGGCCCTTTGCTGAGAAGACGGTATGCCCTCCATCCCTGTCCTGCGTGTGTGTTCTCTCTAAATATCGCAGTGGTGCAGAACTTTAATATGGCAAGGGCTAGAAGGGGCTTCCCACACTTTGCGAATAAAAGGCAGAATGACTCTTTAGAGACCTAGAGGTGGGCTTATCATTAACACAGTTCCTCAGAGAGTGCTTCACACACTTAGCCAGATCTGCACAGAGAGGATTAATGTAAAAGCAGGCAGGAAATAAAGGCAGGGGGCAAAGGAGACTTGTAAAATCCAACCACCATCTGCCGTTTCAAATCCAGCAGCACCAAGGTAGTTTAATTTGCAGAAATTTTCCTCCTGGTTTCAAAACACTGCTTAGGCAAAGATGGAGTAGGTCACCTGGGAGTTATGCACAAAAGGGCTTTACTTAGTGGAGATAAATGAATGAACACACAAAAAACAACAAAACAGGAAGATCACAAATGTGTGCCTTGATAACAAGATATTACAACAATTAGATTAGTATTTGGCAGTGGAGCTGCTCAAGTCAGGCCAAACCATGGAGTTTATCCCACCTTTACCGAAAAAAAAAAAGTTTACAAGAGCTATCTTTGACCAAAACGTAAAGGAATAGTAACTCTTTTTTGTTGATGTCTTTTATAACTTTAGGTTTATAGAATTGAATGAATCACATTCCTCATTCACAGTATGCTGTCATCCACAAGGCTACTATATTCTATTTCAGTTTGTTTTATTTTACATCTCTTTATTCCCCATTCGCAGTCCCAATCTCTTCCCAGGTAGTATAGACACCAACTCTGGTACATTTAAAGTTCGATCTTTCATACATATTTACTTAGATATGTTTATATCTATATTATGATAGGCAAATCTTGCTTATATCAAGATTTTTCCTGTTGCATAGCATTCCATTAAATGCATGTACCACATTTCATTTAGACATTCAGATGTAGATAGACACCTATGTTATTTCTGACCTTTGTTAGAACAAGTAATACTGCCATGAACATTCTCATAAGTCTTTCTTAGGGCATCTTTTTGTAGAACCATGCAAGTGGTTTTCCAGATGTTGACATTCCTCTGGGTGTGGAATTTCTAAGCATAGTATATGCATGTCCTTAATTTCACTCTGCAGTGTCAAGATGGCTCACTAGAATAGCTGTTTATATTTCTACCAGCACAGGAAAATTCTCATGTCCCCACATCTTTGGTGAGTATTTGATGATACCTGATTGATCATTCTTGCCAACTGGACTGTTAGAAAATGTAGTCATTTTAAATTGCATTTTTCTGATTATATTAACTTAAAGATATTTAATAATTATATGAGTTTCCTTCTCTATTAATTACTTATTAACAGTCTGTGTTTTCTGACTTTTCTCGCTATGAATTAAAACTATGTTCAAGAATCCCTTGAATATCCTAGATAATAATTTTTTGTTGGTATGACACATTGAAAATAGCTTTTCTAATCTCTTTTCCTATAGGTTGCTTGTCTATGATGGCCATTAAATAGGGATCCTTGATTTTGACAAAAAATAATTTTTAGGGTTGACTGTAGACTATCTGGAGTCTTATTTATGAAATCGCAAACAAAATGACAAAAATACTCTTTTGCATTTTCTTTCATATGCTTTACAGTGCTTTCCATATTAAGGTCTTTAATCCATCTAGATTTCATGTGAAGAATCGAAGATTCATGCTAACTCCCAAGGGGATGAAAGCCGTGCAACTCCAACCAACTTTACCAAATTCAGGAATGTCAGCAAAAAATGGAAAAATTTCTCATTTTTCAAGAGAAACCATAACCTGTATTCTTTCTATGTAACATTTCCTGATATTTAAAACATACATATCATCCTTGTGAGCTGCCAGCTGGTGACATTTGAGTCACAGAATTTCTCTTTAATAATTTGACGTGACCTTTGTAGATTTGTACTCTAGTTATCACCAGAACAAGCAGCTTTTCTCTATTCCTTTATTTAACTGAGTGTACCTGCTCCTAACCTGTTCCTAATTCTCCCCATTTAGTAATTTTTATCCCCATCTTTGTATAGACAAAATAAAGAAACCATCCCTCAGTCAACTTATTTCCTTGTCATTACAACAAATACAACCTAATGGTAACAGGGATAGTCACATGCTTCTCAAGAACCAACTCTGATGTGGCATAAAAGAGGAGTTATTTTTTTACCAACTGTCTCACAATGCAGATTCCAGGAATGTATGTGCCTACACCAAGGACTGACTGGAGGGAGCTGTTTTATAAATACCTTGAAAACAAGTGCTGTGTCGTCACTCCCAGGAGTTCCTCACAAAAGCATTTAACAGAGGATTCCTTTGTCCCTGCATCCTCTAGCAAGTGAATACTTTAAAAAACAAAAAACACTGAACCTCAAAGCAGGTATGGAGATGGCCAACAGAAACTTTGCACATCCTGGAACAACTCAGATAAGAGAATTCTGGTTGGCCAACTTATAATAAATTAGAGAAGAACTTTGTAGAAACTTCAGTAAATTACATTAATATTCAAAATACCTGACACCTTTTCTGTAGGAAGATTACTTTCACCGTGTTGATGTCATATGTGGCCATGAGACCTGTAATATTCTGTCCTGGAGGCACTTTATTGAATTTGGGACTAGTCACATGATTTGCTTTGGCAAAGACATGTGAACAGAAGTGCTGCTTTTGAACAAAACTTTCTCTCTTCCTTTGACTGACACATCACAGAAGAGCCCACTCCTTCAACCTGAGTCACAGAATAAAGATGACATGGAACAAAGCCTCGACTGACTTGCAGTGGAAATGCTGCATGAGTGAGAGACAGGCCTTTGTGGTCATAAGCCACTGAGATTCTGGGGCTGTTTGCTGCCACAGCATAACTGAGCCTCAGCTGACACACAAAATTTACTACAACAAGTTCATGATACCTGCATTTTAGACATTTTCCTTCCATGATGAATAGTGATTTATGTTGTTTCACTAATTCTCTTCTACTAAGCATACCACTTAATGTCCTTGAAAAGCTTCGAGAATTTAGGAGCAAGTTAAACTTAAAAAGTGTTTAATTTTAAAGAGTTCTTTTATGTACCAACTTCTACTTTCCAGTGTGGCATGAAAAATATTTAGAAGTCACCACTCTGCTAACAAGAGAAAAACTAAACAAATGGAAAAATCAACAGTTCTTCTTAGAGCCATCAGAAAAGAGAAGTCACAGGGCAAATTCCTACCCTTAAAACTGTAGAGATAGACAGGCATATATGGAGAATCACAGCTTACCAGAGCAGAAACAGGAGAGCTGACATCTCCGCAGAAGCAGGTCCAGGGTAGGAAAACCTGGAACTGTAATTGATGAGTGGCTGGAGGCTCAGTGTGGACAACTCTGAGAGTTAAAACTCCAGGTGGTGAGGGGACCCACACACTTTTGCAAGTTTCATCTCCTGGAGCTGAACCAGGTTTTCACAGTGAGTATCAGAGGAAAATCCTCTAATGCTTCCAGCAGGGGGAAGAGAAATTGAACTATTTTGAAATACAGTAGAACATTTTTTTAAACAAGGCTAGCCCTCGAGAGAAATTGTTTTACCTGAGCCCAACCTACTGGGGTTTTATCAGACCCTAACTGGTCTGGGTGAAGGGAAATGGCCAACTCCAGCTCACAATGGCCATCCTGTCCCACCTAAGGAGGTGGGGAGTTGAAGGGGCAGGAAGACAAGCACTTGTGGGGTTCCCAGCCCTGGCCACAGGCTCAGTAAAAGACTAAAACCTGATCACAGGACTAGTGAACACTGTCCTTCCTCCCACACCTTACCACCATATCACTAAAGGGATATTTGTTGGAGTTCCTTTCGTTCAGTGCATCACGACTGGCTTTCAACAAAATTACAAGGCATGCCAAAAGGCAAAAACACAGTTTGAAGAGACATAGCAAGCAACAGAAGCAGACTCAGTTATGGCAGAGATGTTAGAATCCCCAGACCATGAATTTGAAATATCTGTGATTAATACGCTACGAGCTCTAATGAAAAAATAGACAACATGCAAGAACAGATGGGTAAAGCAAGCATAGAGATGGAAATTTTAAGAGAGAACCAAAAAGAAAAGCTAGAAGTCAAAAACACTGTAACAGGATAAAGAATTCCTCCAATGGGCTTATCAGTACACCGAGCAAAATTCAGGGAAAAATCTCTGTGCTTGAAGATATGGCAAGAGTTCCATTACTAGGGGCTTTTAATACAAATAATGTGAATTTTAAAAACATAGAAACCTTGCCATTTGGAATCCTTGAGTTTCAGAATGTCATCTTCATTGGGAAACTTCCGTTTGAGCATTATTTAAAATTATGAGATGTGAGAATTTGAAAAAAAAAAACCCGGCCAGTTGCACCTCTGAACACATCAACATCTGTTCCTGCCAGCCAATAAGTGAGGTTTCCCCTTACTGTTACATTTGTCACCTTCTGTGTGAAAATAGAGGACCGGTGGCATAGTAAAAATAAAGCGCTAGAACACTAGGAAATTACCTTACAATATTCTCCCCAACATCCCTTTGTCCGGAAGCTCTAAAGACAGTTTTGCCAACAAATAAAGATTTGGTTTCTCTTAGCTAGAGAAATACACACAAGTGAAATCTACACAAATATCTATAGGTTTTTCTCTTTTATTTGTATTGCTGAAAATTCTTCCTTACATCCCATCTGGCTTCCTGGAAAGAGTCCCCTGTGGGCATCCAGTTGTCACACTAAGTACTTAAACATTCCATAGTTATTTTATAAGAATACTGAATCACGTCTAAAGTTTGTCACTGACATTTATAAAGTTCATAATGTTAGAAACTTACAATTAAAATGGAAACACTGAGAAAATTTAACACTTCAGGATGATAACCAGTGATAGTCAACAGTGTGTGTGTGCGTGTGTGTGTGTGTGCTCAGTCATGTCCTACTCTTTGCAAGTCCATGTACGATAGCCTGCCAGGCTCCTCTGTCCATGGAGTTTCCCTGTCCAGAATACTGGGGTGGATTGCCATTTCCTACTTCAGGGGATCCTGAAGATGGGGATCCGGGAGATGGTGATGGACAGGGAGGCCTGGTGTGCTGCAATTCATGGGGTCGCAAAGAGTCGGACACGACTGAGTGACTGATCTGATCTGATCTGATCTGATCTGATGTATATATCATTACACATCCATGAATTCAAAGAACTTTGGATCATGTAGAACTGAAATGTATTTACTTTAAAAAAAATCTGCATAGAAGTGGATCTGTGCAGTTTAAACCCATGTTGTTCAAGAGTCAACTGTACATTTTGACCAAGTTGGATTAATACCAGAAATGCAAGGACAGTTAAAATCAATAAAATCCATAAATATATTTATCATGTTAACAGACTGAAAAAGAAAAACCTTACATATAATAACTTCAATAGATGCATTAAAAGCATTTGATAAAATTTCATATACAATCACAATTTAATAACAACAGAACCCTCTTACCAAACTAGGAATCAAAGAAACTTTGCTGATTTCCCTGATGGCCTAGTGGTTAGGATTCTAGACTGTCACTGCAGTGGCCTGGGTTCAATCACAGGTCGGGGAACATCCCACAAGCAGTGTAGCATGGCCAGAAAACAAAAACAAAAAACCTGTTTTGTTTTGTTTTTTTAAAGGAAACTTGCTTACCTTGAAAAAAATACTTATAAAGACTAAAGACCATGAGGAAACATAATTCTTAATGATAAAAGTATTCCCTGAAAATCAAGAAAAAGATAAATACACCCTCTTTTATGAACTGCATCCCCTCAAAATTTGTATGCTAAAGTCCTAACTCCCAGTGTTACTGCATTAGTGATAACACCTGTAAGGAGGTAATAGAAGTTGAGATATTATAAGTGAAAAAGTGAAAGTCACTCACTCATGTCCAACTCCTTGTGACCCCATGGACTATACAATCTATGGAATTCTCCAGAATACTGGAATGGGTATCCTTTCCCTTCTCCAGGGATCTTCTCAACCCAGAGATTGAATCCAGGTTTCCCACACTGCAGGAGGATTCTTTATCAGCTGAGCCACAAGGGAAGCCCAAGAATTCTGGAGTGGGTAGCCTATCCCTTCCCCAGGGGATCTTCTTGGATCTTCCCGACCCAAGAATCGAACTGGGCTCTCCTGCATTGCAGATTCTTTACCAGCTGAGCTACGTAGGGCCCTCATCTGACAGACCTAATGCTTTCATGAAAGGGAGAGACACCAGCACTCACTCTCCCTTGTTACGCACAGAGGCCCTGTGAGGACACAGCCAGAAGGTGGCCTGAACGCCAGGAAAGGAGGCCTCACCAGAAAACAAGCCTGCTGGCACCCCTACCTGAGACCACCAGCCTCCAAACCGGCAAGACAAAACTTCTGTTGTTTAAGCCACTAAGTCTGCGGTGTTTAGTTATGGCAGCCCCAGCAGACTAGGACACTCTCAATAGTTGTTTCAGTTTGACTCTGAATTGCAGGCCTCAGCCAGATGGATTAACTCTGTGACTTCAGGATATGGATGTGAGCAATACAAAACAGTGCTATCCAGAAAAAAAAAAAAAAAAAAATCAGTGACTTGGAAAAGCCAAGCCACAACCTGGGAGATGATATTAGCAACACATACATCTAACGAAGAATCAACACCAAGAATAAAGAACTCCTACAAATCAGTAAGAAAGGATACAATAGAAAAATGTGCGAAAGACATCAGCAGATGTTTCAAGGACAAAAGAATGGTGAATATAGAAAGATGATCTCAAAGAAATACAAATTAGACACCACTGTACACTCACTTAGTGTGTGCAATTTATCTTTGGACTCAGTCTTTCCCTATTTCCTGGGTACAATACAGTTTTAAGACACACACAAATGCATTTAGCTACTAGTCAATAAAGGCGCTGGAGCAGTGGCTGCACAGCGCTGGAGTGACTGTGAATAGATACCCTACATCCAAGGGCAGAGAAGCACCAGCAAGATGGTAGGAGGGGAGAAATCATCTTTAGAATTAAACCCCATACACACCAGAGATACTCACAGAGCTCAAACAAACCTTGTGCACACCAGGACCCAGAGACCCCACAGAGACTGAGAAGAAACTGTGTTTGCGTGTCTTCTGTGGAGGTATGGGTCGGTGGGTTGCCGCAGGGTCAGGGGCTCTGGGTGCAGACTTGGATATGGCATAAGCCCTCTTGGAGGGGGTCACCATAACCCCAGCAGAGAGCTGCCAGAACTTACACATGACTGGGGAAAAAGACTCTTGGAGTGCACACACAGAACACTGTACACACCAGGAAGCGGGAGAAAGGAGAAGTGACCCCACAAGAGACTGACCCAGACTTGGCTGTGAGTGTCCAGGAGTCTCTGGTGGAGGCGTGGGTTGGCGGTGGCCTGCTGCAGGGTTGGGGGCACTGAGTGTAACAATGATACATGGGACCTTTTGAAGGAGGTCGCCATTACCTTCATTACCTCCATCACAGTTTGGCCCCAGGTAAACAACAGTTCCAAAGAATAGCAAGGAGAGATAAGAATGCCTTCCTCAATGATCAGAGCAAAGAAATAGAGGAAAACAATAGAATGGGAACGACTAGAGATCTCTTCAAGAAAATCAAAGGTACCAAGGAAACATTTCCTTGTTGCACTCATCTCACATGCTAGTAAAGTGATGCTAAAATTCTCCAAGCCAGGCTTCAGCAATGCATGAACCGTGAACTTCCAGATGTTCAAGCTGGTTTTAGAAAAGGCAGAGGAACCAGAGATCAAATTGCCAACTCCGCTAGATCATGGAAAAAGCAAGAGAGTTCCAGAAAAAACATCTATTTCTGTTTTATTGACTATGCCAAAGCCTTTGACTGTGTGGATCACAAGAAACTGTGGAAAATTCTGAGAGAGATGGGAATACCAGACCACCTGACCTGCCTCTTGAGAAACCTATATGCAGGTCAGGAAGCAACAGTTAGAACTGGACATGGAACAACAGACTAGTTTCAAATAGGAAAAGGAGTACGTCAAGGCTGTATATTGTCACTCTGCTTATTTAACTTATATGCGGAGTACATCATGAGGAACGCTGGGCTGGAGGAAGCACAAGCTGGAATCAAGATTGCCGGGAGAGATATTAATAACCTCAGATATGCAGATGACACCACCCGTATGGTAGAAAGTGAAGAAGAACTGAAGAGCCTCTTGATGAAAGTGAAAGAGGAGAGTGAAATGGCTTAAAGCTCAACATTCAGAAAACGAAGATCATGGCTTCTGGTTCCATCACTTCATGGGAAATAGATGGGGAAACAGTGGAAACAGTGTCAGACTTTATTTTTTTGGGCTCCAAAATCACTGCAGATGGTGATTTTCAGCCATGAAGTTAAAAAACGCTTACTCTTTGGAAGGAAAGTTATGACCAACCTAGACAGCATATTAAAAAGCAGAGATGTTACTTTGCCAACAAAGGTCAGTCTAGTCAAGGCTATGGTTTTTCCAGTGGTCATGTATGGATGTGAGAGTTGGACTATAAAGAAACCTGAGCACCAAAGAATTGATGCTTTTGAACTGTGGTGTTGGAGAAGACTCTTGAAGAGTCCCTTGGACTGCAAGGAGATCCAACCAGTCTATCCTAAAGGAATCAGTCCTGAATGTTTATTGGAAGGGCTGATGTTGAACCTGAAACTCCAACACTTTGGCCACCTGATGCGAAGAGCTGACTCATTGGAAAAGACCCCGATGCTGGGAAAGATTGAAGGCGATAGGAGAAGTGGATGACAGAGGATGAGAAGGTTGGATGGATTCACCGACTCAATGGACATGAGTTTGAGTAACTCTGGGAGTTGCTGATGGATATGGAGGCCTGGCATGCTGCAGTCTATGGCGTTGCAAAGAATCAGACATGACTGAGCGACTGAAGCGAGTGAGTGAGTGAGTGAAAAAACAGGCAGGGAACACAGCCCCGCCCTGTCAATAGAAAATTGGACTAAATATTTACTGAGAATGGCCACGCCCCTCAGAGCAAGACCCACTTTCCCCCTTCAGTCAGTCTCTCCCATGAGGAAGCTCCCATAAGCCTCTTATCCTTCTCCATCAGAAGGCAGACAGACTGAAAACCACAATCACAGAAAACAAACCTATATGATTACATGGACCACAGCCTTGTCTTGGGGCTTCCCTGGTGGCTCAGAGGTTAAAGCATCTGCCTGGAATACGGGAGACCCGGGTTTGATCCCCGGGTCAGGAAGATCCCCTGGAGGAGGAAATGGCAACCCACTCCAGTACTCTTGCCTGGAAAATCCCACGGAGGGAGGAGCCTGGTAGGCTACAGTCCATGGGGTCACAAAGAGTCGGACACTACTGAGTGACTTCACTTCACTTCACAGCCTTGTTTAACTCAATGAAACTATGAGCCATGTCATGTAGGGCCACCCAAGATGGATGGTCATGGTGGAGAGTTCTGAAAAAATGTGGTCTGCCAAAGAAGGGAATGGCAAACCATTTCAGTATTCTTGCCTTGAGAACCCCATGAATAGTATGAAAAGGCAAAAAAAATAGGACACTGAAAGGTGAACTCCCCAGGCTGGTAGGTGGCCAATATTCTACTGGAGATCAGCAGAGAAATAACTCCAGAAAGACTGAAGAGATGGAGTCGAAGCACATCCAGTTGTGGATGTGATTGGTGATGGATGTAAAGTCAAATGCTGTAAAGAGCAATAATGCATAGGAACCTGGAATGTTAGGACCATGAATCAAGGCAAATTGGAAGTGGTCAAACAGGAGACGGCAAGAGTGAATGTCAACATTTTAGGAATTAGCCAACTAAGATGGGCTGGAATGGGTGAATTTAACTCAGATGACTATTATATCTACTTCTGCGGGCAGGAATCCCTCAGAAGAAATGGCATAGCATCATAGTCAACGGAAGAGTCCTAAATGCAGTACTTGGATGGAATCTCAAAAACGACAGAATGATCTCTGTTCATTTCCAAGGCAAACCATTCAGTATGACAGTAATCAAAGACTATGACCCAACCAGTAATGCTGAAGAAGCTGAAGTTGAATGGTTCTATGAAGACCTACAAGACCTTCTAGAACTAATACCCAAAAATGATGTCCTTTTCATTATAGGGGACTGGAATGCAAAAGTAGGAAGTCATGAAATACCTGGAGTAATAGGCAAATTTGGCCTTGGAATACAGAATGAAGCAGGGCAAAGGTTAATAGAGTTTTGCCAAGAGAATGCACTGGTCATAGCAAACACCCTCTTCTAACAACACAAGAGAAGACTCTACACATGGACATCATCAGATGGTCAATACTGTGATCAGATTGATTATATTCTTTGCAGACAAAGACGGAAAAGCTCTATACAGTCAGCAAAAACAAGACTGGGAGCTGACTGTGGCTCAGATCATGAACTCCTTATTGCCAAATTCAGACACAAATTGAAGAAAGTAGGGAAAACCACTAGACCATTCAGGTATGACCTAAATTAAATCCCCTATGATTATACAGTAGAAGTGAGAAATAGACTCAATGGATTGGATCTGATAGACAGAGTACCTGAAGAACTATGGAT
The DNA here is from genome assembly GCF_032405125.1 of Capricornis sumatraensis. NCBI lineage: Eukaryota > Metazoa > Chordata > Mammalia > Artiodactyla > Bovidae > Capricornis > Capricornis sumatraensis. The sequence continues at coordinate 217,780,965 of NC_091069.1, forward strand.
GGAGGTTCCTGACATTGTATAGGAGGCAGTGATCAAGACCATCTTCAAGACAAAGAAATGCAAAAAGGCAAAATGGTTGTCTAAGGAGGCCTTACAAATAGCTGTGAAAAGAAGAGAAGTGAAAAGCAAAGGAGAAAAGGAAAGATATACCCATTTGAGTGCAGTTTCAAAGAATAGCAAGGAGAGATAAGAAAGCCTTCCTCAGTGATCAGTGCAAAGAAATAGGAAAGCAATAGAATGGAAAAGACTAGAGATCTCTTCAAGAAAATTAGAGATACCAAGGGAACATTTCATGCAAAGATGGGCTCAAGAAAGGACAGAAATGGTATGGACCTAACAGATGCAGAAGATATTAAGAAGATGTGGCAAGAATACACAGAGGAACTATACAAAAAAATCTTCATGACCCAGATAATCATGATGATATGATCACTCACCTAGAGCCAGACATCCTGGAATGCAAAGTCAAATGGGCCTTAGGAAGCATCACTATGAACAAAGCTAGTGGAGGTGATAGAATTCCAGTTGAGCTATTTCAAATCCTGAAAGATGATGCTGTGAGAGTGCTGCACTCAATATGCAAGCAAATTTGGAAAACCCAGAAGTGGCCACAGGTCTGGAAAAAGTCAATTTTCATTCCAATTCCTAAGAAAGGCAATGCCAAAAAATGTTCAAACACCACACAATTGCACTCATCTGACATGCTAGTAAAGTAATACTCAAAATTCCCCAAGCCAGGCTTAAACATTACATGAACCATGAACTTCCAGATGTTCAAGCTGGTTTTAGAAAAGGCAGAGGAAAAAGAGATCAAATTGCCAACATCTGCTGGATCATGGTAAAAGCAAGAGAGTTCCAGAAAAACATCTACTTCTGCTTTATTGACTGCCAAAGGCTTTGACTGTGTGGATCACAACAAACTGTGGAAAGTCTGAAAGAGATGGGACTACCAGATTATCTGATCTGCCTCTTGAGAAATCTGTACTCTAGTCAGGAAGCAACAGTTAGAACTGGACATGGAACAATAGACTGGTTCCGAATTGGGAAAGGAGTACATCAAGTCTGTGAATTGTCACACTGCTTATTTAACTAACATGCAGAGTACATCATGAGAAATGCTGGGCTGGATGAAGCACAAGCTGGAATCAAGATTGCTGGGAGGAATATCAATAACCAGATATGCAGATGACACCACCCTTATGGCAGAAAGTGAGGAAGAACTAAAGAGCCTCTTGAAAGTGAAAGAAGAGAGTGAAAAAAGTTTGACTAAAAACTCAACATTCAGAAAACTAAGATCATGGCATCTGGTCCCATCACTTCATGGCAAATAGATGGGGAAAAAATGGAAACAGTGGCTGACTGTTTTTCTGGGCTCCAAAATCACTGCAGATGGTGATTGTAGCCATGAAATTAAAAGACACTTGCTCCTTGGAAAAAAAGTTATGACTAACCTAGACAGCATATTAAAAAGCAGAGACATTACTTTGCCAACAAAGGTCCATTTAGCCAAAGCTATGGTTTTTCCAGTAGTCATGTATGGATGTGAGAGTTGGACTATAAAGAGAGCTGAGTGCCAATGAATTGATGCTTTTGAACTGTGGTGTTGGAGAAGACTCTTCAGAGTCCCTTGGACTGCAAGTAGATCCAACCAGTCCATCCTAAAGGAAATCAGTCCTGAATATTCACTGGAAGGACTGATGTTGAAGGTGAAATGCTAATACTTTGGCCACCTGATGCGAAGAACTTACTCATTTGAAAAGACCCTGATGCTGGGAAAGATTGAAAGTGGGAGGAGAAGGGGATGACAGAGGATGAGATGGTTGGATGGCATCACCGACTCAATGGACATGAGTTTGAGTTGAGTTCGGGAGTTGGTGATGGACAGGGACGCCTGGCCTGCTGCAGTCCATTGGGCTGCAAACAGTTGGACATGACTGAGTGACTGAACTGGACTGTACACTCACTACATTGTCTGATAATATCAAGTATTGGGAAGGAATAATTCAATGGAGATATATACATTTTTTTCACACATACACATACCTCTATACATATATGGAACTATAAATTTGTCCAGAAACTTTATAAGATAATTTGACATTATCACATAAAGATAAGTAATGTGTGTATCTTACAACTCAGCAATCTCACCCCTTGCTATATGTCCATGAGAAACTCTTACACATATGTACCGAGAGACATGTACAACTATTTTTACACAAGCACTGTTCAAGATGGAAAAGCACTTGGAAGACCCAAAGGACCATGGATGAGAGAAGGGATAGGTGAAGTATAGTATATGCATACAATGGAATATTATACAGAGATGAAAACTAAGGGATCACAGTTACATGCAACATGAATGAATCTTAGAAAAATAAAGTTGACTGAAAAAAAGAAAACATGTTTTAAAAGACAAAACATACAGTATAAAATAATTTGTATAGCACACAAATATGATTTAATGATATTTGTGATAAAACTTTTTCTAAAATGCAAAATAATATGTCTGAAATGTAAGATAACATCAGCCTTGAAAAGTAGAGGGATAGAATAGAGAACTGACAGGTTAAACAGCACTGGCAAAGCTCTAACTCTTAGATCAGGTTGTGAATTCATCAATGTTCATTTCATTAGTATGCCTTATAACTTATATCTGTATTGCATACATTTATATATAAATATTTGATAATTGTAAAAAAATGTTAATACTAAACTGATTTCTGGTAGGCAGTAGCCTGTGCCCAGGAAAATTCAGGCTGAAGTTGAGTTCTGAAATATCCTCATGAAGCAGAGCACCTCCTTAGTCTTTTACTATACAGCTCTTTAAGATTCTTAACATGTCTCAAAGTCTTAACTCTAAAACATGTCCTATATAAGACAGGCCATGTGCCATCTGTAACCTGAATTTGGATTGATGGCGTTATAATCTACAGTTAAGACAAAAAGTTCTGGGTTTGTCTTTAAAAATTCTACTTCAGTTGATCACATTTTCATGGATAGCAGGTGACCTGGTGGCTCAGTGGGTAAAGCATCTGCCTCCAGTGCTGGAGACCCGGGTTCGATCCCTGGGTTGGGAAGATCCCCTGGAGAAACAAATGGCAACTTACTCCAGTACTCCTGCCTGGAAAATTCCATGGACTGATAAGCCTGGTAGGTTACAGTCCGTGGGGTCGCAAAGAGTTGGACACGACTGAGCAACTTCACTTCACTTCAGGTGACTTTTATAAAACTTTTCTGTTTTATGTGTTCAAAAGATTTCAATATATCTACTTGGTGTAGCACTATAGCCCATCATTTATGTGTTACTGGGTTTTGCTTTCTCCACTAGAAAGATAGTTCTTAAAGTTTACAGATCCTTGGGAGAACCAAGGCCCCTTCAAGAATTTCATGAAGTCAAAACTACTTTCCCAGTAACACTAAAACATTTTTTCATTTCTAAAGGGTGTTGACATTTGCACTGATGATACAAAAGCAACAGTGTGTAACACATCTTTTTAGTATGAATCAGGACAGTGATACCAAACTACACTAATAGCTATTGCATTCTTCACCTCCATGCACTTGCAGGTGCTGGGGCCTGGGGGGAGGAGCCAGGTCCCATACAATGTCCTTGATGAAGCAGTGAAAACAGTTAGATTGTATCTTACTTGAGCACATGTCTCTTACATACCCTGTAGCATGAAATGGGGAGTGCACACGAGCCCTTCTGCCTCAGACCCAGGTCTGACTGTTGTCTCGAGAGAAAGCACTTGTGCAACTGTTCGATTTGCAAGTTGAACTGCTTTTCGCATGAAATAACATTTTTACTTGAAAGAATAGCTGACAGGTAAACTAGATTATTCAGATTTGGGTTTGGTAGACATTTTCTCAAAAATAAATAAAGTGAGACTGTCACTTCAAGGAAAACAATTTACAGTGTTTGTTTCTAATAATAAAATTCAAATTTTAAAGATGACATTAAAATTTTTGGAAACTTCTGACAGCCACCATGAACTTGACAGCTTCCCAACCCTTAAAGAATTTTCTGATGAGATCAGTGGTGATATTAACAAATGTGAATTTCTCTTATTGTATATGGAAATGTGCCACATTCAGAAGACCTGTATGACGGCCAGCCAATATTTCCAAATGACCAATGCATGATGTTATAAAGGTGTCAAAGTCAATGCAAACTGCAAAATAGATGAATTTTTAAATAAGAGTAGGAAAATTAATAATCTTGTGAACATTATCAAATTAACTCTTACCAAATCAGACTATTTTAACAAGTTTAATAAAAAGTTATTTCTCTCCCTCTGTATAGATGAATTTTTAAATGAGTAGGAAAATTAATAATCTTGTGAACGTTATCAAATTAACTCTTACCAAATCAGACTATTTTAACAAGTTTAACAAAAAGTTATTTCTCTCCCTCTGTAACTGCAAAGGAGAGGACTCTTCTCCACTTTCCTTGTTCAGCTTTCTTTGGTTAATAATGAAGACTTGGTTCTTTTAGGATTTTAGCACTTATAAACAAAAACTAGGCCTATACGAAATTGACACAGAACAGATCAGTGGCTGCCTATTCCTGGGAGCTGGGGACAGGCATGGGATGATTACAAAGGGCCAGGAGGAAACTTCTTAGGGTGAAGGATCTATTCTAGGCTGTGGTGGTACACGTGACTTTCTGCAGTTACCAAAATTCATCAAAATATTATCATAAACAGTAGCAGGGGTGATTGGCCTATGTGTTTGTATGTTTAGTCACTCAGTTGTGTCCAACTCTTTGCGACCCCATGGACTGTAGCCCTCCAGGCTCCTCTGTCCATAGGATTCTCCAGGCAGTAATACTGGAGTGGGTTGCCATGCCCTTCTCCAGGGGATCTTCCCAACCTAGGGATCGAACCGGGGTCTCCTGCATCACAGGTGTATTCTTTACCAGCTGAGCTACCACGAAAGCCCAACTGGCATATAGAGCTCAATTTTACCGTCAGAAATGGAGTAAGAGATGAATAGATTTTACTTAGTAAAAATGAAATAAAGAGCACAGAGCTTTTTCTATGAAAAAACTTTTATTCTAGGTCCAGTGGTCTATCCTGGAGGTAGAATGCATTGCATTTGCAACTTCAGACGTTCAGGTTAATCCTGAGCTTGAAACTTGGTGTTGCCATGTACTATCCATGTGACTGTGGGTAGGTCACTTATTCTAAGCCCTGCTTTCTTCATCTGTAAAATGGGGATCAATATAGCATGTTTCTTATTCTTTTAAGTCATGTATAAAGTGACCAGCCTATGGGAAAAGCTCTATAACATTTGTAATTACTTTACTGAACCATTTAGACACCTGATTGCTCCATGCATAGCCTTAGATGCTGTTATGTGCCGAATTCTGTTTCCCATCCCCCACCACCACAAAAGATATTAAAGTTCCAACTCTCAGAATGTGACCCGATTTTGGAAAGAGGGTATTTTACAAAGGCAACCAAATTAAATGAAGTCATTTTAGGGGTAGGCCTTAATCCAACATGATTGGTGATTTTATAAAGACAGGAAATATGGACAGAGATACAGATACATACATGGGGAGAACACCATGTGAACATGAAGGCAGAGATCAGGATGATGTATCTACAAGCTAAGGAATGCTCAAGACTGCCAACAAAACACCAGCAGCTGGGGAAAGGAATGAGACAGGTGCTTGGTCACAAACCTTAGGAGTCCACCATCACGCCAACACCTTGACCTTGGACTTCCAGCCTCCAGAACTGAGAGACAACACCTTTCTGTCATTTACACCACTCCAATTGTAGGACTTAGTAACAGCAGCCCTAGCAAATGAATAAAGGTGATAATTGTATAAAGCCCAACATCACTTTGCCGACAAAGGTCCATACAATCAAGGCTATGGTCTTTTCAGTAGTCAGGTATGGATGTGAGAGTGGGATCATGAAGAAGACTGAGTGCCAAATAGTTGATGCTTTCAAACTGCTGTGCTGGAGAAGACTTTTGAGAGCCCATTGGGCAGCATGGAGGTCAAGCAAGTCAATCCTAAAATAAATCAATCCTGAATATTCATTGGAAGGACTGATACTGAAGCTAAAGCTCCAATACTTTGGCCACCTGATACAAACAGCTGACTTGTTGGAAAAGACTCTGATGCTGGGAAAGACTGAAGGCAGGAGGAGAAGGGGACGACAGAGGATGAGATGGTTGGATGGCATCACTGATTCAATGGACACGAACTTGGGCAAACTCCAGGCGATAATGAAGGACAGGGAAGCCTGGCGTGCTGCAGTCCACAGGGTCATGAAGAGTCGGACATGACTTGGTGACTGAACAACAATTTATCGACCCCAGGTCACCAAATAACTCAAAGACATTATACAATATGAACATAAACGAGTCACTTCAGGCAGAGAGAGGAGAGGGACAGAGAGAGAGGGAAGAAGAAAAGGGCAAGAGGAAGGAACACAGAAACAATGACCGGGACTTCCAAGGTGAAAGAGGAGAAGTTGAGAAGGGAGCAGTTTGCATTAACAAGAGAAAAAAAATCACACAGAATCCTGCCCCCTTCCTCTTTTAGGCTTCCAGGGGCTTCTCACCTCCTCAATGTCTGTATAAACTCACTCCCGATTAGGATCCATTTACTGGGTAAATAAGATGTTTAAAGATTAAGCTTTTGCTTCTCTTTCCTCAGAATTTCTTTATGGGAGGAAGCCATTGGCTTATTTCCTTTACCAAACCACCTTCTGACCACTGTCACCAGGCTCTGCCCAAAACAACTGCACCCAATGCTTCCAGCAAACGTGTCCTTTCCCTACAGACTCAGAGGCCCAGCCAGCCTTTATCACTGCACAATAATTTCAAATCTTCACAACTCCTGTCTGCACAGATAATGACTGCCACCTAAGGTTTTCTTACAGGAAACAGCTCCTATTTAGTTTTGTTATAAATTTCCCTGTCCTTTTTTTTTTTTTTGCCCTGTACTTTGAATTCAAGTGAGTAGGTCTGGTTGAGGAAACTAGACTATCCACTTTCATAATTTTCTTCAAAATAAGTCTTGGGAGAAAGAGCCTTTTAAGATAACCTAGGTTAATTCAACTACCAAATATTTAAATTCTAGTCAAGAACACCAGGATTTAAGTATCAAACTCTTAACTATTAGTACAGTGCTTCTTCCTATGTATCATTCACTCCCTGTAACTTTATAATAATAAAATGATTGGGTTCCACGATCAGATAGGGCCAACCTGGACACTAAACTTACCCTTTTAAACAGGGTTTAGACTCTTTCCTTTTACACAAACAGCTGATTCTAAGTATACCTTTGCCTGTTGTATGGAAAGTAGGAAGCAAATGTTTGACAAACGCTCGTGCAGATGTTGGCAGCTATCTGTCCCTTTCTGCTCTAAGAGCTCTGAAGGCCACGACGCTGTGCCTCAGGGTGACAAGGCAATTACAGGATGCACAGACCAGTGGCAGGGCTCGAAAACGTTATGACATGCATGTCCTCGGGGTTGTGCAGAGAAGTAGGTCAAGGAGCGGCCAGAGGAAGAAAGATACACACTCCAGCAGAACCCTTACTCTCTAGCTCTTCTGGGGACTAGGCTTCCAGCGGCTGAGATCCTCAGTATTTTTTCTAAGGTGAAAATATGAAATGACAGTTAGCAAATCCCTAGCTCCCACAGCACCTAAAACAGTATGTATGCGTTTTGTGTACTACACCCTGTTCCAAATGCTTATTTTCTCACCAAAATTCCCCCTTGAGGCAGATATTATTGTTCAGTTCAGTTCAGTCGCTAAGTCGTGTCCGACTCTTTGGGACCCCATGAATCGCAGCAAACCAGGCCTCTCTGTCCATCACCAACTCCCGGAGTTCACTCAGACTCATGTCCATCGAGTCAGTGATGCCATCCTGCCATCTCATCCTCTGTTGTCCCCTTCTCCTCCTGCCCCCAATCCCTCCCAGCAGCAGAGTCTTTTCCAATGAGTCAACTCTTTGCATGAGGTGGCCAAAGTATTGGAGTTTCAGCTTTAGCATCATTCCTTCCAAAGAAATCCCAGGGCTGCTCTCCTTTAGAATAGACTGGTTGGATCTCCTTGCAGTCCAAGGGACTCTCAAGAGTCTTCTCCAACACCACAGTTCAAACACATCAATTCTTCCGCGCTCAGCCTTCTTCACAGTCCAACTTTCACATCCATACATGACCACGGGAAAAACCATAGCCTTGACTAGACGGACCTTAGTTGGCAAAGTAATGTCTCTGCTTTTGAATATGCTATCTAGGTTGGTCACAATTTTTCTTCCAAAGTAAGCGTCTTTTAATTTCATGGCTGCAGTCACCATCTGCAGTGACTTTGGAGCCCAAGAAAATAAAGTCTGACACTGTTTCCATTGTTTCCCTATCTATTTCCCATGAAGTGATGGGACCAGATGCCATGATCTTCGTTTTCTGAATGTTGAGCTTTAAGCCAACTTTTTCACTCTCCTCTTTCACTTTCATCAAGAGGCTTTTTAGCTCCTCTTCACTTTCTGCCATAAGGGTGGTATCATCTGCATATCTGAGGTTATTGATATTTCTCCTGGCAATCTTGATTCCAGCTTGTGTTTCTTCCAGTCCAGCGTTTCTCATGATGTACTCTGCATATAAGTTAAATAAGCAGGGTGACAATATACAGCCTTGACGTACTCCTTTTTTCTATTTGAAACCAGTCTGTTGTTCCATGTCCAGTTCTAACTGTTGCTTCCTGACCTGCATATAGATTTCTCAAGAGGCAGGTCAGGTGGTCTGGTATTCACATCTCTTTCAGATTGTTACCCCTATTAAACTGATGGAGAAATTGAGGCACAGAAGGGTTAAGTAACTTGCCTGATCTATCAAAGGTAACAGCAGCAAAACCAAGATTGAAACAGAAGCAGCCTGGCTCTAGGTCTATATTCTATATTGCATTTCTACAACCCTTACATTTCTAGTACCTCCAGTGGTTTGCCGGCAAATGTTTGACAACCAGTTCTTGAAGGGTGGGGGCAGGGGGCTGATTTATAGTATTTGCCCATTTCCATGGTGTAAATACTCCCACTATGGCCAATTTCAAGCTATCAACACTAAAAATAAAATTGATGAGAGCCAGCTCCAACACATCAAGTTGAGCCAAAAAGCAACTGAATGAAAGATGATAGGGAGGCAGGGACCAGGATAATAAAATGTGCCTTCACCAAGCTACCTGTCTTAGCAGCAATACCCGAGGAATTTGCAACTGTCGTAAGGAAGATCCCACTGCTGAGTTTGGCTCTCACACGTTATTCACGTACTAAGATTCTTTATCACAACCAGCCTCATTTCATTCAGGGCCTCACTACTAAAATGGGGCCTTTGTTTTCCTTACTGCTAATTAAAGTAGGGAAAAAAATGCACCCCCGCCCAACCCCGCAAATTGCATACATTCTAATCCCTGGATACGGTAAATACATTATCATATATAATATGGCAAAAGAGACTGCACATGTGATTAAGTTAAACACCATGCAATGGGGAGATCATTCTGGATTACATAATCCAGTGTAGTCACAAACTTCCTTGTAAGTGAAAGAGGGAGGCAGAAGAATGGGAGAGGAGATGTGATAACAGAAACAGAGGTCAGAGTTCTGGAATGTAGGAAAGATTCAACTGGCTATTGCTGGTGTAGAAAACAGAGGAAGGGGCCACAAGCCAAGGAATCCAGGCCTCTAGGAACTGGAATAGGCAAGAGAACGGGTTCTCCCCCAGGGCCTCAGAAAGAACACAGCCCTTCAATAATTTCATTTTTGCCCAGTGAAACCCATTTTGGGCTTCTGACCTCCAGAACTATAAAAAAAATTCATCTATGTTGTTTTAAGTCACTGAATTTGTAGTAGTTTGTTACAGCAACAATGGAAAAGGAATACACCACTATCCTCAGCACCTGGAGCCAAACTGTGAATAAGAGTCTGAAGGTAGCTGGGGAAAGGGTTTTCAAAGCTGAGGGAGAAGCGTATGTAAAGCCATGGAAGTGAGAGAATGTGTTTTCAGAGGAAGTAAAGGGTTTATTTAACATTGCAAGGTTTACAATGTACTTTCACAAGTGATTTCTCATTTTTTTTCTCCCAGAGATTATCTTCTCCATTAAATAAATAAAAGTGAGTTATGGCAAGTTTGAATTCTTTGCCCAAAACCCCAGAGGAAATTAAATGCAGGAACACATCTATAAACCAAAAAAGCTGGGTCTGATGGAACATTTGCAAGCATGGAAAGCTGTGGACACTCTCAGTGAGAGTTTCTTAGGAAGGGCATATTATGATCTGGACTTATGTTAGACATTTAGGAGAAGACTTGGAGAAGGCAATGGCACCCCACTCCAGTACTCTTGCCTGGAAAATCCCATGGGCAGAGGAGCCTGGTAGGCTGCAGTCCATGGGGTTGCGAAGAGTAGGTCACGACTGAGCGACTTCACTTTCACTTTTCACTTTCATGCATTGGAGAAGGAAATGGCAACCCACTCCAGTGTTCTTGCCTGGAGAATCCCAGGGACAGCGGAACCTGGTGGGCTGCTGTCTGTGGGGTCGCACAGAGTTAGACATGACTGAAGTGACTTAGCAACAGCAGCAGAAGTAGGAGAAAACTAGATGAAGCATGATTTTGTTCTGGATTGAGTACTCCCAGGTAATGGGGCAACTGTATACAGTAAGTTCCGTATATACAAACAAGCTCTGTTTCAAGAGTGCAATCGTAAGTCCAAATTGTTCTTAAGTCCAACAAAGTTAGCCTAGGTACTACCCACTCATGCAACTGGCTATATAGTACTCTATTGTAATAGGTTTATAATACTTTTCACACAAATAATACATAAAAAACAAAGACAAAAAATAAAGAAAACATTTTAAATCTTATGGTACAATATCTTGATAAGTACAGTAGTACAATACAACAGCAGGCATATAGGGGATCATGGCAAGTGAACAAGCAACAAGAGTTACTGACTGGAGGAGGGAGAGGAGACGGAAGATGGTAGAGCTTAAGGATCATCAGCAATTGGAGACAGAGGCTCTGTACAAAAGCATGACCATTTGTAGAGGATTGCACGAACATGACAATGTACACCAGACCCATGAATTACTTACGTGTCTGTAATGATACAAGAATGCATGTTCTCATCTTTGAAAGCTGGCAACTTGAAGGTTTGCATGTAGGGGACTTACTGTACTTGGGTATCTTGATCTTTTGTATCAGAAGGAACAGTGGAGAGAATGCTATAATTAGTAGGCAAGCAGTGGTAAGCCAGGTGAGGGGATGTTCGGTACTCTTACCTTTTGCACCATTTTCTTTTTGTCTGCGCCCAGACATGATTACGGAGTGGTCTCATTTTGTCTCCCTCCATCACAGACACCTTGTCTGATGCTGATTTTGTAGAGCTGCTAACATTCTACAGAACACCGTTGCCTATCGGTGAGTGCCAGGCCAGCCCAGCTTGCAGCTGTCAGGGGCTGCTTCTCCCTTCTCACACAGCAGGGCTCAAGTCCCTATCTTGTGGTGGCAGGCCCTGCGCTCCCTCCTACTCCACACTCGCTGGGGCCTCTCGGGGCTGCAGAGCTGCAGCAGTTATTAGACCTTACTTGGCAGTTCTCCTAATCTCCCTTCTCTTCTGTTTCAGCGCCTTCTCCGGCTTATTTTATTTTCTGATTATATATGTTTTGCATAAATTAATAAAAAATTGTGATCACAAAAGAAAACAAATTTGTACACTACAGTCACTCATGAACCTACCTCTCTAACACACCACATGGTTCAGTTCTGTACTCCTTTCCAGATCTGGTCTACAGGCATCCACGTTTTTATCCAGGCATGAGGACAGGGTAAATATAAATTTGAATGTTGCTTTTTTTTTCCACTCAATGCTACATGAGAACCTTAGTTTCCCAACTACAAAATTATATAGCATAATTAAGAACAGTTTTGAATAATAAAGTGTGTCCTTTCAACGCATCCATTCACATTGGTTGTCAGTGGAATTCCACACCCAGGATGAAAAAGTTGAGATGGACAATACATAAGTAGGTTTAGTGGGTGGGGCTAAGCAGAGTAGCTGAATGACTGAATGACCCCTGAACCTCCATACTTTGGAGATTCCAGGATTCCATAATTATGTTCTTGAGCTCTATCCTATGAACCTTGGAGCACCTCTTTAGAGATATGAGAGTTCCCTAGAAGCAAGGATAACCTGGAGATCTTTTCTCCTGGCTCAGAGTACAGCAAAAGGAAAGCTGAAAGGGAGACTTAAACTATAATTGCTCCCTTAATATCAGTCCAGACGAGACTGGATAAAATCTCTGGAGGAGCTTAGGCAAAGTCCACAGAGAGGGAACTCACTGGGAGTTGCTCCAACCATGTGCAGGTAGAAATGGAATATAGAGATGTGGGGTCTACTGGAACCCAGCAGTCAGAGAAGTACCACACCCTGGAAACTGAAGACAGGCCTGTTTAAGAAACCAGCTTCTCCAGGAGAAAGACCTCCCTGAGGGGATTATGAGGTGTTTGGGAGCTGATACCATGTGTCATAATCTTTCACAACTGTGCTTAGTACAGTCCCCATAAATGAATGAAACTAGCTGAAGAAAACAGCTATTTACTAACTGGGAGGCAGCACCAAAAAAGCTTTCCTGTTGAGGGAGCTGCTCTCCCCAACACCACCTGCTGAAATCCTTGGGAACTCCGACAGAAGTCTTAGAACTCCTCCCTGGAAGCCTGGGAAACCCTGACAGGAAGTCTTAGAGCCCCTGCCAGGAAGTTCTGGAGGGCCCCTGCCAGGAGCTATTAGACTGCTCAGAAGCTAGGGGGTCATGGACAGGAGGAACACGGCCAGCTTTGGAACTGAAGTAGAGCAGCAGCTCTTGATCTCTGGTAAACTTCCTAGCTATTTTCCTATCAGGAAAACCAAGGAGTACAAATTATTGATTTCTTTTTAAAAAACAGATATTGGTGGAGAGGAGAAAGGCAGCTAACCAACTAAGAAACATGGGGTTTGAGGTGGAACTAGATACAGTACAGCTGACCCAGATCCACAGAGTGCAATACTGTTTTGGGGACTTCCCTGGTGGCGCTGTGGATAAGAATCCACCTGCCAGTGCAGGGGGAGTAAGTTAGATCTCTAGGAGGGAAGATCCCACATGCCACAGAGAAGCTAGAGAATGGCCACCACTCACACAACTAGAGAGTGGCCACCTTTCACACAGCTAGAGAAAAATCCGTGTGGCAACCAAGAGCCAACAGGAAAAAAAAATGTTTCAGGAGGAAGGAGATTCATGGAAAATATTTAAGTCATTGTAAAATATTCTAAATTCGCTTCATAACGAATGGTCAGTTCCTTAACTGGCGGCTTTGGCTCTGGTTGCTGTAAAAGATGTTTGCCTTGGAGATCTGAGATTTCTCACTGCTACTTCTCATGCGGGAAAGAAAATTGGAGGGCTGAGCTGATTATTGAGAAATAAAGAAAAATAGCCACATTGTGTGGTTCTCCTCTCTCCTAGCAGGACAAGGGAGAAAGTACTGCAGCCTTAGGGCACAGGGCACAGAAGATTGATGCTCTAGAATCTTAAGGTTTCTCTTTTAAGAAGGTAGAAGCCTCCCCAGTGTCTGAGGGGGTTTTGCAGAATGGAAGGGCCACAGGATAACTGCATATTCAGTGATAGTAGGCTGGGTCAGGAGGGGAGATGGAGTGTCTGTTTTTTCTTTGCTCATGATAATAGAAGGTTAAGGCAGAGAGAGGAGAAGGGACTCTTTTTTTTTTTTTTTTTTTTTAAGGCACATGTCCATCAAAACCATAAAAAATATTTGAAGCATGAAGTGACCCAAGATTGACTTTCGGTGATCCAGTCACTTGTTTCTTGGGCTGAGATCAGAACATAGGAATTGTCTGTTGAGTTTGGGGAAAGCAGCACTTGCTTCACACTGCTGCTGCTGCTGCTGCTGCTAAGTCGCTTCAGTCGTGTCCAACTCTGTGCGACCCCATAGACGGCAGCCCAACAGGCTCCTCTGTCCCTGGGATTCTCCAGGCAAGAATACTGGAGTGGGTTGCCATTTCCTTCTCCAATGCATGAAAGTGAAAAGTGAAAGTGAAGTCGCTCAGTCGTGTCTGACTCTTAGCGATCCCTGGACTGCAGCCTACCAGGCTCCTCTGTCCATGGGATTCTCCAGGCAAGAGTACTGGAGTGGGTTGCCATTGCCTTTGCACTAGTGGGAGAAATTCTCTGATGTCCCTTCGAAATCCACAAAGGGAAGGAAGGAGATAAGGGAGTCAAAAAGCAATAAGATAGGAAGGAGCAAAGAAAGGGAGAAGCTCTTAGACAATGGATACATCACAAGGGTCCTAGTTTTACCCTTGAGCATCACTTCTGCAGCCACTGGGAGAAAATCCAGAAGTCTGGAACTTTAGGTAGATCTGGGAGCACTGGCCTAAGAGCCAACACTGACCATGGAATGGGTAGGGACATAAGGACAGAGGCTGTGGTTGTTGACAGAGTCCTCTCCAGCATGTAGAGGACTAGCACCTTAACTGTGCAAAGAACTGGCTCCTGAGGCTTGAATCCAGAGAGCCAGGTGGGGCCCACGTTAGAGAGGACTGGACCCCAGGAAATGTTGGCTCTCCTGCTAAAGCCGACTGCAGCAATGTAAGATAGACTACAGAGGGACGTAGAGTGAAACTACGATAGGACAAATCCTAGGTGACCACACTTAGTTAACAGGGACAAGTCAGGAAGTAGTCACATTGGTGAGGAACTGGTGCTGGAGAAGAGGAAATGTAAGCTCCTTTGTTGATGGTAACTAGAAGTGCTTGACAGTGACTACAGAGGAGCCTATGGTGAAATACTTGGTAAGACAAAACTTAGCCAGTTTTTATTCACAGACAATTCTGATTGTGTTCACGCTGAATGAGGAGCAGAGTACTGGGAAGTGGCAGTTCTTCTGTTGATGGTAACTGGAAGAGCTTTAGGGCAACTAACGACATTAGAGTCAGATATCAGATATTAGGGCAAAACGTGGATGGCTATTATACATAGGGACCAGCTAGCTAGTATCCACACTAGGTGAGGATCTGGGCTCCCAAAATGTTAGATTCTTTGTTGATGGTAACTGGATGAATTTTAAGGTTTGTGTAAGGGCCTAGAGAGAAACTGGATTAGAATAATATCTAGATGGCTAAGTTGGATTCAAAAAGCAAAGGTGGAAAATAACTAATTTCTTAAACCTGTTGAGGCAGTGAGCTCTTCCCCTGTGGGTGGTCAAATGAGGCAGCTTCCCATGAAGTCTGCTTCTTATAGTTAAAAAAAAAAAAAGTTTTCAGATAATATAGACACAGAAAGAGAAGCTTCAAACAGAGTTAATGCTGACACTAAGAAACATAGATACAGGGAGAAGGGGGAAACGCACACTAGGAGATAATTAGTGGCATTGAAAAGTGGTTGCTGTCCAAATACCTTTAAGGCATAGACAAGGTTCAAGAGAATCATTCAACACTGCAGGGTTCAGGGGCAAAGAAGATGCCATAAACACATGAGTTTAGGGTTTGAACTGGGCCAACTAGAATATCACCAAACCCCAATCTGGAGCAATCTAGAGCAGACTTTTACATTATGTGGAATTTTCAAATAGACTGAGAAATTTTCAATCAAATAGATTGAGAAAAAAATCATATTTTTAGCACAATCAACTAATATATGTTATTTTTAAATGTATATTGATTGGTTCTTCTTCCAAAAGGCTTTTGAGGTAGCTTTTATTGGTATTGGTATTGGCTTCCCATTTTCATGTAATAAGGAAGAAAATCTCCAGGAGAAAGAGACGGAGACATGTATTAACATCACAATGAAGGCTGATGTTTCAGAAACTACTGGCTGCTGGAAACCAGCGGCATGTGTACCAGCTCACTGTTCAAAAGGAGCAACAGGGAAAACATCCCTTACATGCTAAAGAACCTAAAGAGAAATTATACAAATGAACTGATTTACAAACAGAAACAGACTCACAGACTTAGACAACAAATTTATGGTTGTCGGAGGGGAAGAACTGGGGAAAGAGAAAGAGGATAGTTAAGAGATAGACATGTACATACTACTATATTTTAGATAGAGAACCAATAAGGACCTACTGTATAGCAGAGGGAATTCTGCTCAATGTTACATGGCAGTCTAGATGGGAGTAGAGTGTGGATGGGGAGAGAATGAGTAGATGTATATATATGGCTGAGTCTGTTTGCTGTCTATCTGAAATTATCACAATGTTGTTAATCAGCTATATTCCAATATAAAATTTAAAAAAAAATTTCAAAAGGAAGAAAAACTCTTCAGAGTTTTGCAGTCTTCTATCCACCTACACTAAAGAAACACTGTATCCCTAGTGTGGATGGTGAAAAATAGTAATACAGAAATGGAAATAACGCACTAATTTATTCATTTGAAACATTCTAGCATACAGAATACAAAGTAAAATGAAGTCCCAAGTTCCCTCCTTGACTGACCTAACTACTTTAGACAGTATCAAGTACTTTTTCATGCATTTACAGAATTACATTTTTTCAAACCTAAGTATGATTAAGCTATATATGAGTTTTCCATATCAGCACATAAAGTTTTTTATTCTTTTTAGCAGCTACAAGAATACTAGATTAGGCATGGAGCCTATTTCGTTCAACCATTCTCTGAATGGACAATGAGTTTTCCCCTATCTTATAGTATTAAATACATTTCTACCACAATAAATGTCAAAAATTTGTGTATCATGAATTTGTGTGACATGAACTCTAGGTGAATGCATAATTAAAGTGAACTTAATAGTTTTCTTTTATAAAAAGAAGTGCTGCAAGAGAATTAAGACCAAGAAACATACTTTTCATTAAATATATACAAGTTATTTAAAAAACAGACATCATTTCTTTATGCACAGGAAACACAGTCCAGGAAGGGGAAAAAAAGGGAAGAGCAGTGAGGGAGAAAGGAAGAGACAGATGCGATCTCTGCTCTTTCTGAAGCTCGGTGGGCCAGGCATCAATAAAACACTTGGTCGACACAGTTTCTAAAACAAAGCTTCTCAGCTTTTGAAAGTTCAAAAATATGGATAAATTTGCCAAGTTTAAGAATTCTTACTTGAAATACAGAAGTAGAAATCTTCCTCAGATCTTTCATTTTTCCCAATTTTCAGTGAAAAAATATACCTCCATGGACTAGAGAAAATGGCTTTACAGATTTTGGGGAACCAGAATTTGAATATCACCCTTGTTCTGCAATCCCCTGAATTCCAGAATACTGTTACAAAATACCTTGGAAAGTACATTTTTATCAACATACTTGAGCCAGCTCATATTAAAGCAAGGTAGAGATCAGATGAGGGATAGTTTTTCCTCTTCTCTCCTGCAGGCCTACTTGGAATTCTTTTAAGACAGGTTTTACCAAGAATGTACAATATTAAGTGATCAAGAAGCAACCGAGGTGATGAACTAGAGGGGTACGGTGGTGGAGGTGGGGAGGCTCAAGGAGGAGAGGGTATATGTATACTTACAGCTGACTCACGTTGTTGTACAGCAGAAACTAATACGACACTGTAAAGCAATTACACTCCAATTTTTAAAATAAGCTTTAAAAAGAGAGTCCATTGAGGATCTGAATTTAATTATTAATCTGGAAAATAACTCACAATAATCAACTTTGATTCCTCAAGAGGCTGAAAGATTCAAAACCAGACAAGATTACAGACACAATATGGTCTTTCAGTCTCCATGTTAATGTATTTACTTAACCAACTTTAATACAGAACTTTCTAAAGCCCAGGCTCTGACCTAAGGGCTTTGTACTCTGCTTATTCCTTATCTGTAAACTAGGGATAATACTAGTAATACCTACTTTGCAAAGTTGTCATGAGGTTATATGAGGCTGAGTAACTTACCCGAGGTCATACATATATCCTGAGCTGTACTGTGTTCCATCTCCTTTGCAATTAGTTCAACTCCTGCTTCCCTTCACTACTGGTTCATTCATTCTCCCAATTTACTGCAAAGAACGGCAGAGGTGACATTGACCTAAGTTCTCAATACTCTTTTGTACTCATCCGCAAGTTTTTAAGCACTTGTTCTAAATGAGTGCTCAACTGCAATTGATGATACAGAAAAATATTTTAAAATATCCATTTAAATCTTGAGCTAAAAATCTGATGATAAATACAAAACCTAAATGAAACCTGAAGGGGAAAAAACTAAGGAATTTTTAAATAATTTTGAGTCATTATGGAAGATTCTTCCCTTTCCTTTAACTCTTACCTGAGAAGATTTGATATTTGGAATAGAAAAAGCTCAGGCTTAGGTAGATCTGGACCAACTGTAAACTAGTTTGTGTTTTTGTAAATAAACTTCCCTGGTTAGGACAACAATTAACCACATGCTAATTAGTGACAGTGATTCAATATTAAAATTCAAGAAACAATCTAACCAAAAAACAAAGCATGTCAAAGTATGTCATTATGTATAAGCTCCCCCTCAACACACACACACACACAAATGTGCATCTTTCAAGAGCCACTATTTATCTTCTATAGAAGGGCCTAAGTGGAGTCTCCTCTCTAATCTAGGCCTCTAGTTGCCTGGCTTCTAGCTATGGATTTACATTTAAACACATTAAATAACAAAGAGTTCATTCCACCTTACAAGGTGCCCAGGTTCCCTCCCTAGACATACTTAGTTTCAAAATTTCCAACAAGTGATTCAGGCCAAAACATAAGGCTGGAGGTTTGCTGTTAGGCAACTGCTTTTTTTTTTTTTTTCACTTTTTCTTGGGGCTTTCAAAAAATTCATGCTCCCTTGCCAAGTAACAAAAAAGGTTTACTTTTATCAAGACTTGCGCTTTCTCATATTCTTCCATGCTCTGAAAAACCTTTTAATCCAGTAATTTCATCTTAAAGTCCTATTCCTGGTTTCTTCCGCTAATGGCTATGGTTTCTTCACCTAAAATTATGATCTAATTAGAGTATGGTTAAGCCTTGTTTTCAGAGGAGTATCTACATTTGTTTGGTGAGAATTTTTTTCTTACTGCGAAAGCATGCACTTCAGTTCAGTTCAGTCGCTCAGTCGTGTCCGACTCTTTGTGACCCTATGAATCGCAGCATGCCAGGCCTCCCTGTCCATCACCAACTCCTGGAGTTCACTCAGACTCGCGTCCATGGAGTCAGTGATGCCATCCAGCCATCTCATCCTCGGTTGTCCCCTTCTTCTCCTGCCCCCAATCCCTCCCTCCTCAGAGTCTTTTCTAATGAGTCAGCTCTTCGCATGAGGTGGCCAAAGTACTGGAGTTTCAGCTTTAGCATCATTCCTTCCAAAGAAATTCCAGGGCTGATCTCCTTCAGAATGGACTGGTTGGATCTCCCTGCAGTCCAAGGGACTCTCAAGAGTCTTCTCCAACACCACAGTTCAAAAGCATCAATTCTTCAGCGCTCAGCCTTCTTCATAGTCCAACTCTCACATCCATACATGACTACTGGAAAAAAACCTTTGCCTTAACTAGACAGACCTTAGTCGGCAAAGTAATGTCTCTGCTTTTGAATATGCTATCTAGGTTGGTCATAACTTTTCTTCCAAGGAGTAAGCATCTTTTAATTTCATGCCTGCAATCACCATCTGCAGTGATTTGGGAGCCCAAAAAAATAGTCTGACAATGTTTCCACTGTTTCCCCATCTATTTCCCATGGAGTGATGGGACCAGATGCCATGATATTTGTTTTCTGAATGTTGAGCTTTAAGTCAACTTTTTCACTCTCCTCTTTCACTTTCATCAAGAGGCTTTTTAGTTCCTCGTCACTTTCTGCTATAAGGGTGTGTCATCTGCATATCTGAGGTTATTGATATTTCTCCAGGCAATCTTGATTCCAGCTTGTGTTTCTTCCAGTCCAGCGTTCCTCATGATGTACTCTGCACAGAAGTTCAATAAGCAGGGTGACAATATACAGCCTTGACGTACTCCTTTTCCTATTTGAAACCAGTCTGTTGTTCCGTGTCCAGTTCTAACTATTGCTTCCTGACCTGCATACAGATTTCTCAAGAGGCAGGTCAGGTGGCCTGGTATTCCCATCTCTTTCAGAATTTTCCACAGTTTATTGTGATCCACACAGTCAAAGGCTTTGGCACAGTCAATAAAGCAGAAATAGATGTTTTTCTGGAACTCTCTTGCTTTTTCCATGATCCAGCAGATGTTGGCAATTTGATCTCTGGTTCCTCTGCCTTTTCTAAATCCAGCTTGAACATCATAAGTTCACGGTTCACGTATTGCTGAAGCTTAGCTTGGAGAACTTTGAGCATTACTTTACTAGCGTGTGAGATGAATGCAATTGTGCGGTAGTTTGAGCATTCTTTGGCATTGCCTTTCTTTGGGATTGGAATGAAAACTGACCTTTTCCAGTTCTGTGGCCGCTGCTGAGTTTTCCAAATTTGCTGGCATATTGAGTGCAACACTTCCACAGCATCACCTTTCAGGATTTGAAATAGCTCTACTGGAATTCCATCACCTCCACTAGCTTTGTTCGTAGTGATGCTTTCTAAGGCTCACTTGACTTCACATTCCAAGATGTCTGATTCTAGATGAGTGATCATACCATCATGATTATCCGGGTCGTGAAGATCCTTTTTGTACAGTTCTTCTGTGTATTCTTGCCATCGCTTCTTAATTGTGGATAATTTAGAAAACTCAAACAAAAAGACAGGAAAATGTAGACTCCCTTCTAAACTCACTATCTTGAGTTAACACAGCAATAGCATTTTAGTGAATATCCTTACAATTTTCCCATAGGCATATTTCTGCAGTAACAGATTCATTTAGTTCATAAGGTTTTCTATACAAAAACTATTTTCTTATGATGATAATTTTCTGTAATATTAATGATCACATGAATGTGCTTTAATTCATTCAACCAATACTCTATTGTCCTCGGGTTCTCAGACCCTTAACGACTTGCACCTAGGAGAGAGTGGACACCAACCAGAGACTCTGAGAACAGAAGCCCCACAGTATGATGGGACTTTTGTTCTGATGGGGACGGTGAGGATGCATTCATGGTTCAATGTGGATGGGTAATCATGTCAGGTAGAAGATTCTATGGTATCGTTTCTTCTTATGGAACAAATGGTTCTACCCTGCACTAAGAAGACACCGTGTTTAAAACACTAAATCTTTCTGCCCATTTCACAGTGTATTTCTTTAAAGGTGATCTTACTTCAAAGTCATGTTTAGTGTTAGATTCTGGCACCAAAGGGCTTCCCAAGTGGCGCTAGTGATAAACAATCCACCTGCCAATACTGGCAGGAGGTGCAAGACATGTAGGTTCAGTCTCAGGGTTAGGAAGATCCCCTGGAGGAGGGCATGGCATCCTACTCCAGTATTTTTGCCTGGAAAATTCCATTGACAGAGGAGCCTGGTAGGCTACAGTCCATGGGGTTGCAGAGCCAGACATGACTGAGAGACTGAGAAAGCACAGAAACACAGCACTAGCACCAAAATATAGACATGTGTATACGCATGGGCTAATACACATATACTCCCTAGTGCTGTCCAGTGAGAGAGCCTGGAAACAGTGACACATATCTCAGCAGCAAAAAGCACACCTGGCACTGAGATCTTGGCTTCTAACACCCAAAATCATTATCCAATAAAAGAAATCAGGATCCTTGGAGACACTAATTCTAGAGCTGGGTTAGGGAATACAAAAGATAAGCCAGGAACATCTTCAGTGACAGGAAAAAAAAGATGTAAATAAAAAGGTCATGAGAGAGGGGCACAGTAGGGGGATGGGGGGAAATGTCAAAGAAGCACAACACAGGAGCCAACCTAAAAGATCTCCCAACAATTAAAACGGGAATAAAATACATAACATGGCCTCAAAATATAAAATAAATACCCATGTGATTATTTAAAGTATAAATATATTAGTAAAAATAACTAAATGGGAGAAAAGAACCAAATCTCCTGCACAGAACTCCAAATAATTCATGTAAATATCCCCACCTTCCACTCCCCACCTCCCACCCCAGCTGCTTGCCAAGAGTAGAGTATGGAAAGGAGGGGGAAAGCAGTCTTATAGCTAATGTCAGGCAGTAAGAAGACAAGGAACAGAGGGCATAAATAATTAGGCTTGCATAGCTGAGGGGTGGACAGGTATCCAAAAGCATTTTAAGCAAATTATAATTGGACCAAGTCACAATATAGGTACTCCAACTGCCTGCACCCAATTTATACACCTTATTTTTGTTTTTCCTAGAAGGCAAAAGGGAGAAGGCAATGGCACCCCACTCCAGTACTCTTGCCTGGAAAATCCCATGGACAGAGGAGCCTGGTAGGCTACAGTCCATGGGGTTGCTAAGAGTCAGACACAACTGAGCGACTTCACTTTCACTTTTCACTTTCCTGCATTGGAGAAGGAAATGGCAACCCACTCCAGTGTTCTTGCCTGGAGAATCCCAGGGGAGCCTGGTGGGCTGCCGTCTATGGGGTCGCACAGAGTCGGACACAACTGAAGCAACTTAGCGGCAGCAGCAGCAGAAGGCAAAAGGCTCCAGAAATGATGGATGGCTCCAAAATGATGCAATTGCTTAAAACAAAACAAACAAACGAAAAAAAAACACACTGATTTCACATTTTCTCCCCAAGACATTTAGTTGCAAAAGTGTTTTAAATTGAGACAGGCTGACTTTTGGTGCTGAAAGATAAAAAAGAAAAGCAAGCAATTAAAATAGAACTCTTTTTGAGGCTGAATCAAAAACTAGGCTGGTAGAGAGTTCTGTGCCTCAATCGATATGGGAGGAAGCAGAGGGGGAACTGGAGATCTGGGAAGTGCTTAACCCTTGTTATGCAAAAAGTACACTTAGGTAAACCCCTACACCATTTCTGAATTATTAGACAAGGATGTATAGATTTTACTAGGCCAGAGTTTTACTGTCTACTAAGATTTTTTCCTCCCTTTGTTCCTCAAATTTCAAGTTTTGATCATTTAAAGTGAAAGTCGCTCAGTCGTGTCCTAATTTTTGGAGACCCCATGGACAACACAGTCCATGCAATTCTCTAGGCCAGAATACTGGAGTGGGTGGCCTATCCCTTCTCCAGCGGATCTTCCCAACCCAGAAATCGAACCGGGGTCTCCTGCGTTGCAGGTGGATTCTTTACAACTGAGCTATGAGGGAAGCCCCCCTTTTGATCATTTAATGTCCACTGTAAATTACATCATCTGTGGACTCCCCTCCTCACTCTTTGGTCTGGTTCTTTGAGGTCCTACTGCCAAGTTCCTATCCATCATGCAAGTCATGACTGGGATCTACAAGCCAAGCACCCTATACCCTAGTGCCCCAAGTGATCACACTGGAGCTCTCCAGGAAAACGAAGCCTGCTTCTGTCATGATTCTCTGATGCTGAAAGGACCCAGAGTCCTGGGGGCAAGTGGACCTAGAGACCATATTGCAGACAATTCTTCATTAATTCCCCATCTAGAGTTCTACAGACATTGCATGAACCTGCCTAACTAGCTGGACTAACTAGCCTTATTAGCTGCCTAACTAGCCCTCAAAGGATAGGGGGTAAAAGCAATAAAGCCCACATACCACACGATGCCACTCTTCTGTCTTTTATGGCAAGACACTGAGGGCCACCCATCCCTTCTGGAAAACTACTGAAAGCTACTAAGAACTGAGTCCACTCACTCTCTCGCTTTCCCTCCCTCCCTCTCCACACCTCTCCCCCAATCCCTAATCTTCCAATCCCTGCTCCTTCCTGAACATCTCTTCTGTTCTCATTTAACCACTTTCCCCTGCTTACTTATAATATCACCTTGCACAGGGCCAACACAGCCTCTCAGGATCCAATTCTAATTTATCTTAAGTTCCCACATCCTTATATATCTCAGTCTCTCAAAAGCCTCTAGTTTAAATTCCCAAGCCAGGAAATAATAATCACCTCTACCTGAGGGAAGACCTTCATGTGAACAGACTGCCTTTGTCCATTCTAGTCAGTTGTTGTTTAGGGGTATGGAGGGTCACACAGAAAAGAACCAGTCCAGGAAAACTGCTATGTGCCAGCAGTTGCACTAGGTACTACATCTGATCTTATTTAGTCTTACATCAGTCCTAGTTAGTACGTAGCATTTTCATCTGATTACAAGTGAGGGAAAACTTTCAGAAAGATTAAGTAATTTGTTTAAGATTACACAACTGATAACCGATGAAGCTCGAGAAACAACCTCCGGACTCCCTATCCATGTTACTTCTACTCCGCTGACCTGTCTGTTACACACAAATCACCTTTCACCTTCATCACCCAACCCCTACTAAGTTTGGGTGTGGGATTCCCAGGTGCCTCAGTGGTAAAGAACATAGCTGCCAATGCAGGAGACACAGGAGATGCACGTTTGGTCCCTGGGTCAGTAAGGTCCCCTGGAGGAGGAAATGGTAACCCACTCCAGTATTTTTAAGATTGATATATTTATTGGCTGCACTGGGTCTTCATTGCCATGCAGACTTTTTCTCTAGTTGCAGTAAGCGGAGGCTACTCTCCAGTTCTGGTGTGTGGGCTTTTCATGGTGGTGGTTTCTCTTGTTGCAGAGCATGGGCTCAGTTGCCCACGGCGTGTGAGATCTTCCTGAAACAGGGATCGAACCAGTGTTCCTTACATTGCAAGGAGGATTCTTAACAACCGAACTACCAGGGAAGCCCCACTCCAGTATTCTTGCCAGGAAAATCCCATCGACAGAGGAGCCTGGTGGGGTACACTCCATGGCATCACAAACAACTGGACATGACTGAGCATGCACACATGCACAGATTAAGTATGGGTGACAAGTGTCTAGTTTCCCTTTTAAGCATCAGTGCTGGTAATTTATGAAACTAAGACAGGCTGGGGGCCACAAGGCAAGGAATAACAAACATGGAATGTAACATCAATCAAGCATTTGCTGAGGACCGCTACACAAAAATCAAGACCCGTTTTCTGTTCTCACCAAGTTAACATGTGGGAAACAGACAAGCTAACTGCAGGACAGAATGCAACAAAAGCCTAAGACAGATGCACATAATGTGCTACGAAAATGTAGAGGAGACAGCACATGCTCTTACCCGAAAGAGCTGAGGAAGACTTCTAGGAGAGGTGACCTGAACGGGGCCTTAAAGCCCACGCCAGTTTCATACCACACCAGCCCAGGCAGAGCACAGCCTGGACACACAAAGATGCCTAAAGTTTGAGGAGTTCCAATGGCTGCAGGATAGTCTGCAGAAGACAAAAGATAATCATGTGCTATGGAAAGCAGTCTGGGCATAACTCCATAGACACAGTAAGTTATTTATGTGTTTTGAGCAAACAAGTAAGGCGGCCAGAACAATTTATGAGTCCATGACCTGTGTTTGGAAACAGAGATACTAGCTTGGATAGGGAAGAGACCAGGGGCAGAGATGACCCCTAGGTTGCTACTACAATGAGACAGATGAGAGACAGCTGAGGCCCTGGACTATGGTTGAAGCTGGGAATGGAAAGGAGCAGACTGAGACATCTTGGGAAGAGAAACAGTCATTTGAAAACAAAGTGGATATACGTGTGGAGGACTGGGTATGGTGAGGGAGCCACAGCAGTCAATCATAAAACCATCTCCTCCAGGCTTGGAGCCTCATTCTCTGGAGTCCAGCACAGTGCAAGGCGGGCACAGAACAACTGCTCAACCAGCAGTTACTGCCATGAATGAACCCATGTTTACTTTTTGGAGGATAATAATGTCAAGTTACATATACCTTCCCCTTACTGAATAAATGCAAAATGTTTATTATAACAGACAATAAATCTCTCTTGCTCTCATACCATTAAGCCACAATATACATGCAGTGTATGGCTGTCTCACATTTTGCCAGGCAACACAGCAATATATTGGTGCTCAAAAATAAACCTCATATGACAAACACATTATTTTTGTAAGTAACGAACCAGTGTCTCTCTGCAGCAGCAAAAGATGAAAAACAGCACTGAAATCCTCACTCAAGATTAACTGCCTAAACTTTTCCAAAATTCTGTTTTTATCTTGTGAAAAAGAGTATTTATAATATGTCCAGAGAACTAAAGAGCAGAGCTAAAGAACTGAAGGAGGACTATAGACAGTTTCTAAAGAAAACCTCAACTGTCAACTGGACTACCTAACCATAAGCACCATGGAAATCCTTCAGAACACCTTAAGTCAGGACCACCATTCCACCTGGAATTCTGCTGTTACTGTTTCCCAGATGGGGAAGCCCTTAACCGCCCCATCTAATTGAACAAATACCAATAATTGAATGCTATTCTCTAAGCATTCACATTTTAATTTATAATTCAAACAGAATTTATGGGGGAAAAAAAGACCATACTGTCTAGAGTTTAAAAAAATATTGTTTAAAAAAAAACAAAGCAGCACCCTTAGGGCTGTAACACAAAGGGCTAAAGCTACAGGCAATAAAAAAATGTAAGTGGTTTCCTATTTGGTGGTATCACAAGGGTATAGGCCAGACTATCTGCCTGAGCTTAGCTTTTTCACTTAAGTGTCTTAATTTGGAATTCTACTATCAGATATGTCCTCCTTTAAAGAAAGCTTTACGCTCTTCTTGCAGGTTTCTAAAAAGCATTCCATTTTCACATCTTATAAACCAGGGTCTGAGAGTTCAAAGATGAGTAAATCATTGATCTTGCCTTCAAAAGTTTACAGCCTGGCTGAAGAAAATAACTGTAAACAAGTACAAGAGAAATAAGAAATTATAAACAAATACTCATGGAATTCAACACATAGTGGGAGCTTGAAAAAGAAATTAAGTTTTCACAGAGGAGACCCTCTATTGAAGTGAAGTGAAGTTGCTCAGTCGTGTCCGACTCTTAGCGACCCCATGCACTGTAGCCTACCAGTCTCCTCCACCCATGGAATGTTCCAAGCTAGAGTATTGGAGTGGGTTGCCATTTCCTTCTCCAGGGGATCCTCCCAACCCACTACTGAAAGTTGTGACTGTTTGCAGACATTAAGAACCCTAGAGCCGGTACTCTGAGCAAGGGGAGCAGTAGGGGCAAAGGCGACACATGCAGCTGCAAGGGCAGGAAGAACCCACAAGTGGATCTGGCCGCAGAAGGCAAGTCTGAGCCTGACTGATGGGCGACAGTCGGGTTGCGAGAGCCTTATGAGTTATACTAAATGCTTTTTCAAACATATAGCATGCCACTTGAGCCACATAAAAGTATCATGGAAAAAGTATATGTGACTGACTACAGCCCTTACTCACAGCAAGGGAAAAGGGTTGTGTCACTCTCTGAAAGAGTAGCTTGGCTACCCACCAGCTTCTCCAGCCCTTCTGGCTCATCCAGAACGCACTCCCAACAGGACACAATTCAAACCCTTGGCTGAATTATAGCCCTCCACTAACTAACATGAGCTATGCTGATTCCCTCTTTCTGCCTAACAGAGTGACATCTCCGAACTCTGAAAACACATTCAAGGATGGCCACGCCATCACCATCTACTTAACAAAGATCATCGCTTACATGAGTGTGGTATGAAACTTTCCCCTTGTTTTACAAAGAGAAATTAATATAGTAGTAAATGCATAGATAGCACATTTAGCATAGTCTAAAGCCAATAAATTAAAATGCTCACCACTACATACAGGTCTAAAAAGCATGGGAAAGTCTTAAGCCTCTGTAGCAACAAGTACCTGACAAAACAAGCTCCTAAGTGAATGGAAGTATACATCAAACTCGAATTGAGGCACATTCTATACACATATGCTTTATGTAATATATGGTATATCTGTTTCTACACTCCTACAAAGATGCATTAAAAATTTTAAATATCTGTATTTTTGTAAAACATTCCAATTCTCAAATGTCAAAACCAAGAAAGATAACACTTTCAATGTTAAGGACACAATTTAGGCATATTTTAGACATACTCTTTATTCAAAGACAACTAAATTGAAAAGAAAAAAATGAAGATACTGAGACTCCATGGTTCTCAAGCTGTTCATTCAGGCACTCTGCAAAATAAGGACTATACGAGTTCAATTCATTACATCCTCACCACTCACACTGCAATAGAAGCTGCTTTCCAAAAGAATCAGAAGATGGAATTTTCTTGCACTTTGCCTAATATTAGTTCTAAAATTTATTCCACTGAAACTTTTTTCCTTATTTAGAGCAAATATCAATATCCTAAAATAATTAGGTAAAGGCATCTTGACAAAAGGCTCTCTCCACCATTTAAGGTAGCCACATTGTGGGAATTTTAAAATGTAGTCTTCCCCATGTAATTTTTTCAAGTGTATATGTTGGCAGGTTACATATTGTCTAAAAGAACAGTAATATACAGCTGCTTAGGGAATAGCAGCCTGAAATATATATAAACATTTTATTAGAATTTAACACAGTATTTGGTTAACAGTGAGGTTTAAGTGGGATTCCTAGCTTCTTTTACTAGTATCTAAAATATATATCTCATTAAAGAAATTCACTAACATGCTAAGAAAAACCTTAGCTGTGGTGTGAACTAGAGCTTTTGATAAAGGTAGAATTTTTTTTTAACATAAAATGACAGATTTATGAGAGTGCAAGATAAAAGCTTTGTAATATTTTTGTTTTGAGCTATGGTAGAACAGAAAAAATTTTACAAAATACAGTTGAACCAAAGTCCTCCCCTTCAGCAGAAGGTCAGACTAGGTCATCGATGTGAAAGGATCCAGCGACCAGAGCAATGTAGTTACTTGAAAATAATTACTGAGTTCAGTTTCTGAACACGTTAATTCCTCTAATCTTCATATTGGTAATTCACTAACATAAACATCTCCTTTAATGGGTTTCATCAACTCTGCTAACAGTTACAACAATGAAAAAGATCCAACTGCTGTATTAAATTAGTAAAGACAATTTATGTTTTAAGAAATTGAGAACAGTTTTGATCAAATATAAATGAGTAAGTAAGAAATCAAATAAGCATGTGTGTGTACATACATATGACTTTAATTTTGGAAACACAGACACCTTTAGCCAATTATTTAAATAGAAAGCTACCCAATATTTTACAGCCACTGTAAACACTGGAGGTAAAACCCCAACACCCTCCTATATAACTAAGAGAAACATTAACTTTATCATCCAGAAACCTGACAGCAGATGAAATTTCCTCCTTCTCACATCCTAATAGACTATCCTATCTTCTCTTACTTCTTTCTCATGAACTCTGAAGCTTAGTGACAAATTATTAGTCATCATTTCCTCCTTTATGATGTATACCGAAGACAAAAAAACCACTGAAGTCATTTCACATTAGTTTAACAAAGCTAATTATGCTAACGTTGCCAACAGCATAGAATTGACATTTCAGTATACCATGAACAATTTACATAGTATTTCACAACTACACTACTCTGATTAACAAAATATTTATAAAAATCTGTTCAAAAGGTTACATTCACTTCTTCATTTAATATCAAAACAATGGTCATAGGAGATTCAAAATCAGAAAATTACTTACCTTAAACATCTGTATTCTCCAAAGGCATATACTCTACTTGGATTAGTCAAGATTCGGGCTTCCTGGAATACTCAAAGGATTGTGGAGCTACTGAATTTAGTATACCCAAGAAACAGCCAAACCTCCCCCCCACATCCCCACCCGAGTTTCCTGATTTTGCCAATCAAGGGGTCCTTAACAATGTCAAAGGATGCCACAGGATTCACCAGTGAACCAAGACCCTAAATGGATGAATTAAGATGTAACCACTCAAAAGATTTTCATTCTGGGAACTTAAGTTACAGGTAATTCCTAGTCACTTCGAGCTCTCTAGAGAATTATATCAAAATGACATGGCTCCAGAAAGCTGAGTAATAACTCGGTTAACAGGCATAGCTCACTCTAGGTTTCCTGATCTGGCTAAACTCCCATCTGGAGACCTGGCTGCTGTACAGGGGTGGATCTCTCTTTAAAGAGACTGAGAGGAAGATGGCTGTGTAGCTGCTGCACGGATCTCACTTGACACCACTGCCCTTTTGCAAAAGACCAGAAGTAGATCCTGTTTTCCCAAACTGAAGTAAGTTGGAAAAGGATCGTTCTTTATATGAAAAAGCATGAAAAGTGAAAACAACAATCAGTGTTTGTTTTGCAGTGAACTGGTGCAGAAGCAGCACACACCCCAAGCAGCAAGAGGGATACTGCCAAGCTCCTTCCCTGGGAACAACCAGCTGCAGTGGCTCTTAACTGTGAGCATCTGTTTTATCTGGGTTTATTCTGTACATCACAGGCAAGATGTGTCCTCAGGTGACTGCTTCTTTGCTTTACACCCCTTTGGCTTATGAAAAAGTTTCACAGGAAAGCTCTACTTTTCAATAGTGGGAAAACCTGCATAGATAGTCAATTCCAGACTCTGGTCCCTAGCTTTAAACAAACTTAGCTACATAGATGTTTATCAAGACAGTATCTAGGGTCTCCTCACCTATAGGTTTGACCAAGATTTTAAGCTATAAACAGATGCAAGGCCTGTCCCTCAATAACAACTTACTCTAGCTGGGAGATTTTAAACTGTCAATACTTGGGCCTCACCAAGGTTCTAATTTAACTGATTTGATTGAAGGGTCTGAGTGTTATACAGACTTAACTTCACAAGTAATAACAACAGGCATCCAGAATTGAGAACCACTGAAAAAGGTTAGAATTGGGTGGTATACCTGAGCCTCTTCAATATGTAAGACTGGGGTTTTGAGTGCTGGCATTTTGGCAGTCTCTCAGTTTTATTTCAGTTGCTTAGTTGTGTCCGATTCTGTGACCCCAAGGACTATAGCACATCAGGCTTCCCTTTCCATCACCAACTCCCGGAGCTTGCTCAAACTCATGTCCATCTAGTCGGTGATGCCATCCAACCATCTCATCCTCTGTCACCCCCTTCTCCTCCTGCTGTCAATCTTTCACAGCATCAAGGTCTTTTCCAGTCAGTTCTTCACATCAGGTGGCCAAAGTTTTGGAGTTTCAGCTTCAGCATCAGTCCTTTCAATGAATATTCAGGACTGATTCGTTCTGGATTGACTGGTTCGATTTCCTTGCAGTTGAAGGGACTCTCAAGAGTCTTCTCCAACACCACAGTTCAAAAGCATAAATTTTTTGATGCTCAGCTTTATGGTCCAACTCTCACATCCATACATGACTACTAGAAAAACCACAGCCTTGACTAGATGGACCATCCAGTAATATCTCTGCTTTTTAACATGCTATCTAGGTTGGTCATAGCTTTTCTTCCAAGGAGCAAGCATCTTTTAATTTCATGGCAGCAATCTTTGGGGGATTTCAAATCTTCTGTCATTTCCAGATGAAATTTTTGGAAATTTAATAGTCACAGATGCCATCATTGTTGTTATCAAAGTCCCATGCTGGTGAAAAAAGATTCCATGGTTCCCTACAGTGTCTGTGTGTCCCTTCAATAACTTTCCGAGGAGAGAGACATCCAACCTGTATTCAGTTCTCTATTAAATTCTAATTGGGGTCAATGAAAGGAGCACCTACTGAGGTTAACAGCCAAGCTGTGTTCACACCCTATTTCAAAGAGAATTCAAGAGAAGGGGAGAGAGAAGGAAGGTGTGGGGAAGAGCAAAGGGAAAGGGAGAAAGAAGCAGGTTTAACACTGGGAATGAGAGTATCAAGAGGATTCAGAGAGACAGCACTATTTTCAGGAACTACTCACTCACTTATTGTAAGATGATTTAACACCTTGAAAGTACACTTATCCCTCATGGTAAGTTATACACTGAAGACTTCCTGTTAAGCCTCACCTTGAAGAGCCCCAGAGAATCACCTCTTCAGTGGAGAGACCAAAAGACTTGGGTCCTATGTTCCTCAGTGCGGGAGACTTCTCACAGGTCTCCAAGACAGAGCACATTGTCAATTTTTCTAAAAACACGCAGTAAAGAGACTCCCACTAGGACCACATTGTTGATGAGTTATCTTCCCAGTGTCGCTGTCACAACAGAAGATTCTCGCGTGGTCAAACCTTCATCTGTGCTTCAGGTTCACAACAGGGTAATTAATCATCTGATTTTACAATATATTTTGATGTTTACCTTTGATTGGGTCCAATCTGATGTTAAAAGCACTTAAAACCACCCCATTTCTCCATTCTATCTCCTGCTATGCTTTTTCTTATTTATAAAATAAGAATTTAGAGCTGGATTTGATATATATGCAGTTCAACTGCCTCATCTTACATGTAAATAACCAGAAATGACTTGACCAGTTTCACATGGCTGTTTAATGGCAAAACAAAGCACTAAAGATGAATATGAAAGCAACTGTGAATGCCCTCACTCTCTAGAGGTCTGATGTAAGTTACTCAATAAAAACAGGCTATCAAGAGATAAGCCCAAACACAGTAAGGAAATGAACTTTTACAATGCTTGTTTGGCTACACATATGCACCTATCTTAGGATAAGGGACAAGGCAAAAGATGGGAATGAGTGGGTAACCTTATTTCCCAGATACATCTTAAAGACCTACTCTCAGCAACTGTACCAAGCTGTTACTTCTAGCAGAGCTGCTGATCACAGGTGGCGCCACAAAGGTGGGACAAGATATTTGGTTCTCAAAATTTCTTTCATGCCTACTAATCTTAGAAATTGTGGCTCAAGGGTAAAGAATCTGCCTGCAAATCCAGGTGATGCTGTTAGATCCTTGGGTCGGGAAGATCCCCTGGAGAAGCAAACAGCAACCTCTCCAGTGTTCTTACCTGGGAAATCCCATGGACAGAGGAGCTTGGGGGGTTATGAGTCCACGGGGTTGCAAAGAGTCAGACAACTTAGTGACTATACAACAACAATCTTAGAAATAAATGCTTTCACTAACCTGCCTTCCTCCTCCTAATAAAATATATTTTCAGATAGAGAGGTGTCCCAGCTAAGTGGTAAATGAAGGGTGTGCAGGCACGAGCTGTCAAGGATAAACAATGAGGAGTCATTAGATAGGGAGCCACTGTCCAAAGCCTTGGTCAAAGATAACCATCCTGTAAGTTTATATAATTATAAATTATATAATTTTTAAAATAGGTTCAAAAATTCACTTAAAGAAAGAATAACTGAGAAACCCTACATTTAATTCTGAAGTTCTTCAGGTAACCACTACTAAGCTGAGCTTGTTTCCTTAACTGTAAAATGGAACTGCAATCTTAACTTTACTCAGGCCCCTGTATAAAATACTGTGAAGGTATAGAGCAATACTACATGACACAAAGTAAAAAAAGTGCTTTGCAAAGGAAGACAGGGTACTAAACATTAAGAAATCTTTGAATTCTAGAATTGTTTTTTACTATATCATGTCGACAAGTGTTTTAGAGGAGCAATTTTTCCGATTTTATTATTAAGAAGGATTATATAAAAGGGGGTTTAGTGAACAAATATCAGGAATAATTAGGTTATAAAAAGCAACAACTGTTTCTAACTTCAAGATTTCTTAAGAACTTTGAAAATAATGCATCCCATAAATCTCCAAGATGAAAGGACAAGTGAGCAGCACGTCCCAAAATTATACGCGACCACCTACCCCTTTATCTCTGTGGAACAGTGTTGAGTGAAGGGTGCTCAATATTCATCGTTCATTCATGTGAACAGTGTTCCACAGAACATACTTTAGGGAAAAAGTCTTCCTAGATTCCTATTACTTGTCTGAATACAAAATTATAAGACACTTTTGCTAGAAGAGGAATTCTTTTGTCACATAAACACAAAGGTTTACAAGCCTTTTATATACTGTCTATTTCAGCTCTAAAATAACGTACCTTCAAATCTGTTAAGGCCAGGCCACTAGTATACCCTCTCTGTAAAAGGACATTATGAGTACCTCATTGTTAGGACAGAGAATGAACCCTTCAAGTTTTGTAGAAGTCAAATACTGCTATCTCTCAGATACAGATAAGTTACAACAGTCAGAAGCTCTTCCCTTGCTGGTCCAGGGACATAGTTTTCTTATACCCTGGACCAACCAGAATGAAAGGAAGACTTCTGCCATGCGTAATTTTATTATTTATCTAACAGTGGATTGATTCCAAACAAATTTGTATAGCTGATTAATACAGAAAATCTTAAAGACTACATAAGAGGCAGCAACTTGAGATGGAATTCGTATGAGAAAATACAAGGTAACATTTTAAAACAGTAACATCAACTAAATTATTGAGAGAGAAATGGTTGTAAAATTCAAATCTAGTACTGTCTATTTTTATAGTGCATATATGAATGTTATAAAAGCATCTGTTAGAAACTGGTGGCAATGGCAAAAAGTCCTATATCAGTTCTTGAATGTTCTCTTACAGCTGGTAGAAAGTACAAAGTTTGGCAACACTTGGCATGGGCCAAGACAGGTCACAATCTTCTGAGCAGTGCATTAAAAAAAATATCTATAGATTACACCGAGAGTTCATTTTACAGCTCTTTACTAGATTATGTAAACCGCAGGCATGCATCTGTAAGCTGCGGGCATGCATGATGGTTTCTGTGATCTCAGAGCTTCACTCTGGCCAAACGAGATAAAAATGCTCGAACTTTACACTAGACCCAAAGACAGTCTCTTCTGTGGACAGAACAGAAAATTCCTTCCTCTACAAGGCTGTGCGAGCTTGCAACATAAGACTAGGAGGATAAAGCTCCTTACTAATTAACAGGTTGACAGAGCGCAACATGGAGCATGATGTGAAAACATTTTAAATGGCGACCATACACAGTTCCTTCCTCCCATGACTGCAATGACATAAAACCCAAAGTCCTTCAACAAATTCCTGGTGCTTTTCCATCTTAAGGTAGCTTACCATTTTATGGTCCCAGTGTCCTGCAAAAGTGGGTGGGACAGCCCACCCATATCTTTATCTGATATGTTGACCTCTTCGTGGAGGAATAAAGTTACTTACAGGGAAATTCAGTTTCGCCAAAAGGTATACATACTAAGTCACAATGGTAAATAATGGTGTTCCTAACATCTCTTAGAAACTGGCAAGGGGACAGAAGTCTACTACCAGCCCCCAAATTCACCCACTTCCATACATCTTTGATTGCAGAGACAGCAATAGAAACAGTGAATTTATACATAAAGAACAAGTGAGACAGAGGTAAAGGCAAAAGCAGTGTCAGTCTGTCTGAGTGTAGGCAATGGTGCTTTGATTATACCCGTACGAACTCTTCAGTCCCTTTTAGTTATCCCCAGCTCAGCTCTTAAGCCGTAGACTTTTGCTGCAGAGAATTCAGATGTGATGTGGTTGCTCCAGTAACACTTTTAACAGTACTGCATTCAATACTGGGAATGGTTTCTAAACAATTTAAACTGCACACGGAACTTTAGTAGAACAAGAAGTTTATTACTCCCACTCAGTAGTTCCTGGGGGCTTTGATGTTAAGTCATACATAATTCGAGAAATACCAGGAATCTTCTTAATCTCAGTGACCATCTTTAACACCACCTGTTATAAAACAAAGATTATAAATAAAGAGCTAGGGTCCATTGCATGTTCAACAGATCTAGAATTTGTAATTTCATTTGTAATTTCAAATCAAAACACAATCTATTTTTACCACTGTTCTCTATGTATATGGGCTTCCCTTGTGGCTCAGCTGGTGAAGAATCCACCTGCAATGCAGGAGACCTGGGTTTGATCCCTGAATTGGGAAGATCCCCTGGTGAAGGGGATGGCAACCCACTCCAGTATTCTAGCCTGGAGAACTCCATGGGCTATACAGTCCATGGATTCGCAAAGAGTCAGACATGACTGAGAACTTTCACTTTCTAGGTGTATGGGATACATTTATGATTAATTTACGCAGTGACTCCACAGATTTAAGTGACTCAAATTCAGCAGTACTCATGCACTCTGCAAGTCATGGGTGTTACTGGTCCACAGCAAATGTTTAGAAGCATCTATAGCAACCTGACACTGCTGCAGCATCCAAGCATGAGACTTCACGTGCGGAAGACAGCGCTTCACAGATTCTCTGTGGCTCACAACTCCGAGGCCACTACGGTGGCACATAACACAGGTAATAATAAACACTGCTACATGTATAGACAAGGAAGGCCTTGTCACCTAACTGGCCAGAGGCTGGGCAAATGCAAGCCTAAGGGAAAACAGACTCTAAGCCACATTCTCCAAACCACATTTCTATACTAGCTAGTAATATAATCAGAGCCCTGTATTAAGAGTCCTGGAACAGTGGTACAACTAATAAAGTCTTGTTTTGACTTTTACTTGCTATCTTAGAAACAGCTCCTCTGGAAACAACACTCTAGTGGAGGGATAACAAGAAAGAAGATGATGATCAAAACTGCAATTGCTAGTTGGCAGAGCATGAAGAAATTCATGGGTGCCTGGCCATAATGCTATTAAATTTCATCCTTATATCTAATTGACTCTTCTTCACTCCTAGGGTTTTCTTTTTTACTTGGAGGACATTATTTATAAGGCAGAGGTTGGCACGATTAGATAAAAAGATAGATTAGAGTTGGGAGTCTCCACATAGTAATCAGACATCTGGAAGAGAGGTTAATATACTTAGGGCCTTTTCCTACTATAATGTATTAAATAATGAATTATGTGGAGATTTAAAAAATTAGAGCCTATTTTATGAACAGAAAACCAACCTCAGAAATATCAACATTGCCATAGCCTATCCCATTCACCATTATTATAAAATGTTAAGGTATTAAATATGTACATCAGACAAAAATGTATCTATTACCTCTATGGGGATCTCGCTGCCAGGGGTTGCAGGTATACCAGTCATGAAATCGCTAGTAATAAAGGTTCGAATAACCACAGATCTCTGGCAAGAAGGCTGCTTCTGAAGTGGGTCCCGATCAAAATGCAAAGGTGTCAAAATCACTGGCATCTGGCTGATTTTCCCAGCATACCCTAGGGAAAGGAAGTTAACATGTAGAATCAATCACCACGCCACAGGAAAGCACTCTCCGTTCAATCAAATCCTTCCAGACAGGACCTACAATCACACACACAGACACACCTCTTCTTAGGACTGTCACCATGTACTGTATTCAGCTACTCTCATAGCACTGTAAGCAAACGCAATGACAAATACAAATTACAGAGTCTGATGACTGCAGTGATGTGCTATACATATAAGTCAATTCATTATTCATATAATTATCTTCTATACTGCAAACACTGAATAAGAAAATGCTGAGCCACTAACCCTAGAGGGAATACAGAGTTAGGGTCTTGCAAGCCTCTAGTCATAACATATTCATCAACTGATCAATATATAACCTTTCTTTATATGTTTTCTGTTTAAAGACACCTTACTCAATATCTATTGTAGATTCATTACAGTGAGCTCACAGCCAATGGCACTGTAACTCTAGCTTGAAGGAAGCTTATCTAACACACCTATTTTCTCAGTAAGGCACGTGATGGTCTTCCTGTGCTTAGGAACCTAGTCAGCAGCACCTCAGCACTAAGCTTAGAGGACATTTTTAAACAGTGAAATCACCAACAAAAAGCATGAAAATGCAAAACAACATGGCATTAAATAGACGACAAAAAAGACACCTGTTTACAGAAACAGAGCTGAAACAAGACAGAGGACTGTCATCTTCAACCTCAGCTGGGAACATCTGAGCTGAGCAACTCAAGTTTTGTCACTTTGTTCATGTCTGCAAGTGACTATAAACATGAGTAAATTCTATATGGATAAGGCAATGTCACAGAACTACCCACAGAATCAAATAGGAATACTAAAAGCTGAATCCTCCTACTAAAAATCATAAAGCCAAGCTTTCAAAATCTAGCTGAAGCATGTAGTAATGAACAAAATGGGCAACTTACCAGACTCCCTGAGAATGTTATGGGCCTCAAAATCAGCTTGGCGTAAAGTACTGAGCACCCCTGTGGTCAAGAAAGTGGGAGTAACATCTGTAGGAGGTTCTTTAACTGGTGGGCCAAATATATAAACAACTCTAGAAGGAAGGAAGTGAAAATTATAAAGAAAATACATTTTAGTATGAGGAAACAAAGCACATAAAATAACATTCTTTGCATTTGTTCTTAGGCCCATCTCTTACCCACTTCAAATCCCCAATGGGAAGGACAGGATTATAGAAGGTATCTGTTGTCTGAACCTTCCTCAAAATACATTCTCTGAAATACTAGTGTGAAGATAAACTTGATTATCACAATCCTCTTTCCATTTAACATACTGGATTGAAAAGTATACCCAAAACTTCAAGTTCATCTAGAATCTGGGGGTGAAAACAGGGTCCTTGCAAATGTAATCGAATAAAGGTCATAATTTGGGTTGGGGGGCAGGAGGCTAATCCAATGATAGGTGGGTGTCCTTCTAAGCAAAAGGCAATCTGGAAAGACAGACACACGGAGAAGAGAGGGCCATGTAAAGATGGAGATGAAGACTGGAGTTCGACTGCCTCAAGGCAACGACTACCAGCAAACATCAGAAACTATGAAGAGAAGAATTCTCCCCTAGACCCTTCAGAGAGAGCAATGCCCTGCTGACATCACCCTTAATATCAGAGTTATAGTCTCCAGAACTGTGACATAATAGAATTTTATTGTGTTAAGCCTTCTAGTTCGTGGTGATTTGTTATGGTAGCTCTAGGAAATCAATTCACAAAAGCCTGGGGGAAAATGATTAAATAAATAGGTTTTAAGGGCAATGCTAAAGAATGCTCAAGCTACCGCACAACTGCATCATCTCACACGCAAGTAAAGTAATGTTCAAAATTCTCCAAGTCAGGCTTCAACAATACGTGCACCGTGAACTTCCAGATGTTCAAGTTGGTTTTAGAAAAGGCAGAGGAACCAGAGATTAAATTGCCAACATCCGTTGGATCATCAAAATAGCAAGAGAGTTCCAGAAAAACATCTACTTCTGCTTGATTGACTATGCCAAAGCCCTTGACTGTGTGGATCATCACAAACTGTGGAAAATTCTTCAAGGGATAGGCATACCAGACCACCTGACCTGCCTCTTGAGAAATCTGTACTCATGTCAGGAAGCAACAGTTAGAACTGGACATGGAACAGACTGGTTCCAAATAGGAAAAGGCATACGTCAAGACTGTATATTGTCACCCTACTTATTTAACTTCAGAGAAGGCAATGGCACCCCACTCCAATACTCTTGTCTGGAAAATCCCATGGACAGAGGACCCTGGTGGGCCGTAGTCCATGGGGTCACTAAGAGTCAGACACAACTGAGTGACTTTCCTTTCACTTTTCACTTTCACGCATTGGAGAAGGAAATGGCAACCCACTCCAGTGTTCTTGCTTGGAGAATCCCAGGGACGGGGGAGCCTGGTGGGCTGCCATCTATGGGGTCGCACAGAGTCGGATACAACTGAAGCAACTTAGCAGCAGCAGCAGCTTATTTAACTTCTACACAGAGTACATGATGAGAAACGCTGGGCTGGACGAAGCACAAGCTGGAGTCAAGACTGCTGGGAGAAATATCAATAATGCCGATATGCAGATGATACCACCCTTATGGCAGAAAGCAAAGAACAACTAAAGAGCCTGTTGATGAAACTGAAAGAGGAGAGTGAAAAAGTTGGCTTAAAGCTCAATATTCAGAAAACTAAGATCATGGCATCTGGTCCCATCACTTCATGGCAAATAGATGGGGAAACAGTGGCTGACTTTATTTTGGGGGGCTCTAAAATCACTACAGATGGTGACTGCAGCCATGAAATTAAAAGACGGTTGCACTTTGGAAGAAAAGTTTTGACCAACTTAGACAGCATATTCAAAAGTAGAGACATTATTTTGTCAACAAAGGTCCGTCTAGTCAAAGCTATGGTTTTTCCAGTGGTCATGTATGGATGTGAGTGCTGGACTATAAAAAAAGCTGAGTGCCGAAGAATTGATGCTTTTGAACTGTGGTGTTGGAGAAGACTCTTGGGAGTCCCCTGGACTGCAAGGAGATCCAACCAGTCCATCCTAAAGGAAATCAGTCCTGAATATTCATTGGAAAGACTGATGCTGAAGCTGAAACTCTAATACTTTGGCCACCTGATGCAAAGAACTGACTCATCTGAAAAGACCCTGAGGCTGTGAAAGATTGAAGGTGAGAGGAGAAGGGGATGACAGAGGATGAGGTGGTTGGATGGCATCACCGACTCAATGGACATGAGTTTGAGTAGACTTCGGGAGTTGGTGGTGGACAGGGAGGCCTGGTGTGCTGCAGTCCATGGGGTCACAAAGACTGAGTGACTGAACTGACTGGTAACAAAACTTCAGACACTATAATATGCTAATATGCACTGGTAACCTCCAAGATGAAGCTATAGTGAATTTCCCAAATGTATCTGACCACTCAACCTTTTTTTTTTCTTACACTTTGGAGAACACTGATCCCAAAGAAAGATTCTTATTTCACTATGTACATATTTCATGAATAAAATATGGGAAGTCACCAGGGAAGCCATTCTTAAACAGTAGTCCAATGGTTAAGAATCTGCCTGCCAATGAAGGGGATATGGGTTTGATCCTGGTCCAGGAAGATCCCACGTGCCACAGAGCAACTGAGCCTATGTAACACAACTACTGAAGCCCACACACCCTGGAACCTGTGCTCTGCAACAAGAAGCCATTGCAATGAGAAGCCTGCCAGCAGTTACTAGAAAAAGCCCTTGCACAGCAACAAAGACCCAGCAAAGCCAAAAATTTAAGTAAATAGTAAGGGGGGTGGGGGATAAGTGTCACCAAAGACAGACTTGTTGGAAAAGGAATGACTCATTACTGCCTCAAGTAAACGTCTGTTTGAAACTTATGAAGATACATTGCAGATGTTAATAAAAGTAGAATTTGGAAGATAGCTTAAAGAAATTAGTATCAAATAAGTACAACAACTCAAGGGGAATCTTACTGCTGATTTGGAGAATCTGTTCTATAACCTTCACCCAGAAAGCAAGAGAGAGAAGGGGATAGAGACAAGTGCCACCTGGCTCTTTCCAATCCAGCTCTCAGCCAGCAGGCAACTGTCCCTTTTCCTTAGCCATATCTGTCTCTAGCAGAGAAAATAAATCTCCCCTGCATCTACCAAGAGGAAGTTTAACAATACCTTTTTCCCTTCTTATTAATAGGTACTTAGAATAAAATAAACATACCGAAGAAAAAAGCATCCGATCAAAACCACCAACTATTTCATTGCCTCCTTCCAAACATACTTTTGCAGGAAGGGTTTCATCCCACGTACTGAAAGTAAGCCACACTTTAAAGCAATATACTTCCTAGAGCTCATAATCCTTAGAGGAAAAAGCAGCTAGGCAAGAGAATGCCATTAACTTGCTCCTTTCTGTCTTATTTATTTCAAACAAGAGTGGTCATAGAATATGTACAGAGACAAGCAGTCTTCCATCCTGTGTGAGACAGTAAAACTGGAACCGTCCCTCTCTACACAAAGATTCCACCATGCAAACTAGGGGCAGGCAGGGGTTGGCAAAAATTGAAAGCTTTTTTAAAAAATTACTTAAATTCCAATCCCCCCCCAAAAAACTTTAAAAATCACCAAATACATTTTTTAGGGGCTTGCTAGGTTCATATTTTTAAAATCTAGTTTTTTGTTTACTGGCTGTTGATTTTTTTCCTTTTTGGGAAGAGAGGAAGGATTAAGAATGGAGGGAGAGAGAAATGAGGGAAAACAGAAAAGACAGGCAGAAAGACTAGAATACAAAAGGACAGAGACAGATGAAACTATAAGAATGCTGCAAAATGAAAAATATACTAATTACATAGTAAAGCAATGGAGCCAAACATAGTGAAAGGGAATTTTCTGTATGACCAATGAATTTTATTTAGGTATTAGCATTTTAGAATTTTAAACCATTATCTTAACCAAGACAATTACATCCATTCAAAATAGGCAACTACAAATTTACCATTGTTTATTAATAATTCACTCTTTTCAGTGTATTAAAGGTTTATGTATATTTGGAGGCCTTTGGTTCATCTATGCAAGCCTTTTTAACATGTTCCCATTAGTAAAAATGTGACTTCTCTCTGACTTCTTATCTTAAAGGCCAACACCAGTCTAAAAACACTAGCCACATCAGTATATTTCTGTACTGATATACACACCACAGAAATTCCCTGGGAGTCCAATGGTTACAACTCTGTGCTTTCACTGCCGAGGGCATGTGTTCAACCTCTGGTCAGGGACCTAAGATCCCACAAGCCGTGAGGAACGGCCAAAAAAAGAGAAATGTACATGGCCGAAAAGAGAGAAATGTACACACCCTGCTATGTAAACACCAACAGGTAGGTTTATAAACTCTGTGGCTAATTTGAGTAAACTGAAATCTCAGGTAATCTTTTTGATTGTCAACTGCCTAATACTCATGAAGGAAATAGACAAGGGTAAAAAACTGTGAAATAAGAACATTTAATTAGCCATCTGGTACTAAATGAGTAATATTTTTGAACTGTAAAGGAGACAATGCTACTGAGTATTACATATAGGTTATAAATCAGCTGTTGATATACCTGACATAAGAAATTTATGTGTAAATTAAAGGAAAACTAGATCTGAAGAACTAAGTTCAAAATTTTTTTTAATATTTAAGGCAGTTATTTTAATGATATCTGGTATGTTTTTATCTTTACTCTGTTCAGTTCAGTTCAGTTCAGTCACTCAATCGTGTCTGACTTTACTCTGTAATGATTATTAAATTGACCAAGTCCCTAACAGTAAGTAACTTGTACATTTTTTTCAATCTTTCTGGAATAAAACATCATAAAACAAATAGTGTAAGTTGCTAGTTGGACAGACATTTTTAAAGTCTTTAAATTTCATACTAAAACTATTCTATAAAAGCCATCCTATTTACCTCAAAAAAATTTTTTAATAAGCAGATGACTGTACTACAATGAACAAACAAAATACAAAGTATTATTAAATACCTGCTGGGTTGTGATCTAAGCTGTCTTTCAACAATGGGAAGACCTTAAAAAAAAAAAACCACAGCCTTATACTACATCTCACCCCTCTGCCAACTGCAGAACATACCTATTAATGTTGTGACACATACGAGGTATAAGTCTAGCCAGGAAAATAAGAGATTCCCAGTCAGGCTCATCCTTACTG
This sequence comes from Capricornis sumatraensis, assembly GCF_032405125.1. NCBI lineage: Eukaryota > Metazoa > Chordata > Mammalia > Artiodactyla > Bovidae > Capricornis > Capricornis sumatraensis. Next base: position 217,824,095 of record NC_091069.1, read on the forward strand.
GAGATTCCACACACGTAACTGTAAGAACGACAGTCACCCTAAAAATAAAAATACAATTGATAATTTTTATTGATTTTATATAAATCAAAAGATGGAATGGAAAACACTTCATGCATGGTGACACCATGAAAAGTACTTTTAACAAAAATATGCTTGACTAAAAATGTATATGGATATTTTGCTAACAACATAAATAAATCCTAAATAAAAATTCCTCATTAAATTCTACTTAAATCACCTTAGACAATATAAAGAAAGTGTTACAGTAACTTCAACAATTTATTCAACATACACTTGAGATCCACTGGGATTTCATTCCAAATATCTGCTTAACTACATACAGATAGCCAGTACATCTAATTTGGGAGACAAGATCTGTCCATATTTATCAGATAAATAATTTATTCCTTTAAAATGAGTTAGTTTTAAAATAAGAAAGCAAATTTTAAAACAAGCAAATAAAACTGGTTATATTGATTCCTTTTTCATCTGTCTTGTTTAATCCAAGTAATTTGCTTTGAAAAAATTAAACTGAAAAGTAACTCACAAGATTAAAAAATTACTAAATACGCAGTAAACTTGAGAATATAAGAATTCAGACTATTTGAATGCTAATATAATAGTATCTATTAAAGTTTAAAGCACACATGTTCTTTAATCCAAGAAATATTACTGAAACACATGAAATAACTCCTTGAAGAAATAAGATTACTTGCCTATGATAATGACAAAGTGAAAATGGTTTAAATGTCCACTGGTAGGAGAATAATTAAATAAATGATGGTATAATCATACACGGAATATAAGGCAACAGTTAACAGTAAGAATCTACTTGCAATGGCATGAAAAGTTCATGATGCTCGGTTAAAAAGAAAAAGGTGATGTACAAAGTGTCAAATAATTTCCTTTCATTCTCATTCTATATGATTCTGAAAGGACATTTAACTGTAGAGCAAAAATAGGGAGATTTAGTTTTTAAATGTATTGCGCCTTTGGTTTTTTAACAAGTAGTTTATTTTGGTATTTAGAAAATAAACCTTATTGCTATACTAACCATGAATTATGATTTTTATCTGGATTTCTAAGTCTCAGCTTCAAAGACCTAAGAGACTAAAAGATAACTAACAACAAAAGAAACTTCTATTTTGACGGGAAAAGTAATAGAGCCTGAATAAGCGTCGTTGTTTTTAAATGAAGTGTAGTTAATTTACAATGCTATGTTAGTTTCAAGTATACAAAGTGATTTAGTTATACAAACATATACATACTCTTTTTCATTCTTTTCCATTATAGTTTATAGTTCCCTGTACTACAGTTGCTTATTTCATATATAGTAGTGTGCATATGTTAAATCATTTTTTAAAAAGAAATCACTTATCCTACAAATTATATTTATTTATCCACAGTATTATCTATGAACTTATCAGAAAATGAGAAGTCAGCATACAGGGCTGCAAGTTTTTTACAACAGACCTAGTTAGAACTGGGGGGGCAGGGGGTCAACCTGTCTGCTCTTCTATCTTTATAAAGTAGGGTAATATCTGCCTGAAATAGCATATCATGAATTTAAAAATGAATCTATGATGAGATAAACCATATACCACTGAAAGAAAATTACTTCTACAATTCCAGGAACGGTTATTTCAATTTGATTTAAAAACAATGTAAGTAGCTTTCACATAAGGACCCTGGAAGAGGGAGAAAGCAGGAAATAACTGTCCCATATCATTTCCATGAACTAAAATACTTTAGTTTAATTATGAAATAACAATGAAGTTTTACTGTTTATTTACAAACAGGGCTACATGAATTCAGGAGAAAGGGGAATTTAAAAGAATGGGCTCAGATTCACATATTTAGGGAAAAGAGTGAGATCTATAAAACATTTCTTTTCACGCTTAATTCTACTATACTGCTACTGCTGCTACGTCACTTCAGTCATGTCAGACTCTGTGAGACCCCACAGACTGCAGCCCACCAGGCTCCACCGTCCCTGGGATTCTCCAGGCAAGAACACCGGAGGAGGTTGCCATTTCCTTCTCCAGTGCATGAAAGTGAAAAGTGAAAGTGAAGTCGCTCAGTCGTGTACAACTCTTAGCGACCCCACGGACTGCAGCCCACCAGGCTCCTCCGTCCATGGGATTTTCCAGGCAAGTGTACTAACTACATTAACCCACTAACTGGCACTCACACAATTTTTAGTAGAATTACTGACACCTTTCCTGGTTTCCATTTAACTTCAAGTCCTAACTCACAGAAAAGAAACCCTACTCCTTCCCTATCCTCCCAAGCTTTTCCCCCTAGAAGCTCACTGGATGATCATGTAAACAAAGGCAAACTTAATATAATCTATTTATGAATAGCATTTCAAAGATGAGAACTATGTTATAGTCACATGCTTTTACAACTGGAAAGACTGCACAACAAATACTGAAAATGTTAGTTGTACATTATCACAGCTCAGAGGAAGAGAGAAGACAGGCTGAGGAGGCAGAGGACACGGGTTTAAGGGAACCACAAGCCGAGAACAAGGCCTAAATGGTAAAAACATGTCCATCCAGGGCCTTTCTTGCAGTCAACAGACTTCTAAAGCCACAGAACATTTCACATCAAGGATAAATGAGGACATGACCTCTCAGTACCTGTCCTTCAAAGCAGAAGCAAGCCAATCCTATGACAATTCATTCTTTGAAGTTTTACTTTTGGTTATAGATGACAGGTGTTTCAAAACTACAAAATCTCAGCCTGAATATTTAGTTCCTACAACCTTATTCACACCATAAGCATTCATAAAATATTGTCTTTTTACATTTTTTAAACTTGTTGTATACACTTTCATATTTCATTTCCTTAAGTCATTCTTATTTCAATATTAGCAGAAAGAGCAGCCGAAGTTATGTCATAGGTCAATGAATTCACACAACTCACCTGCACACCCACAGTTTTAATTGGTAGCAGGAAGGCATTCAGTGAATGCAGACTTGTAATCTGCATCAGCTTTTCCTGATCCTCTTCTGTCGTGCAGGCTTTAACTCTTTGTAATAGCGTATGTGGCTAAGAAAATCAAAGACATACTTCTTAGGATTTCAAGAAATAAGGTAGTCATTCTTTTGGTACCTACTACTGTCTTATGTATCTATACTTTCTAGTTTATAAGCAATAGATTGTATTTGGTATTTCTAACTTGTGTGTGCTATGCAGTGTTGTCAGAATTTCATCTCTGAGGGCCAGGGCTATGAAAAGTTAAATATTAGGACAAGAAATACAGATAAGATTTATACACGTGGAGGCTTTTTCTCTGTCACCGGCAAGGAATACCTCACGAGTCAAATTCTCCTTATCTCCAGGGGAACTTTTTGTTATAAAGTCAACTTTGTCTGAAATGAATTTATCAGTTTATTTGCCTAGTATTGAATATATGTCTTTCTATTCCTTTATCCGTTTCTATTCTTTTACCTTCCCTCTGTCTACCCCTAGGTAAACAGACTACAGGTAGATTTTACTCCTCAATCTAGTTTGACAGTTGAGTCCTCACTAAAGATGTTAGTCTTTTAATTAAGGCTCAATTCCATTCCACCAGTTTATTCAGTAGTTTCTGTTTGTGTGTCCATTTTTTATGTTTCTTTCTCCTTTCTTATATTTCTCTGAACTGACGATTTTTCCCAACTCATTTATTTCCCCTTTACTAGTTGTGAAGTTAAACCCTCTATTTTCATTCTTTAGCAGCTCCCCTTAAGTGGGGATCTTTAACAAAAGAGAATCAATCTGTGCTCATCTGGCAAGCAATACAAAGGTCTTTGAATGCTTTAACTCCAACCAATCCTTCTATGGCTTACAAGCTATTTTAGCTGTATGTTGTATTTAAAAAAAACAAAACAAAACACCAAAATTGAGATCAGTTTATACAGCCTGTCTGATTAATTTTACCCATTTACCATTTTATTTGCTTATCAGTCCTTCCTGTATCTCAGACCCTTCAAACTAGGATCCCCTTCCTTCTTCTCTAGTCAGCTCTTTAAAACTGTGGTTCTCAAACCTAGCTACACACTCAAATTATTTAGTACACTCAGGTCCCATTTCACATCAATTAAATAAATTCTAGGCAGAAGGGGTCCAATCACAGTATACTTCAAAAGCTTCCCCTGTTGAATCTAATACACAACCAGGGTTGAGAACCATTGCCTTTAGCTCCTTAAGTAATAGACTATTGGCAAATAAATTCTGTTTCTGTGAAAATATCTTTATTTTGCCCAAGTTCTTTGAGACCATTTATCTGTTCACTATTGTTCACAAGTATTTTCTCTTGGCATTTTGAATTCTTCCTGCTTTTACTGTTCCTTTCACAGCCTGCACAACAGTATTTCCTTTATGCAGAAATCAATCTTTTCTTTGTAGTTGCTTTGTCTTTGGCAGCCTATAGTTTCCATGGCTATGCTTGTGCATGTGCCAAGTCACTTCAGTTGTGACCAGCTCTCTGCAACCCTATGGACTGTAGCCCACCAGGCTTCTCTGAGCATGAAAATACATGGACAAGGCAAGAATACTGGCATGGGTTGCCATGCCCTTCTTCAGGGGATCTTCCCCACCCAGGGACTGAACCCGCTTCTCTTGCAGGCAGATTCTTCACCTCTGAGCCAGCAGGGAAGCCCACATAGTTATGCCTATTAGATGTCAGATTCTTCTCCTTTACCCTGATTGGGATGTACCGTATTTCCTGAATCTGAGGCATGGTGTCTTTCAACAGTGTGCTGTGCTGTGCTTAGTCACTTAGTCGTGTCCAATTCTCTGCAACTGGCTCACCAGGGAAGCCCTTTCAAAAGTGTGGGACAGAATTCAAATACTTTTGTCTATCTCCTTCGGGATATACATTTAAGTTGGTGTTCTCATTTTGTCTTAACTTCTTCTAATCATATTTTCTCTGTGATGCTTTGTTCCAATTTCTGGATAATTCAAGTTCACTAACTCTCTCTCTAGCTCTTTTTAATTTCAGTTATTTTCATTTCTAGAACTTAATTTTTTTTCAAAGCTCCCAGGCACTTTATATACCTTATATACCTTATTCTCATTAACAATTGCTTCTTTTAATTCTTTGTACTTTATATATGATTGCTAATTCCAGTATCTGAAGTACTTGAGGGTCGTCTTCTACTAGCTCTCATTCATTGTGCCTTATTTTTAGATGTATTGTGAGTTTTTTATTATAAGCTCATATTTGTTAAAGTCCTATTAATGGGGATTCTCTGAAGCCCAGATGAAGAGACTCCAAAGATAATTTACATTGCTTCTTTTCCGACACTCAAAAGCACTACCAACCAAACCCCACTTTAATACAGATTATAAATTTTAAGCACCAAATATACAGAAGAACTGAAGACTTCTCAATCATCCTCAGTTTGGAACTAAAATGATCTCCCTTACTTTCTCACAAGACGTATGAAAGGGTGTTTTAAAATACTTGATATCAAGTATTTTATTTTCAGGAATTCAAAGTATCTAATTTGTTAAAATATATAGAATAGCTGAAAAATATATAGAATAGATGAAAAGAGAAGTCTGCATTTAAGAGCCTCTGTAGAATACTGTCTTCATAGTCATTTCCAAAGGTTAAACATCTCTGAATTTTCAAGTAACAAAACCCTAAGTAATTCATTGTAAATACTGACATACAACAAGAATCCATTCAATTCCTTGTGTTGATTAGCTGTATCTTTTTAAAGCTCCTATAATATACAAATTCAACACAAATTACCTTTTTAACACTTGCAGAAAAATCAGCTACTATTTTCAAAATATTGTTAGTTTCAGGAAAATCCTTACAAATATAAGGTTCTTCAGCACATATTACTCTGATTGCCAGGCCAGGACCTAAAGAAAGAGTACAATGATATTTAATATAAATGTTATATTTAATATACAATCTTTTTTTTTTTCCTGGACAGAGTTTTTATTGGATGCTGCCCTTCCTGGGGGTGTGAGGAAGGAAGCCTACAAACGGGCACCTGAGACAGCCCCTCCAAGCCAGCACTGGAGCAGTTGCCGGGTCACCAGGGGGGCCCCAGGCTCGGCGGCAGTGATGAGCCCCCGGCGACCCACCGGCTCCGCCCCCTACCCCTCCTCCTGCGAGCTCCGCAGCAGCTGCTCCGCCTCCGTCAGGGTGCAGGCGCCAGGCCCGGGCTGTCGCTGGAGCCCTCACTCGACCTAACCCCACTTTTCGGAGAGTCACTTATCCAGTGGCTTCGTGCACTGTAAGTGCCCATGTATAGCATCCAGTAAAGTGCAGTTGCCTTCTGTCTACTCATGAACACTACTCACCTCTCCCCTACCGGATATATCTTTAGCTCTGTGTCACAAGATACTGCTTTTATTGAAATATAATTGACATACACACTTCAGGGTTTTTAAAGTGTTTAACATGAAATGCAACTATTAGTTTCCCATACAACTCATCACTTTCAGAATGCTTCATTTCTCTTTGTATCAGTTATTTCCATCTCTTATTTTCATAGTACACGTATTAAGAACCTCAAAATTCTCTAATAATTATTTTTAATACACAATATATGTGCCAATCTATTTAAAACTACTTGCAGACACAATTCTTTGCCAACACACACTGGGACCGAACATCTCGAGTACCAGAATTAAAGTTAGTAACATAAACAAGTGCTAATCTCTACGTGGGTCATTATCTTTGTAACACTATTTATGGAGGCAATAGGATAGTCAAGAGTAACCAGTACTGAAGTGGCCTTAGTGGGGCTACACTCCTGGTTCCAAATTCAGTCTGTGTAACTTTTGGCAAACTAGCCTCTGTCCCTAAATTCTCTCAACTGGACAACAGGATAACAGTAGTTATTATTGTGAGGATCAAATAACACAATATATGCAAAATATTTACCAGAGTGCCTAGCTCACACTCGTACTAAAGAAACGTTAACTGTTCTTTTTAATTTGATTAGATCACTCTCAACTCATCACCTAATAACTGTAGTAGAGACATAGGAACTGAGGTAGAAGACTTGCCACACTCAAGAACTCAAAACAAAAACAGGTTAAGACTTACTTACAGTCCTAATTAACAAATATGAGCTCTAATTATTAATATTTTTATGACTACTTAAAAATGGAATATTTTCATTTGTTCACAAATGAGTTACATACAGCACTGTGAAAACAAATGGTTCATCCATTCAGACAAGTCAGTCAGGGGATAAGGGTTTCAAAGAACTGAGTTTTAAAGTGCAAAGTGAAGTCACTCAGTCATGTCTGACTCTGCGATCCCATGGACTGTAGCATGCCAGGCTCCTCTGTCCATGGGGTTTTTTCCAGGCAAGAAACTGGAGTGGCTTGCCATTTCCTTCTCCAGGGGATCTTCCGGACCTAGGGATCAAAGCTGAGTCTCCCACACTGCAGGAAGACTCTCTACCACCCATAAAAGCAAAACTAAAATCTGTAACTTGTGTTGTCCTAAGCATGAAAAAGAACTATAAAAATAAAGCTTAGACTCAGGAAAAAAAAAAAAAAAAAAATCTGTACTACACTAAAACAGAACCAACTTATTTTATGTCATGTAAAGCAAAGGACTGACATTAAGATAAGTGACAATGCACAAAGGCAGCGTGTCTTCTATGGGTGGTTTCAGCAGCAATGGGAAATATGGCACAATCCAGTTCCAGCTTTTAAAACACAGCAGCAAAAAACTCCCTGCCTCCCTACAAGATGCAGGGCGAGGGGACAGTTCTGGGTTGCCACTGGTAAAGCATTCAGTTTGCTACTTTGCGTCACACTTCTCTTATTTCCAGTTAATTACTATCTGGAATACATCATGGTATAGTAGAAAGAACATAAAAACCCAAGTTCTGAGAATTATATGGCAATGTTATTAAAATATTTCTTGGTTTTCTTATCTGATGGCAACATTACATGTCAACCTATTTCCACAAGGATAATGCAACATTTACATATATATATAATAAAAAAATGAGGATTTAATAAAATGAAATATATACAGTAGGCACTAAAAAGAATGTTTATTCCCTACCCATCCTTTCCTTTCTTTCAAGTTACATAATCTCTAAGATGATAAATTACTTCAAAACATGTTTGAATTGATTCTCGTTCAACATGAAGACAATGGCAAACCAAACAGAACTCCATTTCTTACCTGGAAACGGATGCCTGGAAACTAACTCTTCTGGAAGTCCAAGTTCTCTGCCTAAGATTCTTACTTCATCCTTATGAAAATCTTTCAAAGGCTCTATTACTTTTCCCTACATAAGAGAAAAAGGCCAATTAATACAAATTATAATAGTAACCAAAATGACACGAAAAACAAAGAACAACAAATTACTCACTTTTCCTGTTGTCTTTTACCTTTAAAAATCATTTTTAAAACTTCATCTTTTAAAGTATTTCTTCCTTTGTCTTTTTAAGGAATTAGATATTTTAGTGATTTTTATATATCTCTTTGAGATACATTTTAAACACAAACCTTTTAAACAGACAAAAAGCAGAGAAAACCTACCCACATATCTCTGATCTAGTTCTCATTGTAATATAAGTCAATCAGAAAACATACTGGTGTTTAAAAATTAAAACTCTCCAAATGATACCATCAAGAAAGTGAAAAGACAACCCACAGAAGGCAAATCATGTATCTAATAACCAGTAACCAGACTACAGACTACATAAAGAACACATGAAATTCAACAATAAAAAGATAAATAAACCAATTTAAAAATGGGCAAAAGATCTGAATAGATTTTTCTCCAAAGATATACAAATAGCCAATAAGCACATAAAAGGTGACTGACATCTTCAGCCAATTAGGGAAATGCAAATCAAAACCACAATGAGATACCTATCACTTCACATCTACTAGGATGCCTAAAATAATTAAAAGGGACAGGTAATTCACATCCATTAGGATGGCTACTTTAAAAAAAAGAATAGAAAATAACAAGTGTTGGGCAAGGTACAAAGAAATAGGAAGCTTTTTGCACTATTGGTAGGATTTTAATACAGTATAGCTGCTGATGAGACATTAAGGAAGTTCCTCAAAAAAACTAAAAATAAAACTATCGTTAAGACTCAGATATCCCACTTCTTAGTACATATCCAAAAGAAATGAAGCAGGGGCTCAAAGAGACATTTGCAAACCCATGTTTACAGCAGCACAGCAAAGTTCACAGCAACCAAAAAGTGGAAGTAATCCAAATGCCCATTGGTGATATGTGTACATACATACAATAGAGCATTATTCAGCTTAAAAAGGAAAGAAACCCTATCACATGCTACATGGATGAACCTTGAGGACTTACACTAAGTGAAATAAGCCAGTCACACACAAAAAAACAAAAACTATGATTCCCCTTCTAAGAGGTATTTAAAGCAGTCAAATTCATTGAAACAAAGAGTAGAATGGTAGATTATCAGGGGTTAGAGAGAGGCAGAAAAGCGTAGCTGTTGTTCAACAGGTACAGACTTTCAGTTTTGCAAAATGAAAAACTTATGCAGATCTGTTTCACAACAATACAAATATACTGAAAACTATTAAACTGTACACTTAAAAATGGTGAAGGAGGGAAAGAGGCTTTATGGTAAAGATTTCAAAAGCTTTTACCTCCTCTCTCAACTTTCTGATAAGTTCTGTGTCATTGTGATGGGTTTTGATGAGTTCAGCTTTGCCACTTGCAACAAGAGATGCACTTTCAATTAGATCAGGCCGTAAAGTACCTTGGGCAAGGAAAACCTCCTCTGGTTTCAAGTTCATTTCTCCAATTACTTCATTGGCAATCTATAATCAACAGGAGTAAAACAACCTTTTAAGAAACAAATTTTTTTTCAAGACAGCAAAATTTCAGCTTCCTTTTGCAGTACTAATCAGGAGATGAAATCCACCAACCCTGAAATTAAACTCCTTTAAGGACAAATTCTGAAAGAGATAGGAATATCAGACCACCTGACCTGCCTCTTGAGAAATCTGTATGCAGGTCAAGAAGCAACAGTTAGAACTGGACATGTAACAACAGACTGGTTCCAAATAGGAAAAGGAGTACGTCAAGGCTGTATATTGTCACCCTGCTTATTTAACTTATATGCAGAGTACATGGGCTGGAGGAAGCACAAGCTGGAATGGGAGAAATATCGATAACCTCAGATATGCATATGACACCACCCTTATGGCAGAAAGTGAAGAAGAACTAAAGAGCCTCTTGATGAAAGTGAAAGAGGAGAGTGAAAAAGTTGGCTTAAAGCTCAATATTCAGAAAACTAAGATCATGGCATCCGGTCCCATCACTTCATGACAAACAGATGGGGAAACAGTGGCTGACTTTTTATTTCTGGGCTCCAAAATCACTATAGATGGTGATTGCAGTCATGAAATTAAAAGATACTTACTCCTTCGAAGAAAAGTTATGACCAACCTAGATAGCATATTAAAAAGCAGAGACATTACTTTGTCAACAAAGGTCCGTCTAGTCAAAGCTATGGTTTTTCCAGTGGTCATGTATGGATGTGGGAGTTAGACTATAAAGAAAGCTGAGTGCTGAAGAACTGATGCTTTTGAACTGTGGTGTTGGAGAAGACTCTTGAAGAGTCCCTTGGACTGCAAGGAGATCTAACCAGTCCATCCTAAAGGAAATCAGCCGTGAATATTCATTGGAAGGACTGATGTTGAAGCTGAAACTCCAATACTTTGGCCACCTGATGTGAAGAGCTGACTCACTGGAAAAGACTCTGATGCTGGGAAAGAGATCTATTCTTAAGCAATTAAAACAACAGCCTGACAATGTAAATGCATATTTTTTAAAACATAAAATAGTTCCTATTACTCAGTGTAATAGCAAAACACAGTAAAACTCTTAGCCAAAAAAAGAATCAAAATTAGTCACAAAATTTGACTATTTGGTATAATGACAAGGAAAAAATACTAAAATTCACATTTAAAATAGCACACACTGAGACTATTTTAAAAGTACCTTAACAAAAGTATCCCCAATGATTTTTCTCTTCTCCTCAGGACTTGTAGTCATATTTAACGTTTTGCTAATTCTCTTTCGTGGAGTTCTGTCTTCATCTGATATTGGTAGAGTTGTTGTTCCATTGTAGAAAGAATGAGCAGCATTTATCACTGGGGAAGAGGAGAGAAGCATATTTTAAACTAACAGATTTTTGAAAATAGTAAGTAGTAGATCAACTACAAAAAAAAAAAAAAAACCCAACCTATAAGGATCCTCTGATTCTCTCCTTAAACTGCCTACATATTCCAGAACTACAAATGATCTGATATACGGGCAACTCACTGAGTTTTGTTCCTTTGAGAATTCTGCGACATTTTACTATCTAAGACCATATTATCACAAATTATGCTAATTGCTTTCCCTCTATTCAGTGCTTCACCAGAGCCACAAGAAAAATCCCTCAAAGGGAGTCAAAGCAGCGGTACATATACAGGGATCAAAGTCCTTGGAACTGCAGTGACCAGTCCAGTGAAAAACTAATGTCTAAAAACATACTCTTAGTGATCCTTGGCTGTCCTTTTAAAGAGTAAAGTTTAAAAAAAAAAAAAAGGGCTTCTCTACAAGATGCCAAAGCAGCTGGCTACTTCACTTTACTGAATTTGTAGGTCTTTCTCTCAAGCTGGTCAATTACCCACAGAAGACACCTCTAATTTCCTGTTTCTTAGCATTCTGATAGCCTGCATAGAGGAAGTGGCCAGTGGAGGGGAAGAGATATCATTCAGTACATAAGGCTTTTCCTTAATGTTACTGTTTTTAACATACAATCTTCCTTCCACCTTCAACTATGCCTGGTATTGACATGCCCAAGTCCAAAGCCTCTCTTGTTTAGCCTAGAGTCTAGAGAATAAATCCATGGTCTTCTAATGAAGGACAGCAGCAGCTGTGTTCCTGTTTAAAGGGAAAAGTAACTGCTTCTCAGACTTTGATCTAACATGTTCTAGGCTGACCCAGTGAGCAGGCCCTGTGAGGCAGCCAGTGTTCCCAACTCCTGAGCTTCCCCGAAGCCCTGCCTTTTGCTGGGCTTCCTTCCCGGAACCCTTCCCCAAGGTTCTGAGTCCTCCATCCTACCACCTCAGTTAACAAAGATGGATGCAAGTTTCTGTGGGGCTGAAACTAAACAATTCAGAGGGCCCTTTCAAGAAAAGGAATAACAAATCACTCAATACTCCGAGGGCTAAGACAAACTACCCACTATACACAGAAACTACTGCAAATCACAAATATAGCACCAAATCCAAACTAAATGTATCCCCAACTTGATGTTTTCTTAGCATAATTCCCAAATGCCTGCAGCCACTATAAAACCACCCAAAAGAGAGAAAGAGGAGAAAGACAAAGTAAATTAACTATAAATTATTAAAATACCTTACTTCAAACTTCATGTGTAACTATGAGAAGATACTGATAGGGTCATTTCCCAGATTTTGGGAAAGGCCTGGCTGGTGAGTAGTCCTAAAATTTAAGCTTCATTAGGTTATCAGAGAAAACCTGTATAAATCATCTGCTTTCCACTTTCCAACATTTTGTTGAAACCATTAGACTGCTATTATCACCTCCTCTCTATTCCTCATCCTTCTGGCATTACACTTGTTTTATGCCTGTATTGTTATTTTAGTGATATTTCCAAAGAAGAAAGAAATAGACTCATTTTTACTTCATGTTTAACTATACAAGTCTTCATTTTACACTCAACTTTTTGGCATCAATTCCAATTAAGTCAATACACAGTTTATATCATTAAACTACTAATTTAATTTCAGTATAACTATGGCTTACATCTTTTTTTATAAAAGTGCAGATGATATCCATAAATGTAAAAGCAGTTAAGGCCTAAGAAGATGAATAGAAAGAACAGAATGGTGGCTGGAAAATGGTTAACTTATTCATCTATATATAACATTAAGAGTAATCAGTTTTCAAAATTTATACTGTGGCCCCTCTTGAACCAGAAGTAATTACAATGTAAAAATAAAAAACATTTCAACCATAAGTTTACTGGGAAAACTGTACTTGATTACTGGGAAAACTCTTACTTGGTTAATTTAATCACAAGCTAGATTTGATTAAACAAGTCCTGATATGTAGGTTAAATTTTCGGGAGTTCATCAATACCTTTGACTTGAATTCCAAGCTTTTTGAGGCCCTCTTCAACAGACTGACTTTCTCGTTTTCTCATAAAGCCATTATCAATGTGCACAGCAATGACTTGATCTTGGTTCAAAGCACGATTTAACAAAGCTGTACAAACTGTTGAGTCTACTCCACCACTGAGTAAAACCTACAGGGTGAAATGAAAAGTCAAATTGAGTAAAATAAGCACAAAGATGGTAAGAGCTTAAATCACTACCTAAAAACACTGGGGAATTCCCTGGTGGTCCAGTGGTTAGGACTCCATGCTCTCACTGCTAAGGGCTCGGGTTCAATCCCTGGTTTGTATTAAAAATATGTATGGTAACTGAAAAAGCACTCTGAAACAGGGCAACTCAAAAACACCTATCACCCAGTCAAAATGTAAGGGCTATGCTAAGTAAGTCAACCTTGAGTCTAACATTACTGGCACAAAGTTTTAGACTTTCAGATGTAAACTGCTTACCAAAACTTTTGATGTGCCCACTCTCTCTTTGATCTCTCGAATGCACTCAATTTCTCTGTTCTGCACAGTGAAGGTCCCACTGCACCCAGCTATATCGTAGAGGAAATTCTTCAGTATTACTTTCCCATTTTCTGTAAGGCCAACTTCAGGGTGGAACTGGGCTCCATATAATTTTTTAGATTCATTTGCTATACCTTTATAGAGAAAATAATCATAAATAATTTTTTTTTTCATACTGAAAATACTCAGCACCCACAGTAATTCCTCACAATTTCTTCCTCCATAAATGTGGAAACTGATTCAAATTAGTGGATTTTTAGCTATGGGGAAAAAAAAATTCAAATAAAAACTACATTGCCATGATCTGGCTTTATAAGGTCTTCCCTCATATAGCAATTAATGAACTACATGGCTGCGACATCACTTCACAGTATCCTCAGTTCTCCACCCAGGTTACTGCAATCATTTTGTCTATTTAATGCAAGGGTAACTCAGTTTTAGATCTCAGTCTCATATGCCTTCAACATGCAATGTGCAGCTACCAATTTTCTATATTAGAAAATCCTCATACATTAAACCTATCAGAATATCCTAAGTGTTTCTTTCTTGCATACTATTAACCATGAATATAACTCCACTTACTTGACTAATGGGCTTCTGACAAATTATCATCTACAAAGCAGCAGACAATAGGCTAGATGTTTAACATGTACATGTAACACTACCCGCTATCTATGGCTCTGAGATATCAAGAAACTTGCCAGTATCCCCAGCTAACTAAGTAGATAAATCAGGCTTGCTAAACTCCCAAACTTACACTCATTCTCCTCTTCTAGGGAAGCTCACACTTTCTTTACTTGGCTTCTCAGATACCACTCTCCTGGTTCATTCCTTATTTCACTGTCTAATGCTGAACCTTCCTTGTTGGTTCCTCATCTTATACATCTCTACACATGAAAGTCAACCAATATTCAGTCCTTAAATTTCTCATCTATACATGCTGAATGATTCCAAACTCTCATGACCTTGAATGTTACCTATATGTTGGTATACCCCTAAATTTATTCCTCCAGTCCAGTTTTCTCTTCTACACTCCTACTCAAAAATACACAAAACTGCCTATTCACACCTTCATTTCAATGTTTAATAAGAAACCTTAAATTTAATATACAAACCCAAATTACTTCATTCTTTCACATCAGGTAAACAGAAACCATCATCTCGTTGCTCAGGCTGAAACACTTGGAAGTTAAAATTGGACTCTATTCTCTCCTTCCCACTCCAGAGCAAATCCTTTGTTTCTGCCTTCAAAACAGACCAGAACCCAGTCTAACTTCTGGTTTCCAGACCAGCATATGTAAGAAGCTAGAAGACACCACTATGTTCTAACAACAAGTAAAAAGCTGATTAAATACCCTTAGAGAGACTGACACGTAAATACAGAGAATCACAACTTACTGGAGAACTCCATGATTGCAAACCTCTATAGGCACCATTGCTGAGGTAGGGAAACCTGAACTATAATTGATATCACTGGAGGCTCAGCATGGACAAATCTGAGAGATAAAATGTCCAGGAAGACCCAGTCATCTGGGATCCCCACACTCTCCAGTAGCTTGACTAAGTTCTCACAGTGAGTATTAGAGGAAAATCCCCTTGTGCTTCCAAAAGGGGAGGGAAAAAGAAAACATTTTGAAATACACCAAGCCATTCTTTTCTTCTTAATAAGGCTTCTACTCTCAGGAGAAGCTATTTAACCAGTCTAATATGACAGGGTTTTATCAGAACCAAATTGACTTGGGAGAAAAGAAAACACCCAACCCTAGCCCATTCTAGTCCTCCTGTCCCATCTAACAGCGGGAAACACTGAAAACACTCATTAAATCTACAGCCCAGAGCCACAGGTTCACTAAGACTGAGACCTGCTCATAGGCCACAGGACACTCTCCCTTTCCCCAACACCTTGCCTTCTACAGCGATTCCTTGTACCCAGTACATCATGTCAAGCTAGCAAGAAAAAAGTACAAGAGACACTAAAAGGGAAAAAATAGGTTTGAAGAGATAGATCAAGTGTTAGAAGAGACTCAGATACTGCAGAGATATTGGAATTATCAGCTTGGGAATTTAAAATAAGTATTATGAAGAAGCTAAGGGCTCACATGGATAAAGTAGAGTATGCAAGAAGAACCGGGCAATGTAAGCAGAGAGTTGGAAATTCTCCAAGGGACCAAAATGATTCAAGGGATCAAAAACACTGTAACAAATGTCTTTGATGGGCTTATCAACAGACTGGACGTGGCTTGAGAAATACTCTCTAAGCTAGGAGATAACTCAATAAAAATTGCTCACACTGAAAACCGAAAAGAAAAAAACACTGGAAAAAAAAACAAAAAACAGAACATCCAGGAACTGTGACACAAGTACAAATAACATAAACAATGGATCTTCTAGAAGAAAGAGAAAGAGGAACAGGATATTTAAAACCATAATGAATGAGAATTTCCCCTGAAATTAATATAAGACACCAAACTAACCCAGGAAGCTCAGAAAACACTGAGCAGCATAAATACAAAAAGAAAAAAATTACACCTAGGCATATGATTTACAAACTACAATCAAAGAAAAAACAGTTTGAAAGAAGCCGGGGGCGGGGGGTGAGGGGGGAAGCCTCACTTATAGAGGAAAGATAAGAATTATTGATACAACCAACTGACTGGAAACCAGGGAAGTGAGAGTAGACTGAAATACGTAAAATGTGGAAAGAAACACGTATTCTTCTCAAGCAGAGTTGGAACATTCTCCAGAATAAACCACGTTTGGCCACAAAACAAGTCATACTAAATTCAAGAAGACTGAAATGATAATCAAGTATCTTTTCTGACCACAATGATGGAAGTAGAAATTACAAGAAGAAAACTGGAAAATTCACAAATATGTGACAATTAAACTACATGCTCCTGAGAAACTAACAGGTCAAAGAAGGAACCAAGAGAGCAATTTTAAAATCTTGAGACAAAGAAAAATGAAAACCAAACAACCAAAACTTACAGTATATGCCAAAAGCAATTCTAAGGGGGAAGTTCACAGAGATAAATGCCCACATCCAAAAAAAGGTCAGGCCTTAAACAACCTAATAACTTCAAAGAACTAGAAAACAGAAGAGGAACTAAGCCCAAAGTTAATGAAGATCAGAGCAGAAATAAACAGACAAATGATGATTTTTAAAAAGATGAAAATAAGAGATAGTTTTCTGAAAAGATAGATAAACCTCTAGCCAGACTTCCTAAGAAAAAGAGAGAACTCAAAATTAGAAATGAAAAAGGAGACATTACAACCGATACCACACAAATACTATGAACAATGATATACCAACAAACTGAAAAACTTTAGAAGAAATGGGTAAATTCCTAGAAACATGTAACTTACCAAGACTAAATCATGAAGCAACAGAAAATCTGAATGGACTCATTTTAAGTAAGGAGATTGAATCAATAATCAAATACCTCCCCAAAGGTTGCAAAACCAGATGCCTTTACCAGTGAGTTCTACCAAACATTTAAAGAAGAATTAATAAACAACTCATGAGAAATAGAAGAAGAAGGAACACTTCCAAACACATTCCACGAGACTAGCAATATTCTGATACAACAGCCAGACAAGAAAAGACTACCAAAAAAAGAAAATTATAGGCCAATTTCTCTGATAAACCATGCTGCAAAAATCCTCAACAATATATTAGCAAATCAAATACAATACATTAAAAAGATCATACACCATAATAAGTGGGATTTATTCCAGGGATGCAGGGATAGTCTAACATCTGCCAATCAATGTGATATACCATATTAACGAAATGAAGGATAAAAATAATATGGTCATCTCAATAGACACAGAAAAAGCAACAGATAAAATTCAACATCACACATGATAAAAACTCTCAACAAACTGGGTACAGAAGGAACATACCTCAATATAATAAAGGCCATATACAATGAGCCCACAGTTAACCTACTCAGTGATGAAAAGCTTTTCCTCTAAGATCAGGAACAAGTCAAGAATTCAACAAAGTACTTGAACAAGTCAAGAATTCAACAAAGTACTGGAAGTCCAAGCCAGACCAGTCAGGCCAGAAAAAGAAATACAATTATCCAAATTAAAAGTAATAAGTAAACTGTCTCTATTTGCAGATGACACAACACTGGATCTAGAAAAACCTAGAGACTCTACTAAAATGGCATTAGAACTAATTATTTCAACAAGATTGCAGGATACATAATCAATATTCATAAATCTACGCTCTGTGTAACAACAAACTATCAGCCAAAGAAATTAAGAAAACACTCCCATCAACAAATTCAAAAAGAATAAAACACTTAGGAATAAATTTAACCAAAAAAGGTAAAAGATCTGTACACTTAACACTGTAAGACCTTGATGAAAGAAACTGAAGAAGGCACAAATAAAAAGATATTCCATGTTCATGGATTAGATGAATCACTAATATATTGTTAAAACGTCAATTCTAGGGACTTTGCTGGCAGTCCAGCAGTCAAGACTTCACCTTTCAGTGCAGGAAGTGTGTGCCGCTTTGATCCTTGGTCAGGGAGATAAGATCCCACATACGTCTTGTGGCCAAAAAAACCCAAAAGTAATGTTGTAACAAATTCAATAAGGACTTTAAAAATGGTCCACATCAAAAAAAAAAAAGGTATTTTTCAAAAAGTCAGTTCTACCCAAAGTAATCTACAGATTCAATTCAACCTCTATCAAAAATGGAAGGTACAAACGTGGTGACCTAGGGGTGAGGGAACAAGGGGAATAGGGAGAGATGGTTAAAGGGTACAAATTCTTGATTTTAAGATGAATAAGGTCTGAGGACCTAATGTATAATAAATATGGTAATTATAGCTGATAGCAAATTTCAGTGATCCAATACAGTGTTAAGAGAGCAGAATTTAAATGTTCTTACCCCCAAAAAAGTAAATATAGTTGACCCTTGAACAATTCAAGGGTTAGTTACCTACCCTCAGTGCAGTCAAAAATCTGTGCATAACTTTACAGTCAGGCCTCTGGATCTGCAGTTCCACATCCACGGTTTCAACCAACCCAGATCATGTAGTACTGAAGCACATATTTAGTGAAAAAATCCACATATAAGGTGACCCACACAGTTCAAAACTGTGTTGTTCAAGGATCAACTGTATGTGAGTTGATGGATGGTTAATTAACTCAATGGGGAAAATCTTTTCATAATGTATATCAGGGGACTTCCCTGGTGGCTCAGACGCTAAAGCATCTGCCTACAATGCGGGAGACCCGGGTTCAATCCCTGGGTTCGGGAAGATCTCCTGGAGAAGGAAATGGCAACCCACTGCAGTACTCTTGCCTGGAAAATCCCATGGACAGAAGAGCCTGGTACGCTACAGTCCATGGGGTCGCAAAGAGGCAGACATGACTGAGCAACTTCACTTTATCAAATCATCACATTGTACACTTCAAATATTTTACAATTTTGCTGATTATACCTCAATAAAGCTAAAAAAGTTAATTTTTTAAAAAATGTTGGGGGGAAAAAACCACTAACCTAGAATTCTGTGCCTTGAGAACTTATCCTCCAAAAAGTTCAGGAAAAATATAAAAGTTTCAAACAAAACCTGAGACCATCTGTTGCCAACAGGCTGCTCTGCAAGAAATGTTAAAAGAAGTTCTTTAGAGAGAAGGAAAGTGATAAAGATCAGAAACTTGGATCCACATAAAAAAGAGGAGAGGAAGAATAAACGAAGTAAAATAAAAACTTTCTTCTTCCTAATTGAGCTAATAGATAACTTCATTCAAAATAATAGCAACAATGATATAATTATGTATGCTTATATAGAGACATATTATTCATGCTTACTTTTAAGTGAAATGAAGACAGCAATGTACAAGAGATGCGAGGAAAAAAATCATGTTTATTTTGCTACGATAAGGTACACTACCTGTGAAATGGTACAGTGTTATTTGAAAGTGAATTTGGGTTAGTTGCAAATGTATAGTGTAAAATCATGGGCAACTTTTTCTTAGAAAATGTAAAAAAAGAGATATAACTGACATGCAAAGAAAGAGAAAATCAGACCATATAAAATGATCAATTAAAAGCACAAAAGGTAGAAAAAGACAAAAATAATATGAACAAAGAACAAGGACAATAAATAGAAAACAATAGATCTGATGGATATTAATCCAACACTATCAACAATCCCTTTAAACTCCAATAGTCTAAATGTACCAATTAAAAGACAGACTGTCACAGTGGATCAAGAAAGAAAACATAAATTATATATATTGTCTACAAGAAACCCACTTTAAATATAAAAACCCAGATCAAAAGTAAATGGACAGAGAAAGATATGTCACGATAACACTAATTAAAAGATAGCATGAGAAACCTTCCTGGTGGTCCAGTGGTTAAGAATCCACCTGCCAATGAAGAGGACATCGGTTCAATCCTTCATTTGGGAAGATTCCATATACCAATGGGCAAATAAGCCTGTGCGCCGCAACTAACGAACCCACACTCCAGAACCTGTGAGCTGCAACCCCTGAGCCCAAGTGTCCTAGAGCCCGTGTTCTCTGCAATGAGAAGCTCATTCACCACAACGAAGCCCCAGCACGGCCACGAATAAATAAATAAAAAGATAACACGAGTAGATGCATCAGTGTCAGAGTAGACTTCAGCCAAGAAAAGTTACCAGGATTAATTTCTCATATAAATGCTTTCCTCTTTGCAATTATTCTGTGTTTTTTCAGTCTTCAACTTCTTTGAGGCTTTTCATGGCTAGATCCAATGATCTCTCTTGGTAAATGTCATATTGCACTTGAAAACATGTGAGTTATTTTCAAATGTCTTTTGATACTGATTTCTGACACAATTCCACAGTGGTAAGAGAACAGACTCTATATGATTTCAATACCTTAAGACCACAAAATTTTTGCACCTTGTTTTATTCCCTGGATATGTTCCAGTGTCTCCTACTTTACAGTCTATGGGAACTTGGAATAGAATTTATATCTGTTGTGTGAAAATTGTATAAATCTTAATTATGCTGAATTGGTTCATGGTGCTTTTCAGGTCTACTATATCCTTCTACTTCCCTGTATATTCACTCTTAATTTTTGAGACTTTTGATACTGCAACTAAAAACTTTAATTTATCTACTTAAAAAATATTTGTATGGTAGAACTATATATAACTTCATTCTGTATTTTTCCAAGTCTCTTATAAATGTGTTATCATATTTTCATAATTTAAAAAGAAAAAAAAGAGAGAAGGAAAGTTTATCAGGGATAAAGAGGGGCATACATATAATGATAAAGGAATCCATTCCTAAAGAAGACATAATAATCCTTCATATATAAGCACCTAATAGGAAAGCATCAAAATACGTAAGGAAAAAACAGATATAATTGTAAGGAGAAATACATGAATCCACTACTGCAATTAGATATTTCAAAATCCCTCTGTCAGAAATAAGAGTCAATTACTATAATCCATCATATCAATAGGCTAAGGAAGAAAAATTATATGATCATATCAATAAATGCAGAAAAAGTATATGAAATATATCCGAATACTCAGTCATGATAATAACTCTCAGGAGACTAGGATCAGAGGGGGACTTCAAGTTGACAAAGAGTATTTTCTGAAAACCTACAACTAACATCACACTTAACCACGAGAAACTCAAAACTTTTCCACTAAGATCAGGAACAAAGCAAGGGTGTTCCCTCTATCCACTGCTTTTCAACATCATAACAGAAGTCCCAGTTAATGCAATAGGATAAGAAAAGGAAACAAAAGACATACAGATTGGGGG
The DNA here is from genome assembly GCF_032405125.1 of Capricornis sumatraensis. Lineage (NCBI taxonomy): Eukaryota > Metazoa > Chordata > Mammalia > Artiodactyla > Bovidae > Capricornis > Capricornis sumatraensis. The sequence continues at coordinate 217,845,568 of NC_091069.1, forward strand.
GAAACGGAAATAAAATGCTCTTTGTTCACAGATGACATGAGTGTCTATGTATAAAATTTTAAAAAATCAACCAAAAAACTCCTAGAACTAATAAGTGAGTACAACAGAGTTGCCAGACAGAAGGTTAATACACAAAAGTTCATGGCTTCACCATATACGGCAATGAACAAGTGGAATTTAAATTATAAATACAATTAACATTAACACTCCCAAACGAAATATTTTGGTATGAATCTAACAAAATATGTCCAAGATGTATATGAGAAGCCAATCACTCCTGAGCGTTTATTCCTCTACCACTCTGCTCCTTACAGTCTCCTTTCCTGATTACCACAACAGATTTCTAGCTGGTCTCTGCTCCTACATGTAACAGTCTCTTTACTCCTCTGTAGCCAGGGTAATCCTGAAATTAGATCATGTCTCTCCTTTGTTCAAATCTTCACTCACTATAAGTAAAGCCAACATTTTCACAATGGCCTCAAAGGTCCTGGGATTCTAGCTCCCAACAGCCTCTCTACCTTATCTTCTACCACACGCCCCCATGCTTACCCAGCTCTACCCATGTGGTTTCCTTGCTGTTCCTTAAACAAGGTCCCATCCCAGGAATTCTGTACTGCTATGTACTCTTTCCCCAAATATCCAAAAGGGCCAAGCACCTACTTCCTCCATGTCTAGTATCATCTATAGGAACACCATCTCTGAATAGCCTATCTAAAAGATTAACAGTCCAAATCACACATTCCATAACACTCTCATCTTTTTATTTTTTCAATGCATTCAAACACTGTCAAGCACTGACTTTTTCTGTACTGTCTGGTTGGTTACTGTCTGTCCCACCCCTCCCCCAGCCCCAGCCTCACTAACTAGAACATTAAACAGAGGTATTGTTCATTTTGTTCACTGGCACCTAGAACTATGCCTGGGACATGTGGGTACTCAAATATTTGTTGAATGAATAAAAATATATAATCTCATTGACCACTGTTGATCTTGTATAAGAAATAGAAACCTGTCAAAAAAGCAAACTATTCTTAATAATTCCTATGCCAATATAATAATCCATTAAGTAACTGCAGGTAGAATACTCAATTCAATTTATCCTTGACAAATTTTTTTTCCCCAACATTTTAGGTGTAACATAACAAAGAACAACTTTATGATAACTCCACTTTTTCTCTTTTACATATATCCAGCATTACTGGTGATTATTTACAATTATTCAAGTAAGCAAGTAAAAAAAATGATGAACTGCCAGAAAATCAACTCCTCTTCAAGAAAAATAGAACAAAAATTGTTTAGAGCATGAACTGGCAAACTTCCTACAAAGGGCTGGATGTTATAAACTAAGCTTGGTGAGAGGTATGCATACAGTCCCTGTCATTTATTATAACCCGTAAATAATATAAAAAGCATTCTTAGTTCCTGAACATACAAAAAACAGTCTGTAGGCTGGATTTGACCACAGGTTACCCTGGTTCAGAGCAATGTTCTGAATGCTTAGTCTGATGTTTTATAGACATCCAAGATACATGCCTATCTATACCTAAAAGAGACATTTTTTAAAAGGGCAATTATGAATACAGCATGCTAGAGAGGTAAATGGTTCTCAAAATTTTCCCAAGTTATAATAGATATATTTATGTTTGAAAAGCATAGTAGAATGAACAATTTTTAAAGTATTTCAGAGCAAACTAGTAAGTGACTTCTAGATAATCCTTCTAATATTAAATATCCTTCATGAATTAACAATTGACCTTACGACACCTGCAGTATCTTTAAAAAAATTAAACATCAAAAGCAGTATCACATACAGAAACATATGTTTATCAACTTTTCAGATAAACTTTTAAAAAGAAAATCTGCAAAAGTTTCAGAAGTTTTACCTGCTACAATGTTCCCAGAACGTGCCACAACCTTGAATCCGTCAGCTACTTTGTCTACACTATCTCCATGGGTAAGTAAAACAATTTCTTCTTTCTGAAGACCCCTAAGTATATAAGAAATAAAACAATATACAAATAGCTTTATTAGACACGATTAATGGAATCTTTTGCTTTATTTTTTTTCTAGCTTTATTGAGATATAATGACATGTAACACTGTAAGTTTAAGGTGTACAATGTAATAATTTGATACACCTATATACTGTGAAATGATTACCACTTATTCAGTTAACACATCTACCACCTCACAGAATTACCATTTTTTGTGTGAGGTAAGAACATTTAGGTTCTACTCTCTTAGCAACTTTCAAATATACAATACAGTGTTGTTAACTGTAGTCATCACACTTTACATTAGATTCCTAGAACTTAATTCATCTTATAACTGGTAGTTTTTTGCTTTAAAAATTACTAGCTTCTATGCGTAAATCAAGAAAACAGAGAAAGTAGGTACAGCACAACACTGCTAGACTTTAATTTACTCTATTCATTATGAAGCCAATAACAATAATAAATACCAGGAAAAGGCAATCCATAAAAACTGAAACTGAATATATAAAGCTGGCGGTATAACCACACACACAGTTTCAAGAGGCTCTCATGGTTTCAAAATTATCTCTCTACTGGAGTTAATCTTAAGAACAGAAGTAATTAATGGCATGGTTTAAAACAGATGTAAGTAATATTTATCAAATCAACTGTGTGGACTTTCTTTGGACCTTGATGTAAATGAACCAATTTTATAAAAAGATATTTGTTACATTAAGAAAAAATTTGAACAAGGACTTTGTATTAAATAATATTAAGAAACAAAAATTAAGACTAAAGCAAGAAGATTAAAAAATAAAGCAAGAAGATTAAGTACATCAAAACCAAAAGGCTGTTTTGGGGTTGTTGTTACTGTCATCACTGTCCACTGTTATTTAGGATTAGTGTAGGCTGTAATTGAGTACCAGGATTTTAGAACTGTCAAGATAGGAAAACTTCAAATCTTTACCAGATCTTTACATTTAAAGTCTCTTGTAGTATCACATTCCACCAGCAAGATTCCTGAAGTCATTCTCAAGAATCTGTCACTTGAGATACAGATGAATGTAAGCAACACCTTTCCATTATAAAGGAGAACAAGAAATGCATTTCAAAAATGTATTTTGGCAATGAGTAGGTTCAGTTCATAAAATTATTTTCAGCAACTGCTGCTTTTTATTAATATCACTTTGAAAATGAGAATCTCTGAATACTGATATTCTTGCTCTTTCCAATATTAAAGAAAAGCCAGCCACAGCCAGTTTTGTGTAAAAACTGGGATAGCTCCATTTTAGACAAAAGGTCTTCACTTGGATTTTAAAACTGATTTGTCCAATTTGGAGAACACTATCCATTAAGAATTAATTTAGGTACAACTCTATGGAGGATATAAGAATATATGTTAATAAAACAAATCTATAAAGATAATTAGCACAGTTACAAGAAATGATAATAAAAACTACATATGCAAATTAACTGACACCAGCCTACGTTTTATAGATTTAATGCAGTTAGGGAGAAATGTGATTTTTAAAGAAAAATGAAGTCTATTTCAAAAGAAAGTGAGTAACTATCAACTGTTCACCTAAGTGGGTTATACCCAAAACATGGGAAAACCCAAAGAAAGAAAGCAAGTGACTAAAATTTAAGTTTTCTGGTCTTTCAGGAAGCTGAATGAAAACTCACCTGGTTTTTTGTAAAGCAGAAGATAAATGATTCTAGGAAGCTAATGAACAGCTCATTCACCAATCTTTAAATACATTAGAGCTAAATATACCTAAATGATTATCAACCAGCAATAAAATCAATTAATACATTCACTATATTAAAAAGACAGTACACAAAATACAGTTATGCTCAGTACAAACAGTGCATTACATATTTAGTAATGAGGCCAGCAAATGGGTAGCTAGTTAAGTACCCAGAGAAAGAATATGGCAGAGGAAGATGTGTACAAATGCAGGCAGTTTAAAGCATTATCTGCCACATCTGTCATACTAACATTTATAATCATGCTCTGCTAAAAAGTGAAAAGGGAAAACTACAAATGTTGGCATCACCATCTGCAATCCCAAATAGGGGTTTAAGACTGCGCAAGTGCTTTTCAATTCTGTCATTAAGTGCTTTTCTTATTCCTAATTAGCATCACCACTATCCTCTTATGTCTTGACACTCAATTGGAAAACAAATATGACAATACCTTTGGCCAATGCAGTGGCCTTAATTTTGTCCAAGAATTACAGAATCTCCGATTTTGAAGATAACATTCCCAGCTTTAAGTTACTCCTCTAACATTCTTATTGATATAAAAATATCTATCATACCTGAATAAGGAACATGTGTTATCCACACTAATACTGAAGACTCCATCTTCTCTAACACTTTTTTTGTGCACAGTACCTCCAAATACCTTATTCATCATCTGTTCCAAGAGAAAATAAATTGATGTTAATATAATTCAAAAGAAAATTACCCAATTTCTTACACTAAAAATTTATATTTCTTGTTCTTAGGATAGCTGTTATGTTTGTGCCTCCAAAATAAAGGAAGTTTGCTAGCTGTAAATTACTTGTTATTATTATATATAATTATCTAGTTCTTGAAAGGAATAGTTACAAAACTACATTAGGAATTTGATCTGATGTTAATTTTTATTAAACACTGGCAAATTTTCCATTTAGCATACTGTAATTCATCTGTTAAAAATAAGGATTTCTTTTTAAAAGATAAGGATTTCTTTAATATCTGAGTTTAATTTTTAAAGCATTTTAAAACACTCTTTGAACTCAGAAAGTACCTAGTTGGTATTAAAACTAGTAGCTATAAATTCCTCCAAACTGTTTAATCTTTGGCCCCAAAGGAACAGTCAGTCTACAGAAGGCTGTGCTGTGGAGATGGGATAAGCAATATAATCTGGTCTTTAATTTGTTCAAATCCCATTCACCTACAGACTTTTATTTTAACTAGTCTCTCCAGTCTGACCCTTCTGTGTCAATCTTCATCATTTACATACACCTAAACTCTTCTAACACAAAACAGATACACATAGGATTTTTAGGAACATTAAATCTGCATTGATAAAATCAATACAACCCATCTTCATATGTCTGCTCCACAACAGGTGTCACATCTGCCACAATAATACACGATGTAGGTGTACCCAGCACCCAACAGAAAAATAGGCAGAGGGCTAAATATGTGTTCATTCTTGGAATGCACACTGGCATATTCTTCAAATATGCATCAGCAAATGCTGCCCTCTACATTCTCCTGTTGCAGGAAGTCCAGCAGTTAAATAAAAAACAAAAAAAACACCTCCTAAACTTTAACCCAGTACTTCCTAAACTAAAGACTCATACGTAAAACACTTTCTGCAGCATCTTAACAAACACATAGTTTAAGAAACACTGCCACAGTCTAATCAGTCCCCTTGCCTCTAGTCGTGCCCACCTTCCAGAGATCTATGAATGTCAGCTGCTGCTGCTGCTGCTAAGTCGCTTCAGTCGTGTCTGACTCTGTGCAACCCCATAGATGGCAGCCCACCAGGCTCCCCCCTCCCTGGGATTCTCCAGGCAAGAACACTGGAGTGGATTCCCATTTCCTTCTCCAATGCATGAAAGTGAAAGTGGAAGTGAAGTCACTCAGTCGTGTCCGACCCTCAGCGACCCCATGGACTGCAGCCTTCCAGGCTCCTCAATCCATGGGATTTTCCAGGCAAGAGTACTGGAGTGGGATGCCATTGCCTTCTCCGAAAAAACATAAATATGACTGTGTTAGTCCGTGATTAAATTCTTAATGGCTATTATCTATATTTGGGTTAGCATATTTTTCCTGTAAAGGACCAGAGAGTAAGTATTTTAGTTTTTGTAGGCCCTACTGTTTCTGAAGCAACTATTCAATTCTTGTCGTTGAAGCACAGAAGGAACCACAGATATTTAAAGGAATGGATATGATGGTGTTCCAATAAACTTTATTTATGGACACTGAAATCTGAATTTCATTTCATTTTCACATGTCACAGCATACAATTCTTTTTTAAAAATGTTTTTCAACTCCAACCATAAAAATCACTTTAAATCATAAGAACCATTCTTAGCTTGCTGGTCATACAAAAAACAGGCGGTGGCCAGCTTTGGCAGCAGGCTGTAATTTGCTGACCCCCTGTCTACAGGATAAAGTCCAAGTCCCGTACACTGAACAAAGACTTTTCAATGCACTGCCTCTATCTAACTCCACTTCTCATACTTCCCATTATTCTCTACTCAAGCCATTCAAGCTAGTGTGATTAGCAATGTAGAATTAGCATGTTCTCTCCCCATCATGTCTTCAGGTCTGGTCACAGTACCAGTGGCCTAGCTAAGTATGTAGCCGAGAACAGTCATTCAATCTGCTGAATGAAAAGAGGAATGTCTTCCTCTATACACCAAATGAACCTTGTGTGCCTCCGCCTCCTCTAAATGTCCAGTTCTTAATCAAAAGACAGCTGAGTGACCAAGCTAACCAAAGCTGCTGGAACACAACACAATTTAAAACTCCACAAAGTCTAAATTAAAGGTTTTTATAAAGCCAAAGGCTTGCAGCAAAATTTAGAGCTATCTCACCTGCTCAGAAGGCTTTCATGTTTATTCTTGACTTCTGACTTATGTATGCATGTATGCTTGGTACAAGTAAAAATACAAGGAACTGAAGGATCAGCTAAGTGTCTGTGTGTGGCAGAGTGGGGAGGGAATAACTTTATGTAAAGCAGAACACTCTACTTGGTTAAAATTTTGTTTTAATATTCTATATTAACTTAAGGAAATGGCTTTTGCTTTGGATTCCTGATAACCTTGAGGTCCTAAATGCCTCAAACAACAACAAAAGCCCTGTAAGTCTAGCAGGCTTACCACTGCAATTGGGTCAGCTCCCCTTTTATCTATCCTGTATGTCAAGATTTCAAGATAAATCTTAGATTTGGGAGGCGGAAATGAAAGGAAATTCTCCCAACAAAAAATTTAACAAAGTCTGTGTGAGAGTATATACAGAAACCAAATGCTTGTAATAAAGATGTTTCCTTAAAAAAATGAAACTATATTGAAGAGAGAAGTCAGAATCTAGAAGGTATATGCAATATACATAATTGGCAAAAGTTTAGCATCTAGCATATATAAAAACAATTTTAAAAATTCAACCAAAACTGTGCAAAAATCATGACTAATCTTTTACAGCAAACCAGACACTAATGACTAATGGCAAATAAATCCATGAATCTTAAAATAAGGAAAATGACCATTACGACTACACCATGTCATTTAACACCTCTTTGGCTAGGCAAATTTAAAAAAAAATCTAACCTTGTCAAGGCCTGCAGGGATATAGGGCAAAAGGAATTTTTACATACTGCTGTGGGAAGGTATACTGGGGGCAAATAGTTCTTAGTGAAGTTGAGACTCAGCATTTCAATTAATGGTTAGCTTAGAGAAAATTTTGTGTATGTACAATACCAAAATTGAAAACTATTCATGGCAGCATCTGTAACTGCAAAAACTTGGGAAAAGACCAGCAACGCTAACAGTCCAATGTATCACTATTTGTGATATACTTGAATGTATCACTACATTCAAACAATAATTTCAGTAGTGAAAATAACTTAAAATTAGTGACTTTCAAAACCAAAAATGAAACTACACGAAGCATGATTTCACTTACATGAAGATCAATAAACAAAACTAGATAATATATTTCCTAGAAATACAATGTGTATAAATCTACAAAGAAAAGAAAGGGAGTGAATAACAATTAAGTGAAAGTGTTACCTCTTGCTGGAAGATAGAACAGTGTGGATTGGAAAAAAGTACAAAGAGTTTCAAAAGTTTTACTAATGTTCTATTTCTCATGCTGAGTGACGGATAAACTATAATAGAAATAAACACTGCAAGGAGCAGGACAAACTTTTTTCTTCCAAAGCAAAGAATTACCAGGAAGCAATCAGTAAGACTCAAGAGTTAAGGGGAAAAGACAGTACATAAGATTTCAGACTACCATGGAGGGGGCAAAGGTATACACTAGAGGGAGGCCTTCGGTGCTAACATTACCCAATCAGGAGTCTCTAGGAAATGTTAGTCCTTTACAAACTGCACATTAGCTTTGAGGCATTATTTATATCAGCATTTCATAGAAAGATGATTTCTGCCCAAAGGAACAAGATCATTCTATTCCATTATCCTCCTATGAAAGCAGTACGCAACTTTTTTATGCATTTAACATAAACAGACCTGGCTCTGGCTACCATAAGATCCATCCTGAATGACAGGAAATGTGGCCTTACAATTATAAGGGGGTACTGGCAAAATGGACAAGTGGCCACTATCATTTTATATTAAAGGAGCATATTTCACACCTATTTCACTCAAGTTCAGTTCAGCTCAGTACAGTCGCTCAGTGGAGTCTGACTCTTTGTGACCCCATGAATCGCAGCACACCAGGCCTCCCTGTCCATCACCAACTCCCAGAGTTAACTCAAATTCACGTCCATCGAGTCAATGATGACATCCAGCCATCTCATCCTCTGTCGTCCCCTTTTCCTCCTGCTCCCAATCCCTCCCAGCATCAGAATCTTTTCCAATGAATCAACTCTTCGCATGAGGTGGCCAAAGTACTGGAGCTTCAGCTTTAGCGTCATTCCTTCCAAAGAACACCCAGGGTTGATCTCCTTTAGAATGGACTGGCTGGATCTCCTTGCAGTCCAAAGGACTCTCAGGAAGTCTTCTCCAACACCACAGTTCAAAAGCATCAATTTTTCGGCACTCGGCTTTCTTCACAGTCCAACTCTCACATCCATACATGACTACTGGGAAAACCATAGCTTTGACTAGACGGACCTTTGAGGGCAAAGTAATGTCTCTGCTTTTGAATATGCTATCTAGGTTGGTCATAACTTTTCTTCCAAGGAGTAAACGTCTTTTAATTTCATGGCTGCAGTCACCATCTGCAGTGATTTGGGAGCCCAAGAAAATAAAGTCTGACACTGTTTCCACTGTTTCCCCATCTATTTGCCATGAAGTAATGGGACTAGATGCCATGATTTTCGTTTTCTGAATGTTGAGCTTTAGGCCAACTGTTTCACTCTCCTCTTTCACTTTCATCAAGAGGCTTTTTAGTTCCTCTTCACTTTCTGCCATAAGGGTGGTGTCATCTGCATATCTGAGGTTATTGATATTTCTCCTGGCAATTTTGATTCCAGCTTGTGCTTCTTCCAGCCCAGTGTTTCTCATGATGTACTCTGCATATAAGTTAAATAAGCAGGGTGACAGTATACAGCCTTGACGTACTCCTCTTCCTATTTGGAACCAGTCTGTTGTTCCATGTCCAGTTCTAACTGTTGCTTCCTGACCTGCATATTTAAGTGGGTCCTAAAAAAATATCCTGTGAGACTCTTCTTTATGTTGTAACGGAAAATCATAACAATTAGAAACAAATAAAATCAACTAAAGCTGTTTTGCAGACCAGCAATTTCTAATATTCTGCCCGGTATTAAGAATAGAAATAAAAATATTCACATTCTTACATGAACACTGATTTATATTTCCTTCCTTTACTGAAAGCTCCAGAGATAGCTAGAAGAAAATATATTGGTCTGTTCACTTTCTAACTTTTGAACAGATTCCCTCTGAGCATTATTCATATCAGTATAGAGGTTTCAACCAGACTGTTTAAAAAAAGATAATGTGCTGTTTTGCTCACTTTCTAAAATGAGGAGGACACAAAAATGGCACCAGCAGCCATGTCCTCGTGGCAGGAGCGTCACAAATGGCTACCACGAGCATCCACGTTCCTAGGGTGAGCTCCAGTCACCTTCTGCCCCTGCAGGAAACTCTAAGATCAGTCGATGAGTCTGCCCAGGCTCCTTTCAAATTACCGCATCTGCCCTAGGTCTTGGAGCATGGAAGATTTTGTGGGTGCCCTTTAAGAAAGGAATCACTATTTCCCACAACCCTTTGTCTCTCCCAAAAGTAAGTCTCACTGGCCTTCAAAGCCAAATGTTCTGGGGGCTCATTTTCCTGGCATAGGATGCCTGTGCCCAAGAGAGAAGGTGAGCTCAGGGTTTTCCTATTCCACTATCTTGGCCACTCCCCTACATATACTTAATTTACATTACATTGAAGACACTTGGCAAACACCATTTTAATCAAATAATCTAAAGGAACATCACCTATCACAGTATTAATTGATATATGGCAACCCACTCCAGTGTTCTTGCCTCGAGAATCCCAGGGACCGGAGAGGAGCCTGGTGGCCTGCCATCTACGGGGCCGCACAGAGTTGGACACGACTGAAGCAACTTAGCAGCAGCAGCAGCCTTCTAATGAGATGCTGCGAAGAGCACAGCATTTGCTGTTGTTTAGTTGCAAAGTCATATATGACACTTTTGCAATCCCATGGACTGCAGCATGCCAGGCCCCTCTGTCCATGGGATTTCCCAGGCAAGAATACTGGAGTGGGTTGCCACTTCCTTCTCCAGGGGATCTTCCCAGCCCAGGGATCGAAGCCAGGGTCTCCTGCACTGCAGGGGATTCTTTCCCACTGAACCACCAGGGAAGCACGAGCACAGCATTACTCCTGTGCTACTCCTGCCGAAAACACATAACCTGAATCTAACAAAGAGGAAACGTCAAACAAACCAAGACTATTCTACAAGGTAACTGGAATGTACATTTTTTTTTTAAATTGGCAAGGTCATGAAAGAGAAGGAAAGATTGAGGAATGATTCTAAACTAAAGGAATGTAAAGAGACATGACAACTAAACACACAACACATGGTCTAGATTAAACTCATGACTTTTAAGAGACACTGATGAGCCTGTGAAATGTTAACGGAGTCTGTGGATCAGATGTGAACACCAAGTCAATGTTAACTTCCTGATTTTGATAACCATACTGTGGTTATGTAAGACAGAATTCTAGTACTTAGGATACAACAAGTAACAGAACATCATGTTTGCAAATTACTCTCAAAATGGTTAAAAATGTTATAATTAGGGAATTGAGTAAATGTATAAAGGAGCTCTCTCTGAACTACTACTTCAACTTTCATGTATATTTAAATGCCTTTTTTTTTTTATAATGCACAAGGTTTTGTTGTAAGCAGTAATACATATAGTTGCTCTTTTGAAAATCCTCACTCAAATCAGTTTTGCCATACTAGTGTGGCAATTCATAAACACTTGTAATATGAACAAATTTTCTCATACAACTAAATATCCTAAATGCTCTAAAGACAGAAAACACTAAAACAGTAGGAGTCACAAGCAGAACAAAGTAACTTTTAAGGCAAATTCACAGATGTATGTACCTGCATGCCATAGCAAATTCCAAGAACAGGCTTGCCAATCGTGAATATTGCTGGATCAAACCAGGGAGCATCTTCTGCATACACAGAATTAGGCCCTCCAGAGATGATAATAGCACTGTGGATTTAAAGAAGACAGTAATGAAGAATTGCTGTTAATTTTTATACAAGGTCTGTGCCCTCTCTTGCTTGTACCTCTGAGGGAAACTCAATACAGACTCAGATTTTGTTATGTTTTCAGTATGCCACAGCAGATCCAGATTTTATCACAGCTAATTAATAGTCTCCTACACAGCTTAATTCTTTTCTTTTTTGGACTGTGCGACATGTGGGATCTTAGTTCCCCAATCAGAGATTGAATCCATGCTCCATCCCGCCTGCAGTGGAAGTCTCAAGCACTGGACTGACAGGGAATCCCCTACACAGCTATTTTTACTCTATTTTATTGCAATATGGGAAAGCTAACCAATTCAACAGTCTCTTGTTAATAAGCACAAACTTCCCAAATATATAAAACCAATGTCTCCATCTATGAAGGTAAGCCTGAATTTTTTTTGTTTTCCTCATCAGTGGAGGATGTAAATGAGAATTCTCAAGGCAGAAGGTGAAAATACACGTCTACTGAGAGGTTAAGGAGTAAAGCAGTTACACAGAAGGACAAGTAAAAGTATTATGAAGGCTCTGGATTATGTAGAGCAAAATACTCTACAATAAAGAATATCAGAAAATGTGAAGAATTACCTAATTTTGCCTGTTTAAAACCTGACCAATATTCCCAACAATTTCACCTGAGACCCAGAAGTAAAAGCTAACATGACCTGCCTCATATGCCCTGCTCTCAGAACCCAAGTCAGTATTCTATAAATTAGAATTTATAGAGCATTCTATGGGTTAACTTGGGAACAGACTATTTGTATAAAGAAAGCTGAAAAATGAGGCTGGCTTCTGATTAAGGTAACTTTGGTCCTCCCCGTTCAATCAAAAAATTTTGGAACACTTTAATATTATGATTTTTACATAAATATTCAGATGTCTATATTTTCTTTAGGAAAAAAATCTGCTAACATTGGACTTTCACTCTAACATGGCTACAAATAACTGGAATCACAGAAAGACTTGCACCTTCAGATTACTTAGGCTCTCCAGTTTGTCACACAGGCCCACTTATACAATACAGGCATGTTGCTGTTGCTTGGTCACTAAGTCCTGTCAGACTCTTCTGGGGCCTGGCCCATGGACTGTAGCCAGCCAGGTTCCTCTGTACATGGGATTTCCCAGCCAAGAATACTGGGATGGGTTGCCATTTCCTTCTCCAGAGGATCTTCCCAACCCAGGGATCAAATCCAAGTATCCTGCATTGGCAGGTGGATTCTTTACCACTGAGTCACTTTGGAAGTCCATATTTCTAAAGGAAAATGCATTCCAACCAAAATCTACTTACAAACAAATCTGGATTACAATCCACTTATAATTAGTGGCTGCCTGCTATGTAAAAACATAAACTAAAATGACAGACTTGTAATACATCCAATAAAATAATATAAATCATGAAAATTACTCAACTTAAAAAATATATATATAATAATCTCAGTGAGCACAAAAGCCCTACTCTTTGAACTTTATATTGGTAACATCAATCTTGGTATACATTATGTTTGTTAGCTTATCTCTTGCAAACAGACTGAAGACAATCTACTTACTCAAGATGATAAATGTGACATCCCTTTAAGATAACAATTTTAAAGGGGAATGGGCTATCCCTAAGGGTAGATATGTAACCTAGCTCCTTAAAAATGCAGAAGCTAAAACTCTGTAAAATATATTTAATAACCAAGATCTCTAGAATTTCAGTACGTTATATTTAGTTTTATAAATGATAACCACCATGGGACTGCCCAGCATCCCTCATTAATCTGCTATAACATTCTTAATACTATTAAAAAGAAAAAGCAATGGACTTAGTCAAGGATAAAACTCAAGCAGCATTTAAGCCAATTATGAAAATTCTTATCTCAATAAGCTTGAGAAGAGCTAATCACTCTCTGAGTTTTCTATTTCTACCCTGCTATTATTTTGAAACAACTTGCAATTACAAGGCCCAGTAAGTCTCAAGGCATTCCAGATACCAGCATATGTATCAAGCAGATCAAGCTTCTAAAAACAGGTAGGTTAAGATGTCTTTCAAGTCATAAACCTAAAATTTATTCTAGAAAAAGGGTGATCAAATGGCTATCTCAGCAGTAATGAAACAACAGTGCTATAGTTCCTGTTCTCCCACAGAGAGAAGCCACTGGTGTAAGCAGGACCTAGAAATTGTTTATGATCAGGTAATCAGATGACAAGAAAATCAGTTAGACTTCACTGTCAATATCGGTTACCCTATTCCACAACATTTGGTTTCAATTAGTTTGCTGGGAATTTTTGTCTGTTTGCTTTGGATTTGGGGAATGATGGAGCTTCGATTTGACAGAGAGCCATTCAGATTTCTTACAGTTTTAATTCCCTTAAAATTGGTTCTCACTAGCAAATCAAGACAGTTGAATAAGATAAACTCAAAGCGTTCCTTCTTACTATAAAATTATCTGCATCCTAAAACTAAAACAGAGTTAAATGTTTTTTCTGATTCACAATTCACTCCATTTCAAAAATAAGAAACAGGATAATGTATACACATCTATAAAGTTTCTGAAAGGTAACCATTTGTCTAAAGGAAAAACATTATGCTTTTAAGAAAAATTAAACATACTGTATTTTGGAAGAAATACAGCACAAAATCTTGAAAGCTAATTAAGGATATAAACTGTAGTTGCTTGCTTCTGAATAACACTCAATAAAAAAGGAACATTAATTCCAAGAGAAAAGATACAGCATTAACCAAAAATAGCTGTTAAAGGACGAAGTTACATATAAATTGAATGTCACTTTGACTAGTTTTAATAGTACAAGTTATAGAATTAGCCCTTAAATTAGAAGTCTTCATAATTTAAAAACTAGTCTCCTGGGATAGGAAGCAAAAGAGACGAACTGTACACAGCATTCTCTAATTTAGATACTCTAACCATTATATATATATCCCTTTGATCAAGTAATCTGGGATGAATGAATGACCGTAACAGCCAAATCTAAGTCTGATCCAGAAATCCTATACAACAGCAGTCCCCAACCTTTCTGGGACCAGGAGTGGTTTCATGAAAGACAAGTTTTCCAGGGGTGGGGGTGGTGTCAGGATGATTCTCGTACATTACATTTTGTGCACTTTATTTCTAATCTAATGCCACCACTGATCTGACAGGTGCTGGACCTTGGCCCAGAGGTTGGGGACCTCTGCTATAAAACATAAAATATTCAAATGATAAATTCTTAAACTGTGCAAATAAAATTAACGTAATCTTTTCCTTTAATTTTAATTTCTTTTAATGTCAAAAGCCATGGAAAATGTCTTGTATTAAAACCAATCCATTTTATTTTCATTAAAAAATTAAGTGTCCAAGCAAATTAATAATAAAATATCCTGCAATCTAATCTCACCGGAATCCTTGCTCTTTTATGGCAAATGCTGGTGTTTCCAAGGGGAAGATCTCGGACTGCACGAACAGTTCCCTCACTCTTCGGTCTATGACTTTTCCGTACTGAGCACCCGCATCCAGAATGACAACGGCTCCTTCACTGTGCTGGTGGCCATCCTTAAGGTCTCCTCCGGCATTTTCCAGCTGCAAATATTAACACAAACATCTTCCTAACTATGAAAATCAGATTACTTTTAAGAACTACAGTCACTGTCAGCTCCAAAAACACGCAGAAACACAAACTGCCAACTTAGGATTTTGGATTGCTAATTCAAAACACTTCTTTTAAAGGAAAGACTTGTACACATATTCACACACAGGCATGAACAAAAGCTACCATCCACTGACTACATGAGACAGTCACTTCATGTTTCCTGCATTTTACACACTACGTAGTACTAAGGTAAGCATACGGTCCAGCAGTGCCGAAACACTGCACAGGTCTACGTGAGTCTGTTCCGCTGGCATCACTACTAACAGAGCCTCCGTCAGGCATCAGACGTGTCCCAGTCTGGGTGGTGAATTATATGATCACCCTCTCTAATTGTCACAGCATTCCTATAAGGGACATACTGATGAGACCCGGAAGTTTCCTGCCAGAGCAAACAAGCATACCCAAACTCACTTTACTAGGATTTTTTATATTACCTGAGGAAAATTACACATATACATGTGTCTGACCAGCAATACTAAATTTTTTAATGTGATTTAGAGGTTAAAGCGTCTGCCTCCAATGCGGGAGACCCGGGTTCGAGCCCTGGGTCGGGAAGATCCCCTGGAGAAGGAAATGGCAACCTACTCCAGTATTCTTGCCTGGAGAATCCCATGGATTGAGGAGCCTGGTGGGCTGCAGTCCACGAGGTCACAAAGAGTCGGACACGACTGAGTGACTTTACTACTTTACCTTAATATTTTCTGACTCCCCTGTAGCTCAAACGGTAAAGAATCTGCCTGCAGTGCAGGAGACCCAGGTTTGATCCCTGAGTTGGGAAGATCCTCTGGTGAAGGAAATGGCAATCCGCTCCAGCATTCCTGCCTGGAGAATCCCATGGACAGAGAAGCCTAGCAGGCTACCATCCATGGAGTTGCAAAGAGTCAGATACAACGGAGCGACTAACACACACAATCTTATCTCTGACAAGTATACACGGAAAACACTTTTCTGGAGAACAATTTGGTAAAAAAAAAAATTTAACTGTACGTGCTGAAATAGTTATCTGGAGTGTACTAAAATATTTACCTAGAACCGACTTCAAAATAATAGCATAGGTGGGTATGGATGAAGTAAGATTGCCTGGGAACTGAAATCACTAAAGGTGGGTGATACATGTACTGTCTCCACTCTAAGTCTCTATTCTGTTTTCACACATTTTTACATAAGAAAAAGCTTTAACATGTGTATGTATCTTGAAAATCCACTTGGAAGCATAAAGAATAAGAAAAACATTTAAAACATTTTGAGTAAAAATGCAAGAGTATTTGTATATATGAAGAAGAAATGTATAAACAGATATACACCTAAATAATAAGAGGCAATATCTGAAAAATGGAACTACAGTAGGTGATTTAAAATTTTTCTTCACGCTCTTCAGTATGTTCATATACATGTCATAGTTTTTCCCCCTCCAGTTGTAAAATCTGCACAGTAAAAAATACTTAAGCCCAGCCCTGGAGGAATGTTTTTTAATCCTTTCATCCCTTATCCCTCTCCATTTATGTGAACAAATAAATGCAGGCCACACAACACCACTAACTCTTTACAGCAGTAATGAAAAAAGGCAACAATCACAGCCATCTATGGAGGAGGATCTGTGAGAGGGACCCAACCACAAGCCAGAAGGAATTCCTCAGATCGCAAAATGAAGGTTGTAATCATAACACTGAGCAATGTAGAATAATCAGAAACAGAAAACAGAAGTTTATAGAATATATTAATGCAACAAATGCTAAAACTTTCTCCTTTCAAATCTTTACCCTTATTATACATACACAGAGATACACACATTCCCCTGTTAAGGAATTTATTGAAAAAAATATTTTTCATCTTTTTTTTTAATATTTTTGAAAGACTATCTGTTACTGTATAAGTGTCTCGGATTAGTTCCATTATCATCTTCACAACTGTCACCAAATCCAAGTACAACCTGGTATTTCGTATTAAGACAGAGCTCTCACTGTGCATGATTCTGTTGTGTAAGAACTTCATTCCATGTTTTACACCAGGGTTTAGTTAACTAAAGGCGTCCCTGGTGGCTCAGATAGTAAAGAATCTGCCTGCAATGTGGGAGACCTCAGTTTGATCCCCAGGTTGGGAAGATCCCCTGGAGGAGGGCATGGCAAGCCATTCCAGTATTCTTGCCTGAAGAATTCCATGGACAGAGAACCCTGGCCGGCTACACACAGTCCACGGGTTGCAAAGAGTCAGATACGACTAAACAAGTAACACTTACACTTTTCCTCACTTTTAGTTAACTAAAAACAGTCCCCAACACCATGGCTCCAATTTCTGCTAACATATTAACTATTACATAGAGTACAAACTTTGCTCCTCAGTCCACAAATCGTCATATAAATAGAAGATGAACATCATAATTAGTGGCCAATCATGTCCCCTCTTTCAAAGTGTATTGACAACTAATCACTACACAACAAATAGCTGAGGGTACAACTGTGTCGTCTCCTTGCTGCCCAGTGACAAATCTACATGCCATTTTACACATATTCAAAGGGCAGTCTAACCAATAGAGAATGAAAGTGCAGCAAAGAAATGAAAAGTGATATGCTGGAAGTGAATTTCAAGTCCAGCATAAATGGAGTTATAGAAGAAGTAGCTGGCGGTGGCAAGGGTGACACCGCTGCAGAGGAATTTAGTGAAGGCAAAATGATCAATAAGGAAAGTGGCTGTAATAAAAAGAATGACAATGTCCCACAGGAAGTGACTCCAAGAAAATACTTCAAATATTTGAAAATATAACAAACTCTTGGAGATATTTCATGACATTCAAGTGCAAAGGATAAAATGTTGAAAGCCATCAAAGCACAGAAAAACTGTGAAGGGAAGCACTGTGTACAAAACTTATCAAGAGTAGTTTAAAAATAAAACACAATTCTCAATGTTTCCAATTTTTAAGTTACACTAAATGTTAGTTTCACTACTTCTTAATATTGTACATCCCTATTCTTTATAGTAATAACCGACAGTAAGTTTATATCCCAACACAAATTTTTAAAACATAAGGAAACCATCACAATTTTCCCATTGATTACAAGATTGCTTTGCATGGTTTCACCTTGTAAGTCCATTTTTACAATCATTTTACTGCCACATAGTAAGGACTTCTGTTTATTTAAATCAACCAAGTTTTTCTTAAATAAATGGGTTTTTAATAAAAATGTAGAGTGCTTACTTGGCATGTTTTAAAACTGTTCAAGCAAATGACATCAGAGATCACTGAGGAAACAATGAACCTTGCCTGACACTTCTTCACTTCAGCTATCAACTTGCCTATTTAGCATAAAGTTTCAACAACTCAGGGAAAAGCAAAAGGACACCAGTGATAAAAGGGAAAGTTCCTTTCCCTGAAGACCCTGAATCTATTTATTCTTACTTCACACAGAGTTACAGTTTGATCATTAAGCTCCCAAACCTTCCAGCGATTAGAAAAAGCACCCTAAAGAGAAAAATAGCTCACTAATCACATCAATAGTAGAGACAAGCAAAATTCAACATCAGGAGACAGAAAAAACCTATTGTATCTATTTTAAAAGTTGATTTAAAAGTAAATACAAAGGCTACCCCTTCGCAAGTGACCTGAAGTCGTCATAATAAATATTCATGTTTTAAGACAGTAAGAAAACAATATTAAGTAAAAGCTAAATCATAGTCAGTACCCTATTTTAGAATAAAGCAAAAGAATCTTGCAAATTCTGAGACAGCATCATTTTTGGATCTTCCTGAAGCTCCACATATCACTGACCAACCAGACAGCAAAGCCAAAACCCATGACATATATAACTAAATACCAAGTTATTACCCCAACACCACTTAGTGTTGGTCGCTCAGTTGCAGCCCACTCTTTTGTGACGCCATGGACTGTAGCTCACCAGGTTCCTCTGTCCATGGAATTCTCCAGGCAAGAATACTTGGGTTGCCATTTCCTTCTCCAGGGGAATCTTCCTGACCCAGGGATTGGACCTGGGTCTCCTGCATTGCAAGCAGATTCTTTACCATCTGAGCCACCCACAAGGGAAGCCCCAAGAAAAACAGAAAGGCCAGATAAAGCAGGGGGAGGAATCCATGCCAGGAATGCTCAGAATTCAAACAGCCATAACTTTAACAGAAGAAGGAGCTCTATCAAGTTATGAGCAACCTAGACAGCATATTCAAAAGCAGAGACATTACTTTGCTGACTAAGGTCTGTCTAGTCAAGGCTATGGTTTTTCCAGTAGTCATGTATGGATGTAAGAGTTGGACTGTGAAGAAAGCTGAGCGCCGAAGAATTGATGCTTTTGAACTGTGGTGTTGGAGAAGACTCTTGAGAGTCCCTTGGACTGCAAAGAGATCCAACCAGTCCATTCTAAAGGAGATCAGCCCTGGGATTTCTTTGGAAGGAATAATGCTAAAGCTGAAACTCCAGTACTTTGGCCACCTCATGCGAAGAGTTGATTCACTGGAAAAGACTCTGATGCTGGGAGGGATTGGGGGCAGGAGAAGAAGGGGATGACCGAGGATGAGATGGCTGGATGGCATCGCTGACTTGATGGACGCGAGTCTGAGTGAACTCCGGGAGTTGGTGATGGACAGGGAGGCCTGGCGTGCTGTGATTCATGGGGTGGCAAAGAGTAGGACACGACTGAGCGACTGAACTGACTGACTGAACTGAGAAAGGTAGTATAAAGTAGTCAAGTTATCTGAAAGCTTAGAAGGTAGTCTAAAATGCAAAAAGAAATGCTGGGACTTCCCTAGCGGTCCACAGATTAGGATTCTGTGCTTCTACTGCAAGGGGCACAAGTTCAATCCCTAGCCGGGGAACTAAAATTACCACAAGGCATGCAGGTGGTCAAAAAAAGCAAGAAACACACCTGATACTAACACAACATTGTTAATCACCTATACCCCAATATAAAATTAAAATTTAAAAAATTAAACTGCAAGAAGTTAAATTAGAATGTAAGAAAAACAATAAGCAGAGAAGTTAAATCCCATACAAAGTTATTAAAAGTAAAAAAGGAAATAAGGAATAGAGTAATATCTCTAAAGAGAGCAAGAAAGAAAGGCAAACTCAAATGCCAGATCAAAACTGGAATGTGTTATTTCTAAATGAGACAAAAGGTATGCAAAGGATGAAAGAATGTGAATAAAAATCAGACTAAACCCCAAAAGGATCAATCCCAAGATATACTCTTAACAATATTATTGTGGGCTTCATTGAAAAAAAAATCTCAACCATTTTGGGTAAAAACATAATTCAATCAACTATACATCTGTTATGTAGTTTTCTTGATATGTGTCTTATGTTACAATGAAAATTTTTTTAATAAAGCAAAAGAAGGGAAGTAATAGCCTATACCTATTATTTTAGGTGTCTTACATACTTTCTTATTCATAATACATTTGTTTTACAGATGAAGAAAATGTCAGTTGCCTAGAGATAGGACTAAAATGTAAGCTTTCCAACCCCAAAATAATTAGCACTGCAGAAGGAAAGTGGGTAAATAAAGTTATTTTATTCTTTAATATTTTGGTACTTAAAAGAGGTAAGCCTTATTATTTTAAAAAGTTTTCTTACATGAGTAACATAATGTTCTGTTTGTGTCTGAGAAAAGTACTATTTTATAAATGATTTTTGAAACTGAATTTCATCAATACTAAGTTTATTCAAGTTCAGTTCAGTTCAGACGTTCAGTCGTGTCCCACTCTTTGTGACCCCATGGATCGCAGCACGCCAGGCCTCCCTGTCCATCACCAACTCCTGGAGTTCACTCAGACTCACGTCCATAGAGTCAGTGATGCCATCCAGCCATCTCATCCTCGGTCGTCCCCTTCTCCTCCTGCCCCCAATTCCTCCCAGCACCAGACTCATTTTCCAATGAGTCAACTCTTCGCATGAGGTGGCCAAAGTACTGGAGTTTCAGCTTTAGCATTATTCCTTCCAAAAAAATCCCAGGGCTGATCTCCTTTAGAATAGACTGGTGGGATCTCCTTGCAGTCCAAGGGACTCTCAAGAGTCTTCTCCAACACCACAGTTCAAAAGCATCAATTCTTTGGCGCTCAGCTTTCTTCACAGTCCAACTCTCACATCCATTCATGACCACTGGAAAAACCATAGCCAAGTAGTTGTCTTTAAAATGGTCTTTCAAATTAGAATGCTTCAACTGTTAAAATTAGAAGTTTTAGGGTTAAAAAGATTTTAAAAACACTCACCAACACCTATTTTAGTGATCTGAGAATCTCAACTATTCAGAATAATCCTTTCATTACCAAAAAGCTAGTGGAAGTTTGCACACATTTATCTATCTAATCTCACCACACCTATAACTAAAAAAATATTTTCTTGACAAAATTATCCAACATCTCAGGTACTTTG
Organism: Capricornis sumatraensis; assembly: GCF_032405125.1. NCBI lineage: Eukaryota > Metazoa > Chordata > Mammalia > Artiodactyla > Bovidae > Capricornis > Capricornis sumatraensis. The sequence continues at coordinate 217,867,018 of NC_091069.1, forward strand.
GATGAATCAACTTCACTAAAGGCTTTTCTATGAGAGACCATCACCTCACTTACAATGCTGAATGACATTGAAACCTGCAACTTAAAGGGTTAAATCAAAGAGTCAAACTCTAGCTCTTGACTTCACCATATGCTTGTTATACCCTCCTTTTATTTTGAAAAATTGTGAACCTACAAAATTGGAAGTATGGTACAGTTAACAGCATCCTCCACCTAAATATAACATTAGTAACATTCTATCCCCTAAACAACTGGAAAGTAAATTGTAGATAGTTCACTCTCCAAGATATTTCTCACCATGTTCCTCTTAGAAACAGAGACATTCTCCTACACAACTACAATACTATTTTCATATTCAAGAAATTTAACACTGATAGTATCTATATACAAATTTTCCCAAATGTCACAATTACTTTTATGGATTTTTTAATTTCAGAACTTATATCAAAGACCACACACTTTCCACAATTAACCTAATTATTCAGCTTCTTATGGTCTTTCATGATACTGTCATTTTTTTTAATTTAAGAAATTTCATTTTTTAAATTTTTAAATTCTTTTTGTAGAATGACCCACACCAGGATCTGCTTCCTACTTCATGATTAGATTATAGACAAACTTTTTTTTCTTGCGGCGATTTTATGTTGGTGATGATTTTACAACTGCCTTCTCCTGATGTCATACAATGGCAAGGACACACTGTCATTTTGTTCCATTATTGGTGATACTGACTTTCATCACTTGATTAACATGATTTTGTGCTTAAAAGAAAAAAAATATCTGATTCAAGTTTTCCCCCTGCTTAAAACCCTACAGTGACTCTGCCTTAGAATAAAGTTCAATAAAGTCCAAAATACTTTACAAGTCCTGTGAGGCCTTGGCCTACACTTAAGCCTAAACTTCTCTTTTAAACTCTTTACAGTCCCACATAGTAGTATACCGTCCTCTGAATCAATCTCAAATATGTCACTGAAAGAAATCAGACATCTCTGAAATCATGCTATATCTTAACATTTTCCATTTGCCCAATGACAAAGCTGTCACTGCCATGGTGATAGTTACATATAAGCTGACATAAAATCCTCTAAGGAAAAGAGGATTCCAGGAATCTCTCAGGAAATTTGCCTTAGCGCAGAAAGATGTCCCAAGAGTTCAGAGAAAGAAATACAGGTGAGTCTGGCTGAAAGTCGTCTAGAATAGACATGCTGGAGCTTGATATAGCTCAAGTACATCATTTCTCTATGCTGTCTATGAGTTGAGTAAGATCCATAGAAAGTGTAGTGATTCTTTATTTCTAGTGATATGACTGAACAAGTGCAACCCCTTAACACTTCAGTCAGCAGAACATTTAAAAACCATTTGAAGAAGGACTGAGTTCTGGTTATTATCTGAAAAACTTCCATTGACATCTTCTGGTAAGAACAAGGAAGTACTAGCAAAAAAAAAATCCCAGAATGAGTTGTCAATGGTCTGGAAAAAAATCCCAGAAGAAATTGAGCATTCGCAAGAAATAATGAATCATCAAAACTCTTGATGGAACAAAAGATCTGTAGAAAAACAACACCTGGACAACTCAAGTCAAAAAGTAATTGAGGAGTCAGGCTAAATGTGAAGGGAGTTCGGACTAAACTGACTTATACGAAAACCAATTTATTTCATATAAAGAGATATATAGATATCTTTTCTCTATATCTAAGTAGTATATGATTCTTCTAAAAAAGTCTAAGTCCAGGGACTTCACTGGTCATCCAGTAGTTAAGACTCAGCACGAGCCCTGCAGGGGGCGCGGGTTCAACCCCTGGTTGGGAAACTAAGATCCCACATGCCACAGCCAAAAATAAAAATCAATAAAATTTAAGTCTAAGTCAGGATTTCCCTGGTAGTCCAGTAATTAAGAATCCATTTTGCAATGCAGGGGATGTGGGTTTGATCCCTGGTCAGGAAACTAAGATCCCACAAGCCACAGAGCAACTCAGCCCAAATGTCAAAACTAGAGATTCTGTGCACCACAGGAAGATCCTGTTTGCTGCAGCTAAGACCCGATGCAGCCAAATGAATAAATAATGTTTTTATTAAAAATAGAGTAAATTAAAAGTCTAAGTCTCTGAAAAAAAATATATATGTATATATAAAATTCCAGGTGCAATCATTGAATACAAGTGACAATTACACCGTTGTTCATTTTACATAATAAATGTATAAAATGCCTCTAGGAAACAATGTCATACACCTGAGAAAGATCTAGAAGTCATGAACCATGCCTTGATGCAATAATACGCAACACTGTATATACATTTAGTTGTTCAAGCAATGCTCACTTAGCACTGACTGTCTCATATTGCCTAAATTATGATCCCTAACTTTTGATCATTTTGATCACTCAATTTGTCTGTATTTATTTTTCTCCATCTTGTTTAATCTAAGTATGCAACCTATAGGCCTCCTCAACAAATATTTCAATAAATTACTATGTTTTGAAGTTTTCAGTGTTCAAACCGTTTGTGAAATACAAGTCCCTAGTGACATATAGTGTTATCTTAGCCTTTTACTGCTCCTGGTTTGTTAATGAGCTCATACACTGAGGAAACACTTTCCCTAATGAGATTTCAAGCTAGCGGTTATTCAACATTCCTACTTTGTTTCTACATGTTATCTGTGATTATGCTACTGTCATTTCCATATTGCTTCTAATTTATTCTCCTTTACTGACCAATTTATAGTAATTCTGATTACAACTTGATCTTTTATTGAATAAACTATGTCTCTTGACTCTTCAAAGTCATTCCAAATTCTCTTCACCCCTATCTATAAATGTACTAATAGTTCCTTTTAAGTTCAAGCGAGCACCATCCCAGAGCATAATGAACACAGTCTGAATGTACTATCTAAATCAACACATCAAAAGGGAGTTTAGTCTGGACTCAGGCTTCTCTGGTACTTCAGCTGGAAAAGAGTTGGCCTGAAATGCAGGAGACCCTAGTTTGATTCCTGGGTCAGGAAGATCCCCTGGAGAAGGGGTAGGCTACCCACTCCGTTATTCTTGGGCTTCCCTGGCGGCTCAGCAGGTAAAGAATCTGCCTGCAATGCAAGAAACCCAGGTTCGATCCCTGGGTTGGGAAGATCCCCTGGAGAAGGGAAAGGCTACCCGCTCCAGTACTCTGACCTGGAGAATCCCATGGACTGTCTGGTCCATGGGGCAGACACTACCACTAGCACCCACTTAAAAGACAGCAAACAGACCCCATAAACACAAACTCTATCCATGGAAGTTTCTGGAGAATTTAACTTCTTAGGTAAATATAGTTCTAATGCCAAATATAGTTTAATGGGTTTAACTGAGACATATGATCACTGGGTAAGAAAGTAAACAACAACTGTTTATTACCTTTCTTTTCTAACTTCAGAGGAAATAAAATTTACTCCTATGTCACAATTGGTAACTCCAGTTTTTAAATCTTTTAAAATCAACTATTTTCCCCCTTAGATTTCAATGAAGTTTTTTTTTGCAGTAAGTTATAGCAATGTTATTTGATTGACAAACAGCATTTATGTAGCCAGTTTTAAATTAAGAAAACTTGGTACTGTTGGCTAAAATCAAAATACACCATTGTTTACCTCATGACTTTTTCAATTCTTAAGTTTTACCAGGAGAAGGAAATGGCAGCCCACTCCAGTACTACTGCCTGGAAATCCCATGGACAGAGGAGCCTGGTAGGAGCGGCAAAGAGTCGGACACGACTGAGCAACTACACTTTCTTTCTTTCTAAGTTCTACCATAGCTACTTTTCCCATTTGATGATAAGCATTAGCCAGCTGAGGAACAAAGGTATCTCTAGATAAGTCTAAACCATTATTAATTAGCCCAAATCATCCTACTTCTAAAAGTCAGCAATTTACACACACACACAAACAACATTCAGTAACAACTGTTGTCATACCATTAAAATATCAGAAGGAAAAGTTCTGAACCATGTTCAGTCTCATTATCTACTTAGTTATACTGCTCACAGTTTTATTTTGGTTTTTTAATGTTGACCTTTAGATTTCCTGACTGACTCTATACTGAGATCTCTGACTTATGATTGAGATCTACTATTTTAACAAAAAAATACTTCTTTGAATGGTGACTCAAGTGTGCGTAGCCTGTTCACATGAACAACAACCAAAGGTTCTTTGCAAAGAAACAAAGATCTCGAATATGGATTTATATCCAAACATCACTGCCCCTCTTCAGTTCATCTCCCCATACTATCAGTATGCTAAAGGTGACCTCAGATAACAACACTTCCCATGCAGAGATGAAAGATAATCAAACAGCTATCTCTTCTTAAATATACTGAGTTTGTGAACAGACTCAATTTTGTCTCTAATTACTACCCCTAAAATACTTTTAAGAAGTAACCTTAGCTTAGAAGAGATCTATACATTTTTCCTAAGAAAAACTTTAAAGTTTAAATAATTTCAGTTATTTAGCACACAGACCATTTTTCAAGATGCAACTATTATACTTAATAAACCCAACCTCCTTTCTAATACTGCCCTTTCTACTGTAGCATGCAGCACCTGAACCACTTTGCTGAAAATAATCCTGAGTTATTAGAACTTGAAAAACCTATGAACAAAACTGGTGCAAGTAAGGGAAGGAATCAAGCATGTGTTCTGCCTTTTTACTATCAACTCGGCCACAAGTAACCATTTAAGTAGATGAGAGAAAGTTCTTTATAAACAGTTCCAGAAAGAACAAAATCAGAATTATCACCATTTTGTAATCTCTCATAAAATAATGACCTAAGCTACTGCAGTCTACAGAAGGACCACTGCTGGTTTGCAAACTGCCACCAGTTCCTAAGAAACAGAGCAGTTCATTCATAAATGTTATATAAGCATTCATAAACTTACATAACAACCTGACAGCAATTTTATTTCCTTGAATCTATAATAAAAATTTGGAGCCTTTATGTTCTATGTCTTAAGAGTTTTAAATTTCATTTGCCTAAAAATTTATTCTATTTTACAAAGATAGCAGCCATGGTAAAACTGAAAACTTTTTTAAAAACTGGCTTTTTATTGCAGATCTATGAGAAGCACAGAACTAGGGGTTGGCTATTAAAATCACTAAAGACTGATGAGAAATTTGACAGTGGATGGGTAAGACGGCAACACTCTGATAAATCTTAACTACAAAAATAGAGACCAGACATACATGACTTTTTTTTTGTAATTAAGGTGTAGTTGATTTACAGTGTTAATTTCTGCTGTAAAGCAAAGTGATTCAGTTATATATATGTTAAAAAGAATGTGTGTGTATATGTATATATTAAAACATCATTTTTAACATTCTTTTCCATTATGATTTACCATAGGATACTGAATATATATAGTTCCTTGTGCTATAAAGTAGGACGTTTTTGTTGACCCATTCTGGATATAACATCTTACATCTGCTAACCCCAACCTCCCACAGCATCCCTCCCGCCAACCACTCCTCCTTGGCAACCTGTTCCCTTTGTCTGTTCCCTCCTTGTCTGTTCCCTCTGACTGTGAGTCTGTTTCTATTTCATAGATAGGCTCATTTGTGTCATATTTTAGATTCCACAAATAAGTGGTATCATATGGTATTTTTCTCTTTCTGACTTACTTCACTTAGTATGATAATCTCTAGCTGCATCTATGCTGCTGCAAACAACACTTCTGCATTCTTTTATGGTTAAGTAGTATTTCATTGTGTACATATAACCACATCTTTATCCTTTCATCTGTTGATGAAAATTTAGAGTGCTGCCGTGTCTTATTGTAAACAGTGCTGCTATGAACACAGGGTCCATGTATCTTTTTATATTAGAGCTTCATCTGGACTTATGTCCAGGAGCGGAACTGCTGGATCATACGATAATTCAATTTTTAGCAATATGAGTAGCTGAGAAAAGAAGCTAAAGGCAAAGGAGAAAAGGAAAGAAATACCCATAAGAATGCATAGTTCCAAAGAACAGCAAGGAGAGATAAGAAAGGCTTCCTCAGTGATCAACACAAAGAAATAGAGGAAAACAAAAGAATGGGAAAGACTAGAGATCTCTTCAAGAAAATTAGAGATACCAAGGGAACATTTCATGCAAAGATGGGCACAATAAAGGACAGAAATGGTATGGACCTAACAGATGCAGAAGATACTAGGAGGTGACAAGAATACACAGAAAAACTATACAAAAAAGATCTTCATGGCCCAGATAACCACGATGGTGTGATCACTCAGCTAGAGCCAGACATCCTGGAATGAGAAGTCAAGTGGGGCTTAGGAAGCATCACTATGAACAAAGCTAGTGGAGGTGATGGAATTCCAGTTGAGCTATTTCAAATCCTAACTGATGATGCTGTCAAAGTGCTACACTCAAAATGCCAGCAAATTTCGAAAACTCAGCAGTGGCCACAGGACTGGAAAAGGTCAGTTTTCATTCCAATCCCAAAGAAGGGCAATGTCAAAGAATGTTCAAACTACTGCACAACTGTACTGATCTCACATGCTAGCAAAGTAATGCTCAAAATTCTCCAAGCCAGGCTTCAACAGTACATGAACCATGAACTTCCTGATGTTCAAGTTGGATTTAGAAGAGGCAGAGGAACCAGAGATCAAACTGCCAACATCTGTTGGATCATCAAAAAAGCAAGAGAGTTCCAGAAAGACATCTACTTCTGCTTTATTGACTACACCAAAGCCTTTGACTGTGTGGATCACAACAAACTGTGGCCAATTCTGAAAGAGATGGGAATACCAGACCACCTTACCTGCCTCCTGAGAAATCTGTGTGCAGGTCAAGAAGTAACAGTTAGAACTGGACATGGAACAACAGACTGGTTTCAAATTGGGAAAGAAGTATGTCAAGGCTGTATACTGTCACCCTGCTATTTAACTTATATGCAAAGTACACCATGTGAAACGCCGGGCTGGATTAAGCACAAGCTGGAATCAAGACTGCCAGGAGAAATATCAATAACCTCAGATACCGAATGACACTACCCTTATGACAAAAAGCAAAGAAGAACTAAAGAGCCTCTTGATGAAAGTGAAAGACGAGAGTGAAAAAGTTAGTTAAAAACTCAACATTCAAAAAACTAAGATCATGGAATCTGGTCCCATCACTTCATGGGAAATAGATGGGGAAACAGTGGCAGACTTTATCTTCTTAAGCTCCAAAATCTCTGCAGGTGGTGACTGCAGCCATGAAATTAAAGGACACTTGCTTCTTGGAAAAAAGCTATGACCAACCTAGATAGCATATTCAAAAGCAGAGATATTACTTTACCAACAAAGGTCTGTCTAGTCAAGCTATGGTTTTTCCAGTGGTCATGTATGGATGTGAGAGATGGACTGTGAAGAAAGCTGAGCACCAAAGAATTGATGCTTTTGAACTGTGGTGTTGGAGATGACTCTTGAGAGACCCTTGGACTGCAAGGAGATCCAACCAGTCCATTCTAAAGGAGATTAGTCCTGAATATTCATTGGAAGGACTGACGCTGAAGCTGAAATTCTAATACTTTGGCCACGTGATGCGAAGAACTGATTCATTGGATAAACCCCTGATCCTGGGAAAGGCTGAAGGCAGGAAGAGAAGGGAACGACTGAGGATGAGATGGTTGGATGGCCCCACCTACTTAATGGACATGTATTTGAGCAAGCTCAGGGAGTTGGTGATGAACACAGAAGCCAGCGTGCTACAGTCCGTGGGGTCACAAAGATTCGGACATGACTGAGCAACTGAACTGAACGGAATAATGAGCAATGTTGAACATCTTTTCATGTGCTTACTGGCCATTTCATTGGAGAAATGTCTATTTAGGTCTTCTGCTCATTTTTCAACTGGGTGGGTTTTTTTTTGCGGAGTTGTATGAGCTGTTTGTATACTCTGGAAATTAAGTCCTTGTCAGTCACATTGTTTGCAAATATTTTCTCCCATTCTGTAGGCTGTTTTTCGTTTTGTGTATGGTTCCCTTGCTGCACAAAAACTTTTAAGTTTGACTAGATCCCATTAGTTTGTTTTTGTTTCTGTTGCTTTGGGAGACTGACCTAAGAAACCACTGATGGAATTTACAGATATATGCAACTCTTACTATGAGGCACTAAGTAAATATGTGTAGGAAAACTAACCACATGTTTATAACTGCTGAGCCGAATAGGGGACATTATACTCTCTGCTCTGCTTGTGCATGTTTTTAAATTTTCACATGCAACAGACTACACTGACCCTAACTCGTCACTATTCCCTATATTCGTGTCTTTGTAGTGTCACTTTGCAGTCTGTCCCATTATAGGCAGAATATATTTCCATATCTTGACACTGGGCTCAACCATGACACCTGCTTTTGCCAGTGTAATGAGGCAGTGGTGACGGTGTGCCAAACCTTAAGCCATCTTCATGTTTCCACTTGTCTCCCGTGCTTCTGTCATCACCATGAAAACGCTGTGAGCTACTTACTGGTCCAAGCAAAAGATGAGAGTAGTGGGGCTCAGCTGAGCTCACCCACAAAGTCTTGAGCAAGAAGTAGGCATCACTTGTTTCTCTGAAAATGTTTCTAAATCAACCTAAAGCATTTTTTAAAAAAACTATCTAACAGCAAAGCATTCATGGCAGGTTATGAATCAGTAACAAATTATGATTCTGCTTTCCCTGGCCATTTATAGCAGAAATATGTAAGAATGTATGGGAAATTGTACAAGATGGTTATTATCACGCTTAGTTCTCTATGACCATGACTTCAAAATACATATTACAGTGAATCTTTGCCTTTAGAGGTTAAAATACAATTGCATAGTTCTTTTTTGTAAGGGGGTAATGAATGAAGAACTCCATCAGGAAAGAGAAACCACTCAGAAGCACTATAAAATAACCTCTGGAAGGCCAAGCCTGGTGAACTCAAGAGACACCAGACTGGACATAATAACATGTCTCACAGTCAAATTGATAGAAATTTTCTTTTCTAATACCTGAAAACACTTTTCATATGAAAATAGTATACCAATGCCAAGGCTGCATTTTTAAAACATCCACTCTTGTTAAATCCACAATGCTTCAAATTCTATTTATTTTAATCAGCTTTACTACCCAATTATTTTTTATTTAAAATTCAAACTGTACTATCAAATAAAGTACTGGTTCATTTCTACTGTTTTATAAATCTATCTAAAGAAGCCTGCTTGTCCACAAACCACATGCTATACTGATTAAAATACAGCTGAGTAAGATACTTTAAAAATATCTTAAGGATAAAACATTATACTGCAACTTTTTAAAACTCTGTTTTGCTATATCAAGTCTTATCTCTTACAAGCATCAAGTAGTCTATTATTACAGCTTAAGTGTTCCAAGCTGCAGGAAGTGGGGAATACCAAAACCTATTAGGGGCTATCCTCTGATTCAGCAATTTCACTCCTGCTGCTGCTAAGTCGCTTCAGTCGTGTGCGACTCTTGTGTGACCCCAAAGACGGCAGCCCACCAGGCACCCCTGTCCCTGGGATTCTCCAGGCAAGAACACTGGACTGGGTTGCCATTTCCTTCTCCAATGCACGAAAGTGAAAACTGAAAGGGAAGTCACTCAGTCATGTCCGACTCTTAGCAACCCCATGAACTACAGCCTACCAGGCTCCTCCATCCTTGGGATTTTCCAGGCAAGAGTACTGGAGTGGGGTGCCATTGCCTTCTCCATATTTCACTCCTAGGTATTTACAGAAGAGAAATGAAAACCTATGCCCACAAAACTGGAAACAATCCCAACGGCCATCAATATATGAATGGATAAAAAATTCTGGTATATTCTTATAGTGGAATACTACATAACAATAAAAATGAACAAATTACTGATACACACAACACAGATAAAATCTCAAAGACATTATATTGTATAAAAGCAGAATCATTATATGATTCCACTGATGACACAAAATTCAAAAATGAACAAAACTAATGTACAGATATAGAAATCAGAGCAGTGGTTGGTGCTGAAGGAGTGGAGGAACTGATTGCCACGGGCACAAGGGAACTTTGGGAGTGCTGGAACTGTTCTGTATCTTCAATAGGGTAGTGATCACATGGGTACATTTATTTGTCAAAACTCAAACTGTATACTTAAAAGATCTGAGCACTTCACTACATGTGCATTTTATCTCTGTAACAATAAGCAAAAGAAATCACCTATTAGTGACCTTTTTCAAACTACCATTTCTCTCCACAAACTGAAAGACAATGCTACAATAAGCAACATAACCCTCAGCCTTCAGGGGCACTGGTTGGTCAAGCTCTGCTATGCTGTCAATAACAAGGCTAACGCTCAAATCTAAGAGCCACTCCTGTTTCAAAACCAAAAATCTATCAAGTTAAATCCACTTAAGCAGACTGATTAATCACCCATTAAAAATTTATACTTTTATCCCTAAAGTTTTCTAATCTAAATCAAGCTATATCCACTCAATGTACATCAATTACCTCTAAAAGAAATACCTTCTTCAGTCCAGTTCTAAGTCTTGTGCCAGGTGCTGCACTTGGGAGGAATGTATCTCACAGCTCATTACAGTAAAGTAACAATATGAAAATGGTCCACTAAAATGTACTCTAGGATCTCAGTCCAAAAACTGACCACAAAAAAAGCAAGTTTAGTATAAAGGGAATGATAGGGAATTCCCTGATAGTCCAGTGGTTAAGACTCTGAGCTTCCACTGAAGTGAGGACAGCTCTGACCCCTGGTCAAGGAACTAAGATCCCTCAAGCTGCACGGTGTGGCCAAAACAAAAAAAAGTGAACGGGTATACCAAAACTCATTCTATGAGGCCAGTATTGTCCTAATATCAAAACCAAAGATAGTACAAGAAAACTCTAAGCCATTAATTACCTCTTATGAATGTAGATGTAAAAATCAACAAAATTATCAAACCAAATCCAGCAACTTGTTATTTTTGTTAATTAAAAAAATGTTTGTTTGGCTGCACTAGGTCTTTGTCGCTGCACACACATTTTCTCTAGTTGCAGCGAGCAGGGGGCCACCGTCTCCTGACAGTGCTCGGGTTTCTCACTGCCATGGCTCCTCGTGTTGCAGAGCACAGGTTCTAGGATGCGAGGGCTCAGCAGTTGTGGCGCACAGGCTTAGTTGCCGCACAGGCTTAGTTGCCCCACGGCATGTGGAATCTTCAGAGACCAAGGATGGAACCCACGTCCCCTGTGTTGGTAGGCGGATTCAACCACTGGACTGACAGGGAAGTCCATTCAGCAACTTATAAAAAAGGATTGTACATCATTGCCAAGTGAGATTTATCCCAGGAATGTAAATTTGGTTTAACATCCAAAAATCAATCTTATATATCAACACAATGAAAAACAAAAACCATATGATCATCTGACTACACAGAGAAAAAGCATTTGTCAAAAATCCTACATATTTTCATAATAAAAACAATCAACAAACTAAGACTAGAAGGAAATGCCCTTAGTCTATAAGAGAGCATCTATGAAAAACCCATAGCTAACATCACACTTAACAGTGAAAGACTAAATGCTTTCTTTCCCAACTAAGATCAAGAACAAGGATTTCTGCCCTCACCACTTGTATTCAAAAGTATGAGGTACTGTTGTGCTTCAAGCACTCAGTCATGTCTGACTCTTTGTAACCCCATGGACTGCAGCATGCCAGGGTTCCCTGCCCTTCACCATCTCCTGGAGCTTGTTCAAACTCACGTTCATCAAGTCAGTGATGCTATCCAACCAACTCATCTCTGTTGTCCCTTCCCCACCTGCCTTCAATCTTTCCAATCATCAGGGTCTTTTCTAATGAGTCAGCTCTTCACATCAGGTGGCCAAAGTATTGGAGCTTCAACATCAGTCCTTCCAGTGAATCTTCAGGGTTCAATTCCCTTAAAATTGATTGGCTTAATCACCTTGCAGTCCAAGGGACTCTCAAGAGTCTTCTCTAACACCACAGTTCAAAAGCATCAATTCTTCAGCATTCAACCTTCTATATGGTTCAACTCTTACATCCATAAATGACTACTGGAAAAACCATAGCTTTCACTAGATAGACCTTTGTTGGCAAAGTAATGTATCTGCTTTTTAACATGCTGTCTAGGTTGGTCATAGCTTTTTTTCCAAGGATCAAGCATCTTTTAATTTCATGGCTGCAGTCACCATCTGCAGTGATTCTGGAGCCCAAGAAAATAAAGTCTCTCACTGTTTCCACTGTTTTCCCATTTATTTGCCATGAAGGGATGGGACCAGATGCCATAATCTTAGTTTTCTGAATGTTGAGTTTTAAGCCAGCTTTTTCACTCTTCTCTTTCACCTTCATCAAGAGGTTCTTCAGTTCTTTGCTTTCTGCCATAAGGGTGGTTCCATCTGCATATGTGAGGTTATTGGTAATTTCTCCCAGCAATACTGATTCCAATTTGTAGGCAGGGCAATTAAGCAAGAAAATAAAATTAAAAGTATCCAAAGTGGAAAGGAAAAAGCAAAACTCTATTTACAGATGACAGGATTTTATATACAGACAGTCCTAAGAGTTCTATTAATGCACTTAATAAATAGGTTCAGTAAGGCGGTAGGATACAAAATAAATATACAAAATGAAAAAATCAATCGTATACACTTGTAATGAACAATCCAAATACATAATTAAGATAAAATTCCATTTACAATAGCATCAAAAAGAATAAAACAATTTTACTAAAGAACTACAAAGCCTATATTTTAAAACTTATCCAATGTCTGGGTCAGAAAACTTAATACTGTTAAGATAGTACTGATCCCCATACTGATCCACAGATTCAACATGATCTCTATCGAAATCCTTTGCAGAAATTGATAAGCATATCCTAAAACTCATACAGAAAGTCAAGGGATGCAGGAATAGCCAAAACAAGCTTAGAAAAGAGAATACAGTTGGCAGACTCACATGTCCCATCTTCAAAATTACAAAATCAAGATAATGTGATACTGGCAAAAGGACAGACATGTAAATCAACAGAACAAAACAGAGTCCAAAAATAAACGATAAACTGATTTCCAACAAAGGTGCCAAGATCATTCAAAAGTAACAGGTTTTTCAAAAAACCGGTACTGCAGCAGTGCATGCATGCTCAGTCGCTTGTCACATCTAACTCTTTGCAACTTCATGGACTATACCCCTCCAGGCGCTTCACGCCATAGAATTTTCCAGGCAAGGATACTGGACTGGGTTGCCATTCCATTCTCCAGGGGATCTTCTGGACCCAGGGATTGAACCCACATCTCCTGCGGCTCCTGCACTGGCAGGCAGAATCTTTACCACTGAGCCACCAGGGAAGCCCACAGTGGAGAGTCACAAATTAAAAAAAAATAAATAAAGCTGGTACTTTACCTTATAGCAAACACAAAGATTAGCTCAAAATGGATCAAAAACCTAAATATAAAAGTAAAGCTAAAATTATAAAACTTTTAAAAAGCATAGGCAATTTTACAAATCTTCATGATCTTGAATTAAGAAGTATTTTTCAGATATGACACCAAAAGCACAGTGACAAAATTTTAAAAAAGTAAGTAGTACTTCATCAAAATTAAAAGCTTTCATTCGTTAAGAAGCATTAAGAAAGTGAAAAACAACCCGAAGAATTGCAGAAAATATCTGAAAATCATTTTTCTGAAAAGATTTGTCACTAAAATAATGAATTCTTACAATTCAATAAAGACAAACAACCCACCTTCAAAATGGGCAAAAGAGCTAAACAGACATTTCTTCCAGGAAAATATACAAATGGTCAAGAAGCACACAAAAAAGATGTTTACGATCATCTGTCATTGCTGCTGCTGCTGCTAAGTCGCTTTAGCTGTGTCCGACTCTGTGCGACCCCATAGACGGCAGCCCACCAGGCTCCCCCGTCCCTGGGATTCTCCAGGCAAGAACACTGGAGTGGGTTGCCATTTCCTTCTCCAATGCATGAAAGTGAAAAGTGAAAGTGAAGATACTCGGTCGTGTCCAACCCTTAGTGACCCCATGGACTGCAGCCTACCAGGCTCCTCCGTCCATGGGATTTTCCAGGCAAGAGTGCTGGAGTGGGGTGCCATTGCCTTCTCCACATCTGTCATTAGGGAAATGCAAATCAAAACCACAATGAAATACCACTTCAAACTCACTATGATGGTTATAATCAAAGACATGTGTTGGCAAGGATTTGAAGAAACTGGAATCTCATATACTGCTGTCAGAATTGTAAAATACTGCAGCCACTTTGGAAAACAGTTTGACAGTTCACCGAAAGGTTAAACATAAAATTACCACAGTGCTCAGTCGTGTTCCCACTCTTTGTGACCCTATGGACTGTAGCCCACAAGGCTCCTCTGTCCATGACCCAGCAATTCTGCTTCTAGGTATATACCCATGAAAATGAAGTTATTTTTATATAAAAACCTATACAGAAATATTCATAGCAACACTATCCATAACAGCCAAAGAATGTAAACAATCCAATGTCCATCCATCGATGAATGGATAAATAAAAGGTGCTATATCCACACAACGGAATACCGGAGGGACTTCCCTGGTGGCTCAGACGGTAAAGCGTCTATCTACAATGCAGGAGACCTGGGTTCGATCCCTGGGTCGGGAAGATCCCCTGGAGAAGGAAATGGTAATCCACTCCAGCACTCTTGCCTGGAAAACCCCATGGATAGAGGAGTCTAGTAGGCTACAGTCCATGGGGTGGCAACAAGTCGGACACGACTGTATATCCATACAATGGAATACTATTTGCTAATAAAAAGGAATAAGGTACTTACACATGGATGAACTTTGAAAGTATTATGCTAGGTCTCACAAGAGACCACATATTCTAAGATTCTAGTCATATAAAATGTCCAAAGTAGGCAAATCTATAGAGACAGAAAATACATCAGTGGTTGCCTACAGCTGGGAGGGAAAGGCAGGCATGTGCTGTCACTTGTAGTTTGCCGGGCTCCTCTGTCCATGGGATTCTCCAGGCAAGAATACTGTAGTGGATTGCCATGCCCTCCTCCAGGGGATCTTCCTGACCCAGGGACTGAACTTGCATCTCTTATATAAGTCTCCTGCACTGGCAAGCGGATTCTTTACCACTGGCGCCACCTTGGAAACCCTGGGAGAGGCCGGGTAAGGGAAAATGAGGACTGATTGCTAAAGGGTACAGAAGTTCTTCTGGGGATAATGAGAATGTTTTAAAATCGACTGTGGTGATAGTTGCACAAATCTGTGCATATACTAATAACTACTGAATTGTGCTCTTTAAATGGAGTGAATTTTATGGTATTTGAATCATATCTCAAGCTGTTGTACAGTAGAATCTACCTGGTAGATACAGATGCCGACTAAAATTTCTTTCAACTTGCTTGTCATTTCGAAATTTCTCATGAAATGTTAAAGGAGGGGAAAAAAATCACAGCATAAAAATGTTTTACTATTGCCAGTAATACATCAAAACAATCATCTATCTACAATCACTGTATTCATCTAAGAGTCTCCCAAATTAGAGATTGTTCACTGAAAATTTGTTCAAAGCAGATTTTAGAATTCTGTAGTCCCTGGCTTACATTCACAATAACACTCAGAGGCTAAGAATTACAGACAAGGTGCTGCTGCTGCTGCTAAGTCGCTTCAGTTGTGTCCGACTCTGTGCGACCCCAGAGACAGCAGCCCACCAGGCTCCCCCGTCCCTGGGATTTTCCAGGCAAGAACACTGGAGTGGGTTGCCATTTCCTTCTCCAAGGCATGAAAGTGAAAAGTGAAAGTGAAGTTGCTCAGTCGTGTCCGACTCCTAGTGACCCCATGGACTGCAGCCTTCCAGGCTCCTCCGTCCATGGGATTTGCCAGGCAAGAGTACTGGAGTGGGGTGCCATTGCCTTCTCCACAGACAAGGTGAGGGTGACTTAATTTTACATAAACCTCCATGCGTTTTGAGAATGAAAAAGGTTCTGTTCTCCAGTTGATGAACAAGAGAAACAGGGAATTTCACATGTCCAGGCAGTTTTAAAAGTTTGGAAAATGTCCTCTGTAAATGTTATGGCAGACTAGAACAGATTATTTTACCTTTTGGTCAGTTTCAACACTGCTGGTTCTCAACGTTTAATTTTGGCACTCAATTTTTAAGTTCTGAATAACTCTCAGAATAGGTACTAATTTAGAAAACAAAACTTTTAATTATACACATTAGGCTTGAAATTTAGCCAAATTTTAAATACAGTCACTAGAGAAATCAAAATTCAAATTCAGGATGATGTACTCCGTAACTGAAGTGACCATATGGCCCAGTTTGCCCAGAACTGTCCTAAATTACACCTGTTATTCCAACAGCCGACCCAATGGAACATATATCACATGCCTTTCATTTTTAACATATTATTATGAATAACTGCATTAAAGTAAGATAGTATGGATTTATTATACTTCCACCTTCTGCCATGGCTTTGCCTAGTACTCTATTGAAGTGCAGGTGCAGTGAATAGAGTTCTCATTTTAACTTCTGGTTCACTCTAAAAGCCAACCACTGAAAACCCATCTCTCTTTCCTGACATTTTCCTGATAAAATGAAGTACAAAGTACACTTAGAACTTGGACACTGACAATTACTGATAGCTAACTATCCAGTCATGGGTGCTAATAGAAGGAATGTCTGAAGCTGCTGTTCTGGCCAGCCACCTGGTGTACCTGCCAGTAGTACCACTGCCGTTCTTCAGGTTGCAAAATGTACATGACCTCCAGGCCTCTATCAGCTGAGTCAGTGGGATAGACAGCTGTTTGTGAAATACATGCAGGAATGAGACTGTGTGTTCCTGTGCAAAATGTTCAGAGAGAGCAATCTGAACTTACACTACAGTAGTTTTGCCATTTATTTAATTGGATTTACACAACACAGCAAATTTTTTTGATAATATTTTACAACAATTATTAGAAATTTAAACGATTTTAGCACCTCCTTTTATGTTCAAGTGCCCCAGTTTACACAAAGAGTATATGGTCACACTACTATAAACAAACACCTTATTCCCTATAAAGTTGTAGTGGACCATATTAGGGAGTCTATAAATATAAACCGAACTACGTGAAGTATCTCCTAGGTCCTCAAAACCATTAACCTGAAGGGATGGCAGGCAAGGGTCAGCCAGTAAGAAAACCAACTAATACCACACTATTACTACAGTAAAACTATTTTTTTAACCAATGTGATTCTTGAACAAATACAAAAAAAATAAAAAACTCTTCCACAACAAGCAAGAATAGTCCACACCTAGAACTATATATGCGATCACAAAAGATTCTAAGTTCTATTACTTCTTTGTTGGTTCACAAAGGGCTTCAAAATCATGTATTAACCCTGAGGACTTCATTCATTTTGGGCATTTTAAAAGAGTTTAGGTTAGAAGGAGGCATGAAAATAGTTTAAGCACCGTGCTGTGCTAGGTCGCTTCAGCTGTGTCTGACTCTTTGCAACCCTATGGACAGCAGCCTGCCGAGCTCCTCTGTCCATGGGATTCACCAGGCAAGAACACTGGAGTGGATTACCAAGCCCTACTTCAGGGGATCTTCCCCATCCAGGGATAGAACCTTTATCTCAAATCTCCTGCATTGGCAGGTGGGTTCTTTATCACTATTGCCACCTGGGAAGCCCTTAAGTACCCATAACAAAGGAGAATTTCATCATTTTGGATATCAAATAATTATTCATTTCTTTCTCCAAACAGCACTGATTATATATAATTCATTAAAGAGACTTAAAAAGTATCAAAGACATTAGAATAAGTATAGGACAAATCTGTATTTTAAAAAAATTCTTAAAAGACAATTATTATCCATAATTGACAAGCTGGCCCATGCTAAATTAAAGACAAAGTCATCTGAGATTCCTGGAGGAATTTCAAAACCTTTCAGGTCTAAGAACAGAGAAAACAATTAAAAAAATAAACACACACCTAAACACACACCATTCCTTTTGTAACAGCTCTTCTAGTCTAGGTGAATACCTTAACAGATGAGATGAAATCTGAAACGGAAAAAAACAATCCACTTTGACCTTTGAAAAAAATGTACTATAGGGTGGGAAAGATCCCCTGGAGAAGAAATTGCAAGTCCAGTATTCTCACCAGGAAAATTCCAAGGACAGAAGAGCCTGGTGGACTATAGTCCATAGGGTCGAAAAGTGTCATTCGGACTCAACTGAACGACTAAGCACAGCACATTAGGGTTACCTTTATAAAGGATAGTTGTTCAAAGTATCCCACATAAAAATCTCAGATCATCTTTCCATTCAATTCAAAACTTAAATGTTAAAATGCAAATTTAAATTTTCAACACTAGATATCACTAACGATCCTATATATCACTAAAGATCCTATATATATATATATATATATATATATATATATAAAACGACTTATATGCAGGTCAGGAAGAAACAGTTATAACTGGACATGGAACAACAGACTGATTCCAAAGGGGAAAAGGAGTATGTCAAGGCTGTATATTGTCACCCTGCTTATTTAACTTCTATGCAGAGTACATCATGAGAAACACTGGGCTGGAAGAAGCACAAGCTGGAATCAAGATTGCCGGGAGAAATATCAATAACCTCAGGTATGCAGATGACACCACCCTTATGGCAGAAAGCAAAGAGAAACTAAAAAGCCTCTTGATGAAAGTGAAAGAGGAGAGTGAAAAAGTTGGCTTAAAGCTCAACATTCAGAAAACGAAGATCATGGTATCTGGTCCCATTATTCCATGGGAAATAGATGGGGAAACAGTGGAAACAGTGTCAGACTTTATTTTTTTTGGGCTCCAAAATCACTGCAGATGGTGACTGCAGCCATGAAATTAAAAGACGCTTACCCCTTGGAAGAAAAGTTACAACCAACCTAGATAGCATATTCAAAAGCAGAGACTTGCTGACTAAGGTCCATCTAGTCAAGGCTATGGTTTTTCCAGTAGTCATGTATGGATGTGAGAGTTGGACTGTGAAGAAGGCTGAGAGCTGAAGAATTGATGCTTTTGAACTGTGGTGTTGGAGAAGACTCTTGAGAGTCCCTTGGACTGCAAGGAGATCCAACCAGTCCAATCTGAGGGAGATCAGCCCTGAGATTTCTTTGGAAGGAATGATGCTAAAGCTGAAACTCCAGTACTTTGGCCACCTCATGCGAAGAGTTGACTCATTGGAAAAGACTCTGATGCTGGGAGGGATTGGAGGCAGGAGAAGAAGGGGACGACAGAGGATGAGATGGCTGGATGGCATCACTGACTCGATGGACGTAAGTCTGAGTGAACTCCAGGAGTTGGTGATGGACAGGGAGGCCTGGCGTGCTGCGATTCATGGGGTTGCAGAGTCGGACACGACTGAGCGACCAAACTGAACTGAAAGATCCTATATAACATGCAATTAACAGTATTTATTTTTTAAAAAACCTTTAATCCAAGTACAATATACCCTAGTCAACATCTCAGTGAAAGTAGTAGGGCAGATCCTACCTCTATTCCAACCAAATGAGTTTAAGGCTTAGGACTTCCCTAGTGGCACAGTGGATTAGAATCTACCTGCCAATGCGTGGGTTTGAGCCCTAGTCCGGGAAGATTCCACAGGCAGTGAGCAACTAAGCCCATGCACCACAACTACTGAGCCCATGTGCCACAACTCATGAAGCCCAAGCACCTGGAGAGTGTGCTTCACAGCAGGAGAAGCCACAATGAGAAGTCCATGAACTGCAAGTTTGAGTAGATAGACCCCTCTCACAAGTAGAGAAAGCCAGTACAAAAGCAATGAAGACTCTCAAAATAAAGTGTCTAAGGCTTAGATGGGACCAAAAGTGGAAAGTCTGACAAGCAGCTCAAAGAGCATTACTCTCACAATCTTGCCTTAATAATATTGAAAAAAGTCACTAATATTTGCTATATACATATATTCATATATATCACTGAATGGTTGTAAAAAGTTTTTAAAGAAGAACTGACTGCCTATGCTCTTATTCATATAAGATCTTAACTAAATAATATTATGTCAGGTCTTTAAGGAAAAGAATACTCTCTGCCTTGGATGCTTAACCTAACTAGCCCTGAAGAAAAAAGAAAAGCCAGATTCTAATTCCAGCTGTTTTTTCATCTTAGGAAGCTAGAAAACATAAAGATACTTTCCAGCTCTAAAATGATACTCTGGATAAAACTAATGAAAATACTTTTACAGAATTTAGTTAGGTCTCTCCCTAATGTCTATCAGGCAGAAATGTTACTTTAGAAACAACTCTGAAAAATACTGAAATGTACAATAGGACTCAAAATCAGCTCTTTCCCCATTCTCATTTATCAACTAGTACTTACAGCTATCAGAGGCACAACAGATGTACAAAGTAAGCCTGGGTCCAGTACTTGTATTTTATGCCAGAAAGAAAGCTGCTTCAGTGGTAAGCTATAGAAAATAGATGCCTACTTAGATTTCTGGGTGGACTGTCAGAATATAATATTTAACCCACTTTACTATGCATATTCCCCCATATTTAAACATCTCTTTACCTGGCATGTTCCCTATGATCAACGACATATCACTGTTTACAACACCATTTACAGAGATTTTTTTCCCCTCTTTAGGAGCATATGAAATAATCACAGATTTGATGAAATGTTATTTTCCTGTGATTGCTCCTCCTGAAAATGCTTTCAATTCGATTGACATCTAATTGTTAGCAAAGTTAAAAAACAAACAAACAAAAAAAACAAACACAAAAACATGGTTAGCTTTCATGTGCTTTCAATGCCTGAGGTCCAGGTTGGATCCCTGATCTGGGAACTAACATCCCAGCCATGCAGCATGGCCAAAAAACAGAAAAGACACATGTTTGATTATACTACAAAACCACCTTGAAATAAAGGTAATCAGCGATTCAACGGAGTCTCAACTATATAAAACTGGTAAGATTCTCTGTAAAATTCCAGTTGAACGAAACAAAAACATACCAGCTAGAAAAAACAGTGTATGTTCTTTACACCTGAATCAAGTAAAGTAATTTGGAAACTGAATTTTTAACTTTCTGCTGTCACTTAATTTTGGAAAACACTGTTTTCAAATCAGCACATATTTTTCAAAGTCTGCAAATTAGGTTTGAATCCTCCTAACAGTCATTTCCTTTACCAGCACAAAGATGACTCTTTTCAACGATTTTACGACTCAATATTAAAGAGAAGAAAAATGCTTTGTAAGTCAACTTGTGTACACGAAAGAGCTGTACGTTAAGATTTACAGAAGCTTCTTTTAAAATCTTCGGAAAGATTTCCAAATAGTCTGAGCATCAGTTTCCCCGGTTTAGAAGTTTATTAGATAGCTTATAATCTTTACTCATTAGTTCAACAAATAACTTTTTTGAATATTTACTAGAGACTAAGCAATTATTCAAGGAGAGGGCTAAGATGTGACACACCTGAATGAAACGTAGCCAGGCCCTTAACAGCGTATATAAGAGGCACACCTGGCTTAAGTCTAAATCCCGATTCAAAACTGCAGTTTCCCGCTGACAACATGGACTGTGCGGGTCTGAAAGGACTCCGGGCCAACGAAAATTTTAACACAGAAGTGAAAGCGAAGGTGCTCAGTTCGGAAGCGAGACGAAGAGGGTCTAAAGAAAAAGTGAGTCGGAGGTGACGAGAAACGCAGCGGCGGCCCAAACTGCTCTCTCCACTCCGCACCTCGAGTTAACTTCCCCAGCACCCGGGACTCGCGACCTCCCCGGCCCCAGGGCGCGGTGGCGGCGGCCGGCGTACGTGAGGGACTCCCCAAGGCCCGGCGCCGGTCCCACCGCCAACCACTGTGCAAAATAAGGAGTGGGCGGGGCTGGACACATGCTCCTTTCCTCGGAGAAGACTGGGGGGAGGGGAACGGCGTGAGCGACCCTCCCGCCACCGGATCCGACGGGGGGAGGGGGGCCGCTGACCGGCGGGGGCGGGGGTGGACGGCCACACGGCCTCACCCAGGGCCGGCCTCGCCGCGCCGGACCCCAAGGCCGACGTGGGGGAATTGGGCTAGCCTCACCGAAGGCAGGCGGGAAACCGGGTGGCGGGAAGACGGAGGCCGGCCCAGCTCGAATGCCGCACGCGAGGCCCTGACCCTACCCCCGCCTTCGGTGGGCCCGCAGAGCTCCACAAAAGGTTCCCCGGCTCCCGAAGGGACGGGGTGAGGGCTGAGGAAGCCCCCCTCACTCACTCACTCACACACTCACACACACACATACACTCGCTCACTCACACACACACACACCCGCTCGCCTCCCTACCCCCACTCTCAGGCCGCCCTCCGCGGGCGCCCCATAGCAACACCGGGAAGGCGGGGGCCAGGGGCTCGGCCGCGGAAAGCTGACGCCCTCCCCGACGCCCAGAGCTCGGCGGGCGCGGGAACCCCGACACGCAGACAAAAATCAACAAAGCACCTGCCGCTCCCGAGGAGAAAACAAGCCACAGGCCCCGACCACCCGCTCTCCGACACGCCGCTGCCCGGGCCGCAGGGTTGCGCTGGCGGGCTAGGGGGAGGAAGCAGGGAAGGGCTCCACGCGGTGACTCCCCGGCCCCGCAGCCTTGCCTCCGTCCGGAAGCGGTGAGGCAGGGGCCCCCCACGCCAGAGACTGACCTTGGAGTCTCCGTTGCACAGAGCCATCGGGGCTGGGGCCGCGGCGGCGGCGACCAGAGATGAGACGGGGCGGGAGAGGGCCGCGAGGGTCTACGCCACGGACCACGACTAAGAAGAAGGCCTGGTCGAGGAGCGGACGGGCAAGAGGCGAGGAGAGCAGCTAGCTGCCTGCGAAGCGCAGAGTAGAGCAGCAGCCGCGGAGCGCGGGCCCCAGCGCCGCGGGAGAGCAGACCAGCAGCGCGCACGCTGCCCCCGCCTCCTGCTTCCGCCCCGGCCGGCCACTGGGAGGAGCCAGAGCCCGTGTGGCTAGGCTGCCGAGCGGCGAACACCCGCAGCTGCCGCGGCAGCCACCGAATAAGCCCGCCTCTGGAGGAGGGTACTTCGGCGTCCGGCCCCGCCTCCTGATCTGTCCCCACCGCCGAGGCCCGCCTCCAGGAAAAGAAACTCATGGATCTCCAGCCTGCCCGCCCAACGAGAGGCGGGGCCTGCGGCTCAGAGCCCCGCCCGCACCCCGCTCTGGCCCGCCCTTGGAAGGAGGAGCCGGCGGCAACTAGCTTAGCTGCCCCTGTCCTGCCTCCGCACCCGGCAGCCGGCTTGGCTTCGAGGGCGTGTGGCGCTTTACCCCACCCCCGGCCTCTAAAGCCGGCCTTGGATGGAAACCCAAGACGCAGTCCGCTTGCAGTTTGCCGGCCGGCCTGCAGCCTTGGACGGCTGTGAGAGACTTGTGGCCCTGAGAAGGAGGCCTCCAGAGAAGCTGAGTCTCTGGGGAACGCTTACCGGGTGGTGCGGCCTCATCTCAGGTTGCGGCCCATGAAGGAGGCCAAAGCTGCTTTGAAGAGTTTCGCGGTGACAGCCGTGGGCTTAAAAGTGATATTTGATCACTTAGGTCCCTCAGAAGTTCTACATCGGGTGCAGAATTTTCAAAAGGAAGGTTTGGGAGCGGCAATCTGATGGAAAACTGAACCCGAGGACAGGAGCTCTGTTTGCACAGCAGTGTGTTTTTTTTGTTTTGTTTTGTTTTGTTTTGGATATTTTGTGGGGAAGAAGGAGCAGTTTTTCCAGCTACTCCATGGCATCCATCAATGCAAGGTATTATAGTTCCTTGAATTTGGTCACCTAGGGATCTAAATCAGGATTGGGGAATAAATAATAACACTTGCAACAGCTTTAGTTTACAAAGCCCTTTAACATTCAGTCATTTATAATACAGGCAACATTTGCTGAGCTCATGCTATGTGTCAAACTCTAGTCCAGGTATTAAAGGGCTAAAGTAAGACAGCCCAAACTTCCAAAATCTCATTTTATTCTAACTAATCCCATGGAAGTAGTGCAGTAAGATTGATGTTCTTTTACTAATAAGAAAACTGAGGCTCTTTGAGATTATGTGCTTCTCTCTCAAGAGGCTCCTGATCTGGGAAAGAATAGACGGTTTGTTAATAAAACATTTACATGAACAAAAGGCCCAAGGCCTTCCTAGACTTCAGACTCAAAGAAAGTATTTTGTTTACCTTTTTTTGAGGAGAAAAATGGATACTTGAACTGTCTAAAGCCATAGAGATTGTGTTCTGTTGATAGGTCTGAGTGAACAAACCAGAGAACAGTGTCATAACCAATAGGAGAAGTGCATCAACAGCCACCTGGAATGGAATAGAATGTGATGTGCTGGCATTAAGGATTGGTTAAGCCTCACTGGTATTAGATAATGCCTAGTTTAAATATATTCTAGTGGTCACTTGTGCTTATGGCTAAGAACATCAGCATGTACCACAATCCTTATAGTTTAAGTCTTCTGCAACTTTTGACTCTGTTCACCCCTTCCTCCTTCTTGAAAATGGATTTCCTTACAAGGCACCATAGAGATGTCTTTTCACCTCCATGATTGTTCTCCATCACCTTTTCTTGTCGCTCTTCCTGTATCTTTCCTACAGAAGGAAACTTAAGTATTGGTTTTCTTCAGTATTTCCATTCCTAGCCCTTTTTCTCATCTTACTGCTCACCTGTTTTCCCTAGGGCACTTATTTAAAAATACAGGCTTGCTTAAAAACACTTTGATAGACTCTATCATGACAGCTCTCTCTTCTGAGCCCCAGGTCCCTATTATAGTGTATACCCCCAGTTAGAAGTTCAGTGTCAGAGTGGGTCCTAAACTCAAGTCCAAAACACAGCTTTGTTCAAGACTATTCTTGCTAGTTTTCTGTTCATTTGTTCTATCAAGTATTGAAAGAAGGACACTAACATTTCCAAACATAATTGTGATTTTATCAGATTCTTATAGTTCTATAAGTTTTTGCTTTATGTATTTTGAAGTTCTGTTTTTAGGGTCATAAATGTTTGCGTGTGTGCTAAGTTACTTAAGTCATGTCCGACTCTTTGTGACCCCATGGACTGTAGACCACCAGTCTCTTCTGTCCATGGGATTTTCCAGGCAAGAATACTAGAGTAGGTAGCCATTGACTTCTCCAGGGGATCTTCCAGATCCAGGGATCGAACCCCAGCCTCCTGCATAGCATGCAGATTTTTAACCATCTGAGCCACCAAAGCCCCATTAACGTTCAGGGTCATTATTGATCCCTTTATAGTTTTATAGGATATTTTTTAGATCCCCAGTAATATTCTTCATGCTGACATTTACTTTGTCCAGTATTAAAATATTGAACTTTGCTTTCTT
This sequence comes from Capricornis sumatraensis, assembly GCF_032405125.1. Lineage (NCBI taxonomy): Eukaryota > Metazoa > Chordata > Mammalia > Artiodactyla > Bovidae > Capricornis > Capricornis sumatraensis. The sequence continues at coordinate 217,892,312 of NC_091069.1, forward strand.
GATTGGTTCTTGGCCTGATATATTTTTTGCAACTGTTTATACTGTTCATGTCTTTATGCTTAAATGTTTCCTGTAGACAGCATATAATTGGGTCTTGCTTTAATTCAAGTGTTTGTATCTTTTACAGTTAAATGTGTTTATTGATATGGTTAACTTTATTTCTTTAATCTGGAGATTTTTCAAGGCAGTAAGCTGGGGCAATTGAAGGGCTCATCTCTTTTGTGCCCTGTCTCTCAGAGATCACTGTCCTTTGTTGCTCAATACCCAGTATTTTGAAACCATTGTTGCATACATTTTGTTGTTCCCAGAAGGGCACATCCAGTTCCTTACTCCATTTTTGGCAGAAATGGAAGTCTTTTAATGATTAATTGAGGTATCTCAAACCTATAATGTCTTCCTTCTGTTACTGGTCCTATCATACTGTTATATGATTATTAAGGTTAAGGGTGAAGATTGCCCTGAATTCAGAACAACTTAGGCAACATAGAGTAGTGATGCTAATTCTTACAAATGTAATTGTGTGGTTTCTGGGACCAACACATTTTTGGTATTTGAGTTTTCTTAATTTTATTTTTAATTGGAGGCTAATTGCTTTACAATGCTATGTTGGTTTCCTGCTGTACAAGAACATTTGTCAGCCTTTAGTATACATATATCCCCACCCTCCTGAGCCTCCCTCCTGCTGGAACCAACACATTTTAAAAAGAAACATTTCAGAAACTCCACAGAAAAAAAATTTATATGACTTTTCAGATCTGATGAGTATCATAAAATATTTCAGGTATAATCCATGGTCATCTCACTTCATCTTTCAAATATATAATATTTTTAAATCTCATATTAACAAAAAAATTAACTTTTGAGTTTATGAAGAATATAAAGTATAAGCTTAAAATGTAGAAGGAAGTACATAGGTTTTTCAAAACCCTTTTAGGATGGTTGTTGTTGAATCACTAAATCACGTCCGACTCTATGCAACCCCATGAACTATAGCACGGAGTTTGATCAAAATTATGTCCATTGAGTTAGTAATACCATCTAAGCATCTCACCCTCTGCCCTCCCCCTCCTTCTGCCTTCAATCTTTCCTAGCATCAAGGTCTTTTCCAGTGACTCAGCTCTTCGAATCAGATGGCCAAAGCATTGGAGCTTCAACTTCAGCATCAGTCCTTCCAATGAATATTCAGGGTTGATTTCCTTTAAGATAGACTGGTTTGATTTCCTTGCAGTCCAAGGGACTCTCAAGAGTCGTCTCCACGTTAGAAAGCATCAATTCTTTGACACTCAGCCTTCTTTCTGTCCAGCTCTCACATCCTTATGACTACTGGGAAAATTATAGCTTTGACTAGACAGGCCTTTGTCGGCAAAGTGATCTCTGCTTTTTCATACGCAGTCCAGGTCTGTCACAGCTTTCCCTCCAAGGAGCAAGTGTCCCTTAATTTCACAGCTGCAGTCACCATCTGCAGCGATTCTGGAGCCCAAGAAAATAAAATCTGTCACTACTTCCACTTTTCCCCCTCTATCTGCCATGAAGTTATGGGACTGGATGCCATAATCTTATTCTTCCCAATGTTGAGTTTCAAGCCAGCTTCTCCACTCTCCACTTTCACCCTCATCAAGAGGCTCTTCACTTCCTCTTCACTTTCTGCCATTAGAGTGGTATCATCTGCATATCTGAAATTGTTGATATTTCTCCCAGCAATCTCAATTGCAGCTTGTGACTCATCCAGCCCAGCATTTCACATGATGTACTCTCCATATAAGTCAAATAAGCAGGGTGACAGTATACAGCCTTGTGGTAGTCCTTTCCCAATTTTGAACCAGTCAGTTGTTCCATGTCCAGTTCTAACCATTGCTTCTTGACCTGCACACAGGTTTCTCAAGAGGCAAGTAAGATGGTCTTGTATTCCCATCTCTTTAAGAATTTTCCACAGTTTGTTGTGATTGACACAGTCAAAGGTTTTAGTGTAGTCAGTGAAGCAGAAGTAGATGTTTTTCTGGAATTCCTTTGGTTTCTCCATAATCCAAATAATGTTGGCAGTTTGTGAGTAAAAAAAAAAAAAATTCTGAAAACAGCTGTTCTAAATCTGATCATAAATCCTTTGTCCAAAATCTTCTTAATAGCTCCCCATTGCTCTTGGGATAAACTTCAGACTTCTAGCATTTCTTGCTTGGTACTTGGAGACTTGGCCAGTCCCTGTTTACTTTGTAGCCTGCTCTGATCACTGCCCCTCTCACTCTCTCTCTAGCCATAGTAAACTGCCTTCATTCCTTAAATGTGACACTTTCTGTCTTGACTTGGGCCTTTTGCACATAAATATCTCTTGTCTAGAATATTTCTGTCCCCTCCCCACAACTCTGAAGTCTTGAGTTAGATATCTCTTCTCTGTTTTGCTCCGGTAACCCTTTGTCCTTCAATATTACTCACCACCCTCTATAATGTTTACCATTCACTTGTTTCTGCCCACAGAAAAGCCCTGGAAACAATATCAACCCAGTAGCAACAAGCAAACCTAACACCCAGACTCTGGTTTCTAAATAGCAGTCTCCAGCAAGAGGAATAAGGACTTCTTGGAAAAATAGCTAATTTCAGGATGGAGGCAGGGACAAAGTGACCAGGAATATCTTTTTGTGCAAGAAAGTTAGGAAGTGCTCAGAGAATGATAGGAACATTTCAGAGGGACACGGAATTCACTTAGAAAGAATTTTACTGGCCAAATCTGGAGCAGTATACTGAAATAGTGATGATAAACAGAGTATATTCTCTGAATAAATTAAGAATATATCAGTCTATAATGATATAGATAAATGAATGAGTAAATGGAAAAAAAACACTTTCTTAAATATGTCAACTAATAAAATTCAAAGGATTGGGTTAGAAAATCATTATTTGTACACTCTACTATATATAAAGTAGTCAACAAGAACCTACTGTACAGGGACTTTACACAATATTCTGTAATAACCTATATGGGAAAAGAATCTGAAAAATGTGGATATATGTTTATGTATAGTTAAATCGCTTTGCTATCCACCTGAAACTAACACAACATTGTAAATCAACTATCCACCAACATAAAATAAAAATTAAATTTAGAAAGATCATCCTTTGGCAAACATCATAGAAATAATAGATTCAGATAAGAAACATCACTGGATGGTAAAATTCATGGATGAAAATGCAGAATCAAGAACAGGTTTTATTTACATTGTCTCAAGATAATAATTATACAAGGAAAATAGTAACTTTACAGTGGAGAAACTTGAGGAACCTCCTTTCTCAAGTGATAGAAGTTAGGATCAATAGTAGTGGAAAAATCAATGTGTATCTTCTGATGGAGGCAGTAAGCCAACCATAGTATTACTTCAGTAGTGTTTGCCTAAAATGTGTTACCTAAGGGTGAGTAAGCATCAGGCAAAACCAAATGGAGGCACATTTCAAAAATTAACAGGTCTATCATTGGTTCATTACCTTTGTTTTGCAACAAATACCCTAAAATCTAGTGGTTTAAAATAACATTGTCTGTTGCTGTTGTTCAGTCGCTCAGTCGTTTCCAACTCTTGGCACCCCCACGGACTGCAGCACGGTTTAAAATAACATTGACTTTATTACAGTTTGGGCAGGGTAAGTGGCTCAAACAGCAAAGAATCTGCCTGCCATGTAGGAGAAATGGGTTAGATCCCTGGGTTGGGAAGGTTCCCTGGAGAAAGGGAATGGTAGCCCACTCCAGTATTCTTGCCTGGAGAATCCCACGGACAGAGGAGCCTGGTGGGTTGCAGTCCATGGGGTCGCAAAGAGTTGGACACAACTGAGGGACTAACACTTTCACTTTTCTCTTTCAGCAGGAGCAGCTGTTGTCTGCCCTAATATGTCCGCAGCTCCACTGGACCTCAGCTAGAGGTGGTCAAAGGCTGGGAGCCAGTACCATGTGAAGGCTTTCACACATCTCTAACACCTAAACGGAGAGACTCAAATGGCTGAGAGCCAGGACAGTTACAGCCCATCTGGCATCTCTTTCTCTCTGTGGTTTCCCCATTACCACAGTTCATGGTACCTGGATTTCCTATGAGTCAGCTCAGGATTCCCAGGGAGTATGAGTGTGGTATGAGTGTGTGTGAAAGAGACACACATAGGGACAGAAAGAACTGTCTGTCTTCTACTTGAGAGCCAAGTAGAAGCTGTGTGACCTTTTCTGTCTAGCCTTGAAAGTTAGTTTATTTCTCTGCACTGTATTCATGGAATAAGTTGAAAGGCTTTTCCAGGTTCTGGAAGAATATGAGAACTGCAAATGTGGTGCAATGCTTGGAAAATATAATCAGCTAGTGATCTTAGAAAATGAAAGTCAGTCTGAGGAACTGATCTAGGTTGAAGGAAAATAAAGAGACATGACAGTTGAGTGAAATTTACACACCTAGATTGAAATCTTTTGCTATAGGGTATTACTGGGTCTTCCCTGGTGGCTTAGACGGTAAAGCGTCTGTCTACAATGCAGGAGACCCGGGTTCGATCCCTGGGTCGGGAAGATCCCATGGAGAAGGAAATGGCAATCCACTCCAGTGCTACTGTGGAAAATCCAATGGACAGAGGAGCCTGGTAGGCTACAGTCCATGGGGTCACAAAGAGTCGGACACAACTGAGCAAAGGCAATCAATCAATCAATTACTGGGTCAGTTGGCAAACCTTGAATACTCCAAGTGAATGGTTTATGGGAGCTCTTTGTACTGTTATTGCAACTTTGCTATAAGTTTAAAATAATAAATGAAAAAAAATACTTTATAAAATTTATTGTTTAAAACTCTTACAATTAATCCTTTCATGAAGCAACAGATGACAGTGTAATGAAATAACCACCCATATTTGATACAGGCATATTTTTGAATGTCATGTTTTATTAAAGCAGATCATTGAATGATATTATCCTAATTATATTTTTATTGATTACCCCTGTCATACTCTCTGTCTCAACTATTCTCTCAAATTTTCATCCCTTTCTCTTAGAGTTGAACCAGTCTCCTGGTGAGAATTGATTCAGCCAAATCCTGTCTCTTCTTCATCTCTAGGAAAAGGAGGAATACAACTTTTGCCTTTGAAAAGTTTTTAAAACTTCTAATGAAGAAAACCTGTAACAATAGTAGTGTCAACTTTAAAAAAATGCACAACATGAGAGTTGCATGTTAAGTTTTATTTGAAGCAAAATGAGGACTTCAGCGCCAGGAGACAGCGCCTCAGGTAGCTCTAAGAAACTGTCCCAAAGAGACGGGGGGAAGATCAGTGTATATATGATTTTGGTGAACAGGGAATACATGTCATCAAGCATGTATTTTTTTCAGATGGTTTCTGCTAGTGCTGTGAAGCTTTTAGTCATGAGGAAAAGTCATCACCTTGAAGGATTTTAGTGCCTTTGTATATATGAAGAGATGAAAGAATTGGACTCATAAAATTGGCTCCTCAAAATATCTGTCTGAAGACCTGTGCTGCCAGTTTTCGCCACCGCTGCTTCCCAGCAGCACGTGACTTAAATATAATAGAAGTAGATGGCAAGTGCCAATTTGTAGTTGACAGTAGTAGTAGTAAATCTTACATAGCACATTATATGCCAAAGCACTGTTCTAAATTTCTTACATATATCAACTCATTTAATCCTCATAACAGTCCTATGAGATGGATACTATTATCATCAGCTTGTTGCCCTTTTATGACTGAGAAAACATTGACAGACTAAGGTTATACAGCCAGTAAACCACAGAACTGAGATTCAAACCAGGTCAGCTAGCTGTAATCTTTTATTGTTTATTAAACATTCAAAATATACACTGCCAGACAATCTTCAAAAGCCACATATCACTTGGTACTTTCTAAACAGAGCAATGGCCCTGTTACCACTGTTTCTTTCAGCTGTTTGCAGTGCCATGATTTTGGTGGATTTTTTAAAAATTGGTTATCCTTAACAAATTCACTGGGTGCTTATATATTTGTGTGCATGCATGGTGCCTCAGTTGCTCAGTAGTGTCCAACTCTTTGCGACCTTGTATACTATAGCCCACCAGGTGCCTTTGTCCATGAGGTTACCTTGGCAGGAATATGGAGTAAGTTGACGTTTCCTCCTCCAAGGTATTTTCCCCACCCAGGGATGGAACCCATGTCTCCTGCATTGGCAGGCAGATCCTTTACCACTGAGCCACCTGGGAAGCCTTTGTTTATGTATTTATTTGTGGTTTTAAAAGGCTTCCCAGGTAGCTCAACTGGTAAAGAATCCTTGGCTGGTAAAGAATGTTTAGCTGGTAAAGAATCCGCCTACAATGCAGGAGACCCGTGTTCTATTCTTCAGTCGGGAATTTCTCCTGGAAAAGAGATAGGCTACCCACTCCAGTATTCTTGGGCTTCCCTGGTGGCTCAGATGGTAAAGTATCAGCCTGCCATGCAGGAGACCTGGCTTCAATCCCTGGGTTGGGAAGATCCCTTGGAGGAGGGCATGGCAACCCACTCCAGTATTCTTGCCTGGAGAATCCCCATGGACAGAGGAACCTGGCAGGCTACAGTCTGTGGGGTCACAGAGAGTTGGACACAACTGCGTGATTAAGCACAGCACAGTGGTTTTAAAAAATACATAACATAAAATTTACCATCTTAACCATCTTTAAATGTACAATTCAGTAGTGCTAAATATAATCACATTGTTGTGCAACAGAGACCTCCATAACTTTTTCATTCTGCAAAAACCAACATCCCATTTCTTCCTCCTCTCAGCCTCTGATAACCACCATTGCATTTTTTGTTTCTATGAATGTGACTACTTTAAATACCTCATATAAGTGAAATCATACAGTATTTGTCTTTTTGTGACCAGCTTATTTCACTTAGCATAATGTCCTCAAGTTTCAACCATGTTGTAGCATGTGACAGAATTTCCTTCCTTTTTAAGACTGAATAAAATTCTATTTTGTATGAAAAATATATATGTATTATTGTTTAACCATTTAACTGTCCATGGGCATTTGGGTTGCTTCCACATCTTGGCTATTGTGAATAATGCTGCTGTTGGAGTGTTCATATATTAAAAACAAAATATAAGAATGAAACATGGTAACTCAGAAAATGGCTCACAGTGAGGGTGAAGGAAATGAAGCTCTTCAGGTTTTGGAATGTAGTATGCTTTCATACTTATACTTTTTGTATAATTGATGATAACACTTTACATGAAATTTTAAAATTTAGGACTTTAAGCTGTTTTCCTATGTCAAAATCACCTTTTATAATGTCCATGAGTTTAGAGTTCTGGCAATAGGCATCATAATACTTATACAAGTACATGTGTTACTGAACTGAACTTGGGGATACTCACCTGCCACAGAGTAGGGGCAATTTATAACACTGAGTTATGGTAAAGAAAAGTACAGCGTTTATTGCAGAAGCCATTCAAAGAAAACAGGAAACTCATGCTCAAAGCCTAGAGAAGGAAATGGCAACCCACTCCAGTATTCTTGCTGGAAAATCCCATGGACAGAGAAGCCTGGCAGGCTACAGTCCATGGGGTCACCAAGAGTTGGACACCACTTAGGGACTAAACCACCACCACCATCCTCAAAGAACCTGAACTTCCCTATGGCTTTCAGGGAGAGATTATTAAAGGCAACATTTAGGGTGAGAGCTGCAGGGTACATGACTTTCTTCTGATTGGTTGGTGGTAACATGTTTTCAGGAATCTGGATCATCAACTTTCTGGTTCCACCAGTCTGGGGTCTAGTTCTTGTGCTCAAAAGGTAATCACAATCCTCTGCCTTGGTAGGGGTCTTAGTTCCTGCAGAACAACTGAAAATGTGTGTCAGATTGTTAAGTAAGACAGCTTTATTGCTAAATATTGTTTCTTGACTGCTTATCTTTTGTTTCCTTCACTTCCTTAATTAGTAACTGCTCCAGTCTGCTCTTTGGAATTTGGGGAAGGCCTAGGAGGACAAAGCCTTTTTATTTTTTTCCTACAAAAAAGAACTGGGGACATGAAGGGACTTTGTACTATACTTGGGAGGGCCCCCAGGATCCTGCTCAGTTTCAATCCCCCCCTTTTCTGTAATACTTCTCAATCTTGAGGGGGATCAGGAGTGGGACAAGAAAAGGAATCAAGTTTTGGGTAGAGAGGTTAATCATAAATTTGACAGGGGAACTTGGTTTTAAGGGACCTCAGTTTCACATATATTATGTGCTTAATTTGTAACCAAGAGCTTGAATCTGAAACAGGACAGAAAAGGGCAGGGCACAACTTTTGGAAGAATGACATAGCCATAGGACATGACAAAACCTAGTTAAAACCAACTAGGTCCAAGATGGCAGATTGACTTCCAATGGAGCTTGAGCCTCATTATATGCTCATTGTGATACATTTAGTTCAGTTCAGTCATTCAGTCGTGCCTGATTCTTTGCAACCCCATGGACTGTAGCACTCCAGGCTTCCCTGTCCATTACCAACTCCCGGAGCTTACTCAAAATCATATCCATCCAGTTAGCAATGCCATCCAACCATCTCATTCTGTCGTCCCCTTCTCCTCCTGCCCTCAATCTTTCCTAGCACTAGAATCTTTTCCAATGAGTCAGTTCTTTGCATCAGGTGGCCAAAGTATTGGAGTTTCAGCTTCAGCATCAGTCCTTCCAATGAATATTCAGGACTGATTTCCTTTAGGATTGACTGGTTGGGTCTCCTTGTAGTCCAAGAGACTCTCAAGAGTCTTCTCCAACACCACAGTTCAAAAGCATCAGTTCTTCTACCTTGCTGGCATGTGAAATGAATGTAATTGTGCATTAGTTTGAACACTGTTTGGCATTGCCCTTCTTTGGGATTGGAATGAAAGCTGACCTTTTCCGGTCCTGTGGCCTTTGCTGAGGTTTCCAAATTTGTTGGCGTATTGAGTGCAGCACTTTCACAGGACCATCTTTCTGGATTTGAAATAGCTCAGCTGGAATTTCATCACTTCCACTGCCTAGCAAATTGTGGGTACCCAACTAATAAAGACTCTACCTGCAATGTGGGGGACCTAGGTTCAAATCCTGGGTTGGAAAAATCCCTTGGAGAAGGGAATGGCAACCCACGCCAGTATTCTTGCCTGGATAATTCCTTGGGCAGAGGAGCCTGACTGGTTACAGTCCTTGGGGTCATAAAGAATCAGACACGACTGAGTGGCTAGCACTTTCACTTTCACTATATTCTCTGTCCTAATTTTTAAAACCATGTACATTAGAACATGACAAAAAGTAGGAAAATTTTAACAGCAGAAGAATAGGCATGTTAATTTCTAAAATATATGCAGCACATTATAATAAATGAAATAAAAATTACCAAGACCTGAGTGAGAAAGGTGCAGACAAAATTCACAAAATAGGCAGTTGTTGTTGTTTACTTGCTAAGTCGTGTCCAACTCTTTTGCAACCCCATGGATTGTAGCCCGCCAAGCTCGTCTGTCCATGGGCTTTTCCAGGCAAGAATACTGGAGGGGGTAGCCATTTCCTTCTCCAGGGTATCTTCCTGATCCAGGGATCGAACCAGTATCTCCTGCATTGACACATGGATTCTTTACTACTGAGCCACTTGGGAACCCCAAAATAGGCAGTACAGATAGTTAATAAACATGATATGCTATTTTAAATATTTTGGTGTCATTTTCCCAGCCTTCTGAAATTCCATAAAATGAGAGAAGAAAAAATTTTAAGTAAAGTATGGTAATACTGGATAAATAGGTAGAAGGTAATAAGCAGAGAAAAAATGTTTCTGACAGGAATGCAAAATGACACAACTACTTTAAAAACTCTGGCAGTATCTTGTAAAGTTAAATATACGCATAGCATGCTGTGCTATGCTTAGTCACTCATTTGGGTGCAACTCTTTGCAACCCCATGGACTTCAGCCTTCCAGGCTCCACTATCCGTGGGGATTCTCCAGGCAAGAATACTGGAGTGAGTTGCCATGCCCTCCTCCAGGGGATCTTCCCAACCCAAGAATCAAACGCAGTTCTCCCGCATTGTAGGTGTATTCTTTACGATCTGAGCCACCAGGGAAGGCCATACACATAGCATACAACTCAGCAATCCTATCCTAGGTAATTGCCCACAAGAAATGAAAACTTTATTTACATAAGAACCTGTATGCAAGGGTTTATAGTGACTTTCATCACCAAAATCTGAAAATAATCCAAATGTTCTTGAACTAGTGAATGGATAAACACATGCTGGTACATTCACATAATGAAATGTTACTCAGGAAAAAAAAAAAAGCGGGGCTGGGGGGAGGTACACAGGAAGGAACTATCAATACAGGCAACAACATGGATGAATCCCAATGCATTACGTGGACTGAAAGAAGTCAGACGTAAAGGCTACATATTGTATGATTCCATTTAATTGATATTTTGGAAAAGTGAAACTATAGGGATTAAAAACATATCAGGGGATCTTCCCTGGTGGCTCAGTGGTAAAGAATCCTCCTGCCGATTTAGGAGATGCGAGTTCCATCCCTGATCAGGAAGACCCCACATGTCTCAGAGCAACTAAGCACCACAACTATTGAGCTTGTGCTCTGGGGACCAGGAGCCGCAACTACTGAAGCCCATGTGCTCTAGAGTCCATTCTCTGCAACAAGAGAAACCATCGCAATGAGAAGCCTGCCCACCGCAACTAGAGAGTAGCCCCAACTCGCTACAACTAGAGCGAGCACAGCAATGAAGACCCAGTGCAGCCAAAAACAAATACATACATTGAAAAATATCTATGTATGGCTATGCCGGGTCTTCATTGCTGTGCGGACTTACTCTAGCTGTGGAGGGTGGGGGATACTCTCTAGCTGTGGTGCGCTGGCTTTTCATTGCGGTGACTTCTCTTGCTGTGGAGCACCGGCTCTAGGCGTATGAGCATCATCAGTTGAGGCACGTGGGCTGTCCAGCACATGATCAACAGCCCATGCGCATGGGCTTAGCTGCTCCACTGCATGTGGGATCGTCCAGGATCAGGGATCGAACCTGTGTCCCCTGCATTGGCAGGCAGTTTCTTTACCACTGAGCCACAGGGAAGCCCCAAAATAAATAAATAAAATTATTAAAAACAAACAAACACATCAAGGCTTTTCAGGAGCTGGGGGCTGGGTGGGGAGGCTGATTTCAAATGAGCCCAGAGAAGTTTTCAGACTGATAAAACTATTCCATGTTTTGATGGTGGTTGTGGTTATTACAACTATTTGTGGAAAATGGCTCATATTTGTCAAGACTTATAGAACTGTCCACTAAAATTTTACTCCTCCCTGCCCCTGCCAAAAAAAAAGCAATTAAAAATTCTGAGGAAGATACAGAAGATTCCAGTTCACTATCCTATGAATGAAAAGTTAAGAAATCTGCAACCACACACAGTTTTAGAAAGAGACCACTAGATGGCGGTATTAATTCTCTTAATAGAACCCAGGAAAAATTTGATGCTCAAAGACCAAAGGCCGGGGAGTGGAGCATTTTTTTGAAAAGTTTCCTGAAAATCCATAGCTATAACTCCTGCTGTCAAGATTGTAGGAGTTTCTGTGTTTTTCCTAAGGCCGGTTTCCCAGTCTTCCACTGATTCTGCAAGGCCATCAATATCCTTCCAGTAAAGCTCTCAGTTTGTTTTTGTTTTCTGAAACAGATCAAATAGCAGAACACTTGCTGTTGCTCAGTCGTTCAGTCGCGTCCGACCCTTTGAGACCCATGGATCACAGCACGCCAGGCTTCCCTGTCCTTCACTAATTCCCAGAGTTTGCTCAAGCTCATGTCGATTAAGTCGGTGATACCATCCAACCATTTCATCCTCTGTTGCCCCCTTCTCCTCCTGCCCTCAATCTTTCCCAGCATAAGAATCTTTTCCAATGAGTTGGCTCTTTGCATCCGGTGGCCAAAGTATTAGAGCTTCAGCACCAGTCCTTCGAATGAATATTCAGGGTCCATTTCCTTTAGGACTGACTGGTTTGAATCTACTGGCAGTCCAAGGGATTCTTAAGAGTCTTCTCCAGCACCATAGTTCAAAAGCATCAGTTCTTCAGTGCTCAGCCTTCTTTATGATCAACTCTCACATCTGTAAATGACTACTGGAAAAACCATAGCTTTGATTAGGTAGATCTTTGTTGGCAAAGTGATTTTCAATAGCGCTGTCTGGGTCCATCAGCTTTTTTTCCAAGCAGCGTCTTTGGACAGCATGGCTGTCTTCACTGTCCGCAGTGATTTTGGAGGAGAACATTAGTTAATCAATTTTTTGTTGGTTTTTTTTTTTCTTATCTTTCATTACATAGAATATTGAACATGTATGAAATAAACAGAATGCTATAATGAATTTCAGTATTATCAAACATCAGTAGTTATTGGTAATCTACTATTCTTATCAAACCTTCATCCTTCCCAATCCCCATGCAAATAGCTTTTTATAATCATTTTCCTAATGAGATAAGTTTACATCATTTTGAAATGCACAGTTTTTTAAAAAATAGGCTTATTTTTTCACAGCTAAATTGAGCAGAACACAAATACATTTCCTGCATGCCCCTTGCCCCACACATGCATAGTCTCCCCCATAATCAACACTGCCCACAGAGTGGTACATTTGTGATACATCAGTATCACCCACAGTTCATAGTTCATGTTGGTGTCACACATTCTATGGGTTTGGACAAATACATAGTGACATATAACTACCATTACAGTATCATACAGAGTAGTTTCACTCTACTAAGCATCATCTGTGCTCCCCTTATTCATTCCTCCCTCTCCCTAATCCCTGGCAAAATCCAGATTTTGATTATGTAAGCCCCATTTGTTTTGGATAGACCTAGTTTGGAAGTTTCTAGTAACATAAAGCGAAAAGAAAAGGGAACATTGTGGGAGAATGAAATGGAGCAGGACCCTATGGTCCTTGCCACCCCCACCCCCATGCATGTCCTCCGCTTGCCTTTTGTCTATGGTAAAACTTTAGCCAAAGAATAAATTTAATCAGAGAAGTGAGAAAATGCAAAAGCAAAGAAAAGCAGTCAGATAGGACAAAGCAATAATAGCTTGGTCAGTAAGCAAGATCAAGGACCTTTAGTTCTTTCTCAGGGGCTATAGATAATATTCTGAGCCATATCCCATGAGCTATCTTGTGGATACTGAAACCTCCACCAAGTGAGATGTTAACTACATGATGACCAGACTGTAGCCATGATATAAGCTGCCACAGTTCCAAGAATCGACCTCAAAGAAATGGAAACAAACTGACCCTGTAACTGAAGATTAACTGTACTTAAAATAATCAAGATGACTCTGGTCAGACCACCAGTGACCAATTTTAAGGTGACTGAGCTGACTGTGCTCTTTCTGCCTGTAGCCCCTCCATCTATATAAGCTCTTGTCTCCTAATTGTTGAGGATAGGCGGAGTCGGCCTTTGGACAGACATGTGTCTCTTCCCCGACCATTACTCTGGCTGTCTGAAAGAAAGCAAATTTTTCTTTTCACCAATCTGGCTTCTTTACTGGCTTTTGAGCAGTGAGCACCCAGACCCTACTTTCAGTAACAAGAAGGCTAAAGAGATAAATCCAGTAAACAACTGGATTTCCAGGAGGAGTTAATGAAGAGGAAAGAAAGAAAGGAAAAATCAAATGAATTATAAAAGAAAATGTCACTAAATTCATGAAAAATTCTAAACTTTGTTCAAAAAGACCTAATAAATGTTGAATAAGATTAATAGAAAAACATACATGGTGAAAATTCTGAACTCCAAAAACAAAGGAAAACTCCACAAGCTTCCAAATGGAAAAACAGGATACCAGCAAAGGAATAAAAATTGATAGTGTCAACTAAAAAAATAAAGAAAGCACAATGTGAGAGCTGTGAGTTCAGTTCTGTTTGGGAACTTATTGAAGACTATAGCTCAAGAGACAGTCTCTCAGAGAGTTCTGATGAACCACTAGGAAGAGCTAAGGGAGAGATCAGTATGTATGTGATTTTGGCAAAGTATGTGCAATCGAGTAAACATCCGAGTAGAAGGTTGCTGCTAGTCAGGAGGAGCTGATGTCTCCTTTAATGCTTTTAGAGATTTCTAGACATGAGAACATGAAAGAAATTTGGGTCATAAAATCTTCTCCTGAAAATAGCTTACTATGAGAAGGTCTGTTCTGCCAGTTTTCCCGAGCATAGAGTGCCTCATTCTTGATCTTCACCCTGAACTTTCAGGGTGTGTCAAGGTCAGCAACTTCAGTGGCTAAGGACTTCATTCCTGTAGAACCAGATGGTGAGTGACATTTTTTTTGTTGGTAAAAGTAAATAACAGGGAACTTGCCTGGTGGTCCAGTGGCTAAGACTCCTCACTCACAATGCAGGGGGCCTGGGTTCAATCCCTGGTCAGGGAACTAGATCACACATGCTACAACTAACTAAATAAATAATTTTTAAAAGTAAACATCAATAATAAGTAACTTTTTTGATGTAATTAATATCTTGTTTTTGAGAACTTCAGTCCTAAGTCATAGGAAAAAAAATAAAAATTTTTAAAATTGATATAAAAATATGTATTTTTGTTGTTCTTTGATTTTGGCTTCCTTGACCATGGATTGAACCCTGACCTCTGGGGGGTTCAATTCACTAGACTACCAGGGAGTTCCCAAGGTGAACATAGGCTTTTATCATTAATAGAAAACAATTAAAATAGCATCACATTTTGGTGTTCTCATATTGGTATACACTGACAAGTCTGACATACAAAGGTTGATGAGGGGCAAGCAGATGCAATTAATCACAGCTAAACATACATTAGTATAAAACTTTTTGGAGGACCATTTGCCAATATTACATTTTACATTTTAAATATATATTTCGACCCAGAAATTTAACTTTAAAATATATGTTTTATATTTATACCATTGATAATATTGATATATATTTTACATTTTACGTGTGTATTTGGGGGAGTTTTGAGAAAACAAATCATCAAACCAGAAAGAGGCTAAATGGTCATCAGTGTTATGAGCCTGGTTGGTAAATTTTAGCAAATCCACACAATAGACTCTGACAGGCCTAGTGTAGACCCTGCGTTCATGCTTAAGATTATTCAAGTGTAAGTAACGGAGGATGGAGTGGGGCAACTCAAGGCAATAAAGGATTATGGCTATTTCCAGGAAGGTTTTACACTGGCAGTTTCACTAGCTTTATCAGAACACGCCAATCAAGGCAGGCCAGTTTCCCAAAGAAAAGGGAGTTTTACTCCCTTTTACTCCCTTGTCTCATTTAACAGAAGTGAGTAACGGATCCTCAGTATGTAAAAAGAGCAGCTGCTCTCGACAGTATTGGCTGAAAGTCCCCCACAGTAGCGGCCTTATTTTCATAGTAGTGGTGACACTTGTTCCACTTTTGCTGAGCCTGGCGCGGGATGTCTCAGTTTGTCAGGCAGGAAGACCACCACAAGGCCTTATGATGAGTCAACAGCAATCTGGGTATGACTTAGCTGTGGACATCGCTGGTGGCTCAGACATTAAAGAATCCGCCTGCAGTGCAGGAGATGCAGGTTACAGTCCATGGGGTTGCAGAGTCAAAACGACTGAGCAACTAACACTTTCCCTTTTTTCACTTTAGCGGGGAAGACTTGCCTCTGTTCTATGTGATGGCAGCAAGGGCAGTTCAACCTGGGGCTGGAAGATTCCATTTTAAGATGGCTCACACACACAGCTGTCAAGTTGATGCTGTTGAGTGGGAGCTCAGCCAAAACTGAGAGCCATGAGCCTTAGTTCCCTTCCAGGTGGTCCTTCCCTTAGTGCATGGAATTCAATTCTAAGAGTGGATTATCTCAAGAGACAGAAAGTAAAAACTACCAGTTCCTTAAGACTCGAACCTGGAAATTATTCCAGCATCACTTAATCTGTATTCTATTGTTCATAGAGCCTAGATTCAAGGAAAGGGACATAGATTCTACTTCTTAAAGGGAGAAGTGATAAAGAATTTGGAAGCTATGTTTTAAAACTGCCATATCAAGTTGAGGGAAGACATTAGGGTTGAAACCTCTAAAAAGCCTCAAGAGTTTAGATATTTAATGTGAAATATACATAATGTATGACCAGCTGGCTTACTATACATAATATCTGGCATTATATTACACCTTACTTACACCAAGATTACACCATATCTTATATTAGGATTTCCTGACCCATTCTTCACCCTCAACACGCTTTTGGGCAGAATTCAGCTTCTAAATCAAAGGAATTGACCAAGATGGCTTTGGACTCTCTGATTCAGTATTATCATTTGAATGTCAGATCTGGATAGCTGTGCTATAACATTTAAACCTCTGGCAGATTGTGGAAACTGGAATAATGAGGACAATCATAAATATGAGAGGTTTAGAAACTAACTTCTATTTAATTTTTTAGCTAGCCTGTACATAATCAGGGGACTAAGTATCAAAGATCAGTTTGATCAACTTCAGGCAATCAAGTGAAAGTGAAAGTGAAGTCACTCAGTCATGTCCGACTCTTTACGACCCCATGGACTGTAGCTTACCAGGCTCCTCCCTCTATGGGATTCTCCAGGCAGGAGTACTGGAGTGGGTTGCCATTTCCTTCTCCAGGGGATCTTCCCACCCAGGGATCGAATCCGGGTCTCCCGCATTCCAGGCAGATGCTTTAACCTCTGAGCCACCAGGGAAGCCTAACCAAGTGGCCTTTAAAAAAAAAGAGTAATCATTTCATCTTTTCTTTTTGATGGGTTCAAGATGTATTTGCTATTGTATGGCTCTATTGGTTGGCCTGAAAATAGCCAAAAGCAATTGTACTATTTTGGATTATTTTAGACAACAAGTTAATATTAGTTGTTGAACTTCTTGGTTTGTGCTTGTGTGTGACTGTGAGTCATAGCCAGTATGACCACATGTTTTAGATTAGAAACTTCTAATCAGTGTAGACACCTATGTCTGGATTCCTCCTGGTAAGTTTACTGGACTTTAAAAAACAATATGTTACTAAGAGATTTGTTTTGACTACTTAGAAATGCAGGATTACTTGTCCACACAGGTCACAGTTGATATAATAAGTACACAAAAGCTATCTGTACACATAAGAATAGTTCTGAGGGCTTACATTAACAAGACACAATTTTTTTGTTTATAATACTCCACTAGTACCAACTGCTATTGAATTTCTTGGCCTAATGGACTTCAGTATATTTTGTTATGGCATCTGAATATCTAAGAAAATAATTGGCCTATAGCATATTTCAGTAGTCTATGTTCTTTTTTACCCTTGACGTTCCTAGTTTCTTTGAGGCTCTAGGAAACATCAGTAACAATACTGGTATCAGAGGTACTGAATACAGTGTCAGAGTAGGTATAGGTATTACAGAGCTGCTATGCTGAAGTTAGTTATATTAACAACAATAGTAATATAAATAGAGTCATAAATTAATATATTTAATATTTAATATTAATGTTAAATATTTAATATATGTAACTATAATTAATATTAACTCTGCAACTGATAGGATTTAGGGGTTAGATGACAAATATAATAGCAAATTATAATTCAAATGATTTATAATATATCAAAGTCCTTCTATTGGTACCTACACCTGAATTAAGCCAATATTGTACCATTCCTTCATGAGAATGTCTCAATTTTTAAAATCCTTAAAAACCTATAGATAAATTATTACAGGTAATTTTTTTTAATAATACAAGAAAACTTCACTGAATTGGAAGATTTTTACCTTCAGATTGAAATGATTCACTGATTCCCAGTGTGACAGATTAAACTACGCTCACAAATCCTTTGACATGCTTCTCTTCAAACACACTTTACTGCTTGAGCCCCAGGGAAGTCTCTCTTCAAGAGGTGGAGCTTTATTCTCCTTCTCTTGAGTGTTGGCTGGACTTTATGACTTGCTTCTGATGAATGGAATACAGTAGAGATTTTTTTAAAAAGTGACAGTATGTGACATGTGCAACTGAGTCATAAAAGCACTGTAACTTCTTCCTTCCTCTTTCTCTTAGACCACCTGCTCTGCAGGAGACCAACCACCATGTTGGAAAACTATCTAATCAGTTTTACAGGGAGCTTCACATGGCAAGGAACTGGGGCCTCCTTCCAATGGACATATGAGTGTGCCATGTTGGAAATGGATTCTCCAGCCCCAGTCAAGCATTCAGATGATTGACAGCCCAGCTGACATCTCACTGCAACCTCGTGAGAGATACCAAGCCGGAAACACCCAGCTAAACCATTTCTGAACTCCTAGCCAACAACTGTGAGATAAAATGTTTACTCTTTTAAAGTGCTAACTTCTGAAGTAATATGTTACTCAGCAATAGACAATGAATATAACCAGAAAGGATTATGATTTATTTTATAAAAGGCACATCTAGAAATTAAGAAAAAAATCTTAAGTATCAGACAAAAAGAACACGCTATTTACAAAAGAAATAAAATCAGGTGAATATTTCTTACTTATCAGTAATACTAGAAGTTGGAAATCAACAACTACATTTTTTGAACATGCAAGGATTCAGTTTACCTATACATCCTGTTTTTTAAAAATAATGAAAGAAATTTTCTAACCATATAAAAATTGAATAGAATTTAATCATGATTATATCAAGAACTTATGGGCAAGATAAAAAGCACACACACACACAGATAGCTATTCTGCAATATGTAAATCTAAATGGATGCTGACAATATGAATGGGAATTTGTAATATGTTATAAAATTAGTCTTGAAATGGAAATAATTTCCACTTTCATACTTACTAGAAAATTAGAGATACCAAGGGAACATTTCATGCAAATATGGGCTCGATAAAGGACAGAAATGGTATGGACCTAACAGAAGCAGAAGATATTAAGAAGAGGTGGCAAGAATACACGGAAGAACTGTACAAAAAAGATCTTCATGACCCAGATAATCATGATGATGTGATCACTAATCTAGAGCCAGACATCTTGGAATGTGAAGTCAAGTGGGCCTTGGAAAGCATCACTACGAACAAAGTTAGTGGAGGTGATGGAATTCCAGTTGAGTTGTTTCAAATCCTGAAAGATGATGCTGTGAAAGTGCTGCACTCAATATGCCAGAAAATTTGGAAAACTCAGCAGTGGCCACAGCACTGGAAAAGGTCACTTTTCATTCCAATTCCAAAGAAAGGCAATGCCAAAGAATGCTCAAACTACTGCACAATTGCACTCATCTCACATGCTAGTAAAGTAATGCTCAAAATTCTCCAAGCCAGGCTTCAGCAATATGTGAACCGTGAACTTAAGATGTTCCAGCTGGTTTTAGAAAAGGCAGAGGAACCAGAGATCAAATTGCCAACATCTGCTGGACCATGGAAAAAGCAAGAGAGTTCCAGAAAAACATCTATTTCTGCTTTATTGACTATGCCAAAGCCTTTGACTGTGTGGATCACAATAAACTGTGGAAAATTCTGAAAGAGATGGGAATACCAGACCACCTGACCTGCCTCTTGAGAAATCTGTATGCAGGTCAGGAAGCAACAGTTAGAACTGGACATGGAACAACAGACTGGCTCCAAATAGGAAAAGGAGTACGTCAAGGCTGTATATTGTCACCCTGCTTATTTAACTTCTATGCAGAGTATATCATGAGAAACGCTGGACTGGAAGAAACACAAGCTGGAATCAAGATTGCCGGGAGAAATATCAATAACCTCATATATGCAGATGACACCACCCTTATGGCAGAAAGTGAAGAGGAGAGCGAAAAAGTTGGCTTAAAGCTCAACATTCAGAAAACGAAGATCACGGAATCCAGTCCCATCACTTCTTGGGAAACAGATAGGGAAACAGTGGAAACAGTGCCAGACTTTATCTTTTTGGGCTCCAAAACCACTGCAGATGGTGACTGCAGCCATGAAATTAAAAGACACTTACTCCTTGGAAGAAAAGTTATGACCAACCTAGATAGTATATTCAAAAACAGAGACATTACTTTGCCGACTAAGGTCTGTCTAGTCAAGGCTATGGTTTTTCCAATAGTCATGTATGGATGTGAGAGTTGGACTGTGGAGAAGGCTGAGCGCCGAAGAATTGATGCTTTTGAACTGTGGTGTTGGAGAAGACTCTTGAGAGTCCCTTGGACTGCAAGGAGATCCAACCAGTCCATTCTGAATGAGATCAGCCTTGGGATTTCTTTGGAAGGAATGATGCTAAAGCTGAAACTCCAGTACTTTGGCCACCTCATGCGAAGAGTTGACTCATTGGAAAAGACTCTGATGCTGGGAGGGATTGGGGGCAGGATAAGGGGACGACCAAGGATGAGATGGCTGGATGGCATCACAGACTCGATGGACGTGAGTCTGAGCGAACTCTGGGAGATGGTGATGGACAGGGAGGCCTGGCGTGCTGCGATTCATGGGGTCGCAAAGAGTCGGACATGACTGAGCCACTGAACTGAACTGAACTGAGCTTAGTATTAAACTTTCTATTACATAATTCACTATTCAGCAAGTATTTACTTTTAACTTAATATGCCTAAGTACTTTAAAAAAATTATCAGCAAGTACATAGACCTTTGATGCTCACAAATGGAATTTCATCTAACAACTACCATTTCTGCCAAAACTTTCCCGAAACATTACAGAATGTTAGTCTTTAGAAGTACATTATTTGTATAGCTTGGTTTCATGTGTAAACTATAGGTTACATGTAATAAATGTGTAACTTTTTAATTCAAATTTAAGGTCCATCTTCAGGAATCCAAACTTTTTCTTCCCTGAATAATTTTGAGATAAACAGTTGTCAAAATTTCAACATTTGTATATGGAAGAGGCCAACAATATGATGCTTTATCTCTTAAATGGTGTAAGATTTAGTATGTTTATCTTGAATTATACGTTTTTCTTTTTGGCCTAGCCATGGGGCTTACCAGATCTTAGTTCCTCCCCCCCACCCCCCCAGGAAACAAACCTGGGTCACCCAAGTCAAAGTGCAGAGCCCTAACCATTAGACCACCAGTAAACTCCCTCCTTAATTTTAGGATTCCCACTTTACTTGATAGTGTATTTATGTAAAACTTAATCTCCCAATTCATCCTAGCCTCCCCTTGCCCCCTGTGGCTACCACTGGTGTTCCAATCAGTGTTTCTACTCCAGCCCTGCAAATAGGCGCTACAGGTTGCTCAAGATTAAGTTCTCCGTGATCATTTCAATAACGCACACCTGTTAACAATAAACAAAATTTTAACATTTGGTTTTTACTAAATATTTTACAATAACTAAAAAATAGAGCGATAAGGAATCTTATCATTCCAATCTATCCAATTTAACTAGTTATCCAGACACCAGTTCCCCTAAACTTCTTCCCCCACTTTAAAAAACAGACTACGAAGAAAGCTAGCGCGCCTTGAGCAGTTTCATTCATTCCAGGAATAAGGAGGTACTGTAAGGAAGGCGCTTAGCCTTTTAGCCAGGACTCTTTTTTTACCCTCTGGAGGGCACAAACCGTCTCTGCCTGCTAAGTAAATTCCATAAACTCAGTCCTTCTCCTCACTGTTTCTACCCGACCCATGAAAGCGGGAGCATCACAAAATACCCAGTCATTGTTTGGGCTTTGCCCACCTCCAGCCTAGTGACTACCTCAGTCCTGAATATTCATTGGAAGGACTAATGCTGAAGCTGAAGCTCCAATACTCTGGTCACCTGATGAGAAGAACTGGTTCATTGGAAGGGACCCTGATGCTGGGAAAGGTTGAAGGCAGAAGGGGACGACAGAGGATGTGATGGTTGGATCGCATCACCGACTGGATGGACAGGAGTTTGAGCAAGCCCCGGGAGTTGGTGACGGACAGAGGCCTGGCGTTCTGCAGTCCACGGGATCGCATAGAGTCGGACACGACTGAGCGACTGAACTGAACTGAGCTTAGTGACAAACCCTCATTGAGTCACCGGGAATCAGAGGTTGCACCGTAGAAATCTCCGGCTGTCGGCATAGGCCTAGCTGACTCCGCCCTCACGTGCCTGCAGGGGCCCAATGAACGAAACCCACGCTTTCCATACAGTCGCATGCGCTCACAGCGCTGGAGCTCGAGCGATGCCCCGCCCCGGCTGCGCGGTGCGTTCGCGTTAATCCTCCCAAGAGGTCTCGGCCACTGGGGCTTCAGGTTCCTACCGAGCATTGTTTCCGAACTCGGCCACGAGAGTGTGTCCTGATTGGCTTGCCCTGGAGGCGGGTTCAGGACTTATTTGAGACTAGGACCACTTCCTGAAGCTCCAGACAGGAAGTTATCAGAAGTCTATGGTGTCCGGTGGAGAAAGTGCTGTCTGCTGCTTTGGTGACGGCGAGAGAGGACCGTGGGTTGGCTGGACTGGCCGTTTGGCCTCGCCGCAGCTAGGAGCCCGTTTCCATAGCAGCACCACGGCCCCGTCCTCCAGCCCAGACCCCGGCGCGGCTGCCCGGGGGATTTCTTCAGGCTCCTCGACGCCGCTCGGCTTGCAGCCCGCGGACTGGCTCCCGGCTTCAGCTCTGCGGGCCACAGTAAGAAGTGCCCTTATCAACCCGCGCCCTGCCCCCCTTCCTGAGCCATAGAGACCCCGGTCCAGAGGGACAGCCTTGGACCTGGGACTAGACGGATCCAAGACGCTCAGCCCCGGCCCCCCTCAAACGGGGCTCTGCATCGTCTCTGATATGTCACCCACCGTCTCCCACAAGGACAGCAGTCGGCAACGACGGCCAGGGACTTTCAACCACTCTCTAGATTTGAAGAGTGGTCCTCTGCCGCCGGGCTCCTGGGATGATAATCTTCCGGAGGTGGTGGGCGGGGAAGGGGACAAAGAAGCTCTTCTTCGGGATGTCAGCACTGTTGATTTCTCAAAAACCCCACGGAGCTGCCGGGCGGAATTGAGCAGCATTTTGCTGTTGCTCTTTCTTTACGTACTTCAGGGCATTCCACTGGGCTTGGCGGGAAGCATCCCACTCATTTTGCAGAGCAAAAATGTTAGCTATACAGATCAAGCGTTCTTCAGTTTTGTCTTTTGGCCTTTCAGTCTCAAATTGCTCTGGGCCCCGTTGGTTGATGCGGTTTACTTTAAGAACTTTGGTCGTCGCAAATCTTGGCTTGTCCCAACACAGTATATATTGGGATTCTTCATGATATATCTCTCCACTCAAGTCGACTATTTGCTCGGAAATACAGATGGCCGAACCCCCGACGTGGTTGCTCTCACTGTGACTTTCTTTTTGTTTGAATTCCTGGCAGCCACCCAGGACATCGCTGTGGATGGTTGGGCGTTAACTATGTTATCCCGGGAAAACGTGGGTTATGCTTCTACTTGTAATTCAGTGGGCCAAACAGCCGGCTACTTTTTGGGCAATGTTTTGTTTTTGGCCCTTGAATCTGCCGACTTTTGTAACAAATACTTGCGGTTTGAGCCTCAACCCAGGGGAATCGTCACTCTTTCAGGTAGTGTATTTATTATGCTGTGAGGTTTATTGTACGTTTGTAAATCCTTTCGACAGTGTGTGTGACACTGTGTGTTAAAACTGTTATTTAATGAGCTGGAAATCATATTATGGGAGATGATCCGAGGTAAGTTATCTGTTCTGCTAACATGAGCTTCAGCCAGAATGATTACATTAAAGCAGTCATAATTGATCGGTATTCTGAAGTGAGCAGGGAAAGGCAAGTCATCCAATAAACGTTGTGTAAGAGCAAACAAAACTCTGAGTCTAGGGATACCTTGGCGCTTGCATAATAATAGGTGCACAGTTTTTAAAAGTCTGGCTGGTGTGAACACATAATTTTCCTTTTGTCTTTTGTTAGATCGAGATTTCTAGCTCCATGCTTTCTAGTCCGTTCCTACCCTTACTTTTATACCAAGACCCTGTTTCTATCTCATCTAGTCTTCTGATGATTGGAACAGGGTTAATCCATTCAAACATCAGTGAGTGGGCTAAGTGACAGAGTTCAAAGGACCTTCTGTGATTGAAGCCAATTCCAGCCCTCAAAAAGAGCTTGTGAGAGTCAGGCTTTACATTTGCCCTTGTTGAATAAGATTTCATGATGTGGGTAAGTAAAGTTCCAGAAGCCACCAAACACCAGCTGAAACAGCGGTGAAACAGCAAAGTACCAAAAGATACAGGACAGTACATACAGTGTTCCAAATGCCTGAAGCACTGGTTTGTGGCATCTGATTTTGGGGAATGGTGCTGAAAGAAAGGTTGTGACCAAATTAAAGGTTGTTGACTGAATTGTTTAGTTGCTACCAGTAAGAGTTTAAAGCTTGTCCTGTAGGAAATTGTGAATCCTATAGATTTTACCTTCTTTTTACATGAGCGTAATACATGGCCCTGTAATGTTTTCTGTTTTTTGGTTTTCTCTTTGTTTTTGAACTTTCTAAACACTAAGAAACTGTGTAAAATTACCAATATCAAGAACAACACTGGGACTATTAGGAATAGAGTTCTCTATTACTATTGGTACTAGAGTTCTTAATTCTGGTAGTGATGATGAATTTAGGATGAATTTGTGATGATTGTCTTTTGAAATTTAAACAGCTACTTTCTCTCATCTTCCTAGCATTAGGGGATTCCCAAAAGGTAAATGTCAGGGTATGGTGTGTGGTGGGGGCTTCCTGGTGGCTCAGTGGTAAAGAATCTGCCTACCAATGCAGGAGATGAGGGTTCAGTCTTTGGGTCAGGATGATCCCCTTAAGAAGGAGATGGCAACCTCCTCCAGTATTCTTGCCTGGGAATGGACAGAGGAGCCTGGCGGGCTACAGTCCATGGGGCACGAAAGAGTTGGACACGACTTAACAAACAACAACAAGGTGAGTGGTGAGGGCATTTTAAGGGTTACAACATTGAAGGAAGGGAGGAAAGGATTTACCACTGTATTTCTGAAATCTTACACACCCCCTCCACATCCCTACACCCTGTCAGGGACCCCTTTCTACTTCTTCAAACTACTAGTGAGCCACTATTACTGATAATATTAATAGTTACACTTTTCCTCAGTTGGTTTAAGGCTGAAGATAGTTGAGTGATACTGCTATGCACCTAGACAGATTTGTCCCTTAGTGTTCTGGGGTAGCTCTCCTGCTCTATGGATAATTTTCTGCTCAGAAGTACTTTGTGCATGCATCATATCAGCACCTTGTTGCTTGTTACGTGTTTTGCTTTTTGTTTTTTATTGGGACTGTTCATATCACCAAAAAGGGCTAATAGGATGATGTGTTCCTTAGTATGGCAAAGCCTCAGTAGAGAAGTCAAGATTGAAGAGGCTATAGAAGCTAAATTACTGAGTAAATTAGAGCTTTCTTGTGTGTTAAACAAGTGACTAATACAGTATCCTTCCAGAGAATGCAGTTATCCGTTCAAGAACCATTATGGCTATATCCTCCTTCACCCACTGCCGTGCCCCTTTGGGAAGATTAGAAACATACCACTAGATTTTTATTTACACTGGTTTATTATTTTGAATAGCTTTTTTTTTCCTTTGGAATTTGAACTGCGTTCTCTAGGAAACTGTAAAAATAGCTTACTTTTTAATTGAACTTTTATATCTGTAGTATATTGCTGTTTTGGGTTCAAGCATTTTAATAAGAGTTGAAGAATTCCTGCTTTTTTCATTCATCTTTGTACAACTGTACATACCACATTTATAGTTTTTTTTTTCTTTTTTTTTGTGGGGTTTGGGGAACTTAGTATAACTAAGAACCAGTGGCTTTGAGGAATTTAGAGAGCACAGAGAATCATGGAGGAAATACAGTCACTCAGGTAATAGAAGAGGCAAACACTGAGGTGACTTTAGAAAATGAGAAACTTTAAAAGAGGCATAATTATTTTTTTTTTAATTCTGAAATATATTCTGTGGTTAGCACTTTGTTTTGAGCTACAGATACATAGAGATAGAATACATTCAGAAAGAACAGTTTTTACATCAAGAAAACAGTAATCTAAATAGTCAATTTAGAATGGAAGGATAGGATGAAAATATTTAATAGAATCCCTTAGAAAGAAAAACTTAATTATGCTGAGATTGGCTTTTGGTTCCTTCAGGAATACAGAACAGTCCTTAACCCAGAAGTAACCTTCTTTTGGTCCTGCCTCGTTGGTTTTCAAGGATCTTTAGTAGCAAAAAGAGACAAGCTTTTAAGCTTCACGAAATGTGAGAGTAACCCAGAAGAACACAGAGATTACAACATAAAGTTTTATGACTTGAAAAGATATATTTAAGTCCTTTCATTCTTATAGATGAGGAAACTGATAAGGAAACTCTTAACTGGCTAGTTAGAGATTTACTTATGGCTTAGATTTCCTGACTGGTATTTTTCCTTCAGTTGTCAAAAAATTAGGAAAAACTTCAAGGAAAGCTTCAAAACCTAAATATAATATATGCTGATTGGGCTTTTCTACCAGAGAAATCAGCACTCTGCTGATGTCTTAAAAAACATCAGCATGCTCCCAGAATGCCAGATGCCCAGAAGTGACAAACTAAGGGGTTTTTGTTGTTTTGTTTTTAAAGTGATCCACATCTTTTTATTTACTCAGCATTGACTCCCTTTTTGGTACTGGTCGTATGACAGGTGTTATAATTTGATGACTAAAACCTGGCCATTCTCTGCCCACAAGTAATTTATAGTCTATAGTGGGGTTTTGCCAACTAAAATGAGTTGGTGCAGGACTCTAGTTATTGGAGAGGACAGTGATGACCTGAAAAACCCATGCCCTTTTAAACGTTAGGTAGCCTCGGGCCTGGGCTTCTCAGGAGGCTCTAGTGGTAAAGAACCTGCCAGTGCAGGAGATGCAAGAGACACAGGTTCAATCCCTGGGTCAGGAAGATCTCGGAAAAGGAAGTGGGAACCCACTCCAGTATTCTTGCCTGGAGAATCCCCATGGACAGAGGATCCTGGTGGGCTATAGTCCATGGCGTTGCAAAAGAGTCCAATATGACATTACCACGTCAATAACAACAACAACTGGGGCTACTGGATTCAGGAGAGATTAAATATTAAAAGCTGGAGACCATACCCCAGAAAGGAAGTCTGAAGCCTTTTTTCTTTTTCAAAACAAAGCAAAGGAGAAATGGTACTGTAAGCTTTCTTTGTCCAGTAAAGAACTGTGGAATTTTGTGGATGGGGTGCTTAAAAGTCAATTTACAAAATACACTGTAAACTAAAAATGCATTTGATTTTATTTGGTATATGTTGAATTTCACTTCTAATTTCATTGAAATATACTTGGAGGCCAGTTGGAGTAGCCTTTAGTATGTAAGTGTATCAATAAAAGAATTATAGAACCTCACTAATTACAGTCTTCTACTTTACTTTATAGTGTTCCTAAAAACTCTTTATTGGAGAAAGCAAAATAGACTTCCTTAATATAAGATACTCTCCTAGAAAATGAAAAATGAAAAAATAAACCCCCTGATTTCATCTGTTCTTGTAAATACAGTTTGGGATAAATCTTGCATTTTATCCATGTTCTTTTCATTATTTTGTATTTTTTACTGTGGAGTTTATATCTACAGTGTGTGTGTGTGTGTATATATATGCGTGTGCATGCACGCCATTTTGCTTTAGTCATGTCCAAATCTTTGTGACTCTATGGACTGTAGCCCACCAGGCTTCTCTGTCCATGGGATTCTCCAGGCAAGAATACTGGAGTGGGTTGCATTGGATCTTCCATACTCATATCTTGGTATGGGAGATCACAAATATGTATTTTATATGTCAGTGTGCATGCTCAAATATTTATTAAGGATAAGGTGCCTATTCAGAAAGCAAGATGTTTGTTACCTTTTAGGACTTCTATTTCTTGGTTTGGTGTTAAATAAAAACTTTATAAATTTCATTTTTTCTCTTTACTTTTGAACATAATAGCTGAATTTCAGTTGTCATCAGTTAAAGCCATAGAATACATGATTTCAGCACATCTAAGGATTTCTTTCCTTTTAGATATTTTATATTGTCTTATGTTTGAGACCTACATTTTTTTAATTTACTTTAAAAATTCTTATTGGAGTATAGTTGATTTACAGTATTGTGTTGAGACCTGTATTTCTTATTCCTAGCACAGTCATAGAACTTTTTGGTAGAACTTTTTCTTGCTTAAATTTCCCACTAGTTTTTAAAAACTTTATTTTAAAATAATTACAGATTCACAGGTGGTTGCAGAGAAATGCTTAGGGAAGTCCTATGCACTCTTTCCCTAGCCTCCACTGTTAAAATCTTATGTAACTATAGTACAATATCAAAACCAAGAAATTGACATTGGTGCAATCCATAGAGTTTATTCAGATTTCAACAGTTATACATATACTCATTTATGTGTGTATTGTATGCGGTTTTATCACATTTAAGCTTATGTAACCTCCAACACCACTATCAAAATACTCAACTGTACCTTCACCACAATACACTTTCTGTTGTTTCTTTACAGCTATGCCCATTTCCTCCTCACCATCCCTAATCCCTGTCAGCCCCTAATCTGTTTTCCATCTTTATATTATTTCAGAAATGTTACATAAGTGAAATCATTTAGCGTATGTCCTTTGGTGATTGGCTCTTTTCACTTAGAATAATTTCTTTGAGGTTTGTCCAAGTTGTTACATGGATCAGTGATTTGTTCTGTCTTGTTGCTGAGAAATATTCCTTTTTTTTGACATACCACACTTTCTTTTACCACTCATTTGTTGAAGATGATTTGAGTAGTTTCTAGTTTTTCGATAATTATTATGTGAAAATAAATCTTCATTTCTCTCAGATAAGTGCCCAGGAGTACAAATGCTGGTTTATTTGTCAGTGCATTTTTAGTTTTGAAAGGAACTGACCAAATTTTTTCTGCAGTGGCTGTATCATTTTATCTCCTTAACAGCAATATATGAGTGATTCAGTTTCTCTGCATCCCTGCATTTCATGTTATCATTATTTTTCACTGTAGCTATTCTCATGTACCCCGCATCTTCATGTGATAGTTTGGACTGCTTACTGTCAACTGTTTTATAAAAGTCAGAATTCAGCTTTCATCTTACAAAAAGTGATTTTGGGGTGTCAGGATATTTAGGTTGTACAAAAACTGAACGCAAGAACCTCCTATCATAGCATCAGAGTAGAGATATATATGTATGTTTTAATTAATATGGATTTTGTGCTTGACCTGAACATATTTTGAAACATGGAAAAGTAAGAGTGAAAGTTTCTTAGTTGTGTCCAACTCTTTCTGACCCCATGGACTATACAGTCCATGGAATTCTCCAGGCCAGAATACTGGAGTGGGTAGCCTTTCCCTTTCCCCGGGATCTTCCCAACCCAGGGATTGCACTCAGGTCTCCCACATTGCAGGCAGATTCTTTACCATCTGAGCCACAAGGGAAGCCCTTAAAACATGGAAAGAGTGGCTCATTTCCCTCTGTTCAGTGATACATGCTCCAGAGTTAGCAGGAGATGGAAGCATTGCATCTATTGGCCTCTAAGCTTCAGTTTTGCATCCTGGGCTGAGTTTAATGTTTTGGGACAATAGGGCTCTTGATAACCAGACAGCTTCTTAATCTGGTGCTTGATTGAAGAAACCATTTCTTCTACCCCAGAGGAGAACCTAACATTGTTGGAGTTAATGAAAAAGTATGTGATCTCAAACATGGCACCTCTCTAAGGGGTTAGGAAAACTAAAGGATCATGAAGATTTCAAAATCAGCTTTGTGTTTAGTCAATTTTTCGGTTGCATGCTGTCTTTCAAAAATTGTAATCCTCAAATAAGATACACTGTATTGTATAATCAAAACAGCATTTTCTCTTTGCCATAGATGTTTTGAGAAAATGCTTAAGGGAGTGGTTTGTGACATAGAAGAAAGTTCTGTTTCTTGTTGAGACTTAGCTGGTGACCCAGGGCCAGATTCATAGTGTTTCTATTTCAGTTTCTTCCATGGTGAAAGTGAGAGCAGTGGACTGATGATATCTGTCTAAAGTCCCTTCATCCTTTGCCTTGTGAAGCAGAGAAAGCTGTGCTGAGAGCAAGATGAAAGGAAGGCCTGATGATAATGTAAAACAGAAACTGAAAGTTTGTTTTCCTGCCACTGACTTCTGAAGGACTGAGGTTAATTCCCATAGTGGAAGAGTTAGAGAGAAGCTGTTCTGATCCAAGGATGGTTGTTATCAGACTGTGCTTAATTTTTCTGCCTTTTCCGATGGTGGAAGAGAATGAACCTACACCACAAAGGATCTGGAGGCCTGGTCCAAGGTCTCGAAGGTTGAAATTTTTTGGAAATCTAATGTTTTATCTTAAAAATTCTTAGAAATTTTACCTTTTCTTTAATATACACTTTTCATGAAAATATTTCTAAGTTATTGAGTAAATGAACTGTTTAGGAAGATGTACCATGTTTGGTCTACGTACCTTATAATATACCACCCATATGGGGAGATGAAAGTGGGTAGGGGTGAATACAAGTAACCAGTTTAAAAGAGGTTTGCTCAAGTATCTATGTTCCATACTTCATAATTCGAGCTAAAATAAATACCTTTTTCCTCAGGTCTGTCTGTTTGATTGGAAGAGAGCTTACTTGCAGTAGGTGTGTCTGAGCATCTGGGTAATATAATGGGACACATTTTTGTTTCAGAATCAGATCTGAATTTGAATCCCCCCCTGGAACTTTCTGGTTTGTGATTCTCTTTCACTGAGTATAAAGTAGGAATAATAATGCTTGTCTTAGAGAGTGATTTTGAGACTTATTGCACTGTCCTGTGTTTTGCCTTGGCATAATTGACACTCAAGAGTTGACTGTTATATCCTTTTTGAATACTGGTGAATTGTTGCATAATCTCATCTGCAAACAATACTGAAACCTGGACGGGGGAGCCTGGTGGGTTGCTGTCTATGGGGTCGCACAGAGTCGGACATGACTGAAGTGACTTAGCAGCATTAATTTTTTTTCTTTCTCTGCGCTGGGATCAAAGAGTTTAAATTTAGATAAAGATTTTGTTCATTAAAACTGGGAGAATATACTAAACAAAAAATAACTAAAAATTTTTTGCTGAAAGTAGTATGTAACTTAAACCTTTAAATTTTCATTTAACATTTTTATGAAGACCATTAATTGAAATTTCTGGTGACAGTGAAAGCTTTTTTCAGGGTTTCTTGAATTGCTAATTTAAATCAAATAATGAACAAGAACTTTACCAATGAGAATAAATATTGTAGATGATATTCCATAAATGTCATTATTTGTCAGTTTCACAGACGAAATTAAGAATGCAAAAATAATGAACATTAGCCTCACTTAATTATAAGAATAATCTTAAATTGTTATTCATTGGTTTTGAACTAGATTTCAACACTATGTTAATACAAACTAGAAGTTATGTTGTGATGTTATTTTAATGAGCTTTAATCATAAAGATATGTATTTATTAGTGCATTTTAAAGTGAATACCTTTGCATTTAGGAATCTCAGTTTTTCCTGTTTCTTGTTTTTCTTCTGATATCTAGAATTAATGACGGATTCTTCTCAACTTTTGATGGGGTTATGTCTCGTAAGCCCAGTATAAGTTGAAATTTTTTAAGTCTTAACTTAGTCTTCCCTACCATAAACGTGCTCAGAACTCTTACATTAGCCCACAGTGAGGCAAAATCATCTAACAAAGCCTGTCTTATAGTAGGGTGTTGAATATC
The DNA here is from genome assembly GCF_032405125.1 of Capricornis sumatraensis. Taxonomy (NCBI): domain Eukaryota; kingdom Metazoa; phylum Chordata; class Mammalia; order Artiodactyla; family Bovidae; genus Capricornis; species Capricornis sumatraensis. The sequence goes on from NC_091069.1 coordinate 217,923,936, forward strand.
ATGTAATTATTGAAACTGTACTGAAAGTGAAAAACATAGTGGTTTTCTGGGTACAGAATGGTTGTGCATTTACCATTGTGATTGTGTAGCTGACTAGGAGCTGTAACTTTCGGGTGCTGCCCAACTTCACAGCAGAGGATCATAATGAATATTGCTAGCCTGGGAAAAGATCAAAGTTTGAACTGCAGTTTCTACTGAATGCATATTGCTTTCACACTATCACAAAATTGAAAAATCTCAAGTGAGACCTTCATAAGTTGGGGTCCATTTGTGTGAATTCCTGTTACGGAGAGAAGAATTCACCTCAGAATACAAATTTCCACATATGTTTGAGAAGACTTAGCTTTTTTATTTGCATAATTCGAATAGCAGAGCCTCATTTTTGGTTATGCTTCTGGAGACTAAATAATTAGCCAGTTCTAGCAGATTCTTTTTTATTTTTTTCAGTTTATTTATTTGTTTCATTTTGGCTGTGCTGGGACTTTGTGGCTGTGCTGCCTGGTTGCAGTGAGCAGGGGCTGCTCTCTAGTTGTGGGACATGGGCTTCTCTGCTGTGGCTTCTCTTGCTGCAGAGCACAGACTCGAGGGCATGTGCGCTGCAGTAGTTGTGATGCGTGGGCTTTGTTGCCCCACTGCATCTGGAAGCTTTCCAGACCAGGGATCAGACCCATGTTCCCAGCATTGGTAGGCAGATTCTTAACCACTGGGCCACCAGGAAGTCCTAGTAGATTCTTAATTCAACAGTATTAAAAAAAACTTTATATAAGCAGTAGGAAATAATGGGACCCAAATCGGAAGATTTAGGTTCTGCCTCTTAATTGGACCTATAGCAAAGACTGAAATATTCTGAGCTTTTCCTTGTCTCTCATAGTAATAATGCCTGCTTTGCTTGTGTCGCATGTTGACTACAAAAATCAAATGAAATAGGGGGCTCGCCTGATGGTCCAGTGGCTAAGACTCCATATTCCCAATGCAGGGGGCCCAGGTTCGAGCCCTGATCAGGGAACTAGATCCACGTGCAGCAGCTAAGACCTGGTGCAGTCAAATAAATAAATAAGAATATATATTATTTTTTAAAAATCAAATGAAATAACATATAAGGAAGGGTTATTTAAATACTAAGGTGAATTTGGTCTATACCGTGAGTTAAGTTGATCTGTGGTGCTGTCTGCCTTCATCATAAGTGAGCTTTAAACTGTAGTAGCTACCTTCACCTAGCACAGCAGAGCAAGACTGAATAGAGGAAAACCTTGACTTATGGAAGGTCTACCTTTTTGGGAAAAAGATGGCTAGACTTCATGAACAGTTAGTTGATTGTGTTACATTAGCAATAAACTAAAAAGCAAACACATGTAAAGTTGAATACAATTCCGGAATGTTAGAGCTAGAAAACACCTGGGATTTTCTAGGCAAGTCTTCTTACTTTACAAATGAAGGAACTGAGAGAGAGAGTTATACATTTTCATAGAGATAAAATAAGATGCATTCTCAGGGTAGTTAAGGAGATGCAGATTTTAAAATGGGTTTTATGAGGCACTGACTTCAAATGTAACTTCAGGCAATGTTTCAGCCTTCTCTCAGCCTGTTTCATCATCTGAAAATTGGGACTGGTGATAACTTCATCTATTGTGTTGTTGTAGTAAAGGGAATGATATGTGTAAAATGCTTAGCACACTTATAGCACATGGTATGCACTCAAAATAGTGCCTCTATTATTACTATTATTTTTAGCTATTATGCAGAATCTTCCAGAACAGTATTCACCCTCTCTGCTTGTTTGAAATATTGGCCAGTGGCCCATCTCTCTTCCACTGAAACAACCAAAAGAGTATGTCATGTTTATGTGTCACAGAATTGAAAGAGAATATTCTTAAACAGATTAAAAACAAAGTTTAAAAGCAAAAGGCAGAAAATTTAATGTAAATGATCACCTGTTTGTTGTCTAAGTTGTCAAAATTTAATAAAGAACTGAAATGACTTAGATGCTTAAGAATTATGACTGATAGATCTTATGGGATATGAAAATCCTCTCCTGCCCTTGAATAAAATGACACAATAGACTTTTATTTCGTTCAACCCACTAAACCCTTTCCTTTTTCCTTGTTAAGTATCGCTGTTTGTTCTGGGTCTGTGTAATGTCTTGTACCTGCTGTGCTTGGTCTGGTGCGTTGATTTTTTTTTTTTTTAACAGATTTTAGTTGAGAAAAAGTTGTGTACAGAATTATTTAGTATCAGTGAAGATACGTTATTTCACATGTTAATTATAGACATAAAACATTTTAAATTTCAGATTTCCTTTTCTTCTGGGGAACTGTATTTTTGATAACAACAACTTTAGTTGCCCTTCTGAAAAAAGAAAACAAAGAAGTATCAGTAGGAAAAGAAGAAACTCAAGGGATCACAGATACTTACAAGCTGCTTTTTGCAATTGTAAAAATGCCCGCAGTTCTGACATTTTGCCTTCTGATTCTGACTGCAAAGGTAAGAGCTTTATAAAGCAAATCCCTCATTCTGTTACAAGTACCAATATTGTTGAATACTTCTGTTGCTGTTTCATAAGTCCCTTTTCACTAATACTAGAACTTAACAATAATAGCTAATATACTTTATTTACTAAATGTATTTAAAAAGATGTGATGATATCAAATCAGACATAATTGCAAACTAAGCTAAATGTCCTAGGATCTTGAAAAAATTATGCCAATTTGAAGTACTTCTAGTCAGTGTGCGGAGAAGGCAATGGCACCCCACTCCAGTACTCTTGCCTGGAAATCCTATGAATGAAGGAGCCTGGTAGGCTGCAGTCCATGGGGTCGCAAAGAGTTGGATACGACTGAGCGACTTCCCTTTCACTTTTCACTTTCATGCATTGGAGAAGGAAATGGCAATCTACTCCAGTGTTCTTGCCTGGAGAATCCCAGGGACGGGAGAGCCTGGTGGGCTGCCGTCTATGGGGTCGCACAGAGTCGGACACGACTGAAGTGACTCTATTAGAATGAGTCAAAGGTATTGAAATTACTTACTTAGAATGTAATTTGCAAAGATATGGAAATGAATATTAGAAGTCTATTTAAAAATCAGTTGAACTATTTCAAAATGTTAAAAGGAAATATACCATCAAACAAATAGGAGATTTTAGTGACAATTCTATATGTTTTCTCTTAAGATATCTTATTTTTTTATAGTTCTAAAACATTTTAAAGAGATTATGCTAGAAGAAAGTAAGTATACTTTGTTATAATGAACTGTTAGAATTGTTATTCCTAAAATATAAAATTGGTTACAGGATTTTTGAACTATATATTTAAACCTATCTACATAAACAGTTTCATAGCTATATTTTGATAACACTAAAGTAAAAATTATAGTCTCATTGTTTTGAAATAGTGAGTTTTCCCTCTCTAGTGATAGGGAGGGTTGTTTTTAGGAAATTTTAGGAAGGTTTAAACTTAAGGTTCAACTTTAGAAAATGCTAAAAGGTTCAGTTCAGTTCAGTCGCTCAGTTGTGTCTGACTCCTTGTGACCCCATGAACCGCAGCGTGCCAGGCCTCCCTGTCCATCACCAACTCCTGGAGTCATGTATGGATGTGAGAGTTGGACTGTGAAGAAAGCTGAGCGCCGAAGAATTGATGCTTTTGAACTGTGGTGTTGGAGAAGACTCTTGAGAGTCCCTTGGACTGCAAGGAGATCCAACCAGTCCATTCTGAAGGAGCTCAGCCCTGGGATTTCTTTGGAAGGAATGATGCTGAAGCTGAAACTCCAGTACTTTGGCCACCTCCTGCGAAGAGTTGACTCACTGGAAAAGACTGTGATGCTGGGAGGGATTGGAGGCAGGAGGAGACGGGGACGACAGAGGATGAGATGGCTAGATGGCATCATGGACTCGATGGACGTGAGTCTGGGTGAACTCCGGGAGGTGGTGATGGACAGGGAGGCCTGGCGTGCTGCGATTCATGGGGTCGCAAAGAGTCGGACACAACTGAGCAACTAAACTGAACTGAGGTTGGTCATAACTCTCCTTCCAAGGAGTAAGTGTCTTTTAATTTCAAAGGTTCAAGAAAGTTAGTACTGTTATAATGATATTATCTAGTTACATCATTTAGACATAACCATTGGTAATATTTTTGGTATATTTCTGCTTTCCCCTGTGTATGTATGTATGTGCATGCACATGTGTATAGACACACTTTACGTGTATAAATATTATTAATACATTAGCTATAGTTAATTTACACACACAAATACTTTAAAAGTGAAATTGTATGTAATTTTTATCTTGTTATTGTCTTATCCCATATTCCTATATCATTAATATTTGATAAGATACTTTTTAATAACTATAAATTGTTACAGTATATAAATGTGCTATAATTTACTCATTTTTTTCTGTTATTGTATATTTAATTTGCCATGTGTTTTAATTACAAAAATGTACTAGTGAATATATTTGGGTGTAATTCTTTGGTGTTCTGAATATTTCCTTACAGTAGATTCTTAGGTTCTTTCCTCCCAATAGATTCAGTGAGTATGATTGTTAAATTGCTTTCTAAAAGATTTTATAATTTATACTGTCACCAGAAATATATAAGGAATTGCTTCAAATACAGAGTCTAGAATTCCATGTTCCCCCTTTAAAGTAAACCTCATTAAAAGTAACATCTCTCCTAACTTTTAACATCATAGATTAGTTTTCCCTACTTTCCAGTTGTATAAGTGGAGTATCCAGTATGTTTTCTTATGTCTGGCTCTTGTACACTTTAACTCAACATCATATTTGTATAATTTATCCATGTTGTTATTTATAGCAATAGTCTGTTCATCTTGTTGCTTATAATATTCCTTTGTAGGAATATACCACAATTTATTTATCCCATTCTATCAGCAGATGTTTAGGTTATTTCTACTTTTGGACCATTATAAATAGTGCTTCTGTGAACTTTTGTGTACGTTACTTTTGGTGAATGTAGGTAAACATTTCTGCTGGGTAAATACCTAGGAGTAGAACTGCTGGGCCATAAGAAATGCCTAGTATATATGCATTTATATAAGAAATGCATAGTATATATTATAAACAGTTTTGTGATTGTTCCAATTTTCCCTACCACAAGCGCTGTGAGAGTTTTTGTCATTACACAGCCTTGAAACCATAGTATTGTCTTTTCAATTTTAGCCTTTCATAGCATCTCATTATGATTATAATTTTTCATTTCCCTGATGACTAAAGAAATTGAGCATCTTCTCATATGGTTATTGGCCATCTGAATATCCAGAGTTTCCCTTTTCTTTAAATTTGTATAATTTTTATTTTTTATATATCCTGGATATGAGGGTTTTTGTTAGATATGTGTATTGCATATATCTCCTACACCACTTTTAAGTTACGAAGAGAAAGTATGAAATATCTTTGACTTTTAAGTTTTTTGAGTGAAATTTGCTCTTTTGCTTCATTCTAAGTTAAAGTATTTGAAGTAATATTTAGCATTTAAATTTTTTTTATTTGTATATTTTCACTTACTGAAAATTTACTTGTATTGAAGTAAATTTAATTGAAGGAATACCCATATGTTTATCCAAATTCTATAATTAATTGTTCATATTTAGCTCTACTTTTTTATTCTGTAAATTATGTTATTTTAGATATCTCTTATAAACTATTTGATAGTAATTTTATCCATAAATACTTGAAGTATGTAGTGTATCTCCTTAGAATAAGGACTTTGTCTTGCAGTCACAACTTGATAAAAAATCAGGAAGTTTAAATTGACACAATATCATTTTCCTTTTAGAAAATTATTTATTTTTTGCTATGCTGAGTCTTCATTGGTACATGCAGGCTTTCTCTGGTTGCAGTGAGTGAGGAGCTACTCCACATTGCAGTGCACCGGCTTCTCACTGCAGCTGGGTCTCTTCCTGTGGAGCAGGGGCTTCAGTAGTTGCAGCGCACCAGCTCAGTGCTCGGAGCTCCCGAGCTCTAGAGCACAGGCTTCAGTAGCTGCAGCGCACCAGCTCAGTGCTCGGGGCTCCCGAGCTCTAGAGCACAGGCTTCAGTAGCTGCAGCGCACCAGCTCAGTGCTCGGGGCTCCCGAGCTCTAGAGCACAGGCTTCAGTAGCTGCAGCGCACCAGCTCAGTGCTCGGGGCTCCCGAGCTCTAGAGCACAGGCTTCAGTAGCTGCAGCGCACCAGCTCAGTGCTCGGGGCTCCCGAGCTCTAGAGCACAGGCTTCAGTAGCTGCAGCGCACCAGCTCAGTGCTCGGGGCTCCCGAGCTCTAGAGCACAGGCTTCAGTAGCTGCAGCGCACCAGCTCAGTGCTCGGGGCTCCCGAGCTCTAGAGCACAGGCTTCAGTAGCTGCAGCGCACCAGCTCAGTGCTCGGGGCTCCCGAGCTCTAGAGCACAGGCTTCAGTAGCTGCAGCGCACCAGCTCAGTGCTCGGGGCTCCCGAGCTCTAGAGCACAGGCTTCAGTAGCTGCAGCGCACCAGCTCAGTGCTCGGGGCTCCCGAGCTCTAGAGCACAGGCTTCAGTAGCTGCAGCGCACCAGCTCAGTGCTCGGGGCTCCCGAGCTCTAGAGCACAGGCTTCAGTAGCTGCAGCGCACCAGCTCAGTGCTCGGGGCTCCTGAGCTCTAGAGCACAGGCTGAGTAGTTGCAGTGCACGGGCTCTAGTTGCTCCACAACATATGGGATTTTCCTGGACCAGGGATTGAACCCATGTCCCCTGCATGGACAGGTGGATTCTTATCCACTACCACCAAGGAAGTCCAACACAATACCATTTTCTAGTCACAGTCCATATCCAGATTTCACCAGTTATCCCCCAGAGCAGCCTTTATAACTTAATTTTTTCCTGGCCAGCAATCCAATTTAGGATCACATACTGTGTTTAGTTGGTATGAGCCTTTCTTTGTTCTTCATGACCTGCCGGGGACACTTTCGTTTTGTTTTTTTAAGATTATTTATTTGTTTATATTTGGCTGGCTGGGTCTTTTATGCTGCGTAGGCTTTCCCTATTTGCACCAAGTGAGAGCTATGTTCTGGTTGGAGTACACAGGCTTCTTATTGTGGTGGCTTCTCTTACTGAAGCACCTGGGCTCTAGGGTGCTGGGCTTCGGTGTTGCAGAGCGCAGGCTCAGTAGTTGTGGGGCTTAGTTGCTCTGTCGGACCAGGGATTGAACCAGTGTCCGCTGCATTGGCAGGGGGATTCCTTATCACTGGACCACCAGAGAAGTCCGACCTGCACCTTTTAAAAAGTATTTTTTTATTTTATTGGAGCATAATTGATTTACAATGTTGTATTAGTTTCAGGTGTACAGCAAAGTAATTCAGTTATACATATACATAAATTCATTCTGTTTTAGATTCTTTTTTCATATAGGTTGTCAGAATTTTGAGTAGAGTTTCCTGTCCTATACAGTAGGTCATTGTTGGTTATCTATCTATATAGTGGTATGTAGTGATCTAGACGCTTTTAAAGAAGACAGGCTGGTTATTCTGTAGAAAGGCCTTCTGTTTATGTTTGCCTAATGTTTCTTCATGTTTAGGTCCATTCTGTGAATAGATGTCAGAAATATCACAAATAATACTGTGAATCTTTAGGGAATTTTATCAGGAGCCATATCATGTCCCTTTAACCATTAATTATTGTGTTAACCTTGATTACCTTGTTTAACACATTGCAAAATTACTATTTTTCCTTTTGTAATTAAAAATCCATTTCTAGGGAAGTACTTTGAGACCATCTAAATATCTTGTTTCACCTCAAACTTTTACCCACTACAATATTTTAGCATTCTTACTCTTTTTTTGTTGTTGTTTTTAAGAATTAATCTAAGCATACCTTTTTTTTACCCATCATTTAAATCAACCTCATAGATATGTTTTCTCAGAATTACTTTTGAAAAGCTAGATGACTTTTTGTTGTCAGTCAGAAATCATCAAAAATGTGTGTGGTATGTGGCAATGATACTTCATTTTAACTAGATTTATTTGGAGTCAAGAGCTTTTCTTTTAAACTTTAAATATACAGAGCAATAAGTTTGGATTTTAACACTTTATTGTAAGACAGAAATTTTTGAAATGGAAATTTAATTGTAATTAAAATTACAGTTCATAAGAGTGCTGAATTTTCACTTGTTTTCCACTCCATATTTGTAAGTAGATCATAGAGCTGAGTATGCCTCTATAACTTGATTGTTGTACCAGATATACTAATATGATACTTACTTCTAACTGGCATGAGTCATTGATAAGACTGAGGTTTCTAAATTATGTATACTTGGAGGGAAATATTTCATAAGTCATAAATTAAAATATTTTTTTGTTTTTATATTGCAGATTGGTTTTTCAGCAGCAGATGCAGTAACAGGACTGAAATTGGTAGAAGAGGGAGTACCCAAAGAACATTTAGCCTTACTGGCAGTTCCAATGGTTCCTTTGCAAATAATATTGCCTCTGATTATCAGCAGATACACTGCAGGTCCCCAGCCACTAAACATATTTTACAAAGCCATGCCCTACAGGTAAAAATGAAATGAAACCTTACTAAATAAGAGAGGTTAAATGAGGAACAGTCATCAGTATCACTAATGTCTATGTATAGAGTGTATATGGTAAAAGGCTTGCAAAGCATCTTAACTTCTGTATCATTTATATGCACTTTTATCTCTTTTAAATTTCCTAACAGGTTTTAGATTCAGTCTTCTTTCATATGGTAGGCACACAGATTTCTGTTTCTGTTATTCTTAACCTGAAATAGAAGTCAACTCCACCTTTCTCTCTTATTCTGTAGATTATTGTTTGGATTAGAATATGCTCTACTGGTCTGGTGGACTCCTAAAGTAGAACATCAAGGGGGATTCCCTATATATTACTATATTGTAGTGCTGCTGAGTTATGCGTTACATCAGGTAAGCTTGCTGTGGTTTTTCCCAGGAAGTAAACTGTCCTGTGTAAAATAAAGATGTTTTTCTACAGTTGCCTTAAAATAATGATAATAAATTTTAAGATTTATGCATGAATCAGATACTGAAGAAATTAGTGAACTTTAAACCTTGTGGATTTAAATATATATATACACACACACACATATGTATATTTATTTGGCTGTCTTGGATCTTAGTTGTGGCACTTGGGATCTTCTCTAGTTGTGGCATGGGCTGCAGAGTGTGCAAGCTCAGTAGTAGTCGCACACAGACTTAGTTGCTCCACGGCATATGGGATCTTTGTTCCCTGAACAAGGATCGAACCTGTGTTTTCATGTTCCTGAATGGAGGGTTAATTCTTGCTGCTTAAGCACTTTTTGCCTCTCAAGGATATTTTCCTCTTCAGTTTGTCATACAAAATTTTAATTACATATGAGAAAATTATTTACATATAATTATATATTCATATTACCTTTGAATATTTGAGTGCTTACATGTATAATACATATATACACACATATATTTAGGTATAGTATAAATATGAAGTTTTGCTTATTACTGTATACATCCTTCAGTGCCACCTCACTTGTCATTCTCAATTGAGCGTTCCTTGAATACATGTGATAGAATTAATCTCCTATTTATTTAGGCCGTGATAGCATGATGTATGCACTTCCTCTGTTTACAGTATTTACTGCATTTAATTGTATTTATTTATTCCTGTTTTCCCAGCTTTAGAATAAATTCTTCAAGGGCACAGAGGGACTGTATCTTATTCATCTTTGTGTTACCGTGACCAGACTTAAAGCCTGGCCTGTAGCAGGGGCTCAGTAAATAATTTGTTGGTTTGAGTTTAATAAGAGTCATGAAAATTAATTTTCAGATTTATGCTTTTAATGTTCTTAATTTAGACCATATCTTTCTAAAGTTTAGTTGTCCTGAAGATGTTTTATGTTTTCCTTGTAGGTTACATTGTATAGCATGTATGTTTCCATAATGGCTTTCAACGCGAAGGTTAGTGATCCACTTATTGGCGGAACATATATGACCCTTTTAAATACCGTGTCCAACCTGGGAGGAAATTGGCCTTCTACGGTAGCTCTTTGGCTGGTGGATCCCCTCACAGTAAAAGAGTGTGTAGGAGCATCAAACCAGAATTGCCGAACACCTGATGCTGTTGAGGTAAGTTAAGTTGCAATTTTAGATAATAGTAAGCGAATATTAAGATACTAATTTCCTCATTTTGCCTCTAGAGGTATTTCATCTTTTAAAAATCATATCTGCCCAGAGTCTTTAATAGTTTTTTTCTTTCTCATCATAACTGAGGGTATAACACTCAAATCAGTAAAAGTAGCTCACTTGGAGTTGCTTCTCAGCAGGGAAGGAACATCTCCTCTACCTTGTGTATTATTGTCCTATACAATAGGAATTTAATATTAGTACATGATTAATAGCTAAATTTTTTAGTAATAGAAGGAAAATTCCATTGGCTTTCGTGGTACAAATGGAGCTAAAACTGAGTGGTTAGTAGTTGGTTGGTAAATTATTTCAAAGTAACATTAACCCACTTCTAGAGTAAACTCATTGGAAATTTCTGCACACTTCCAAGTATGAAAAGCTGTATCTTGAAAATGAATATTGTTTACGGCAAGAGCTGAAAATTGTTTTTAATACTGTTAGTAGCACTAGACAGATTAAGATACATTAACTTTGGAGAAGGAAATGGCAACCCACTCCAATATTCTTGCCTGGGAAATCCCATGGGCAGAGGGGCCTGGCAGACTATAATCCGTGGGTCCAAGAGTTGGACACAATTTAGCGACTGAACAACAGCAACAAAATTTTACTTAACATTGTGACATGAGCATGACCCTGTATCCTTAAATACTTCTTGAGTGCATACCTTTTTTCTGTTTATAGTTGTTTTATTTAAATTAGGGTCCATATAAGTTCCCTTTACTGTGTTTTATTATTTTGCCTGTTACATCTCTTTAATTCAATAACAGTTCCCTGTTCCCCTCTTTTTCAGGGGTAGTAATAAAAAAATATATCTAACATTTAAAAGAAGATACATTAACTACTTTTGTCACTTGAATGAAATGTTTGAGCACAAAAATGTTTTGATTAATCCTTTAAATCACAAAGTAGAAACGTATAAAGTGCTGAATACTTCCATTTTGAAATTGTGGAGTATTTATTATAATTTTATTTTTACAGCTTTGCAAAAAACTTGGTGGCTCGTGTGTTACTGCACTGGATGGTTATTATGTGGAATCTGTTATTTGCGTTTTGATTGGATTTGGTTGGTGGTTCTTTCTTGGTCCAAAACTTAAAAAATTACAGGATGAAGGACCATCTTCATGGAAATGCAAAAGAGACAAGTAATGCATTCACTACTGGACATTCTAGGAAGGTAACTCTAATTTAGTTTTAACTCAGAGAGTTATGATAATCAGTGTACAGGAGTATAAAATATTATTTTAAACAGGAAATTATTAATATAAAATGCCAAATGGTTAAAAATATAGAAACCTCTCTGTATATTTAAATATACTGTCAATGTATTTAAAGTTTACTTAAGTTCAGGGAATTGGTACTAAAATAACTTTTCTGGTCTTGTTATTTGATTTATAGATTTTTTAAATTTACTGACCAAAGCATGTTTTAAGCTGCAGTGCAGTAGTCATGGGTGATAACCATGCAGTCAAGTATTGTTATCAGTACCTATCATTGAGCTATGTTAAAATTTTTGGTAAAATATGATAAGTGGAACATAGCTTGATATTCATGTACTATCCACAACTAGTCTGGCCGTGTCAGTTAAATCTTACTTTGAATTGCAAATTGGTTAAATTTTATGTGGAATTTGCTTAGATGAGAATGTAAACTACTGAAATACCATTTTAGTTGTTATTTTCTGACTGTAACCACATTGTGCTAATGAATCTGTGTTAAAGACTATTTTAAATGTATTTCCTGCTTTTGTAAACATTAAAGATTTATAAGAAGATTATTCAAACTATTTTTTATAAAATGAAAGCTATGACTTCTAATTTATTGATTCCCCTTCTCCTCCCCCTTTTTGGAAGCTATCTTGATTCCTTTAAAACTCTTATCCTAAAGCATACATATGTTTTTTGTCATAAGTACTTCATGGCACATGGACAGCTCACAAGGGCATCGAATTTAATGTTGTATGTATGTTCGTGGCAAAATTTTGAAAATAAAAATTAAATGTTTTTCTTCAAGTAGTTTGTTTTTGTTATTGATAGGAAAAAAAACAGTAAAACTTACTGATTAAGTAAAATTTAAATTAATACTGTAGTTTTAAAAACTAATGTTTTGAAGAGAGAAAGACATTTTATGCCTTTGAGAGGTTATGTATTGGAAAAGGTTACTTAATTAAGCATTTTGCTAATGAGAAAAGATCTCACAATTGCTTTTTACCTAATCAGGTACTATTTTTCCACTTATTAAAGCACAGCCTTCAGTTTGTAAACTGTAGTTTCCAATGGAGAATTGCTTTCCCAGGAGAATTAAGGTTTTGAGTACTTTCTAAATTTCCAGCATATTATGTGTACCTGGTAATAAGGTTCTATGCGTGTTTTTTGTTGTATGGTACTTTGACTCTTTAGAGAGTATATAAATGTTTCAAAAGTTTGAGAAAAGGAGATAGTAAGTTGACTTTTATTTAATAACTATTATCTTTGTGGGAAAATGCGTACTAATGTTTGATTTTGTTAATTTAATGACATAGATTGAGTTTTAGAGTGGGATTTTTGTAAGTAATGGAGGAGAATATGGTTGGGAGAAAATCGCATCTGAAGCATCTGAAGAAACATAGAGGCATTGGCTTCTAGAACTCATGCATTGCCATTGGAAAGCCTGTGTTGGGCATTGATGTCAGATCCTGAAGAATCACCTGAAAAATCATCCTAGAAATACACCAAATGATAGACTACAATACTTTATCTCATGGGTTTTCCATTGTCATGTATTATAATCAAAATATTTACTTGAATAAAGAAAACCCACTTAATCCTCATGTGAAATTAATTTGATTTTTAACTTTTGGATTAAGACACATCGCCATAATTACCTTTATTTTTTGCCCATATTGTTACAAATTATACGTAAACGTACTTAAGTTTATAGATTGTTAGGACTTAAAGTTTTAAAGTGTATTTTAAGCCTTAGCTATATGGTGAAAGCCATTCTTTGCATTTGCTGAATAAATGAACTCATGCTTTGAGTTAGTCATTTGGGTATTTGGATACATGCTTGTAATATATGTCAGAAATAACTTGTTAATATCAATGTTTATACACTGATCACTGATGGCATCTTACAAATGATCGACCTGAATTTGAGGATCTGTTTGTTGTAAATCTACTAGAAAATACTGCCTATTTTTGTAAGTGTTTTTCCTCATATTAATAGATACATACTAATAGATTAATATATTAATAGATCCTGATAAACTCTATCATCAAGTATGAACATTAACTCCTCCAGTTAATGAATTATATATTTTAGTTCAGTTCAGTCGCTCAGTTGTGTCCGACTCTTTGCGACCTTGTAGACTGCAGCACTCCAGGCTTCCCTGTCTATCGCCAACTCGCAGAGCTTACTCAAACTCCTGTCTTGAGTTGGTGATGCCATCCAACCATCTTATCCTCTGTTGTCCCCTTCTCCTCCCACCTTCAGTGTTTCCCAGCATCAGGGTCTTTTTTTGTGAGTCAGTTCTTCACATCAGGTGGCCAAAGTATTGAAGTTTCAGCTTCAGCATCAATCCTTCCAATGAATTATATATTTACTGGCTAATATTGGATATCAATATCAGTATCAGTTCAGTTGCTCAGTCGTGTCTGACTCTTTGCAACCCCATGAACTGCAGCACGCCACACCTCCCTGTCCATCTACAACTCCCGGAGTCCACCCAAACCCATGTCCATTGAGTCGGTGATGCCATCCAACCATCTCATCCTCTGTCGTCCCCTTCTTCTCCTACCCCCAATCTTTCCCAGCATCAGGGTCTTTTCAAATGAGTCACCTCTTCACATCAGGTGGCCAAAGTATTGGAGCTTCAGCTCCAGCATCAGTCCTTCCAATGAACACCCAGGACTGATCTCCTTTAGGATGGACTGGTTGGATATCCTTGCTCTCCGAGGGACTCTCAAGAGTCTTCTCCAACACCACAGTTCAAAAGCATCAGTTCTTCGGCACTCAGCTTTCTTTATAGTCCAGCTCTCATACCCATACATGACCACTGGAAAAACCATAGCTGTGACTAGATGGACCTTTGTTGACAGAGTAATGTCTCTGCTTTTTAATATGCTATCTAGGTCATAACTTTCCTTCCAAGGAGTAAGCATGTTTTAATTTCTTGGCTGCAATCACCATCTGCAGTGATTTTGGAGCCCCAAAAAATAAAGTCAGCCACTGTTTCCCCATCTATTTCCCATGAAGTGATGGGACCAGATGCCATGCTCTTCGTTTTCTGAATGTTGAGCTTTAAGCCAACTTTTTCACTCTCCTCTTTCACTTGGATATAAATACATATATATGTATATAGATACATACTATATACACATCCATTTGCACATTGGTTGCAACATGTTTGAATCAAAGATAAGTTTAAAAAGGTATAAGATTAGCTAAGACTAAAACTAAAAACTTCCTCCTTTGTAAATATTTTAAATTTACCTCATTAATCATAAGAATTTGTTTAATACCTAAAACAGATTTCTCTATTTAAAAAAATATTAAACCTTTGAGAGAATTCCCTGGTGGTCCAGTACTTAGGTCTCTGCACTTTCCCTACTGAGGCCCTGGGCACAATCCATGGTCAGGGACTAAGATTCTGCCAGCTGCTCAGCTATCAAAAAAAAAGTTAAACTTTTGAGAGCCAAGCCAGTTGTTTGATTTCATCCTTTTATGACAAGGGTTTTTATCCTAAATAGATGACAGTGGGATCTTGAAACTCCTGTACTGCTTGCAAAACTCTGGATATGTAATTTTTAATTTTTCTAGAGAATTCTTATTAAAATTGTAAATGGTCTGTTATCCAAAAAATGTTAAAGCCATGGCCTTATTGAATATGGGCTATACTATGAATCTTAAACATATATTTGAGGTAATAGTTGTAAAACGAATTGTGTAAAGCATTCTGAAAGTGAAAGTGAAAGTGAAGTCACTCAGTCGTGTCTGACTCTTTGCGACCCCATGGACTGTAGCCCACCAGGTTCCTCTGTCCATGGGATTTCCCAAGCAAGAATACTGGAGTGGGTTGCCATTTCCTTCTCTAGGGGATTTTCCCGACCCAGGGATCAAACCCGGGTCTCCAGCATTGCGGACAGACGCTTTACCGTCTGAGCCACCAGGGAATCCCAGGGCATTCTGAAGATAATGTTAATAGAAAAATCTGTGATGAAAATGTCAGCTACAAATTGGCACTTACCAAGAGCATTGCCAGTGACGGAACAACAAAGGCATATTTGCCATGCCTGTGCAGAGGTTGAACCTCCTGCTGCTATAGCCATTGACCCTCAACAACCCCTGAGGGAGTTCAGGATGGAATGAGGCACTGTTTGCTCCAGGGAGTCAGATGTGAGAGGGGTCTTTAAATAGTTGGATGTTTTTGGGAACAGATTTTACGATCTCAATCCTTTCATCTCCCCATAACTAGGGAAGCGGTAAATCCCTTCAGGGTGACAACAGATCCTCATGACTGAAAATCATTTTGTAAAATGAGTGTTTAATAGTATTGAACTCCCCCTTCACCATAACCTTATAGATTGACCTACCCCCACTGCGCCTTTGGAGTAGTCTCTCAGAGCTATCTGAGATGCTGCCTCCTGAGCCGCAGTCCTCATTTTGCCCCAAATAAAACTCAACTCTCAAGTCGAGTATCTTTTTTAGATGCACAAAAACTAGAAAGTCTTGTATAGTAGTGAACTGCAATCTTGACGGGATTAGAGCAGACAAGATATTACTGGTAGAAGAAGGACATAAGAGTGGATGGCATTCCACAAAAGACATGTGGAATTAATCATGTAATCCTTTTTTTCCCATAAACAAACAATTTTGCCTTGTTAACAGAAATCCCAAAGAAGTATGTTATTTTATATTAAATGGTTGAGATATATTTCCCAAGAAGTGATGGGACCGGATGCCATGATCTTCGTTTTCTGAATGTTGAGCTTTAAGCCAACTTTTCCACTCTCCATTTTGTTTCATCAAGAGGCTCTTTAGTTCTTTGCCACTTTCTGCCATAAGGGTGGTGTCATCTGCATATCTGAGGTTATTGATATTTCTCCTGGCAATCTTGATTCCAGCCTGTGTTTCTTCCAGTCTAGCATTTCTCATGATATACTCTGCATATAAGTTAAATAAGCAGGGTGACAATATACAGCCTTAACATACTCCTTTTCCTATTTGGAACTAGTCTGTTGTTCCATGTCCAGTTCTAACTGTTGCTTCCTGACCTGCATACAGATTTCTCAAGAGGCAGGTCAGGTGGTTTGGTATTCCCATTTGTTGAAGAATTTTCCACAGTTTATTGTGATCCACACAGTCAAAGGCTTTGGCATAGTCAATAAAGCAGAAACAGATATTTTTCTGGAACTCTCTTGCTTTTTCCATGATGCAGCGGATTTGGCAGTTTGATCTCTGGTTCCTCTGCCTCTTCTAAAACCAGCTTGAACATCAGGAAGTTCATGGTTCATGTATTGCTGAAGCCTGGCTTGGAGAATTTTGAGCATTACTTTACTA